>NC_091713.1:7502500-10002500 GCF_041296265.1 Equus caballus
GGTGATGAAAGGAAGGTAAGAGGAGGGGGAGGGTTCTTTTGGAGGATACCGGGCTCCCTTTTGGACGTGTCGGTTTTGAGAAGCCTTTGGACATCCCGAGAGGTGCGTCCAGCAGACAGTTAGAGAAAGCAGCGTGGAGTCAGGGGCAGGGTGACGTCAGTCGTACGCACTCAGAAGCCCTGGGCATCCGGGGGGCGAGTCGAATCGTAGGAGAGCGCATGAGCTTGCTCTGAGACCCGAGGGGTTCCTGTTCCCTGAAGACCGTGCCTTCGAGAACAGAACCCTTGGAGAAGTGGTCGGGAGGAGAAGCCGCAGAGGAAAGGGAGACAGAGGGGTCTGAGGTTAGGAAGGGCACCTGGGGAGGGGGCCATCCCCCAGAGAAAGAGGGTGGAGAGAACTTGCAGAGACTGAAGGCGTGGGCAGCATTCCTCAGACACCACAGAGAGTTTAGGAAGGCGAAGGAACCGAAGGGCGTGCCCTGGCCTCTTGCTAGGACGGGACGGCGACGAGATTTGGGGAGTCTTTCGAGGAGCCGGTGAGAGACGAGGCGATGACTGGATGGCTGACGAGGAGTCGAGGTCTTTTGGCAGCAGCTTAGCCGTGAAAGGTAGAGAGAGAAGGCGGTGGTGGAGGAGCGGAAAGGAGAGGTGTGGATGCTGGGAGAGACTTGGGTGTGCTCAGCGGCTTAAGGAAAGAAAGAGACGGGCCGAAGAGAAAGCAGCTGGCAAACTGAGGGAACGAGATCTTTGGGGGAGGCTGAGCAGACGGTTCCCAGGGCACCCCACGTGGAGCCAGGACCCTGGAACTGCCAAGCTGAATCCCTCTTCCTGGAAAACCAAAGGGAAAGGGGAGGGGTGGGTGGAGAGAAATAGAGGGACGTTCAAACGGGGGTGGGGGGTGGTGCGGGGAAACGGAGAGTTCTTGACTAGCTGGCCTCTGATCTCTTCGGGACGATCCCGCTTGAGGCAGGCGATGGAGATGATTTGGAGGGGCTGTTGAGGAATCGGGGCGGGGTCGGGGGGGGGTTGACCACGGCCCTCTGATGGGCTTGGGGGCGGAAGCGGCTTCCATGCCCATCGCGAGGCGCCGGTTCAGTCAGTCGGTGTCCATCCGGACCACAGACCACAGACCCCTGCTTTGGAAAACAACAAGAAGCAGTTCGTAAACCCTTGCAAAGATCTCTGAGGTCTGGTGACTGGCTTTGCAACCCAAAGCGAGTCAGGGAATAAGATCCTCCCGTGCTTAGGCGTTTTCCTGTCTGTCCCAGAGGCCGCAGAGCACCCGAGGGCGGTTTCCCAGGCAGTGGAAAGAGGAGGAGGACCGAGCCGGGGGAAAGCAAGCTTTCCTCGTGAAGTTTGGATGCCCGCTGCACGTTGGTGCCCTTCCCCTTTCTTCCTACTGTCCCGGGAGTGGGCGCCCTCGCGCGCTTTCTGATGCTGCAGCACTAAGGCAAGTGAGGTTCCCGCTCCCCGAGGGAAAGCTCAATAAACGCCCCCCTCCCCCCGCCCCCACCCTTCCCACCCCCCCACTCTTCCCACACCCCCAGCCCCCACCCGCCCGCAACCCCCCCACCTCCCAGACCCAACCCCCACCCCCCCACCCCAC
The DNA here is from genome assembly GCF_041296265.1 of Equus caballus. Classification (NCBI taxonomy): domain Eukaryota; kingdom Metazoa; phylum Chordata; class Mammalia; order Perissodactyla; family Equidae; genus Equus; species Equus caballus. Next base: position 7,504,106 of record NC_091713.1, read on the forward strand.
GCCCCCCAGCTCCTCCCAGACGGTGACAGCGTGACAAACAGAATCGGAAGCGTCCTTGGCCCACAGCCTGCGATCCCACCCGTGCCGCGCCTGCTCTCCAGAGAAGTGACGTCCGTCCGCTTTAAGGTGGGTGGCTACCTGCAGCGACACCCTTTTGAAAGCGCGAACCATAGCTATTTCTTTGAAAGCTCCAGTGAAGCCGCAGAGAAACCTGTGAGCTTTAGCACAAGGCCACTTTGTGCTAAGGAACCCGCAGCGAGGGACCGGCTTTCCTGAAAGCGCCGTCGTCTCCTCTGCGGCTTGGGGAGCCTCTAGGGCTTGGACAGGCCTTGGAGCAGCCCGGCAGCACTCTTGGCGGGTGGCAGCAGCCAAGGTGTGCCGGTGGGCACGACGTCGGTCACGGCGTCTAAGAGAAGGTGCCCAGACCCTCCGGTTCCGGGGCCGGGTGGGTCGATGAGAGACACGGCTGGGGAGCAGGGATTCCCGTCCGATCTTCTGGGGGTGGCTGCGAGGGCGGTTCTCAGAAGAGCTGGCACGTTCTTAGGCAGTGTCTTCCTGGCGGGTGCTCCGGGACGCTTCCTGGGCTGAGCGGGGAGCTGTCGTGGTGGAGAAGCTCCCTGAGACTCAGCTTCTAGAAAGTTCACGAAAAGCTCCGAGAAGGAACTCTTGAGCTCGGGTTGCTGGTTGGGTCTCCGAGGAGGAGGCGTGTCGGGGGCACTGCGGGATCCGAGCCGCCCGGTCACCCATCCGGTAAGGCCGCCCTGCTCTTCCTGCAGCAACTGCTCCATGGCCTCCCTTTCCACACCCAGGGTGCTTCCCATCCGTCGGAACGCTTCCCGGCGTTCGTGTCTGGCGCTTTGCAAGGCGTCCGTGAAGAGCTTTCTCAGGAGGGCCTTGTCTGCTTTTCCTTCCAGGGTGCTCACTAAGTCGGTCCACTTCTTTTGGACGTCCTCCAGCACTTCCCGTCGGGCCTCGTCTTGTCGCTGCAGTCCTCCGATCTGCTCCTCCTGCAGGCGCGAGGCGGCTTGCGCTCTCTCCAGCCGTCCCTGCAGCGACCTCAGCTTCCCTTCCAGGCCGTCTGCCTTTTGCATCCATTCGGCCAGGACCACCTTCAGGTTGGCCAGGGCTCCGGCCTGCTGCTTCTCTGCTTCCCGGGAGGCGGACAGCTGGAGGGCAGTCTCCTCTTTCTGCTGGGTGACCGCAGTCAGTTGTTCCTGCAGGGACCCGACCCGGGCAGCGGCCCGCTGGCTCGCCTTCTGCATGGCGTGGGAAGATGACAGGAGCCTCTCCTCTAGCGCCGTGACTTTCCTCCTGAGTTGAGCCGCTCTGTCTTCTGCCAGCCGCGCTGCCCGGAGATGCCAGTCTTCGCATTCTGAAGCCTGCGTCCGAGACGTCCCCAGCTCCTGGCCTAAGCGCGCTCCCTTGTCGCGCAAAAGGCGAACCTCCTCCCGCAGGGCGCACTTTTCCACTCGTTCCTGTCTCAGCGCCAGCGCCGCCTCATCTCTCTCGTGCTGAAAGACAATGCTCTTTTCCTGCATGGAGGTCACTGCATTGAGAAGCTGGCTCAATTCCCCAGCCCGGCCCTCTTCTTTTTCTCTCAGGAGGCACTCAAAAGCCAGAGCCTTCTTCTTCACGGAGACGCATTCGAATTCCTTCTCCCTCAGCATCGTAGAGAGGCGCCTGTTCGTCTCTTGTAAGGCTTGGTTTTCGGTGTCCTTCTCCCTGGACCTTTCCAGCAGTTTTGCATTCTCCCGTTTGACTTGGCACGCATCCGCTTCCAGATGGACTATCCTCTCCTTCAGGTTTGTCACCGCCTGCCTCAACAGTTCGTTTTCGCTCGCTTGGGTCGTGAGGGTTTCCCTCAGAGAAAGGAATTCCTCCCTCTGCGCCTCGATTAAGAGCTCTCTGTCCTCCAGCGTGTTCTGTAAAGCCTCCTGTTTCTCCTTGAGCCGCTGAATTTCGGAATCCGTCTGTGCGTGCCGTTCTCTCTCCCGTTCCGAGGTGGCGGCCATCGCCTCGGACAGTCTCTGAGCCTCCTCCTGGAGGCTTCTGATGGCTGCGTCTTTTTCCTCCGTGGCTCGCCTTAAGGCTTCCACCTCTGCTGGCGGCCCTTTCGAAGACTCGCCCGGCGCCTCGGACTTAATTGCCTCCTGAGAGCCGGCCGCCTCGCAAGTCCGCGACGATGCGGCGGGCGGCTGTGGTGACGTGAGGGCGGGTGGACCCAAGAGAACCTCCTTGGCATTGCAGAGCTGCTCTAGGCCGAGCTGCATCTGTGCCAGTCTCTTCCCCAAGAGCCGGAGTTGGGTCGCATCCCCTCGAGGACGCGGGAACGGGGCGGCAGAGTGCATCTGTCGCCGACACTTCTCCTCGCTGTCCACTGAGGCCCGTGCCTCGAGTGGTGGGAGTTCTTTCTGAAGTTGGGATGACTCCCGCTGCAGATGGTGCACCTCGGTGAGCACCAGCCGCTGCCACTCCTCCAGCACGTTGACCCGCTGCTTCAACGTGCCCCGTTCCCGGAGAAGCTCCTCCAACTGATTCGCGTCCACGCCCCGAACCTCATGGCCAGCGTCGGACGTTTGCCAGATGGTCAGTAAAGTCTGACATTTCTGGCTCAAGGCACCGATTTCAATGTCTTTGGCTCGGACGAGGCGTGATAAGTGCCGGATCGCTTCTCGAAACATGTCCTCACCGCCGCTGTCAGATCGAGGGCGCCGTGTCTGACTTTCGCCTCGCAGCTTCGCGAGCTCTGCTTCTTTGGCCACCAGCAGGTCCATCATTGTGTGATACGCCCTTTTCAGGTGGCTGTTTTCCCTCAGCTTCTCGTCGAAAACGGCCAACACTCGTTCCCTTTCCAAAGCAGAGGCTTGCAGTTGCTGCTGGAGGCCCCCCGCATCCTGGACGGAGGCAGCCGAAGCTAGGCGAGCGGGAAGGCCCTGGCTCTGCCAGTCTTGCGGCTGGATCGTCTGAGTTCGTGGCCCGGTCTCATCGTCGTCCGGCTCATCAAGCCGCTCGGTCAGAGGGATCGTCTTTTCGGCCCCAAGTTTCAGCGCCTTCCTCTGCTTTTGCTCTTCAGTGGTCCTTGGAGGATGCTGGGTTTCCTCCTCCAGGTGACCTTCGATCCCTTTCAGTTGAGACCCCTCAGATTCTAGTTGTGTCCCGGCGTCGAGGGTGTTCGGGTCAACCACTGGAGCGGCTCGAGCCCGTTGTCTCTGTGGCTCCAGTGCTTCCCTCAGGTGACTGCCTTCTTCTTGCAGGGAGGCGAGCCTCGTGTCTCCTTCCTCGAGGCTTTCCCGCAGAGTTGCGGTGTCTCTCCGAGCTGGAGTTGCCGGTCTCTCCTTCTCGGGTGGTCCGGTCGCCCGAATGGCTTCCGTCTCCGTTCTCCCCGAGTCGGGTAAGTCTGGCAGCTTTTGCGTCCCCTTCCTCAGCACACCTCTGGTGAAGTCAGAGAGGTGTGCGGGGAGGGAAGCCACGCTGCCGCCCACTCGCCCCAGGGAATGGCCTAAGCCGGAGCCGAGGCCGGGGCGGCCAAACCAGGAGGCCATCGCTGCGGGTCACAGCACTGACCTGGTGCGCTCCGCGAAGAGCGTCCAGCCCAGCCGGACAGCCCCGCCAAGTGTCAGGGCCCCGGCGGCTGCGCGAGGCTAAGGGTCAAATCACAGCCAGGCGCTGCTAGGCAACGGCGGGCTGGCGGCCTGGGGGCGGGGCCTGGGCGGGGCTGGGGCGGGGCCTGGGCGGGGCCTGGGCGGGGCGCGGGCTCCAACCGTTGGGCTCGGGGCTCCCGGAGGGGAGGGGAGGGGCTGCCCGCAACCGCGAGGCCTGCCGCCTGGCCCTCACCCATGGCCACCTCCTGACACGCGTGCCCCGCTCCGCCCCCCTCCACCCCCCACCGCCAGCCCCGTGGGCCTCCGCTCATCCCCAGGGCTTCCCACCACGGCGGTGGGCCCCCCTCTCCCTCTGCTTCAGTGCCGCCCCCGGGGGCCAGGCGGCCCTCCTGCCCCCTGGGGCCGCCCGCCAGGAACGCCGCGCTGAAGGCCGCCATCCCCACACCGCCGCCACCTGTGCGCGTGGCAGCGCGTGTGGGCAGAAAGGACCCCAGGGCTCTGACTGCCGCCAAGCGCCTCCCACGCTCCCTCCTGTCCTGCGGCCGGGAATCTTCCCAGCCGGCTTGGAGAACACTCGGAGGGCCAAGGTAGGTGGGGACCCGCCTCCACCTGCAGAGTTCCGACGAGTGTGTTTGGACACACGTCGGCCCCCTGCGCAGAAGCACGACCCTCCTGAGCACCCTGACCGTGGCCATCCCCCACACAGTCGCCGGGGTCCTTGCCCCGCCGCCTCGCCGCCCTCTTCCTGCGGCCCTGCCTGGAGAAGCGGTCCCCGGGAGGAGCCTGGGGGCTCTCGGGCGCCACAGGCGGGGTGTGGCACACCGCGTGCACGCTGTGCGCCCGCTTCTGTCAGCGCGGGGCGGGCTGTGGTCGGGGAAGGGAGTCTTCCCCATGCGTCGAGCGGGCGGTGGAGCGGGGAAAGGACCCAGAGGTGCTCGTGCAGCGCGCGGCCCCCAGCCCCGCTGAGCCCGGCGGAACGTCGTCCTCGGGGCCCGACTCGGGGCCGGCGGCCGAGGCCCGGCTGCGCGCCGCCCCCTGGGCCTGCCGTGCGCTCCTGCCCCGGCGCGGGGCGCGGGGGCGGCGCGGCTGGCCCCGCGGGCCTGGGGACCCGCCGCCGCAGCGACCAGAAAGTCCCGGTCAGCCTGCCCCGAGCTCCGCGGGCCTGGGAGCCCGGCGCCGCCGCCGCCGCCGCCGCAGCCGCCGCCGCGGCCGCCGCCGCCGGCGGCTCGGCAGTGTGGCGCGGGAGCAGCCGCCAGGCCGTCCCGATGCGCGCGCCAGGAGCCCCGCAGGCTGGGGAGCCGCCGCCGCCGCCGCCGCCGCCGCCAGGTAGTGGCCGTTGCACTGCGGGAGGCCGCGTGCCCACCAGAGCATGGGCAGGTGAGGGCCCCGGGCGGCCGCCTCCCTCCGTGCACCCGTCGGGGTCTCCACCGCCCGGGCCCCGCCCCCGGGAGCAGGGACCTGCGCCTTCTCCTGTCCTGCCGGCGACCCTGGCGCCCGTGCTGGCTGCCTGGGGCCACCACTCCCATCCCTGGGGCGCGTGCCTTTGCACAGGCGCTGACGGCGGCGCTGGGGTGGGGGGCGCGGGGCGGGGCGCGGCGGGCTGGCGGGTGCTGGGACCGGATTCTCAGCCTTGGGCTCCAGCGGGGCGGGGTGGGGGGGCGATTAAGGAGTGACGCGGGGTGGTCGTGGGGGCAGGGCGCGCCGCGCAGACCCTTGAGGTCCAAGTGCAGACAGCGGAAATCTGTAAAGGGGCTTCCAGCCGGTGGGATCCCCTCGGTGCGTGCGTTTCCCTTGGGCCTTCAGGGAAGCGGGAGGCGGTGCTGCCTCCAGCCCAGGGCGAGGAGGAAGGAGCGGTGCCAGTTGTTGACCGCGTGAAATTTGGAATCGGGAGCAGGATGCAGGCGCCGGGCGCCAGTGAAAGGAAAAAGGGTTCTCCGGATCCTCTTCCTCCCTTTGGCTTTGGCAGCAGCTGCTTCTCCGTGTTGCTTTGGTCCTGCTGCCGTGCTCTTCCGGCGGGCGCTGAGTGTGAAATGCCCCAGGAAGCGGGGCGGGGAAGAGGTTGAGGATGGAAGAAGGCGAGCCGGCATGGGTGGGGGGAGCAGGCGCTGCAGGAAAGGTGATCCACCTTTCCTTGCTCTCCGCTTGCTGCCTTTCCCTGAGCCTTGGACTTCCACCCCTTCCGCCTCCGCCCGTCCTCCCGTCCTCCCGTCCAACCTCTCTCTCCTCTGAGTCCTGCCAAGAAGAGGCAGGTCGAACACTTGCGGTGTGCACTGGATCGAAGGGATTACCCTGCTAGGATTAGGCTCGCTCGATGAGCTTGAAGTCCTTTGAGTCAGAACCTGTTTGGGGTCTGCAGAGAGTCGCACGTGGCGGGAGGGTGGCCCGCGTGTGGGTGAGGAGCAGGGAGGAAGGCTGCAGGGGCGAGGCCTTGGAGATTCTGCTCCAGTTTGGCCTGCAGGCAGTGGAGAACCCTGGATTCCTTTCAAGCAGGGAAGCGATGGGACCACACACAAACTCAGGTCCGGGTACCCGATTTCGCAGCCAAGCCAATCAGCGAGAAGTCAGGGTTGCAGCAAGGAAAGAGGTTTATGATCAAGAGGCGGCCAGACAAGGAGGTGGGCGTAAAACTCAAACCCGCCTCCTCAAAGGGAAAACAAAACATTGGGGCGTTTATCTGGGGTTGGGGTAGGGGTGGGACCAGGAGAGCGCTGGGGGTGAAGCTTGAAGAGTCCTCTGCTCAGGTGCGACTGTCACTCGTATTTCTTCGTGGGTCACAAGTGCGAAGTCAGTGGGGTTCGACGCGTTGCACGCCGAGGATCTCTGTCCGTGACGCGGAAAGTGGGCGATCCGTCATTTCGGCTGGTCCAAGCCTCTGCACGATGTCCGCTCGGGCGGGGTCCGGGGGGGGCTGCCATCAAGCTGCTCTCTGATCTGCCGTCTTCCTGTTGTTCTGCAAAACAACCTCAGAAACTTTGGTTGCTTTCTCGCCCACGTCCACCCCTGTGGGGGCCGGGCACCGTGGTGTCAGTAACGGCAGGGTTTTCCTCTTGGGTCACCCTCCCAACAGTGTGGAGGATGGGTTCAAGCGGGGGGGGGGGTGCGGTGTGCCAGGAGGCCAGCCGGCAAGATCAGTAAGGAGTCTACTGGGCTGGTTGCGTGCAAGAGACAGGAAGGCATGCGGCAGAGCAGCGGGGACGGCAAAGACGGGAAGGCGCTCGGCTCCCTTTGGGAGTCGGTAGGCTGCCAAGTGGGTGAGACAGAGAGCTCAAGCGTGGCCCTGAGGCCTCTCGCTCTGGGGGGGGGGGGCGGGGATGAGATGGGCAGAGGTTTTCTGAGGTGATGAAAGGAAGGTAAGAGGAGGGGGAGGGTTCTTTTGGAGGATACCGGGCTCCCTTTTGGACGTGTCGGTTTTGAGAAGCCTTTGGACATCCCGAGAGGTGCGTCCAGCAGACAGTTAGAGAAAGCAGCGTGGAGTCAGGGGCAGGGTGACGTCAGTCGTACGCACTCAGAAGCCCTGGGCATCCGGGGGGCGAGTCGAATCGTAGGAGAGCGCATGAGCTTGCTCTGAGACCCGAGGGGTTCCTGTTCCCTGAAGACCGTGCCTTCGAGAACAGAACCCTTGGAGAAGTGGTCGGGAGGAGAAGCCGCAGAGGAAAGGGAGACAGAGGGGTCTGAGGTTAGGAAGGGCACCTGGGGAGGGGGCCATCCCCCAGAGAAAGAGGGTGGAGAGAACTTGCAGAGACTGAAGGCGTGGGCAGCATTCCTCAGACACCACAGAGAGTTTAGGAAGGCGAAGGAACCGAAGGGCGTGCCCTGGCCTCTTGCTAGGACGGGACGGCGACGAGATTTGGGGAGTCTTTCGAGGAGCCGGTGAGAGACGAGGCGATGACTGGATGGCTGACGAGGAGTCGAGGTCTTTTGGCAGCAGCTTAGCCGTGAAAGGTAGAGAGAGAAGGCGGTGGTGGAGGAGCGGAAAGGAGAGGTGTGGATGCTGGGAGAGACTTGGGTGTGCTCAGCGGCTTAAGGAAAGAAAGAGACGGGCCGAAGAGAAAGCAGCTGGCAAACTGAGGGAACGAGATCTTTGGGGGAGGCTGAGCAGACGGTTCCCAGGGCACCCCACGTGGAGCCAGGACCCTGGAACTGCCAAGCTGAATCCCTCTTCCTGGAAAACCAAAGGGAAAGGGGAGGGGTGGGTGGAGAGAAATAGAGGGACGTTCAAACGGGGGTGGGGGGTGGTGCGGGGAAACGGAGAGTTCTTGACTAGCTGGCCTCTGATCTCTTCGGGACGATCCCGCTTGAGGCAGGCGATGGAGATGATTTGGAGGGGCTGTTGAGGAATCGGGGCGGGGTCGGGGGGGGGTTGACCACGGCCCTCTGATGGGCTTGGGGGCGGAAGCGGCTTCCATGCCCATCGCGAGGCGCCGGTTCAGTCAGTCGGTGTCCATCCGGACCACAGACCACAGACCCCTGCTTTGGAAAACAACAAGAAGCAGTTCGTAAACCCTTGCAAAGATCTCTGAGGTCTGGTGACTGGCTTTGCAACCCAAAGCGAGTCAGGGAATAAGATCCTCCCGTGCTTAGGCGTTTTCCTGTCTGTCCCAGAGGCCGCAGAGCACCCGAGGGCGGTTTCCCAGGCAGTGGAAAGAGGAGGAGGACCGAGCCGGGGGAAAGCAAGCTTTCCTCGTGAAGTTTGGATGCCCGCTGCACGTTGGTGCCCTTCCCCTTTCTTCCTACTGTCCCGGGAGTGGGCGCCCTCGCGCGCTTTCTGATGCTGCAGCACTAAGGCAAGTGAGGTTCCCGCTCCCCGAGGGAAAGCTCAATAAACGCCCCCCTCCCCCCGCCCCCACCCTTCCCACCCCCCCACTCTTCCCACACCCCCAGCCCCCACCCGCCCGCAACCCCCCCACCTCCCAGACCCAACCCCCACCCCCCCACCCCACGCCCCCCAGCTCCTCCCAGACGGTGACAGCGTGACAAACAGAATCGGAAGCGTCCTTGGCCCACAGCCTGCGATCCCACCCGTGCCGCGCCTGCTCTCCAGAGAAGTGACGTCCGTCCGCTTTAAGGTGGGTGGCTACCTGCAGCGACACCCTTTTGAAAGCGCGAACCATAGCTATTTCTTTGAAAGCTCCAGTGAAGCCGCAGAGAAACCTGTGAGCTTTAGCACAAGGCCACTTTGTGCTAAGGAACCCGCAGCGAGGGACCGGCTTTCCTGAAAGCGCCGTCGTCTCCTCTGCGGCTTGGGGAGCCTCTAGGGCTTGGACAGGCCTTGGAGCAGCCCGGCAGCACTCTTGGCGGGTGGCAGCAGCCAAGGTGTGCCGGTGGGCACGACGTCGGTCACGGCGTCTAAGAGAAGGTGCCCAGACCCTCCGGTTCCGGGGCCGGGTGGGTCGATGAGAGACACGGCTGGGGAGCAGGGATTCCCGTCCGATCTTCTGGGGGTGGCTGCGAGGGCGGTTCTCAGAAGAGCTGGCACGTTCTTAGGCAGTGTCTTCCTGGCGGGTGCTCCGGGACGCTTCCTGGGCTGAGCGGGGAGCTGTCGTGGTGGAGAAGCTCCCTGAGACTCAGCTTCTAGAAAGTTCACGAAAAGCTCCGAGAAGGAACTCTTGAGCTCGGGTTGCTGGTTGGGTCTCCGAGGAGGAGGCGTGTCGGGGGCACTGCGGGATCCGAGCCGCCCGGTCACCCATCCGGTAAGGCCGCCCTGCTCTTCCTGCAGCAACTGCTCCATGGCCTCCCTTTCCACACCCAGGGTGCTTCCCATCCGTCGGAACGCTTCCCGGCGTTCGTGTCTGGCGCTTTGCAAGGCGTCCGTGAAGAGCTTTCTCAGGAGGGCCTTGTCTGCTTTTCCTTCCAGGGTGCTCACTAAGTCGGTCCACTTCTTTTGGACGTCCTCCAGCACTTCCCGTCGGGCCTCGTCTTGTCGCTGCAGTCCTCCGATCTGCTCCTCCTGCAGGCGCGAGGCGGCTTGCGCTCTCTCCAGCCGTCCCTGCAGCGACCTCAGCTTCCCTTCCAGGCCGTCTGCCTTTTGCATCCATTCGGCCAGGACCACCTTCAGGTTGGCCAGGGCTCCGGCCTGCTGCTTCTCTGCTTCCCGGGAGGCGGACAGCTGGAGGGCAGTCTCCTCTTTCTGCTGGGTGACCGCAGTCAGTTGTTCCTGCAGGGACCCGACCCGGGCAGCGGCCCGCTGGCTCGCCTTCTGCATGGCGTGGGAAGATGACAGGAGCCTCTCCTCTAGCGCCGTGACTTTCCTCCTGAGTTGAGCCGCTCTGTCTTCTGCCAGCCGCGCTGCCCGGAGATGCCAGTCTTCGCATTCTGAAGCCTGCGTCCGAGACGTCCCCAGCTCCTGGCCTAAGCGCGCTCCCTTGTCGCGCAAAAGGCGAACCTCCTCCCGCAGGGCGCACTTTTCCACTCGTTCCTGTCTCAGCGCCAGCGCCGCCTCATCTCTCTCGTGCTGAAAGACAATGCTCTTTTCCTGCATGGAGGTCACTGCATTGAGAAGCTGGCTCAATTCCCCAGCCCGGCCCTCTTCTTTTTCTCTCAGGAGGCACTCAAAAGCCAGAGCCTTCTTCTTCACGGAGACGCATTCGAATTCCTTCTCCCTCAGCATCGTAGAGAGGCGCCTGTTCGTCTCTTGTAAGGCTTGGTTTTCGGTGTCCTTCTCCCTGGACCTTTCCAGCAGTTTTGCATTCTCCCGTTTGACTTGGCACGCATCCGCTTCCAGATGGACTATCCTCTCCTTCAGGTTTGTCACCGCCTGCCTCAACAGTTCGTTTTCGCTCGCTTGGGTCGTGAGGGTTTCCCTCAGAGAAAGGAATTCCTCCCTCTGCGCCTCGATTAAGAGCTCTCTGTCCTCCAGCGTGTTCTGTAAAGCCTCCTGTTTCTCCTTGAGCCGCTGAATTTCGGAATCCGTCTGTGCGTGCCGTTCTCTCTCCCGTTCCGAGGTGGCGGCCATCGCCTCGGACAGTCTCTGAGCCTCCTCCTGGAGGCTTCTGATGGCTGCGTCTTTTTCCTCCGTGGCTCGCCTTAAGGCTTCCACCTCTGCTGGCGGCCCTTTCGAAGACTCGCCCGGCGCCTCGGACTTAATTGCCTCCTGAGAGCCGGCCGCCTCGCAAGTCCGCGACGATGCGGCGGGCGGCTGTGGTGACGTGAGGGCGGGTGGACCCAAGAGAACCTCCTTGGCATTGCAGAGCTGCTCTAGGCCGAGCTGCATCTGTGCCAGTCTCTTCCCCAAGAGCCGGAGTTGGGTCGCATCCCCTTGAGGACGCGGGAACGGGGCGGCAGAGTGCATCTGTCGCCGACACTTCTCCTCGCTGTCCACTGAGGCCCGTGCCTCGAGTGGTGGGAGTTCTTTCTGAAGTTGGGATGACTCCCGCTGCAGATGGTGCACCTCGGTGAGCACCAGCCGCTGCCACTCCTCCAGCACGTTGACCCGCTGCTTCAACGTGCCCCGTTCCCGGAGAAGCTCCTCCAACTGATTCGCGTCCACGCCCCGAACCTCATGGCCAGCGTCGGACGTTTGCCAGATGGTCAGTAAAGTCTGACATTTCTGGCTCAAGGCACCGATTTCAATGTCTTTGGCTCGGACGAGGCGTGATAAGTGCCGGATCGCTTCTCGAAACATGTCCTCACCGCCGCTGTCAGATCGAGGGCGCCGTGTCTGACTTTCGCCTCGCAGCTTCGCGAGCTCTGCTTCTTTGGCCACCAGCAGGTCCATCATTGTGTGATACGCCCTTTTCAGGTGGCTGTTTTCCCTCAGCTTCTCGTCGAAAACGGCCAACACTCGTTCCCTTTCCAAAGCAGAGGCTTGCAGTTGCTGCTGGAGGCCCCCCGCATCCTGGACGGAGGCAGCCGAAGCTAGGCGAGCGGGAAGGCCCTGGCTCTGCCAGTCTTGCGGCTGGATCGTCTGAGTTCGTGGCCCGGTCTCATCGTCGTCCGGCTCATCAAGCCGCTCGGTCAGAGGGATCGTCTTTTCGGCCCCAAGTTTCAGCGCCTTCCTCTGCTTTTGCTCTTCAGTGGTCCTTGGAGGATGCTGGGTTTCCTCCTCCAGGTGACCTTCGATCCCTTTCAGTTGAGACCCCTCAGATTCTAGTTGTGTCCCGGCGTCGAGGGTGTTCGGGTCAACCACTGGAGCGGCTCGAGCCCGTTGTCTCTGTGGCTCCAGTGCTTCCCTCAGGTGACTGCCTTCTTCTTGCAGGGAGGCGAGCCTCGTGTCTCCTTCCTCGAGGCTTTCCCGCAGAGTTGCGGTGTCTCTCCGAGCTGGAGTTGCCGGTCTCTCCTTCTCGGGTGGTCCGGTCGCCCGAATGGCTTCCGTCTCCGTTCTCCCCGAGTCGGGTAAGTCTGGCAGCTTTTGCGTCCCCTTCCTCAGCACACCTCTGGTGAAGTCAGAGAGGTGTGCGGGGAGGGAAGCCACGCTGCCGCCCACTCGCCCCAGGGAATGGCCTAAGCCGGAGCCGAGGCCGGGGCGGCCAAACCAGGAGGCCATCGCTGCGGGTCACAGCACTGACCTGGTGCGCTCCGCGAAGAGCGTCCAGCCCAGCCGGACAGCCCCGCCAAGTGTCAGGGCCCCGGCGGCTGCGCGAGGCTAAGGGTCAAATCACAGCCAGGCGCTGCTAGGCAACGGCGGGCTGGCGGCCTGGGGGCGGGGCCTGGGCGGGGCTGGGGCGGGGCCTGGGCGGGGCCTGGGCGGGGCGCGGGCTCCAACCGTTGGGCTCGGGGCTCCCGGAGGGGAGGGGAGGGGCTGCCCGCAACCGCGAGGCCTGCCGCCTGGCCCTCACCCATGGCCACCTCCTGACACGCGTGCCCCGCTCCGCCCCCCTCCACCCCCCACCGCCAGCCCCGTGGGCCTCCGCTCATCCCCAGGGCTTCCCACCACGGCGGTGGGCCCCCCTCTCCCTCTGCTTCAGTGCCGCCCCCGGGGGCCAGGCGGCCCTCCTGCCCCCTGGGGCCGCCCGCCAGGAACGCCGCGCTGAAGGCCGCCATCCCCACACCGCCGCCACCTGTGCGCGTGGCAGCGCGTGTGGGCAGAAAGGACCCCAGGGCTCTGACTGCCGCCAAGCGCCTCCCACGCTCCCTCCTGTCCTGCGGCCGGGAATCTTCCCAGCCGGCTTGGAGAACACTCGGAGGGCCAAGGTAGGTGGGGACCCGCCTCCACCTGCAGAGTTCCGACGAGTGTGTTTGGACACACGTCGGCCCCCTGCGCAGAAGCACGACCCTCCTGAGCACCCTGACCGTGGCCATCCCCCACACAGTCGCCGGGGTCCTTGCCCCGCCGCCTCGCCGCCCTCTTCCTGCGGCCCTGCCTGGAGAAGCGGTCCCCGGGAGGAGCCTGGGGGCTCTCGGGCGCCACAGGCGGGGTGTGGCACACCGCGTGCACGCTGTGCGCCCGCTTCTGTCAGCGCGGGGCGGGCTGTGGTCGGGGAAGGGAGTCTTCCCCATGCGTCGAGCGGGCGGTGGAGCGGGGAAAGGACCCAGAGGTGCTCGTGCAGCGCGCGGCCCCCAGCCCCGCTGAGCCCGGCGGAACGTCGTCCTCGGGGCCCGACTCGGGGCCGGCGGCCGAGGCCCGGCTGCGCGCCGCCCCCTGGGCCTGCCGTGCGCTCCTGCCCCGGCGCGGGGCGCGGGGGCGGCGCGGCTGGCCCCGCGGGCCTGGGGACCCGCCGCCGCAGCGACCAGAAAGTCCCGGTCAGCCTGCCCCGAGCTCCGCGGGCCTGGGAGCCCGGCGCCGCCGCCGCCGCCGCCGCGGCCGCCGCCGCGGCCGCCGCCGCCGGCGGCTCGGCAGTGTGGCGCGGGAGCAGCCGCCAGGCCGTCCCGATGCGCGCGCCAGGAGCCCCGCAGGCTGGGGAGCCGCCGCCGCCGCCGCCGCCGCCGCCAGGTAGTGGCCGTTGCACTGCGGGAGGCCGCGGGCCCACCAGAGCATGGGCAGGTGAGGGCCCCGGGCGGCCGCCTCCCTCCGTGCACCCGTCGGGGTCTCCACCGCCCGGGCCCCGCCCCCGGGAGCAGGGACCTGCGCCTTCTCCTGTCCTGCCGGCGACCCTGGCGCCCGTGCTGGCTGCCTGGGGCCACCACTCCCATCCCTGGGGCGCGTGCCTTTGCACAGGCGCTGACGGCGGCGCTGGGGTGGGGGGCGCGGGGCGGGGCGCGGCGGGCTGGCGGGTGCTGGGACCGGATTCTCAGCCTTGGGCTCCAGCGGGGCGGGGTGGGGGGGCGATTAAGGAGTGACGCGGGGTGGTCGTGGGGGCAGGGCGCGCCGCGCAGACCCTTGAGGTCCAAGTGCAGACAGCGGAAATCTGTAAAGGGGCTTCCAGCCGGTGGGATCCCCTCGGTGCGTGCGTTTCCCTTGGGCCTTCAGGGAAGCGGGAGGCGGTGCTGCCTCCAGCCCAGGGCGAGGAGGAAGGAGCGGTGCCAGTTGTTGACCGCGTGAAATTTGGAATCGGGAGCAGGATGCAGGCGCCGGGCGCCAGTGAAAGGAAAAAGGGTTCTCCGGATCCTCTTCCTCCCTTTGGCTTTGGCAGCAGCTGCTTCTCCGTGTTGCTTTGGTCCTGCTGCCGTGCTCTTCCGGCGGGCGCTGAGTGTGAAATGCCCCAGGAAGCGGGGCGGGGAAGAGGTTGAGGATGGAAGAAGGCGAGCCGGCATGGGTGGGGGGAGCAGGCGCTGCAGGAAAGGTGATCCACCTTTCCTTGCTCTCCGCTTGCTGCCTTTCCCTGAGCCTTGGACTTCCACCCCTTCCGCCTCCGCCCGTCCTCCCGTCCTCCCGTCCAACCTCTCTCTCCTCTGAGTCCTGCCAAGAAGAGGCAGGTCGAACACTTGCGGTGTGCACTGGATCGAAGGGATTACCCTGCTAGGATTAGGCTCGCTCGATGAGCTTGAAGTCCTTTGAGTCAGAACCTGTTTGGGGTCTGCAGAGAGTCGCACGTGGCGGGAGGGTGGCCCGCGTGTGGGTGAGGAGCAGGGAGGAAGGCTGCAGGGGCGAGGCCTTGGAGATTCTGCTCCAGTTTGGCCTGCAGGCAGTGGAGAACCCTGGATTCCTTTCAAGCAGGGAAGCGATGGGACCACACACAAACTCAGGTCCGGGTACCCGATTTCGCAGCCAAGCCAATCAGCGAGAAGTCAGGGTTGCAGCAAGGAAAGAGGTTTATGATCAAGAGGCGGCCAGACAAGGAGGTGGGCGTAAAACTCAAACCCGCCTCCTCAAAGGGAAAACAAAACATTGGGGCGTTTATCTGGGGTTGGGGTAGGGGTGGGACCAGGAGAGCGCTGGGGGTGAAGCTTGAAGAGTCCTCTGCTCAGGTGCGACTGTCACTCGTATTTCTTCGTGGGTCACAAGTGCGAAGTCAGTGGGGTTCGACGCGTTGCACGCCGAGGATCTCTGTCCGTGACGCGGAAAGTGGGCGATCCGTCATTTCGGCTGGTCCAAGCCTCTGCACGATGTCCGCTCGGGCGGGGTCCGGGGGGGCTGCCATCAAGCTGCTCTCTGATCTGCCGTCTTCCTGTTGTTCTGCAAAACAACCTCAGAAACTTTGGTTACTTTCTCGCCCACGTCCACCCCTGTGGGGGCCGGGCACCGTGGTGTCAGTAACGGCAGGGTTTTCCTCTTGGGTCACCCTCCCAACAGTGTGGAGGATGGGTTCAAGCGGGGAGGGGGGGGTGCGGTGTGCCAGGAGGCCAGCCGGCAAGATCAGTAAGGAGTCTACTGGGCTGGTTGCGTGCAAGAGACAGGAAGGCATGCGGCAGAGCAGCGGGGACGGCAAAGACGGGAAGGCGCTCGGCTCCCTTTGGGAGTCGGTAGGCTGCCAAGTGGGTGAGACAGAGAGCTCAAGCGTGGCCCTGAGGCCTCTCGCTCTCGGGGGGGGGGGGGGGGGGCGGCCGGGGATGAGATGGGCAGAGGTTTTCTGAGGTGATGAAAGGAAGGTAAGAGGAGGGGGAGGGTTCTTTTGGAGGATACCGGGCTCCCTTTTGGACGTGTCGGTTTTGAGAAGCCTTTGGACATCCCGAGAGGTGCGTCCAGCAGACAGTTAGAGAAAGCAGCGTGGAGTCAGGGGCAGGGTGACGTCAGTCGTACGCACTCAGAAGCCCTGGGCATCCGGGGGGCGAGTCGAATCGTAGGAGAGCGCATGAGCTTGCTCTGAGACCCGAGGGGTTCCTGTTCCCTGAAGACCGTGCCTTCGAGAACAGAACCCTTGGAGAAGTGGTCGGGAGGAGAAGCCGCAGAGGAAAGGGAGACAGAGGGGTCTGAGGTTAGGAAGGGCACCTGGGGAGGGGGCCATCCCCCAGAGAAAGAGGGTGGAGAGAACTTGCAGAGACTGAAGGCGTGGGCAGCATTCCTCAGACACCACAGAGAGTTTAGGAAGGCGAAGGAACCGAAGGGCGTGCCCTGGCCTCTTGCTAGGACGGGACGGCGACGAGATTTGGGGAGTCTTTCGAGGAGCCGGTGAGAGACGAGGCGATGACTGGATGGCTGACGAGGAGTCGAGGTCTTTTGGCAGCAGCTTAGCCGTGAAAGGTAGAGAGAGAAGGCGGTGGTGGAGGAGCGGAAAGGAGAGGTGTGGATGCTGGGAGAGACTTGGGTGTGCTCAGCGGCTTAAGGAAAGAAAGAGACGGGCCGAAGAGAAAGCAGCTGGCAAACTGAGGGAACGAGATCTTTGGGGGAGGCTGAGCAGACGGTTCCCAGGGCACCCCACGTGGAGCCAGGACCCTGGAACTGCCAAGCTGAATCCCTCTTCCTGGAAAACCAAAGGGAAAGGGGAGGGGTGGGTGGAGAGAAATAGAGGGACGTTCAAACGGGGGTGGGGGGTGGTGCGGGGAAACGGAGAGTTCTTGACTAGCTGGCCTCTGATCTCTTCGGGACGATCCCGCTTGAGGCAGGCGATGGAGATGATTTGGAGGGGCTGTTGAGGAATCGGGGCGGGGTCGGGGGGGGGTTGACCACGGCCCTCTGATGGGCTTGGGGGCGGAAGCGGCTTCCATGCCCATCGCGAGGCGCCGGTTCAGTCAGTCGGTGTCCATCCGGACCACAGACCACAGACCCCTGCTTTGGAAAACAACAAGAAGCAGTTCGTAAACCCTTGCAAAGATCTCTGAGGTCTGGTGACTGGCTTTGCAACCCAAAGCGAGTCAGGGAATAAGATCCTCCCGTGCTTAGGAGTTTTCCTCTCTGTCCCAGAGGCCGCAGAGCACCCGAGGGCGGTTTCCCAGGCAGTGGAAAGAGGAGGAGGACCGAGCCGGGGGAAAGCAAGCTTTCCTCGTGAAGTTTGGATGCCCGCTGCACGTTGGTGCCCTTCCCCTTTCTTCCTACTGTCCCGGGAGTGGGCGCCCTCGCGCGCTTTCTGATGCTGCAGCACTAAGGCAAGTGAGGTTCCCGCTCCCCGAGGGAAAGCTCAATAAACGCCCCCCTCCCCCCGCCCCCACCCTTCCCACCCCCCCACTCTTCCCACACCCCCAGCCCCCACCCGCCCGCAACCCCCCCACCTCCCAGACCCAACCCCCACCCCCCCACCCCACGCCCCCCAGCTCCTCCCAGACGGTGACAGCGTGACAAACAGAATCGGAAGCGTCCTTGGCCCACAGCCTGCGATCCCACCCGTGCCGCGCCTGCTCTCCAGAGAAGTGACGTCCGTCCGCTTTAAGGTGGGTGGCTACCTGCAGCGACACCCTTTTGAAAGCGCGAACCATAGCTATTTCTTTGAAAGCTCCAGTGAAGCCGCAGAGAAACCTGTGAGCTTTAGCACAAGGCCACTTTGTGCTAAGGAACCCGCAGCGAGGGACCGGCTTTCCTGAAAGCGCCGTCGTCTCCTCTGCGGCTTGGGGAGCCTCTAGGGCTTGGACAGGCCTTGGAGCAGCCCGGCAGCACTCTTGGCGGGTGGCAGCAGCCAAGGTGTGCCGGTGGGCACGACGTCGGTCACGGCGTCTAAGAGAAGGTGCCCAGACCCTCCGGTTCCGGGGCCGGGTGGGTCGATGAGAGACACGGCTGGGGAGCAGGGATTCCCGTCCGATCTTCTGGGGGTGGCTGCGAGGGCGGTTCTCAGAAGAGCTGGCACGTTCTTAGGCAGTGTCTTCCTGGCGGGTGCTCCGGGACGCTTCCTGGGCTGAGCGGGGAGCTGTCGTGGTGGAGAAGCTCCCTGAGACTCAGCTTCTAGAAAGTTCACGAAAAGCTCCGAGAAGGAACTCTTGAGCTCGGGTTGCTGGTTGGGTCTCCGAGGAGGAGGCGTGTCGGGGGCACTGCGGGATCCGAGCCGCCCGGTCACCCATCCGGTAAGGCCGCCCTGCTCTTCCTGCAGCAACTGCTCCATGGCCTCCCTTTCCACACCCAGGGTGCTTCCCATCCGTCGGAACGCTTCCCGGCGTTCGTGTCTGGCGCTTTGCAAGGCGTCCGTGAAGAGCTTTCTCAGGAGGGCCTTGTCTGCTTTTCCTTCCAGGGTGCTCACTAAGTCGGTCCACTTCTTTTGGACGTCCTCCAGCACTTCCCGTCGGGCCTCGTCTTGTCGCTGCAGTCCTCCGATCTGCTCCTCCTGCAGGCGCGAGGCGGCTTGCGCTCTCTCCAGCCGTCCCTGCAGCGACCTCAGCTTCCCTTCCAGGCCGTCTGCCTTTTGCATCCATTCGGCCAGGACCACCTTCAGGTTGGCCAGGGCTCCGGCCTGCTGCTTCTCTGCTTCCCGGGAGGCGGACAGCTGGAGGGCAGTCTCCTCTTTCTGCTGGGTGACCGCAGTCAGTTGTTCCTGCAGGGACCCGACCCGGGCAGCGGCCCGCTGGCTCGCCTTCTGCATGGCGTGGGAAGATGACAGGAGCCTCTCCTCTAGCGCCGTGACTTTCCTCCTGAGTTGAGCCGCTCTGTCTTCTGCCAGCCGCGCTGCCCGGAGATGCCAGTCTTCGCATTCTGAAGCCTGCGTCCGAGACGTCCCCAGCTCCTGGCCTAAGCGCGCTCCCTTGTCGCGCAAAAGGCGAACCTCCTCCCGCAGGGCGCACTTTTCCACTCGTTCCTGTCTCAGCGCCAGCGCCGCCTCATCTCTCTCGTGCTGAAAGACAATGCTCTTTTCCTGCATGGAGGTCACTGCATTGAGAAGCTGGCTCAATTCCCCAGCCCGGCCCTCTTCTTTTTCTCTCAGGAGGCACTCAAAAGCCAGAGCCTTCTTCTTCACGGAGACGCATTCGAATTCCTTCTCCCTCAGCATCGTAGAGAGGCGCCTGTTCGTCTCTTGTAAGGCTTGGTTTTCGGTGTCCTTCTCCCTGGACCTTTCCAGCAGTTTTGCATTCTCCCGTTTGACTTGGCACGCATCCGCTTCCAGATGGACTATCCTCTCCTTCAGGTTTGTCACCGCCTGCCTCAACAGTTCGTTTTCGCTCGCTTGGGTCGTGAGGGTTTCCCTCAGAGAAAGGAATTCCTCCCTCTGCGCCTCGATTAAGAGCTCTCTGTCCTCCAGCGTGTTCTGTAAAGCCTCCTGTTTCTCCTTGAGCCGCTGAATTTCGGAATCCGTCTGTGCGTGCCGTTCTCTCTCCCGTTCCGAGGTGGCGGCCATCGCCTCGGACAGTCTCTGAGCCTCCTCCTGGAGGCTTCTGATGGCTGCGTCTTTTTCCTCCGTGGCTCGCCTTAAGGCTTCCACCTCTGCTGGCGGCCCTTTCGAAGACTCGCCCGGCGCCTCGGACTTAATTGCCTCCTGAGAGCCGGCCGCCTCGCAAGTCCGCGACGATGCGGCGGGCGGCTGTGGTGACGTGAGGGCGGGTGGACCCAAGAGAACCTCCTTGGCATTGCAGAGCTGCTCTAGGCCGAGCTGCATCTGTGCCAGTCTCTTCCCCAAGAGCCGGAGTTGGGTCGCATCCCCTCGAGGACGCGGGAACGGGGCGGCAGAGTGCATCTGTCGCCGACACTTCTCCTCGCTGTCCACTGAGGCCCGTGCCTCGAGTGGTGGGAGTTCTTTCTGAAGTTGGGATGACTCCCGCTGCAGATGGTGCACCTCGGTGAGCACCAGCCGCTGCCACTCCTCCAGCACGTTGACCCGCTGCTTCAACGTGCCCCGTTCCCGGAGAAGCTCCTCCAACTGATTCGCGTCCACGCCCCGAACCTCATGGCCAGCGTCGGACGTTTGCCAGATGGTCAGTAAAGTCTGACATTTCTGGCTCAAGGCACCGATTTCAATGTCTTTGGCTCGGACGAGGCGTGATAAGTGCCGGATCGCTTCTCGAAACATGTCCTCACCGCCGCTGTCAGATCGAGGGCGCCGTGTCTGACTTTCGCCTCGCAGCTTCGCGAGCTCTGCTTCTTTGGCCACCAGCAGGTCCATCATTGTGTGATACGCCCTTTTCAGGTGGCTGTTTTCCCTCAGCTTCTCGTCGAAAACGGCCAACACTCGTTCCCTTTCCAAAGCAGAGGCTTGCAGTTGCTGCTGGAGGCCCCCCGCATCCTGGACGGAGGCAGCCGAAGCTAGGCGAGCGGGAAGGCCCTGGCTCTGCCAGTCTTGCGGCTGGATCGTCTGAGTTCGTGGCCCGGTCTCATCGTCGTCCGGCTCATCAAGCCGCTCGGTCAGAGGGATCGTCTTTTCGGCCCCAAGTTTCAGCGCCTTCCTCTGCTTTTGCTCTTCAGTGGTCCTTGGAGGATGCTGGGTTTCCTCCTCCAGGTGACCTTCGATCCCTTTCAGTTGAGACCCCTCAGATTCTAGTTGTGTCCCGGCGTCGAGGGTGTTCGGGTCAACCACTGGAGCGGCTCGAGCCCGTTGTCTCTGTGGCTCCAGTGCTTCCCTCAGGTGACTGCCTTCTTCTTGCAGGGAGGCGAGCCTCGTGTCTCCTTCCTCGAGGCTTTCCCGCAGAGTTGCGGTGTCTCTCCGAGCTGGAGTTGCCGGTCTCTCCTTCTCGGGTGGTCCGGTCGCCCGAATGGCTTCCGTCTCCGTTCTCCCCGAGTCGGGTAAGTCTGGCAGCTTTTGCGTCCCCTTCCTCAGCACACCTCTGGTGAAGTCAGAGAGGTGTGCGGGGAGGGAAGCCACGCTGCCGCCCACTCGCCCCAGGGAATGGCCTAAGCCGGAGCCGAGGCCGGGGCGGCCAAACCAGGAGGCCATCGCTGCGGGTCACAGCACTGACCTGGTGCGCTCCGCGAAGAGCGTCCAGCCCAGCCGGACAGCCCCGCCAAGTGTCAGGGCCCCGGCGGCTGCGCGAGGCTAAGGGTCAAATCACAGCCAGGCGCTGCTAGGCAACGGCGGGCTGGCGGCCTGGGGGCGGGGCCTGGGCGGGGCTGGGGCGGGGCCTGGGCGGGGCCTGGGCGGGGCGCGGGCTCCAACCGTTGGGCTCGGGGCTCCCGGAGGGGAGGGGAGGGGCTGCCCGCAACCGCGAGGCCTGCCGCCTGGCCCTCACCCATGGCCACCTCCTGACACGCGTGCCCCGCTCCGCCCCCCTCCACCCCCCACCGCCAGCCCCGTGGGCCTCCGCTCATCCCCAGGGCTTCCCACCACGGCGGTGGGCCCCCCTCTCCCTCTGCTTCAGTGCCGCCCCCGGGGGCCAGGCGGCCCTCCTGCCCCCTGGGGCCGCCCGCCAGGAACGCCGCGCTGAAGGCCGCCATCCCCACACCGCCGCCACCTGTGCGCGTGGCAGCGCGTGTGGGCAGAAAGGACCCCAGGGCTCTGACTGCCGCCAAGCGCCTCCCACGCTCCCTCCTGTCCTGCGGCCGGGAATCTTCCCAGCCGGCTTGGAGAACACTCGGAGGGCCAAGGTAGGTGGGGACCCGCCTCCACCTGCAGAGTTCCGACGAGTGTGTTTGGACACACGTCGGCCCCCTGCGCAGAAGCACGACCCTCCTGAGCACCCTGACCGTGGCCATCCCCCACACAGTCGCCGGGGTCCTTGCCCCGCCGCCTCGCCGCCCTCTTCCTGCGGCCCTGCCTGGAGAAGCGGTCCCCGGGAGGAGCCTGGGGGCTCTCGGGCGCCACAGGCGGGGTGTGGCACACCGCGTGCACGCTGTGCGCCCGCTTCTGTCAGCGCGGGGCGGGCTGTGGTCGGGGAAGGGAGTCTTCCCCATGCGTCGAGCGGGCGGTGGAGCGGGGAAAGGACCCAGAGGTGCTCGTGCAGCGCGCGGCCCCCAGCCCCGCTGAGCCCGGCGGAACGTCGTCCTCGGGGCCCGACTCGGGGCCGGCGGCCGAGGCCCGGCTGCGCGCCGCCCCCTGGGCCTGCCGTGCGCTCCTGCCCCGGCGCGGGGCGCGGGGGCGGCGCGGCTGGCCCCGCGGGCCTGGGGACCCGCCGCCGCAGCGACCAGAAAGTCCCGGTCAGCCTGCCCCGAGCTCCGCGGGCCTGGGAGCCCGGCGCCGCCGCCGCCGCCGCCGCGGCCGCCGCCGCGGCCGCCGCCGCCGGCGGCTCGGCAGTGTGGCGCGGGAGCAGCCGCCAGGCCGTCCCGATGCGCGCGCCAGGAGCCCCGCAGGCTGGGGAGCCGCCGCCGCCGCCGCCGCCGCCGCCAGGTAGTGGCCGTTGCACTGCGGGAGGCCGCGGGCCCACCAGAGCATGGGCAGGTGAGGGCCCCGGGCGGCCGCCTCCCTCCGTGCACCCGTCGGGGTCTCCACCGCCCGGGCCCCGCCCCCGGGAGCAGGGACCTGCGCCTTCTCCTGTCCTGCCGGCGACCCTGGCGCCCGTGCTGGCTGCCTGGGGCCACCACTCCCATCCCTGGGGCGCGTGCCTTTGCACAGGCGCTGACGGCGGCGCTGGGGTGGGGGGCGCGGGGCGGGGCGCGGCGGGCTGGCGGGTGCTGGGACCGGATTCTCAGCCTTGGGCTCCAGCGGGGCGGGGTGGGGGGGCGATTAAGGAGTGACGCGGGGTGGTCGTGGGGGCAGGGCGCGCCGCGCAGACCCTTGAGGTCCAAGTGCAGACAGCGGAAATCTGTAAAGGGGCTTCCAGCCGGTGGGATCCCCTCGGTGCGTGCGTTTCCCTTGGGCCTTCAGGGAAGCGGGAGGCGGTGCTGCCTCCAGCCCAGGGCGAGGAGGAAGGAGCGGTGCCAGTTGTTGACCGCGTGAAATTTGGAATCGGGAGCAGGATGCAGGCGCCGGGCGCCAGTGA
The DNA here is from genome assembly GCF_041296265.1 of Equus caballus. Lineage (NCBI taxonomy): Eukaryota > Metazoa > Chordata > Mammalia > Perissodactyla > Equidae > Equus > Equus caballus. The sequence continues at coordinate 7,526,722 of NC_091713.1, forward strand.
AAGGAAAAAGGGTTCTCCGGATCCTCTTCCTCCCTTTGGCTTTGGCAGCAGCTGCTTCTCCGTGTTGCTTTGGTCCTGCTGCCGTGCTCTTCCGGCGGGCGCTGAGTGTGAAATGCCCCAGGAAGCGGGGCGGGGAAGAGGTTGAGGATGGAAGAAGGCGAGCCGGCATGGGTGGGGGGAGCAGGCGCTGCAGGAAAGGTGATCCACCTTTCCTTGCTCTCCGCTTGCTGCCTTTCCCTGAGCCTTGGACTTCCACCCCTTCCGCCTCCGCCCGTCCTCCCGTCCTCCCGTCCAACCTCTCTCTCCTCTGAGTCCTGCCAAGAAGAGGCAGGTCGAACACTTGCGGTGTGCACTGGATCGAAGGGATTACCCTGCTAGGATTAGGCTCGCTCGATGAGCTTGAAGTCCTTTGAGTCAGAACCTGTTTGGGGTCTGCAGAGAGTCGCACGTGGCGGGAGGGTGGCCCGCGTGTGGGTGAGGAGCAGGGAGGAAGGCTGCAGGGGCGAGGCCTTGGAGATTCTGCTCCAGTTTGGCCTGCAGGCAGTGGAGAACCCTGGATTCCTTTCAAGCAGGGAAGCGATGGGACCACACACAAACTCAGGTCCGGGTACCCGATTTCGCAGCCAAGCCAATCAGCGAGAAGTCAGGGTTGCAGCAAGGAAAGAGGTTTATGATCAAGAGGCGGCCAGACAAGGAGGTGGGCGTAAAACTCAAACCCGCCTCCTCAAAGGGAAAACAAAACATTGGGGCGTTTATCTGGGGTTGGGGTAGGGGTGGGACCAGGAGAGCGCTGGGGGTGAAGCTTGAAGAGTCCTCTGCTCAGGTGCGACTGTCACTCGTATTTCTTCGTGGGTCACAAGTGCGAAGTCAGTGGGGTTCGACGCGTTGCACGCCGAGGATCTCTGTCCGTGACGCGGAAAGTGGGCGATCCGTCATTTCGGCTGGTCCAAGCCTCTGCACGATGTCCGCTCGGGCGGGGTCCGGGGGGGCTGCCATCAAGCTGCTCTCTGATCTGCCGTCTTCCTGTTGTTCTGCAAAACAACCTCAGAAACTTTGGTTACTTTCTCGCCCACGTCCACCCCTGTGGGGGCCGGGCACCGTGGTGTCAGTAACGGCAGGGTTTTCCTCTTGGGTCACCCTCCCAACAGTGTGGAGGATGGGTTCAAGCGGGGAGGGGGGGGTGCGGTGTGCCAGGAGGCCAGCCGGCAAGATCAGTAAGGAGTCTACTGGGCTGGTTGCGTGCAAGAGACAGGAAGGCATGCGGCAGAGCAGCGGGGACGGCAAAGACGGGAAGGCGCTCGGCTCCCTTTGGGAGTCGGTAGGCTGCCAAGTGGGTGAGACAGAGAGCTCAAGCGTGGCCCTGAGGCCTCTCGCTCTCGGGGGGGGGGGGGGGGGCGGCCGGGGATGAGATGGGCAGAGGTTTTCTGAGGTGATGAAAGGAAGGTAAGAGGAGGGGGAGGGTTCTTTTGGAGGATACCGGGCTCCCTTTTGGACGTGTCGGTTTTGAGAAGCCTTTGGACATCCCGAGAGGTGCGTCCAGCAGACAGTTAGAGAAAGCAGCGTGGAGTCAGGGGCAGGGTGACGTCAGTCGTACGCACTCAGAAGCCCTGGGCATCCGGGGGGCGAGTCGAATCGTAGGAGAGCGCATGAGCTTGCTCTGAGACCCGAGGGGTTCCTGTTCCCTGAAGACCGTGCCTTCGAGAACAGAACCCTTGGAGAAGTGGTCGGGAGGAGAAGCCGCAGAGGAAAGGGAGACAGAGGGGTCTGAGGTTAGGAAGGGCACCTGGGGAGGGGGCCATCCCCCAGAGAAAGAGGGTGGAGAGAACTTGCAGAGACTGAAGGCGTGGGCAGCATTCCTCAGACACCACAGAGAGTTTAGGAAGGCGAAGGAACCGAAGGGCGTGCCCTGGCCTCTTGCTAGGACGGGACGGCGACGAGATTTGGGGAGTCTTTCGAGGAGCCGGTGAGAGACGAGGCGATGACTGGATGGCTGACGAGGAGTCGAGGTCTTTTGGCAGCAGCTTAGCCGTGAAAGGTAGAGAGAGAAGGCGGTGGTGGAGGAGCGGAAAGGAGAGGTGTGGATGCTGGGAGAGACTTGGGTGTGCTCAGCGGCTTAAGGAAAGAAAGAGACGGGCCGAAGAGAAAGCAGCTGGCAAACTGAGGGAACGAGATCTTTGGGGGAGGCTGAGCAGACGGTTCCCAGGGCACCCCACGTGGAGCCAGGACCCTGGAACTGCCAAGCTGAATCCCTCTTCCTGGAAAACCAAAGGGAAAGGGGAGGGGTGGGTGGAGAGAAATAGAGGGACGTTCAAACGGGGGTGGGGGGTGGTGCGGGGAAACGGAGAGTTCTTGACTAGCTGGCCTCTGATCTCTTCGGGACGATCCCGCTTGAGGCAGGCGATGGAGATGATTTGGAGGGGCTGTTGAGGAATCGGGGCGGGGTCGGGGGGGTTGACCACGGCCCTCTGATGGGCTTGGGGGCGGAAGCGGCTTCCATGCCCATCGCGAGGCGCCGGTTCAGTCAGTCGGTGTCCATCCGGACCACAGACCACAGACCCCTGCTTTGGAAAACAACAAGAAGCAGTTCGTAAACCCTTGCAAAGATCTCTGAGGTCTGGTGACTGGCTTTGCAACCCAAAGCGAGTCAGGGAATAAGATCCTCCCGTGCTTAGGAGTTTTCCTCTCTGTCCCAGAGGCCGCAGAGCACCCGAGGGCGGTTTCCCAGGCAGTGGAAAGAGGAGGAGGACCGAGCCGGGGGAAAGCAAGCTTTCCTCGTGAAGTTTGGATGCCCGCTGCACGTTGGTGCCCTTCCCCTTTCTTCCTACTGTCCCGGGAGTGGGCGCCCTCGCGCGCTTTCTGATGCTGCAGCACTAAGGCAAGTGAGGTTCCCGCTCCCCGAGGGAAAGCTCAATAAACGCCCCCCTCCCCCCGCCCCCACCCTTCCCACCCCCCCACTCTTCCCACACCCCCAGCCCCCACCCGCCCGCAACCCCCCCACCTCCCAGACCCAACCCCCACCCCCCCACCCCACGCCCCCCAGCTCCTCCCAGACGGTGACAGCGTGACAAACAGAATCGGAAGCGTCCTTGGCCCACAGCCTGCGATCCCACCCGTGCCGCGCCTGCTCTCCAGAGAAGTGACGTCCGTCCGCTTTAAGGTGGGTGGCTACCTGCAGCGACACCCTTTTGAAAGCGCGAACCATAGCTATTTCTTTGAAAGCTCCAGTGAAGCCGCAGAGAAACCTGTGAGCTTTAGCACAAGGCCACTTTGTGCTAAGGAACCCGCAGCGAGGGACCGGCTTTCCTGAAAGCGCCGTCGTCTCCTCTGCGGCTTGGGGAGCCTCTAGGGCTTGGACAGGCCTTGGAGCAGCCCGGCAGCACTCTTGGCGGGTGGCAGCAGCCAAGGTGTGCCGGTGGGCACGACGTCGGTCACGGCGTCTAAGAGAAGGTGCCCAGACCCTCCGGTTCCGGGGCCGGGTGGGTCGATGAGAGACACGGCTGGGGAGCAGGGATTCCCGTCCGATCTTCTGGGGGTGGCTGCGAGGGCGGTTCTCAGAAGAGCTGGCACGTTCTTAGGCAGTGTCTTCCTGGCGGGTGCTCCGGGACGCTTCCTGGGCTGAGCGGGGAGCTGTCGTGGTGGAGAAGCTCCCTGAGACTCAGCTTCTAGAAAGTTCACGAAAAGCTCCGAGAAGGAACTCTTGAGCTCGGGTTGCTGGTTGGGTCTCCGAGGAGGAGGCGTGTCGGGGGCACTGCGGGATCCGAGCCGCCCGGTCACCCATCCGGTAAGGCCGCCCTGCTCTTCCTGCAGCAACTGCTCCATGGCCTCCCTTTCCACACCCAGGGTGCTTCCCATCCGTCGGAACGCTTCCCGGCGTTCGTGTCTGGCGCTTTGCAAGGCGTCCGTGAAGAGCTTTCTCAGGAGGGCCTTGTCTGCTTTTCCTTCCAGGGTGCTCACTAAGTCGGTCCACTTCTTTTGGACGTCCTCCAGCACTTCCCGTCGGGCCTCGTCTTGTCGCTGCAGTCCTCCGATCTGCTCCTCCTGCAGGCGCGAGGCGGCTTGCGCTCTCTCCAGCCGTCCCTGCAGCGACCTCAGCTTCCCTTCCAGGCCGTCTGCCTTTTGCATCCATTCGGCCAGGACCACCTTCAGGTTGGCCAGGGCTCCGGCCTGCTGCTTCTCTGCTTCCCGGGAGGCGGACAGCTGGAGGGCAGTCTCCTCTTTCTGCTGGGTGACCGCAGTCAGTTGTTCCTGCAGGGACCCGACCCGGGCAGCGGCCCGCTGGCTCGCCTTCTGCATGGCGTGGGAAGATGACAGGAGCCTCTCCTCTAGCGCCGTGACTTTCCTCCTGAGTTGAGCCGCTCTGTCTTCTGCCAGCCGCGCTGCCCGGAGATGCCAGTCTTCGCATTCTGAAGCCTGCGTCCGAGACGTCCCCAGCTCCTGGCCTAAGCGCGCTCCCTTGTCGCGCAAAAGGCGAACCTCCTCCCGCAGGGCGCACTTTTCCACTCGTTCCTGTCTCAGCGCCAGCGCCGCCTCATCTCTCTCGTGCTGAAAGACAATGCTCTTTTCCTGCATGGAGGTCACTGCATTGAGAAGCTGGCTCAATTCCCCAGCCCGGCCCTCTTCTTTTTCTCTCAGGAGGCACTCAAAAGCCAGAGCCTTCTTCTTCACGGAGACGCATTCGAATTCCTTCTCCCTCAGCATCGTAGAGAGGCGCCTGTTCGTCTCTTGTAAGGCTTGGTTTTCGGTGTCCTTCTCCCTGGACCTTTCCAGCAGTTTTGCATTCTCCCGTTTGACTTGGCACGCATCCGCTTCCAGATGGACTATCCTCTCCTTCAGGTTTGTCACCGCCTGCCTCAACAGTTCGTTTTCGCTCGCTTGGGTCGTGAGGGTTTCCCTCAGAGAAAGGAATTCCTCCCTCTGCGCCTCGATTAAGAGCTCTCTGTCCTCCAGCGTGTTCTGTAAAGCCTCCTGTTTCTCCTTGAGCCGCTGAATTTCGGAATCCGTCTGTGCGTGCCGTTCTCTCTCCCGTTCCGAGGTGGCGGCCATCGCCTCGGACAGTCTCTGAGCCTCCTCCTGGAGGCTTCTGATGGCTGCGTCTTTTTCCTCCGTGGCTCGCCTTAAGGCTTCCACCTCTGCTGGCGGCCCTTTCGAAGACTCGCCCGGCGCCTCGGACTTAATTGCCTCCTGAGAGCCGGCCGCCTCGCAAGTCCGCGACGATGCGGCGGGCGGCTGTGGTGACGTGAGGGCGGGTGGACCCAAGAGAACCTCCTTGGCATTGCAGAGCTGCTCTAGGCCGAGCTGCATCTGTGCCAGTCTCTTCCCCAAGAGCCGGAGTTGGGTCGCATCCCCTCGAGGACGCGGGAACGGGGCGGCAGAGTGCATCTGTCGCCGACACTTCTCCTCGCTGTCCACTGAGGCCCGTGCCTCGAGTGGTGGGAGTTCTTTCTGAAGTTGGGATGACTCCCGCTGCAGATGGTGCACCTCGGTGAGCACCAGCCGCTGCCACTCCTCCAGCACGTTGACCCGCTGCTTCAACGTGCCCCGTTCCCGGAGAAGCTCCTCCAACTGATTCGCGTCCACGCCCCGAACCTCATGGCCAGCGTCGGACGTTTGCCAGATGGTCAGTAAAGTCTGACATTTCTGGCTCAAGGCACCGATTTCAATGTCTTTGGCTCGGACGAGGCGTGATAAGTGCCGGATCGCTTCTCGAAACATGTCCTCACCGCCGCTGTCAGATCGAGGGCGCCGTGTCTGACTTTCGCCTCGCAGCTTCGCGAGCTCTGCTTCTTTGGCCACCAGCAGGTCCATCATTGTGTGATACGCCCTTTTCAGGTGGCTGTTTTCCCTCAGCTTCTCGTCGAAAACGGCCAACACTCGTTCCCTTTCCAAAGCAGAGGCTTGCAGTTGCTGCTGGAGGCCCCCCGCATCCTGGACGGAGGCAGCCGAAGCTAGGCGAGCGGGAAGGCCCTGGCTCTGCCAGTCTTGCGGCTGGATCGTCTGAGTTCGTGGCCCGGTCTCATCGTCGTCCGGCTCATCAAGCCGCTCGGTCAGAGGGATCGTCTTTTCGGCCCCAAGTTTCAGCGCCTTCCTCTGCTTTTGCTCTTCAGTGGTCCTTGGAGGATGCTGGGTTTCCTCCTCCAGGTGACCTTCGATCCCTTTCAGTTGAGACCCCTCAGATTCTAGTTGTGTCCCGGCGTCGAGGGTGTTCGGGTCAACCACTGGAGCGGCTCGAGCCCGTTGTCTCTGTGGCTCCAGTGCTTCCCTCAGGTGACTGCCTTCTTCTTGCAGGGAGGCGAGCCTCGTGTCTCCTTCCTCGAGGCTTTCCCGCAGAGTTGCGGTGTCTCTCCGAGCTGGAGTTGCCGGTCTCTCCTTCTCGGGTGGTCCGGTCGCCCGAATGGCTTCCGTCTCCGTTCTCCCCGAGTCGGGTAAGTCTGGCAGCTTTTGCGTCCCCTTCCTCAGCACACCTCTGGTGAAGTCAGAGAGGTGTGCGGGGAGGGAAGCCACGCTGCCGCCCACTCGCCCCAGGGAATGGCCTAAGCCGGAGCCGAGGCCGGGGCGGCCAAACCAGGAGGCCATCGCTGCGGGTCACAGCACTGACCTGGTGCGCTCCGCGAAGAGCGTCCAGCCCAGCCGGACAGCCCCGCCAAGTGTCAGGGCCCCGGCGGCTGCGCGAGGCTAAGGGTCAAATCACAGCCAGGCGCTGCTAGGCAACGGCGGGCTGGCGGCCTGGGGGCGGGGCCTGGGCGGGGCTGGGGCGGGGCCTGGGCGGGGCCTGGGCGGGGCGCGGGCTCCAACCGTTGGGCTCGGGGCTCCCGGAGGGGAGGGGAGGGGCTGCCCGCAACCGCGAGGCCTGCCGCCTGGCCCTCACCCATGGCCACCTCCTGACACGCGTGCCCCGCTCCGCCCCCCTCCACCCCCCACCGCCAGCCCCGTGGGCCTCCGCTCATCCCCAGGGCTTCCCACCACGGCGGTGGGCCCCCCTCTCCCTCTGCTTCAGTGCCGCCCCCGGGGGCCAGGCGGCCCTCCTGCCCCCTGGGGCCGCCCGCCAGGAACGCCGCGCTGAAGGCCGCCATCCCCACACCGCCGCCACCTGTGCGCGTGGCAGCGCGTGTGGGCAGAAAGGACCCCAGGGCTCTGACTGCCGCCAAGCGCCTCCCACGCTCCCTCCTGTCCTGCGGCCGGGAATCTTCCCAGCCGGCTTGGAGAACACTCGGAGGGCCAAGGTAGGTGGGGACCCGCCTCCACCTGCAGAGTTCCGACGAGTGTGTTTGGACACACGTCGGCCCCCTGCGCAGAAGCACGACCCTCCTGAGCACCCTGACCGTGGCCATCCCCCACACAGTCGCCGGGGTCCTTGCCCCGCCGCCTCGCCGCCCTCTTCCTGCGGCCCTGCCTGGAGAAGCGGTCCCCGGGAGGAGCCTGGGGGCTCTCGGGCGCCACAGGCGGGGTGTGGCACACCGCGTGCACGCTGTGCGCCCGCTTCTGTCAGCGCGGGGCGGGCTGTGGTCGGGGAAGGGAGTCTTCCCCATGCGTCGAGCGGGCGGTGGAGCGGGGAAAGGACCCAGAGGTGCTCGTGCAGCGCGCGGCCCCCAGCCCCGCTGAGCCCGGCGGAACGTCGTCCTCGGGGCCCGACTCGGGGCCGGCGGCCGAGGCCCGGCTGCGCGCCGCCCCCTGGGCCTGCCGTGCGCTCCTGCCCCGGCGCGGGGCGCGGGGGCGGCGCGGCTGGCCCCGCGGGCCTGGGGACCCGCCGCCGCAGCGACCAGAAAGTCCCGGTCAGCCTGCCCCGAGCTCCGCGGGCCTGGGAGCCCGGCGCCGCCGCCGCCGCCGCCGCGGCCGCCGCCGCGGCCGCCGCCGCCGGCGGCTCGGCAGTGTGGCGCGGGAGCAGCCGCCAGGCCGTCCCGATGCGCGCGCCAGGAGCCCCGCAGGCTGGGGAGCCGCCGCCGCCGCCGCCGCCGCCGCCAGGTAGTGGCCGTTGCACTGCGGGAGGCCGCGGGCCCACCAGAGCATGGGCAGGTGAGGGCCCCGGGCGGCCGCCTCCCTCCGTGCACCCGTCGGGGTCTCCACCGCCCGGGCCCCGCCCCCGGGAGCAGGGACCTGCGCCTTCTCCTGTCCTGCCGGCGACCCTGGCGCCCGTGCTGGCTGCCTGGGGCCACCACTCCCATCCCTGGGGCGCGTGCCTTTGCACAGGCGCTGACGGCGGCGCTGGGGTGGGGGGCGCGGGGCGGGGCGCGGCGGGCTGGCGGGTGCTGGGACCGGATTCTCAGCCTTGGGCTCCAGCGGGGCGGGGTGGGGGGGCGATTAAGGAGTGACGCGGGGTGGTCGTGGGGGCAGGGCGCGCCGCGCAGACCCTTGAGGTCCAAGTGCAGACAGCGGAAATCTGTAAAGGGGCTTCCAGCCGGTGGGATCCCCTCGGTGCGTGCGTTTCCCTTGGGCCTTCAGGGAAGCGGGAGGCGGTGCTGCCTCCAGCCCAGGGCGAGGAGGAAGGAGCGGTGCCAGTTGTTGACCGCGTGAAATTTGGAATCGGGAGCAGGATGCAGGCGCCGGGCGCCAGTGAAAGGAAAAAGGGTTCTCCGGATCCTCTTCCTCCCTTTGGCTTTGGCAGCAGCTGCTTCTCCGTGTTGCTTTGGTCCTGCTGCCGTGCTCTTCCGGCGGGCGCTGAGTGTGAAATGCCCCAGGAAGCGGGGCGGGGAAGAGGTTGAGGATGGAAGAAGGCGAGCCGGCATGGGTGGGGGGAGCAGGCGCTGCAGGAAAGGTGATCCACCTTTCCTTGCTCTCCGCTTGCTGCCTTTCCCTGAGCCTTGGACTTCCACCCCTTCCGCCTCCGCCCGTCCTCCCGTCCTCCCGTCCAACCTCTCTCTCCTCTGAGTCCTGCCAAGAAGAGGCAGGTCGAACACTTGCGGTGTGCACTGGATCGAAGGGATTACCCTGCTAGGATTAGGCTCGCTCGATGAGCTTGAAGTCCTTTGAGTCAGAACCTGTTTGGGGTCTGCAGAGAGTCGCACGTGGCGGGAGGGTGGCCCGCGTGTGGGTGAGGAGCAGGGAGGAAGGCTGCAGGGGCGAGGCCTTGGAGATTCTGCTCCAGTTTGGCCTGCAGGCAGTGGAGAACCCTGGATTCCTTTCAAGCAGGGAAGCGATGGGACCACACACAAACTCAGGTCCGGGTACCCGATTTCGCAGCCAAGCCAATCAGCGAGAAGTCAGGGTTGCAGCAAGGAAAGAGGTTTATGATCAAGAGGCGGCCAGACAAGGAGGTGGGCGTAAAACTCAAACCCGCCTCCTCAAAGGGAAAACAAAACATTGGGGCGTTTATCTGGGGTTGGGGTAGGGGTGGGACCAGGAGAGCGCTGGGGGTGAAGCTTGAAGAGTCCTCTGCTCAGGTGCGACTGTCACTCGTATTTCTTCGTGGGTCACAAGTGCGAAGTCAGTGGGGTTCGACGCGTTGCACGCCGAGGATCTCTGTCCGTGACGCGGAAAGTGGGCGATCCGTCATTTCGGCTGGTCCAAGCCTCTGCACGATGTCCGCTCGGGCGGGGTCCGGGGGGGCTGCCATCAAGCTGCTCTCTGATCTGCCGTCTTCCTGTTGTTCTGCAAAACAACCTCAGAAACTTTGGTTACTTTCTCGCCCACGTCCACCCCTGTGGGGGCCGGGCACCGTGGTGTCAGTAACGGCAGGGTTTTCCTCTTGGGTCACCCTCCCAACAGTGTGGAGGATGGGTTCAAGCGGGGAGGGGGGGGTGCGGTGTGCCAGGAGGCCAGCCGGCAAGATCAGTAAGGAGTCTACTGGGCTGGTTGCGTGCAAGAGACAGGAAGGCATGCGGCAGAGCAGCGGGGACGGCAAAGACGGGAAGGCGCTCGGCTCCCTTTGGGAGTCGGTAGGCTGCCAAGTGGGTGAGACAGAGAGCTCAAGCGTGGCCCTGAGGCCTCTCGCTCTCGGGGGGGGGGGGGGGGGGCGGCCGGGGATGAGATGGGCAGAGGTTTTCTGAGGTGATGAAAGGAAGGTAAGAGGAGGGGGAGGGTTCTTTTGGAGGATACCGGGCTCCCTTTTGGACGTGTCGGTTTTGAGAAGCCTTTGGACATCCCGAGAGGTGCGTCCAGCAGACAGTTAGAGAAAGCAGCGTGGAGTCAGGGGCAGGGTGACGTCAGTCGTACGCACTCAGAAGCCCTGGGCATCCGGGGGGCGAGTCGAATCGTAGGAGAGCGCATGAGCTTGCTCTGAGACCCGAGGGGTTCCTGTTCCCTGAAGACCGTGCCTTCGAGAACAGAACCCTTGGAGAAGTGGTCGGGAGGAGAAGCCGCAGAGGAAAGGGAGACAGAGGGGTCTGAGGTTAGGAAGGGCACCTGGGGAGGGGGCCATCCCCCAGAGAAAGAGGGTGGAGAGAACTTGCAGAGACTGAAGGCGTGGGCAGCATTCCTCAGACACCACAGAGAGTTTAGGAAGGCGAAGGAACCGAAGGGCGTGCCCTGGCCTCTTGCTAGGACGGGACGGCGACGAGATTTGGGGAGTCTTTCGAGGAGCCGGTGAGAGACGAGGCGATGACTGGATGGCTGACGAGGAGTCGAGGTCTTTTGGCAGCAGCTTAGCCGTGAAAGGTAGAGAGAGAAGGCGGTGGTGGAGGAGCGGAAAGGAGAGGTGTGGATGCTGGGAGAGACTTGGGTGTGCTCAGCGGCTTAAGGAAAGAAAGAGACGGGCCGAAGAGAAAGCAGCTGGCAAACTGAGGGAACGAGATCTTTGGGGGAGGCTGAGCAGACGGTTCCCAGGGCACCCCACGTGGAGCCAGGACCCTGGAACTGCCAAGCTGAATCCCTCTTCCTGGAAAACCAAAGGGAAAGGGGAGGGGTGGGTGGAGAGAAATAGAGGGACGTTCAAACGGGGGTGGGGGGTGGTGCGGGGAAACGGAGAGTTCTTGACTAGCTGGCCTCTGATCTCTTCGGGACGATCCCGCTTGAGGCAGGCGATGGAGATGATTTGGAGGGGCTGTTGAGGAATCGGGGCGGGGTCGGGGGGGGGTTGACCACGGCCCTCTGATGGGCTTGGGGGCGGAAGCGGCTTCCATGCCCATCGCGAGGCGCCGGTTCAGTCAGTCGGTGTCCATCCGGACCACAGACCACAGACCCCTGCTTTGGAAAACAACAAGAAGCAGTTCGTAAACCCTTGCAAAGATCTCTGAGGTCTGGTGACTGGCTTTGCAACCCAAAGCGAGTCAGGGAATAAGATCCTCCCGTGCTTAGGAGTTTTCCTCTCTGTCCCAGAGGCCGCAGAGCACCCGAGGGCGGTTTCCCAGGCAGTGGAAAGAGGAGGAGGACCGAGCCGGGGGAAAGCAAGCTTTCCTCGTGAAGTTTGGATGCCCGCTGCACGTTGGTGCCCTTCCCCTTTCTTCCTACTGTCCCGGGAGTGGGCGCCCTCGCGCGCTTTCTGATGCTGCAGCACTAAGGCAAGTGAGGTTCCCGCTCCCCGAGGGAAAGCTCAATAAACGCCCCCCTCCCCCCGCCCCCACCCTTCCCACCCCCCCACTCTTCCCACACCCCCAGCCCCCACCCGCCCGCAACCCCCCCACCTCCCAGACCCAACCCCCACCCCCCCACCCCACGCCCCCCAGCTCCTCCCAGACGGTGACAGCGTGACAAACAGAATCGGAAGCGTCCTTGGCCCACAGCCTGCGATCCCACCCGTGCCGCGCCTGCTCTCCAGAGAAGTGACGTCCGTCCGCTTTAAGGTGGGTGGCTACCTGCAGCGACACCCTTTTGAAAGCGCGAACCATAGCTATTTCTTTGAAAGCTCCAGTGAAGCCGCAGAGAAACCTGTGAGCTTTAGCACAAGGCCACTTTGTGCTAAGGAACCCGCAGCGAGGGACCGGCTTTCCTGAAAGCGCCGTCGTCTCCTCTGCGGCTTGGGGAGCCTCTAGGGCTTGGACAGGCCTTGGAGCAGCCCGGCAGCACTCTTGGCGGGTGGCAGCAGCCAAGGTGTGCCGGTGGGCACGACGTCGGTCACGGCGTCTAAGAGAAGGTGCCCAGACCCTCCGGTTCCGGGGCCGGGTGGGTCGATGAGAGACACGGCTGGGGAGCAGGGATTCCCGTCCGATCTTCTGGGGGTGGCTGCGAGGGCGGTTCTCAGAAGAGCTGGCACGTTCTTAGGCAGTGTCTTCCTGGCGGGTGCTCCGGGACGCTTCCTGGGCTGAGCGGGGAGCTGTCGTGGTGGAGAAGCTCCCTGAGACTCAGCTTCTAGAAAGTTCACGAAAAGCTCCGAGAAGGAACTCTTGAGCTCGGGTTGCTGGTTGGGTCTCCGAGGAGGAGGCGTGTCGGGGGCACTGCGGGATCCGAGCCGCCCGGTCACCCATCCGGTAAGGCCGCCCTGCTCTTCCTGCAGCAACTGCTCCATGGCCTCCCTTTCCACACCCAGGGTGCTTCCCATCCGTCGGAACGCTTCCCGGCGTTCGTGTCTGGCGCTTTGCAAGGCGTCCGTGAAGAGCTTTCTCAGGAGGGCCTTGTCTGCTTTTCCTTCCAGGGTGCTCACTAAGTCGGTCCACTTCTTTTGGACGTCCTCCAGCACTTCCCGTCGGGCCTCGTCTTGTCGCTGCAGTCCTCCGATCTGCTCCTCCTGCAGGCGCGAGGCGGCTTGCGCTCTCTCCAGCCGTCCCTGCAGCGACCTCAGCTTCCCTTCCAGGCCGTCTGCCTTTTGCATCCATTCGGCCAGGACCACCTTCAGGTTGGCCAGGGCTCCGGCCTGCTGCTTCTCTGCTTCCCGGGAGGCGGACAGCTGGAGGGCAGTCTCCTCTTTCTGCTGGGTGACCGCAGTCAGTTGTTCCTGCAGGGACCCGACCCGGGCAGCGGCCCGCTGGCTCGCCTTCTGCATGGCGTGGGAAGATGACAGGAGCCTCTCCTCTAGCGCCGTGACTTTCCTCCTGAGTTGAGCCGCTCTGTCTTCTGCCAGCCGCGCTGCCCGGAGATGCCAGTCTTCGCATTCTGAAGCCTGCGTCCGAGACGTCCCCAGCTCCTGGCCTAAGCGCGCTCCCTTGTCGCGCAAAAGGCGAACCTCCTCCCGCAGGGCGCACTTTTCCACTCGTTCCTGTCTCAGCGCCAGCGCCGCCTCATCTCTCTCGTGCTGAAAGACAATGCTCTTTTCCTGCATGGAGGTCACTGCATTGAGAAGCTGGCTCAATTCCCCAGCCCGGCCCTCTTCTTTTTCTCTCAGGAGGCACTCAAAAGCCAGAGCCTTCTTCTTCACGGAGACGCATTCGAATTCCTTCTCCCTCAGCATCGTAGAGAGGCGCCTGTTCGTCTCTTGTAAGGCTTGGTTTTCGGTGTCCTTCTCCCTGGACCTTTCCAGCAGTTTTGCATTCTCCCGTTTGACTTGGCACGCATCCGCTTCCAGATGGACTATCCTCTCCTTCAGGTTTGTCACCGCCTGCCTCAACAGTTCGTTTTCGCTCGCTTGGGTCGTGAGGGTTTCCCTCAGAGAAAGGAATTCCTCCCTCTGCGCCTCGATTAAGAGCTCTCTGTCCTCCAGCGTGTTCTGTAAAGCCTCCTGTTTCTCCTTGAGCCGCTGAATTTCGGAATCCGTCTGTGCGTGCCGTTCTCTCTCCCGTTCCGAGGTGGCGGCCATCGCCTCGGACAGTCTCTGAGCCTCCTCCTGGAGGCTTCTGATGGCTGCGTCTTTTTCCTCCGTGGCTCGCCTTAAGGCTTCCACCTCTGCTGGCGGCCCTTTCGAAGACTCGCCCGGCGCCTCGGACTTAATTGCCTCCTGAGAGCCGGCCGCCTCGCAAGTCCGCGACGATGCGGCGGGCGGCTGTGGTGACGTGAGGGCGGGTGGACCCAAGAGAACCTCCTTGGCATTGCAGAGCTGCTCTAGGCCGAGCTGCATCTGTGCCAGTCTCTTCCCCAAGAGCCGGAGTTGGGTCGCATCCCCTCGAGGACGCGGGAACGGGGCGGCAGAGTGCATCTGTCGCCGACACTTCTCCTCGCTGTCCACTGAGGCCCGTGCCTCGAGTGGTGGGAGTTCTTTCTGAAGTTGGGATGACTCCCGCTGCAGATGGTGCACCTCGGTGAGCACCAGCCGCTGCCACTCCTCCAGCACGTTGACCCGCTGCTTCAACGTGCCCCGTTCCCGGAGAAGCTCCTCCAACTGATTCGCGTCCACGCCCCGAACCTCATGGCCAGCGTCGGACGTTTGCCAGATGGTCAGTAAAGTCTGACATTTCTGGCTCAAGGCACCGATTTCAATGTCTTTGGCTCGGACGAGGCGTGATAAGTGCCGGATCGCTTCTCGAAACATGTCCTCACCGCCGCTGTCAGATCGAGGGCGCCGTGTCTGACTTTCGCCTCGCAGCTTCGCGAGCTCTGCTTCTTTGGCCACCAGCAGGTCCATCATTGTGTGATACGCCCTTTTCAGGTGGCTGTTTTCCCTCAGCTTCTCGTCGAAAACGGCCAACACTCGTTCCCTTTCCAAAGCAGAGGCTTGCAGTTGCTGCTGGAGGCCCCCCGCATCCTGGACGGAGGCAGCCGAAGCTAGGCGAGCGGGAAGGCCCTGGCTCTGCCAGTCTTGCGGCTGGATCGTCTGAGTTCGTGGCCCGGTCTCATCGTCGTCCGGCTCATCAAGCCGCTCGGTCAGAGGGATCGTCTTTTCGGCCCCAAGTTTCAGCGCCTTCCTCTGCTTTTGCTCTTCAGTGGTCCTTGGAGGATGCTGGGTTTCCTCCTCCAGGTGACCTTCGATCCCTTTCAGTTGAGACCCCTCAGATTCTAGTTGTGTCCCGGCGTCGAGGGTGTTCGGGTCAACCACTGGAGCGGCTCGAGCCCGTTGTCTCTGTGGCTCCAGTGCTTCCCTCAGGTGACTGCCTTCTTCTTGCAGGGAGGCGAGCCTCGTGTCTCCTTCCTCGAGGCTTTCCCGCAGAGTTGCGGTGTCTCTCCGAGCTGGAGTTGCCGGTCTCTCCTTCTCGGGTGGTCCGGTCGCCCGAATGGCTTCCGTCTCCGTTCTCCCCGAGTCGGGTAAGTCTGGCAGCTTTTGCGTCCCCTTCCTCAGCACACCTCTGGTGAAGTCAGAGAGGTGTGCGGGGAGGGAAGCCACGCTGCCGCCCACTCGCCCCAGGGAATGGCCTAAGCCGGAGCCGAGGCCGGGGCGGCCAAACCAGGAGGCCATCGCTGCGGGTCACAGCACTGACCTGGTGCGCTCCGCGAAGAGCGTCCAGCCCAGCCGGACAGCCCCGCCAAGTGTCAGGGCCCCGGCGGCTGCGCGAGGCTAAGGGTCAAATCACAGCCAGGCGCTGCTAGGCAACGGCGGGCTGGCGGCCTGGGGGCGGGGCCTGGGCGGGGCTGGGGCGGGGCCTGGGCGGGGCCTGGGCGGGGCGCGGGCTCCAACCGTTGGGCTCGGGGCTCCCGGAGGGGAGGGGAGGGGCTGCCCGCAACCGCGAGGCCTGCCGCCTGGCCCTCACCCATGGCCACCTCCTGACACGCGTGCCCCGCTCCGCCCCCCTCCACCCCCCACCGCCAGCCCCGTGGGCCTCCGCTCATCCCCAGGGCTTCCCACCACGGCGGTGGGCCCCCCTCTCCCTCTGCTTCAGTGCCGCCCCCGGGGGCCAGGCGGCCCTCCTGCCCCCTGGGGCCGCCCGCCAGGAACGCCGCGCTGAAGGCCGCCATCCCCACACCGCCGCCACCTGTGCGCGTGGCAGCGCGTGTGGGCAGAAAGGACCCCAGGGCTCTGACTGCCGCCAAGCGCCTCCCACGCTCCCTCCTGTCCTGCGGCCGGGAATCTTCCCAGCCGGCTTGGAGAACACTCGGAGGGCCAAGGTAGGTGGGGACCCGCCTCCACCTGCAGAGTTCCGACGAGTGTGTTTGGACACACGTCGGCCCCCTGCGCAGAAGCACGACCCTCCTGAGCACCCTGACCGTGGCCATCCCCCACACAGTCGCCGGGGTCCTTGCCCCGCCGCCTCGCCGCCCTCTTCCTGCGGCCCTGCCTGGAGAAGCGGTCCCCGGGAGGAGCCTGGGGGCTCTCGGGCGCCACAGGCGGGGTGTGGCACACCGCGTGCACGCTGTGCGCCCGCTTCTGTCAGCGCGGGGCGGGCTGTGGTCGGGGAAGGGAGTCTTCCCCATGCGTCGAGCGGGCGGTGGAGCGGGGAAAGGACCCAGAGGTGCTCGTGCAGCGCGCGGCCCCCAGCCCCGCTGAGCCCGGCGGAACGTCGTCCTCGGGGCCCGACTCGGGGCCGGCGGCCGAGGCCCGGCTGCGCGCCGCCCCCTGGGCCTGCCGTGCGCTCCTGCCCCGGCGCGGGGCGCGGGGGCGGCGCGGCTGGCCCCGCGGGCCTGGGGACCCGCCGCCGCAGCGACCAGAAAGTCCCGGTCAGCCTGCCCCGAGCTCCGCGGGCCTGGGAGCCCGGCGCCGCCGCCGCCGCCGCCGCGGCCGCCGCCGCGGCCGCCGCCGCCGGCGGCTCGGCAGTGTGGCGCGGGAGCAGCCGCCAGGCCGTCCCGATGCGCGCGCCAGGAGCCCCGCAGGCTGGGGAGCCGCCGCCGCCGCCGCCGCCGCCGCCAGGTAGTGGCCGTTGCACTGCGGGAGGCCGCGGGCCCACCAGAGCATGGGCAGGTGAGGGCCCCGGGCGGCCGCCTCCCTCCGTGCACCCGTCGGGGTCTCCACCGCCCGGGCCCCGCCCCCGGGAGCAGGGACCTGCGCCTTCTCCTGTCCTGCCGGCGACCCTGGCGCCCGTGCTGGCTGCCTGGGGCCACCACTCCCATCCCTGGGGCGCGTGCCTTTGCACAGGCGCTGACGGCGGCGCTGGGGTGGGGGGCGCGGGGCGGGGCGCGGCGGGCTGGCGGGTGCTGGGACCGGATTCTCAGCCTTGGGCTCCAGCGGGGCGGGGTGGGGGGGCGATTAAGGAGTGACGCGGGGTGGTCGTGGGGGCAGGGCGCGCCGCGCAGACCCTTGAGGTCCAAGTGCAGACAGCGGAAATCTGTAAAGGGGCTTCCAGCCGGTGGGATCCCCTCGGTGCGTGCGTTTCCCTTGGGCCTTCAGGGAAGCGGGAGGCGGTGCTGCCTCCAGCCCAGGGCGAGGAGGAAGGAGCGGTGCCAGTTGTTGACCGCGTGAAATTTGGAATCGGGAGCAGGATGCAGGCGCCGGGCGCCAGTGAAAGGAAAAAGGGTTCTCCGGATCCTCTTCCTCCCTTTGGCTTTGGCAGCAGCTGCTTCTCCGTGTTGCTTTGGTCCTGCTGCCGTGCTCTTCCGGCGGGCGCTGAGTGTGAAATGCCCCAGGAAGCGGGGCGGGGAAGAGGTTGAGGATGGAAGAAGGCGAGCCGGCATGGGTGGGGGGAGCAGGCGCTGCAGGAAAGGTGATCCACCTTTCCTTGCTCTCCGCTTGCTGCCTTTCCCTGAGCCTTGGACTTCCACCCCTTCCGCCTCCGCCCGTCCTCCCGTCCTCCCGTCCAACCTCTCTCTCCTCTGAGTCCTGCCAAGAAGAGGCAGGTCGAACACTTGCGGTGTGCACTGGATCGAAGGGATTACCCTGCTAGGATTAGGCTCGCTCGATGAGCTTGAAGTCCTTTGAGTCAGAACCTGTTTGGGGTCTGCAGAGAGTCGCACGTGGCGGGAGGGTGGCCCGCGTGTGGGTGAGGAGCAGGGAGGAAGGCTGCAGGGGCGAGGCCTTGGAGATTCTGCTCCAGTTTGGCCTGCAGGCAGTGGAGAACCCTGGATTCCTTTCAAGCAGGGAAGCGATGGGACCACACACAAACTCAGGTCCGGGTACCCGATTTCGCAGCCAAGCCAATCAGCGAGAAGTCAGGGTTGCAGCAAGGAAAGAGGTTTATGATCAAGAGGCGGCCAGACAAGGAGGTGGGCGTAAAACTCAAACCCGCCTCCTCAAAGGGAAAACAAAACATTGGGGCGTTTATCTGGGGTTGGGGTAGGGGTGGGACCAGGAGAGCGCTGGGGGTGAAGCTTGAAGAGTCCTCTGCTCAGGTGCGACTGTCACTCGTATTTCTTCGTGGGTCACAAGTGCGAAGTCAGTGGGGTTCGACGCGTTGCACGCCGAGGATCTCTGTCCGTGACGCGGAAAGTGGGCGATCCGTCATTTCGGCTGGTCCAAGCCTCTGCACGATGTCCGCTCGGGCGGGGTCCGGGGGGGCTGCCATCAAGCTGCTCTCTGATCTGCCGTCTTCCTGTTGTTCTGCAAAACAACCTCAGAAACTTTGGTTACTTTCTCGCCCACGTCCACCCCTGTGGGGGCCGGGCACCGTGGTGTCAGTAACGGCAGGGTTTTCCTCTTGGGTCACCCTCCCAACAGTGTGGAGGATGGGTTCAAGCGGGGAGGGGGGGGTGCGGTGTGCCAGGAGGCCAGCCGGCAAGATCAGTAAGGAGTCTACTGGGCTGGTTGCGTGCAAGAGACAGGAAGGCATGCGGCAGAGCAGCGGGGACGGCAAAGACGGGAAGGCGCTCGGCTCCCTTTGGGAGTCGGTAGGCTGCCAAGTGGGTGAGACAGAGAGCTCAAGCGTGGCCCTGAGGCCTCTCGCTCTCGGGGGGGGGGGGGGGGGGGGGCGGCCGGGGATGAGATGGGCAGAGGTTTTCTGAGGTGATGAAAGGAAGGTAAGAGGAGGGGGAGGGTTCTTTTGGAGGATACCGGGCTCCCTTTTGGACGTGTCGGTTTTGAGAAGCCTTTGGACATCCCGAGAGGTGCGTCCAGCAGACAGTTAGAGAAAGCAGCGTGGAGTCAGGGGCAGGGTGACGTCAGTCGTACGCACTCAGAAGCCCTGGGCATCCGGGGGGCGAGTCGAATCGTAGGAGAGCGCATGAGCTTGCTCTGAGACCCGAGGGGTTCCTGTTCCCTGAAGACCGTGCCTTCGAGAACAGAACCCTTGGAGAAGTGGTCGGGAGGAGAAGCCGCAGAGGAAAGGGAGACAGAGGGGTCTGAGGTTAGGAAGGGCACCTGGGGAGGGGGCCATCCCCCAGAGAAAGAGGGTGGAGAGAACTTGCAGAGACTGAAGGCGTGGGCAGCATTCCTCAGACACCACAGAGAGTTTAGGAAGGCGAAGGAACCGAAGGGCGTGCCCTGGCCTCTTGCTAGGACGGGACGGCGACGAGATTTGGGGAGTCTTTCGAGGAGCCGGTGAGAGACGAGGCGATGACTGGATGGCTGACGAGGAGTCGAGGTCTTTTGGCAGCAGCTTAGCCGTGAAAGGTAGAGAGAGAAGGCGGTGGTGGAGGAGCGGAAAGGAGAGGTGTGGATGCTGGGAGAGACTTGGGTGTGCTCAGCGGCTTAAGGAAAGAAAGAGACGGGCCCGAAGAGAAAGCAGCTGGCAAACTGAGGGAACGAGATCTTTGGGGGAGGCTGAGCAGACGGTTCCCAGGGCACCCCACGTGGAGCCAGGACCCTGGAACTGCCAAGCTGAATCCCTCTTCCTGGAAAACCAAAGGGAAAGGGGAGGGGTGGGTGGAGAGAAATAGAGGGACGTTCAAACGGGGGTGGGGGGTGGTGCGGGGAAACGGAGAGTTCTTGACTAGCTGGCCTCTGATCTCTTCGGGACGATCCCGCTTGAGGCAGGCGATGGAGATGATTTGGAGGGGCTGTTGAGGAATCGGGGCGGGGTCGGGGGGGGGTTGACCACGGCCCTCTGATGGGCTTGGGGGCGGAAGCGGCTTCCATGCCCATCGCGAGGCGCCGGTTCAGTCAGTCGGTGTCCATCCGGACCACAGACCACAGACCCCTGCTTTGGAAAACAACAAGAAGCAGTTCGTAAACCCTTGCAAAGATCTCTGAGGTCTGGTGACTGGCTTTGCAACCCAAAGCGAGTCAGGGAATAAGATCCTCCCGTGCTTAGGAGTTTTCCTCTCTGTCCCAGAGGCCGCAGAGCACCCGAGGGCGGTTTCCCCGGCAGTGGAAAGAGGAGGAGGACCGAGCCGGGGGAGAGCAAGCTTTCCTCGTGAAGTTTGGATGCCCGCTGCACGTTGGTGCCCTTCCCCTTTCTTCCTACTGTCCCGGGAGTGGGCGCCCTCGCGCGCTTTCTGATGCTGCAGCACTAAGGCAAGTGAGGTTCCCGCTCCCTGAGGGAAAGCTCAATAAACGCCCCCCTCCCCCCACCCCCACCCTTCCCACCCCCCCCACTCTTCCCACACCCCCACCCCCCAAATCACAAATCACTGTTAAATCTCCAGTGCTTGGGCCAAGTATGCCAAGAAGCACCTGAAATTCATTTTTAAAGCAGCAATCCTGTCTACAAATTAAGCTGTGAATTTTACCTTACTTTCCCTTTCTTCCCCATCTCTAACCTCATTCTAGTGCAATTCTGTTACAAAAGCATCTTCCAGGGAGAGCATTCATATCTGCACGTGGTCAGAAAGTGTATCTGTCTGTATATATAAAATCGTATTAAAGCTGGTTTCCTTATTATTTCATTTTAGAACATCCCTGTAGCTAAATGGTGTTCAAAGTAAACATGGAGAACAGAAAGCATCCATCTCTACCTAGTGGAGCAAAAAATGACTGAATTCCCATACCATATAAATACCCCATGAAAACACAGAGGAATCCTTGTTCTACCCAGCATTCACTGAGTATCTGCCTCGTGGCAAGCACTGCGGATGTGCTTGGATACGAAGATAAATAAAACGTGGGCCCACTCCCAGCAGTTCAACATCTAGCAGTCTTTGTCCCATGCTCTTAAATCTTGCTAAGGATTGGGTTTTGTTTGTAATAGAAATTCTAAAGCAGGGACAGAAGAAGTTATCTTTCCTAAATTGCCCACCTCTGTTGTCTAATTATTCCACTGAGGAAAACACTTGGTCCTGGTCTTGGTCCTTCGCTTAGCTCAGATATGTTTTGCTGACACACAGAGTCTGGGCAGCATCCAGCCCCCCTTTTACTCCCTGGTCTTTAAGTCTAGTAAGTATTTTATCATTTACACCTTTCGATGTCCAAAGAGAGTGCCGCTCGAGGTTTAAAACATGCAGTTTCCTTCACTACCTCCCCAAATAACGGGGTCATTTCAGGACCAGGACAGTTTGGCACTGGGACGTGTTTCCCAGAAGTACTAATAGTTCGAGAGAGGAGCAAGTGTCTTCACATCTGCAGGTCTGGGTGCCGAACTTTCTACTGTCAGTGAGAATCGTGTCCCAGTGAAAATGTAGAAGTGAACCAACCCTCAAAGGGATAAGGTGACAGGGAGTGGTGTTTACTTGAGTCAGAGAGTAACTGAAAATGACTTCTGCAGCTGGAATGAAACAAAGGGTTGAAGGTCAACTTCCTCTTTGATTTTGGCTAGTCAGCAGTTCAAGCAGCCTTTGCAAATGTTTCGTGTCTGCTGACTTGTCCAACTCTATAAAAGACCCCACATCTTGCACCAACCTGTACCTCTTGGGCACTGGAGCGAAACAAAAGGTAAAATGTTCCGTCTTATTAGAATTAATGAAGTCATGCCACTCACATCCGTCCACGTTACTCCACTTTGGTCACCACCATTGTGGTCCATGCTGACATCATTTCTTTCGTAGATTACTGCAGTGGCCTTCTCACTGGTCTCTCACATCCTCTTTACCCCATCCAAAGCATTCTTCACATTAAATCGCTGTAAATCATTAATTCACAGTATTAATTCACAGTAATCTTTTGGAAACTCAAATAATACAACTAAAATCTGAATACCCTACACATATAAATAAATCCTAACTTAAAAATTTCCCCTGGCTCCCCATTGCTCCAAAGACTTAACTAGTTGATTTGGCCCAGAGAACTCTGCTTAATCTGTGCCTCCCACGCTTTTCCCTCTTCTTGTTGCATCTCATTCCTCCCTCCTCACTCTCTCTGCTCTCATCACCCAGATTCCTCTGCCTGGAACACTTCTCCCTCCCTGCTTTGCCAAGTTGTCTCCTACTCACCTTTTACCTCTTAAGCCTCATCAGCTCCTGAGGGATGGGTGAGGAAGACCCTCTTCTCCTTGGTTAGGCCAAATCCCCATGTTTTAAGCTCCCTTGGCACCGACAACCAGCTCATGAACCCTTCATAGAATGTAACATGGGACATTTACACAATCTTGTATAATTAATTTCTGCCTGATCTCCCCTCTAGACTGTAAGATCCATGAAGGCAGAGACTCTACCTTTTTGCTTACCATTGTATTCCAGAGCCTGGCATAGTGTCTGGCACATGTTAGGTACTAAATAAATTCATTCTGAAGGAAGGAAGAATGAATGAGTGGTAAATTGATACTTCTAAAATAATAAAGAGGAGGCCTAGCATTTTAAATGAGTGATAATAATGGGTAGCACATATTAAACTTCTAGTGTTAGGTAAACACTGTTCAAAACTCTTTACTCATTCATTCCAGTTCCGAGGACCAACCCTATCAGTACACATCAGTATCTGCGCATAATAGATGAGATCTGAGACTCAGGCTACTTGTGCAAGGCCAGGCAGCCAGTGTAAGGTGAAGCCTTAACAGTTGTCAATGTTGTTACTCTATTTATTACTATTCTCACCTTGGTGGAGTTCCTAAGAGTGCCATGGTCAAAGGGGGTGGTGTTGGGCAGGCACAGCCCTGCCCCCAGGCCTCTGAGCACATTCTAAGGCTGGGCCTGGAGTGAGAGTTTGGGGGCCCCGGGGCTGTGAGGGCCTGCCCACCGTAATGGAAATGGCAGATGGAGGAAAGGATCCTTCAGGCTGGGCAGTGGGGAAGGTCACTCAGGCATCCAGAAACCTTCCTCAGAACCGTCTTTGAATTAAATCTCAACTCATATCTTCCAGAAGCCTGAGGTGAGATGTCTGGCCATGTTGCTCGTGCCGTCGCCCTCAAGAAGCCAAACAGGCTCTCAGAGTCTCTCAGGCCCTGCCCCCAGACGTGGCCCCGCCCCAGAGCATGCTGGGCAGGACCTCCCCATAGATCCCTCCTATTGCCGATGTATTCCTCCAGAGGATTCTGAGCTCTGCTTGGTGTTTCCAGCTGTGATGAGGTAAATGTAGTCTTGGTCCTCTGGAAAAGTAGATAATTAAGGCAGATAGTCCACACATGTGAAAGTGTTGTGACTTGGAAAGGGCGGGCAGATCCCAGGTTGGGAGGATTAAGGAAAGCATTGAGGGAAACATTTCAGTATGGTGGGAAGGAAGGAGGAAAGAAGAGATGGAGGATCTCATTTTGGTTTTGGTTTTGTTTTGTTTTGAAGTTTTTATGAAGAAAAGTTCCCATCTGATGACTTCTCTGTTTCCCTCTGGTGGTCCAGCACATATGATCAATGAGCGAGGAGTGTGGACAAGGTGTAGGAAACTGGAATTGTTTTGAGAACTTAGGCAAGCGAGTTGACTGAGAAAACAATCACAGAAGCTCCCCCGAGACAGGGCCTCTGTTGCCTCCACTGGGTGTCCCAAGTGCTTGGAAGAGCGTCTGGCACATGGTAACACAGGAGGAATGACTGGATTCTGAGGCAGTGGTGGAGCTGAGCAACAGATGTAGAACAGAAGTTTATGGGGCACAAACACACTTGTGTGATTTTATCCAAGAGGAAGCAGGCCCTTATTTGAAGGCAGTTCTAAAAAAGGCAGAGTTGGATTTTGCTAGACAGAACGAATGAAAGAAGGGGGTAGGCTGTTTAGAGCAGAGCAGTAGATTTAGGTTTAGGATTAAGTGATGCCCCATGAAGTTTTGCTTGGAGAGGGAGGAAATGAAGACAAAGGTTGTCAGGTGAGCAGGGGAAAGTATAGAGTGGCTTGTAGTTCCTGAATAGGTTGAGGAATTAACATGCTGAGGGCATAAGCTGAGAGGATAAAGGGTGGAATGTCAGACTGTATTTTTTCAGAACACACAAGTGTTGCTGGTGATAAGTTCTAGGATATGGCCGTAACTGAACTGGAATGAAGGTAAAGGACTCTAAGATGAGAAGGAGCAGACAGTGAGAGATCAGATCATTGGATGGTCTATCCGCATGGATGTTGGGGCCTCTGATTGATTCCTTCCACTTTGAGTTCCTTTCCTGTCCTCCACAGAATTGGCATTTCCTCTAACTCTAACCTTCAGTCCATGGCATGACTCTGGACAAGAAGGCAGAAATGGGGTGGTGAGAGAGAGGGCTGAAGTAGACATCCGTTTTGTTTTTGTTTTTATTTTGACACTCAGCATTCACTCACCTTCTAAAAATAGTCCTTCTTTTGCCCTCTGGGGATCTAACCCCGTTGTCAGTTTCAGTCCATGTCAACTGGAGTTGTTTATCACTAACGCTCTTACTTTAAAGGAGGGCATTGAAGTCAGGCTTGGCCAAAAAGATTGGTCCATGCTTTTGGCAACAGCGTTTGGTCAGGGATGGGCATGTGACCCAACTGGAGACAATAAGGCACAGTGGGACTTTTAAAGGGACTAGTGGGAGAAACAACCCATTTTTAGCTGTGCTTTTAGTTTGGAAGATGTAGCTACGAACTTGCCAGACAGACTTACAAGGTAGCCAGTCCAGAATCTAGAGCAGAGAAATGGATAGAAACTGAAACTTGATGACATCAGTTGAGCCCCAATATGAATCCTCCTGCCTGAGGGCAGCCTTACTCCCAGACCTTTTTCAGGTGCCTGAGTCAACAGATCCTGTTTTTAAAGTCAATTGAATTGTACTTGCCATCATTTACATCCAAAGAATCCCTCACAGCGTAAGGGGGCTCTCCATCCCTGGCTCCCTCTTCTGTGCTAGCACTCTGAATATATATTACCTTCTCTGCCCTTCAGGTCGTGCTCTTCGATAAAAGAGGGTAAAGAAACCTACTTCAAAGCATTGTAAAGTTTAAATGGGATAATATACATAAAAAGCATAAATTTGTTTCACAACATTGAAGTACAATAAGCAGTACTTAATTTTTCTAAATTAAATTAAATCTGGCTCAAAGACCCCATTTTAAAGGGTAGGAAGATATACAATAGTAGTCATTAATGGGAGCTTTTTGCCTATTTAGTTAAGTATTCACCATCAAATATGTAGGTAAGAGCCTGTGATCTTGAGTCCATCTTGGTTGCCCCTGGGATTTTCATTGCCCAAGCCCTTCAGGCCCATTGAAAGGCCAGTGGCTGCACAGCCTCTGTGCTAAGTGTGAGCAATGCCGTGTCTTGCGACAGCTCTCAAGATGATGGGGCTTGATGATTAGTCATCTCAGCATCATCACTTCATCCCTTAAAACATTGCGCTGTCTCCTAGGGGACTTCCACACAGAACCCGTCCACCTAAGGGACTCGTGTCTACATGCTGATTCTCAGGGTCTTGGAGCCACTGCTACCTTTAGGCAACTCTCCTTCTCTCACCCCAGCATTTGTGTCAACCCCTATCTCCTCTCTCCTTGGAGCAGCCAGCTAAAGTCTCCTCCCACATGAGGGTCTGGACAGGTGTCCACAACTGTACGACAGGTGTCTCACAACTTCTCCTTGGGTTCAGGAAACATGAAAGCCATTAATAACTCCTGAACCCAGAAGCCCAGAACTTCCTGTAAGACAAATGAGGAAAGGTAACTTTTATTCCTTCTGGAGTCCCCTCAGGTGGAGGGTAGAAACAGCATTATCCTGCTTCAAATGAAGGTTGCCTCAAGCTGGGCAAGAATCCCTGCAAAGGAAAATTACCTACTCTTGTCAGCCCAACCCCCTCCCACAGTGAAGCATTGCTAAACTTGCATAATACTCAGTTCCTTCTCTACCTCCTGGCCCCCATAGAAGGAAGGAACAGACCCCGAGTCTCCTGGGAGAGATAGGGAGGCAGCCTCCACAAATCTCTGAGCTTCCACTTGGCCTCCCTAAGGAAGACCAAATGTGTCCTTGTGACCCCAGGAAAATAGCCTAATTTAGGCTCTGATCCAGGGCCAATGGAAGTTCCAGAGGAAAGGCCTCAAGAGGAGCCCCGGGGCCAGCCCCGTGGCCAAGTGGTTAAGTTCGCACCCTCCGCATTGGCGGCCCAGGGTTTCACTGGTTCGGATCCTGGGTGTGGACATGGCACTGCTCATCAGGCCACGTTGAGGCGGCGTCCCACATGCCACAACTAGAGGGACCCACAACTGAAATATACAACTATGTACTGAGGGGATTTGGGGAGCAAAAAGAGAAAAAAAGAAGAAGATTGGCAACAGTTGTTAGCTCAGGTGCCAATCTTTAAAAAAAAAAGAGAGAGAGAGAAGAGCCCCTTCTCATAGCCTTGTCCCCTTCATTGTGGCTGCAGATTAGGGCACAGTTCTGAGTGTTAATCCATGTGAAGGCTGCCTCAAGAAAGCTGATTCCCTTAGGCAGCACCTGGTACCAGAGAAATTCACAGTACCTGAAGCTGGGATCTGGGGTTCCCATACCCAAGCCACATCAAGGTACCAGTCAATTCATGCATTTTATTGGCCCTGACATTAGGTTTGGAGTGTGGGCTTGAGTGTATAAAAATTCAGGTAACCCATTCCCATCACATTCTATGTCACTGAAAATTCTTCAGGCGCCACAGAATATGGTGTAAATGAGACCCCCAACCCCACCCCCACCCCCACCCCCCACACCCCCCAAGCTCCACAGCACTGATCTCTGGGTATAAGCAGCAAGCCCATGCAATCTGTTTCTAGAGAAATTCATCCTCATCTCTCCAGTCACTGTTCAGCTAATACGTTTTCCTTCTTTTGGTAAGAGTCCTGCTTTCCCATAGGAACTGGAATCTGGGAAAAAGGAAAACAGTACTAGAAGCAGAACAAGAGTGTGGGATCACTCCTGGGTGGTACTGTCACCTCATTTGGACAGTTCACTGCCTAGATGTGCTGAGTGTGCAAATTCTGTCTCGTTGACTCATCCAGTGTTTCTCTGAATAGAAGCAAATATCTGGGCACCAGGTATGACTTGTTTTGTGACCCCAGCCAGTAAGTCAGCCCTTTTGAGCCACCACCTCTCCCTTGGTTAGAAGCTCTTTGGCAATGGGTTCATGGAAAACATCCCAGAATGGGAGCTACATGCTGAATTCCCTAGTACTGGCTTTGCCATCGATTGTGTGATTCATCCTCTCTGATGTTCAAGCTGTGAGAAGCAAATTTGAAATGATGGATGTGCTATATTAAATATATCAATAAGAGCAGAAGTTAAACCTTGCAAGCTGTAGGGTTTGCTTCCTCTATAAGCCTGGCTATCTCTATGGGAACTGAAGGTTGCTTCTTTAGGCCTGTAGTTGGGGAGCTAGAGCAGAGTGGAGATACGGTGGCGGAGTGAGGATGAGCCGTCTTGCACCTAATTTTTCCTCCCATCTAAGTCTGAATACTGGCAGTGGTGAGGCAGGTGGTTCTAAGGGCTCCTTTCACTTTACCGTTCATGATGACCCCACACCGCCTTTACCTCCCTGCCACCTTTCCCTCCTTCCTTGGATGCTTCAATCTCTTTGATGTTTTTCTTACCAGACGTTACTCCACTTAGCCATTAAACAGCTTTAACTTTGATGACGTGGATATGGATGAGCACAAGGATCCACTTGGTCCCTTTGGTCACTTTTGCTTCAGTGAACTCAGTGGGATGTCCAAGAAGAAACCCTTGTGTTAGGAAGAGTTCTAAGAAGGTTCCAAAGATCCCTTCTTTTGCTAGTCACACCCTTGTATAAACTGCTCCCCTTGAGTGTAAGCTGGACCTCATGATTTGCTTCTGACTCATAGGATAAGGGAAAGGTGATGGGATATCATTTCCCTCATTAGTTTACAAGATTGTGACTTCTGTCTTGCTAGCAGACTCTCTCCTGGCTTTGATGAAGCAAGCTGCCATGTTGGAGAGGCCTACATGACAAGGAACTGAAGGTTGCCTCCGGCCAACTCCAGCCAACAGCCATCCAGGAATTGAGGCTCTCAGTCCAACAGGCCTTGAGGAACTGCATCCAGCCAGCAGCTATAGAAGTGAGCGAAGAAGTGTGTATTTCCCCAGGCAAGCCTTCAGCTGAGACCCCAGCCCCAGCTGACACCTTAATTGCAGCCTTGTGAGAGACCTTGGAGCAGAGAACCCAGGTAGGCCTTGCCCACATTCCTCACCAACAGAAACTATGAATTAATAAATACTTGGTTTTTTAAGCCACTAACTTTTGGGGTATTTGTTATATAGTAACTAACCCACCCCTAAATTACTGTAACCTTGGTGTAAGATGTAGCATGGCTGGGAAGGCAGGCACCAAATGAGAGGACAACCTCCTTGACAACATTCCTGGAGATACTGTCTTCAATCTCGAAGACTATCCCAAGTTCTCTTAGCTGCAGTGGTATCATTGTGCTCCCCCCAGCCCTGATTAGTCTCCAGGAGGTGAGGCCTAGGTAAGGTAGTGCTGGGTGGAGTGGATGGCCAGGATGTGGGGTGTTAATCTGTCTGGAAGAGACATTGTGAGCTCGAAGTGACCCTCAGGGATCATGAGGAGTGATGATAAGGTCATTCTTCCCCTCCTCATTTTTTCCTTCCTTTTCCACTCACTCCACCATTCCTTTTTCCCTACTTGTTTTCTCCTTTTGCCCCAAATTCTGGATGGCTGCCCGACGACCATTCCTACAAATGATAGCCAGGTGATCTCTTGGTCTTGCAATAATTCTACCAAGCTGGGCATCCTGAGGCAGTTTCCCTCGGGAGCGGCTCTTCCCATTCCTTGAGGTGTCCTCACATGCAGGGAGACCTCATTGTTGAGCTCAGAATGTGCCTTACAGACAGATTAACACCCCACATATAACAGATTCTTCAGCGGGACCCACCCAGTTCCTGGACCCTGCCCTGGCCACTCCAGTGTCCACAATCGCAAAACCCATCCATACGCACACCTGCACTGACTGCTCACCTGTGAGATACTCAGGAATCAGCAACTTTTTCTAAATGAAGGTAAGTTACCGTTTTCAGGAAAATATTCCTATCTCTGGTCCTTTTCAGAGCTGCAAGTTCTCTCCTCCCTTCTGCTCCAGGAAGGGTAGAGGAAGGGGAAGGGTGGACTGCTCCCCATTTTCGTTAGGGTCAGCTGAGGCGTGGAGACGTGGCCCACCACCCAGACTTCCTGAGGGAGAGAAAGGCTCTTAGGAGCAGGTGACATTCATTCCTCACCAAGAGATCCAAGAGCAACATTTCCCCCTGCCACTCACCTCAGGGCCTAAACACCCCCACACTTCCAATTCCAAAACTTTCTGAGGCAACAAGGGGAAATTCTGGCTGTATCCTTCCAGAGGAACGCATCCCACCCTGCAGCTGTGTATAGTTCAGGATAGTGAGGGAGCAGATGGAAAGACAAGTTGAGCCAAGTTCTGGACTTGAAGGGTTTCTCTCATTTTGAAAAGGCCCGGAAGTTTTTAGAGTAAACTTTTTGTACTTTTTATGAAAAAGTAAAGTGTTTTAAGTACAGGACATCTGAATAAGGTCAAATACAGGACCCAAGATAAAACTGAGAAAGCCACTGTCAGGCCCCCTACAAGGGACTGGTCATCTTGCAGAAACCGAAAGAGGAAATCAGTCAGAGCTGACTTCCCTCCTTCCTTTCCCTGAGCATAAGCGCTGGGAACCCCAAATCCACTCCCCCAAAGCACCACACAGAGAACACTACTCTCTCCTAGCAGAAACATTTATTGAGGACGATCAGTATCCTTGGTTGTGTTAACCATGGTTCTCATCAGAGGATGTGTTCTCGTGAAAACTGCAATGCTTTCTCAACAAGGACTGAATGATTTCTTTGGGGACATTTTTCCTCCCTGGAAGTGTTGGAGAAGCATTTCCTGTTTGAATAGAAGAGTCAGATCTCTGAACACAGTGCTTTCATTAGAGGTGAGGGTGGCTGGAGGGACGTGGCATACATCATGCATGCAGGTGGGTCTTGGATGGGGCACAGACTCCCTGTAGGGTGGGGAAGGGGGTTGACTCTGGCATAAATGCTGGTCCTTGAAGGCCACAACTTTCCAGGGCTGTCTGATCCTGTCTCTTTTCTGTCTAACCCTTGTACGAAAACTCTTGTCAGGAGGGACAGCATCTTGGCTGCAGGATGTGGTCCTTGCCCATTCCCCTGGCTGTGGGTCAGAGAGCCCCGTAGTTGGAGGGATGCCCCTCGTCAGGCTCTACCTGGGCCTGCAGTTCCCCCTTCTGCTGACTTAACTCTGCAGCCTCAGGTTCGTATCTCCATGCCAGTTTCACCTCTAGGATCTTCCCGATGGCTCCCATGAGCTCATGAGCTTCAGGAGGCCCACAGCTCACGAGAGCTTCACTTTGAGCCTGGGTCTCAGAGCGGTGCAAAGGTTGACGTGAACTTGGCTTTTTGCTGGGGACTTTCCTGCCCTGTGATTTTTTCCTTGGAATTAATCCACTGAAAAAACTGCCTCATTATTTTTCTGAAGTAACTTTCAGGAGGAAACTGTTCATTCTGTGACAGATACGGGGAAGTGCCCTGTAATTCTCTGTCCTCAATAGAGTGGCTCTTCTTTCTGGCTTTAGACGTCCCAACTCCTGAATCCTCGCTTCCACATTCTCCTGCTCTGCAGTCCAGAGGTCTCACTCTCTTTGCAGCTGGTGGGAAATTCCTATCCTGGCATTTCCATGAGACATGCTTAGAGGCCCAGGGTTCCCGCTAATCTCCATTGTCCTCCAAGTGGACTTGCAGCACCTGGGAAGCTCCCATGTCCCCACTGGAGACGCTCTGGGACTGAGTCAGTGAGGAGTCGAAGGCAAGCTATCTGAAGTAAGGGATATGTCAGCGGGAGAGCCTTTAGGCTGGCTATGTTCCTTGCTCTTCAATTGAAACTTCAACTCGGTAGGGAGCTGTTTTTTAATGTCTGATGGTTTGGAATCTTGGGGAACTGGTATTTTTGATGAGGGACGTTCACTGGTCAGGGTAGTTTCTACTTTGCTCACATTGATATTTACCATTTGGGAGCTTCCCAACTTGTTGGTTGTCAAGATGTCACAAGATTGTGATGTAAGAACGCACAGCTCCTCAGCCTTGAATATCTCCCTGAAGTTCATGGTGGACGTGGAAAAATGTTTTCAATTCTTCTCCACTATCTTCTGGCCCTGAATCATGTCCTCTCTATCACTGGAACTCACATTCTCATCCCTTGGCACATGTCCAGCCCCAGCTTGCCTTGTGGGCACCTCTCAGCTGCATCTGTTATTGTCTAGTGCAGTCTTACTGTGACTCACTTTGTCTATAAAGCTGTGTGTGAGGATCTCTGAAGTCTGTCTGCCATGCTCGATTGCCTGGATGTCCTTGGCAAGCTCCCGGTCGATATCAGAGTGGGATGGTTTTAGGGACCCCTGTCCTTCGTTGCCCACAGATGAGGTAGCAGGGAGTGGAAGATCCAGGATGGGGACTGAATTCGTTGTTTTCACCTTATTTCCCTGAAAACTTTTAGAGCTTCCCTCAGGGGGCTTGGAAACCTCAGCTTTGGAATCCACCCCAGAAATATAGGTGGCTGAGGAGAGAAAGTCAAATTGGGGAAGAGGCCATGTTTTGGCTTCTCTCAACTTATAGGATTTTATGGATTCAAGAACTTTGAGGGGTAGGCCCCACCTCTGACTCACACGAAACCTTATAATATGGGCTTCTAGCACCTGTCGGGTGTTGGGATCCAGAAAAGAAAGCTCTGGAGTGGTCATCTGGGGGTGGACCCCACCTACTGTTATGTTTTTCAAATTTCTGTTTTCCATATTGTTCTGGGAACTCCCAGAAGGAGGGGATGGGTTGTCCTCAGCCAGCCATGAATGACACACCCCAAGGGGGCTCCTCCCCGCAGTGATCTGCCAAAACTTCTGGCTTAGATGTAATCTAAGAATGGTTTTCATTTCATTCTGGTCTGTGTCCTTCCTTGAGACATTTAAGAGTTCATTCCCTGAGTAATTTCTTGAGTGACACACACAGCTACTTTCTGTCTCTGAGGCAGCCCTCAGACTCTTTAGTAGGTAGCATTCTGAGACCCTTGGAGGACTATCTTCTGGGCTCTTCTCTAGGATATATCCAAGATTCCTCTTCATGTCCTGCCTTAGTTGAAACTTTGTTGAGATCGTCTCATGGAAGCTTCCTGGGAAACTCAATTCAGTGTCTGCTCGATCCTTGCTACTCTGGCCCTGAAGCTGACGGAGCTGTGAGTGAGCATGTCTGCCTTTTTGCTGAGATGTTTCTGTGCATTTACACAGAGACTCTAGATTCCTACTGGCATAGAGGCAGCAGTGTGAGAATAGCCTCCTTGGAATGTGGAGCTCCATTTTATCCTGGGGTTCACTGGTGATATGAAAATGGCCAGGAAGGACAGAGACTGGTACATAGGCATGGGAGGACTGGCTGACCAAAGGAGGGGTGAGAGCTTGAGGACAAGTGGCTTCTTGAGATTTTTGGAATGCAGGGACTAAACCCCACAGACTTTCTTGTTGCTTCTGCAACATGTGCCATTTCAGGTGTTGATTTTCAGTTGAGATATGAGAGTCTGACTCAATCTTGGATCTATGGAAAGACACTCCATGGTCCCTAATCTGGGATGGAGAAGAAGATGGTAGGATTGAGAGTGGGGATTGAAGGTGGGCATGGGGCTGGACCTGAGTGAAAGGTGGGGGCTGGGATTGGGGGTTGGTCTGAGAGAAGGGTTGCGGATGTACATCGGGGAGGGGAGGAGGGTGAGAATGGGGAAGTGATGGAGATTCTTGATCCCACATCTTGACTGCAGAAGCATTACAGATTCCATTGAATAAGACAAAATGGGACCCTAGTGGGGCACTACTACTAGAAACCAGGAGAGTGGCCAGCAGGGACTCACTGTGCAGAGAGGGAAGACCCCAAAAGAGCTGGGTATATTTCTGCTGCAAGTTTTCTCCCAAAGTCTTGACATACAGTAGCTGTTGACAAATGCTCAGCTGCTCTGGTTTGCCTGTGATGTCCCAGCCAGTTTAGGGGGCTGTGGTGTCTTGTACGTCAAGTGGCTGCAATGAATTCCCTGAAGACATCCGTTGGTTTTCTGAGCACATTTGTTTTGAAAATAGTCCTTCCTCCTTTTCTTTCTTCTGTAATATCTGGAAATCCATTCTCTTTTTTATTTGTCTTGCCAAGAATGCCTGGCCGTTAAGGCCAAGGAAAGAATGGCTGCTGGCCTCCATGTGATTGGTAGCAGAGTCTCCCCAGAGACAGGTCTCTGGTAGACGGAGGGAAACTTGCTCTCGTTGAAAATCAGAGTGTGATAATGTGGGGAGGAACGTGTTCTTGGCAGGAGCCTGACAACAAGAGAATTCTGAAATTGACAGACTTGAATGGTCAGTGCCTCTGACTGTTGGGACATAAGTGGACAACCCACCAGGGCTATCTGGAGATGAGTTCTCTGGAACAGACTTCAATAAGATGGAAACCGATTTAGATTGAGTCACAGTTAAAGGGTGGTCTGTCGGTGGTGAGACAGACAGGCTTGGTGCTGTGTGATGACAAACCAGTGAATCATTGGGATTCATTATCTGGGACAAATTTGGTAAGGCGTTAATATCTTGGGAAAGGGTGCGGTCAAGAGAGAAGATCGTATTCAGAGACAGAGTGGCCTCTGGTTGGAGA
Organism: Equus caballus; assembly: GCF_041296265.1. Classification (NCBI taxonomy): domain Eukaryota; kingdom Metazoa; phylum Chordata; class Mammalia; order Perissodactyla; family Equidae; genus Equus; species Equus caballus. The sequence continues at coordinate 7,560,166 of NC_091713.1, forward strand.
ATAGGCCCTGTTGCCTGGGTGTCATGTGGTGGGAGAGGGGGAAGGGCAAGGGGTTGTGGTGGGGAATGGTCTGCTGGGAAGTTGGACTCCAAGGGAGGAAAAGGCTCTGGTGGCATAGAGTGACCCGGTGGTGAGGGTGAAAGAAAGTCAGCTAAGGGTGTCATTGGGTTAGGTGAGAGGACGGAGGGGTGCGGTGGGGAAGGGTCAGGTGGAGGGGATGGTGTTAGGTCTCCTGGAGGGACTTCTGAGAAGGCGGAGGACAGAGTGAATGATGACTCAGTCCCAGAAGCTGTGGAAGCCAGAGAGGACACAGAGGCAGTATCATCTTCCAGGTCCTCCAGGAACAGCAGCCGATTGACCTCCATGGTTGTGTTATTACACACCTCACAGGAGGGGTCTGGACATAGCAGTTGACGAAAGCAGGTGGTATCGTGATACTGGCCCCGGGGACTGAAGGAGACAGGATATACATAGCTGCAGCCAGGACCAGAACAAATATATGGGGCCCTGGCAGGTCTGACAGAGTTAGGGGCACCCATTGCATACTGTCCTTTCACATCCCCCCACTTCCTTGAGCTCACAATCTATGTTATTTCCTTCTCCCTAAGACTTTCACAATCTGGATTTCAAAATCTGAGGATTTTCCCTCCCTTATCAATCTCACGTTTCACTGAGGCCCTAGAAATTCTTAGACCCTGCTAAGAAGCGGGATACAGGAAAGAAGGATTGTATTTAGTCACCTTTGCAGCAGAGAAAGCACCTTCCTTGCCTCCTCTGCTTCACTCTGGCAAGCTCTCCAACCTGGGAAACCAGGAAAGTGATCAAGACAGAAGCAAAGAGATATTTTAGGAGGCAGAGTAGAATGTCCTGTATGGTACCCTTGGTAGATTGGACTTGGAGAGCTCCAAGAATTGGGATTCAAGATCACACGGTTAATGATAATAATAAAGCTCACGTATGTATGTTGCTTTATCATTCACAAAGGGCTTTCATTCATATATGTATGTCATCCTATGTGAGGCTCAAAAACACCATGTGAGGAACATAGGTCACTGGTTACTTCAAGGAAGAATCTGATCATCCAGGAAGTCAAAGTACTTTCACAAGGTCAGGAGACAGAAGTTCTGACTCTTGACATCTCATATGGCCACTTATTGGGAAACGCCCATTGCCCAGGTCCATCACTGCTTCATGCCCAGATGTGGGCAGAGCAGGAATCTGAGAAGTGTTTCAGATTCTGACTGCTTTCCCATGATCCTCTCCTCTGAGGGCTCTGTTTTCTGAGAGGGACTGTATCTAGTGACTGACATCCTCAGAGACCATGGACCTGGGACCTTATGGAGAGGACAGGAAGGGTCACCCTTGGAGAGCTCAGGTGGGATAGGTAGAAGCTTACCACTTGGTGTTCCACCTTTTCTTCTCCTCTTGGCTCTGCCCTAACACTGAGAACGAAAAGAAAAGAAGGAAGGGCTGGGACTCATTGGTCTCACTTCTCTGTTTAGGAAAGTCAGATATTTGTTATCCAAGAATAATATGACTCTCTATTTTAATTCCTATAATTTTGCATTCCTTCCTTTTATTAATTTTTAAAGGTGATAAAATACTTTCAGTTTTTCCTGCTTTGAAAACCTTGAAGGAGGATTTTTGGCTAGAGTCCACACTTGATGTTCTCAGTCAGAAGTCCTCTGCTCAAGGAGGGCATAGACTCTGAGGCCCACAGTCACATCTGTGCTTCCTCAGATAGGCCCCTGTATCCTGGAACAGAGCTCACACTCCAGTGTCTGCTCAGAGACTCAGCTCTGTTCTCCTGATCTGCCCAACACGAAGGAAGGCTTGGCAAGTGGCGCCTGACATGGCAAGATGACTCATGATCAAGTGCTGGGAACGGTGTTCTCCTACACAGATCTGAAATGCTAAATAACTGAATCAAGGACTACAGAATCACTGTTTGGGATTTTATTTGGGAACCTACCAGCACACCCAGATGGTCTGTGAGCTTTAAATGGAATCCTTAGTCCTCCCTGAAGCCCTAGTTCTGCCTGTTCTCTTCCCCTAAAAGAGCAATGGTCTGTCCTCTCCTCAGACTTCCCATTTTAGGTGTCTCTCTGGCCCAGCCAAACTCATTTAAAAATGTGAGAAAGGGAACAGGAAAATAAAGAATTATCCTTTGAGGAGCGACTTTTGGTTCCAGCTCCAACACTTAAAGATCTTGGGAGTCTTTACTACGGTCCTTAGGAGAAGCAAAAGCTGAGCAAACTGAAAATCAATGGCTTTTCTTGAAGTCACCAGAGAATTGAGGTTGCAGGGCAAACTACTACCCAAAATCTTCAGAGAGGGTGAATGCAGAGAATCACAGTTAAGATCAGCTTACCTGGAGCAGAAGCCACTAGAGCCATAAACTGGTAGAAACACGTAAAAGACACTGACAAACTGCTGAGGATGCATGTGGGCTAGCATGAAAGTGAGAAACTCCTGGAGGACCATTTAAGGGGAGGCCCCACTTACTCGTGAGTTTTACTTCCAGGAACCCTACTAAGTTTTCACAGTGAAGAACCATGAAGAAACTCTGATGTTTCTGGCATGGGAGGGTGGGGGAGAAAGGTTACCATTTTGAAAGGACTTTGAAATATCCCCTGAGTGTGCTCCGTAATAGAAGCCTCCTCAGCAGGGGAAAAGAGTACCAAGCCTTATCCCACGTGGGTGAAGGGCAATTACCCAACTGCAGCCCTCTGTAGCCTTCCTGTCTCATCTAAAGAGTTCAAAGAAAGGAAAAAAAAGCTTAGAAACACTTGTGAAGGTCACAACCCAGGGACACAGGCCCACTAAAAGATTTAATTATATCCCCTCCCTTAACACCTTCCCACCTCGTCCCCAGGGCTGCAGTATAGTGATGGGATCATAGCTGAAAGAGTTGCAAGGCATAGGCTCTGTTTAAGGAGGAGATTTAGGGGAACCTAAAGACACAAGAAACACAAAAACAAGGACACTAGAGGAAATTGAAGCCTCTGACATGCACAGCTACGGTAAATATTAAACACAGCCCAACACCTAGCCAGATGAGCATAAAACTTCACACTAAAGGTTTATTTATTTCAGTTCCTATTTCCTAATACAGCATGTCTGGCTTTCAACCAAAAATTACAAGGCATGCTAAAAGGCAAGAAAAAATAGTCTAAACAGACAAAGCAAGTATCAGATCCACATTCACATTGACACAGGTTTTGGAAGTATCACACATAGAATCCAAAATAACCATGATTAGTATGTTAAGGGCTCTGATGGAAAAAATAGATGGCACACAAGAACAGATGAGGAATGTCAACAGACAGAGGGAAATTCTAAGAAAGAATCAAAAAGGAATGTTAGAAACCAAAAACACTACAAGAAATGGAGAAGGCCTGTGATTGGCTCATCTGTAGATTGCATACGGCCAAGGAAGGAATATGTGAGTTTGAATATATGTCAATAGAAACTTTGCAAACTGAAATTCACAGAGAAAAAGAAAAAAAATTTTAAAGCCCAGACTATCCAAGAACTGTGAGACAGTTTCAAAATATGTAGCATGTGTAATTGGCATACCAGAAGGAGAAAAGAGAAAGAACAGAGTAGAAAAATATTTGAAGTAATAATGGCCAAGGATGTTCCAAAATTAATGACAGGTTAACGATAGATTGTAGAAGCTCAGAAAAGACCCCAACAAGATAAATACTAAAAAAGTCTATACTTGGACATATCGTCTTCAAACTGTAGGAAACCAAAAGATAAATCTTGAAAGAATCCAGAGGAAAATAAACACCCTACATCTAGAAGAACAAGGATGAGAATTGTGGGATTCTCATCATAAACCATGCAAGCAAGAAGAGAGTGAAATATTTAAAGTGTTGAAAGAAGAAAAAACACCACCCACCTAGAATTTTATATCTAGTGAGATTATCATTCAAAAGTGAAGGAGAAATAAAACCTTTCTCAGACAAACAAAAACTGAGGGAATTCATCAGCAGCAGACCTGCTCTGCAATAAATAATTTTTAAAAGTTCCTCAGGGAGAAGGAAAATGATAACTTGGATCTTGATTAAAAAGAGGAAGAGAAGAAATAAATTAAGGTAAAATGAAACTTTTATTTTTCTTATTCTCAATTGAGCTAATAATAATAGTGACAATGTATTGGGTGATTATAGTATATGGATAAGTGAAAGGAATGAAAACAATGTTACAGAGGACTTACATTACTTATAAACGTATATTACAAACTCTACAGCAACCACTGAAATTTTTTTAAAGAACACTTGATATAGTAAGAGATAAGAGAAAATGGAATCATAGAAAATGCTTGTCTAAAACCAGAAAACGCAGAAAAAGAGAAGAAAAAAGAATAGATATAATGAATAGTAAACAGTTATAGACATTGTAGGTATGAGTCCTACCGTATTTTAAAAAAATCGCTAAATATAAATCGTGTAAATTCACCAATTAAAAAACAGAGACTGTCAGTGGATAAAAAAACAAGACCCAATTAAATGTTGTATACAAAATGCCCACTTTAAAAATAAAGATACAGGTAGATTACAAATAAAGACAGAGAAAAATGTACCCTGCTAACACTAACCAAAAGAAAACAGGAGTAACTATATTAATTTCAGACAAAGCAGACTTCAGAACAAGGAAAACTATCAGGGATAAAGAGGGGTATCACATAACCATAAAGGGTCCATGCTCCAACAAGACACACAGTCCTCAACATGTATACATCGAACAACATAGTGTCAAAATATGAGGCAAAAACTGGTAGAACTGCAAAGAGAAATAGTTGAATCCATTGTTATGTTTGGAGATTTCACCCTCTCTCTCAGAAATGGACAGATTCAGCAGGCAGAAAATCAGTATAGATGCAGTCGACCTGAACAGCACCATCAGTTAACGTGATCTAATTGACATTTTGTAGAGTACTTCATCCGATAATACACATTCTTCTCAAACTCTCATGGAACATTCACCAAGATAGACCACTTTCTTGGCCACAAAACACACTTTAATAATAAATAAAATAATAATAATAATAAAATAAATAGAGATTGGACAAAGTATGTTTTCAGACCATAATGGAATTAAACTAGGAATCAATTACAGAAGGATAGCTGGAAATCCTAAAATGTCTGGAGATTAAACAACATGCTACTAAACACATTGGTCAAGGAAGAAGTCTCAAAGTATTTTAAGCTAAATGAAAATTAAAATAGAACATATTAAAATTTATAAGGTATAGCAAAAGCAGTACTTAGGGAGAAATTGATAGCATTGAATGCATCTATTTGAAAAGAAAGATTTGATATTTCTGAGGGACCTGATTTACTTACCTGATTGATGTCTCTCTCTTTCCGAAATTTTGGGAAACATGGACTCCTCTTTAGGTAGCAGAGTGACAGAAGAAGGAGCCCCACCCCACACAGGAAGGCAGGGATGGGAATACCTAGGAACTCAAGCTGGAGCTCAGCCGTGGTGCATTAACATTCCTCAGACAAAGAGGGTGATCTGCATCACCAGAAGTGCACTGCCACCTCAGGCAGCTGGGCGTTAAGAGTGCACATTCTAGACTAGAGTTCCAGGCCCACGTCACAGAGCTTTAGCATAGACACCAAAGGTTCTTGATGGTCGGGGAGGGGAAAACACAGAAGTGATGAACCCACAACCCTTCCCCCACCATCCAGGCCAGCAAATCAGTCCACCCCTGAGGCCCTTTAGATCCTTCCAACTTACCTTCCAACTCCACATATTCACCATAACATATATTTCACCTTGGTGAAATTTTCTATTTATTCTGTTACCCAGCTATTACCTAAGAGCCTTTTATTGCTTGGTGATCTCCTTTTGGACCCCCACGTCATCTTTGAAAGTCGGTCCTGTGCCCAGGGATTTACATCCCCAAGATCTACTCGGCCTTCAACTAAAACTTCCCCTCATACATAATGTGTTTTTACCTGTATGAAACCAGAAATACACTCAGCAGCAGCCCCACCTCCCCTTATCTCCTCAAAAGAATCCACTATCACCAAAAAGCATGAGAGAACAGAGTAGCCTGTATCAACCAACAGGAAGCATGAGAAAGAGGGCCACAAGGGTGTGGCACATCCGTGGACCCAGGGCAAACAACTTGAAAATGTTTGGTAGTTGTTCTTTTCCCCGAATCCCTCTTAGGCTAGTCAGCCTCTAAAGGTTCTCAAATCTGGCCCCCTCCACCCATACGGTGTCTCACCCTGCTGCTCCCTCTTTTTCTCTGCCAAATCCCCTCCTCCCAGCAAAATTTTAAACTTTTCCATTATTTTACAGAGCAATTGTGCTGGACCATGACCTGCAGGGTCAAACTCATCTTGATTTAGGGACTAGGCTTCTCTTTAGCATAACTTCTAGTGAGCACAGTTGTAATCATATTTGACAGTACCTTTAGATTTTTTTGGAATCACACCTATGGTTACTTCTTCCATGAAAGGTTTTATGATTTTTTTCCCCATCTACTTTCTATCTTTTCCCCAAAATTCCCATTGACATCTCTGTACCTTTTTAAACAATAATGTCATTTTTGTTGATGGTGTATATATATTTATTTCATCTCTCCCCACGCTAGCTAGTCATTTAATAGGTATAACTTTTACAGCTTCATTGTTTAGTGCTAAACTGCTGGAATGAAGCCCTGTGTCATGTCCTCCCTTTGCCTGCCCGCATTCCCTCGCTGAGTGTGATGAATCTATCTTGGCCGCAGACACCCAATCCTTTCCCTCCCATGTGAGAGGGTTTACCAGTAATGACAGCTCCTTTCTTTCCCTGTCTTCTCCCTCATCCACAGCTTCACCATCGTCTCTACCCAAAAGGAAGGTACACTTCAAGCCCACCCCTCTCATGTACCCTCCCTCGACTGCAGGAGGTCTCTGTTCAGACAAATCCCTCTATGTATCTTTGCTTCTCTGGCATTGTTTTTTTTATAGCAAGTCTGGTCCTGACTGCCCCTAAGGTCCCCAGGACTCATGATTGTAAAGTCATCCTTTAAAGTCTGAGCAAGATAAGCTCCACCAACAATAGTTTCAGGTGGGGCCGCCCCCGTGGTCGAGTGGTTAAGTTTGCACACTCCGCTTTGGTGGCCCAGCATTTCGCCGGTTTGGATCCCGGGCGCGGACATGGCACATTCATGGACATCCGTGTGTGTGTGTGTGTGTGTGTGTGCTGATATAGAGAGAAAGGGGAGGGAGGGAGCGGAGACAGAGACAAAATGGAGAGATATCGAAAATGGGTCAAAATACTAATGGGTACACCTGGATAAGGGGGGGGAAGGTTGTTTACCATCCATCCAACTTTTCCACAAGTTTATCTTTAAATAAATACATTTTAAAAATGGACTGTTGGCTGTTGTCCCAAATTTTGCCTAACCTTTGAAATTTCTGGCCTTTATTCCCGCACCTGCCATCGCTAGCCTACCCAGACCCCAGAAGTGTGCAATGGTGACTTTAAAACAGTTGTCGCAGGTTCTGTCCCAGGCAAGAAACCCTGGATCCTCTTTGCACATTTAAAGTGTGCTAACATTTCAACAGGGTTTCGCAAAATACTGGAAAAGAGCATCCCCCCCAAAATTTTTTTTAAAAAAATTATACATAATATAAAACAAGAACCAAAGGAAAGAACAAAATATTCAACATGTGTACAGCATGAAACCCTTAATTTCTTCCTTATCTGGTGCCACCGGGTCGTCCGTCTTCTGGGGTTTTGTGGTGTGAGTTGGTTTGCCGGCACTTCCTCTGCTCTGCTAGTCAGTTACCACTCCTGCACCGGATTTCCGTCTTCAAAAAATGTGTTGACATCTTTTGTCATATCTTCTCCCCTTCTTGTCATCCTCAAGGGCCTTATTCTTTTTAAATCCTTTACTTGTTTTAGCAGCTTTATTGAAATATAGTTCACATACTATACAACTTACCCATTTAAAGTGTATAATTCCATGATTTTTAGTATATTCACAGATGGGTGACCATCACCACAGTCAATTTTAAAGCATTTTCATGACTTCAAAAAGAAACTTCATAACCTTTAGCTGTCATGCCCCTGTCCTCTCATCCCCCCAGCCCTAAGCGACCACTAGTCTACTTCCTCTCTCTCTAGATTTCCCTGTTCTGGACATTTCGTATGAATGGAATCATATGAGGTTATTTGTGACTGGCCTCTTTCACTTCTGCATAATGTTGTCAGGGTTTGTGCATATTGTAGCATGTATCAGTACTTTTTATTGCCAAAAAATATTACATTGTGTGGATATACCGTAATTTATTTACCCATTCGTCAGTTGATGGACGTTTAGGTTGTTTCCGTCTTTTGACCGTTATGAATAATACTGCTGTGGACATTTGTGTACAAGTTCTTGTGTGGACATATGTTTTCATTTCTCTTGAGTGTATAGCTAGAAGTGGAGTTTCTAGGTAATATGGTAATTCTGTGTTTAACTTTTGAGGAACTGCCAGATGGTTTTCCAAAACAGCTGCCCCATTTTTCATACCCACCAGCAGCATAGAAGGGTTTCAGTTTCTCGGCCTTCTAACACTTGCTATTATCTAACTTTTTGATTCTAGCCATCCTGTGTGTGAAGTGCTATCTCACAGTGGTTTTGATTTGCATTTCCCTGGTGACTAATGATGTGGAGCATCTTTTCATGTAATATTTTACTTTTGGGGAAGGAGAGGAGATAAAGTGTTTGATCTCCTGTGTTTAACTCATCATACAGTAGCTCGTTTTAAATGTATTACAGGAAAGAAACTTTCTTCTAAATCTTTGAAAACACTTGCATGGTGATGTGAAGTCCTTATCACATGTACAGTTTTCTCCTTCTGTGCTCTCTACGTGCTGCAGTCACTGTGTGACTGAGGGACTGCAACACCGTGCACTGCATTTGCTTAGGAAGATTCCTTTCTGCGTGGGGTGGAGGGAGGAGTTAACTCAGTGACTTCTCAGGCTTGACTACAGGGCTGAGCAGAACTGATGGCCAGAGCATCTGAAGCTCAGTGCGTTTCCTCCCCATGGCTCTGTCCATCTGTTTTGGGTCAGTGAGCTCCACAGGTAGTAAATGTCAAAGAAACGTGAGAGCTGTGACATGGGCACAAAGCATACACCTGAGAGACGGATGTCAGGATGTTCCCATGGGCTTTTGCCCCTTAACCGTAGTGTAGGAGACGGGCCGTATCACACGTGCCAGATGATGACTGTGAAAGTGGGGTAGGGGTACATGGGAAGTTCCACTGCTCTCGTGCTTGTTTAAACATTTCTGTAATAGAAGCTTAAAATAATGAAAGAAGCTGAGTGCCTCCTAAAGAGAGGGAGGGGACGAGAGGATACCTGGCAAGGGGGCTCAGTCCGTCAAGACGAGGGTTTAGCTCTCTCAATAAGGACATTTCAGGAAGTGTAATCATTGAGGTTAGGAAGGAAACCTCTTTTCATATAACAGGAAAGAAGGAAAGGAGGAACGGGAAAAGGTTTTTGTGAAGGTTTATTGACGGAAAGTTCCTGTCTCCTGACTTCTAGTTCCTCTGTGATCAGTGGTCCAGCACATCTACTGAGCAAATGGAGACAGCCTAAATTTGAGGAAAGTGGAGGAGATTTGAAATACGTTTGAGTGTCCCTGGAGAGAGAATGGAATAAGGAAACAGCGACCTAAGCTCCATTTGTCTTGTTCTCATGTTAGTAAGCATGGGATAATTCTTTGTGGAATGAGTGAGTGATTTCCAGCTAGTACTGGGGCTGAATTTACTGTGGCATCGGTAGACTCCATTGTGAGATTTAATCCAATAGTGATCAATTAGTTATAGGAAGGCATTTCTGGGAAAGGCAGAGAGATGGGATTTTGCCAGACAGGAAGGATTAAAAGGGATTGGATGGGGCCCATTAGTAGCGGAGCTTTTTAAATGTTGGTTAGCTGACAGACCATCGAGTCTACCCCGGAGAGGGAGGAAATGTAAACAAGAGCTTGACCGACAGACAAGGAGTAAGTGGAAAAATGAAGGGCCTGGAGTTGAAAAGTTAACAAGGGGCATATGAATCAGAAGAATGAGAGACGAGGCCAAGGGGTGGAATGTCCGACTGTAATAATCTGGATGGCTGAAGTGTTCCTGGTGATAAGCTCTGGAGTGTGGCAGTAACTACACTGGAATGGAAGTAAAGGACCCTAAGATGAGATGATGTAGAAACTGAGAGGCTGGTCTTTGGCTGGTCTATCCACATCGATGGTAGAGCCCTCCATGGCCTCCTCACCTCTTCAAGTCTCCCGCCCTGGGCCCCATCCCCCTCCCAGGACCTCCACAGAATCTGCATTCTTTCTTTGACCTCAAGTTTCAGACATTGTGGGTTCAATGGCATAACTCTGGACAAGAAGATACAAGTGTGGAGTGAGAGAGGCTGTAGTGGACACCGGTTTTGTTTTTGGTTTTCGTTTTAACACCTAGCATTCACAAGCCTTTCTGGGAAAACTACCTCCAGTGCCCTCTGGGATACTCACCCCATTTGTGTAGTGTGTGTGTGTGTGTGTGTGTGTGTGTGTGCGCGCGTGCGTGTTTGGTTTTGTTACAATAGTTACCATTATACTTGTATCTTTTCTAATGTCCTCAAATTCCTTTCCCTTACTCGGAGTCTTATTTCGTTTGTCACCTATATCTTGACCCCCTCTTATTACTTATAGAACAATCATTTTATTCTATTTTTCCCTTTTTCTCCTCCCTTCCATTTTTAAAATCATGTTGTTTTTAGAAAACAAAATTGGTATTTTATTTTTCCACCCTTGTAGCCATCTTTATTTTACTTAGACGTCTACAACTTAATGTATTTAATGCTCACCATCATAATGCTTTTTGAATTTTGCCCCAGTTGACACTCAGCCAATTTTTGAGTCCCAGTCTGTCTAAGTGGAGTTGCCTTTCCTCCAAACCCCTATTGTAAGGGTGGGTATGTGTGTAGTCCATGGTGAGACCCCCATATATCTGTAACCTGGTGCACAGTCTGGGACTCACCTCTGGTTCATGAGCTGCAGGTGTTCTGGGGGAGACCAGCCATGGCTCCACCAAGGCCGTGAATATCAGAGGCGGCACTTCCATCCCGATAGGTGAACTGTACACACTAAGGGCAAGATCTTGTATATTCCTATTAAGCATAGATGGAAGGAAGGCAGCAAGATCACCTTCCCCAAAGAGGGGGATGCCATGCCTGACGACCTCCCTGCAGATATTGTTTAGTATTCAAAGAACAGCCCAGTGCCTTTTTGGAATAAGGCATCAGTGTGCTGTGCAGTGCCTGGATCAGCCTCAAGGTGGTGATGCCTGGATCAGATTGAGGAGGGGGCGGGGGGAACAGGACAGGGTCACCATATGGATGATGAGGCATAAAGCTTTGTTCTACCAGCAAGGTCCTTCTTTCCCCTCTTCATTTTTTCTTCCCTCCTCGCTTACTCCAAGTCATCTTTTCCTTACTCTCAGCTTTATTTTATCCTGGGAGGTAGGTGGCTACCTGGTCAACATTGTTACTACTGGCAGCTGAGTGATGCTTTTGCTCTGCAACAAAATATCATTTGGCAGTCTGAAGAAATACCTAGAGGGGAACCACTTCCCCCAGGTGCCTTTCCAGTAGGGAAACCTCAATGTAAAGTTTAAAGTATTCTTCCCTAACACATTAATATGACTCGCATGACAGATTCTTAAGGCGCGTCTGTGCTGTTCCTAGCCCCTCCCCCACCAGCCCAGGATCCACTGCAGCAATACCCTCCCCCACCCCCCAAATCCCATTCAGGGTTCACCCACCTGTGGGGTCCTCTGGTCACTGACCTCTAAATCATGATGAAGCCACTGTTTTTTCTTCATTGTTGTTTTATGAATTGCATACCTATTCTTGACCCTCTTCGGATAGAGAACACCTGTCTTCCCTACTCTCTGAAGGATGTAAAACATTCAGTGAGCGGAAGGTGTGGGCTGCTCTACACTTTCGTTAAGGCTAAGCGAAGAGGCAGGAGGCAGAGCCCACCTCCTCAAACTTCAACAGGGAGGAAATGGGCTTTTGGGGGCACGTGATATCTCTTTGTCAACAAGAGCTCCAGAGCACTGGTGACCTTTTAGAAGCCAGAGGAAGCAATCAGTAAGAGCTGAACTCACTCCTCCTTTTCCCTAAGCACAAGCCCTGAGTTACCTGAAACCCATGCCCCCAACACAGGACACAGAAAAGACATCACTATTATTAGAGAATCATTTATTGGGGAGAAGTAATATTCTCCACAAGAAGGAAATATTTTGCGGTGGGAAATTTTCCGCTCTCGAAACGCTGGAAAAGCGTTTTCTGTTGACATAGAGACAGATCCCTAAACATAGTGCCTTTAGCAGTGGTGAGAACAGCTGGAGGCCCCTGGGCCGGCTTGATGCCTGCAGGTGGAGCTCGGATGGGGCACATGCTCCCTGCGGGGCACAGATAAGGGACGCTTCTGATCCAATAGCTGATCTTTAAACGCCATGACTTTCTGAGGGTGTCTGTTCTGGTCTCTGATCCGTCTAGAACATGTAGGATAATTCTGGCCAGCAAAGACAACTTCTTGGTGGCAGGACTTGGTGCTTGGCACTTTACAGGAGGGAGCCCAGTAGTTGGAAGGATGCCCCTGGACGGGCTCTGCCTGGGCCTGCTCTTCTGCCTTCTGGTCAGTTTTCACAAACTTCCTCAGGGAAGGAAGGGGCTCTTGAGGGCGGGTGACCTCTGCTGCACACTGCTGCCCCAGTTTCTCCACTGGGAACTTCCCAGGGACCCTCCTGGTCTTCTGAGCCGTGGTGCTCCCAGTAACGGCAGCTCTCCCTTTAACCAGGCCTCTGCTCTGTGCAGATGATATGGGGCTGCCCTTTTCCTGGGGATGTTCTTGGTTTTTGCCTTTTGTCCCAGGACGAAGCCATTGAAAAATGTGGTTCATCTTTTTTCTGAACAGACTTTCAGGAGGAGGCTGTGCCTTCTGTGATGAGGTCTGGGAAGACTTGCTCCCACGCGTCTCCTCTGATGCTGTGATCTGAGTAGGGAAACTCTTTCTTGTAGGTTGGGATGTCCCCAACCCTGCATCCCCTCCACCAAGCTCTTCTTTGTTGGTGCCCGGGGGGCTCACTCTCATTGTAGCTGGTGGGAATTTCTTATCCTCGTACCTCTTTCGGTCTTTCTTAGGGATCCAAGGCTCCTGCCGCTGCTGCCTGCTGATCCCAGTGTCCTCCAGATGGACATGCAGCACCTGGGAAGCTCCCATGTCCCCACTGGAGACACCGCAGGCATGAGTCAGTGAGGCCTTGCAAGTCAAGCTCTCTGAGGCAGGGGACCTGTCAGTGTGTTGGCCTTGGACCTGGCTCTGATTCCTCTTCTCTAGTTTCGACTTTAATTCCCTAAACAGATGTTCCTTAAGATCCGATGACTTCGGGTCTTGGGGAACTTGTCTTTTTGGTGCAGGGCTTTCAATGGTCCCAATAATTTCTATTTTACTGTGATTCTCACGTATCCTTTGGGAGCTTCCTGGCTTGCTGGTTGTCAACACATTACCAGTTTTTGACTGCAGAGCGTTGAGCTCCTTGGCCCTGAATATGTCCCTGGCCATGCTGTGCACGGAAAAGGGTTCCGACTTCATCTTTTTGTCCTGTCGCCCTTCTCTTCTATCACTGGGACTCACTCTCTCATCCTTTGTCTCATGTTTGGCACCAGCTTGCCTTGCAGGCAGCTCTGGGGGGCATCTGTTGCCTAGCTGAGTAAATTTCTGACTCGCTTTGCCTGTGATGCCACATGTGACAGGCAGATGAGTCTGCCTGGCACCCTTACTCCTCTGAACAACCTCTGCAATCTCTTGGTTGATACCAGAGGGTGATTGCCTCGGCACCCCTTGTCCTTGCCTGCCCATAGGTGAAGTAGCAGGGCAAAGACGATCCAGGACCAGGGCTGAATTTGTTGTTTCCGCTTTTTCTTGAAGAACAGATTTAGAGCTTCCTCTATGGGGCTCGAAGCCCTCGGATTTGGAGTCCACTTCCAAAGTTGGGTTATTTGAGGGGGGACAGTAGAAATAGGTCAAGGACTGGGATGCAGCATCTTCCAATTTAAATGCCTGTATGGATTCAAGGACCCTGCAGGGAAGGCCCCATTCCATTCTCATACGAAAGCTTTTAATATGGCTTTCCATCATCTGTTGTGCGCTGGAATCAATGAAGCAAAGCTCCTGGAAGGTATTCAGGGAGGAGTCCCCACCCACTGAAGGTGGCAAACTCCTCTGTGTTATTTGGGTGCGGGATTTGTCAGAAAGCAGCAATGTCTGCTTGCTGGCATGCCATGAACTGCGCACCATCCCAGGGAGCCGAGCCTCACTGATTTCCTCAAACTTCTTGCTCAAATGTGCTTTCAGGACATTTTCAAGTTGTTTCTGATCTAGACTTTCCTCCAAGGCCCTTGAATTTTTCCCTGACAGACTTGCCACGTGACTATTTAGGTCTTTCTCAGAGTCATATGCCGGATCCTTATCTGAAGAGCTCTCTGGGTCACTCAACAGATGAGCTTTTGGGCCGTTCTCTGGGCTATGTCCCTGATCCTTCCCCATCTCCTTCTCTACCTCAAGCAGTTCTGAACCCCTCTCATGGAAGCTTTTGGATTGGCTCAATCCAACATTTAGATCTTTGTTCACCGAGATCCGTGAGAGTCCACGATTGCTCTCTGACTTAGCTATCTCTGAGAAATCTCTTGGAGGCATCATCAGTGACAGACACTCACAGATCCTGCGGGGCAGGCCCCACCGGTGTTGGATGAGCCTCTTTCGAAGGTGATGTTCCAGTTTCTTCCTCAGCTCATCACTGAGAGGAAACTCTACGGGAAGGGTGGAGATGGAGGCATGGGCCTGGGAGGCCTGATGGTAAGGAAAGTTGGGAGCTGAAGAACAAAATTCTTCCTGAGATCTTTGGACTACAGAGGGGGAACCCCACAAACTTTCCTGTTGCTTCTGCAACACTTTCCATTCCAGTTGTTGAATTTCAGATGAGGTGAGAGACTCTGATTCATCCTGGGGTCTATGGTGACACACTCCACAGATCCTTATCTGGGGTAGAGGACCAGATGGTAGGATTGGGAGTGGGGATTTAAGGTGGGCCTGGGACTTGACCTGAGTGAGAGGTAGGGGCTGGGATTGGGGCAGGGTTTGAGGCAAGGGTTGGGGCTGGATCTCAGGCAAGGATGGAGGTGGGCGATGGAGAGGTACTGGGGATTCTTGGCCCGTGGAGGCATTTGAGATGGTATTGAAAAGGAAGATTGTGGTGCAGTCACTTGAGTCACGGATAGCAGAGGGCAAGGACTCGCTGTGCAGAGATGGGAGACCCCAGAAGAGCTGCATACATTTTTCCTGTAAATGGTCCTCCAAGATTTTAGGATATGGGGGCTGCTCATGCATGTGCAGCTCCTTTGGTTTGCCTGCACTGCTCCAAAAAGGAAGGGAGAATGCTGAGTCACACTCATCAGCATTTGACTCTGACATTTTCCCCGAAGGATTTAGTTGGTGGCCTGGCCTAAGTTTTTTTGGAAAAGAACCCTTCTCCTTCTCCTTTTCCTTCCACATCAGGAAATCACTCCTCTTTCGGACTTGTCTCTCCAGGAGTGCCAGGACATGAGGGCTAAGAAATGAGAGGTTACCAGGCTCTATAAGGTTAGCTGTAGGGTGTCTCTCCAGAGAGGACTCTGAAGAATGGAGGGCAAGAAACTCTTGATTAAAATCACATGGTGCCAAGGTGGAAGGTGCTAAGAACAAGCCTTTGGCACAAGCTTGCCACCAGGATAATTCTGAAATTGACAGGCTTGAATGGTCAGTGCCTCTGATTGTTGGGACATAAGTGGACAACCCACCAGGGCTATCTGGAGATGAGTTCTCTGGAACAGACTTCAATAAGATGGAAACCGATTTAGATTGAGTCACAGTTAAAGGGTGGTCTGTCGGTGGTGAGACAGACAGGCTTGGTGCTGTGTGATGACAAGCCAGTGAATCAGTGGGATTGATTATCTGGGACAAATTTGGTAAGGCGTTAATATCTTGGGAAAGGGTGCGGTCAAGAGAGAAGATCGTATTCAGAGACAGAGTGGCCTCTGGTTGGAGAATAGGACCCGTTGCCTGGGTGTCATGTGGTGGCAGAGGGGGAAGGGCAAGGGGTTGGGGTGGGGGACGATCTGCTGGGAATTTGGACTCCAAGGGAGGAAAAGGCTCTGGTGGCATAGAGTGACCCGGTGGTGAGGGTGAAAGAAAGTCAGCTAAGGGTGTCATTGGGTTAGGTGAGAGGACGGAGGGGTGCGGTGGGGAAGGGTCAGGTGGAGGGGATGGTGTTAGGTCTCCTGGAGGGACTTCTGAGAAGGCGGAGGACAGAGTGAATGATGACTCAGTCCCAGAAGCTGTGGAAGCCATAGAGGACACAGAGGCGGTATCATCTTCCAGGTCCTCCAGGAGCCGATTGATCTCAGCAGTTGTGCTATTACACGCCTCACAGGAGGGGTCTGGGCATAATAGTTGACGAAAGCGGGTGGTATCGAGAGGCCGGCCTAGGGGCCTGCGGGAGACAGGAAGTAGAAAACTGTAGCCAGGACCAGAACAAGGAAAGGAGGACCTGCTGGCCTGTCAGGGGAGGGGCCACCTGAAGCCTGCTGCCCCTTCACAATGCCCCACGTCTATGACTTCACCATACACTCAGCAGCCCTCACACCAAGGCCTTCATTCACATACCCGTTCCTATGGCAAACCCCTCCCATGACTACTGCAGGCTGTACTGAATCCCTGGAATTGCAGAGAACATGTTAAAGAGCGATCAGGAAAGAAAAGACTAGTCACCTTTTCAGAATAGAAATTAGCCTCCTTTTCTCCTCTGTTTCCCTCTGGTAATTTCTCCAACCTGGGAAACCAGAAGAGTGAATTACATGTAATAAAGGTAGAAGTGTAGGTGTTACACAGGAGTCCCTTTATGGGAGACCCTTGGGATATTAACGGGCTATTAACTCTGAAAGCCCCAAGAATCAGTAGATGTGGTCAAACGGTCAATGATAATATTAATAAGGTTCACATGTGTTTGTTGCTTCATTTATAAAGTACTGCCACATACATTATCCCATGGGATGTTCAAAACCACCATGTGAGGAACATAGGTCAATGGTTACCTCAAGGAGTCTGATCATCCAGGAAGTCAACGTAGTTTCATAAGGTCAGGAGACAGAAGTTCTGACTCTTGACGTCTCCCATGGCCACCCACTGGGCAACACCCATTGTCCAGGCCCATCACTGCTTCATGCCCAGAGCTGGGCAGAGCAGGAATCTGAGAAATGTCTCGGGTTCTGACTACCTTCCCATGAGCCTTTCCTCTGAGGCCTCTATCTTCTGAGAGGGACTCTGTCTAGTGACTGACATCCTCAGAGACCATGGACCTGGGACCTCATGGAGAGGACAGGAAGGGTCACCCTTGGAGAGCTCAGGTGGGATAGGTGGAACCTTACCACTTGATGTTCCACCTCTTCTTCTCCTCTTGGCTCTGCCCTGACGCTGAGAACAAAAAGAAAAGAATGAGGAGCGAGGACTTAGTTGGCTTGCTCCTCTCTCTAGGAAACTCAGATATTCATCCAAGATTAATGTCACTCTCTATTTTTATTACTAGCACTTTGTGTTCTTTCCCTTTCTGAATTTCTAAAGGTGATAAGATACTTTCAATTTTTCCTTCTTTGAAAAACTCGAAGGAGGATTTTTGGCTAGAGTCCACACTTGATGTTCTCAGTCAGAAGTCCTCTGCTCAAGGCGGGCATAGACTCTGAGGCCCACAGTCACATCTGTGCTTCCTCAGATGGGACCCTGTATCCTGGGACAGAGCTCACACTCCAGTGTCTGCTCAGAGGCTCAGCCCTGCTCTCCTGATCTGTCCAATACAAAGGACGGTTTGGTCGAATGACGCCCGACATGGGAATGTGACTCATGATCCAGTGTTGGGAACAGTGTTCTCCTACACAGATCCCAAACTCTCTAAATAACCTAATGCAGGGCCGTGAAATCAGTGATGGGATTTTATCCAGGAATCCTCCACCACACCCAGATGGTCTGTGAGTTTTAAATGGGAAACAGTCCCAGCTGAACCCCTAGTCCTGCCTGGCCTAGTCCCCTAAAAGGATGATGTTCTATCCTCTATTCAGACTTGCCATCTTAGGAGTCTCTCTGGACCAACTCATTTAAAAATGTGGGACTAGAAATGGAAACAACAATAAAAAATCCCTGTTGGTGGCTTGCCCAGGGATCCTTACCTTTTGGTAGATTTTGGTTTTCCAGAAGGTTGGTAAAGATGGAATCCCCACCAGGAAGCACAGGAACAGAAGAAGCAACCACAACCCACACACGATGGTGAGGTTGTGGTCACTATCTAAGAATGTTGAGCAGATGCTCAAAAACAACTCAATATGGCTATTCAGAAATGAGAGAACATTCCATTGACTGAACTCCATTTTCTGAATCGCAAGGCTGCCTGAGGCAACTGAGCTCTGAGAGTGTCCACACTTGCCTATAATCCCAGGCCTGCATCACAGAGCACTGAAGAGTCACAAAGGGTTTCAGAGGGTGGGGGAGGGGACATGAAGAGGGTGTGCCCATGGCCCCTTCCCGCCACCAGCCCAGCTGATCTCTCCATCCATCCTGGGCCCTCCAGGTCCCTCTGCCCTACCCTGCCATCCTATTTTCCAACTCTGTCCGTTCATCATATCATACAATTACATTAATGGAATTTTCTGCCTGTTCCACCTGTACTCCAGATATTACCTGGGCCCCCTTTACTGTTTGGAGAGCTTGACTTTGGTTTCACCAATTCCACTGCCTCGAAAGTCTGAAATGCTCCCTGGAATTTTTGCTTGTAGCCAGACATTTACACTCAGAATCATATATGTCCTCAAATCCATCTTTCCTTTAGAATGTTTTTGCCTTACATGAACCCTGATATAGAACTTAAAGTTCTTTACTCATTTGTTTTTGTGAATGTTGAATAACAAATTTTAGTTTTTTGCTTCAGTCAGCCTTTACCGTCTTCAGCCAGTGGGGCTGACTCAAATAATTGAAATGAATGATTCATTATTCAACATTCACAAGACTAAAATCAGTACGGGCATACCTCACTTAATGAAAGGGACATGTTTTGAGAAATGCATCATTAGGCACTTTCACTGTTGTGTGAACATCACACAATGTACTTACACAAACCTAAGTGGTAGAGCCTACTACACACCCAGGCTATGTGGTGCTACCCGTATGGGACCACTGTCATATATGTGGTCCATTAGTGACCGAAACATCGTTAATATTGTTACATGGTGCGTGACTGTGGTGGATGACAATGACAAAATGGAGTACCATTTTCAAGGCTTCTAAAATGGAGCTGGGAGGCCATTAAGGAAGTGGGGCTTATGCTTGTACACCACATCCACCACCAGATGTTAACTGAACTTTTGAGCTTTACCTGACAGCAGAGGTCACATCTTGAAGTGTTTCCTCATTCCAAGAAGGGGCAGTCTGCCTAGGACCAACTATGTTCTGGCAAGTCAGCTCACCCCATGCCAGAACCAGTCATTAACTGTTCACTGTAGACCTTTGTAAGCCTGTGTCCTTTCCTTTTATCTACCCCTGCCTCCTTTGTCTTCCTAGGAGCACACTTGAGCTTCTACTCGAATCTACATCTCCTGAATTGCAATTCTCGAGACCCCCAAATAAACTTTTTGGTTCTTTTGCAGTTTATGCCTCTTATTTGCTGACTTTACATGGTGACAGAAGTGGGATCCCTAGCTACTGACCTTCAATTCTGGTGCCACTTCACAGACACAAGCAAGGTGCCTGCAAAGAATCTTTTGTGCTCTGTCGTCTCCTCCTGGTGGCTCTGGTTCCTGGTGGTAAGTCCTCCTGGGCCTGGACCTCCCATTTTTGGTAGAGGTCCAGACTCTTTATGTAGGCGTCCTTTGATAGTGGTTCTGGCCATCCTTCCATTGTCAGCTTTGTTTGAAACTTCTGTTTCTTTCACTCCTTTTTTGGGCCTTTGATCCTTTGGTAAGTTCATACAAATGAGAAATCCATTTTCTAAGAGGACCACCAAAGAACAGCCCCACTCTGGGACTCCTGCTGGTTTTGTCTTTAAAGAATACAGACCTTCTACATGTAGATTTTTGTCCCACTGGGCTCAGATTACTCAGGGTGATTTAAAGCTTCACTGGCCTAAATGGAGCTCCTTTGAAAATTCCTAAATTGGTTTATCTGTGCACTCAATTGGAAAAAGCCTATCAAACCAAACAAATAAAATGGGAAACTTTTTAAAATTGGTATCTTGAGGCCTCTAAATGAAACACTGAAAAGGACACTTCCTTGCAAGCCATAACAATGTCATAACTAAGAATTTCAAATGATTAAATGTAAATGCCATCGATAAAAGAATATTAACTCCTCCTGTATTTGTCAGGGTTCTCTGGAGAACCAAGGAGATTATCTATATATATATAATATATATTAATATTGATATATAATAGAATATATAATCCATTGTATCTATATTTAAATTCATTTATTTAGTTCTATAAATTACATATATACACATAAAATTTATATATAAAAGAAACTTTGGCCTCGCCCCTAACTGCTTAAAAGAATTTAAGACAGAAGGCCTGTTCCAGGAAGGAGCTGTCAACGTAGGGAACTCTAGATGTGGTAGAGAAGAAGGTACCTAGCCGGGCCCATTTTACACAAGTTCTCTCTCATTTGTTTAGAGATGGCCCAGCAAACATTTGGTTTTCTGTCTCCTTGTGAATTGGCTTCCTCCTCTTTGAAGTCCCAAACCATGACCCCCAACCCCGCGCCTTTGTAAAATATCTAAACCCTAACCATAGACCTGGCAGACACACTGTAGACTGAGCAGCACCATGAAGACCAGGGTCAACCTGATGACATTGTGGGTGGGACTACTGGCTGTTTGTCCACATCCTTGTCCTGGGTGCCCAGGAAGGCAGTCACCCAGCAACTTGCAGTGAGGTGTGGCATGTGACTATGTTTCAGCCAATGCAATGGGAGTGGAAGTGGTGTGTGCCATTTCCAGGTTGGAACTTTTGAAAGCAGGTGTGTCTTCTCCGTGTTCCTTCTTTCTCCTTGTGCAGATTGGTTGCAGACAATGATACAGGCGTCAGGAATGGCAGAGCCAAGAGACGGGAATTCATGGGTGACTGACACACCCTGTGGAAGAGAACCACCTGCCCAACACGAAACCCACCTTGGCCTGTAAGGTAATCACACATAAATTTCTACTCTCTGGTTATTCTTTTTCGGGATCTGCTTGTTATTTTCTTAACTATTATGGAAATATTTCAAATATGCAGAAGAGTACATAGTATGACCTCTATCTCCGGCCCCAATACCCAGAAAGAACAGACGTTAAATTCTGCCCTATTTGCTTCCGATGTTGCATTCATTTGCTGGGGCTGCCATGACAAAATACCACACGTAGGATGGCTTAAACAATAGAAATTTATTTTCTCACGGTTCTGAAGGCTGAAGTTCAAGATCAAGGCGTTGGCCGGTATAGTCTCTTCTGAGGCCTCTCTCCCCGGCCGCTTCTCCCTGTGTCCTCACATGGTCTTCACTCTGTGTGTGTCTGAGTTCTAATCTTCTCTTCTTACGTGACTATCAGTCACATTGGATTGGAGCCTACCCATGTGACCTCACTTTACCTTAATTACCTCTTTAGAGGCCCTCTCTCCAAATACAGCCCTATTTTGAGGTCCTGGAGTTAGGACTTCAACATATGAATTTTCAGGGACATGATTCAGCCCACAACGATATCTCTGTTTTTAAGAAGCAAAATGTTGCCGTCACACCTAAAATTCACATTTCCATCCCGTTCTCCTCCCTCCCTCATCATAGGTATCAATATCCTAAAATTAATTACATTCTTTATGATTCCAAGAATATCCATGTGCATGGCTCCATTAACAAAAGATTACATTTTTATGCATAGTCAAGACATACATGTGTATGTCTCCGTTAACAAATTCTTACATTGTTATGCACTTAAAAAATGTACAGGAACAGCATCACACTGCACATGTCCTTCTTTGATTGGCTTTGGGCTATAAATGGGGAAGGAAAAACAGCAGCTGAGGGTAAGAGAATAAATAAACGGCTTATGCATAAAAACCCAAAAGGACAGATTTCCAAGAGCATCCAGGTTGGTGACCATGTGCAGGTTCTGGGAGAGTGGTTACCTGGAGAGGACGTGGAAGCTCAGTGCCCTTTCCCCATGTCTTGCCCTATGCGTCTGTTCCATCGAGCTATTCCCGAGTCATATCCTTTTCTAATAAACAGGTAATCTAGTAAGTAAAAGGTTTCTCTGAGTTCTGGGAGCCGCCCTAGCAAATTCGTCGAACCGGAGTAGAGAGTCTTGAGAACCTCCTACTGACAGCCAGTTGCTCAGAAGCATAGGCGACAACCTAGACTTGCTCTTGGCACCTGCAGTGGGGGCAGTCTTGGGGACTGAACCCTTAACCTGTGGGATGTGATGCTGTCTCTGGGTGCATAGTGTCAGAATCGAGTTGAATTGTAGGACACCCAGCTGGTGTCCCAAGAATTGCTTGTTGGTGGGGGGGACTCCCCCGACCCACAACCCCACACACATTGGAATTGGTACCAGAACCTAGGAACAAACTGTGAAAGATAAGCGTCTTAGCTTGGGTTCCCATAACAAAATGCCATAGCGTGGGTGACTTAAACAACAGAAATTTATTTTCTCACCATTCTGGGGGCTGGAAGCCTGAGCTCAGGATGCCAGCATGGTCAGGTTCTGGCGAGGGCTCTCTCCTCAGCTTGCATAAGGTCCCCTTCTCACTGAGTCCTCAGATGGCGGGGTGTGTGTATGCGTGTGAAGAAACAGAAAGAGAGATCTCTTCCACTTCTGATGAGGCCACAGTCCTATCTCATTTAGGTTCCACCATTATGACTTCATTTTCACCATAATTACTTCCTAAAGACCTTGTGTCTGGACATGGTCACAAGGAGGGGTCAGGGCTTCCATATATGAATGGTGGGGAGAGAGAATTCAGTCCTTAGCAATAAATAAAGAGCAAATAAATAGAAACAAAGGTTTGGCGTTTCTCTTCCGCATTTCCTTTCTTCCTGACTTTACTGTCTTGCTCTTTGTCTAGCTTCTTGAACAAGTAGCTCATTGGTTTCTAATTTTTCTTTTTAGATACATATGTTGAAGGTATCTTTCTTCTAAGTATTGTTTAATTCCATCCACCAGATTTTGCCATGTAGTGCTTTCAGCTATAAATATTTCCTGAGTTCCATATGAGATCCCTTTCAATGCAAGGTTGTATAAGTTCCCAGCCATTATTATTATTTTCTCATCTGTCGCTCCTTTTACAAGTATGTAATGTTCCTCCTTGTCACCATGTTGGTTTTGTCTGGAGCTTTACCTCCAGATTTCTATAGATATACTTTTTTATTGACAGGTAAAGGACAAAATGAGGAAATATTTTTGCTATATATAAGCATGGTATCTGTCTACACTCCTGGGACAGTGTAGACTTCTAATCTGTCACTTATCCACCTTTGTGAAAAGGAATTCTAATATTGGCTCACTGAAGTCATTTTGGTCAACAGCACAGGAAATTGGTAATATGTATGTGTGGGGACCTGGAAATGGCCACCCCAAGATATGTCTCTTTGGCATCAGGATTATTTGAGGCTGATTGCTTTTGATAAACTGGGACAGGGAAGGAGGAATGGAACTTGCCCTTTGTTAGGGCACATTTACATTTGTAAGGTAAATCTCTATCTGTAAAAGTTGCCTCCCTCTCTGTACCAGGAAGAAGAAAGGAGATGACCTTCTCTCTAAAAACTCTTAATCAATACCAAAGGCAAGGACTTAAATCTGCATTTTATTGTGCTAGTCTGGTAACCTCCTGTAACTGACTTTCCTCCCCCTCCCAATGTTGACATTTCTTAAGAATTAAGCATCTTTCCTTAGGCTAGGAACTGATTGCTGAGCTCACCTGTGACCGCCCAGCTCCAGACAATCGACTTGAGTCCTGCTATGCCCACTGAGATAGCAGACCCACTACCTGCTGTGTCCATCAAGTGCCGACAGGGCAATCTTGTGACTATTGTGGGAGGGACATTTCAATCACATGTGAAACACCCCATTTGGCGGTATATAACCACTATGTGCACCCCACTTCTTTGGTGCCCTTTCTTCTTTCAGGAAGAAAGGCACCGGGCCACGGTTCCTCATAAAGCTTTGTTTAATTTTCTCTTGCTTTTCTGTCTCATGTGAATTTAATTCGTTCTCCAGCCAGACGAACCCACATTTGGGAAGAGGAAATGTCTTCCTCCCCTACATATGTTTTCATCAGTCAGATAGTCCATGTTGTGCTGTATTCACAACAAACTCCTAAGTCTCAGCTAAAAATAACCAAGGTTTATTTCTCGAACATGCTCCATGTCATCAGGGGCTGGCTCTGTATTATCCTTGCTCAGTCTGGAGGATTGAGTAGATGGCAGCTAAAAGATGCTCGATCCAACTTCTTGCACAACTGCCAGGCAGGAAAAACACACTCCTACTGTTTGCCAAAGGTTTGCTGGAAGAGACAGCCTCATTTTTGCTCAAGTTTCATTTTCCAAAGGCTCACAAAGTCACATTTGACTTTAAGGGGCCAAGAAGATACATCCCTTCT
Source organism: Equus caballus (assembly GCF_041296265.1). Classification (NCBI taxonomy): domain Eukaryota; kingdom Metazoa; phylum Chordata; class Mammalia; order Perissodactyla; family Equidae; genus Equus; species Equus caballus. The sequence goes on from NC_091713.1 coordinate 7,584,922, forward strand.
GTGTGCCAGAGAAGAGCCGACAATATTTGGTGAACGGCAGTAATAATAACTATACACTGTGCTCTATTGTGTCTTCCAAAGCTTATTTTTGCTTTTTGTTTGTTGATTTTTTCAAAAATTCCCTTCAGTTATGTGAGTTACCGTAAATCCTTCTAGTCAATTTCTTCAATAAGAAAACTGAAGTTAGCCAGAGTTAGCTTCTTTTGCTTAAAAAAAAAACCGATCTAACGCATTAGACTTTGCGTTATAAATGTTACTGAGCAGCTTAGGAAAATGAACTTCAGTTTACACCTTGGGCTAGTTTTCAAGAAAGGGTACACACCGATTTTTGAAGGATAAGGTTTTAATAGGAAAAGAAGCAGGGCATGGCATGAGCCAATATTTAGATCCGAATAATTATTGGTGACTGCAGCATGTCAGGCAGGGAGCCAGCTGTTTTTGCATATGCTCTCTAAGTCAATTTTAATTCTTTATAAGAGCAATATGAGGTGAATCTTACTATTCATCACTTATATATGCAGAAACTGAGGGTCAGGGAGGTGAAATGACCTGTGCAAAAGTCACTTAACTAGCAAATGATGGCTTTGTTTCAAGTCCATCATCTGATCAGGCAGAGGTGAAAGAGAAGAATGCAATGTGTGTTTTTGGGTAGTGGGTACTGTTCGGTTTGGCAGGACTGTGGGATACATGAAAGGCGGAGGGGCCCTTGAGTGCTAAGGCAGAGAGTTGGAGTCTATCAGGTAGGCAGTGAGAGGAAGGTTTCCGCATCAGAGAGGGCACTGGTGGAGCCATGCCTCAGAAACATTGATCTGCTATTGTCCTCTACGATGAAGAGAAATGAGGCACGCTGGAGGCTTGGAGACCAGTTGGAGGAGCATTGTAAAAACTCACATAGGCCTGAATGGGCATGGGTGTTGGCAATGGAAAAAGAAAAAAGTATTCTATCGAGTCTCCAGATGCCCAGGGAATTGCTGAACGAAGTCTGAGTTCTCCCTATGTAGATAGCTCATACTTTTCATTATAGGTTTCTCAAGAACTTGCTCCCAGAAAAAACCTGGATGGAGAACAAAACAGGTAAGTGCCCGAGTGAGAAATCTACAAAGCTCCTCTCCCCCAAAATCACCTCTTCCCCATCTGGCATGTCTGGTTCTGGCATGTCTTGCAGGTGGTCAGTCATGTCCATCACCTGGTTCCGGTGTGTGCGACACCTGTATCTGGTGTATCCGGCAGGTGGTTCTCACAAGACTTGTAGGTGGTTCAGACGTGTCCAGAAGGTGGTTCAGGCGTGTCGGGCACCTGGTTACAGTGTGCCTGGCATGTGGTTCAGGATTCTCCATCTAGTGGTTCAGGCTGGTCTAACAGGTGGTTCAGGTGTGTCCAGCCGCTGTTTCAGCTGTTTCTGGAACCTGGTTCTGGCCTGTGCTGGACCTGTTTCTGGTGTATCCATCATATGGATCTGGCATGTCCAGCACAGTGTTTGGGCGTGTTCAGCAGGTGGCTTCAGCGTACTGGGCGCCTGGTTCCATCGTATCTGACCATTGGTTCCGTGGTGTCTGGCAGGTAGTTCCTGTGTGTCTGGCATATGGTTCCAGTATGTTCTGAAGGTGGTTCCGGCGTGTCCGACTGGTGGCTACCATGTGTCCGGAACCTGATTCCTTCGTGTGTGGTTGGTGCGTTCAATGTGTCCACGTGTTGGTTCCGGCGTGTTTGACAGTTGGTTCCCGCATGCCTGGCGGGGGATTCCAGGCTGTCTGGCAGGTTGCTCTGGCCTTTTCTGGAAATTGGTTCTGGCGTATCCAGGACCTGGTTCCGGTTTATCCAGCAGGTGATTTTGGCATGTCCGGCAGGTTGTGCTGGCGTGTTAGGCTGGTGGTTCCAGCTTGTCTGGCATGTGTTTGTGGCATGGCCAGCACCTGGTTCTGGCGTATTCGGGAGGTGGTTTCAGTGTATCTGGCACATGGTCTCGGCATATCCAACAGGTGGTTGCGAAGTGTGTGACAGGTGGTTCCTGTGTGTCTGGCATGTGGTTCTGGTACGTTCGGAAGATGGTTCCAGCATGTCCTTTGGGTGCTTCTGGCATGTCTGCAAGGTGGTTCTGGTGTGTCAGTGTCATGGTTCCAGTGTGTCCGGCGGGTGGTTCCAGGTGGTTCTGGCGTGTCTGGTGGGTGCTTCTGGTGTGTATGGCGGGTCATTCAGGCATGTCTGTATGGTGGTTCCAGAGTGTGCGGCAGGCGCTTCTGGCATGTCTGTTGGCTTTTTCCGGCTTCTAAGGGGCCTGGTTCCAGTGTATCTGGCAGGTGATTTTGGCTTGTCCAGAAGGTGGTTCCGGCGAGTGAAGCAGGTGGTTCAGGCGTGTCCAGCAGGTAGTTCATGTCTGTCAGTGATGTGGTTCCGGCATTTCCAGCACATGGTTCTGGCACTCTGAGAGATGGTTCTTTCATGCCCGTCATGTGATTCTGGAGTGTCCATCAAGTGGTTCTTGTGTATCCGGCAGGTGATTTTGGCGTTTGAGTCAGATGGTTCTGGTGTGTCCTGCAGGTGCTTCTGGCACGTTTTGGACCTGATTCTCACATCTGCGGTGGGTGGTTCCACCGTTTCCAGATGATGCTTCTGAAGTGTCCAACAGTTGGTTCCAGCATTTAAGGCAGGTGGGTCACACAAGTCCCGCCCGAATCATTCGGCTGAGGCACGAATGGTTGCCCTTCCACATGCTTAGGAGGAGAGAGACAATAGGATTTTAACCAACCACTCTTTGGAAGTTAAGAAAAACTCGCTTTCCACAGTGCTCTTACAGCATACTGGCAACCTGTCATGCCGCCCTTGTGCATGGGTGGAGAGAGTGTTCACAAAGCAGCTATGGAAGAAAGGCCAAGTTTGCTCCGCAGAGTCCTACATTGCCCTAAAATTGCAAGGCACAAAACACTGCCTCCAACCCTCAAGGGGAGATGAGCAATAATCCATCTTGCTTCCAGCTCTTTAGGAAGCTGAGAAAGAACTCACTTTCCACACTGTTCTTATAGTGTACCTTGAACATCTCATACAAAGGCACCTGAAATGCTGTTTATTTGGAGCCCTTAACTCATTGCTTTAGAACTTCTGCTTTTGGGGCATTTCCATCTTGCCAACCCAGCTCAGACAAAATGCCTACATCTTCTCCTTAAGCAAGGGGGCTGAGGCCCGAATGATTGTGCATCCACATGCTTAGGAGGAGAGAGACAATAGGCTTTTAACCAACCGCTTTTGTGCACTGGAGGAGAGAGTGTCAGAAAGCACCTATGGAAGAAAGGCCCCTTTGCTCTCAGCCGTGCCCTACATTGCTCTAGAGGTGGAAGGCACAAAGCACCGCCTCCATCCCTCAAGGGGAGACAGGACACAAACCATCTTGCTTCCAGCTCTTTAGGAAGCTGAGAAAGAAGTCGCTTTCCACAGTGCTCTTACAGCATATTGGGAACCTCTCATACACAGGCAGCTGAACGCCATTTCCTCCCAGCCCTTAACTCGCTGCTTTAGAACTTCTGCTTCTGCCACATTTCCCTCTTGCCAACTCGGCTCAGGGGTAATGGCTACATCTTCCCCTTAAGCAATGGGGCCAAGGCCCGAATGATTGTGATTCCACAAGCTTAGGAGGATAGAGACAAGAGGCTTTTAACCAACTGTCCTTGTGCATTCGTGGAGAGAGTGTCAGAAAGCCCCTATGTCAGAAAGGCCCATTTGCTCTCAACCATGCCCTATATTGCTCGAGAGGTGGATGGCACAAAGCACTGTCTCCGTCCCTCAAGCGGAGACAAGCCACAAACTGTCTTGCTTCCAGCTCTTTAGGAAGCTGAGAAAGAACTCACCTGCTGGATATGCTTGAACCAGGCACCTTAGAGGCTGGAAAAACCCGACAGGCATGCCAAAAGCACCCGCTGAACACTCTGGAACCACCACACAGACATCCCATAATGACCCAGCAGACTCACCGGAAGCACCCACCGGACACACCAGATCCACCTGGAACCACCCACTGGACACACTGGAAACATGAGTCTGACACACCAGAACCAACTTCCAGACATTCTGGAAGCACCTAACGGACAGGCCGGAACCATCTTCTGAACCTACCAGAACCACATGCCACACACTTTGGAACCACCTGTTGGATATCCCAGAACCAAGTACCAGATACACTGAAACCACCTCCCAAATATGCCAGAACCAGGTGCCAGACACGCCACAAACACCTGCCACACAAGCTGGAACCACCATCCTAACACGCCAGAACAACCAGCTGGATACGCCAAAATCACCTGCCAGATACACCGGAACCAGGTCCTGGATACGCCAGTACCAATTTCTGGAAAAGGCTGGAAAGTCTGCCAGACACGCCAGAATCACCCACCGGACATGTGGGAACTAATTGCAAGACAGGCCAGAACCAAAGCCAGGACACTCTGAAAGCATCAACCGGACAGGATGGAATCAGGTCGCAGACACACTGTTGCAACCTGCTGGACATGCCGGAACCACCTTTCGAATGTACCAGAACCATATGCCAGACACACAGGAACCACCTGCCAGACACCATGGAACCAACTGTCAGATACACCGGAACCAGGCTCCCAGTATGCTGAAGCCACCTACCGAATATGCCAGAACCATGTGCCAGACACGCTGGAACCATGTGACGGATACACCAGAAACAGGTCCAGCACAGGCCAGAACCAGGTGCCGGACACGCCTGAAACAGCTGCTGGACACACCTGAAACACCTGCTAGACCAGCTTGAACCACTTCACAGACAGTCTGGAACCACATGCTGGGCACACCAGAATCAGGTGCCCGACATGCCAGAACCACCTGCTGGACACGCCTGAAGCACCTGCCAGTCTTGTGAGAACCACCTGCCGAGAACTCCAGAAACAGGTGTTGCACACGCCAAAACCAGGTGCTGGACATGAATGAACCACCTTAAAGAAATGCCAGAACCAAGTCCCAGACACGAGTGAGTCACCTGCAAGACATGCCAGAACCAGGTGCCTGACATGCTGGAACCACCTGCCGCTCACGTCAAAATCACCTGCCGGATACGCCGGAACCATGTGCTGCACAGGCGGGAATCACGTACCAGACATGCCGGGACCACCTGTTGGATATGCCAGAACCAGGTGCCTGATTCACTGAAACTACCTGCCGGGCACACAAGAACCAGGTGTCAGACAGGCCTCGATAACCGACAGGGCACGTTGAAATCACCTGCATGATACCCCGTAACCATGTGCCAGACAGAACGGGACCACATGCCGGACACACCGGAGCCACCTCTCAGATATGCCAGAACCACATGTTGGACACGCCGGAACCATCTCCCGGACAGACCTGAACCACCTGCTGGACACGCCAAAATCACCTGCCTGATACGCTGGAACCAGGCACCTTGGATGCTGGAAAAACCTGGTAGACATGCCGTAACCACCCGCCACACACTCTGGAACCACCACACAGACATGCCAGAACGACCCGCCAGACACACTGGAAGCACCCACCAGACAAGCCAGAACCACCTGGAACCAAATGACGGACATGCTGGGACGATGACTCTGACACGCCAGAACCAACTCCCGCACATGCCTGAAGCACCCAACGGTCACGCCTGAGCCATCTTCCGAACGTACTAGAACCACATGCTAGACACTTCGGAACCACCTGCCAGACACTTCGGAACCACCAGTTGGATGTGCCACACCCAGGTACCAGATACTCTGAAACCACCTGCCGTATACGCCAGAATCAGGTGCCAGACATGCCACAAACACCTGCCACGGAGGCCGGAACCACCAGCGTAACACATTGGAACAACCTGCTGGACACGCCAAAATCACCTGCCAGATACACCAGAACCAGGTCCTGGGTACACCAGAAGCAATTTCTGGAAAAGGCCGGAACAATCTGCCGGACACACCGGAATCACCCCTGGACATGCGGGAACCAACGGCCAGACATGCTGGAACCAACACCTGGACACTCTGAAAGTACCAACCGCACACGATGGAATCAGGTCCTGGACACATGGTAGCCACCTGACGGACACGCTGGAACCACATTCAGAGCGTACCGGAACCACATGCCAGACACGCAGGAACCACCTGCCAGAAACCATGGAACCCACTGTCAGATACGCCGGAACCAGGCACCCAGTACGCTGAAGCCACCTGCCGAATATGCCAGAACCATGTGCCAGCCACACTGGAACCATGTGATGGATACACCAGAAACAGGTACAGCAGAGGCCAAAACCAGGTGCCTGAAATGCCAGAACCACCTGCTTGACACACCTGAACCACCTGTCAGTCTTGTAAGAACCACTTGCCGGATACACCAGACGCAGGTGTCGCACATGCCAAAACCAGGTGCCAGACACATCTGAACCACCTGCCAGTCTTGTGAGTACCACCTGCCAGATACACCAGACACAGGTGTCGCACATGCCAAAACCAGGTGCCGACATGACTGAACCACCTGCAAAACATGCCAGAACCAGGTGCTGGACATGCTGGAACCACCTGCCGGACACGTCGAAATCCCCTGCCGGATACGCCGGAACCACATGTCACATGTGCTGGAATCGCCTACCAGACATGCCGGGACCACCTGTTGGATACGCCGGAACCAGGTGCCTGATTCACTGAAACTACCTGCCGGACACGCCAGAATCAGGTGTCGGACACGCATTGAAAACACTCAGGATATGTCGAAATCACCTGCATGATATCCCATAACAATGTGCCAGAAAATAAAGTACCTAGGATGTGTGAAATCCTATTGAGGCATATTCATATAATGCATTTATTATCATCTTTCTCGCTTTTTCTGTTTTATTGTTATAATTTTTTTTTTTTTTGAGGAAGATTAGCCCTGACTAACATCTACCACCAATCCTCCTCTTTTTGCTGAGGAAGACTGGCCCTGTGCTAACATCCATGCCCACCTTCCTCTACATTATATGTGGGACTCCTGCCACAGCATGGCTTGATGAGTGGTGCATAGGTCTGCACCCAGGATCTGAACCGGTGAACCCCGGGCCACTGAAGGAGAACACGCAAACCTAACCACTGTGCCACCAGGCCGGCCCCAAGTTTTCTGTTTTATTAAAGCAATTTCAATTCTTGCATTGGTTTCACAAGCAGTGGTATCATCATCTTGGACAGTTTCCTCCAGAGTCACAGTATCTAAAATTTGGAGCATTTCTGTTGCTTGTTTGGATAAGTGATGTCGGAATGTCTAGTAAATCTTCCCTAGAGAACTATCTAAAAGACATCTCAATTTAGCAACTGCAGGCACATGTATATTCAACATTTCAATCGATAGTAGTTCATTTTTGTAGAACTCTTCTGATAATTCTCCCAGCTTCTCTTTAGTTTTACAGGTGTTGAAAAATCCCTCAAGTCAGTCCAACAGTTCCACTTTAACAGCAGGATATGACTTCTCTTTTAAATCTGTACCATCTGCAAACAGCACAGGCGTGTGGTCAACAAAAGTGAGTGGGAATTGGGCTGGGTACTGCCCACAATCTGAACCATCAGTGCAGCTGCCCCAATCCTGTGCAGTGGTGGCAGATCCTGAGTATTGCTGGCCAGGTAGGTCATGCTGCGGATGAGACTTAGGATGGTGCTCTGCAGCCCTCGAGCAGGCAGCGCCACACCAGCTGCCAGTTGCAAGTCCAGTCCACACTGGGTGCACATGGGGGAGCTTGGAAGCAGGAAGCCATCTGGGTGAGCAGCAGCAGGAAGTGGCTGAAGAAAAATTATGGGAAGATGAGGGGAGAAAATGTATAATAAATAAAGCTTGCCTTGTTATGCAGATAAATCTCTCAGTTAAAAAAATTCTCTAGGGGTTGGCCTGATGGTTCACTGGTTAAGTGCGCACGTTCCACTTTGGTGGCCTGGGGTTTGCCGGTTCTGATCCCGGGTGCAGACATGGCACTACTTGACACGCCAGGCTGTGGCAGGTGTCCCACACATAAAGCAGAGGAAGATGGGCGTGGATGCTAGCTCAGGGCCAGTCTTCCTCAGCAAAAAGAAGAGGATTGGCAGCAGTTAGCTCAGGGCTAATCTTCCTAAAAAAAAAAAAATTCTGTAGGGGCTGGCCTGGTGGCACACGGGTTAAATTCACACATTCTGCTTTGATGGCCTGGGGTTCACCAGTTCAGATCCCAGGTGCGGACCTACACAACACTTATCAAGCCATGCTGTGGCAGGCATCCCACGTATAAAGTAGAGGAGGATGAGCATGGATGTTAGCTCAGGGCCTATCTTTTTAAGCAAAAAGAGGAGGGTTGGTGGGGAATGTTAGCTCAGGGCTAATCTTCCTCAAAAAAAAATTCTCTAAGAGTCATTCTCTTTCTGGTGCAGATGCTTTTACTAATGGAAATTTCCTTTGTAAACATAAATTTCCTTTCCAAAGAGGAAGTCTATCCTTCATTTAAAGCAGTCAAGGTGGAGATCAAGAGTTTTTCCTGCATCTGCTGGCTCTCGATTGCTTTTGGCGCCAAATAATTTGTATGTCAAAGTACCATACTTTGGGCATCTTCAGCATTCCTTCAAGAAGAAACAACTTGTTCTTGGAAGTCTCTGTCTCCTCCCCAACCCAGATGCACTCAAGCTGTTAGGGGCCAACAGCAAACAGGGTTCTGCCTCAAGAAGCTTTGGGGAAGCCTCTTCACCCTCAAAGGCCTGAGACACACTAGAGGGATAGATCACTGCAGGTTCTTCAGCCATTGAAAATAATATAAACAGCTCCATTCTCATAAATTTAACAACTTGAAAACAAGGAACAACTTACCAAAAATTTCAAACTAACAAAACTCAACCAAGGTGATAGTATTTTCCTCAGTCGGGCGCTGCTAGCCAAGCTTTTTGCCACAAAACTCAAGACTTGGATTCACGCGACACACCTGAAGAAAGCACAAACTCTGGGGGGAACTGCACATCATTTGGTGACTTAAAAATAAAGATTTCTCCAAATGGAAGCAGACAGTATCTGATGCGAAGGTTTCCAAGGTGTCTGGACCAGGTCTGTTGGAAGTTTGTCTGCCAAACCTTTGAGGATGACATGACACTTCAGATCATCTCCAATGCCTCTGATCTTGATAGCGTGCAAACTTCAGGTAAAAAGTGCCAGAGAGTTCTCCCTCCTCTCACTCTGTGTTCCTCAAATGTGGCCGCGATAGGTTTCCAATCTGTGTGTTTTTCCTCCAACCTGGGACATGACTCCCAGAGAAGCTCCTTCCTGGCATCGAGGGACGAGAGGCTACTGAAAGTGGAAAAATCTGACTGCAGATCAACAGTGCTTTCAGAGAAAGATCGCAATCAAAATGGGGACATGTGAAAGTTAATAAACGGAAACGTAGTTGAAATAGTGTTGGAAGGCTAATAGAGGGAGTTCTCATGCCCTATGTCAAAGGCGCAGTGCAACAGGAAGAATAAAGACTTTCTCTTCCTGACCAGTCAGAAACTAAGCCAAGGAGAGACTGTCACAACTCTGCCGATGAAAAGCCACTGCCCTCAAGACTGTGTCCAATAGCCCCCACAGTTTTCCCCACTCTGAGATAAAAGAGCTTCTCCTCTCTTCCTTGCTGGGTGCTCCTGCATGGCTTGCCATGGTTGCACACTCCAAATGGCTATTCTTTGCTAATCCCAGATAAACCAATTTTTGCCAGAGAAATAACTGGCTGTCTATTTGTTTAAGGGCAAGACTTGTTAATAAGCAAGAGATGTAGAGAAAACATTTGATACAATCCAACTCCTGTTTGTCATAAAATTTTCTAGCAAGTTTGAAATAGATGGAAACTACTTTCACTTGTTGAAGGTCATCTACAGAAAATGCACAGTTGACTTCATGCTTAACAGGGAAAGACTAAATGATTCTCCCCACAATAAGGAACAAGGAAAGGAATACCACTTTCACTACTCTTATTCAACAAAATACTGAAGCTTCTGGCAATAACCGAAGTAAAGGAAATAAAAGCCATAGAGTTTAGAAAGGAAAAAATGTAACCATTCCTAGTTTCATTGTTGTCTGTGTAAAAAAACTCTGGGAATCTACAAAAAAAAAAAAAAATCAGAACTAATACATGAGTACAAAAAGTTCACCAAGTACAAAGTACAAGATCAACACACAAAAGACAATTTTATTTCTACAACTAATGATGAACCTGCAGATGATAAACTTGAAAATGCTGTATTATTTAAAACCACTCCGAAGAACATGAAATATTCAGGCATAAATTCAAGAACATGTGTACAGGATCTGATGCTGAAAATTATAAAATACCGATTACAGTGATTAAAGAAGATGCAAATAAATTGAGAGCCTTACTATTGTCAGAGACAAATGCAGCAGAAATTAGTTAAAGTGGTGAAAGCAGATTTTATTCAGTAACAGCTGACAGAAGCTGAGCTGCGCTCAGATTTGTACGGAGGTGAATCTAGAATTTTAAGGAGGGAATGAAGGAGCAGGGTTCAGGGGCTCAGTAGAGTCAAAGAAGTGAAAAAGGACAAAGGTTGGTCAGTGTAACTGTGATTAGACCCACTGTGTTCGTTACTTTGCAGTTATCAAAGTTAGGATTCTATCCTCACTCAGAAGTTGAGAGAAAGAGGCTCTATCTGTCTTAATGATCGTATTTCAAAGGAGTGGCTCTTAGGTCCTTTAGAGAATTGTGAGAGATACATATCTACAGTTGTAAGCCCTCTTTAGTAAATACTCTAAGAAGGGGGATCAGAGGCCTATAATTGGGTGTTGACTAAAATAAATAGCAAATTTTTCTGTCAGCTTTGAGCTCTCAGGAAGGCATTTTCATGGTGGGCTGGAGTCATTCCGGTTACACAGACTTATGCAGCTAGAAGCCACGCCAGAGTTTGGTTGAGTCTCCTCCTGGTGTGGGGGTTTGGAAGGAGTTGTTATGTGCTGAGAATTCTGCAGTCCTCACCATGTTACTGGATAGAATAATGAGTACAGGTCTCAATTATCCCCAAATTGATCTATAGGTCTAATATTATTCTAATAAAAATTCCACCACAGTTTGTAGACAGAGACACCTTTTTCTAAAATTTATATAGAAAGGCACATAGCTGAGAGTAGCTAAAACAATCATGACAGGAAGAATAATGCGGCAGTAAACACTTTAACAATATTTAGTATTGCCTTGTACATACTGTAATCACAGCATCATCATTTTCATTGTAGGACAGCTACATAAATCAATGGAACAGAGTAGAGAATCCAGAAAGGGACCACAGAGTTATACCTTAGTGATCTCTGACACCAAGAGTGAACCTTAATGTAAATTATGGACTTTGAGTGATAATGATGTGCCTATGTATGTTCATCAATTGTGAAAAGTATACTACTCTGACGAGGGATATTGACAACAGAAAGGTTATGCATATGTGGGGGCAAGGACTATATGAGAACACTGTGTATTTCATTAAATTTTGCTGTAAACGTAAAACTGCTCTAAAAAATAACATCCATTGATTTTTTAATAGGCAATACAAGAATACCTTGTAGTGATAAAACTGGTCATTATTTTAGCTGTGATGGATACAGAAACTTGCACATCTGATAAAATTGTACAGAACTAAATACACAGGAACAAATTAGTACAAGTAAAACTGGAGAAATCTGAATAAGATAGTGGATTGCATCAATGCCAACAAGCTGGCTCAGGTATCGTTCTATAGTTTTGCAGAATGTTATCATTGTAAGGAACTGGGTAAAGTGTACACTGGAACTTTTGGAGTTATTCCTTACAGCAGTGTAGAATCTACAACGATCACACTATAAATTTCAATTAAAAATAGTTGGCAAATGGAAAGTCAGTCTATGTTTTAAGTTAGGAAGTTTCATTAAATGGTCAGTCCCATTACTTTATAAATTGAATACAATGCCAATAAAATTTTAACGAGCTTTTCTGTTGAGTTAGATAAATGATCCTACATGGAAAAAATAAACGCATAAGCTAAGCTAGGAAAATATGGACCAGGAAGAACTCTGAGGGAGGAGCTGCTCTATCACACGCTAAAAATATTGCAGAGACTGTAATGCGACAGGAGAGGATTGTTGCATGCACAAGAAGAGGAGAGAAGGGAAAGGGAGGGGAGAGGGTGGCAGAGGTCAGGGGAGTGGGGGAGGGGTGGCCTGATTGGAAGTTGTTGACATGGGGAAGCCGGAGGTCACTAAGTAGAAGGCAGGCATCCTATGTGATGGTTTAGGGAGCATACGTGGCTTTCTCTGGCGGTCCTGTGTTGAAAGCAGAACAAGAGTTTTGGAAACTGGCAGTTACTGACCAAGTGCTGACTGTTCTGTGCTGAATGCTGCAGGGGCTGTGATTTGGCTTCTTGGGATGTTTGCTTCCCACGTTGGGGGTCAGAGTTATACTGTCATATATGATCTGGCCTTTGTCCATTTGTATATTCAGTCTCAAAAAAACAGTTGGTGCACAAATTCATCAGTTAGCTCGTCATTAAAAAATAGTCTCTTGGAAAGTTAAACCTTCGAAAGTTAAAAAGATGAAAATGGTAAAAAGATGAAAGATGCCAAATAAGTTTTATAGATAAATATGAAGAAATTGAATAAGAATCTCAAAATAAAATGTCCAGCAGTTAAGTATATTTACTTGAGAATATATCATGCAAACTATGTTTCAGTAGAGTGTCATTTTTATTATCAGCATAGGAGAAAAGATGAGTTATGGAAGGGATTCTGCTCATGCTCAGTTATTTCCTTTACTTAACATTAAATCTTGAATAAAGTATAATGTCAAGCTGACTCATTTACTCCTTCATTTTAAAAGCTGAAGACTATTTCCTTGGTTTTTAAATAATGAGGTGTAAAGGAGGGGGTGAGGTGTTGAAAATAACTTCCACTGAGATTGACAGTAGCAATTGCTCTTGATTTTTTTGAGAGTCGTGGGGTCACCCATCAAAGCAGGAATGCTATTTATGTTCAGAAATTAAGAATCTGAATTTTATTAGAAATTTTGACTTTTATACACCCTCAAAAAGTAAACTTAGGAATTTATTTGAATTTTTAGCTCTGTTGAGGTATGAGTAATAGACAAAAAATGCACACGTTTTCTATATGTGTATTGGTTAGTTTGGACATATGCATACACCCATGATATCATCCCCACAACCAAGTGCTGAACGCATCCATGACCTCCAAAACTTTCCTTGTGATTTTTGTGTGTTTTTTTAAGCTTAGGAATTTCATGGATTTTAACCTAATGCTCAGATAAAAGAGGGAGAAGATGAGGTGTACATTGTTTCATTATGGTACCTTAAGACATAGACTTTCAACATACACATGACTTCTGAAAAGCAACATTTATTACTTTCACAATGAAATATTTTCTCCTATTTCCTTCAAATATATGGCCTTCTTATTCTACCCCCCACCCACTTCCTTTTTGAGTAGGGACTCAGGAGAAATTTCCAATGGTACAAACAAACAGGGTCCAAGGGGTGGCTGCCCCTCAGCCCTGCAGGCTTTTCCCCTGTGAGAAGCGACCACTTTGCACGTGTGTGAGCCAGTGTGGAACAGGACAGAGTATGTCTGCAGACTGGTTCAGCCTGCTGAGCCCCTTTGCTGCTTCTAACCTATGGCCACGAAAAAGGCTAAATGGAGGGAAATTAAACTTTGATGTGTTGATGATTGAAAAGGAAAGTGCCTTGCTTTCTAAGGGATAAAGTCATTTGGAGGAAAATGAAATAACTATCATAGTTATTTTTTCCTATCTTATTTTTCCACTGAAGCCACTAGATATTTCAATCTTTCTGACTTCCTAACAGAATCCAGTAGTACTTTCCTTTTCTAAGGCCAATGAACTGTTATGTAAGGGGCTTCTATTGCTTTTTCCAAACCCTCCCGGGATTCTGTTTATCTACTGTTCGTTTTTCACCCCCTGCTTTTCAGATTGCTTTGTTCACTGTCCTTGTAAAATAAATGTGGCTCATTAAAATAACCAGCATTAATATGTATCTCTTTCACTGCATTTTATTTAAGAAATATGCTGAAGATTTTCTGTATTCTGCATGTGAATCCTTTGCTGAATATTGGAAGTGGGACAATCTCTTCGCATCCTGTGACTTGCAAATTCCCTCTTGTAATGTGTCTTATGATGAACCGAAAGCCTAAATTTTAATGAATCCCAGTTTACCGATATTTCTTTTATGGAGAGTGTGTGTGTGTGTGTGTGTCTCCTTTGAGAAGTTTTTTCTACCCTGTGGTCCCAAGGATGTTTTCTTATGTTGTCTTCTAGAAGTTTCATTATTTTACCTTTCCCCTTTAGGTCAAAGTGTCCAGGAATTGAGTTTTGTGTGTTGTGAGGGTAGGGCTCAAGGTTTCCTTTACATCCATATGCCCGTCTCTACGAGTAATAACAGGCAGCATTGGGACAGGTGGACACAAGCCTGGGAGTTAGGGGTCCTGTATTCTCAGCCTTAACCTCCCTTTAAAGCACCCTCTGAACGTGGGCAGGTGATTTTCCCAGTTCTCCCTCCTCTCAGACTCCTTCCTTCCTCTCTTCCTTCTATCCTTCATTCCTCCGTCCCTCCCTCCCTCCAATCTTTCCTTCCTTCCTTCCATCTATCCACCCGAGCATCTGTCCAGGTATCAATCTGTCCAACTGTCCTCCTGCCTGTTCGCCTGTTTGTCCTTCTTCTCTCCTTCCGTCCTCTTTCCTCCCATGTCTCAACTTCTCTTCCTTGTCTTTGTTCTTCCTGCTTTCCCTGTGACCCTCCATTTGTCCGCTCTTCCTCTGTCCATCCAGGTATCCCCTCTATCTGTGCCTCTACTTATCTCTTTGTCGCGTCTCTCTCTTCTTCAAGCACACTGTCTCTCTTGGGTTCATCTCACTCACAGGCTCGAACATCCCTCTACTCACACAATCCCTCCTTCTGTCACTCACATTTATGGCTCACCTGTGAATGGTTGTCCCGGGACAGCCACTGTTGGAGTGCAGATGAGCCTGTGGGGCTTCACCCACTGTGTGGGGTCTCTGTCTCTCCCAGACGACAGCCCTTTCCACAGCTCCTGAGCTGGGCAGCATGTTCCTGCCTACTTCCTCATTGCTTGAGCAACCAGAAGACACCACAGGCCTAGGGGGCCCCTCTCCCTTCCCCAGAGGAGCTCTCCAGCCCCACACCTCAACTGACCAATTCTTACTGGGCAGCTGGGAAGCCGATGTGTGCAATTCTGCTTTGAGGGCAAGCATGTTGATCACAAGGATTATACCAATATTTCAATCTGATGCAGCCCACAGAGAGCCCCTGGTCTTGTCAAAGTCACAGAAAATTCTAATACAAGGTGGGATGTTTTGAGGAGAAGCACCTGGCATCCTTTGGGTGGGAAGAGCTCTCTGGAGGAAGTTTTGCCCAATTGGGGTCTTTAAGAAGGAGTAGGAGTTATATAGGGAAATAAGGTGTGGAGCATGTTCCTGGCAGAGGAAATTGCATGAGCAATGGCCCTGTAGGCAAAAACAGCATAGTGTACAGGAGAATTGACAGGAATTTGGTTTGCCTGAAGCACAAAGCCTAACTCAGAGTGAATGCATCAATGAGGCTGAAGAGTCAGCAGGAGTCAGATGTGCAAGGGCTTTGAGTGCCAGGTCAAGAAGTTTGAACTTAACCCTGAAGGACTTAGGGAGCCATGGGTGATGCTAGAGCAGGAGTGTTCTAGTGAGATCTTCATTTCAGAAAAATGCTTCTAATGTTCAAGGCAGAGAACATCCTTTAGACAATGCATCCAGTGAGCATGTTAGGGTGTTGGTTCCCGTGAGAAAAGATCAGACCTACCTGGGACGTGAATGAACAGAAGGAACGCATTGAGGAGCAATCTGTAAGTGCAATTGGTGTTACTGGCAGGGGAGGGAGGAGGAGCTGAGAGATATGCTGGCTTCGACTTGGACGAGCACAGCATTGGGTGGTGGTTCCACTGGGAGCAAAGGCAACAGATGATACTGAGTTCAGGCTTCTGGTCTGGTCTCAGGCCAGCTCTCAGTGATGGCCATCTCTCTCCCTCTCTTCTTGCAGCCAAGGGGCACGACCTGAAGGCCCTCACACTCAACTCCACCATCTCCAGTATTTGACAGACATGAGCAAGGGCTCAGCCACATTGAACTCCACTGAGAGAGTCCTGCAGCACCTGATGAGACCCTGGTGCCAGCAGCTCCCGGCAGGGTGAGTCCCAGCCAGCCGTACCCCACCTGCTGTCTCTCCTGCTCGTCCTCCTCCTGCCTCCTCCCCTGCTTGGATCCTTGTTCAAGAAGAGCAGCCTGGGCCCCTTGTCTTGGGCTGTAGACTGATCTCCCTCAGGGAAGTCCCTTTTCTGAGCATTTGAGAGTCATGAACACTTTCGGTGACCACCCCAGTTTTCACTCTTCCCACTGACTGCCAATTTGCTCCTCCCTCCCTCTGGCCCCCATTATCAGAGGATTCAGGACATCTCTCTAGAGTCCCCACATTCCTCTCTCCCCGGGCCTGTGGAGGAAGGGGCAGCCTCCAGCATGGAAGCTGTCTGCACCTACCACCCTGACCCCATGGCTCATGATGGAGAGTGTGACAGAGACCCCATGTGACAGAGAGCAGCATTCCTGGGTGCTGAACCAGCTGATCCACCATGTGACCCAGAGGGGGCCTCTACTGCCTGGTCAGGGACAGCCTTTTTGTCAGTGGTGAGTGTTCATGCTGAGCTGGATTGACAGTGAGCGTTACTTATGCCTGTTCTGCTTTATTTCCTCTCTAACATGTCAGCCCAGGTTCTGAGTGGGGGACACAGAAACCGCATATGTATAAAGTTTCAACTTACAAACGGAGACTATGTAAATGGATTTGTTGATCCCAATAAAAAAAAATGTGAACTATCTCACTATTAATTTTTATATAGATTGCCTGGACAAATGGTAATATCTTGGTTATAATGGGTTTAAATATACTATTAAAATTAGTTTAACTTGTTTATTTTTACTTTTTTAAATGTGAGTATTTAAAAAAAGTTTAAATTTCATAAGATAGAGTGTGAAATTCTACTGTTGGACAGCACTGTTCAAGACATGAAAATAAAGCCCAGAGAAAGTGGTTAGAGACAATTTTTCCAAGGAAAGGAGTCAATCTGACCCACGTGGCAAGATGCAGAAAACAGTCTCATACACACATACACACACACACTTAGAAAGCAAGACCAACATCATCATAGAGTTGAACCACTACTTCTCAAGTGGCAAGAGGTTGCAGTCCTGCATTGCAGCCAAGATCCCAGAGAGGTTTTCGGTGGGTGTGATTGAAGGAAGGGGCCCAGGTAAGGGAAACTTGAGGAAGTGACCTCACTTCCTTGGAGACAGACCCCAACAGAACTTAGCACACTGGTCTCCAGGCGCCCACATTCTAGACATAGCATCCTATTGAGCCCACTTGAGTGGCGACACTGAAGACAAGAGGATGTTCTCCTGTTGTCTCCCGAGTTGTGGAGGCTCCGGCTTCAGGAAATCCAAGAGAAAGAGACTTTTCAGTCACTATAGACACTGGCTTGGCCCTCACCTGCACCGCCTCTGTCCAACTGGCAGGAGGAGCACTCAGGTAACACAGGGAAAGCCAACCGGGTTAGGCCACAATTGGATGCCACCCACACACCACTTTGAGCCTCCTTGTGTGTCGGGGGGGAGTGGAGTGAGGGACAGCGCTGTGGAGCGGGGACCCACCGTGAGCATGAGACATTTGCTTGGCCTTAGAACCCTGGCAGTGTGTCATGTTCCCAGCCTAGGTGGTGGCTAGCAGGATGGGAGAGTGAGTGCTGGGGACCAAGCTCCTCTGCCCATAAGTTAGTCCTGAGCCCTCCGGGTGTCATCTCATTCCCCCCTTGGCTGGAGGTCTACGTAGATGCTGCTGTGTACATGATCTGTGCCAGGGTTTCCTCCTGTGGCCAAGTCGAGGCAGGCCCCTGAGACCTCCCTGCCCAGCTCTCGGGCACTGTCTTTGCAGAGATGCATGCAGGAGACGGTTGAAGAGCTGGCAGATGGCTTCGGGTACTCCATCTCCCTGGACCGGGCGCAGCTCCACCCCGCCAACAATAGTGACCAGGGCTGCTCTGAGGTGAGAGTGGGCACAGAGGGGTCTTCCCACCCAGAACCCTGAGATGACCAGGCCCGGCCCAGAATCCAAATTCAAACTCAGGTTCTCCTGCCTGTCCTTGGCCGATCATTCCCTCCATTCTCTCCTATAGAGCCTCTACATAGGGCAACTGAAAACATGCACACTTGCTCCCCTAGTTCCAGAGATATATGATACAGGGAGAGAGAGAGATGGAAACATGAGGAGGGAAGGAGGGAGGGGGCTGAAGAAAATGAGTAAGAAGGAAGGGCCAGGCTTTTTGTTCTTAACCCTGGGTTGCGTGCCATCCCATCACCTTGGCTGCATTCTGTTCAGAAGCCAGTTCCTGACCACTGTGTGTTCCACAAGGATGCGCACAGCAGAAGACAGTGAGCACCGGGAGCCGTGGTGGAGGCTGCCCACCACATAGGCCGACACGAGGCACTTGGGTCTGATTCTAAGTCAAACAGGAGACCATGCAAGGTTTCATGCCAGTGAATGGAAATATCTGAATTTCCCCTAATTTCCACCTCTTAAAGGTGCAGAGCTGGAACCCAGGCCTGTTTTGAGGGCTACTCCACACTACATCCCACCCCTTCTTGTCATTCATTCATCTCTAAGTGTGTGCATCAGACACATGGTAACCAGACCACAGGTGTTGTCGCTATTGTCTGTTCTACACCTGAGGATGTCCCGAGGGAGATATTTCTGGCATTGTCCCCATCGTGCAGGTTGGGTGATTGAGGAGCCCCTGGGAGGCACGATGGCGTTTCCAGGACACAGAGCTTGTAGGAAAAAAGAGGTCGGAACTCAGCTGCATGTCCTCAAGCTTGAACCCTGCTTTCATCACAGGGTCCTGTGTTGGGATCTGTGCTGGCTATTTTTGTACAGTTCTGGAGGTGACATGGGCAAGGAGGGTGAGCAGCCAAGATCCCAGAGGGGTTTTCGGTGGGTGTGACTGAAGAAGGGGCCAAGGTAAGGGAACCCAGAGGTAGTGACCTCACTTCCTTGGAGACAGACCCCAACAGAACTTAGCACACTGGTCTCCAGGCACCCACATTCTAGACATAGTGTCCTACGGAGCTCACTTGAGTGGAGACGTTCAACAGAACAGCATGTTTTCCTGTTGTCTCCCGAGTTGTGGAGGCTGTGGCTTCAGGAAAGCCAAGAAAAAGAGACTTTTCAGTCACTATAGACACTGGCTTGGCCCTCACCTGCACCGCCTCTGTCCATTTGTCAGGAGGAGCCCTCAGGTAACACAGGGCAGGCCAACAGGGTTAGGCCACAACTGGGTGCCACCCGCACACCCCTTTGAGCCTCCTTGTGTGTCGGGGGGGAATGGAGTGAGGGACGGCGGGGCAGAGCGGGGACCCACCCTGGGCAGGAGCCGTTTGCTCGGTGTTGGAAGCCTGACAGTGCGTCTTGTTCCTAGCCTAGGTGGTGGCTAACATGATGGGAGAGTGGGTGCTGGGGACCAAACTCCTCTACCCATAGGTTAGTCCCGAGCCATCCAGGTATCATCTCATTCCCTCCTTGGCTGGAGGTCTATGCAGACGCTGCTGGGTACCTGATCTGTGCTGGGGTTTCCTCCCGTGGCCAAGCCGAGGAAGGCCCCTGAAACCTCCCGGCCCGGCTCTCGGGCACTGTCTTTGCAGAGCAGCACACAGGAGGTGGTCGAAGAGCTGACGGATGGCTTCGGGTACTCCATCTCCCTGGACAGGGACCAGCTGCACCATGCCACCATCAATAACCAGGGCTGCTCTGAGGTGAGAGTGGGCACAGAGGGGTCTTCCCACCCAGGCCCCTGAGATGACCAGGGCAGGCCCAGAATCCAACCTCAAACTGCTGTTCTCCTGGGACCCTAACAGGGCTGTCCCCCATGAGTGTCCCACAGTCCCAAAGGAATCTGGACTTCCGCTCTTCCCCACCAGCTGCATAGGAGGGTAGGAGGGCAGTCTTTGCATTTCCCTAGGAAGATTAGAGAAAAGGTTGTTGTCGTTGTCACTTCCCAATAGGCCCTGAGTATCTTTGAATTTTGCCTTTTTTGGAAAATGGAACCTCGACAACGAGGGTCTCCAAACTCCCTTTAATGTAAGAGAAATAACCATCAGCGTGTTTTGGAAGTCAAAGGGATTCTCAGAGTGTGTCACTGCCTTGTACACTGTTTCCAGACCTGGGAGGGGTGGGGTGGCTGCATAACGTTTCCCTCCAGGTCGGGGCCCACTGAAGCCTCAGGCAGTTAGAGGGGCTGGCCCTCGGCCCTCACTTTGGGTGGTTCTCAGTTCTGACCCACAGGACCTAGAGAAGCCACTGGGCATGCCTAAGCCTCTGCTCTCCTCTGTGGAGAGGGGGTGTCTGTTGAGGATTCACTGGGCTGGTGCTCTGCACAGAGGGAGCTCTGTTGTCCCTCAGCAAGCAAATGGCCTCGAGGGAGCTCAGTGTGGAATCCTTCAACACACCCAAAGTCAGATTGTACTGTGAGAGCCCAGAACCTTGCTGAGTGTGGGAGCTCATGTGTCTCCTGTTGCAGATGTGTGGGAGGGGCTAGGAGTTCCTGGGTCAGCTGCAGACCTTGATAATCCTGGTGGTTTGAAGTGGTGGTCCTGACCCTCTGTCCTCCTCATCCCACCCAGAGTGAAGATGAGTCCACTCTGTCTGTCACTGAGGCCTGCAGGATGCGTGCCCTCCAGGCAGGCGTGATGCAGAGGCTCTCAGAGTCTGTGCTGACAGCCTTCCCCAGCAGAGTCCTCTGCAGTGTCATCACCTCCCTCTGCAGCTACTCAGGCTCCAGCACAGCCCACCAGGTGCTGGACCAGCTGTTTCCCAGGTGACTGCCCACCTCCTCCTCAGCACAGTGGTGACTCTGCCCACTGCCAGCTGTGTGTCTTGCCTTGGGAATGTCACCGCATCTCTCTGAGCCTGAGTTGGCTCCTCTGAAACGTGGGGTGGGAGAGGATGTACTTGCTAGGCTTCTCCCAGGAATGAATGGGATCAGCCCTCCAGGTGCTGCCCTGGTGCCCGGCTCTGCAGAGAGGGTGGTGGGCCATGCTGTGGTTGCTGGTGGTGATTATTTCTCTGTCCCCCACGGAAAGTAGTCTTCGTCTCCCTTCACTGGCTTGTGGCTTTTTGAGTTTGGAAAAGCACCTGGAGAGCACCCTGTCAAGGAGTTTGAGATGCCATCCAGCTGGTCCTGGTGCTTGTCCTTGGTGTAGCCACTTAGGGATCTCTAGGGCCACAGAGGGGCCACAGGCCCACTCAGACACCTGGGGTGGTTCTGGTTGGAGTTCATTTAACAATGTCTATGAAGGACGTACTGTGTGCAGGGCATCTGGACACACTAAGGGTCACTCAATAAATGAAGCAGACAGCCTCCCTGGTCCTCCTCTCTAATCTGAGAGTCAGTCACACTTGACATCATTCCTAGGTCCCATCTCCCCTCCATCCCGGCCGATGCCCTCATCCCCTTTGGGACACATGGAGGCAGCTTGGCCCATTGTGTGCAGGATGCTGGAAGACAGCACCACCTCCCAAAGTGAGTGGTCTTTGGGTGCAGACGGATGGCCTCCTGTCTCTAGCAAACAGGGTGCGGGGAGAGGATGGAGGCTGTGGCCGGGTCAGGCCTGGGAGAACCCTGCATCTCACCCATCTTGTGATTCCCATGGGAGGGCTGAGTTCTGGTGGCTTCCACTCCAGCAGGACTGGACTCAGAGCTATGCATGGGTCCCAGGCCCCCTGAGAACCGGAAGGGAGGCTGGGCTGAGTTGCCTCCTAGAGACCCAATCCCAGCAGAGTCACAGCTCCTTCTGCCTCCCTTTCTCCACATCCACCCCTTGTGAGCACCACCACCAGGTCCATAGTAGGAGGTGTGTGAGCCAGCTGCTCACAGATCTGCTGGAGTCTTCATTCCAGTGGTCCACTTGCATGGAGGGCTGGGGTGGGCTGTGTCCAGACCCTTGGGGAGGAGAGTGTCAGTAGGAACAAGAGACTCTCACAGACTCTGTGTTCGGCCTGCTGGATGAGCAGGCCTGCCACTGCCAGGACAGCCAGCGGGGGCTCAGGGCTGGGATGGGCCCCTCCTCTGGAGGGGGAGGGGATGGCACAGGGGCCCAGATGCTAACAAGAGTGCCTTGGGCGGGCAGTGTTTAAGGAAAGGCCGGGCCACTGACTCTCTGGCCCATCTGCCTCCCCGCAGTGCTATCTATTTCCTGCTGGGAACCTGGCTGGGCCAAGGACAGGATTGCAGGGAGCCCCTACAGTTTCCATGCTGGACCCTGCAGCTGGCCAATCTGCACGTCAGCTTTGGTGGCTCACATGTGGAGGACCATGCCTACCTTCTGCCAGGACACCTGGAGCACCTGAAGGCCATTGAGGCCAAACAGAAAGGTGAGGGGACTGGAGTCTGAGAAGACTGTCTGTGTTGAGGTTCATGGTCTAGAGTTCCCTTAAAGGTGGTGGAGTCCTTCCTATCTTTGGAAAGGCACAGAAACTGTCAGGTGTGTGGGTGAAACTTTCTCCTTATCCTGCTGCAGAGCCAGCTCCAAAGCTCCTGCCACATCCAGAGCCAGAGCCAGAGCCAGAACCAGCCCCTGGGCTACAGCCATCTCCACTTCCAGCCCCACCACCCATGGCAGAGCTGGAGCCAGCGTCACCTGCATCGGACCCTACAGGGCTGGAGGAAGGGGCACCATTAGCTTCAGCCTTAGTGCCAGCTCCTGAACTAGAGCCCACTGGACCCTGGGCTGTGACCACCGAAAACCAGCTGCTGGAGGAGAAGCCGAACATCTTGGACTTACCTCCCCGGCTGGTGGCAGAGCAGCTGACAAGGATGGAGGCAGTGAGCAGTGGGGCTTGCAGGGCAGGGGGGCCCTGCCTTCCTGTGCCATGAGCTGCCCCACACCTGCCATTCCCTGATCCAAAATCTGATGATCTGGGTTCACATTCCTGCTCCCCCGTTACCAACACTGCGACTTGGGCACTTTCTTAACCCCAAGCACTTGCTGTCCCCACGTGCACAGCAGAGCCAGACACTAAGGGCACCTGCTGCACGGGGTGGCTGTGCCGATGAATGAGGTGGAACAGAGAGGAAGTTGGGCAGGGTCTGGCCCTTTGGTGCAGGAGGGAGCTCACTGAAGTGCTGCCAGGTCCTTGGGCCGATCACGCGTGTGCCCAGGGGGCCTTCAAATCCTCAGCACACATCAGGCATGTGATGTGTACTGACTCCAGCAGAGACAATCACATAAAGCCGGTGCTTCTCCCTGCCTCGGGGGAATGTGCATGGGAATGGGGAGTGGGACCCGAGAGGGGACTGCGATGGGTGGAAGATGTCCCTTGGGGTGGGCTGGTGAGGGCTGTTTTCCGGAGCTTGGAGGAAGTGAGATGGGGCTGGGAGCAAATGCCCTCCCTTCTGCACAGCACTGTGTCCCAGTCATCTTGTGCTGACACCTTCAGTGGACACAGACAAAACCCAGGGAATCCCACACACCTCAGAGATCACATCCTCTGCTTCCTGAGCTCCTGCTCTGTCCTCAACCCGCCTGGGACTGTGGAGGACCATGGATGCCAAGCTGGGGTGAGGCAGTGCTGGCAACACTCTGAATCTTCCTCAGGAGCTGTTCAAGAAATTGGTGCCTGCCCACTGCCTGGGCTCCATCTGGTCCCAGCGAGACCGCAGGGACCACAAATTCCTGGCACCCACCATCCGTGACACTGTGGCACACACGAACACCTTGGCCAACAGTGTCATCGCTACGTGCCTCGGGGCCCTGGGCATGACAGCGCAGGACAGGGCCAGGATGGTAGAGCTGTGGATTCATGTGGCCGAGGTAAGTCATGGGAGGCCCATGGAGGCCCTGTCTGGAGTCATGGGAATTGCCTCTTGTTTCTCAGCTGTCGATATTGAAGTCTGTGGTCTGAGTCCCTGCACTGGCCCTAGACACTCCTGCCAGGGCCACACTGACCTTGACTTGAGGTCCTGGTGATGGCAAGCTCACTTCCTTCCTGTGCTCCTTCCTTGTGTTCAGCTAAAAATCCTTGCGCCTGGCAGTGTTACTCCTCAGGTCCCAGGTGTGCCCTCCCTGGGTTTCCTGGGCATCTGTCTCATCCAGGACAGGAGAAGTCCATGAGGGGACAGAATCCAGAGCTGGAGAGCTCCAGCCCCCACTCACAGCTCAATCTCTTCCCTTCCCTAGGGGTGCCTAGGCCTCAGAAATTTCGCATCCTTCCACACGATCTTTTCTGCTCTGCAGAGCCCTGCCATTAAGCGTCTCAAACACACCTGGGGACAAGTGTCCAGGTGGGTAGGCTGCCCTCCATCCAAGCACCACGAGGGGGAGGTGGACCCTGCACCCGGCATTGGGTCGCCATGGCCCCGCAGTCAGCTGAGACCACCTGGGAGACAGTGAATGCCTGGGACACAGACTGATCTGGTTGCTGGGTCCCTGAGCCTCTCAGGGCCCTTAGGCCAGCGGTTCTGCCCAGGAACTCATTTCCTTCAATATCAGATCCTGACTTGAGCCCAGTTGGAGATTCTCAAGTGTTTCCTTTGCAGCAACAGACATCTCCATCCAACTGAAACCAAGAGTGTTCAAAACTGATCTGTGTGGTAGATACGGGAATGGAGGCCCCAGGTGACAACAGGAGAGGCCCCTCCCCAGTCCCATGGGGACCTCGGGGCTCAGAGCAACCCAGTGAAATCCCTCATCCAGGCCCCAGGCTGTTTGGGTCTTCTGGGATGTCAAACAAACGGGATTTGCCCTTCGACCACCCCATAATCTTTCTTTCTTTCTTTCCCCACTCCCCCAGGGAGAGATCCTACACCTTTAAGAAGTGGTGCAGGGGACAGCAGCACGTGAGCAAGAGACTGTTCCTGAAGGTAACCTGGGGCTGGAGATCTGGGAGGAGGGGTATGCGAGGGGGCCGGGAACATCCTGAGGGCAGCCTAGGAAGTGAGGCTATGGTGAGGCCATCCTAGGGTTCAGAGACCCCTGTCGGTGGGGCAGGAAGGAGATGCCGCACGGCCACCACCAACACCCTCTGCCCTCTCCCTCCATGTCTCAGTTTGGTTATTGTCGGGACACACTCTGGGAGTGCAGAGGTCAGGACCGTGGTCAGTGGTGGGGCAGGGCGAGGGGTGAAGGCAGCGGGGACAGGGACTCTGGCTGGGACAGAGACTGGCCTCTCCTCAGTGGGTCCTTGAGCAAGTCTCTGCCCCTCTGTGGGCCTCGGTCTCCTCCTCTGGGAAATGGAGGGAGATGACATGGTGCAGGCCTCACGGCAAGGTGATACCGTCCAAGGGAGGACAGGAATGGGAGGAGATTTGTGCTGGCTCCTCCTCGAGAGCTGAGGGGAGAGCAGTGATGACAATCAGATGACAGGGAGTCCTCAGGAGAGCCCTGGAGGCAGGTGGAGTTCTCCCCACTCTTTCCTGATGAGGAAAGAGTCTCAGGGAAGCCTGGGCAGGCCCAAGGTCACACAAGAGTGAGTCTTGGAGCCAGGACTGGTCTAGAATCAGAGCACCCTGGAGGTGGGAACAGCATAGGCAGCAGGGGACTGGAGCCAGATGGCCAGGGTCTGAGGTCAGGGGCCTTGAGGGACATGTGGAAGGGAGCAGGGCCTCTCTGACCCTGTCCTCGGCACTGACAGGAGGCGACCTCCGTGTTGGCCACTGCACAGAGGGGCCGCCATGGAGCCCGGGAGAGGCGGCGGCAGCAGGTGAGGGTGCCTGGGGGGGAGGTGCCCAGGAGTCAGAGGAGAGGGTGCTCCCCCTCCCAGCTAGAGGCCTGCCCCAGGAGAGGGGCCTTCCTCCTCCAGCGCATCTGCTGTGGCTGCCGAGCCTGAAGTGCCTGCACTGGCAGTGAGCAGGAGGAGGCCTGGAAGGGCTGGGAGCAGGGTGGTTTTGGGGTGGGGAGGGACAGGGGCCACACCCCCTGGGATTGGCCACACCCAGCCCTGGGACGTGACTGGGGGAGTTTGGTGTTCCTGGAGGGGAGGGGAGGAGGGCATTGTGTGTGGTGGGGGCTCCTGAGGGTCCTAGGCTACTGTACGTGGGAGCCTGGGGTGGGCAGGTGGCTGGGGTAAGGGGTTTCAGGGGAGGGTTCATGGGGGCACCTGAGTGCTGGAACTCATCACCATCCCCACCTTGATGGAGCAGGGTGTCATCCCCTCCCTCGAGATGATCTTCAGTTACCTGGAGCTGCTGCATGATGAGACGGATTATTATGTGGAGGTGAGTGAGCCTGGAGGTGGGGCCGTGGGATCAGGCTCCTGAGGGTTTGGGAGGAGAGAGTCCTGCCTGAGCCCTGAGCTCTCACACTTGGAAAGGTCCTCTCTGCAGAGCCTCCCAGCCTCCTGTGGAAGCCAGGGCATCAGGCCCATCTCAACAATGAGTGATGGGAGGCTCTGCCTAGGCTGCCATCCAGGCTCCCTGGGGTGCTGAGGCTCAGAGCTGCCTGGCTGTGTGGCCGCAGGAGGTGGTGTCTGAGCTGGACTCAGCCTCTCCCTCTGGCCCTGCCCAAGAGGGAAGAGAAGTCGGGCCCCTCCCAGTCAGGAAGCACATCAGAGGCTGAGCTGTCCCTTCCTGCCTGAGGCCTCAGTCTCCCCATGTGTCATCAGAGAGGGTTAGATTACAAGGTCTCAGCTCCTCTGCCCCCAGGTCTGGAGCCCAGAGCCTGGCCCAGGTCCAAGTCCGGTCTCTGGAAGGGCCTGCCCACTGGCAGCAGTGCAACACTGGAAGGGGTGGGATGGGGGCTAGTTCTGGGCTAAGGGGGCTGTTTCTGATGGACTTTGGCTGTCTGCCTTCCAGGGCAATGTGCTCAGCTGTCGGAATGAGGTAAGGAGCTGCAGCCTCACTGTGGTGAGTGTGGGTGTGTGGGAATGAGAGAGCCCCCCTTTCATAACAAGCCCTCTAACTCAATCCCTGGGGTCGGACATTTATTTACAGAGTTCAATATACAGAGCTGGGGATCCTATGGTGTTGGCGGGTGGGGGAAGGGCTGGCATCAATGACCCCTTCCTGGTAGAGGATCTATTTCGGGCCAACTGTGAGAACAGGCACGTCCTGACTGGAATTGCAGGGAAGGAGAGTTCCCAAGTTGGCAAAGGCCCCACACTGGCTCCTTGTCCCCCTCCTCACCCCCTCCAAGAGCCTTGCAGGGTCCCCCACCCAGGCCATGTCTCCATCCTGTCCTTCCTCTGTCCCAGGAATTCAAATTCATCAAGGACATCGAGATGGTCCAGAAGGCTGCAAATCTGTACACCGTGCAGCCCGATGAGCATTTGGGGGCCTGGTTCCAGGCCGTGGAGCCCCTGAGCGAGGAGGCGAGGTGAGGCGGGGCAGGAGTTGGGTGAGGGCAGGGCAGACTCTCTCTGCAGACCAGCTCCAGAGCCCATGGCCGTGGCTCCATGGTCAACCTCAGATCTGGCTGCATGGCGACCCCTGGGGCCCTGGGACTCCAGCTGCTGGGAGGCTCTGGGAGGCACAGCTCAGGCGTGGCTCCTGGGAGCCCACAACTTCACTCTGTCCTGTAGCTACAGCCTGTCCTGTCAGCTGGAGCCACGATACCAGTGGACCAGAAAGATTCGACTCTTCTTCAAAGACAAGAAGAGCCAGTCATCTTCCCGCCCAGGGCTGAGTGAGTGTCTGGACTGGCAGTGGCTGAATCCAGGGGCTCAGTACAGATTCAGGCCAAGTCTGGGCCAGGGGAGTCAGACAGCTGTGGTGCTGGGGCCCCAGCTCCACCGCTGAGCAGTCCTGTCACGGGCGATTCCCCTCGCATTTCTGGGACTGGTTTGTTCCTCTGTGAAGTGGGTGACACTAAATATCAGCCCCTGTGTCAGGGACATGGGGTGCTGTTGGCTGACTGAGCACTCAGCACCGGGGCTGGGGCACAGGGTACAGTGGGTGCGGGGAGGGGGGAGAGTATGCTGTGTTTCTGGGGGAGGCCCCCTAGGAAAGTCCTCTCTCTATCCAGACACCAGGCCCCCAAAATAGAGCCCAGCGGTGGTGGCAGATGACGCTCCTGAGACCAGCTGAACTGCAGCAGGGACACAGCGGGGACACTCAGGTGCATGGGGCCACCTCTCAGAGGCTGATGTGAATGAAAACTTTGTGATCCATTTCCTGGGGTCCCTGAAGGCAACAAGGGAGTGGACGATCCCCCCATCTCCCTCACACATTTTCCCCAGCGCCTATTTCCCTCTTTGGAGGGGCCATGTTTTTGTTGTCAATGATAAATGCTAAGTTTGGGTATTCTATTAAATTTCTGATTTTTCTCTGCCTGGGAGTGGACATGTGATCCTTTCACTCTCTGTGCTCATGAAAATGAGATCCAGAATCTCACATTCCTCCTTGAATTCAGAAACCTCGCAGAGTCCTCCGCTCAGGGCATGTGGTGAAGGGAGAAGGGCCAGTGCCGTCCCTGGCTGCTGAAGGACAGTCCCGTGTCCCCCTCACTCAGAGGACAGGATCATTGCAGTGTGGTTCACCTGGTCCTGGAGCAGAAGCGGCCCCTCCGATCTCCCGGGGCTGAGACGTTGGAGGGACTTTCTCTGGCAGAACAACAGCCACGGAAACGGGGGTGTCTTTAAAAGTAGCACTTGCTTGGGGCCAGCCCAGTGGTGCAGCGGTTCAGTTCCCATGGTCCCCTTTGGCCCCCTGAGGTACGCTGGTACAGATCCCGAGTGCGGACCTAAGCATCCCTTGTCCAGCCACGCTGTGGCAGGTATCCCGCATATAAAGTAGAGGATGATGGGCACGGATGTTAGCTCAGGGTCAGTCTTCCTCAGCAAAAATAGGAGGACTGGCTGCAGATGTTAGCTCAGACCTAACCTTCCTCAATAGCCAAAAAGCTGGCCCTGGCCTGTGCCTAGCACAATTCCTGCCCAGGACCGTGGCTGCCTTTCTGCACTTGGAGGACGAGGGAACATTTTCCCAGTTCCTCTTGCCCAAATGAGGAACTTGTTTTCTGATTCAGTCCCTGGAATTGCATCCACTGTAAGTGGGGAAAATCCTGTAAAACCTCAAAATGTGCACGTGGAGAGGGCGAGGCTAGAGGAAGGCCCTGTGCAAAGGGACTAAGGGCAGGCAGGACCCTCCCTCTCTGGGCCCCTCTAGGGTCTCCCTGTTCACCTTTGACCTGGGCTTGGTCCTCCTGGGATTCCGGTCCATGACTCTGATTCCCACTTCCTGCTTATTTTCTCTCCAAGGGGAAAGATTGGGGAGGCAGATTTTAGCGCCACAGCCAGGTCTCCCTCCACGAACCTGGTGCTCCCTGTGAACTAGGATTTTCAGAATCCCTGCACTTCCGCATGCAATTCTCTCTTAGGGCAGAAATTCCCTAGATGCCCCCAGCCTTTCTGTCAGGTCCATCGTGGCCACTCCTTCCAGGCTGGATCTGATGGATCCCAGGTGAGCTCTGGTTTTCCAGGATAACAGACCATCATCCTGACCAGGAATGACCCCACAGTGTTCCTTGCTGCCCAGGGTGACCTCTGGGCCTGTGAGGTACTCAGGTCCATGGTCTTGGACAATCACCAGTTTACACACTCTGGTGTAATTTGACTGGCTTTTCCGAAAGTGGTAGCTGGGCCCGAGCCCATGAAGCACGCAGCCCCTGGGGTGACTAGGGTCTTTTCCACAGTCTTGTGCGGTGGTTCTGTCATTGAGGTGTGAACCTTTCCTGTTGGGAAGTTGGAAAGATGAGGCCTAAGAAAGGTGTGAGTTGGGGGTCCTGCGGGCAATGCCACCAAACTAACGTTCTGTGGATGTGCATGGACACAGCCTCACCAAGTATAATCTGGAAATGCTCCCCGTGTGGGTGTCCAACAGACATGGGTCTGGCTCAACTGGAGAACCCGCCTGAGAACCAACAGCTACGGGGTGACCACCCGGCATTTCGAGCTTCATCCCCAGGAAACACCATGTAAGCAAGGACCAGATGAATCGCTTGTCACTTCTGAGTTATCCCCTCCTTCCTGATCACTGCAAGTGTCACTCAGACACTTGGCAGGCCGGACTCTGCCAGGGAGGCTGTCTCAGGACAGCCAGAAGCTGAGGATCAATCCTGGTTCCCGGCAGCCCAGGCCCTTGCTGATGCGGCACAGCCACCCAGGAAGGAGACTTGCCAGAGGAAGGCGGGGAAGGCTGTGCTGTCCCTCCAGGGAGAAAGAGTCGTGGCAGGTCCCAGGGCTAGTCCAGGGCCAGGATGAAGGCACGGGTGTCCCACGAGTGTCTCCTCCAGGACTGGGGTGCTCCTGAGAGCCGACCCGGCAGGTAGCAACATTCAGTAAGTCACGTGGGTACAGCTGTGGCAGAGGAGGGACAATTTATCCCATCTTTGGGTTTCCCAGTTGGAAATTGGTTGCTGAAGTCCATGAGTAAAGCAGTTAGAAAATCTGGGTGACATGTTAATTTTTGAAGGAAAGTATGAGTTACCAAAACTGGCTTCCCAAGAGCTAACTAAAGGGAAGAGAAAATAACAATGTGAATCTCTTGAAATCCCTCAGGTGCATATAGTGTCAGAGAGAAATCGTCAGAATATTTGAGGAACTGGAAAGCAGGGTTCTGTTTAAACTGTTGCAGGTGTAAGGTGGGGATGGGTGCTTGCATCTCGTCTTCCAGTGTAAGTGAAAACAAGATCACATTAGGAGTGAACTCAGTCTTTCCAAAGTGGTGTAAGACATGGGATTGTACTCCTCACTCACGTCCCTCAAGAATCTCTTGCCACGTGGTCCATTCATTGATGCATCTTCCATTTACAGGAGCTAACAAAAAATCTGTCCCATTGACAGCCATACCATCCAGCTAAATGCCACCTCACCCCACTCACAGTGTCCCGCAAGCCTCTCTTGGTGATCTGTCTCATCACAGTGAGGGATTCATGCCAGAGTATTCCAGAACCTTGGGAACCATATTCATACCACCTCCAATTGCCAAGACAGGAGGGTCTCTGAATGGGAAACCTGACTCTCAAACACTGCCTTTCCCTTGGTTCGCCTTAGGATTTCTCCCTGAATGACATGATTGGCCCATTCACCTGACTGCTGCCCCCTCGGTTTTGGTGGCTCTGGAAGAGGTACCAAGATGTACTGGCCTTTCCTTCACCATTGAGGAGACCAATGAGAACCCTTCTTGACTCCTCAACCTGCCCTTAGGTTTTGATGTGTACACTGCCTGTCCCAGTGACCACAAGACCTTGGAGACCACTCTGACTCTCCTTAGGGAATTGAACTCTCTCTAACTACAACCACCAGACTAGAGCAAAACTGGGGCCACTGTTTTAGGAACAACTTCAGCATTTGCAGCTAAGGTTGGAACACTTCTGGAGATCTACCAAAGCCCCTGGGTAAGGGGTCTGGATTCTAGAGAGAGAGATTCTGGTCTTCACCAATCAGTTCTCTCATCCAATCATAGGGAAAGGCAGAAGCTCTACGTATGTCATCCCAAGGACTTCTCAGTTTGTGAGATTATTAACTGGGTTGGGAGGGAAGATGAGGGTGAAGGAGAAGTGCCATGGAAACATTGAGACTCAGCCCAGGGTCATGCTCAAGGCCAATGCATCCACCGCACAGCTCCTGGGAACATTGGCTGAGGACAGCTCACAGCTCTTTCCCTCACAGGATATGCCCACAGCATAGGGAACCGCCTAACCTTAGGACACAGCCCTCTCGAGGGACAGCCAGAGGCCCATGTCTGGCTGATAAGGGAATAGAAGCCTGGTCTCAATTTGGGACAACACCAAAGGGCTGTCCCAGCTCCAGAGATCCTTGAGAGTTGGCAGAGACTCAGTGGCAACTGTCTTGGCCTTCAGCTTCTCCTTCAACTATCCCCACCTTGCTAACTTCCCATAGGGATATCTCCCCAGAACGCTTCCCTAAACCTTCCACATGGAATCCTCCCCCTCACAGTCTCTTTTCAGGGCCCCATCTGTGACAGGCAGTAAT
The DNA here is from genome assembly GCF_041296265.1 of Equus caballus. Lineage (NCBI taxonomy): Eukaryota > Metazoa > Chordata > Mammalia > Perissodactyla > Equidae > Equus > Equus caballus. The sequence continues at coordinate 7,616,982 of NC_091713.1, forward strand.
CAGGAGACATTAATGCAGAACACAGCAGCATGAGATTCGGCAAATGCTGTTCTGGAAGAATGATCTGTTAGACAATCTGAGAGGGTAGGTCATTGTAATCTCCAGGATAACTTAGGTAATGCTCCGGTAATAAATGCAACAATTGAGAAATTCATGACTAAAGATGTATTTCTCCTCAGATTTACATCATACATTGATAGTTGAGGTGAAGGGACCCCTGCTTCCTAAGTCACGTGGGGCAAGGCTGATGGAGGCCCCATGATCTTGTTGGTACACCATCTGAAACTGATGCCTTCTTCAGTTGCCACCAAAGGACAGAAAGAGCACCTAGGGTCTTACACCTCCTCTTTTATTCTTTGGCTTAAAAGTGATGCCATTGGTTGGAAGGTGCCACATATCCTTTCCAAAACCAAGAGGTCTAGGAAACATAGTCTTCTGTGTGCGAGAGTGAAAGCAGAAGTGGATGCTGGCACCACACTCTCTTTCTTTTCACCAAAGGATATGATTGCTTTCCCTCTCACATAGAGAATTCACTCACCCTCTTTCCCAAGGAGGACATCTGAAGACCCGGTAGACTCAGAAACCCTAGCCGACCCTTGGGCTAATGGGACAAAGACTTCAGGGGCCACACATGACAAAGAATACAGAACTCGCAGGAGTGGATCAGAAAATTCACTAAAGAAATGAACAAGGACTATTGTAATAAGCAGAAACAAGAAACTCTGGGGATGGGGAGAACCTGACATCCTCAATTGTCACATCATCCTATTCCAAATACTCAGTCTCCTGCAAGAAGTTGCAGGGCATACAAAGGGACAAAGAAGGATGGCTCATACAGAGGAAAACTTAATGATTAGAAGGGGCCCTTGAGGAAGCACTGAGGGGTTACTGCAGAAACTTTTGTCTGCTTGTTGCTATTCACATTCCTGTGCTGAGCCTATGTCTTCATAAGCTTGTCGCAGGGATGCTGAACAGCTCTGTTTCAGGGTAAGACAGAGTCAGAGGTCATGGATACCAGCACCTGATTTGTCTATTCTCTTCTGTCTTTCTCCATGACTATATCTACTGTCTCATCTTGCTTTACAAGCAAAACCTGGAAAACCTACCAAAGCAATTGTTTTTGGGTTTTTCTACCAATAGTACAGAAAATATGGCTGTTACTTTTGGTGCTGAAACTCAATTTTGTGGAGCAAATTTCAACCTGAATTTGAAGTTTGTTTAAAATAGTTAAACATAGAATAACCATATGACCTGGCACTTCCACTCCTAGATATTTACCCCCTAAAATCAAACACAGGTATACAACCAACAATTTGTCTAGGAATATTCACATCAGCCCTGTGCATAATAGTCCAAGGTGCAAGGTCCATCAACTGATGAAGGGAGAAACAAAAATGGGGACATCCATGCAATGGGATATGAATCAGCCATGGAAAGAAGTGAACTGCTGATGTGTGTATAATCTTTAAAAACACTATGCTAGTGAAAGAAGGCAGACGCAAAAGGAGAAATCTTTGTGTTTCTATAGATACGAAAAGTCCAGAAAAGGCAGATCAATAGATAGAATGTCCCTTCCTGGTTGCCAGAGGTTGGGCATAGGGAGGAATGGGGAGCGACTGCTTAATTTATATGCGGTTTCCTTTAGGATGATGAAATCTTGTGGTCCAGACAGCAGTGATGATTGCACAGCACTGGGAATGTCCTAAACCCCACTGAATTGTGAGTGATTCACCTTTTCACAGTGAATTTTACGTGACGTGAATTTTACCTTAATTTAAGAAAACAATACAGAGTTCATTAGCTCCCACAACAGAGTGTCAAGAGCCCCTGTGGCTCAAGGATGAAAGGGCTCTATCAACAACCTCATGACTACTCCAGGAGTGGTAGATTTACATTTTCTCTCATAGTGAGAGTGTTCTGTCCATTGTCACAAGACTATTCGATCCTTGGCCCCAAATGTCCAAAGACAGTGAGAGAAAATATGCCCTGTCATACCCCTTTTCACTAGACAGGGCTTTCCTTCCAGAAGCCCCAAGGGAACTTTCTGGGTCAGGGTTGCAATCCAGCCCATCACTAAGCTACACTTTGAGCAGTGACAGGATTGCATTCAGTTCCTTCCCCACTGTTCTCAGGTGAGAAGAAAAGGTCATGTCGCCTGAGTCCATGAGATGGGAAACACCCAAACCAAACTTAGGTTCTAGCAAGGAGAAAGCCATCAGTACACAAATAACTCCCTGTTCTAGGATTTAATTTTCTTATTAATAGACTTTACTTTTTAGAATAATTTTAAGTTTACAGAAAAATTCAGCATGGGGCTGGCTCAGTGGCATAGTGGTTAAGTTTGTATGTTCCAGTTTGGTGGCCCGGGTGTCCCAGGCTCGATCCCAGGTGCAGACCTATGTACCACTGATGAAGCCATGCTGTGGTGTTGTCCCACATACAAAATATAGGAAGATTGGCACAGATGTCAGCTCAGCAGCAGTCTTCCTCAAGCAAAAAGAGGAAGATTAGCAATACATGTTAGCCCAGGGCCAATCTTCCCCAGCAAAAAAAAATATATATATATACAGCAGACAGCACAAGTTCCAATATCCTCCCTCATACCCCAGTTCACGCACACTTTCCCTTGTCATCAATATCTTGCATTTGTGAGATACATTGGTTATATTTGATGAGCCAACACTGATACAATATAAAGTAAACAGCTTATATTAGGGTTCACTCTGTGTGTTTTATCTTTAATGGGCTTTGAAGACTGTATAAGGACATCTATCCACTGTTACAGTATCACACAGCATAATTTCTCTGCTCTAAAAATCCTCTGTGCTCCTCCTATTCATTCCTCCCTCCCTCTGCCCAAGTCCCGGTAACTACTGAAGTTTTTACCATCTCCTTGGTTTTGCCTTCTCCAAAATGGCACATAAATGGAATCAGACAGTGTGCAGCCTTTTCCAATTGGCTTCTTTTACTAAGAAATGTGCATTTAAGATTCCTCCATGTTTTTTTCTTGGCTTGATAATTCATTTCTTTTCTATTGTTGAATAATATTCCATTGTTTGAATAGACAACAGTTTGTTTAGCCATTTACCTCTTCGAGGGCATCTTGTTTATTTGCCATCTTTTCCAATAATGAATAAAGCTGACATAAACATTCAACTGTAGGTTTTGTGTGGATATATGTTTTCAATTCATTCAAGTATATATCAAGGAGTGAAATTGCTGGATCTTAGGGCAAGAATGTCTAGCTTTGTAAGACACTTCCAAACTCTCCTCCAAAGTGGCCGCACTGTCTTGCATTCCCAACAGCGATGGATGAAGCTTCCTGTTGCTCCATGTCCGCCTCAGCATTTGCAGTTGTTAGTGTTCTGGGTTTTGGCCGTTCTAATAGGCCTGTACTTGTATCTGATTGTTATTTCTAATTTGCATTTCCCTGATGGCAAGGATGTTGAGCATCTTTCTGTGTGCTCATTTGCCATCTGTGTATGAAAGGGCAGAAACAGAATGGACTGCAGGAAAAGAGATGGCTGGGATGACAGGAAAGTGGAGGCAGAGATGATCTTCAGGGCTAACTAGGCACTGACTATGCCCTCTGTCAGATAAATTGTGGTCTACCTAACATTGAGTTTTGAGTGAAAACTCCATAGTATCTGGTTGTGCACACATATATCTTATTGAGGCTTGAGTTTTTATATATGTTTTTACTGAAAGATGCTGTAAGCCCTATGTATAAACAGGTTGCTGTACAGCAGGTGATGACAGTGTCAGAGATGATGAGAGTCTATCTTGAGTGGATGGTGTCTGCCATGCAAGCAGCATGTGTTGCCTATCACCAGAGGCAGAAACCCAAACACTTCTGCCACTGCGTCTTAGTATTGGAGTCTCCAAGGAAAACACAATGCAGCCAAGCACTGGGTGGAACAATGCTTTACTCACACAGAGGAGACAGAGCAAGATCAGTTTCAGTGGTAGGCAGTGGTCCCCCATGGCCAGTGGGTTCCTCCTGGCAGCTGAAGCAGCGCAGCTGGCCTGCACACACCCTTCACATGCTGTAGAAGAAAGAACCTGACCCCCTCTGCAAGGGACAAGTATAGCAGTGGAGTTGGCCAGCTGCCATGTGACGCCCAAGCTTAAGCAGAACGAAGGAGAACACATTGAGTCTGGAATGGGAAAAGATAGTCCCACAAGAGGTGACAAGTCCAGCACAGGCTGTGCAGACTCCTTACCTCTTGGTGAGGAAGTGTTCCCCACCCAAGACTCCTTCCTAAGTGGCCTAGTGAGGGTCCACAGACCACATGAGCTGGATTGCCTCTCCCGGCAGTGTCAGTGGCAGCCAATGCCTCTCCCATTATGCATTTTCATTTTGCATTTGCCACCAGAGAGAGCCCTGAGAGGAGCTACATCTCTTTTATCTCTTGGAGGACACTTCATTCCTGAGAAGTTTCCGTATTCTTGGCTACATTGGGTTCATAATCTAATCATTTTTATATTTGTGTATGTAGCATGCGCAGTATCCCCTCTCTAATGTTCAGTTCACTTGCAACACTGGAGGTGCTTACTATTATATTTCTATTTTAGAGCTGAAGATTCTGAGGTCAGAAGTGATTACATAACATCTACGAAGTTATCACGTTTACTAAGTGCTGAAGCCATGTTACCAGGTCAGACAAGCTTCCTTCAGAGCTGACCTTTTTAACCTCTAACGACTTCTTGTAGAAAAGAGAAGAGTAAATGCAAGTGCTTTCTCAAGATCATTGATTGCAGGAGTTCTTTGAAAAGAAAACAAAAAGCAACGCCTTCGTGTTAGGAAAAACCTTACAGTTCTCCTTTACCCGGTGTCTCATCTTAATTTTCACACGGAACACCTCACTTCACCAAATCTGTGTGGGTTTTCCCCACACCAAGCAATTCCGTGGACACCAGCTGGGCGTTCTACAATTTAACCTAATTCTGACACTCTGTAGCTGGAGATAGCGTCAGATCCCACTGGTTGAGGGCTCAGTCCCATGACACTGCCCCCCACTTCAGATGCCAATGGCAAGTAGTAGGTCCCCAGGTTACCCACATTTTCTGTCCAATTTAACTACAAATCAGAGGTTACCACAACTTCCTCCTCAGGTTCGATTAATTTTCTAGAGCAGTTCACAGAACTCAGGGAAACATTTATATATGTTTACCAGTTTATTGAAGGATATGACGAATGATACAGATGAACAGCCTAATGAAGAGACACACAGGGTCAGGTTGGGGAGGGTCCCAAACATGAGAGCATCTGTCCCTGTGGAGTCGGGATGGATCACCCCCACTGTAGACAGATGTGTTCACCAACCTGGAGGCACCCCAAAGCCCATAGTATTGGGATTTCATGGAGGCTCCCTCACATAAGCATGACCGATTATTAACTCGACTTCCAGCCCCTCCTCTCTCTCTAGAGAAGTTGGAGGAGAAAGGGGGGATGGAAATCCCAAGCTTCTAATCACAGCCTGGTCTTTCTGGTGTCCAGCCTGCATCCAAAAGCCACACAGGAGCTCACCCAGAGTCGCCTAGTTAGAACAAAAGAAGCTTCTATTGCTCTTGGCACTTAGGAATTTACCAGTGTTCCAGGAGCGCTGTGTCAGGAACTGTGGGCAGAGACCTATCTATATTTCCTATTATCTCACAACGTTTTTTCCATTTCACATTACTGTCTCCAGATACTGACTGTCGATACAGCACATGTTTGCACCCTTCTCTGCTGTATTAAGCCTGGGTGGGCTTGACTGCTCCCAGAGGCCACAGACGGGGAAGCATCCGTAATCTGTAACGCCTGTTCATGAGTATCTGACTACAAATACTCTGCTCCTCAGGCATATGCAGACATGGATAAGCTGCAGCCAGAGGCTCAAAATCCGGAAAGAAGGGGCTATTAGAAGCTGAATCCCTACATAGGATGGGGGGGGAAGAATTTTCCCTCTATTCTTCTAGGTTCTTCTGGCTGTTCTAAGAGTTAAATTGACATAAGACAGAAAAAAGGAGAAAAAGAAAACAAAGTTTAATAACGTGTATGCATGGGAGAAACCTAGGAAAACTGAGTAACTCACCAAAACGGCTGAAGCCACCACCTTAATTACCAACTCAAGCTGAAGACACAGGGGATGTTGGCGGTGGGGGTTTGGGACTTCCAGGGTCAATTCACGTGGAGATGGAAAAGTAAATGTTTGGTAAATAATTGTTGCCGTACCTGGCAGAGACTTTGGAGACAGAGAGGACTGTGATCCACCGGGCCTCTCTGGGTTCCTCGCTGTCTGTCACACCTCGTTCATATCACACTGTAGTTTCCACGGTAGGAGCTCCCTCCTGGAACAGGCCTTCCATCTAGAATTCTTTTAGGCAGTTATGGGGAAGGTCAAAGTCTTTTGCTCTTAAAATTGATCAAGCCAAAGAGACACATTTTGGGGTAGCAAATTCTGCTCCCCTACAGTAGTTAGATTCATGAGGAACTGGAGCAAATGGGAAATGTAAAGTTCTCAAAGGAGGCCCACATTTTAGTTATCAGCATTATTACATATTTAAGTATGTAATGCATACATAGCACAACCGTTCAAAAGGTAAAAGGGGTCAGCAAACTTTCCTTCCAAGTGCTCAGACACACAGTAGTTCACTTCAGAGAGAACAGTGCTTTAATTTTGGTGTGTATCCTTGCAGAGAAGTTACTTTCATATACAAGTAGGCAGATGCTGAAAATACATACACCTACCTATATGCGTATATAAATATATAGGTCTATACTATGTTAATATGCAATCTCAAATACATATATGCATTTGTAGGTATTTATTTTTTTCTTCACACACATGTGGTTCCAAATCAGTACATTAGATGTGTCGTCATTTCCCACAGCTTCAAATTAGGTCACAGTATGTGTGGCTGCACCCTAGGTTAAATAACCCGCCTTCTAGTAACACGCATTAAGGATTTCCCTGTATTCTTACAAGCAGCGCTCCAATTATTAAACCTGCATAAACTACAGTTTTCATCTATGTAGGCTTACATGTAAGCTAAATTTTCAAAAGTGTATTTTCTGGGTGCATTTTCACTTGTGATGAGTTTTCACTTGAGTGTCTTTTCACTTGAAAAATTTCTCATGGTGACTGTACCATTTTACGTTTTCACAGCAATGTGTGAGTGTCTGTTTCCCCAGCCCTCAGTTCCTACTCTGACTCTCCATTCTTCTTGTGCTAATGCTCTACTTTCTCCTCACCTCAAATATCATTCAAAGAGACGTTTTCCCTCTGTGTCAAGGCTCAGCGAGGATTCCACATTTGTCACTTTAGCCACATTTGTACTACAAATAGGAGAACACTGCAATATTATTCCTTTTGTAGGTTCAGCAAAATAAAATCTCATTCACACACATATTTCTAAGATTACTTAGGGTATTTCAATCTCTGACAATGGATAAAAACTAGGCTGAGAACATGATCCAGTACCTCTATAAAGAGTTTAACTGTTTAAAAAAATGTTATGTTTTGTGAACACTGAAAGCTCATGGAATAGGAGTAAACATGAGTTGGGAACTGTGAAATAATAAGAAATATATATATTGATGTCTTCCCCTGGTTCCTGACACAGAGCTCCTAAAACCCTTGTAAAAACCTAAGTGGTGAGAGCAGTAGGAGCATCTTTTGTCCCAACAGGTGACTCTGGTGGGCCTCCGGATGACTCCAGGATGGGAGCGGGTTACCAGAAAGACCAAGTCTTGACTAGAAGTTTGGAATTTTGAGCCCCATCCTTCATCCTCCAGAGAGGGAGAGGGGCTGGAGACGGAGTTAATAATTGATCACGCCCACGAGAGAAAGCCTCCGGAAAACCCCAACAGTACAGCGTCTGGGGAGCTTCTGGGTGAACACGTGGAGGTGCTGGGAAAGTAGCATGCCTGGAGAGTGCATGGATCTGTGCCGGTTCCCCATGCCTTGCCCTAGGCATCTCTTCCATTTCGTTGTTTCAGAGTTATATTCTTCTATGATAAACTGGTAATCTTAAAAGTAAAACATATCTCTGAGTTCTTTGAGCTGCTGTAGCAAATTAAATTGAACCCAAGGAGGAGGTTGTGGGAACGTCTGATCTATAGCCTGTCGGTCAGAAGTGCAAGTGACAACTGGGGCTTGGGATTGGCACCTGAAGTTGGGGGGGGGAACTGTCTGGTAGGACTGAACCCTCAACCTGTGAAATCTGATGCTGTCTCCAGGTAAACAGTGTCAGAATTTGGGTGAATTGAGTTGCATTGTAGGACAGCCAGCTGGTCCAGGGTCCTGGGTCCAGGAACCTCAAAGAGGAACAGAGAAGGAAGTGACATGAAATAGCTGTTCTTTAATAATTCTATTATAAGAATTAATAATATTATCTGAGGAAATGTGGAAATCACACAAGCCAGGGAAGGAGAGACAAATGGCCATAAGATGCTTGTACAATAAAAAGAAATGTGAAAATTTGTTTGTGTGCTATAGAATTTTGCTTGTGTGTGTGCATTTTAAAGTATTATAACTTAATATACAATTATAACCCAGTTTCAGCTATCAGTATCGTAAGAAAATAATTTCCCCATACAAAAAAATAAACACTTAAACATTTTAACGGCTACGAAATTATATTGAGGGTGTTTCGTTACTTACTTAACCATCTCAATATTTGGGAAATTTAGTTGTTTTCCATAATATGCGATTATAAACGATGCTGGTATTAACATATATTCATACTAAAACATTCTGTATATTTTTTTATTTTCTTACGCTAGGCGTATAAGAGAGCATGAACTGAGAAAAATTTTAATTGCTCCTAATTTATATTTCCACCAGCACTACATAAAGTTTCTTACGTCAACAGCATTACCATAAGGGATTAGTATTTCTTTAAACAATAATTTTGGAAAGGGAGCCTTGGAATGCAATCACAAAGGTAACCATTGCAGGACAGGAATTCTGAGTTTCCTTCCTATATAGATTTTAAGAACTCTGCCTAAAGCCAAAGAGAAGCCCGATCTTCTTTTCTTTATTTTTTTATTTTTCCCAAGGATTGGCACCTGGGCTAACAACTGTTGCCAATCTTTTTTTTTTCTGCTTTTATCTCCCCAACCCCCCCCCCGTATAGTTGTATATCTTAGTTGCACGTCCTTCTAGTTGTGGGATGTGGGACACCGCCTCAACTCGGCCTGACGAGCAGTGCCATGTCCGCGCCCAGGATCCGAACCCTGGGCCGCCACAGCGGAGTGCACGAACTTAACCATTCGGCCACGGTGCCAGTCCCTGGATCTTCTTTTATTTTATATGAATTTTTTTTTTCTTTTTTACCCCTTTTACAAAAGAAAGATCCAACATCAAGTGATGGAGCCATTGGCCTCCCCAAAGATGTTCACAGATTGCTGCATCCTTTGTCTCTCTTTTCTGGGAGGGGTACATGTGATCAGGCTATGTTAAACAACTTGATCACGAATATCATGTTGAGCTAGCTGATTTGATTACTCCTTCCCTGAGACTTCAGTGCCACAGGGACTACTGGATTTGGAAAAATGACCCGAGACCAAAAGGGGATATTGGGTAGGTTCCAGAACTTTTTAAAAATGTCTACTGCAGCGGAATGAATAAGACAACAGAGAGAAACTTTATTAAGCTGGATTTCAGGGTTTCTCAGCCTAGGCTTCCACTATAGGGATAAGGTCCCTAGCAGAGAAATTTCTCTGTTAATCCTAGATCACTTAGAAGAACTATTACTTACTTTTGGAGTGCCAGAACTGACATGTTGAACTAGGACATTGGAAGTGGGAAGAGTTAACAGTGGATGTCTGTGGAGTGTGCTGAGGAAAGCTTTGTCTTGCCATGTCTCCTTAATGGACACAAGAAGATTCATACATATAAGGGAACTCCATTTTCCTGTGAACATGTCCTCGCCTCATTGAAATACAGGAATTTTCTATAATTCAAAGGATGGAATGTATCATCAAGAAAATTCTGAATGAGAATCAAAGCAAACAATGCTTTATTTTGATAAAAAACAACAATAATAACAAAAACACTGAAGCAGTTATGCAGGTGCCATATCCCTCTGGTGTGCTGGGTTCCCTGCCCTGGTCTGAAGAGGAGAGTCCTCGCTACGACCTCACACAGCATTCCCTTCTGTATGTCTATGACATCTTCCATGTGTTTACTCCTGGAACACAAGGAGAGATCTCCAACTCAGTGACACCATGCCAGTTGATGCACGCGGGCCATCTGGCCACTGAGGGCTCTGACAGTCTTCACTGATGGTCATGACCTCATGATGCATGGCACAGAACAATCTTCTCCACTTTGCCAAGTTTTAACATCCTCCACGATTACAGTGTTTAGACAATGAGTTACATGCTTATACGTTACAGTAGCTGGGAGGGGTTTCCTTCCAACTTCTGGTATTGGAGGAAAAGAAAGGACAACTTTGTGAGTCAGTCAAGCCATAGGAGACACACAAAGGCTGTTCACATTGTAGGAAATAATCAGATCTGTTTTTTTAAAAAAAATCAGTCTGTTGAGTGTTGAAGTCATTCTCTCCAACGTTTTGTCACTTGCAGAAATTCTTGTATGAATTCATTATAGGAGAAACCGAGTTTCTTCTGACTTTCTTATTATAATTAGAAACAGTGAGATGAAGGTGCTTAATAGGATTACTCCAGGGCAAGAGGGGTCCCTCTCTGAAGGGTCCTGTAGATGTGGATTTCCTACATACAATAAGTAGAATGATGGGATTTCATCTTTAGTTTAAGAAGAGGTCTTTTCATTAAACATTGTTCTTGGAAACAAGAGGGCGAGATGTTTGCAGTAGCAGGGATAATGAAACTATTTTGAAATAAGCAGAACTTCAAACTGAGGAAACCTAGGGGATTTTTCCAGTGGCAATGAGGAAAGCGGGAACTGGAGAGACTATGCCACCAGCTTGGGGTAACAGGAACCTCACAGCTCCAACGGTGATCTGTCAGCATGAAGGAGGGTTAAGTGGTCTAATCATCAGAATATGAAGAAAAGGACAAAAAGAAGACACCACAAGTCAACTCAGACCTAGGAAGAGACCCAGAGGCTTCACTTTGGGATCCTCCACGGTTAATAAACCTGTGTTCTTTCATAATTGTGAAAGGAGGCTCGCCTCCCCCAACAGTCACATTCAATTTCCATTATTAAGTTGACAAAATTAAGAATTTTTTTCTTTCTCCTCCAAAGCATACTGACAAATAAATGCTAGATTTGCTGAGGCAGGATTCCTGTTTTGAGATCCACAGAAAAAAGAGCCTGAGAGAATTGTAGCTCTGTGAAAATAATCTTTGAAAATGTCCAGTTAAGCTTATTTTAAGTACTGAGGCAATCAGATTGTAACCTACGGACTCAGAGGTCAGTGTGAGCTGGTCATTGACTTGAAATACATTTACAAAGAACAGTTACACTTGTCCTGAAAACAGTGTTTGTGCTTTCACTTTTTTAGAATCTGAATTTGGAGAAAAACCTGATTGACCAAAATTATAACTTTAAGAACTTCATGAATAGAGAAATTTCTTTCTTTTCACCTTCCTTTCTTCTATTTCATTTTCATTGTGAAATATACAAACACAAAAATGGATACATATTAGACAAGGAGAACTGATCGGTGGTTGCCAGGGGAAAGGGGGGGTAGGGGGAGGGCACAAAGGGTGAAGTGGTGTACCCACAACATGACTAACGATAATGTACAACTGAAATCTCACAAGGTTGTAAACTATCATAATCTTAACAAAAAAAAATGGATACATATAGATGGTTATTAAATAAACAACTGTGTGACATCAACCCAGGTCAAGAAATAGAGTACTACTACCACCAGTAGGTCTCCTGCATGCCCCCTACTGTTGCTAGACTCCTCTTGCCCCCAGGGTATCGAATATCCAAATTAGTATAATAACCCTCCCTTGCCTTTCTTTATACTCTTATCATGTCTATTTCTATGCCAAAATCATAGTCTGATTTTTGCCTGTTTTTTTTCCCTTGTGTAATTAGGGTAACATATATATACTGTTGCATCTGATTTCTTTCATTCAATATTAAGTATTTAAGATTCATACTCAGTGTTGCAAGTTAATCCTATGAATACACCATTTTGTTTATTCCTTCAATTGTTGATGGAGGTCTGGATTGGGTTCACTTTTGGCAGTTACAAATGATGCTTCTGAGACGATTCTTCTGTGTGTATATATATATATATATATATACACACATATATATATCTGGTTACCATTCGCATGGATTTACTTATGGTATTAAGCAGGGATCATAGGGTAACCATATCTTCAGCTTTACTGGGGATATTGTCATTTTTTTCTTCAAAGTCAACAAACCAATTGATAGTCCCACACTGTAATTCCCATATCTTCACATTCTTGCTGACACTTAATACTGTCCAGATTTTAATTTGAGGCTTCTGGCGGGTGTGTGGTGATGACTGTGGTGTAAATTTACTCAGCCTTTTCCTTTCTGTAATTCTGTCCCTGGTCAAGATTTGTGTGTGGGGGACAGGGTAGGAGGGAACCCGGGATTCCTACATCATCCTACGTGAAAATGTTTGTGGGGCACTGATATCATTTATTTCTTTTACTTTACTTGGTATTTCAAGTGCACTGTCCAGTAGTGTGGCCAGGACACAGAGTCATTTCTCAAGGACCCCACGGAGTCTAAATATTAGACTCTAAATATTAGGTCTTCTTGTTTCCTTTGAAATAGCTTCTTTTGTCCATCTGATAAAACAACCTCGAGTACTCTTTTTAAAAACAATAATTAAGATATAATTGACATATTATATTAGTTTCAGGTGTACAACATAGCGATTCAATATCTGTGTATATTGTGAAATGGTCACCACAATAAGTCTAGTTAACATCCATCACTATGCATAATTACATATTTTTTTCTTCTGATGAGAAATTTTAGGATCTATTCAGCCACTTTCAAATACACAATATAGCGTTAACTATAGTTAATATAAATATAAATAGAGTCAACAAGTGCGTTACATCCCCAAGACATTTATTTATAGCTGGAAGTTTGTTATTCAACCCTCTTCATCCCTTTCACCCCCCATCCCGACCCCCCACCTCAATTACTCTTGAGGGAGCATAAAATCCTCATACTGACTAATCGTGGGTACTTCCAAATTATTTGTCGGCTTCCACCCAGATCTTGCATTGAAAATCTCAAAGAGAGAGTTTAGATTTTCTTTCCTTCTCACTGCCTGACCTGACCGAAATGTCATGCATCGCTACTGGCCTATTGCTACATCCAGGAGAGTCACTTGAGGAATAGACAAAACTGGAGGAAAAAACACATGGATAATTTATCACTACATTGTCATCACAAGCATGGAATTCACCAATGATGCCTAGGAAGAAATTGGGATCATTTATGGAATAGTGTAAAGAGAACGTAGGAGACGTCTCAGCTGAAGAGAAAGAAGCTACAAAAAATAATTATGAAAAAGATGGAGCAATAAAATGCATCAGGAGATTCAGGAGCATAAACAGAGTTAAGGGAATAAAATGACCCATATTTTCTTAGTTACTCATTATGGAGAGCAGGATCAATTCCTAAAAGGTCAAGTAATTCTGATTCTGATGTATTTGATGATAATATTTATTACTAATGGTAATTTGTATTTTCAACTATCATCATGTAATGCTGATAATTTGCATATATAATTTATATTTCTATAGTTATTGCTACTCTCCTCTTAGACTAGTGACCATTATTTTGAGCGACAAAAACACAGTGCCTTGAGATTATCTGTCTGTTCATTACATGTGTTAAGTTATTGAATTTTTGTCTTGCATCAATTTTTATTTCAATAATTGATTGTCATTTAGATGATTCGGATGTTTACACATAATTATCAAGTCAAATCTCAGTATTTATTTAGCATTTCTCTCTTCAGTTATGGTTGGAAAATCTGTCCCTAACTTAATATTACAAAAACATATGCAGGTGTATCTCCAGATCGCTTTTACATTTAATTATTCATTCCATTTTGACTATTATAGCTTAGCCTAGAGAATTAAGTAAATGTGTATTACTTCACTCCTACACACTGTTTAAACGCAGCTAACAGACACTGAATAAACCAGCCCATCCCCGGCGGGATCGAGAGTTGCTTGCCCCACATGCTGTCCCCAGGCTGCAGCCGCCTGAGGGGACTCGCCCGGGGCCCCGCCCTCAGAGCTCACACCCGCCGTGCGCTCTCGCCCCGGGGCCGCCCCGCCGACCCTCCCGCGCGGCTCTGCGCGCACAGCCCTGCTCGGCCTCCTGGGCGCAGCGCCGCCTCTGGACCGAGCACGCGCACCAGCGGCCTCCGCGCAGGCTCCGTGCCCGCGCACGCGCCCTCGCGTCGCGCTCCTGGTGGAGAGACCTGCGCTCGGGCCGGGCTCCGGGCGGTTCTCGAGCTGCCGTTCCAACGGGACTTCCGCGCTTCGGCGGCCTTTCGGACGAGCCGCGGCGCCCAGAGATGTTCAGGTTGGAGCGACACTTCCCAGAGGGTAGCGGTCACTCCAGATCTTCGGCTTCCATTCCGTGTTCGCGCGGTTCTCCCTCTTTGCAGGGTGAGTGGAGCTCATTTGTGGATGTGTTAGCACAGGATGCGGGAATCCTGTGAAGCGAGTCAATTCGAGCCCGACGTGAACCAGGAGGGCTGGCGGCGGAAGCGCTCACAGCCTGGAGGCCCGTAGTAGGGACGCCAGTCCTCACGGGACTCTCGGGCCTGAAAGGCAGAGGACGGTGTGTGTCTGTGGGGACAGACGGGCAGCGTGTGGCGGGGTGTGTGTGTGAGAGACGCGAGTGAGCGGTGGGATGCGCCTCCGTGCCGTGGGTGTGGCTGCGAGGCTGTGACAGGTGCGTGGCTGTGCTGGGGTGACGGGGATTTGGTGCATGTCCTTCACCTGTGCAGGTGTGATGGCTGTGGCTCTGTGGCTTCACTGTCTGGTGGCTCTGGGCTCCCTGGCGCTTCTTCCTCTTCTCTCCTCACAGCTGCTTGGCTGCAAGAGGGAAGTAGGACATTGAGCCCTAAAGGGAGATTTCCAGCCAGGGGGCACCGAGGTCAGTTTGGGAAAGCCTGGGGAGTTTTCTACTTGGGAGCTCTGAGGGGCAGCTACTGTCTCAGAGCCTGGGGGTTCCCAGAGCTCCGACCCCAGGAACGTGCTGTAAACCTATTCCCGTACTCCAGGCTCTGTCCTCTTTTCCATCCGTTTATGTGTATGAGCAGGGCGGGTGTGGACCTGGAGAGTGTCGTGTAAGGAAGTCATTCTGTGCCCCAAGAAAAGCCTGGTGCCTCCTGACTTCCTCCTCAGTCCTGCCATCCCCAAAAGAAGAACCATGAAAAGGGAAAATAATTGTTTTACACAAAAAAGTCAACATTGAGGATAGTTTTTTTTTCCATAACATCATTGATTTTAAATTATTGATATAAGAAAAACTTAACAAAACTTTGCAATAATATCTGATTTTAGTTGTCTTCCCAAAAACATTTCCAAATACTGATTGAAATAGAAGAAACTAAGGAATCATTTTATTTCCCCACGTCTTTCTTTGCTGCTTCAGGGCACTGAGAGTCTTACTGATGTTCTCACTTATGAGATGCTTGATCACATCAGCTTCTTTGGGCAGGTTGTGATTCACAAATGTCTCTTTGATTCTGCTGCATTTCGGTGGGAGGGAAATTTCCTCCTCCTCTTTTCTAGAAACTCTTGATTTATGAATTAAAAATGCATTCTCAAGCAAAAGTCCTGACTTTTTTCCCTTTGTTTTGTGAGCATTATCAGAGCAGGGCTGATAAGCACAATTTTAATCTAAGAATAATTGTTTCTTTTATAATACCCAATTAGAGGGCATGCAATGTTCTTCAGTAAAAATATCTAACATATTTATATAGGATTACAACATGTTATTAAGTTTTTATGTAGATTATATTTCTCCAAGATATTCATGCTTAGTAAGTGATCTTCACACTCTTAGTTTTACTGATGAACAACCCAAGGCATTAAAATGTCATGAACTCTAAGAGCAGTTACGTTTAGAAAATCTGAGAACAGAATCTATGTCTTAAGTTTCAACTGGATCCCCAGTTATGAGTGCGTATTTTACACTTGGACCAGTATCATCCTGATTAATAATGCTGTACCTGCCATCATATAGCAGAACCAAGTTAATTAACCTGTTCCGTTAGATTTTTGTGTTTCTAGTTTTGGCTGTCATAAACTAAGTATTGAACATACTTGTACATGCATTTCTTTATCTCAGTATTTTCTTAAGAAATGTCTAGAACTAGAATTTGGGGTAGAATAATCAGATTTTTAGTAAGTGCTTATGATATGCCAGAGCATGCCATCTTAGTATTCGGGGTGATAAAAAGACTCAAATGACATAGTTGACACTTTTACATTCCTTCTGGTAAGTAAAGTAAACCCTGAATAGGAATAGATGCATCGAAGGCCACTAGGGAGATTCAGATAATGTGACTTGGTGTTTTATACGGCAGTGATGTCATTCTGACTGCAGTCACCACTGTCGGGTTGTGATTAAACTCTGATGACCTATGAGAGCACCGTGATGGTAAGGAATTTATGTTGCAAATTTTTACATTACTTTTTAAGTTGAGATAGATTCATGATCATAAAATTCACTGTTTTTTTTTGTTTTGTTTTTTGTTTTTTTGGTGAGGAAGATTGGCCCTGAGCTAACACCTGTTGCCAGTCTTCCTCTTTTTGCTTGAGGAAGAGTGGCCCTGAGCAAACATCTGTGCACATCTTCCTCTATTGTGTATGTGGGGTGCCACCACAGCATGACTTGTTGAGTGGCGTAGGTCCATGCCTGGGATCCAAACGTGTGAACCTGGGCCAACAAAGCAAAGTGTGCTGAACTTGACCACTATGCTACTGGGCCAGCCCCAAAATTCACCTTGTAAAAATGTACTCAAAAGAAAACGTTTTACTATATTCACAAGGTTGTAAAAATCAGTACCACTATCTAATTCCAAAACATTTTATCACCTTAGTAAGAAACCCTGGCCTTGTTAGCTGTCACTTCCTATCCCTCGTCCTCCCATACTCTGGAGACCACTAACACGTCGTCTGTCTCCATGGATTTGCTGAGTCTTGAAATTCAGTCTACATGGAATCATGCAGTGTGTGTCCTTTTATGTCTAGCTCCTTTCACCTAGCAAGAGTTTTTCAAAGTTCGTCCATGTGGTAGATAAGCACATTATTCTTTTACTTTACTTTGGAAAGTATACATGGCATTGCATTTGCCATTTTAACCACTTTTCAGTGTACAGTTCTGTGACAGTAAGTGCATTCACATTGTTGTGTGACCATCAGCACTGTCCACTTCCAGGACTTTTTCATCTTCGACTGAAACTCTGTCCCATTAAACACTAACTCCCCATTCCCCTCTCCGCCCAGTCCTGGCAACCACCGTTCTCCTTTCTGTCTCTATGAATTTGACTTCTCTAGGACCCTCATAGTAGAGCAATCGTGCAAAATTTATGCTTTCATGACTAGCTCATTTTACTTAGCACAGTGTCCTCAAGGTCATCCACGAGGAGTCGGTATCAAAATAGCCTTCAGTTTTATGTCCGTGTAATATTCCCTTATATCCATAAACGACATTTTCCTCACCCATCTGTGGACATTTGGGTTGCTCCCACTTTTTGGCTGTTAGAAATGTGAACATTTGTGTACCAGTTTTTGTGTGAATGCATACTTCCATTCTCTTGGGTATATAGCTAAGGGCAGAAGTGCTGGGTCACACGGTAACTCCTACATTACATTTTTTATTCTGATGATGGTGGTTGCTGAGTGAGACTGATGGGATAAGATAATTGAGCAGCTTTCTGGAGGACGTGACTCACAGGGTGGGAAAGGGTTCCGTACAGAAAACTTGCAGAAGGATGTAACCCCGAGACCAGCAACAGTACATATTAGCTATACTCAGGGACTTGACCATCTGTCTAGACAGTCATCCAACAATGAGCATGCCTAGAAACCTGAGAGGAGATTGTGTCACTGGTAACTGAAAGAAACAAAAAACATTTAGTAAAACAACCCAAATTTAGTACATTTCTCCAAGACCTACTAAAAAGAATGAACTTTCCACATTTTAGAAAACAGCTTCCACTTAACACACAACAAATTTTCACATGCATAGATATTTTAAGAAATGGCCATTGAATCAGCAAGTTAATACATACTTAAACAAAACCCCCATCAGGAACAAAAGATAAGCACTGTTAATATTTGAATGTACAACTTTCTAGCTTGTTTTCTGTCTATTGAAGTCTGATGATTTTTCAGTCATTTGATATTGAGATACACATATGTTCTTCAAATGGTATCATATTGTACCTAGTTTTATAACCTGATTTTTCTACTGACAGTATTTCTGGAATGTTTTCCATGTTCACGATATTTTTCCTGACTTCACGTTTATTACATGAATATGTCGTAATGTCTTTAATCGCAGTCAGTTTTTCTGGAATTGGAATACTGAATACTTCCTGACCAGTTCTATGTCTTTTCTAACCTCTTCAACCTCACGGGACCCCAAGGCCATGAGGTAAGGTGTGGTTGGATGGCGTGGCTCCTTTTCAGTCCTGGAAGGTGTGAATGGAGGGACGAGGACCTGTTCAGGGCAGGGCTGAGCAGCCTAGTCTCAGGTGCAGAGCAGCTTCCCCAAAGTGGAGGACAGGCCAGAAAACTGTCTGCTGAAGTGTTTGGGTTTCCTGGGGGTTAGGGGAAGAGTTTGGGGTTATCTACAATCCTTCTAATCTTTTCATATTGTGTTTGTACAGTTAGTGGTATTATGCAAAATGGAATGGAGGAGCCAAATGTTACTTCCTTTCATGGTAACCCTAAATTATGCTTGCTCTCATGGTCTCTTTTTCCTTTCCCAGCTCTGGATTCTCTTTGTTCTTTCCCAGTAGAGGAATCCCAAGGAGGACTGATCAGTTTTGGTAGGTGCAAAACCATGGTATGTGTAAGTTAGTGTTTCCTTCTCGTTGAAATAGTGAGACGTAAACGTTTTCATTAATTGTTCTAAGAACCCCATTTGATTATGTGCTTCCCAGTTCCTCCCATTCCAGTGAACTGAACAATGGTTCCAAATAACCTAGTCCTCCTTATGTGGCCCAGTCTTTTCCAGCCAGTGTTTATGTATTCACTGACCAGATTATTCTCTCCTATGTGCTCAACTTAGTAATATTAAGAGCTATAATGGAGGAATGAAGAAATTAAGTCCTGTCAAGAAATTATTTGAGCTTCCCGTGTCAGAACTGTAGCTGGAGGAGAGATGGAGATCCCATTTGGCCAAGCAGGGAAAGACTCTGACATTCTCACAGACGTGAGTTTTCTAGATACATGTGATAAAGCCCAGCAATGAACGGTCTCTGGAGGCTGAGATCCAATGCTCTGTGAGGTTTTTGGAATTGAATAGCAATATGATTTAGGACTTGAAATTATATGGATCATGGTCCTTTGTAAGGGATTCCTGAATGATAAGTATGACTATTTTATTGCTAACTAGGATGCAATGAATTTGAATGAATTTGACACAACTCTGGATCATGCTACATTAGTATCCTCTAACTCATGAACCACAGAAGTACTCAGTCAGGGATTGCTAGTGGCCATAAAAGAGAATAAAATCATAAGTCTTAAATTAACAAAGAGCAAGAACTGAAAAGACCTTAGATAAGTTGTCCAACTTAATGTATAGCATCGTAATATCTAAACATGATTAATTCTATTATAACCATAAATTAGAGTGCTATGCAGCAATTCAAAATATTTGTCAAAATAACGAAACTACATATGATAGAATTTAACAAAGACTCTGAGTATTTAAGATATTCTTTTGCTTTTTTTTAGTGCTGTTTTTCTATCTGTTATGACAAACTCTAAGTTTCAATTGGAGAATTTTATGCTTTTACATTTAATGTAATTATTGACAGTTAGATTTAGGTCATCCATTTTACTATATGTTTTCTTTTTTTCCATTTGGCTTTTGTTCCCCTTTCTCTTTTTTGCTTCTTTGGGGTTAATAATATTTATTTTAAATTCCATTTTAACTTGCTTTTTCTATGTGTGCCTATTTTTAGTGGTCACTGTCTATATTTACATATATATATATATATATATATATATATGTACCTGTATATACAGTTATTTTATTGGGTCCTATTGGCTTTCAACCTTGTATACATTTCAGGTGTCTATCATTAGACTTCAGTTTCTCTTTAGACTGCATTGTGTTCATCACCAATAATTCAGTTTTTATCCGTCACCATACATATGTGGCTTTACCATTTCATCCTCCCTCATCCCTTTTTCCTCTGGTAACCACTAATCTATTCTCATCTATGTGTTTGCTTATATTCCACATAGGAGTGAAATCATACAGTATTTCTTTCTCCGTCTGACTTGTTTTGCTCAAGATCCATCCATCTTGTCTCACATGGGATGAGTTTGTCTGTTTTTATGGGTGAGTACTATTCCATTGTATATATATACAACACTTTCTTATCCATTTGTCCCTTGATGGGCACCTAGGTTG
Source organism: Equus caballus (assembly GCF_041296265.1). NCBI lineage: Eukaryota > Metazoa > Chordata > Mammalia > Perissodactyla > Equidae > Equus > Equus caballus. The sequence goes on from NC_091713.1 coordinate 7,637,594, forward strand.
CTTCCACATCTTGCCTATTGTGAATAATGCTGTGGTGAGCATACGGGTGCATATATCTTTTTGAATTATTGATTTCATGTTCTTTTGATGAATACCCAGTAGTGGGATGGCTGGATCATACAGTATTTCTGTTTTTAAGTTTTTGAGAAATTTCCATACTGTTTTCCACAGTGGCTGCACTGGTTTGCATTCCCACCACCAGTTTATGAGCATTCCCTTTACTCCACATCCTCTCCAACATGTGCTATTTTTTGTCTTGGTAATTATAGCCATTTGACTGGTGTGAGGTGATACCTCATTGTCATTTTGATTTGCATTTCCCTGATGATTAGTGATGTCAAACATCTTTTTATGTGCCTGTGGGCCTTCTGGATATATTCTTTGAAAAATGTCTGTTCATATCCTCTGTCCATTTTTTTGATTGGATTATTCTTTTTTTTGTTATTGAGTTGTATGAGTTCTTTATATATTTTGGAAAGTAACGCCTTGTGAGATGTATGATTTGCAAATATTTTCTTCCCATTGGTAGGCTGTCTTTTCATTTTGATGATGGTTTCCTTTGCCTTGCGGAAGCTCTTTAGTCTGATGTAGTCCCATTTCTTTATTTTGTCTTTTGATTCCCTTTCCTGTGGAGACATGGTATTCAGAAAGATACTACTAAGACCTACACCAAATCTGTACTGCCTATATGTTCTTCTAAGAGTTTTATGGTTTCAGGTCTTACATCCAAGTCTTTAATCCATTTAGAGTTAATTTTTGTGTATCATGTGAGACAGTGGTCTACGTTCATTCTTTTGCATGTGGCTCTCCAATTTTCTCAACACTGTTAATTGAAGAGACTGTCCTTTCTTCATTGTGTGTTCTTGGCTTCTTTGTTGAAGATTTGCTGTCCCTTGATGTGTGGTTTTACTTCTAGGCTTTCAGTTCTGTTCCAAGGATCTGTATATCTGGGTTTTTTATGCCAGTACCATGCTGTTTTGATTACTACAGCTTTGTACTATATTTTGAGTTCAGGGAGCATGATACATCCAAGTGTATTTTTCCCCCCTCAGGATTGCTTTGGCTATTCAGTCTTATTTGTTTTTACATATAAATTTTAAGATTCTTTTTTATCTTTTCATGAAGAATATCATTGGTATTCCATTCAGGTTTGCATTAAGTTTGTAGATTGAGCTGTAGATCAATCTGTAGATTGATTTAGGTAATATGGACATTTTAACTGTGTTTATTCTTCCAATACATGAACATGGAAGATCTTTCCATTTCTTTGTCTTCTTTGATTTCTTTCATTAATGTCATAGTTATTGGTGTATATGGCATTCACCTCCTTGGTTAAATTTATTCCAGGTATTTTATTCTTTTTTGTTGCAATTGTAAATAGGATTATAGTCTTGACTTCTCTTTCTGCTGGTCCATTATTAGTGTATAGGAATGCAACTGATTTTGTGTGTGTGAGTAAGACTGGCCTTGAGATAACATCTTTTGCCTATCTTACTCTTTTATTTTCTCCCCAAAGCCCCAGTACATAGTTTATATCCTAGTTGTAAATCATTCTAGTTCTTCTCTTTGGGATGCCACCATGGCATGGCCTGATGAGCGGTGTATAGTTCCAAACTGGCAAACCACAGGCCACTGTAGTGGAGTGAAATGCAAATAATTTTTGAATGTTGATTTTGTACCCTGCAGCTTTACTGTATTTGTTGATTATTTCTAATAGTTTTTTGTTGGATTCTTTACAGTTTTCTGTATATAGAATCATGTCAACCGCAAATAGTGATAGTTTTAATTCTTCCTTTCCTTTTTGGATACCTATTATTTCTTTTTCTTGCCTTACTGCTTTGGCTAAAATTTCCAGTACTATGTTGAAGAAGAGTGGCAAGAGTGGGCACCCTTGTCTTGTTCCTGTTCTCAGAGGAATGGCTTTCACTTTTGGACTATTGCGTATGATGTTGGTGGTGGGTTGGTGATATATGGCCTTTGTAATGGTGAGGTACTTTCCTTCTATACCCATTTTATTGAGAGTTTTTATCAAAAATGGATGTTGGAAATTGTCAGATGTTTTCTCTCCATCTATTGAGATGATCATGTGATTTTCAGTCTTCATTTTGTTAATGTGATACATCACATTGATGGATTTGCTAATGTTGAACCATTTCTGCACCCCTAGAGTAAATCCCACCTGATCGTGGTGTATGATCCTTTTAATGTATTGTTGTATTCAATTTCCTAATATTTTGTTGAGTACTTTTGCGTCTATGTTCATCACTGATATTGGCCTGTAATTTTGCTTTTTTGTGTTGTCCTTGTCTGGTTTTCATATCAGGATAATGTTTGCCTCAGAAAATGAATTCAGAAGTGTCCTGTCCTCCCAATTTTTCAGAATAGTTTGAGAAGCATAGGAATTACATCTTCTTTGAATGTTTGGTAGAATTCACCAGAGAAGCTGTATGGTCCTGGACTTTTTCTTTGGGAGGCTTTTGATAACAGTTTCAATCTCTGCTTGTGATTGGTGTATTCAGATTCTCTATTTCTTCATGATTCCGTTTTGAGGGGTCATATGGTTCTAAGAATTTATCCATTTCTTCTAGGCTATTCAGTTTGTTGACATATAGTGTTTCATAGTATCTTCTGTAATCCAATGTGTTTCTGCAGTGTCCACTGTAGTTACTCCTCTTTAATTTCTGATTGTATTTATTCGAGTCTTCTCTCTTTTTTTCTGAATCTGGCTGAGATATTGTCAATTTTGTTTATCTCCTCAGAGAACCGCTTCTTAGTTTCATTGATCCTTTCTATTGTTTTTCTACTTCCTGTTTCATTTATTTCTGCTCTGATTTCATTATTTCCTTCCTTCTCCTGACGTTGGGCTTTGTTTGTTCTTTTTCTAGGTCTTCCAGGTATAGTGAGGCTGGTCTATCTGAGACCCCACTGGCTTTCTGTTGGCTCCCATAGGCATGGGTGCTGCTGCCCCATCATGACCGGTGATGCTTGTCCTGGGTTGTCTGAAGGTGCTGGTTGCACTGCTGCCAGGGGTGCTGGGTTCACAGGTGTCACTTTCCCTGCCAGGGACCTGGAGAACTATATGTATCTCCTGCTGCTGCTGAGCTGGTGTTGGGGGGGGGGTGCCACCAGTGGGGGCTGGGTCATCAGTTCTGCTGTGTTTCCTGAAGGCTCTGGTCACACATTCCACATGCCAGTGTTGGGGCAAAGGGGCTATTTGTTATGCCCCAACTCCATTTGCTCACAGTTGTGTGGGCCAGGCCACCTCCACTGTGCCAGCAGTCACACAGGCCAGGGTGCCACCATCCATGCTCCACTGGCAGTCATGTGAGCTGGGCTGTCCTCACCACTTGTGCAAGCCACTGTGTGAGGATCCACAACCTGGATTGCTGCTGCTCAGGGAGGGTGGTGGGGGCTTCTCCCCTAGCACTGCTTACTGGGGGTTGAGTCCACCCACCTTCAGATGTATAGATGCATGGATCTCTTAGGCATCCTCTAGTGCTGTATAGGAAATCCTCTCTTGGTCAGTGCATGTCCATTTGGCTGTAACTGAGAGGGGAGAGACAAGGGGGAAAATTCCACCATGATGCTGATGTCACTCATGTTGTCTCACTTTTTTTGAACTTTACAAAAAACCAATTTAAAAAAAATTATTGTGGTCTAAATAGTTTATAATATTGTGAAATTTCAGTTGTACATCAATATTTATCAAACACCATATCAATGTGCCACTGCACCCCTTGTACCGACTCTCCTGCCGCCACAGTAACCACTAAATTGTTCTCTTTGTTCATAAGTTTGTTTATATTCTACATATGAGTAAAATCATATGGTCTTTTCTCTCTCTGTGTGGCTTATTTCTCTCAACATGATGCCCTCAAGTTCCATCCATGTGGTTGTGAATGAGACAATTATGTCCTTTTTATGGTGGAGTAGTATTCCATAGTATATATATACCACGTCATCTTTATCCAATCATCAGTCATTGGGCACTGGGGTTGCTTCCACATCTTGGCTATTGTGAATAATGCTGCAGTGAACATAGGGGTGCATACGTCTCTTTGTATTGTTGATTTCAAGATCTTTGGATAAATACCCAGTAGCGGGATAGCTTGGTCATATGGTAATTACATTTTTAATTTTTTGAGAAATCTCCATTCTGTTTTCCAAAGTGGCTGCACCAGTTTGCCTTCCAACCTGCGGTAGATGAGGGTTCCCTTTTCTCCACAACCACTCCAACATTTGTTATTTTTTTGTCTTGGTGATTGTAACTGTTCTAACAGGCGTAAGATGATATCTAACTGTAACTTTGATTTGTATCTCCCTGATGATTGGTGATGTTTAGCACCTTGTCATCTGCCTATTGACCATCTGTATATCTTCCTTGGAAAAATGCCTGTTCATATCCTCTGCCCACTTATTGATTGGGTCATTTATTCTTTCATAGTTCAGTTGTGTGAGCTCTTTATATATTATGGAGATTAATCCCTTAACATATATATGATTTGCGAATATTTTCTCTCAGTTCCTGGGTTGTTTTTTCATTTTGATCTTGGTTTCTTTTGCCTTCCAGAAGCTCTTTAGTCTGATGAAGTCGTGGCCACTTGTTTATTGTTTCTTTTGTTTCCCTTGTCTGAGTGGACACTATGTTTGTAAAGATCCTTTTAAGGCTGATGGCAAAGAGTGTACTGCCTATATTTTCTTCCAGAAGTTTTATAATTTCTGGTCGTACATTCAAGTCTTAGATCCATTTTGGGTCTATTTTTGTCTATGGAGAATGATAATGGTCTACTTTCATTATTTTAGATGTGGTTCCTTAGTTTTCTCAGCACCACTTATTGAAGAGGCTTTCCTTACTCCATTCTATGTTCTTGGTTCCTTTATTTTTTATTTATTTATTTGTTTTTGAGGAAAATTAGCCCTGAGCTAAAGTCTGCTGTCAATTCTCCTCTTTTTGCTGAGGAAGAATGGCCCTGAGCTAACATCTGTGCCTATCCTCCTCTACTTTATATGTGGGATGCCTACCACAGCATGGCATGCCAAGCGGTGCCATGTGCACACCCAGGATCCAAACTGGCCAACCCTGGGCCACCAAAGAGGAATGAGCAAAGTTAACCACGGTGCTAGCAGGCCAGCCCCTCTTGCTTCCTTTATTGAGGATTAGCTGTCCATATATGTGTGGTTTTTTTCAGGGCTTTCAGTTCTGTTCCATTTACCTGTGTGCCTGTTTTTGTTCTGGTACCATGCTGTTATGATTACTATAGCTTTGTAATATGTTTTGAAATCAGGGATTGCGATGCCATCAGTTTTCTTCCTGTTTCTCAGGACTGCTTTGGCTATTCTGGGTCTTTTGTTGCCCCATACAATTTTTAAGATTCTTTGTTCTATTTCTGTGAAGATTTTCATTGGGATTTTGATTGGGATTGCATTGAATCTGTGGATTGCTTTAGGTAGTATGGCCATTTTAGCTATGTTTATCCTTCCAATCCAAGTTCATGGAATATGTTTCCATTTCTTTATGTCATCATCAATTTCTTCCAGTAATGTCTTATAGTTTTCATTGTATAGGTCTTTTACCTCCTTGATTAAATTTATTCCTAGATATTTTATTCTTTTTGTTGCAATTGTAAATGGGATTGTATTCTTCAATTCTCTGTTAGTTCATTATTAGAGTATAGAAATGCAACTGATCTTTGTAAGTTTGTATTGTACCCTGCAACTTTGCCGTAATTTTTTATTATTTCTAATAGACTTGCATCTCTTCTCTATTCTTTTTTTTTAATTTTTATTCAGTTAATGATAGGTTACAATCTTGTGCAATTTCAGTTATACATTATCGTTTGTCACTCGTTTTGTAGGTGCACCCCTTGACCATTTGTGCCCAACCCCCCCCCCATCTTTCCCCTGGTAGCCACTAATCTGTTCTCTTGTCTACATTTTTAAATTCCTCGTATGGGTGGAGTCATAGAGAGATTGTCCTTCTATAACTGGCTTATTTCACTTAACATAATTCCCTCAAGTTCCATCCATGTTGTTGCAAATGGGACGATTTTGTTCTTTTTTATAGCTGAGTAATATTCCATTGTATATATACACACCACATCTTCTTATCCAATCATCTGTTGATGGGCACTTAGGTTGCTTCCAAGTCTTGGCTATTGTAAATAGGCTGCAATAAACATTGGGGTGCATAGGACTTTTGGAATTACTGACTTCAAGCTCTTTGGGTAGATACCCAGTAGTGGGATAGCTGGGGGTTATGGTAGTTCTATTTTTAATTTTTTGAGGAATCTCCATACTGTTTTCCATAGTGGCTGCACCAGTTTGCATTCCCACCAGCAGTGTATGAGGGTTCCTTTTTCTCCACAGCCTCTCCAACATTTGTTACTATCAGTTTTAGATATTTTTGTCATTCTAATAGGTGTAAGGTGATATCTTAGTGTAGTTTTGATTTGCATTTCTCTGATGATCAGCGATGATGAACATCTTTCATGTGCCTATTGGCCATCCATATATCTTCTTTGGAGAAATGTCTGTTCATGTCTTCAGCCCATTTTTTGACCAGGTTGTTTGATTTTTTGTTGTTGAGTTGTGTGAGTTCTTTATATATTATGGATATTAAGCCTTTGTCAGATATATGACTTGCAAATATTTTTTCCCAGTTATTGGGTTGTTTTTTTGTTTCAATCCTGTTTTCATTTGCCTTGAAGAAGCTCTTTAGTCTGATGAAGTCCCATTTGTTTAATCTTTCTATTGTTTCCCTTCTCTGAGAAGACATGGTGTCTGAAAAGATCCTTTTAATACTGATATCAAAGAGTGTATTGCCTACGTTTTCTTCTAGAAGTCTTATGGTTTCAGGTCTCACCTTTAGGTCTTTCATCCATTTTGAGTTTATTTTTGTGAATGGTGAGAAAGAATGGTCAATTTTCATTCTTTTACATATGGCTTTCCAGTTTTCCCAGCACCATTTGTTGAAAAGACTTTCCTTTCTCCATTGTATGCCCTCAGCTCCTTTGTCGAAGATCAGCTGCCCATAGATGTGTGGTTTTATTTCTGAGCTTTCAATTCTGCTCCATTGATCTGTGCACCTGGTTTTGTACCAGTACCATGCTGTTTTGATTACTGTAGCTCTGGAGTATGTTTTGAAGTCAGGGATTGTGATGCCTCCCGTTTTCCTCTTTTTTCTCAGGATTGCTTTAGCAATTTGGGGTCTTTTGTTGCCCCATATGAATTTTAGGATTCTTTGTTCTAATTCTGTAAAGGATGTCATTGGGATTCTGATTTGGATATCATTGAATCTATAAATTGCTTTAGGCAGAACAGACATTTTAACTATGTTTATTCTTCCAATCCATGTACATGGAATGTCTTTCCGTCTCCTTATGTCATCATCCAATTCTCTCAGAAAGGCCTTTTAATTTTCATTGTATAGGTCTTTCACTTCCTTAGTTAAATTCACCACGACGTATTGTATTCTTTTTGTAGCGATTGTGAATGGTATTGTGTTCTTGGGTTCTTTTTCCTGTTAGTTTGTTATTAGAATATAGAAATGCTACTGATTTATGCAAATTACTGTTATATGCTGAAACTTTGCTGTAGTTATTGATTACTTCTGAGAGTTTTCCAATGGATTCTTTGGGGTTTTCTATATATAAGATCGTGTCATCTGCAACAAGCGAGAGTTTCAATTCTTCCCTCCCTATTTGGATTCCTCTTATTCCTTTTGCTTGCCTGATTGCTCTGGCCAGGACCTCCAGTACTATGTTAAATAAGAGTGGTAATAGAGGGCATCCTTGTCTCGTTCCTGATTTGAGGGGGATGGCACTCAGTTTTTGCCCATTGAGTATGATGTTGGCTATGGGTTTGTCATATATGGCCTCTATTATGTTGAGGTCGTTCCCTTCTATGCCCATTTTGTTCAGAGTTTTTATCATGAACGACTGTTGAATCTTGTCAGATGCTTTCTGTGTATCTATTGAGATGATCGTGTGGTGTTTATTCCTCAGTTTGTAGATGTGGTGTATCACGTTGGTTGATTTGCGGATGTTGAACCATCCCTGTGTCCCTGGTATGAATCCCAGTTGATCCTGATGTATGATCCTTTTGATGAACTGCAGAATTCTGGTTGCCAAAGTTTTGTTTAGAATTTTTGCATCGATGTTCATCAGCAATATTGGCCTGTAGTTCTCTTTTTCTGTGGTGTCCTTGTCAGGCTTTGGTATCAGCGTGATGTTGGCCTCGTAGAATGTCTTAGGAAGTGTTCCATCCTCCATAATTTTTTGGAATAGCTTGAAAAGGATAGGTATTAAATCCTCTCTGAAAGTTTGGTGGAATTCCCCAGGAAAGCCATCTGGTCCTGGGGTTTTATTCTTTGGGATGTTTTTGATTGCTGTTTCAATCTCTTTCCTTGTGATTGGTCTGTTCAAATTGTCTGCCTCTTCTTGAGTGAGCTTTGGGAGATTGCAGGAGTCCAAGAATTCATCCATTTCCTCTAGGTTATCCATTCTGTTGGCATATAATTTTTCATAGTCGTCTCTTATAATCTGTTGTATTTCTTTGGAGTCTATTGTTATTTCTCCTCTTTAATTTTTGATTTTGTTTATTTGAGCTTTCTCCCTTTTTTCTTTGTAAGTCTGGCTAGGGGTTTGTCAATTTTATTTATCTTCTCAGAGAACCATCTCTTTGTTTCATTGATCCTTTCTACTGCCTTTTTCGTTTCAATAGCATTTGTTTCTGCTCTGATTTTTATTATTTCTCTCCTTCTGCTGACTTTGGGCTGTGTTTGTTCTTCCTCTAATTCGATTAGGTGTAATTTAAAATTTCTTATTTGGGATTTTTCTTGTCTGTTAAGATGTGTCTGTATTGAGATGAATTTTCCTCTTAATACAGCTTTTGCTGTATCCCCTATGAGTTGGCATGGTATGTTATCATTTCCATTTGTCTCCAGGTATTTTTTGATTTCTTGTTTAATTTCTTCAATGATCCATTGCTTGTTCAGTAGCATATTGTTTAGTCTCCACATCCTTGTGCCTTTCTCAGGTTTTTTCTTGTAATAAATTTCTAGCCTTCTAACATTATGATTGGAGAAGATGCTTGTCATTATTTCAATTTTTTAAAATTTGTAGAGGCTTGCCTTGTTTCCCCACGTATGATCTATCCTTGAGAATGTTCCACACGCACTTGAGAAGAATGCGTATTCTGCTGTTTTTGCATGAAGTGTTCTGTATATGTCTATTAAGTCCAATTGTTTTAGTTTTTCATTAAGCTCCACTATTTCCCTGTTGATTTTCTGTCTGGATGATCTGTCCATTGATGTGAGTGGGGTGTTGAGGTCCCCTACTATTATTGTTTTTTTTTTAACATCTTCCTTTAGGTCTGTTAATAGTTGCTTTATGAACTTTGGTGCTCCTGTGTTGGATGGGTAGATATTTATAAGCATTATTTCTTCTTGATGAAGTGTCCCTTTGATCATTATATATTGCCCTTCTGTGTCTCTCTTTACCTGCCTTATTTTGAAATCCGTTTTGTCTGATATAAGTACTGCAACACCTGCTTTCTTTTGCTTGCTATTAGCTTGAAGTATTGTCTTCCATCCCTTCACTCTGAGCTTGTGTTTGTCCTTGGGTCTGAGGTGTGTTTCCTGGAGGCAACAAATTGTTGGATCTTGTTCTTCAATCCACTTTGCCACTCAGTGTCTTTTTATTGGAGAGTTCAATCCGTTTACATTGAGGGTGATTATTGATGCACATGGACTTAATGCTGTCATATCTGGTTTCCCTGCATTACCTTTGTTTCTGGTCCTGTGTGTTTTAGCCTACCCATTGACTTCTGCAATTTCTTATGCTGGGTTTCTTAGATTTTTCCTTATTTATATTTCGTGGCTCTGTTCTGTTTTTTAGTTTAGTGGCTACCCTCAAATTTGTATTTAGAGTCTCATGTATAATATAGTCTATTCTCTGGTGGTCTCTTACTTACTTGGCCTAGACTGATTTAGTCCCTTTCCTCTTCCCCTCCTATATTATTATTTTCATCTCTTATTCCAACTTGTGTTATGAGTTTGTAGTCAGAGTGATAAGATCGTCTTTACTTTGGTGGTTTCCTTACCTTTATCCTAATGCTATAGTTGAATATTTGCTATCGTATTCTGGTTCTAGCTATCTGTCTCCCTACTCTGTGGCTTGTGACCTCTTTCTCACTTTTTTTTCTTTTTTCAGGTATGAGAGCCTTCTTAAGGATTTTTTGTAGTGGAGGACTTTTGGTTACAAATTCCCTTAACTTTTGTTAGGAAAAGATTTAATTTCTCCCTCACATCTGAAAGATATTTTTGCTGGATAGAGCATTCTTGGCTGAAGATTTTTATCTTTTAAAGTTTTGAATATGTCACTCCATGCTCTCCTACCTTGTAAGTTTTCTGTACAGAAATCCGCTGTAAGTCGGGTAGGAGTTCTTTTGTAGGTTATTTTCTTTTGTCTTGCTGCCCTGAGTATTCTTTCTTTGTCTTTCATTTTTGCCATTTTTATTACTATATGCCTTGCAGTAGGTCTTTCTACATTGACAAATCTAGGAGATCTGAAAACTTCCTCCACACACATTTCTCCCTCAATCCCTAGATTTGGGAAGTTCTCTTCTATAATTTCATTAAGCACACTTTCTGCTCCATTTTCCTTTTCCATGCCCTCAGGAATTCCGATGATTCTTAAATTCATTCTCCTCATTGAATCTGATATCTCTCTGATATTTTCCTCATTCTTTTTAATCCTTAGTTCTCTTTCTTCCTCTGTCTGGAGCCATTCAGCCTATCTATCTTCGATTATGCTAATTTTCTCCTCTATGGTGTCTACATGGGCATTCAGGGAATCCGTATTCTGATTTGTCTGATCCATCGTATTTTTCATCTCTAGTATTTCTGATTGATTCTTCTTTATAGTTTCAATCTCTTTTGTGAAGTAACTCCAGAAGTCATTGACTTGTTTCTCTTTCTTTCCCTCTACCTCGTTGAGCTTTTTGATGATAGCTACTCTGAGCTCATTTTCACTTAGTTTACCTATTTCCAAGTCCTCAGGACTTAATTCTGTGTTTTTATTGTTTTCCTTCTGTTCTGGAGCTTTTATAAATTGCTGGATGTTAGAGGAGCAGTTTTTGCACATGATGGTAGTATTCGTTTGCAGTTACCGCCTGTCACCACTAGATGGGGGTTGAGAGCCACACATTCTAAGCTCTCCGCCTTCAAGCAAGATGGCGGCAACCAGTGCAGGTTGGGGAGCAGGGGCCCTTATTCTCACGCACCGATCTGGATTCTGACCAGCTCTCGTTCTCTCGTCTCCCGGTGCCCTGGCTTGATGGGGTCCCCATGCACAGAAGCTTTCCCCTGTCAGTGGGTTTCCACTGTACCAGCGGCGGGAGTCCTGGACGATCCCCGGTTGTGCAGCCCCTTCCCCACTCCTTCCCTCACCCACAGCAGCGATCCCAGTCTCTAGAGGAGGGAACGAAGTTCTCTCCTACCCCATTCTAGCTCCTCCAAGGCCGTCTGCAGCCTCTCCATCCTCCGTGGTCTTGTTTCTGTAGTTCTCTGATGGTCTGGCATTAGGATTATTGGCTGAAGTTCAGTTTTTCCAATCCTTTGTTGTAGTTTGGAGTGGAGAGAGTCCCAGGTCAGCTCACCCCGCCATTTCGCTCTGCCCCTCTCCCTGTCTTCTCTTTTCTTGATCATTTCCTTCCTTCTGCTTGCTTTTAGTTTTTTTGCTCTTCTTTTATATCTTCTTAAGGTGAACAATTAGGTATTTATTTAAAATGATTTTTTCTAATATAGGTGTTACAGCTATAAATTTTCCTCTGCATCCTCGTTTACTTGTTATCAGTTGTGGGATGTTGTTTTTGTTTCATTCATTCCGATTATTTTTAGTTTCCATCGTGATTTCTTCTTTGACATATGGGCGGTTTAGAAGCAGGTAGTTTAATTTCCAAACTTTGAGATTTTCCCACATTTCTTTCTGTTGATTTTTAATTCAATTATATTGTGATAGGAGAACTTGACATTATTTCGGTTCTTTTAAATATATTGAGTGATTTATAGCCTAGCATATGGTCTGTGCCTCTATTCTATACGTGACACCATTCCAATTGGCAGATAAGATTGTTCATATTCATTTTTTAATCTAGTTTTTCTCTCCATTATTGGGAATACAGTGTGACAGTTAAAAAATTATTGACTCAGCTATAAGTTCATTCATTCTGGCTGCTCTGTAAATACACTTTTGCTCTTTAATCACACACCCATCCTTGGGTTATTTTGTGGTGGAGTATCTCCTTGGCTCCTGCATCACTCAGAGCTTCTCCAGTGCCTGGTGCCAGCAGCTCACACTAATCAGCAGCTTCCATGTGTGTCTCCCATTGAGCAGTTTTGCAGTTAAGTATCTCTGGTGAGATGTCCCGTGGACAGCTTTACGCAGCACCCTAGGGGGTGGGCTTCTTGAAGATCCATTCTCACAGCCTATTGCACTGTCCTTTCAGTAAGTGAATGCCTCGCCCTCTCCCACAAGGTCTGCATCTCAGTCCTGTCAAGTGGATCTCCCATGGGCCCTCAATCTCAGCCCTGTTTAGTGTTCCTTATATGTCTAGTCTTATATTCTGTAGCGTTCTGTTTACTTACTTGCTAATCTCTCATTATTCTAATTTGCTTATGTAAGTATTAATTAATAGTCATTTATATTAACAGTTTCCTGTTCAAATTACTGTGAGGTTTCTCTTTCTTCATTGGACCCAGCCTGAGAATGGCATATTAAAGACCCCAGCCATTGTTGACAATTTGTTTATATCTTCTTTAATTCTGTCAGACTTTCTTCATGTATTTTGTTGCTCAGTTGTCAAATATGTTTATGTTTATAATTGTTAAATATTTATGTAAGTTGCCCTTTTCCTCCTTATAAAATATTCCTTTTTGTCTCTAGTGACGTTTTTGACATCAAAGAGTATTTTGCCTGATATTGATATAGCCACTTCAGCTATTTTGTTACTATTTGCATGGTGTAATTTACTATGATTTTACTTTGAACCTGTTTGTCTATTTGAATCTAAAGTGTGTCTCTTGTAAACAGCATACAGTTGTATATTGTTGTGTTTCGAGATTGACAATCTTTGTTTTTTTTTCCCTGAACATAATTGGCCCTGAGCTAACATCTGTTGGCAGTCTTCCTCTTTTTGCCTGAGGAAGATTGTTGCTGAGCTAACATCTGTGCCAATCTTGCTCTGCTTTAGTGGGATGTGGCTGCAGTGTGGCCTGATGAGGGCTGATAGGTCCCACCTGAGATCAGAACCTGCAAACCCTGGGTGACGGAAGCAGAGCACATGAACTTAGCCACTATGCCAAAGAGCTGGCCCCAACCATCTCAGCTTTCAATTGGAGTCCTTCATACATTTCAAATTTAATTCAATTATCAATATTGTTTACTTTATAACTCCCATTTTGCTGTTTCCTATGTTTTATGTGCTTTTGTGCCTTTTTTACTGCTTTTTTATATTAAATATATTTTTTCCAGAGGAACATTTTACTGGTTCTCTTAATATCCTGAATTATTTTCTTAGTAGTTATTCAGGGGAAGACAATATACATCTTAACATAATACTCTTAAGATTAATATTAATTAACTTCCAGTAAGGTTTAGAAACTGTTTCAATATAGCTCCATTCCTCCCTGCCTTTGTCCCATTTTCATATATATATTACATCTTTATATAGGTCCAACAATACAGTTTTATCGTTTTGTGCAATCATCTTTACAATCAGTTAAAAGAAAGAGAAAAATGCATTTTCAATGTTATCTGGCCTCCATTGTTTCTGAAGAGAAGTCAGCTTCAGTTGCTTGTGGTTCCCTTGTACATAATGAGTCCTCTTTCTCTTGCTTCTTGCAAGATTTTCTACTTGTCTTTGGCCTTCAGTAGCTTGACTATGATGTGTTAATATGTGAATTTCCTTTTGTTTATACTGCTTGAAGTTTGTTGACCTTCTTGCATTTCTAGATTGGTTTTTCCTCATTTGGGGAAATGTTGGGCCATTATTTCTTCAAAGAACTTTTCTGCCCTTTTCTCTGCTCTCCTTCAAAGTAACTATTATACTCCTGGAACTTGAGTCATGTGTATTCTTGCTATGCTTGACTGTTTTCCCAGCAGGTTGTGACATTCTGTTAATTTTTATTCCTTTTATCTTTGTTTCTTCAGACTGGAAATCTCCATTGACCTATCAGCCGGGTCACAAAATCTTCCTTCTGACGACTCAATTTGCTGTTGAGCTTGTCTTTGGAACTTTTCATTTCAGATATTCAACACTTTATGTCTTGAATTTCTGTTATGTTCTTTTTAAAAAGTAATCTCTCTTTATTGATTCTCTATTTGATGAGCCATTGTAGACATTATTTTCGTTTGTCAAATATGGTTTCATTTAGATCTTTGAATATATTTATAATAGCTCTTTTTAAGTATTTTTTTCCTGAGTCCAATATCTTCACCTCCCCCAGAAACAGTTTCTGTTGACTTTTCCCCATGTATGGTTCACACTTTCCCATTTCTTTGCAGGTCTCATTTTTTATTGTTGACAACTGGACATTTTAGATAATATTGCACCAACTCTGGATTTAGATCTCCTACTTCTCCCAGAATTGATATTGTTGCTTTTGTGTACCGACTTGACTAATTATGTAATCTGTCTCCTTTGCAACATGGAGAGGCTGATGTCTCTGACCAGTTTATTATTATTTTTTTAATTCTTTTTTTCTCTTCTAAGCCTGGCTTCATAGAGTCACTTCTGGGTCACCATAGCTTAGTGGTCAGCTGATGAATGGCCAGATGTTGCCATTCTACCCCTTGACAATGGATCTGAGTGTTGGTTGGGAAACACATTAAAATTCCCAGCTTTTAGCAGACAAAGAGAAACACCATATGATTTCACTCATAAATGGAAGATAAACTAACAGACAAAGAGAACAATTTGGTGTTACCAGAGGCAAAGGGTGTTGGGGGGAAGGCACAAGGGGTGAAGGGGCACATTAATATAGTGACAGACATATAATAATGTACAACTGACATTTCACAATGATATAAATTATTATGACCTCAAGAAAATAAAAAAAATAAATCCTTGACTTTTTACTTTCTGCAGGGCCTTCTCCTGTCACCTCTTTGCATACTCAAGACCTCATATTCAGCCAGAGATGAACAGATGGCTAGGGTTCTCACAACTTTATGCATACACCCAACCTTCCAGACCGCCACGAATATGTCAAATCTTATTAAGAGCTTCTCTGGCTTTCTCATTTCCAGAATTGTCTTGATTAACCTCTGGTTAGTCTCATGATACTGCACCCTCAGACCATCTGTGTTAGCTATCCATCCCCAATTGTTTGCACTGAGGTTCATATTCCTTTTGCACAGCACCTCCAGGCATGGGGTTTTTCCATACTCCATTCTAACTCATGGCAGTCTCCTAGAGCTCAAAGGTGCTGGTTTTCATACCTTGTTCAGCTCTGGTAAAACAAAGCCAGAGGGAGATGGGAGCATCCCTAGGCTAAAACTCTGGACACTCTCATCGTCCCTTCCTAGAGTTCAGTAGTTTTGCTTGAATAAATGCTTCTTGATTCATTTATGTGTTTGCTCAATTTTCATAGTGTGAAAGTAATTGTTTTAATAATTTTATGCAGTTTCATCATTGCTTTTTGGGGAAAATTGCCAAGTTACTCATTACACCATTCTGAGGGTCCCACTCAGTTATCTTTTTACTAATTTAAAAAATAAGAAAAAAATATACTTACACACATTTTTATCATGTTGAGAACATTTTATGAGAGTCCAGAATGGGTAAGCTGGGTGTCCAGGAATTCCTCTGCTCAGAGACTCCAGCAAGTCTTCCCAGTGGCTCATCTGAGGGCACAAATGGTTTCACAGACCGGGGCAAAAAATGACACTATTTTAAAACAAAATTTCAGATCAATCCTTGATTTTGATACCTTTTCATTTGAAAACCGAATTTTCTCCCCTTCACAAATTATCACAATGAATAATACCACTTATTAGTCATTCATTTTTTCCCTTAACCTCTTTCTTTAATACCTATTGTGATGTAACATGGAAGACATAAATTCAAAAGGGGATCCAGTACTCGATTACCGGAATGTGTGAAACGGTTTTAACATATTATACTGTAGTGATTGATTTTATTGAGAATTATTTTAGTAGCTAGATGGGGAAGAAGCCAATGTTCCTTTTGAGAAATATTCTAAAGAAAAACTAATTTGGTTGAAAAAGTTCTAAATAAAGAATTTGTATGTTGATTGTCCATAGGTCTACAATAAAAAATGTGTAATTACTTATGATTTGGTAACAGTGAAGAAAAGTGAAGTTGTTTACATTTGTATTGCCAAAGTTAAATGCAAATAGACAATATTAACTTTGGTTAAAAAAAAAAACCTCCTAAAACACAGATAGCAATGCTAAGAACACAATAAATTAGCAAGTGAAAGGGATTTAAGAAGAACTGAGTTAGAGACTGAATGATGTTCACTCTCAAGAAGTCCACCCATTTTATTGAGCAAAAATGTCCTCGCCCTCTGTAATGGGTTGAATTGTGTCCCCCCTCCCCCCATAAAGGATATGTTGCCCTGCTAACTCCTAGCTCCTCAGAGTGGGACCTTATTTGGAGACATGGTCTTTGCAGAGGTTCAGTTTAAATGAGGTCACAAGAGTGGGCCCGAATCCAATATGACTGGTGTCCTTATAAGAAGGGGAAATTTGGATGTGTATGCACATAAGGAGAGTGCCAGGTGAAGATGTAGGCAAAGATCAAGGGGGTGTATCTACAAGCCCAGGAACACCAAAGATTGCCAGCAAACCACCAGAAACTAGGAGAAAGACCTGGAACAGGTTCTCACTCACAGCGTCAGAAGGAACCAAATCTGCTTAAACCATGATCTTGGACTTCCAGCCTCTAGTGCTGTAAGAGAATAAATCTGTGTTGTTGAAGCCACCCAGTTTGCGGTGCTTTGTTATGGCAGCCTGAACAAGCTAATACACGCTCATTCTCTCACTCATACAGTGGGGGTTAAAAATAAAAAACAACCCCAGCAGAGTAAACAGCAGCAGCAGCAGCCTCCTGAAGGTTTACAGCATAGAGAGACGGTGGAAGAATGAGTGCCTAGGCTCTCTTCAGCTGGAAACAACCCCATTCTTCTTCAGAGAGCTGCTCCTACCACTGATCAAGAGCCACAGCCCTGTGGTTTCAGTAAAAGCTGCCAATCACTTTCCCTCTCATCTCCAGGTGACAGATGATCTGCATCTTGCTTTGCCATCCAATTGGAGCTTGGAAAAGGGATTGAGTTCCTCCCTAGAGGAGACATCAGAGTCTAGAGCTGTTGGCTGCCGTGTCTTCCTTACTGTGAAGGAAGCTGATCTGTCGTGTGAAGGAACAGAGTCAACATACAGAAGGAAGTGGACTTGAGTGGGAGACAAGGAGAGAAGCTGATGGTGTGTGAGAACCTGGTCTCAGCCATCCTCAAAGCTCAGCTGCACACAACCTTTCCAGCTGTGTCCTGTCCTGCTTGTGGTTTGTTCATATGAGCACTTGCATTCCTCTAAGCTAGTTTAGTTGTGTTTCTGTTCTTGCAAGTAAACAACTCCACGTTAATATACCACTGGAAAATTAAGTGGATTTTAGTATTCCTATATGCCAAAAGTGTGGTTTGGGTGTCTTGAGCAGGTGCCTAAATTGATATCACAGATTTAAAAAGGGTTTGAAAACCATAAGCGTTATCATCTTAAAGTTGTACTCAATGCATGTTTTCATTAGATCAAATTATATAGTGTTGGAATTCAGAGTTACTGTTGCATGGGGAGTCAGGTATTAGTAATTCTGATGACATAACTTTATCTCTCTATATAAATTTTTTACAAGTTATTTCTTTAAATCTTGCCCTGTGTCTTTCTAACAAGTCGCACTGACATTGAATCAGAAGGAATATTGAGTTGCAATTTTAAATATCACTCTTCAGCCAGGGACTCACTGAACTGAGACAGACGGTATCTGGGCATTATAAATTCACCTCTAGACTCTTCCAACAGGGCTTGTTTTTCTGCCACAAGCTTGTACCTCCTCCAATTAAACCTGCTACTGCCACAACATTAATCTTTTTAAACCTCATTCAATCATCTATGTGTTCATTCATTTGCTCAGTAATTCACATGTCAAGTTTTTATTGTGTGCCTATGTGTGACCATTACTCTGATTGGTGTTGGGAATGTTTAGATTCAAGGAATATAGCACCAGCCCTCAGGAGTTTCCAGTCAGCACACAGTTCATGCCAATTCTTGACTTGAAAATGGTCCATACTTCCAATGGCTCATAGGATAGTGTCAGAATGCCTTGGCTGACCAAAGTGTCCCTTAGCTGGAGTTGAAAGTGCAGCTAACTCAAAAACTGAGAAGTCAGCTGGTGACCAGGAAGATAATCTGAAGCATTCAGATAAGTTGCCAAAACTCATGGAGGTATCAGGAACTAGAGCACGAAACTTCATCACAGCCAAATGTTGGCCAGGGAAAGTATGTAGCTGTTAACCCCTCCTGTGTGAATCAGCCCATGCAGCTGAGCCCTGGCTTATAATACAGGCTTAAATGTGGACTTCTGGGTTGACTTCAGACAGGAAGGTTGAAAATAGAATCGTTTGCCACCCTTGGAAAGTGAAAAAAAAAAAAAGGCTTAATGACTTATTCTTTGCTTCATTAATTCATTCATAAAATCACCAAATATTATACTCCAGTCATGGTGCTGGGTTCATAGAGTCTAGGACAGTAGTGACCTTGGGAGTATGGAGCTTGCACCGTCTCTGGCAAGATGAGTGTTGAACCAACAGCTATAATCATGGTGAAGGATTACAAGAGCTCCTCCCCTCATCTCCCAGTCAAGAAATGGCGGCCCCATCTATGCCATTACTCAAATCAAAAATGGAGGCATTGCCCTTGACACCTCCTGTGATCAATATTAGCTATGTGCCCCAATACCCGGTTTCCCTCCACTGTTTTCCACAGAGAATAACTCTACTTTTCCCTCCCCTTGACCAAATGATCCTTGCCAATGAGCTGTGAGTAGAGGTGACAGGTGTCACCATTGTGTGGAAGCATTTACAAGTCAGTGCATGATTGTCTGTATTCTTTTAATCCTAATGCAGCAAGCAGCCACATTCCAAGTGCAGCGTCTCCATCAACCTGGGTCTTTGAGTGGGGACAATGTGGAACAAAGTCCCTACTGAATTTCCATGGACATGGAGCATGGAGGGGGAGTTAATCTAAGTTGTTCTAAGCCATTAAGATTTTGGTGCTGTGTGTCACACAGTATAGCCCGCTCATACTGAAGGATATACTTCACTATCTCTCAGCATCAAGCAATACATCAGCAGTTCCTGTTGACTAATTCAAGATAAGTCCTGCATCTATCCACTTCTCATCATCTCTTTACAGTCATCCCAGCCCAAGCCACAAGCCATCTTTTGCCTGGACCATTGCAATATCCCCTCTTTGGTCTCCTTGTTTCTACTTTTGGCCACTTAAATAGACATTAGAGTGATGCTTTTAAAACTCAACTCAAATCAAATCATGTCAGTCTTCATTCTGAAACCCTACAATAGCTTGCTGTTAAACCTAGCAGAAAATGTAAACTGCTGCCATGGGTACAAGACCCTACATGGTCTTCCTCCCGCCTGCCTGTCCTAACTCGTCTCTGGTCACATTGCCTTTGTTCATTACACTTCAAAAACGCCAGCCTTCATTTCCTTTCCCAAGGTTCCAAGATGTCCCCTCTGCCCGGAATGTTCTTGCTTTGACCTTCACTCACCTGGCTCCTTTGCTTCAATGTCACCTCTTCAGAGAGATCTTTCCTGACCAGAAAACCAAAGGAGCTTTCTAGTGCGTGTTATTTTCATTTTCCACATAACACTCATCACCACCTGATGCTTCTCTTGCTTACGTGTTTGGTTGTTTTCAGTCTATCCCCATGAGAAGGCCAGCTCTTTTAAAGCAGGGGCCTTGCCTTCCTTTTTTTGAATATCTCCCTAGAGCTTAAGGAGGTCTTTGGTCAAAATGCGTGGCCTGCCCCAATGAACGAGGGATCCGTGTGTGAGTGAATGAAGGAGCGTGTGCTAACAACTACAACAGGAGTGCTGGGCACAAAGGAGCTTGCTGCCGGGGAACAATCCGCCAGCAGGGACTTGTTGCCAACAGTGACTTCCACACCCATTTTTGTGCAAATCTTTCATCCTGTGCTAGTGAGCTGGTCTATAAAAATTAAAAAAACAGCACATAAGTGAAATCTCTCCTCTCTCTCTTAAGAGAACAAGAGGAAACAAGCTCCTAGTGCAGCACTTCGAATATAAAGTGGTGAAGGGTTTTAGGGCACCATAATAGAGTGTTATTCCTTTTGTGAAAATCCCATTCCTGGAGATCTTTAAAAATAGGATAATATAAAGATGTAGTTTAATTTTTACTCATTTCTGAAACCCCATGGTTATTTCAACAACAACAGCAATGAGGGATGTTGCACAGAGAGTTGCCGTAGACATCTCTCCATGATAGTGATCGCTTGGAAGCAGTGGAAAGCTCCACACTTAATAACTGTTTCAGTGTTTGCTTTTCTCTTTTATTTGAAGATGTACATAAATGATACTCAACAGAAATAGTGGGCTTAAAAGAGGGACCCGCCTGTCTTTTTGTTGTTGAGGCGTGTTTAGGTTTGTCTTACCTTCTTGGTAAGCATTGGATTATAATCCAGTTGTGGCTGGATGATTGTCTGTGCCTTTCCTTTGATCGCAGTTTTGCGGCAGGTAAGAATCCTGATGGGTTGAAAACGCAGGCAGTTTTTTGACACTGCAAAATGTCAAACCATAGAGAATGAAGCTCCTTTTGGCTAATTTAAAATAGTATTTCGCTTATTTTTTCCACTTCATGATCTTCCTTTTTTCTCTGAGACAATACCACTATTATTTCTTCTAATTCTAGTTCTTCTGGTTACAATGTCCCATTAGGTTTGGACTTAAAGGTTGTTCATATGGGGTGAGACATTCAAAACAGAAATGCTCCAGGAAAGATTCTGGTTCTCTTAACCTGACATATTCGGGAAGCCTGGTGACGTGTTTTATGGGGTATGTGGACATGGTGGGCTATCTGATACAGCACTGAAGCAGTCATAAAGTTTGTTTTAACAGACATTTAAACAAAGCCTGCTCATTCTTAAGTTTATTGAAATTGATCACTTGCTACCTGGACTGAAACCATAGAGGAATTTATTGGTCCCCAAGAGCATTGGCATTTGAGCGGCAAGCTGGGTAAACTGAGGCCTAGAAAGGATTCAACCCAGGGCAAATGGAAGTGGGGGAATTGGCTCTAGTTTATAGGTTTCCAGGACTCAGGTCACAGGCAATTTTCTGGCCCAGGGGTGCAGGGTTTTGTCTTATTTTCCTTTTTGGTTTTGTTTTTCAATATCAATTTAAGCTTGAATGGCTGATGTTTGCTGCTAAGATTTTAGGCAAAATGCCAAATATTTTCTTCACAAAGAATTGGCAAAAGCCAAAAGCCTGCTGATTTTGCTTTGGTGCTGTGTATAATTTTTTTTCATATATCTTCACAGCTCATCCTGCCTGATCTTTTTTGTCTTAAACCTTTATGATATATTTATAAAAATCTCATGCTTTTGTATAATTCTAAAAGAATTCCAGAAAGGAGGAAAAGATCCAGGATACTCTGGTAAAATTCAATGGAATTTAAATTCTAGGAAAGGATCTATACTCTGGGCCTCCTCCACCATCCCAGATTCTCAGCACAGCCCGATGCCTCCCTTCCTCTCCTACTCCAGCCGAGAGGGGTTCTCTGAGTAGTGGATATACTACCTTGAGTCAAAGATCCCCACAATTCCTTAAAATGATCTAAGAATTTCAAATAAACAAACTGAGACATACCACTGGAGAACAGTGAAAAGAAAATAGAACATCCCTTCAGTCAAAATACCCTGCATCTTCACATACAGCTTCATGACACATGACAGGTAGAAGATGACATTTCCTATAACTAGTCAAAAATAAAATCTATGTTGAGTGTGAATTGCCTTTAGAAAAAAAGACAAGAATATTCCCCCCGCCCTCCCCTCCCCGCCCCAATAATCCTGAATCTGTAGTAGGGTCTCTCAACCTGGAATCTTGCTCCAAAGTGGTGTTTGGGCGCTGGGAGGGGTGGGAAAGAAATGGTTCATTGTTTGTGGGAAGTTAATAAGGGAGAAAACACACTTGATTCCTACTGTGTGAAACAGCATTTAACACATTATGTCATTTTTTATACAGTAATTCTTTCCGATAGTTTTGGTAGGAAGTGAGAGTTCCAGTTTCGATAGGGTTGACGGCAGCAGTGGAGTTCCTTAACTTTTCATTTCTCTTTGGCTTTTGCACTCAACTTTTTGCTTTTCGATTTTGTCTCTTAGCTTCTCCTTGTGTCTGTCTGTCTGTCTGTCTCTCTCTCTCACACACACACACACACACACATTCAAAGTAACCTCATTTTTAGTTTTTTTTTTTTTTCTGTAGTGGTTGCCCCAAAAGAAATCCTCTCCAGTGGAGCTGGTGCCTGTCACCACAGCCCATCACTTGCCTGGTAATTAAACTCTGACTGGTTTATTGACTGACACCCAACAAATCCCAATCGAGTTTTTATTATATACATACTTCCTCGGACTAAATTCACTGAAACAACCCAGTCAGAGGCGGAGGCGAGGGGGAGAGGGAGGTCAGGGATGGTGGGGAGAAGGGTGAGCCGAACCGTATGAAAGTCTATGCCGAAACCAGCATTCATTGGCAAAAGGAGACATTTTGCAAAAGAAAGAAAGAAAAAAAAAGGAAAACTCAGTGCAACATCTTTTTCAAATCCAGAGTTCTGGGGAGAACAGGGGAAAAGCTGGTAAACATCATTACTTTGGCTTTAAGACTCATTTGAACCGCCTCACGTAAAAAAGCGCTCTGAAGGGGAAAACAAGACGTGCTCGCAGCTAACATTACAGTCAAGTTCCAATTTTACCTAAGGGAAAGCAGCTTTATTAAAAGTCATGACTGAAATTGCATGACAGGTGCCAATATTCTCCACCCTGACAGATGGGTCAGTTTGCAAATGCCATTTTCTTGTCAGCAGTCCCTCGATCGAGTTCCTCGCATCACCATTTGTCTCTCTTCCAGCGAGATCACACATGCCCGATGTTTGCCTCCAAGCTGCGCTGCGTGGTTTGCCATGTGGAATCCTCACAATGAGACTTATTAAAAGACAGTCCATTATTTTTATTTAGAGCATTTCCAAAACAAGCGGAGCGCGCTCAGAGATAATTTAAAAATCGTGTGGCAGGTCACCTCCAGGCCAGCGTGGCTCCATTTGAAATGCATAAGAAAGTAGCGTCACATCTCGATCCTTCCAGACACACACACACACGCATACACACGTACACACTTTCCAGTTCATAACGGGCGTGATTTGAGTGACATTTAACCCTTGACAAACAACCCCGGCTGTGCAAAGCACTATTTCGCTATAAACCACAGAGCATTTCGACAGGAAGGATTGACTATTCCTGCTCCCTTTTTTCTCTAAATCTTTCTTCCTTCTCTTCTTTATTTTTTGCTTCTTATTTCTTTGCATCCCTCTTCTATTTTGTTACAGGTGGGCTTTCTCACTGCAGCAATAGATATAAAATACTCCTGATTGGCTGTATTGATGGGGCATTTTCATCCTCCTGGTGGTTTCAAATACAAAGAAAAATGGTCTCTCTCCACCGTGCCTGGTTTGAACAGCAGGTAAACTCCAGCAGCCTCCTCTCCAGCCTCTGATGGAAAATTATTACAGATGAAATGATTCCGTCATGGAAATGGTAAGAGGAAAGTTTTGGCTTAAAGGATATTTGTGCTGACATGGAGGGGAGGCCGTGACACACAATGGATTCTGCCACCAGGACAGGTGTGACCCAAGCTGGCTTTGCTTTCCAGGCTGGGAAAGGGCAGAAGGCGGGGCAGCCTTTGCAGAGCTGAACAACACTGCCAATAGCAAAGATTAGAATTTACCGGCATGAAATTTGTTCTCAGGTGAACTGCTGGATTTCACGCCTCTTACTGCTTTATCTGGCAGAGTTAGATCCAAGTGAAATCTCAGTGTCGATAGGCATTGATTCTGCAGGCTCATTACCATGCAGCATGGACACTGGTTAACCTTCTCAGACCAGGAGCAGCATTTGGCAAGTTGCCCCAGCAGCAGTCTACAGTCTGGAAAGGCAGCCATCCTGGAACAGTGGGATGCGTTTAAGTCAGCTTTGAGGTGTTGCGCACACAAGGCAGGGGCCTGGCAGAGCATTTGTGGAAGGGCTTGTACAACCTGCCCTGCCCTCATCCTGGCTCTCTCCAGAGCTATCAGGCTCTTGTTTTTACGGCCACCCTAGCGATCCTCGAAACAGTAAAAGGAAAGAAGGAGAAAATCTCGTAAAAAATTGCCACCTTACTGTCATAACCTTGAAATGACAGGTGGGCTCCAGAGGAAGGATGGTCTCCTGAGGTCCCCCTGGGTGATGGCAGGTGATGGTGGGTAGACCACACCACCTTCACACCCTGGAGGAAGGTGATGGATGCAGACACTTGAAGGGGCATCTGAGTATATTCATTTGCATTTAGTATTTATTTTTTGAGAGCCTGCTAGCCTACTAAGGCAGTGTGCTCAGTGCTAGGAACCAAAGACATCAAATATGTGGTTTCTAGCTTTAAAGAGGTCACAGATATTAAACAGATAATAGGATTTCCTACTTTGTTTTCCTTAGTAAGTATGTGTATTTACATATCACTTCTGCTGAAACTGTTAATTAACTACTCGATATTTATTCTGCTATGGAGTGTTAGTGTTCATCCCTCCTATAGTCATTTTTATCATGTAACCAAGATGAGTACGTTTGTTGCTCTCAGTTTCACCAATTACAGCATCCTATCATCTCTTCATTCCTACCTATGTGTTGTGCACATGTGTTGAAAGTCCACAGGAAGTGTGCTCACTAGGAATGGTACCTCTTGTTTTCCCCTGACTTTGGGACATATTCTTTTTACTACCATTTAGTTATTGACTCATCCAAGGAGAACACAAGATGTAGGATTGATTCCCTCCTTCTCATGTAGAAGCTGTCTACGCAAAGCTGGAGGGCACTGGTCTTCCTTGTTCTTCCTCCTTTCATAAAGATTGAAATTATTTGGGGGTCATTTTCATTGTTTCACTCACTTATCTGATATTTCCTTCACTTTTTCAACAAATTTTAATTGAACACTTGGGGCTTGGTGATGAACACAGACATTGGCGCTCTCATGTATCTTAAAATCCTAGGAGCTCAGGGCTGTCCTTGCCCTTGACCATTATGAAAAATTTTTAACTGCCCTATTCGCCAGATTATTTGGATTTGTATGTCTGTCTATTCTTTGGTATTCCATAGTCTTTAGGAGAGGAGGTTCTGTGTTTTATTTTGGTTAAAGAAAAAAGTATTTACTTATATAATTTTGTATGATTATTTTATTTCCTCACTTAGAAGCCTTTGTTGCCTGGCAAATAAATCCAAATTCTTTTCCTTGGCCTTCAAGGTCCTTCCCTAACCTAATTATCTGGACTTTCATTTCTTGCCCCTCCTGGCTCGTCCTGTCCCACACGCTCTAGCCACTGAATCTTACAATTTGCTCAACAGGATGTGCATTTCACATCTCTGTATCTCTGTATAAACTCTAGTTTCCCCTGTAATTCATGCAGGTTAATAAAATTGTCTGTCTCTTTCAGGACCAGTCTTTACTGCCTTCTCTGACTCCTCCTCCTCCTCCCTTGTATGTGCCTCTAATACAGCACTTCTAACACTGTAGCAAACATTGTTTTTTATTCATCATGTCCCACACCAGACTGGACGCTCTCCACGGACAGGATCTGTGTCTTCTTCATTGTCTTTTATCCATAAATGTCTCCTGGAACATCTCAGTGAGCCTACATGAACATTTCCCAAATACACCTAAACCTTACCACATTATTGGCTTTCCAGGCACAATTCCCAGAGCTTTGGAATGACCTCTTACGAATCTCTAGCTGCTGGAGGCTTAGTAGTTCTTGAGAAATCATTTTGAGTGGAAAATCCATTCCTGCATGAATTCCTCACATTCCTCTAGTTAGATCTGATCTTTTTCTCCTAAGAACACTCAAGAGCTTTATTTATATCTTTACAGGGACATTACCTTCCACTTAGTAATAAAGTTATTTGTGTACATACTTGTTCCCACTGGTAGATTTTAAATATCTGAAAAGGAGGTGGTTAATTGCAGCTGATAGCTCTCATGGAGCATAGCACAAAAACACAATGACCATCACATGGTGAGGGCACAGTGAGCCCTAATAGAAGGGTTAGGGAAGGAATTGGTGTACTATGTGTTCACATACGACTTCAACTTCATCTGTCTAAAGTCAACTTCTAAGATGACGCATTATAGCAAGTTGGTCTATGTACTTTTCATTCAAGCTATTCCCCTCCTTCTCTCAAGGAAGAAGAAACCAACTGATAAGATAAAAGTGTGCTGGACTCAACACATCCGTTGAAGAACCTTTCTTGCACTCCCACTTACACTATTTCTTGAACTACTCTCAGGATCCTGATTTCAGTAACATTTGACCACCAAGAACATTAGAGTTATGAAGGTGGTAACATATAAAATACTCAATTAAAAAGAGAGAGGAAAAGAAAGGGAATGAAAAAGGAAAGAATGGAGTAGCTG
This sequence comes from Equus caballus, assembly GCF_041296265.1. Classification (NCBI taxonomy): domain Eukaryota; kingdom Metazoa; phylum Chordata; class Mammalia; order Perissodactyla; family Equidae; genus Equus; species Equus caballus. The sequence goes on from NC_091713.1 coordinate 7,664,418, forward strand.
GAACAGGTCCACCTAACGTGTCGGGTCCCCGCATGGTCCCAGGGCCTACTGACGGGAGCTGTCAAGTGAGGACGTTTCTTTAAAATCTTGCAGGCTGTTTTGACACGTAGGAAGTGTGTAAAGATTTGTGCCTCATTTGGATCACTCACGCCCATGGAGCTATTTGTCAGACAGGCACCTGAGACCCTGCTGAACATGGTGACTGAGAAGAGAATGATTAACAACCTTTTTGAGCTTTTTCAGGAAGTAATTTTATTCACATTTCAAGAACCACAGGGTATCCCAGAATCCAAGTTCTCCTTTTCTTGTTTCTGTTAGATTTATTCTTTGGCTCTATTTTAAGGTCTCCTAAAAATACTTTTAACTGCTAAATATGTCTCCTCTCAGGTCACTTACAGAGCCCCCAGTGAACTGGCACTGCCCAGCGGTGACGAGCTTCAGATCTTACCTGTACTTCCATCTCTGACAGAACTGTTTTTCATTTTTTTTTAACCAAAGAGTTTACAGGAACAAATCCCCCTTATTGTCTTAAAACTAAGAAGGTCAGTGGACTTGTCACAGAAGGTGAGGAGCAAAAAGAGGTAATTGGCTAAAATTCTGAAAAGAGGGACAAAAGGAGAATAAAAGAAAACAGGAGAAGTTCCCCTCTGACCAGGAGAGACCTGTGTTCACGAACTGGGCTCCATTATGCACAGCATCTTCTGTCTGCCATATGAATGGAGAATAGAAAGTGTTGGGAGAGAGAGAGAGGTGGGGCAGGCCATTAGTGGAGAAAACAGACTAGTGGAAGAGTGAGCAGAGCAGAAACTAGATGAATGAACACGTGGTTCGAGGGAAGAAGATTCTGTCCAGCTTCCTCAGGGCACGCCACACCCCTCTCCAGGCCAAGCAGTGCCTTTGCGCTGGATTAGGACTGAGAGAGGCTCAATCGAGCAAATGCTGCTCTATCTACACACAGAAATCCCTTCGTGATAAATAATCAACCTCAGTTGTTCTTTTATAATGGGTCATTAGTAACTCTGGCAAAAAAGTGCTAAGACACCAGTTCTTGCTGCTGAGTCAAGAAAAGATCCTCAGGTTTACAGAAGGTTCACTATTTCTCCCATGCTGAATCATCCCACCACTTTAGCATGCTTCTTCTTCTTGTTCCTAGTTACTACCCCACACTCAATGAAAAGAATCTTTATTACCCAAAATCCTTATTCCTAAGTATCTGAACCTGTTTGTAGATAATCTATGACTATTGAGATTGTGGAGTAAACTCAAACAAAAATGTTCCTGTCACTATAGTTGCAAACCAAATTGGAAAAAAACCTTATCTAATTCAGTCAGACAATTTACCTTCAAAGCAGACAGTTTAATCCAGTCCCTCTCCCCAAAGGCCACAGTCCCGTGGCTATTATCGCTTGTTCCTGCTTTATTTGGAAGACTAGCTACTCCCTTCACTCATCACCCTCCTCCAGTCCCTAGGGGTTTGCTCTGGGAAACAAGCATTGATGACCCCGTGCTTAAGAATTCCTGTGTCTAAGGGCAAAGGAAACAGGTGGTGTATGTGTGTGCCTGTTTGTGTGTGTGTGTGTGTGTGTGGGTGTGTGTGTGTGTGTGTGTGTGTGTGTGTGTTTGAATCAAAGGTTTCCTCCAGAAGACCTGGAAGAGTGATGAGGACCACTCTCACTTCAGACTGCCATAGACACCTCAAAGATCAGCCTTAAATGGCAAAGCACCAGCTAGATCTCTCAGGGAAGGAGGCTCCCTCAGCCATCACCCCAGTCCCCAGTCCCAACTAGAAGATAATTGCTTTAGCAAAGGACACGGGTGTTCTTCAAGTTTCTTGGGGAGATGCTTGGGAGGGTTACAAAGATTTGAACTTCTTTGCAAAAAGTTTTCTTTTGCCTTTGGGAAAAGCCAGACTTAGCCTGCCATGTTTTCTCCTACATGAAGTTCCCTTAGTCACCTTGTGAACCTACAGTAGTCTATGTCCCCAAAGGGTGCCTTACACAATCTCCATAATTGTATGTGGAGCCCTTTGGGGGGTTTCAGGAGATGAGCTGCAGCAAAGGCAGTGGTGGCCTTTGACTTAGGGGTTTGGGGAGGAACACGACCACTAAGGAGAAAACTCAGGAGCTGACATGAGACAAACTACTCCTTCCAAGAACCAGATGCTAATTTAGTGGTGATGGGGTGATAAGGTAGGAAATTGGGGTGTAGGGTAACAGCCCTATTTATATACCTGGCTCCTTCCACTGGACTGTCAGCTCCTGAAGAGCCAGTGCTGTGGCTTGTTCATCATAGTAGCTGAGTGTCTGGCCCAGAGGAGGGACTCAGGAAGTCTCTACTGCCTAAACTGTGAATTTTATTGAAATATGATAATTTAAACATATTTCCAAGTAGTTAAAGTCTGGAACAGAAGGCAATGCTTTTTCTGGATCAATCCCTATAGATAGTACTGAATAGAATGACTCAAAGGACATCGACAGTGTGTTTTCCATTCTCTTCTCTCCCTCCCCCAACAGCCCTTAAAAGTGTTCCTGTTCAGTTGTCTATACCTAGATCTGGATCATCTGCATCCAGACCTGGACAGACACACTCACACTCATTATATGTTAGGGGTCTAATTCAGGCCATCTGCTCTTTCATAAAAAGTGACAGCTTTTAGATTCCTTTAATGTTTCTGCTTATAAAAGATCATAGGTCTGTATAATAATTGGTCTTTTCCTACTAATTGGTGACAACTTGAATCCCCTTTTACCTGAGCATCAAAACGTTTTAAATATTAACTGAGCTTCACGACCTCTCAGTGTGCTTTGTGCCGTGTGTCTGTGGTAGAGATGGGTCAACTGGTCCACTGAAGCACCGCCCGCTCCGGGGCTTGTGGGGGATCTCAGGGCCCGTCACCGACAGCATCACACACAGGCCACGGGCAGCCCAGACCCAAAGCCATGTGAAAGTGGCCGTCCCTGCACTGTAGAATACTGCTGTACGTAAGACCTGGCTTTTCTCCAAACCCTGTGCCTATCCCATTTGATTTCTAAAAGTCCAGTCAGTCAAACAACTCATTTCACATTTCACTGGTGTGATCAGTCAACAGAAAGAAAGGACTCTAATCATGTATGTGCACAAATACTTCAGCAAAAGCGTGTTTTAAAGGGATTCATACCATGTGCTTGATTTAAATGTTAAATGACCTAAGCATCGTTTGGGGGAAATTTACCAATACTTTAGCTATGTCTGTGCTTATACGAGTTGATATTTTTGTAATAAAGTGCACCCATTTGTTTACTATATAGATTTATAATTAATTATGTAAAAATAATTATGTAATAATTACATACTACATAATATTAATTATATAATAAAATCACATAAACTCAATAATATAATTATTAAAATTATATTTTATAATTTTTATATTTTATTATATAATTATATTATTTTAATTCATTACATGTAATTAATATAACATAATTTATAGATTATATATTAAAATAAAGTCATTGTTTGTAAGAGCAATATTTTTAAAAGTATTAATATTTGTATATTGCTTTCTAGTTTAAAAGCTTGAGTAATACTGATGCAAACCATAGGCCAATTCAGGGAAATCCAGAATGTGGTATGAGCTGGAATCCACAGGACTCCGGAGGGTTATGTGAGGAAAAGTGAGCTTCCTCCGTAATCTCACCCCTTCCAGACTATATATATATATATATATATATATATGTTAGATGAAAGCAGCATTAATATCTTATCTAGTAATTTTGATAATGAGGTTTTTTGAGCAGTTTCTGGCACACAAAACTCCCAGAATTTCCCAGATTTGAAATTAGAAGACTGTAGAAATAGAGTATTACCAGGGACAAAACTTACATAGTTTAAAAGGGGTAAAAAGTCATGACTCCTAGGCTGACTGCACAAGAATCACATGAAGACACTTGTTAAATTGGTAGGTCGATTGGCAAAGTCTGAACGAGGTCTATAGGTTCAAAAATTGTACTGTATCAGCACTGATTTCCTAACTAATTATGCTAGTTACATAAGATATCCTTATTCTTTAGGAAATTTATATGGAACTATTTAGGGGTAAAGGAGCATCAGACCCACAACACACTCTTAAAGAGTTCAGAAAAAAATGTGGATAGGTAAGTTGATAGACAGGTAGGCAGGTAGAAAGGAAAAACAATGAAGCAAATGTGCTAAGATGTAACATCAGGAAACCAGGTAAAGGATATATACGGGAATTCTTTGTACTACTCTTGCAATTTTTTTCTAACTTTTAAATTATTTCAAAATAAAAAGTAAAACAAGAACAACAACATTACTGGGCACCACTGCCAGAAATTTGACTCAGTAACGTCTGATAAAGGCTTGGCATCTGCATGTTTTAAAAAATTTCCAGAGTATTTTGATGCATGTTTTGATCCCCTGGTCTGGAGCACTGGAAAATGAACAATCAAACAACACTGCACAGCTTTCTTCCATCCATAAATGAAATAATATAAAATCCCAGCACTGCTGTGACACGGCTTCCATAGGAGGATGTGTGTTTTATAACTTATAATAATAACTGTTTACTCTCCATTCAATTCACTTAGTATTTGCTTAATGCCTTTAGTACATTAGAATAAGTTAGAATGAAAATATCCTTTACCTGCTGTTGTCTGCTAAATACATTTTTAGAAGGTATGTGATTAGCTACTCTAAACAGCATTCCAAAGGTATCTTACCTCTGCAAATGTTTGGAGCAGTTTACTTGAGCAAAGGCCTGTGGAAGAATAGCATCACAATGCGACCTTGTGCTGAAAGCATGTAAAAACTCTTAGAATCCTGAAGCAGGAATTCCACTGTTGTAAAATCCACTGCACTGTTAGCTGGAAACTGAAAATTAAGAAGGAAAAAACACATAAGAATGAGTATACAACACAAAAACATCTTTGTAAAGCCAATCTAATATTAATTATGGAAGTTAAGAAGAGTACGCATTCACACCTACATGCCACTCCTAATTTATCGCTCTGGTATAAAAAGCAACAATTAAACAGGCTTTGTTGGAGATAAAGTTCTTGGAGTTGCTTCTGGTATTGTGTATTCAGATTCCAGGAGTTCCCTAAACACGGTCAACTTCAAAGTAAAAGTTAAGTGAAAGAACATTATCCTCTTCAGAAAAGAGAGAGAATCACCAAATGAGTTAAACAACAGATTTTGAAAACTGAGGTTGTTTCATACACAAATTACTGTGGAGGCATTGGAAGAGTCACATTTTGGTGGTAGGCGTGTAAGTTCTATGTGGTACCTCTCAATCAACTCAGTTATCACGTTGAGATTTACCTTCACATTCCATTACATGAAATGTAATACTAGGTTTATTGAAAATAATGTGTGCTCTCTCTCTGCACAACACAACTTCAGCAAAAAATAAACAATTTGGGTAAAAGTGAGCTGTGGGCAAAAGAAGCTGGCAGAATTTTTGTCCCCTGTAAATTAGTAAAGTGAGTTAATCTACAAATAATGATTTAATGGTATAACAATTTTCTCTCAAGAAACTAAATTACTTACATTAAATTCTCAAACCAATTAGAGGTTAGTGGCAATAATTTCAAAGATTTAAAAAGTTAAGAACAGTGAAGATAAGTAACTTTCTAATGTCACCAAAACTCAGATCAGAAAAAATTCTTTCCATTACTAAGATAGAATGCTACATAGTTTTCAAAGGCATTTAGAATAACCATGCTACAATGTGTTTGTTTTGTTTTCTTTTAATGTTCATCGTTTCAGAGACTCTGTTATATTCTGAAACATCAGCATAGTTTTTTTACTGGAACTGTGAGGTAAAGTAACAGAGTTCCTCTGTTTTTCTTTTTTTTCTTTTTGAGGAAGATCAGCCCTGAGCTAACATCTGCCAATCCTCTTTTTGCTGAGGAAGACTGGCCCTGAGCTAACATCCGTGCCCATCCTTCTCTACGTTCTATGTGGGACGCCTACCACAGCATGGCTTGCCAAGCGGTGGCATGTCCGCACCTGGGATCCAAACCAGCGAACCCCAGGCCGCCAAAGCGGAATGTGCACTTAACTGCTGCACCACCGGGCCGGCCCCCAGAGTTCCTCTGTATCACTTACACAAGAAGCATTTGTTTATGAAATACTGAAAGATGAAATGAAAATAAAAAGATTTTAATACTTAATTATACAACATTCAGAAATTCTAATCTAATCTGATGGTTATAGCCAAGCTTCTGGCTTCTCCTTTATCAAACAAACACTATTATTTCCTTACAAAACACTTTTAGTTGGGGGCTGGCCCAGTGGCACAGCAGTTAAGTTCGCATGTTCTGCTCCTTGGCGGCCCGGGGTTCGCCGGTTCGGATCCCGGGTGCGGACAGGGCACTGCTTGGCAAGCCATGCTGTGGCAGGCGTCCCACATATAAAGTAGAGGAAGATGGGTACAGATGTTAGCTCAGGGCCAGGCTTCCTCAGTAAAAAGAGGAGGACTGGCAGTAGTTAGCTCAGGGCTAATCTTCCTCAAAAAAAAAACCAAAAACACATTTTTAGTTATTTTTTAAATCAATGAGTTTAAATTCCTGTGGGAAAAGAGAGATGAGAGATGCTACACATAGGACAGCATGTAGACTAGATGAATCCAGTAAGTCTCCTGAGGAGGAGAAACTGGACACAACTTCTTTTAAGGGTGCTTCTCCAAGGCAGTCAGTGTTCAGGAGGGCTTACATTCTTGAATCAATCATTTGACTTCTGTCATACAAAAATCCTTTACTAAGATTTGGGCAAAAGGGAAATAAACATAAATTCAGTACTTAGACACAACGTAAAGAAATCTACACGGTTTAAACAGTTTAATGCTTATATAGGTCAATAATTATTTAGATTAAAGTAAATATAGATAACAAAGCCAGAAAAAACTATTAGTCATTTTCCATACAATTTTCTATGAATGGATCTAAGGATACGAGTTTGCTATACTGAAGTTAAACACATATGCATAACTCAACAGCTGAGGATACTATTAAAAGATATTAAACAAGGGGCTGGCCCCGTGGCGGAGTGGTTAAGTTTGCGCACTCCGCAGCAGGCGGCCCGGTGTTTCGTTGGTTCGAATCCTGGGCGCGGACATGGCACTGCTCATCAGACCACACTGAGGCAGCGTCCCACATGCCACAACTAGAAGAACCCACAACGAAGAATACACAACTATGTACCGGGGGGCTTTGGGGAGAAAAAGGAAAAAATAAAATCTTTAAAGAAAAAAAAAGATATTAAACAAAATCATAAACTGTGATTTTTCCAATTCAAAATTATTTTGGAGCAGAAGGCACTTTTGTACTTCTATTATGTATTCTTCACAAGTCAGTAAACATTAGGCATCAGATTCTTCTAGACCAAGGGTCAATAAATTACACACACAATGATTCCAAAAATGACTTTTTAGCAGAAGCAAAAGTCACCATCTTTTCACTTCTCTCCCTACTGCCAGTTAGAGCTGCTGCCCACTACCTCTGAGCTGCGTGTAAGAGTGAAACACGGCCCACCGCTGGAAAACAGACAGATGGAAGATGGCAACCAGATACCCTCTGTTTGAAACCAAATCTCGTTCAAGATCATACACGGTTTATGGATTTTCTCTTTTGAGAGACTCCACTAAATTATGCCCCTAGTAAAAGATATGAAAAGTGTTTCTATATATCTTGTAAAACTGCTTTGAAGACATGTCCAGTAGGTTGTTCCATGTCCCTTAAATAATAATACCCCTAATAAATAAGTTCCATAAGTTAAAGACAATGCCTGGAAAGTATCTTTATTTTAAAAATTGGTAACTTTTAAAAAGAGACATTCATGCAACATCTACCACGTATAAGTCATAAGTCGCTAATTAGGAGCTTTAAATCCCCTGGAGGAATTTTTAAAAATATAAAAATTTTCAAAGAGTTTACACTTCAGGGGAAAGAGAGAGAGAACTGGTATACCTACTATAGAATACGTTTTTGCTTTTGTTCTGTCTTAGCTTCCAGGAAGCTGAGTGTTCAAATCTGTATTCAAGTGATGCAATAATTGTTTGCATATGTTTTACGGTAAAGCTATCTTTCTGATTCTTTATTACCTGGCTCTTGTGCCTTTAAACCTAACTTAAACCCTCTTGTAATCAGATTGTTATTTAATAGCCCTCATACTCACAGTTACTTTTTAAAAGTTGACAGGATATAAGTAATAAATAAAGTAATACATAGAATAAATAGATCACTTCATGTTAGGAGTTCAAAAAAATCAAGAACTGAACATCCTAGTAATGGTTACACTTTGCTTTTTATTTGTTTGTTTTTTGAGGAAGATTAGCCCTGAGCTAACATCTGCTGCCAATCCTCCTCTTTTTGCTGAGGAAGACTGGCCCTGAGCTAAGATCCGTGTCCATCTTCCTCCACTTTACATGTGGGATGCCTGCCACAGCATGGCTTGCCAAGCGGTGCCATGTCTGTACCCGGGATCCGAACCGGCACCTGGAATCTGAACTGGCAAAGCCCGGGTGGCCAAAGTGGAACTTGTGAACTTAACCACTGCGCCACGCCACGGGGCTGGCCCCTACACTTTGCTTTTTAAAGGTACAGCAATACATACCTGTTTGACTCTGGATAAATCACTTACCCTCTCAGGGCTAGTTTTCTTCATCATACAACAATGGGCTTTAATAACATTAGATCAGTGCTTTTCACATCTTTTTCTTCTTAGCAGAGAAACTTTCTTTTTCAAATCTTACATGGAATTTCCAAAGATAAACAGATAAAAGGAAGCTGCATGACTAAAGTCGGAGTTGAGGGCCAGAGGCCACTTACCAGGCTCCCCATTCACCAACCTTTCCTCCTCCAGTCTGTGGCAACTCCAGAGGTGCTGCGAGAGGTTCTGTACCACGTACTTTAAAAGCCACCAACTAAGTGCTGGAATATAGTCTTTGGTGGTTCTAAAATTCACTACGCACCACAGCCAAAGCTTTCCTATTCCTTATCCCTACAGCTTAGATAGAAACCTTGATACATTATTTTTAAAATTAGTACATGAAATGTGGTCAGAGTTTGCATGTTAAACCTAATGAGAAATTAAAAAAAATCTAAATAATTCTATTTGTATATCTGAATAAACTGTAAAATATGGTTTAAAAAGTTTTAAACATTATTAAAAATTATATATTCACAACATCCAGTAACATCAACAATGATACCATTAAGAGTCATAAGCTCTGTTCAACCAGCTGTCACAAATTCCTATTAGAAATTAGAATTAAAAATGAATAATTAAGAAGTAAATGACAAATTTTTTATTAATTCATCTTCACATCCCATGGAATATATCTCCTAGTCTCACTTTAACACAACACTGCTAAATACAAAATAAAAGATTCATACCTTTGTAGAGATTTTCATATAGGCTCTCAATGGTTAAAAGCAAGTTCTTTTCCATAACTAATCCAAATATAGCCAACCAATGTTTTCTAAAGCACTGTAACAAATGTATTAGAGTCCATGGTGGTTTCAAGTACAGCATCTAAAAAGTATTTAGAAAAAAATAGCATCTATTGATTTATTTATTATTCCTATTATTAAAAAGTACCTATTCAGGAATTCCTACATACATTTTTGGGCAAAATATAGTTAAATTCTTTTTAAACTAAAAAGATGTTTTATTAAAGTCAATCATAAACTTAAAGGCTAATTCCATTGCAAATTGCTTTTGTAAAATTCATATTTGTATTAGTCCTTATAGTTTCAGAAACTATATGTGTGAAAAGCAAGCACAGTTCTAATTGGAAAAAGCATAGTTTTAACCAGCAAAGGGCATCAATCTACTTTTCAACACAGTCATTTCTTTGAGGAAATCAGTCTAGTTATTTCATATAATTGGAAAAAATCTATATAGAAAAAGTTGTCAACTATGCTCGACACTTGCTACACTCTTGCAAAGACATGTATAAAAAGAGACTGAGGGGCTGGCCCCGTGGCCAAGTGGTTAAGTTCTCCCGCTCCGCTGCAGGCAGCCCAGTGTTTCGTGAGTTCGAATCCTGGGCGCGGACATGGCACTGCTCATCAAGCCACGCTGAGGCGGAATCCCACGTGCCACAACTAGAAGGACCCAAAACTAAGAATATACAACTATGTACTGGGGGACTTTGGGGAGAAAAAGGAAAAAAATAAAATCTTTCAAAAAAAAAAAAGATTGATCACTTAGTACCTCAAGACGTCAGCATGGCCTTTTTGGAAGCATTCACATGCAATGATTTTCCTAGACTCTATTAGGAAATATCTAATTTATGTCAACCCTCCTAGAAGCATCTGATCATTCTTCATCTTGGTTCAACACTTGATAATAACCAAGCAGCAAACACATCATATTGGCAAACATTAGCATCTCCGTGAACATCTGGAATAGATACAGTCTATAGTTGATGGGGAATAATGTTTCTCCCAGCTATAAATGTCAACAGCAAACAAACCTTAAACTAAACTAAAAAGGCCACTATTGCCAAATGCTGTGTTTTACTGATTGCAGAAAAGATGTGAGTCTAAAGAAAATTCAAGATATCTTGCTAATAAGATCAAATTTATACTCTGATTCTCATATTTACATGACATAAGCCAAAATATATACTTCTTTGAATACATATTGCTAGGGGAATTCCCTATACAAGACATTTTGACTCACATATGAGAGAAATTTTTCTGAATTCAACTTCAGCTCCATGAGGCAAGGTGTTTGACACTAGGAGATTCACAATAAATATTTGTTCACTGAAAAAATGAATAAAATATAGTCCTGGTCTTTAGGAAATGTCCATCAATTAATTTTCAAAAAGTATTTTCAAAAACTTCAAAAAAAAACCATAATATTATATAGATTAGTTCAATGAAGCTTACACATTTTATACAAGAAATATTTCTTAAAGTAAGGTAACAAATCTTTAGCAATAAAAGAGAAATTTTCAACTATTAGGGTTGAAATAATCACCTCCATCCAAAGGTTTCCAAAAGCAATTTTCATTTCTGTTTCTAATATTGAAGATAAAGTTGTTCCAAGAGATTTTTCAAGGTCAGATATGATGCTTTCAAGTAGAATGAGTAGTCCAGAATTTGTAGATTCTTCCTCATAGCTCTCTTCCAAAGGTGCTGCTTCTTTAAAAAAACCAGTTACAGGCTTTATTTAGGACACGAATAGTAAACATTTCACATATACAGTTAGTATTAAGCCATAATTAATAAATACTTTATGTATATAATTAGTATTTGAATTACTTGGAAAACAAACCTATACTTTCTTTAGAAACATGTATCTCTAGTATACTTGTTTTAGATGCAAGATAAATATACTATGTTAGCCAATGCTTTATCTTTTTGACAAAAGGCAACTAAATATTTTTACTAAAATAGAAATTTAAGAAATGAGTGTGATATTTTAACTACAATTTTATTTTTATTTTCCAAAAAAGGAAAAATTCAAAAAATGCTTTACATATATTTATAATAGAAAACCAAGAACTATGGATCAAAATGTTTTGCTTCCAAAAATAGTATATTTTTCCAATTGCTGCTCACATCAAGAAGGATGAAATATGTTATGAAAGCACCAAAATCTCCAGCTTAACTGCCTTTACACCCTCTCCTTTTAAAATGAGCTTTTATTATTTTAATTAATATCATTTCATTAACATTACTATTTTGATACCTGAAAAGAACTGCAATTTCTTTATTGGAAAATTCAAAATATTAAGTGGTTTATCTCTAGACATACAAACTAAGGATTAAAAATGACAGTCATATAATGGGCAAACTGAAAGTATGTGACCCCTGAAAAACCATACACTGGAATATCCTGTTACCTCTAATAAATGCCATTTTGAATTTTATGACAAAAGAAATTTTATTACCAAAAAGGTCAAAAAAGTAGCATGTGTACATATGAATTTTTCTATAATTATATGTAAAAGGTACATACAATATTAGAGATTTCAATAATTACACTCCCCACAGAGGAAAAAGGTGGGATGTATTTTTAAATTATGTCAGATTTAATATAATATACCATCAAATAACAAGCTATAGAACAGATTATTCTGGTCAAGAAAAAGAGATTAAACAACAGTATGGCCTTTAGCTTTTTTAAGTATTAGTTTAAAATTAAAAAATAATTATTACTAGAGTCCCTCAAGTTTCTCTATTACTGAGTTTTTACTGTATTAATAGAAGGTTATGAATATAAGGCTAATTGTAGAAAGAAACAAAAAAATTCTCTCCACCTCAAATGAATATTTCCTGTAGCTACTATTAATTTAAAAGCCATACTCTTCAAGGTACAAAATAGCATGCATACAGTGATTATAAATATGTAAAAATGTGAGTGTGCAGACAAAAATTCAAATTAATTTGTAAAAGTGTATGTAGAAGGCAATAATGTTAATTATGTTTTCTTTTGGATTACCATTATAGCATTCATTTATTTCTACCATTTATGTGCCAGCAAATATTCCAAACAATGTTATTTTAAATGTACAAGATGAAAATTTACTATTAATTCCAATTGTTATCAATAATCTTAGTATATAAAATAAGATATATTTCTAATTATTTGTAGTAAGAATACTACCTGCTTTCAATTGTTGCTTAGATATACAGGGCTGATGACATACATCTGTGTTCAGAGATAAGTTTAACAACTCTGCACTCAATTATTCTTTACTGAGTGACTTCACACCACTTATTAGGCCTTTGTTTCTTAAATTTCTATCATACCTAAGGTTGAGGTTAGGAGTAAAAAATATTTTATTTTTTGTAAGATAAATCACACAGCAACTCAAAATACATGGGATCTAATCAGAGGTTGGTGATTCTCAGCATACATATTAACAAAGGATAGCAATTTTTTTAACAGAAAAGATAAAGGAATTAACACATAGCAGAGGCACATCATATGAGTTTTTGAGGATAATAATAATTATTATATATCAAAAGTTTTCCTGGTACCAGGCACTGTTCTAAGCACTTTACACATATCAATCCATTTAATTCTCACAACAAACCTCCTAGGTGGGAGTGGTACTAATCTTATCGCCATTTCACAGATGAGAACCTGAGGTGTAAAAAGTTTAAGTAACTTGTCCAAAGTTATACCTGGTACGTGGAAGCCAGATTTGAACACAAGAATACGATCATCCAAAAAGAAATAAATAGAGAGCCACAGTAAGAGAAATAATTTACACAGGGCAGGCAATTACAAATTTAGTCTGAGGGAGCATAAGACAAATGGTGTAAATTTGCTATTTGCAGAAAGAAGTCGGTATAATTAGAGCATAGTGCAGGAGACCAATTTACGTGGCTAGAGAGAAAGGCAAGGACCTTAACAAATGCAAAGACATTTTTAAGGGCTTCAATGGGGAAGTGACATGATCACATCTGTGTCTGTTAAATTGTTATTCTGGAGTCCAGCAGGCTTCCGGCTTTTGTTAATGGCAGAACAGCTTGATCAGACTAACTTTCCCACAGATGAGAATTAGAAAATCTGAACAACAACAGAAAACTATCTGAAGGCTCTCGAGAGCACTAAAATGTAGGCAGAAGCTAGAAGAGGGTCTACCCTCAAGACAGACACTACACTGGTGAAAACAAGAAGTTTCTATCTTTTCGCCTGAGGGCATTCCCCAATTCATCAACGGCTTATGACAGAAAGCCACAGTCTTAGTGGCTTGAAATGTCAGAAGACAATGTTCAGGACTGGCCAGGGCAGATAGAAAGTTAAAGGCGAAACTGAAGAAGGGAGGAAACCACAGAGTAGGTGAGCCCTAAAAGCTGCACATAAATTCTGCCTAGAAAAAACAACACACTGCCAAGAGATGAAGCAATCAACAGAACCAGATTCTGATATGACACAGATGTTGAAGGTATCTGATTGGGAATTTAAAATAATTTTGATTAATATGCTAAAGGATATGGAAAAGTTAATGGAAAAGGTAAATAGCATGCAAAATCAAATGGGCAGTTTCCGCACAGATGAAAATTATAAGAATCAAATGGAAGTGGCTAGCAATTAAAAAAAAAGCAGTTATCAGAAATGAAGAATGCCTTTGACAGGCTCCTCAGCAGACTTGAAATACGTGAGGAAAGAAAAACAAATTTGAAGACAAGTCAACAGAAATTACCCAAACTGAAACAAAAAGAGACTAAAAGGTTAAAAAAAAAACCCAGAGCTGTGGGACAACATCAAACAGTCTAACATACACACATGTATTAGTTATCTACTGCTGTGTAACAAGTTATCCCAAAACTTAGCAACTTAAAACAAGCATTTATTCTCTCACAGCTCCTAAGAGTCAGGAATCTAGGAGCAACCTGACTGGATGGTTCTGGCTCAAGTTCTCTCACAAGGCAGGAGCATGGTATTGCCTAGGGTTGCAGCCATTTCAAGGTTAGTTGGCACTCATTCATGTGGCTGTTGGCAGGCCTCAGGCCCTCACTGGTTCTTGGCTGGAGGCTTCAGTTTCTCACTATGTGGGCCTCTCCAGAGGGCTGCTCACATCATGGCAGCCTGCTTCCCCAGAAGAAGTGATCCAAGAGAGAGAGGAAGAAAGAGAGTGACCAAGAAGGAAGTCCCAGTCTTTTATAACCTAATCGCAGAAGTAACATTATCAGTTCTGATGCCTGCTCTTTATTATGCAGTCAACTGAGCCTGGTATGGTGGAGGAGGGGACTACACATAGGCTTTAATACTAAGAGGCAGAGATCATTGGGGTGATCTTGGAGGCTGGCTACTACAATGTAATTCTGTAATAACAGAGGACAAAAGAGGGAATGGAGCAGAAGAAATATCTGAAGAAATAACGACTAAGAATTTTTCAAAACTAAAGACAGGCACCAAACTACAGATCCAAGAAGCTCAGAGAACATCAAACAGCATAACTTCCCTCTTCTCTACCCTGCCCCCACATACACAAACACACACCTGGGCACATCTGCTAAAAACTGCTAAAACAAACTGCTAAAAAAGCAAAAGACAAAGAAAAAAATCCTGAAAACAATGAGAGGGAAAAAAGACACATTATATAAAGAGGAATCAAAACAATTATAGCAGACTTCTCATCAGAAACCACACAAGCTAGAAGAAAATGGAGTGACATCTTTGAAATACCAGAAGAAAAAAAAGTCAACCCAGAATTGCATATCCAGCAAAAATACCTTTCAAAAATAAATAATAAATAATGACATTATCAGGCAAACAAAACTAGAAAATTCATTGCCAACAAACTTACACATGTCAAAGAAAGTTGTTTAGGCAGAAAGAATATGATACCAGACAAAAACCTGAATCTATAAAAAGCAATGAAAAGTGCTAAAAATGGAATGAAAGATTAAAATATTCATTTTTTTATTTTTAAATGCTTTAAACAGTAAATGACTGAAGCAAAAATAGTAGCAAAGTACTATGTGTTTATTATTTCATAAAGGTAAAATATATGACAATGACATCACAAAGCATGAGAGAAAGAAATTGGGAATATACTGTTATAAGATCCTTACACCTCATGTGAAGCAATATAATATTATTTGAAAGTAGGCTTGGATCAAATAAAGACGTATATTGGAAACACTAGGGAAACCATTAAAAAGTTTTTTCAAAAAGGTATAAATAAATCAATAATGGAGATAAAATGGCACCATAAAAAATAACCTAAGAAAGAAAAAGAGAAGAAAAGAGCAGATGAAACAAATAGAAAATAATTAGCAAAATGGTAGATTTTGATCCAACCAAATAAATCAATGATATAAACTCATCAATTAAAAGACAAAAATTGTCAGCTTGGACAAAAGTACCAACTCTATGCCATCCTCAAAAAAACTAAAGACTCAGATAGTAAATAGATGTAAATAGATGGAAAAAGATATACCACATAAATACTAACCAAAACAAAACTGGAATAGTGATCTTAACACTAAACAAAGGAGACTTCAGAACCAGGAATATTGTCAGAAACAAAGAGAGATATTATATAATGAGAAAGGGGTAAATTCTCCAAGAAGAGAATCCTAAATAATCCTAAATTTGTATCCATCTTACTACAGAGTTTCATAATATATGAAGTAAAACAAATAGAACTGAAAAGAGAAGTAAACAAATCCACAATTATAGTTGGAGATTTCCATACTCTTCTCTCAGTAATCGTAGAATAAGTAGACAGATAATCAGAAAAGTTATAGAAGACCCAAACAACACTATCAACCAACTTGACCTAATGGAAGTTTATAGAATACTCCACCCACAAGAGCAGAATATACATTCTTTTTAAGTGCACATAAAACATTCACCAACGTAGACCATATTCTTGGCCATAAAACAAACTTTAACAAATTTAAAAGAATAGAAATCCTATAAATTATGTTTTCAAGCCATAGCAGAATTAAAGTACAGATAAATAACAAAAAGATAACTGGAAAAATTGCAAATATTTGGAATTAAGCAGCAAACATCTAAATGACCTATGGGTCAAAAAGGAAATCATAAGGGAAGTTATAAAGGATATTGAATTGAATAAAAATAAACAAACAACATATCAAAATTTGTGGGATGCAGCTAAAGCAGTGCTTAAAAAGAAATCTACAGCAGTCTCAAATAAATGACTTAAGCTTCCACCTTTAGAAACCAGAAAAAGAGCACAAAGGGGCAATGGAAGTGTTCTATATATCAAGGAGGATGCAGGCTACACCAGTGTACCCACTGTCAACATTGTAGAGTTAAGATTTGTGCATTTTAATATTGTATGTTCTTCCTCAAAAAAAAAAAAAGAACTGTATGAAGATAACCATATGGGGAACAGAGAGTGGATGGAAATATAGATAGAAGACGGCAGAATTACGGTAATTGTTGCAGCTGGGTACTTTGGAGTTTATCAGCTCTCTTTCATTTTGAATATGTTGAAATTCTCCATAATGAAATTTTTTAAATTAAAAATTTAAAAATACCATTATTACTTTTTGAAGAGTAAATGAAGGAGAGCTAGTGTAGAAGTAGAGAGCATAATTAATCTTAGAGTAGAAAAGGAAGAAAAGAGGAAAAATAACATGGCTTGACATAGGATGGTGGCAGGGGAGATAAAGAAAAGACCATACAAGACTCGCGAATTGACTGGATATAGATTATGAGGGGAAGCCAGGTATCAAAAATGACTCCGAGTTTTCTGGCTTTAGCAAATGGGTGGAAGGTGGGACTTTTTGTTCAGATGGAAACAGTTTAGAAGGAAAGATCAGGAGTTCGTTTCTGGAGACAGTACGTCCCAGATGTCTGTGAGACATCCAAGTAGAGATATCAAATAAGTAGATGAATGTACTAGTCTAGAGTTTAGAAGAGAGATATGGACTGAAGTTACTAACAAGGGGTTGCTGGCCCATATTTAGGATTGTAAATGTAAGTAGAGCACTTAGAATGAGGTATAGTATATAGTATGATAGAAGGGTTCTCCTTTACTATCATTATCAATTAATATTAATTATCATCTTCATCATCCATTTAAGCAATATAAATGTATCCTTATAATAAGGAGGTGTGACTTACACAGTAGGCATGACTATCACCCTTTATAGGAAAAAATAAAAATAAAAACAGGCTCATGTGGAGCATGCTAACGCCAGAATGAAAAGTAAGGTGTGACGCATGGATAAGGATAACAGATTGGAGGTTACCAGAGAAGGGGATTCGGGGAGGGTGAAAGGGGTAAATGGACACATATGTGTGGTGACAGATAAAAACTAGACTATTGGTGGTATACATGATGCAGTCTATATAGAAACTGATATATAATAATGTATTTGTGTGTGTGTGTGTGAGAGAAAGATTGCACCTGATCTAATATCTGTGTCAATCTTCCTCTATTTTGTACATGGGAGGCTGCTACAGTGGTGTGTAGGTCCACACCTGGGATCCAAACCTATGAAACCCAGGCCACAGAGCACACAAACTTAACCACTACACCTCTGGGCTGGCCCCACATAATAAACTACATCTGAAATTTGCACAATATTATAAGCCAATATGACCTCAATAAAATAATTTTTTTTAAAAAGTAAGGTTTGATTACAAATGTTCATTTCACTACAAAATGTTACATCTGTTAATCCCAAAACACTGATTGCAGAAATAATGGAGAGTTGATAAAGTCTCTTCAATTTAATTTTCATTCTAAGTTGAACTTTAAAAAAATTACATAGCAATTATCTCTCAAATCTAGCTTATCTCAAATTCAAACTGATCAACATATTACTAGTTCTATTTCAGCCTTGAACAAACTCCAAAACGATATATTATGTCCTTCATCAAAAAAAATTTAAAACCTAGAGATAGAAATCTCTAATATTTCATTTAATGCCAAAATGAATAACATCTTTGAAGACAGCTAAAATGATAACTGACCAAGCCCCCTTACAAGAAAAATCTTAGGGCTCTTCATTTCTATAATCACTCCATTTCACAGAGAATTCAGGCACAATCATGAAATTGTAAAACTCCCATTTTGCAGTGAATAAAATTCAGACTAAAGCTGCAAATTAAAATTGCTCTGCTTGGTTCCTTCAGAGCTTTTTCTCACATATGATGAATACAATTTTGCTTAACATTGTTAGTTTTACCTTAGAATTAAGTTATGAAAATATCACTTGGGAACGGAAGAAAGGAAGGAGGAGGAAGGAAGGAGGAGGAAAAACTCTTATAGAGAGCATCTGATGTACTAGGCACAACTTTAAGTCCTTTATATATATATATATATTTTTTTCTCTAAATACTCACAATAACCTCACGAGGCAAGTATTATTATTCTCCCTATATTTTACACGTAAGAAAACTAAGTGAAGCAACTTTCCAAGGTCACAAAGCTGATAAGTGGCAGACCCAGGACTCCAACTCCAACCCCATAACAGGCACCCAGGACATAAGTGTTACATAACCTACCCTCCCCAACAAACTAATTAGTCGATTAAATAAGCTTCTTGCCTCATGACCAAAAAATGTCAGATTTTTATTTCTGAACTACTTTACTGGGATATTAAATTGACTTTCCCCTGCTTTTTCAAAAGTCTTCTAAATATCATACAAATTAAATTGAAATGAAATTTCATGAGATTCAAATCTCATTCTTCTATAGCTTACACATTATAAGAATGTGAGATATAACTGAATATGCTTACCGGCAGATTTAGAAAATTATGCATGTTTCAGATCCTTGGTATGGTGGATACAGTATGATTTTTAAAAATTCTTTGGGATAAGTTGCTATTAAAACAAAAGAGTAAAATGACTATGAAACTCACATGCACAGAATAACAAGAGAACAAGGGAATAATTCCTGGTACTGAAGACAGCATTTTAATACTCAATCATCATTGTTCTCGTCACTCAATCCATCTGCAAATTTAACAAAAGCAACAATCAATCAGCACACTAAAATTCCAGATACTGGGGCTGGCCCCGTGGCCGAGTGGTTAAGTTCGCGTGCTCCGCTGCAGGTGGCCCAGTGTTTCGTTGGTTCGAATCCTGGGCGCGGACATGGCACTGCTCATCAAGCCACGCTGAGGCAGCGTCCCACATGCCACAACCAGAACGACCCACAACGAAGAATGTGCAACTATGTGCCAGGGGGCTTTGGGGAGAAAAAGGAAAAAAAAATCCAGATACTATATGAACAATCTAGGCTGTATTTACAAATCAAAAACATCTAAAAGAAAGAAAACTTTTTAAATAAAAAGAGGAAGGTAAGACACAGTAAAATAATGCCATGAAAATTCTAGATCTAGAATTCAGTAGCATATAGTCATGGGTTTAACAAAGTGGTTAGTTTACTGCTAAAATGGAATAAGATATGCCTATTCAGGAACACAAAGGAAAGAAACATAATCAGCAAGTTAAGTGCCATACTAGAAACCAAATGCTATGAATTCTAGTCTCAGTTCAGTCACTTAGAGATTATAAGTAAATTAGGCGATTACATCATGCTTAAAGCTATCTCAACTTAAAAGACGTTTTTAGGATACATGGGGTTGGAAAAGACACTTAAAACTGCAAGAATAGTCATGAAGTATTTATTGAACAAATATTTTTGAGCATCTGCTCAGGTACTATTCAAAAGTGAACAAAACAAAGTCTCTGGAAACAGACGAATCTGGGTTTGAATCCCTGCTTTCTCACTTACCAGACGTATAACCTTGGGCAAACTGCTTAACCAGGAGGTTTAAAGGAGGAAATTGATATGAAGCACTTGGCCCAACATATGGCAACAGCATGTGCTTTTTAAGTTATATATACTTACTAAGAGTCAGCTTAAATGGCACCTCAACAGCAATGACCTATACTGACATACAACACTAAAACAAATTCTGTATAAACTACAGTTAATATGATTTTTAATACTAAATAGAATTTAAGCCTCTCAGCAGCAGGCTGTGTGTGTTTCATTCACTGCTGCAGCCCCAACACTTACAACAGCATTGGCACAAATATTTGGCAAATAAATGAATCAACAAAAAATATAATAAAAGAAAACATAAAAATGATGGAACAAACGTCTGGTAGGGGAGGTGGCATATAACTTTATTTTTGCCTTTAATTATTTTTACCTTATTATAAAAATAAAATAACTATAGAAAATCAGGAAAATTCAGAAAATATAAAGAAAATTAAAATAACTCATAATTCATCAGCTAAATATAACCAACATTCACTAAGTATATATGCATAATCTAACAAATTTGGAGTTGTACTTTATATTCTTTTAAATCGTATTTTGTTTAATATTACATTTGATTAACATTTTTCAAAATATAGTATTCCCTCATATGGCTATAGCATCGTATATAACTTCTCCAATTGTTACATTGTTTCAAATTTTTTGCTATATAAATAACGCTGTGGTGAACACTATTTATATAAATCACTGTGAGCATCTCTATTTCTTTAGGATACATTTCTAGAAAGAGAATTATATCTTTAGGCTTCTTGATCCACACTGATAAATTGCTCTCCTGAAAGTTACTAACTCATATTCCTAAAGCCCTGAAGCACTGTAAGTATTCCCAGCAGCTGCTGAGAAGGAGGAACTTTCTAAACTTAGAAGCAATAAAAAAAAAAAAAAGGAAAAAGTGAAAGCTACAAAATAAAAATTTTTATACATGGGAAATTAATAATATTAAAAACAACAAACAGGAACATATTTGCAGCAAACAATGGGCTGACTAGTTGTATTTCTTCTTTTGTGAATTACCCATTAATAATCTTTGTCCATTTAGGGGAAGAGAAGTTTACATATTCCAATCAACCTGCATAAGCTTTTCATATAATGAAGACATGAGAGAATTATCACCTACTGCAGGCCATGAGCAATCAAGGACTATAATGTAACATATTAACCAATCTTCACAACCACTTTTTGATCTGGAGGTTATTAGCTCAGGGCCAGTCTTCCTCAAAAAAAAAAAATGGGGCTAATAAAATTATCTTCCACAAGTACTATAAGGTTTGAATGAGATATTAGCTGTAAAGCACTTGGAAAAGGGTCTGGAGAATAATGGTCATATAAGTGTTATCTATAATTATCATTAATATCTATATCATTATATAATAAAATGCATTTTGCATCAACAAACTAAAAACAATAAAATATTAAGAGTAAGAAAAATTCCCACCGCTTATAAGGACTGGGGCTTTACCAAAATGATAGCTTAGATCAGGGATTAGTTTTGTTAACTGTGTGGCTGTTTAAAATAAAAAGTCTTGGGGCCGGCCCCATGGTTGAGTGGTTAAGTTTGCGTGCTCCACTTCAGTGGCCTAGGGTTTCACCGGTTCAGATCCTAGGCGTGGACATGGCCACTGGTCAGGCCATGTTGAGGGAGCGTCCCACATGCCACAACTAGAAGGACCCACAACTAAAATACACAACTATGTACTGGGGGGATTTGGGGAGAAAAAGCAACAAGAAAATAATAATAAAATAAAAAGTCTTATATGTTAGTAACACATACCAAAGTATTTATGGGTAAAAATGATATGATATGTTATCTGGGGTTTGATTCAAACTACTGCAGGAGTTCCAGGAGTTGGGGGAGAAGTAGAAAAGAAAATGAGAAAATAAACAATAGCAAAATGTGGAAAACAAGTGATAGGTACATAGGGATTCATTATATTATTCTCTTCTGCATTTGAAATTTTTCATAAAGAAAAGTAAAAAAAAAGACTAAGATGTCCAATTTAATACAATGTGTTTAAATATTTTAACATTTTATTGATTCTAATAAGTCATATTTACTCATGGTTTTCCTTTAAAAGCTCTGAAACATCATACGAACTTACTTCTCAAAATGCATAAGCACTGTATCTGGGATATACCAAGAGCTAATAAATATTTGCAAAGGGAATGAATGAATGGATGGTGGAAGCCTTTTTTCCTCAAAGAGTTAAGACTAAATAGCTGTGCCAAAAGGCTTCTCAGGATTAATATCATGATTAGATTCAGTTTTGGACAAAGTCTTTCATGTCTTATAGTGAAATATGGGTACAGTAAATAACATAAATCCATGATATTTAAAATAATGTGAATCTACATATACAAATAATTCTGAGTTGGGAAGAAACAAATTTTTGAAGCATGAAATAAATCCTCTACACGTGTATATAACAGTGTTGCTCTACACACAGATTTTTTTCTAAAAAGTTATATAAAACATAAAAAACATACTTGGTTCTAAGACTAGAGTGATTTAAAAATGACATAAAAGAAACTAATACAGAAAAAAAAAATTAGGAGGAAATCTATAGACCTTTATTATAAGAACACCTGCTTACTATAGATTCTGACAGACGAGAGGAAAACAGTGCCTGCTTCTGCATCATACTAACTGCATACAGTGACAGACTAGAAACCCAGATCACTTACTGGCCTCATCACTCAACAATGATCTTTACAAAAGGAATTCAAAGTACTGTAATATAGACAACTATACGTTAGAACTATGTTGTCACTATCTGTGAAATACACACATAACCTAAGGTGGTCTAGGAGAAAAAGAAAAAGAAAAATCAAAGACCCCCAAAACCAAAGCCTAATAGAATACCCCAAACGATCACTGTGTTCTGCATTTCACATTCCAATTGTTATAAGTTTCTTAGAAGTTCTGCACCATTTCCCTCCAACGAGTCAGCACCCAAACAAATCTTAATCAGGAAGGACCGTGAGAGAACAATACTTACAAAGTTTTTGAGATTCGAGTTGTATTGACTGACCCCATAGCTTTCGATCTTGATCTTTGAGACTGTCATTGATGAAATGAACTGCAGGTATGGCTTTGTGCTGGGCATGTTTTAGCAGTTTTCCTGCCGTCATACAATCTAGCTCTTGCACAACAACCCAGGGAATTATTAATACAAGTCTGTCAAAGCCTGAAAAATGAAAAGATTTCTTAGAAGTCAACAAGTACTTATTACTAAATTGAACTGCTGTAGGAGAATTTGAAGTTTTTTAAAGTAAGGAATTCACAACCTAAACAAAGAGATAATACATAAAAAATGAAAATTAAAAATAGATGTAAGTGTCAAAAGAATGTTACAAAAACAAATACTATTCGATATCAAACAAGAGAAGTTTAGATTGCTGGGTTAACCTGTGAAGGCTCTGTTGTTGTTTTTTTTTTTTACTTAAGCTGATTATGCTTAATACATATGTGCTTAATAGCATACCGAAATGGAAACATACGTGGGGAAAAAACCCCACATCACTGTTAATATAAAATATCAACTCAAATAAGAAAATCAGAATCAGTAAATGTTTTATAAATACCTGTGATTTCTGTTGTCTTCAAAATTTTAGCAAATTTGAGATGATTCATCAGAATATCTGTATCAATTACGATTAGAAGCTTTTTGTCTGAAGCAGTATTTGCTAGAGAAAAACAGCAAAGTTAGGATTTGATGACACCTCATAATAGAGTTGTATAATAACTAAAATTTCGATATCACAGAACTTTGAGAGCATTCTTAAGAGAAGGTATTTCTTTAGACAACAATAACAAAGGTAAATTTACTCCAATTCTTATTTAAGAACAGTAATCAGTGTTTAATTATCCACTCGCAGAATATTATGAATTGCTGAATTTTGACTTCAGCTGAATATGATAAATGGGTGAATTTTCAATCATAAACTAACCTGCCCTAGTAGTAACTATGTTGCCAAACACTGTCCTGCATCACTGGTAATTGTGTGCTTAGGAATTATAAGTTAATTTTAAATATACTCTGAGTAAAATATAATTGAAAAGATAAATATGTGTAAAAGAAAGAAAACGTAAACGTGAGGATCAGATAAGTTAATGCACAGGAAACACTTAGTAAACTGAAAAATGCAATGTGAATGTAAGACAGCATTACTATTTTTATAAACACAAATTGAGAGAGTATACCAACAGATTTTGGATAATATCTGTCATTATCTTCTCCCATAGTGAGAATGATCAAAATTTTATATATAAGAAATCCATGAATAGAAATACCTTTGAGCAATTTGCATTATTTCTGATCAGTGCTTTACATAAATGAAATTGTTAAAAGTTATGATTAAGAGCAAGAATAAAACACAACTCACAACTCTGATTACCGCCCCTTGGCAAAAAGAGAAAGCGAAAATCTTTCTAACCATCTAATAATGTGAGATATATAAAACAAATGATGATAAGACAAATATTAGACCTTATCGTTGTAGCCAAAAGAAATATACTTTCTTAATTTTTAAGAAAGCACAGGAGATCATGAACATTATCATACGCATATAGAGTATACCAGCAGAAGAATGTACATCATCTTCCACCAAGTCAATTTCCAACCTCGTTAACTCTCCAGAAGGTGGAAGCACAGGTAAATCCACACTTTTTCCCACATGCGCAGCACGAGGCTCTTCTACTATCTGCATCTACATTGTAAAGGACTCACAGTAAAATAGTTTGAATTATTTAGTCTGCAGATTAGCAAGAGAAGACGGCAATTAACTGACTTAAGACGAGATGATTTGTGGAAATAAAGAAATTTACAGAAATATGGAGACAGCATGGTAAAAGAATAGAGATTGTAAACACACACAGGGTTTCTAAAAATAGGTCTTTTCTCATTACTTTAATTTAGGCAAGCAAGTTATACAACTGCCTTGAGTCTCAGTTTATGCATCTACAAAATAGGAATGTTAAATACCTATTCCCTTTGAGCATTTGTGTGAGGATTAAGTGAGATAATGTGATGCTCCTCTCACCGAGCCTAGTACATGGTACACCTTCAAAATAACTTAATCCTCATTCCTATTAGCACTTCAAAGTATTTTAGGAGCCAAATATGTTTTTATGTGGATGGTGAGTGCTCTTCTTGAGATTTCTAAGATAGTTTATGAACCATCACAAACTGAAGTCTAGCTCTCAAGACCCTTCTCACTTAGGGGGAGTAGTTCCCTGATGTATTTTGATCCAAAGAAATGAAAATATAATCTGGCTTTAGAGCAAAGGGCTGAGATCTTTCTTCTACCAAGCAGCACTGACCCAGAAGACAGAAAAATACAAAAATTTGAATGCTGTCACAAATAAAAAGCAAACAACATGGTTTTAAAGTCTTCTTTAAATAGAAAACACAAAGTATTCTATGAATCTAAGTTTAATTTAGGACCAGAGACCATAAAATCCTATGCAACAACTCTGAGGGTCAATCAGGAGATTCTAGCAGGGAAATGAAGCAGCAGGTAAAAATAAATATGCAGCACTCTCATTTTCACTGAACAACATTTTCACGTTATTGCTAATTAGAAAAAGGAGGCGAAAACACGTTAATATACTGCATTTTGGCAAGCCTAGGCATAAGCATGCCAAAAGTGTGATAACACTAAATAAAAATCGACATAACTTGTGAGCCATAGGCTGCATGCTCTTCATTCAAAACAGATTAGAGCTTATCAGAAACAAAGGCAAAAAGGTGATCAAGTAAATGTAAATACTTTTCCAAATAATTTTCCAGCACTTCATAAAAACTTATATATTGATTTAAGTAGCGATCACTGTTATTTTTATATCACCAAGGTTTTTATGGTCATTATTTCTAATTAAAACTAGAACTGTTTGACATAATTTCATTAAAAATCTTCCAAAAAATAAGTATTTGAGTAACCTCTTGATCTGTATCTTGAATACTTTCAAGGGACACTGAAGAACACGGTGCTTCAAAACTCTGAAACGCAAAGTAATTTTATTAGTTAAGAATGAAGCAGATACCCAGGGTAGGGTTTTCCAGCCTGGGCACTATTGACACTTGGGGTCGGATAATTCTTTGCTTTGGGGGCTGTTCTGCACATTGTAGGATGTTTAGCAGTATCTCTGGCCTCAGCCCACTAGATATCACTAGCACGACCCGCTCCCTCTCCTGACAATCAACAATGTCTCCACGAAGGCAGTTGCCGAATGCCCCCTAAGGGGCAAAACTACCCCCAGATGAGAAACTGCCCCTAGAATAGAAAAGCCTCATTCTGTTAAGTCATGAAAGACGGTAGAAATTCTTTAGGGTTTTCTCATTCATATATGCATTCCTACAAATATTCATATTCTGAGAAAAAAACTATATGCCACTCTAAGAAATAGAAAGAACCATGGCAAAGGTAAACAGGCTGGCCTTCGGTGGTGGGAAGTTTTCATCCAGAAGTAACTGAGCCATTTCTAAAAGGGACATGACAAAACAACAAAGGGAACTTGAAGATTATAACATGGTTGAGGAGGAAAACCCAAAAAACGCACAATTGTATTACACAGGGGTGGAGCACCAGAGGTTTGTGCTTTATTTCTGGTCTTCCAGCAGAGATTGAAAATCTCTCCACTAACTCCAGTGTCTCACTGGCACTTTTGCTGAGTGGACGAGACCTACCTGACCCTACAAACCAGTAGGGAACTTGGCAAAAGACACTACTAAACCAAATTATCTTCTAAGAATTCTCCAAGTTAACACCAAACTCACATGTATTTTACAGGAGGCTACACATGGTACAAATTACAGACCCTCTTTAAACAAGTGTATCGAATGCTGCTTCATTGGGAATTCAGCTTCCAACCTAACTGCCTAACATCCATCTTCACGTGATATAACACTTTATACGTCACACACTTAGGCCCATGACAGCTTTTCTATTCCATGACCCTGGATTTCATGATCCCTTCTCCACCTGATTTTCAAGCTCACTAGATCTTTAAGGTTCTCTTCAGCTAAGAAGTGCCAAGCAAGCTAATAGCAGAACTTCCTGAAGCTCCTGACATTTGAAATCTTTAATTCTGTCACTTACGTCACTACTACCCTTCACTCTCTTTGACCACAGGCCACTTCCAGTGACTTCAATAAATTTTCTATCACCCCCAAATCCAGAAAAGTTCATGTCAATTGTCCCTGAAAACTTCCTCCTTATCCAAAAAGAAAGTCTTAATGGGCATTTAACTATTTGCCCTCCCCCACCATGCTTAATAAATACATGGAATGGGATGAAGCTTTCCCTAGGGATGACAAAAAGAATACCAACAATGAGGGTAATAATGGTTTTACCTACTGGAGTGGTTCTAAAGTGAAAATCTGATTAGACTGCTTCCCTGATTACATTTCAGGGGCTCTGTACTATCTACAGAATACAAGATAGAAAACCAATCTTTCCCATGGGATATGAAGTAATACATTGGCTTCCTCTCTAACTTCTTCTCCTATGGATTCTCCACATATCTCAACTCCAGTCATACTGACCAGCTTAGTGCCCACGCACACTCTTGCCATTCAATTTCACAACTCTGTGCCATTACACACACTAGCCCTCAACCGTGGTGGGACAAAACTGCTATTCCTTGCTCTATATACCCTTAACACCAAGCTTAAGAATCTCCACATTTGTGAGCCCTCCCTAAACTCATCCCAAAATTTATACTAACACCAACCCAATTCTTAGGGCTCTACTATTTCCTTCACTGTATCACAGAGTATTTGTTTACAAATCTCCCTCCCTGGGAACTTCTTGAGGATAAAGAGCACCTTATTTATCTTTAAGTCCCTAGAACCTAGAAACATACCTGGTACATAATAAGTACATTTAATTAATGTTTGATAAACTGATAAATTTCTACTTCACAGACTTGTAAGGATTAAGTGGGATACTGTTTGTAAAAGTGGCCTATAAGTGACAAATCTCTAGAACATTAATTTGCCATGGTGAGGGAAGGGCGCAAACTCAGAGTGGTCTATATCAAAGGACTCCAAGACCTCAGAAACAGAAGAAGTTATTTTCTCTCAGGAAAGTATAACAAGATTTCTAAACCACAGGATTACTAAATCCAGAAAATACAATTATTTCCTTGTAAAGTACACTCATTATTTCAGGCAGATAATTATCTATTGCGGAATTTGTGAGGAAAACGACAATAAACATAATATTAAGATGATTAGCTACAGTCAATAATATACTAAAGATAATATATTCAAGAAAGAACAATATTTCCTTACTGCTCCTGTGTCTCAATGACTTTAAGTCAGATAAGACTGCTATTAAAGGCATAGTTTATAAAGAGTATTAATTCCAATAACTGGAAAGTAATCATGTGTGGGGGCCTGGAATTGGCCATCCCAAGATATGTCTCTTTGGCATGATGATTATTTGGGGCTGGAAGGCAACTGGTAAGTAGAATTTACTTACCCTTTATAAGAGACATTTACATTGTAAAGGAAATCTCCATCTGTAACGATATCTCCCTCTCTACCAGGAAGAAGGGGGGATGACCTTATCTCTAGAGACTTAATCAATGGGGAAGGCAAGCACTTAAATCTGCATTTGTTTATTGTGCCTGTCTGGTAACCTCCTGTAACTGACTCCCCCCACCCCTAACATCATCCTTTGTCTTCAGCTGGATATGATGTTTGGGGTGGTGGTTTCAGCCATTTTGGTGAGTTGCTTGGCTTGCCTGAGCCTCTCCCATGTATACATTGACAAATAGAAATGGCAAGCAATAGGATATATTGGAGTACACGAGGAAGCCATTTGGTGTAAACCTAATTCGGCCTGACTTTGCATTTTTCCAAAAGGACCTGACTGTGGCCATTGAGCACGCACTGCATATCTGCTTTAAAACATTTACTATGGCAAGAACAAATGGCCTTAAGACAAAGGTGCAACTTCCCCCCCACATTGGCATTTCCTTAAGGATAAGCATCTTTCCTTAGGCTAGGAACTGATTGCTGCACTCACCTTCGACCACCCAACTCACCTGTGACCACCCAGCTTGAGACAACAGACCTGCCACCCTGCTGTGTTCACCGAGACAGCAGACCTATCTGCTGTTTCCATCAATCACTGTGCTGACAGAGCAGTCTCGCGACTATTGTAAAATGGACATTTCAATCCTACATGAAACATCCTGTTTGGGGGTATATAACCACTCTGTGCACCCCACTTCTTCGGTACCCTTTCTTCCTTCGGGAAGAAAGGCCCTGGGCCATGGTCCTCAGAATATAAAGCTTTGTTTAATTTTCTCCTGCTATTCTGTCTCCTGTGAATTTAATTAGTTCTCCAGCCAGACGAACCAAGAGAGGGTAGAGGAAATGTGTTCCTCCCCTACACATGCAAAAACTGCTTCCCCTACAACTTAATATTCATGCTATGTACCTCCTTCGGTTTGTGTAGCAATTCAGTATAGAGACCAAAGGAACCCAGAAGATGCATTGCAGGGATTTCTCATACTATTCCTGAGGTGTACACCACAAGAAGAAGATGAAGCAATGATACGACGATGTTTACTGAACATGCTGGCAACTTCAAGTTCCTTTCTTGCATTTACTCTAGGGAACTAATTATAACACAGGAGAAAACTGGAGCTTTCCTTTAAGAAAGCAATAAAAAGAACAAACTCAATTCTTTCTCTCTTTGGACCCTTTAAGTTCACTGAACAAAAAGTGCTCTCTCTCAAGCTCTTCTGGCCTTGCTCTTTATAATCCCTCCGTTTTTCACAGGAAGTATCTTATACTGCGATCTATAGTCTTGATTCCTAAAAGCAGGTAGGTTCAACCACCACTATTTCAAGCAGTCTCTAAATTTCAGAATTTCTGAAGTTTTCAAGTTCTAAAGTTACCGAAGTTCTAAAAGTTTTCTTAAAGGTAAATAATTTGCCATAGAAACAAAGCTATAGAGATTAGTTTCTCAAATTAGTCCACAAAAGCCAATTTATTACATAATTTCAAAGCAAACTAGATGTGCCAAGCTTTGTAGCCTGGATCTCTGTACATGTACAGTCAACAATGGACCGCATATGCTACTGTGGTCCCACAGATTAGTACTGTATAGCATTGCTGTGTAGTATAGGCTATACTATCTAGGTTTGTGCAAGTATGGTGGGAGAGGAAGAAATTTTCCTCTACCCTTCTAGATTCTTCTGGCTGGTAAGATTAAATTAACATGAGACAGATTAACATGAGAAAAACAAACAAATGCTTAATAACACATATATATGGGAGAAATCTAGGAAAACTGAGTAACTTGCCAAAATGGCTGAAACTCTCACCTTAAATAACATCCTCAGCTAAAGACAAAAGATGTCGGGGACGGGCAGAGTCAGGGACTTCAAAGGGAAGGAAGATAATTTACAAGTAGGTGAAAAGGAGCAAATATTTGGAAAACAAGTGTTGGGCCATACAGAAACAGATGGACACAAAGGGGAGCCCAACAAACAGGCTTGTCTAGGTTCCTCCCTGTCTACCACCTAGTTCATGTTGTGCTAAGGTGATAGCTCACTTCCTGAGACACGTTTTTTACATTCGTTTAGGCAGTTAAGGGGAAGGTAACGTGAAAGACTTCCTGAATCTTTTGTTTCTTAAAAATAACCAACCTAAAGTAATCTCCATGTTGAAGAGACACATTTTGGGGTGGTAAATTTTGTTTCCCTTCAGTACACTCTATGATGTTCGCACAATGACAAAATCACCTAACCACACATTTCTCAGAACACATCCCTTCGTTAAGGGTTCATTAACGCAGGACTGTAGTTCCCTTTGCCTAGAACATCCCTCCTTCTCCCATCCCACCCACCTCGCCTTCGCCTGAATAATTCCTATGCATTCTTTAGTTCTCAGTTTAAACATTACCCCCTCCAGTAAACCTTTCTTAACTAATCCCTCCACAGTGTACCAAGGCCATGTTAATCCTCCACTGTAATCCCATATTAAGTGATAAGTACTTATCAGACTTAGGGTGACAGCTTGCATGTCTCCTCACAGGAATAAGTCTCTGAAAACAGACTGTGACTGCAGTGCCTGGCACACAGGGGCACTCCAAAAATAATTTGTTAAAGCTATTCCGGATATTAAGCCCTGGGTGTTCTATAGTACCTGGGGTTACAGAAGAGCCTAAGACACTGGAGCAGTGCTTTCTGAAAGGACTATCTCTAACTGCATCTTTCTACATTTTTACACATTCCCTTCTATTACTTATCCTTCATGCTTACCAGGATATCTTCCTAAGGAACTTGGAATTAAAAGGGCAAAATAAAGGAACCAATACAAATCTTCCTAACTAAATTTGAATCAGCCCTCTACGATCATAATCAGTGAAAGGAACAACTCAAATCTGACCATATTGAAACTCTTCACTAAAACCTGTATTCTTCATTTTGTACTACTTTACCTGGGTTAGGTTTGCACTAGAACTTGAATCATTACTTTCATGATGCTCACGATGATATTTTCCTTTTGACTCATGAACAGTCTGCTTACACGTGGAATCTGAAAATAAACGTTCTCTTGGGTGCCTAGTCAAATTTAATGACACCCGGCAGCCTTCCAGGCATTCTTTGTTCTCCAGCTTAGTCTTCGACTTGGTAGAATCTACACTGAAGACACTTCCTCCTACAAGCTTCTGGAGAGTATCACAGGATTTTTGCTGGGATTTTGAAACTGATCTTCCTTCTTCTAGATTTGAGGGTTCCTTAATTATCTTGTTGGAACTGTAATCCTGAGAAAACTGGATTCTCTTCCATTTCTCCAAAACACATTTTTCAGAACTGTCTCCAAATTTATTGTACTTTTCTTTCTTGTGTTCCTTCATCTTCTCCCTCTGAGCAAGTAAATGAGCCCATCTTTTCCATTTGCCTTCAGCTTTGGGTTTCACATCTTTGGCAATCTCAGGACTGCTAAAGTTTTTATTTCCATGGTCAAGCTTACTCCCAACATTTGTCAATTTACTATCTTTCACTTTAAAATCTACACATTTATTGATATCCTTTTTAGTTCCATTTGAAGAAAAACTCTGGGAAATCATTTGATTATTATTTGAATATGATGCTTCTTGGAGTTTAACGGGTCCTTGGGATGAAGAACTGATTTTTGGTCTCTTTCATGCAGTGTCACTTTCTACATTCAGTCTGTAAAGCAGTACAGAAACCAATGTTACATTATGATTACACACGATTATACATAATGTTGCACTGTATCATTTTAGTTAGGAAATAACATAACTGGACTGACGCAAACTTCATAAAAAGTAAGAAATGGCTACATTAAGAATGAAGTAGAGGGGCCAGCCGGGTGGTGTAGTGGTTAAGTTCACACACTTTGCATTAGTGGCCCAGGGTTCAGGGGTTCGGATTCCAGGTGCAGACCTGGCACTGCTCGTCAAGCCAAGCTGTGGCAGCATCCCACATAAAATATAGGAAGACTGGCACAGATGTTAGCTCAGCGACAAATTTCCTCAAGCAAAAAGAGGAGGACTAGCAACAGATGTTATCCCAGGGCCAATCCTCCTCACCAAAAAAAAAAAAAAGAAGAAGAAGAAGTGGAAGGATTACTCAACAAATGGGTGTTGCAATAATCAGTTTACTATTTGGAAAAAGTCCAAATTTACAGCTTTATATAATACCAGACAGCATAAATGAAAATTAAAAGGGCTTGGAATTGGTATTTGTTATAAATGTGACAGATTATTAGTCTTAGTTAATAAAAAGCTCATCAAAAACTACTAAGACTCTAGAATAGGACGTCAACAGAAAATTAATGAAAAAGAAAAAGAGAACAGCTAATAAACATTTGGGGAAAGTCTGACTTCTCTAGGAATCACAGACACACTAATTACAACATATCATTTTCTTCTATCAAATTAGCAAAAGATTTTAAAGTAACATTAAATATTGGCAAGAAGTTATAAAGTGGACTCTCTCATATGTTCCTGGTGGAAATGCAAAATGATACAATTCCACAAAATAATTTGACAATATAATTAAGAATTCTAAAAATACTCATATTCTTTCACGTCTCAGTAATTACCATTTTAGAAATCTATACCAAGGTGAAAAAAATCTGAAATGGACTAAAAAATAAAAAGATATTCAATTCAGGATAACTTATAATAGCAAAAAATCAGGCAGAAAGTAAATGCTAAAATTTTGGAAATGACTAAGAAACATATCATTCTATCAAATATGACAGAATACCATAGTCATTTCAAATGATGTTTATACAAAGATTTCAATAACATAACAAAAAATATTGATATAACATTAAGCAAAAAACAAGCAGGGCACAAATCTGTATACATAATGTGATCTCAACAATTTAAATAAGCATAGTAAAAAGGCCAGAAAGAAATGTGCTAAACTATCAGAAACAGCAATAGCTAGAGGTAGTAATAATATTTTCCTTTTTAAAGTAGATATTACTTTGTAGTCAAAATGAAACACAATACAGTAATTTATATTAATAAACCCTTGCGTGTTCTAAGTGCCTGCCACTCTGGAGAGGCAGCGGAGGACACACCACGTAGAGTCCTTACCCTCAAATGGATTACAGTCCAGCAGGGGAGAAAGAGATGGCAAATAAGTGACTTCCCAAGTAATTAATCATGCAAGAGCAAACTGTAAACATCACAGAGTTTTTATAGGAGTTTTACTTGAGTCTTCATCTGGTTTTATTTTCTTTGCTATCTTCCTACAAAAAGACTGCCTATCATTATCTACCTGTTATTAAGTAACAATAAAACAAAACTTCACATTTTAATGGGAACTTGCTTGGCATCTAATAGTATATCATGTAAGGTGTCAACTGTATTAAAGAAAAATCAGGAAAACAACCACTTTAAGAGGCCCCTGCAGTTCTCGGAGCATTTCCATATTCCTCTTTGATGTGTTCTTCCCAATAGCCCTGTGCTGCATATTTCATAGCAATCTACGCACCATGTTCTGTATGGTCATAAATAATGAAAACTCAACATTACAAGGCCTTTTAAAAGACCAATAAAATTAAATCTTAAAATTACCTCTTATCAGCTAGTTTTGTGAAATGCTGTAGTAAGATAGTGCAGTTTTATATTTGCAACCCAAAATACTAAAGTTCTGAGATCTTTTTAGACATAAAAGTTAGACATGCAGCAAATACTTTTTTATCAATGACTTAGTGTAAAATCCATATTCAGCTGAAGCTGAATAGCATCATCCTGGATTGAACGCTTACGCCAAAAGAATAAATGTGAAATTTTGTCAAGATCTAATTATAATTAGCTTATTTTAAAACTTAGTAACCATTTTAAAATGTAACATGCTGCACGAACAATAACTTCTCAACATTATCAGCTCCTAGATTGCTCCGTTGCTCATGATAATGCACATTTAGGATACTAAATTACATACTTAATCTCAACTTAGGTCAATTGAAGAATAAAGTACTTTTCAGCTAATTCTGCCAGTAATGGGTACTGCTGATAGCAATACTGTCATCTCTCTAATAGTAACTGAGGCAAAACTTATCTCCTTTTCAACTCCTGGAATTAAAGACTTGGTCAATGGTGAAGATGCAATTTTATCGACAAAATCCCACAAACTGAAAGTGTGCTGCTTCTAGAAAGGCTTTCTGAGTCTTTTCAAAAACAGACTTAAAGTTGTTGCCCTTTTTACATTTTTATTGATAATACATCTTTATGTACTTAAACCACAGAGCTGGAATTGTGGCAATGGTACAATGTAACTGGCTTTCAGAATGACAAAATTCTCTCTGATTTTCCATCTGCATCTCAGCTTTCGCTGTTTGCACACCAATTTCGAGGCCTTCCCCATAGTTGAATATGGAGATTTTTACAGAAGATGCCATATACTATAAATAAATACTTGTAACCTTAAGGCAAACTAGTTTGCTTACTTTTCCAACAAGTAAATAACAGCAAACAAACCACTTTCTCTGCAGGCAACGATTGTCAGAAATCCTGCACTCGTTTTTTTTGTGGGGTGTTTTTCTTGGTGAGGAAGATTGGCCCTGAGCTAACATCTGTTGCCAATCTTCCTCTTTGCTTGAGGAGGATTGTCACTGAGCTAACATCTGTGCTAATCTTCCTCTATTTTATGTGGGATGCTGCCACAGCATGGCTTGACAAGCGGTGCTCGGTTCACACTGGAGATCCAAACCTGTGAACTGTGGGCCTCCAAAGCGTAGTGTGCGAACTTAACCACTATGCCCCAGACCAGTCCCTGCACTGTTGATATTAATGTCTGCAAAAGCACAGTGTTACAGCATTCTTTCATCCAAGTAACCTTTTAAATATGCAATAGCTCCTATAACATATTGTTTAAGTATATGACAAGGAAGTTCTAAAATATCTTGTATGTCAAATAGTTTGTCTTTGTTTATTTATTTATTTATTTATTTATTTATTTATTTTTGAGGAAGATTAGCCCTGAGCTAACATCTGCTGCCAATCCTCCTCTTTTGGGGGAGGAAGACTGGCCCTGAGCTAACATCCATGCTCATCTTCCTCTACTTTATATGTGGGACACCTTCCACAGCATGGCTTGTCAAGTGGTGCCATGTCCACACCCAGGATCCAAACCGGCAAACCCCAGGCTGCCAAAGTGGAACATGTGCACTTAACCGCTGCGCCACCAGGCCAGCCCCAGTTTGTCTTTGACAAAAGAAAATTTCACTACAAGTTACACGTAGAGTGCTTGCCAATATTTGCAAGTGAATATTCAGATATTAGCAATGAATCCAAATGCCATGCCTTGCTCATATTATTGACATTGTTACCCTTATGATGTTATATGATGATAACCCACACAGTGGTATGGTCATTGATCACATGTGGGTTCAGGGATGCAGAAATGTTGTTGAAGTAGGCATTCAACTATTCAGCATTGCAAAGGCTGAAGCCAAATAGCGGCTTTTGAGTAAATTCATGAATCCTTAGAATAATGTAAATGCTAATCCAAAAATAATTCAGCAACATTATTTTTTCCTCCTCCCAAGATTATGTGAACAAGTCTAAGGCGGTAATATACAGATCAGAAGTCTGTTTACACTCTTATACATGGATATAAAATCAAGGGCTAGAAAATGTGCCCTTAAGCAAATCAAACAGTGTTTTAGAACTCAAAAGAAAAGAAAAAAAGTATACTAGTACAAAAGGCATTAAAAACCCAGTCCGAAAAATTCAGAAAGTGATAGCATAACATGATATTTGCGACAGAACATACTTCCACAGATAACAACACAGAAGCAAAGTATCACAAAAACTAGGAGGAGATGATCCAAAAGAAAAGCTGAAGAAGAGTCAGAGACAAGCTGGATTTGTTGTTTTTAGCAAACATAACTGAGCTTGTCTGGAAAGCAGAACTTTTATTTCTATACTTAATGCCATTTTACTTGTTTTCTCATAACTCCCTATTTTCAGAGAAACCTTGATATTATCAACTTTGATCATGCATTATACTTTTTATATTTACCCCCATTAGTGGCAAGAAATTCCTTTACCACAAAATTCTCTGAAATTTTTATCCAAAGAATGCAGAAGTTAAAGATCAATAATCTCCAATATTCTCCTATCCCCCAAGTTCTTTAGTTGTAGCCACATTCAGTTTAATTCACATGGTTTTAAAGCCATTTCAATTCAATAAGCTATATAGTCTCTTCATGGGTGATATGTAAAAATAATTTATCCAAAATTTCTAAATCAGGCTCGTGACTTTTTCTGTAACTATATGTAATGAAGTGACAAATAAAAATGGCAAGCAATAGGATATATTGGAGAATATGAGGAAGCCATTTGGTGTAAACCTAATTCGGCCTGACCTTGCCTTTCCAAAAGGGCCTGACCGAGGCAGTTGAGCATGCATTGTATATCTGCTTTAGAGATTCCCTATGGCAAGAGCGAAGGCCCTTGAGATAAAGGTGCAACTTCCCTCCCGCTCCCAATGTTGGCATTTCCTTAAGGATTAAGCATCTTTCCTTAGGCTAGGAACTGATTGCTGTGCTCACCTGTGACCACCCAGCTTGAGACAATAGACTTGCCTCCTGCTACGCCCAGCCCACCGAGATAGCAGACCCACTACCTGCTGTGTCCATCAAGCGCTGTGCCCAAAGGGCAATCTTGTGACTACTGTGGGAGGGACATTTCAATCATATGTAAAGCATCCTCTTGGGGGTATATAACACAGGGCGCCTTCCCGCTCCGCAAAGGTCCGAAGCGTGTGGGCGGGGCCGCAGGAGTTCTGCCAGGAGGGTGTCCCTGTCGCTGTCCGCAGTCCACCGCCGGAGGGGGGGGGGCGGGGCAACGGCCGGGCAGCGTCTGGGCGGCGGCGCGCGCGCGCGTGAGGAGAGGAGAGGAGCGCGCGGCTGCTGGGCCGCCGTCCTGGGAGGCGTGGGAGGCGTCGGCGAGCCGCGCCTGCCTGCCCAGAGCCGAGCCCGGCGGAGTCCGGCCGCGCTGTGCTGCTCTCTCCCGGGCCGGGCTCGTCCGTTCCCCCGGCGTCCGTGGACGGCGCTCCGCGTCCCCGCTGGGCACAGCAGCCCGGGCCGTGCACAGCCACGGCCGCTAGCCTGAGGAGGCCGTCCTTCAGCTCCCGCTCTTCCTGCTCGCCGGACACGGACGACCGGGGCGCCTGCGAAGAGGATTCCATCTGAGAGAGGTACCTGGGGGGCGTGGGCCTGGGGGCTGGTGGGAGGCGAGCGCGTCCCTGAGGAATAGGCTTGTGCGCCGAGAGGTGCCCGTCAGGTGGCGGGACAGCTGTGCGGCGCGGGGAGCGAGGGGGTCTCTTCGTGCGCTTGAGGCGTTCGTGGAACGGGCGGTGTGTGCCGGGCACGGGGCCAGCCTGGGCATGCGGTGCCCGGGAGTCGGGCGCTGGAAGCGCCAGCCGTGGTCTCGGCTTCTCGGAAGGACAGGCGCGAAGTCGATAAGGACACTGGTCTCGAGGCGTTCTGAGGAGTGCAG
This sequence comes from Equus caballus, assembly GCF_041296265.1. Lineage (NCBI taxonomy): Eukaryota > Metazoa > Chordata > Mammalia > Perissodactyla > Equidae > Equus > Equus caballus. Next base: position 7,702,693 of record NC_091713.1, read on the forward strand.
GTCTCCCTCTTTTCGAGGCTACGTTCCGTTGGGGTTTTCCTGAAGCCTGTTGTGGCCCTGAAGCTCAGGCCGGTTCAGGGGAAGTGGCCTGTCGAGGGCCACGTAAGATTTGTGTGCAGAGCCAGTGCTTTCCAAAGCCCTTGACTGTGCAGAAGTCTACCTGTTAGGGGTGCAGTGGGGGCTGTCCGGGGAGCGTTGTGAGCAGAGGTATGTGCCCCACACTTGAAAGCATGGAAGAGAAAGCGTGAGGCTGGAGGGTGCTCCGTTCGTTCCCTCCTTGCACAGAAAGTCTGGAGAGTTGACTTTGGGACAAGTCCTTCCTTTCCTCTGGTCGGTGCGTGTTCAGTGGTCTGGACACTTGGTGAGCAAGACTGACAGGCTGTTTGACGTACTGGCCCTCACAGCCTGGTTGGAAAGGACAGACAGGCAGCAACCAATTACCTAGGAGATACGTAAAAGCAATTTTGTGTCGAGTGTTGAGAAAGACGGCATTTCCTGTTAGACTTGGTGACTTAGGCAGTGATGTTGAAGCTGAGAGCAGATGCCTAAAAGAAAAGGAGGACCTGGGCGGGAGAGTGTTGGGACAGGGCAAGGGAGGAGTAGGGCCTGTCAGAGGAGCTGAAAGCATGCCCTGGAGACTGGGGCCGCCGCGTAGGGACTGTAGGGTGGGGAAAAGAAAACTTTTCGATTGAGGCTGGCGCTTTCTCTAGGTTTTTGGGGACTAAGCGTGGTGATTCAGAACGTGGACTCTGGAGCCAGACTCTGTCAAATGGGTCCTGGCTCTGCCACCTACGGGCTGTGTGAACTTGGGCAAGTTACTGTACCATTCTGTGTGTCAGTTTCCTGATCTGTAAAACGGGGATGATTATCGTACACACTCCATAGGTGAGTGTAAAGGTTAGAGGATATTTCATATCCGTAAAGTACTTCGAGCAGTGTCTGGCCTTTAGTAGGCATTGGTAGTGGTTGATTAAAGAAATGGATGAATGCATACATAAGTATTCAAGGCTTGGAGGCTGTCCCTGGTGAAGCGTGTGAACTGGAATGGATTACACCCAACTTTGTTTTGTTTCCTTTCCAGCTTGCAGTTGCTACTGACCGCATCTGCAGCACTGTGGCATTAGAAATAATCTCCCTCGACTTGGCCGCTCTTGGTAAAACAATCTAATGCTGTCCAAATTATCCCAGGGAAACAAAAGCCTTTTCAGTGGCATAGTAGGGTTAGGCTTATTTAATATGCATTGTTTATATGGGTTTGTTTAGTGTTTCTTGGTAACCTTTTCTTTCTTTCATTCTTTCTTTCTTTCTTTATTTTTTTTTTTGGTAAAGCTGCTCGGTTAAAAAAAGCAGATTAGCTATGAAATGGTTCAGAGCCAGAGAAAAGTAGAGAGTCGTGTAAGCAGAGCACGCCTTTCCTTGACTCTCTGTCGAGAGCTTTTGTGATTCCAGCTGCTCTCTGCCTCAGACGAGGTGCCCTCTGCGTGTGCAGTCATCTAAACAGTGCAGGGTCTGGGACCGTGGAGAATCCAAGGCAGTATAGTCATGCTTTGCTTAACAGTGGGGATGAGTTCTGAGGAGTGTGTCATGGTCAGGCAATCTCGAGACTGTGCAAACCCCACGGAGTTCCTAAACCTGGATGGCGGAGCCTCCTACACACCTAGGCCATATGGGACTAATCTGATGGGACCCCCGTTGTTGACTGAAACGTCCCGAGGTAGGGCATGACTGGACTTCCCAACTCCAGGGGCACGGAAGTGTAGCCTGTGGGGCTTTTGAAAAGAACAGAGATGCTCAAGGCCTACTCTGGACCCACTGACTCAGAATCTACTGGGATAGTTCCCGGCTTTAAAGGCCAGACGTAGTCCTCCTCTGCAGACATCCCCTCAACGGTTTTTCACAGTGGGTTTTCCCTCCTCTGAGAAAACAGGCCAAGAGATTGTGAGGATCCATAATTAGTGTTTTAAGACCTTTAGCAGGACTCGGTTTTTTTCACGTTCTGGGATCTGCATCTCCACTGGAATGTGTTAAACCTTGAAATCTTGTCCAAAAGTCATGTCATTACCTAGGGAATCCTTCTGTGAATTGCAGGCAGATTGCCATCTTTCTGCTTCCGCCTCCTCACCTTTGCAATGGGGAGAATAACAGTAACCTACCTTTTGGATGTGAGGATTAAATGAGACAGTTGGTGTAGAGCAGTCGGCGCAGGATCTGGCACAAAGTGAAGCCTTCAATCAATTATGATGACAGTAGTCTTGATTTCCCTCCAGTCGGAATATAGTTTACTTGAAGTTGGTGGCTGTGTCACAGCTGTGTCTCAGGCTGGTGCCTGCCGCCCTGAGCTAAGCCATAAAGATCCCGGGAATAACTTTTCAAAAGCCTGTTAGCCTCTTGAGGCTCCTACACTTTTTTATCTTATTTTATTTTATTTTATTTTATTTTATTTTATTTTATTTTATTGCAGTAACAGTGGATTCTAAGATGATATAGCTTTCAGATGTACGTTGCAATATATTTCGAATTCTGTGTAGATTACATCGTGTTCACCCCCCCGAAAACTACAGTCCGTCACCTCACATGTGAGCCTCATCGCCCCTTTTGCTCTCTCCCCTCCTCCCTCCCACTATGGTAACCACCAATCCGGTCTCCTTGGTTCTGTGTGCGTTTGTCATTGTTTTTTTTCTTCTACTTATGAGTGAGATCACAAACACCGTGTGGTGTTTGACATTCTCCCTCTGATTTATTTCACTTCACATAATACCCTCAAGGTCCATCCACGTTGTCACAAATGGCCGGATCTCATCATTTCTTAGGGCCGAGTAGCATTCCATTGTGTAGACATACCACATCTTCTTTATCCATTCTTCCCTTGATGGGAAACCTAGGTGGCTTCCAAGTTCTGGCTGTTGTGAATAATGCTGCAGTGTACCTAGGGGTGCATGTGTCATTCTGCGTTGGTGTTTTCAAGCTCTTTGGATGAATAGCCAGCAGTGGGCTAGCTGGATCCTACATATGGTAGATGTATTCTTAGTTTTCTGAGGATACTCCGTACTGCTTTCCACAGTGGCTGCACCAGTCTGCCCTCCCACCAGCAGTGCAGGAGAGTTCCCTTCTCTGCACATCCTCTCCGACACTTGTCTCTTGTCTTGTGAATTAGAGCCATTCTGACCAGAGTAAGGTGACATCTCCTTGTAGATGTGATTTGCATTTCTCTGATCGCTAATGATGTTGAGCCCCTTTCCATATGCCTGTTGGCCATCCGTATACCTTCTCTGGAGAAATCCCTGCTCAGATCTTTTGCCTGCCTTTTCAATTGGGTTGTTGATTTTTTTTTGCTGTTGAGATGTATGAGTTCTTTCTGTGTTTTGGATGTTAACCCCTTATCCGATATACGGTTTGCAAGTAGCTTCTCCCAGTTGTTAGGTCGTGTTTTGGTTTTGTGGATGGTTTCCTTTGCGGTGCAGAAGACTTTTTTGACTTTGATGTAGTCCCATTTGTTCCTTTTGTATTTTGTTTCCCTTGCCCAGTCAGACGTGGTACTTGAAAATAGGCTGCTAAGACTGATGTCAAAGAGCATACTGCCTCTGTTTTCTTGTAGACGTTGCATGGTTTCGGGTGTGACATTCAAGTGAAAGCCGAGGGTGGAGGCTGCAGTTCCCCGAGAGCGAGCGTAGCGGGGACCCTGCGTCCCTGTCAGCGCACCTTCCCGCTCCGCGAAGGTCCGAAGCGTGTGGGCGGGGCCGCAGGAGTTCTGCCAGGAGGGTGTCCCTGTCGCTGTCCGCAGTCCACCGCCAGAGGGGGGAGGGGGGGCGGGGCAACGGCCGGGCAGCGTCTGGGCAGCGGCGCGCGCGCGCGTGAGGAGAGGAGAGGAGCGCGCGGCTGCTGGGCCGCCGTCCTGGGAGGCGTGGGAGGCGTCGGCGAGCCGCGCCTGCCTGCCCAGAGCCGAGCCCGGCGGAGTCCGGCCGCGCTGTGCTGCTCTCTCCCGGGCCGGGCTCGTCCGTTCCCCCGGCGTCCGTGGACGGCGCTCCGCGTCCCCGCTGGGCACAGCAGCCCGGGCCGTGCACAGCCACGGCCGCTAGCCTGAGGAGGCCGTCCTTCAGCTCCCGCTCTTCCTGCTCGCCGGACACGGACGACCAGGGCGCCTGCGAAGAGGATTCCATCTGAGAGAGGTACCTGGGGGGCGTGGGCCTGGGGGCTGGTGGGAGGCGAGCGTGTCCCTGAGGAATAGGCTTGTGCGCCGAGAGGTGCCCGTCAGGTCGCGGGACAGCTGTGCGGCGCGGGGAGCGAGGGGGTCTCTTCGTGCGCTTGAGGCGTTCGTGGAACGGGCGGTGTGTGCCGGGCACCTGCCCAGGGGCCAGCCTGGGCATGCGGTGCCCGGGAGTCGGGCGCTGAAGCGCCACCCGTGGTCTTGGCTTCTTGGAAGGACAGACGCGAAGTCGATAAGGACACTGGTCTCGAGGCGTTCTGAGGAGTGCGGGTCTCCCTCTTTTCGAGGCTACGTTCCGTTGGGGTTTTCACGAAGCCTGTTGTGGGCCTGAAGCTCAGGCCGGTTCAGGGGAAGTGGCCTGTCGAGGGCCACGTAAGATTTGTGTGCAGAGCCAGTGCTTTCCAAAGCCCTTGACTGTGCAGAAGTCTACCTGTTAGGGGTGCAGTGGGGGCTGTCCGGGGAGCGTTGTGAGCAGAGGTATGTGCCCCACACTTGAAAGCATGGAAGAGAAAGCGTGAGGCTGGAGGGTGCTCCGTTCGTTCCCTCCTTGCACAGAAAGTCTGGAGAGTTGACTTTGGGACAAGTCCTTCCTTTCCTCTGGTCGGTGCGTGTTCAGTGGTCTGGACACTTGGTGAGCAAGACTGACAGGCTGTTTGACGTACTGGCCCTCACAGCCTGGTTGGAAAGGACAGACAGGCAGCAACCAATTACCTAGGAGATACGTAAAAGCAATTTTGTGTCGAGTGTTGAGAAAGACGGCATTTCCTGTTAGACTTGGTGACTTAGGCAGTGATGTTGAAGCTGAGAGCAGATGCCTAAAAGAAAAGGAGGACCTGGGCGGGAGAGTGTTGGGACAGGGCAAGGGAGGAGTAGGGCCTGTCAGAGGAGCTGAAAGCATGCCCTGGAGACTGGGGCCGCCGCGTAGGGACTGTAGGGTGGGGAAAAGAAAACTTTTCGATTGAGGCTGGCGCTTTCTCTAGGTTTTTGGGGACTAAGCGTGGTGATTCAGAACGTGGACTCTGGAGCCAGACTCTGTCACATGGGTCCTGGCTCTGCCACCTACGGGCTGTGTGAACTCGGGCAAGTTACTGTACCATTCTGTGTGTCAGTTTCCTGATCTGTAAAACGGGGATGATTATCATACACACTCCATAGGTGAGTGTAAAGGTGAGAGGATATTTCATATCCGTAAAGTACTTAGAGCAGTGTCTGGCCTTTAGCAGGCGTTAGTAGTGGTTGATTAAAGAAATGGCTAAATGCATACCTAACTATTCAAGGCTTGGAGGCTGTCCCTGGTGAAACGTGTGAACTTGAATGGATTACACCCAACTTTGTTTTGTTTCCTTTCCGGCTTGCAGTTGCTACTGACCGCGTCTGCAGCACTGTGGAATTAGAAATAATCTGCCTCGACTTGGCTGCTCTTGGTAAAACAATCTAATGCTGTCCAAATTATCCCAGGGAAATAAAAGCCTTTTCAGTAGCATAGTAGGGTTAGGCTTATTTAATATGTATTGTTTATATTGGTTTGTTTAGTGTTTGTTGGTAACTTTGTGTTTTTTCTTTTTTTTTTTTTTTTGGCAAAGCTGCTCGGTTCAAAAAAGCAGATTAGCTAGGAAATGGTTCAGACCCAGAGAAAAGTAGAGAGTCGTGTAAGCAGAGCACGCCTTTCCTTGACTCTCTGTCGAGAGCTTTTGTGATTCCAGCTGCTCTCTGCCTCAGACACGGTGCCCTCTGCGTGTGCAGTCATCTAAACAGTTCAGGTCTGGGACCGTGGAGAATCCAAGGCGGTATAGTCATGCTTTGCTTAACAGTGGGGATGAGTTCTGAGGAGTGTGTCATGGTCAGGCAATCTCGAGACTGTGCAAACACCACGGAGTTCCTAAACCTGGATGGCAGAGCCTCCTACACACCTAGGCCATATGGGACTAATCTGATGGGACCCCCGTTGTTGACTGAAACGTCCCGATGTAGGGCATGACTGTACTTCCCAACTCCAAGGGCACGGAAGTGTAGCCTGTGGGGCTTTGGAAAAGAACAGAGACGCTCAAGGCCTACTCTGGACCCACTGACTCAGAATCTACTGGGATAGGTCCCGGCTTTAAAGACCAGACGTAGTCCTCCTCTGCAGACATCTCATCAACGGTTTTTCACGCTGGGTTTTCCCTCATCTGAGAAAACAGGCCAAGAGATTGTGAGGATCCATAATTAGTGTTTTAAGACATTTGGCAGGACTCAGTGTTTTTCACGTTCTGTGATACTGGGATCTGCATCTGCACTGTAATGTGTTAAACCTTGAAATCTTGTCCAAAAGTCATGTCATTACCTAGAGAATCCTTCTGTGAATTCCAGGCAGATTGCCATCTTTCTGCTTCCGCCTCCTCACCTTGACAATGGGGAGAATAACGGTAACCTGCCTTTTGGAGGTGAGGATTAAATGAGACAGTTGGTGCAAAGCAGTCGGCACAGGATCTGGCACAAAGTGAAGCCTTCAAGAAATTATGATTGCAGTAGTTTTGATTTCCCTCCAGTCGGAATCCAGTTTAGTTGAAGTTAGTAGCTGTGCCACAGCTGTGTCTCAGGCTGGTGTCTGCCGCCCTGAGCTAAGCCATAAAAATCCCTGGAATAACTTTTCAAAAGCCTGTGAGCCTCTTGAGGCTCCTACACTTTTTTATTTTATTTTATTTTATTTTATTTTATTTTATTTTATTTTATTTTATTTTATTGCAGTAACAGTGGATCCTAAGATGATATAGCTTTCAGATGTACGTTGTAATATATTTTGAATTCTGTGTAGATTACATCGTGTTCACCACCCGAAAACTAATGATAGTCCGTCACCTCACATGTGAGCCTCATCACCCCTTTGGCTCTCTCCCCTCCCCCCTCCCCCTATGGTAACCACCAATGCAATCTCCTTTGCTCTGTGTGCGTTTGTCGTTGTTTTTATCTTCTCCTTATGAGTGAGATCACACGGTGTTTGACTTTGTCCCTCTGATTTATTTCACTTCACATAATACCCTCAAGGTCCATCGACGTTGTCACAAATGGGCGGATCTCATCATTTCTTAGGGCCGAGTGGCATTCCATTGTGTATACATACCACATCTTCTTTATCCATTCTTCCCTTGATGGGCACCTAGGTTGCTTCCAAGTTTTGGCTGTTGTGAATAATGCTGCAGTGAGCCTAGGGGTGCGTGTGTCCCTCTGCATTGGTGTTTTCAAGTTCTTTGGATGAATAGCCAGCAGTGGGCTAGCTGGATCATACATATGGTAGATGTATTCTTAGTTTTCTGAGGATACTCCATCCTGCTTTCCGTAGTGGCTGCACCAGTCTGCCCTCCCACCAGCAGTGCAGGAGAGTTCCCTTCTCTGCACATCCTCTCCGACACTTGTCTCTTGTCTTGTTAATTAGAGCCATTCTGACCAGAGTAAGGGGACATCTCCTTGTAGTTGTGATTTGCATTTCTCTGATCGCTAAGGATGTTGAGCCCCTTTCCATATGCCTGTTGGCCATCCGTATACCTTCTTTGGAGAAATCACCGCTCAGATCTTTTGCCCGCCTTTTCAATTGGGTTGTTGATGTTTTTCGCTGTTGAGATGTATGAGTTCTTTCTGTGTTTTGGATATTAACCCCTTATCCGATATACGGTTTGCAAGAATCTTCTCCCAGTTGTTAGGTTGTGTTTTGGTTTTGTGGATGGTTTCCTTTGCGGTGCAGAGGATGTTTTTTGACTTTGATGTAGTCCCGTTTGTTCATTTTGTATTTTGTTTCCCTTGCCCAGTCAGACGTGGTACTTGAAAATAGGCTGCTAAGACTGATGTCAAAGAGCACACTGCCTATGTTTGCTTGTAGACGTTGCATGGTTTCGGGTGTGACATTCAAGTGAAAGCCGAGGGAGGAGGCTGCGGTTCCCCGTGAGCGAGCGTAGCGGGGACCCTGCGTCCCTGTCAGCGCACCTTCCCGCTCCGCGAAGGTCCCAAGCATGTGGGCGGGGCCGCAGGAGTTCTCCCAGGAGGGTGTCCCTAAGGAATAGGCTTGTGCGCCCAGAGGTGCCCGTCAGGTCGCGGGACAGCTGTGCGGCGCGGGGAGCGAGGGGGTCTCTTCGTGCGCTTCAGGCGTTCGTGGAACGGGCGGTGTGTGCCGGGCACGGGGCCAGCCTGGGCATGCGGTGCCCGGGAGTCGGGCGCTGAATCGCCAACCGTGGTCTTGGCTTCTTGGAAGGACAGACGCGAAGTCGATAAGGACACTGGTCTCGAGGCGTTCTGAGGAGTGCGGGTCTCCCTCTTTTCGAGGCTACGTTCCATTGGGGTTTTCACGAAGCCTGTTGTGGGCCTGAAGCTCAGGCCGGTTCAGGGGAAGTGGCCTTAAAGATGCTCTGGTAAGGACAGCATTTGGTAGAGAGATGTACAATGGTTAAGATCATGTGTCTAGTCTTATTAATCATAAATAAAGGTAAAAGAGCCCTTAAATGAGATCTGTGGGGAAATTCAACACAAGAAGCAGATGCTTACCTTCTGTGGGCACTTCTGGAAGCATCCATTTCATGGCCAATGTCTCTGCGTTACATATGCAACAGTGTTTCTAGGTGCCAACACCTTGGGTCAGCATGTGGGATATGAAGGTGAATAAAACAGACCATCCACGGGGGCTTTGTTTCCCTTTAGAAGGACTAAAATATTTTGGTAAAATGTGATGGCTGCCAAAATAGTAAAATGCCCACTGTGGGATATGACATATAGCATGTTATACAGAATAAATTAAACTACCTGGTCAAAGTGATTTCCTGATTACGTTTTTTCAGACTCTTGAGTCAGTGGTTTCCACCTGAACTGGGAAGGTATTTCTGTTTTTTTGTCCATAAGCATCAGCTCAGTGCCTATGGTTAATGTTCAGAGTTAACCCATTTTTATTATAATGCCTGTGGTTTTTATATTTGTTGTTGTTACTTAATATCCGAGCTCATCTTCCCATTTAATGTCTTTTCTTTCAAGCATAAAATTTCCCCGCCTATGCTGAAATAGCATTTTCAAGAAGAAGGGTTCCCATATGAGTGTGTAGTTTTAGGGCTAAAAGCAAAGATCTTCTTAAGGTGAATACAAAAACTCCACTCTCTAAGTTAGCCTTGGTGCTGGTTAAGACCCAGAAGGTGGCAGGTAGAAGGAAGTGCTCAGGCCAGTTTGGGAAATCAATGGGAAAGTGTAAAAGTGGAATTTCTTAATAATACCCCATCCTGAAAACTAAGGTGACTTTGTTTTTACTCAATAATATAATGAGTTTTATTTTGAGTGATGCTGGATTTAATGGCTAAATCAATATGTGTATTTAGCCTAGGGCTTTATTTCTACAGTAAGTGACAGGAGATAAGCAGCCTTAGAGTGTGTTAATTGGTTTGTGTTTAGCATTTAGGCTAATCAGCAGTAGCAGAGGTGCCCTGGGCCACTTCAGGCCTGGTAATGGGCTTTATCTAAACCAGGCTTTGTTTACGTTATTGACTGGAGTTGAATTGCTCCTGTTTCTTATACACTTGAATGTTAAGCTGGATTTGCAAGTGTAACTCAAGAATTAGCCCAGGTCTGGAACAAGGCAAACCAAATGAAAAGCAAGTATCATGCCATCCCTGGCATAGGACAGCTGTGAGGGGTAATAAGAGCTGGAGAAGACTTAGCTGGGTGAAGAAAACTTTAAATCAGTCATCAGAGCTCGAGGGACCACATGCGAAACCAGGATTTCTCAAATTCAGCACTATTGCCGCTTGGGGCTGGATAATTCTTTGGTGGGGGTTATCCTGTGCATGGGGGGGATGTTTAGAAGCATCCCTGGCCTCCTTCCAGCAGAGGAGAGTAGCACTCCTGCCCCAAGTTTTGAGAAACAAGTGTCTCCAGACATTGCCGACTATCTCCTGGGAGCCAGCATCACACTGGATTGAGGACCACTGGCTTAAATGAGGCTCAGATATAGCTTTGGTCCTTGCAGAGGTAGGCATGTATGTATGTGTGTATGTATTTCTATTAGATGCTAGAATTTTAATAGTTTGGAGATTTCACGTAATTATCTGCATTTTGGGGTTCTCCTTAAATATGAGGAGATCTTTCCTCAGTGCCACATGGTAATTACCAACAGGAGGTGGTTAGTAGCTGTCTCTTTTCAAAAAGACACATGCTGTCCAGGCCCCCCTCTGCTGTGTCTCTCCCAGGCTGCTTCTCTCATTTGCCTGCACTGGCTCCTGGAGGCATTTGCTTTTCTAACTCCTGCTTTACCTTTTGCACTGTCAGAGGCTTATCCCTTCACGCCAGGAGGATTTGGGATCAGATGGAACTGAACTTAGGTCTTGGCTTGACCATTACCGCTTTTGAGACTTCTCTCTTTCTCAGTTTCCTTATCTGTTGTATGGTTTAGCCTCAGGAGCATCTGCAAAATGGGAATGTTAACATATTCAATTTAGAGAAGTTAGAGACTTAAAAGGGACCATATCTGAAAGCCCTAGAACTTAATAAATGTTGCTCCCCTGTTTCATTTTTTCAAATGCCCCTGGGCTTCTGTTCCAAAGGTGCGCAGACTCATAAGATTAGGCCATTTCCTCCCTTTCTCATTTGCATCTTTTCAGGCCCTGGCGACTGGAGCCTCTATCCATCAGCTGACAATGGCCGTCAGGGCCGCCACACTTTGTTTTTATGAACTATGAGGGGAAATGGGGGTTTATGAGGCAATATCAAGGGAAGCCGCTTCAATACTACTTTTCTCTCTTTCCCTTCAAGGACAAACGTCTGGGGACCAAGGCAGTTAAATACGGTGCCCCCGTTACACACACACACACACACACACACACACACACACAAATCAAGCAGGAAGTCAGGCATTCAGGACATGCAGCACGGATTCGGACTCAGCTGGCGTCTGTGAATTAGCTCCTAGGACCTTGAGGTCCTGAGTAATTTCTCCTGTACTGTCTCACTTGGCAGCTTCCATCCTGCTGGTGGTCAGAGAAAGTGGGACGTTCTGAGTTAGTTTCGCTGGTGCTTCAGTGGCCTTTACGCAGCTCCTTAAACTGTGGGGTCTTGTCCTGGAGTCTTTGCACATGCTGCTCCCTCTGTCTCACGTGTGCCTCTCCTCTCCCCCAAACCCTTTATCTAGTTACTTGTTCCCTTCCTTCAGCTCTCTGCTCAATTGTGAATTCCTCAGGGAAATGTCTTCTGATCACCTGATTCTGTTAGTTTGTTTCATGGCCTCATGCTCCTCCTCTCAAAGCATCTGTCATTGTTATGCTGTAGTCTCTTTAATAAGTATTTGTCTTCCCCAATAGACTTGCACTTCTCTCAGGTCAAAGGCCATATCTGATTTGGCACACTTTTATATCCTTAGCTCCCAGCATAGTGCCTAGAACATATTAGGTGCTCAATAAATATTTGTCAAGTGAATGAGAGAATTGGTTTTCCTGGAGTAGCAATCTCCAGATTCCAGTGGCTTAACACAGCAAAGGGGTCTTTCCCCTTCAGGCATGCTTCTTGTCCAGAGCAGTAGGCTCCAGCCTCTGCCACGTGTCATCCTTGTTCAGATCTGTAGGCAGAGGCAGCCTCTGCCATCTGGACTGTTGCATGGTCAGTGTGGCCAAATGTGCACCAGCTCTTAAATAGCCTTCCACCCAGAAGTGACATATTTCACTTCTACTCACATTGTATGGGCTAAAGCAGGTCACATGTTCTTGCCTAACCTCAGTGGGGTGGGAAGTGCAATGCTCCTGTGTAAAAACCAGTTTAACCATCTTGGCTATAAGACCTGTGTGAACTACAGCCACTGACCTTGGGGAATCAACTCTGCCAAGTCAGCCTTTCATTTTAGCTTAATTTATCCTGGCAGCGTGGGCCACATCTCCCTTGTTCTTAGGAAGCCCACATTAGCATCCATTCTTCCATTCCTTCAACTAACATTTTCAGAAACTGCATTCTGGGCCAGGCCCAAGGTGAGCAATGAGGCCAAAGATGAGTAAGGCGTGGTCCCTGCCTTCAAGAGGTCTATAGACTAGTATGGGTGGGAGTTTTTAATGTGTTTATAGTCTAAGTGGCTTTACAGTGTGGAAAGTGTAATTTTTAAATATAGTTTTGTTTGTTAAGGTAGGGCTTTTAAATTGAGGTTCAAGGAAACCCGGCAATCTCTGGATATATTCTTGGATGTCTGTCACTGTCAAGTCTGAGAAGTGTTCGTCTAGGGGGATATTTACATGGAATCAAATAAATGCAACAAAGTCTGATGACTTCACAAAGACACATTATGTACAGTGCTGAGGGAATACTCAAGAGGGAATGACTGATTCTGCCTGTGGGAAGTGAAAGAAGCCTTCACAGAGGAGAGATTGTCTGAACTGGGTATTGAAGAAGAAGGCAGAATGACTAGATAACTTAGAAGAGAGAGTATGTTTTGGAGCTGATAGCTGATTCCTAGTCTGGGATTTGCCATTGATCAGCTACACGATATTAAACAATTCTCTTAATCTCTCTAAACCTGGGTTTCTCTTCTGTAAGAATGGACGTGACAACACTCCCTGTTGTGAGAACGGTTAGCACACATACCACATTCACAGCTATCATTACCAGCTTGAGAAGGAAAAAAGAGTCCAAGTATGGAGGTACGTGTGCAGTGGCAGAAAGCTAAGACACAGCTTGGCATGGTTAGGAAAGTGGAAGTAGTTCAATGTTACTAGAGCTATGGATTGCTAACTCAAATTCCTCCAGGGGCCAGGCAGGTAAGATCAACAAGTGAAACCAGAGAATAAAGATGGGTGGAGACTATGGCAAACTGGAGAGCCCACCTGTTGCCTGAAAACATTGAAATTTAACTGTTTAAAACACACGAGCAGGTACAATAAATCATGACTTCAGGCTGGGTTTGGCTGGTGGACTGCCAATAACAGCCTGATAACAGGTATGTGTGTGGTCATGAGTGTGTGTGCTTGTGTGTGTGTGCATGAAGAAAACGGGTTTGGAATGGAGACAATGTGAGGGATTATAATAGAAAGGGAGGCAAAATTACAAGGACTATATGAGGTTGAGATCTGAGTTACAGAAGTGAGGATATGAAATCTATAGATTCCAGGCTTCCCTTCCCATGTGTTATTCAAACCAAAATTAATGAAAGCCGGGCCAGGGTCAAAGAGCCTTTGGAGTTTCTGGAAGAGATTGAGAGGGCTGTAAAGTTGGAGAACAGAGTAGATTCTAGACCTGAATAATCAGTTAATGCCTTTTTAATGATTGTGAAGGAGATATGTACAAGTTCCAAGTCAATCTCAAGGATTAATTAACCAAGGCAACAGGGCCTGTGTCTCAGCAGATAAGCCAGCAGAGAGTGGCTTGCAGACAAGCCCATTTTACCGTCAAACAGGAAGACACAGATTCACATCTTACCTCCTCTCACGTGGCATCTGCGGAAAGGACTCAGCATTTTCCTGTCAAAGTGTATGAGTTTGAGGAGCAGGGAGAGGAGAAATGATATGCAAGAACACTAAAAAGAATGGAAGGTTTTTTCCTCATCCAATGAGCCAAATCTAATAAAGAAAGCTCCAGGGAGAAGAAAATCAAGATTCAGGCAGCTGAGAAAACCTGGTTAGAGGAATCTTTTCTAAGCACTATTGAAGATTTCCTGAAATTTGTAATTACACTACCATAGCTTTTTGTTTCTCAGAAGCCACTAATATTTTTTCCATTGTTTATGAAAATGTCCAGGTACCCTAGCAATAAATTTTGTACATCACAGCCTCGGCTGACATGTCCCAGTTGGGAAGACAAGCTGAAAAGCATGAGACAGTTAAATGGCATTTCGAGGCTTGAAATAGTACATTATAATTTTGCCCTTGTCTCTACCCCTGCACTCCAGGAGGTATAGAGGCTGGGCCACATTCTTTATATTTCCTGTGCCTGTTCGAGGGCCGGGAACCTGGCAGGTGTTTGATCAATGCTTGTTGAATAAATAAATTTATTAAATAAGAAATTCACAGTAAAAGCCCAAGTGTGTTTGGAGAGGTCGCAACAAAGAGACCAGATCTTAGATTGGAGCTATTGTTAAAACGTGCAGTTCAGCAGAGTGGTCGGGGGCACGGTCATCGAGAGCCAACTACCCAGTTCCTATTCCTAGTTTTACCACTTAAAAGCTGTGTGAATTTGGGCAATTCACTTAAGACACTTGCCTCAGTTTCCTCTTCTATCAAAATGGTGAAGAGAACGTTATCTCCCTCAGGAGGTTGTTGTGAGCATCACATACATTAGTTGATATTAAATCTATGGGAAGCACACAATAGAATTCAATCAGTATTATTCCTGGGGTGTTTTCTGGTAACATTCAACACACATTTATGCAGATACCTAAAAGATCCTTGAATTTTCATTTAAGTGCCAGGTACTGAGTTCATTAATTTTGTAGGCTTAATTTTCTTTAATCCTTGATGACTGTGTTTTTCTGTACTTCAAATATGCCAAACTTGTTCCTACCTCAGGACCTTTGCACAAATGATTCTCCTCAGGTGTTCTCGAAGGGCTCTGTTGAAAAGAACACCCACTCTTACTGTCCCTTTCTCTTCCTTACCTGCTTCATTTCCTTGGTGGCGCTTTTCATCATCTGAAGTTGTTCATTTGTGGTCCATCTCTCCTACTGGAATGTGAACTCCCTGAGGGCAGGGACCTCGTGTTGTTCGCTGCTGTACCCTGGGGGCCAGTTCAGTGCCTGGCACATGGTGGGCACTCCCTGAATACTTAGTGAATGGACGAATGAAAATTCTGTCATCACCATTTTACACATGAGGACAGCATGTCTCAAAAAGGTGAAGTCGCTTGCCCACTATATATAAGCAAAGGGACAGAATTAGGATTTATAGTCATGATTCCGAGGTCCGGGCTATTTCCACCACACCTATGTGACTTAATGTGTTGGAAACTACTCCTGGCTGTTACAGTGAGCTAAAGCTCTTGAACACAGCCCTTCCCCCAAAGGAGCTATGATGAGCCACCAGAGAAAAGATTTTTAAGACAAAATTAATAAAATTGATGGTTAAAAATAGATGACCCTATTACACCTGTACTTGGAGTTAGCTTAACGGGAGGTTAAGGATATAGTCTTCTAGATGCCCAGTCTGCCCAAGATTTCTGACTCCAGCCACAAGTTCAGGGATCCTCAGGGCCACTCTCACTTCAGACCAGCTGATTACAAATTTTGGGGTTCCCACAACTACCCTCGGGTGCAATATTTCACTAGAATGACTCTCAGAGCTCAGGAAAGTGCTATACTTATGATTGTGCTTTATTAAAGCAAAAAGATACACATCAGAACCAGCCAAAGGAAGAGGCGTCTAGGGCAGAATCAGGCAGGCAGTTCCAAATGCAGAGCTTCTGTCCTCCTCAGAGATGCCTCATCCTCCGGACATCAAGTGTGGCCTTTCCATGTGGTATTGCCAAGGCAGGACGTTCCTCCAAGCTTTGTTGTCCAGAGTTTTCATTGAGGCTCCATGACTTCGGCATGACTGATTGAATGATTGCCCATGTGGTTGAGCTCCATCTCCAGCCCTCCTCCCCTCCACCCACGTCAGGCTGCTGCTGTGAAGCTCAAAGCCTCTGAGCACAGCGTTGGTCTTTGTGGTCCGGGCAGGGCCAGCCCCCTCTCAGGCAGTTGGGTAACAGTTTATAAACTATCTCTGGGCCCCCTTTGAGGAACTTCATTAGCATAAACTATTCGGGTGTGGCCCCTCATGAATAACAGAGACATTCCAGTCACTCAGGAAATTCTCCCAAGAGCGAGGACAAAGGTCAGACCTCTCTCTAGAGGCCAAATTCCTTACTCCTCAAGCTGCCTCTCCAATTTTTTGGATTTAAGTTAAACCAACATTTCTCAGCTAAGAGTTCTTAGAATCCCACCCAGGGACATTGTCAGGTAGGAGAGATGTTTTTGGTTGTCACAACTGTGGTGGGAGGTGGTGCGACTGTTACCAAAATATGAACAGACTGATTTTGCCCTCTCACACGCTGTCTTGCTCCTGCGAACACAGCAACTCTGATGAGGCCGTCCTTATAGGTAAGGATATAGGAATCTGCCTACAAATGTGGCGGTCAGACCAGGCCCCAAATATCTGATTCTGTTCACCTAGACATGCTCTAGGTCAGAGTAGCTCACAGGTGTGAGTACGGCTGGTATATACTACATCATTCTAGAAGCTACGTGGACAGGGCATTAAATAACACCGAGTCACATAATTAGGATAATTAGGATGTTACTCACATTTTACTTCTCTTTCTGTCTGATTTTGCCAAGGAGAGTGTCTGAGTTTGGGGCTAGTGTACCTTTAACACCTCTCTATCGTTAGCTTACCTCCTTGTTTTTTATAAAGAAAGAGTGGTTTTCCACTTGGACCCTTTATCGACAATATCTACGTAAAATTTTAAAGTGTACTTCGTTTCTGTTTCTGATATATTTGTGCTTACCATCTATTTTTGGCAAATGATACCAGTTATGTTAAGTTTCCTTTTACATATAATTTCTCTCAAGAAGTACAAGTTCTAATTTAAATGAGAGCTTTTTATGTAAAAGTCATTCAATTGAAAGACGATATTAAGTAAATGTGGTAGAAACTTGTGGTACTCACTCATATCTGGTCCTCCCTTTGGGCATCCAAGGGGACTCTGTCCCGTTTTCCTGCAGGTAAACAGGGCCGGGACATTAGTCCTGGCTCAGAGGCAGGCTGAGGCAGGGAGTAGCCCGCGTGATCTCCCCACTGTCACTCAGCCACCATCCACCCAGAAGCCATGTGCTGAGAGGACCGTAAGCACTTTCTGGTGGAGCCTCCCTGAGGTGGGGGCAGAGCACAGCTCCTGCCAGCCAACACAGGGCACGTGGCATGAGCAAGAAGTAGGCATTGTCTGCATTAGACAATTGACACCTGAGGATTCGTTTGTTATTACAACATAGCCTAGCTCTCTTTGCAACACAGAAATTAGTACCAGGAGTGGGGTGATTTTATAACAACAACTGAAAATATGCAGCGTTAGCTTAGCAGTTGGAAGATGAGGCGCCTGGAAACTGCTGTCAGAGGCCACTGGCATGGTTCTCCCTGGTGGGCAGCAGCAAACATTTGGTCACACTGTCCCTTGTGATAACTTGGGAGGCAGACCATGTACCTGATTGACTGATGGCTCTAAGAAAGAATTGGAAAATAAGATACTAGGAGTGTGTGTTGGCTGCATGTGACAATATATTTTGTGAAAGCAATGAGCTAGGAAAAAATTTCTCAGTTTGTAGTCAGAAATAAAAAATAAATGCATAAAGAGATTCCAGCAATTGTTTGCATAATCATAGTCATAGAACAGGAGGTATGTAGTTCTGGCAAAAATGGACACCCTTTATGGCAGTGTTGTCCGGAGCTGACTCTTTCTGTTGAGGAGTTACTGTTTAAATGAAGTCCCCTGTGTCAGGAGGGCACGTCTCCAGGATCAGTCATCAGCAGAATCATGGAGTTCATGTGAAATCAGCACTAGGGTTCTTCAAGTTGGAAAGAGTCTTCAAGGAACTCCCTTGATGAATAAGGCTAAGATATAGGTTTAGGATATTTAATGCTGAAGGGCTGAGGGAGGCAAGAGCCTTGAGAAGATAACACAATTTGGAAGGAAAGGCAGACTCCATGGATGGTACCCAAGGGAGATTGGGACAGCCAGGATTATGCTGAGAAGGACTGTCAGGAGGGAGCAGAGAGGGACTTCTGACATGAATTTTCAGAAGTCAGGGAGCAGCACCAGGATTCTAGAATGTGTTTTCTAAGGTAGGATTATGGGTGAGTTAGACAGCTGAGTCAAAAAGATACACCAAAATGGCTCCTTGCACACATCTCCACTAGAGAGTTGATCACATGGCATTCTTCTTCGAGGCTCACTTGTTATTCAACCTCTCTAGTTTGGGTGCTGCTTGAGAGCAGAGCTAAGGTCGTTGTCTCTATGCCCAGTGCCCAGCACGGGACCTAACCTAGGAGAGTGGGACTACGTTAAGATTTCATAGATGAATGACTAAATGAGTGAAAGTGGATAAAGGGAAATATAAATTGAGCAAGCAGCAGAGTTGGGGACCAGGGTTTATGTCTTGGTCAACAGGACGAGGAGTTGCAGAGAGAAGACTGGTCAGAACTGACAGTAAGGAACCAGAAGACTGGATGTTAGGACCCTCACTCATTCTTTCATTTATTCAGTCATTCAACAAACATTTCCTGTGCACTAGCTATGCTCCCAGCATGTTGCTGTGCTCTGGAGGGATCCTGGTGAGCAAAAGAGACATAATAATTGCCCTCAAAGTGTTCACAGCCTAAAAGACTCTATTTTACAAATGAGGAAACTGAGTCCTAGAGAGGGAAGGGTAATACAGCCAGCTGTTGACAAGGTCAGGAAAGGACACAATATCCTGACCTCTGCTTTTAAGTATTAGAAACTACACCAAAGACCGTAACTAGTGCCCCAGGAGCCATACCTGGTCCTCAAAAACATTGTATTTGGCTCACATAGTGTTTGGAAAATTGGGAAATTTAGACATACATCAAGTTTTCGACTTTCTCTTGAAAATCAGAAGATCTGGCAACGCTGGGCCCATGCTTCCTCGTGGCAAAAAACTGACAGGAGCTGAATAGCAAGCAGGTGTTTACTTTCAACACAGTCACCCCATCTCCATTCCCTTTGTGGTGCCACCTGTCTCCCGTAGTCATGTGACTTTGCAACCCCTGCTCCACACTATCTTTAATTTCCACATCTTGGTGCTAACGATTCTTCCAGCCGTCTAACAAAGGGTGGCAAACATCACATTCTTATCCTGCAAGCGGAAGCTGCCAGCTACTCAACTTTTCTTTCTCATCCGATCTCCCCTCCATCTTGCCTCTCAAGCCTGACTTCTACTCGGGCATAGGAGCAAAATGGCGGGGTGAGCTGACCTGGGATTCTCTCCCCTCCAATATACAACAAAAGATTGAAAGAACTGAATTTCAGAGAATAAACATAATGCCAGCTCGTTAGAGACCTACAGTACCAAGAAGGTGGAGATCATAAATCTTGCTTACACCTTCGGAGGCGCTGGAACGGTAGAGAGAACATCGCTCCCTCCCCTAGAGTCTGCGGTCGCTGCAGCGCAGGTCGGGAAGGAGCGGGGGAGGGGCCACACGACGGGGGGATCATCCAGGACTCCTGCCAGTGATTCAGTGGAGACCCGCTGACGGGGGGAAAGCTTCCGTCCACGGGGACCCCACAAATCAAGGGCCTTGGGAGACCAGAGAACAGAACTGATCTGAACCCAGACCAGTGCGTGTGAGTAACAGCCCCTCCCCCCCAGCGAAGCCAGTGGGCGCAGCCATCTTGCCCCAAGGCGGAGAGCTAACATGCCGCTCTCGACCCCCATCTAGTGGTGACAGGCTGTAACTGCAACTGAATTCTACCACCATGAGAAAAAACCGCTCCTCTACCATCCAGCAATTTATAAAAGCCCCAGACCAGAAGGAAAACAATAAAAACACAGAATTAAGTCCTGAGGACTTGGTATTAGGTAAACTAAATGATAATGAATTCAGAGCAGCTATAATCAAAAAACTCAATGAGGTAGAGAGAAAGATAGAGAAACAAGCCGAGTTCTGGAGTTACTTTACAAAAGAGATTGAAATCACAAAGAAGAATCAAACAGAATTACTTGAGATGAAAAACACAATGGACCAGATAAAACAGAATACGGATTCCCTGAATGCCCGTGTAGACAATATAGAGGAGAAAATTAGCATAATCGAAGATAGTCTGAATGGCGCCAGACAGAGGAAGAAAGAGAACTAAGAATTAAAATGAGGAAAATCTCCGAGAGATAATGGATTCAATGAGGAGTAAGAACATAAGGATCATAGGAATTCCCGAGAGTATGGAAAAGGAAAATGGAGCAGAAAGTGTGCTTAACGAAATTATTGAAGAGAACTTCCCAAGTCTAGGGATCAATGGAGAAATGTGTGTAGAGGAGGGTTTTAGCTCTCCTAGATTTGTCAATGTAAAAAGACCTACTGCAAGGCACATAGTAGTAAAGTTGGCAAATAGGAAAGATAAGTAGAGAATACTCAGGGAAGTAAAGGAAAAAAAGAGAATAACCTATAAAGGAACCCCTATCAGACTGTCAGTGGATTTCTCTACAGAAAACCTACAAGCTAGGAGAGAATGGAGTGACATATTCAAAGCTTTAAAGGATAAAAATCTTCAGCCAAGAATACTCTATCCAGCAAGAATTTCCTTCAGATATGAGGGAGAAATTAAATCTTTTCCAGACAAACAAAAGTTAAGGGAATTTGTAAGTAAAAGCCCTCCATTACAAGAAATCCTCAAGAAGGCTCTCATACCTGAAAAAAGAAAAAAGGGAGAGAGGGGACACAATCCACAGACTAGGGAGACCGATGGATAGAACCAGAACAAGATAGCAAATATTCAATTATAGCGTTAGGGTAAAGGTAAGGAAACTACCAAAGCAAAGATGATCTTAGCACTCGAACTACAAATTAGTAAGACAAGTTGGAATAAAAAATGAAAATAATTATTTAGGAGGGGAAGAGCAAAGGGTCTAAATCAGTATTGGTCAAGTAGGTAAGAGACCACCAGAGAATAGACTATATTATACACGAGATTCTAAATAGAAACTTCAAGGTAGACACTAAAATAAAGTACAGAACAGAGTCACAAATCATACATAAGGAAAAATGTAAGAAACCCAGCATAAGAAATTGCAGTATTAAATGGGTAGTCTAAAGCAAACAGGAAAAGAAACACAGGAAAACAAGATAATGAGTGACAGATTAACAGCATTAAGTCCACATGCATCAGTAATCACTCTCAATGTGAACGGATTGAACTCTCCAATAAAAAGACATAGAGTGGCAAAATGGATTAAAGAACATGATCCAACAATTTGTTGCCTCCAGGAAACACACCTCAGCCCCAAGCACAAACACAGACTCAGGGTGAAGGGGTGGAGGACAATACTTCAAGCAAATAGCAAGGAAAAAAAGGCAGGTGTTGCAATTCTCGTATCAGACCAAGTGGATTTCAAAATAAGACAGGTAAAGAGAGACATAGAGGGATAATATATAATGATCAAAGGGACACTTCATCAAGAAGAAATAATGCTTATAAATATCTTTGCGCCCAACACAGGAGCACCAAGATTCATAAAGCAACTATTAACAGACCTAAAGGAAGATGTTAAAAACAACACAATAATAGTAGGAGACCTCAACACCCCACTCACATCAATGGACAGATCATCCAGACAGAAAATCAACAGGGAAATAGTGGAGCTGAATGAAAAACTAAAACAATTCGACTTAATAGACATATATAGATCACTCCACCCTGAAAGAGCTGAATACACATTCTTCTCAAGTGCACATGGAACGTTCTCTAGGATAGACCATATGTTGGGAAACAAGGCAAGCCTCTACAAATTTAAAAAAATTGAAATAATAACAAGCATCTTCTCAGATCATAGTGCTGTAAGGCTAGAAATTAATTACAAGAAAAAAGCTGAGAAAGGCACAAAGATGTGGAGACTAAACAACACACTACTGAACAAGCAATGCATCATTGAAGAAATTAAAGAAGAAATAAAAAAATACCTGGAAACAAATGAAAATGATAGCATGCCATACCAACTCATATGGGATACAGCAAAAGCTGTGTTAAGAGGAAAATTCATCGCAGTACAGGCACATCTTAACAAACAAGAAAAATCCCAAATAAGCAACCTTAAAGCACACCTAACTGAACTAGAGAAAAAAGAACAAATGAAGCCGAAAGTCAGCAAAAGGAGAGAAATAATAAAAATCAGAGCAGAAATAAATACTACTGAAACGAAAAAGGCAGTAGAAAGGATCAATGAGACAAAGAGCTGGTCTTTTGA
This sequence comes from Equus caballus, assembly GCF_041296265.1. Lineage (NCBI taxonomy): Eukaryota > Metazoa > Chordata > Mammalia > Perissodactyla > Equidae > Equus > Equus caballus. Next base: position 7,724,817 of record NC_091713.1, read on the forward strand.
GAAGATAAATAAAATTGACAAACCACTAGCCAGACTTACAAAGAAAAAAAGGGAGAAAGCTCAAATAAACAAAATCAGAAATGAGCAAGGAGAAATAACAACAGACTCTGCAGAAATACGACAGATTATAAGAGAATGCTACAAAAAAACTATATGCCAACAGAATGGATAACCTAGAGGAAATGGATAAATTCTTGGACTCCTACAATCTCCCAAAGCTCACTCAAGAAGAGGCAGACAATTTGAACAGATCAATCACAAGGAAAAAGATTGAAACAGCAATCAAAAACATCCCAAAGAATAAAACCCCAGGACCAGATGGCTTTCCTGGGGAATTCTACCAAACTTTCAGAGAGGATTTAATACCTATCCTTTTCAAGCTATTCCAAAAAATTAGGGAAGATGGAACACTTCCTAACACATTCGATGAGGCCAACATCACGCTGATACCAAAACCTGACAAGGTCACCACGAAAAAAGAGAACTACAGGCCAAATATCACTGATGAACATAGATGCAAAAATTCTAAACAAAATTTTGGCAACCGGCATTCAGCAATTCATCAAAAGAATCATACGTCATGATCAGGTGGGATTCATACCAGGGACACAGGGATGGTTCAACATCCGCAAATCAATCAGTGTGATATACCACGTCAACAAACTGAGGAATAAAAACCACATGATCATCTCAATAGATGTAGAGAAGGCATTTGACAAGATCCAACAGCCATTTATGATAAAAACTGAACAAAATGGGCATAGAAGGAAACTCCTCAACATAATAAAGGCCATATATGACAAACCCACAGCCAACATCATACTCAATGGGCAAAAACTGAACCCCATCCCCCTGAAAACAGGAACGAGACAAGGATGCCCTCTATCACCACTCTTATTCAATATAGTACTAGAGGTCCTGGCCAGAGCAATCAGGCAAGAAAAAGGAACAAAAGGAATCCAAATAGGGAGGGAAGAAGTGAAACTCTCACTATTTGCAGACGACATGATTTTATATATAGAAAACCCCAAAGAATCCACTGGAAAACTGTTAGAAGTAATCAACAACTACAGCAAAGTTGCAGGGTATAAAATCAATTTGCATAAATCAAGCCTGACTTCTAAACAGTGATAGGAATGTCCAGGGGTCCTGTGGTCTTCACACATCCCTCCATCCCCAGATCCCGAGGCACGGTGTTGGTGTGTGAGGAAGGACGCCATCATCTATCCTATCATAGGGCACCATCATTTTTATATCCTAATCCTTCTGGTCTCTAAGTTCATTCATTATGTATGCAAAAATGGTAATATGCTGGTACTTTAATGCTCTTAAGCATAAATATTATTAAAGCAAGTGCCGTTTTTTCATCCGTAATTGAATGGTTTGCTTTATTATTGCTTTATAGTAATGACTTTCCATTTCCATTTTCTATAGAGTGCCTGATTTTACCAGGAGGGCATCCAGAATCAGGAGGGCTGGCTGTACTAATTGCCTTCATTATAAGAGCAGCTAGCATTCAGGCACCAGAGCGATAATGTTCCTGGGACCAGAGTGAAAACACACAAGGAGGGAGGTGGATCCCTCTGGTTCCTGGGGATCCAGTATGCCATTTCTTATCAAAACAGATCCTGGATCTGCAAAATCTTTTCCTCAGTGGTGACAGTTTGAACATTAACATGGATCGAGGGTTATTTATATCAGTTTGTACATTTAATCAGATTTTTTTTGCAGTTTTCAGCGAGATGTGAACTCTATCTCTGTCCAAGGCGTTTGGTTCAAATCAGCTGAGACAGAGAATAATCAAGATTTATGAATCTCATTCTGACTCCCATCACACAGTCACTGCAATTGCTACTTGCCAGCTGCACCCTCCCCCCGCCATTCCCAGTCTGACTGACACCCACTTCACTTTCTCTCCAGCAAGTGATTTAATGTCCATCTTGAAAACTGTCAAAACACTTCTGGTGCTCCAGATAACAGCTGTGTGGTTTCTGTGGTCCCCCGACACCCCGCCTCCAATTACACCCAGCTCCCACCAATCTTCCCTTCCAAAGGCTATGGACATCTGAAGCCAGGGCATGGGGGCTTCTGAGAGGGGGTGTCAAGCCCAGAGCACACGGTGGCAGTCACCTTTGACAGGTGGTAGTGGAAACAAACAGGTGACTTGAGTCAAACCAGGATAACTTCCTCTCGCTTGATCTTGGCCTGAGTGGAGGGTAAATGTGCAAAACAGAGACATTCTAAGGCCACAGCCCCTGCTTCTATTTAAAGAAGTGCTGCTCTTCATGAGGCGTCAGGAATTATAGATACTAAGAGCCATTGGCACTCTCTGCTGTGTCTGCGCTACCCAGGCGAGAGTCAAGGTCCTAAGAGAGGGAGATCTGACACGGGTTACTTCCACAGGCAAGCTGGGCTCATCTGAAAGGGTGGGGCTGTGGGAGCCCTATGACTGAGGCTTTGCATTTCTAAGCACTCCAGCTTGCATCAGAACCATCTGGAGGGCGTGGCAAACAGATTGCTGGGCCCCACCCCAAAACTTCAGGTCTGGGGTGGGAACTGATGAATTGCATTTCTAAGGGGCTCCCAGGGAGCGGAATCTGCCCTTAACTAGATCTTCAAATGATCCATGTCCACATTAAAGGGGGAGAGTTTCCGCTAAGAACACAAAGTCTGGACCCACGTTGCCTGGGTTCACACCCATCTCTACACTTATGGGTTTTGTTATCTTTGGTGAATTACTTAACCTGTCTATGCATCAGTTTCCATGTCTGTACAATGGTGTTGGTGAAGATGGCCCTTGCCTCATAAAGGAATAGATGTGTTCACATATGTAAAGCTCTTACAACAGTGCCCAGCATGTGACAAGCACTCATTAAACGTAGTTGTTAATATTTATCTGAGTGTCTGGAGCTTTAATACTTTGAAGTAGACCTTGTGTAAGGACGTGAATATCCATCAGGTATTCAAATCTATGTCTGTCAGGTATACGTCTGAGACCGTTGCGAACTCACACATTTGTGAATTTAATTTTAGCAGACTTGGACAACTTTTCAGCCTACGGACCAAACTGGTCTGGCAAATTTCTATTGTTCCATGTGGTGATTTAAAAAAATAGTTGCCAACTTTTGAATATGGGGAGATTTTATGTCACCTAATATCTGGATTTTCAGCTTCCTTAGAAACATTAAAATAGCTGGCCACTCTGGCTCTTCATTCCCACCGAGCAGTGACCAGCCGGGGGTGGGCAGCAGCCTCCGTCATTAGACGGATGGGATGGGCATTTTTTCCCATTCGCCTCTGTGTCTATCACTGCCTGTTGTCTTACAAGCAGCCCACTTTCCTCATTTGCATGATGTGTCTAGCTCCTATAGACTTTTGAGTTAGCAGTGCCTGCACTTTATTATATGAGTTTCACTGACAGTGATATAAAGTGGCCATTCCTGAGTCTGCAGCAGAAACCCACAGAGCTGCAAGGCAGTGCTCGAGGCCTCTGAACACAACCCATGGAGGTTCTCATCTCAGTAAAACTGGGAATACACACCTGACGGGTGAATCTCGGCTGGATTCAAGAAAGCCAAATCTAAATGTGTTAGTGGGAGGTGATTTCTAACGGTACTGATTTCTACTCTTTATCTACTGTTCCCACAGGACTAATACTGAGCAGTGGGCAAGGGCACATGTTTATAATTGCAGCCCTCTAAGTCTGGGGTCAGCACACGTTTTCTGGAAAGCACAGATAGTAAAGATTTTTAGGCTTTAGGGGCTAAGAGGCCTCCTGCTCTAAACTTTGTAGCATGAAGGCAGTGACAGAGTATACGTAAAGGAAGGCGTGTGGCTGCATTCACACGCTCTACGAAACAGGCAGCACGTCAGACCTGGCCTGTGGATCTCAGTTTGTTCATCCACTCTAAGTGGATAAGAAGGCCCTGTTTGCAGAGTCCTTTCTAGTCTATGAAAATGCTTTCTAAATCACTGTGGTCATTTCAGCGCACATACCTCTTGGTATTTTTTCTTTTTCGTTATCTCACTTTATTTCTCAAGCATTTTCCTATGTTTTTAAAACATCTTAATGATTTTCATGGTTTATGGCTACAGATTATATCATATTGATGTAAGATTTGTGCCACGTGCTTCCCTATAAAGACAATGTATATCCATGGGTCATATGTATGCGGACCAGATATATATATGTGGGTTTTTCTCCTGCCTCAAACATTGGCACAGCTGTTTTGATAAGAGGAAAGGTATTTAAATGAACAGAAGGACAGAATTTTAAAAAACAATTTTTTTTAAGATTTTATTTTTTTTCCTTTTTCTCCCCAAAGCCCTACAGTACATAGTTGTATATTCTTCGTTGTGGGTCCTTCTAGTTGTGGCATGTGGGACGCTGCCTCAGCATGGTTTGATGAGCAGTGCCATGTCCGTGCCCAGGATTCGAGCCAACGAAACACTGGGCTGCCTGCAGCAGAGTGCGTGAACTTAACCACTCGGCCACGGTTCCAGCCCCTAAAAAGCAATTGTGATTGCATTGAAAGTCTAATATGCGTAATGAAGGAGCCATCGGACTTCCTAGTTGATATGGCTCAGTAGAGCAGAATGAACATGAGGTTTGCAGCCGGACATGTAAAAGTCTGCACCCTGGCTTTGTCACTTACAAGTCGTGTGATCTCAGCCAGTTGTTCAACCTGAGTCTCCATGTCTTCATCTGAAAATGCTTTTCCTGCAAGGTCATTCTTGGTATTAGAGGCAGTGTATCGAAAACACTTGGCTCAGTGCATGGTATCCAGAAGGTGTCTATAAATGAGATCTCTGAGTATTATCATAGGTCACTCAGTGTTATATCATGACCCAATTTAATGGTCTATCTTCCCTTTAGAACTATGACACAGTCACATGTAAGAAGAGCGCCCTAGAACTATTTTGTCTGTTTTTGTTTTTTTAAAACAAGTCTTGTTTCACATAGCGCTTCATGGTTTATAAAACACTCTCAATACCTCTTTAATTGATCTTCGTATAATCCCAGCCTTAGCCAATTGACAGAATATAATCTAGCACAAGCCGCAAGTCAAGTGCAGCATTCCCATTTTTGTGGGTAAACCAAAGGCCAGATTATCTTAGTGACCTGCTTAGAGTTGTGTGGCCAGCTAGGAGCTTATCTGTAGGATATGACTTATCTTGATTTTATGGACCCCTCCTTTCCCCTTCCATTAGTAGTAAAGTTGCTAATGGGTAAGATTCTAATTTTATTTTTTTACTTAATTCCATCCTATCCATTCCAGACCGTGGGGTTCATGTTGCTCTTTTATAGATTTCCGGAGAATAAAAGTGACACTCCTAAGCCACCTCTGATGTAAGAAGCTACGTATAGTGTTGCTTTTTAACAAAAAGGTCAAATTTTTCCAATAGGAAAGTACTACCCTATCACCTGGTGTTCAGATCGACCCCACTTGTGGGTGTGGTTGGTCACCAGGTTTCCCTGATTGTCTCACTACCTGTTACTATTTCATTCTTACCCCGAGTTCCACATCTAATATCCAAAATGCTCCCCAGGACTCAAAGTGGTCTTTGGTCACCTGGCGATGTGCCATTGGGTCTTCAACTGTTAGCTAGCAAAGAGAGGGTGGTGAAGTCAACTCTTTAGCAAGAGTTTAAGGCTAGGATTGACTACTACTGCCTCTGTAGTATGGATGGATGTCACATGCAGGATGGGCAATCACAGGGAATCAAGTTTCCTAAGTAATGAAAGGCTTAGAAACAACAGTTTTTGTTGATAAACTTCCTTATCTCTCCTTACGTTTACAGCCAGGACCAATTCTTTGATTTCAAAAGCCGCTATATTAGAGCTTCATCAGAAAGCGTGCTTTTAGCCACCTGTAACAAAGAGCTTTGATTCTTTCAGGTTACACAATAAGAACAGTTCATTACTGCACATAAGGAGAAGTTGGAAGGTAGGGTGGCACCAAGGTTGGATAATTCAGCAGCTCAATGATGTCACGGGTGATCTGGTTATTCTTGGCTTTCTCCTCTCCTGTTGTGATAGGTCAGTTTTCTGTACAAGCTAGCTTTTCTTCATGGTCGTGAAGTAGATTCAGCAATATTAGGCATCACACCCAGAATCAACACCATCCAAAAGAACAAGAACGTGAAAAACAAGATATGACACCACATTTCTGGTGTCTTTTTTTTTTTTTTTTTTTTGTCAGAGAGGAAACCTTTCTCGGAAGCCACCCAGCTGATTTCTGCTCAAGTCTGTTCTCCAGAATTGAGTCACATAGCTCCCCTGCATGAATCACGGGCAATAGAAATGGGATCATCATAATTGTTTTGGATTAATCAGATGTGTCCTCTAAGGCAGATGGGGAAATGGACACTGGTGCTCAAGCCATCAAAGAAGGAGCCACGAGAACCTGCTGCCACAGGGCAAAGGGGGGAGTAGATGTCGTTATGGGTCACTTAAATGATAAATGACAAATCTTTTTATGTGCATACATCTGTGGGCTAAGCATTTAGAAAATATCCTGCGATACATGATAGAATCCTTACTCCTAAGTCATTGTCTACCCTCCTCATTCAAAGGGCCCCTGTTTATAAATTTCTACTGCCTGAGTCCCAACTATAGACCTTTGGAATATGAAAAAACACCCTTTTTAATTTCAGAAGTAAAATCTGTTTTACCTTTTCAAAAGTGAAAGTCAAACTCTGAGCTGGAGAATATTTGCATGCAGCCATGCTGTCGGGGAACTATAGAGAGGTCCATTCTTAAGAGGTAGTGTGGCTTTCATTGGCCGGTAATTGAAACACTACCTACTGAGTGCTTACTGTTCAGTCTAACAGCCCAGCTTAATATTTCCTCTTCCAAGAAGACTTCCTTAGTCCACCCAGTCTGAGATCCTGTTTCCAGTTCTCTGTGAACATTGTCTTCTCTGTAGTCTAGTTATTTAGGTCCACGTTTACCTCCTCCTTGCTGACTAGTCTGTGAGCTCCTCTGGATCTGGGCCTCAATCTCATTCTGTTTCTGCAAACTGTGGTGCAGAGCTGGACATAGGAAGTATGCAGCAATATTTCTATATGTTGATAAATGAATGAATACATGACTGAACCAGCAGAGGAGTTAGCTGAGAACAACTTAATAACATTACTGCCAATCACGCCACTACTAATGGTTAACACCCATGAAGCACGTTACCAATGTGCTGGGCGCTTAAGAGTCGCAACCTTGTGAACTGGGCATTACTTTATTACATGATGAAGAAACTGAGGCTTAGGAGAGGTTTGATACTTGCTCGAGTTGACACATCTGGTAACACGAGGGGCTGGGCCTAAACTCAGTTATGCCTGACTCCACGGTCTTAAGCACTTTGCACATCTAAGGATGTGGTTGGATTATGCTCCATCACATGGGAAAGAAATGACCTGGATAACAGAGTCTTCTTAATTTTGGTCTAAATGGACTAAATAGGGTAAAAGAGTGAGTGGGTGTGAACTTGGGGTTCTGTTTTTAAACCCCCTTAAAAATTGTGATAATTGAATAGAAAACTCTGATGCCTTGAATGGATGTGTTTGGTTATCAAGGAGACAAGCTTCTCGATCTGCTTGTTGAGTGCAGCGTGGAGGCCTGGTCCCTGGGATAGCCCAGGGATGAGGTGGCCTCGGCAGCAACAACAGTTTGTTAAGAAGTTCAGGCTACCCGGCATCTCCACTTGGGTTTCCTCTCTAGGCTTTGGGAAGATGTTCATGGCACTGGATGGTTGTTGACATGTGTTGATTCCATCTCTCGGCAAAGCCTAACTGGTCCAGGCCCTTTTTACAATCCAGGCACAAAACCGTCTGAAGTCGGGATTAGACACAGAAGCCCTGAGCTGTGGGCAGGAGGCACAGTAGCAGACTGTGTACGAACATGGGCTTTGGCGTCAGAGGATCTCAGCTTTGAGCCCCGGGACTCCACAAATGTTATGCATTAGTTGTCATTTCATTATTATTCTGATCTTGATATGGTTACTAATTCCGAGAACTTGATCAAGTCATTCTTGGCCTTACAGATTTAGTTTCCTCAGCTGGAACTTGGGCGTGACAATACTCAGTTCCCAGAATTGTCATGAAGAAAAAATGAGATAAGGGAGGTGACGTTGTAGCTCAGGGAGACCAGGGGCAGGCCTGGCTTTGTGGGCATGTGGCCTGTGCAGTTTCACAGGGCCCTGTGCTTAGGAGAGCTCCACGCTTGGTTTAATGATCTACTGTCGCCATCTTGAAATTCTTAATAATTTCTGAGTAGGGGTCCTCACGTTTTCATTTTGCACTGGGCCCCACGAAGTCTGTAGCTGCTCTGCCTGGAGATCCCCTGGACATGTTACAGCACCAGTCCCAGGAGGAAAAAGATGCTCCCCAGAAGGAGCTGGCCAGGGAGGGGCTCTTCCTGGTTGGGAGAGCACCGTTTCCACATCTGGTGTCAAAAGGATTGAGTGATCATCTGGCCCATGTTTTGGGGAACCAGGATGTGCTCTTCCTTACCCCTGGACCTTTGCACACCCTTTCCTCTTGCCAGTAACACTTTTCCCCTGCATGCCTGTCAAGACTGAACTCTTAGTCCTCCACATCTTTTGCTCTTTATGAGAAAAGACCTTTCAAACTTGCGAGCAAGTGGCATGATAGTATAACCCTGGGGACGTTTGGGAATCTAGGCTTCCTTTAATGCAAGATCAATTTGTATCTCATCTTTGAGGAGTGAGTAGACATAGTGGGGAGGAATTGGACCCGGCATCAGCCAGCCTGGGTTCACATCCCAGCTCTGCCCCTTCCTAGCTCCATGACTTTGGGGGAGTTTCATAAACACTCAATCCTTCAGTCTCCTCATCTATAAGAAGGAAATAATACTAAAATTACCTACATTCATAGGTCAGCTAGGAGGAGCAGATGAACCCATGCAGACACAGCAGCTGGAGCCATGCCTTTGCAGAGTGGGTACGCTTGTCCATAAGCTAGAATTATGAGGTTTTTCCATGCTCTGTGACCTGATTAACTGAAAGACCTTTAGAATTAGTAAGAACCAGTTTTCAGCTGCCCCTGGGAACTTGCTAGCTGTGCGAACCCAGGCACAAGCTGTTATATCTTGATCTTACCCCTCCAATCATAGGAATTCTGGGAGTAAGATCTGCGATCAGCTGCAAGAGGTAGGATGTAAGGGAAGGAGCATAGGTTCGGGTCTTAGAAGCCAGCGCTTACATTTCATCTCTTCTCTTTATCAGCTGTGTGAAATTCCAAGTTATGAAAACTCCCAGAACCTTATTTTTCTCTTTAAAAATGGGGGTAGCAGTATCATTTAGAGAGGTGCTCCTCCACAAAAGAACACGAGTTCCACAAGGAGAGGGGTTTGCTTGCTTTGTTCTTTGCTGCATCCCTCGGACAGTGCCTAGCACTCAGGAAATGCAAAATAAATATTTGAAGGAAGAGATTGTTGAGAGAATTAAATAGCATGATTTATGTAAAGTACCTAGCATGGAGACAGGCCCCTACATAGCAGACGCTCAGGAAAGCAATGGCTGTGGATATTTTCAAGTCATGTGGGTGGGAACACTGTGGGTCTAGCCAAGGGCTCCATTTGGAGCAGGACTGCCTGTCCCTGCTCCTGCCCAGGCGTGCTGCTGGGATTGAGAAGAGGGATCTGCCACAGCAAGGATGAGCAGAGTTGCTGAAGTGAAAACCAGGTGCATGGACCTCTCCAGCAGAACGAGGGGAAGGAGATGGCTGTAGGTCACGTGGCAGTTTCCACTTACGCAGCAGCAGGAAGAATGCCCCCCGACTCCCTCAGGCAGAGATGAGGCTCTCATCTCACTCTTTTCTATCAGAGTAAGCTTAGAATCGTGGTAGAGCTTAGCTTACCTGAGGAAGGTGTTTGTATTCCAGCCAGGGAGGGGCTGGGGAAGGCTGGCACCCACTGCAACACGCTGCACAAAAGCAAGCTCTGATTATCACTCCATTTGTTTTGATTAGGCAAGTGTTAGATCCTAATCAAGCAGAGAGGAGCAAATTGGTTCCAAATTTAAAAAATGAAAGAGAAGAATGATCATTTAGAAAGCGTGTCAACAAGGGGCGCTGGCCTGATTCACCGGCAGCATGGCCCAGCGGAGAGTAAGGTGTGGTTTGAGTTCTGATTTCGACTCTAAGCCAGAGTATCCTCATAATACGTTAGGAGAAAGTGGCTCTAGCTCAGGTGTTCTCTTTACACTCACTGGAGAGTGTGTATGAGGTGAGACCCCCTCATCAAGACCTTGAAGAGAGGCTGTGAAGTTGAGTGGAATGAACACAGGCTGTGGAATTGGGCTGGTCTCGATTTGATGCATGCTCCACTGCTTGCAGGCTGGACAATCTCAGCCTCTCTGAGCCTCAGTTCCCTAAGCAAAAGTAATAAGAACGCCAGTGTGCAGTGAGAATTAAGTGGACATTACATATAGTCTTGCTTAATAAATGTTCCCTGGGTCCATACCCCCGCAATCCAGAATCCCCGGTTCCACAATCAGATTTCAGCTCTGGCTGATTCTAGGAAAGCCAATGAGAGCTGCAATAAATGATTGAGAGAGTCTCACCCCTGATCGCCTCTTCTCTAGGACCTTCCTGGAGTCTCTGGTGTCTGAATTCCACAGGTTCTTGGGAGGATGGTAGGGTGAGGGAGGGACGGCGGGAGGCAGGCCCATGGATATCTTGATATCAGGGGCAAGACTCTGCTGGGTTGTAAGTGCAGATGCCCATCCACTGAGGCAGCACTTAAGGGTAATATATGCCAGGATGTCTGAATGACATCTTCAGCATCCTCAGCCAGGCCTCATCACTGCTCCGTATATTCATCATCTGCAGAGTTATTAACACACATTTATGGAAGCCCACTTTGTAACAGGCCTGTCCTGGCCCAAGAACACAAGAGGTGTAAGTCATGGATCCTGCCCTTATTCTTGGGACCACATGGAATAAGTCAGATAATATCCCCAAGTTACCTTGCTCCCCATCCTGCATGGCTTCCAGCCTGCTCTCTGTGCCGGACCCTTGTCCACAGGACATAAACTAGTTCATCCATTCCTGTCCTACTGTGTAATCTCCCAAACTGGAGATGCTTCATGAAGTATGGAATAGGAGGTCTGGACGCATAGAGTACAGGGTTTCAGATTCCAGATGCCTGGTGTCTCCATTTCAAGAACCAATAAAAGACAAAATAGAATTAGCCTCATCGTCTGCCCAGATCTCTTTTGCCATCTCTATGCAAGGCATTGCTATGATTCTGCCATGAAAAATATTTAACAAAGTCAAAATACCATCTGCAGAAATTAGCAGGGGGGGAATATTGGGTTTAAGTAGGAACAAGTCATGGGTGCGTGCATTTTGAGAGGTAGAAAAACCAAGAGCATAGATGTAAGATGGAAAGAGAGAGTTGTCAGAGGGAACACAGAGGGGACAGTTATGAGGTTGGTCTCTGGCTCGCTCTTCTCCCCTCACTGATATAATGCACGTCTTTGGCTTTCTACGTGGACTGGCAAGTTAATATCTCCAACTCAGATACATCCTCAGTGTTCCATATTTGTATATCCAATTGCCTCTTAACACTTTCTCTTAGGTGTTGCAAAATACTCCAAACTGAAGCCATGCTCTTCATGACTCCCTTCCTCGAGTCTGCTTCTCTTTCTGATTTCCCTCTATCGGTGAAGTCACCGTGATCCATTCACTTGCACAAAGCGCAAACTTAGGAATCATTTGTGACATCTCTTTCTCCCTCCATCCCCCATATCCAATTCATCACCAGCCTGTTGACTTTAATTCCTAAAAGTCACTTGAGTCGATCTACTTCTCTTCCACCTCCTGCCAATATGCTAGTCCAAACTGCCATTTCTTTCCTCAAAATTCCCCTCAGTCTTCCAGCTGATCTTCTTGCATGCAGTTTCTTCCTCACCCTGCACCCAGAGGGATTCTACCCAGATGCATCTCTGATCACATCACCCTGCCATTGAGTCTGTCCTCATAGGGACATAGTAAAACTCTTCAGTGGCGGCTCCTTGCTCATATGATAAAGATAGGCTCTAGAGCTGGAGACAAAGTGAGCTCCCCCGAGCTGAGCACGGAAGTGGGAGTGGAGGAAGGGTCCTTTATCAAGGCCAGATATGAAGCTGTTACACAAGGGGAAGTGGATGCTGGTCATGGAGAGACAGCAGACATCCACCCAAGGGCAGTCTCTCAAGGGAGAGTTTTCTCAAGGAAGAACTTTGCAAGGGATTAACAGGATTTCAAGACCCTGTACAGGTGGGCTGAGATAATGGTTTCAGCAAGAGACTAAGAGACCTTATAGGCTTAGGGAAAAGCTGACTGAGTGGAATCAGGGCACGTATATCAAGTTTAGGGCAGTGTTAGTAAGACCACACTAGTGGTGAGGCCAAGGCACCTAATATGCATCTGACTGCTGAAGACTTCCAGTTCATGGAGCTATACAGGAGCAGGCTGGGGCTGACAGGAGTCTGGCATGACTTGGTCATACTGAACCTCCGTTGGCTTCTCCCTGCTCAGAAACCATCTGTTCTATAATGTCTTCTAGAATTGAACTGGGATTTGATGTTGTACTGCCCGATCTCTAATTCCTGGGAGTCGGCCTTGAATCTTTGTTCTTGCCTGAAAATGAGCTCAATTGCTCATCGCCAGTCTCCCGGTGTCTCTCTCACCTACCTACCCTGAAGATTTCTTCTTTCCTTCTTGAAGTTGAACTTATATTTCATAATAGGTGCCTCTGTTTAATCCACCGTTTGAAGTGCTGGAGGAGCAAGGAAGGCCAGACAGAGTTTCTTCCCTTTCAGCCCATCTTTTGTGTCTCTCTAGAGACATTAAAAAAAAAAAAGCCAGCTCTCTGTTTAAAAGCCTCCAATTTTCTGCAGACTAAAGTTCAACCACTCTAATGTGACACATGGAATTCTTTGTAACACAGCCTGCATCTTGTGGGGTTTCTTGGTTACAGGCACAGTAACTATCTCTGAATGGTGCAAGCCTTAGAAAGCTCATGGAATGGAAGGCATAGCTGATCAAAGAAGCCTAAGAAAGGACTGGAACCAGGAGACCTCCAATAATCCAGAGAATAGGACTTAAGCGACAGTCTCTTCAAGACCCTGTGGCTGGTACAAACCAGCTCCAAGACATTTCCCTCAGCCCCTCCGTTCATGATTTAAATTCCTAAGAACCGCCTCCCACCACCATTGTGTGGCTTCTTAGAGGAAATACCAACCAAGGTGTCCCATGTCCCTTGGGTAAGCAGCAGTGACCTAAGCTCAGCCAGCTTGACTGAGGAGGGCAGCGCCATTCTTAAGCCCATGCAGAAAACATCCCTGCACTGAGTCATCCACCCTAGAAGTCTCCACTCTAGTCCTTCTCCCATCACATCTTCCCAGGGGAGAAGGAGGCCACAGGCCAAGGGCACTTGCCCACCTCAACCTGCACCCTCCCTTCTGGACCATTCTCTTGGTCACAGAGACCCTGGACTTCCCTGCCCAAGTTGGCTCTTCCCTGGATCTGTCCTCCCGAGGGCACATGGCACATGAAAGCCAGAGGGGATGTAAAGACTGCTGTCCACCCATTTTCACTGTGCAGGTTATGATATACTCACACACGTACAAAAAGCCACTACAGTGATGGGCAGAGCTGGGAGTAGGAAGAGAAGTGGGGAACAGGCTGAGGGTAGGGATCCGGGAGCCATAAGCCAGGAGCCAGCTCTCCCCATGCTGCTATATTCTGGCAAGAAAACCTGAGAAGTCAGAGGATTCCAAATTTGAACTTGGCCTTCCGAGTCATTATGAAGATAGGAGGATAGTACATATTTTAAATGACACTTTAATAGATTGCTTTATAACTTTCAAATCCCTGGGCATGTGGTATATGGCCCTTCATTTGTACTCTTCCTCTGGGTCCTGCAAGGGTATAGGCAGGTCGGTCAAAGAGCATCAGGATGCTGCTACCCGAGGAAGATGCCAGTGATGTCCACGTGCTGTTGAGATTCCGTGTTCCCACCCCTGTATGTAGTGACCCAGCGCCCCGGGACTCAGCTGCCCAGGCCCTGAGCAGACCCTGCAAATGCCGGAGGCTCCCAACTGTCTCCCTGCCTCCACGTTAGCCCCCTGGAGTCTTCTCAGTCAAGCATCCAGAGGTATCTTTGAAACATATAATGAATCAAGCCACTTCCCAGTTTAAAAGCCTACGGTGACCGCTCCCCACCCCCACCTACCCCGCCCAGAGGAAAAGTCAAAATCCTTTCCACATTTCACAAAGCTTTGCACGACACCTCCCAGCCTCCATCCACCGTCTCTCTGTCCTCTTGCTGACCCACTCCAGCCATGCTGTCCTTCTGGTGGTCGCTGGGACACGTCAAGCTCAGCCCTGCATGGGGTCCTCTGCACCTGCTGTCCTTGTGGCTGGAACATTCTTCCCTTGGTTGTCCCCATGGCTAGCTCTTTCAGCTCCTTCAGCTCTCTGTTTATGCTACTTCCTAGCACAATCTTCTCTGGTGACCCCAACTAAAGTAGGGGACCCCGTTCCCACCGCAGCATCTCCCACCTCCTTTCCCTGCATTATTCTCCGCACAGCACTCCCCGTCACACTATGCGTCTTGATTGTTTCTTGCATGTTATCTATCTAGACAGACTAGAAGAGAAGCAACGTGCGGGCAGGGACCTTTGTCTGTCTGTTCCCTGCTGTCTCTCCAGCACCTGAAACACTCCTGAGCTCAGAGGTGACACTCCACAAATGTTTGTTGAGTGAATAATGGGATGAATGAATGAAAGCATACATGCCATGCCCCTGAGCCCCTGCATATGGTCCCCTCTCTTTCTGGGATGCCACCAACATCTTCTCCTTCAAGGCCTAGCTCAGCATTACCCTATCTCTGCGGCACCTCCTCCTCTCCATCCCACCCCAGCAGCATTGTTTTTGGTTCCCCCATCATACTTTACACATACTTCTCTAATAATACTCACTACATTCAATTATTGTCTGGTGTTTTTTTTTTCTTTTAAAAGATGTACATAAGCAGTACATCAATACATTCACTTTATTAAATATTCAAACAATATAATCTCCTCTAGGCTACTCTCAAAATCTACCTTTCCTTTCCAGAAGTAATCTTGTCTGGGAATTTACATACACATACATGGGTAAAAAAGTAAAGTTTTGTTTTGAGTGTGCATGTGTGTGCTTTATTATACCTATGTTCTGGCATTTTCTATGATTTGCATCTTTGACACAGAGTACTTTGTGTGATTGTCCGTTTTGTACCTGTATGCATTTAAATCACTTTAAAAAATACTTTAGCATTGAATTAGATAGAATGGAGGCAAGAAGATTTAGTTGGCCATTCCCCATCTTATGGGTATTTAGATGGTTCACATTGCTGCAGCCATGCCACAGTGAAAGTTCCTACACAGGTCTGTTAGAGCATATGTGTTTCTCCAGACTACATACCTAGAAGGGAAATAGAGGATTTGAAAAGTGTGCAGATTTTAACCTGCCAATTCACCCTTTAAAAAGCCTGTAAAAATTATGCTTCTGTGAAGGTGGGATATTTTTAATATTTGCCTATTTGCTGGGAGAAAATGTCTCATTCGAGTTTTGTTTTTCATTTCCCTGATTATTGCTGAAGTTTACATGTTTGTCTATATTTATTAGAATTTAGTTTCTCTTTTGTGACTCGTTTTTCCATCTTCTTGGCCCGTTTTTCTTTTCTCTTGCTGTCGCTATCTTACGTGTCTGTTTGTTTTACTTGACTGTGAGCTCCTTCAGGTGGTCATCACATCTTATTTATCAAGGTTTCCCCTTCCAGAGCACACAGACAGTGCTTAATGAATGTATATCCAATTGCATTATTGAAGCCATAGGCATTACCCTCTATCATGGTTATCATCATTATCGTCCTCCTCATCACTGCCAGTACCATTTATTTAGTCTCACAGGATGCTAAGCCCTGTCTCGGGAGGTGTGCGTATATTGTCTCTCATCTTCCTAATACCTCACCCAACAAAGTGACTATTGGTAGCTCTGTTTTACAGATAAAGCAGTTGAGACTCACGCAAGTTACACAGGCTGCCCAAGGACACTCAGCCGGATTATGAAGGGAGGGATTATGGAGCAGAGTCTTTTCAGCCTGGTTCCAAAGTATGTGCAGTCTCCCTTAGAGCAATTGGCCTCTTCCTGACCACGCATTAGAATCACCTGAACAGGCTTTTAAATGATAGCTATATCCAGTCCTACCCCAGGCCAATTGATTCAGAAACTCTGGGACTAGGTCTGGGGAAGTAGTGTTATAAAAATCCCTACATGATTTTGATGTGCAGAAATGGTTGAAAACCTTTGGTCTACATTGGGAGTGAACCAGCTTGTTTTGTAAAGTGCCAGATAGTAAATATTTTAGACTTTGCCTGCCATACAGTGTCTGTGGCAACTATCCACCTTTGCTGTTGTAGAGTCAAAACAGCCAAAGACAAAAATGAACGAACATGACTGTGTTCCAATTAAAACCCATTTACAAAAACAAATGGCAGCCAAATTCGGTCCATGGGCTGTAGTTTGTGGACCCCTAGTCTATATCATAATACTTCGAAGATCTTGGAATTTCGGATTGTCCCAGTCAAACCACGACATCTGGTCACATTAATTACCTTGCTAAGTCTCAAGGACAGTGGCATGAGAATCCTTGCCCCACCTCAAGAGATTCTGCTTCAGTAGGTTGGGGCCTGGGCGTCTGCATTTCAACAAGGGATGCAGCTGATTCTGATGTAAGCAGACTTCGTGGGTCCTTACTGCAAGAATCACTGGGCTACCGAAGCATAATGTTCTTGGCAAGTAGTGAAAGCTTGGCTGGAGAAGCAGAACTGTTTCTTATCCAAAAATTCTTTAAGCTCACGGATAGAGATTTTGTGCATCCCTGCCTGCCTTATGTTCCAGCATCCTGCCTCCAAGGTTCTGGAACCTTTGGTGCCCCAGCATCAAATCTTCCCAGTCTGCACATTGGCAGAGAAGGAAGCCGTCCTGCCTCTTCAACTCTGAAATTAGTAGAATACCAAAGTCCTTGTATATTTCAAAATATTGAAGAAGAAAGTGACTGTTTAACCACCTACGTGATAAAACTGATACTGGCATTTATCAGTCTGTGTGTGTGTGTGTGTGTGTGTGTTTTAATAGTTCAGTAGTTAGAAAATGGAGCCTCCATTTCCCCCTCATCCGCTTTGAAGCTATGTAGTGGGTGAATGCCATCATTTCTGTTTCCGACCTCTTTAGCATCCATTATTTCTCTGTTGTCCATATCTAATAGTCTGGATCCTTTTAGTTGTTGATGGCGCAGCGATTACTGGGGCTGCTGCTTTAGGATGACATCCAAATGTCTCTGAACAGTTGAATTTACTTACTGCTTCCCTCCTGAAAGCTTTTTAGCATGATCCAGCTGGGGTGGTTTCATCGGGAAAACCATTGTTTGTGGCTCTCTTTTTTTGAGGGGTAGAAATAAATTTCCCAAAAGATGCAAGTGGACGCTGTTCATTGTGGATCTGCAATCTTACTTTTTCTTCTCTCTCCTTCTTACATTTCATTTGCACAGTTTTTCTCAGGAATGACTTCTTTCTGGGGAAATGGAATGTTCTAACTTGCACGATTGACTCAAATCAATGTTTAGAGTGGTTTGGACTTTTAAGCCTTTTGCTGGATTTTGGCAGTATCATTTTATACTGTAAAACCCCTTTTTCCCAGGTAACCTATAATATTCATATTGAACATTATTCACAGCTTTCTAACACCCCCTCATTTCACTTACCTATCAGCTAAGCAAATAGTGCTCAAGAGTTAAAAATATGCTATTCTTCCTCTACAGCACATGCACTTTTATGTGAAAGGGGAACCGCTCTGTGTTCCTAATCTATATACATATCTATCTGTGCATGTAGTAGCTTTCAACACTGTAATTAGACACAGAAACCACACCGTGCCAACACAGTGCACACATGCAGGTTTATAGAGCAGCTGTGACAAATATATAATATGGTAAAACACCTTTTCACTAGCTGGGACAAATTCTAGAGTATACAAGGAGAGTTTCAAATGAAAATTAGGAAGAAGAATCTGAACTATTTCATGCAGGAGGACTGCACAGATGAAAATATCTAGGACGCCTCTCTGGAAGAGTGTATTTGAGAGGCACTGTGCAATACTGGAAGGCTGATAGCTCAAGGAGTCCAATCCTCTTGGATTTAAATCCCAGCCAGGGTGCTGTGTGATCTTGGGCAAGTTGCTTTACCTCTCTGAGACTCAAGTACCCTGTTACGTCACAGAGATAATAGCAGCACGTTTACCTCATGGGACTCGTGTGAGGATTAAGTGAGGTAACAAATGTCAGGCTGCAGACACACTTTCATCATCTGAGGATCGGAACCACAGTGTGGTGATGAAAATGAAAGGAGACATGTCATCATTACAACAGAACTCTGGAATATGCCCCTCCCTGCCACACACACAGCAAATATGAGTCTCTTTTGTGAACTGTCAATGTTAATAGCTTCCACATTTACTCAGCTACCCTCATAAAAAAATTAGGAGCTACACTTAAATGGTTTCTCTCTCCTCCTACCTGTCCCCTTCTTCTCGTGCCTGATCCCCCATGGTCACTTGGTACCAAATTGTGCCATTCAGCCTCCGAAATAACTTTCTAATTTGGTGTCCTCAGCTTCATCCTCCCTGTCACTGCCTCAGTTCAGACCCTTATTGTCTTTTGTCTGGATTAATGCAAGAACCTCTTAACCACTTTCAGTATCTTCGGCTTGGATCCTCCATGATCCATTAGTAGCCCCATTTTACAGATTAGAAAATTGAGACAGAGAGAGGTTCAATCAAGAGCCCCAAATCACATAGCTAGTAAGTGGTGTTATAGGGATTCCAACCTCAGCAGCCTGGCTCTAGGATCTCTGCCCTTTCCTACCTTGGAGCTTGGTGCAGTGCATTATTTGGTTGTGGAAATCAGCAGTACCTCCTACGTCTGGTAATTGCCTCGAGTGAGTCCTGTTTCCCCCTCACCAGATGTTTCCTTAGAGCTGCTCTAACTGATACATCGATCCTGCAGGAGCTCCAAGGAGCAGCCAAGCCATTCTGCAGGAAGAGAGCGGGTGAAGGAGGAACAGGCAGAAATGTACAAATGAGTTCTGGTGGGAGACCATCAGTGCTTCGTGGATGCTGTCCAGAGGCTGACGTGGGCCACGTATAAAAAAAGGAGGCTGAACTAGGGATGGAGAAAGTAGGGATTCAGGTCCATTTCAGCATTTCAGGAGTCTGGTCCAGTGGGTGGGGCCTGGCATGAAGAACTGCCAGCGGGGATGATGCTGGGATTCTGGCAGTAACAGAGGCTGCTGGTTTAGAGCAGGATCGCAGGCAGACGTGATGCTGTGGTACCACAGGGACAGATCATCCATGTTCCCGTGAAGCCACAGCCACTCTGAAGCCGGGGCCAGGGCTTTCCCACGCCCTGTGGTCGTAGGCACTAGAGTGGCAGGAAAAGTAAACTGAGAAACTACAAGTTTCTCCTTGTAGAAACCTTACTCATTCTTTAAACCTCACTTAAAAATTAATATTTATCTAAGGAATCCATACTTGTGCCTTTAAAATCAAATAGTACTAAAGGCTTTATAAAGAACCGTGACAGGCCCTCCCCAACCTCACAACCCCAGTCCTTTCTATCCCCCCAGTTCCATTCCCCATGGAAACCACTTGAGCCATTTCTATCATAGCTGTTCTTGTGTTTACCTCCATTTATATAACTAGTACGAATACTTGTATTTACAAGTTATTTTAAAATATTAGATACTAACTTCTTGCCGTGGTAGATAAAATTTGAGTAGGTAAAATTGCAGGTGGATGAAATTTGGTCGACACCCCATTCCCCTCTTCACTCTTCTCAGTCTGTCCTCACTTAAATCTTTATTCATGCAAAGTTCATCTTGGCATGGAAGGTGACCCCTTTCCTGGAACGTGTTCAGAGACTGCTCCTCCCCTGCTCCCACAGAGCTGTGTATCTCTCTTAGTGCACTGTTCCCCTTGCCCTTCCATGTTGGGGTTATCTATAGAACAGGTCACACAACTGTGGTCTTTACTGCTGTGTGCCCGATATTGGTAAACCCTGCTCTTCTTCCCTGTCCCTAGCCATCTCTATATCTCTCTGCTTTGCCAGACTCTGGGTGGGGGGAAACCAAAGTGGGTACTTCATGTGTGCCCTGAAAGGCTGGGACGCTGGTCGTTCACTCTGCTCTCTCTTCCCCTGAATGGAGAGCGCTTTCTAGCTGAGGAGTTCCCTCTTAGCACTGAGTAATGCCAGCTTAAAGGACGGGGTGATGCAGGCAAAATGAAGCTGCTGTTCTTTCTCTTTATGTGTGGTTATCCTCACATTTTTTGTTCTGCTATGTTGCTAAAGTTTCTTAAGAGGGCTTTAGAGCTCTCCCAGAACTCTTTTTGATCATGGGTAGGTAGCAGTCTAATTGTTGATCTTTCTGGGAGGACAGAGGCTAACATCTCCTACTCCCCCATCTTGGTGACATCACTCACTAACACATCGTTAAGGATTTTTCATTTATATTCATGAGGGATAGTGGTCTTGTCTTTGCATGTATGTCTTCACTTGCCATTGAAATCAAGGTAACTCTGGCCTAATAGAATGATGTGAGACCAGCTCTCTCCTTCGATATTTTCTGAAATAGATGGTGGGAGATTGGGATTATTTTCTCCATTAATAGTCAATGGAATTCACCAGTTGAGTCATCCGAATCTGGGCTTTTCTTCCCTGAAAGGGTTTTAATTACTAATTTAATTTTCTTGTTTGTTACAGATCTATGGAGATTTTCTATTTCTCTTTGAGTCAGTTTTGGAAATTTGGATCTAAGAATTTGCCAATATCTTATAAATTGTCTAATTTGTGGCATAAAGTTGTTCATAATATTCTCTTATAATCCTTTAATTTCTCTGTGGGTGGCCCTTTATAATTTCTGATTTTGGTAAATTCTATCTTCTCTCTTCCTTGGGGATGCTAGCTAAGGGATTGTCAACTTTATCTGGTAAACAGCCAATTTCTGGTTTTATTGATTTTTGTGTTTTGTATTTCACAGACATGTGTTCTAATCTTTTGTATTTCCTTTCTTTTGCTTGTTTTCAGTTTGGTTTATTTTCCTTTCTTTCCTTTCTTAGGGTAGGAACTTAAATTATTGATTTGAGACTTTCCTCTCTTCCACTATAGGTGTTTAATACTATAAATTTCTCTCTAAGTACTGCTTTAGGCACATCCCATAGACTTTGATATTCTATTTTTTAAATTTTCATTCACTTCAAAGTACTTTCAAATTTTGTTCCCAATTTATTCTTTGACTCATGTATTATTCAGATGGATGTCATTTAAGTTCCAAATGTTTGTGGATATCCCAGATATATTCCATTCTTGATAGCTCCCATTCCATTGTGGTTGGAGAACATATTTTATATTATTTCATTCTTGCTAAATCTGTTGAATTTATTTTATGGCTGAGTACACGGTCTATCCTGGAGCATGTTCCATGTGCTATTGAAAAGAATGTGTATTTTGTAGTCATTGAGTGCAGTGATCTATACACGTCACTTAATTTAATTTGGTTGATAGTGCTGTTCAAGTCTTTTATAACCTTGCTGATTGTCTTTCCTCTTTTTAATCCATTATGGACAGGAGGCAGTTGAAATTTCCAAGTATTGTTGTTGAATTGTCTCTTTCTCCTTTCATTTCTGTCAAATTTTACTTCACGTATCTTGAAGCTCTGTTGTTACATTTGTAAGCATTGATAATTTTTATATCTTTCTGATGTATTGACATTTTGTCATTTGGATATGTCCCTCTTTGCTTCTAATAATATTTCTTGTTTTAAAATCTACATTGTCCAGTATTAATACAACCCTCTAGCAATCTTTTGGTAACTATTTGTATGATATGTCTTTTCCATCCTTCTAGTTTCAACTTCTGTTTGTCTTTGAATCTAAGATGTGTCTTTTGTAGATCACATATAGTTGGATCTTGCTTTATTATTCATTTTCCCAATCTCTGTCTTCTAATTGTTTTTTTAGACCATTCACATTTAGTGCAGTTATTGATAGGATCAGAGTTACATTTACCATTTTGCTATTTGTTTTCTATGTCTTCAGGCTTTTTTGTTCTCTGTCCTTCCTTTATTAACTTCTTTTGTGCTAAATAAATCTTTCAGTATATCATTTTAATTTCTCTATTGAATATTTTTTACTATTTTTGAGCTATTTTCCTAGTGTCTGTGCTAGGGATTCCAGTATGCATTTTAACTGACTATGGTCTGTTTCAAACGAATATTAACTTAATTCCTATGAAATATAGAATGTTTCCTCCAATGTAACTCTATTACTTTCCCCTCTTGTGCTATTATTTTTATATATATTATATCTATATATGTTACCAAACCAATACTACAGTGTTACAATTATTTCTTTGTACAATCTCATGTCTTTTAAAGAATTTAACAGAAGAAATGAGAAAATATATTTATAGGTTCTTTTTTTTAAAACCCAGAAATTTATTACTTCTGGCTCTCTTAATTTCTTCCAGCTGATTCGAGGTACTGTCTGATGTCATTTTCTTCCAGCGCAAAGAATTTCCTTTAGTATTTCTCACAATTCAGTTCTGATATCAAGAAATTCTTCCAGTCTTTTTAAATTTAAGAATGTCCTTATTTCACCTTTATAATTAGTGGATAGTCTTGCTGGATAAAAAAATTCTTCGTTACCATTTTTTCTTTCAGTATTTTGAATATGCCATTTCTCTGCCTTCTAGGGTCTATCTTCTCTGATGAGCAGTTAGATATTATTTATGTTGATGCTCTCCTGTACATGTTCAGTTGTTTTTCTCTTTCTTCTTTTAAGATTTTCTCTTTGTGTGTGGCTTCCAACAGTTTGACTATGATGTGTCTAGGTAAAACTATATCTTTGTATTTATCCTTCTTGGAGTTCAGTAAGCTTCTTGGATGTGTAAATTAACATTTTTTCATCAACTTTGGGAAGTTTTGGACATTATTTCTTCAAAAAATTACAATAGCTATTAGATCCACAATTTGTGGAGGTGTATTAGATGAGATTTGGGACATTTACTGGGAAAGTCTAGGAACCTGGAAATTGGAATGATTACATGTATTTGGATTCAGATATAGCTGAACTCATTGGGCACAATGAGTCTCCCTTGATTTCATAAGCAGTTGTCTCTCCCTGTGTGAGGCTGTTCCTTCATTGCCGGTATTCAACTATAGGATGAATCTCAAAATCATTATCCTGAGTGAAAAAAAAGCCACACAAAAATACACTGTATGATTCCTTTTGCATGAAACCCTAAAAAGATAAAACTAATCTAATATTGACAGGCATAGAGAGAAACAGTTCCCAGATGGAGGTGTCTGAACACTTCGAAAAGTGATCCAATATACTGGGGCTCTCAATAGATTGCCTCAATTACTCACTCAGATAAGGCTTGAATACAAGAATATCTTCAAGAGGGAGATTAAGTTCCTCAATATTTTATAAAATGATCACTACCCATATGAGGGTGAATGCCAGGTAAGTACACCTCCCCCAATTACTGCTAGAATGGACTCAGTGTGAGGTCAAGATTAAGGTGAATAAATTGTATTCCTTCACTTACATGGATTTACCGAGCATCTAGGAAGCCCAAAGTTATTATCAGAGGAGAAGGATATGGTCAAACATATACTACTACTTGATCAGAACAGATATTCTATACTCTGTGCACTTTGCCTGGCAGGTGTACACTTGCCTCTGCACAGCTTTGAGGCTTATTAGACAGTTCAAGTTTGTTGTACCTGCCACACATTCTGCAATTTTAAGGCCTTTAAGGTATACTAAAAGTCACTGCTTTGAGGAGCTTAGAAAAAGAAGTGAAGAGTAACTGAATTCTGACAGTGTCTCTCTCACTTCTCTCTCTCTCCAAATCCTAAGGGGTGATCCTAGTATAAGTTACCCCTGAAGGAGATACACACTATCCTCAGGCCCTGTCCAAACTTCCTTACTGGCTCCAGGCCCATAATGGGAATAAAAAACCAGCTATGTTCAGAGTAAAATTGCAAGAAATCCAGAAATTAAAAAACCAAAAACACAAAAGGATCTCAAGATCTTGCCCAATAAAGCAGAAACTAGGTAGCACATAAGGGGGTGGACCCTTACCATATTAGATTAGAAAGGATGAATTATGTTTGGATAGGCTCAAATTAATCAATATGAGTATACTCCCTGTGGACTCAGGAGCAGCCCATGTTGCATTTCATACCAATGAAATATGTATTTTCTCTAATGGGATACTGACAAATGTTTTTTAAAACTCTTAGAGTGTTTCTCATGTGCAGCCATCTTTTGTGGTGACATGAAGGGAGTGGTGGTGGTGGCTCTTTGATCATGAAGTTCATTGAAATGAAATAGATGGGTATTCTACTAAGATGCTTCTTGAGATATATATCTATATACATGTGAAATTCTGGATCTTGTGGGCAGAAAACGAACACAAATCACCACAACAGGGATTCAGATTCTCTTTCTAAATCCTTGATATATCCTACTTTATAGACAGGAGGCTTTGACTAAAGGGAAGGCTGGGTCCCTTTGACAAAATTCCTCATAACTTGGTCACAAGAATATACAATTAAACGTTCCCCAAAAGTCCCCAAGGGAGACCTGTGGCCACATACCCATCAACTCTCCTTCAAACTGGGTTTACAGTGTATGGTGGCATCATTGGAAATTATGGCTGCTACAATTACAGTCTCACTTAGGGGTGGTTCTGAAACGTGTGGTGAAAAAAATCTTCTCAGTGGGTAGAGTTTAAGAGGTATATTTAGTTCACTTTGTGAAGAACTGACATGTACTTGAGTTTCGATTTATACTGATTTATGTCCAGTAGCTCAGTGAGTTGACAGGTAGTAGGGGGCTAAACAAGAATAAGACTGGAAAATTGGTGACAAAAAGGTCTAGAAGAGACATATGTGGATGGAATTCTAATACTAGGTATTGAATGGGGTTTATAAATGCTTAACAGAGGATAGGATATCAGAGGGAAGAGAACAAGTGAGGTGTTGGGTATTTATTCCTTTGGCTCTCCGTGCTGAGCCATGTAATGGGCATTCACAATGTTTCTCTTCCTAAGACTACAGCTCTCATAAGGGTGGCCTTTTGTGCTAAGTTCTGATAATGTTACCTACTCTCACTACAGCCCTGGGGGTGATAATAACTCTCTACCAACACTAGTTACAGGATGCTTCACTAACCCTACCCACATTTTTAGAGCCCTATTTATTAGACTCTCCTCAAGTGTCCCATGGTTTCTTGACAACTGACACCTGTTTCTTGAGGGGACCCTGACTAATAGGCCCCACAACAACCCTGATCATAAACTCCATGGGGGTAGGGAATTTACTCTCTTTTATTTGATGTTGCTATCCCAGCACCTAGAATGATGTCGATTGTACAGTCAGTTTTCAATAAATGTTTGTTAAATGATGTATGTTGTGACCACTTTCTCTCCTTCGTGATCTTTATGTTAAAGTCTATTATGATTGATTTAATATAGTTTAACCAGCATTCTTGTGCTTTTATCTGTAATTTGCTACAGAATGACAAAGAATTATAAACGTCAGCAAAAAGGAAGCAAACTTGTCATTATGTGCATGGAAATCCAAGATATTTAACACAAAAATTTATGAAACAATAAGAGAATTCAGCAAGAAGCAATGTTAATGTATAAAACCCAACAGATTTCCTATAAACATCCACCCCTGGAGCACCTGTGCAGACCCTCAGTAGAATCTGCACACTGGGCCCCAGGCGCGCCAGGATGGGGCTCGGGTTGGTGGGTCCCGCGGCTGTAAAGGAACAGGGTGGAGGTCCCAGGTTGAAAAATTGTAAAATTATAATTTTACAGCTATATAATTTAACTACTTCAGTCATCATGTCTTTTTCTTTTTACAAAGTCAATTTTCCTACATAACTCCAAATTTTTTTCACACCATCTAAGCAATATTTTAATATTTTCCATATCCAATCCGTATTCAGATTTCCCCAATTACCTCCAAATGACTTATGAAAAAAAATGCTATTTTAATCGGGAGCCAATAGCGGATTACCCTTTGCATTTGACAGCAGAGTTCAGGCTTAACCCTTAACCTCTTCGGGCTCGGAGGACCCTGGGCAGGAGAGATTTAAGAACACCGTCCTCCCGCTTTCGCGGAAAGGCCAAGAGTGACTTGAAATGTAGACGCGGAGGCCTATGGGAAATGTAGTTTTAAATAGGTGAGGTTCACCGCCTGGACTCTGGGAAGGGGACGCCACGCTCCTTCTGCGCATGTGCAGCCGTAGCCTCCTCGTTTGTCTTCTCAGGACTCCAGAGAACCGTTGGGGAACTTTGGGGTGTGCTCGGAAAATGCAGGGTGCGCACCTAGGGCGAGGGACTAGCTGGGAAGGGTGTGCGTGTGCTTGGGGATGGGAGCAGGAAGTGTCTGGGACCCCGTCGCCCCCCGCGGCGGTGTATAAACCTGGGCGGGCCGTCAGAGTGGGTAAGGCCGATGGGGGAGACCCCGGCCCTCGGGCTTCTGGGGCGCAGGTGTTCGGGGCGGTCCAGGGTGCCCGAGGATCGTGTGACCAGCCCGCCTGCAGGCCGACCGGAGAGAAGCCCGTGTCGGCGGCGGTGGGTGCGGGAGGGAGGAGTGCGTTTATCAGGCGGACGGTGACCGTGGGTCTGCGGTGGAGCCCGAGCTCTGGAGCACTACAGGCCCGGTCAGTGCCAGCTCTGTCACCTGTAAGCAGGGGCGACAGAAGGAACCTGGGCGAGAGTCAGGGTTCTCATCTATAAATATTAATAATGATTGTTTCACGGCGGCGTTTGGAAACATAGATCACTATTTTAGACAAGTTCCAGGTAGGAAGCCTTAAGTAAGTGACAACTGCTGTTATAGTTAGAGGACGCTTTGTTTTTTTTACTGGATAGTTTAATGTACCCTGACAACCACTTCACCAGAAACCGAAGCTCGGGTCGGTGGCCCGATGTGCTCGAGTCAGGAGCTCCCAGCCAGGGAATTTGGATTCTAGGGCAGGTGTGCTTTGCTTCAGTCTCAGGCTTTGTCTGATGTCACACCTGCCCAAGACTGGCATTACAGCCTTCACAGCACTTAGGAACATGGCCTGTCCCTGCGTCCCCAGGGATGTAAAGGAAAGGATGTGGATGGAATCCCACCGTGTGTCACATGTATCCTGGGATTTCTAGTGTCTCTTCAGGTCCCTTGGGTCAGACAGAGGTGCCTGGCCCCCTCTGCATTGTCAGGCTTTCTGTCCTTGAAGTCTAACGTTATAATGAATTCCAAGAGTCAGGCTTTTTGCCCCTAAAATGAATTTATTTCTCAGATCCATGTCCCAGTTGCCTTGAAACAAACCAGCCCTTGTGGGGCAGGAAGCAGGGGGCCTCTGTGAGGGAGTCTTACCTGGAAGAGAGCACCCCTCTGACCTTAGACCTCTCTCCAGAGCTTCAGAGCAGAGACAAGAGCCCAGAAAGGAGCAGATGCTAGATTTGCAAGATCAGAAGCAGGTCTTGATCCTCCTGCCCAGAATGAACCGGACTTGATGATGATGCCACCTTCAGGAGCCACCACATTGTGTGACAGTGGGGCATTTGGGCCGTCCCTGGGAAGTACAGGTGAGCTTGGGTGGCCCAGGGGCAGGCTGCTCAGGAAAGGCTGCTTTGTTGGAGAGCCGTGAGGGCAAGGTCTGGGGGTAAGGGACAACCAGGCAGAGGGAGGAAGTTCTGTCTCCAGTCCCCTTAAATGGCCCCCGCTATTTACAGATGCGCTGCTGTCACACATGTCCACCACCACATGTGACATTAGTGACGTTATCCTGATGTCACAGGATCCAAGAATGATGATCTGTGAAGAGTTTTCCGAGGTCACCTACTTCTAACTCTTTTGAAAGATTTAAAGACTTTGGGCCTGAACATTTCAGTGACTTGTCCAGGGAAACGCAGTTTGTGACAGTTCACTCTCTCACAGGTAAGTTACCAAAAGCATCTATCAAAAGGGCCTTTTGAGAAATACGTCCCAGCTGAAATGAACAATTAAAAATTCCTGCCTTAAATCCTCCCA
The DNA here is from genome assembly GCF_041296265.1 of Equus caballus. Classification (NCBI taxonomy): domain Eukaryota; kingdom Metazoa; phylum Chordata; class Mammalia; order Perissodactyla; family Equidae; genus Equus; species Equus caballus. The sequence continues at coordinate 7,753,022 of NC_091713.1, forward strand.
TCTCTTTTACTAGGCTTTCCGTGGATTGTGTATACCAGGGGTTAAATAATATTACTGAGAAAAATAGATAAATGATGCATACTGAGTATTTTTCTGCTAAGTTAACTTTAATGAAGGAATAGTGTCTTGTCGTTTGGCATACTTTAATTCAACTAATCGGTTGTTTTTATTTCTTTCTGTTATTCAGAAGGACGCATGCGTTTTTGTTAAATCAATCAAGTAAAGCTTATGTTCACTCAGTAAAAAACTGCAGATTTCAGCTCCGTGGTCATTTCAGAATCACTCAAAGACAGGTGTTGCTGCCTGTCCATGATCCTTCTTGTCCCTTTTCAAGGCCCAGAGGGCCCTGTGCCTATGGGGAGGATGATTCCCAACTGGGGTGCTGAGATTTGAGGAGGTGAATCTAAGAGCTGTAAGACAGCTAAATCTCAGGACCCCTGTCTTCTTTCTGTCCCCTCAGCTGAACCACAGTCCTCTGTACTCGCCCAGGAGCCACAGAAAGTGCACATCCCTCAGGTGAGCTCTTTATTCATTCCCCACTTTATATTGTAATGGATTTATAAGGTTTAGCAGGATCCATGCATTAAAGGAAAAGGAGAAGTAGAAATAGTAGAAATCAAGTCAGTCTTGAGGAAAAATATACCGTGTTTTACTATTAATTGTGATGTTGGCTGTTAGCTTTGAGTGGGTAACCTTGTCAGGGTAAGTAGTTTCCCACTAAGCTACCTGTTTCAATCTCTTTACTTGTGATTGGCCTATTCAGATTCTCTCTTTCTTCTTGATTCAGTTTTGGGAAGTTGTATGAGTCTTAGAATTTATCTGTTTCTTCTAGATTGTCCAGTTTGTTGCTATATAGTTTTTGATAGTATTCTCTTATAATCCTTTATATTTCTGTGGTATCTGTTGTAATTTCTCCTCTTTCATTTCTAATTTCATTTATTTGAGCCTTCTCTCTCTTTTTCTTAGAGAGTCAGGCTAAGGGTTTGTCAATTTTGCATATCTTCTCAAAGAACCAGTTCTTTGTTTCACTGATCTTTTCTACTATTCTTTTTTCTTTTTTGGTTTCAATTTCATTTATTTCTGCTCTGATTTTTATTATTTCCCTCCTTCGGCTGACTTTGGGCTTTGTTGGTTCTTCATTTTCTAACTCTATTTTAAGATTGCTTATGTGAGATCTTTCTTGTTTTTTAAGCTGGGCCTGTATTGCTATGAATTTCCCTCATAGGACCACTTTTTCTGCATCCCATATGAGTTGGTGTGGTGTATTTTCATTTTCATTTGTCTCCAGATATTTTTTGATTTCTCTTTTAATTTCTTCAGTGATCCATTGGTTGTTCATTAGCATGTTGTGTAGTCTCCACATATTTGTCACTTTCCCAGCTTTTTTCCTGTAGCTGATTTCTAGTCTCATAGCATTTTGGTCAGAAAAGATGCTTGATGTGATTTCAATCTTCTTAAATTTATTGAGGCCTGTCTTGTTTCAAAACATATGGTCTGTCCTTAGAATGCTCCATGTGCACTTGAGAAGAATGTGTATTCTGCTATTTTTGGATAGAATGTTCCATATATATCTAAGTCCATCTCGTCTAGTTTTTCATTTAATTCCACTATTTCCTTGTTAACTTTCTGTCTGGATGATCTATCCATCGATGTAAGTAGAGTGTTGGGGCCCCCTACTATTATTATGTTGTTGTTAATATCTCTTTTTAGGTCTGTTAATAGTTGCTTTATGTACTTTGGTACTCCTTTGTTGGGTACACGTATATTTATAAGTGTTATGTCTTCTTGTTGGAGTGTCCCTTTTATCATTATATACTGCCCCTCTTTGTCTCTCATTGCCGTTTTTATCTTGAGGTCTACTGTGTCTGACGTAAGTATTGCAATAACTGCTTTCTTTTGTTTGCCATTGGCTTAGAGTATCATCTTCTGTCCCTTCACTCTGAGCCTGTGTTTGTCTTTAGAGCTAAGAGTGTTTCCTGGAGGCAGCATATTGATGAGTCTTGTTTTTCAATCCATCCCACCACTCTGTCTTTTGATTGGAGAATTCAATCCATTTACATTTAGAGTGATTATTTATATATAAGGGCTTAATGCTGCCATTTTATCACTTGTTTTCCAGTTCTGTATTTCCCTTGTTTCTCGTCTTGTGTATTTTGGACTGCCAGTTCAGTTTGGTAGTTCTCTATGATGGTTTTCTCAGTTTTCTCTTTTTTGTGTGTGAGGAAGACTGGCCCTGAGCTAACATCTGTAAGCAATCTTCCTCTCTTTTAGCTTGAGGAAGATTGTTGCTGAGCTAACATCTGTGGCAATCTTCCTCTGTTTTTTTGTATGTGGGATGCCAGCACAGCAGGGCTTGATGAGAGATGCATAGGTCTGTGCCTGGGACCTGAAGCTGCAAACCCTGGGTGGCTGAAGCAGAGCATGCGAACTTAACCATTATGCCACTGGGACAGCCCCTCAGTTTTCTTTTTTTTGTATCATTTGTGTCTCTGTTCTGATTATTTGTTTAGTGGTTACCATCAGGTTTGTATAAAAAATCTCATAGATGAGATATACCATTTTCTGATAGCCTCTTATTTCCTTGGTCTAAGCCAGTTCCATCCCTTTCCTCTTCCTCTGATTTGTTGGTCATAACATATTCTGTTTTGTGTTGTGATTTTGTGGTTAAAATCACAAGATTATAGTTATTTTTGATGTTTTCCTTCCCTTTATCTTTAATGTCATAATTAAGTTTTTGCTAACCTGTTCTGGTAGAGAGCTGCAATTTTCTGACTTTGGCTGCCTATTTATCTCCTTGCTCAAGGCTTTGTGAACTCTTTTTTTTCTTTTTCAGGTATGAAGGTCTTCTTGAGCATTTCCTGTTTGGGGTGTCTTGTGGCGATGAACTACCTCAGCTTTTGTTTATGTGGGAAAGTTTTTATTTCTCCACCATATATGTAGGATCTTTTTCCCTGGATAGAGTATTCTCGGCTGAAGGTTTTTGTCTTTCAGAATTTTGAATGTCTCATTCTACCTTCTCATATCCTGTAAAGATTCTGCTGAGAAATCTCCTGAAAGTCTGATATGGTCTTTGTAAGTTATTTTCTTCTGCCTTGCTGCCTTTAAAAATATTTCTTCTTTGTCACTGACTTTTGCCAGTTTTACTACTCTATGCCTTGGAGTAGGTCTTTTTACATTGATGTAATCAGAAGTTCTGTTAGCGTCTTTTACTTGTAATTCCAGCTCCTTTCCCAGGTTTGAACAGACTTTCTGCTCCTTTCTCCCTCCCTTCTCCCTCTATAATACCCATAGTTTTTATGTTGCATTTCCTAATTGAATCAGATATTTCTCAGAGAATTTCTTCGTTTCTTTTTAGTCTTAATTCTCTCTCCTCCTCCATCTGAAGCCTTTCTATATTTCGGTCCTCCAGATTGCTAATTCCGTCTTCCATAATGTCAGCTCTGTAATTCAGGGTATCCAGATTTTTCTTTATCTCACTGTGTTTTTCATCTCCAACATTCCTGATTGGTTTCTCTTTATAGGGTCAATCTCTTTTGTGAAGTATTCCCTCTGTTTATTAATTTTATTCCTGATTTAATTGAACTATCTGAATTTTCTTGTAACTCGTTGAGTTTTTTAATGTTAGCTATTTTGAATTCTCTGTCGTTTACATTGTAAATTTGTGTGCCTTCAGGATTGATTTCTAGGTGCTTTTCATTTTCCTTCTGGTCTGGACTATTAATATATTTCTTCATAGTATTTGATGGGGTTGGTTTGTGCCTTCACATAGATAGTATCTGGTTTCAGATTCCACCTGCCACCACTGGAGGAGGTTCAGGAGCTGTGTATTCTGAGCCTGCTGTGATCCCTGGTGTCTGTGCTTGTCCTTTGGAATCTATGCTGACAGGACCCATCTGCGATTGCCTGCTTGTAGCTGCTGCTTTGCTAATGTACGCACGGGCACTCTAGACGGGGTCCCTTGCTCTGGCTGACTGGCTGAGCTTGTGAGCCCAGCAGGGGGAGGGGCACTTCTTTTGCATCTGCCATCCTGTGAGTGTTCTCTCTTTGCCCTCACTGTCTGTCCTCCTGGCGTGCTGGCTTCATGAAGACAACCCCACAATAGCTTAGCCTCCTTTGTGGAGCTTTCCTATGGGATGTGAGGGAACTTGGAGAGCGAAGGCATTCCCACAGAGTCTCCCCCCAGGCCCCTCTTTTCTCAGAGCTGTGCATGGTCCTGTGCCCTAGGTCATTGCTGGGGAGGGAGAGGAAATCCCCTTACTTCCTCCTTCTTCCTCCTGGGGGGTCCAGCACCTCCACCCTCAGACATATGGCTGCATGGGTCTCTCAGATGTCTTTTGTGTTGTGTGCCTGTCCTCTGTTGGTTTATGAATGTCCTTTTCATTGTTTCTTAGGGAGGAGAGTCTAAGGGAAGGGTCACTCCGCCGTGATGCTGATGTCATGCCTGGTCATTCTATTTTTAAGTTTTTGAGGAATGTCTGTACTGTTTTCCACAGTGGCTGCACCAATTTACATTCCCACCAGCAGTGTATGAGGGCTCCCTTTTCTCCACATCCTCTCCAACACTTCTGTTTTCTTTGTAAAGACTGGCACCTGAGCTAACATCTGTTGTCTATCTTTTTTTCCTTCTTGTTCTCCCAAAACCCTCCCAGTACATAGTTGTATATTCTAGTTGTATGTCCTTCTGTCTGTGCTGTGTGGGATGCCACCTCAGCATGGCTTGATGAGTGGTGCCGTGTCCAGGCCCAGGATCCAAACTGGCAAAACCCTGGGCTGCTGAAGTAGCGCACACGAACTTAACCACTCGGCCATGGCACTGGCCCCTCTCCAACACTTCTTATTTCTTGTCTTTTTAATAATAGCCATTCTGATGGTCATGAGGTGATATCTCATTGTGGTTTTGATTTGTATTTCTCTAATAATTAGTGATGTTGAACATCTTTTCATGTGCCTGTTGGCCATCTGTATATCTTTGGGAAAATGTCTGTTGAAATCCTCTGCCCATTTCTTGACTAAGTTTGTTCTTTTGTTGTTTAGTTCTTCATATATTTTGGATAGCAACCGCTTATTGGATAAATGATTTGCAGATATCTTCTTCCTATTGCTAGGTTGTCTTTTCATTTTATTGATGTTTCCTTTGCCATACAGATGCTTTTTAGTTTGATGTAGTCCCATTAGCTTATTTTTTCTTTTGTTTGCCTTTCCTGAGGAGACATATTCAAAAAGATACTGCTAAGAATGATAGCAAAGAGCTTACTGCCTACGTTTTCTTCTTTGGAGTTTTATGGTTTCAGGTCTTACATTCAAGTCTTTAATCCATTTTGAGTTAATTTTTGTGCATGGTGTAAGATAATGGTCTACTTTCATTCTTTTGTGTGCGGCTGTCCTTTTTCCCAAAAGTGTTTATTGAAGAGACTTTCCCTTCTCCATTGTATGTTCTTAGCTCCTTTGTTGAAAATTGGCTGTTCCTAAATGTATGGGTTTATTTCTTGGCTATCAATTCTGTTCCATTGATCTGTGTCTGCTTTTCTGCCAGTATCGTGCTGTTTTGATTAATACAGCTTTGTAGTATACTTTGAAATTAGGGAATGTGATGCCTCCAGCTTTGCTCTTTTTTCTCTGGAGTGCTGTGGCTCTTTGGGGACTTTTGTTGTTTCCAATAAATTTTAGAATTCTTCTTTCTATTTCTGTGAAAAATGTCATTGGGGTTTTGATAGGGATTGCATTGAATCTGTAGATGGCTTTAGGTAATATGGACTTTTTCACTATGTTAATTCTTCTAATCCATGAGCACAGAATATCCTTCTATTTCTTTATGTCTTCTTTAATTTCTTTCAACAATGTCTTATAGTCTTCAGTGTATAGGTCTTTCACCTCATTGGTTAAATTTATTCCTACCCACTTAATTCTTTTTGTTGTGATTGTAAATAGGATTATATTCTTGATTTTTTATTTCTGCTAGTTTGTTTTTAGTGTTTTGATGGGTTCTTTAGCGTTTTCTATATGTAAAATCTCATCATCCACAAGTAGTGACAGTTTTACTTCTTCCTTTCCAGTTTGAATATGTTTTATTTATTTTTCTTACTTGATTGCTCTGGCTAGGACTAAGAAGGGTGAGCATGGGCATCCTTGTCTTGTTCCTGCTCTTAGAGGGATAGCTATCAGTTTACACCATTGAGTATAATGTTAGCTGTTGGTTTGTCATATATGGCCTTTATTATGTTGAGGTACTTTCCTTCTATAATTATTTTATTGAGAGTTATTATCATAAATATGTGGTGAATCTTGTCAAATGCTTTCTCTGCGTCTGTTGAGATGATCATGTGATTTTTATTCTTCATTTTGTTAATGTAGTTTATAACATTGATAAAGAATACTGTTGTAATCCTTTGTATTTCTGTTATATTGTTTGTGATTTCTTCTCTTTCTGATTTTATTTATTTGAGGCTTCTCTCTTTTTGTCTTATTCTACCTAAAGGTTTGTCAATTTTGTTTATATTTTCAAAGAACTAGCTCTTAGTTTCGCTGCTCTTTTCTATTTTCTTTTTACTCTCCATGTCATTTATTTCTGCTCTGATTTCTAGTAGTTCCTTTGTTCTCCTGACTTTGGGCACTTCGTTTTTCTTCTTTTCTGATTCTTTTGGATGTATTGTTAGATTGTTTATTTGAGATTTTTCCTGTTTCTCAAGGTAGGCCTGTGTTGCTAGGAACTTCCCTCTTAGTACTGCTTTTGCTGTATCCAATAGATTTTGGTACACTGTATTTTCCTTTTCATTTGTCTCCAGATATTTTTCCATTTCTCCTTTAATTTTGTTGTTGTTCCAATAGTTAATGAATAGCACGTTGTTTAGGCTCCACATATTTGTGACTTTTCCAGCTTTCTCCTTGTGGTTGATTTCTAGTTTCATACCATTGTGGTTGGAAAAGATGCTTGATATCTTTCCAGTCTCAAGTTTATTGGGAGTTGTTTTGTTTCCCAACAAACAGTGTATCTTTGAGAATGTTTCATGTGTACTTGAGAGAAAATGTATATCCTGCTGCTTTTGGATTGAATATTATATATGTATCTATTCAATTCATCCGGTCTAGTGTTTCATTTAAGGTCAACGTTTCTCTGTTGATTTTTCTCTCTAGAAGACCTGTCCATTGATGTAAGTGGGGTAGTAAGTTCCCTACTCTTATGGTGTTGCTGTCAGTTTCTCCCTTTAGATCTGTTAATAGTTGTTTTATAGACTTTGGTGCTTCTACGTTAGGTGCATATATATTAATAAATGTTATGTCTTCTTGATGGATCATCCCCTTTATCATTATATAATGCCCATCTCTGTCTCTTGTCTTTTTTGGCTTGAAGTCTATTTTGTCTGATAGAATTATGGCTACATTCACTTTCTTTTGGTTGTCGTTTGGTTGGAGTATCATCTTCCACCCCTTCACTCTGAGCCTATGTTTTTCTTTAGAGCTGAGATGGGTCTCCTGGAGGCAGCACATTTTTGGGTCTTTTTCTTTTTTTGTTTTTTTGTGTGTTTGTCTTCATCTTTATTTTTTATTTTATTTTTTTTAAGGGGCCTTCCCCCGTGTTTTTTTTTATTGAGTTATTGATTTGTTACAATGTGGTGAAATTTCAATTGTACATTAATGTTTGTCAGTCATGTTGTAGGTGCACCACTTCACCCTTTCTGCCCATCCCCCACCCCACCTTTCCCCTGGCATCCACTAAACTGTTATTGGTCCATAGTTTTAAATTCCTCATATGAGTGGAGTCATACACAGATTATCTTTCTCTCGCTGGCTTATTTCACTTAACATAATTCTCTCAAGGTCCATCCATGTTATTGCAAATGGAATGATTTTGTTCTGTTTTGCAGCTGAGTAGTCTTCCATTGTAAATATGTACCACATCTTCTTTATCCATTCGTCTGTTGATGGGCACTTAGGTTGCTTCCACGTCTTGACTATTGTAAACAGTGCTGCAATAAACATTGGGGTGCACAGGACTTTTGGGATTGCTGACTTCAGGCTCTTTGGATAAATACCCAGTAGTGGGATGGCTGGATCGTATGGTAGTTCTATTTTTACTTTTTGGGGAATCTCCATACTGTTTTCCATAGTGGCTGCACCAGTTTGCATTCTCACCAGCAGTGTATGAGGGTTCCTTTTTCTCCACAACCTCTCCAACATTTGTTGCTATTAGTTTTAGATATTTTTGTCGTTCTAACGGGTGTAAGGTGATATCTTAGTGTAGTTCTGATTTGCATTTCCCTGATGATCAGCGATGATGAGCATCTTTTCATGTCCCTATTGGCCATCCGTATATCTTCTTTGGAGAAATGTCTGTTCATGTCTCCAGCCCATTTTTTGATTGGGTTGTTTGATGTTTTGTGGTTGAGTTGCGAGAGTTCTTTATATATTAGGGATATTAAGCCTTTGTCAGATATATCACTTGGAGATATCTTTTCCCAGTTAGTGGGTTGTTTTTTTGTTTCAATCCTGTTTTCATTTGCCTTGAAGAAGCTCTTTAATCTGATGAAGTCCCATTTGTTTATTCTTTCTATTGTTTCCCTTCTTTGAGAAGGCATGGTGTCCGAAACTATCCTTTTAATACTGATGTCAAAGAGTGTACTGCCTACGTTTTCTTTCAGAAGCCTTATGGTTTCAGGTCTCACCTTTAGGTCTTTAATCCATTTTGAGTTTATTTTGGTGAATGGTGAAAAAGAATGGTCAATTTTCATTCTTTTCCATGAGGCTTTCCAGTTTTCCCAGCACCATTTGTTGAAAAGACTTTCTTTTCTCCATTGTATGTCCTCAGCTCCTTTGTCAAAGATAAGCTGTCCATAGATGTGTGGTTTTATTTCTGGGCTTTCAATTCTGTTCCATTGATCTGTGAACCTGTTTTTGTACCAGTACCATGCTGTTTTGATTACTGTAGCTTTGTAGTATGTTTTGAAGTCAGGGATTGTGATGCCTCCCGTTTTGTTCTTTTTTCTCAGGATTGCTTTAGCAATTCGGGGTCTTTTGTTGCCCCCTATGAATTTTAGGATTCTTTGTTCTAATTCTGTAAAGAATGTCATTGGGATTCTGATTGGGATGGCATTGAATCTGTAGATTGCTTTAGGTAGAATGGACATTTTAACTATGTTTATTCTTCCAATCCGTGTACATGGAATGTCTTTCCATCTCCTTATGTCGTCATCCAATTCTCTCAGAAAGGCCTTGTAATTTTCATTATATAGGTCCTTCACTTCCTTAATTAAATTTACCCCAAGGTGTTTTATTATTTTTGTTGCGATTGTGAATGGTATTGTATTCTTGAGTTCTTTTTCTGTTGGTTCATTACTGGAGTATAGAAATGCTACTGATTTATGAAAATTGATTTTATACCCTGCAACTTTGCTGTAGTTGTTGATTACTTCTAACAGTTTTCCAATGGATTCTTTGGGGTTTTCTATATATAAGATCATGTCGTCTGCAAACAGTGAGAGTTTCACTTCTTCCCTCCCTATTTGGATTCCTTTTATTCCTTTTTCTTGCCTGATTGCTCTGGCCAGGACCTCCAGTACTATGTTAAATAAGAGTGGTGATAGAGGGCATCCTTGTCTCGTTCCTGTTTTCAGGGGGATGGGGTTCTGTTTTTGCCCATTGAGTATGATGTTGGCTATGGGTTTGTTGTATATGGCCTTTATTATGTTGAGGTAGTTTCCTTCTATGCCCATTTTGTTCAGAGTTTTTATCATAAATGGCTGTTGGATCTTATCAAATGCCTTCTCTGCATCTATTGAGATGATCATGTGGTTTTTATTCCTCAGTTTGTTGATGTGGTGTATCACGTTGATTGATTTGCGGATGTTGAACCATCCCTGTGTCCCTGGTATGAATCCCACCTGATCCTGATGTATGATTCTTTTGATGAGTTGCTGAATTCTGGTTGCCAAAATTTTGTTTAGAATTTTTGCATCTATGTTCATCAGTGATATTGGCCTGTAGTTCTCTTTTTTCGTGGTGTCCTTGTCAGGTTTTGGTATCAGCGTGATGTTGGCCTCATAGAATGTGTTAGGAAGTGTTCTATCTTCCCTGATTTTTTGGAATAGCTTGAAAAGGATAGGTATTAAATCCTTTCTGAAAGTTTGGTAGAATTCCCCAGGAAAGCCATCTGGTCCTGGGGTTTTATTCTTTGGGATGTTTTTGATTGCTGTTTCAATCTCTTTCCTTGTGATTGGTCTGTTCAAATTGTCTGCCTCTTCTTGAGTGAGCTTTGGGAGATTGTAGGAGTCCAAGAATTTATCCATTTCCTCTAGGTTATCCATTCTGTTGGCATATAGTTTTTTGTAGTATTCTCTTATAATCTGTTGTATTTCTGCAGAGTCTGTTCTTATTTCTCCTCGCTCATTTCTGATTTTGTTTATTTGAGCTTTCTCCCTTTTTTTCTTTGTTAAGTCTGGCTGGTTTTGGGTCTTTTTCTTAACCTGTCCAGCCTCTCTGTCTTTTCATTGGTGCATTCAATCCATTTACATTTAGGATGATTATGGATATATAGGGACTTACTATTGCCATTTTATCTTTTGTTTTATGGTTGCTCTATATTTCCTTTGTTTCTGTTTCCTTGTGTTTCTCACTACAATTTCAGCTTGACGGTTTTTGGTGATGTGTTTTTCAGTTTCCTCTTTTTTTATGTTTCATGACTCTGCCTTAATTTTTGTTTTGTTGTTACCATGAGGTTTGTATAAAAGGTCTCACAGATGAGATAGTTCCTTTTCTGCTGATAGCATTTTTCCTTCATTTGACTAGGCAAGTTCTGTCTTTTTCTTCTTCCCTTGCTATTTTTGTTGTCAAAATTATTTCTTTCTTTATTGTGAATTTGTTACCAAATTGGAATGGTTAATGTTATTTTTAATGCTTTCTTTCCCTTTAACCTTTGCATCACAATTGTTTACTAACATGTTCTGATACAGAGTTGCAGTTTTCTGATTTTATCTATTTATCAACTTGTTTAAAGCTTTGTATCCTTTGCCTTTTCATTTCAGACAGGAGAGCTCTTTTTGACATTTCTTATAAGGCAGGTCTAGTGGCGATGGACTCCCTCAGTTTTTGTTTCTTCCTCACACTTTATTTCTCAGCTGCAGCAGTGGACCCCCAGCTGTCGCAGCACCCAAGGGCACAGAACTGATTATTACAGTGTTGATTAATACAGTCCCTTATAAGTAGCTCTCAAATACTTGTACTTCCCTGCATCCTTTCTGAAACCACCCTAGTCGAAGTAAGCAACTAAGTAACTGGATGACTTTAATGACCTCATGTCTCTTCTCCTCAATTTCTTGGTTTGTGAAATGAGGCAGTTAGAAGGAACACCAAGTTTCTTCCTTCTCTATGTTCTGTGATTATCAGAATCTACAACTATGGAGAGACTCAGGGAAAAAGCAATTCCAGTGCTTTGGGAAACCATCACAGTTTCTCCATTTAAATTAACTCTTGGGGTGACTGAGATTGTGCCTCATATCCTCTCATAGCACTGCTCTTAAGGACAGTCTCAGAATCTTCAAGACAACTTAAAAGAAGGCCCTTTCTCTTAAATAGGAATCTGCCTTATGCCATGTTTTGAGCTGTAGAAAATATTTTAGAATGAGATTCTAGTGTTGGTAACAAATTTATCTACATTGTTAATTCATCTGAAAGCTCCTATTCTTGAAAATGTCCCATGTGGAGGTAGAGAAGTTCCATGCAAAGGTTTAGTCCATTTTTGTTGACAATCTCTTGAGTGTATGTTAAAAACCTGGATAACAGGATAATGTTAATGGAGATTGGGGGGAGGGACAGTGATGAATGAGTTTGGTTGATTTTCAGCAGTAATGAGGTCAAAATGAAAGCATTATAAAAGAAGAGTAGAGATTCAGGTCAGGGCTTTCTATGAAAAAAAGTAAAAACCATAAGCAGATGGAAAAAGTTTAAGTGACACAGTATGGCAGATTCCACTGATGAGTTTAATAGGCAGCCATTTTAGTGGCAGAGAGAGTAGACTGAAAAGTGAGGAGAAGTTTGGAAAATTCAAGGGACAAGAACCAGAAAAGCAAGGGGTCCCATCCTGCCCTGAGGATTCTTTTGTTCTGAAGTGTGTTAGCCCAGCTGAGTGAAGACCTGGGGAGGATGTCGTAGATCCTCTAAAAGGGGCATCCATCAGCTGCAGGAAGATGTGCCATCTCTCCCCAAAGCTCATTAGCAGATTGGAAGTGGGATGCTGCATTACTCTGATTAGCATTAATTTTATAATTCTAGGCAGAGAACTTTCCTCCACATGAGTCAGCCTTCACACAAAAACACAGACTCACATGGTGTGGATAAAACACAAGTAAACTTACTGCTGCTTCCCATCTTCCAAGGACCCAGTGGGAAGGAAAATGTGGTTCCCTAGCAAAGAGGGGAGTTAAGGGCTGGAGTTTTCCAGCTCTCCAAGCTGGGTGCAGGTCCCACAAATCGGGGAGAAGTGCAATGCCATCTTTCTGGCAGACCAAGACTTTGGGAAAACTGGGTCCTTCTGATCTGGTTAGGGAAGACACAGTACTTCCAACAGCCACTGCAGCAGGGCAACAGCAGCATTACAAGTGAGATGAGGAACATTACCTCAGAGCCTCCCAGGGAGAGAGCATTTAGGCCGCTACCATTTATTGGGATAACTGGTTCCTGGCCCTTTGGAAAATACCCAGTCATCCCAGGGCTAGACTTCTCAGGAAAAGTAACTTGCCAGTCCCTTTTAAATTTGCAACTAAAACCTATCTACACTTTTATTTGTTACATATATTGTTGGGGCTTCATTTCAAAACGCTATATTACAAAACTGTTTCAGATACCTTTAAATCCATGGCAGTGACTTTCAAATTCTTTTGATGGCAACTCACAAAATAAATCTATAAATTATTTTTTATCATAAATCAGTATATACGCACACACACCAAAAGAATATAAAAATTTTATGAAACTGTTCTTACCTTTTTACGTGTAATACACTCTAATATTATCTATTCCATTTTGTTTCATTGTTTTTTAAGTGCTTGTCACACCCTCTAGAATTATTTCATAATCCACTAATGGGTCAGGACCTGCAGTTTGAAAAACACTATTTTAAAATTATTGCTTCCAGGTACCCTAGCCAGTAGTCTGGTATCCAGATTTTTAAAAGGCTTATTAAAATGCATCATCAAAAAGCAATATTTGCTAAAGGACCCTCAGTCTCTATAAAGAGCACTGTCTTGGGGATTCCAACCATAAGTTACCTGATAAATAACCAGCTTTCCTTTGCAGAACTGAGATGTGAGCTCAACACCAAGTAAAAATGACATAAAATCAGAACAAAGTTGGAAAAGGAGGACCACCTCCAAATGCAATATGTGGTCCTTCTGGGAAACATGCAGCAGCCTAGAGTGAGGTGAGGGGGACAAAACAGAAAAAAAACATTAATGGAGAAAAAATCAAGCTCGTAACTGCTGTCTCCAGGCTTCACAAGGTGCACTTGTACTTCCAAGCCTAAGAGACAGAGTGATGTTCAGCATGACTCCATAATCCTGTGGCCTTGAGAACTTCAGCAGACATCAGTTAAGTCATTTAAGGATAACTGCAAATTAAATTAGTTCATCCTAATTACGCAAAAGTGATAAATTCAAATAAGCAAGGTAATTCAATTCTGAATTAAAAATTTTTTCAATCACTTGACATCTCAAATCAAAGCAAATGGGTAATGTTACCAATTATATCAATTCGACTCTATATTTCAATACATAAACATATGATGAACAATTAAAATTCTTATGTGATATGCATTTAATTTGTTAACATTTATGCTACAGTAGGGAACCACACTCGAGAAACAGGGTCATGTCCTTGAAAACCAAAGAAGGTTATCACAAAAGAGTCTTTGTAAGAATCCAGCAACAGAATGAGTCCCCAAAATCTATTAAGTAAACTATCCCGCAGGAAAAGTGAGGCAGATCACACTAGTAAAGGCAACACTATGGAAGCTTATGAAATAGTTATCAAGGGAAATATTTGATACATAATAAAAATATTTAGTTTTAGGAAGCAGTATGATAGGCTCTGATATGGTTGCACTTATGAGTACAGGACTTTCATAGGAAGGAAAGAAATGGAAATTCACTGAATGTCTGTGTTTTGTCATGCATCACTAAATACCTTCGATTACATTATAGCATTGGAAACTAGGAAGCAGAAATGTTAAATAACTTGTTGTAGGCCACACAGTAATAAATGACAGAACTAGGACTTAAACTCCATCTTCTGATTACACATCCATTATTCTTGTCACATCAATACCACTTTATCCTGAGCTAGTACTCAAAATATGATAGTGCTTAAACTATTTGCTTAAGCATTTCTTAGGATTTCTGATCAAGGTCAATTCAAATTCCAATTTCAAGGCTAATGAATAAGAAAGTGACCTTTAAAAGGAAAAAAATACGTAAAAAATATACAAGCATTCCGGGTGGCATTATGAATCTTCAGACTTTCGATATTCTCTGTGTCTCGTGTAAGGATGAAAAAAGTTATCTATTGCTGTATAACAAACCACAACAAAGTGGAGTAGCTTGAAACAGTAACTTGTCTCTTATTGTTGTGTGGATTGGCTGGGATTCGCTGGGCAGTTCTTGCTTGGGGTTTCCTAGGAAGTACAGTCAGATGTCATCTTGGGCTGAAATCCTCTTTGCCTCTATTGTGCTGGATGTCAAGATGGTTCATTTCTGTGTTTGCTGAGGATGCTGGCTGTTATCTTATTCGGGGCTGCCAACTGGAGGGCCTGCATGTGGCCTCTTCATGTGACTTGGGCATCTCTCAGAGTGGTGGCTGGGTTCCAAAAGAAAGCATCCCAAGAGGAAATATTCCAAAAGACCAGGCTTCTTACAGCCTAGCCTCAGAAGTCCCAGAAAGTCACCTCCACAGCATCCTATTGGTTGAGCCAGTCACTGAGGCCTAGGGGGAGGGATGTGGACTCCATCTTTTGATATGAGAAGCAGCAGGCAATAAGGGAGGGAGGGAGACTGCCCATGTCACCTTAGTCTTTAGCCTCCCATCTGGCATCTCTACTTTACCCAACTGAGTTAGAAGGGGAAATAGATGATACAACTACAATAACACAAATTATTGTGTGGTGTTTCTCTATCTCTTTGGCACTCTCTCTTTCTCTGGAAACACAGCACTTCTTGAATGAATGGATAAATGAGTCTCTCCCTTTTCCTCTCTACTCTTTTTTTGCCTCCTCACCTTTCTTTTCTTCTTTTTAACTGCAGATGAAAGGTTAAAAAAAATGTTTTAAGCAGCAACATACTCTAATTAGTAAATCTTATAGTTAGTTTCTACTCAGATCTCCCATTTGATGTCTACCTGCCTGATTCAGTCATCGTCCTATCAGGGAAGGTGATAAGAATGCAAGCAAAGGAGAGAAGAGAGGGAAAAATGGGAAAGCAAAAGTAGATTATCAAAGGAAGAAGGAAAATATAAATGGGAATGGAAATAAATCAGGAGCACTGAACACCGTTAAGCCCAAATGGCTGAAAAGACAAAGGGAAAGAAGCAAATTTTTCCCTTATGATGCTGCATCCATCCTTCCTTCCTTTCCAATCTATGGCCGCCATCACCAGCCTTGTCTAACCTTATTTCTTAATGCCTGAATTTTTGCTATATCATCTTACCTAATCTCCCTGCCTAGTTTTTACACCTTAGAAATCACCAAAAATGGGACCAGCCCGGTGGTGTAGAGGTTAAGTTTGTGTGCTCCTCTTTGGCGGCCTGGGGTTTGTAGGTTCCCATTCTGGCACAGACCTATACACTGCTTATCAGGCCATGCTGTGGCAGGCGAGCCACGGATGAAATGGAGGAAGATGGGCACGGATCTTCCTCCAAGAAAAGAGAAAGAAATAAAATAAAATAGATCATCAAAAACACTCCTTTCCTCCTGGTGCTCTCAATTACAAAAAAAGAAAAGAGAACACTAAATGACTTCTGAAGGATTAAGTCCAATATAAACATTTTAAGAATTTTCATAATCTGACCTAACTTTCCTTGCCACTCTTGTTTCTCAAGTCTCCCATATGTGAAACTCTTTACTCAGCCAGAGCACTCTACTCAATGTATCCAAATACACAGAAAAATGAGACTAGATCTCACTATTACATCATGAAAAATACAAAACCTGAATCAAGGAAAATAACAGACAACAAAAATATTACATTACAGAAAGCAGTGTGGTGACATTATAAGCTTATAATTATAGCGGTTATGGTCCAGCTCACTTCTCACGAATGCAGCCTTCTCCTTTTGTCTTCTGTCCTTTGCCCTAAGGATCCTATCACCAGGAGCATTCCCTGCCGCTCTCTGCCTTCCTAAATCCTGTCTCGTCAGGACCCACAATATTAACTGACTAATTTGGAAGAAGTGTGATTAACAGAATTATTCTGGACCTGAAGTCCCTTATTAACACTACAGCATCAGATTTGATTCTCGATGGACACCAAGTCACTCAAATTCCATCTCAGTTTTTACTCTGTAGATTTGTTCAGTATACGGTTGATTAAAGGACCATTCACCCCAGTTTGGTAGATAATTCAACCAGCCTCCAATCCAAAGTTTGTATAACTTTGATTTGTAGTAATTACAAACAGTAATTACAGAAACAGTTAAAACATTCATTGCTAATATTGTAACTCTTTGGGAACCTCATATAAATGCAGTTTTAAAAAAACAGGATATTTGAAGATAGTAACATACACCGTGATTAACAAGATTTTGTGGTGAGAGTAGTTTATTGTCAGGTATAATTAAAGCTGTAGATGCTATTCTGAAAGTACAGACTTTAGGGGGCAAGGGAAGAGAGTTTTTGAAGCAAAGTACAAATTAGGAATAATTACAATGATGGTTATGGAATGTCAACATCCATTTCATCATGATGAGCTCAATCTCCTTCAAAATTCACTTGAGTCCGGGAAAGCATTAGTGTAAGACAAAAGGCAGCTTTGGGAAAAATACCTTTGAAGTATTAAGGAGTAGAGTGATTGGCAGTCAGCAAACATAAAAATGGACGAAAGAGTAAATGTCTTGATCACCTACGGAAAGTGTACACTTCAAGTATCTTATTAAAAAACCAGTTTTCTTTTTCATGTCCAATGTTGAATGCACCTGCAATTGTTGTTTTTTAATCTATTTTGATCCCCAAACTGGATATAACTAAATGTTTTATGGGAGTTTATAAAGGTGATGAAATTATAAAGAAAAGTAAGTGAAAGATTATCAGACAGGAGAGTGGAGGCTTCTGGGGTGATATCAACATTGTATGATGTGACATGAGTGGTGGATCTGTGGGTGCTCACTTCATTCTCCTTGCTTATGGTTTATGTGTGTTGCTGTTTACAAAGCAGTTATGTAGAAAATCCGCTGACACTAATACCTTCGACAGTTCATTAGCCCAAGGGTGTCTGTTATGCTTTAACCAGGGCTTTGCTCACGTTCCCTTTTGCCCACATGAAGCCAGTTGTGCATTAAGAGATGACACAAACATCTCTTGAAACAAGAGATTTCTTCTTGTTTTCTAGAAGAAATAGCGAAGCTGGTCTAGCGCTTGGTGATATTTCCAAACAGTCCTTTTGTGAATGGCCGTGAGAAGATGTCCTTCTTCAGCCAAGGATGAAGTCTTATACTTTGTATTATTTAAAGTACCTGATGCCATGCTACACAACTAGTGTGTGTGCATCCGTTCATCTGACAGATATTTATTGACTCACCTACCAGCTGACTCCCTGGGAAGCCAGAGCAGTTTGCCAACTAATATGGTTAATTGGGATTTGATAAGTGCTATAAAGACACCAGAGATTCAGCAGTTTCTCCCAGCTATCGAACTTATTTTGGCTAATGGATATCACTCTCACTCCCATTTCAATCTTACAAAGGGATGCTAGAAGAGGATTGACCAGTCAGAAGGTGGAAACTTAATAAAAATTGAAAGTCAGAGACGGGAGGGAATGAAAGCAGCAGAGGAAGAAGGAGGCAGAGACTGGACAGCCAGCAAGGCCTCAGTGCCCTGCACAGTTTAAGATGAGCCAGATATTCTTCCTGTTTCCTTGCTTGATCTTTGCTTGATCCTCCCTCTTGCCGACGCCCTCACCTGGAGGAGTCAAGCCCAGCACAGATGCCGCTGAGACAGGTCAAAGCCAGGGAAAGGTCCTGGGATCAAAACTTGGCTAAGTATGATCCAAACTTCCAAGCAGTCAGAAGTAGAAAGAGCCAGAAGATAAACCTAACCCATTTTTGAAGGGGTGCCAAAGGTGAAAAGCAGGAAAACCAAAATTACTCATCAAGTCTAAAGGGGGAGCACAGAGCCAGAAGCTGAGAGGAGAAGAGGAGTCAAGCAAGTCAGTGCCAGGTAAAAACAGAAATAGAGAGTTGAAAAGAAAAAAACAAAGCAATGCGAAATGAAGGGTCCAAGACAATAATTGGGAGCATTCCTTGGGGTTTGATAATGGATTTTATGGGTTAGCTTAAGTTAAAAGCAAAAGATGTGAGCGGGTACCTTCCTTCCTTCTGACATTATCTCCCACCTTATCAACAGTCCATTGTTACCAAGGCATTAACAACACTTACCAAACAAAGTCTAGAAGGCCTTTGGGCAGTCTTGCTAAAAACCATCTTAGTCTAGACTGATTTGGCCTTGAGGATGACCACATCTCCTCAGGACAGTTCTCCCTGGATTCCTTCATTGGCTGTTTTGGGAAATGACGCACTTGGACAAATGGTCTACCTAAATGAATGATTCAGGTCTGAGCAGCATGAGACACTGGCAGATAGGAATGCCTCCCTTAGCAGCAGAAAATTCAGCACTTACCACGTCCCATGCGGCATGCTCTCCCAGAATACTTTTAATATGATATCCCAGTGTATTTAACATTTTAAAATTACTCCATTTGGTTAAAATCAATTAGATTTTTTTGAGGATCTTGGTCTTTCTCCAGCCCAGTTTAAACCATAATTTCCTGAAGACTAGGATTATCTCGCCATGTTCTTTTTCACGTCCCCGTCGTTTCTAGTCAAGCCTCAAAACATGAAGTCTGCACTGTGGGTTCATAGCACCTCAGAGATCATCTCGATTCTCCCCATCCCACGGTGGGAAAGTAACCTCAGTCAACGTGGAGTAGAGTGTTTAGTCTCAGCCTTAAAATAAGTGTTTTCTTTTTTATTGTCTTTTCTTCCTGTCTGCTTTTCAGAGTAGAAGCAACAGTAATTTAAACTTTTCTGCTATGTGACCTACACTCCACAGGTACCTTATAATAGCTGAGCCAGGGCTTAACAAAGGAATTGGGTGTGTGTGGTATTTGTGTGAGCATGTGCTTGGGTGTATGTGGTATTTGTGTGAGCATGTGCTTGTGTGTGTGTGTCACAATCTGATTGCCGATGTGGGATGGAAGATGGGGAAGAATGTTTAGGCACTTGTGTATTTATATCAAAGAGATGGTAGGACCCACAAAAAAGAATTCATTTTTTGTGATGTTAATGTTATATTTTGGGGGAGGTTTTGGGGGAGGAAGATTTGCTTCTAAGGGGTGGACTCATATCTCTGTGTGGGGAGGCTCAGTTATAACGACAACTGAAGTCTCTCCTGGCGTTGGGATATTTCATTCTCATAGGGAGAAATGCAATGCTCATCCCTCCTCCCTCACACCCCCCCACCACTTCCTTGGTGCCCTTCCAAGGTAGGGCCCTTGGTGCTGGCTGCTCAGTCCTCCCCCAGGGGTGGCTTTCCAAGGCCAAGAGGGCCAGAGAGGGCTGCTGCCAGAGATGCTTCTGTTCTGGCTCCTTCTCACTCCCCTTCCTGTCTGCTGGGGCTTTTGGTGGCAGCACCTAGTCCTGATGGGGTTAGAGTACCACCCTGGAGTGGATGGTGTGTGCACCAGCAAGCATCCAGTCAATTCATGAGTTATCCTCTGCGTGAGCTGGGCTGTGATGTGCCGTTATCTTCCTGCTCCCATTGTACACTTCACACACCAGCTTTCTCTCCAGACAGTTGTTTGATCACTAACTACTTCGAATATCATGACCATAGGCTCATTTATTTTTTTCTGTTTTAAAGGATGGTGCTGGTGTGCACAGGGAGCAGCCACGTCAATTCACACATTTGCCAAGGTATCCGATTGTGAGCTGCCTATCAAGGTGCTGACTTTAATAAAAGCTTATTACCGTGAGCATTATTTAGCATTTATGTGGCTCCTCACAATTGTTTACCCATTATTTCTCAGCGCTCCCCTGTCCAGGTGATCAGTGTTAGCAACTCACATTGTAGAGGCAATAAATCCGGGGTCCTGGAGAGGTTTTAGTAATATCCCCAAAAGGACACAAAGTGAATAACCACAGAACAGTGACTTTCCTGGAACCCCTTGAAACTGGCCTGGACCCCTCTCCCTCTAGCATACTTGGCGAGTTCACTCCTTCCATCATCTGGTTTGCAGACCTGCACAGGGTGGGCTCTTCTCGCAGATTGCAGCTCAGATACCCTGAGGCCTTCCCTGGTGACCTTATCTACAACAGCATCCCCTCCCCAAGGCTCTATCACATTCCTGTGTTTATGGACTCCACAGAGCTTAGTGCCACCTGAAGTTATCTGTTTATGTGAAGTTGTGTGTCTTTGTGTTTGTTGTCTGTCTGCACCATTCAGGAAGGTCATCACTATGAAAATAGCAGTCTTGCCTGGGTTGTTCATTGCTGTGTCCATCCTCTTTGTTGAAAGCACCTGTCATTACAGTAGGCACTCAATAATGCTTGTTGAGAGAATGACAAAGACAGACCCTGTAAATACTGTTACTCACACGTCATTTTCTTTGCCTTTTCATCTCTTTCTGGATTTTCTGGCCATAGTCACACATACAGTCAGTTATTCTCAATTATGCTGGAGCTAATGATCCAGGCTGTGGATGGCCCAGGTCCTTGGCTTCCTTCCCTCTCTGGCTTCCTCTCCTCTGGAGATTCCTCCAGATCTTTCGGTCTTTTCTGGCCTTAGTTGAGAGGGGTCGAGAGGAGAGTAGGGCAATGAAAGTCCTCTTAGACAATTTTGCAAGTTCTAATAGCTTTTGACAGGTACAAAGTTGAAATTATTAATCTTAAGATTTATTTTTTACCTTATTTGTGGATTTAAAAAAATGCCACTGTTTTATATATGCAGTACAGTGAAAAGTGCTTTGAAGAAGTTAAAAGCACTGTATAAATGTAAGAGAGAATTATGTATGCATGTAGTCCCATTAACCTTGGTAATTGAGACTTGGTTGTAGATTTAAAATATAATTAGTTTTGATAGAACAGTAGCTCACACTTTTCTAATGGGTAGAGCCAGACAAGGCTTAGAAAACGTGCCTTTGGTAGATTTTATTTTTGAGCCATCAAATCAAGACAAAGCTTACAATCCCTTCAGAGGCTAAAAGGGTGGCAGTAGTGGTGATTTCTCATCAACAAGTCAGAATAGGCAAATGGTCTTAAATGATTGAATTTTCTTGCTTCAAATTTCAGGACAATGAGAATACAGTTTCCTCCAAAAAAATCTTAGGCTGATCTTGGAAGAAAGACCCCCTGGATCATCTAAAAATAAAGTTTTCTATTTAAAGGTTGGTTTTAATGCTCGTTATAGCCCTATGTGCTACCAGAAAATGGTTTGCCTTTTTGTTTTAAACATAAGGAATCAATGTAATGCCTTATACCTGATAACCTGTGCTGTTGTATTTGGTCCTCCCTACAACTCTGTCCATAGATATTATTGTTGCCACTTTATAGGTGAAAAAACGGAAGCAAAACCATTAAGTGCCTTCCCCAAGGTCTTAAAAGAAGTCACCAAGAAGGTGGTGTGGCTCAAGTCTCCTGACTCCAGTTTACTATTCCCCACAATAATGTTGGAAAACCACATTGGAACGGGAAGACTCATTCCAAGTACTGCTGTCACACCAGCAAGCTTCAAAGGTCAGGCAGATATTTTACTTTACGGTTAAATTGGCCACGTTTGCTCAGTGTGTACTATATCCCAGGCCCTGTGCTTTGCCCTGGGAGGATTCAGAGAAAGTAAAAGACGGATTAGACTTTCCTGGCTCTTACAAGCTGGTGGGAATGGGAGACACATACATACAAACGTGAAAGGGCAAGGGGGACAGTGCACTAAGAGAGATACACAGCTCTGTGGGAGCAGGGGAGGAGCAGTCTCTGAACACGTTCCAGGAAAGGGGTCACCTTCCATGCCAAGATGAACTTTGCATGAATAAAGATTTAAGTGAGGACAGATTGAGAAGAGTGAAGAGGGGAATGGGGTGTCGACCAAATTTCATCCACCTGCAATTTTACCTACTCAAATTTTATCTACCACGGCAAGAAGTTAGTGTCTAATATTTTAAAATTACTTTTAAATACAAGTATTTGCGTATTAGTTATATAAATAGAGGTAAACACCAGAACAACTGTGATAGAAATGGCTCAAGTGGTTTCCATGGGGAATGGAACTGGGGGGATAGGAAGGATTGGGGTTGTGAGGTGGGGGAGGGCCTGCCGTGGTTCTTTAGAAAGCCTTCAGTACTATTTGGTTTTAAAGGCACAGGTATGGATTCCTTAGATAAATATTAATTTTTCAGTGAGCCTTAAAGAATGAGCAAGGTTTCTCCAAGGAGAGGGAGGAGGTGGGTATTTCTAGCAGAGGACCCAACATTAACAGAGAGAGGCGGCAGGAGAGCAGAGGGAAAAGCAGGTAACCCATTAGGATGACTGTGGAAGACACCTCCCTGCGTGGGGACACATGAGCTGGTGCTTGATTGCAGAAGGCCTTGGATAGAAGGGCGTGCACAGACACACACACACACTCATGTGGTTGTTGGCAGGAAAGCAATAAAGGGTATTGGGCAAAGGGGTGATATGCTCAGAACTGAGCTTTACGTGCAGCAGTGGTTCTCACCTTGGAGATTACCTTGCTTGTTAAAATTGCTGGGCCCCACATCAAAGTTTCTTCTTGAGTAGGTCCAGAGTGAGGCCCGAGAATCTGCATTTCTAATAAGTTCCCAGGCAATGCTAATGCTGCTGGTCTGGGAACCACAATGTGAGAAGCAATAATAGAGTAATCTAGCAACAAGGAGAAGTCGAGACTAGAGTAGTGGGAGAATGAAGGTCAAGGTACAGTTCCACTAGGACAGAGCAGAAGGAATGGGGCCCTGATGGGGAGTGACGGTGAGAAAGTCCAGAACAGCAATCAAGAGAACAGACTGACTGCTTCAAAGGATAGAGGACCATTGGGCCATGTTCTGGGTCACACCAAATCACAAATCACTGTTAAATCTCCAGTGCTTGGGCCAAGTATGCCAAGAAGCACCTGAAATTCATTTTTAAAGCAGCAATCCTGTCTAGAAATTAAGCTGTGAGTTTTACCTTACTTTCCCTTTCTTCCCCATCTCTAACCTCATTCTCGTGCAATTTAGGTTACAAAAGCATCTTCCAGGGAGAGCATTCATATCTGCACGTGGTCAGAAAGTGTATCTGTCTGTATATATAAAATCGTATTAAAGCTGGTTTCCTTATTATTTCATTTTAGAACATCCCTGTAGCTAAATGGTGTTCAAAGTAAACATGGAGAACAGAAAGCATCCATCTCTACCTAGTGGGGCAAAAAATGACTGAATTCCCATACCATATAAATACCCCATGAAAACACAGAGGAATCCTTGTTCCACCCAGCATTCACTGAGTATCTGCCTCGTGGCAAGCACTGCGGATGTGCTTGGAAACAAAGATAAATAAAACGTGGGCCCACTCCCAGCAGTTCAACATCTAGCAGTCTTTGTCCCATGCTCTTAAATCTTGCTAAGGATTGGGTTTTGTTTGTAATAGAAATTCTAAAGCAGGGACAGAAGAAGTTATCTTTCCTAAATTGCCCACCTCTGTTGTCTAACTATTCCACTGAGGAAAACACTTGGTCCTGGTCTTGGTCCTTCGCTGAGCTCAGATATGTTTTGCTGACACACAGAGTCTGGGCAGCGTCCAGCCCCCCGTTTACTCCCTGGTCTTTAAGTCTAGTAAGTATTTTATCATTTACACCTTTCGATGTCCAAAGAGAGTGCCGCTCGGGGTTTAAAACATGTAATTTCCTTTACTACTTCCCCAAATAATGGGGTCATTTCAGGACCAGGACAGTTTGGCACTGGGACGTGTTTCCCAGCAGTACTAATAGTTCGAGAGAGGAGCAAGTGTCTTCACATCTGCAGGTCTGGGTGCCGAACTTTCTATTGTCAGTGAGAATCATGTCCCAGTGAAAATGTAGAAGTGAACCAACCCTCAAAGGGATAAGGTGACAGGGAGTGGTGTTTACTTGAGTCAGAGAGTAACTGAAAATGACTTCTGCAGCTGGAATGAAACAAAGGGTTGAAGGTCAACTTCCTCTTTGATTTTGGCTAGTCAGCAGTTCAAGCAGCCTTTTCAAATGTTTCGTGTCTGCTGACGTGTCCAACTCTATAAAAGACCCCACATCTTGCACCAACCTGTACCTCTTGGGCACTGGAGCGAAACAAAAGGAAAAATCTTCCATCTTATTAGAATTAATGAAGTCATGCCACTCACATCCGTCCACGTTACTCCACTTTGGTCACCACCATTGTGGTCCATGCTGACATCATTTCTTTCGTAGATTACTGCAGTGGCCTTCTCACTGGTCTCTCACATCCTGTTTACCCCATCCAAAGCATTCTTCACATTAAATCACTGTAATTCATTAATTCACAGTATTAATTCACAGTAATCTTTTGGAAACTCAAATAATACAACTAAAATCTGAATACCCTACACATATAAATAAATCCTAACTTAAAAATTTCCCCTGGCTCCCCATTGCTCCAAAGACTTAACTAGTTGATTTGGCCCAGAGAACTCTGCTTAATCTGTGCCTCCCACGCTTTTCCCTCTTCTTGTTGCATCACATTCCTCCCTCCTCACTCTCTCTGCTCTCATCACCCAGATTCCTCTGCCTGGAACACTTCTCCCTCCCTGCTTTGCCAAGTTGTCTCCTACTCACCTTTTACCTCTTAAGCCTTATCAGCTCCTGAGGGGTGGGTGAGGAAGACCCTCTTCTCCTTGGTTAGGCCCAATCCCCATGTTTTAAACTCCCTTGGCACCGACAACCAGCTCATGAACCCTTCATAGAATGTAACATGGGACATTTACACAATCTTGTATGATTAATTTCTGCCTGATCTCCCCTCTAGACTGTAAGATCCATGAAGGCAGGGACTCTACCTTTTTGCTTACCATTGTATTCCAGAGCCTGGCATAGTGTCTGGCACATGTTAGGTACTAAATAAATTCATTCTGAAGGAAGGAAGAATGAATGAGTGGTAAATTGATACTTCTAAAATAATAAAGAGGAGGCCTAGCATTTTAAATGAGTGATAATAATGGGTAGCACATATTAAACTTCTAGTGTTAGGTAAACACTGTTCAAAACTCTTTACTCATTCATTCCAGTTCCGAGGACCAACCCTATCAGTACACATCAGTATCTGCGCATAATAGATGAGATATGAGACTCAGGCTACTTGTGCAAGGCCAGGCAGCCAGTGTAAGGTGAAGCCTTAACAGTTGTCAATATTGTTACTCTATGTATTACTATTCTCACCTTGGTGGAGTTCCTAAGAGTGCCATCATCAAAGGGGGTGGTGTTGGGCAGGCAGAGCCCTGCCCCCAGGCCTCTGAGCGCCTTCTAAGGCTGGGCCTGGAGTGAGAGTTTGGGGGGCCAGGGGCTGTGAGGGCCTGCCCACCGTAATGGAAATGGCACATGGAGGAAAGGATCCTTCAGGCTGGGCAGTGGGGAAGGTCACTCAGGCATCCAGAAACCTTCCTCAGAACCTGTCTTTGAATTAAATCTCAACTCATATCTTCCAGAAGCCTGAGGTGAGATGTCTGGCCATGTTGCTCGTGCCGTCGCCCTCAAGAAGCCAAACAGGCTCTCAGAGTCTCTCAGGCCCTGCCCCCAGACGTGGCCCCGCCCCAGAGCATGCTGGGCAGGACCTCCCCATAGATCCCTCCCCATTGCCAATGTATTCCTCCAGAGGATTCTGAGCTCTGCTTGGTGTTTCCAGCTGTGATGAGGTAAATGTAGTCTTGGTACTCTGGAAAAGTAGATAATTAAGGCAGATAGTCCACACATGTGAAAGTGTTGCGACTTGGAAAGGGCGGGCAGATCCCAGGTTGGGAGGATTAAGGAAAGCATTGAGGGAAACCTTTCAGTATGGTGGGAAGGAAGGAGGAAAGAAGAGATGGAGGATCTCATTTTGGTTTTGGTTTTGTTTTGTTTTGAAGTTTTTATGAAGAAAAGTTCCCATCTGATGACTTCTCTGTTTCCCTCTGGTGGTCCAGCACATATGATCAATGAGCGAGGAGTGTGGACAAGGTGTAGGAAAGTGGAATTGTTTTGAGAACTTAGGCAAGCGAGTTGACTGAGAAAACAATCACAGAAGCTCCCCCGAGACAGGGCCTCTGTTTGTTGCCTCCACTGGGTGTCCCAAGTGCTTGGAAGAGCGTCTGGCACATGGTAACACAGGAGGAATGACTGGATTCTGAGGCAGTGGTGGAGCTGAGCAACAAATGTAGAACAGAAGTTTATGGGGCACAAACACACTTGTGTGATTTTATCCAAAAGGAAGCAGGCCCTTATTTGAAGGCAGTTCTAAAACAGGCAGAGTTGGATTTTGCTAGACAGGACGAATGAAAGAAGGGGGTAGGCTGTTTAGAGCAGAGCAGTATATTTAGGTTTAGGATTAAGTGATGCCCCATGAAGTTTTGCTTGGAGAGGGAGGAAATGAAGACAAAGGTTGTCAGGTGAGCAGGGGAAAGTATAGAGTGGCTTGTAGTTCCTGAATAGGTTGAGGAATTAGCATGCTGAGGGCATAAGCTGAGTGGATAAAGGGAGGAATGTCAGACTGTATTTTTTCAGAACACACAAGTGTTGCTGGTGATAAGTTCTAGGATATGGCCGTAACTGAACTGGAATGAAGGTAAAGGACTCTAAGATGAGAAGGAGCAGACAGTGAGAGATCAGATCATTGGATGGTCTATCCGGATGGATGTTGGGGCCTCTGATTGATTCCTTCCACTTTGAGTTCCTTTCCTGTCCTCCACAGAATTGGCATTTCCTCTAACTCTAACCTTCAGTCCATGGCATGACTCTGGACAAGAAGGCAGAAATGGGGTGGTGAGAGAGAGGGCTGAAGTAGACATCCATTTTGTTTTTGTTTTTATTTTGACACTCAGCATTCACTCACCTTCTAAAAATAGTCCTTCTTTTGCCCTCTGGGGATCTAACCCCATTGTCAGTTTCAGTCCATGTCAAGTGGAGTTGTTTATCACTAACGCTCTTACTTTAAAGGAGGGCATTGAAGTCAGGCTTGGCCAAAAAGATTGGTCCATGCTTTTGGCAACAGCGTTTGGTCAGGGATGGGCATGTGACCCAACTGGAGACAATAAGGCACAGTGGGACTTTTGAAGGGACTAGTGGGAGAAACAACCCATTTTTGGCTGTGCTTTTAGTTTGGAAGATGTAGCTACGAACTTGCCAGACAGACTTACAAGGTAGCCAGTCCAGAATCTAGAGCAGTGAAATGGATAGAAACTGAAACTTGATGACATCAGCTGAGCCCCAATATGAATCCTCCTGCCTGAGGGCAGCCTTACTCCCAGACCTTTTTCAGGTGCCTGAGTCAACAGATCCTGTTTTTAAAGTCAGTTGAATTGTACTTGCCATCATTTACATCCAAAGAATCCCTCACAGCGTAAGGGGGCTCTCCATCCCTGGCTCCCTCTTCTGTGCTAGCACTCTGAATATATATTACCTTCTCTGTCCTTCAGGTCGTGCCCTTCTATAAAAGAGGGTAAAGAAACCTACTTCAAAGCATTGTAAAGTTTAAATGGGATAATATACATAAAAAGCATAAATTTGTTTCACAAGATTGAAGTACAATAAGCAGTACTTAATTTTTCTAAATTAAATTAAATCTGGCTCAAAGACCCCATTTTAAAGGGTAGGAAGATATACAATAGTAGTCATTAATGGGAGCTTTTTGCCTATTTAGTTAAGTATTCACCATCAAATATGTAGGTAAGAGCCTGTGATCTTGAGTCCATCTCGGTTGCCCCTGGGATTTTCATTGCCCAAGCCCTTCAGGCCCATTGAAAGGCCAGTGGCTGCACAGCCTCTGTGCTAAGTGTGAGCAATGCCGTGTCTTGCGACAGCTCTCAAGATGATGGGGCTTGATGATTAGTCATCTCAGCATCATCACTTCATCCCTTAAAACATTGTGCTGTCTGCTAGAGGACTTCCACACAGAACCCGTCCACCTAAGGGACTCGTGTCTACATCCTGATTCTCAGGGTCTTGGAGCCACTGCTACCTTTAGGCAACTCTCCTTCTCTCACCCCAGCACTTGTGTCAACCCCTATCTCCTCTCTCCTTGGAGCAGCCAGCTAAAGTCTCCTCCCACATGAGGGTCTGGACAGGACTGTACAACAGGTGTCTCACTACTTCTCCTTGGGTTCAGGAAACATGAAAGCCATTAATAACTCCTGAACCCAGAAGCCCAGAACTTCCTGTAAGACAAATGAGGAAAGGTAACTTTTATTCCTTCTGGAGTCCCCTCAGGTGGAGGGTAGAAACAGCATTATCCTGCTTCAAATGAAGGTTGCCTCAAGCTGGGCAAGAATCCCTGCAAAGGAAAATTACCTACTCTTGTCAGCCCAACCCCCTCCCACAGTGAAGCATTGCTAAACTTGCATAATACTCAGTTCCTTCTCTACCTCCTGGCCCCCATAGAAGGAAGGAACAGACCCCGAGTCTCCTGGGAGAGATAGGGAGGCAGCCTCCACAAATCTCTGAGCTTCCACTTGGCCTCCCTAAGGAAGACCAAACGTGTCCTTGTGACCCCAGGAAAATAGCCTGATTTAGGCTCTGATCCAGGGCCAGTGGAGGTTCCAGAGGAAAGGCCTCAAGAGGAGCCCCGGGGCCAGCCCCATGGCCAAGTGGTTAAGTTCGCATGCTCCGCATTGGCGGCCCAGGGTTTCACTGGTTCGGATTCTGGGTGTGGACATGGCACTGCTCATCAGGCCACGTTGAGGCGGCATCCTACATGCCACAACTAGAGGGACCCACAACTGAAATATACAACTATGTACTGAGGGGATTTGGGGAGAAAAAAAGAAGAAGAAGATTGGCAACAGTTGTTAGCTCAGGTGCCAATCTTTAAAAAAAAAAGAGAGAGAGAGAGAAGAGCCCCTTCTCGTAGCCTTGGCCCCTTCATTGTGGCTGCAGATTAGGGCACAGTTCTGAGTGTTAATCCATGTGAAGGCTGCCTCAAGAAAGCTGATTCCCTTAGGCAGCACCTGGTACCAGAGAAATTCACAGTACCTGAAGCTGGGATCTGGGGTTCCCATACCCAAGCCACATCAAGGTACCAGTCAATTCATGCATTTTATTGGCCCTGACATTAGGTTTGGAGTGTGGGCTTGAGTGTATAAAAATTCAGGTAACCCATTCCCATCACATTCTATGTCACTGAAAATTCTTCACGCGCCACAGAATATCGTGTAAATGAGACCCCCACCCCCACCCCCACCCCCCACGTCCCCCAAGCTGCACAGCACTGATCTCTGGGTATAAGCAGCAAGCCCATGAAATCTGTTTGTAGAGAAATTCATCCTCATCTCTCCAGTCACTGTTCAGCTAATACGTTTTCCTTCTTTTGGTAAGAGTCCTGCTTTCCCATAGGAACTGGAATCTGGGAAAAAGGACAACAGTACTAGAAGCAGAACAAGAGTGTGGGATCACTCCTGGGTGGTACTGTCACCTCATTTGGACAGTTCACTACCTAGATGTGCTGAGTGTGCAAATTCTGTCTCATTGCCTCATCCAGTGTTTCTCTGAATAGAAGCAAATATCTGGGCACCAGGTATGACTTGTTTTGTGACCCCAGCCAGTAAGTCAGCCCTTATGAGCCACCACCTCTCCCTTGGTTAGAAGCTGTTTGGCAATGGGTTCATGGAAGACATCCCAGAATGGGAGCTACATGCTGAATTCCCTAGTACTGGCTTTGCCATCGATTGTGTGATTCATCCTCTCTGATGTTCAAGCTGTGAGAAGCAAATTTGAAATGATGGATGTGCTATATTAAATATATCAATAAGAGCAGAAGTTAAACCTTGCAAGCTGTAGGGTTTGCTTCCTCTATAAGCCTGGCTATCTCTATGGGAACTGAAGGTTGCTTCTTTAGGCCTGTAGTCGGGGAGCTAGAGCAGAGTGGAGATACGGTGGCGGAGTGAGGATGAGCCGTCTTGCACCTAATTTTTCCTCCCCTCTAAGTCTGAATACTGGCAGTGGCGAGGCAGGTGGTTCTAAGGGCTCCTTTCACTTTACCGTTCATGATGACCCCACACCGCCTTTACCTCCCTGCCACCTTTCCCTCCTTCTTTGGATGCTTCAATCTCTTTGATGTTTTTCTTACCAGACGTTACTCCGCTTAGCCATTAAACAGCTTTAACTTTGATGACGTGGATATGGATGAGCACAAGGATCCACTTGGTCCCTTTGGTCACTTTTGCTTCAGTGAACTCAGTGGGATGTCCAAGAAGAAACCCTTGTGTTAGGAAGAGTTCTAAGAAGGTTCCAAAGATCCCTTCTTTTGCTAGTCACACCCTTGTATAAACTGCTCCCCTTGAGTGTAAGCTGGACCTCATGATTTGCTTCTGACTAATAGGATAAGGGAAAGGTGATGGGATATCATTTCCCTCATTAGTTTACAAGATTGTGACTTGTGTCTTGCTAGCAGACTCTCTCCTGGCTTTGATGAAGCAAGCTGCCATGTTGGAGAGGCCTACATGACAAGCAACTGAAGGTTGCCTCCGGCCAACTCCAGCCAACAGCCATCCAGGAATTGAGGCTCTCAGTCCAACAGGCCTTGAGGAACTGCATCTAGCCAGCAACTATAGAAGTGAGCGAAGAAGTGTGTATTTCCCCAGTCAAGCCTTCAGCTGAGACCCCAGCCCCAGCTGACACCTTAATTGCAGCCTTGTGAGAGACCTTGGAGCAGAGAACCCAGGTAGGCCTTGCCTACATTCCTCACCAACAGAAACTATGAATTAATAAATACTTGGTTTTTTAAGCCACTAACTTTTGGGGTATTTGTTATATAGTAACTAACACACCCCTAAATTACTGTAACCTTTGTGTAAGATGCAGCATGGCTGGGAAGGCAGGCACCAAATGAGAGGACAACCTCCTTGACAACATTCCTGGAGATACTGTCTTCAATCTCGAAGACTATCCCAAGTTCTCTTAGCTGCAGTGGTATCATTGTGCTCCCCCCAGCCCTGATTAGTCTCCAGGAGGTGAGGCCTAGGTAAGGTAGTGCTGGGTGGAGTGGATGGCCAGGATGTGGGGTGTTAATCTGTCTGGAAGGGACATTGTGAGCTCGAAGTGACCCTCAGGGATCATGAGGAGTGATGATAAGGTCATTCTTCCCCTCCTCATTTTTTCCTTCCTTTTCCACTCACTCCACCATTCCTTTTTCCCTACTTGTTTTCTCCTTTTGCCCCAAATTCTGGGTGGCTGCCCGACGACCATTCCTACAAATGATAGCCAGGTGATCTCTTGGTCTTGCAATAATCCTACCAAGCTGGGCCTCCTGAGGAAGTTTCGCTCGGGAGCGGCTCCTCCCATTCCTTGAGGTGTCCTCACATGCAGGGAGACCTCATTGTTGAGCTCAGAATGTGTCTTCCAGACAGATTAACACCCCACATATAACAGATTCTACAGCGGGACCCACCCAGTTCCTGGACCCTGCCCTGGCCACTCCAGTGTCCACAATCGCAAAACCCATCCATACACACACCTGCACTGACTGCTCACCTGTGAGATACTCAGGAATCAGCAACTTTTTCTAAATGAAGGTAAGTTACCGTTTTCAGGAAAAGATTCATATCTCTGGTCCTTTTCAGAGCTGCAAGGTCTCTCCTCCCGTCTGCTCCAGGAAGGGTAGAGGAAGGGGAAGGGTGAACTGCTCCCCATTTCCGTTAGGGTCAGCTGAGGCGTGGGGACGTGGCCCACCACCCAGACCTCCTGAGGGAGAGAAAGGCTCTTAGGAGCAGGTGACATTCATTCCTCACCACGAGATCCAAGAGCAACATTTCCCCCTGCCACTCACCTCAGGGCCTAAACACCCCCACACTTCCAATTCCAAAACTTTCTGAGGCAACAAGGGGAAATTCTGGCTGTATCCTTCCAGAGGAACGCATCCCACCCCGCAGCTGTGTATAGTTCAGGATAGTGAGGGAGCAGATGGAAAGACAAGTTGAGCCAAGTTCTGGACTTGAAGGGTTTTTCTCATTTTGAAAAGGCCCGGAAGTTTTTAGAGTAAACTTTTTGTACTTTTTATGAAAAAGTAAAGTGTTTTAAGTACAGGACATCTGAATAAGGTCAAATACAGGACCCAAGATAAAACTGAGAAAGCCACTGTCAGGCCCCCTACAAGGGACTGGTCATCTTGCAGAAACCGAAAGAGGAAATCAGTCAGAGCTGACTTCCCTCCTTCCTTTCCCTGAGCATAAGCGCTGGGAACCCCAAATCCACTCCCCCAAAGCACCACACAGAGAACACTACTCTCTCCTAGCAGAAACATTTATTGAGGACGATCAGTATCCTTGGTTGTGCTAACCATGGTTCTCATCAGAGGATGTGTTCTCGTGAAAACTGCAGTGCTTTCTCAACAAGGACTGAATGATTTCTTTGGGGATATTTTTCCTCCCTGGAAGTGTTGGAGAAGCATTTCCTGTTTGAATAGAAGAGTCAGATCTCTGAACACAGTGCTTTCATTAGAGGTGAGGGTGGCCGGAGGGACGTGGCATACATCATGCATGCAGGTGGGTCTTGGATAGGGCACAGACTCCCTGTAGGGTGAGGAAGGGGGTTGACTCTGGCATAAATGCTGGTCCTTGAAGGCCACAACTTTCCAGGGCTGTCTGATCCTGTCTCTTTTCTGTCTAACCCTTGTACGAAAACTCTTGTCAGGAGGGACAGCATCTTGGCTGCAGGATGTGGTCCTTGCCCATTCCCCTGGCTGTGGGTCAGAGAGCCCCGTAGTTGGAGGGATGCCCCTCGTCAGGCTGTACCTGGGCCTGCAGTTCCCCCTTCTGCTGACTTAACTCTGCAGCCTCAGGTTCGTAGCTACATGCCAGTTTCTCCTCTAGGATCTTCCCGATGGCTGCCATGAGCTCATGAGCTTCAGGAGGCCCACAGCTCACGAGAGCTTCACTTTGAGCTGGGTCTCAGAGCGCTGCAAAGGTTGACGTGAACTTGGCTTTTTGCTGGGGACTTTCCTGCCCTGTGATTTTTTTCTTGGAATTAATCCACTGAAAAAACTGCCTCATTATTTTTCTGAAGTAACTTTCAGGAGGAAACTGTTCATTCTGTGACAGATACGGGGAAGTGCCCTCTAATTCTCTGTCCTCAATAGAGTGGCTCTTCTTTCTGTCTTTAGACGTCCCAACTCCTGAATCCTCGCTTCCACATTCTCCTGCTCTGGAGTCCAGAGGTCTCACTGTCTTTGCAGCTGGTGGGAAATTCCTATCCTGGCATTTCCATGAGACATGCTTAGAGGCCCAGGGTTCCCGCTAATCTCCATTGTCCTCCAAGTGGACTTGCAGCACCTGGGAAGCTCCCATGTCCCCACTGGAGACGCTCTGGGACTGAGTCAGTGAGGAGTCGAAGGCAAGCTATCTGAAGTAAGGGATATGTCAGCGGGAGAGCCTTTAGGCTGGCTATGTTCCTTGCTCTTCAATTGAAACTTCAACTCGGTAGGGAGCTGTTTTTTAATGTCTGATGGTTTGGAATCTTGGGGAACTGGTATTTTTGATGAGGGACGTTCACTGGTCAGGGTAGTTTCTACTTTGCTCACATTGATATTTACCATTTGGGAGCTTCCCAACTTGTTGGTTGTCAAGATGTCACAAGATTGTGATGTAAGAACGCACAGCTCCTCAGCCTTGAATATCTCCCTGAAGTTCATGGTGGACGTGGAAAAATGTTTTGAATTCTTCTCCACTATCTTCTGGCCCTGAATCATGTCCTCTCTATCACTGGAACTCACATTCTCATCCCTTGGCACATGTCCAGCCCCAGCTTGCCTTGTGGGCACCTCTCAGCTGCATCTGTTATTGTCTAGTGCAGTCTTACTGTGACTCACTTTGTCTATAAAGCTGTGTGTGAGGATCTCTGAAGTCTGTCTGCCATGCTCGATTGCCTGGATGTCCTTGGCAAGCTCCCGGTCGATATCAGAGTGGGATGGTTTTAGGGACC
Organism: Equus caballus; assembly: GCF_041296265.1. Taxonomy (NCBI): domain Eukaryota; kingdom Metazoa; phylum Chordata; class Mammalia; order Perissodactyla; family Equidae; genus Equus; species Equus caballus. Next base: position 7,787,400 of record NC_091713.1, read on the forward strand.
CCTGTCGTTTGTTGCCCACAGATGAGGTAGCAGGGAGTGGAAGATCCAGGATGGGGACTGAATTCGTTGTTTGCAACTTATTTCCCTGAAAACTTTTAGAGCTTCCCTCAGGGGCCTTGGAAACCTCAGCTTTGGAATCCACCCCAGAAATATAGGTGGCTGAGGAGAGAAAGTCAAATTGGGGAAGAGGCCATGTTTTGGCTTCTCTCAACTTATAGGATTTTATGGATTCAAGAACTTTGAGGGGTAGGCCCCACCTCTGACTCACACGAAACCTTATAATATGGGCTTCTAGCACTTGTCGGGTGTTGGGATCCAGAAAAGAAAGCTCTGGAGTGGTCATCTGGGGGTGGACCCCACCTACTGTTATGTTTTTCAAATTTCTGTTTTCCATATTGTTCTGGGAACTCCCAGAAGGAGGGGATGGGTTGTCCTCAGCCAGCCATGAATGACACACCCCAAGGGGGCTCCTCCCCGCAGTGATCTGCCAAAACTTCTGGCTTAGATGTAATCTAAGAATGGTTTTCATTTCATTCTGGTCTGTGTCCTTCCTTGAGACATTTAAGAGTTCATTCCCTGAGTAATTCCTTGAGTGACACACACAGCTACTTTTTGTCTCTGAGGCAGCCCTCAGACTCTTCAGTAGGTAGCATTCTGAGACCCTTGGAGGACTATCTTCTGGGCTCTTCTCTAGGATATATCCAAGATTCCTCTTCATGTCCTGCCTTAGTTGAAACTTTGTTGAGATCGTCTCATGGAAGCTTCCTGGGAAACTCAATTCAGTCTCTGCTCGATCCTTGCTACTCTGGCCCTGAAGCTGACGGAGCTGTGAGTGAGCATGTCTGCCTTTTTGCTGAGATGTTTCTGTGCATTTACACAGAGACTCTAGATTCCTACTGGCATGGAGGCAGCAGTGTGAGAATAGCCTCCTTGGAATGTGGAGCTCCATTTTATCCTGGGGTTCACTGGTGATATGAAAATGGCCAGAAAGGACAGAGACTGGCACATAGGCATGTGAGGACTGGCTGACCAAAGGAGGGGTGAGAGCTTGAGGACAAGTGGCTTCTTGAGATTTTTGGAATGCAGGGACTAAACCCCACAGACTTTCTTGTTGCTTCTGCAACATGTGCCATTTCAGGTGTTGATTTTCAGTTGAGATATGAGAGTCTGACTCAATCTGGGATCTATGGAAAGACACTCCATGGTCCCTAATCTGGGATAGAGAAGAAGATGGTAGGATTGAGAGTGGGGATTGAAGGTGGGCATGGGGCTGGACCTGAGTGAAAGGTGGGGGCTGGGATTGGGGGTTGGTCTGAGAGAAGGGTTGCGGATGTACATCGGGGAGGGGAGGAGGGTGAGAATGGGGAAGTGGTGGAGATTCTTGATCCCACATCTTGACTGCAGAAGCATTACAGATTCCATTGAATAAGACAAAATGAGACCCTAGTGGGGCACTACTTCTAGAAACCAGGAGAGTGGCCAGCAGGGACTCACTGTGCAGAGAGGGAAGACCCCAAAAGAGCTGGGTATATTTCTGCTGCAAGTTTTCTCCCAAAGTCTTGACATACAGTAGCTGTTGACAAATGCTCAGCTGCTCTGGTTTGCCTGTGATGTCCCAGCCAGTTTAGGGGGCTGTGGTGTCTTGTACGTCAAGTGGCTGCAATGAATTCCCTGAAGACATCCGTTGGTTTTCTGAGCACATTTGTTTTGAAAATAGTCCTTCCTCCTTTTCTTTCTCCTCTAATATCTGGAAATCCATTCTCTTTTTTATTTGTCTTGCCAAGAATGCCTGGCCGTTAAGGCCAAGGAAAGAATGGCTGCTGGCCTCCATGTGATTGGTAGCAGAGTCTCCCCAGAGACAGGTCTCTGGTAGACGGAGGGAAACTTGCTCTCGTTGAAAATCAGAGTGTGATAATGTGGGGAGGAACATGTTCTTGGCAGGAGCCTGACAACAAGAGAATTCTGAAATTGACTGAATGGTCAGTGCCTCTGACTGTTGGGACATAAGTGGACAACCCACCAGGGCTATCTGGAGATGAGTTCTCTGGAACAGACTTCAATAAGATGGAAACCGATTTAGATTGAGTCACAGTTAAAGGGTGGTCTGTCGGTGGTGAGACAGACAGGCTTGATGGTGTGTGATGACAAGCCACTGAATCATTGGAATTCATTATCTGGGACAAATTTGGTAAGGCGTTAATATCTTGGGAAAGGGTGCGGTCAAGAGAGAAGATCGTATTCAGAGACAGAGTGGCCTCTGGTTGGAGAATAGGACCCGTTGCCTGGGTGTCATGTGGTGGCAGAGGGGGAAGGGCAAGGGGTTGGGGTGGGGAACGGTCTGCTGGGAATTTGGACTCCAAGGGAGGAAAAGGCTCTGGTGGCATAGAGTGACCCGGTGGTGAGGGTGAAAGAAAGTCAGCTAAGGGTGTCGTTGGGTTAGGTGAGAGGACGGAGGGGGGCGGTGGGGAAGGGTCAGGTGGAGGGGATGGTGTTAGGTCTCCTGGAGGGACTTCTGAGAAGGCGGAGGACAGAGTGAATGATGACTCAGTCCCAGAAGCTGTGGAAGCCAGAGAGGACACAGAGGCAGTATCATCTTCCAGGTCCTCCAGGAACAGCAGCCGATTGACCTCCATGGTTGTGTTATTACACACCTCACAGGAGGGGTCTGGACATAGCAGTTGACGAAAGCAGGTGGTATCGTGATACTGGCCCCGGGGACTGAAGGAGACAGGATATACATAGCTGCAGCCAGGACCAGAACAAATATATGGGGCCCTGGTCTGACAGAGGTAGGGGCACCCATTGCATAGTGTCCTTTCACATCCCCCCACTTCCTTGAGCTCACAATCTATGTTGTTTCCTTCTCCCTAAGACTTTCACAATCTGGATTTCAAAATCTGAGGATTTTCCCTCCCTTATCAATCTCACGTTTCACTGAGGCCCTAGAAATTCTTAGACCCTGCTAAGAAGCTGGATACAGGAAAGAAGGATTGTGTTTAGTCACCTTTGCAGCAGAGAAAGCACCTTCCTTGCCTCCTCTGCTTCGCTCTGGCAAGCTCTCCAACCTGGGAAACCAGGAAAGTGATGAAGACAGAAGCAAAGAGATCTTTTAGGAGGCAGAGTAGAATGTCCTTTATGGTACCCTTGGTAGATTGGACTTGGAGAGCTCTAAGAATTAGGATTCAAGATCGCACGGTTAATGATAATAATAAAGCTCACGTATGTATGTTGCTTTATCATTCACAAAGGGCTTTCATTCATATATGTATGTCATCCCATGTGAGGCTCAAAAACACCATGTGAGGAACATAGGTCACTGGTTACTTCAAGGAAGAATCTGATCATCCAGGAAGTCAAAGTACTTTCACAAGGTCAGGAGACAGAAGTTCTGACTCTTGACATCTCATATGGCCACGTATTGGGCAACGCACATTGCCCAGGTCCATCACTGCTTCATGCCCAGATGTGGGCAGAGCAGGAATCTGAGAAATGTTTCAGGTTCTGACTGCTTTCCCATGATCCTCTCCTCTGAGGGCTCTGTTTTCTGAGAGGGACTGTATCTAGTGATTGACACCCTCAGAGACCATGGACCTGGGACCTCACGGAAAGGACAGGAAGGGTTACCCTTGGAGAGCTCAGGTGGGATAGGTAGAACTTTACCACTTGGTCTTCCACCTCTTCTTCTCCTCTTGGCTCTGCCCTGACACTGAGAACGAAAAGAAAAGAATGAGGGGCTGGGACTCATTGGTCTCACTTCTCTGGTTAGGAAAGTCAGATATTTGTTATCCAAAAATAATATGACTCTCTATTTTAATTCCTATAATTTTGCATTCCTTCCTTTTATTAATTTTTAAAGGTGATAAAATACTTTCAGTTTTTCCTTCTTTGAAAACCTCGAAGGAGGATTTTTGGCTAGAGTCCACACTTGATATTCTCAGTCAGAAGTCCTCTGCTCAAGGAGGGCATAGCCTCTGAGGCCCACAGTCACATCTGTGCTTCCTCAGATAGGCCCCTGTATCCTGGGACAGAGCTCTTGCTCCAGCATCTGCTCAGAGACTCAGCTCTGTTCTCCTGATCTGCCCAACACGAAGGAAGGCTTGGCAAGTGGCGCCTGACATGGCAAGATGACTCATGATCAAGTGCTGGGAACGGTGTTCTCCTACACAGATCTGAAACGCTAAATAACTGAATCAAGGACTACAGAATCACTGTTTGGGATTTTATTTGGGAACCTACCAGCACACCCAGATAGTCTGTGAGCTTTAAATGGAATCCTTAGTCCTCCCTGAAGCCCTAGTTCTGCCTGTTCTCTTCCCCTAAGAGAGCAATGGTCTGTCCTCTCCTCAGACTTCCCATTTTAGGTGTCTCTCTGGCCCAGCCAAAGTCATTTAAAAATGTGAGAAAGGGAACAGGAAAATAAAGAATTATCCTTTGAGGAGTGCCTTTTGGTTCCAGCTCCAGCACTTAAAGATCTTGGGAGTCTTTACTACGGTCCTTAAGAGAAGCAAAAGCTGAGCAAACTGAAAATCAATGGCTTTTCTTGAAGTCACCAGAGAATTGAGGTTGCAGGACAAACTACTACCCAAAATCTTCAGAGAGGGTGAATGCAGAGAATCACAGTTAAGATCAGCTTACCTGGAGCAGAAGCCACTAGAGCCATAAACTGGTAGAAACACGTAAAAGACACTGACAAACTGCTGAGGATGCATGTGGGCTAGCATGAAAGTGAGAAACTCCTGGAGGACCATTTAAGGGGAGGGCCCACCTACTCATGAGTTTTACTTCCAGGAACCCTACTAAGTTCTCACAGTGAAGAACCATGAAGAAACTCTGATGTTTCTGGCACGGGAGGGTGGGGAAGAAAGGTTACCATTTTGAAAGGATTTTGAAATATCCCCTGAGTGTGCTCCATAATAAAAGCCTCCTCAGCAGGGGAAAAGAGTACCAAGCCTTATCCCACGTGGGTGAAGGGCAATTACCCAACTGCAGCCCCCTGTAGCCTTCCGGTCTCATCTAAAGAGTTCAAAGAAAAGAAAAAAAAAGCTCACAAACACTTGTGAACGTCACAACCCAGGGACACAGGCCCACTAAAAGATTTAATTATATCCCCTCCGTTAACACCTTCCCACCGCATCCCCAGGGCTGCAGTATAGTGATGGGATCATAGCTGAAAGAGTTGCAAGGCATAGGCTCTGTTTAAGGAGGAGATTTAGGGGAACCTAAAGACACAAGAAACACAAAAACAAGGACACTAGAGGAAATTGAGGCCTCTGACATGCACAGCTACGGTAAATATTAAACACAGCCCAACACCTAGCCAGATGAGCATAAAACTTCACACTAAAGGTTTATTTATTTCAGTTCCTATTTCCTAATACAGCATGTCTGGCTTTCAACCAAAAATTACAAGGCATGCTAAAAGGCAAGAAAAAACAGTCTAAACAGACAAAGCAAGCATCAGATCCACATTCACATTGACACAGGTTTTGGAATTATCACACATAGAATCCAAAATAACCATGATTAGTATGTTAAGGGCTCTGATGGAAAAAGTAGATGGCACACAAGAACAGATGAGGAATGTCAACAGACAGAGGGAAATTCTAAGAAAGACTCAAAAGGAATGTTAGAAACCAAATACACTACAAGAAATGGAGAGGGCCTGTGATTGGCTCATCTGTAGACTGCATACGGCCAAGGAAGGAATATGTGAATTTGAATATATGTCAATAGAAACTTTGCAAACTGAAATGCACAGAGAAAAAGAAAAAAAAAATTAAAGCCCAGACTATCCAAGAACTGTGAGACAGTTTCAAAATATGTAGCATGTGTAATTGGCATACCAGAAGGAGAAAAGAGAAAGAACAGAGTAGAAAAATATTTGAAGTAATAATGGCCAAGGATTTTCCAAATTAATGACAGGTTAACCATAGATTGTAGAAGCTCAGAAAAGACCCCAACAAGATAAATACTAAAAAAGTCTATACTTGGACATATCATTTTCAAACTGTAGGAAACCAAAAGATAAATCTTGAAAGAATCCAGAGGAAAATAAACACCCTACATCTAGAGGAACAAGGATGAGAGTTGTGGGATTCTCATCATAAACCATGCAAGCAAGAAGAGAGTGGAGTGAAATATTTAAAGTGTTGAAAGAAGAAAAAACACCACCCACCTAGAATTTTATATCTAGTGAGATTATCATTCAAAAGTGAAGGAGAAATAAAACCTTTTTCAGATAAACAAAAACTGAGGGAATTCATCAGCAGCAGACCTGCTCTGCAATAAATATTTTTTAAAAGTTCCTCAGGGAGAAGGAAAATGATAACTTGGATCTTGATTAAAAAGAGGAAGAGAAGAAATAAATTAAGGTAAAATGAAACTTTTATTTTTCTTATTCTCAATTGAGCTAATAATAATAGTGACGATGTATTGGGTGATTATAGTATATGGATAAGTGAAAGGAATGAAAACAATGTTACAGAGGACTTACATTACTTATAAACGTATATTACAAACTCTACAGCAACCACTGAAATTTTTTTTAAAGAACAATTGATATAGTAAGAGATGAGAGAAAATGGAATCATAGAAAATGCTTGTCTAAAACCAGAAAACGCAGAAAAAGAGAAGAAAAAAGAATAGATATAATGAATAGTAAACAGTTATACACATTGTAGATATGAGTCCTACCGTATTTTTTAAAAATCGCTAAATATAAATTGTGTAAATTCACCAATTAAAAAACAGAGACTGTCAGTGGATAAAAAAACAAGACCCAATTAAATGTTATATACAAAATGCCCACTTTAAAAATAAAGATACGGATAGATTACAAATAAAGACAGAGAAAAATGTACCCTGTTAACACTAACCAAAAGAAAACAGGAGTAACTATATTAATTTCAGACAAAGCAGACTTCAGAACAAGGAAAACTATCAGGGATAAAGAGGGGTATTACATAACCATAAAGGGTCCATGCTCCAACAAGACACACAGTCCTCAACATGTATACATCGAACAACATAGTCTCAAAATATGAGGCAAAAACTGGTAGAACTGCAAAGAGAAATAGTTGAATCCATTGTTATGTTTGGAGATTTCACCCTCTCTCTCAGAAATGGACAGATTCAGCAGGCAGAAAATCAGTATAGATGCAGTTGACCTGAACAGCACCATCAGTCAAGGTGATCTAATTGACATTTTCTAGAGTACTTCATCCAATAATACACATTCTTCTCAAACTCTCATGGAACATTCACCAAGATAGACCACGTTCTTGGCCACAAAACACACTTTAACAAAAATAAATAGAGATTGGACAAAGTATGTTTTCAGACCACAATGGAATTAAACTAGGAATCAATTACAGAAGGATAGCTGGAAATCCTAAAATGTTTGGAGATTAAACAACACGCTACTAAACACATTGGTCAAGGAAGAAGTCTCAAAGTATTTTAAACTAAATGAAAATTAAAATAGAACTTATTAAAATTTATAAGGTATAGCAAAAGCAGTACATAGGGGGAAACTGATAGCATTGAATGCATCTATTTGAAAAGAAAGATTTGATATTTCTGAGGGACCTGATTTACTTACCTGATTGATGTCTCTCTCTTTCCAAAATTTTGGGAAACATGGACTCCTCTTTAGGTAGCAGAGTGACAGAATAAGGAGCCCCACCCCACACAGGAAGGCAGGGATGGGAATACCTAGGAGCTCAAGCTGGAGCTCAGCCGTGGTGCATTAACATTCCTCAGACAAAGAGGGTGATCTGCATCACCAGAAGTGCACTGCCACCTCAGGCAGCTGGGCGTTAAGAGTGCACATTCTAGACTAGAGTTCCAGGCCCACGTCACAGAGCTTTAGCATAGACACCAAAGGTTCTTGATGGTCGGGGAGGGGAAAACACAGAAGTGATGAACCCACAACCCTTCCCCCACCATCCAGGCCAGCAAATCAGTCCACCCCTCTGAGGCCCTTTAGATCCTTCCAACTTACCTTCCAACTCCACATATTCACCATAGTGTATATTTCACCTTGGTGAAATTTTCTATTTATTCTGTTACCCAGCTATTACCTAAGAGCCTTTTATTGCTTGGTGATCTCCTTTTGGACCCCCACGTCATCTTTGAAAGTCGGTCCTGTGCCCAGGGATTTACATCCCCAAGATCTACTCGGCCTTCAACTAAAACTTCCCCTCATACATGATGTGTTTTTACCTGTATGAAACCAGAAATACACTCAGCAGCAGCCCCACCTCCCGTTATGTCCTCAAAAGAATCCCCTATCACCAAAAAGCATGAGAGAACAGAGTAGCCTGTATCAACCAACAGAAAGCATGAGAAAGAGGGCCACAAGGGCGTGGCACATCCATGGACCCAGGGCAAACAACTTGAAAATGTTTGGTAGTTGTTCTTTTCCCCGAATCCCTCTTAGGCTAGTCAGCCTCTAAAGGTTCTCAAATCTGGCCCCCTCCACCCATACGGTGTCTCACCCTGCTGCTCCCTCTTTTTCTCTGCCAAATCCCCTCCTCCCAGCAAAATTTTAAACTTTTCCATTATTTTACAGAGCAATTGTGCTGGACCATGACCTGCAGGGTCAAACTCATCTTGATTTAGGGACTAGGCTTCTCTTTAGCATAACTTCTAGTGAGCACAGTTGTAATCATATTTGACAGTACCTTTAGATTTTTTTTGAATCACACCTATGGTTACTTCTTCCATGAAAGGTTTTATGATTTTTTTCCCCATCTACTTTCTATCTTTTCCCCAAAATTCCCATTGACGTCTCTGTATCTTTTTAAACAATAATGTCATTTTTGTTGATGGTGTATATATGATTATTTCATCTCCCCCCACGCTAGCTAGTCATTTAATAGTTATAACTTTTACAGCTTCATTGTTCAGTGCTAAACTGCTGGAATGAAGCCCTGTGTCATGTCCTCCCTTTGCCTGCCCGCATTCCCTCGCTGAGTCTGATGAATCTATCTTAGCCGCAGACACCCAATCCTTTCCCTCCCATGTGAGAGGGTTTACCAGTAATGACAGCTCCTTTCTTTCCCTGTCTTCTCCCTCATCCACAGCTTCACCATCGTCTCTACCCAAAAGGAAGGTACACTTCAAGCCCACCCCTCTCATGTACCCTCCCTCGACTGCAGGAGGTCTCTGTTCAGACAAATCCCTCTATGTATCTTTGCTTCTCTGGCATTGTTTTTTTTATAGTAAGTCTGGTCCTGACTGCCCCTAAGGTCCCCAGGACTCATGATTGTCAAATCATCCTTTAAAGTCTGAGCAAGATAAGCTCCACCAACAATAGTTTCAGGTGGGGCCGGCCCCATGGTCGAGTGGTTAAGTTTGCACACTCCGCTTTGGTGGCCCAGCATTTCGCCGGTTTGGATCCCGGGCGCGGACATGGCACATTCATGGACATCCATGTGTGTGTGTGTGTGTGTGTGTGCTGATATAGAGAGAAAGGGGAGGGAGGGAGCGGAGACAGAGACAAAGTGGAGAGATATCGAAAATGGGTCAAAATACTAATGGGTACACCTGGATAAAGGGTATATGGTTGTTTACCATCCATGCAACTTTTCCACAAGTTTATCTTTAAATAAATACATTTTAAAAATGGACCGTTGGCTGTTGTCCCAAATTTTGCCTAACCTTTGAAATTTCTGGCTTTGATTCCCGTACCTGCCAGCGCTAGCCTACCCAGACCCCAGAAGTGTGCAATGGTGACTTTAAAACAGTTGTCGCAGGTTCTGTCCCAGGCAAGAAACCCTGGATCCTCTTTGCACATTTAAAGTGTGCTAACATTTCAACAGGGTTTCACAAAATACTGGAAAAGAGCATCCCCCCCAAAATTTTTTTTAAAAAATTACACATAATATAAAACAAGAACCAAAGGAAAGAACAAAATATTCAACATGTGTACAGCATGAAACCCTTAATTTCTTCCTTATCTGGTGCCACCGGGTCGTCCGTCTTCTGGGGTTTTGTGGTGTGAGTTGGTTTGCCGGCACTTCCTCTGCTCTGCTACTCAGTTACCACTCCTGCACCGGATTTCCGTCTTCAAAAATTGTGTTGACATCTTTTGTCATATCTTCTCCCCTTCTTGTCATCCTCAAGGGCCTTATTCTTTTTAAATCCTTTACTTGTTTTGGCAGCTTTATTGAAATATAGTTCACATACTATACAACTTACCCATTTAAAGTGTATAATTCCATGATTTTTAGTATATTCACAGATGGGTGACCATCACCACAGTCAATTTTAAAGCATTTTCATGACTTCAAAAAGAAACTTCATAACCTTTAGCTGTCATGCCCCTGTCCTCTCATCCTCCCAGCCCTAAGCGACCACTAGTCTACTTCCTCTCTCTCTAGATTTCTCTGTTCTGGACATTTCGTATGAATGGAATCATATGAGGTTATTTGTGACTGGCCTCTTTCACTTCTGCATAATGTTGTCAGGGTTTGTGCATATTGTAGCATGTATCAGTACTTTTTATTGCCAAAAAATATTACATTGTGTGGATATACCGTAATTTATTTACCCATTCGTCAGTTGATGGACGTTTAGGTTGTTTCCGTCTTTTGACCGTTATGAATAATACTGCTATGGACATTTGTGTACAAGTTCTTGTGTGGACATATGTTTTCATTTCTCTTGAGTGTATAGCTAGAAGTGGAGTTTCTAGGTAATATGGTAATTCTGTGTTTAACTTTTGAGGAACTGCCAGACGGTTTTCCAAAACAGCTGCACCATTTTTCATACCCACCAGCAGCATAGAAGGGTTTCAGTTTCTCGGCCTTCTAACACTTGCTATTATCTAACTTTTTGATTCTAGCCATCCTGTGTGTGAAGTGCTATCTCACAGTGGTTTTGATTTGCATTTCCCTGGTGACTAATGATGTGGAGCATCTTTTCATGTAATATTTTACTTTTGGGGAAGGAGAGGAGATAAAAAAGTGTTTGATCTCCTGTGTTTAACTCATCATACAGTAGCTCGTTTTAAATGTATTACAGGAAAGAAACTTTCTTCTAAATCTTTGAAAACACTTGCATGGTGATGTGAAGTCCTTATCACATGTACAGTTTTCTCCTTCTGTGCTCTCTACGTGCTGCAGTCACTGTGTGACTGAGGGACTGCAACACCGTGCACTGCATTTGCTTAGGAAGATTCCTTTCTGCGTGGGGTGGAGGGAGGAGTTAACTCAGTGACTTCTCAGGCTTGACTACAGGGCTGAGCAGAACTGATGGCCAGAGCATCTGAAGCTCAGTGCATTTCCTCCCCATGGCTCTGTCCATCTGTTTTGGGTCAGTGAGCTCCACAGGTAGTAAATGTCAAAGAAACGTGAGAGCTGTGACATGGGCACAAAGCATACACCTGAGAGACGGATGGCAGGATGTTCCCATGGGCTTTTGCCCCTTAACCGTAGTGTAGGAGACGGGCCGTATCACACGTGCCAGATGATAACTGTGAAAGTGGGGTAAGGGCTACATGGGAAGTTCCACTGCTCTTGTGCATGTTCAAACATTTCTGTAATAGAAAGCTTAAAATAATGAAAGAAGCTGGGTGCCTCCTAAAGAGAGGGAGGGGACGAGAGGAGACCTGGCAAGGGGGCTCAGTCCATCAAGACAAGGGTTTAGCTCTCTCAATAAGGACATTTCAGGAAGTGTAATCATTGAGGTTAGGAAGGAAACCTCTTTTCATATAACAGGAAAGAAGGAAAGGAGAAACGGGAAAAGGTTTTTGTGAAGGTTTATTGACGGAAAGTTCCTGTCTCCTGACTTCTAGTTCCTCTGTGATCAGTGGTCCAGCACATCTACTGAGCAAATGGAGACAGCCTAAATTTGAGGAAAGTGAAGGAGATTTGAAATAAATTTGAGTGTCCCTGGAGAGAGAATGGAATAAGGAAACAGAGACCTAAGCTCCATTTGTCTTGTTCTCATGTTAGTAAGCATGGGATAATTCTTTGTGGAATGAGTGAGTGATTTCCAGCTAGTGCTGGGGCTGAATTTACTGTGGCATCGGTAGACTCCATTGTGAGATTTAATCCAATAGTGCTCAATTAGTTATAGGAAGGCATTTCTGGGAAAGGCAGAGAGATGGGATTTTGCCAGACAGGAAGGATTAAAAGGGATTGGATGGGGCCCATTAGTAGCGGAGCTTTTTAAATGTTGGTTAGCTGACAGACCATCAAGTCTACCCCGGAGAGGGAGGAAATGTAAACAAGAGCTTGACCGACAGACAAGGAGTAAGTGGAAAAATGAAGGGCCTGGAGTTGAAAAGTTAACAAGGGGCATATGAATCAGAAGAATGAGAGACGAGGCCAAGGGGTGGAATGTCCGACTGTAATAATCTGGATGGCTGAAGTGTTCCTGGTGATAAGCTCTGGAGTGTGGCAGTAACTACACTGGAATGGAAGTAAAGGACCCTAAGATGAGATGATGTAGAAACTGAGAGGCTGGTCTTTGGCTGGTCTATCCACATCGATGGTAGAGCCCTCCATGGCCTCCTCACCTCTTCAAGTCTCCTGCCCTGGGCCCCATCCCCCTCCCAGGACCTCCACAGAATCTGCATTCTTTCTTTGACCTCAAGTTTCAGACATTGTGGGTTCAATGGCATAACTCTGGACAAGAAGATACAAGTGTGGAGTGAGAGAGGCTGTAGTGGACACCGGTTTTGTTTTTGGTTTTCGTTTTAACACCTAGCATTCACAAGCCTTTCTGGGAAAACTACCTCCAGTGCCCTCTGGGATACTCACCCCATTTGTGTAGTGTGTGTGTGTGTGCGCGCGCGTGCGTGTTCGGTTTTGTTACAATAGTTACCATTATACTTGTATCTTTTCTAATGTCCTCAGATTCCTTTCCCTTACTCGGAGTCTTATTTCGTTTGTCACCTATATCTTGAGCCCCTCTTATTACTCATAGAACAATCATTTTATTCTATTTTTCCCTTTTTCTCCTCCCTTCCATTTTTAAAATCATGTTGTTTTTAGAAAACAAAATTGGTACTTTATTTTTCCACCCTTGTAGCCATCTTTATTTTACTTAGACGTCTACAACTTAATGTATTTAACGCTCACCATCATAATGCTTTTTGAATTTTGCCCCAGTTGACACTCAGCCAATTTTTGAGTCCCAGTCTGTCTAAGTGCAGTTGCCTTTCCTCCAAACCCCTATTGTAAGGTGGGGTATGTGTGCAGTCCATGGTGAGACCCCCATATATCTGTAACCTGGTGCATAGTCTGGGACTCACCTCTGGTTCCTGAGCTGCAGGTGTTCTGGGGGAGACCAGCCATGGCTCCACCAAGGCCGTGAATATCAGAGGCGGCACTTCTATCCTGATAGGTGAACTGTACACACTAAGGGCAAGATCTTGTATATTCCTATTAAGCATAGATGGAAGGAAGGCAGCAAGATCACCTTCCCCAAAGAGGGGGATGCCATGCCTGATGACCTCCCTGCAGATGTTGTTTAGTATTCAAAGAACTGCCCAGTGCCTTTTTGGAATAAGGCATCAGTGTGCTGTGCAGTGCCTGGATCAGCCTCAAGGTGGTGATGCCTGGATCAGATTGAGGAGGGGGCGGGGGGAACAGGACAGGGTCACCATATGGATGATGAGGCATAAAGCTTTGTTCTACCAGCAAGGTCCTTCTTTCCCCTCTTCATTTTTTCTTCCCTCCTCGCTTACTCCAAGTCATCTTTTCCTTACTCTCAGCTTTATTTTATCCTGGGAGGTAGGTGGCTACCTGGTCAACATTGTTACTACTGGCAGCTGAGTGATGCTTTTGCTCTGCAACAAAATATCATTTGGCAGTCTGAAGAAATACCTACAGAGGGGAACCACTTCCCCCAGGTGCCTTTCCAGTAGGGAAACCTCAATGTAAAGTTTAAAGTATTCTTCCCTAACACATTAATATGACTCGCATGACAGATTCTTAAGGCGCGTCTGTGCTGTTCCTAGCCCCTCCCCCACCAGCCCAGGATCCACTGCAGCAATACCCTCCCCCACCCCCCAAATCCCATTCAGGGTTCACCCACCTGTGGGGTCCTCTGGTCACTGACCTCTAAATCATGATGAAGCCACTGTTTTTTCTTCATTGTTGTTTTATGAATTGCATACCTATTCTTGACCCTCTTCGGATAGAGAACACCTGTCTTCCCTACTCTCTGAAGGATGTAAAACATTCAGTGAGCGGAAGGTGTGGGCTGCTCTACACTTTCGTTAAGGCTAAGCGAAGAGGCAGGAGGCAGAGCCCACCTCCTCAAACTTCATCAGGGAGGAAATGGGCTTTTGGGGGCACGTGATATCTCTTTGTCAACAAGAGCTCCAGAGCACTGGTGACCTTTTAGAAGCCAGAGGAAGCAATCAGTAAGAGCTGAACTCACTCCTCCTTTTCCCTAAGCACAAGCCCTGAGTTACCTGAAACCCATGCCCCCAACACAGGACACAGAAAAGACATCACTATTATTAGAGAATCATTTATTGGGGAGAATTAATATTCTCCACAAGAAGGAATTATTTTGCGGTGGGAAATTTTCCGCTCTCAAAACGCTGGAAAAGCGTTTTCTGTTGACATAGAGACGGATCCCTAAACATAGTGCCTTTAGCAGTGGTGAGAACAGCTGGAGGCCCCTGGGCCGGCTTGACGCCTGCAGGTGGAGCTTGGATGGGGCACATGCTCCCTGCGGGGCACAGATAAGGGACGCTTCTGATCCAATAGCTGATCTTTAAACGCCATGACTTTCTGAGGGTGTCTGTTCTGGTCTCTGATCCGTCTAGAACATGTAGGATAATTCTGGCCAGCAAAGACAACTTCTTGGTGGCAGGACTTGGTGCTTGGCACTTTACAGGAGGGAGCCCTGTAGTTGGAAGGATGCCCCTGGACGGGCTCTGCCTGGGCCTGCTCTTCTGCCTTCTGGTCAGTTTTCACAAACTTCCTCAGGGAAGGAAGGGGCTCTTGAGGGCGGGTGACCTCTGCTGCACACCGCTGCCCCAGTTTCTCCACTGGGAACTTCCCAGGGACCGTCCTGGTCTTCTGAGCCGTGGTGGTCCCAATAACGGCAGCTCTCCCTTTAACCAGGCCTCTGCTCTGTGCAGATGATATGGGGCTGCCCTTTTCCTGGGGATGTTCTTGGTTTTTGCCTTTTGTCCCAGGACGAAGCCATTGAAAAATGTGGTTCATCTTTTTTCTGAACAGACTTTCAGGAGGAGGCTGTGCCTTCTGTGATGAGGTCTGGGAAGACTTGCTCCCAAGCGTCTCCTCTGATGCTGTGATCTGAGTAGGGAAACTCTTTCTTGTAGGTTGGGATGTCCCCAACCCTGCATCTCCTCCACCAAGCTCTTCTTTGTTGGTGCCCGGAGGGCTCACTCTCATTGTAGCTGGTGGGAATTTCTTATCCTCGTAACTCTTTTGGTCTTTCTTAGGGACCCAAGGCTCCTGCCGCTGCTGCCTGCTGATCCCAGTGTCCTCCAGATGGACATGCAGCACCTGGGAAGCTCCCATGTCCCCACTGGAGACACCGTGGGCATGAGTCAGTGAGGCCTTGTAAGTCAAGCTCTCTGAGGCAGGGGACCTGTCGGTGTGTTGGCCTTGGACCTGGCTCTGATTCCTCTTCTCTAGTTTCGACTTTAATTCCCTAAACAGATGTTCCTTAAGATCCGATGACTTCGGGTCTTGGGGAACTTGTCTTTTTGGTGCAGGGCTTTCAATGGTCCCAGTAATTTCTATTTTACTGTGATTCTCACGTATCCTTTGGGAGCTTCCTGGCTTGCTGGTTGTCAACACATTACCAGTTTTTGACTGCAGAGCGTTGAGCTCCTTGGCCCTGAATATGTCCCTGGCCGTGCTGTGCACGGAAAAGGGTTCCGACTTCATCTTTTTGTCCTGTCGCCCTTCTCTTCTATCACTGGGACTCATTCTCTCATCCTTTGTCTCATGTTTGGCACCAGCTTGCCTTGCAGGCAGCTCTGGGGGGCATCTGTTGCCTAGCTGAGTAAATTTCTGACTCGCTTTGCCTGTGATGCCCCATGTGACAGGCAGGTGAGTCTGCCTGGCACCCTTACTCCTCTGAACAACCTCTGCAATCTCTTGGTTGATACCAGAGGGTGATTGTCTTGGCACCCTTTGTCCTTGCCTGCCCATAGGTGAAGTAGCAGGGCAAAGACGATCCGGGACCAGGGCTGAATTTGTTTCCGCTTTTTCTTGAAGAGCAGATTTAGAGCTTCCTCTATGGGGCTCGAAGCCCTCGGATTTGGAGTCCACTTCCAAAGTTGGGTTATTTGAGGGGGGACAGTAGAAATAGGTCAAGGACTGGGATGCAGCATCTTCCGATTTAAACGCCTGTATGGATTCAAGGACCCTGCAGGGAAGGCCCCACTCCATTCTCATACGAAAGCTTTTAATATGGGTTTCCATCATCTGTTGTGCACTGGAATCAATGAAGCAAAGCTCCTGGAAGGTATTCAGGGAGGAGTCCCCACCCACTGAAGGTGGCAAACTCCTCTGTGTTATTTGGGTGCGGGATTTGTCAGAAAGCAGCAATGTCTGCTTGCTGGCATGCCATGAACTGCGCACCGTCCCAGGGAGCCGAGCCTCACTGATTTCCTCAAACTTCTTGCTCAAATGTGCTTTCAGGACATTTTCAAGTTGTTTCTGATCTAGACTTTCCTCCAAGGCCCTTGAATTTTTCCCTGACAGACTTGCCACGTGACTATTTAGGTCTTTCTCAGAGTCATATGCCGGATCCTTATCTGAAGAGCTCTCTGGGTCACTCAACAGATGAGCTTTTGGGCCGTTCTCTGGGCTATGTCCCTGATCCTTCCCCATCTCCTTCTCTACCTCAAGCAGTTCTGAACCCCTCTCATGGAAGCTTTTGGATTGGCTCAATCCAACATTTAGATCTTTGTTCACCGAGATCCGTGAGAGTCCACGATTGCTCTCTGACTTAGCTATCTCTGAGAAATCTCTTGGAGGCATCATCAGTGACAGACACTCACAGATCCTGCGGGGCAGGCCCCACCGGTGTTGGATGAGCCTCTTTCGAAGGTGATGTTCCAGTTTCTTCCTCAGCTCATCACTGAGAGGAAACTCTACGGGAAGGGTGGAGATAGAGGCATGGGCCTGGGAGGCCTGATGGTAAGGAAAGTTGGGAGCTGAAGAACAAAATTCTTCCTGAGATCTTTGGACTACAGAGGGGGAACCCCACAAACTTTCCTGTTGCTTCTGCAACACTTTCCATTCCAGTTGTTGAATTTCAGATGAGGTGAGAGACTCTGATTCATCCTGGGGTCTATGGTGACACACTCCACAGATCCTTATCTGGGGTAGAGGACCAGATGGTAGGATTGGGAGTGGGGATTTAAGGTGGGCCTGGGACTTGACCTGAGTGAGAGGTAGGGGCTGGGATTGGGGCAGGGTTTGAGGCAAGGGTCGGGGCTGGATCTCAGGCAAGGATGGAGGTGGGCGATGGAGAGGTACTGGGGATTCTTGGCCCGTGGAGGCATTTGAGATGGTATTGAAAAGGAAGATTGTGGTGCAGTCACTTGAGTCACGGATAGCAGAGGGCAAGGACTCGCTGTGCAGAGATGGGAGACCCCAGAAGAGCTGCATACATTTTTCCTGTAAATGGTCCTCCAAGATTTTAGGATATGGGGGCTGCTCATGCATGTGCAGCTCCTTTGGTTTGCCTGCACTGCTCCAAAAAGGAAGGGAGAATGCTGAGTCACACTCATCAGCATTTGACTCTGACATTTTCCCCGAAGGATTTAGTTGGTGGCCTGGCCTAAGTTTTTTTGGAAAAGAACCCTTCTCCTTCTCCTTTTCCTTCCACATCAGGAAATCACTCCTCTTTCGGACTTGTCTCTCCAGGAGTGCCAGGACATGAGGGCTGAGAAATGAGAGGTTACCAGGTTCTATAAGGTTAGCTGTAGGGTGTCTCTCCAGAGAGGACTCTGAAGAATGGAGGGCAAGAAACTCCTGATTAAAATCACATGGTGCCAAGGTGGAAGGTGCTAAGAACAAGTCTTTGGCACAAGCTTGCCACCAGGATAATTCTGAAATTGACAGGCTTGAATGGTCAGTGCCTCTGACTGTTGGGACATAAGTGGACAACCCACCAGGGCTATCTGGAGATGAGTTCTCTGGAACAGACTTCAATAAGATGGAAACCGATTTAGATTGAGTCACAGTTAAAGGGTGGTCTGTCGGTGGTGAGACAGACAGGCTTGGTGGTGCGTGATGACAAGCCAGTGAATCATTGGGATTCATTATCTGGGACAAATTTGGTAAGGGGTTAATATCTTGGGAAAGGGTGCGGTCAAGAGAGAAGATCGTATTCAGAGACAGAGTGGCCTCTGGTTGGAGAATAGGACCCGTTGCCTGGGTGTCATGTGGTGGCAGAGGGGGAAGGGCAAGGGGTTGGGGTGGGTAACAGTCTGCTGGGAATTTGGACTCCAAGGGAGGAAAAGGCTCTGGTGGCATAGAGTGACCCGGTGGTGAGGGTGAAAGAAAGTCAGCTAAGGGTGTCATTGGGTTAGGTGAGAGGATGGAGTGGGGCGGTGGGGAAGGGTCAGGTGGAGGGGATGGTGTTAGGTCTCCTGGAGGGACTTCTGAGAAGGCGGAGGACAGAGTGAATGATGACTCAGTCCCAGAAGCTGTGGAAGCCATAGAGGACACAGTGGCGGTATCATCTTCCAGGTCCTCCAGGAGCTGATTGATCTCAGCAGTTGTGCTATTACACACCTCACAGGAGGGGTCTGGGCATAATAGTTGACGAAAGCGGGTGGTATCGAGAGGCTGGCCTAGGGGCCTGCGGGAGACAGGAAGTAGAAAACTGTAGCCAGGACCAGAAGAAGGAAAGGAGGACCTGCTGGCCTGTCAGGGGAGGGGCCACCTGAAGCCTGCTGCCCCTTCACAATGCCCCACGTCTATGACTTCACCATACACTCAGCAGCCCTCACCCCAAGGCCTTCATTCACATACCCGTTCCTATGGCAAACCCCTCCCATGACTACTGCAGGCTGTACTGAATCCCTGGAATTGCAGAGAACATTTTAAAGAGGGATCAGGAAAGAAAAGACTAGTCACCTTTTCAGAATAGAAATTAGCCTCCTTTTCTCCTCTGTTTCCCTCTGGTAATTTCTCCAACCTGGGAAACCAGAAGAGTGAATTACATGTAATAAAGGTAGAAGCATAGGTGTTACACAGGAGTCCCTTTATGGGAGACCCTTGGGATATTAACGGGCTGTTAACTCTGAAATCCCCAAGAATCAGTAGATGTGGTCAAACGGTCAATGATAATATTAATAAGGTTCACGTGTGTTTGTTGCTTCATTTATAAAGTACTGTCACATACATTATCCCATGGGATGTTCAAAACCACCATGTGAGGAACATAGGTCAATGGTTACCTCGAGGAGTCTGATCATCCAGGAAGTCAATGTAGTTTCACAAGGTCAGGAGACAGAAGTTCTGACTCTTGACGTCTCCCACGGCCACCCCCTGGGCAACACCCATTGTCCAGGCCCATCACTGCTTCATGCCCAGAGCTGGGCAGAGCAGGAATCTGAGAAATGTCTCGGGTTCTGACTACCTTCCCATGAGCCTTTCCTCTGAGGCCTCTGTCTTCCGAGAGGGACTCTGTCTAGTGACTGACATCCTCAGAGACCATGGACCTGGGACCTCATGGAGAGGACAGGAAGGGTCACCCTTGGAGAGCTCAGGTGGGGTAGGTGGAACCTTACCACTTGATGTTCCACCTCTTCTTCTCCTCTTGGCTCTGCCCTGACGCTGAGAACAAAAAGAAAAGAATGAGGAGCGAGGACTTAGTTGGCTTGCTCCTCTCTCTAGGAGACTCAGATATTCATCCAAGATTAATGTCGCTCTCCATTTTTATTACTAGCACTTTGTGTTCTTTCCCTTTCTGAATTTCTAAAGGTGATAAGATACTTTCAATTTTTCCTTCTTTGAAAAACTCGAAGGAGGATTTTTGGCTAGAGTCCACACTTGATATTCTCAGTCAGAAGTCCTCTGCTCAAGGAGGGCATAGCCTCTGAGGCCCACAGTCACATCTGTGCTTCCTCAGATGGGACCCTGTATCCTGGGACAGAGCTCACACTCCAGTGTCTGCTCAGAGGCTCAGCCCTGCTCTCCTGATCTGCCCAATACAAAGGACGGTTTGGTCGAATGACGCCCGACATGGGAATGTGACTCATGATCCAGTGTTGGGAACAGTGTTCTCCTACACAGATCCCAAACTCTCTAAATAACCTAATGCAGGGCCGTGAAATCAGTGATGGGATTTTATCCAGGAATCCTCCACCACACCCAGATGGTCTGTGAGTTTTAAATGGGAAACAGTCCCAGCTGAACCCCTAGTCCTGCCTCTCCTATTCCCCTAGAAGGATGATGTTCTATCCTCTATTCAGACTTGCCATCTTAGGAGTCTCTCTGGACCAACTCATTTAAAAATGTGGGACTAGAAATGGAAACAACAATAAAAAATCCCTGTTGGTGGCTTGCCCAGGGATCCTTACCTTTTGGTAGATTTTGGTTTTCCAGAAGGTTGGTAAAGATGGAATCCCCACCAGGAAGCACAGGAACAGAAGAAGCAACCACAACCCACACACGATGGTGAGGTTGTGGTCACTATCTAAGAATGTTGAGCAGATGCTCAAAAACAACTCAATATGGCTATTCAGAAATGAGAGAACATTCCATTGACTGAACTCCATTTTCTGAATCGCAAGGCTGCCTGAGGCAACTGAGCTCTGAGAGTGTCCACACTTGCCTATAATCCCAGGCCTGCATCACAGAGCACTGAAGAGTCACAAAGGGTTTCAGAGGGTGGGGGAGGGGACATGAAGAGGGTGTGCCCATGGCCCCTTCCCCCCACCAGCCCAGCTGATCTCTCCATCCATCCTGGGCCCTCCAGGTCCCTCTGCCCTACCCTGCCATCCTATTTTCCAACTCTGTCCGTTCATCATATCATACAATTACATTAATGGAATTTTCTGCCTGTTCCGCCTGTACTCCAGATATTACCTGGGCCCCCTTTACTGTTTGGAGAGCTTGACTTTGGTTTCACCAATTCCACTGCCTCGAAAGTCTGAAATGCTCCCTGGAATTTTTGCTTGTAGCCAGACATTTACACTCAGAATCATATATGTCCTCAAATCCATCTTTCCTTTAGAATGTTTTTGCCTTACATGAACCCTGATATAGAACTTAAAGTTCTTTACTCATTTGTTTTTGTGAATGTTGAATAACAAATTTTAGTTTTTTGCTTCAGTCAGCCTTTACCGTCTTCAGCCAGTGGGGCTGACTCAAATAATTGAAATGAATGATTCATTATTCAACATTCACAAGACTAAAATCAGTACGGGCATACCTCACTTAATGAAAGGGACATGTTTTGAGAAATGCATCATTAGGCACTTTCACTGTTGTGTGAACATCACACAGTGTACTTACACAAACCTAAGTGGTAGAGCCTACTACACACCCAGGCTATGTGGTGCTACCCGTATGGGACCACTGTCATATATGTGGTCCATTAGTGACCGAAACATCGTTAATATTGTTACGTGGTGGATGACAATGTCAAAATGGAGTACCATTTTCAAGGCTTCTAAAATGGAGCTGGGAGGCCATTAAGGAAGTGGGGCTTATGCTTGTACACCACATCCACCACCAGATGTTAACTGACCTTTTGAGCTTTACCTGACAGCAGAGGTCACATCTTGAAGTGTTTCCTCATTCCAAGAAGGGGCAGTCTGCCTGGGACCAACTATGTTCTGGCAAGTCAGCTCACCCCATGCCAGAACCAGTCATTAACTGTTCACTGTAGACCTTTGTAAGCCTGTGTCCTTTCCTTTTATCTACCCCTGCCTCCTTTGTCTTCCTAGGAGCGCATTTGAGCTTCTACTCGAATCTACATCTCCTGAATTGCAATTCTTGAGACCCCAAATAAACTTTTTGGTTCTTTTGCAGTTTATGCCTCTTATTTGCTGACTTTACATGGTGACAGAAGTGGGATCCCTAGCTACTGACCTTCAATTCTGGTGCCACTTCACAGACACAAGCAAGGTGCCTGCAAAGAATCTTTTGTGCTCTGTCGTCTCGTCCTGGTGGCTCTGGTTCCTGGTGGTAAGTCCTCCTGGGCCTGGACCTCCCATTTTTGGTAGAGGTCCAGACTCTTTATGTAGGCGTCCTTTGATAGTGGTTCTGGCCATCCTTCCATGGTCAGCTTTGTTAGAAACTTCTGTTTCTTTCACTCCTTTTTTGGGCCTTTGATCCTTGGGTAAGTTCATACAAATGAGAAATCCATTTTCTAAGAGGACCACCAAAGAACAGCCCCACTCTGGGACTCCTGCTGGTTTTGTCTTTAAAGAATACAGACCTTCTACATGTAGATTTTTGTCCCACTGGGCTCAGATTACTCAGGGTGATTTAAAGCTTCACTGGCCTAAATGGGGCTCCTTTGAAATTCCTAAATTGGTTTATCTGTGCACTCAATTGGAAAAAGCCTATCAACCCAAACAAATAAAATGGGAAACTTTTTAAAATTGGTATCTTGAGGCCTCTAAATGAAACACTGGAAAGGACACTTCCTTGCAAGCCATAACAATGTCATAACTAAGAATTTCAAATGATTAAATGTAAATGCCATCGATAAAAGAATATTAACTCCTCCTGTATTTGTCAGGGTTCTCTGGAGAACCAAGGAGATTATCTATATATATATAATATATATTAATATTGATATATAATAGAATATATAATCCATTGTATCTATATTTAAATTCATTTATTTAGTTCTATAAATTACATATATACACATAAAATTTATATATAAAAGAAACTTTGGCCTCGCCCCTAACTGCCTAAAAGAATTTAAGACAGAAGGCCTGTTCCAGGAAGGAGCTGTCAACGTAGGGAACTCTAGATGTGGTAGAGAAGAAGGTACCTAGCCGGGCCCATTTTACACAAGTTCTCTCTCATTTGTTTAGAGATGGCCCAGCAAACATTTGGTTTTCTGTCTCCTTGTGAATTGGCTTCCTCCTCTTTGAAGTCCCAAACCATGACCCCCAACCCCGCGCCTTTGTAAAATATCTAAACCCTAACCATAGACCTGGCAGACACGCTGTAGACTGAGCAGCAGCATGAAGACCAGGGTCAACCTGATGACATTGTGGGTGGGACTACTGGCTGTTTGTCCACATCCTTGTCCTGGGTGCCCAGGAAGGCAGTCACCCAGCAACTTGCAGTGAGGTGTGGCGTGTGACTATGTTTCAGCCAATGCAATGGGAGTGGAAGTGGTGTGTGCCATTTCCAGGTTGGAACTTTTGAAAGCAGGTGTGTCTTCTCCGTGTTCCTTCTTTCTCCTTGTGCAGATTGGTTGCAGACGATGATACAGGCGTCAGGAATGGCAGAGCCAAGAGACGGGAATTCATGGGTGACTGACACACCCTGTGGAAGAGAACCACCTGCCCAACACGAAACCCACCTTGGCCTGTAAGGTAATCACACATAAATTTCTACTCTCTGGTTATTCTTTTTCGGGATCTGCTTGTTATTTTCTTAACTATTATGGAAATATTTCAAATATGCAGAAGAGTACATAGTATGACCTCTATCTCTGGCCCCAATACCCAGAAAGAACAGACGTTAAATTCTGCCCTATTTGCTTCCGATGTTGCATTCATTTGCTGGGGCTGCCATGACAAAATACCACACGTAGAGTGGCTTAAACAATAGAAATTTATTTTCTCACGGTTCTGGAGGCTGAAGTTCAAGATCAAGGCGTTGGCCGGTATAGTCTCTTCTGAGGCCTCTCTCCCCAGCCGCTTCTCCCTGTGTCCTCACACGGTCTTCCCTCTGTGTGTGTCTGAGTTCTAATCTTCTCTTCTTACGTGACTATCAGTCACATTGGATTGGAGCCTACCCATGTGACCTCACTTTACCTTAATTACCTCTTTAGAGGCCCTCTCTCCAAATACAGCCCTATTTTGAGGTCCTGGAGTTAGGACTTCAACATATGAATTTTCAGGGACATGATTCAGCCCACAACGATATCTCTGTTTTTAAGAAGCAAAATGTTGCCGTCACACCTAAAATTCACATTTCCATCCCGTTCTCCTCCCTCCCTCATCATAGGTATCAATATCCTAAAATTAATTACATTCTTTATGATTCCAAGAATATCCATGTGCATGGCTCCATTAACAAAAGATTACATTTTTATGCATAGTCAAGACATACATGTATGTCTCCGTTAACAAATTCTTACATTGTTATGCACTTAAAAAATGTACAGGAACAGCATCACACTGCACATGTCCTTCTTTGATTGGCTTTGGGCTATAAATGGGGAAGGAAAAACAGCAGCTGAGGGTAAGAGAATAAATAAACGGCTTATGCATAAAAACCCAAAAGGACAGATTTCCAAGAGCATCCAGGTTGGTGGCCATGTGCAGGTTCTGGGAGAGTGGTTACCTGGAGAGGGCGTGGAAGCTCAGTGCCCTTTCCCCATGTCTTGCCCTGTGCGTCTGTTTCATCGAGGTATTCCCAAGTCATATCCTTTCCTAATAAACAGGTAATCTAGTAAGTAAGAGGTTTCTCTGAGTTCTGTGAGCCGCCCTAGCAAATTCATCGAACCGGAGTAGAGAGTCTTGGGAACCTCCTACTGACAGCCAGTTGCTCAGAAGCATAGGTGACAACCTAGACTTGCTCTTGGCACCTGCAGTGGGGGCAGTCTTGTGGGGCTGAACCCTTAACCTGTGGGATGTGATGCTGTCTCTGGGTACATAGTGTCAGAATCGAGTTGAATTGTAGGACACCCAGCTGGTGTCCCAAGAATTGCTTGTTGGTGGGGGGGACTCCCCTGACCCACAACCCCACGCACATTGGAATTGGTACCAGAACCTAGGAACAAACTGTGAAAGATAAGCATCTTAGCTTGGGTTCCTATAACAAAATGCCATAGCGTGGGTGACTTAAACAACAGAAATTTATTTTCTCACCATTCTGGGGGCTGGAAGCCTGAGAGCAGGATGCCAGCATGGTCAGGTTCTGGCGAGGGCTGTCTCCTCAGCTTGCATAAGGTCCCCTTCTCACTGAGTCCTCAGATGGCGGGGTGTGTGTATGCGTGTGAAGAAACAGAAAGAGAGATCTCTTCCACTTCTGATGAGGCCACAGTCCTATCTGATTTAGGTTCCACCATTATGACTTCATTTTCACCATAATTGCTTCCTAAAGACCTTGTGTCTGCACATTGTCACAAGGGGGGGTCAGGGCTTCCATATATGAATGGTGGGGAGAGAGAATTCAGTCCATAGCAATAAATAAAGAGCAAATAAATAGAAACAAAGGTTTGGCATTTCTCTTTCTCATTTCCTTTCTTCCTGACTTTACTGTCTTGCTCTTTGTCTAGCTTCTTGAACAAGCAGCTCATTGGTTTCTAATTTTTCTTTTTAGATACGTATGTTGAAGGTATCTTTCTTCTAAGTATTGTTTAATTCCATCCACCAGATTTTGTCATGTAGTGCTTTCAGCTATAAATATTTCCTGAGTTCCATATGAGATC
This sequence comes from Equus caballus, assembly GCF_041296265.1. Lineage (NCBI taxonomy): Eukaryota > Metazoa > Chordata > Mammalia > Perissodactyla > Equidae > Equus > Equus caballus. The sequence continues at coordinate 7,812,996 of NC_091713.1, forward strand.
CCTTTCAATGCAAGGTTCTCTAAGTTCCCAGCCATTATTATTATTTTCTCATCTGTCGCTCCTTTTACAAGTATGTAATGTTCCTCCTTGTCACCATGTTGGTTTTGTCTGGAGCTTTACCTCCAGATTTCTATAGATATACTTTTTTATTGACAGGTAAAGGACAAAATGAGGAAATATTTTTGCTATATATAAGCATGGTATCTGTCTACACTCCTGGGACAGTGTAGACTTCTAATCTGTCACTTATCCACCTTTGTGAAAAGGAATTCTAATATTGGCTCACTGAAGTCATTTTGGTCAACAGCACAGGAAATTGGTAATATGTATGTGTGGGGACCTGGAAATGGCCTCCCCAAGATATGTCTCTTTGGCATCAGGATTATTTGAGGCTGATTGCTTTTGATAAACTGGGACAGGGAAGGAGGAATGGAACTTGCCCTTTGTTAGGGCACATTTACATTTGTAAGGTAAATCTCTATCTGTAAAAGTTGCCTCCCTCTCTGTACCAGGAAGAAGAAAGGAGATGACCTTCTCTCTAAAAACTCTTAATACCAAAGGCGCAAGGACTTAAATCTGCATTTTATTGTGCTAGTCTGGTAACCTCCTGTAACTGACTTTCCTCCCCCTCCCAACTTTGGCATTTCTTAAGGATTAAGCATCTTTCCTTAGGCTAGGAACTGATTGCTGAGCTCACCTGTGACCGCCCAGCTCCAGACAATCGACTTGAGTCCTGCTATGCCCACTGAGATAGCAGACCCACTACCTGCTGTGTCCATCAAGTGCCGACAGGGCAATCTTGTGACTGTTGTGGGAGGGACATTTCAATCACATGTGAAACACCCCATTTGGCGGTATATAACCACTATGTGCACCCCACTTCTTTGGTGCCCTTTCTTCCTTCAGGAAGAAAGGCACCGGGCCACAGTTCCTCATAAAGCTTTGTTTAATTTTCTCTTGCTTTTCTGTCTCATGTGAATTTAATTCGTTCTCCAGCCAGACGAACCCACACTTGGGAAGAGGAAATGTCTTCCTCCCCTACATATGTTTTCATCAGTCAGATAGTCCATGTTGTGCTGTATTCACAACAAACTCCTAAGTCTCAGCTAAAAATAACCAAGGTTTATTTCTCGAACATGCTCCATGTCATCAGGGGCTGGCTCTGTATTATCCTTGCTCAGTCTGGAGGACTGAGTAGATGGCAGCTAAAAGATGCTCGATCCAACTTCTTGCACAACTGCCAGGCAGGAAAAACACACTCCTAGTGTTTGCCAAAGGTTTGTCTGGAAGAGACAGCCTCATTTTTGCTCAAGTTTCATTTGCCAAAGGCTCACAAAGTCACATTTGACTTTAAGGGGCCAAGAAGATACATCCCTTCTGTGTGCCAGAGAAGAGCCGACAATATTTGGTGAACGGCAGTAATAATAACTATACGCTGTGCTCTATTGTGTCTTCCAAAGCTTATTTTTGCTTTCTGTTTGTTGATTTTTTCAAAAATTCCCTTCAGTTATGTGAGTTACCGTAAATCCTTCTAGTCAATTTCTTTAATAAGAAAACTGAAGTTAGCCAGAGTTAGCTTCTTTTGCTTAAAAAAAAAAAAGGTCTAACGCATTAGACTTTGCGTTATAAATGTTACTGAGCAGCTTAGGAAAATGAACTTCAGTTTACACCTTGGGCTGGTTTTCAAGAAAGGGTACACACCGATTTTTGAAGGATAAGGTTTTAATAGGAAAAGAAGCAGGGCATGGCATGAGCCAATATTTAGATCCGAATAATTATTGGTGACTGCAGCATGTCAGGCAGGGAGCCAGCTGTTTTTGCATATGCTCTCTAAGTCAATTTTAATTCTTTATAAGAGCAATATGAGGTGAATCTTACTATTCATCACTTATATATGCAGAAACTGAGGGTCAGGGAGGTGAAATGACCTGTGCAAAAGTCACTTAACTAGCAAATGATGGCTTTGTTTCAAGTCCATCATCTGATCAGGCAGAGGTGAAAGAGAAGAATGCAATGTGTGTTTTTGGGTAGTGGGTACTGTTCGGTTTGGCAGGACTGTGGGATACATGAAAGGCGGAGGGGCCCTTGAGTGCTAAGGCAGGGAGTTGGAGTCTATCAGGTAGGCAGTGAGAGGAAGGTTTCCGCATCAGAGAGGGCACTGGTGGAGCCATGCCTCAGAAACATTGATCTGCTATTGTCCTCTACGATGAAGAGAAATGAGGCACGCTGGAGGCTTGGAGACCAGTTGGAGGAGCATTGTAAAAACTCACATAGGCCTGAATGGGCATGGGTGTTGGCAATGGAAAAAGAAAAAAGTATTCTATCGAGTCTCCAGACGCCCAGGGAATTGCTGAACGAAGTCTGAGTTCTCCCTATGTAGATAGCTCATACTTTTCATTATAGGTTTCTCAAGAACTTGCTCCCAGAAAAAACCTGGATGGAGAACAAAACAGGTAAGTGCCCAAGTGAGAAATCTACAAAGCTCCTCTCCCCCAAAATCACCTCTTCCCCATCTGGCATGTCTGGTTCTGGCATGTCTTGCAGGTGGTCAGTCATGTCCATCACCTGGTTCCGGTGTGTGCGACACCTGTATCTGGTGTATCCGGCAGGTGGTTCTCACAAGACTTGTAGGTGGTTCAGACGTGTTCAGAAGGTGGTTCTGGCGTGTCGGGCACCTGGTTACAGTGTGCCTGGCATATGGTTCAGGATTCTCCATCTAGTGGTTCAGGCTGGTCTAACAGGTGGTTCAGGTGTATCCAGCCGCTGTTTCAGCTGTTTCTGGAACCTGGTTCTGGCCTGTGCTGGACCTGTTTCTGGTGTATCCATCATATGGATCTGGCATGTCCAGCACAGTGTTTGGGCGTGTTCAGCAGGTGGCTTCAGCGTACTGGGCGCCTGGTTCCGTGGTGTCTGGCAGGTAGTTCCCGTGTGTCTCGCATATGGTTCCAGTATGTTCTGAAGGTGGTTCCGGCGTGTCCGACTGGTGGCTACCATGTGTCCGGAACCTGATTCCTTCGTGTGTGGTTGGTGCATTCAGTGTGTCCAGGTGTTGGTTCCGGCGTGTTTGACAGTTGGTTCCCGCATGCCTGGCGGGGGATTCCATGCTGTCTGGCAGGTTGCTCTGGCCTTTTCTGGAAATTGGTTCTGGCATATCCAGGACCTGGTTCCGGTTTATCCAGCAGGTGATTTTGGCATGTCCGGCAGGTTGTGCTGGCGTGTTAGGCTGGTGGTTCCGGCTTGTCTGGCAGGTGTTTGTGGCATGGCCAGCACCTGGTTCTGGCGTATTCGGGAGGTGGTTTCAGTGTATCTGGCACATGGTCTCGGCATATCCAACAGGTGGTTGCGAAGTGTGTGACAGGTGGTTCCTGTGTGTCTTGCATGTGGTTCTGGTACGTTCGGAAGATGGTTCCAGCATGTCCTTTGGGTGCTTCTGGCATGTCTGCAAGGTGGTTCTGGCGTGTCAGTGTCATGGTTCCAGTGTGTCCGGCGGGTGGTTCCAGGTGGTTCTGGCGTGTCTGGTGGGTGCTTCTGGTGTGTATGGCGGGTCATTCAGGCACGTCTGTATGGTGGTTCCAGAGTGTGCGGCAGGTGCTTCTGGCATGTCTGTTGGCTTTTTCCGGCTTCTAAGGGGCCTGGTTCCAGGTTATCCGGCACGTGATTTTGGCTTGTCCAGAAGGTGGTTCCGGCGAGTGAAGCAGGTGGTTCAGGCGTGTCCAGCAGGTGGTTCATGTCTGTCAGTGATGTGGTTCCGGCATTTCCAGCACATGGCTCTGGCACTCTGAGAGATGGTTCTTTCATGCCCGTCATGTGATTCTGGAGCGTCCATCAAGTGGTTCTTGTGTATCCGGCAGGTGATTTTGGCGTTAGAGTCAGATGGTTCTGGTGTGTCCTGAAGGTGCTTCTGGCACGTTTTGGACCTGATTCTCACATCTGCGGTGGGTGGTTCCACCGTTTCCAGATGATGCTTCTGAAGTGTCCAACAGTTGGTTCCAGCATTTAAGGCAGGTGGGTCACACAAGTCCTGCCTGAATCATTCGGCCGAGGCACGAATGATTGTCCTTCCACATGCTTAGGAGGAGAGAGACAATAGGATTTTAACCAACCACTCTTTGGAAGTTAAGAAAAACTTGCTTCCCACAGTGCTCTTACAGCATACTGGCAACCTCTCATGCCGCCCTTGTGCATGGGTGGAGAGAGTGTTCAGAAAGCAGCTATGGAAGAAAGGCCAAGTTTGCTCAGCAGAGTCCTACATTGCCCTAAAATTGCAAGGCACAAAACACTGCCTCCAACCCTCAAGGGGAGATGAGCAATAATCCATCTTGCTTCCAGCTCTTTGGGAAGCTGAGAAAGAACTCACTTGCCACACTGTTCTTATAGTGTACCTTGAACATCTCATACAAAGGCACCTGAAATGCTGTTTATTTGGAGCCCTTAACTCATTGCTTTAGAACTTCTGCTTTTGGGGCATTTCCATCTTGCCAGCCTGGCTCAGACAAAATGCCTACATCTTCTCCTTAAGCAAGGAGGCTGAGGCCCGAATGATTGTGCGTCCACATGCTTAGGAGGAGAGAGACAATAGGCTTTTAACCAACCACCCTTGTGCACTGGAGGAGAGAGTGTCAGAAAGCACCTATGGAAGAAAGGCCCCTTTGCTCTCAGCCGTGCCCTACATTGCTCTAGAGGTGGAAGGCACAAAGCACTGCCTCCATCCCTCCAGGGGAGACAAGACACAAACCATCTTGCTTCCAGCTCTTTAGGAAGCTGAGAAAGAAGTCGCTTTCCACAGTGCTCTTACAGCATATTGGGAACCTCTCATACACAGGCAGCTGAACGCCATTTCCTCCCAGCCCTTAACTCGCTGCTTTAGAACTTCTGCTTCTGCCACATTTCCCTCTTGCCAAGCCGGCTCAGGGGTAATGGCTACATCTTCCCCTTAAGCAATGGGGCCAAGGCCCAAATGATTGTGATTCCACAAGCTTAGGAGGATAGAGACAAGAGGTTTTTAACCAACTGTCCTTGTGCATTCGTGGAGAGAGTGTCAGAAAACTCCTATGTCAGAAAGGCCCATTTGCTCTCAACCATGCCCTATATTGCTCGAGAGGTGGATGGCACAAAGCACTGCCTCCGTCCCTCAAGCGGAGACAAGCCACAAACTGTCTTGCTTCCAGCTCTTTAGGAAGCTGAGAAAGAACTCACCTGCTGGATATGCTTGAACCAGGCACCTTAGATGCTGGAAAAACCCGACAGGCATGCCGAAAGCACCCGCCGAACACTCTGGAACCACCACACAGACATCCCATAACGACCCAGCAGACTCACCGGAAGCACCCACCGGACACACCAGATCCACCTGGAACTACCCACTGGACACACTGGAAACATGAGTCTGACACACCAGAACCAACTTCCAGACATGCTGGAAGCACCTAACGGACAGGCTGGAACCGTCTTCTGAACCTACCAGAACCACATGCCACACACTTCGGAACCACCTGTTGGATATCCCAGAACCAAGTATCAGATACACTGAAACCACCTCCCAAATATGCCAGAACCAGGTGCCAGACACGCCACAAACACCTGCCACACAAGCTGGAACCACCATCCTAACACGCCAGAACAACCAGCTGGATACGCCAAAATCACCTGCCAGATACACCGGAACCAGGTCCTGGATACGCCAGTACCAATTTCTGGAAAAGGCTGGAAAATCTGCCAGACACGCCAGAATCACCCACCGGACATGTGGGAACTAATTGCAAGACAGGCCGGAACCAAAGCCAGGACACTCTGAAAGCATCAACCGGACAGGATGGAATCAGGTCCCAGACACACTGTTGCAACCTGCTGGACATGCCGGAACCACCTTTCGAATGTACCAGAACCATATGCCAGACACACAGGAACCACCTGCCAGACACCATGGAACCAACTGTCAGATACACCGGAACCAGGCTCCCAGTAGGCTGAAGCCACCTACCGAATATGCCAGAACCATGTGCCAGACACGCTGGAACCATGTGACGGATACACCAGAAACAGGTCCAGCACAGGCCAGAACCAGGTGCCGGACACGCCTGAAACAGCTGCTGGACACACCTGAAACACCTGCTAGACCAGCTTGAACCACTTGACAGACAGTCTGGAACCACATGCTGGGCACACCAGAATCAGGTGCCCGACATGCCAGAACCACCTGCTGGACACGCCTGAATCACCTGCCAGTCTTGTGAGAACCACCTGCCGAGAACTCCAGAAACAGGTGTTGCACACGCCAAAACCAGGTGCTGGACATGAATGAACCACCTTAAAGAAATGCCAGAACCAAGTCCCAGACACGAGTGAGTCACCTGCAAGACATGCCAGAACCAGGTGCCTGACATGCTGGAACCACCTGCCGCTCACGTCGAAATCACCTGCCGGATACGCCGGAACCATGTGCTGCACAGGCGGGAATCACGTACCAGACATGCCGGGACCACCTGTTGGATATGCCAGAACCAGGTGCCTGATTCACTGAAACTACCTGCCAGGCACACAAGAACCAGGTGTCAGACAGGCCTCGACAACCGACTGGGCACGTTGAAATCACCTGCATGATACCCCGTAACCATGTGCCAGACAGAACGGGACCACTTGCCGGACACACCGGAGCCACCTCTCAGATATGCCAGAACCACATGTTGGACACGCCGGAACCATCTCCCGGACAGACCTGAACCACCTGCTGGACACGCCAAAATCACCTGCCTGATACGCTGGAACCAGGCACCTTGGATGCTGGAAAAACCTGGTAGACATGCCATAACCACCCGCCACACACTCTGGAACCACCACACAGACATGCCAGAACGACCCGCCAGACACACTGGAAGCACCCACCAGACAAGCCAGAACCACCTGGAACCAAATGACGGACATGCTGGGACCATGACTCTGACACGCCAGAACCAACTCCCGCACATGCCTGAAGCACCCAACGGTCACGCCTGAGCCATCTTCCGAACGTACTAGAACCACATGCTAGACACTTCGGAACCACCTGCCAGACACTTCGGAACCATCTGTTGGATGTGCCGCACCCAGGTACCAGATACCCTGAAACCACCTGCCGTATACGCCAGAATCAGGTGCCAGACATGCCACAAACACCTGCCACAGAGGCCGGAACCACCAGCGTAACACATTGGAACAACCTGCTGGACACGCCAAAATCACCTGCCGGATACACCAGAACCAGGTCCTGGGTACACCAGAAGCAATTTCTGGAAAAGGCCGGAAAAACCTGCCGGACATACCGGAATCACCCCTGGACATGTGGGAACCAACGGCCAGACATGCTGGAACCAACACCTAGACACTCTGAATGTACCAACCGCACACGATGGAATCAGGTCCTGGACACATGGTAGCCACCTGACGGACACACTGGAACCACATTCAGAGCGTACCGGAACCACATGCCAGACACGCAGGAACCACCTGCCAGAAACCATGGAACCCACTGTCAGATACGCCGGAACCAGGCACCCAGTACGCTGAAGCAACCTGCCGAATATGCCAGAACCATGTGCCAGCCACACTGGAACCATGTGATGGATACACCAGAAACAGGTACAGCAGAGGCCAGAACCAGGTGCCTGAAATGCCAGAACCACCTGCTTGACACAGCTGAACCACCTGTCAGTCTTGTGAGAACCACTTGCCGGATACACCAGACGCAGGTGTCGCACATGCCAAAACCAGGTGCCAGACACATCTGAACCACCTGCCAGTCTTGTGAGTACCACCTGCCAGATACACCAGACACAGGTGTTGCACATGCCAAAACCAGGTGCCGACATGACGGAACCACCTGCAAAACATGCCAGAACCAGGTGCTGGACATGCTGGAACCACCTGCCGGACACGTCGAAATCCCCTGCCGCATACGCCGGAACCACATGTCACATGTGCTGGAATCGCCTACCAGACATGCCGGGACCACCTGTTGGATAGGCCGGAACAGGTGCCTGATTCACTGAAACTACCTGCCGGACACGCCAGAATCAGGTGTCGGACACGCATGGAAAACACACAGGATATGTCGAAATCACCTGCATGATATCCCATAACAATGTGCCAGAAAATAAAGTACCTAGGATGTGTGAAATCCTATTGAGGCATATTCATATAATGCATTTATTATCATCTTTCTCGCTTTTTCTGTTTTATTGTTATAATTTTTTTTTTTTGAGGAAGATTAGCCCTGACTAACATCTACCACCAATCCTCCTCTTTTTGCTGAGGAAGACTGGCCCTGTGCTAACATCCATGCCCACCTTCCTCTACATTATATGTGGGACTCCTGCCACAAAATGTCTTCATGAGTGGTGCATAGGTCTGCACCCAGGATCTGAACCGGCAAACTCCAGGCCACTGAGGGAGAACATGTAAACCTAACCACTGTGCCACCAGGCCAGCCCCAAGTTTTCTGTTTTTTTTAAAGCAATTTCAATTCTTGCATTTGTTTCACCAGCAGTGGTATCATCATCTTGGACAGTTCCTCCAGAGTCACAGTATCTAAAATTTGGAGCATTTCTGTTGCTTGTTTGGATAAGTGATGTCAGAATGTCTAGTAAATCTTCCCTAGGAGAACTGTCTAAAAGACGTCTCAATTTAGCAACTGCAGGGACATGTATATTCAACATTTCAATCGATAGTAGTTCATTTTTGTAGAACTCTTCTGATAATTCTCCCAGCTTCTCTTTAGTTTTACAGGTGTTGAAAAATCCCTCAAGTCAGTCCAACAGTTCCACTTTAATAGCAGGATATGACTTCTCTTTTAAATCTGTACCATCTGCAAACAGCACAGGCATGTGGTCAACAAAAGTGAGTGGGAATTGGGCTGGGTACTGCCCACAATCTGAACCATCAGTGCAGCTGCCCCAATCCTGTGCAGTGGTGGCAGATCCTGAGTATTGCTGGCCAGGTAGGTCATGCTGCGGATGAGACTTAGGATGGTGCTCTGCAGCCCTCCAGCAGGCAGCTCCACACCAGCTGCCAGTTGCAAGTCCAGTCCACACTGAGTGCACATGGGGGAGCTTGGAAGCAGGAAGCCATCTGGGTGAGCAGCAGCAGGAAGTGGCTGAAGGAAAATTATGGGAAGATGAGGGGAGAAAATGTATAATAAATAAAGCTTGCCTTGTTATGCAGATAAATCTCTCAGTTAAAAAAATTCTCTAGGGGTTGGCCTGATGGTTCACTGGTTAAGTGCGCACGTTCCACTTTGGTGGCCTGGGGTTTGCCGGTTCTGATCCCAGGTGCAGACATGGCACTACTTGGCACGCCAGGCTGTGGCAGGTGTCCCACACATAAAGCAGAGGAAGATGGGCGTGGATGCTAGCTCAGGGCCAGTCTTCCTCAGCAAAAAGAAGAGGATTGGCAGCAGTTAGCTCAGGGCTAATCTTCCAAAAAAAAAAATTCTGTAGGGGCTGGCCTGCTGGTACACGGGTTAAATTCACACATTCTGCTTTGATGGCCTGGGGTTCACCAGTCAGTCTATGTTTTAAGTTAGGAAGTTTCATTAAATGGTCAGTCCCATTACTTTATAAATTGAATACAATGCCAATAAAAATTTTAACGAGCTTTTATGTTGAGTTAGATAAATGATCCTACATGGAAAAAATAAACGCATAAGCTAAGCTAGGAAAATATGGACCAGGAAGAACTCTGAGGGAGGAGCTGCTCTATCACACGTTAAAAATATTGCAGAGACTGTAATGCGACAGGAGAGGATTGTCGCATGCACAAGAAGAGGAGAGAAGGGAAAGGGAGGGGAGAGGGTGGCAGAGGTCAGGGGAGTGGGGGAGGGGTGGCCTGATTGGAAGTTGTTGACACGGTTAAGCTGGAGCTCACTAAGTAGAAGGCAGGCATCCTATGTGATGGTTTAGGGAGCATATGTGACTTTCTCTGGCGGTCCTGTGTTGAAAGCAGAACGAGAGTTTTGGAAACTGGCAGTTACTGACCAAGTGCTGACTGTTCTGTGCTGAATGCTGCAGGGGCTGTGATTTGGCTTCTTGGGATGTTTGCTTCCCACCTTGGGGGTCAGAGTTATACTGTCATATATGATCTGGCCTTTGTCCATTTGTATATTCAGTCTCAAAAAAACAGTTGGTGCACAAATTCATCAGTTAGCTCGTCATTAAAAAATAGTCTCTTGGAAAGTTAAACCTTCGAAAGTTAAAAAGATGAAAATGGTAAAAAGATGAAAGATGCCAAATAAGTTTTATAGATAAATATGAAGAAATTGAATAAGAATCTCAAAATAAAATGTCCAGCAGTTAAGTATATTTACTTGAGAACATATCATGCAAACTACGTTTCAGTAGAGTGTCATTTTTATTATCAGCATAGGAGAAAAGATGAGTTATGGAAGGGATTCTGCTCATGCTCAGCTATTTCCTTTACTTAACATTAAATCTTGAATAAAGTATAATGTCAAGCTGACTCATTTACTCCTTCATTTTAAAAGCTGAAGACTATTTCCTTGGTTTTTAAATAATGAGGTGTAAAGGAGGGGGTGAGGTGTTGAAAATAACTTCCACTGAGATTGACAGTAGCAATTGCTCTTAATTTTTTTGAGAGTCGTGGGGTCACCCATCAAAGCAGGAATGCTATTTATATTCAGAAATTAAGAATCTGAATTTTATTAGAAATTTTGACTTTTATATACCCTCAAAAAGTAAACTTAGGAATTTATTTGAATTTTTAGCTCTGTTGAGGTATGAGTAATAGACAAAAAATGCACACGTTTTCTATATGTGTATTGATTAGTTTGGACATATGCATACACCCATCATATCATCCCCACAACCAAGTGCTGAACACATCCATGACCTCCAAAACTTTCCTTCTGATTTTTGTGTGTTTTTTTAAGCTTAGGAATTTCATGGATTTTAACCTAATGCTCAGATAAAAGAGGGAGAAGATGAGGTGTACGTTGTTTCATTATGGTACCTTAAGACATAGACTGTCAACATACACATGACTTCTGAAAAGGAACATTTATTACTTTCACAATGAAATATTTTCTCCTATTTCCTTCAAATATATGGCCTTCTTATTCTACCCCCCACCCACTTCCTTTTTGAGTAGGGACTCAGGAGAAATTTCCAATGGTACTAACAAACAGGGTCCAAGGGGTGGCTGCCCCTCAAGGTCCATCCACGTTGTCACAAATGGCCGGATCGCATCAGTTCTTAGGGCCGAGTAGCATTCCATTGTGTATACATACCACGTCTTCTTTATCCGTTCTTCCCTTGATGGGCACCTAGGTTGCTTCCAAGTTTTGGCTGTTGTGAATAATGCTGCAGTGAACCTAGGGGTGCATGTGTCTTTCTGCATTGGTGTTTTCAAGTTCTTTGGATGAATACCCAGCAGTGGGCTCGTTGGATCATATATATGGTAGATGTATTCTTAGTTTTCCGAGGCTACTCCATACTGCTTTCCGTAGTGGCTGCACCAGTCTGCACTCCCACCAGCAGTGTAGGAGAGTTCCCTTCTCTCCACATCCTCTCCCACACTTGTGTCTTGTCTCGTTAATTAGAGCCATTCTGAGCAGAGTAAGGTGACCTCTCCTTGTAGTTTTGATTTGCCTTTCTCTGATGGCTAAAGACGTGGAGCCCCTTTCCATAGGCCGGTTGGCCATCCGTATGTCTTCTTTGGAGAGATCACTGCTCAGATCTTTAGCCCGTCTTCTTATGTGGGTTGTTGATTTTTGTTGTTGTTGAGCTGTGTGAGTTCTGTCTGTATTTTGGATATAAACCCCTTATCCGATTTATGGTTTGCAAGTATGTTCTCCCGGTTGTTAGGTTGTGTTTTGGTTTTGTGGATGGTTTCCTTTGCCGTGCAGAAGATTTCTTTTACTTTGATGCCGTCCCATTTGTTCCTTTTGTGTTTTGTTTGCATTGCCCAGTCAGACGTGGTACTTGAAAATAGGCTGCTAAGACTGATGTCAAAGAGCATACTGCCTATGTTTTCTTGTAGGCGTTGCATGGTTTCGGGTGTGACATTCAAGTCAAACCCGAGGAGGCTGCAGTTCCCCGAGAGAGAGCGTAGCGGGGACCCTGCGTCCCTGTCAGCGCACCTTGCCGCTCCGCGGAGGTCCTAAGCAGCGTGTGGGCGGGGCCCCAGGAGTTCTCCCAGGAGGGTGTCCCTGTCCCTGTCGCTGTCCGCAGTCCACCGCCGGAGGGGGGGCGGGGCAACGGCCGGGCAGCGTCTGGGCGGCGGCGCGGGCGCGCGCGCGCAAGGAGAGGAGCGCGCGGCTGCTGGGCCGCCGTCCTGGGAGGCGTGGGAGGCGTCGGCGAGCCGCGCCTGCCTGCCCAGAGCCGAGCCCGGCGGAGTCCGGCCGCGCTGTGCTGCTCTCTCCCGGGCCGGGCTCGTCCGTTCCCCCGGCGTCCGTGGACGGCGCTCCGCGTCCCCGCTGGGCACAGCAGCCCGGGCCGTGCACAGCCACGGCCGCTAGCCTGAGGAGGCCGTCCTTCAGCTCCCGCTCTTCCTGCTCGCCGGACACGGACGACCGGGGCACCTGCGAAGATGATTCCATCTGGGAGAGGTACCTGGGGGCGTGGGCCTCGGGGCTGGTGAGAGGCGAGTGTCACTGTTCTCTGTGCAGAGCAGCAGCTCTCACCTCAGCTTGGCCACTGCTGTTGGGTGCCTCAATCTGTGATAGAAAGAATGCAAAAAAGACAGGATATGTTCACCATGAAAAAGTCCTACAACAGATTTTCTATTTGTAGGTAAAATAGCATTCACTGTATTTTTGTTTGTTGGTTGATTGATAGGTTGTATATGATTACCTCGAATGGAATTCTCAGGGCAAAATCTACCATTACTTGGATTCACATCTGAGATATACTATTTATAGATATTTCAGGGGCCAGTACTGAGGCAGTTCATAGCCATATATCCTGATCTCTAACTGTAGCTATTTCCCGAAGGGACACGGGATGGAATGGTAATACCATTGATGATGGACTTCATATGATGATTTTGATGAACTCTGAATTGTCTCAACTAAGGAAAACCGTTTGTATAATCAACCATAATTTACTGGAAACAAAACTTTGAGTCAATCAGCATGCCTTTCTATATGTTGGTAAATTTCAATAAAAAATATTTTTAAAAAATCATTTAGTTCTCCAAAGAAGATCTATCTGCAAATGGCCAGTAAACACATGAAAAACTGCTCTATGTTACTAATCACTAGGGAAATGCAAATCAAAACTACAATGAGATGCCACTTCATATCCATTAGGATGGCTACTATCAAAAAAACAATTGTTGTGGAGGAGGTGGAGAAAGTGGAAACAATGCGCACTGTTGATAGGAATGTAAAGTGATGCAGCCACTATGGAAAACAGTACAGTGGTTTCACAGAATTTTAAAAAAGAATACATATCATCTAACAATTACATTTTTGGAATATCCAAAAGAATTGAAAACAACATCTTGAAGAGGCATTTGAAACCCATGTTTGTAGCAACATTATTCACAATAGCCAAAAGATGGAAGCGAGCCAAGTATCAATTGACAAATGGGTGGATAAACAAAATATGGTATATATATACAATGATGGATTATTCAGACTTAAAGGAAAGAAATTCTGGTACATATTACAGCATGGATAAACCTTGAAGACGTAATGTTAAGTGAAATGAGCCAGTCACAAAAAGACAAATGTCGTATGACTCCACTAATATGAGATACCTAGAGCAGTCATATTATAGAGACAGAAAGAAGAGTGTTGGTTGCCACGGGTTGGGGGAAAGGGGGAAAAGGGAGTTGTTGTTTAACAGATATGGAGTTTCAGTTTTGCAAAATGAAACTAGTTTTGAAAATTGTTTGCACAACAGTGTGAATATATTTAACACTCCTGAACTGTACAATTAAAAATGGTTAACATTTAAAGTGGTTAAGATGGTAAATTTTATGTTATGTGTATTTTACCACAATTAAAAATAAAAAAGGAAAGCCCATTTAAAAATCATTTAGCATACTTCTAGAAAATACAGTGCACCAAGCTGAGGGAAAACCTCCTCTTGCCCATCACCCCCTGCCCCTCCCACACGCATCCCACACACGTGCGAACACTGGTTTAATGCACAGCTGAACTGGAGAGAAATCCCCAGCTGCCACAAATGAGAGGGAGAGCAGCAAGCCCATATAGAGACCCAACAGCCCATGGGAATATCGGAAGCGAAGCAGGGCTTCAGGGTGAGAAGTTAGTGTTTTAGTTGCTGAGAGATAAAGCTCCCAGCCTTGCCTCTAGAACTGTGAAGTGCTATTTAGGCTCTGAAATAGGGGCAAGAAAAACTGGGCTGGGCTGGACTGGGCAAGCTGCTAAGTTCTGCTGCCCACTTGGGGCCCTGAATAGAAGCAGTGTCACACATGAGAAAGCAGAACCAGGAGCCTTCACTATGGGGAAGCACGGGTTCTAATTTCGCACTGCCTTTGTGAAGCATGAACGTGTTGAAAAACATGAACACTGAGAAAAAGTGGGTCCCAAACTGGAGATATCCACAGAGCCACTTCAAACATAAACATGCCGTTGTCAGAACCCAGGACACATGAGACTTGCTTGGAAAGCAACTCAGTAAATATGAGATGACAGTCAAAAATTACAGACTACATCAATTAATGAAGGAAAGAAAGCCACCAAGTGTGAGAAATGGAAAAATGAATACCTAAAGAACCTTGTATTACAAATAAAATTTTGAAAGAGATTTTTAAATAATATGTGTAAAAGAAATAAAGAAGGTAGTATAATTGTTTCAATTATATTGAAAGCTGTACACTTATGAGTTGTGCATTGTATGTGTATATGTGTATGTAAGTATCCGTACATGTATATACCTAAGTATATACTTAAGTAAATTAAAAAAAAACCTTGGAAAACTAAAATAACATAAAATAAAAGATAAATAACATAGAAGGTGGTATGGGAACTTCTGGAAAAAAGCCCTCTATATTCCTTTGTTTTTTTTCAGAAACGAATGGAGACTATAATTAGTTTTGAAACTTGCTAAATATACATGTTAAAAATGTGAGTGTCATTTCTTAAAAATATGTACTAATAGAGGGGGAAAAAACCAAGAGAATCAATCAAACGAATAAAACAGGAAAAGAGGGAATTTACAGGGGAAAAGAAACATGGTTAGGAGGAATCACCAAAAAACCCAGCAAAATTAAGTATAAATATATGCTTGTTATTATAGTAAAGATAAACCAATTAAACATACCTATTAAAGATCCTCAAACTGGATTTTTTTTAATGCAGTTGTATGCTATTTACGAGAGACAATCATAGAAAGGTTGGAAATAAAGGAGTGAAAAAAATTAGATAAGTGCTAAATCAAGAAGACAAAAAAAATAACAGATTAGAGAATTGGGAAAACTTAATAGCAAGCTTGGTGTAAGAGTTAAATAATCAACCTAACACATAGAGAATTTCATTCTTTTCAGGCAGACATAGAGCACTTATGACAATTTACCATATTCAAGAACAATAAATTCAAGAAATTTTTTTTTTAAGATTTTATTTTTTTCCTTTTTTCTCCCCAAAGCCCCCTGGTACATAGTTGTATATTGTTTGTTCTGGGTCCTTCTAGTTGTGGCATGTGGGACGCTGCCTCAGCGTGGTTTGATGAGCAGTGCCATGTCCGCGCCCAGGATTCAAACCAACGAAACACTGGGCCGCCTGCAGCGGAGCGCACGAACTTAACCACTCGGCGACGGGGCCAGCCCCAAATTCAATAAATTTTTATAAATGTATATATATTTCAGTAAATTTTAAGTAAATCTAGATAACCAATATTACGCAAAACATATTTTCTAACCAAAATGCAATAACACTGCAAGCAATAGAAAGATATTTATCACCACTTCTACTTTAGTTTGGGAGGTTAAAAAAATACTTCAAATTAATTAAAGGGGGAAGAAGAAATCTTACTGAAAAATAGGACATTAAAATTAGCAACTGAAAAGATCCACAGGAAGTTAGAACTAGAACACAGAGTTAGCCTGTAGAGTGAGCAGATGATTGAAATTAAAAGATAAGAGAAAAAAAATAAGGCAAAGCAAAGAAATACTAAAGGATCAAAAAACAAAAGTAAGTTGTTTCTTAGAGATCAATGTAATGAAGAAACCTCTGGTAATACTGGTTAAGAAGAGAAAGAAGGCACAGATAAACAGTATTTAGAATGACAAAAGGGCACATAATAGATAGTAAAGATTTTAAACCTCATAAGAGAACACTACGAATAAAATTGTCCAATGCATTTGAAAACAGGTAAAACAGTTTTCTAGAAAAAATATAATTTTCCAAAACCAATTGGACACCTCTGTGAAGTGAGATTTTTATTCCCATTAGACAGAAGAACAGTGATGCTTAGAGGGTCTGAATGACTTTCTCGAAGTTAAAAAGCCAGTAAGTCCACCATTTTTAGGGGAACAACATTTGGGTAGTGGAAAGATGCACATTTTAGAGTCAGACAGTTTCAAATTTGAGCTTTTATCATTTACCTCATAAGTGGCCCTTGGACAGGCTGGGCCTCTCTGAGTAAAATGGGAGTCATATAATTGCTGTTTAACAGTCTGGTTTTTATGAAGATTAAATAAGGGTCTATCTGAAGACACTTGTCAAATTAGAATGTCCTGTGCAAATGTAAGTAGTAATATCGTTTACTAATTTTTATTTTTTTCTTAGATTTGTCAGTAACACATTTTCTAGATTAGAATAAGCACTTCCTAACAGATAAGTGCATTAGGATACTTTCTATTTATTTATCTGTGTCTGTGCATCCACCTCCATATCTCCTGACTCTCTCTACATACAAAACCATGAATAATCTATTCTGGAAATTTAAACACCCTGACTCTTGAAAAGTATTGCTAATGATGGATACTTTCTTAATGTGCTGATTCAGTATTTGCTTCCTATAATACATCATTTTCGCCCTGTAATTATACACACTAAAATAGCTAGATAAATTCCCTATTTGGCAATTCATTGTTCTAACTCGCACTGAATGCCTGGTTTATTGTGTTCATTCAGCAGAGAAGTTTTTCTGAAAGCTGCACTCTGATACAACAACCAGCCTTTTTTCCCCACATCCCACCCCTCTCCCACACGGAATTCTAGTCAATCTAAACCCCTTATGAGAAATATCCCGTATCCATTGTGATTTCCTGCCTGGATGCCTCTCCACGGGCTGTCCTTTCTGCCTGGAATCTACCCTCCTTCTCCCTCTTTGTGATCTCTGCCTGACTTTTAACCATTATTTTTTGCCCAGATCAGGTGTCACTTTTTCCTTACAGTCTCTGGTTGGCCGCAGAACACAATGCTGATTATATCCCCTACTGTCCTCTAGCACTTCCTTATATAATTTATATGATAATTATACTGTCTTACATGCTAGTAATTTGGGTTTGGATGTATCTTCTCTTCTGGATTATAGATACCGGTGTCTGTATCCTGCACTATTTTTAATCCCTTGATGCCTTGTACATATCAAGCATTCAATCAATAATTGTTTAATGAGAAATGGAAAAGGCTGCCATCAGTGGAAAATTTATATATAGGAGTTTGAAAGTACCACAGTTCCAAATGAGAGGATGTGGTGTTCCTATCATTTCATTTTAGTTTTATCTCCTGCATTCATACTTATTTCCAGGAAAGGAAACCTCTAAAAGAAAAATGAGAGTGATAACGATTTTAATTAACAATGTTAAATGTTTACTTGGTACTGATTAAAACACTGAAAAAGTTTAAAAAATAAAACTTAACCATCTACTTAAGAATGCATACTACATATTGCTTGTAGTCATAGTACATGACAAATACTTTTTAAAAATTATTGAAAGGAATATTCAGCACATTTCCTCAAAACATTCACTGGGATATCAGGGAAGCAATATATCTGTAGTGACAGTGTGAGGTGTATTATGAAATTAGGCCAAATAGCAAAAACAGGAATTTTCCTTCATCACCTCTCTTTTTTTAATTTAATTTTTAAAGATATGCATCAGTTGGCGTTTAGAAAAAGAAATTTATCATTAACAAACTATATCAGTGTCTTAATGTATTCATATACAGGATTGCTGTTGTTATCAGTTATTTATATTGGGGACTTAAAATAAAGTATAGTTTAAAATTAATTTTGCCAGCATACATTTTATAGAGAGAGAGAAGTAGAGAGAGAATCTAATATAAAATATTTTAATCCATTTTGCTTTTTGAACTAAACTTTCCTTTGTGTTTTTGCCGGAATAGAAGTCATTATGCTAGATTACCCCCTTTAAGATCTGTAGCTGTGTGCTTTGCATTTGTAAGTTTCATCTATACATAAATAATTTCAGAGACCACATCCCGCTGGGGTCTTCTTTTTTTACGTGCAGAAACTTAGACTTTCTTGGATTTAGAGATTGTCTCTTGTGAAATCTGATGCTATTTATGATGCAAAGTATACAAATAAGAAAAGCAAAATATTTATGAATAATTTATCTGCCTCCTCCATGTTCATTGTCCAGTTTCTTAGCTGACATTTAATTATAATAATAAACACATTTTAACAGTTTTATCCAAGTAGTAACACTCATAATATATTTGACTACCCTTCATTTTAGGCCAAAACCTTACATTTTTAGTTAGTCCCTTTTACATTTTTTAAACTATTCTTCAGTTCATACTTCATCTGAAAAGTAGTCTGTGAGTTATTTCTCACTAAAGAACACTGTAAGACTTTTAGTATAATGATAAAGGCTGAGACTAGAATTGCATGTGTTTGATGAATATCAAATAACAATGGCGAGTCTTGGTTCATCAAATATTGCTGCAACTTAGCAACGAGGATCTGGTACTGCAGAGCTGAAGTCTGGGGAGCTTGGGATTTGTCAAAGAGGGGACATAGGGAGCAATAGGGACAAGAGGAAGGAAAATGCAAGACTGGAGTTGATCCTGGAAATGTGAGTTTGGATCAGTGTCAGAGAGCCTTATTTAGGAATTTAATTTGATTTTTTTTTTAAAGATTTTATTTCTTTCCTTTTTCTCCCCAAAGCCCCCCAGTACATAGTTGTATATTCTTCGTTGTGGGTCCTTCTAGTTGTGGCATGTGGGACGCTGCCTCAGTGTGGTTTGATGAGCAGTGCCATGTCCGCGCCCAGGATTCGAACCAACGAAACACTGGGCCGCCTGCAGCAGAGCGCGCGAACTTAACCACTCAGCCACGGGGCCAGCCCCCGAATTTAATTTGATTTTTATAGGTACATTTTCATAGGTGTGGAAATCATACTGGCAAAGATTTTAGGTGAATGACTTTATGTGATACCCAGATGTGGATATGACATAGTGAGATATAGTTCTCTTCCAGATATACTAAATATATTAAGGAGAAAATTGGTTGGCACTGTCAGGATTTTAACAGTTGGCAGGAAACATTATCTAACTAGAAATTGATAATGTGTTTTCATTCCATTTTTATTATAACTATCTTCTATTCTTGGCAACTGTGTTTGGTTGTATTATTGTTCAAATTATCTGCTGCACTCGCTGGGGAAAGATTAGATTTCCCTCGCCCATTCAGTCCTGTTCACATGACTTGCTCTGGCCAAGGAAATGAGTGTGGAACCAAGCTGTGTCACTTCCGAGCTGAAACTTTAAGAGCAAGGATTTGCCGTGTCCTCTTTTCCCTTTGGAGTAAAGTTGGCAATGTCCAAGAATAGATGTTCCTTTAGCTATGGTCACAGAGTACAGAAATGTGGAGCAGACCCACCAGTGACCTCAGATGGACCTGTAATGTGAGCAAGAAACTAACTCAGTTTGTGGACTGGGATTTGGGGCTCTGTTGTTACCTCTGCATAACCTATTCTCTTCTGACTGGTAAAGCAAGATGAACTGTATTCCACTGTGGAAATGGCAGAAAATTTTTTAATTTAAGTTATAAAAGGAAGCTCATTTTTTTCAAACTATTAAACAAATAATAGTACAAGGAGAAGAAAAATATGGTAAATAATCACAAAAGGAGTTACCAAGTGCCTTAAGTTTGGGGAACACTGCTCTAGGTGGTAGGGAGCTGTTAAGGCTTTTAAGTCGGGGCTAACGTGAATGGCTTTGGGTTTAGAAGTTAAAATTCTGATAGAAAAAGGAAGAATTTTTAAAAGAACAGGTAGATGGTAAGGCAGGGCATTTGAAATTTATTAATATAAGGGATGTGGAGGGGTACCATCTGCATTTTAAAATATATTTGTATGTATTTAAATTTATTTTTAAAAATTAATATTTTAAAAATGATAAACTATTATGTTATATAAATGCATTATTATATTATAATTAAAATTATAAAATATATATTTTTTAATACAGACACATAAAAGGAAGATTATCATCTTGCTATGATACAGAAAGAAGAACAGCATTGGAAATCCAAATACTCTCAGAAAGTTTCTTGCTAGGGGCCAGCCCGGTGGCACAGGGGTTAAGTTTGCACGTGCTGCTTCTGCTGCCCAGGGTTCACCGGTTTGGATCCTGGGTGCGGACATGGCACCGCTTGGCAAAAGCCATGCTGTGGCATGCGTCCCACATATAAAGTAGAGGAAGATGGGCATGGATGTTAGCTCAGGGCTAGTCTTCCTCAGCAAAAAGAGGAGGATTGGCAGCAGATGTTAGCTCAGGGCTAATCTTCCTCCAAAAAAAAAAAAAGTTTCTCGCTAGACTGCATGTGTGAACTAAACCCAGTTTTTCAGATTAAAGAGCTGCTGCCTCAATACACATCATTTAGTATTCAAGTCCTTCCTACTCTCATGGTTTCAGTGCCAGCTTTAAAAAAATAAACAAAATAGTTTTTCCATTATGTATGATCTTGGTTTACAGGTTCTTACTGTTTGTACAGCAATGACTGCGTGTTTTATCACTTGGAATTTGCATAGACATTCATGAACTGGTATCAGTCAGAACCCCTATGGCTTCAAAATGATGCACGAATGGCAAGTGGAAACTATCAGAACACATTACTTTGTCCCCATGATTTCTAGGAAGAGCTCATTATAATGCCCTTCACTGTATCATGACTGGTCTTTTATTGTGACAAGTGCTGTTTTTTCCGTCTAAGAATTTTATTTTTAAAATAAATATTTCCATGTATTTGCCAACTTCATTTTGATTCCAGAGACACATGTGCCCTGGAACCCTCTAAAAAATAAAATAGATAAAAATTTATTTTTCCTTATTGTTGTTGTTTATTTGATATATGAGTTATAGGGAAAAGATTGGATATAGACCTATTCTGTATGGACAAACCCATAAATGTTAATATTCTTATGTTTAATTATTGATAGTTGGATTTTATAACAGAATTTAAATCTTATTCACATTGGTAAGGTATTTGTAGCTGGAAGTATGAAGAGTTTTTTCTAAAGTCATTTTGTAACATTGGAATTTGATATTGTGCTACATGCTATTAAAAATGTATTAAAAAGACACAGACATTACCTCAAGATTGATAATCTAGGACAGATAGATAGCAACCTTTATACAAGCCTACTTAAAAATTATTGTAAAGAAATGAATGTTCCTTTTACAAATACATAAAGAAAGAAAAGTATTTACCATGTACACTGCTTAGGGTCAAGGACATTGCAAGAGAACGTGTGAAAATATGTCGTAGAATGTGCAAATATGGAATGAGTTTTATAAGTCAACTCTGGCTTTTAGGAATTTCAAATAATGGAAGGCTTGAGGAATAAAAGTTTACGGCAAACTATGGGACAGAGTATTTCAGATACAAAACATGGATTGTAAATGTTTACAAAATTGGGTGTTCCAACCCTAAAAAATACTTTTAAATAAGGGAATTCCCCCATCACAATGCCTTACGTGAACTTTTTATGACATAACTGAGGTAAAAAATTTCCAAACTATAAAACCATTTATAAATCATTAATTTCTTCTCAGCTTTTAAGGTTCATGAAAATATATCGTATATTATTCTTTATTCTCTTTTCCAGCTTCATTGAGGTATGATTGACAAAAATTGTATATATTTAGGTTGTACCACATGATTTTTTAAGGTGTACAACATGGTAATTTAGTACAGTGTGTATACATTGTGAAATGCTTACCACAATCAAGTTAACACGTCCAGCACCTCACACAGTTACCTTTTGTGTGTGTGTTTGTGTTGAGAGCTTTTAAGATGTACTCTCGGCAGATTTCAAGTACGTAATACAATCCTATTAACTCTACTCACCATGCTGGACATTAAATCCCTAGATCTTATCCATCTTCTAAGTGAAAGTCTGGCCCTTTGACCAATATTGCCACTGGCAACTGCCGTCCCACTTTCTCATTCTATGAGCTTGCCTTTTTTAGGTTCCACATATAAGTGAGATCATACAGCATTTGTGTTTCTGCATCTGACTTATTTCACTTAGCATTATGCTCTCCTGGTTCATCCATGTCCTCTCGAATGGGAAGATTTCCTTTTTATGGTTGAATAATATTCCATTGCATATGTATACCACGTTTTCTTTATCCATTCGTCTGTGGATGGGCACAGGTTGTTTCCATATCTTGGCTCTTGTGAATAATGCTGCAGTAACGTTTTTTATTCTTAATGAAAATTTCATTGAAAGCTTAAAAATGAGATTGATGTGTAATACGTGGAAACGCATTTATTAAGGCATTCGAGCCATCAAACTTCTGAAGCTTCGGGGATGGGAAACTATTGTTCATATAACTATACTGTTTTGTTTTCTGTGAGTGCAGGCTAGTTGACTGAAAACCGATTGACAATGGGAAATCATCTCATTTGTTTTAACATTGAGCTTTTAGGAAGTACTTGATTGTATAGACCTATTGTTACTTTTTAATTATTTGGCTGAGGAAACAGGCATTCAGAATTCTGCTCAGGAGAATCAAGGGACGAAGGAAAGGGGCAGAGCAGTGTTGAGTCAACGTTTTCTATTTCAGTAATGTCTGAAGCTTTTCTACATCTGTGCATTCAAACTCTAGTTTTCATCTGGAGGAAAGTGTGTATGAAACGTCTTATCTGCATTTATTATGCCTATTTAATTATTCAACAAACTGTGACTAATAACTTTGCTTATAACCCAAAATAGAATTGCAGAGCTTGGTATTGGTAAAAATTTGGGGGAGATCAACTAGGACAGTGAGACACACTTGAAAGAGAATTTCCAAGGTATCATAAAGCGGAGAAATGTCCTTGCCCTGGGCGCTGCCACAGAAGCTACTTTTAGGAACATCAGAGGTAAACAAAGGATGTTTGGCCAGAACATCCTCTTCCCTGTTAACGGAGCTATCATTGTAAGTTCTTCATGGATTCATAAGATACCTGATGTCTTGGGAGCAGTGAACATTTTAGCAAATAATTTTTGATCTATTATAACAACTTTTCTCCTTTAAATAGAAGTTAAGAAGGTACACAGAAATATTTCATGTCTTTTACAATTAAACCAGGAAACGTGTTTAGTACTGCTGCCCAGCTAAGTCTGAGGATTTTTATGGCATTATTTCTGTCTGCCCTAAGCCAGGAGGGAGGCAAGTTCTGGGAAACCACGTTAGTGTAGGGGAGGAAATTTTTCCCCTACCCATCTTAGGTTCTGGACTGTGCTCTGTAACAAAAGAAAAATTAACAAGAAAAAACAAACAGAAGTTTATTAGCATGTATATCTCATATATACGGGAGAGAAACTCAGAGAGGAGTAACCCAAAGAGGTGGCTTAGAATTCAGGCTTATATAGCATCTTAAACAAAGAACAATACATTTTTAGAGAAATGACAAGACAAAGGAAAAGGACCTTGAGTCTCTAGAGGTGGCATATTGTAGGAAGGCAAATATATGGGAAAGGAGTGGGAGATAAAGGCTGTTTAGTAAAGTTCGTTATGTAGATTCCTCTGTGCCATCTACAGGCTGGTAGGGTCTAAAGTTGCTCTGTGATTAACTTTTGTCCTTCCTGTTAGGGAAGAAGGGACACCTTTGTAAATTTATATCCTGCTTTTAGGCAAATAGGGAGAGGGCAGAGAGCTTTTCCTGCATTTGCTACTGCTTAATTGCCTTCAGCTCAAAATGTCAAAAAGGCTTATTTTGGCATAATGTCTTCTGGTTCCCTTCATTTGGCATAACTAGGAAGGGGGATCACACACCTAGGGACGTCACTTGGGTCAGAGGAGTGACCCAAGGAAGCTCAAAAGAGGAATTCGGCGTAGGAATGCACGAAATAGATTAGGAAGCATGGGTAAAGGACAAAGAGCTGGAAAATGCTATCATAAAGCTATCCAAATTGGAAGGACAAGGAAGAGAAGAAACTGGAGAAATAGAATGAAGATAAAGCAAGGCAAGCCTATACAAGTTCAAGGAATGTATATCTTGGAGCTGGCTCAGGAAGCACTCTGAGAACATAGTCAGCCTTGTCTGGAGGAGCTTTCTCATTTGTAGATCTTTCTTGGCTGGGCAAGGAGCTGCCTTTGAAGTAAGCAGAACTCCTCCAGATATATTATTGACAGAGTGCTGAGAAGACTCACTGCTTTGAGTTTTTCTTAGAGATTTAGTATTGAAATACAGTGGATATATTTT
The DNA here is from genome assembly GCF_041296265.1 of Equus caballus. Classification (NCBI taxonomy): domain Eukaryota; kingdom Metazoa; phylum Chordata; class Mammalia; order Perissodactyla; family Equidae; genus Equus; species Equus caballus. The sequence continues at coordinate 7,837,625 of NC_091713.1, forward strand.
TAAATATCTGTATACAGTGGATTTTGATATTTTTAAAACATGTATTTCAAATATATTAAATGATGAGGACAGAATAGTATGTGTAGCCTTAAATTTTATTGATCTACTGTGTACAAATAACTATTTTATGAATGCGGATGAAGGGCACTCTCTCTTTGTTTCATTAAACCCCTCAGCAGCCATCAGTTGCTTTTCTCGACCGGCTTCTATAAATGTTTCATGTCCTGTAGTGCAGCAGTTTCGTTTCAGACAAGGCGCTGTTTTCTGCATCATGTGAGTGGCTGAGAGAATATAAATTATCCGAAGCCTGAATCTGTGGCAGATCATCCCCAAGTAGAAGCTGGCAGAGCCTATCCTAATTGACACGGGAGTGGAGTTGATCGTCCTGTGGATCTACCTGTGACTCGTAGCAGCAGTGTAACTTTGACTGGTGACCTCCTGCACCCCACCCCAGCACACACATACACCACCCCCAAAATGAGCAACACACAACCGTCTGGTTGTGATTTAGTCTGATTCTTTAAAAAGAGACTTTGTAGCCCTTGTGAGTTTGTGCTGAGCACTCCTTAGTGAGATGTTCAGGGAACTTAATGTTCTCCCAATACCCTTCATTCCTCTTTCATCTTCCAGGTCAAAGATGGAATGAGATGTTTCTGTGTGTGCTGCCGTTTTCAGAAGAGAAGGATAAAGTCACTCACTACCTACATTTGTGGCTCAAGGCATTCTGAAATTGGAAATGGGCCAAACCACAATGGAATAATAATATACTAGCCCAAGATAAAATACACAATCAAGCATGCCTAGTGTATTAGATATAAAACAAATTTAAAGCATCTGATCCTCTAAGCATTTTTTATTAAACTCTTTCAAACTCTTAAAAATAGTAATGTTCAGAATTCTTGTGAATTCAGTAGAGCATTACTTTTCACCAACTTCTCTAAGTAAAATAAAGGCAAATGGACAGAGATTCTGGCAGCAGAGCCCAAAGAGACCCATGAAAGGGCAGGTTTATTTGTCTTTTAATCTAGTATTTTATTTTTTTAATGCATACGAATTTTCTTTTATATTCTAAAATATAGCCGTATTCAGTTTAAGATTACAATTTTTATTACTTATCCATCGATTTTTCTTCAGTGAGAAAAGGAAAACTTTTATTCCTAGAAAATGTGCTATTTTATCCTGTGGCACATCAGAACATATGTAATTTGAGAAGCATGACAATAAAGCATGGACCCAACCAAGAAACAAACCCATAGTTCACACAAATTAAAAAGAACTAGGCAAATTCTTGTGAAACTGTTTCACACCAGTTCAGTATCAGTCTAAGACGCATTGTAGGCCTCATGTTACAGTTAGGATTTTTCGAACACTGTAGAGTCTACAGTATAGATAATTAAATAAGACTTGAATATCTAATTGAATTTCTGGAATTAAAAAAATGCTCAGAACAGAAGGGAAAGTATTTCAGAAATCTATGGCTCCATAATATCACTAATGGACTCTGAAACATGAACATTAACAGGTTATTCTACTTCTGCAGCTTTTTTGGCTATATTTATTTGACATTTGGCTCTCTTTTATAGAATGGTGGACGTGATATAATTTAACTAAAATAACAGTTAACTATTTTTTCCAGACTGGAAATGTAAGAAGTGACTTTCATTGTGGCTAGAATATACTGAGATACTTTTCAAAGCTAATAATCCTCATGCACTTAAGTACAAATGCATTCATTCTTAAGTTTGTAAAAATGTTCATCAACTCATTTTCATTAAATCTTATACAATTATGACAATGCTTAGTATTATCAGAATCTTAATTAAATTTCTTTAGAGAGTCAGTATGTTATTTGACATAATAAAATCAGCTCTCAAGCCCTCTTGTGTTTTCCCTAAAGTAATAGAGTTTTTCAATTTACCTTTGATTTGTAAAAAGTTTAGGCTAATAAAAAAAAGGTCCAATGAGGAAATTATGAATAATTTATTAAATATCTTTGATTAGCTTAGTCCTCATAACCTATCAATTGCTGTCTCTACATCTCTAGCTCATTTCCTTGGGAGGTAAAGCAATGTCATTAAAACTCCAGAAATAGAATCTACGTCAGAATGGTTGATTAATTTTTTGAAGTCCCTAGTCTTCACATTTTTAAGTCACTTTAACTCTTAATTGTCATAAATAAAACAGTGCAGGCAAAATTTAAGAGAGTATTCCTGATCAGTTTCCCTCCTCTTGGAAGATGTTATTATGGCCTTACAGAATTTGGCAATATAATATTGATGAAGTAATAGGAAATCACTCATATTGGAAATGGTCCAAAATTGAAGCTTTCAAAAGATGGAGTGTTACCTAAGATGTGGCATTGTAGGCCTCAGAGAATTCCCAAGAATGATATTCTTCAATGTAAAATGGAAACTCCAATTTAAAATGTGTGTAGTATAGGAGCTCTGTTTAATTAATATTGCAAATTAAATCTTTTTAATTATTATTTAAAATTTTAACTCAAACAGCAGGCCTACTTGGATTCAGGGATGGTAGTGGCAGCAGCAGTGTTTTTAAATCTTACTGAATCTTTTTCACCCCCCCCCAGTTAAAAAAAAACATTTGCAAGGAATGACCTTATTTAAATCTTGATTCAAACAAATTGTGAAAAAATTCTTTTTAAAAGACAATCAGGGAAATCTGAACAGTGACAGGCTCCTTAATGCTATCAAGAAATTATTGTTAATTTTTTCAATGGAAAAATTCTATTGTTTTCATATTTTTAAAGAGTCCTTGCAGAGATACATACAGAAATAGTTACAGATGAAATAATATGTTATCTGTCATTTGCCTCAGAATAATCTAGAAGAGGTGAGAGTTAGTGCAGGTTTAGATGAAAAGAACTGGCAATGTATTTATAGTTGTTGAAAGTTCATTATGGATATATCAGTATAAAATGTGTATATGAATTATACTGGTAGTCTTTTGAATATATTTGAATGTATAATAAAGGAACAGGTTATATCAAAATAAATGCTGGCCTAGATCAATGACTAAAAATTAAAGCAAAAAATGGTAGTTAAGAAGCAAACAGGAGAAATAACATAAAATGGATTGTGAAAATATATGCAATTAAGGCAACAGAAATCTTAAAGAAGAGAAAGAGTAACAAAGGACAGATGGGATAAATATAAAAGAAACAGATAGTAGATTTAAACCAACTATATTGATAAATTACGTTAAATGTAAATGGTCTAGAAACTCCAAATAAAAAGCAGAAATTGCCCAAGTGGATTAAAAAAAGCAAGACTTAACTATTTGCTGTCTGGGGGAGGGGACAGTAATTTAAATATAAAGACATATATGGGTTAGAAGTAAAGGGATAGAAACAGACATACCATGCAAACACTACTCATATGAAAACTGGAGTGGTTTTGTTAATATTAGACAAAGAAGGCTGCAAAGAGGCCAGTTCATCAAGAAGACATAAGAATCTTAAATGTATATTTCTGTAATAGTAGGGCTTCAAAAAATGCATAAAGCAAAAACTGAATCCACAATTAATTGGAGAGTTTTTCACTACTCTCTCTCAGTAATTGATAGAACAAATAGATAAAAATAGTAAAGACACAGAAGACTTGAACAATACTGTCAACCAACTGGACAGTTACAGGACATTCCACCCAACAACAGCAGAATCCATAGTTTTTTCAAATGAATATGGAACATTACTAAGATCTACAGTATTCTGGGCTATAAGACAAGTCTGAAAAATATCCTGTAATTGAATTCATGCAAAGTACATTCTCTGACCACAATAAAATTAACTTAGAAATCAGTTAAAAAAAAAAAAGGCTTTTGCAAAAATTCCCAAATATTTGGAAATTAAACAATCACACTTCCAAGTAATCCATGGTATAAAGAAGAAATCAAAAGATAAATTAGGAAATATTTTGAACCCAGTGAAAATATATAAAAAATGTTGTGTTGCAGCATAAAGCAATGCTCAGGACAAATGTATAGTTTAAAATAATTATATTAGAAAATAAGAAAAGTCTAAAATCATCAAGGATCTAAACTTCCAATTATGAAGCTAGAAAATGAATAAACCCAAAGTAGAAGAAAAGAAATAATACAGAGCAGAAATCAATAAAATAGAAAATGGGAACTCAGTAAATAAAGTAAGTGAAATCGAAAGCTATTTTTTAAGAGGTCAGTAAAGTTGACTAAGTTATGCCTAGACTCATCAAGGGGGAAAAAAAAGAGAGAAGACGTCATAACTCACCACTATTAGAATTAAGAGAGAGGACTTAGATGAAATGAACAAATTTTTTTTTTTGAGGAAGATTAGCCCTGAGCTAACATCTGCTGCCAATCCTCTTTTTGCTGAGGAAGACTAACCCTGAGCTAACATCCAGGACCATCTTCCTCTACTTTATATGTGGGGACGCCTGCCACAGCATGGCCTGACAAGCGGTGTATAGGTCCACACCTGGGATCCAAACCAGAGAACCCTGGGCCACTGAAGCAGACGTGTGAACCTAATGACTGCGCCACCAGGCTAGCCCCCAGCAAAATTTTTGAAGACACAAATTTCCAAAACTGACACATAAAAAATAGAAAACCTAAGTCTTCTTATATCTATTTTTAAAATCAAGTTTATAATTAATAACCTCCCCAAAAAGAGAACCCCAGACCCAGATGGCTTTATTGGTGAATAACAGATATTTAAGGAAGAAATAATACTAATCCTACATAAACTCTTTTAGAAAATAGCTGGGGGAGGTGGGAGGAACAACTTCCCAACTCATAAGGCTGATATCATCTTGGTACCAAAACCATACAAAAACTACAAGAAGGGAAAAATTACAGACCAACATCCCAATATTCCTTATATGTATAAACATAGAAATTCTCAAATTGAATCTAGCAATATAAAGGAATGCAAGGGTGATTTAACATTTGAAACCAATTGATATAATTCATCATATGTAAAGAATAAAGGATACCATCTCAATAAATGCAGAAAAAAGAATTTGACGAAGTTCGACATCCATTTATGATAAAAACTCTCAGAAGGCTAGGATTGGAGGGAAATGTCCTCAACCTTTTAAAGGACATTTGTGAAAAACCTACTACCAGCTTCATACTTAATGGTGAAAAACTGAATATTTCCCTCTAAGATTAGTAACAATGTAAACATGTCCAGTTTACCACTTCTGTGCAACATTTTACTGGAGGTCCTAGCCAGTGTAATAAGGCGAGACAAGCCATACAGGTTGGAAAGGAAGATGTACTCTATTTTCAGTTGACGTTATTTTTGCATAAAAGCTACCAGAACAGGGGCCAGCCCCAGGGCCTAGTGGTTAAGTTTGGCACACCCTGCTTCAGTGGCCCAGGTCCAGTTCCTGGGTGCAGACCTACACTGCTCGTTGGCAGCCATGCTGTGGCAGTGACCCACGCACAGAATAGAGGAAGATTGGCATGGATGTTAGCTCAGGGCAAATCTTCCTCAAGCAAAAGGAGGAAGATTGGCAACAAATGTTAGCTCATGGGGAATCCTCCTCAGCAAAAAAAAACCAAAAAAAACAAAAAAAAAAACTACTAGAACAAATAAGTGAAGTTATCAAGATCTCAGAAAAATGTCAATGTACAAAAATAGATTTTATTTATTAACAACTGGCAAATGAAATGGTTTTAAAGCAAGGCTAATTATACTAGCATCAAAACATATAAATTCTTAAAGATAAATTTAACAAGAAATATCAAGATCACTACACTGAACATTACAAAATATTGCTGAATGAAATTGAAGAAGAACTAACTAGAGAAATATACCAGGCTCTTGAATTAGTAGACTCAATGTTGTTGAGATATCAGTCTTCTCCAAATTGATTTATACATTCAAATAATCCCAATTAAAATCCTAACAGGCTATTCTGTAAAAAATGGCAAGTTCATTCTAAGATTTATTTGGAAATGCAAAAGAACTGGAGTGGCCAAAGCATTTTTGAAAAAGGACAACAAGAGGATTTGGCTTAAACAATTTCAAAACTTACTATAAAGTTACAGTAATCAAGACAACATAGAATTGGTAGAACAGATGTATACATGAATGAAACAGAATAGAGTCCAGAAATAGATCCATACATGTATGGCCAATCGATTTTCCACAAAGATAGAAAGTTGGTTCAGTGAGGAAAGGATAGTCTTTTCAACAAATAGTGCTAGAACAGTTGTCTGTCAGTATCAGGGGGAAATGGACCTCAATCCTTACCTCACACCATAAACAAAAAATAATTTAAAATGGATCATAGACCTAAATTTAAAAGCTAAAATCATAAAACTTGTATAAGAAGACATAGGAGGAAATCTTTGTGACTTCAGAGGAGGCAGATAATTTTTAGATAGGATTCAAAAAGCACAAACAAGAAAAGAAAAGAAAAAGATGATATATTGGAGTTCATCAAAATTAAAACAGTGTGATAACACAGCACACCCACCAGAATAGCTAAAAGGAAAAGATGGACAATACTAAGTGTTGGTGAGGTTGTGAATCATGCTGCTGGTGGGAGTGTAAATTGGTACAAACACTTTGGAAATCATTTTGGAAGTTTCTTATAAAGTTTATCATAATTTTCTGTGCAATCCAGTAATTTAGCTACTACATATTCACTCAAGTGAAATAAAACATGCCCAACAAAGGTTTCTATGCTCCTGTTCATATCAGCCTTATTCGTAATTGACAAAACTGAAAACTACCCCAAATGTTACTTCAATAAGTGAATGGATAAACAGATTATGCTACATCTGTACAGTTAAATACCACCCAGATATAATCAAAATGAATCACTGCTATGTCCAGTAACCTGGTAGAATTTCAAAACATTATGCTAGACAGAAGAATCTAGACACAAAACAATATGTACTATATAGTTGTCTTTATATGAAATTCTCGAAAAGCAAAACTAGTCACTAGTGACCAAAGGCAGATAAGTTATTCACTAGGACTGGACATGAGGGAACTTTGTGGAGCTATGGAAATGCTCAGTATCTTCTTTGTGGTGATGGTGGTTACACCGGTCTATACATTCTCAAAACTCATTGATTTACACACTTAAAATGAGTTTATGTTATGTATGTTATACATCAATAGGTGATTGAATTCCTGGATTACTTGGCTTCTAAGAGTTGCCCTAACATACAAACTGTATTTCTCTAGCTATTTTCAAAGGGCAGAATAATTCTACATTTAGTGAGCAGCATTTGGTGACACCCTTAGCCACTGCAAGATTCTCCTGATACTGTTATTAAAAGCCAAATTCTAAAAACTTTATCAGTTTACCTTTGACAGTGAATCAGTAGTCAAACTATGTTTATCAAGTCTTCCAGCCACTCTTTACTTTTTTCAAATTAAACTTTTTACTTTTAAATAATTCTAGATTTACATATAGTTTTAAGAAATAATAGAAAGAGATCCCATGTACTCTTTGCCCAGTTTCCCTCAATGATAACATCTTGCATGTGACTATACCACAGTAGCACAACCTGGATACTGACATTGTTGCAGTCCACCGATCTTATTTAGCAACTTCCCCAGTTTGTGTTCTATCACACGTGTGTGTGCTGTCACATGTGTAGGTTCGTATCCACCAGCACAGTCAAGATACAATGCCATCACCACAAGGATCCCTGGTATTGCTCTGTTATAACCACACCCACTTTCCTCCTGCTCCCCTCCCCCCAAACCTCTCCACCCCTGTCCTCAACCGCTGACAGCCACTAATATCTTTTCCATTTCAATAATTTCATCATTTCAAGAATGTTTAATAAATGGATTGTACAGTGTGTAACCTTTGGGGATTGGCTTTTTTCTCAGCATAATTCCCTGGAGATTCATGGTGACGTAACAATAGTTTATTCCTTTTTACTGCTGACTAGTATTGTGTGGTACTGGATGTACCATTGTTTGTTTAACTGTTCACCCATTGAAGGCCATCTGGGTTGTTTGCAGTTTTAACTTCTAGAAAGTTATTTTCAAATAGCTTGATTTCATCATTACATGACAAAACTTCTAACAACTAAATTATGTTTCCCCCCAAAATTTAAGCACTTTAGAGAATTCTCAAATTTTGCAATATTATCTCTTTGTATACTGTCTGAAGTACTTTCAGATCTTTTTCCTGAGTCTGTTTAACCATAAGGACGTTTGCTTGAGGAAGTTCTATCTTTTCAAGTACAGTGGAGTTTCACTTATGTAGCACCGAGGTCTATCTTGGGTTAGATTTGCTCACAACTGAGAACCTGACTTTTGATGGACATTTTATAGTTTGCAGGTAATGATACATGCAGTCAGCATCCTGCGTAGCTTCTAATTAGAGTCCAGGGGAAAATGCATCCAGTAGCATTTAGGAGAAAGGGACAGAACACCATTTTATTGTGGAAAAGGGCGATTCCTCGGGCACCACCCGTCAGTTAGATATTCACCTTAAGAGTGCCTTACAATTTGTTGGGCAAAGGTTTGGTTCTTCATTCCCTTTGCAAGCAGACTGAGAGCTTTTGGTCTAATTTTTCAGCTTCAGAGGTTCCAGGCAAGATCAGACGAGTCAATTCTGAAATGTAAATTTGTCAGCAGTCTTTTTCTTAATTTTTAGTTCGTGAAATCTCATTCTCAGAAGCCCTTGTGAAACTGTATTATACATTCTTCTACTGATTGGTTTTGTGATTTTTAAATCCTCTCTTCTGCCGTAGCTAAGATTTTGTCACTGTAAGCTTTCTCATACAGCAGTCAGCATCAGAAAGAAGGCTGTAAAAATTGCAGGAAAGCTGCTATTACTGAGGCAAGTGTTTAATGAATACACTAGACTTTAATCGTCTCTTGCTGGTTTGTCCAGTTACCTGTGGAACTAGGCAGATTCTGTGCACAGCTTTCTGCTGTCTGCCTGTGTCTCCAAAACAACCATTCAGCTATCTTTCCTTTTTCCGTTCAGCAAACAGTGGAGAAAGGGCCAGGAAACTCCTCTTTCTCTGCCATTTGTCTAAGACCTTGCCTCTGACTTGCCCGCTCAGATCCAGTTTCCTCGGTGCCTGAGTTACTGAGGAGGTGCCACCCCCCAACGCCCTTCACTCCCTTTGCCTTTTAATGAGCAGGTTATTTATGCGGAATGGACTTTCAAAGAGAGCTCTCAGCGGTATTTACAACTTCTTCAAAGCTTTTATTTTAAAAGCATGTTGCAGTTGATCAGTTTTTAAATACAGTTGTTTCAGACCCAATAGCCTATGGGAGTGGAGACGCTGAAAAGAAAATCCGAGGCATTAAGAATCTGAGAGAGTATAACATGGGTGGCTGCTGCTGCCTGGAAAGACTCATCCTTTATCCATCTTCACGATAGACCCAGAATCCCTCTCCTCCTGTCCCTTCTCCTGCTTGCGCCCTGGTCTCGGCCACTGTTGTCTTGCCCCTGGATTACTACAGAAGCCTCCTGCCCGGCTCCCTGCTTCAGCCCTGGCCCACACACCCTCCCCACCACCGTGTTCTCCACAAAACAGCCACAGTGACCCTTTAAAACTGGAAGCCAGATCACACTGCTCTTCCATTCACTCTGCCATGGCTTCCCACGTCACTGAGAATAAAAACCGCACCCTAGAAAGTGCTGCACCCTCTGAGCACCCCGACACACACCTCTCTGAGCTGCCCTCCCAACGCTGTCTCCCTCGCTCCCTCCACTGCAGCCTCAGTTCTGGCTGTTCTTGCAGAGGCGGAGCAGGCTTCCCTCTTTGGCTTTCCTACCTGCCTGGACAGCTGTCCCTTCAGAGACCTGCAGGGAGCACCCTCTTGCTTCTCTGCTCCCTCATCTCCTGAGCATCGGGTGCTTAGTTGAGAGCCCTGTAAGGTAACAAACTCTGCACCCAACTCCTGCACTACTCACTCTGCTTTAATTTTCTTTTTAGTATTTATATTACTATGTTGACATTTAATGTCTAAATATACACATTTAACGTTTTATATGGTTATCTGTTAGTTTTCTGTGTGCCCATCTAGAATGTAAGCTCCAGGAGAGCAGTGACCTTTTCTGTTAGTGCTGTGACACCATAGACTAGAACAGTGCCTGGAGCCTCGAGGTCCTGTAGTAAATATTTCTTGGGTAAATCAGTTAATTACCCAATCTGTATCACCTTTATTTTATCTTGCATTACCACAAGTGGCAGAATAAGCTAAGAGCAGAGGAATCGGGGAATACTAAAGCTATTTAATAAGCGTTACATTAGTTTGGTAAATAAATTGGTTTTGACAGATTATTATTATTATTAATCTAACAGTTTCTGAGAATGAATGTTAAACTGTATCATTATGATTATGAAGTTGTCAGTTTTTCTTTGACATCCTGCAGTGTTGCCTTCTATAGCTTGAAGTATATTCAATCAGGCATTTACAAGATTAGAACTATTATATTTTTGTGATGAAATGAACCCTTTATTATTAAGTAGCCTTAATCCTTAATAACTGTCTTTGCCTTAAAATCCATTATGCCTATTATTGTGTAGTTTCACCAGTTTTCTTTTTGTTAATATTTGTTATATCTTTTTTCTTCATAAATATTGCAACTGTCTGCATCCATATGTTTATGTGTCTTCTCAAGAGCATATATGGTGTTTTTTCCCTCCATTCTAACCAGCTGTCTCTTCAAGTCACAGCTTGTTTACATTTATGCACATTCACACTAGTCTTTTGTTCATGATTTCTTGTTTCATCTTTTTCTATTTTCTGAGCTCATGTTCATAGATATACGAATATGTAAGAAGAAATATACATATTCTGTATCCTTAGAAGCTTTTCTGCAAGAGTATTCGTAGTAGAGTCTCCCAAGCTTTATCTGAAAAATTACTTTATTTTTCTGTCACTCTTAAATCATGGTAACCTAGACATAGAAATCTAGACTGACGCTTCTTTTGTCCCCGTACTTTCAAATTATTATTCCAGGGTCTTCTGAACGGTCTGCCACCAGGAGGGTTCTTTCCTTTTGAAGTGGTCTTTGCTGTCTTTGGATGCTTTAAGCTCTGGTCCTTTTCTTTAGGATTCCGTAGTTTCACAGTGACATCCCTTGATGCAAATTTAATTTTATTTATCCTGCTAAGGAATAAATGTTCTTTCTAAATATGGAGAGTGTTGTTTTTCATCAGTTATGAAAAACTCCCAGACACTGTGTCTTCTAATATTGTCCCTCCTCAAGCTCTCCGGCTTCTGTCTTTCTGGCATTCCAGTGACGGGCCTGTTGACCTCTGCCCTCTCTGTCTCTTACGTCATCTTTCTTAGTGTCATGTTCTGGGAATTTTCTCAGATCCTTCCTCCAGTTCTCTAAGTTTCTTCACGAGGTCTAATCTGCTGATTAGCACATCTATGATGGGTTTTTTTCTATGACTATATATATTTTTTGATGTTACATTTGATTCTTTTTCAAATCTGAATATTTTTATAGTTTTATTTTTGCGTATTTTAGATATCTCATTTAAATCATTGAATCATGCTTAATTTTTTGCTTCTAGGTGATAGTTTGACAGTCTAAAGTTTTTGCTACTCTGATTCTATTTGTTGTTGTCTGCTGTTATCATCTACTGGCAATTGATCACAGTAGACTGTTTCCTTATGTGTTCTGTGTAATTGTAACGTAAGTTCATTTTCAGCACAGTTTTATCTGTGGCAGCCCTGTATAGCCTGAGTTAAGAGCTTGTCGTTCCAGAGATGTTTTTGCATTTGCTTCTGTTAGATACTGCAGGACTGTCACCAGCCTGCAGGCTGGCCCCGTAAAAGGGCACCTAGAGTGGTTGCCCTGTGCCCTGTACTTTAGGTGGGGGCCCGTGGGGTGGCGGTACATTCCTCCTCTTTTCCAAACGTTATTACAAATAAATTTAGAAATTTCTGTCTTCCTAGTATCCCAGGGTGCCCATGGAAGATAACGACAGTGAGGCCTCTTTTCATATGTAATGATCTTGGTTAACTCCACACTGGGTGAGTTGCCCTTCTACTGGGTTAACTGACCTAGGACATATTTTTGTGTTAACGCCTCTAATTGGACATTCCTAGATTATTCATCGTATGCTAAGAAACCTCAATCGGATATGATATTTGGCCTATGGATATAAATGCTCAAGATAGTTAAATATATATAGTATATAGATATGTGTGTATATATATTCACAAGACATACACACACACAAGCACATACTATATAGTGTTTCAACCTCAGTTTACGCCAAAACAGACACGTTTTCTCGTGTCTCTCTGCCAGTGGGTGGATTTTTCTTTTCATACACCTTATCATCAGGTACACTATCCTTGTGCGTACATAAAAATCCAGTCTCCTACAAGACTATATGAACTGGTCCTTAAGTACTTCTCTGGCCTCATCTGCTACCACTGCATTTCTCTTACTTCCATGCATCAATCCACTTAGTCTTCTTTCTGTTTCTCAAATATGTCAAGATTGAGAAACCCTGCTGTTTTGCAGCAACAGAATATCGCTGTTCCCTCTCAAAGAATGTCCTTCCACTGTTGTCGCATAGATCTAGCCCCTTTTTGTCATTCAGACCTTACTTCTCGGCTGCCGGAGCCAAGATGGAGGAGTATGCATGGGAGCCATGCCCCTGGCAAATTGTGGATGACTGTGGGGGGGGGGGCTTTACGATAGGTACTATAGGTGGCGGTATCTTTCAAGCAATCAAAGGCTTTCGCAATTCTCCAGTGGGAGTAAACCACAGACTGCACACGAGTTTGACAGCTGCTAAAACCAGGGCTCCGCAGCTGGGAGGGAGCTTTGCAGTTTGGGGAGCTTTCCATGATTGACTCCAGTATGGTTCAGGTCAGAGGGAAGGAAGACCCCCTGGAACTCCATCACAAGTGGTGCCTTAACAGGAGCCATCCTGGCCAGGAGAAATGGACCAGTGGCCATGGTCGGGTCAGCCACGATGGGTGGCATTCTCCTAGCTTTAACTGAAGGAGCTGGTATCTTGTTGACAAGATTTGCCTCTGCCCAATTTCCCAGTGGTCCTCAGTTTGCTGAAAACCCCTCCCAGTTGCCTTCAGCCCAATTACCGTCCTCACCTTTTGGAGACTACCAACAATATCAATAGGACTTCTTTCCCAGGACTTCTTCAACAGAATGAGCTGCAGTTCAAGAAAGGATTTCAGAAGATCGAGTTACAGTCTGTTTTTAAAACCATAGGTGAGACAGCTGTCGCCCAACAGGATATGAAGGGACATTTAGCACATTTTTCTATTTAAAGGAACATGGAAGGGGGGTGTTAAGAGATAATACATTTATTTATTCACACTTGGATTGCATTTGTAAGCAAAGTAAGTGTCTTATATCTTTAAAGGAAATATAATAAGTGCTTAGGAGATACAGGACCACAGGGCAGACAACAGGGAAAGATGCATGTCATTCCTTGAGGACCTCACTGCCTGAATTTGCGTGTTCTGTTAGACAACAAAAACTCCTGGAACTTGCGCTTTCTTTTAAGATAAGTTGCAGGGTTCTGCTTTTCATCCTCACACACTTTAAATAATGCTTTGAAATAATAATAATAATGCTTTAAATGAGTGCTTTGAAAATGGCACTTTTTGTAGTTAGACTCCCCCCTCAGTCAAGGGAGCTCGTGTATGAGAAGAACTGTGCCGAGTCCACATGGATCCTTCTGTAGTGCATACTTTCTGGATTGACAGCTAGGGCGGAACATGCACTCTTCACTTTGGAAGTAAAATACCCTGTGTCTTGGTTTTAAGGATGTCAGATACAAGACTCTCTGTACCTTTGAGGCCACTGTGTCTTCATTCTTCACCATTGGAGCCGTCAGCAGACACAAGTTCCTTCCGGTAGACCCATGTCTACATGAGAAGAATTCACAGAGGGTGGGGGAGCACTGGAGGTTTGATGTTTACTGGGTGCTTGAATAAAATGTTTTAAAAAAAAAAACAATGGTACTCTGCAAGACCTGGCTACATAGGGCTCAGTGTAAAAGGAACGTGCAAGGCCTCTTATTAAAAGTTTCAGGAAGTGACAGCAGAGCATTAAACCATGTGTCAGCTCTTCTAAGTGTGGGGTTCTGTGCAGTCATACGTGTCACATCCTCATGAAGCCGGCTCTCCTTTCCCTGACTAGCTAGTCAAATGCCTGATTCCACTTAATTTTTCTCTGTCTTATCACTCTGGGATTTTTTTCTTCATGTCAACTACCACTACCTGAAATTATTTATTTGCTTCCTTATTTACTAGCTATCTTCAACTGCTAGAATATAAACTGTGCGGACAGAAACTTCTGTATTGTTCACTGCTCTAGCACCTAGAATGGTACCTGGCTCAAAAAATATTTTGTTTCAATGGGTAAATAATTTAGTCCATTATTTCCAGTGTTACAAATAGCAACCTATTTTAAGGCCAAAGATATGTCAGAATAACTTAACACTATCCCTAGAGCCAGAAAATCTCAAACAACATATGTATTTAATAGATTTAAAAGTAAACCCAAAATCAGAGTTTTAAAAGATTAGCTTGGAAGTAAGAAAAATATTCTTCCCATTCAGATGCTTAAAGATGGATTCTGGGACCAAAAGAAAAAAAAGACCTTAAATGTTTATAGTTTGTTCATTCTATTACAAAATGATATTTGGTGATGTTTATTAGAAAAAATATATTAGCGTAATCTAGGTTTCCAAGAATTTATGAAGACAGATTTTGCTTATTTTTTTGAATACCAATTTTATTTTATTCTCAGTGTTCAAGTAAAGCTCAAACTATCATATGGACTTAAGCAGGTTTTATTACCTTGAAAAAGTCAGTGATATTGATATTTATCATTAACATATTCTCTTGCCACTAGGTTTCACATACCCTTGATCCAAGGACAGGCCATCCACTGTGGTCAGATAACTTAGTGCTAAGTCTCATAAAGAAATGCATTTGAATTCATTTCCGTGTGGTTTCCCTATACTTCTATTTTTTACAACTTCATCAAAAAGTACTTTAAAGTATTTTTTATGAATGTGTAAATTCTCTGGCCTAAAATTACTTTAAATCATTTCTGATTTGTTGTTTGATTAATCTACATTTTTAACTAAGCTTTTGTTAAGTGGTAGCACTTGAGAAATAGATTAATAACAGCGGCAATGCTACTGATTAAAAATGTGGCAGTCCATTGCCCGCTCTATTTCTTATTGCATTTTCTTTTCAAATTTACAATGTAAAGCTTACATCAGTTTTAAAATGCTGCTCTAGCTGTTTAGAATTTTACAATGATGTAACTGGCCAAGTATAGCGGCTTTAATGAAGTACTTGCTATTATACCTATGACAGCTCTTATACCTGTGACAGTTAATATTGCCTCAGGCCTGTGAAATGCAAAGCCATCTTCTGATCATGATCTTGGAGTTTTATCTGTGTAACCTAGTACTTACCATTTTTTTAAATTGTTTTTTTTTTTTAATTGAACATCCATTACTTTGATACAGTCATTGTTACCTCTTTGAATTAACAGGCTTTAACAATAAAGAATTTTCTTTCTGTTTGTTACTCAGCTCTTTATATTTCCTAAAGGTGTAGTTTTGTTGAAATAACCTATCAATGGGTCTTCTGGCTAGTTGTGTTCAATGAATAAATGATAGAATGTTCTAGTTGTAAGTGCCCTTAAAGATGATTGAGTCTAATGGCTGTGCACATCTCCAGCCATTCTTCCACCACACCTTGTCCTGGCAGACATTACTAATTGATTACCATCTCCTTTCCTAATGGGTTTCCAAGCAGCCTGAGAATCTTCCTCAACACAATATTGATTTTGTACAAACTAGTAAGTCCTAGATTCTTGTCCTGTCCTCTCATTATATAGATGAGGAAACCAAATCCCAGACATTTTAAATGATTTGCTAAAGCTTACAAGACCAATTAATTAATGGCTGAGCTGGGACAAGAAAATAAGTCAGCTGACTCCCAATTAAATCCTCTTGCTCCCAGCACTGGTAACTTTGGTGAATTTTTCTGCTCTAGTAATCTTTTTATTCAGCTGCCTTTTAAATAATCTTAAAATGGACTATTACCAATTTTGAATCTTATCTTTGTGCCAGGGGAAATTAGGCTAGGCCACCAAGTTGGCCCTCTCAAGTAGATTGTCATCATCTCTGGGGGAGCTTCTCTGTTTGTTTCTGACTCTGCTACCCACGGCAGCCCCAGTTCTTCCAAGCCTGCCCCCCTTGGAAATAGCCCTGCGAAATCTTACTCAGCATACTTTGCATTCCAATTTATACCATTCCCAGAAGAGATTTTAGCCACGAATATTTCTTCTGTTTACAAATTTCATTCAAAGCATGTCAGTACCAACTACCTTTCTGCAAAAATGCCAAGGATTTGAAGATGGATGCCTGGGTAGGGAAGCTCAATGGCAGTTTTAGAGTTGCCCTGATTTTTGTCATGTCCTAAGAAGATTGGAATAGGTCCAACTAAATATTACAATAAATACTGTATATAAGTTTTCTCAGCAAGGATCTGTTTTTCATGGAACCACAGAAAAAGCTGGGCATCAATCTTCATTATGTATTTTGTATGTATCAGCTGCTCCACTGCAGATTGGGAACAAATTCATACTCTAAGGATTCTGACAGTTTACAAATTATGCTGTTATAAATTTGATTCTCTCTGGACCAATGAGCTGAAAGTTCTACCAAGTTTCTTTCTGAGTCATGTGAACTCATGATTCAACCAACCCGCCTCAGTTGTCAGACTTGAGTGCTGTGAAGATATTATCTGTCTTGGTCTCTGAGCATGTTTTTGTATAATAGGCCTTACTTTAAAATCACTCAGTTGCTGCATTTCACTGAGATGCATTTTCCACCTTTTGAATTGCTATTAGTTGTACAGACCAATTTGTAGCCTTGATTTTTCCAATCTTTTTGACCCAGCTGCTAGCTAAACTTCAGATTTTTTTTGAGCTGTCATACTTGTTTCCTTTGTTTGGTTTACTCTGCCAGCGGCAGTGGAAGTGAAGCTTATTTTTACTGTAATTTTAGAGATGACTCTGGATCAGTCCCTATAAAAGTATACCGTGGGGGTGCTAATGTTCAAAATTAAAGAACGTTAATTTTCTTGAATTTTGAAATTAAAGTTAATTTTGAAATTTAAAAACATCATTGCAATTCTCCAGGTGGTTGTGCCTTTCCTGAGGTGGGAATAGGGAGTAGGGATGGTGCGATTGCATATAATTTGAAGACAGGCAGTACCTTTGTTTCATTACCCTGATTTATTTTGGGGACCATTTATAAAGTATTTTAAGCTTCATTTAGCGCTATAGGAGTATGAGAGGTTTTTATGGTTATACAGAGGTGTTATGGGAAATGTACTGAGAGCTCAGGAAAGCCCAGAATGGAGCTGATGTATCTCGTGAGTCTCTCCTCTGCCTTCGCGCTAGCCTGGGGTGGGGGGTCCTGGGAGGTGTATGTATGTGCCTTGCTCCGAGGCTGAACACAGAAGGCTGGAGGGTCTACGCAGGAGAGAAGCACCAGCTTTACAGTTAGAAGTTAAAGGACTCTTCTTATATATGATAGGGATGTTATAAATTTTTGATGAATCAAAAGTTGCTTGGGAATATAGATTTTAATTTACTATCAAGGTGTCACCTTTTGTTTTCAGTTTCTTCTTCAGGTTATGTAACAAATAACCCTAAACCTTTGCAGCTTCAAACAATAAACACTTATTGTGCCATACAGTTTCTATGGATCAGGAATCCAGAAACAACTTAGCTGAGGTGTTCTGGTTCAGTGTCACTCAGAGATTGCTGTCATTTGAAGGCTTGACTGCAGCTGGCCAGTCAATGCTGGTTGTCAGTCAGGCTGTATTTTCTCTTCCTGTGGAGCTCCCTATTAAGCTGCTTGAGTGTCCTCATGACGTGGCAGCTGGTTTCCAGAGCGAGTGATGTGGGAGAGGCAGGCAGAAGTCCTAATATCTTTTATTAACTAGCTTCAGAAGTCATGCTCCATCATTCCACAATAATAGTTACATAGGTTATTCAGTGGGAGCTACACAAGGGCATGAGTACCATGAGGTGGGATCATTGAGGGACATCCTGCAGGCTGCCTCCCACAGCTCTGAATAAAAATCATGTTTGAGGTAGATTTTAATGAAAACGATAGCTTTTATATTCATACGGATGGGATGTGTAGGTTGACTCATGACTGGTTTTCAGTGTTTGTGTATATCTGTGTTTACTGTAACTGGCCTATAACATGTATTCATTAACTTCTATTTTAAAGCACACTTGTATCTTGGACTATGATTAGATTATCTGATGGTATTTATCATTCTTACAGAATAAAAGCTACCAACATGAGACAACAAAAATTAGGGTTGCGGTTGTCTTCATCATCTTTGTGAAACCCACTGAAATATTTAGCTACTTTAGAAGAGATGGGTTATTGGATTAGCTCCTCGTTTTGTGTCGAATCACCACATACAATATTTTTCACAATTGCTGTTGCTTATGAAAAGAGAAAACCATTTTCTGCTACAGAACCACAATATAAATGAGAAAATATTGAGCTGAAATGGGAAAATAACATTATAAATATAGCTCAGGAAATGCAAGTCAGAAATCCAAAATAAGTTCAGTGTATGCTGAAAATGTTAGCATTTTCAATGTATTTAAAGATAATTATATTGCAAACATAATACAATTTTAACCATTGTTTCCCAGTTGAAAGGCTTAGGGATGCTTATTTAAGTCACTAGAAGAGATGTGTGTTGTTGTTTTGTTAGCATCAGAACTTATACAAATAATAAAATGAATAGTTTTCACTATTAATTACTTACTATTATTTACCCTAGGCAGGTTACCAAATAGCACTTTTTAGGTTATTATCTTTTAAGTTTTTTTAAGTGAGCAAACAAAGCACTCTTCTGCACTGATGTTGAGAGTAAAACAAGACATCTTTCTAAATGGAAATTTGTAGACATGTGTCAAGAGGCTTAATAATGTCCACACATTATAGGTAATGAGTAACCCTACTTCTAGAATTGTGTTATAAGGAGATAATTGGAGAGGAAGTCGAAGATATATATGTTCATGGCAGCAATAGTATTATTAAAAATATTGGAATAATAATCAGTAGGCAAATGACAAAATAAATGACACTGTGTTCTCATTACATTAGCACACAGGCTAAACTGTTATAACTGAAAGACCAACCTCAACAGAGAAGTTAATTTCAATAAATTTCAGTATTTCAGAGGTACTAACCCTGTGGCTGTGCACCAGAAGATGATCAGGGAGCTAGGTCTCCACTCTCTTTCTCTGTTAATTTGAAGACTATACTCTTTACGTAGTTTCAGCCGACTCACCATCACCAAGACCTTGGGCCAGACTATGGAAATGGGGAAAAAGGAAAAAGAAGGCAAGCAGCTTTCCTTTAAGAAAATGACCTAGAAGTGAAATACCTTATTTCTGCTCACATTCTAATGGCCAAAACTTAATCACAAGGTCACACTCAGGTAAAGTTAGGATGTCAAGGGCTATACCCTGAATTGTGAGAGTGAATGAAATATGAAAGTGGCCATATATAACCTTTAAATATTATCTTAAGTGAAAGAAGCCACTTTTAAAAGGCCACATACAATATGATTCCATTTTTATAAAGTGTCCGTAATAAGCAAATCCATAGACGCAGAAAGTGGATTAGTGGTTGTCAGGGGCTAGGGGAAGGAAGGACTGGGAAGTGACTGCTAACGGGGATGGAGTTTCTTTTTGGAGTGATGAAAATGTTCTAAAATTAGATAGTGGTAGTGGTTGCACAACTCTGTGAATGTACTAAAAATCACTGAATTATATACTTTAAAATGATGAATTTTATGGCATGAGAATTATATTTCAGTAAAGCTGTTATTAAAGAAAAAAATGTTCCAGTGCAAAAAAGGACAACAAGGAAACTTTCCTTTCATAACCCTTGCATGGACAGAGGGGAAATGCCCTACCCCAGGAATTTAAAACCAGAAGTCAGCCCTTACATGGGCTTCAGCCTGAATTCATGCCACCTGTGTCTGTAGAAATCTCCAGCTGAAGACTTTTTCTAAAGTGGTTCCAGTTCTACAGCAGCCCCCAGGTGTCTAAAATTCCAGGAAAACGAGCAGTTCACAGTCCAAATCACAAAAAATACAAAGGTACTAGGGCACCATGAACAAAAATCAAGTCAATAAAACACAAGATAGCAGTAACGGCCCTGCAGAGATTTCAGGTGTGGGGTTTGTTAGACAAATATAGAATAACCGTGGTTGATATATTTTAAAAATAAAAGAGGATTTTGAAAATACAAGCAAGGAGTAGCAGATTTTTTAAATAATTATCAAATTCTAGAAAAGAAATATATGATAAATTAAGTTTACAATTTAGTTCTATAGATTTATCAGCAGATTTGACTTACAGTTAATGTACTGGAGGACAGATATGAGCATGTTATCCTGAACAAAGTCTAAAGAAACACAAAGACAAAGAATATGAGAGATCAGGATATAAGAGAGGTTAGGATAAGAAGTTTGATATACTTCAAATCAGAGCTCTATAAGGAGAAAATAGAGGGAATGGGGAAGAGGCAGTATTTGAAGATCTGATAACTGAAAATATTCTAGAATATTTGAATCCACAGCTTTAAGAAGCCCTAAGCGTCCCAAGCAGTATAAGTAAGACGATATCCACCCTAAACACATTGGTGTGAAATTGCGTAACAACAAAGAGAAGGAGAAAATCATAGAAGCAGTTTAAAAGGGTGGAAGAAGAAATCATCTTCAAGGCAAGAGCAATTAGACCTACAGCTTATTTCTCAACAGAATCCAGAAGAGAATTGAATTATATCCTCAATATGCTGAGAGAAAATACACATCAATTTATAATTCTATACCCAGTGAAAATATCTTTCAAGAATGAGAGTAAAATTCTGTCAGTTGCTCAAAAGTTCTCTGAATCTCACAATGCAACAGAAAAGGTACTTTGTTCAAGTAGTTGCAACAGAGAGCATACTCAAAGGAAGTCTCTCTCTGAAAATGAAGAGAGGATTTTACAGAGGGAAAGAGACAAAAGTGGCCAAGCGCCAGCTGCAAGGTTGGTGGGTGTTGGTCAGACAGGTGTTGCAATCTTGCAGAAATGAGTTTTTTCCTTGCAGTTTGGCTGTTGCAGGCCATTACCTCCTTTTCTAGGAGTTGTTGGCTCAAAGGAGGAATTTAGAGGGAGTGGGTTAGTTTCTCAGTACCAGAGAACAAGGGAGTAGGTGTAAGTTCAGAGCAGAAAGTGTTTACGGTTCTCCACAGTCCCTCCTCTTGAACAAAGCACACAAGAGTCCTATACCTGCCAACCTGAATGGGCCCATTGAGACAAAAGGAAAGTTATTAGAATGGGGGTCGATTTTAGGGTTAAAGTTTCTTTTTGCTTCTGTTCTGAGATAATGTTCTGAGATCATTTGTTTTGAAAGTATGTTGCTGCTTAGCTGAATGACCCTAAGAAATTACAGTAGTCCCCCCCTCATCCATGGTTTCAGTTACCTGTGATCAACTGTGGTCCAAAATGGTTTCAGTTTCCGTGGTTTCAGTTACCTGCAATCAACTGTGATCCAAAAATGTTAAATGGAAAATTCTAGAAATAAACAATTCATAAGTTTTAAAGCGTGTGCTGTTCTGAGTAACGTGATAAAATCTCACACCACCCTGCTCCATCCTGTCCAGGACATGAATCATCCCTTTGTCTAGCCTATCCATTCTGTGTACACTACCTGCCTGATAGTCACTTAGTAGTTGTCTTGGTTATCAGAACAACTGTCGTGGTATCACAGTGCTTGTGTTCAAGTAACCCTTATTTTACTTCATAATGGTCCCAAAACGCAAGAGTGGCGATGCCGGCAATTCGGATATGCCAAAGAGAAGCCGTAAAGTGCTTCCTCTAAGTGAAAAGGTGAAAGTTCTCAACTTAATAAGGAAAGAAAAAAAATCATATGCTGAGGTTGCTAAGATCTACAGTAACTTCTATTACCAGTATATTGTTATAATTGTTCTATTTTATTATTAGTTATTGTTGTTAACCTCTTTCTGTGCCTAATTTATAAATTAAACTTTATCATAGGTATGCATGTACAGGAAGAAACAGTATATATAGGGTTCGGTACTATCCACGGTTTCAGGCATCCACTGGGGGTCTTGGAAGGGATCACCTGTGGCTAAGGGGGATACATTTAATGAGAGGGATTCCTACCAAGAGGCAGAGCAGGTGAATGAACAACCTTTGGAGGATTGTTCAGAGCCAAGACTGGGTTTCTGTCAGGACTATCCAGAAGCAGCAGCCCCAGCCCCCTCCACCCACGGCAGAGTCCATCCCAGAAGTCAGGACCAGCTAGTCCACGCAGAAGATAGTTTGGTTGGCTTCACATCAGAAAGGTTCTGAGGGGATGTACATGCAGCAGTCATCTCTAAGGACTGTACACGAACCCCCAATGGGATGCTAAGATGGAGGCAAAGTTGTCTTGGCTATTTAGGTCCTTACAATTCCCTATGAATTTTAGAATTAGCTTGTCAATTACAAAAAGCCTACTGGGATTTTGATTGGGTTTGTGTTGACTCTACAGATCAATTTGGGAAAAATTGATATCTTTAGCAATAAACCCATAAACACGGTATATCTCTGCATTATTTAGTCTAATATTTCTCTGCACTGTTTTGTAGTTTTTAGTGTACAGATCTTGCACATCTTCTGTCAAATTTATTCCTAAATATTTTATATTTTTGTTGCTATTTGTTAACGGAATTTTTCTTAATTTCCGGTGGTTTGTTTTAGTATGTAGAAATGCAATATATTTTCATATACTGATCTCAAAAAAGGCAACCTTGCTAAATTCATTTATTTTAGTAACTTTTTTGTTGTTGATTCCTTTGGATTTTCTACATACATAACCATGTTATTTGCCAACTGCAAAAGTTTTAATAGACAATATAGTTGTATATCTTTATGACCCAAGGAAAGTGAAGGGTTTTTTTAAAACCAGTTAAAGAAAATGCAGACCATAAAGGAAATTATAAATATATTTGACAAGTTAAATTTCATAATTTTGATTCATGAAAAGATAAAGAAGTTAAAAAAGAAGCCCCACACTGATAGAAGATATTTACAGTAAATCTACCTGGCAAAGGCTTAGTATCTAAATTGCGCTGCCCAGTAGGATAGCCACAAGCCACTGTGGCTTTGAGCACTTGAAATGTGGCTTGTCTCAATTGAGATGTCTGTAAATGTAAAATACACACCATATTTCAAAGACTTAGTACCAAAAAAAAAAAGAACGTACAATATCTTCTTAAGAATTTTTATATTGAAAACATGTTGAAATCAAAATATTTTCAGTTAAATTGAAATACATAACTAAAATTGATTTCATTTGTTTCCTTTCACTTTTTTAATGTGGCTGCTAGAAAACTTTTAATTATATATGTCTCACATAAAAGCAGATACTCAAATGGCCGATAAATATATGAAAAAGGGGCTCACACTCTTAATCAAGAAAGTGCCAATTTAAACTATAATAGAGTACCATCTTTATCTACCAGATTAGCAGATATTTAAAAAAGAAAAACTGGCTAGGCTGCAGTGCACACTCCTCTCCCGCCCCCTGGTGCTGAGAATCTAAATTGGTACCGCTACTTAGGACACAGTTTGTGTTGTCTGTAAAGCTGACTGCACATACCTACCATCCAACACTTCCACTTCCCTATATTTAATAGAGGATCTCTTCTATACATGCACCAGGAGACATGTTAAAAATTTGTTCATAGCAGCATTATACGTAATTTTTAGAAACTGGAAACGAATGGCTAAACTGGTGTATTCATACAAGTATATACAAAGTATATACCTTTTTCAGCTGAAAATGAACTTCAGCTAAGGCATCACTGTGAATGAATCCCAAAAGCACATTAAAGAATGAAGCAAGTCAGAAAAGAAAGCATACAATATTCCATTATATTAAATTCAAAATCAGGCACAATCAAGCTACTGATTTTTTAGGAGTACGTGTATAAATAGTATCATAATAGAGAAAGACAAGGGCATAATTAACACAAAATTAACGATGGTGATTATCTGTGGGGCCAAGGGAGGGGATACAATCAGGAAGTGGCCCAGAGACAGCTTCTAAAGTCTGATAATGACGTCATTCTTAACCTGGTTGGTGAGTAAATCGGTGATTATCTTATTGTTCTTTAAAGTGTACATAAATATTTTCTAAAACTCTTTGTATGATAAATTTTAACAAATTAACACAGGCTGTACGACAACTATAATATGAACCTAATTTTATTTGCACACACACACAAAAACTAGATTGTTAAATATGTATGGGAAAATAACTCTAAGTACACCAAAATCTTTATTTCATGATGATGGGATCCATGTGGATAAGTGGTTGGAGTTTGGAAATTGAGGGTGCAGGGCAGCTTTGAGCGTTGAGCTACTTTCTAATAGAGTCAGCATTCTATTAATTGTGCTTATCAAAGATATAAGCAGGATTATATCACTAGAGACCTAAACAGGCAAGTTCGAGTATTTTTAGGGAAGTTTTAGATGGTTCCTAATTCTTTTGCACATGTAGAGAGTCATGATTAGTCATTTCAATGTGCATAAATCTCCTAGAAGTGGAATACTTTTTGTATATATACAGCAGCAAGTATGTTTAATAGAGTATTATTTGGGGTCAGCCCCGTGGCCAAGTGGTTAAGTTCGCGCGCTCCACTTCCCGCGGCCCAGGGTTTCACTGGTTCAGATTCTGGGCGTGGACATGGCACCACTCGTCAGGCCACGTTGAAGCGGCGTCCCACATGCCACACCTAGAAGGACCTACAACTAGAAATACACAACTATGTGCTGGGGGGATTTGGGGAGAAAAAAGCAGGAAAAAAAAAATGAAGATCGGCAACACTTGTTAGCTCAGGTGCCAATCTTTACCAAAAAAAAACCAGAGTATTATTTTTATTACTATGTAATTGTTCTTAGGATACATTCTCATACTTGGGTCACATTTCTATGATGGAATTAACGGCATCACATGTATTATCTTAGTACCAGTAAAACTTGAACTGTGCATTTAGTAAATGATAATACCCCTCCTCCCTGGAAGGGTTCATGTCTAACAAATAGCAGTTTATCATCAATAAACGTGGTGTATTTGCCCTTTGGATTTTTAGATTATGAGGAATCATAAGCTGAGGCTCCTGAGTGTTTCCATTAACTTTGCATCATCATTTATTTATTTATTCACAGGCCACCTTCTCTTGTCTCTTGCTATTTATTCATTTTCATCCTAAAATGTATCATGTTTTGGGTTTTTTTTTAAAGATTTTATTTTTCCTTTTTCTCCCCAAAGCCTCCCAGTACATAGTTGTATATTTTTAGTTGTGGGTCCTTCTAGTTGTGGCATGTGGGATGCCCCCTCAGCATGGCTTGATGAGTGGTGCCATGTCCGCGCCCAGGATCCAAACCAGCGAAACCCTGGGCTGCTGAAGCAGAGTACATGACCTTAACCACTCGGCCATGGGGCCAGCCCCTATCATAATGTTTTAAAAGACAGTGTTTACATTACTGAATAGAAATAAGAATAAGTTTATTCATGATTGCATGAAGAGAAAACTTGTTTCAATAAGGACTAAAGAGAAAGCCAAGGAAGTATACCAAAATGTTACAAAATAATTAACAAAAAGATTGTGACTGGGATAAATAAATAAAATGAGCTGAAGGAAAAAATAATGTCCTAGGAACCCAGATGATGTTATTTCCTTCTCCTTTAGGAAATAGATCATATCTACAAGGGAATGTTGTAATGTATAGAACTTTATAGAAGAAAAAATATTCCTTTTTGTCTTTGGGGCCCAGGCCTTCAGAATACATGCATTTTTATTAATAGCAACAATAACTGCTGTTGTTTTTGTAATTATAATTTCATGCTAAGCATTTTTTTTAATTTTTCAGCAAGACTAGCCCTGAGCTAACATCTGCCAATCCTCCTCTTTTTGCTGAGGAAGACTGGCCCTGAGCTAACATCCATGCCCATCTTCCTCTATTTTATATGTCGGACGCCTGCCACAGCATGGCTTGCCAACTGGTGCCATGTCCACACCCAGAATTCAAACCGGTGAACCCCAGGCCGCCAAAGTGGAACGTGCACACTTAACTGCTGCACCACTGGGCCGGCCCCCATGCTAAGCATTTTTAAATGAAGATAGTGAACCTCAGGTAGGTTAAATAACTAGCTTAAGGTCATTAGTGGAAGCTAGTAAGCAGTTAAGCCAGAATTCAAACCAAAGTCTGTTCCACTACAAAGCTTGTGCCGTTAACCTCTGTACAAACTGGCCATATACCCAACTCCATCTCCACTTCCTCTGTCGCTTTCAGCCAGTTGAGTCACTTCTGATACGTGGATCAGAGGCTTACCTTAACATCTAGGTTGCGTACATTGTTTTACTACATTACAGGGCTCCAATTTTAATTTTTTTAAGGAAAAAAACATTTACAGAAAACTTAATTGTGACTATGATTTGATTCATATAAAAATGTTGAAGCTCTTATGGGCACTACACCAAGAACAAAGGCAAATGGGACAAAAAAAGAGCTCAAAGTAGGCCATTTGCTGAAATCTTAAATTTGATCAGCACTTTCTTCCAGGGAAAATAGTCTTTGTACCTGTTACAGGAGAGAGGATTTAGATAAAGTATTTAACCCCTTGAGCTATCTCCCACGCTCCACACAGGGTACAGAAACACAAAGAATGATTTACTCACCAAGGTTGAGCCCAGATTTAATATTCTGTGTCTGAAGTTTCCCCAACTCCTAAAATTTTCTGACTCTGAGTTTTCTCTCTTGTGGTTAGGGCAGCCAGACTGATCTAACAGTCCCTGAAGACCCATCTCTGAATTTTGTGTTCTGTATATGCTAGTGTCTGCTTAGAATGTGCATTTCAGACGCTTGGGGACCCCCCCTTTTCCTTATGGGATAGAACTTTGAGACATACTATCAGCCCCAGGGACCCTTTTGGGAAAACTTCTACCCAAGATAAACACAAAATATTCTCAATAGGAGACTGCCCTTTACTTCATAATAAAAGTATAGCAAGCCTTTCTTAAGTTGTAGAATATGTGCTTTTCCTCTAAGACTCTCTATCTCCTAATACGTTGGCCTTATTTCTAGGCATAGTTTCATGACGGTGGTTACCGTAAACCCACAGTGTACAAGTCCATTTAGGATCCAAGAGAGAGCCCAGACCTTGAGTAGTTCCCAGTTCATATATTCACGAGACATCCATAATCTAAGATTGCCCATTGCTTATTCACTTGCTCAGAATATTCCTCATTACCAGGCTTTAGAGCTGCTCTTCTAGACAGCTCTACCAATACAGGCAAATGTGCCAAGTCCCCTCCTTCAGGCTATGTCAGGGTCCTACACAAGCCACCCATCCACTTTTCTCCATTGCTACAAGACCGTTTTCTCTCTTTCTAAAGAAAAAAACCCACAGATTTCCACTAATATCTCTTCTATAGTGCTTGTGTGTGTGTGTGTGTGTGTTGGGAAATATAAAAACTCCCATCTCACCTGCCAATAGATTTTGGCTGTGTATCTAACAATTTTAAGTGACACTTAGCTTGTAGTAAATGATTGTTGAATGATAGGATAAATGAATATTTAAATTCATCTTCTCTAATGCTTATTCTTGTGCCTAGAATACAAGACGTTTATTTGTTGAAATAATTAACAAAAGCAGTAATTACTTGGAGTTAAAATATATGTAAGTTTACCTACTGTAAACTTTCAAAATATATAAAAATTCATACAAAGAATAAAGGACTCATTACATTACTAATTCATTGTCTCCTTACATAAAATTGTTTTGGAAATAAACAAATTTCAAAATTGTGAGGCAATGTTTTATTGTTACATTGTCAAATGGTAAAAATGATTCATTTAACAAATCTTTATTGGGCCCCAGCTGTGTGCCTGCCACTGCGCTGGCCTCTGAGACACAGGGTGATGGTAGTGAGTGAGGTGGAGGAGGTACTAGGTAAGGCTGGAGGAGGAGGCAGACCATGCGGGGGCCTCTCCTCCCCAGCCCCCCACCCATGTGAAGCCAGGGCTGTTTCTAGGAAGAGGAGTGCCATGGTAGGTGTGACATAATTTGCTTTGCTCAGTACCAGGAATAGAGTAGACGGAAGGTTGGAGTAGATTTTAATGGACCTGTAAAGCTATACATTCACCCAAAGAGAAACCATCTTTGATTTGGAAGGACTGAGACACATCTTGTCTGTTTCATAGTTTTGTTTCATTGCTGATAACCAGTAAGGTGTTTCAGAAGTTTCTGTATAAATCAGGAGGTGAGAAAAAAGGCAGTTTGTAGTGAAAATGCTTAATTTGTGAAGCTAGTACATTTTCACTTTAGCAGAAATTTGAGATAATGTGAAACTGCCTTACAGTTTATACTTTTATGATAATGACTTTCTATCTCCTCATCATTTATAAAATTCTAACATCAATAACTAATGGCACAATTTCTTTTTTAAGTAATCAGTAAGACATTCCATATGTATTTTCATCTTCTAAGCAACTTCAGAGGAAACATTTTTTCATGTTTAATTCCTTACTGAGGTGACTGTATCAAACTCATGATGTAGCTCTGTGTTTTAGAACATGTATTATTTAAAGACAGCTTAACACTGCCATCTTATTGCATCAGAATGACTGTTCTCTTTGTCATCCATTCATACTTTTGGCACCACTGCGCTCAAATGAATTATCTAGTTATCGAGATTGTCACATGATATTTTAACTTCCAGCTCATATAAGTATCCTTTCTTTTCTAATTATTGTTTTGTGCTTTGGGGCAAAATGGATACTGAGTCAAAAGAGAATATAAAGACACAGAGGCCAAGATGCTGCTTGTTTTAATTCCTAATGCTCTTTGGGAAGCGTTTTAGTCTACTCATTTTGGTTAGAATTTTACTGACTGACTTTACTACTGACTTTAAAGAACAACACTGACTTAGGGGAGATTTCAAGCAGAGTTTTCATCTCAGTGCTTTTTCCATTTAAATTCCATAAAAAGTAAGAAGCCTCAAGAAAAGGAAGTTTTCATATACATATGAACTGCTAGGATGATTATGTTGAAGGAGAAGGAAACAGAGAAGTCTGGGTTTCAATGTTACCGCTGCTACATAATCTTAGGAAAGTCGCTGTAATTTACAAAGACTTGTCTCGTATGCAGAATGGGAATAACGATGCTATTGCTTTGGATTATTATGAGAATTAAATGTGTCAATGTATATTAAGGTGTTTTGTGTATGGTAAAACTTTATACAAATATTAGTCAATTTCATCACGTGAAGATTTACAGCTACTCAAGGACATTTCTGTTGGGAGCACAGCTTTCATAAAGAAGCTATAGAACTCACACTTGATGGAAGGCAGCTGTAGAATGGATTGAAAAGAATCCAAGAAACAAATTATACCATTGTTTGCATCAAGATAGCCTACAGCAATAAATCAGCCACATTCATTCCCATGCACCTGCAAATAAACATGAGTGACGGATACTGTGCAGGCACTCTTGCGGTGGAAAGAAAATTAAATCAGAGTTCTGGTGTGGCTTGAAATTCTTAAAGCTTGAGATGATACAGATGGATTTCACAATGCGTATGGTAAGGAAATGTGTCTTTCCCATACTGCCACAGGCAGTAAGTTTTTAAATTAAGTAGAGATAAATTTCTTAGAATTTAAAAACTTTTGACAACAAATACACGTCTTCTCTAATGCTTACAATATATAGTGGAGAAATTTGTGTCAGATCCTAATGGGAATTGTACAAGTATTTTTATTGTTTTATTTTAAAAACATTTATTGAGCATTGGTTATCTGTAAGATGTGTTAAGAACTGGCCTCTGAAGCCTGGGGAGGGAAGAGGGAAGATAGAGGTGTTGTGTCCTCACTGGAGAAAGGTCCCCAAGTATTGCAGGGGAATAAAAGAAGTCAGGCAGCAGAGTGAACCCGTAAGTGTGGAAAAAGCTCAGGTATCTGATTTGGAACTTGAGAGGGATGGTATAACTTACCATCACGAGATCCTTGTCACAGCACAGTCACATGAGGGCCAATCATAACCCTGTTCCAAAGAAATAACTTTGGTCCCATTATAAATTATATTATTAATTTCATTTACTATAGTGTAATTTTTATGAAAAAATTGTTTTTAATTATTAAAGTTATTAAATTAGTAAATTAGTAGTAACCAGCAAAATAGACTCTATTGAAGCCAT
The DNA here is from genome assembly GCF_041296265.1 of Equus caballus. Lineage (NCBI taxonomy): Eukaryota > Metazoa > Chordata > Mammalia > Perissodactyla > Equidae > Equus > Equus caballus. The sequence goes on from NC_091713.1 coordinate 7,867,947, forward strand.
TAAGCCTTTCCTTCATTCATTTATTTACTCAGTGACTTCACAAATGTATACATTGTGCCAGATATGGGGCATCATTTAGGATATCACAGCAAGTGGCTATCAACTGAAATACCAATGATGGAGCAGTGTGGCTGCAATACAACCCCCTTCAGCAACATCCATCTTATTTCTTATGGCACTAGAGCCATAACACACAAATGAACTTATTATCCTGTGTTTGCTGCTATTATTTCAATTATACTGTTTCCCCACCTCTACTCCATTTGGTTCAGTCGCTCATTTCACCCAGTACTTAACACAGCTCCTCATATGATTGGCTCATGATGGCAAGAAACAAAAGGAAAAGGGAAGGAGAGGAAGAGAGCCCGAAGTAGAAAGTGAAAAAATAAGGTTGGTTTTCTTGAGTGACAAAGCAGCAGATTCTGAATATGATTCAAAAAGGAATTCCAGAAGATATGACCACTGTAGTACAGCATAGTTGGAATCAGGGTAGCCCCTCCCACAGTGACTACACGGGGAAAGTTACTTTAATTTTTTATACTGTATTTTCAGTGTTTGAAAAAATCTTGGTGCAGGAATGGAGCTGTATGGTGATTGTGATACACTTTTTTGAGAACCTGTGGGATTTTATAGTTTCAGAATCAGGATCGGTGCTCTAAGAACTTAGCTATTATTTTGTTAGAACTTTTCACATTGAGAGGAACAGAGACACCCTTGATTTTCTCTGTTAACAGAAGTTTCATGGTAAAGTTACATAGAAAAGTAAGGGGAAAAAAATAGGAAAGAAAGCAAAGTCTCAGCTTCCGCTCAGCGCTGCCTCATGGAGGTCGGGAATACTGTCCATCAGACTGGCAGCAGGCTGCTCTTGGCCTCCCTCTTCCGCACTTCCTCTGTCACTGTCAAGTACCTGACCCTTCTTACGACCTCTGCTTACTCTCTTCTCTCTCTCAGTCTTTCCACTTCTGTATGGCTCTATCCTCTTCAGATATTTCCTATTCTGACTTCTGAGAGAGAGAATATAAACTGTCAAGTCATTCTCTGGTATAAAGCATCCACTCTCTCTATACCACGGGTGTTGACGGCCTTGGTGTGAAACATAGTTGCAGCCGGGCAGGCAGTTTGTGGGGCAAAGCATTGCCACTTGCTCGTGGGGAACCCTGGAGCTGTGGGCAAAGGCAGGCCCTGTAGGACGGGAAGCAGTATAGTGACTATGGAGTATAAATATGGAAACCAGTGCTTTGAGGACTTTGGGGCAATATTAAGAAACAGCATGATGGAGAAGGTAATGTACTTCAAAGGCAAGATTTCCCTTCCTTTCAGTGCCAGTGGAAGCATGTGAATGGCTAATAAATTTAATGCCTACCTTTACAAGGGGAAAAATTTTAGGGCGAAACAAAAAGAAATGGAAGAAGAGGCCCAAGATTAGTTGTTTGTGAGTCACTAAAGTTTCTCCCATCTTGTCAAAGTGATGTTATCACAACTATAAATTCAAAAGTAAAAATAATCATCTCAATAGATTTCCTTTTCCCTCCTATTTTCCATGTTTCCATTTTTCTCTTATCCGTACAACCTTATATCCTAGAGAATGTTTTACAGTTTGGTATCTCCTGCACTGCCAACTTCCAGGCCTTTTCCATGTTTACAGGTAATCTTCACGAAGTAGACCATGACCGAGCTTGCTGTAGGTGTGATGACTTAGTAGGAAAAAGAATGATGAGTTGTTTTCTTATAAAGTAATACAGTGGAAAATTTTTCTCATTCGGAAATGGGGTGGAAGCTCCACTGCTAATGTGGACTCTCGCCAAGGCAGAGTTCAGGGCTCCTCTGACCTGGCAGATTCTTCACTCTACATTGACCACAGAACTTCAGGCACAAGTGTGGGAGGAACCGGAGAGGGAACCGAGGACCAAGTCCACTTACGTGTTGTTGATTGTGCATACATCTGTTGTACTATTTGCCAGTTTGGTACCAAAATGAAAGTAACCTAAGTTGAGTCTAAGACATTTTGACCAGTCTTCAAACCCCGACCAACCTTTGTGGTTTGGCCCAGCTTACTTTATAATTATTATTTTAGTGGCTGCTTTATTCTATTCATTTGTTGTACCTTAATTGACTTAACTACCCTGCATTGTAGTATATCTTTATTGTTTCTAATTATTTATCTATGTTAAGCTTGTGATAAATAAAACTAGAGTGGAAGTATTTCCCATTTAAATTATTTCTTAAGGATAAATTTTAGAAACAAGACTTTGGGTCATGAATGTTTGGGTATGAATATTCTTATGTAAAAATTGCCAGATTTCATTCCAAGAGGAAATTATACCAATTTAAATTCTTACCAGAATTAAAGACTATGCCAATATTACTGTATCTCCTATGGCTTTAAGTATTATTATTTTCATTTGCTTGCCCACTCATATTCTGTCCATCTATTTCCCACACTTAGGGTATATAACAAGCTAGTCAACATATTGGTAAGTGGTTTAGGTACAGTGATTTATATATAAATAAAACTTTATTAATTCATTTAAAAAAATAGCCTTTAGCTCCAAATTTCTAATGCTTTTGAAATTTACCCATATCTATGATTTAATTGTCTCAATAATTCTAAAGGTTTTCTTTTTACCAGAAAATAATGGTAATTAACAAAAGATAACAGATGACTTTTTTCCACCTTGTCTTCATGTGACAGTCCTCTGCAGGAAAACTGTAAAACATAAAAACAGGGGAAAAAAGGCTAGACAATAGAAAATCATCCAAGGCCAAGATCTTCAGCATGGTCTGCACACTGCAAGCTAGGGAGCCATACTTTGCCAAAATTATTTAACAACAGACATGTTAGAGTTTAAATGCTATGTTGCCACCCTTGACATAAATTTAGTTCATCTTAGTTCATATAGGAATTATGCTAGTGAACAGAACTTAACGTGTGTGAGTAGTAAGGGGTCAAGTTTGTAGCAGTCACTTTTCCTGGTTGCTTTGGATGGGATGCCCAAAAGTTGGAATTTCTCATGGCTTGAGTTGCTTGTACATTTACATCATCCTAGTTCTGACTGGTTGGCATTGTGTTCATTTCTCCTCAGAGAAGAATGAAGGTGTCCTTGCCTGGAGGGACACTCTATCCTTCTCTAGGTACCTCTCCACCACCACCCTCAGACTATAACTGTGTAAGCAGATCATAAATTTCTATAGATAGAGAATGATTCAAGTTAACCCTTAGGGGTATCCATTTTGTTTTGAGGTGATAGCTTAATGATCTTGTTCAAAGAAATGACAGTCCCACATCAGGAACTGAGATGAAGTGCCGCTTCACTCACACTTCTCAGTCATGAACTGGCAAGGAAAGCACAGGCAGTAAACCCGGTAGAAGATCAGCAGATGTGTCACACAAACCGTAGTAAACCTCCCTTCCCTTGTCCAAAATCCTAGATCTTTTATCAACTCTTTTGCGAAGAGGGCAAATTCTATAGGTTTGTCATTGATTAGGATTGAATAGATAAAATTTGAAGTTTTGTGTATTTTCTCCCATCTCCCATCTATGAACATGAAGCAGTTAAATAATTTCCTCAAGGTGAATAAAGGAGCAATACAAAAAGCATGTGCTGTGTAGGAAGCGAGGAATAAATTCCTTGTGGTTAATTGTGGCAAGAGCAGTTGCATCACTTAGTTCCTGTGGTTATTTCTTGGCTTAAAACTCTTTAGCTATGTGATGGAGAAGTAACACAAAAAACAGGCAGAAATAGCCATGCATATGAACTGGTTTTAGGTGGGTGTTGAGTAGGCAAGGGAGAATTGTTTCACCTTCAAAGAGAGCTGTACATTTCTAGATATGTTATTAAAGGAAGCACTGTGGGTTCCGTGGCTGGAACAGGGAACTGATCATTTATTTGCTTTACCATCAGGTTGTCAGTCTAGTCATGCTGCTGGTAAAGATTAGATCTCTCACTCTGCCAAAATGAAACATATTTTGCCTGCTTGCGTACGATTCTGTTGCTTTGTCCACTGCAGCATCCTCCGTGCAGCTCCCATTATTGTAATCATTTTCTGTTTTTGCTCTAGGATGTGGGGAGAAGGTGCCCCATCAGAGAGCATGACTTTTTCTAATCCCAACCCACACACTGCTGTCAAAGTATTTTCGTTCTTTCTCCCGAGCATTATGTTCTTCTACCAGCAGTCACTAAGCCAGGAAAACAGGAGGGTATTTTGCAATAACATTTGGAATATACGTTTTTATTTTTTTAGTTGGGATTTCTGGTGTTTATATTTTGAAGGTCAGGTGTGATGTCACTTTCTTAGTCCTTAAGCTGTCTACGTATTGCTGAGTGAGTAACTCTGCCAAGTCAGTGCCTGCAGGGCTGTCCTTAAAATCAGCACGAGGATGACAAGATGTTACTTGGGCTTTTACATATATAAACGTGCCTGGCCAGATGCTGAAAAAGTACATCAGAGCAAGCACAGAGCCTACCGGAAAATATGCTACTTTCCATGGTTTCAGCAAGAGATCATGCAAGGAACTTTGATAATAATGAATGAAAATAGTAAATAGAATTTTTCAGTGAATTTTAGTGATTTATTTGTAAACATTGCCCTCTCCAGGTTTTTTTCCTTTCCTCCCTCTCCCTCTCCCTACCCCCTTTCTTATTTTCCCATTTTAAGATCTTCATGACTCAAAAGGCTATTTGATTGGTGGGAAATGAAGGTGGAAAGTTATTGATCAGGAGATTTCTAATGCTGTTTCCTACTCACAGTTAAACAAATGCAAATGTCAAGCCTTCATTCATCATTTAATGACTATTTGTCTCTATAGAGAGTACTATTATGGACTAGAGGTTGAGATTTTAAAAAGGGGGAGGATACAAAAATGACTGTTTCTTTTGGCAAACACAATAAATTGCTTTCTTTCTGCCAAGCAATTATCACTGTATTTAATCTTTGTAGGAAGTCTATTAGGGACTCTTATTTTACAGATTAGAAAACCAAGGTACAGGGGCCGGCCTGGCGGCACAGCACTTAAGTGCGCACGTTCTGCTTCGGCGGCCCAGGGTTCACCGGTTCAGATCCCAGGTGCGGACATGGCACCGCTTGGCAAGCCACGCTGTGGTAGGCGTCCCACATATAAAGTGGAGGAAGATGGGCACGGATGTTAGCTCAGGGCCAGTCTTCCTCAGCAAAAAGAGGAGGATTGGCAACAGATGTTAGCTCAGGGCTAATCTTCCTCAAAAAAAAAAAAAAAAACATCAAGGTACAAAGAGGTTAAGTAACTTGCCCAAAGTTATGCAGCTGGTTAGTAGCAGAACCAACATACAAAATCCTGCAGTCTACTCTAGACTCTGTGCCCTTAACCCTTGTGCTCTGCTGCCTGGGATGAGTGCCCAGAGCAGTAGAAGAGGGAGTATATTCAAATAGGATAACACAGAGCACTATGTGATGATGATATAAATGAGGACAATGAAAAGCACTGAGAGGAGAGTGAGGATACTGCAGAAAGGCGAGTGGGTGGCATCTGTACTAGCCTTAAGGGCTGAGGTAGATTTTGATGGTGGAGATGAGGACTGAGAGTTTGCCTTCACTTGTAGGAAATGGCATGAATAGAAGATGCTGGGTCTGGAAAGCAGGTTCAGAAAAGAAGTAGTCTAGTCTATTTGGAGAAAAGGATTTTGTATAGGAGTATAGGATAAGGTAGGCTGCACCCAAAGTTTGCAAGCCCCATTTCATAGTTGGGACAAGTGGGATGAAGGTTTTTCAGCCGTGAGGTGGCAAGAGCAATGCTCTAGAGCTCAACTTGGTGGGGTAGTAGTTTGAAGAAAGGAATGCTAAAAGAAGGAAAAATAATTACTACTCATTTTCTATTGCTGCGTAACTTTTGCACCAAGGACTTCAGTTTCTTGCTAGCTGTCAACCAAAGGCTACCCTCAGCTCCTAAAGACTTCTCTCACTTCCTTCAATGAGCATCCCTACATTGGCATCACACAACAGGGCAGTTTGCTTTTTCAAAGCCAGCAAGGGAGTGAGAGACTTCAGCTGGAGAGCACTGTAATCTTACTTAATCACATGTCCTGTCACTTTTGCCACATTTTTTTGGTTAGAAGCAAGTCACAGGTCACTTCCACACTCAAAGGGAGAGGGTTAAACAGGAGCAGGAACATCAGGAAACACAGATTATAGAGGGGTGACACTATCGAGTCTGCCACAGAGACAGATGCAGTTGATGACACAAACACTCAAGAGTCTGAATTAGGATGCTATTAATGCAACTAAGAAGAGTCAGGTTCAAGAAAATATCTCCAGGAAATATGATTTCTTACCCATACCTTGTGAAGTTCTTTGCATACATTATCTCATGTAAACCTCAAAATAGCTCTTTGAGATAGATGGCACAAAAATCCTTTTTGCATAAACAAGTGGGACTTCATCAGACTAAAGAGCTTCTGCAAGGCAAAGGAAACAAGGTACAAAGTGAAAAGACCATCCACCAACTGGGAGAAAATATTTACAAATCATATATCCGACAAGGGGTTAATCTCCAAAATATATAAAGAACTCACACAACTCAACAACAAAAAATCAATCAACCTGATCAATAAATGAGCAGAGGAGCTAAACGGACATTTTTCCAAAGAAAATATACAGATGGCCAGTAGACACATGAAAAGATGTTCAGCATCACTAATCATCAGGGAAATGTCAATTAAAACTACACTGAGATATCACCTTACACCCATTAGAATAGCTATAAACACCAAGACAAAAAAATAACAAATGTTGGAGAGGATGTGGAGAAAAGGGAACCATCATCCACTGCTGGTGGGAATGCAAACTGGTGCAGCCACTATGGAAAACAGTATGGAGATTTCTCTAAATATTAAAAATAGAACTACCATATGACCCAGCTATCCCACTACTGGTTATTTATCCAAAGAATTTGAGATCAACAATTCAAAGGGAGTTACATTGCAGCATTATTCACAATAGCCAAGAAGTGGAAGCAACCCACGTGCCCATCGACCGATGACTGGATAAAGAAGGTGTGGTATATATATACAATGGAATACTACTCAGCCAGAAAAAAGACAAAATCGTCCCATTCACAACAACATGGATAGACCTGGAGGGTATTATGTTAAGCAAAATAAGCTAGACAGAGAAAGACAAATACCGTATGATTTCACTCATATGTTGGAGAAACTCACAGACAAAGACAACAGTTTAGTGGTTATCACAGGGGAAGGGGGTTGGGAAATGGGTACAAGGGGTGAAGGGGCACATTTATATGGTGACTGACAAATAATAATGTACAACTAAAATTTCACAGTGTTATAAACTATTATGACCTCAATAAAAAAAAATCCTTATTTCACACAGGTTTTGAAAAGTTAAGTGACTAGCTTCAAACCTGGGTGTCCCAACCTAGATTTGAACATGGGATGTCAGTTCCAGAGCTTATAGTCTTAGTCACTCTTCTTTACTTAGACTTAAAAGTATGGAGCATTGAAAGAGAGGTAGAGAGTTTGGAAGATGGCAGTGTAGGAGGACTCTGAACTCATTTCTTCCCATGGACACAACAAATCTACAACTACTTGTGGAACAGTTTCCTCTGAGGGAGATCTGGAAACTGGATAAAAATAACCCCCACAAGGGACAACACTGACAGGTGGAAGAGGCAGAAATACAACTCTGCTGAGGAAAAAACCACATCCTAGCCATGGCGCTTCATGGCCAGGAGCAATCTCAAAGGTACAGAGCTTTTCCCAGAGGAGCCAGGGATTTTATGCCACAATAGGCATCCCAGCCCTTGGATTCAGCACAACCAAGATGAGATCCCATAATACCTGGCTTTGCTGGCTTTGAAAACCAATAGGGAATATGCCTGGAAAAACCACAGAATTTCAGAGAAAGGAAAACCTGATCTTAAAGGGCCCACACACAGATTCACCCGATCTGGAAACCAACACAAAAACACCAGAAAGAAAAGTGCATAGTTCATTAGTAAAACTGACTCACTTACTAAGGTTGGAGCACATCTCAGAGAGGCAGGAGGCAGCTGAGCCCACCCCCCACCGCACCCCCGGGACTGAGACACTGGTAGCAACCATTACTGTGACCTAGTTCAGTTGTGTTGACACAGACATTGGCAGCTGCCGTTGGATTTCCTCCTTTAGCCTGTTAGTGCAGGAATCTGTCCTACCCAATAGAGCACCCGTGGCAATCAAGCACAGCCAGGCAGCAGGCAGCCTGCCCCAGGGACTGGCCCTGCCCACAGCAAGCCCGCAGCAAACTTGTGGGTCCACATTGACAAGGTGTGTGTGCAGGCCTGTGTTGGTGGGGCACATGGGCCCACAGCAGACGTGTGCTGCTGGCCATTGCAAACAGCCACATAGAGGATCTGCCCCACATTCCAACACCTGAAATGATTGTACACTGCCACACCTGGAGCCAGCTCTACCCATCTACACTCCTGAGAGAGCTGACAATGGCCGCGCACTACAGGGAGCCACACTGAAAGCCTATAGCAATTGTGAACCCCTGAGCCTAGCAACCAGCCACAGTGGGGGCCTGACTCACTTAACAGCAAAATAGCAGTGGTTGTATGCTATTAGACTTTACAGCCAGCCATGCCAGGGCTTGCCCCATGCTATAAAGTCACTGCAGCAGCCACACCCAGCTGAGCCTTACAACCAGCCAGCTTAGGGGCCAGCCTAACCTACCCATGCACCTGTAGCAGTAGCAACTCCACCACAACAAAAGGGCACACATAGCCCACACAAGGAAACATCTGGCACAGGTGATGAGAGAGGAGCACATTGCCAGGCCCCATAAAGCATCTCTTACATAAGGCCACATTTCCAAGATCAGGAGATGCAGCTGAGCTACTTAATACATAGATATAACTACAGAGAAGTAGGCAAAATGAGGAGACAAAGAAATATGTTCCAAATAAGGGAATAGGACAAACCCTCAGAAAAAGAATTAAAGAAAACAGAAATAAATAATCTACCTCACAAACAGTACAAACTAGTAGTCATAAGGATACTCCCTGATCTTGGGAGAAGAAGAGATGAACACAGAACTTTGACAAAGAATTGGAAAATATAAAAAAGAACCATTGAGAACAGAAGAATACAATAATGGAAATGAGAAATTCAGTAGAGAGAATCAATAGCAGAGTAGATGACACAGAAGAAGGATCCGCGATCTGGATGAAAGAGTAGAGAAAATCACCCAAGCTGAACAGAGAAAAGAATTTAAAAGAATGAGGACAGCCTAAGGGACCTCTGGGACAACATCAAGCATACTAACATCCATATTATAGGTTTCACAGAAGGAGAAGAGAGACACAAGGGGCAGAGAACCCAGTTGAAGAAATAATAGTTGAAAACTTCCCTAACATAAGGAAGGAAATAGACATCCAGGTACAGGAAGTGCAAAGAGCACCACACAAGGTGAAGCCAAAGAGGTCCACGCCAAGATGCATTATAATTAAAATGTCAGGAATTAAAGAGAGAATCCTAAAAGCTGCAAGAGAAAAGCAACAAGTTACATACAAAGGAAACCCCATAAGGCTATCAGCTGACTTCTCAGCAGAAACCTTACAGGCTAGAAGGGAGTGGCATGATATAGTCAAAGTGCTGAAAGGAAAAAACCTACAGCCAAGAATACTTTACCTGTCAAGGTTATCATTCATATCATGGAAGGAGAAAGAAAGAGTTTTCCAGACAAGAAAAAACTACAAGAGTTTATCACCACTAAACTGGCCTTACAAGAAATGTCAAAGGGACTTATTTAAATGGAATAGAAAAGACCACAAATAGGAATAAGAAAGTTATCAAAGAAAAAAAATCACTGGTAAAGGCAAATATACAGTAAAGGTAGTGGATCAACCACCTATAAAGCTAGTATGAAGGTCAAAAGACAGAAGTACTAAAATTATCTAATTCCATGATAAGAAGATAGGGGATACACAAAAATAAAATAAGTAAAATAGGATATAAAAAACATGAAATGTCAGGGGAGGATAAAAGTGTAGGGCTTTTAGTAAGAAGTCAAACTAAGAGACCATAAACAATATAGATTATTATTTACATAGATTATTATATACGAACCTTGTGATAATCACAAACCAAAAACCTATAATAATACATACAAAATAAAGAGAAAGGAACCCAAACGTAACACTAAAGAAGGCCATCAAATCATGAGAGAACAAGAGAAGAAGAAAGGAACAGAGAAGAACTACAAAAACATCCAGAAAAAAGTAACAAAATGGCAATAAGTACATACTTATCAATAGCTACTTTAAATGTCAATGGACTAAGTGCTCCAATAACAAGACTAAGGGTGGCTAAATCGATAAAAAAAAGAAGGCCCCTATACATGCTGCATGCAAGACACACACTTTGGATCTAAAGACACTCACAAACTGAAAGTAAAGGGAGGGAAAATGATACTCCAAGCAAATGGAAACAAAAAGAAAGCTGGAGTGGCAATACTTATATCAGACATAATAGATTTTAAAACGAGAACAAGAGACAAAGGGCATAACATAATGATAAAGGAAGCAATTCCAACAAGAGGACATAAAACTTGTAAATATCTATTTACCCAACATAGGAGCACCTATATACATAAAGCAATCTTTAACAGACATAAAAGGAGAAAATGACAGTAACAAAATAATAGTAGGGAACTTTAACATTCCACTTACATCAATGAATAGATCATCCAAACAGAAGATCAATAAGGAAACATTGGCCTTAAGTGACACATTAGACCAGATGGACTTAGTAGATATAGACAGAACATTCCATCCAAGAACCGCAGAATACACATTCTTTTTTTTGGTGAGGAAGATTGGCACTGAGCTAACATCTGTTGCCAATCTTCCTCTTCTTTTTTTTCTCCCCAAAGTCCCAGTACGTAGTTGTATATCCTAGTTGTAAGTCCTTCTAGTGCTTCTATGTGGGATACCGCCACAGCATGACTTGATGGGCAGTGTGTAGGTCTGCACTGAGCATCTGAACTGGCAAACCCCGGGCCACTGAAGCAGAGCACACGAACTTAACCACTATGCCACTGGGCCAGCCTCCAGAATACACATTCTTTTCAGATGCACATGGGACATTCTCCAGAGTAGATCACATCTTAGGCCACAAAACAAGTCTCAAAAAATTTAAGAAGATTCAAATAATACCAAACAACTTTTCTGACCATAATGGTATGAAACTAGAAAACAACTACAAGAAGAAAACTGGAAAAGCCAGAGATATGTGGAGATTAAACACAATGTTAATGAACAACTATTGATCAATGAAGAAATTAAAGGAGAAATCAAAAAATACCTGGAGACAAATGAAAATGAAAATATGACATACCAAAATTTATGGGATATGGTAAAAGCAGTACTAAGAAGGAAGTTTACAGCAATACAGGCCTACCTCAAAAAACAAGATTTTTCTCAAACAATCTATCAGTGCGCTTCAAGGAACTAGAAAAAGGAGAACAAATGAAGCCCAAAATCAGCAGGAGGAAGGAAATAATAAAAATTAAAGCAGAAATAAATACAATAGAGACTAAAAAAATAGTGGAAAAAATCAATTAAACTAAGAGCTGGTTCTCTGAAAAGATAAACAAAATTGACAAACCTTTAGCTAGACTCACCAAGAAAAAAAGAGAGAAGGCTCAAATAAATAAAATCAGAAATGAAAGAGGACAGATTACAATGGACACCACAGAAATACAAAGGACTATAAGAGAATACTAAGAAAAGCTATACACCAACAAATTGGATAATCTAGAAGAAATAGATAAATTCCTAGAATCATACAACCTTCCAAAACTGAATCAAGAAGAAATAGATAATCTGAATAGACCAATCACTAGTAAGGAGATCCAAACAGTAATGAAAAATCGCCTAAAAAACAAAAGCCCAGGACCAGATGGCTTCCCCAGTGAATTCTACCAAACATTCAAAGAAGACTCAATACCTATCCTTCTCAAACTCATCCAGAAAATTGAAGAGGAGGGGACGCTTCCTAACTCATTCTATGAGGCCAACATTACACTGACACCAAAACCAGACAGGGACAACACACAAAAAAAGAAAATTATAAGCCAATATCACTGATGAACATAGATGCAAAAATCCTCAACAAAATACTAGCAAATCAAATACAACAATACATTAAAAGGATCATACACCATGATCAATTGGGATTTATTCCAGGGGTGCATGGATGGTGCAACATCTGCAAATCAATCAGTGTGATACACCACATTAACAAAATGAAGAATAAAAATCACATGATCATCTCAGATTCAGAGAAAGCATTCAACAAGACAGAGCATCCATTTATAATTTTTAAAAACTGAATAAAATGGGCATAGAAGGAAAGTATCTCAATATAATAAATGCCATATATAGCAAACCCACAGGTAACATCATACTCAATGGTGAAAAACTGAAATCTTTCCCTCTAAGAACAGGAACAAGACAAGGATGCCCATTTTCACCACTCTTATTTAACACAGTATTGAAAGTCCTTGCCAGAGGAGTCAGGAAAGAAAAAGAAATAAAGAGATTCAAATTGAAAAGGAAGAAGTAAAACTGTCACTATTTGCAGATGGATTTTATGTATGGAAAACTCTAAAGAATCCAACAAAAAAACTATTATAAATAATAAACGAATACAGTAAAGATGCAGGATACAAAATCTACATACAAGAATCACTTGCCTTTCTGTAACACAATGAAATAGGAGAAGGAGAAATTAAGAATACAATCCCATTTACAATGGCAAAAATATAAAATACCTAGGAATAAACTTAACCAAAAAGGTGAAAGACCTATACACTGAAAACTATAAAACATTGTTCAAAGAAGACACACAAATAAATGGAAAGATATTCCATGTTCATGGATGGGAAGAATTAACATAGTTAAAATGTACCTAAAGCAATCTACAGATTCAGTTCAATCCCTATCAAAATTTCCCAATGACATTTTTCACAGAAATAGAACAAGGAATCCCAAAATTATATGATATAGAACAACAAAAGACCCTGAATAGCCAAAGCAATCCTGAGAAAAAAGAACAAAGCTGGAAGTATTACTCTCCCTGATTTCAAAATATACTACAAAGCTATTGTAATCAAAACAGCATGGCACTGGCACAAAAACAGACACACAGCTCAATGGAATAGAATCAAGAGCCCAGAAATAAACCCACACATCTATGGACAGCTAATTTTGAACAAAGGAGCCAAGAACTTACAATGGAGAAGGTAAAGTCTGTTCAATAAATGGTGTTGGGAAAACTAGACAGTCACATGCAAAAGAAAAAAATCATTATCTTACACTGTACACAAAAATTAACTCAAAATAGATTAAAGACTTGAATGTAAATTCTGAAACCATACAACTCCTAGAAGAAAACATAGGCAATAAACTCTTCAACATTGGTCTTAGCAGTATCTTTTTGAATACAATGACTCCCCCGAGGCAAGGGAAATGAATGTAAAAATAAACAAGTAGGACTACACCAAACTAAAAAGCTTCATCACAGCAAAGGAAACCACCAACAAAATGAAAAACCAGGGGCTGGCCCATTGGTGCAGTGGTTAAGTTCACACATTCCGCTTCAGCAGCCGGGGGTTCGCTGGTTTGGATCCTGCGTGCAGACAAGGCACCACTTAGCAAGCCATGCTAGGTAGAGGAAGATGGGCACAGATGTTAGCCTAGGGCCAGTCTTCCTCAGCAAAAAGAGGAGGATTAGCAGCAGAAGTTAGCTCAGGGCTAATCTTCCTCAAAAAAAAAAAAAAAGAAAGAAAAAGAAAAAACAGCCTAACAATTGGGAGAAGATACTTGGAAATCATATATCTGTTAAGGGGTTAATATCCAAAATACATAAAGAACTCATACAACTCAACAACAACAACAAAAATAACCCAATTAGAAAATGGACAAAGGATCTGAACATTTTTCCAAAGATATACACATGGCCAACAGGCACATGAAAATGCAAATCAAAACTGCAATGAGCTATTGTCACCTGAAGCCGTTCAGAATGGCTATAATCATTAAGACAGGAAATAAGTGTTGGAGAGGATGTGGAGAAAAGAGAACCCTCAGACACTGCTGGTGGGAGTGTAAACTTGTGCAGCCACTATGGAAAACAGTATAGAGATTCCTCAAAAAATTAATAATATAACTACCATATGATCCAACTATCCCACTTCTGGGTATTTATCCAAAGAACATGAAAACACTAAGTCAAAAAGATTGCAGCATTATTCACAATAGCCAAGACATGGAAACAACCCAAGTTTCCATCAATGGATAAATGGATAAAGAAGATGAGGGGGATATATACACACAATGGAATACTACTCAGCCATAAAAAATGATGAAACCTTGGCATTTGTGACAACATGGATGGACCTTGAGGGTATTATGCTAAGCGAAATAAGTCAGAGGGAGAAATACAAATACCATATGATTTCACTCATAAGTGGAAGGTAAAAACAACAAGAAGAAACATAGACATAGATACAGAGATTAGATTGGTAGTTACTAGAGGGCAAAGAGGGGAGGGGGAAGGGCAAAGGAGTAAAAGGGCACATGTGTACAGTGATGGATGGTAATTAGACTTTGGGTGGTGAACATGATGTAGTCTAAACAGAATTTAAAATATAATGATGTACACCTGAAATGTACATAATGTTATAAACCAATCTTAGCTCAATAAAGAAAATACACTTTAAAAAAAGAGATGGATAAGAAAAGATTGAAGATAACTCCAAGATTTTAATCAATTTCCAGTCAAGGAATGGAGGTGTTAACTCAAACAGAAATGTCATGAGAGGCACTAGTAAAGTAATACTTACTGTGCATATACTCACTACATGCCAGGCAGTGTGCTAAGCACTCAGTATGCATTTTCACATTTAATTTCCCAACAGCCTGTGATAATGGTCTTTTGCCCTATTTTACAGATCAGGAAACAGGACTGCACCTGTGCCCCTAAACTCTAGTTTGCACAAATGCAGACGGTGGTTATTTTGTTCAGAGCTATATCACTAATGTCTGACACATAAAAAGCACTCATTATCTAAATTTTTGAATGAATGAGCACAGCTAATAAGGGATAGAGTCATGATTTGAACCCAGAACAGCCCAACTCCCACCTCCTGGAGAAGACATGGCATTCCCTTGCAGCCATACTGTGCTCAGGCCACAGCAGGATATCTAGCTGCAGATGCACAGCAGATACCTAAGTTCCAGCAATGGAGCTTGAGAAAAAGGTCGAGGCTACAATAACCTTTCAGCATCCACGTGGAGATTGAAAAGCCCTAAAATTAGATGAGATGATTAAGAGAGAGGGTATAAACCCCGGAATAGAGCCTTAGAGAACAGCTATATTTAGAGTTGAGGGGAGGAAGAGGCATTTTGAAAAGGCAATGAAGACATATATGTCAGTGAGATAAGGTGAAGATATAGATCTAAAAGTAAAGGGGAAGGAGAAGGAGGGTTGTCAGCAATATCAACCACCACAGAGTCATCAGAGCCTCAAAATTAAGGCAAGATAAATGAATTTGGGGATCAGGAGGTCATTGAGGACTTTTGGGTGAGCAGATTCGGAAAACAGCCTGAGTAAGAGTCAGCTGGCATCTGGGTGGATAGGGGAGCAGGGCTGTGAAGGAAAGAGTGGGTAGTGAGGATGTAGAGCTCACTAGGATAAATTTGTCTGTAATTTCAAACAAGCTAGTAGTAGTAATATGAGAGGGGTTGAACACTGGAGTAGAAGTGATCTTTTGTGTTGTAAAAAGAAGGGTCTAGTAGGAAGGAACTAAAGATGGCAGAAAGAGAACAGACTACTGATAGAACATGACCCCAGAGGAGACAGCAGGAGAATGAGATGCAGGAGAATGAGATGCAGGAATGGCAGTCCTTAGAAAGGGCAAGAGACATGTTACCATTGGAGGTAGGAGAAAAGCTGAAAGAAAATATAGAAAAGTAAAGGTTCAGTAGAGAAAAAGTGAGGGCATTCAAATTGAAAGGAGCCAAGGTCTTAGTACCTAGAAAGCAGAGGGAAAGATTCAAGGCTAGAGGACAGTAAGAAATATTTTAATTAATTGAGGCAATAGTTGACAAAATTTATTGAATGCCTACTCTGCTATAAGCCAAGAATTCAGTAGAGAAGACCATAAGGGATAAAAATAAAGAAGCATAATTAGGGACCCAACTGAGGAGAAATAGCATGAACTTTTCATAGAACCCAGCAGCATGGTTTCACAGTTTTGCCCAGCTTCTGAAAAGTGGTTATTGAAGGAAGTTAATGGTGCTGCACAGGGTTAGGAACTGAAATGGTGAGAATGGCAGACAAGGATGGAGGAAAGAAAGATGGATTCTAGAGGCGAGAGAAGACAGTATTGGCATGGACTAAGCTGAGCGATGAGGTGAATGAATACTGAGAGGAGTTTAGAATCTAAACACTGTGATTTGGGTGTGGAGCAAGTTATCAGAAATGAGGAAATAAAGTGCTTGTAATCAGAAAAGGAATACTCTGTGTTTGAGAACTTAAAGTAAAATAGTTTCAGATCAAGCAAATTATGAAGTGCCCTGTCTGCATTTTCAGAGGTTAAATGAGGAAGTATCAAGCCACGGTATTAGATGGGCTAGAAGTAAAAATCGATGAACGTGGCAAAGGATGAGAGCGGGTGGAGAAGATGACTGACCAGGCACCCAAATCATCAAGACAGGTAGGGTGTTGTGATGGAGGTCATAGACACAGCAATAAGGATAGGGCTTGGATGTCAAGGTTCAAAAACAGAGGTTGATGGAGGCAGAACAACAGTCTAAAATAACAAGAAGGGATAAGAATGTTTTTGAGGCTGAGTGTATCTTGAGGTGCAATTCAGATTTCAATTAAGGTAAAGAATTGGAAGTTCAACCTGACAATCCATCTAAGACCATAGAAGACTTTGCTCCACCGTTGAACTAGGAGGCAAACAGCAAGGAGTGACTGATAGAGAAGTAAGCAAGGATGCACAGCAGAAAAGGAAAGGGTTGGCTGGAATAAGATATAAGCATTGTTCTCTGCCCTCATCTACCCTATCACCTCTTTACAGGACCCTTCTAATCCTTAACATTACTTGTAAGGCATTATCCCTATTTTACAGATAAGAAAAAGCTGGTTCTGAAATTTGAGTCTTGTCCTGACTGCAAAATCTAGTCTTTCTACAACATACTGACTCTCAGTGGTCTAAAAGTGTTACTGCAGCTTTCAAGGACTAACTGGAAATCGTGTCGGACTTGTATGAAAAATGCTATGAAACACAATATATTTTTTTTGAGGTAGAATTGGCATATAACATGATATTAGTTTCAGGTGTACAACATGATTTAATATTTGGATATATTGTGAAATGATCACCACAATAAGTCTAGCTAACATCTGTCACCATATATACAGATTTTTTTTTCTTACGATGGGAACTTTTAAGATTTACTCTCTTTGCAACTTTCAAATATGTAATACAATATTATTAACTATAGTCACCATGCTGTATATTAAATCCTCAGGACTTATTTCTTCTATAACTGGAAGTTTGGGCCTTTTGACCCATTTCACCCCACCACCACCCCCCCCAACCCCCTTCCCATAATGAACAACCTGTTCTCTGTATCTGTAAGCTTGTTTTGTTATTTTAAACAAAATCACACATTCAAGTGAGATCATACCTTATTTATCTTTCTTGGCCAGACTTATTTCGCTTAGCATAACGCACTCAAGGTCTGTCTCTGTTGTCTCAAATGGCAAGATTTCCTTTTTTAAGGCTGAATAATATTCCATTGTGTATATATACATTTTTCTTTATCCATTCATCCACTGATGGACAGTTAGGTTGATTCCGTGTCTTCACTATTGTAAATAATGCCACAATGAACATGAGAGTAGACATCTTTTTAAGTTAGTGTTCTTGTTTTCTTTGGGTAAATATAAGTAAAATTGCTGGATCAGATGGTAGTTCTATTTTAAATTTTTTGAGGAACCTCCATTCTGTTTTCCACAGAGGCTGAACCAATTTACATTTCCACCAACAGTGCACAAGGGTTCCCTTTTCTCCACATCCTTCTCAACACTTATCTCTTCTCTTTTTGATGCTAGCCAGTCTAACATATGTGAAGTGATTTCTCATTGTGGTTTTGATTTGCATTTCCCTGATGATTAGTGATGTGGAGCACTTTTTCATGTGCCTATTGGCAATCTGTGTGTCTTCTTTTGAAAAATGTCTATTCAACAACTAGAATATAGAGCTATGTACTGGGAGGGCTTCGGGGAGAAGAAGAAGAAGAAAAAAAAGAAGATTGGCAACAAATGTTAACTCAGGTGCCAATCTTTTAAAAAAAAAAAATCTATTCAGAGCCTCTGCCCATTTTTTAATCAGGTTTTTTTCTATTGAGTTGTATGTACAATGTATTTCTTTGTGTTGCTCTTGAATTATATTCAGCTCTAAAAAGTTCTATGTGAGCTTGCATATTTAATACTGTATATTTAAATCTTAACTTTCTTTTTCAAGAAAAACATCTTGGACCCTTTTCCTTAATGATATTAAGGAACTTCCAAATACATCCTAAATGATCACATTGAATTTCTGCAACTATACCCTAAAACACTAAGTTAATATTTATATTGCATTATTTTTCAGCTGTGAAAATGAAACCAAATTCAAAACAGAAGAAGTATTCTGGGCTTACAATTTCTGCCCTACTCCGTACTCCTGGACTGCACTTCTGGGCCTTATTTTATATCTTGTTTTCTTCGCACCTGGTAAACCAAAGGCTATTGTTGTGTTAATTAAATTGTCTCTTTTTAGAGGAGACAAGGTACTCTTTTTAAAATTCCTTACATACTACTTTACTGAAATTTTTACTTTTGTATTTCTCAGGAATGGGACCAATGCCTTGGACTGTGAATTCTGAAATATATCCCCTTTGGGCAAGAAGTACCGGAAACGCATGTTCATCTGGAATAAACTGGATTTTCAACGTTCTGGTTTCATTGACATTTTTACACACAGCAGAGTATCTCACATACTATGGTAAGAGAGTATTTTTTCCAGCTATAGTTTCATTTTTATTTTTCCTACTGTTTTTAGATATGCTATCATTTGTGATTGAAAAGACTAGATGGTTATATTTTTGCTGTTATAAATATCTCTGTGTGGCTTTCTTGTTCCCCAAAGTCCTTGGAAATGGACCTGGAAAAAAAGAAGAGGAATTCTCCCTTCCTGAGGAGCACTGCTTCTTGTCCCTCAGCGCTTCATAGCCTTCACCCACCCACCCACTCTCCCAACCCAAACATTTCCCAGCTATCTCGCCAGTTGGAAATCTTCACAGCAGAGCTGTTAGTTTAATGAAGAAGCACAAACAACAGAGAATGGTAGAAAGAGGTAGGCAGGAAGTCTAGGGCTAATGCTTGAAGATGTCCCACGACAGGGATGGAGTCCTGTCCAAGAGCAGAATCAGGGTAGGGCTGAAAGTAGCTCCCCCAAATGTCGTGCTGGGAGTTATGCCTTCCACTGTATCATCTACGCCATTCAGGCCACGGCATGTGCATTTCAGTGTCCACTGAGAATGGCACTTACCACTGCCAAAACTGTAAACATAACAGAAGAGTTCAAGTGAAAAGGTGTGGAGGCCATAACTCAAAGAAAACAATATTGGGAAGTGGCTGAATTAGGAAAAAACTTTGGGAAGGTACTTCAAGTCCATTTTTACCAAAATGAAATGTCTTTCTTTTTTTAGCAAGATGATTTCTTCATTGTCTGTATAAGTTTATAGATTGTGATTGGATTCTAAATTGATGAAATATGAGGTTTTCACTCTAACCCCCTAAGCCTCTATGCTGTATATGGAATGCCTGCTGCTTAGGCCATCCTCTGATCCCCTCCCCTATCACTCACCTCCCTTCATCTCACCCCACCCCATGATCTAAGCACTCATGATTCCTTTTTGCGATAACAGGTTCGTTTGTCAGCCCCTCTCCCCTTACTGCTGGACCATAAGTCCCATGAGCTCAGGCAAGTACTACACCTTGTTCACCATTAAATTCCCAGTGCCTTCCAGGGTGTGCCATTCACTTGATAAGCACTCAGAAGTGTCTGTCAAATGAATACACATGCAGATGAATTTTGTAGATGAGTGATGAATAAAGGAAACATTATAAAAATTTATTCCTCCTCCCTTCTGAACATGCTGAATTGGTATTTACTTTTATTTAATACTATTTATCTACTGAGTATTATCTATATAAACTCTTCTCTCTCCCAACCACCATTTAGAACATTTAGAAATACTTATTTTCTTGGAAAGGAAATGCACTGGCATTTTAAACTGGATATATATTCAGTATGTTCAGCTTTATCCCACTTGGCAATTAAAACTTTTACATAAATTCATAAAGTTATCTTCCTGACACCATGAGTATGAGCACAATAAATATTTACCCATATTTGCTGATTCCTGAGAACACATTTAAGACCTAAATATAGACTAACATCCTGAGGAAGCATTTTTTATAGAAATTCATAGACCAAATAATAGTCTACTTGGTAAGACTTCTAATAGCAAAGCTCCTCTTTCTTGAATTTATACTGCCAGAAAAACATGAGGCAACAGAAGTACAATTTAAATAGGGCCTAGCCAGACTTCTTTCAAAAATATCCCATTAGAAGAAGCTTTTTGCTTTGTTACTAAGCCAAGCTTCTATCATGTCAGTGCACCGGTCAGTCCATTAGGTCTACTGCTTTCTAGTACTGGAACAATATTTCAGTTCAGGTTCATTTTTTCCCTGTTTTTTTTTGATGTACATTTTAATCTACATGTTACTGATTTATGTAAGGTATATGTTTCTATTCCTAATTTATGAATATACACCATAATGATGTATTTCCTCTGGAAATATCCATGTCTTTCTATTTCCTTCTTTTTTTGTTTTGTAAGACCTCAGATTTTGATTCCTTCATAAACTATACTGCTTAGACAGGTCTGCCTTGGACCCCATCCAGTAATTTTTTGTAATATTACTAAAAATTATCATTAAACTGTCACCAGTATACCATTTTATGTATAGCATGTGTGACTAAAGTGATCCTTTGGAGAGCATTAGATCAAAGTTCCTGGGTTGAGGTATTGAAATTTAATCAAACATGGTCTTTGATTCCTCATTTTGCATAATTCAATTAAATACCTGTCTTAATCTGAAACTTAATGTAGGACTCTAATAAGATTTATTTCCTTCCGAATAAAGCTGAGGAGTATCTGCACTGTTTAACAATCCTGACAGACATTTTTTCCATTTTCATTCTGAGGGGGGATTAAGAAAGTGAGTTACATAATTGACCTGCCCGTTACATGCAGTAGGTCACAGCCTCCGGGCCTGCCCACACCTCTGTGGCTTAACCACAGGTCTCACCAGAGAAGCCCACTTAGCTTTGGCGTTTGCTTGCTTTAGATTCCTCAGATTTAATAAAAGGGTCTTGTATTTTAATAGAATTTCCCTGATGTTATTTGGCTTGGGAATCTGGGTCACAAGCAAGAAGCTGCACGGCATTCAAGAATCTTCCTAACCCATCTAGTTGGTTTTAACTGTACGAGTTTAGCACTAACAGATTTGATTTGTTACTTCTGATCATGCCTCTCTTCCTAAATTGTGAATTGTGATGAATATTTCCTCAATACTACATTTTATAAAGCCAAACTAGGTTTGCTCTGTTAGAGTTTTTGGAGTTTAGCAGCCTGGTTTAGTCTAAAATGTTATACCAGTTGCACTTTTTTTTTTCTGTTTCTCATCATCATGATTATGATCCTTTCTTTGTTCCTCTCTGCTAAAGATTCCAATTCTGTTCTTACCTCCACAACTTTGCTTATCTGTAAACAGATCACAGGACTTCATCTCCTTTCATTTTTTTCTTGAAACTCCCACATTCTCCAAAAGCTAGCTTGTCAGTATCACCTTTTTGATGAAAACATTCCCAATTTATTGGTCATACCAACCTTGTTCCACTCTATCTCTGAAAGCATCTGTTGTGTTCCCTACTCATTTAGTAGAATTTGATTATTCTGTCTATCACTTTTTTGAGCAGCTAACATCCAAATTCTAATAGGCATGTAACATACATTATTTTATTCTTGCAGTTTGGCAAGGCAGGAATTATTTTCTCCATTAAATCAGGAAACTAAGGTCAAGAGAATTTAAGAAACTGCCCAAGGATTCAGCCTGGGTTGCTTTGTGATTGTCAGACTCTACAGAGCCATGGTGCCTTCCTTTCACTGTAACACTCAGCCACGCATCCCAGATTACCTAGTATTATTTTTTGGTTATTTACCAAGTATAAGACATAAAAAAATGTATGTTTGTAGTAAGTATTCAATGTGAACCAAACAAATGAAATAAATGAGCCCTATATTTGTAAATAGAGTTGTGTTTTTATTAAAGAGAATTTGATTTATACAAGTCCAGCTCCTTAAGATTGTATGGCTTCTGATGACTTAATCTAACAAACTATGTCTTGATTTAGTCAACTCTTTAATATTTTTTCTAATTTCTCATAATTTATCTCTATTTCCCTTCTGTTTTCTCGCGGCTCCTCATTCCAGAGAGCAGATTCTTTTGGGTGGCAAATTGAGCAGCATTTTTCCTCTGTAGTTTTCCTTGAGCCTTCCCAAGAAATGTTTCTGTGTATATTCCTGAAATGGTTATTTATACGTCTGTCTTTAAGAATGTAGTCTTAATAATGTCTTTCCTATTCTGTAATGATTCAGCAGAACTGAGAAATGTTAATTCAGTTCTTTAATTGCTATGCTATTCATCTTAAAGACATATTTGAAAGTCAAGCTTTATGTTGTCTAGTTTAGCCCTTTATTTCAGATCTGTTACTCAATATATTCCATCTGGCAGTCAACAAGAGCACATTCATTCTCTAGACGCTCCAGTGTGTCAGGCTCTGTACTAGGGAACCCACAGACAAACAAGCCATAGACTCTGCCCTTAAGACCACTTTTGCTACTGAAACAGAAGAGGATGTCTCTCTCTCAAGCATCTCATAACCATCTCTCCAAAACCTGGTCCTGATTTGGGTTGTAAAATTAATAGAATTATAAACTTAAATCATAGCTGAGAAACCATCTTATTTTGCTGAATCAGGAAACTGAGGGCCAGAGAAGAGGTTAAGTGACTATTTAGAAGTCACATAGCAAGATTGAAATCCAGATTTTCCAACTCCCAATCTGATATCCTTTCTCCAGCCTTTGTCCCATTAGTTTGTCATCTTCCTTCCCCCATCTCATATACACGATGGTCTGGACCAAAGGCCTAAAATTAGGCAAGGACTCCATTATAGTTAGTTGTTTCCATCCAT
Source organism: Equus caballus (assembly GCF_041296265.1). Classification (NCBI taxonomy): domain Eukaryota; kingdom Metazoa; phylum Chordata; class Mammalia; order Perissodactyla; family Equidae; genus Equus; species Equus caballus. The sequence goes on from NC_091713.1 coordinate 7,891,365, forward strand.
CGAAAGTGAAAGCATAGGTTCTTATATTTAAATTGGGAATTGGACTATATAAGGAAAGGCCATCTTGGAAATATGTAAGAACATGCTCAAGTCACATACTCATATATCTCATCCATCTTGGCTTGCTGAATTGACACTTGGAAAACACAACCAGGTAGTAATTATGTCTTTGTGGTTGTGCTGCATTGACATGCATAGTCTTACAGCAGAACAAAATTCTCTGACCTCATGGAGCTTACATTCTAGAGGAGGAAAATAAAACAAATTAGTAAGCTTTATAGTATGTCAGATGGTGATAAGTGCTCTGCACCAAAAGAAAAAGAGGACGACTATAAGGATCTAAGAGAAGGAACAAGGAGACTAGTTAGGAGACTCCTGCAGCAGTGCAGATGCGGGAGGATGGCTGCCAGATCACAGACATCAGCGGAATGAGGAGAAGTGGTCATCTTCAGATTATATTTGAAGGCAGATCCAACAGGACTAACCAGCAGATTGGATACTGGGCAGGAGAGTGAGAGAAAAGTCAAGGTTGACTATCAGACTTTTGGAATGAGAGACCAGAAGGATAGAGTTGCCATGTACTCCAGTGAGTCATGAGTTCAGCAGTGTCATCATTGTATGTGGGTTCTGGAAATACTAGATAAATGAGAAAGGAATTTCTCCCTCAAAGTGCCTCCAGTCTAGTAGACAAGACAAATAATACATGCACATAATTATAATATTTCTTGGTTATTATGATAGGAGGCCTCAGCAAAGTGCTGTGAAAGCACATAGAGAAAAGTTATCTCTATCCAGCCACATGAGAAAAGACTGCAAAGCAGAAGTTACATCTGAACCTGGTCTATCATTCTTCTTGAGTTTGGCCTTACAAGTTTAGAAAGGCAAATTACATTATATTCACAGGATTAGAACAATTAGAGTAAACCAGGCTGGCAGTAATTTTTGGTTCCATTTCATACCACAGTTATGCATGACTGACCAGAAAGGAAAGTCAAAATCAAGGACTGTTTCTAACCTAGGCCCCTCTCTCTCTCTATATAGACCATATTTATATAGACTAAGTATATCTATGTGTATTTATACATACATATTATTTTCCATTGCAGGAGCCTTCTTCCTTTATGCTGGATTCGCTGCCGTGGGACTCCTTTTCATCTATGGCTGTCTTCCTGAGACCAAAGGGAAAAAATTAGAGGAAATTGAATCACTCTTTGACAACAGGCTATGTACATGTGGCGCTTCAGATTCTGATGAAGGGAGATACAGTGAATATATTCGGGTGAAGGGAAGTAACTATCATCTTTCTGACAACGATGCTTCTGATGTGGAATAAATTTCAGCTGCTGATATATTTAGTCATTTAAACAAACTTGGGGGAGAAGAGCAGCAATGGATGACCTCACTGCCCTGCTTCTAATCTGGTTCTTTCCACAGTCTAGTTTGGAATGACTTCATATTCTAGAATATTTGATTAGGAGGAAGATACAACCATGATGACATTGTTTTTTTCACAAGCAGAAATGTAAAAAAATATTTACGGAGATTTTAAACTAATAATTATTGAGCAAATATGTGCAATTCCTTCCTGAGGTAGTCTAAAATGAATACTGTATCCAGTGACTTCAGTGGTATCCTTTTTTCCTAAGACCATATATAATTATTAGTGGCAGTTGAGTCAGTGCTGATCTAGCCAAATCATAATATGTATGATATACTTATAAAGAAGGATTCTGGGATATGATCCAAGGGTGTTTTCTGTCAAAACATGGCCTATTGGCCCTAAATTTTCCTAAGGACAAGTAGCTTATCTGTGATCAGCTATTAGAAAGTAAATTCCCTTTAAGCTTTCATCAACAGATTCGAAAGTGCCTGCTACAAGGGCACAGCTGTCCTTATCTCCTTTGGATTCCATATTTGGTTTCTCTCTCCAATTCAGCTCTTGAGAGTTCTTCAGAAACTGACTATGTACAGGCTATTTTGAACATTATGAAAAGCAGGTCTTTTAGGGTTTATTTTCATACATATTTTTTTGCAGCAGTGATAAGTATACATTTGCACAGATAAGCTAACAAGTTTTGATAAGTATATTTTATTACTAGAAAGTAAGAAAGAAAAGATTTTTCTGGACCCCTGATCGGGTTAGTCACTTAGGTATGCAACTTCAACACAAAATAGAGCTACATCTTCAACTGTACTTCAGGGTCAGTTTTTGTTCATGCCAGAATCACCTGATATTCACCACACCTGCAATAGTCAACTCTGGAGTCCTATTTGTGCCTTCATTTGTGTTAAATAGCTGCTAGCAGACTATTTTCCCCCCCTCTTTTAATCAAATTTCTCAAACAAAAAAGGAAGAAAATCAGTGACAGAAATAATCCTGCTGTTATTGATGTTTGTTCAGTTAAAGAGTGGGACTTATTTTTTTCTTAACTTATTAACTCTTCCTAATGGAATTGTCACATTTTATTACCTAATAGTACTTTGTCTTTTTTTACTCTAAGAACATAAACCAGTTTTTATTTTTGCACACCCTGTCTTGTTTTCCCTGACAATTTACCAAAAAAAAAAAAAAAAGATACATAGATTTGTCTGAGAGTGTTTCCTTTTTTCTCATGGTTGGCTTGGGTTTTTTCCTTCTTGTCTAAAAATTGGGATTATCTATTGGAACAGATTGCTGGTTCTGATACAGCACATAACTTTAAGAAATGTTGACTTACCACATGCCTACAATGTCTTTTCAAAGCGTTCATTGGTTTTTATGCTCATTCATCAAGGAACTCTAATTTTTGCTCTTATATTAAGAATTATATAGTATGTACAAAATTATTCATAAATTACTTATTAGTTCCAGTGAAAATATGAATGACTCACCTGTGGCCAGTTAGGAACACATAAGTTTGGTGCATGTTAACATGGCTCTAAACATTAAATAAGGTACTTTTTGGAATGAAAAGGTGGCTGTCTCTAAATTCAATGTGTTTCTGCCAGTCTCCAAGATGTTTTGTTCTTCTCTTAAAGTCTGGCTTGTTCCCATCACAGTTATCAAAGCTGAGAATGTAGCCAAGAAGGTTCATTCTCTCAGCATCCAGGGGTATGATACGTGTTTAAACGGTCACTTTACTGGCCTAAAAATCCTTCAGCCAAAAAAGTTTTCTCCCTTTGGTCATGTCATGTAATAAAAAATATTATTTTTTCCTTCAATTAGGTGCTTTGACAATTGATTTATAAGGGGATAGTAATATTAATTTTTCCCAGAAAAGCAGATGAGATTTAATGGAGAAAATTATTATTCTATTGATATTTCTTACCCCGTAAGAAATTTCTTATCTGTGTAATATTTCTCACAGATCAAGTGAAGTGGAAAACAAGCTACTGTGTGGTAAAATCAGAATATGATGGGGAGAAAAAACATTTAGACCAATAAAGTGCCCTCTTTAAAAATTTATGTTTCTGATTTATCCAAGTAATTGCCTCAATTCTTCTCTTTATTGTATATATAGCCTTAACTATATGCTTACATACTCAGCTGGGCTGAATGCACAGTAACTTTATTAAAGGAGCAACTCGACTCTTATTATTTCCTAAAGCAGAACATGGCCTGTTCTCCCCGACATAAGCAAATGGTGTTTGCAACTCTCCATCCATAAATGCACATAACAGGGAAAATCAGCCACAGCTCTCCTCCCCTATTCTCCTCGACTTCTTTAAAGGACTATTTGTTATTTATATAATGATAAAGATAGATAATATTCCATATCTTTGAAGTACAAGACAGAGAGGCATAGTTATAAGAATTATTTATAATTTTTTAAAAACAAATAACTACTTGAAAAGGCACCTTATAAAATTAGGGTATTATTTTTAGATTCAGTGAACATTTATAGTATATTAAAAATTGAATGTTTGAATTTTGCAGGCTTTTTTATATTACGCACCTTTTAAGTTCTCAGAGTCTTTGGCTACCACTATCAACTTGAAAACATTCCGTTTTCATTGCGAAACATCATGAAATACATATTTTATAGGACGATTTGTTTATATGTTATATTTGACTTACCATATGAAAGCACATTAAGCATCATGCTTTTAAGTGAAATTATAGGTTTCCTTCTAAACATGCTGCAGATTCAACAGAGGGAAATTTAGTGAAGGAGGTCATCACCCCTATTGAGGCTTAGCCTGGATGGCTGATGAGATCTGCACTAGACTTAAGAGAATATAACATTTCATCTGCATCTGAATAAGGCTGAATGTGATGTCAGATAGGTTTTACACATTTGGTATTAATAGTTTTCTTCAATATAAACATTCCTAATAATTTTGATGGTTGCACCTTAGTCAATAATTATCCAAGACATGATTTTTAATATGTATCTAAAGATCTAAATTAAAATTAGACTTAAAATGTAGTATTTCCATTTGAATTTTGTTCCCAGTTATATGCGGTAGTTAGTTCCCTGATGGAAAATGCTGTGAAAGTAATGCTATCAAGTGCTTTTTCATAATTTTATTTTACCACTGAACCAGATTTTAGTATATGTCTAAACATTATTTTTTAAGTTATTCACTCTAAAATGGTAAATCCATTAAAGCAAAGAATTTATAAATTGTTTACTATAATTTCAAAATCAGTTATCCAGAGGAAGAATGAAGAGGAAAAATGTAAGTTGACAACTTACCCTTTTGCTTTTACACAGAAAGTAAAATTGAAATGTATTGTAATAATCCACAGATCCTGGGGGAGGACAGTCTAGAAAATACTATCCATATGTTTTCTAAGAGAGTCTCAATTTATAAACTTTATCAGTGTCATTAAATACTGTAATACAGTGAGGGGAGTGGGAGGATTCTTTTGATTTTATTTCATTGGCATAGTAATTAAGAACAATAAAATTAATGAGATGTTTTGTTATAATCAGATTTTTTTTTTTTACCATTCTCCTAGTTATAAAATCTTAAATTATACTAAGCACATAACAACTCAGATTTATACAGTTATTGGGACAAGTTTTAAATTACCAATTTCAGACCTTTGCACTAACTATGAATAAAAGAATGACATAACAGGTCAGGAGCAGAGAATTCATAATTTGTGCTTTATAGCAAAACATATTAAATTGTGGATAAAATTTACAGCTCATGTGTAGCTGCTGCCTATAAAAGACTCAGAGGTGTTCTCTGGATTAACGTTAATATCCTATTTTCTGTCCTTTTCTATCAGTTGTATTAGCCTCATGTACAGTAATGTTAAGCTAATTTGATGAAGTGATTTAGGTTGTAGCAGCGTATCAATTATCAGTACATTCAGTTCTTCTGGGTGAGCAGTATTGCTACTATTTTCTAGAAAGGGTAATCATTTTAAAATGCCAAACAGCTAACTGCTACCAACTCTCTTATATATTATCTCCTAGAGAAGGAAATTTTTGTCTGCCTATATACATCAGAAAGATAGTTCCTAAGAGTATTAATGACGTTCAGAAGTACATGAATTTTATCCTCATAATTTGCTTGTGAGTGTAAAACAATGTAATTCCTATAAAACTTTACTTTGTATGTATAAAACAGTCTGTTGCACTTGAGTGATTTGGTCTTTGGAATGTTAAATACTTACTTTCATTTAGCAGTAATATTCAGATTTTTATTTTAGACAGTTAAGTTCATGTGTTTGATTTTGTCACATCAGTATAAATGAGAAAAAGAAATACAGCTTACAAGTACTCAAAAATAAAAACCAGTATTTTGTAAAGTTTTAAAATGTTAGCAAATTTAACATCATTCCGTCTTATTTGAAGGTTAAAAAAGATGAGATTTCACTCTAGCCAAAGTAGAAATTTATATTCTACATGTCCAAACTGGTTCCTAGTGGCTTTTGGACTATATCTCACTTGATGTTATAGTATCTCTTATTTGTAATAAATGTTCAAATTTCTATTTAGAAGCGCTAATGTACATCTAGATTAAATCAAAACACAGTTTTATGCTTTTAAAATGTTTTCAAAATATATATTTTAATTTCTAGGTGCGTGTTACATAGTGTTTAACACTTCACATGTCTTGGCAAATTCAATATAAATATTTATTCCTACACGTGACATATGGGATATCTCTTAAAAATTATGAATATTTATCATTTCCTTCAAAGTCATTCTAGCCTATAGCTGTATCAAAAGTATTGTATATTTTAGGGAGATTTAGTGATGTATATGTAAATGTTTTTTAAGTTATTTTATTGAAGTTCAATCTTTACATAAAATGAAAATCTTTTTTTAAAAAAAGTGTCAGTGCCAGAACTGTAAATGAAAATAATCAAATAAAACTTAAGACAATTCATTACTCATATATCTCCCTTGCACTTTTTATTTTCTCTACATCTCTTCCTTAGATTTTAGGATCTAGGTTACACAGTAAAAGCATCTACAAAGATTACCTACCTCTACATATTTATGCAGGCCTACTCATTTTAATGATATTTTCCCTCTTTTGAGCATAGGTAAACACAACTATCTTTGAAAAATATTTTATAGGGACCAGCCTGGTCACATAATGGTTAAGTTTGCACACTGCATTTCAGTGGCCCAGGGTTCATGGGTTCAGATCCCAGGCATGACCTACACACTGCTCATCAAGCCATGCTGTGGAAGCATCCCACATACAAAAAAAAGAAGAAAACTGGCACAGAGGTTGGTTCAAAGACATATTCCTCAAGCAGAAAGAGGAAGATTGACAACAGATTTATCTCAGGGCCAATCTTCCTCATCAAAAAAAAAATGATAATACCTAAAAATTGTTCCAAGGAATTACTCTAAACATAAAACTTTGAAATGAAATGCTTAGGAATTCTTGAAATATTATTTCTGGTCGTTCTCAGAAGCAGACATTGACATGAACCATTATATTAGGTTGACAAAAATTATTTCTGGTTATTGCTTTGTAAATGAAAATGAAACACCTGCTGGATGAACAGTTGACATTCATCCTGGAACTCTGTTGCTCTCCACTGTCACTCTGCTCCAACAGCAGCTTTCACTACAAGCATTACATTACTGATTGATCTGGGCAGCCACTAGACTTTCTCCATAGTTAGGGTGTGCCATCCCAAGCCCAACCATACAAAGAGCCCAAGGAGATCCTCTGAAGACACTAGATCCACGGTCATTCAAAGTCTTTCAATGAAGTTGCATCTTAACCAAAGATTCTCATCAGCAGGTAAGGCAAAAATCCTATAAATTATCATAAAGTGTCCACCCACCTGGACACCTGACTAGTATATACGTCTGTATCAGTAGCCAGAAAAGTCCTCATTCAGTTGCCTAATCCTGTGGGGTAAACATTGTCATCCTTTTATGGATACTAAAACTTAAGTTCAGAACATTTTGGTGATGGGCCCAGGATCACACACTAGGAAGTGGTAAAAAACTTTTCTCTGCAGTGAATACTCCAACAGTCTTCCTCTCTTGGTCCTCATTTGGAATGTTGTCCTGTCAGACCCAGGCAGAAAGATTAAAAAATAGACATTGTGGGCCCAGCCAGTGGCGCAGTGGTTAAGTTCACACACTCCACTTTGGCGGCCCAGGGTTCACAGGTTCAGATCCTGGGCACAGACCTACACACCGTCATGAAGCCATGCTATGGAGGCATCCCACATACAAAATAGAGGAAGACTGGCATGGGTGTTAGCTCAGCAACAGTCTTCCTCAAGCAAAAAGAGGAAGCTTGGCAACAGATGTTAGCTCATGATCAATCTTCCTCGCCAAAAAACCAAAAAGAAGACATTGTGGAATTCCTGTGTAATAACTTAAATGGTGTGCAGAAAAAGAATCAGATACCTCATTTTAACCTGAGGTATAGACACAAATCCTGAAAACCTTTGATTTCAAGATTCTTCTCCAAGTATGAAGCAGTATACAGTAAAATGTTTTAACAGATCAGACTGAACACAAATTGTCTAGGTTTTAATCTCAGCTTTTCTGCTTAGTGCCTGGTAACCTAAATTACTCATTTTCTTGTCTATAAAATGGAGATGTTGTCACTATCTACCCCATAGATGTGTTCTGGGGGTTACATCAGTTAATCACATAAAACATTTAGAGCAATGGAATGTGGAAAGTGCTGGGTAACTGTTGGCTGTTCTTAGTATCACCATCCATATACCATCCCTGGTGCCGCTAAGGTCATGATGCCCAAGGAACAAACAATCTTCTTATAAATTCCCTTCCTGGGAACAACTGCTAGGGACAGGAGCACATGGGCTTCTTTGACATACGTCATACAGTCTGTGTGACTGCAGCAGCCAGGCTCCCTGCTGACCAGAATGCTTTGAGCTCTACCTTTCTCCATCTCTTTTCCATGCGTATCCTCCTAAATCGCACAGTTGATGGGAAGCATGACCTTCTCATATTCTCCAGATTATCAGGATTTAATGTACAAATTTCTATTTATGTGATCTCTCAGTCAAGAAACAAAAATAATTTTATAAAATCTTTAAGTACTCTATCATTTAAATTCCTTTCAGCATTTAAAAAATAATCCTTGAAATCCTCTCCAAATGAAACTGTTAACTCTTCACTAATGGTTATATTGAAATTAAACTCATACAATTATAGATGCTAAGAATTCAACATGAAATATTTATGGTCTTTTTTTATCTTTCACATTTCATGAACTTTTCCACTACAGTTACAAAAATTAATTTCAGATGATGAGCATGCCAAATAAGTTCATTTTTTACATGAAAGAAAAGATTGGCATGCTTTACTTTTAGCAAATGGATACTAAACTCACAAAATAGATTTGTTAAAGCAGTAGTTCTCAAAGTATGGTCCTCAGATTAGCAGCACTGGCATCACCCGTGAGTTTGTTACAAATGCAAATCTGTGGGCCTCACCCGACCTACTGAATCAGAATCTCTAGGGATGTAACCCAGGAAACTGGGGTTTTTTTCTTTGAAATATAATTGATATATAACATATACGTTTAAGGTATACAACATGTTGATAAATTGCAATATGAATACCACCATAGTGTTAGCTAACACCTCTATCAGTTCACATAATTATCATTTCCTCTTTGTGGTGGGAACAATTAAGTTCTAGTCTCTTAGCAACTTGGAAGTTTATAATGCAGTATTGTCTGTAATCACTATGCTGTTCATTGGCTCTCCAGGACTTACTTGTCTACTAGCTCCAAGTTTGTACCCTTAAACAACATATCTCCAATTCTCCCAACCCCCAGCCTCTGGTAACCACCATTCTACTCTCTGTTTTTACAAGTTCAGCTTTTTTACATCATGATCTATATTTTAGCAAACTCTTCAGGTTATTCTTACACACATGATAGTGTTAGAACTACTGCATTAGAATTTTGAAATCATTTTAAAAAGGAATCAGCAGGGGCTGGCCCCATGGCCGAGTGGTTAAGTTCACACGCTCCGCTTTGGCAGCCCAGGGTTTCACCGGTTTGGATCCTGGGCGTGGACATGGCACCACTCGTCAGGCTGTGCTGAGGCAGCATCCCACATGCTACAACTAGAAGGACTCACAACTAAAATATGCAGCTATGAAGTGGGGGGATTTGGGGAGAAAAAGCAGAAAAAAATATATATTGGCAACAGCTGTTAGCTCAGGCACCAATCTTTAAAAAAAAAAGGAATCAGCAGCATTTTCTTTCAAATGGTGAGCTCATCTAGCAAATAATAAACTGAGTGGATTTATATGCAAGTTACTTAGGAATTCATAAAGCTAAGTCATTTCCACCTCAGGGGCTTTGCACGTGGTGTTACCTCTGCCTGGTATGCTTGTCACTCTATGCTTTATGTATCTAGCTCCCTCTTGTCATTCAGATATCAGCTCAAAATCATCTCCTCTGAGCCTGCCTTGCCTATACAATTTAATCACCTCCTTCCTCCCCAATATATTATCATGTCACCTTGTTTTATTTTCCTCCTAGTATTTATCACTATTTGAAAATTTTCTTTCTCATTTCTTGTCTGTTTCTTCAACTAGAATATACACTGCATGACAGCAGGGAACTTGTATTATAGACTACTGACTCTCCAGCACCTCATACAGTGCCTAGCATATAGTATGTTCTCAATAAATATTTAAAGACTGAATGGACGCATGCATTGCAGGTGCTCCTGTGGCCCACAAAGGAGCAGTGGAAGTTTTTCACAGAGTGGAAAAAAATGATTAAAATTCCACATGGCACCAGGCCATTATCAAAGAGCATGCTTTGTAAATGAACCTCTGTATAGCAAAGATGTTTTAATCCAGTAGCAAATTCCATTTGGTATATGAATATGTGTATATTCGTATAAACTCATTTGGATGATAAATTTCTTTTCTTATGATTCTTGTTAAAAGAGGGGAAATCTAATGACAAAAATTATTAAATATTAGGATAGCAACGTTAGGATGGAATTTACATTATTTTTTGTTTTTTTAAGATTTTATTTTTTCCTTTTTCTCCCCAAAGCCCCCCAGTACATAGTTGTATATTCTTGGTTGTGGGTCCTTCCAGTTGTGGCATATGGGACGCTGCCTCACTGCTTGAGGAGCAGTGCCATATCCACGCCCAGGATTCGAACCAACGAAACACTGGGCCACCTGCAGCAGAGCGCGCGAACTTAACCACTTGGCCACGGGGCCAGCCCCAAATTCACATGTTTTTTAATAAATCCTTCTATTTCTACATTTTCTTTATAAACCAACAACTCACGCTTATTATATGGCAGATACTTTATACATATCATTTCATTCTATCCTCACAAAAACTATTGAGGAATGACATCAGCATGATGGCAGAGTAAGCTCTTCCCTTAGTCTCTCCCCCTAAGATGTAATGAAAAGGACATTCATAAACCAATAGGGGACACTCACACAACACAACAGACATCTGAGAGATCCACACAGCCATATGTCTAAAGGTGGGGGTGCTGGAACCCCAGGAGGCAATGGAAGAAGGTAAGTGGATCTCCTCTCCCTCCCCAGTGGCAGTGATCTAGGACATGGGCCCTCGTGTGACAGCTGGTGCTGACTCTGAGAGGAGAAGAGGGAAAAGGCAGCCCTCTGCAGGAATGCTCCACACCAAGGTGGGTAAGCAACCACAGGGCTGCCCTCACCAAGCTGAGCAGCCAAGGCAGGCAGCCAGTGAGTGCAGAGCAAGGAGCACAGGTGGGAAAGAAGGTGCCCCTTGGCCCCCATATCACCTGGTTCATCAGCTTAGCCAGTTGGCCAGAGCGGAGGATCCCAACCAGAGGGCCTGTACCTACCTGTGTAAAGCAGTGGCAGCAAAATGCAGAAAGCCCTTTTGGCACAGCTTCCAATGGATGGGCACAACAGACAGGTTGTGGCAGGCTCAGAAAACACAGCTCCTGACCCCCGCCCCAGTGGTGGCAGGTGGAATCTACAACCAGATACTACCACTATGCGACACCAAAAGTCCACCCCATCAAACAACATGAAAAAACTTAATATGCCAGACCAGAAGGAAAATGACAAGTACCCAGAAACCAATCCTGAGCCAAAGAAATTTACACTCTAAATGACAGATAATTCACTCAAAATAGTTATCATAAAGAAACTCAACAAGTTACAAGAAAATTCAGACAGTTCAATGAACTTAGGAATAAAATTAATGAGCAGAGGGAATTCCTTATGAAAGAGATTGAAACTAAAAAAAAAAAAAACATCAGAAATGCTGGAGATGAAGAATACAATGAATGAGATGAAAAAAATATGGAGTCCTTAAAACACAGAGCTGATATTATGGAAGAAATAATTAGTAATTTAGAGGGCAGAAATACAGAAATCCTTCAGGCAGAGGTGGAGAGAGACTAAAAGAAATGAAGAAATTCTCTGAGAAATTTCTGACTCAATTAGGAAATGCAACATAAGGATTATAGGTATTCCAGAGGAAGAAGAGAGGTAGAATGGAGCAGAGAGCTTGTTCAAAGAAATAATAGCCAAGAACTTCCCAAACCTGGGGAAGCAGCTGGAATTACAAGTAAAAGAAGCTAAGAGAACTCCTAATTACATTAATATAAAAAGAACTTCTCCAAGGTATATATTAGTAAAACTGGCAAAAGTCAAAGACAAAGAAAAAATATTAAGGGCAGCAAGGCAGAAGAAAATAACCTACAAAGGAACCCCTATCAGGGTTTCAGCGGATTTTTAGTGGAAACCTACGAGCCAGGAGAGAGTAGAATGATAAATTCGAAATACTGAAGACAAAAACTTTCAGCCAAGATTATTCTGTCCAGTGAAAATGTCCTTTGGATACGATCGAGAAATGAAAACTTCCCCAGATAAACAAAAGCTGAGAGAGTGTATCATGGCAAGACCCCCCACCCCCATTACAAGAAATGAACAAGAAGGTCCTCATACCTGGGGAAAAAAAGAAAGGGTGTACAAAGCCTTGAGAACGAAGACAAAGAGACAGATAAAATCAGAAAATTACAGCTATCAGAACAGGTTAGCAAACACTTAATCATAACATTAAAGATAAAGGGAAGGAAAGCATCAAAAATAATTATAAGCACTTCATTTAAATCACAAACACAACACAAAATGGAGTAATTTGTGACAACAATAACTTAGACAGGGAAGAGGAAAGAGATGGAACCAGATTAGGCTAATGGTGATAAGAGGCTACCAGAAAATGGAGTATCTCATCTACGAGATCATTAATACAAACCTCATGGTAACCACTAAATAAAAAGTCAGGACAGGACCCACGACTAAAATATACAACTATGTACTTGGGGGGTTGAGGGAGAAAAAGCAGGAAGAAAAAAGTCAGGACAGAGACACAAATAATAAATACTGAGAAATACACAGGACAAGAAACAAGAGAAATACAGAACAACCAGAAAACAAGTGATAAAAAGGCAGTATTAAGCCCTCATATATCAATAATCACTCTAAATATAAATGGACTGAATTCTCCAACAAAAGACACAGAGTGGCTGGATGGATTAAAAAACAAGACCTAACAATATGCTGCCTGCAGGAAACACATCTCAGCTCCAAAGACCAAAACGGGCTCAGAGGGAAGGGAGAGAAGACGATACTCCAAGCTAATGGCAAACAAAAGAAAGCAGGTATTGCCATACTTATATCAGACAAAGTAGATTTCAAGATAAAAAAGGCAATGAGAGACAAGGAGGAGCAGTATAATGATAAAAAGGACACTTCACAAAGAGGACATAACAGTTGTAAATATATATGCACCTGCCACAGGAGCACCAAAGTATATAAAGCAACTATCAACGGACCTAAAGAAAGAAATTGACAGCAACACAATAATAGTAGGGGACCTCAACCCCCCACTTAGATCAATGCATAGACCATCCAGACAAAAAGTCAAGAAGGAAATAGTGGAATTAAATGAAAAACTAGACCAAGTGGACTTAACAGATATATACAGAACACACCATCCAAAAACAACAGAATACACATTCTTCTCAAGTGCACATGGTACATTCTCAAATATAGACCATATATTTGGAAATAAGGCAAGTCTCAATAAATTTAAGAAGACTGAAATCATATCAAACATCTTTTCCAAACATACTGCTATGAAACTAGAAATCTACTACAAGAAAAAAGCTGGGAAAGTGATAAATATGTGGAGACTAAACAAGATGCTATTGAACCACCAATGGATCAATGAAGAAAATAAAGGAGAAATGAAAAAATATCTGAAGACAAATGAAAATGAAAATACACCATAAAAGTTCAAATGGGATGCAGCAAAAGTGGTCTTAAAAGGGGGGCTGGCCCCGTGGCCAAGTGGTTAAGTTCCCGTGCACCGCTGCAGGCGGCCCACTGTTTCGTCAGTTCGAATCCTGGGCGCGGACATGGCACTGCTCATCAAACCACACTGAGGCGGCGTCCCACATACCACAACTGGAAGGACCCACAACAAAGAATATACAACTATGTACTGGGGGGCTTTAGGGAGAAAAATTTAAAAATCAAAAAAAGAAAAAAAGTGGTCCTAAAAGGGAAATTCATAGCAACATAAACCTACCTTAACAAAAAAGAAAAATCTCAAAAAGTAATCTTAACCTACACCTAACAGAACTAGAAAAAGAAGAACAAACGAAGCCAAAAGGCAGCAGGAGGGAAATAAAAATTAGAGCAGAAATGAAAGAAACAGAAACCAGAAAGACAGTAGAAAGGATCAATGAAACAAAGAGCTGGTTCTTTGAGCAGATAAAAAAACTGACAAACTCTTAGCCAGACTTACTAAGAAAAAAAGAGAGAAAACTCAAGTAAGTAAAATTAGAACTGAAAGAGGAGAAATTAAAATGGACACCACAGAAATACAAAGTATTACAAGACAATAAAAACTATATACCAACAAATCGGACAATCTAGAAGAAATGGATAAATTCTTAGTCTCATACAACCTGCCAAGACCGAATCAAGAAAAAATAGAGATCTGAATAGACCAATCATAAGTAAAGAGATGGAAATAGTAATCCAAATCTCCCAAAAATAAAAGTCCAAGACCAGATGGCTTCTCTTGAGAATTCTATCAAACATTCAAAGAAGATTTAACACCTATCTTTCTCAAACTATTCGAAAAAATTGAAGACACAACATTTCCTAACCCATTCTCCCAGGCCAACATCACCCTGATACCAAAGCCAGACAAGGACAACACAAAGAAAGAAAGTTACAAGCCATATCACTGATGAACAGAGATGCAAAAATCCTCAACAAAATATTGGCAAACCGAATACAGCAATACATTAAAAGGATCATACAAGATGATCTACTGGGATTTAACCAGGGACACAGGGATGGTTCAACAGTCACAAATCAATCAATGTAATACACCACATTAACAAAAGAAGGAATAAAAACCACACCATCATCTCAATAGATGCAGAGACAGCATTTGACAAGATCCAACATCCATTTATGATAAAAACTCTCAATAAAATGGGTATAGAGGGAAAGTACCTCAACACAATAAAGGCCCTATATGGCAAACCCACAGCCAATATCATACTCAATGGGGAAAAGCTAAAGCCATCCCTCTGAGAATAGGAACAAGCCAGGAGTGCCCACTCTTGGCACTCTTATTCAGCTTGGTACTGGAGGTTTTGGCAAGAGCAATTAGGCAAGAAAAGGAAATAAATGTATCCAAATTGGCACAGAGGAACTGAAACTCTCACTGTTGGCAGACAACATGATCTATATATAGAAAACCCTAAAGAATCCATCAGAACCATTGGGAGCAATCAAGAACCAGGGCTAAGTTGCAGGGCACAAAATCAACTTACAAAAATCAGTTCCATTTCTATCCTCTAATAATGAACTAACAGAAAGAGAACTCAAGAATACAATCCCATTTACAATCACAACAAAAAGAATAAAATACCTAGGAATAAATTTAACCAAGGAGGTGAAAGCCCTATACAATGAAAACTAAATGATATTATAGAAAGAAATCGATGATGACATAAAGAAATGCAAAGATATTTCATACACATGGATTGAAAGAATAAAAATAGTTAAAATGTGCATATTACTTACAGCAATCTACAGATTCATGGCAATCCCAATCAGAATCCCAATGACATTCTTCACGGAAATAGAATAAAGATATGGGGCAACAAAAGACCCCAAGTAGGGGTCAGCCCCATGGTTGAGCGGTTAAGTTTGCGTGTTCCGCTTCAGCGGCCCAGGGTTTCACTGGTTCAGATCCTGGGCGCAGACATGGCACCGCTCATCAAGCTATGCTGAGGCGGCATCCCACATACCACAACTAGAAGGACCCACAACTAAAAATATACAACTATGTACCAGGGACTTTGGGGAGAAAAAGGAAAAATAAAGTCTTTAAAAAAAAAAAAAGACCCCAAATAGCTAAAGCAATCCTGAGAAAAAAGAACAAAGCTGAAGGCATCACAATCCCCAACTTCAAAATATCCTACAAAGCTACAGTAATCAAATCAGCATGGTACTGGTACAAAAAGAGACACACAGATCAATGGAATAGAACTGAAAGCCCAGAAATAAAGCCACACATCTACGGACAGCTAATCTTTGACAAAGGAGCCAAGAACATACAATAGAGAAAGGAAAGTCTTTTCAACAAATGGTGTTGGGAAAACTGGACAGCCGCATGCAAAAGAATGAAAGTTAGACTATTATCTTATGCCATATTCAAAAATTAACTCAAAATGGGCTAAAGACTTCAAAGTAAGACATGAAACCATAAAACTCCTAGAAGAAAATATAGGCAGTACACTCTTTGACATGAGTTTAGAAGCATCTTTTCAAATACCATGTCTACTCAGGCAAGGAAAACAAAATAAAAAATAAACAGATGAGACTACATCAGACTAAAGAGCTTCTGCAAGGCAAAGGAAACCAGGAACGAAACAAAAAGACAACCCACCAACTGGGAGAAAGTATTTGCAAATCATGTATCTGACAAGGGGTTAATCTCCAAAATACATAAAGAACTCACACAACTCAACAACAGAAAAACAAACAACCTGATCAAAAAATCGGCAGACACATTTTTCCAAAGAAGAGCTACAGATAGCCAAGAGGCACATGAAAAGATGTTCAACATCACTAATCATCAGGGGAAACACAAATCAAAACTACAATGAGATGTCACTTTAGACCTGTTAGAATGGCTGTGATTACCAAGACAAAACCTAAGAAATGTTAGGATGTGGAGAAAAGGGAACCCTCACGCACTGCTAGTGGGAATGCAAACTGGTCCAGCCAGTATAGAAAACAGTACGAAGATAGCTCAAAAATTAAAAATAGAAATATTATATGACCCAGCTATCCCACTACTTGGTATTTATCCAAAGAACTTGAAATCAACAATTCAAAGAAACTTATGCACCCCTGTGTTCACTGCAGCATTATTCCCAATAGCCAAAACATGGGAGCAACGCAAGTGCCCATCACCTGATGAATGGATAAAGAAGATGTGGTGTATACATACAATGGAATACTACTCAGCCATAAAAAAACACAAAATCATCCCATTTGCAACAACATGGATGGTCCTTGATAGTATAATGTTACGCGACATAAGCCAGACAGAAAGATAAACACCAAATGATTTCACTCATATGTGGAAGATAAACAAACACATGGACAAAGAGAACAGTTTAGAGGTTACCAGGGGGAAGGGGGTTGAAGGGTGGGCCTAAGGGGTAAAGGGGCACATATATATGGTGACTTACACATAGTAATGAACACGTGCAATTTCACAATGTTATCAACATTATGACCTCAGTGAAAATTTTTTTAAACTATCATCACCCCTATTTTATGGATGAGGAAATAACTGAGTCACAGGAAGTAAAGTTACTTATATCAAGTACCACAGCCTATAAGTCTGAACTTAGACCCAGGTCAGTGTATGCCAAAGCATTTTTAACCACTATTCTTCATTATTTCTTCTTTACAATGAGCTTTATATCATGGAAAGTTTTATAACTGCCTCTACCTGAAAATTTTTGTAGTATTTTCCTCCCGCAGAGTCAGTGTTTATGGATTTAGGAACTAAAACATAACTACTGGATAAAACTGAAATGTGAAAGGATTGGTATTTAGTTAAAGTCTAAAATGATCAGTAATTTCCAAAAACATGCCAAAATTTACATTTACGAATTATCCAATAGAATCCTAACAAGCTTCCTTGCTCTGAAGTCTGCTCTGTCTGAAATTAATATAGCTACTCCAGCTTTCTTTTGATTAGTGTTAGCATGGTAAAATCTTTCTCCATCCCTTTACTTTGAAATCAATATGTGTCTTCATATTTAAAGTGGATTTCTTAAAGACAACATATAGTTGGGTCTTGTTTTTTGTCCACTGCCACAATCTGTTTTTCAATTTATGCTTAGAATATAGAAAATATATTTAGACCACTGACATTTAAAGTGATGTAATAGCTACCATATTTGTTACTATTTTCCACTTGTTGCCTTTGAACTTTGTTCCTTGTTCCTATTTTTGATTTCTTTTTCTGCCTTTTGTGATTTTAATTGAGCATATTGTATGATTCTATTCCTCTCTTTTCTTAGCATATCAATTATACTTCTTTTTACATTTTTTTAGGGGTTGCCCTAGAGTTTGCAACATACAAGCATAACTAATACAAGTCCACTTTCAAATAACACTGTATCCCTTTCACAGATAGTGTTAAGTACCTTCTAACAACAACATATCCCTAATTCTTCCTTCCTGTCCCCTGTATCATGGCTATTCATTTCACTTGTACATAAGCTATAAAATGAATACATTGTTGCTATTATTATTTTGAACAAACTGTTTCCTGTTCAATCAATTAAGAATAAGAAAAATAAAAGTTTTTAACTTACCTTCACTCGTTCCTTCTCTAATGCTCTTTTCTTGATGCAGATCCAAGTTTATGACCTATATCATTTTGTCTCTGAAGAATTTTTTCTTTTTTAAGATTGGCACCTGAGCTAACATGGGTTGCCAATCTTTTTTCTTCTTCTTCTTCTTCTTCTTCTCCCCAAAGCCCCCCAGTACATAGTTGTATATTCTAGTTATGAATGCTTCTGGCTGTACTATGTGGGATGTCACCTCAGCATGGCTTGATGAGTGGTGTTACATCCACGCCCAGGATCCAAACTGGTGAAACCCTGGACCACCGAAGCAGAGCATGCAAACCCAACTACTCAGCCACAGGGCCTACCCCTGAAGAATTTCTTTTAACATTTCTTGCAAGGCAGGTCTACTAAGCAACAAATTCCCTCAATTTTCATCTGAGAAAGTCTTTATTTCTCTTTCACTTTTGAAGGAAAATTTCACAGGATCCAGAATTCAAGGTTGGTGAGGTTTTTTTCTCTCAATACTAAATATTTCACTCTACTCTCTTCTTGCTCACCTGATCTCTGAAAAGAAGTCAGACGTATTTCTTATCTTTGTTCCTCTATAAGGTGTTTTTTACCTCTGGCTTCCTTCAATATTTTTTCCATCTTTCATCCTACAGTTTGAATGACATGCCTAAGTGTAGGTTTTTTGGCACTTATTTGAGCTTCCTAGATCTTTGGTTGTTATCTGGCTTTAATTTGGGGAAATTCTTAGTCATTATTGCTTCAAATATTTCATCTGTTCCCTTCTCTCTTTCTTCTCCTTCTGTTATTCCCATCCCATTACATGTATGCTACATCATTTGTAATTGTCCCACAGTTCTTTGATATTCTGTTCAATTTTTTTAAGTCTTTTTTCTCCTTGCTTTTCAGTTTTGAAAGCTTCTATTGACATATCCCCAAGGTCATGGATTCTTTCCTGAGCCATGTCCAGTCTACTAATGAACCCAAAGGCATTCTTCATTTCTGTTACAATGTTTTTGATGTAGCATTTCATCTTGATTCTTTCTTCAAATTTTCATCTCTCTGCTTACATTACCCATCTGTTCTTGCATGGTGTCTCCTTTTTCCATGAGAGCCCTTAGCATATTAATCATAGCTGTTTTAAGTGCATAGTCTGATAATTTCAACATCCTTGCCACACCTGAATGTGGTTCTGATGCTTACTGTGTCTCTTCAAACTGTGCTTTTTGCATTTTAGTATGCCTAGTAATTTTTTGTTGAAATCTAGACATGATATACTGGGTAAAAGGAACTCCAGTAAATAGACCTTTAGTGATATAGTTGTAAGGTGTGGGAGGAAGGGAAGAGCTCTATATTCCTAGGATTAGGTCTCAGGTTTTTAGTGAGCCTGGGCCCCTTCACACATGCTTCTCAGTTTTTTCTTCCCCTTGGGCAGGACAGGATGGCTAGAGAGAGCTGGAGTTGGACATCTCCCATCTCCAAGTTTCATCAGGCTTGGATAAAGCCCTAGCAGGTCAGGCTCTAGTAACAGTTTCTCTTGAGGCCTTGTTAAGAAGAACAGAATGGTCTGGACTATTTCAAAATGATTCCTTTACTTCCTCCTGCCAGAAGCCTGAGAGGATTTTTCTCCAGTATTGGCTGTTAGAACCTGGCAGAGCTCTTGGAAATAAAACTCAAAAAAATGTATTGGAGCCTCACTACGAATGCACCCTCCTGGAACTTTTAACTCTCAAACTTGTCCACACTGAGCCCCCAGCAATCCACCAATTACAGTTTAGGTTTCTCACCTTGGCACTGGTTCCCGTGCAGGTTTCTGCTCTAGACTTTCTGCTTAGGTAAGTTGTGATTTTCTGTGTCCTCTTGTCTTTAATTTCAGGGGCAGCAATTTGCCCTGGGACCTCACTTCTCATATGGAAGTTGCTGATTTTCAGTTTGTTCAGCTTTTTACTTGTTGTTAGGATGAACTCCAACTTCCAACATCCTTACATGCTGGACTGGAAACCTAATAAGCTTCCTCAACTCTGTAAAATACAATTTGAAAAACTCCAGCTGAGGTAGGCAACTTTTTATATGCTTGAAGAGCCACTTTTTCTACTAAGAGGAACTACTGGACAAGTGATCAGAAGACACTGAAGCCTTTTTAGAGGTGTTTACAATCAGGGAAATCCCTGAGCTCCAAGATAGCTGTACCTTTAGGAACCAAAGTAAATAAATTACCTTTATATTTGAGGTTTAATCAGAAATCTCAGGTAACCTGAAAGTGCCAATAGAGAAGCCCTCTATTGCTAGATGTTAGAGGTCATTTATCAACACACTTGATAAACATATCATAGGTATAACTGGCAATTACATGACCTCTTCCTCCCTCAAACAACAAAAGGATGTTTATGGTGGATGAAGATGGCAGCATAAGAAGAGCCTGATCTTACCTCCTCCCACTTTCACAACAAATGTACAGCTACATATGGATCAATTCCCCCTGAAAAGAAACTAGAAGCTAGTGGAACACCTGCTCCACAACAAAGGAGAAAAAGGACCACATCAAGATGGGTAGGAGAGGCAGAGAAATAGCCCCAAATACCCCCATCCCCAGCATGGTGGCACACAATAGAGAGGAATGTCACCAGATGGGCACTTCTCCCAGAGAGTGAGGGGTGGGCTCCCCACATCAGGCAGTCCAGCCCCTGGGGTCTGCACCAGAGAGACAAGTTCCCAAAATATGCGGCTTAGAAAACCAACGGGGCTGACAACCAAGGGTTCCAAAGTGCTAAAGGAAACAGATCCCCTCTTAAAGAGCAAACATGCAGTCTCACTCACCTAGAGACCCAGCAAAATAACAGCAGTCTGAAAAATGCTAAAACTATATGTGAAAGAGAGTCATTTGTGAATCTAAAAACAGCAGCTAGAGGGGTGGGGGATGGTGAAAACACTCACTGGGGACTGAGGCACTGGCAGAGGCCACTGCTGCGCTCCCCACCTAACCTGCCCACACAGGTGGCTACAGCATTCCCTGCTCTCTGGCAGGTCATGCAGGTGTGAGCAGACACAGCATTCTCATGCACCCTAGCTAAAGTCTGAGAGCCCATGCCACTGTGACTGAAGAATGAGTGACAGAGGCATTATCCCACTCCCAGCCTAAAGCCGAAATGAATTCCCCTGCCCCTGGGCTGGGGCTCACAAGAGAGAGCAGTCACGACAACCTCTCACTCCCAGCAACATCCCCTGAGCCTACCATCACACAAGAGCAAAGACAGGGCACATTCCAGCTGCAATGTGAAAGCCCATGAGCATGCTCATTCAAGTCAACCCGCCCCCTGCTTGTGAAGCCAGAAAGCAAGCCCTGCACCCTACACTCTCAAACTTCCTGGCTAAAGCCAGGAGGCTAATGGAATCAACACAGGGGACACTCCCTGACTGCCTGGCCCTGGTAGCTGTTGTTCCTGAAGTCCATGGAACTGTAACAATCAGAAAGACAGTTCTTAACAGACTACCACCCCCCCAGGGTACTGCACCAACAGCAGGCTGAAACACAAACCTAGTCTTCCTATAAAAAAAGGCATATTTACCTTGCCTGGAGCTTCACCCTGAGGGAGAGGCTTCAGGTTTCCCACACATCTAGAGGCTAATGAGGCACTCTCAGGGAATGCAAGAAAGGAGATACTATCCTTGCACACCCCCTTGGCCTCACTACAGCTCAACAAGACTCCCCAGAAGGGAGCTTACACACTCATCAGGAACCCCAATATCTGCAACTATTGCCCTAGGGACACCACCACATCTCCTAGTCTGGAGGCCAGTAGGGATTACAACTGTAGCCCCAGAGGGCTTCCAATCAACCTGAAACTAGGTGCTAAATGAGATCTGTCCTCTTGGAACAATGACAAGTCTTGGCACACCCTCAACAACAGAGGCACATCAAGAATAAATCAGACAGTCTAGACAAACACAAAAGTTGAGAGAGACAACTGAGTAGGGTTGAACGAGAAGGACCATCACCTACACAAGACCACACTTTCAAGATTGAGAGAGGTGGGAGTTTTCCCTAATACATAGAAACAAACACAGAGAGCCAAGCAAATGAAAAAACAAAGAAATATGCTCTAAACAAAGGAACAAGATAAAACGTCAAAAAAAGACCTTAATGATACAAAGATAAATAATCTACCTGATAAAGAATTCAAAGTAATGGTCATAAGGATGCTCACAGAACTTGGGAGAAGAATGGATAAACAGAGTGAGAAATTCAACAAAGAGTCAGAAAATATAAGAAGAACCAGTGAGAGCTGAAGAGCGCAATAACTGAAATGAAAAATACACTAGATGGAATCAATAGCAGATTAGATGACAGAGAAGTATGGATCAGTGAGCTGGAAGACAGGGTAGTGGAAATCACCCAATTAGAACAGAAAAAGAAAAAAGAATTTAAAAAATGAGGAAAATTTAAGGGACCTCTGGTGCAAGGTCAAGGATACTAACATTTGCATTATAGGGGTCCCAGAGGAGAAAAAAGAGAGAAAGGGGCAGAAAACCTATTTGAAGAAATAATGGTTGAAAACTTCCCTAACTTGGCTAAGGAAACAGAGATTCGGGTCCAGGAAGAACAGAGAGTCCCAAACAAGATGAACCCAAAGAGATCTACACCAAGACATATCATAAGTGAAATGGCAAAAGTTAAAGATAAAGAGAGAAAAACCACTAGTCACACACAAGGGACTATCAAATGATTTTTCAGGAGAAGCCTTACAGGCCAGAAGGGAATGACAGGATATATTCAAAGTGCTGAAAGGAAAAAACTTACAACCAAGAATACTCTACCTGGCAAGGTTATCCTTCAGAATTGAAGAAGAGTTTCCCAGACAGGGACACTACCACTAAACAGTTCAGCACCACTAAACTAGCCTTATAAGAAATGTTAAAGGGACTTCTTTAAGCAGAAATAAAAGGGCCATAACTAGAAATCAGAAAATATACGTAAGAAAAAACCTCACTGGTAAAGGCAACTATATAGTAAAGGTAGTGGATCAACAACTTATAAAACTAGTATGAAAATTAAAGGAAAAAAGCAGTAAAATCAACTGTAGTTACAGTAAGTAGTTAAGGGATACATGATAAAAACTTGTAAAATATAACATCAAAAACATAAACTGGGGGATTTAAAAATATAGAGCTTTTAGAAGGCATTCGAACTTAATGAACTTTCAACTTAAATAGACCTCTCTACATAGAGATTGTTATATATGAACCTCACGGTATCCACAAACCAAAAACCTATAATAGATATACAAAAAATAAACAGAAAGGAACTCACATGTAACAATAAAGAAAGTCAACAAACCACAAGGGAAGAAAGGAACAGAGACGAACTACAGAAACAACCAGAAAACAATTAGTAAAACTGCAATAAGTACATATCCATCAATAATTACTTTAAATGTAAATGTACTAAATTTTCAAATCAAAAGACAAAGGGTGGCTGAATGGATCAAAAAACAAGACACATCTATATGCTATGTCTAAGAGACTCACTTCAGATCTAAAGACACACAGAATGAAAATGAAGGGATGGAAGAAGATATGCCATACAAATGGAAAAAAAAGAAAGCTGGGGTAGCAATATTACTATCAGGCAAAATAGACTTTAAAACAAAGACTGTAACAAAAGACAAAGAATGGCAATATCTAATGACAAAGGGATCAATCCAACAAGAGGATATAACATTTGTAAATATTTAGGCACCCAACATAGGAGCAACTAAATATATAAAGCAAATATGTAAAGAGAGAAACTGAAGTAATACAATAATAGTAGAGACTTTAATACCTCACTTACATCAAACGATAGATCATCCAGACAGAAAATCAACACGAAAACATTGGCCTTAAATAACACACTAGAACAGAAAGACTTAATAGATACATAAAGAACATTCCATCAAAAAACTGCAGAACATACATTCATTTCAAGTGCGCATGGAACATTCTCCAGGGTAGATCACATGTTAGGCCACAAAAAAGTCTCCAGAAATTTAAGAAGACTGAAATCATATCAGGCATCTTTGCTGACTACAATAATGTAAAACTAGAAGTCAACTATAAGAAGAAAACTGGAAAGAACACAAATACATGTAGACTAAACAATATGATACTCTACAACCAACGGGTCAACAAAGAAATAAAGAGGAAATCAAAAAATACCTTGAGACAAATGAAAATGGAAAAACAACATTCTAAAATCTATGGGATGCAGCAAAAACAGTTATAAGATGGAAGTTTATAGCAATACAGGCCTATTAAGAAAGAAGAAAAATCTTGAATAAACAATCTAATTTTACACCTAAAGGAACTAGAAGAGGAAGAACAAACAATGATCAAAGTTAGTAGAAGGGAAAAAAAATAAAGTTCAGAGCAGAAATAACTGAAAGAGACGAAGAAAACAATAAAGATGATCAGTGAAACTCAGAGTTGGTTCTTTGAAAAGATAAACAAGACTGACAAACCTCTAGCCAGACTCATCAAGAGAGGACCCAAATCAATAAAATTAGAAAGGAAAGAGGAGAAGTTACAACCAACAGAAATACAAAAGACCATAAGAGATTACTATGAACAATTATACACCAACAAATTGGATAACCTAGAAGAAATGGACAAATTCCTACAAACACACATCTTTCAAGATTGAATCATGAATGAATAGACCAATTACTAGTAACAAAACTCAATCAGTAATTTAAAAACTTTCAGAAAAACAAGTCCAGTACCAGACAGTTTCACAGGCGAATTCTACCAAAGACTTAAAGAACAGTTAATACCTATCCTTCTCAATTTATTCCAAAAAATAGAGGAAGAGGAAGAAATGCTTCCAAACTCATTTTTTTAAAAGATTTTATTTTTCCTTTTTATCCCCAAAGCCCCCCAGTACATAGTTGTGTATTTTTAATTGTGGGTCCTTCTAGTTGTGGCATGTGGGATGCCACCTCAGCATAGCTTATTGAGCAGTGCCATGTCCGTGCCCAGGATTCGAACCAGTGAAACCCCAGGCCACTGAAGCAGAGCACACGAACTTAACCACTCAGCCAAAGGGCTGGCCCATCCAAACTCATTTTATGAGGCCAACATTACCCTGATACAAAAACTAAACAAAGACATCACAAAAAGAGAAAATTACAGACCAAGATCTGTGATGAACACAGATGCAAAACATTATGTTAGCAAGACCAAACTCAACAATACATTAAATGGATTATACACAAAGATCAAGTGGGATTTATGCCAAGAATGAAAGGCTGGTTCAATATCCAGACATCAAAGTGATAGGATAAAACTCATACGATCATATCAACAGATGCAGAAAAGCATTTAACAAAATTTAACATCTACTTATGATAAAAACTCTCAATCAAGTGGGTATAGAGAGAATGTACCTCAACATAATAAAGGCCATATATTACAAATCCACAGCTAACATCATATTCAACAGTGAAAAACTGAAAGATTTTCCTCTAAGATCAGGAAGAAGACAAGGATGTCCACTTTTGCCACTTTTATTCAACATAGTAAGACAGTCCTAGCGAGAGCAACTAGGTAAGGAAAAGAAATAGAAGGCATCCAAACAGAAAAGAAGTAAAACTGCCTCTGTTTGCAGATAATATGATATTACATACAGAAAACCCTAAAGACACCATCAAAAACTGTTAGAGCTAATAAATACATTCAGTAAAGTTGCACAATACAAAATCAACATGCAAAAATTGGTTGTACTTTTATACACTAGCAATGAATTATCAGAAAGCAAAATTAAGAAAATAATCCCATTTACATTTGCATCAAAAAGAATATAGTAACTAAGGATAATTTAACCAAGGAGGTGAAAGACCTGTATACTCTGAAAACTATAAAACACTGATGAAAGAAATTGAAGATGACACAAATAAATGGAAAGACATATCGTGCTCATGGTTTGGAAGGATTAATATTGTTAAAATGTCCATACTATGCAATGCAATCTACAGATTTAATGCAATCCTATCAAAATTCCAATGGCATTTTTCACAGAACTAGAACAAACAATCCTAAAATTTGTATGGAACCACAAAAGAGCCCGAATAGCCAAAGCAACCTTGAGAAAGAAGAACACAGCTGGAAGTATCAAGCTCCTTGATTTCAAAGTATACTACAAAGCTATAGTAGTCAAAATAGTATGATACTGGCACAAAAACAGGTACCTAGGTCAACAGAACAGAGAACCCAGAAATAAACCCATGAGTATATGGTCATTTAATCTATGACAAAGAAGGCAAGAATATATAATGAAGAAAAGACAGCCTTTTCAATAAATGGTGCTGGGAAAACTGGACAGCTACATGCAAAACAAAAAGAAACTGGACCACTATCTTACACCATATACAAAAATATATTTGAAATGGATTAAAAGTTTGAATGTAAGACCTGAAACCATTAAACTCCTAGAAGAAAACATAGGCAGTATGCTCTTTGACATCGGTCTTAGTAGTATTAGTAATATTTTTTTAGACCTGTCTCCTCAGGCAAGGGCAACCAAAGAAAACATAAACAAATAGGACTAAATCCAACTAAAAAGCTTTCAAACACTGAAGGAAACCATCAACAAAATGAAAAGGCAAGCTACTGAATGGGAGAAGATATTTGCAAATCATCTATCTGATGGGTTAATATCCAAAATACATAAAGAAGTTATACAACTTAATATCAAAAAAACAAACAACTTAACAAAAAATGGGCAGCGGGCCTGAAAAAACATTTTTCCGAAGAAGACACACAGACAGCTAACAGGCACATGAAAAGATGCTTAACATCACTAATCCTCAGTGAAATGCAAATCAAAACCACAATGAGATATCACCTCACATCTTTTACAATGGCTATCATCAAAAAGACAAAAAATAACAAGTGTTGGCAAGGATGTGGAGAAAGAAAACCCTCATGCACTGTTAATGGAAATGTAAATTGGTGCAGCCACTGTGGAAAACAATATGGAGGTTCCTCAAAAAATTAAAAATAGAACTACTATATGATTCAGCAGTTCCACTGCTGGGTATCTATTAGAAAACAAAAACATTAATTTGATAAGATATATGCACCCCTATGTTCACTGCAGCATTATTTACAATAGCCAAGATACGAAAGCAACCTAAATGTCCATTGATAGATGAATGGATAAAGATGATGTGGTATATATACAAAGAAATATTATGCAGCCATAAAAATGAATGAAATCTTACCATTTGTGACACCACGGATGGACTCAGAAGGTATTATGCTAAGTGAAATAAGTCAGACAAAGTTAATTCCTTTACAACTTCACTTATAGCGGAATCTAAAAAAACAAAACAAACAAACCAGCAAAACAAAAGAGGAACAGACTTATAAACAAACTGGTGGTTGCCAGAACGGAGGAGGGTTGGGGGTAGGTGAAATAAGTGAATGAGATTAAGAGGTGTAAACTTTCACTTATGAAATAAAGTCATGGGCATATAATGTATAGGGAATATAGTCAATTATATTGTAATAACTTTGTACGGTCACAGATATTTCAGTTAAATATGTGTTGGAGCTCCTTACTCTATTCTCCTTATTAACTCTCTCTCATATTTTCTACTACTTTTTCTCTCCTGCGTTCTGGATAATTTATTCTGATGTATATTTCATTTCACTAATTCTTTCTTCATTTATGTCTAATATGCTGCTAGACCCACTTATTGAGTCTTCAGCAGGTGGCAGAAATGGAAAACTGGGACTAGAGACTTGTAAAACTGAAAAAATTAGCAATGTTAACATCTAAGTTATACCTATAAAAACAATTCATTCATCCATTTGTCATGGTTCCTAACCTGTCAACATGGATTACACCAGGAGCAAACCCTAAGTCAAGTATTCAAGTGCAGGTAGTTTATTTGGGGTGAAACACTGGCCTGGAATTAGAGAAGTTAAACAGGAAAGGAAGGAAGTTAATAAAGGGTTTATTATCAAGAAAGTTAACACTGTAAGCAAGTGAAGCTTAATCCTTGTGGAGAACTCTGGAAGAATGGTGTTTCTCCAACTTCAAAGTGCACAACATCACCTATTTAAGCAGAGATTCCTGGACCTCACTCCCAGGGATCCTGATTCAGTAGTTTTGGGGTGGGTTTTGTGAAAATAAATACAGGAAACCTCATTTAAAATAGAGCTGGGGAGCCCTGAAGGGGAGCTTTCATGCACTATCACTTGCCATACCTTACAGACCTCAAACAGGAAAAAGCATACCTCACAATCCCCAACAGGAAGAGGCTTACTTGACACACCCCAGCAGGAGGAAGGAAGAATTTCTCTTTGCCCAGCAACAGCGTGGCCAATGAGAAACCATCACACTCAGTCAATGAGAAGTCATTACCACCATGAACTCAGTCTCCTCCAAAAGACTTTTGTTCAAAACAGCCCCTCCCAGCTTTCATCTTTCCTCTGTAAAAGCAAGCCCCTCTCCTCTCTTCTCTGGACTTGCCTATGGTTAGCTATAGTTTGCATGTCCCAAATTACAAGTCCTCCGCTCTTCCCAAATACATTCATTTTGCTGGTAAAATAACAGGCTCTTTTGTTTTTTAAGGTCAACAGTTCTAAGAATTTGTATTTCTAACCAACTCCCAGGCAGTAGTGATGTTAATGCTACAGGTCAGTGGATCACACTTTGAGTAAGCAGTAGTATAGAACACACTTCTGAGGGAGTTATCTTGCCCAAGAGGCAAGGAAACTGGGGTATTTATCCAACAACTCCCAACAGTCATTGTTTTACAAGGCTGCTCTCAAACAGCATTAATTCCCTGGTACTTCCTGCCTGACTGCACATTGGCAGAGCAGGTGTCTGCAGCCAAGAGAAACCCCTCAGGAAATGAGTCACATGTGCTGGCAGCTGAAATCAGTTTGGCATGTATTGACATGGAAAATGCCAAGGAAATGTGAGCAGATCATTGACACCATTTGCTACACTGCTATGTATAGTGTCATGGGGAAAATACACATTAAGCAAGAAATTACACAAATAAATTACAATGATAAGTGGTATAAAAGTAAATTACATGAGGCTCCCACTAAAGATAGCCTCATATTATTTCAGATGGCAACCTCCTAGAGTAGTTGATGCTGACCAAAACAATGCACTTTTACAACTCTGTTAAACACCAACTCCAGATCGGTATCATACACATCTGCCATTACTGAATGCACAGTATCTTATTTGAAGTCACTGTGATTGGCAGTTTACATTACAAATGTGTGCGTAATTATTATTAAGTTTTCCATTTGTTTCATTTGGATAAACCTTAGCTAAGATTTACTTTGTTTTATAAACCTTAAATTGCAAATATGAAAAGCAAGCTGTTTGTTTACTTCAATTATTTTTTTTTATTAAATGGTTTCACCAAGAGAAAACCTAAACCAGTATTGTATTTTGAGAAGTATGTTATAACTTATTCTATGTCTTTTTTATTTTGTAAATCTATACTCACTTTCCTTCCTAAATATATTTATCTCCTTAAAGCATCTAAAGAGTTAGCAACTGCAAAGTTAGGGAACAGTCCACAAAACTATCCTTACTTCAGTGGTTTCAAGCACACACTCAGATTTGATAATTTGCTGGAAGCACTCACTGAAAGCTGTTGTACTCACAGTTACAGTTTATGACGGGGAACGGACATAGATTAAAATCAGCCTAGGTTAGAAACACATAGGACAGAGCCTAGGAAAGGAATAAGTGTGGAGCTTCCAGTTGGCCTCTTCTATGGACAGTGTTATTTTCATGGTATCAATGTGTGACAACACCCACAGAGTACTGCCAAACAAGGAAGCTCATCTGAGCCTTGGTGTCCAAAGCGTTTATTGAGGCTCCGTAACAGTCCCATGGCTGATTGCCCACATGGCTGATCTCATTTTCTAGCTCCTTAAGAAGTCAAGCTGATACCGCTTGACTCTAAGTACCATCCTAAATCACACTGTTACTATCTGGCTTGGCCCAAGGTCCCCCCGCAAACAAAAACATTTCTGTCAGGCATGATATCCCAGGGCTTAGCAATTACCTCCCAAAAGCCAAGAGCTCAGGCCAGATTTCTTTTTGGGCAAGTTTAAATTCTCTACTACACTGTGCCTTACTCTGTTCTCATTGTGTGTGGTCACTGCACTAAAAAGCCCTGACATTCTTCTTCACCTTTTTGAGCTTAACTGCCACATTATGATACTGATAAAAATATAACTAGTTGTGGACTTTTGTAATATACATGCTTCAACACTGCTAGACTCTCATTAGTATTTGGGAAAAAGTCAGTTTATTTGCTATTTGAAACCCACCCAAGACTCACGGCTCAATCTTATTCTAGTATCATCAGTGAGAGTTTTCTTTTTCCATATATAGGCATACCTTGTTTTATTGTGCTTCACTTTCTTGTACTTTGTAGATACCGCGTTTTTGCGAGACCCTCCACCAGCAAAAAGATTACGACTTGCTAAAGGCTCAAACGATGGTTAGCATTTTTTAGCGATGAAGTATTTTTTAATTAAGGCACGTACATTTTTTGTTGCTGTTTTTAAAGATTTTATTTGGGGCAGGCCCGGTGGCGCAGCAAATAGTGCACACGTTCTGCATCTCGCTGGCCCGGGGTTCGCTGGTTTGTATCCCGGGTGGGGACATGGCACCACTTGGCAAACCCCATGCTGTGGTAGGCGTCCCACATATAAAGGAGAGGAAGATGGACATGGATGTTATCTCAGGGCCAGTCTTCCTCAGCAAAAAGAGGAGGATTGGCAGTAGTTAGCTCAGGGCTAATCTTCCTCAGAAAAAAAAAAAAGATTTTATTTTTCCCTTTCCTCCCCAAAGCCCCCCAGTACATAGTTGTGTATATATATATTTTTTAGTTGTGGGTCCTTCTAGTTGTGGGATGTGGGATGCCGCCTCAGCATGGCCTGATGAGTGGTGCTATTTCCGCGCCCAGGATCCAAAACAACAAAACACTGGGCCGCCTCAGCGAAGCGTGTGAACTTAACCACTCGGCCACAGGGCCAGCCCTCTGTCTTTTTAGACATAATGCTATTACACACTTAATAGGCTACAATACAGTGTAAACATAACTTTTATATGCACTGGGAAACCAAAAAATTCCTTTGAATCGCTTTACTGCAGTATTTACTTTACTGCAGTACTCGCTTTACTGCAGTGGTCTGGAATTGAACGCACAATCTCTCTGAGGTATGCCTGTATTGGTCTTCATTGCTATATATGTCATATTTTGCAAAATAATAATGAGGATAATCAATCTATGATGTAATACCTTTTCTTTAATATCAGGATGAAAATCTGGCTTTTTGAAAAGCTATCAATTGTACATCAGATAGTTAGATTTTCCTTTCATGAGATGATTACTATACTTGAAAACAATTACTTAGGAGCGCATTGTTCTCTCTCTGAGGCAGCAAAGATAACTTCCTAAAACTAGCTAAAAACCTGAAGATTGCTACTGTTTAAACACTAACTTTTAGTATTTATAAATTGTTACGCTTCAAATCCCCTCTGCAATACAAACTATTGAGTGATATCCATGCATGTAAAAATGCAGTATCTAATCATTCTTTTCCTTAAAGGCACAGAAACTCCGTAGCAATTTTATTTTTGGTTCCGTTAGATAGGAGAATGCCCCCTGTTGCGCACTTTGTAATACAGTCATACAAATGTCTGAGTATGAACATTTAAAATCTTACTGCAAAAAATGTTATGTTGGAAACAAAACTTGTATTTTATAAATGAGAAATCTTGATGTAATATTTATGAAACAAATCTTAGCAATATTAAAATTAGTGAACATAAATCATTTTTTCCAATGTTGAACAATTCTTTTATAAAAGTATGAAAACATTTTTTTAATCTTGAAGAAAATAACACTTTCCTTTGAATTAATATAAGTTGGTACTTGTATTACAAAAAACATTATCCAGGGCCCACCCAGTGATATAGTGGTTAAGTTTGCAAGCTCTGCTTCAGCAGCCCGGGGTTCACCAGTTCAAATCCTGGGCAAGGACCTAGACACCTCTCATCACACCATGCTATGGCAGCATCCCACATACAAAATAGAGGAAGAGTGGCAACACATGTTAGCTCAGGGCCAATCTTCCTCATCAAAAAAAAAAAAATGCTATCCAAACAAAATAGAAAATATATTGTATCTAAAACTTAATGCCAGAAATTTTTACTGAGGGTATAATATTTAATGTAAGTAGCTAAGAAAATCTTATAATGAGGTTAGAAAACATATTTGATATTTAGTATTATTTTGTGTCTTAAAATCTTGGAAGAGAACATTTTGACTAAAACATGCAAATGCACCAAATCTAACAATAAATGTGACAAGAAAGCAAGTAAACATATTTTTAATCCACAAACAGCAGCATATCATAATATAATGAATAATCACCATAAGAATGATAGTAAATTTACATATATATTATTTTCTAAAAACTTGAAGATACTAAAGAAATATCTATGCAAAGAAAATGCATAAATTAATAATATTAAAATGTTTAAAAATAAACCATAAATATATCTTGTGACTACTTCCACCTTGTGCTTAGCTGCATTTTCTCATTGCTTATTATGTTAATGAAATTCTGAACATTAAGTGAAATGCTAAATCTCAGGCTGAGATCTTAACATATTAGCTGTTCTTAAGGATTTCCTGCCCTCCAGTGGTATCTGCCTTAATATTTTCACTGCACCTTTCAACATTACAAAGAGAAGACACATCACTTATACATTTACATTTTGAAATTATATCACGCTCTATGGCAGCATCTAACTTTTCTTTCATTACAGGTTCACTCTCAGTTTGTACCCATGCATCACATCTTGCAACTTGTACAGTGCAATTGCTGCTTTTGTTTTGCACAATGTGTGCTGAATCACACTGAGACTGTGGAAACTGATCTGTCTTATCTTTAAGTGAGAACTGGTGAAAATTCTATTTTGTTTATGAATTTTGGCATTGTTTTTAGCAATCCTATCATGTGGAAGTTTTGCCATCCTTTCTAAATAAAAACTGATAGTTGTTTCTTTGGTTTTGATGGATCTCCTATTTGAATCTTCAATTTGCTGCAATATTTGATCTTCA
The DNA here is from genome assembly GCF_041296265.1 of Equus caballus. Classification (NCBI taxonomy): domain Eukaryota; kingdom Metazoa; phylum Chordata; class Mammalia; order Perissodactyla; family Equidae; genus Equus; species Equus caballus. Next base: position 7,924,869 of record NC_091713.1, read on the forward strand.
TCTTCAGACAGCTAAAAGAAATTTAGTAATTTTGCTGTAAATGATGCTTTAATTTTAAAAAATCATTCAATGACTTCAAAGCAGACATTCTTAAATTCACATCATGGAAAATTTCAAAATACAGAAGAGACTTTGGCAGGTGGCAAGTCAACCTGGACTTTTGATTTTTAAAAATCATGGAGGTTATGGATTTTTTAAATAACAAGAACAATAATGATAATGACAATCCTTGTATTAAAAATTCAAAAGAAAGGGTCGGCCCTGTAGTGTAGTGGTTAAGTCAGGCGGGCTCCACTTCAGCAGCCCAGGTTCATGGGTTCAGATCCCACGGACCTACACTACTGCCAAGCCATAATGTCTTGGCAACCCATATACAAAATAGAGGAAGACTGGCACAGATGTTAGCTCAGGGCTAATCTTCCTCAGCAAAAAAAAAAAAGAGGAAGATTAACAACCGATGTTAGCTCAGAGAGAATCTTCCTCACCAAAAAAAAAAGAAAGAAAGCAAAAGAGCTAAAAAAGAGAAGGGGAATTTTGTCTCTTATCAGTCTCTATAATCACATGCTACATAATCCCCCTACCCTTTCACACAGAGGAAACGATATACACCACACTCTTCAACCACTTAAAAAGAATGGAGTAGAGGTAATAACTTCGAAAGAAACAGTTGACACATATAACTTGTTCAACTATTCACTCATTGACTTTAGTCAAAAAATATCTATATTGTATCTTTTATGGGTCCAGTCTCATAAAAGAAACAACTTAAGGAGAGTATTGGCTAACAGAAAATCAAATAGACAAAAGGAAAATTAAACAGCAATAAATATCACAACTGTTACACAAAAAGTCAAATTTTAAGTACTTTTAATAGGTTTATATTTCAATTTACTAGCTTGAATTTTTCAACTTCACAAAAAAATTTATCTCTTAATTACTGCACTAACCAAAATATTCTTTTAGTGAAAATCTTATATAAAAGTACTGATTAGTCAAGCTAAAAAAAAAAAAAAAAGGCAGAGTTAACATTAAAAACCAAAATGAGGTATACGTCTCAGTTGTTTGGCACTGAAATAGGAAAAGTAAGCCCAAGAAACAGCATTAAGACTGGCTGCACACAAATTAGAGAAAACAAGCTCAATACATTTGTTTATTCAAGAAACAAGTATTTTTTAGCATCTGCAATGCAAGTGAAGCAGACACAGTTGCTGCCCTCTTAAAGCACACGTTCTCATTGGTGGAAATGGCATTAACCAAATAATCACACGCGTGCATATGTAATGACAGAATGAGAAAAGCACTATGAAAAACAAGCATGAAGGACCTTGAGAGGATAATTGAGGGGCCTAATTTAGATTGAGGAACCAAAGAGGGGCTTTCAGAAGTAGCGACATATTTACGCTAAGACCTAAAGGATGAGCAACAGTAAGGCAGAGGAAACAGGATATATAAATAAATGCCCTGAAGCAGAAGAGAGACTGATAAACTAAGGAAAGTGAAATGTCGTACGTGTGGAGTGTGGTGAGAGAGGGAGAACACCAGAAGTTGAAGATGTAGCCAGACTCTAAAGTAAAATAGAAATCCACTCAGAGGAATAACATGATTCAATTTAAGTTTTCAAAAGATCACGATGACTGCTAACTGGAGAAAAAGTGGAACAAGAGTGGAAAATAGATCTCTTAGGAAACAACCACAATAGTTCAAGAACAAGATGATGGTACCTTAACTAGGGTATTGACACCAGAAGTTGAGGAAGTAGATAAATATGCCAAGTATTTCGGAAGTACAATTGACTGAATGAAGTGATGGAATGAATGGGGTTAAGGAAGGCAGATGAGGCAGAAAGAAATGACAGTTAATTACTAAGTTTCTAGAGTGAGCAATTGAGTGGACAAAAAGGTATCACTAATATAGGAAATATCAATAAAACTGACTTGGGGAGAAAATCAGGGGAATTCAGTTTGAGGAATAAAAATAAGGAGATTTTTGTGAAACATCCAAGAAGAGGTATCCGCTAGGAAACTGGACATCTAAATAAGGATCTGGGCTAAAGTCATAAAGTTGAGAACTGTCATCAACTAGACAGTATATAAGTCATTGGAGCACATAACATCATCTAGAGTTTGGAATGTAGGTTAAGAGAAGAAAAGGATCCTGCAGCAAACCGTAAACACTATGTCATTTACATAGGAGGAAGGGTGGAAGAGAAGTAGACAAAGGCATAAAGTAGCACTCAAAGAGGTATGAAAAAACCAAAAGAGTGTGTTATCATAAAAGCAAAGAGAAGAAAATGTTTCAAAAAAAAAAAGAACATAATTTCTATTAATATTACTAAAAGTTCTTGTAAAATAAAAACTTTAGTGTCCAACGAATTTGACAAAATAGAAATCACTGGGGTCCTTCCTTAGCAAGAGCAGTTCAGATGGAAAGTGAGAGACAAAAGGTGGACGAAATGAATACGGAAGAATTGATGGAGGAGAATTCCATTAAATGTGATTTATGAGAAATGCAGCATTCCCACTCAGAACATAGCATGTCATTCCAATTATTCAGACGACAGTCTTCAGTAACACTTTAGTGTTTTCTTCATATAAGCCTTAAGGTTTTCTTTTTGTATGTATTTTTGGTTGTTTTAGGTTTTCAATTCTTATGAGTGGGTTCTTTTAAAAACTCTTTTAAAAGAAACACAACTTTATCATATACACACACACATATCCTGATAAGATTGGCTTTTGTCAATAATAATGAACACATTCATTTATACTTTAATTTTATATTTCTGTTTACGTTCTTACATTTTTAATATTTTTCATTTTTTGTTTACATTTATATTTCCACTAGTTATTGTCTCAACTATTTGTTTCAGAATGTAAAGGTACACTATGAGATATACAAAGAATTCTAAACTAGTATAGCATATATTAATAAGCAAAAAAAACGAAAAGCATAACTTACCATCTCTGAACTAGAACTGAAACAACTATCTGTGGGCCTTGGAGAGTAACTGGTAGACCAACTACTCTGTGAAGTCTCAAGATCTGAAAACGAACATTTAACTCATGAAGAATGGTATTTATTAATACTCTACTAAATATATACACAGGCAGCAGATATCAGCTGGTAACATAAGTTTAGCTAACATACTGCAGAGCATTTTAAAAGTGTGCCAAAACTAGTTAAAACTTGAGAAACTCCGCATCTTGAATTTCTGACAGAGTATTACGGGTTTATTCTACACTTAAAAGTTTTTCATCTACAAGTAAAATAAGGGTACATAAGGCAAGAAAGGAGAACAGAGAAAATTCAATTGATTTTTTCTAATATACGAACAATGTTTTATGAACAAATAATTTAAATAATAATTTAAAGTGTCAACCTACAGGAAGGAGGAATAAGGCAATTTATTAAGTCCAAAAGCACCAGATATTTGCTAATCTAATAAACGAAGCTTCCTTGTACAATAAAAGCTGTATTTAAAAAATCAACTCAAAGCATCCAGTCCGATATTCTTTCATTATGTGCTTAATGTGTTCTCTTATGATAGCAAGTAAAGTTTAAAAATAGGCCTGAGAAGTAGGTCATGACTCCTCACAATGCATAAATACTGTAGACCAAGAGGGACGTGCATTCACACTAAAGTAGCAACAAAAACAACAAAAAGTACCTGCCACCAAATCTAACAAGAGACATGCAGAATCTACTTGAGGAAAACTTTAAAGTGCTTAAAGGTGTTCTAAACAACTATTAAAGATACAAAATTAGGCTGAATTAACAAAAAGACATCCCTTGTTCTTAGATAGGTCTACTCAACATCATTAGTATGATAATCCACACTAAATCAATATATACACTTAGCATTTTCCTTATAAAACTAAAATATTTCTTTGGAGCTACACAAGTTGATTTTAAAGTTTATATAAAAAATAATCAAAATTAGCCAGAAAAATTCTTTAAAAAGTACAAAGGGAGGTGTAACTGTTTTAGAAATTAAGCATACTATAAAGCACTTACCATAAAAATAGTACAGTATTAGCACACAAAGATTAGGAAAGACCAGTAGAACAGTAAAGAAAGCCCAGCACATATGAAAAGTTAGTACATAAAAAAGGTGGTATCACAAATGCCTAGGGAAAAGATGCATTTTAAAAACCTGAATCAATACACATCTCACACCTTAAATCACAATAAACTCTAAATGGATTAAAGATTTAAGTGTAAAAATATAAAATCATACTAACGCTAGAAGAAAACATTAAGTGAATTCATTTAACCTGGGAGTGTAGAGTCTTTCTAATTAAATCCAGAAGTATAAAAGAAAAGATGAATAAAATCAACCACATAAAAAAATACATTAATCCTTTGGCAAAGCAGGAGATATCATAAGCAAAGTCAAAACAAATCTAAAACCAATAATAAACTAGGAGGAAATATTTGTGACATATCACAAAGACCTAAATCTCTTTAATATATAAAGAGTTCTTAAATATCAAGAAAAAAATACCAAAAATTCAATTGGTCAAAAGACATGAATGGAGACTTTAAAGAAAAAGAAATGAAAACAGACATTAAATATTTTTAAAAGACGCTCAACTTCACTTACAGAAAAAGAAAAGCAAACTTAAACTGCCATCTATCCGTCTGTCTACCTATCTATTTTTATAAAACTCACAAAAATTCCCAAGTTTGAACACAATCCCTATTGGTGAGGCTGTGGAATAAAAAGGCACATTTCTGGTGAGATTGCCAAATGATGCAACAGGGAATTTGGTAATATCTATCAAAATTGAATTTTGGCAATAATAACTACACAAAAAAACAATGTATCTCCCCTTTGACACAGCAATGCTACTCCTAGAAATTACCCTGAAAATGTACCTCCATAATTAAGAAACATATACACAAAGTTGTTCACCAAGCATTGTTTATAAGAACACAATACTGGAAACAAGCCAAATGTCCACCAACAGGGCATGACTGAATAAACTATAGCCCATCCACATAATAGATTACCAAATTGTCATAAATAAGGGATGAAGAAATGTCTAGTACTAAGATGGAGAAATCTATAAGAAACTTACTAAATAAATGAATCCATTTAATTCATCTATAAAATATCCTATATTACACAAAATATCCTATACTACATTTAAGTGAGAAAAGTGGAGAACTAAGACTCATGTGAATATGTGTGTTTATATATTCTTAGGCTTTATTTTGAAGAAGAACAGAACACAACAAAACATAGTAAAATGATAAACCATAAACCAATAAAAAAGTTACTCATATGAGGCAAAAGGAAATAGGGCAGACAAGATAGGATAGAAACCAGACTACTGGTTTACACTTCAAAAATTTAAATTAAATCCAAAAGAAAAAAGTTGATAAAGATTTCTAGGTATCCTAGCAAAGTAGATATCCGAAAGAATCATTCTATCACAGAATATCTAAAAAGTACCACAAACTATTTTTCATAAAAAGACAGTATAGACTAAAATGACCACTCAAATATGAAGTATTTGCTACACACAGCCTACAAGCAATTAGAATCTAGTATATATATATGAAAGATATATAGGATATATACATATATATCTACACATGGAAAAGATATATCCTATAAGGAAAGCCAAACTTTCTAAAAGAAATATGACCAATAGACATGAAAGATATTTCACAGATAAACAGGGGTGGCAAATCAACCTAATTAATAATGGGAAATATAAATTAAAATTACAATGAAATACCAGATTCCAACAATGATAAAAAGCTGATCCAGTGTTAGTGAGAATATGGAACAACTAAGAGTCTTAGCTCCTGCAAGTGGGAGTTTAAACTGGCACAACTACTTTATAAAACAATTTTGTATTACCTAGAATAGATGAAGATGCGCATAACATTTGAACTAGCCAATTCTACTCCTTGACTCATATTCAAGAGAAATTTTTTATACATGTGTCCCAGGAGAAATGTCAAGAATTGTCCAAGTAGCATTGTTTATTATAGCAAAATATTCAAAACAATCTAAATAACCAATGCCAGAAAATGTATAAATTGAGGTACATTCACACAACAGAAGGTTGCATAGCAGTAAATAAATAATGAAGTATATTAGAGTCACAAATATCAGAGTGGGTGAACAAAGAAAAGCAAGTTGCAGCAAAATATATAGCATTTGCCTCAATCTGTGAACAGTTCAAAACCAAGCAATGTAAAAGTCTATGTGTGATACCATAAAAACAAATTCAGGATAATAGTTACCTCTAGGGGGCAGGATAGGAAATGCAATTGAGAAGATCTTCAAATGTACTGATTACGTATTATTTCTTAAGCTACAAAGTGAGTACAAGGGTATCTATTTTACTATTATTCGCTAAAATGTACATATATGTTACATATATTCATCATGTATAACACATTTTATAAAAGATAAAAGTAGTTTTGAAGACAATTGCATTACTAGTATATTCTAAGATATCTAGGAAACATATTTGCTGGAAAAAAACTAAAAAAAAAGCACTCAAAACAATTTCCACTTAAATGTTAGTTTTTTTAAAAGAAAAAAATTCACTTATACTGACAGACTTTCTTAGTAGAGGTTGGCCTGCCTTTTAAAGAACACGTTCCTCCTTTTTCCATCAGAATCTAAAAGAAAAATAAAATTTAAGAACTCCTAAGTATACACAATAATATCCACTTATAGCTCCCTTTTCACCCCACCAAATCATTTTACAGTACTCTTCCTTCATATTACTTTAATTCCACAAAGATAATTTTAAACTCCCAAAGAAAAATTTGCCTATGACAAACAATAAAACAAAACAAAATTGAAATTCATTTAGAAACAGCAAGCAACAGAAGAGACACTTGATAAGAAATGAATTGACAAAAAAGAAAGGATTCAGGTAATCATAACAAATGCAGCTGAAAAAAGGAAAAGATACTAAAGCAATTTGGAGATTTATTCTGTTTTTCTTTTTCTAATTTGTTAAGTTGGATATCAGTTCATTTATTTTCAGGTTTTTTAAATAGTAAAAGCTCTTAGAGGTGTCAATTTTCTACAGAACACACCATTGGTTTTGGTTTTCATCAATTTCTATGTAATTTGTAATTTATTTTCATTTCCTTTTCTTTTTTTCTTTTTCAAAACCAGAGTGTTTCTTAATTTTCAAGAAGATAAGGGAGGTTAAGCAACTTCTTTTCCTCTTCTTTAGTTCTAATTTAATGAATTTTTTATTAGAGAATATGGCTATGAATCTCTCCTTAGATAAATCTCTTAGACTTTCTTTGTGGCTTACTACATGAATTAGGTTTGCAAATATAGTAGGGACTTATAGAAAACATATATTCTCTGTTGGTGGGATATACAGTTTTTAATAGACAGATAGGTAGCATAAAGGAGAAACCATCTAGTTGTTCACCAAATATGTTTCCCTTTCCTTGTAAGCATACAGCTAAAACACATTTCCTACCCTCCCCTGGAGTTGGTTTGGACACGTGATTTAAGTTCTGGTCATGGGCAAAGTGGTGTACACCACTGCCAGTGCTGGCCCATAAAAATTTTCTCCACAATCCTCCACTTCCTTTTCCCTTCCGCTATACCCAGTATCAACAAGTTGGAAACCTACCAGTTGAAGATACCAGAGTCCCTACCAGCTTGGAGCCCTGAATAACTTTGTCGAGCAAAGCCTCTTTTCTAACCTCACTATTTAATCATTTAAAAAGCCTTGTACATTCAACTCTTAGAATATTCAAGCCCCAAACCTGCACCAGTAAGACACAAGCTGAGAAAGCTATATAGACCCCCAAGACAGGCAAACACTCCAATATCCACTTCAGATCTGTTGATAGAGGATAACAGACAAATAAAATGGTCCCAAAGAGAAGAAACTAAATTATTTAAGGAATTTCCCCATCCTCTAGGATAGCAAGATTTTCACACAATGTCTGCCCAGCAGGATTTCATGATCGGTATGGATCAGTAACTCTGTATCACCTCTTCTTCTCCTTTCTGAATGGGCTTTTCATTGAATTTTTACTCTCCTTGTTCCAATAATATATATTTTATTTATATATATCTTGCCATCTTTTTATTTTTAACCTCTATTATTATGTTCTACATGTTTCTTGGAAAACTATAAAGATTATTTTTTTCTTCTCCATTTGATATTCTTGGAATCTTGTTAAGAAAAATCAACCTCTTTATATTTCATATATTAATTGCTAAGCAGGTTTCATTCCTTACATTTTACCTTTCCCATTTATCTAAACGTTATTTCATTCTTTCCCATCTTGATCAGGTTTCCTAGTGTGGCATCCCCACTCCCTTGAATTCTGAATATCTTCTACGTGTCTTTATTTCTCTAGTGATTACCTTCCCATTGGTAACAACCATAATTTAAATCTTATTCCTCTACTACTTTAAAATTAAATAAGTTCCAGTTCAAGATGGCAATGTAGGAGGATCCTGAACTCACCTCCTCCCACAGACACACCAAATCTACAGCTACATACAGAACAACTTCCTCTGAAAGAAACCCCAAAACAAGCTCAGAGACTCCTATACATCAGGGGAATGAGAAAAAACCCACAGTCAAATGGGTAGGAGAGGCCGAGACACAATCTTACATAAACCCCACCCTGGGCATGGTGATCCACAACCAGGAGGGAACCCACAACTCTGAGCTTCTCCCCAAGGAGTGAATGGCTTGACCCTCATATCTGGTACTTGAACTTTTAAGACCTTCACCAAAGAGATAAGCCCCCAAAACGTCAAGTTGTGAAAGCCAACAGGGCTTGTGTCCATGAGACCCACAAGGCTACACGGAACTGAAAAACAGTTCCTAAAGGGCTCGCACAGGCTCACCATGCTGCACCCCAGGGCCTAGAGCAGAGGCAGCTCACTGACTATCCAGTCTTTCTGTGAAACAAGCCTATTAGCTTATCCTCATAGCTGCAAACTAAGAGTCAGGCTTCTAATTAAACTCACATCTAAGGGCTGACTGTAATCCTCTCCAGTGAACTCGGAGGCTGGGTACCATCTTTCCACTCTCCCGCTGCCTCGCTCATGGTCACCAGTACCTTGCAGAATGGAGCTTACATTGGAGGGTCCCACAGGACTGTAACAAATGGAGAAAGAGTTCCTAACTGGCTACCCTCCAGGGCAAAGCAAAGAGACTGTAGATTGAATCGCACCCCAATCCTTCTGTGAGAGAAGCCTATTTGCTTATCCTAAATCTTTGGCCTAAGGAGCAGGCTTCTAATTTAACACACATCTACAGGCCTACTGAAATATTCTCCTAAGACCATAGAGCCCAGCGGGCACCATCTTCACAGTCCAACTCTGCCTTGCTCCAAGTCACCAGTATCTCCCAGTAAAGACCTTGTGCACATTGTCTGGAGGCCCAGTTTTCGCAGCTGCCACCCATGGGATGCCCCTTGATCAGCTGGCTCTGGTAGCCAACAAGGCTTTGAAGGGGATCAGAATTGGCCATCTGAGCCAGCCCTGATGGCCTAGTGGTTGAAGTTCGTGTGTTCCACTTTGGTGGTCTGGGTTTGGTTCCCGGGCATGGAACCACATGGCTCGTCTGTCAGCAGCCATGCTGTGGCGGCAGACCACATAGAAGAACTAAGACTTACAACTAGAATATACAACCATGCACTGAGGCTTTGGGGAGGGGAAAAAAAATGAAAGAGAGAGGAAGATTGGCAATAGATGTTAGCTCAGGGCAAATAAAAAAAAAAAAAAAGAATTTGCCACCCCAAAATGTGTCTCTTTGCCTTGATTATTTTAAGGACAAAAGAGTCTTTGACTCTTTGAAAGAAATTCTGACCTTCCCCCTAACTGCCTAAAAGAATTTAAGATAAAAGGGCCTGTCCCAGGAAGGAGATATCACCATAGATAATTCTAGGTGTGGTAGACAGAAAGACATCTAGCAAGGGCCGTTTTATCAAAAGATCTCTTTCAGTTTCCATTGTCTACAGATGGCCCAGCAAACACTTGTTTATCAAACATTTGCATTTCCATCGTCATGTAAATTGCCTTCCTCTCCTTTGAAGTCCCAAACCACTACCCCCAATATCCTCCTTTATCTTTAGCTGAAGATGGTATTCAGGTGGCAATTTCAGCCACTCCAGCAAGATTTTCCTGGGTTTCTCCCATGTACATATGTTATCAAACTTTGATTTTCTCCTCTTATTCTGTCTCATGTCAATTTAATTCTTAGACCAGCCAGAAGGACCCAGAGGGTAGAGGAATTGTTTTCCTCCCCTACAGTTTACGTTCACAGGTCCCACAGGACTATAATGAACAAAGAAAGAGTTCCTAACCAGCTACCGGTCCAGGGCACAGCAGTGAGGCAGCAGACTGAAATGCCCGTCTTTCTGTGAAAGAAGCCTATTAGCTTATCTTCATACCTGTGGCCTGAGGGACAAGCTTCTAACTAAGCACAGACCTAGGGGCTAACTGCAATCCTCTCCAGAGACCAGGAAGCCCAATGGTTACCATCTTCACACTCTCCATCTGTCCCACCCTAGGTTGCTAATGTCTCCAAGAAAGGAGATTGTGCACATATCTAGCACCAGGGTTTCTGTGTCAGCTGCCCAAAAGACACATCCCTTGATAGCCTGGCTCTGGTGGCCAGCAGGGCTTGTGTTCATAGATTCAACAGGATGTCAGCAAACAAACAGTTCTTATATGGCTATCACACCAGGGCTCAGTGCAGACGAGCACACAGAAATGCTCATGTCAAAGTCTTCCCATGAATGAGGTATATTTACATACTTCAAAAGCTGCTGCATCAGGGTCCAGTTTCCAATTAGACTGAATCTAGATGTTGACTGAGATCTTCCCTATTGGGACACCGGCAGGTTTTTGCACACCCTCAAATACTGGGAGCCACTAAAAATAAAGTAGACTGCTTGAACAACCACAAAGGTTTGAGAGACAACCAAGAGCTACAGCAGGGTTGAAACATAAGGTTCATCTCCTGCACGAGGCCACTTCTTCAAGACTAGAGAGGTGGCTGTTTTACAGAATGCATGGAAACCAACACAGAGAATCAAGGAAAATAAAGAAACAGAAGATGACATTCCATATGAAAGAACAAGATAAAGCCTCAGAAAAAGACCTTCATGAAATAAGTGATTTACCTGATAAAGAGTTCAAATTAGCCATCATAAAGATGCTCACCAAGGTCAGGAGAAAAATACACGAACAAAGGGAGAATTTCAACAAAGAGAACATAGCGTAGAACGTATAAGAAAAACACCAAAAATAAATCACAGAGCTGAAAAATACAATAGAAAGGTACAAAAGAAGACTAGATGAAGCCAAAGAAAGGATCAGTGAACAAAAAGACAGGGTAGTGGAATTTACCCAATCAGAGGAGCAAAAAGAAAAAGGAATGAAAAAGAATGAAGATAGCACAAGGAACTTATTGACAACATCAAGTGGACCAATATTTGTATTATAGGGGTCCCAAAAGAAGAAAGGGGCAGAAAATTTATCTAGAGAAATTATGACTGAAACTTCCCTAACGTGGGGAAAGAAACAGACATCCGGATCCAGGAAGCCCAGAGAGTTCCAAATGAGATGAACTCAAAGAGACCTCACCAAGACACATTATAATTAAGTTATCAAAAGTTAAAGACGAGGAAAGAATCTTAAAAACAGCAAGATAAAAACAACTTGTTACATCCAAGGAAACCCTCATAAGACTATTAGCAGATCTTAAGCAGAAACTTTGCAGGCCAGAAGGGAGTGGCACAACATATTCAAAGTGCTGGAAGAAAAAAACTGCTAGTCAAGAATACCCTACCCAGCAAAGCTGTCCTTCAGAATAGAAGGATAGATAAAAACTTTTCCAGACAACCAAAAGCTAAAAGAGTTTATCATCACTAGACTGGCCTTACAAGAAATGCTAAAGGGACTTTCAGCTAAACCGAGAGGGCCCTAAATCAGTAACAGGAAAACATATAAAATTATAAATCTTACTGGCAAAGGTAACTATATAGTAAAATTCAGAATAATCTAATGTTGTAGGTGATGGGTTAATCACTTATAAAGCTAGTATGAAGGTTAAAAGACAAAAGTACTAAAAATAACAACTACAATGATTTGTTAATAAATACACAAGATAAAAAGATATAAGTTGTGACATCAAAAACATAAAACTTGAGAGGGCAGTAAAAATTTAGATCTTTAGAATGCATTCAAACTTAAGTTTTTAAGAACTTAGAATGTTATAAGTTGTTTTACATAAGCCTCATGGTAACACAAAGAAAAAACCTACAGTAGATACACAAAAGATAAAGAAAAAGGAATCCTAAGCACACCATTACAGAAAATCACAAAGAAAGAAAAAAAGAAAAAACAAAGGAATTACAAAACAGTCAGAAAAAAATGAACAAAATGGCAAGTCCACACCTATTAATAATTACTTTAAATGTAAATGGACTAAATTCTCCACTCAAAATATATGGAGTGGCTAAATAGACTGAAAAAACAAGATCCATCTATATGCTGCCTATAAGAAACTCACTTCAGAGGTAAGGACACACACAGTCTGAAAGTAAAGGGACAGAAAAAGATATTCCATGCAAATGAAAACCAAAAAAAACCTGGCATAGCTATACATATATCACACAAAATAGACTTTAATACAAAGAGACTTAGAGACAAAGAGAGTAATAAGAGACAAAGAAGGTCATTATATAGTCATGCACCACATAAAAACGTTTCACTCAACAACAGACTGTGTATACAACAGTGATCCTTTAAGAAAAGTAACATATAGTCTAGGTGTGTAGCAGGCTATACCATTGAGGTTTGTGTAAGTACTGTAAGAGAGGAAGAAATTTTCCTCTACTCTTCTAGGTTTTTCTGGCTGATCTAAAAATTAAATTGACACGAGGCAAATTAACAGGAGAAAAACAAAAGTTTAATAACATATACACATGTGAGAAACACAATAAAACCAAGTAACTAGCCAAAGCCTTCACCTTAAATATCATCTTCAGGTAAAGACAAAATAAGATGTTGGAGATGAAGAGAGTCAGGGACTTCAAAGGGAAAGAAGACAATTCACAGGTAAGTGAAAAGGAGCAAATGCTTAGAAAACAAGTGTTTGGCCAGAGAAACAGAAAAACACAGAAGGGAGTCCAAAAATCAGGCTTTTCTAGGTGCCTTCCTGTCTATCACCTAGTTCATGTTATGCTAAGGTGATAGCTTGCTTCCTGAGACAGCTCTTTTTAATCTGAATTCTTTTAGGCAGTTAAGGGGTAGGTTACAAGACAAACTTTCTAAGTCTTTTTTTCTCAAAAATAGTCAGCATAAAACAATCCTCATGTTAAAGAGACACATTTTGGGATGGCAAATTTTGTTCCCCTTTAGTATGCTCTATGAGGTTCTCACAATGATGAAATTGCCTACTGATGTATTTCTCAGAATGTATCCTGTCATTAAGCAATGCATGACTGCATAATAAAAAAGGGGTGAATCCAACAAAAGGATATGACATTTGTAAATATTTATGCACTCAACACAGGAACACCAAAATAAATAAAACAAATATTAACAGACCTAAAGAGAGAATATATACAACAATACAACAGTAGGGGACTTTAATACCCCGCTTTCATCAAAGGATAGATCATCCAGTCAGAAAATCAATAAAAACATATTGGCCTTACATGGCACTTTAGACCAGATAGACCAAACATACATACACAGAACATTCCATCCACAAGCAACAGAATACACATTCTTCTCAAGCACACAAGGGACATTCTCCAGGATAGGCCATATCTTAGGCCACAAAACAAATCTTAATAAATTTAAGAAGACTGAAATCACATTAAACATGTTTTCTAACTGCAGTGACGTGAAACTCAAAATCAATTACAAGAAGAAAACTGGAAAATTCACAAATATGTGGATATTAAATAACATGCTCCTGAACAACTAATGGGTCAAAGAAGAATCAAAAAAGAAATTAAAAAATATCTTGAGACAAATGAAAATGGAAATTCAACATACCAAAACTTATGGGATGCAACAAGAGCAGTTCTAAGATGGAAGTTCCTGGTGATAAATGCCCACATTAAGAAACAAGAAAGATCTCAAATAAACAACACAGCTTTACACCTCAAGGAACAAGAAAATGAACAAACTGAACCTAGTTAGTAAAAGACGGAAATAACAAAGATCAGAGTGAAAATAAATGAAATAGACACTAAAAGACACTAGAAAAGATCAATGAAACTAAGAGCTGGTTTTTTGAAAAGACAAACAAAATTGTCAAACCATTAGCTAGACTTAACAAGAAAAAAGAGAGAGGACTCAAATAAATAAAATCAGAAATGAAAGAAAAGCCATTACAACTGATATCACAGAAATAAAAAGCATCATAAGACACCATTATGATTAATTATACAACAACAAACTGGACAATCTAGAAGAAAAAGATAAATTTCTAGAAACATACGACCTACCAAGACTAATTCATGAAGCAATAGAAAATATGAATAGACTTATTACTAGTAAAGATATCAAACCAGTAATCAAAAACTTCCCAATGTCAAAACTCCAGGACCAATGGCTTCCACTGGTGAATGCTGCCAAACATTCAAAGAAGAATTAATACCTATCCTTCTCAAACTATTTCAAAAAAGAGAAGAGGAGACAACTCTTCCAAACTCCTTTTATGAGGCCAGCATTACCCCGATATCCAAACTAGTCAAGGACACCACAAGAAAAGAAAATCACAGGACAATATCCCTGATGAACATACATACAAAAATCCTCAATAAAACATTAACACTTCAATCTAGGTGAATGGCACTATCCCATCAACTACCCATTTACCCAAATAATAAATCCAGGTCTCCTTCAATGTTTTCCTTCTCCCTTAACTAATCAACAACAACTATCAAATCAAGATCTTCTAAATCTTTGTGATAGCTCTTCCCTCATTTCCATCCTTACTTACACTGCTCAACTTCAAGCCCTCATTATTTTTTGCCCTGCCTTGAGTCATGCCACTTCTCAAATCTCTCATTGTTGCTAGAGTCAACTTTTTAATACTCAGATGTCATCAAACTCCTCTACTAAAATTTTTTCAGTGGCTCTGTTTGGTGACAGAAAATAAAACTGGTATATGTCATGTAAAGTCTTTTATGACCTAGCCCTTTATATTGTCTAGAATTATCTTTTGCCATTCCGCCATCGCTTGTAATTTACACTATAGTAGTACCAATAACAACAACTGGAATGAAGTTACTTTGCAGCTTCTAAAATAAGCTATACTCTCTCACTTGTTAGTTTCTATCTATGTTGCTTCTTCATAGTATGAAGGCAGTTTGTCCATTTGGTAAACTTATTAATTGATATCCAGATCAAAAGTTTTCTCCTCTATTACATCTTCCTCCTGACTAGCCATGAAACTTAGAATTATTTTTTACTTGTCTCCCACTGCCCTTTGTACAAACCCCAATTGGAGCAATTTATCTAAATGTATTATATTTTTTTCTGTTTCTGTCTAGACCATAGCTTCCTAAAAACAGGTCCCATGTCCCTTCATCTCTGTACCTTGCAGAGTCTAGTGCATAACACAATATAAGCTTCATAAGAACAAAAACTCTTTCTTCACCACTGAATCTTCAGTGTTTAGCATATAGGAGAACGACAATAAATTCTATTAAATGAATTCATGATATGTACTCAATGTACATACTGAAGACAAAAAGACAAAACAATTAATATAGTTGAAAATATACAGTCAGATAAGACAAAAGTTTGAATCCTGGCTCAAATGTGTAACTGTGAACAAGTTATTTAATCTTTCTGAACTTGAGTCTCTTTTGCTGTGAAGAGCTTACAGGATCCGGCTCTTGTAGATTAGAACTAAGTGAAACAGAAACTAGTGACCTACTCAACAAGGAATTCAAGCAAAATATCATGAGGATGCTCACAGATATGTGGAGAAGAATGGATGAACACAGTGAGCACATCAGCAAAGACTTGGAAGATATAAAAAAAAAACAATCAGAAATGAAGAATACAATACTCAAAATGAGAAATTCACTCGAGGGACTCAATAACAGAGTAGAGGAAGGAGAAGAATGGATCAGCGAACTAGATGAAAGACTAGAGGAAATCACCGAAGCAGAACAGAAAAGAGAAAAAAGAATTAGACAGAATGAGAAGAGAGTAAGGGAACTCTGGGACAATATCAAGCATGCTAACATTCGGATTATAGGGGTCCCAGAAGGAGAAGAGAGAGACAAAGGGACAGAAAGTTTATTTGTAGAAATAATAGAGGAAAATTTTCCTAACCTGAGGAAGGAAACAGACATCCAACTTCAGGAAGCACAGAGAGCTCCAAACAAGAGAAGCCCAAAGAGGCCCACACCAAGACATATTATAATCAAAATGTCTAAAATTAAAGACAAAGAGAGAATCCTAACAGCAGCAAGAGAAAGGCCGCAAGTGCCATATAAAGGGAAGCCCATCAGACTATCAGTGGACTTCTCAGTCGAGACCCTACAGGCAAGAAGAGAATAGCACGACATATTTAAAGGCTAAACGGAAAAAAACCTACAACCAAGAATACTCTATCCATCAAGGTTGTCATTCAGAATGGAAGGAGAGATAAACAGCTTCCCAGACAAGCAAAAATTAAAGGAGTTTATCACCAAGAAACCAGTTCTGCAAGAAATGCTGAAGGGACTTATTTAAGCGGGAAAGCAATAACCACAAATAGAGATAAAAAAAAATTATCAAAAAAACCCAAAACAACAACAACAAAAGACAGGCAATAAAATCACTAGTAAGGTAAAAGGACAGTAAAGGCAGCAGATCAACTACCTGTGAAGATAATATGAAGGTTAAAAGACAAATGTACTAAAATCACCTATTTCAATGATAAGAGGGTAATAGATAGACACACACTAAACACAAGACTATATATAATGTGAAAAACATAATGTGGGAGGAGGGGAGTGAAAAAGTAGAGCTTTTAGAAAGAGGTCAAGCTAAAGAGTCTATCTACTCAATATAGACTGTTACATGCACAGTATATTAAATAGGATCCTCATGGTAACCACAAACCAGAAACCTATAACAAGCAGGACAAAAAGTAAGACAAAAGAAATCAAACATATTACTAAAGATAACCATCAAACCACAAGGGAAGAGAGCAAGAGAAAAAGAAAGGAACTGAGAAGAACTACTAAAACACCCAAAAAAAGAAAAAGTGACAAAATGGCAATAAATACATATTTATCAATAACTACTTTAAATGTCAATGGACTAAATGCTCCAATCAAATGCCATAGGGTGGCCAACTGGATAAAAAAACAAGATCCATGTATATGCTGCATACAAGAGACACACTTCAGACCTACAGACACTCACAAACTGAAAGTGAAAGGATGGAAAAAGATATTCCATGCAAATGGCAAAGAAAAGACAGCAGGGGTAGCAATACTTATATCAGACAAAATAGACTTTAAATCAAAAACTGTAATAAGAGACAAAGACGGGCACTACATAAAGATAAAGGGAACAATCCAACAAGAAAATATAACACTTGTAAATATCTACGCACCCAACATAGGAGCACCTAAATATATAAAGCAACTATTAACAGACATAAGAGGAGAAATAGACAGTAACACAATAATAGTAGGGGACTTTAACACTCCACTTACACCAATGGATAGATCATCCAAACAGAAGATCAATAAGGAAACACTCGCCTTAAAGGACACATTAGACCAGATGGACTTAGTAGATATATACAGAACATTCCATCCAAAAACCACAGAGTACACATTCTTTTCAAATGCCCATGGAACATTCTCCAGGACTGATCACATATTAGGCCACAAAACAAGTCTCAATAAATTTAAGAAGATCGAAATAATACCGTGCATCTTTTCTGACCACAAAGGTATGAAACTGGAAATCAACTACAGAAAGAAAACCAGAAAAGCCACAAAAATGTGGAGATTGAACAAAACGCTACTGAACAATGATTGGGTCAATGAAGAAATCAAAGAAGATATCAAAAAATTCCTGGGGACAAATGAAAATGAAAACATGACACGCCAAAATCTGTGGGATACAGCAAAAGCGGTTCTACAAGGGAAGTTTATAGCAATTCAGGCCTACCTCAACAAAGAAGAAAAATCCCAAATAGACAATCTAAAAGCATACCTAAAGGTACTGGGAAAAGAACAACAAACAAAGCCCAAAATCAGAAGGAAGGAAATAATAAAAATCAGAGCAGAAATAAATGAAATAGAGACTAAGAAAACAATAGAAAAAATTAATGAAACCAAGAGCTGGTTCTTCGAAAAGATAAACAAAATGGACAAACCCTTAGCTAGACTCACCAAGAAAAAAAGAGAGAAGGCTCAAATAAATAAAATCAGAAATGAAAGAGCAGAGATTACAACGGACACCTCAGAAATACAAAAGATAATAAGAGAATACTATGAAAAGCTATACGCCAACAAATTGGATAATCTAGAAGAAATGGATAAATTCTTAGAAACATACAACCTTCCAAAACTGGACCAAGAAGATGTAGAAAATTTGAATAGACCGATCGCCAGTAAGGAGATCGAAACAGCAATCAAAAACCTCCCAAAAAATAAAAGTCCAGGACCAGATGGCTTCCCTGGTGAATTCTACCAAACACTCAAAGAAGAGTTAATACCTATCCTTCTCAAACTCTTCCAAAAAATTGAAGAGGAGGAGAGGCTTCCTAACTCCTTCTACGAAGCAAACATTATCCTGATACCAAAACCAGACAAGGACAACACAAAAAAAGAAAATTACAGGCCAATATCACTGATGACCATCGAGGCAAAAATCCTCAACAAAATACTAGCATATCGAATACAACGATACATTAAAAAGATCATACATCATGATTAAGTGGGATTCATTCCGGGGATGCAGGGATGGTTTAACATCTGCAAATCTAACAACGTGATACACCACATTAACAAAATGAAGAATAAAAATCACATGATCATCTCAACAGATGCAGAGAAAGCATTTGACAAGATACAGCATCCATTTATGATAAAAACTCTAAATAAAATGGGTATAGAATACCTCAACATAATAAAGGCCATATATGACAAACCCACAGCAAATATCATTTTCAATGGAGAAAAACTGAAAGCTATCCCTCTAAGAACAGGAACCAGACAAGGATGCCCGCTGTCACCACTCTTATTTAACATAGTATTGGAAGTCCTAGCCAGAGCAATCAGGCAAGAAAAAGAAATACAAGGGATCCACATTGGAAAAGAAGAAGTGGAACTGTCACTCTTTGCAGACGACATGATTTTATATCTAGAAAACCCTAAAGAGTCCACTAAAAAACTTTCAGAAATAATAAAGGAATATAGTCAAGTTGCGGGATATAAAATCAATGTACAAAACTCAGTTGCGTTTCTATACACTAACAACGAAGTAGCAAAAAGAGAAATTCAGAATACAATCCCATTTACAATTGCAACAAAAAGAATAAAATACCTATGAATAAACTTAACCAAAGAGGTGAAAGATCTCTACACCGAAAACTATAAAACGTTGAAAGAAATCGAAGAAGACACAAAGAAATGGAAAGATAGTCCGTGCTCTTGGATTGGAAGAATTAACATCGTTAAAATGTCCATACTTCCTAAAGCAATCTATAGATTCAACACAATCCCTATCAAAGTTCCAACAACATTTTTTACAAAAATAGAACAAAGAATCCTACAAGTTATATGGAACAACAAAAGACCCCGAATAGCCACAGGATTCCTGAGAAAAAAGAACAAAGCTGGAGGTATCACACTCCCTGATTTCAAATTGTACTACAAAGCCATAGTAACCAAAACAGCATGGTACTGGCACAAAAACAGACACACAGATCAATGGAACAAAATTGAGAGCCCAGAAGTAAACCCACACATTTATGGACAGCTAATATTCGACAAGGGAGCCAAGAGCATACAATGGAGAAAGGAGAGTCTCTTCAATAAATGGTGTTGGGAAAACTGGACAGCCACATGCAAAAGAATGAAAGTACACCATTCCCTTACACCATGCACAAAAATCAACTCAAAATGGATTAAAGACTTGAATGTAAGACCCGAAACCATGAGACTTCTAGAAGAAAACATAGGCTGTATGCTCTATGACATTGGTCTGAGCAGCATATTTTCAAGTCCCATGTCTGACCGGGCAAGGGAAACAAAAGAAAAAATGAACAAATGGGAGTACATCAAACTAAAAAGCTTCTGCACAGCAAAGGAAACCATCAACAAAACGAAAAGAGAACCTAACAATTGGGAGAAGCTATTTGCAAACCATATATCAGATAAGGGGTTAATATCCAAAATATACAAAGAACTTATATAGATCAACAACAAAAAAACCAACAATCCAATTAGAAAATGGGCAAAAGATCTGAAGAGAGATTTCTCCAAAGATATCCAGATGGCCAACAGGCATATGAAAAGATGCTCAACATCATTAGCTATCAGGGAAATGCAAATCAAAAGTACAATGAGGTATCACCTCACTCCGGTCAGAATGGCCATAAATAACAACACAGGAAACAACGAATGTTGGAAAGGGTGTGGAGAGAAGGGAACCCTTGTTCACTGCTGGTGGCAGTGCAAGCTGGTGCAGCCACTATGGAAAGCAGGATGGAGTATCCTCAGAAAATTAAGGATAGATCTACCATACGATCCAGCTATTCCACTGCTGGGTATTTATCCAAAGAACTTGAAAACACAAAGGCATAAAGATCCTTGCACCCCCATGTTCATTGCGGCATTATATACAATAGCCAAGACTTGGAAGCCACCTAGGTGCCCATCAAGGGACGAATGGATAAAGAAGATGTGGTATTTATACACGATGGACTACTACTCAGCCATAAGAAATGACGAAATCCGGCCATTTGTGACAATATGGATGGACCTTGAGGGTATTATGCTGAGTGAAATAAGTCAGAGGGAGAAAGTCAAATACCATATGATCTCACTCATAAGTAGAAGATTAAAAACGACAAAAAGAAAAAAAAAACACATAGCATTGGAGATTGGACTGGTGGTTACCACTGGGGGAGGCAGGAGGGCAAAAGGGGTGATTAGGCTCACATGGGAGAGGATGCACTATAATTAGTGTTCGGGTGGTGAACATGATGTAATGTACACAGAATTCGAAATATGATGTACATCCGAAAAAAATAAAAATTTAAAGAAATAAAGAAATAAATGCATCTAGATTGGTTTTTCTCAAATAAACACATTATAGTTTCTGAAAAGGCAATAATTTTATTTCTAGACCTAAACTATAATTTCCCCAGAGTAAGAAAAGTAGCCTAAAAAGAAATTTTTCAATAAAAGCTAACCTTAAATGAAAGTACACTGCAAATACTAAAATATGACATGAATTATCAACTGACTTAATTGGAAAGATAATGTAAAATGTACTTTACCTCACCAAGTCCAAAGTTCCACGACTGCTTAGAAGGCAATTCTTTCAAAGGGATGTTACCCCTAGGGTCACAAATAAGACAGTATTAAAGTTTGATTTATTCTCTCTGAAAATTATTGTTCTAAATTATGGTTCCCAAAGTTGGCTACAGATCAGAATTATAAGGAAAGCTTTTTAAAAAATACATAAGCTCCATCCTAACGGTGTGGGTCAAACTTGGTATTTTGTATTTTAAAATCACCCCCTTGAGTGATTCAGTTCTGCACCCAGCTTTGAGAACCATGTTCTAAAATCACTTTCATAAAGTACATTTTAAAATTCAAGGTCTAACATGCTAGTTTTCATTCATAAGTTTCTGAATACCTGGAAGTTTGACAGCAAAGAACCTAATTTTTTTACTTTATTAAATAAGTTGTGAATGTTTTATTTGTTGTGCCAATCCCATAAAAATGGCATATAGGTATTCTTTTTACAAATAGATATTTTAAATATTTCCATAAGAAAGTACTTCTAAAATAAAAACCTATTCTAATTCATGATTGTTAATTACCAAGATTTGACTAAACCACAATTATTACCAAGAAAGTTAGGACTATTCCAAAACTACAAGTTTTCTTTAATTAAGTATACCTGCAGTCCCATAAACTCTTGATATGTTTGCTTATGCCATTAGCATCTGAATTCTATTACTCCCTTGTTCTGATTCTATACTAACCAAGCCACCTTCCCACGGAGAGCTGCCAAAAATTAGAAAACATGCTTATCATGCCAGTAAACATTCCTATATAAGTAACCCTTCTATTTCTTACTGTAAATTAATAAATTGACATTCTGGTGAGTGTGTAAGTTTCTTGAACACATAAGTCAGTTTTCTCAAATCTAATTAACACTAAGATTCAGATAAGATGACGGCTTTGTGCTGGCAAATACGAGCACCATACTCTCAACTAGGGTGATATTACTAAGATTCTGACAACTGGTAAGCCTTTGTAGAGGCCAGTCTGCCCACTCTGAGACAGCAACACCCCTACCTCACATTGCATCAATTCAACCCTTCAATATGCATTATACTAGATGCTGAATTGCATTCCCCAGATTTACCTAAAAACTTACAAACGGTTCACTGGATATATCTGGATTGTCTTCTGTGGTGCCTTCTCTTGGTAATCACTTTCAAATTTTCCTTTAAAAATAAAAGTATGCATTGAACTAAAACTCTAGCACAGACTAGTTCTTTTTTTTAAATTGGAAGCTTATTAGCATGACCCATATGGAACGAAATCACTGGTCCACACAATGTCACATAATACAATGTCACCCTATTTTCAATTTTATACTCCTCCAAATACACACACACACACACACATATCTATATTATATATAAATACGTACTAAAAACAAAAAGACCAATAGATTATTACCCTTCTCGTGTATAACACCAACCTTTTTTTTCAGAGCTGGCTGGGAAACTATCCTTCTCAAAAGATGTACTGAGATTATTTTTTTCATAATCGTTATACTCTTTCTGATAGTTCTTGTTTGACTGACACTTTTCTGGGTAACTTGTTTTATTAAAAGTAGAATTACTAAAAGTCAACTCTGGATTTGTAAAAATACTTCTAATGCATCTCTCAGTGGAATGGTTTGTATCAGAACTAGTGACTGCACAAATATCTCCCATACTGTCAAAACCACACTCGTCAAAGGTTTTCTTTATACTCCACTGATCTATGTTTAATAAATTGATCACATTTTCACTAATAAAAGAGTCACAATTCTCTGACAGAAGGCTGGGTGTTGGCTGGTTCGCATCTTCAAGAAAATTTGAAACCTCTTTCCTATTTTCTTCCAAAATATGTTGTACTGACTGTTTTTCAATAATGAAGTCTAACTGTCTTCTCTCATCCATGGTTCCACAATCTTCACCTGTAACTATATCAGGTCTTTCAGTAAGGAAATTCCGATTTCCTGGACTTTGAGATAAATAAAAACATATTTAACAAGAAAAGCATAGAAAATTTTCATTTAGAAACTTAAAGTTAAATTCTTAGAGAACATACTGAGTAGCTACTAACATTTACCTGGACTATGTTTTCAGTTTTTTATTTGAATAAATAATATTTTTTGGGGTGGAAATTTGTCTAATGTGCCTCAGTGAGTATGAAAATAATCTACACTTAGTTTTGTATTTCAACACAAAAAAATGTGTTGAAATGAAGTATGATGTGGTTCAATTCACTGTTATATTAACAAAATATGACCGACCTATATCATGTCTTCTGTAATAAGGTCTAGTGAATACCCTAGACAACCACTGCATGTAACTGCTGCTCTGATGAATCAGAGAAAGATATTTTGAACACACTGCAGGGAAAAATTATCCCCAGTGTTAAAACATCAAATCAGAGTTATCAGAACACTATAACAGATATCTCTCAACCTAACAAGGATATAAAAACAACTCTGAAGTTCCCAAGGGAGAGCAATACAGATACAAATGCATATATATGTAATAAAGCCAAGAGATAAGATGAATTAGATGAAAAGGTTAGCCTAGATAACTCATAAGTTCCCTTCTAATGTATAAATCATAACTCTAAGTTATGTCCAACTTGTATAAAAGAATCAAAGCTATTATACAAAATAATTAAAAATCAAGATATTCTGGGGCTGGCCCTGTGGCAGAGAGGTTAAGTTCACACGTTCCACTTCGGAAGCCCAGGGTTTCACCAGTTCAGATCCTGGGTGCGGACCTAGCACACTGCTCATTAAGCCATGCTGACATGGCGTCCCATATAGCAGAAGCAGAAGGACCTAAAACCAGAATATACAACTATGTACTGGGGGATTTTGGGGGTAAGAAGAAAAACAGAAATAAATAAAGATTGGCAACAGATGTTAGCTCAGGTGCCAATCTAACAAAAAAAAATCAAGATACTCTGGATTTTGTTGCCATTGACTATCCACAAATTTACTGAGGGGTGGGCTGTTCCAGAGATTGGAGGTACCAAAGAAATTTAGAAAAGAAACATAGACCGCTAAAACTGATTGATTTCCAATTTTATTTTTTAAGTTATTCATTAAACATCTAATGAGCAGGTCCACCTGCCGTGTTCCGGGCACTATGCCACGTATTGGGGACAGAGAGAGAAAAGAATTCAGTTTGGCATTAAAGAGAGAGAGAGATTTTGTCCAGGAATGTTCATAGACCGTGATCCTACACTGTTTCTCAATACGGGTCTTAGTGGTGTTTTGAGCAGAATAATGTTATTCTGTGATATCAAAGGCATAACCTATAGCACGCAATAACATACACCATTCACACCAGAGAAATTGTATTACTTTAAATGAGAAAATAAATGTAAAAGCACTTCATAAATTAGAAAGCACACTACAAATGTAAATAATCATTTTTAAACAGCATTTTAAGCATTCTGACTCAGAAGAATCACTCACTGAGAGATCTGGAGAACAGAGAAATGTATAATGCACAGTTATTGCTCACAAGAAATAGTCCGGAAGGGGAAAGAAAAACTAGAAAGTGATAAGTGCTATTCTACAGTGTTACGACAGTAAATAAAAGAAATGCTTTTACTTGAGAAAAATCAAGTTGGTGGCATTTGAGTTGGGGACTGAATGTTGGGAAGGATTGCTACTTGTAAAGATGACAGAGAGAAATGATGCTAAAAATATAAAAGCCTTACTAAGATAAATCGATCCAACTTCTTTAACACTTTTTCCTATAGATAAAAGTTCATTCATTTACGGACTACAATATGGATAAATTCATTATCTAAATAAGCCTTTTATGTGCATTAAATAGATATTTAATGTATGCCTGCCATGTGGTAGGGAGATAATACAGCTTATATTCTAGTGAAGGAAGATAATAACAAATAAATAAGATAACTAACCATTAATAAGTACAATGGATAAAAGAAATAAACAAATAAAAAATATAATTACAGCAGCTTTATAGGTGCTACAAGATCAGACGATGGAACAACTTGTGTTGGAGGTCCTTTTCAGATAGCTGGTCAGGAAAGTTCCTAGCAAAGAAGTGATAAATAAGCTAAAGATACAGAATGATTAGACATATAAAGAGAGGAGTATGCATACTGCAGGGGGATGGAATAAACAGAAATACAAGATTTGCAGCACATGTGAGAAACAAAAAGAAGAGGAGGAAAGCTAGAATAGAATCAGTGAAAGAAAACTTACGGCCTAAGGCTTAAAAGGTACAAAAGGGCCCAGATCATGTAGAGCTTTATTTTGGAAAAAAGCAATAAGAAATATTGAAAATTGCTGAGTACAAAAGTAAAACTCTCTTGCTTTTTGCCTTAAAAAATATCAGTCTGACTGCTGGGTGAATGCGAATATCCCGATTTCCATCTGGCCAAAATGAAGTTAGAGAAACAAGATTTAGCCTCATTGACTGACAGAATCATAAAACTGGACAAACTGTATGAGACAATGGCTTTCAGACTTGGGCCATTGGATAGAATAGGATAACGATCCCTGACAGAGAGAAAACAAGTAAGGTGAATTCTATGACTGCTCCTAGCTTATTGCTTGGAGAGAGTATCCAAGCCACAGAACAGAGAGGGGAAATCCAGTTGGAGCCCACAGATTCCCTTTGTTGAGGAAAGAGCACTGGAAGGTCAGGAAGACTGCAGAGAACAGAGTATGCAGGGCAGAGTACCATGAAGGAGAGTGCTTCAAAGAGAGAGGGCTCCAGAGATCTACAGAAAGTTCTCAAATCTTCAGCTAAGTACTGATCAGCACATGCATATGAAGTAATTACCCAAGGCTGGGAAAAGCAACACCCAAGATGAGAAGATTGAACAATTCCAGGAACTCAAACAGAAATGGGAAAATTTTGTGTTTCCACCAGTTAGAGTGGAAAACCTCTTAATTCAAAGGAACTCTAAGAATACAAGAAGGATATTGCCTTAGCAGGGGGCAAAATTAGCCACAGAGTGAAGGTGTATCTGGTCCTGTTTAACAAAGTTTAAAGCAAGCCTTAATAAGATCATACTGTTTCCAAGCAACTAAAATCCCAGAAAAACCTCAGGAAAATTTATAGGAATACAAAAATTTCCAGACCAAAAAGATGAAATTCATAATGTATACAATCTAAAAAAAAATTATCAGGAATGCAAAAAAGTAGAAAGTTACAACCCATAATGAAGAGAAAAATCAATTATTAGAAATAGACCAAGAAATGACACAAATGATAGAATTCGTAGACAAGGACATTAAAAGAGTTATCAGAACTATATTCCCTACGTCCAAAAAGATAGATGAAAGACTGAGGATGTTGAATAGAAACATGGAAGATATAAAGAAGAGTCAAAACAAACTTCTAGAGATAAAAAATATACTGAATAGATTTACACAGAGATTAGACACCAAAGAAGATACAACTAGAGAATCTGAAGAAAAAGCAATATAATCTATATAAAATGAAACAATGAGAGAAAAAAAGATGAAAATAAATAAACAGAGCATCAATAAACTGTGACACAACTTCAAATGGACTAACTTACATGTTATTAAGGTCCCCAAAGAAGAGAGGAGAGGAATAAAAAATATCCAAAAAATCAATGGCTGAATTTTCCACATTCGATAAAAACTAAGTTCACAGATCCAAGATGCTCAATGCAGCTCAAAGACAAGAAATAAAAAGAAAAGGAACATCCTAATCAATGGATAGAAATCTATGATAGAAAATCCACCATGGAGAATCTATGATAGAAAAATCTTAGAAACAGAGAAAAATTATATATTAGATATATAGATATTAAGATAAGAATGACAGCAACTTCTAGTAGGAAACAATGCAAAAGATACCTTTCAAAAAGAAAAGAATAAAAACTTACAAATACACAGAAGCTGAAAGAATTAATTACTAGCAGCCCCACACTATAAGAAATGTTAACAAAAGTCTTTCAAGGAAAATATCACCACACGGAAATCTAGATCTACACAAAATAACAAAGACCACCAAAAATGATAAATTTGTGCTTAAGTATAAAAAACATATTTTCTTAATTTTTAACTCTCTTTAAAGCAAAAGGAACAATAATATATTTTTGGATTTATAACATTTATATAAGTGAATGTATGAATACAACACCACAAAGGCCAGAGGGGAGAAACGGAAGCATACCATTACAGGGTTCTTACACAATACTTGAAGTAGTATAACACAACTAGAATATAGTCTGTCATAAATTAAAATATATACAATAAATTCTAAAGAAACCACTGAAAAACAAAACAGAGTTATAGATAACAAGCCAACAAAAGGATAAAGTAAGTCATAAAAAAGACTAAAATCAAATAAAGGCAGAAAAGAGGGAAAGGGAACAAAGATTATATGGGAGAAATAAAAAATAAATAGCAAGAGAACAGACAAATCCAATCATATATCAATTGTTGCACTAAATGTAAACTATATTCATAACCATAATACAAGTCTCAATAAATTTGAAAGGATTCAAATCACACAAAGGATGTTCCCTGTCCACAATGGAATTAATTTAGAAAGATAACAGAAAAGTCTTTAGGAACCAAATAACAAATTTCTAAATATCTCATGGAGTGAAGAAGAAATCAAAAGGAAAACTAGAAAGTTTTTTAACTGAATGAAAATAAAACAAAACATATCAAAATTTGTAGGATGCAGCAAAGCAGCAGTTATGGAAAATTTACAGCACTAAACACGTGCATTAGAAAAGAAAAATAGTCTCAAGTCAATGACCTCAGCTTTCACCTTAAGAAATCAGGAAAAAAGGAGTAAATTAAATCCAAAGTAAACAGACAAAAGGAAATAAAGATAAGAGCAGAATTCAATGAAATAAAAACAAAAGAAATACGTGACACTGAAAGATGATTCTG
The DNA here is from genome assembly GCF_041296265.1 of Equus caballus. Lineage (NCBI taxonomy): Eukaryota > Metazoa > Chordata > Mammalia > Perissodactyla > Equidae > Equus > Equus caballus. Next base: position 7,953,283 of record NC_091713.1, read on the forward strand.
TGAGAAAATAAATAAAATTGGCAAGTCTCTAATCAGAATAATCACTGGGAAAAAGGGGAGAAGAAACAACTTACCCATATTAGTAATGGGAGAAAAGACATCACTACAGAAGTTAAAGATTTCATACGCATAATAAGGAGATATTATGAATAACTTTAAGTCAATAAATTTTACAACATAGATAAAATCGATACATTTTTTGTATGACACAAACTACCAAAGCTCACTAAAAAAATAATAATCCAACTAGCCTTCTATCTAGTAAAAAATGGAAATTATAGTAAAAAAAAAAAAACCTTCTCACAAAAAGAACTTCATACCCACTGACTTCACTGATGAACTCTACCAGACATTTAAGGAAGAAATGTACCAATCCTACACAAACTCTTTCAGAAAATTACACAGGAGGGAATACTTCTCAACTCATTCCATGACACCAACATTAGGCTGATATCAAAACCAGACTAAGATATTACAAGATATTACTAGAAAGTAATCTCCCTCATGAAGACTAATGTAAAAATCCCTAACAAAATTTTGGCAAATCAAATCCAATGAATGCATAACAAGGTTAGCACATTGTGACCAAGCAGGGTTTATCTCAGGAATACAAGGTTGGTTTAACATTCAAAATTAATCAATTGTGGGGCCAGACTTCTGGAATGAGAGACTGAGAAACCTGGCAAATCTTGTGCCCTAAAAGCAGTAACAGAACCAGATAACACTCACCAAAAAAATCATCTCAAATATGGGGAGTGAACAATGGCATCCAATAAACTGTGAAGCAGTACTTCAAGAAAAACTACTCAACCTTAGTAGAACCAGTGGGAGCCTGTGGAGTTTTAGCCTTAGGCTGCCACCATCCCTCCACCCCCAACTCCATGGCTGGTAGCCTACCAAGGCTGAGCTTGTCTGGAGAGGGTCGGGAAGGTGGGAGACTCATGCCCAGGGAATTTGTCAAAAATAATCATGGTCTTGGTGGCAAACTATCAAAGAAGCCCAAAATTGCAGCTGCCTGAGGCTGAGATATTTGGAGCAAGCAAAAACCATCCAGAAATTTCATAGAGAGATCCAGAAAACAAAAAGGTACAAGAGGCTTTGATAAACTCCCAGACCCTCCTGGTGGTCTGGAAGGTTGCATACATGTGTAAGGCTGAGTGCAGACTCAGGAGAGACCAGAAAGAGCTACAGGTATCTACTCATCCCTGGCTGAGTGTAAGGTCTTGTGCAAGGGAGGAAGCCTTGTTAGCTGAAGGTACTTAAACACAACCTCCAACTAATCATTGGTTGGCCTCTAAGCACTGCTTAGAGGGAAATTTATACCTTTTAATGCCTGTATTAGGAGAGAAGAAATATATCAAATCAGTAAGTTAAGCTTGCACTTTAAGAAACTAAAAAAAGACAGGCAAACTAAGCCAAAAGCAAGCAGAAAAAGGAAATCATAAACATTAGGGCAGAGATCAATGGAATGAAAAACAGAAAAATAGAGAAAATTGATAAAACCCTAAACTTAGTTCTTTAAAAAGACCAATAAAATTAGCAAATCTTCAGCTACACTGACCAAGAAAAAAAGGAGAAAAGACACAGATGTAGAACTCAAAAAGGGACATCAACACCAACCTGACAGAAACTGAAAGGATTTCAAGGGAATACTATAAATCACCTTATGCTAACAAATCATACAACTTAGATGAAGCGGACTAATTCCTAGAAAAACACATATTACTACAACTGATTCAAGAAGAAATTAGAAAATCTGAATAGATCTTTACACAAGTAAAAAAAATTAGTAAAAAGCCTTCCCACTAAGAATAGCCCTGATGCAAAAACATCTAAAGAATCCACAAATTCTTCTATTAAATAGAGCAAACACTTTACACTTTATTATATGAGGCCAGTATTATCCTGATATGAAAGCCAGACAAAAAACATAAGAAGAAAAGAAAAATTCAGACCAATTTTCCTAATGAATATGGAGGCAAAAATCATAAACAAAATATTAGCAAACCAAATCCAGCATTACATGAAGAGGTTTATATATAATGACCAAGCAGCTTTTAACCCAGGAGTGCAAGGTAGTTTAATACTTCAAAAGACGGTAATATATTACATGTTAATAGAATAAAGGAAAAAACTAGATGATAATCTCAAGGGACACAGAAAGAGCATTTGACAAAATCCATGATAAAAACGTTCAATGAACTAGGAATAGAAGGGACTTTCCTCAACCTGATAAAGGGCACCTACAAAAAAACCTACAGCTAATATCATACTTAATAGTGAAGGCTAAATGCTTTTTCCCTAAGAGTGGGAAAAATGCAAGCATGTCCACTCTTGTCACTGCTATTCAACACTGTACTAGAGGTTGTAGTCACTCAGGCAAGAAAAACAAGCAAAAGGCAACCAGATTGAAAAAGGAGAGATAAAAACACCTTTATTTATAGACAACATAATCCAGTATGGTGAAACTCCTAAAGAATCCACAAAAATACTACTAGAACTAATAATGATCTCAGCAAAGTTGAAGGATACAAGATCAATATACAAAAATTAATTGTATTTCTATACACTAGCAATGAACAATCCAAAAATGAAATTAAGAAAATAATTCAATTCACAACAGCATAAAAAGAATAAGATACTTAGAAATAAATTTAACAAAAGCAGCACACTGCTTATATATTGAAAACTACAATACATCACTGAGGGGCCAGCCCAGTGGCCAAGTGGTTAAGTTCACACGCTCCACTTCAGCGGCCCAAGGTTTTGCCGGTTCGGATCCTGGACGCGGACATGGCACCACTCATCAGGCCACATTGAGGCAGTATCCCACATGCTACAAGTAGAAGGACCCACAACTAGAATATATAGCTGTGTACTGGGGGGATTTGCGGAGAAAAAGCAGGACAAAAAAAAGATTGGCAACAGTTGTTAGCTCAGGTACCAATCTTTAAAAAAAAAAAATCCATTACTCAGAGAAATTAAAGAAGATCAAACACAATGTAATATGGTTCAGCCATAAAAAAGGAAATCTTGCCATTTGTGACAACATAGATGAAGAGGGAGAACATTATGCTAAGTGAAATAAGTCAGACACAGAAAGACAAACACTATATGATTTCACCCATACATGGAATCTAAAACGTCACACTCAAAGCAGAGAATAGAATGGTGGTTGCCAGATGCTGGCGAGTAGGGGAAATGAGATATTAGTCAAAGGGTACAAACTTCCAGTTATAAGATGAGTAAGTTCTGGGGATCTAATGTACAAGATGATGACTATAGTTAATAATACTATATTGTATACTTGTAAATTGCATATTTGTTAATAGAGCAGATCTTAAGTGGTCTGATCACATACCCAAAAATGGTAACTATTTGAGGTGATGAATGTGTTAATTAGCTTGACTGTGGTAATCATTTCACAATGTATATGTATAGGAAATCATCATCTTGAACATCTTAAATATATACAATTTTTATTTGTCAATTATATCTCAATAAATCTGGAAAAATAAAACTCTTCAAACACACTGGAAGGTTCTCTCATGCCCCTCCAAGTCCACACCTCCCAACAGTAACCACCATTCTGAGTGCTATCACCATTCATTAATTCAGCCAGGTTCTGAACTCCACATAAATGGAATTACACAATGGTCCTCTTTTTGTGTTGAGATTCTTCCATGGAGATGCTTGTTACTGCATGTATCAGCAGTTTATTTTTTTTCATTTCTGTGTATTATTTCACTGCATGAATATTATATAATATTCTATTCTTTTGTGTGTGTGTGAGGGAGACTGGCCCTGAGCTAACATCTGTTGCCTATCTTCCTCTTTTTGCTTGAGGAAGATTGTCACTGAGCTAACCTCTATGTCAATCTTCCTCTATTTTATGTGGGATGCCACCACAGTGCGGCTTGACAAGTGGTGCTAGGTCTGCACCTGGGATCCAAACTTGCAAACCCTAGGCCACCGAAGTGGAGCATGCAAACTTAACCACTATGCCACCAGGCCAGCCCCATAATATTCTATTATTAATGGACATCTCGGTTAGTTCAAATTTGGGACCACTATGAATAAAGCTGTTACGACATTCAAAAAAAAATGAATAGGAGAAACATTTCATGTTCATGGATTGGAAAAATCACTATTGTTAAGATGGCAATTTTCCCCAAATTGATCTACAGATTCAATACAATCCCTATCAAAATCCAAGTAGGCTTTTTTTATTTCCAGAAACTGACAGGTTGATGCTAAAATTTACATGGAAATGCAAAGGACTAAGAAAAGCCAAAACATTTTCAAAAAAGAACAATAAACTGGAAGACTAATACAGTTCTCAATTTCAAAACATACAGTAAAGCTATAGCAATCAGGACAGTGTGGCACTGACATAAAGATAGACATAATTAACCGATGGAACAGAACTGAGATTCCTGGGGGAAAAGAAAAACAACTTACATTTTTGGTCAATCGATTTTCAACAAAGGTACCAAAGCAATTCAGTGGGGAAAAGATATTCTTTCCTTTCCACAAATGCAAATGGTGAATTTAGACCCTTACCTCACACAATACATAAGAGTTAACTCAAAACAGATCATAGACCTAAATGTAAGATCTAAAACTACAAGACAGAAAAAAACATAGGAAAAAATCTTCATGGCCCTGGCTTAGTCAAAGACTTGTTAGCTATGACAACACACAAACAATTTCTAAATGAAAAAATTAATAAACTGTATCTCATCAAAATTAAAACCTTTTTTACTTCAAAAAGACACCACTAAGGAAAGGAAAAAGGTAAGCATTTCACCAAAGATACACAAATGGCTGATAAGCACATGAAAAGATGCCAACATCATTAGTCATTAGGGAAATGCAAAATTAAAACCAAAGTAAGATACTATTACATATTGATTAGAATGGCAGATATATTTAAAAGACTGACTTTACCAAGTGTTGTCAAAGGTATGCTGCAACTGGAACTCTCATACACTGCTGATGCGATGTAAAATGGTACAAATCACTTTAGAAAACAGTTTGTCAGTTTCTTAAAAATTTAATCATATACCTACCATATGACCCAGCCATTCCACTCGTAGATATTTCCCCAAGAGAAATGAAAGCATATGTCTAAACAAAGACTTCTATATGAACTTTCATAGCAGCTTTATTTGGAATAGCCAAAACTTGGAGAAAAAGCCAAATGGTCATCAACAGATGAATAAACTGTGCTATGGCCATACAATGGAATACTACTCAGCAATAAAAAGGAATGAACCATTGATATACACAACCAACGACATAGATGAATCTCAAATTATGCTAGGTCAAAGAAGCTAGACCAAAACAAGGAAAACATACTGTATTAATGCAATTTATATAAAATTCTAGAAAATACAAACTAATCAACAGTGATAGAAAGCAGATCAGCAGTTGCCTTGGGATGGGAGTAAGGGATGTAAAGTAGCCAGAGGAAGGGATTACAAAGGTGCCCAAAGAAACTACTGGGGATGATGAATGGTCATTATTTTTGACATATGTCACAACTTACCAAAGTGCACATTTTAGATAAGTTCAGTTTATGGTATGTTGATTATACATTAATAAAGTGTGAAAAAAAAATAGACCTAAGGACAAAGAGGAAACAAAAAGAACTGTTATATGGCTATTACAATTCTAGGCAAGAGGCAGTGGTGGCTTAGACTGAAATGGAACCTGTAGAGATGGAGACATGAGTAGATAACTTTAAAGTTTATTAGAATACAGAATTGACAATACTTTGTGAAACAGATATTGGGAGTTGAAGGAAAGGAAGGAATCAGGTACAACTTTTTTTTAGCTTAAGCAACTGAGTGAATAGTGGTGCCATTTACTAAAATGAGGAAGACTGAGACAGAATTACAGAGTCAAAGTTTCTCATTATGATTACCAAGAGTGATTCAAACTGGTTTTACAAGTTTAATGTCTTTTAAAACAACAAACCAGAGTTTAAATACAGACACCTAGAAAATAAAAATGGGGCACTGATCAACTACCATAAATATGAAAAAAATATTATTATGTTTATGATAAAGAAAAAGAAAGTAGTAATTCATAAAACAGGGATTATAAAACAGATGCAAAGCACCTTGGCCCAAAATTTTTTTTTAAATAAATAAATGAAAGGTAGATATGTACATCAGAAAATCGTTACTTATAACTACTTTAATTAAATGCTACATTTTACTTACAGTGGTTTTTTTTCCTTAGAAGTTTTACTTAGGTCTGTTTACGTTTCTAACTAAAACTACTTCTGTCCAGTAAAATCAAATTAATAACTCAAAGAAAGCATGCTACAGGTTCTTTATTTCCTTCAACATCTTTGCTTACCTGTTTAATCTTTCAAATAATGTTCCAAATTGTGCTGTTTTATATGATGGACTGAAAGCATCTTGATTTTTGTTTAATTCGGAAATCACGGAATTAGAATAATTAACATTACTGAGCTGAAAAACAAAAAGGAAGAACCCGCCAAAAGGGTAAATGTACATATATACAATTTAAATAATTTACCGTAAAACCTCATTTAAGTAGACATCTATAGTTTAAAAATGTATTTTTTAGTCTAAAAGAAAGAGTGTCCTTATTGAAAACAAAATAAATACTGTTCTAATAATGAAAGCAGTGTCAGTATTTGAATGACTGCTAAAATAACAGGGTTGATCTATGGTGAGCTAACCATTTTCTCAGAGGTAAAAAAAGATTAAAAAAAAAAAGACCCGGAACACCAAGATCTTGAGTAAATAAATGTTAAATATCGCTGACAGAAAATAATGATTTCTCCCAAGGAAACAACTGTACTTATCTCAGTTCCTCCATTTACTAAGTAATTTTAGACTGCCACTTTAATCTTTTGTTTAACAAAAGATTTTATCTTTCTTCTTTCTCTCCAAAACCTCCCGGTACATAGTTGTGTATTTTTAGTTGTGGCTCCTTCTAGTTGTGGCATGTGGGACACCGACTTAGCATGGCCTGACGAGCTGTGCCATGTCCACGTCCAGGATTCGAACCGGCACAACCCTGGGCCGCCGTAGTGGAGCGCGTGAACTTAACCACTCGGCCACAGGGCCAGCCTCTGCTACTTTAATCTTTCTGAATATCGCTACCACTGAGTGCAAAACGGGGAAAGTATGGACAGACTCTTGTGAAAAGCAGATGTGATAACCCATTTGTTAATGAGGAAGGTACCATATAAAGATATTATAATGGCCCAACACTAATCTATCCAGCAATAATAATTCATATCTGTAGTATATTTTATGTATAAGCCATGAAACACAGAAACGAGACGTCCAAAGACAAGCAATGACAGAAAGAGTCAGAAAAAAAAAAGCGTGCAGGCAAAAAGAGATACTAAAAGTCTTTTTTTAAAAAAACGTCTAAAATCAACAAAAGCTGAAAATAAAGTCTGATAACACATCTCATCTCAGCCTCAGAGAGACAGTGTCAATGGTGCAGGGAGAAACACACAAATAAATCAAAACAGAAGAGAATATTATATATTGGCTCAATACTACTTCTCCAGGGACTAGTAAGCCCCAGACCACTTTTTATTCTAACCTGTTTTTCAACTCATTTTCTTATGTAATTTATAGTCTCATTTTAATTTTCCTGAAATCTCTCCAAATATATATCCAAATAAATAAATTCCCTAATACTTCACAATGTGACACCACAGCTTACCAGGGACGTTAGCTTCTCTTTTCTCTCTTCTGCCATATGAAGTACAACATTATTTACCCCTTTGGAGATAATCACTAACCTGCAGTCTCTAAGTAGAAGATTATTCAAGTATAGATTACACAGGGTCTCATTCTCTATCCTATAAACTATTTAACAAAGCAAGGATGAGTTAAAGCTGATGTAGGATGCAAGTTTTAGTCTTATAAAATACAAATGGAACGGGTAACTGAATGTTTTTCATTGCATCACTCGAAAATTATTGGGGGGCCAGCCCAGGGGCATAGTGGTTAAGTTCCCACACTATGCTTCGGCGGCCTAGGGTTCACTGGTTCAGATCCTGGGCACAGACCTACATACCACTCAACAAACCATGCTGTGGCAGCAACCCATATACAAAATGGAGGAAGAGGGCCACAGGTGTTAGCTCAGCAACAATATTCCTCAAACAAAAAGAGGAAGACTGGCAACAGATGTTGGCTCAGGGCCAATCTTCCTCACCAAAGCAACAACAAAAAATTATTGGGTCCTTAAATTAATAAGCCTAGCACAATACTTCATTTTCCCTTCTCTGAAAAGCAGAAAATATACTTCAATAAAATTGAATATCATTACATATTGTATATAACTATAATACTGTAATATATAACTATAATTTATAAATGATTATAAATTTGCTAATTATAAATTAATTTAGAAATAATACACAAATATGGCATAAAACCACCTCATGCTAAAAATGGGAGAGATTCAAAACTAAATATTCTTGTTAACCTTGTTAACAAGATAGAGTGTTTACATAACCATTTTACTCACTACCATTATATATTAGTATAGTAACCTTTAATAATTTTATATTTTTTAACTCTATGTAAACTTAGTAAAAGATCATTTCTTGGTATGTTCTATGGCATATATATTTCAAACTTCAAAAATTTGGATGTTTTTATAATTTTAACTATAGAGGCTACAACGATTGAACATTTTAGCACTAAATATCTCTATCTATATACATATATGTGCATAGTCTTGGATGGAAGTGCATATAACCAGCTATCTTTCAAGTCATAGGAAGAATCAAGCCATCACAACTTATACTTTAACAGATTACTATGACATCACTGAGATTATGTACTGCTATTCACAGGATCCTTTCCATATCATGTATACTGGGCCATCATGACATCACCAACTACTCCTTTACTGTGATTACAATCAAGTATTACATAACACATTGAACTATGGTCAATTTTACTATCAATAATTTTATAAAAAGATGATGATTTCAAAGACTTTTAAAGAACATTCCAGTTTTGGGATTCATAATCTTCTACAGCCCAGAGAATTAAGTTTTTGACCTAAGAAGAATTATTATACTTAATTTCTCTCCTAATTTGGCTATATCTATAGCAACCCACAACTAACATTTTTTCAATCCATAAAAAGACAAAAAGAGCATATCACAAAAATATAAAATGCTAAGAACTAGTGATTGAAAGGGACCTGTTCACAAACAACCAACCCACTAACTGGGAAAAAATATTTGCAAGTCATATATCTGACAAAGGCTTAATATCCATAATATATAAAGAACTCACACAACTCAACAACAACAAAATCAAACAACCCGATCAAAAAATGGGCAGGAGACATGAACAGACATTTCTCCAAAGAAGATATACGGATGGCCAAATAGACACATGAAAAGAAGTTCATCATCGCTGATCATCAGGGAAATGCAAATCAAGACTACACTAAGCTATCACCTTACACCCATTAGAATGACACAAATAACTAAAACAAATAGTAACAAATGTTGGAGAGGTTGTGGAGAAAAAGGAACCCTCATACACTGCTGGTGGGAATGCAAACTGGTGCAGCCACTATGGAAAACAGTACGGATATTCCTCAAAAAATTAAAAATAGAAACACCTTATGACTCAGCCATCCCACTACTGGGTATCTATCCAAAGAGCTTGAAGTCAGCAATTCCAAAAGTCCCATGCACCCCAATGTCCACTGCAGCATTATTTACAATAGCCAAGACATGGAAGCAACCTAAGTGCCCATCAACAGATGACTGGATATACTACTCAGCCATAGAAAAGAACAAAATCGTCCCATTTGCAACAACATGGATGGACCTTGAGGGAATTATGTTAAGTGAAATAAGCCAGATAGAGGAGGACAATTTCTGTATGACTCCACTTATATGAGGAATTTAAAAATGTAGACAAAGAGAACAGATTAGTGGCTACCAGGGGAAAGATGGGGTGGGGGTTGGGCACAAAGGGTGAAGGGGTGCACCTACAACACAACTGACAAACAATAATGTACAAATGAAATTTCACAAGATTGTAACCTATCTAACTCAATAAAGACTTTTATTTAAAAAAAGAAAGGTACCTGTTCATTCTGCTTTTTTTCATATGCAACTTTCTGAGGACTAGGCACTATTCTGGGAATAAAATTTTGTCTTGTAATATCTCTGTTAGAAGCTAATTCTGCTGACAAAGATGGTGGTGTGAAGCTGCAGTTTTCTATTCTGCTCAATTGAGGTTCAAACATTGTATATGAGTCCATGACTTGTGAGGACTATAGGAAAGAAGATACAATCATTTGATTTGCCAAAATATATAAACTAGAGACGAGGAAAGTTCAAATAAAAGTGAAAAAGGTCACGAGTTAGAGAAAAAGTCCCAAGTAAAGGCAAGTCATCAGTAACTGACAGTCCTTACTAAGACAAGAGAGGTTATCAACTAAGATTATACTTGAGCTCCTTTCCATCTGCCTTTCTCACCGATGGTCCCCTCTACCCTCAAGCTCCATTCCTGCAGGTCATCTCCTAATGACAGGAAATCTAAGTTTCATTTATCTACAATTCAGGTGAAAGATTTCCAAGAGATTTTAGTATCACTGCCATTATCTTTCTGACGTAGCTTAACTTTGGCTATTCAAAGGAAAGAATAATTAATAATATGGCATTGGACTTTCACATTTCAAGCTTTAATCACAATCTATGTGTTTTCTAATTGATTAAAGTCTTATTTGCTAAAAAATAATTATTTGAAATATACTTTGAAAGAAAAATAATCTTGGGATCAACATGAATATTGAAAATCACAATTTGATATAAAATAAAATAGTCGGGTCACCACGTTTGAAAACATGAATCGCTCAATGATCACATGAACCCAAAGGAGAAGTCCCCAAATGAATTATCCTTTGCAGCTCTTCAGTGACAGGCAGAATCAAATGCTTTGCACGCAAAGGCCTAGTCTACATTACCAGAACTCCAAAGGGTTTCTCATAAGCAATCGTTAAAATATTCTTAAGGTATAGGTTTCTTACATTAAAAACTTCTAAAAGAACAATTTTAAAGACTAAAAATTTTTTTAAAGGATAACTAATTTTCTCTGATTCTCAAAAAATTTATATCACTTGATGGTGAAACTGGCAGAAAGTGAGCCACTGATGATTAAGTAGCTAGGAACTAAAGTTTTTTTCCCTTTTGCAATTACTGATTATAGCTTTTAGCTGCTTAACCCACTCATTGTTAATTGTGCTGTTTAGGCAATATGCTGACTCCCGCTAGGCTCCTATAGGTAACATCTTCCTGGTGCCTGCATCACCATGGTAATGCGTGTGTGAGCTGTTTTTCAGGAATTAGAACTCCTTGTCCACTTCAGGCCAGTTGAGACCACCAACTCATCAACTGGGCCCACGGAGATGTCCGACAGGTGACCTTTTAACTTGAAGAGGCTAAAAACTCTCCCCTCAGATCATGCTGATGTCGCCATTTTGTGAACATGGGTCCTATGAAGAGGCATCAAGTCTGACTACGCTTGTGCAGCTCATCATTACCTCACCTCTCCTCACCTCCAGTCACCTCTCTCCACATTTCAGACCACGTTGACCCCGGCCCATATGTATCCCTGAGTCTCTGTTTTCGGGGAAGCAAATTTCAGGCTCATGAGCTCGCTTCCTCACATGGCTACCTTGTGAGTAAACCCTCTCTCTGCTGCTATCTCGTCATCTCAGTGTTTGGCTTTCTGGGCGGCGGGCAAAAATGAACCTGGTTGGGTAACAGTGGCATGTCACAATTGTTAAAATAACTTAAAAAAATTTTTGTTTAACTCTCACCTTAACTGGGCCAAGTTCTTCCTTGCTGCCTTGTCTTTGATAGTGTAAACTAATGAAAAGAAAATGTAACAGTTAAACACATAGGTGGCAATAAAATTGATTATCTTTTATAAATATTTAAAATTCATACTGTTCTATACAAATATGAAAACATATGGAACTCTTAAGTAAATCATTCCAGGGTTATAATATTACTGTGTTTTATAAAAATTATATTATTACTAGAGAGAGATTTTCATGATAAGGAAAGTCAAACTATGCATCCAAAAAACACTTAGCATGGATATTAGTTCATTGACAAAGGTCTTAATAGTTTAATAATACTGCTAACAGTCAAACAAACAAAAACTGGAGCTAGGATAATCCCTTTATACATTTTCCAATGAATAAAACAGAGTTGATAATGACTCTTTCAAATACCTAATAATATGTAACCTAGCTAAAACCTACTTGTTTTCCATATCATCAATGCAGAGGTTAGACGGGACAAGATGAGGCGACATTGGAAGTTCTAAATCATGTTTTCTCAGGGGCATTTTTATGTCTCTATTCATATTCACATGGATCGGTTTTCTCACAGTTTCTATAATGAAAAAGTTGCAATTAAAAATTAAGAATGAATAATAAAATCTTTTAAAAGCATTGGTTGATATACCATGGTCATTAAGTAAATGTACATCTTAGATATTTACTAAAACCACCTATATTCTATACACGATAGAAGACATTACAGTACTAGCAACTATCACAGATAATTCAAATCATCTTTTTCTTCATCATCTTACATTCTCCTCATGAAAGGGGCCCTACAAATTTTGCTTTATTTTTTGATTCCTTCAAAACTTCCCTAACCCCTAGACTGTATCAGTTGCTATATTACATATTCCCACAGCACTACATATGTTCTCTATTATAGCACTTACCATAGTTTACTGTACTTGATTAACTCTATCTCCCTCACTAGATTTTTAAACTTTAGATGCAGCAGCCTTGTCTCTCCTTATAGACGATATAACTATTTTGACCGCTTAGTACTTTTAATTATGATCCTTTTCCAGGAAATGCTTTTTACACATGCACAAACTACAGAGTTGTAGTGGAGAGCTTCTATCTTCTTATATAACCCTGCTTCCCTGGAAAAAACAATTGGTTTAGTGGCAACCACCTGCCACTCAATAATGGCATTACACCCCTCTGGTTATAAGTAATTGTTCCAGTGCTGAGACCTGACACCAGCAGAGCAAGGCAACGTCCTTCCAGCGGAATTAAAAAATTCAGAATCAGAGAAGCAGCTCTCAGTATTTCCCTGGTGGTGAAATTGGAGAGATGAGCAATGTTAGTTCATAGTGGGGTTTTTTTGGATTTTATTTTTCCTTTTTCTCCTGAAAGCCCCCTGGTACATAGCTTCTAGTTGTCAATGTTAGCTTTTTAATGTCACATTTTAAGCTTCATTGATGAAGACAGTCTGAGAGAATAAAACTAGTATCTGAAGTGAAAAAGAATCTTGGTAGTATTCAATTTCCTGACTCAAGCAGTCTCTGAGGCCCAGATGCACCACTACCCTTCCTTTCAGTTAAGTGTCTTAGTCCGTTCAGGCTGCTGTAACGGACTACCATAGACTGGGTGAACTATACAAAATAGAAATTTATTTCTCAGTTTGGAGGCTGGGCAGTCCAAGATCAAAGTGCTGGCAGATTCGCTGTCTGGTGAGGGCTCGCTTCCTGGTTCACAGACAGCTGTCTTCTCCCTGTGTCCTCACACAGTGGTAGAGGTGAGAGAACTCTCTGGGGTCTCTTTTACAAGGGCACTAATTCCATTCATCAGGGTCCACTCTCCTGACCCAATCACCTCCTAAAGGCCCAACCTCCTAATATCACATCAACATATGAATTTTGGGGGCACACAAACATTCAGTCCACAACATTAAGTAAGTAAATACATATTTTTTAAGTTTCTGTAATTTGCAGTCATGAGTCCTAACTAATAAAATCTTGCTTTGGTAGAGGAGGAAAAATCTTTTCTCTCTACCCTTCTAAATTATCAGCTGGGGGCCTGTAACAAAAGACAGATTAACAAGAGAAAAAGCATACAAATGTATTTAATATAAGTTTTATGTGGAAAACTTTGTAAGGAAATGAAGACCCAAAGTGGTTAAACCTGAGCATTTTTAAGCTAGGTTTGATGAAGAGCGGAAAGTCCTGGGGAAATGGGACAGGACAAAAAGGGGTATCAGCTAAGTGTAGTAAACTGAGGGAAACAGCAAGGTCTGTTCATTAGAGTCCTCTCGGTGTTCCCTCTGCGTTGGAGATAACAACGTTCCTTTTCTTGGGGTATAGCGAGGGCACCTCTCACATGAAAATCCTTCCTGCACATGCTGCTTCCTCAAATTCCTCAGCTCAAAATATTCAATATGCCAAGGTGCCTTATTTTTTGGTAGTGTGGGGGATCAGAATTGGCCACCCCAAAATGTGTCTCTTTGGCATGAGGATTATTTGGGGCTGATTACTTTTAAGAAACTGCAGACAGGCGAGAAGCTCTGAAAAGTAGAAGCTACCCTCTGTAAAACACATTTACATTTGTAAGGGAAATCTCCATTTGTAAAGGTAACTCCCTCTCTGTACCAGGAAGAGGGGGGGATGTCCTTATGTCCAGAAACTCCTATCAAGGCAGAAGGCAAGGACTTAAATCCGCATAATAACCTTTCTCTTGTTTACTGTCCTTTTCTGGTAATCTCCCATAACTGACTCCCTCCCACCCCCAACATGCTCCTTTGTCTTTAGCCAAAGACGGTATTTAAGATGACAACCTTAGCCAGTCTGGGAGTTAACCAGTTTTCCTGGATTTTTCCCATGATACATGTTACAAAGCTTTGTTTGATTTTCTCCTTTTATTCTGTCTCATGTCAATTTAATTCATAGCCCAGCCAGAAGAACCTACAAGAGATAGAGGAATTCTCTTCCTCCCCTACAGCAGCATGTCCTGCCCCTGTTATTTTCTGTTCTACTTCCAGAATCCAATACAATACTTAGGGTAAGTACTCAAAAAACATATGTTCAATGTATGAATGAAAACAGAGTGAGGGAGAAAGGAAATATATAAAGTTAAATACATCACTGGACAGCCACATGTAAAAGAATTAAACTGGAACCCTATCTTACACCATACACAAAAGTCAACTCAAAATGGATTAAAGACTTAAATACAAGACCTGAAACCATAAAACTCCTAGAAGAAAACATAAGGAATAAGCTCCGTGACATCAGTCTTCATGATGATTTTCTGGATTTGACACCAAAAGTAAAAGGAATAAAAGCAAAAATAAACAACTGGTCCTACATCAAACCAAAAAGCTTCTGTATAGCAAAGGAAACCACCAACAAAATGAAAATGCAATCTAAAGAATGGGAGAAAATACCTGCAAATCATATTGTCTGATAAGGGATTAATATTCAAAATACATAAAGAGCTCATACAACTCAATATCAAAAAACAAGAATCGATTAAAAAATGAGCAGAGGACCCTCTGAACAGACATTTTTCCAAAGACGACATACAACTGAGCAACAGGTACATGAAAAGGTGTTCAACATCACTAATCCTCAGGGGAATGCATTCAAAACCACAATGAGACATCACCTCACACCTGTTAGAATGACTATCATCGAAAAGACAAGAGAGGGGGCTGACCACGTGGCCGAATAGTTGTTTGTGTGCTCCAGTTCAGTGGCCCAGGGTCCGCCAGTCCAGACCCTGTGCACAGAGCTATATACTGCTCATCTAGCCATGCTGTGGCAGCATCCAAAATAGAAAAACTAGAATGACCTGCAACTAGGATATACAACTATGTACTGGGGCTTTGGGGAGAGAAAGAAAGAAAAAGAAGAAGATTGGCAACAGATATTAGCTGAGGGCCAATCTTCCTCACAAAAAGTAAAAAAAAAAAAAAAGACAAGAGGTAAGAAGTGTTTGCAAGGATGTGGACAAAAGGGAACCCTTGTGCATGGTTGGTGGGAATGTAAATTGGGGCAAGCTCTATGGAGAACAATATAGAGGTTCCTCAAAAAATTAAAAATAGAACTATCATATGATTCAGCAATCTCACTTCTGGGTATATATCCAAATAAAATGAAAACAAGATCTCAAAGAGATATCTGCACTCCCAAGTTCACAGCAGCATAATTCACAGAGCCAAAATATGGAAACAACCTCAGCGTCCATCAATGGATGAATGGATAAAGATGGTGTGGTGTGTATATGTGTGTGTATATATACAATGGAATATTCCTGAGCCATGAGAAAGAATGAAATCCTGCCATGTGTGACAACATGGACGGAGCTAGAAGGCATTATGCTAAGTGAAATAAGCCAGACTGAGAAAGACAAATACTGCATGGTATCACTTACATGTGGAATCTAAAAAAAAAAAAAAAGTCAAACTCATAGAAACAGAGAATAGAAAAGTGGTTGCCAGGATCTGGCGACTGGGGGATAGGGAAAGGTTGGGAAAAGGGTACTAACTTTCAGCAAAATGATGAATAAGATCCGAGGATCTAATGTAAGACATGGTGACAACAGCTGATAACACTATTACACAAATGAAGAAAAAGAACTAAATATAGCAAATATATTTACAACAGAAACTTTTATTCCTAAAGTTTATTAATAATGTATTTACTTCTACTAAAGTGTGACTACATTTACTTGTGACAACTGTCATCTGTGGAGAAACAAAAATAGCACAGAAAGGAAAAGAGGAGACACTAACAATACTGTGATCAATTTCAATCCCTTTTTATGAACTCAGTTCTTAAGCTCTCATTTTAGCACTTGTTTTAAAAATTAAATATCAGACACAAGTTTCCTTGAGAGAGAAAAAAATACTCTGATTAAACTTTTTATTTACTTGAAGAATCAAAGTGCAGGCCAAAATGAACTTTATTTTGAAGTATTAGACTACTATAGTTAACATCCCAAGAATGTCTAAGGAATTCAAGTTATGAGATAGGAAACTAATCATTGAGGCAAAAACTTGTTCAGCTCTTCCTTTCAAACAAATTCTCCAAATAGGATAAGACAGTAAAGATATTTATTCCCTGCTCTTTAGCCAAACTTTGGTAACTATCTGCCTAGACAAAATAACATAATAATTGAAACAACGCTATAAGTTTAACCATACCTTATAAAATTAATTTTATATAACACACCACCTAAAAAAAAATAAATGGATTAAACAATAAAACATTTTAAGCAGAGACTAACAAAGCTTCTAATTTAAGAGGGCAATCAAGTTTTAAAATTACTTTCCACATCCTTTGAGTTCTAAAATTACAAAATTATTGGAAAACTAAACATTATGATCACATCAGACTCAAAACAAAATGTTACTGGAGAGGCTGACTTACCAGGTCTTTTCTTCTGGCAAGATATCTGATTTACCATATACAGGTTAAGGAGGTCTAAACTGACAGCAGAATTTTTGACAGGGGATAAAACTCCCCGTAATTTCATTTTTGATTTTAACCTTTTCTTTTCAAAATATTCCTAAAAAAATTAAAAATAAAAAGTTCTTCTAGCAACCATATAGTTTCAGGCAGAATCATCAATAATAAAAATCAATAATGCTATTAAATAATTGACTTGATATTTTTTATATTTCTGTGACACCTCCTTTACATGTTTACATGTAAATTAAAATGAATCATGACAACTTGTAGTTTGCCCAAAGACTCTAAATTACAGCTTCTTATAATCTTTCTTTTGTTAAGCGTAATGCCTTTAAAACAGAACTGTATAAAGCCATTCCCAGGTATCAAAAGATTAAAAAAAATTATCTGAATGTGGAACGTTTTTAAAAACCTGATAAAACAAATGTGATAGGCTAAAAACTTGTTTTTCTGCAAAGTATGCTATACCACAGATATAAAAAGCCTAAAGATACGCATAGCTGTGTGCCAATAAAAGTCAACTGAAATGAGAAGAGAAAAACAAAAAGAAGCTATGTGAGAACTTATCTGCAGCCAAAGCTAACTTAATTCTGTTATCTCCCCATGACTCCTAGATTTTCTTTTATACCAGACTTGTAAATAATTATCATTTTTCATTCAGTATTTATTTCTGATTGAGCAGAATTATTCTTATTTTCATTCTTTTTCTCTCAGATTACATCCTTAATTTAAGAAGTTCAAAGGCATTTGTTCAAAATTTGTTTATTGAGCAACTATTATGTATTAGACACTATAACAAATTGTGAAAACATCTTCTTCACTATATAACTCATAACACAATGGCATAAACGGGATTATAAATGTGAGATATAAAAAGTGAAAAAAGTCCAAGATGGTAAAAAATTTAATGCAAGAGGAAGTATCATTTTTCCAAGAAGTTAAGGTTTTATCACATTAATATTTCAGAATATTAATAATAGACTTTTAAGATTCTAAAAAACATAAGAACTGTAAGAGACTTGCCAGCTATCAAGCAAAAAAGTAAATGCTGCATTTTTATGCAAACTTAACCACAGATAAAAAAGTGTTTCGTTTGAGTGATGTGCAGCTCCACATTGGGGCTTCTTTAAAAAGATCACACTATGGTCAGCAATGAAATGACAGAACCTTCAGGATGTAAATATTTTTCCCCTTTGAAAAACATGACTCTGGATCATATAATTGACAGCGTCTTGGAATTAAGATATTATTTCCTAAGGCACTGTACTCTGTGAAGGATAAGACCATAATCAGAAAGAGAATGACACAAACAATTACAACTGAGCATCAGGAGTATGTAAACTACAGGTAGATGTGGGGAGAGTTGGCAGAGGGAGGGCAGGAGGAGAGGGAAGCTTTCTTAGAAAATGACTTTTTTCTAAGATAGATGGATGAGTCAGAGTTAGCCAGAGTGTGGGAAGATAATGTTCCAGGAATGAAGAAAAACAGTACAAACACTGTGTATGAAGGGAGCAAGCCTTTACTCCAGGGGACACGGCTGAAGAGGTTGAACCCTCATAATCTATCCATCATGATAACCTCTGATCTTTCTTTTCCTAGAGAGAACAAAGGTATGTAACTAATTTACCTGACAAGGTTAGGCTCAACTTTTTTTGGGGGGGTAACTTTTGCAGACAATTTCACTATTTTATTATTTGATATCAAATAAACAATAAATTCAAAACACATTTCCAATCTTTTTAGCACATTATCAAAGTTGTTAGGACAGTTAGACCTCCACATACAATTCCTATGGGGATATCTAAGACAAGCAAATCTTTATTTAGTAAAAAATGTACTAAAGCATGAGTATAAAAGACAGATTGATAAAATATTTAAAATATGTTATATGTATAGTTATGACTTCCAATGGCTTTTGGTGACATATTTCATATTATAGGATATCAAGTTTATTTCTAAATATTTTTTGTGTGGTATTTTAACTTTTTATTAAGATTATGATAGTTTACAACCTTGTGAAATTTCAGTTGCACATTATTGTTAGTCATGTTGTAGGTGCACCACTTCACCCTTTGTGCACTCCCCTCACCCCCCCTTTCCCCTGGTAACCACCAATCAGTTCTCTTTGTCTATATGTTTAACTTCCACCTATCAGTGGAGTCATACAGAGTTCGTCTTTCTCTATCTGGCTTATTTCACTTCACATAATACCCTCAAGGTCCATCCATGTTGTTGTGAATGGGACGATTTTATCCATCTTTATGGCTGAGTAGTATTCCATTGCGCACGCGCGCGCGTGCGCGCGTGTGTTTGTGTGTGTATACGTATATATACCATATCTTCTTTATCCAACCATCAGTTGATGGGCACTTAGGTTGCTTCCACATCTTGGCTATTGTAAATAATGCTGTGATGAACATAGGGGTGCATGGGACTTTTGGAATTGCTGACTTCAAGCTCTTTGGATAGATACCCAGTAGTGGGATGGCTGGTTCATAAGGTATTTCTATTTTTAATTTTTTGAATAATCTCCGTACTGTTTTCCATAGTGGCTGCACCAGTTTGCATTCCCTCCAACAGTGTATGAGGGTTCCTTTTTCTCCACAAACTCTCCAACATTTGTCACTTTTTGTTTTGGTTATTTTTGCCATTCTGACAGGTGTAAGGTGATATCTTAGTGTAGTTTTGATTTCCATTTCCCTGATGATGAGTGATGATGAGCATCTTTTCATGTCTATTGGCCATCCGTATATCTTCTTTGGAGAAATGTCTGTTCATGTCCTCGGCCCATCTTTTGACTGGGTTGTTTGATTTTTTGTTGTTAGGCTCAACTTTTTTTAACAAGTCTCATTTGGTAGAGACAAGTAAAAAATAATTAGAAGATAAATAGAAAACTTCCAGAAGACAATCAAATTTTAAATTGAAAATAGACATTTAAAAGGAGCAGCCAGGGAGACAAATAAAATCTTAAGAACGTGTCAAAGGAAGCAAGGGAAGAGCTTGTTTCAAGATGAAGGGAACGGGCAGCAGTTCTCTGAAAGAAGACTGTTCACTTCATGAAGTGCTAAATAAAGTTTGTATCACCAAAACAAAAAAGATGAAGGTTATGGAAAAGCAGATGATGACACATTAAAGTATATGAAAAATATCTTTGGAATTGAATAACATAAAGTTCAAATTTTTTTATTGAATTTTAGTTAACATAGAACATTATGTTAGTTTCAGGTGTACACGTAGTGATTTGACATTTACACACATTACGAAATAATCACTACAATGATTCTACCAACAATCTGTCACCAAAGTCATTATAATATTATTGACTATATTCCCTACATTGTATATTATACCCCCATGGTTTATTTACTTTATAACTGAAAGTTTGTACTTCTTAATCCCCTTCACCTATTTTGCCCAACCTACCACCAGCTTCACCACTGGCAATGACCAGCCTGTTCTCTGTGTCTATGAGTCTGTTTCTGTTTTGTTTGTTCATTTGTTTTGTTTTTTAGATTCCACATATAAGTGAAATCAGATGATATTTATCTTTCTCTGTCTGACATATTTCACTTGGAATAACACCCTCTATATCCATCCATGTTGCTACAAATGACAAGATTTCATTCTTTTTTACGGCTAATATTCCACTGAATAAATATATGCCACATCTTCTTTACCAATATATCCACCGATGGACACTTAGGCTGCTTCCACATCTCGGCTATTGCAAATAATGCTGCAATGAACATAAGGGTGCATATTTCTTTTCAAATTAGTGTTTTTGTTTTCTTCAGGTAATACCCAGAAGTCAAACTGCTGGGTCATATGTTAGTTTTTAATGTTTTTAGAAGCTTCCATACTGTTCTCCATAGTAGCTGCAACAGTATACATTCCCACCAGAAGTGCGCGAGGGCTCCCTTTTCTCCACATCCTCACTAACACTTGACATTTATTGTCTTTTGATGGTTTTGATTTGCATTTCCCTTAGGATTAGTGATGTTGAACATCTTTTTACATGTCTGTTGGGCATCTGTAAATGTCTTTGGAAAAATGTCTATTCAGTTCCTCTCATTTTTTTATTGAATTATTTTTTTGATATTGAGTTGTATGAGCTCTTTATACATTTTGGACATTAACCCTTTATCAGATATATCATTTGCAAGTATATTCTCCCATTTGGTAGATTGCCTTTTCATTTTGCTGATGGTTTCCTTTGCTGTGTAAAAGCTTTTTAGTGTGACGTAGTCTCATTTGTTTATCTTTGCTTTTGTTGCCCTTGCCTGAGGAGACAGATCCAAAAAATTATTAAGACTGATGTCAAACAGTTTACTGCCTAAGTTTTCTTCTAGGAGTTTTATGGTTTCAGGTCTTACGTTTAAGTCTTTAATCCATTTTGAGTGTATTTTTACACATACCGAAAGAAAGTAGTCCAGTTTCATTCTTTTGCCTAGAGCTGTCCAGTCTTCCGAATATCATTTATTGAAACAGCTGTCTTTTCCCCACTGAATATTCTTGCCTCCTTTGTTGTAGATTAATTGACGATATATTTGTGGGTTTATTTCTGGGCTTTCTATTCTGTTACATTATCTCTGCATTTGTTTTTGTGCCAGTATCATAATGTTTTGATTATTATAGCTTTGTAGTACAGTTTGACATCTGGAAATGTGATACCTCCAGCTTTCTTCTCTCTCAAGATTGCTTGGCTATTTTGGGTCTTTTGTGGTTCTATACAAATTTTAGGATTATTTGTTCTAGTTTTGTGAAAAATACCAATGGTATTTTCATAGGGGTTGCATTGAATCTGTAGATTGCTTTGGGTAGTACAGACATTTTAACAGTATTAATTCGTGAGCACATACATCTTTCCATTTATTTGTCTTCGGTTTCTTTCATCCATGTCTTATAGCTTTCAGAGTATAGGTCTTTCTTCTCCTTGGTTAAATTTATTCCTATGTATTTTATTGTTTTTGATGCAATTGTCCTGGGAGGGTTTTCTTAATTTCTCTTTCTGATAGATCGTTATTAGTGTATAGAAACCCAACAGATTTCTGTATATTAATTTTGTATCCTGAAACTTCACTGAATTCATTTATCCTAATAATTTTTGGTGGAGTTTTTAGTGTGTGTGTGTATATATATATAAACAATATATATAAAATAAAAAGTATATATATATATTTAGTATAAAGTATCATGTCATCAGTAAACAGTGACAGTTTTACTTATTCCTTTCCAATCAGGCTGGCTTTTATTTTTCCTACTAATTGCTGTGTTAGGACTTCCAATATAATAAAAGTAGTGAGAGTGGGCATCCTTGTCTTGTTTCTGATCTTAGAAGAAATGCTTTCAGCTTTACACCATCGAATATGATATTAGCTGTGGGTTTGTCACATACAGCCTTTACTATGTTGAGGTAGGTTCTCTCTATACCCACGTTGTTGAGAATTTTTATCATAAATGGATGTTGAATTTTGTCAAAAGCTATTTCTGCATCTATTGAGATAATCATACAATTTTTATTCTTTGCTTTGTTTATGTGGCATATCACAATGACTAACATGTGCATACTGACCATCCTTGCATGCCTAGGAAAAATCCCACTTAATCATGGTGTATGATCCTTTTAATGTATTGTTGATTTTAGTCTGCTAATATTTTGCTGAGGATTTTTGCATCTACATTCATCAGGGATATTGGCCTATAATTTTCTCTTTTTGTAGTGTCTTTGTCTGGTTTTGGTATCAGGGTAATGTTGGCCTCATAGAATGAGTTTGGAAGCATTCCTCCCTCTTCAATTTTTTGAAATAGTTTGAGAAGGACAGGTATTAATTCTTTAAATGTTTGGCAGAATTCACCTGTGGAACCATCTGGTCCTAGACTTCTGTTTCTTGGGAGATTTTTGACTACTGAGGCAATTTATTATTAGTAATCAGTCTGTTCAGATGTTCTATTTCTTCCTGATTCAGTCTTAGAAGACTGTATGTTTCTAGGAATTTATCTATTTCTTTTAGGTTGTATAATTTGCTGGCATCTAATTGTTCATAGTAATATCATGATATTTGCATTTCTGAGGTGTCAGACATAACTTCTCTTTCATTTCTGATTTTACTTATTTGGGGCCTCTCTTTTTTTCTAGATGAGTCTGGCTAAAGGTTTATCAATTACCTTTTCAAAGAACCAGCTCTTAGTTTCATTGATCTTTTCTATGGTATTTTTTCAGTTTCTATTTATTTCTGCTCTGATCTTTACGATTTCCTTCCTTCTACTAACTTTGGGTTTTGTTCGTTCTTCCTTTTCTAGTTCCTTTAGTTGTAAGATTAGACTGTTTATCTGAGATTTTTCTTACTTCCTTAGGTAGACATGTATCATTTACTTGCTCTTTGATTTCTTCAATGACACACTGGTTGTTGAGCAGCATGTTGTTTAGACTCCATGTTTCGTTATTTCCAGTTTTCTTCTTGTAGTTGATTTCTAGTCTCATACCATGGTGCTCAGAAAAGATGTTTAATATGATTTCAATCTTCTTCAATTTACTGAGACTTGTTTTGTGGCCTAACATATGCTCTATCCTGGAAAATGTTCCGACCGACTTGAAAAGATGTGTATTCTGCTGTTTTGGGATAGAACGCTCTGCATATATCTAGTAAGTCCATCTGGTCTAATGTGTCATTTAAGACCAATATTTCCTTATTGATTTTCTGTCTGTATGATTTATAAAGTTCAATTTTGACACTAGTAAGAGCTGTACAGTGAAGTGGACCAAGGAACAAATGGGAGATGAGAGTGAAAGGGCATAGCAGGAAAGAGAAAGGACCCAGAGACACCTTTACTTGTCTAATAGGAGAAAATTCAGTATGTGTAAACATCAATGGAAAGCGGAAGTAAATGGAATCCAGATCACAGACAGAGAGACCTTCCTTTGATCAGAGGGAATTACTTCTGTAGTTAGAGGAGGGAAAGAGAAGATGGATGACGAAGGAAGGTGGTTTATAGAACTGGTGGTAGAAATTTGAGATAATTCTCATCTGATAGCTTCTATTTCCTCTGAACTATGATACAAGGTCATTTAACGAGCATGAAGGGATAAAGAATAGTGTTGGGAAAGAGAGGTTTGGGGAGGTAAAGGAAGGTATGAAATTTTCAAAGAAGAGAAAAGTGACACGATTAGAGATCAACACCTTGGGAAGAGCCATGTGTCTTTCCCTTTCTGACAAATATTCAAAAGAATGATCCAGATAGAGTTAGATTACTTTTTAAAAATATTCTTGGGACAGCCTTCATTCATAGTTTATTTATTATTGAGTGTCTATGTTATTGCTAGAGACAGTTCAAGGCACAGGAGATAGAAAATGAACAAACGTGGTAAAATCCTTCTTCTCATGAAGATATTTTAATGGGGGGACAGAATAAACAAATTTCTAAGAAAATATAGGATTACGAAAGAGTGACAAATTAAAGAGGGTAAAGGGGAGACAGCATTTGGAGGGCAGGGAGCTATTTAGATGTAGTGATCAGAGAAGGCCAATCTAAGAGGACATACTTTTGCTGAGACTCAAATGTTGACAAGCCAGACATGCAAATATCTCGAGGGAGACTATTCCAGACAAAGAACAGTGGCAGAAAGAAGGTCAGTGTGGCTTAAATAAAATGAATAGGACAAGTAGTAAGAAACAAGGTCAGAGAGGCAGGCAGGGTGCAGATCCTTCTGATTCTTTTAGACTTTGGTAAAATCAGATTTCATTCTAAGAGCAATGAAAAGCAATTGAGGCTTTTAAGCTGGGGAATGATAAATTCTGATTTGTGCCTTTAAAAGATCATACTAACCACTGTGTCACAGACTACAAAGGAGTAAAAGATAAAGCAGAAAAACAGTGATAAATTCAATTACATTAAAATTAAGAACTTTTCTTCAAAGACAGGATTGAAAAACTAAAATTAAAAGCCAAAGGACAAATATACCTGACAAATAATTCCTAAATACATAGACACAACAAGAAAAAGACAAACAACTCAAATAAAAAATGAAAAAACTACTTGGAAAAGTACCTGACAAAAGAGGAAACCTGAATGACAAGATAGTCAGTCTCATTAGTAATCAAGGAAATATAAGTTAAATTTACAATGAAGCATCAATTCACTGAGTTAACAACTATCCTGCTTTCATAATAATCACTCCCTTGCTTTTCTTTAAATTTTACTACCTTCGAACATATTTTTTCTGTTTTGGAACTTTTCGTAAATGGAATCTTACTGCTTGTATTCTTTTGTGAGTTGCTTTCTTTATCCAACTTTATGTTTTTGAGATTCATCCACACTAATTACGCGTAGTTGAAACATTTTCACTGCTCCATCATTACTTGGGTATGCCACTATTTGCTTAACCATTTTACTGCTAATGGACATTTGGGTGGTCCCCTTTCCTTCCTCCTCCCCTGTCCTTCTTTCTCTCTTTCTCCTCCTTCTCTCTCTTTTTTTTGTTTGCTACTTAACAACAACAATATCCAAACAAGCTTGTACATGTCTCAAAGTTCACAAGTGGAAGAGTTTCACTCAGATATATACTGCTGAGCTGTAATGTACATACATGCTCAACTTTACTGTGTAATGATCAATGTAATTAAAAAACAAAAAAAGGTGGTAGGTTATAAGGCCATTATACTACTCTAGGCAATAAATGATGATGATTTGAATCAGGGTGCTAATAGTATAGGTAGTGAGAAGTTATCAGACTTGGGATACATCTTGGAACTAGAATGACAACAAGAATCAACAAGGTCCTTAAGTCTCTGCCTAAGCAAAATGGTTGGTTATCAACCTATCTACAAGGTTGAGAAGGCTAAAGGAAGAGAGTCTTCCAATTTCACTTAGTTATTACCCTTGGAAAAATGCTTCAGAAGATCACTTTTTTCATAAAGCTAACACAAATAAACATATTCTCTTTACCTTTTGCTTTCTCCTTTCCTGCTTGATCAGAACCCTGGTCCTGAAAAAGGAAACAGGATAAAAAACACAATGATTAAAGAAATGGTCTCTAAAATGATTGTTGAGCCAGCCTGGTGGCAAACTGGTTAAGTTCACATGCTCCACCTTGGTGGCCCAGGGTTCCTGGGTTCAGATCCCAGGCACGGCCCTACACACTGCTCATCATGCCATGCTGTGGCAGCATCCCACATACAAAATAGAGGAAGATAGGCACAGATGTTAGCTCAGGGACAATGTTCCTCAAGCAAAAAGAGGAAGATGGGAACCAGATATTAGCTCAGGACCAATCTTCCTCACCAAAATAAATACATAAATAAAATAAAATGATGTCATTTTAGTTGAATTAAAGATTTGGAATTAAAATCTAAAAGTATAGTGATAATTATGCTATTTTATGAAAAGAAACTATGAAAATGTTCTCAAATGTTATAGTATATACTGTTTCACAAAATTTTCTTAGATAGAAAATCCAAGAACTAATAAGAAAGACTCTACACCTATCATTAATAATGAAGCATAAAATACATCTGAATTATAAAATCAAGATAAGCAAAGAGAAATCAATGCATTGGCAAGGAGGTACCACTGAAACATTCTCATATGATAGCAATATTCTTGGTCAATGCTGCCATTTTAATTTTCCTTGTATTTCAATATTCTACTTCTATCAACAGGAAGTAGAGAAAGGACCAAAATCTATATAGGATT
Source organism: Equus caballus (assembly GCF_041296265.1). Classification (NCBI taxonomy): domain Eukaryota; kingdom Metazoa; phylum Chordata; class Mammalia; order Perissodactyla; family Equidae; genus Equus; species Equus caballus. The sequence continues at coordinate 7,980,279 of NC_091713.1, forward strand.
GAAAGAAATGTTAAGTTTATTATTAGAGCAATTCAGTTACATTACTATATCAGCTATGCATACTTGAAATCTCATAACTTCTTTAAAACACAGCTAGCTTTTATGGATGTGCTTCACAACTATGATCTCTGTGCCAAACACTGCAACGAATCCCATGATAGTGCAATATTTAATGGTTATAAATTATTTGCTCTATTAATAATAGTAGAATGCCATAAAACATTCATGACAAGATAAGCAGATATGCACAATAAATCTTTTGGATATACATGAAACTATGATCTCAAATTCAAGATTTATACAAGAATTATAAGTAAAATGACAAAATGTATTTTAGCTACATGAGATTATATAATAACATGAAAATAATAATTGCTAATGATGAGTACCATATGTCTTGCACCTTTCTAGGCACTTCAGATACTTTACATGTACAAACTCATTTAATCTTCACAGGAACTCTGTAAGGTAGGTTCTATTTTTATCCCCATTTTACTGATGAAGAAACTAAGATGCAGAGAGGTTAAGTAACTTGCCCAAGGTCACACTGCTAATAAATGGTAGAGCCAGACTGAAACCTAAGCATTCTGGTTTTGAAGTTTTCAACCAGATATTATACTCTCTTCCAAGAATTTCAACTGTGAATATACAAAGCTGTTCATTTTCCAAATGATTTTCATAAACTACATGAATGACAGTTACTGAATACCCCCAGACTTCGGTACTTACTGAACTTGTACTTTAACATACTTCCCAATAGCTATGTCTTAATTGACCATTTTGAGTTCACTGAGCAAAGAATTTGATCTGTCCAGATCCACGCAGCATAAGTGCACTGCTGGCATTCAAACTTTAGAAAAGAAAAAGGAAATAAATCACATTTCATTGACCCATCAAATGCTAAGGCTAGAGAGGACATTAGAGATTAGTTTATTCTCCATCATTTTAAAACTTAAGGCAAAGAAAGCAAAGTGGGGGCTGGACCGGTGGTGCAGCAGTTAAGTGTGCGTATTCCGCTTTGGCAGCCTGGGTTTCGCCAGTTCGGATCCCAGGGGTGGACATGGAACCGCCTGGCAAGCCATGCCATGGGAGGCGTCCCACGTATAAAGTAGAGGAAGATGTGCACAGATGTTAGCTCAGGGCCAGTCTTCCTCAGCAAAAAGAGGAGGATTGGCAGCAGTTAGCTCAGAGCTAATCTTCCTCAAAAAAGGAGAAAGCAAAGTGACTTTTCAAAGTTCCAAAATATAAGAAGTATGACAGAGCCAGCAGTATTAAACAATCCAGATTACAGAGACAGTAGGAAGAAAAATCAATTCTATAAGAAGTTCCCACATTATAAAGATCAATAGAATTAGGGACTAGCCAAAGCCTAAACACAGTCTTCATATATGTATAAATCAAGTGATTTTACTCCAGGCTGATTTTCCATTATCCAGGACACTCTTATGGCTCTCACCAAATTCTATGTACTCCATAATCCCTATTCCTATGTGCCTAAGGAAAAATTAATTAGGATTTCAAGACCAATTGCTAGATTAGCCTACTAATACTAGACCACAGTGAAAGTGAAAAAAGATCCTAACGTATAAGTCAAAGGCAATTTCATAAAAAGAACATTTTAAATTATTATTAAGGCAACCAATGCTACTAAATAGTACTATATGTCTAAATGTTTTACCAAATATAGTCACTCTCAATTACCTGCACTAGAAAAGAAAACTGCATCAGTTAGGATTCTTAAGTTACAAGAAATTGAAAGCTCCTTTGGTTAATTTAAACAGAAAATAAATTTATTAAAAGAAAATCAGGTAACCAACAAACATGTCAACAAGGCTGAGGAAGCACGTTTGGCACCTGGCAAGAACAAGGAAGTCTAGGGAGCTGTGGCATCATAGTCAAAATCAAGCCATAATTAGCCTCCTAAGAACACCACTGCCAGCACTGGTGAACACTAAACACCACTGACTGCACCAGTTCCACTCCTGGACAGTGAACACCACCCCCTGGCATCACTGGCATTAAAATTCAATCCTGCTGCAGCTCTTGCAACTGCTTCCAACTACAATAGAAGCTCTGTAGTCCCTACTTCTTTGTGTTACTAGCTTCTAATTCAAAGTACAGGACAAGAGCATCTAAGTCTCAGCTTAGGTCACATGCCTATTTGCTAGCTGCAAAGCATAGTGAAACAAATGTCTGGGTTTTTTCCCCAAGATTCCACATAGGGAGGTGGTCTGTGCCTATCACCAAAACTCATAAGGTAGGAAATACCCCCACACATAGATAAGGGGCTCAGATGCTTGGCTGCCAGTGAGTACAAATGTCCACTAAAGAGATGCAGATTAAAATTAAACTAGTTGACAATCCAAGTGACTTTTTACTTGGCTATGTCAGTGGAAAAAAAAATATATATATATATATAGTCCTAATAGTTGCTTCTAACAGTTTTGCTTAGGCTAACTTAAAATAAAACTGTAAAATTGTTTTTTTTTCTCCCCCAAGTGTTGACCAAGATGATGATACAGGAGGATCTTGAGCTCCCCTCTTCCCACAGACACACCAAATGTACAGCTACACTTGGAGCATTCTCTCTGAAAGAGATCCAGAAACTAGACTAGCGACTCGTACACACGGGACAAATGCAAAAATACCCAGGTTGAAACAGGTAGGAAAGGCTGAGACACACTCTCATCATAATCCCCACCCCTGCCACAATGCCATACAGTCAGAAGGGAATCCCCAACTCCACCTTCTCCCTGAGGAGCAAAGGGTTTGACCTCCACATCTAGTGCTCCAAATTTTAAGACTCTCACCAAACAGACAGACTCCCAAAACACCTAGCTCTGAAAGCCAATGGGCTTGTGTCCACAGGACCCACAAGACTATGGCAAATAAATAAGCATTCTTAACAGGAATGCAGCACTCACCAGAGCTATCCCCTCAGGGTTCAACATGGAGTGAGCAGGCAAGTATGTTTTAAGTAAGCCTCATGGTAACCACAAAGTAAAAGGCTAGAGGAGATATACAAGACAAAGAGAAAGTTATCAAAGTATACCATAGAGAAAATCATCAAATCACACAGGAAGAGAACAAGAGAGGAAGAAAGGAATAGAAGAATTACAAAACAACCAGAAAACAACAAAACGGCCATGGTAAGTCCATCCATGTAAATAATTACTTTAAATGTAAATGTTTTTTGGCTGAATGGATTAAAAAACATGACCCAAATATATGCTGCCTACAAGAGACTCATCTCAGCATTACGGACACAAACAGACTGAAAGTAAAGGGATGGAAAAAGATATTACATGCAAAGGGAAACCAAAAGCTAGGGTAGCATAATTCTCAGACAAAATAGACTTGAAGACAAAGACTGTAACAAGAGACAGCAAAGGCCATTACAAAATGATAAAGGAGTCAATTCATCAAAAGGATACAAGAACTGTAAATATTTATGCACCCAACATTGGAGCACCTAAATATATAAAGCAAATATAAACAGAACTAAAAGGAGAAATAGGCAGCAATAAATAATAGCAGGGGACTTCAAAACCCCACTTTGAACAACAGATTGATCATTGTGATATTGTAATTTACAATAAGAAATACATATTTGGATGCAACCAACATAGGAGCACCAAAGTACATAAAGTAACTATTAACAAACCTAAAAGGAGAAGTGAACTACTACATAATAATAGTAGGGGACCTAAACCCCCCTTAGATCAATGGATAGATCATCTAGACAGAGAGTCAACAAGGAAATAATGGAATTAAATGAAAAACTAGACCAGATGGACTTAATAGAACATATATAAAAACAGCAGAATACACATTCTTCTCAAGTGCACATGGAACATTCTCAAAGATAGACCATATGTTGGGAAAGAAGGCAAGCCTTAATAAATTTAAGAAGACTGAAATCATATCAAGCATCTTTTGTGACCATAATGCTATGAAACTAGAAACCAACTACAAGAAAAAAGCTACGAAAGTGACAGATATGTGGAGGCTAAACAACATAGTACTGCACAACCAATGGATCATTGAAGAAATTACAGGAGAAATCAAAAGATATCTGGAGACAAATGAAAATGAAAATACATTATACCACACCAACTCATGGGATGCAGCAAAAGTGGTCCTAGGAGGGAAAATCATAGCAACACAGGCTCACCTTAGAAAACAAGAAAAATCTCAAGTAAGCACTTTTAAACTGCACGTAACAGAAATAGAAAAAGAAGAACAAACAAAACCCAAAGTTAGCAGAAGGAGGGAAATAATAACAATTAGAGCAAAAATAAATGAAATTGAAGCCACAAAAATGGTAGAAAGGATCAACAACCAAGTGCTGGTTCCTTGAGAAGATAAAATTGACAAACCCTTAGCCAGACTCACTAAGGAAAAAAGAGAGGAGGCTCAAATAAAATTAGAAATGAAAGAGGAGAAATTAACCGATACCACAGAAATACAAAGGATCATAAGAGAATACTATGAAAACTATATGCCAACAAATTGCAAAATCCAGAAGAAATGGATAAATTCTTAGACTCATACAATCTGCCAAAGCTGAATCAAGAAGAAATAGAGAATTAAAAAGACCAATCACAAGTAAAGAGATTGAAACAGTAATCAAAATCCTCCCAAAAAATAAAAGTCCAGGACCAGATGGCTTCTCTTAAGAATTCCACCAAACATTCAAAGATTTAATACCTATCCTTCTCAAACTATTTCAAAAAATTGAAAAAGACTGCATACTTCGTAAGTCATTCTACAAGGCCAACATCAAGCTGATACCAAAGCCAGACAAGGATAACACAAAAAAAGAAAATTACGGGCCAATTTTGCTGATGAACAGAGATACAAAACTCCTCAACAAAATACTGGCAAACCGAATACAGCAAAATCTTAAAAGGACCATACACCATGATCAAGTGGGATTTATACCAGGGACACAGGGATGGTTCAACATCCACAAATCGATCAATGTGATACACCAAATTAACAAAATGAGGAATAAAAAACGTGATCATCTCAGATGCAGAGAAAGCATTTCACAAGATCTAACATCCATTTATGATGAAAACTCTCAATAAAATGGGTATAGAAGGAAAGTATCTCAACATAATACAGGCCATATATGACAAACCCAAGCCAACATCATACTCAACGGGGAAAAACTAAAAGCCATCCCTCTGAGAACAGAAACAGGACAAGGGTGCGCACCCTCACCACTCGTATTCAAAATAGTACTGGAGGTATAGCCAGAGCAATTAGGCAAGAAAAAGAAGTAAAGGGTATCCAAATAGGTAATGAAGAAGTGAAATGCTCACTGTTTGCAAACGACATGATTTTATATATAGAAAACCCTAAAGAATCCATTGGAAAGCTATTAGAAATAATCAACAATAACAGAAAAATGGCAGGGTACAAAATGAACTTGCAAAAATCATTTGCATTTCTGTACTCTAATTACAAACTAAGAGAAAGAGAACTCAAGAATACAATACTATTTGCAATCACAACAAAAAGAATAAAATTTCTAGGAATAAATTTAACCAAGAAGGTGAAAGACCTATACAATGAAAACTATTAAGGCTTTATTGAAAGAAATTGATAAAGACATAAAGAAATGGAAAGATATTCCGTGCACATGGATCGGAAGAATAAATACAGTTAAAATGTCCATACTCCCTAAAGCAATCTGCAGATTCAATACAATCCCAATCAGAATCCCAATGACATTCTTCACAGAAATAGAACAAAGAATCCTAAAATTCATATGGGGCAACAAAAGACCCCAAACAGCTAAAGCAATACTGAGAAAAAAGAATAAAGCTGGAGGCATCACAATCCCTGATTTCAAAATATACTACAAAGCTATAGTAATCAAAACAGGATGGTACTGGTGAAAAAACAGACCTACAGATCAATGGAACAGAATTGAAAGCCCAGATATCAAATGACATATCAGATTTAATGCAATCCCTATCAAAATTCTAGTGGCATTTTTCACAAAAATAAAACAGACAACCCTATTATTTGTATGGAACCACAAAAGATCCCAAATAGCCAAGGCATAATTGAGAAAGAAGAAAGCTGGAGGCATCATACTTCCTGATTTCAAACTATATTACAAAGTGACAGTAATCAAACTGTATGGTATTGGCATAGAAACAGCCAGACAGACCAATGGAATAGAATATCCAGAAATAAGCCAGAAATATATGGTCATTCAATTTATCACAAAGGAACCAAGAATACACAGTGGGGAAAGGACCGTTTCTTCAATAAATAGTGTTGGGAAAACTAGACAGTCACATGCAAAAGAATGAAACTGTAACCGTTATCTTACACTGTACACAAACATCAACTCTAAATGGATTAAAGACTTGAATATAAGACCTGAAACCATAAAATTCCTAGAAGCAAACACAGGGGGTAAGCTCCTTGAAATTGGTTTCGGCAATGATTTTTTGGATTTGACACCAAAAGCAAAAATTAAAAAGTGGGACTACATCAAACTACAAAGCTTCTGCACAGCAAAGGAAACCATCAACAAAATGAAAAGGGAACCTATGGAATTGGAGAAAATATTTGCAAATCTTATATCTGATAAGAGTTTAATATCCACAATATGAGGAACTCATACTACTCAACAGCAAAAAACAAATAACCTAGTTAAAAAATGGGCAAAGGACGTACATAGGCATTTTTCAAAAGAGACATGCAAATGATCAACAGGTACAGGAAAAGGTGCTCAATATCACTAATGCTCAGGGAAATGCAAATCAAAACCACAATGATTTATCACCTCATGTCCTTTAGGATGACTTGCATCAAAAAGAAAAGAGAGAACAAATATTAGGATGTGGAGAAAAGGGAACCCTTGTGCACTATTGGTGGGAATATAAATTGGTGCAGCCATTATGGAAAACAGCATGGAGGTTCTTCAAGAAATTAAAAGAACTACCATTTGATCGAGCAGCACCAATTCTGGGTATATATCCAAAGAGAAATCAACATCTCAAACAGATATCTGTACTCCCATGTTCATAGGAGCCTTATTCACAACAACCAAGGTATGAAGCAGATTAAGAGTACATCAATGGATGAATGGATCAAGAAAATTTGGTATATATATACACCATGGAATATCATTCACCCTTTTAAAAGAAAGAAATCCTGGGCCAGCCCAGCAGCATAGTGGTCAAGTTCGCATGCTGTACTTTGGGAGCCCGGGGTTCACAGGTTCAGATCCCAGGCACAGACCTAGCACCACGTGTCAAGCCATGCTGTGGCTGCATCCCACACAAAAAGTAGAAGAAGACTGGCACAGATATTAACTCAGCAACAATCTTCTCAAGCAAAAAGAGAGAGATTGGCAACAGATGTTAGCTCTGGGCCAATCTTCCTCACAAAAAAAAGAAAGAAATCCTGTCATTTGTGATAACATGGATGAACCTGGAAGGCATTAGATAATTAAGTCAGACAGAGACAAATAGGACATGGTACCACTTATATGTGGAATCTAAAAAAAAGTTAAAATCATAGAAACAGAGAACAGACAAGTGGTTGCTGGGGGGTCAGGTAAATAGGGAGAGGTTGGTAAAAGCATACAAACTTTAAGTTATAAGATGAATAAGTTCTGAGGATAACATGGTAACCATACCATTTGTTAATACAAAATAACATTGTATTGTATAATTGAAATCTGTTAAGAGAGTAGAACTTAAATGTTCTCACCAAAAAAGAGAAATATCTGAGGTGATGGATGTGTTAATTAACTTTCACAATGTATGCATATATCAAACCATCACATGGTATACTTTAAATATCTTACAATTTTATTTGTCGATTATACCTCAATAAAGGTAGAAAAAAATAAGATAGAAAAGACGGGAGAACAAATGAATATATCCCCAAATAATGGGGTAAACTAGATGGAATTTTATATCTGAGAAAAAGAAAAACGTGCAGATAATTAAAATAGCTTGCTATATATAAAATGTGAATCCTCAGAAGTCATTTGCTACTTTGACTACTGCAATATTAAGTATGTAGCTAGCTACCATAATTATACATTAAAGAGTCTCCTTGATTTTATGCAAATGTTCTCCTATATTTCTTACTACATTGGTAATAGCAATAAAACACAGCTCTGATTATCACTTAGGGACGTGACTTCCATTGCCTGCCCCAACTTAGATTTCAACTTTGTTTTCCATTCCTGCGTTTCATGTATTCCAACACCCGACCAAATGAAAATATAGTTTTTCTTCTCCATATATGGAGACTCCTCCCACCATATTTTGTACTGAAAACTTTCAATACCTTCAAGACCCCATTCAAACATCAGTTTCTTCATGAAATTTATATGCACTTTATAAAAAACAATTTTAAGAGTTTCTCTAATTTTTGTCCTGAAATTTAAATTACCAGAGATTTAGGTGTGGGGAGGTGGGAATGAAGCTCATCTCTTTAACAGTAATTACTATGTTATTCTAGAAAATGGATTTTTAAAGAAATATATTGCAACCATCTCTTTCAGTAAAAGTTTAAGTGAACAATATTAGTTGCCATTATAGCTACATACTGAAAATAAAATCAAAAGGCCATAACTTCTTCATAGAACACTCCACAAGTTATCAATTGTGGGAAGCAGGGATATAGATTACACTACCTTATTCTTCATTAAGATAGAAAGAATAAAGTAAAATAGAGAAGTGTAAAGAGGTTAAGAAAGGGAAAGAAGAGAAGAGAAGGGAGGGAAGGGGAGAAGGAAAGAAGAGAGAGAGAAAGGAAGAAATAAAACCATACTGACTACAAAAATATAACAGGGCATTCTGCCCCTTGCCATTCTTTCTAGTAAGCAAAGATTTAAAGGAAAACGCTAAAGAAATACTTTCTTTAAAAAAAAAAAAGACAGGCAGTAATGTGGTCAAGGAAACATCAAGAACAACACGAACGTACATTTTACATGGAGTACGCAGGAGATGCTGAAACTACATTAGGGATTAAATACTATGGGTGTCACATATCTTAACTGTCAGCTAGTCTTGAATTTTCTTTTTTGTTTATTTTGTTTTGCTTTTTATTTTTCTGCTTAGTTTATCTTTTTAGTGGCGAGGTGCCATGCAAAAGAAACCGTTTCCAGATTGTTACAATCTTGTAATAACATCTGAAGTGTGATTCAAAGTGAAAAATGTAAACAAAATTAATAAAGCAATAACTAACAATTGAAAAAATTATTTTATGGCTTGTGTCACAGTGAAATTAATATTAACCTAAGACATCATAATGTTAACATTGTTAGCTAGCAGACTTATTAAGATTCAGGACAGTAACTAGCCTAGAAAAAGTACTTAGGTTGGTTTTCCACAAAACTAAAGCAGGTCCACCTGATGTGTCAGGAATAGTAATGATATACATTAGAATGCTATGGCTTTCATATAAATTCTTCTCTTGCAATACAAGAAAAAGTTTTTAGAGTAATATGAATTACAAAAGGTATGGTATTGAGAAAAAAAGTGTCAATCGATGAGGCAGAAATCCACCTAATATTCAGAATACAGAGCCTAATTAAAATAAGTTCTTAGAGATTGAATTCTTATAGTACTTTCACATGGAAAATATTGTTTCATAGTTACAGGCTGTATTGATAAACATGAACAGCCATCTCCTGGGTCATACAATGGAAGAGATCTTAGATTGTGAATGATAGCCCAACACAGATGTGTATTTCAGGTTATTCACAATTAAATCTTAAAAACTTTATTTCAACAATTATAATTCACTAAAAGCTTCTAAAGTTGAAGTTTTTCACTCCATTTATGGGATATTTTGAATAAATATTTTCAACTGTTTTTGAATAAAATGTCATCAAAATTTAGAGGACTTGCTTGCAAAAATGTTCAATAACAATGCAGGATACATAGATTGATTTATCAAGTAACTCTTCAAAGAGTCAAATGTTTATGAAATCCAATTAATAAAAGGCAACAAAGAAAGCAAGCTTATAACAACACGCCAAAGTATTCTTTTTTGGATTCAACATCAGTATTGTCTCAAAAACAGTGTAATTCAGTTACATTAACTGTGCATATAAAAAAATGAAAATTTTGACAACTGTAGCTTTGTTCAGTAAAATATCAAGCCTCTTTGACTACAACTGTGAAATATACATGAACTACAACCAATTCCAAGTGTATCTTGGCTACACAGGTTACATAATTTAGTAAGAGTCCTGTTTTACCCAAGATGCTATGATCCATCAAATTTCTATTTATATTATCATTGCAGAAATAATTTTATCTTTAATGTTCTGCAGTTACATGCGTCAAACTATTGTCTGCAGCTATAATCTCCTTAAAATAACTACCAAATCTGAAAGTAACTCCTGATGCTTTTTCAGCAGATTTGGGCATTCAGATTGTCATGTGACCATGAGAGATGCTAAATGCTGGCAAACATTTTGTGTACTAGTTATAGATTCATCAACTCAAATGAAAAACAAAACATCAGTATTTATCATTAAGCATTAATTTTCCTTTATTTGAGCTCCCTGCTGCCAAAAGGTTACAAAAGCATTACTAAACACTATGAAAAAGGAAACGGTTGTTGACAAAACCACTGTAGCAACAACATTCCTACTACTCTTTGTAGGCACTCTGACAGGACTGATTAGCCTCTATTCCTAGCAAATATTTCACTTACACCTAATCTAAAATTTTCCATGTTTCCTATTGACCCCACTCCCAGGCATGGCGGCTATACAAATCTCTCAGACCTTAGAATGCAATGTTACAACTAGCTGGTACAAGTGGCTAGCAGAGACAGCAGCATTAAATACTTCTCCCATCCCATCCAGCAAGTTAGTTGTACCCAGCCACTCATGTCTCAGCACACTTTATCAGCAAGTGCCCTTCATGCTATCTTTAAAAGAAGCTGTTAGTTACTTTCTATCTGGAAAGTGCCAGGCCTGGGTTATCATTGGATGTCTTCAGATTTAACCACATGTTAAAGTGAGAACGTTCTTCACCGCACACGTTGCTCATGCACTAATACAGACCATGGCAGAGGTTAAAATAAAAAAAAGGATGTTCACTGAATCTATCTGGGTTCATTTTAACGGAACCATTAATGGTAGCTTATATTTAATTAAAAAACAAAAACTCCGAAAACAAATGCTAAACTGGGCGTGCCACTAGGATCACAGGCATAAACCATGACTGTCCTAGGCAAACTGGGATGATGTTCACCGTACATTTAAGTGTTATCCCCATTTAACAGATGAAGAAAGAGATGCAGGGAGAGAGGCTAATTCACAGTAAAGAGAATTTATTGTAAAGCTAATTAAACTTAAGTTCAGAGCCCTTCATCTGCATATTCCCCTTCCAAGCCCTATACCTAATTTTGTAGTCACAATTTTGTATTCTTTTCTCCATTATGAAGGTCCCTCACAACCTGATCTGCTCCTATACAGAGAGGTTTAATAATTAACCCAAATTCACATAGGACTGGTTTTTTTGCTTGCTTTTTTGGGGGTTGTTTTGTTTTTAAAGATTTTATTTTTCCTTTTTCTCCCAAAGACCCCCAGTACATCGTTGTGTATTTTTAGTTGTGGGTCCTTCCAGCTGTGGCATGTGGGACACCACCTCAGCATAGTCTGATGAGCAGTGCTATGTCCGCGCCCAGGATTCGAACTGGTGAAACCCCGGGCCGCCGAAGCAGAGCGCACGAACTTAACCACTCGGCCACCGCGCCAGCCCTAGGACTGGTTTTGATTTGATCTGGAAAATATATAGTCATACAAGAAAATGGAAAAATAGTATTCATTATTTTTCCCCAGAAGAATCCTAACTGGTATCACTGTCTTGGAGTCTTTCACCACTATATTCCAAACTACACACCACTAGCACCACAAACAAACAGTCATAGAATACTACTTTCACTGTGGTACTTCTGAATTTGAATGACTCCTCAATATCCAACAGATCAAATTTCAACTTCTCAGTCTGGTTTTCAACCTCACCATCACGCAGACACATATATACATTTTTAAGTATTTAAATAAGTAATCTTATCTCCAACTATTTACATAACATTTATTTTATTCTTTTTCTCCATCAAACTTTCCTTTAGCCTTGTTTCTGATTTGCCAAACTCTCAGCTAAAACTTTCCTATGTTCTACTATTGTTCACACTGTTTTTTTTAAATCATATATTCTGGCCCCTGATCTTTCAACATTTTCAAACTTTATGGAATGTCATATCCCCCCCCACCCAATAAGCTATAAATCTCTCAGAAAGAGACTAAATTTCAGTTACTTTATACTCTGACCTGGCACAGTGCCTGGTACATAGCACTCACTAAATACTTTGCACAGGTGAATATTCTAGGCCTACATTTACAAATGCAAACCTCTCCTTCACCTAAATTCAAACAGGATTTTATCTGTGCCTTCTTATGACACGGGTTGCATTCTTCAATCTAAGTTATAGAAATAAACCTCCTCCAATTAAAACAAAAAGTCTTCTTACACTGAATGTATAGTGCTGTATTTCAGATCTATAGTTGATCCCATTCTGAATAGCATATCGAGGCCCAAAGACTGGTCACATCTTTATCTTCTCCTTTCTCTCTTCTCTTACTACCACCTTCATGTCTGAGGTGGCTATGAATTTGGTGAAACAAGTCGTCAATCACCAAATACTGAAAATAAAAGAGAATCTTTTCCAAATTAAAAAGATCAGTGCTTATACCTGTCCTCTTTCAAATTTACAACTCAATGTGACTAGGAAAACACAGGGTCTCAGTGCTGACGTAAAAGCACAAAACAAAGATTAGAGTTCTAGGTCAATGATTCCCAGACAACTAAAAAAAAAAAAAATTATTTAATTGGTAAGACTGACAAATGATTCATATTTTTAATTTTGTCAAGAAAGGACTTGGGACCAGCCCCGTGGCCGAGTGGTTAAGTTCGCGTCCTCTGCTTAGGTGGCCCAGCGTTTCACTGGTTCAGATCCCGGGCGTGGACATGGCACCGCTCATCAGGTCACACTGAGGTGGCGTCCCACATGCCCCAACTAAAATATGTACTGGGGGGATTTGGGAAGAAAAAGCAGGGGGAGAAAAAAAGAAAGGACTTAAAATGGGAGGGGCATTTTAAGTCAAAAAAAGAATATAATTTTAGGAAAAAAAGAAAGAACCCATTAAATTGGAAAATCTGACATTATGGCTGATTAGCAAGTTTCAGGGAAGTAGACTGGGAACTGCTATCATAGATATGTCAATTAGTTTCAGCTTAGACCAAATCTCTTTACCCTAAATGAGACTTTGTTTGAAATGAAATGTTATATCTTCAAAGACGTCCACAAAGCATAACACTAAAGCCAAACCAAGTAATTTAAAAATCAAAATAAGGAAAGCTTATTTCTTCCCTAGCCACCAGTCCCTTCCCTCACAAAAAAAAATCTTACATGTGACTGGTAGACTCCCCAAACAGAAGAGCAGCAAAAAGTTAAATGCCAAGTTTCTTTTATGCCAAGAAAACTTGCAAAGACCTTTGCAATTGTAAAGACGCTCCTATCAAATGATTCCGCAATTAAACTGTATATCAGGTCCCTATAATACACAACAAGAATACCCTGGTTTGATTTAGTGTATACAATCAGGTTGCTACAACCAAAATATAAACTTGCTGTAGCCTGCTTCATTCATTTCCTTGGAAAAAAGGTATAAAGCCTCTTTGCAAGTGTTTTCCTGTCTTAATGCAGACCAATCTACTGTCTGCCAAATAATCCTTTCAGGTTCTTTAATACTGCCCTCCCAACCCATCTCTTCTAAGAAGCTTTGGTAAAAACTAGGTCTCCAATTTGATAATTATTTATCTCACTTCCTTTTCAGCTTTTAAGAACCTGTGTTTCATTGTTTCTCTGTAGCGCTTGTTCTGTGCAACACTGTTATCCTTCAAGGTTTAAGGTAATTTCTCTGTTCTCTAAATATCCATAGCCCTCTACATGTGCCACTTTCACAATACTCGTATTTCTACATTGCATAGCACAGCATAGCCATTAAGCATATGGTTCTCAAATAACTGTCATTGATTAGCTGGGTGACCTTGGGCAAGCCACTTAACATTAACAGTGCCTCAGTTTCCCTATCAGTAAAATGAGGATAACATTTGTACATACCTCATAGGGTTCTTCTTAAGAGTAAATGAGCTAATATACAAAAAGTTCTTAGAACAGCACTTGTTATATATTAAGTACCATTTAACTATCTAGTCTTAAAATCATTCACCTAATTCAAATCTCACCATTCTACCATAAATTCTTTTTGTGGTCCAAAGTTTTATCTTTTTCTCTTTTGAATCCCACTATACAGCCTGACAATGCCCTAAACAGGGAGGCAAGTAAAAACGTATTTGTTGAATTAATTAATGCCGAATTCTCTGATGGAGCAGCTCTGAGAGAGCTTTGTAAATGTTCTCTAGTTACTCGTCTGTATTTTAAGTTCCTAACAGTTCTCAAAATTTTCAAACAAAAACTAATCCTACAACAGAGGGAAATAAACAAGTACTCAAGGATGGTCTGAGACAAGGATTAAAACTTCTACTCTATAGCAGCTCCAATCAACTGCTAGTGATTACTAAGCACTGTCTCAGATTCTGAGGCCCTTACGGCCTCATGGTCAGAGCGCCATGATCAACTAATCTTGTCTACCTTTGTTTGCTGGGATAGTACAAAGTGGAGACACTCATTTTTTCATTACCAATCTGGAGTTTGACCCTAACGAGCCCAACCTCCCCAAGAAAATTTATTTAAAATTCCATACTTTCTCTTACAACTTCACACAAGTTTTGCCTTTTACTCTATAACATATCCATGTTTACTTAAATTAAAAAATATATTTTCCTCCAATCTGTGAATAAAACTGATGCTCCAGGGAGATGTGTCACGTTTCTTCTGTGGTTTCTTAACCCCCTGGTACCTAATATCTCCAGGTGCAGCACTACCTCATTTTGAGAAACACAATCCTAGACTACACGTTTCCTGCAGTACATTGCTTTTGCATCCTCCCACTAGCAACCAAAATACTACTCCCTGAATAACCAGAAGTTATATGACAGAATAATAATAGCACCTATATTTTAATACTGCTTAAGCGTTTGTAAGATGATTTTCTATCTCATTTAATATTCACATTTTAAAGAATTCAAAAACATCAAATTATAATCATGTATCAACTAAATTGTGTGACGTTTGTAAGTGAGTTTTCACTTTTCTCCAAAGTGGAAGCATGATGCTAGAACATTAGCTAGGAATAAATCAGATAAACTTCTAAAATACGATGCTAACATATCTTCAACAGGATAAATGCTATTGCTAAAATTATCAGACATCGTTACAATACTTGAACACAAAAGCTGTCTTTCCTCTTATAAAATTCCTAATAATTTAAATGTGTTATATTCTAACCATATCATCACTGTCCTGGGTCTACTTGTGACAAAAATTGTATTTAATGGCTTAATGTTTCAATCAAAACAATTCTTTTCGTCAGGGAATTTGATCAAACGAAATTACAGGCCCACATGATTTCCATCCTAGTGGACTTGAAGGTCAACAGCAATGAACAGGTTACATAAAGCTAAATTGTCAACTCATCCTCCTTTATGTGATCAATCTAAATACAAAACAAATTGCAAATTCTCTTGTAAGTTAAAGCAAAAAACGCTTCACTTTCCCTCCCTTGCAAAAACAAACTAAATTGGATTTATGGTGGATACGAGCCCCCACCAATGGATTTAAGGGCAGCAGGGAATGGCCTCTTCCATAACGCCTTACAAATTTGTGCAAAGACGATATATTGACGCAAAGAAATCCCTTCAAAAAGGGAGAAGCAGGGGCGAGAAGAGGGCTCAGCTGCTCAGAGGTCTCATTAGAGGAGGAGGACCCGGGAGGCGGGGGAGGGAGAGCAGAGAACCTCACCCACGGCGGGCCCCACATGTGAAGCTTTTGGAAAGACAGTGGGGGAAAAGCTGAGCTGCTTTCGGTTTAAGAGCAGAGACATGGCGCTAGGGTCCCCCGGCTTGGGGAAGATTAAAAGACCTCTCCTAGCAAGTTGCCCCCAGGCAAGGCTGTGCCCTCCCCTCCGAGGCCTAGGAAAGAGGCGCCATGACGGGAATGCACGTCCAGGGACGCAAGGCTACAGTCTCAAGCTCCAGCAGCACGACTCACCTGGAGCCCCCGACCCAGTTCATCTCCCCAAAACTTCTGAGAAGACACTGGGGTTCTGACAGCTGCACTTCAGACGGCTCCGTTCAGGGCTAAGCCACAGCTTCCTCGGTTTCAGCCCGCTCCTCTCCGGCCCACGGACCTATAGCCCAGCCTCCCTACAGCCTTTGCGGCCTGGTTAGGCTCCTTCCGCGTCTCCCGGCAGCCTCTGCGGTTTCTGCGGCGACGCTGTCCTGATAGGGCCGCAGGGGACGCCGTGGGAAAGCAGCGCGTCCGAAGGAGGAAGAACACAGCAGTTTCAACCGGTCGGGCGAAGGAACCCTCAAGAAATGAAGTGTCGGGCTGTGGCCGCAGGGTTAGTGTTTCAAACCACCCCCACCATAGTTTTATTTACTTTGGTGTAGGTCTCAGCCTTTTTCTTTTTAGGTCAAAGAACAGACTGAGGGGAGAAAAAGAAGGCAAGAACAAAGATATGGATCCGTAATCCTCAAGATGATGTTTCCATTCCCACATCACTCCACATCCAAATCCTTTAAATATCTTTCACGTGCAGTTTCAATATTCAGTACACAGTTGTTTATTAGAAATATTGCGCTGTAGTAACTTACCATTTTGTGGGTTTCTTAGAGAGCTTGATCAAAACTGGGTTTAGCTGTAAAGACCCAAAGACTTTAAACACCTTACCGAAAAAAATCTCAAAACGAAAGTTGGATTTTAGTGATCGTTTCTGTGTTATGTTTGTATATCCTCACAAAATGTTTATCTTACACACTGTTCTATGATATTTTGGTTAGAAACTAGAAATCTCCTGTACCAAACAAATGCACAAAATGGTTTTTTCCCCCCAATTGTCATGATTGTTTTCCAGATTTTTAATCTGGGCAACCTCTCATTTTCAAATATGATACATTTTCTGTTAACTCATTGGGAAATAGTGCCTAAAATATAGTTGCCTAAAATAGGATTATGTGCCCTGGTAGACATCGTTTAATCATAGAAATACTGATTTTTGTCACAAAAATTCACCAAAGTATATCTATCATTGGTTTGAATTAAACCAAGTGAGTATAGCATTTCAGAACAAATTAGTCTTCGTCATGGAGTAGCTCATCGTTTTTCAGTAACTAAACCATACAGTCGAGTCAGAAGCAATGGCCCAGTGCGTTAGCCTTTCCTACTTTCAACATTTTGAAACAGGTACAAATTAACTAAATTAACTAGAAGGGGAAAATAATTTTATAGAGGATTGACTGACCTTTTAAAATATATTCTATAGGTAGAGACATAAAGGACAGGTTGACCAATCTGTTGAGAAGAGTCAAGAAGTGGGAGCTGGATAGAACCGTGTCTTCTCTCTGACTAGAGTCACTGCTTCCCTTCCAGTCACAGAGAGGCAGTGGAAGTGGTCAATTAGGCTAAGGAAAGATTAATCTATGAGATACATCCTCAGACAAGATATTTGCTGGGTTTTCCTTCACAGCAAAAGACATTTCATTATGAACCAGTTATTAGGTGGTTATTTGTAACAGATGAAATATTGACCTAAGATCTCATCTTCATTGTGTTTGTGGCTCACATGAATAAGGCTAGCATGACTGGTAGATAATGAGTCAAATGCTGTGCTATTTTAGGGCCAGTAGGGCAATTAGGTAATCTCGGGTCAGGAAACAGTTCAAGAAAGGAATACAGCACAGATAAAATACTACTTAGCATTTGCTGAGAAGGAAATGCATCCCAAATCTTAAACCTTAATTTGTCTTTACTGCTAAAAATTATTTACTCTCTGGTGATTTACTATCTAAACACATAATACATATTATCTACATTATACATTTTTATTCATATACTTATATATGTAGGTCTCTTTATTATAAAAATTTATTTCTGATGTTTTACTGTTTAGAAAGCATGTAGTTTTCCTAATATATGTGTATATATATAGTCTCTAATATATATATAAAGTCTATTTAATCCTGCTCTTCCATGGTTGTTGGTAATGTCCACTGTGACACTGACATTGAGAGTATCACACTTGAGAACAGAGTAATTTGATAATTATTGCTTATTTTTTAACTTTCATTCATTTTCAAGATCTTTTTTTAAGATTATTTCTCCTCTCTTAAGAAAAATTTTAATGCTTTCCCATATAAACACATGTAAAGTTGAGAAGATTGAGTGGAAATTAGGCTGAATTATGTTTACTATAGTAACAAGTGACTTTTTTTCACTCTTTTTTTCTCACCTAGTTTGAAATTCAAACTAAATTAGCATTCTTTCTGCTTTAATTGCATGGCAATATAAAAAATGAAAGAAGTATCTTGACATTCTTAGTTTCTTACTTAAATACCATATATTTCCAACTGGAATTATGTATCTGTTTTCCTATCATCTTGAATTCTTCCTCTGCCTTGCCTGAAGTCTTGAGCTTGGTCTCAGATGCTAGGACCAACCCTGACTCTTGGGGGTAGGGTAGAGTGAAGGGTGGGAGTGGAATTAAAATGGTGATAGTTACATCTGTACTTAAGTGGCTCATCATTAGGTCAAATCTCACATTAACCTTTTCCCCAGTTCTAGTAACTGGCCTCCAACCTTCCCTGCACCACAATTCCGGTAACCAAATTTCTGTCTTTCTATCTTGATTATTTTCCTCATTCTAACAAGTCTTTCACTCAAGCCAATAAAAGCTTGTTCCTATACCCTAGCTTCATTATCAGTTGATAAACTGACCTACCTACAACTAAGTGCAGGCCTGATTTGATCTCTAACCTTCTTTGCTTCTAGATTTCCCACTGCCCTGCTCCTCCCCTGATGTGGCTGTCCTATGCCAGTGATGCAGGCCACTTGCCTCGACTGCCAGCTGCTTGCTGACCGGCGTAACCCTCTGTGTAAGTGTTCTGCCTGGCTGAACATCCTCCTATCACCCCCAGCTAAGTTTACCCTGGCCCTCCACCTGTCTTATCACAGTCAGGAGATGTGACATAAAGAATTAAAGTTTATAAGGGTAAGAGATCCTTACTTTGACACGTGAGAAACGTGAGATTAGGAATAAAAGATTTTGAAAATAACCACTATAACACTATGATCTCTACATACAGACTTAGAAAGTCTCAATGGAATGAATGATAGATTGTGCTGCTAATATGGTCAGCTATAAAAGAAATTTGCATGAATTTGCCACTCATGTATTAGTCAGTCTGCTGAATTGAATGCAAACAAATGAAAAGAGACCTGTGATGATTCTTGAAATTCATATAGGTACATGGGAAAGGAGTTTTAAAAGTTTAAGGCTATTGTTACTTATGAAAAGGAGAATAGTTCTTTATTCACAGTAAACTGAATAATGAAGATCATTCAACACTGAAACAGGTTTTATATTCTAGCACAAGGGTTGGCAAACTTCTTCTGAAGAGGGCCAGATAGTGAATATTTTAGGCTCTGTTTCATCTATCCAGCTCTGGCTCTGTGGCTTGCAAGCCATAGAAAATAAGTAAATAAATAAATGGGTGTGGCTGTGTTCCAATAAAACTTTATTTATGGACACTGAAATAAAAATTTCATGTAATTTTCATGCACCACAAAATATTATTATTCTTGTGATGTGTTTTCAACCATTTTAAAATGTAAAAACTGCTCTTATCTCAAGGGCCATAAAAAAATAGGTGGCAGGCCAAATTTGGCCCACTGGTTGGGTTATAATTTGCCAACCTCTGTTCTAATTTAATGCATATCTTCCCAGGCTTCCAGTTGACTAGAAATGTGTATGTATGTTGTGGGGGGTGGTGGGTGTGGGGAAGCAAAAATGCTTTTGCATATTCGAAAACACACTCATCCTTACCTAAACATTTTACATATTTAAAAGTATGCAGAATTTTGCTTGACTGTTTAGCAGTTTAAGTCCTCTATTAGGGATGTAGGGAAAATTTTTTTAACACTCTTTGTTTGAATCAAATAACCAAAGTGGGAAGTAGCCAATAGATTATCTCTAAGCCTAAACAAAACAAGCAAAACAAAAGTTTGCAAAAGACAAAGAACTCTCAAAAAAGGTCCCAGAGAAGCTATTTCCACCATCTAACTCCAGTTGGATTCCCAAATGGTTAACTTTAGGTTATAAAGTCACACACCTCCAAGTAACAACTATCTAAAGGACGCAAGAGGGTGGTAGAAGTGAAACACTGCTCTTTTTTATTCAATAGTCACCTTGTAAATAAATACCAGTGCATCAGATCTCCATTGCTAAAAATAGCAGTTGTGGGGCTGGAAGATTTTTATTGTAAGGACAAGTAAACATAGAGATGGAGATATAGCAAAGAACTATTTTCTATAATGCAGAAGACTTCTCTCCTATTTATTTACAAAATATGCCCTCAATTACGACTTGTCTGATAGATTCTGGGACTTCATGAGAAACACAGGCAGAAAAAATAAAATAAAATGGGACTGAAAAACAGATCTAAGTATTTGATAGTTTGCTTTCTCCAGTGTCCCTCCCGCTTGTCTCTTTCCTCTCTCTCCCTTTCAGATTCAGTCCATACCCTTTCACATTCATTCCATATCCATTTCACATTCATTTCATGTTGGTCCTCTTGCCCCTCCTCCCTCATCTCCCTAGCTCCTTCTGCCTCATCTCGTTTTATAGCGCTTGGAAATTTCCTTTTCTTTCTGCTCTTCCCCTTGTGGTATCTACTAAAACCTTAGAGGAGTGATGTATATTCTGAAACTTCTGTGCGTTTCTAAGTGACGCTGAGCATGCTCAGTAGCTGGGGCAGGTTTTGTCGCCCGCAGCTGCCCTGATTCGACCTTTCCCAAAATAGACATTTAACTCTTTGGACTCCTGCCTAAGGATGTAATTCGCTTTGCTTTCTCCTCATTTTCAAGGTTCAAAGGGAAGCGGCGAGGATTCCAAGGTCCCACCATCCTCACAGCCAATGAGGGGCCTGTGAGGGAGGAGCTTGGGGCAGCTTAGTGCAGCTTGAGCTTCTGAGGGAATCATCCTCAGTAGGTGCAGTGGAGTCTGAGCTCCGCTGCACCTGTCACAGCAGAACAAAATTGAAAAAAACAAAAGCAAAATTTAAGAAAAGAAGAGAAGAAATGCTGCGGACTATGGAACCCTGTAGGACTTTCTGAAACATTTGCTGGGGATTCTGGTGGATCATGATCTTTTAAAACCAATTCTTTTTGAAGCCGGTTTGGGTAATTGGGAAAATGACACATATGCTAAATGCAGCAGCTGATCTAATGAAATGGACCAGATCTAGCGCTGCTAAAAGGGCTGCCTGCCTGGTGGCTGCGGCATATGCTCTGAAAACCCTCTATCCCATCATTAGCAGGCGTTTAAAGCAATCTGGCCACAGGAAGAGAAAAGAAGCAGCTTACCCGACTGCAGAGAACAGAGAAATACTGCATTGCACCGAGACCACTTGTAAAAATTCTTCGCCTGGAGTGAATGCAGATTTTTTCAAACAGCTACTAGAACTTCGGAAAATTCTCTTTCCAAAACTTGTGACCACTGAAACAGGGTGGCTCTGCCTCCACTCGGTGGCTCTGATCTCGAGAACATTTCTGTCTATCTATGTGGCTGGTCTGGATGGACAAATCGTGAAAAGCATTGTGGAAAAGAAGCCTCGGGCTTTCATCATCATATTAATCAAGTGGCTTATGATTGCCATCCCTGCTGCCTCTGTGAACAGTGCGATAAGGTACCTGGAGTGCAAACTGGCTTTCATCATCAAATTACTCAAGTGGCTTATGATTGCCATCCCTGCTGCCTCTGTGAACAGTGCGATAAGGTACCTGGAGTGCAAACTGGCTTTGGCCTTCAGAACTCGCCTAGTAGACCATGCCTGTGAAACCTATTTTACAAATCAGACTTATTATAAGGTGATCAGTATGGACGGGAGGCTGGCAAACCCTGACCAGTCTCTTACTGAGGATATTATGATGTTCTCCCAATCTGTGGCTCACTTGTATTCTAATCTGACCAAACCTATTTTAGATGTAATCCTGACCTCCTATACGCTCATCCAGACTGCTCCATCCAGAGGAGCTAGCCCAATTGGGCCCACCCTATTAGCAGGGCTTGTGGTATATGCCACTGCTACAGTGTTGAAAGCCTGCTCTCCCAAATTTGGTAAATTGGTGGCTGAAGAAGCTCATAGAAAAGGCTGTTTGCAGTATGTGCACTCCAGAATTATAGCCAAGGTTGAAGAAATTGCCTTTTACAGAGGACATAAGGTAAGATAGAAATTAAGATGATGGGTGAAATGTGAGACTGTTCGAGCTGCCACTGCAGTGCTAGATACCATCTGTTGTACTGTTGATGGACCCACTTCTTTAGCGTTTTAGACTCCGATGACATCTAAACCTGTACTAGAACCTGTACTGTGCTTCCTTACCCTTTTTACTCACAAGTTGTTAAAGAATTATAGAGTGCAAACTTTTCTAAAGTTTCATGAGAATAAAATTTTCAGCACTCAGTCTACTTAGCCTCAGTTACCCAAACATGCTCAGAATTATCTCTGAAGCATTTTCTTAAAACTTAAATCCTAATTGGTTGTAGAACATTAGAAGAAAATGTGTTTGGAAACTGAGTAAACACATGTCCATTGAGATGGAAAATTTAGGATGGTATTCTCTTGGTGTTACTATTGAGGGCCCTTTGTTTTTAAGAGGAAAAAAGACCCTGTCCTTTTACATGAAAGACAAGTTTAACAATTTTGCATGCCTGGTCAGCAATGGAGGGTCCTCAGTCCTAAGAAGTGCAGGAGAGTGTGTCTCACAAATGGCATTTCCAACTCTTAGTTAATGTTCAGCACCATGTTTGACACAAATAAAAAGAGGCAGTGAAATGAAATTTTGTCTGGCTTTGAGAGAAAAGCTAAGATTAGAGAAGAAATGAGGAGGAGAAAAGGAATTTCAGAACATTATTTCTGAATACTAAAGATTTTCGACATTAAGCAGATCCCTAAAATAGTTAGCCTAATTACATAAACTTCCAGAGCATTGAAGTAACCTCAGAATATTAAATACGACCAAATTTTTTAAGGTGATGCATCTGAAATCTTAATACAAATGACTTAGTACAAATGAAATATTCAGGTATTCTTAAGTTGAAATGGTATTTTAATTCCCAAGCAGAATTATTTACTTTTTGAAGCATCATTAGTTATCAGGACAAACGTTTACAGTAGTAGGAATCTGAAGAAGAAAATTTAAAGCAAATTTAGGACTTCTACTCCCCCTTGAAAATTGTCCTTATATGTTGTATTAGTCATATTGACTTGTGATTCTTCTTGAATCATTGAACTCAGTGATTTAAATTATACCATGCTGTAGGCTTCCGGCATTTAAGACAAAATCCAGCAAATTGAGTTAGTTCGAAAATGGAATCTAATTACACATATGTGTGTCATGTGTTTATTTTCAAATATTTTTGGTGTGATCAAGAAGGATAAAGTTCTAACATTGTTTACTCATGTCTTATAGAATATCGTTTAATTTTAACCTCATGCATGTAATTTTGAAATAAAAATTATAAATCACTGACATGTACTTTATATTTACTAAGTATCATGGGTTTTTTTCAATAATATAGGTGTGACCAAATTAAATAATAATGACTCATTCTTATATTAATCTGTATTTTTTAGTTGTTAGAATCATAGATCATACTATACTAAGTAAAACAAAATAATGTGTACCTATCTTTAAAGAAAGCCTTCAGACATACAATATTTACTTTTATAACTCATGCTGGGTTCTTGCCTCTTTTTCCCTCTATAGGTGGAAATGAAGCAACTCCAGAAAAGTTACAAAGCTTTAGCCGATCAGATGAACCTCATTTTATCCAAACGTTTGTGGTACATCATGATAGAGCAGTTCTTGATGAAGTATGTTTGGAGCAGCAGTGGACTGATTATGGTGGCTGTACCTATTATCACTGCAACTGGCTTTGCAGATGGTGGTAATGACATTTATGCTTAATCTTCAATATATGTTTAGGATTATTTCTCTTGAAGGTGTCACTGCTGGTTTTGTGTGAGTGAAACTGAATATGTAGCCATTTTTCTGTGGTCATTAATGGTCAGAAACAAAGGCAGACTTTGCAACATCCAATAATAATACCTGCAATGTGAAAGGAGATAAGTGGCTCAAAAGTCCTTTCCAGTTGTGAGATATTTCAAATTAACATCTTGAAAAGCAGTGTAAGTTCTCTCCATGTGTTTTAAACTTCAGTTCTGCACATCCCATGTATTTAGTCTATAAATATTCTATAACTGGATCTGTCCTGTTTTGTGATTTGAAGAGTTGGTTGACTACATTAGGCAACTAGGAATATTGTTTTAGGAAGTGCTTCACACCATGGAACAAGATCTCCTCTACTTGTAGGTAACATAGATAAACCTCCTATGTAGCATGATTTGGTGGCATTGTGGGGGTAGGGGTTGTCAAGCTGCCCCTGTCTAATTCTAGCTATCACCACCCCAGTGGTTTTTACCAACATTTTTCATCTTTGGGATAACTAAGAAAGATAAGGACAACAAGAACAATATTAAAACGTTCTGTAATACTTGAGATGGGAGTTTGGGTCTTAATGGGCAGAGACAAAGGGGAGTTAATTAAAGTAGCAGCATTTTCTGCTCTTCCTCCAAAATAAAACGTTCCCCCTTCTCTTTAAAAACCACTTGGTCAAAATTGGCCTTAGTGTTGAAGTAACTAAATAAAAGCATGGGCTTTGTAGTAAGACAGAGCTTAGCTCAACTCTTGGCTTTCCCTCTTCCTGCCTGTATCCTCTCAGTCATGTTAATTAAACTCTGACCCTCCATTTCCTCATCTGTAAAAGGAGAATTGGAAAGGCTACTTCAGAGGACTGTTGGGAGGATTTAACAGAATAATGTTTATAAAGTACAGAGCATGCTCTTGACGTTCTTGATATAGAGTGACAATTATTACCTAGGAAACAAAAGGCAACACTGAGAATAAGGTAACAGAATTCACACTATTTTACGGCTATTTTTGGTGTAGAATTAAGAATTAAGTTATTTGTTTGAAGTCATCTAATAAAAACAAGTAAAAGAATTACCCTATACTTTAATATTTTGAAACAGTGCTTCAATGCTTTAACCAATTATTACAAAAAAACTTGTCAAATTTGAGTGATTCTTAACCTAAAATTGTTCATTTTAGTAAATTGGAATTTGTCAATCCCATGTGATAAGACTGTAGATATACCAAATATACTCCACAACTCAACTGTCTAATGCTGTGTTTAGACCACTGGGAAACTGAATTTTATCTATTTTTATGTTTTCAAAGTTTTATTTTTCAAAAAATCATTTAAAAAGTTTATATTGAATAAGGTGTTGTTAGTAATAGTATTTTTAGACATAATCCTTTCATTATAAGATAAAATAAATTGCTTTTTCAAAAAAGTATTGGAGAAAAAAATGACACAAAAATTTATGGTCTTGAGATTAGTTTTAGTAAGATACAACAAAATTATCAGATATTCATAGTGGATCTAAGTATATGGATGTTTTAAAAGGTTCGTATATAACGTATAGAGACAACACCAATGACAAGATCATGGTGTAGTTCTCTTAGTGCTTGGAAGCACGGGTCTTATTACAAAACCCCAGAGTATTCAACATAGAGCAGAGAAAATGCAGCTATTAATGGTGACAAATTAACCCCACAGAGACCAGTAAGAAGTAAACAGTGTATGCAAAGAATCTAACAATCTTATTTCTATGGGTGATGTAATAAGATATTTAAAAATAAATCCTGAAAATATCATATTAAATTAAAGAAACAACATTAAAATTTCACATTGAAATTATGATAATCACAGTGATGCAAGTAAAATAAAGTAATTCTTAAAGCGTCTTTTCAAAAGAGGATTTTATACAAAGAGAAGCAGTATAAGAATGTCATAGAAGAAAAAAATAAATTCGTATGACAGCATTATTATGAGAAGGTGCTTCAATATCTTCTGTAATTTCTAATGTTACTATATATACGCTTATAATGTTTGTACGTATTTACTAAAGACATTTGACCTACAATGATTTAACACATGAAAATATTGTTAGCGTTTTACTCATACAAAATTATTTTTTCTAAATAATGATATATCTTTGAGGCTTTAGGTCTTGGAATTACATATCATATATTCTAATCTAATCTTCAGTCTTAATTTACACTTATGCCCTGAGTTGTCCCTTATGTTAGAGATGAATTAAATACATGATACTGTATATTTTAAAGCAAAAATAGGTGGAAAAAGTGGGTGAATGAGAGAAGAATGGCAAAGAGAAAAGGGAGAAAAAGTAGGATAGAGGAAAAAAAGACAATACAATAAAGAAGCAGGCCACTGTTCAGATCTTGACTCAGCTATTTAGTAGTTATCCATCCTTGAGAAATTTGCATAAACTTTATATGCCTCAGTTTTCCTCTCTTAACCATAGGTATAGTAATATATATCTTACAGAATTATGAAATTGTATATAATGTATTTAATGTGCTTTGAAACAGTTCTCAGCAAGTAGTAAGAATTTAGGTGGATCATTGTTAATATTTATTCTATTCTTACCATGTGGGCTCTGGCATCAGATTGCCTGGGTTCAAATGCTTACTCTTTTGCTTACTAGGCTATGACTATGGGCAAGTCATTTAACCTTCTTGTGCTTCAATTTCCTCATTTCTGAAATGGGAGAAATCATAGCAGGGTTGTTAGGAGGATTAAAGAAGAGTACATGTGTAAAACTTAGAACAATGCCTGCTTCATCGAAAATGCTCAATAGACATTTGCTGGCACGATTATTGTTGTTAAGAGAGCAAGACATTTAAAAGTGATTAGGAAGTCAGAGGTAAAAGTGCAGATAGGAGGAAGAGCCTGCATAGTTTTTTTGGAGGAGAAAAGAAAAATAGTTTTGTAGTAGATTTGTTATACCACCCACCTACAACTTCAAGTGAAATCTTATGGTTAGGACAGGATTATGTTTATATTCAAGTTCACATTACAAAATTGCATGTGGAATCATGCCATTTTCACTCATATGAGGAGCTTAGAGGTGATCTAGTCTGGAGTCCCAGCTTTGCCTCAGGGCACACAGATGGTTAGTGGAAGCACTAAGGATAGAAGACATTATGTGATTCCTAGTGTGTTACTTTTCTTACCTTCATCACGCTACCTCCATTTAGCTATATTGGAACTTAGTCTATAAGGGACTTAACTTAGTTTGAGACCAAGCAATCGTGGGAGCTAATGCTTGAAATAGAGGCATTGAAATAGTTAATTATATATAGTTTCTATTATATTTTCTTAGAGGACATTACCCCTTTCTTTGCTTTGTATTAAGAGAAAGACTGAAATTATGTCAAGAAAATAGTTACCTGGGAGCTGTATCTCAATTTTTTAATGTTATAGGCCACTTTTCTTCTCTTCATATCAAAAGCAGTTCTGGGCAAGGCCAGGGAAAGCTACTTATAGGTCCCTTCTGCCAGACCTTATCACAGACACCTGACAGGCAGTGAAGAGAGCACCTAAGCCACCAGCACTGCCAGTAGCGTCCACATGTTGGTGATCTGCTAACGTGAGGTGGCACATCAGAAGTAGCAACTGAAAGCACTCTTAGGAATGGAATTGAACTCTACCATAACCCTCATAACATGGGTGATAGTTTATTCCTAAAATGTACTTCCAACAAGATGATCTCCATAGCTCCTGCTGCAGGAGTATGTCTCATATTCAAATGCCAAATTGTTGAAATATAATTTTGTATTTGGGTCAGTTTACATATGACTACTCTCTTGTTGACCAATTATTGTCACAGTAATTATCAGTACATATCAAAGACATACTTTTTAGCTGTAATTAGCTATTCGTGTCAGGAGCTATAATTTTTAAAGTATAACATACATGCCCACAACGGCACAATCATTAGTGTACCACTCAGTGAACTGTCACAAAGTCAACCCATACACGTAAGCACCACTGAGAAGAAACAGAACCTTACCTTCATCCTAGAAGCTCCCATCCCAGAAACCCCTTCCCAGTCTTATCCTCATCTTCAGCCTCCTACCCCCATCCCCACTTCCTCCTGCCCCTGCCCCCATGCCACAGCAAAGGCAGGCATTTTACCGATCATTCATTAGTATTTGCTGGGTTTTGAGCCTTATATAAATAGTATCATGCAGTACGTATGAGAGTTTTAGTTGCTCCACATCTTTGTCAATGTTTGATGTGAGTCTTTTTCCTTTTAGGCATTCTTATGAGTGTATAAGCGTGCTTCATTGTAGTCTTAATTTGCATTTCTCTGATGACTGAGGAGGTTAAGCACTTTTCATTTGTTTATTGGCTACTTGGATAGCCTTTTTTATGAAGTACCGATAAGTTTTTTCTTCATTTTTAAACTGGCTTATCTGGTTTTTGCTTGTTCATTTGTAAAGCTCTTGTGTATTCTGTAATGAGTAGTTTGTCAGATACACACACACACACACACACACTCAAATCTCTTTTCCCACTCTATTCTTGCCTTTTCAGTCTCTTAAGTGTCTAAGAGAAGTTCATAATTTTAATATAGTTCAATTTATCAATCATTTTCTTTGTTGTTAGTGCTTTTTTTGTCCTGTTTAAGAAATATTTGTGTCACCCAAGGTCATAGAGTTATTCTCCTATTTTTTTTTTTTTTTTGAGGAAGATTAGCCCTGAGCTAACTACTGCCAATCCTCCTCTTTTTTTTTCTGAGGAAGACTAGCCCTGAGCTAACATCCATGCCCACCTTCCTCTACTTTATACATGGGACGCCTACCACAGCATGGCGTTTGCCATGCGGTGCCATGTCTGTACCCGGGATCTGAGCCAGCGAACCCCAGGCCATCGAGAAGCAGAACGTGCCAACTTAACCGCTGCACCACTGGGCCGGCCCTCTCCTATTTTATCTTCTAGAAATTTATTGGTTTTTCATTTCACATTAAGATCATCAGTTAGAATTGATGTTTATATATGGTATGAGGTAGGGTAAGATTGAGATTTGTCAAGGTGGCAAAGATAAAACATAAATGACAAGAAATAAACTCAGATTGTAAGTCCAAAGAAAAAAGTACAGAAGGGTAGCCTGCTTTTTTAATTTTTAAAAAATTAATAGACAATTTTCTTTAGAATAGTTTTAGGTTTACAGAAAAATTGAGCAGAAAGTGTTCAGTTCCCAAATTTCCCCTCCTCCCATAATTTCCCTTGTTATTTACATCTTGTATTAATGTGATACCTTTGTTATAACTGATGAACCAATATTTATACATTAGTAACTGAAGTCCATAGTTTACATTAGGATTCACTCTTTGTATTATACAGTTCTATGGGTTTTCACAAATGTATTACATAACCTTAGTTTTAAATCCTTTCTCACCTTTTCAGTGAAATAGCAACAGATGTGACCGTGTTTCAATATATCCTTTTATTAGCAGAGCTGAAAATAGCAGTAAAATGAGAAGATATAATGTTAAATATTAAATCCTTAAGTGAGGCACTTTTGACAACGTATTCAAAATATTTGGTGAGGAAGATAAAATGTGTTGATCTGGGATACAAAATAGGTGAGTGCTTTAGGTCATGAATTTATATCTCTGACACTGAGGAATGTACCCTTCTCACAGAGGCTATGCAGTTGGCTGTTGTGAGCATGGCAAAATACTACTGGCACTGCTCTCACAGTACTTTCCAAAGAACAATCCGTAGAATAAAAGTCAAATGAAATCTGTCCAGAGCTATTTGTAATTTTGTTGCTAAAAGCACGAAGAAAACCCAATAGGCATTAATCTGCTAAAGCGACATGGAAAGTACCATGCCATGTCAAACACCAGTTCATCTGTGCTAGTGTTTTTACTTCTTAACAGAGACTGTCAGTAAAAGCTACTATTTAAACCGCTTTTAACCCAAATTCATAAAATCCCATGATTATTTTAGATCACCAGCCAGATTCTCTATGAGCCAAAACTATTCTTAGTGCTTTAACTGATTCAGCAATTCACTATTTTGGTAGCTTGCTGAGAATCTTTCGGTAATTTTTTTGTGTCTATCTAAATTTTGTCACGCATTTAAATGTAAGAATATCTACATTCTGTTTCCAGTCTATTTATTCAATCACATTTTTCACTCCTCACTTATACCAGCACTCAAAGCCTTTCTTTTTTCATTCCTCAGGGAAACTCACTCACTTCAAGGGGGCTAACAGGAGTCCTCTAGAGCAGTGACAATAGTAGGGCTAGGAGGAACCACATTGGACTATTTGTCCTCTTTTTTTTTTTTAAAGATTGGCACCTGAGCTAACAACTGTTGCCGATCTTCTTTTTTTCCTTCTTCTTCTTCTCCTCCGCAAAACCCCCCAGTACATAGTTGTATATTCTAGTTGTGAGTGACTCTGGCTGTGCTATGTGGGACACCACCTCAGCGTGGCCTGCTGAGCGGTGCCGTGTCCGCGCCCAGGATCCCAACCAGCGAAACCCTGGGCTGCCAAAGTGGAGCTCAGGAACTTAACCACTCGGCCACCGGGTGGCCCCTAGACTATTGTAAAAGGGCCCCATGAACTCATGGTGATTCTCATACTCGGGTGAAATCAGTGCCTGACACCAACCCATGCTGTAACTTGATCAAGCTGTTTATCATTCAGTTGGCATTGCTTGAAGTTTCCCTTCTCTGTCCTGTTGCTTATACTATACTTATGATCTATTGAAATTATATGTGGTCTTCAAGGCCTCACTCACAGTCTACTCCTCCATGAAGCATTTCCTGTCTCTTGCAGCAAGAAATGATCTTTGCCTCCTCTAAACACCTCCCATTAACTCTCTTCATTGGCTGCCCTGCATAGTTATTTGGGAACTTATCTTCTCTCTCCTACCAAACTGTAGGCTCCCTAAGGAAAGAGTCTGAAAATCACATTTATCCTTGCATGTCCTATAGCACCTTGCCTAATTTCTTGCATATCTAGGTGTTCAGTAAATATCTGCTGAGTGCATTTTACCTTATATTATGCGTGGATCTCTTTCAAACCCTGCTGAGCTGTCTGTGAGCAAGTAAATATGAAATTATCTGGTAGTCATAATAGGGCATAAGTTAAATGTTTGCACTGATATGGAGAAAAAAAACCTTTGCACTGAGATAAGTCAGAGAACAATAAATATCAAAGTTAGACTATGACTATCTATATCACTCTAATTTCTTCATTAATTTTCAGCATTTAATTTAGAACTTTGGAAATAATCTATAGACGGGCCAGATAGAGACTCAAATTGTTGGAAAGATTAAAATAATGACTTGGAGAGAACAATTTTGAAGAATGAGACTAAATTAAATAGATATGCGATAATAACTAGAGAAAATAATAACAGCTAACATTTAGAGAACTTATTATAGGCCATAGATTAGACTAACACTTCATTTGTATTTCACCTTAAAACAACTCTTTGAGATAGAATTGTTTGAGATAGTATTATTGTCTCCCTCATTTACAAATGAGAAAATAGGCATGGAGAGGATAAGGGGCAAGTTCTACTTACCTTACTACCTGCCAATAAGTAGTAAAGCCTGGATTCAAACCTAGTCTGACTCCTCTTAACCGTAATTCTGCATTGACAGTAATTTAGGATGTTCATTCATCTATCCATCCCATCCATGCATCCATGCATCCATTCAATACACATTAAGGAGTACTATGTGCTGGAGACTCTGCTGAGTACTAGGAATAAAGAATAAAACACACATTCTTGACCCTTAAGAAACTTAAAGTCCATTGGAAAGGCCAGCAAAAGTTTCCAGGGAAACCTTTACTAAAGAGTTAACTCTTGAAGAAAGAGCTAGACAAAGAAGGAAGAGAAGTATATTGAAGTCAGAAGAAATCATGTATGCAAATAGCAGAGGATAAATAGAGTGTTGCATGTTTGGGCTGCCGCTAGACTGTAGAGTGAGGGTTGGTTGAAACAGGTAGACAGAGGCTGGATTATGAGGGTCAGCTAACTTGCATTTCTATTAAAGGAACTACACTAGAAATATTTGCTTGTATTCCTATTAGTAGTATTTTATTGACCAAATCCATAGTATTTGATTGCCTAGCTGTAATAAGGGCAGGGAGTTGAATTTGGAAAAAGTTAAAAGAATGCTAAGTGAAAATAGTCATAATTCCTATAGACTTACTTTTGTTCCAAGTCTCCTTCTAAAAAAATAATGAAACAAAAGAAAGCTTTAAATAAAATCTCGTACAAATATTGTATTTTCAATAACTCATTAAATTTCTAAGAAATTGCTGGTACTAATGAAAAATTTACATGTGGTTGTTTTGGCCATAATTTCATCTGTATAAAATAAAACATTTAGTTACTTGAAAAAACTCAATAGTTTTGTAATTTGCTTTTAGATCTAGAGGATGGCCCCAAACAAGCTATGGTTAGTGAACGGACAGAAGCCTTTACTACTGCTCGAACTTTATTGGCCTCTGGAGCTGATGCTATTGAAAGGATTATGTCTTCATACAAAGAGGTACTTGCATTTCTCATCATCAGTTTGATTAAAATAAGATATATGAAAATCAAGCAAAATGTAAATTACAAGATATACTTAGTATTTTGGAAACATTTTTCTCTACCAAACATTGCTAAGAGTAAGGCAGCCCTCCCAAGTATATTGCTGCTAATACCCTTTAATTTTTACACTTTCAATTATAACTCCTCTTTTTCTGTCTATAGTATGATGTATTTGTTTTTAATTAAAAAAAAAAACCACACCCCGAGGTGTGGATTCTGGAGCCAGAGTGCCTAAATTTAAATTCTTGCTCCAGTATTTACAAATTATATGAACTTACTCAAATTCCTTAACCTGTCTGTGTCTGTTTCATCATCTGTGAAATAAGGATAATGATAGCATTGACTTTGTAGGGTTGTTGTGAGTTAATACATGTAGAATGTTTAAAACAATACATATTAAGCAGTCACTAAATGTTAGCCAATAATATTACTTATATACCTTGCAAACTTTTACTCATCCTTCATGACAAGTCAAGCCTCACCAACCACCTCTAAAACCCTCTTGTGATTCCACCTTCTTTCCGCCTTCGTTGCAGAGTCTGGCTCTACCTTCTCTGTGTTCACAGTACACCTGGTGCTTTACCACATTGTAATTGACTATCCCCTGCACCAGGCCCTGAGTGGAAAGCAGGAACTGTCTTACTCAGCTTTACATTCTTAATATCCATTTTAATGCTTGGAATGTTGTACGTGGTCAATAAATACTTGCTGAAAGAATGGTAATGACCTGCAAATATCACAGTGTTAAGACTGGAAATCATTTTATTCAGTTCAGATGTTACATAATATTCCCATGGACAGACATTCTCACTATTAATTACTCTTGTGGCTTTTGTATCAATATAAATTGCCAGAGCATCTTTATAAATTTAGCTGCCTATTAAATAAGCCTCGAATAAGCCATATAAAAGAGTTACAAAGTTTGTGATTTACCCACAAAACTTTTCAGTCTCATTCAACAACTGATTTCTTGAATTGGGTTAAAAAAATAAAAGTAAAACCAGTTGTTTAGGGCCACGTACCAAACCAACTCAATTTAAAAAAATTTTTCAAATAGTAATTTTGATAATCTGAAGACACAGTTTTGAGGATAGGTTTTTTGATTAATAAATTACTTATTAAAATTAAATGACAAATCAAAATTTTGGCCGTCTCACATTAAAATACTTTGGTATCTAAGTCACAGAAAGAATATCAATTAGTTTTTCTACATTGTCTCCGACACAAAAACTGATTGCATTTTGCTTTATTTTGGCTGACTGTGCTTTGAATCACAGAATGTTCACTTCTAAAGAATCTTATTGCTGCTATGACAGCACATGAAAGCATCATGCATTCTCTGCTAGCTCCAGAGGGAGCAAGGGTCCTTTTTAAAGTTAGAGTTCAAGGGCAAACCCCCTGTCTTATATCCCAAAGTAATTTGTCCACAGTCACATTCTCAGGTTTTTTCAGACACTCTTGGCCCACTCCACCCTGCATCCTGGTCTACTAACTCCTTGCCTCCTGCTTTTCTTTAATTGACCTCTACATTTGGTTTTGGACTTTTTATTTTTTTATGCAAATGTATTTAGCCAGGTTTCTTTTGAATCCATATTTTGTTAATCCTTAGCTCTGTTTTCCTCTGCTTGAGAACTCAGGAGATTTTTGTGGATAACATTTGAGAAATTACCCTTTAAATAGATATAACATTAACATATAGAAATGCGATACTAATCCAGCTACAGACCTCTCACACAGTCGAAACACGGTAGAAAGCTTTTGACAGTAATATGCACTCTTTTACTGCTTGTTTTGCACACACAAAAATCTTACACAAATGTCAGCATTGTTGTATTATTCCACAATTTATTGTTTAAGAGACATTTACTAGTGACCTGCCTCGCTTACTGGTTCCAGTTTCCTAGTAAACATTTCTGTAAGGGAATGGTTTTTGTGCTTTCCTTTTCACTGAGAAAGATGGTCTTGACAGGAGATGAGTCACCTTTCACAGTACCCTGACAACAAGGTGTTCTTTTAATAGAAAAACAGCAGGAGATTCAGCCTAAATTGGATCACTGGCAGGATAGGAGCAAGGTACCACTCTATTGAGCCTTATGGACTAAAGCAGAGATTTATCTCATCTTATCTTTAATCTCACCTAGAAAACAGTCATATTTAATGTTTTTCTTTGGGCATATAAATCATGTTTGGCTTGAAAAGAAGCTGAATTGTGGAATTTGGACTGAAAAGGAGTTGAAGATTTACATTGAGCTCACTCCCAATTTTGGTATCCTCTAGCAGGGATATTTTCTCTGCCAAGCTTAGGAATTTTGACAATCAATTTGACTCAGAAACATTCATTTCTAATAAGAAAAATATGTATTTTTCTTCTATTTAAAACCTATTTTAAATTGAAAAAAGATATCAAAATAAAGGATCATAATTTCATTGAATGAACTTAAGCTTTTCACAAAATTTCTAATTTTCTGGAAATGAAATCTGTCATTTGAACGAGTCAAATCAGAAATTTGACTAAAGATTTATTTATTTATGAAGATTTTATTTTTTCCTTTTTCTGCCCAAAACCCCCCGTACATAGTTGTGTATTTTCAGTTGTGGGTCCTTCTAGTTGTGCTATGCGGAACGCTGCCTCAGCATGGCTTCATGAGCAGTGCCGTGTCTGTGCCCAGGATTCCAACTGGTGAACCCTAGGCCGCTGAAGCAGAGCGTACAAACTTAACCACTCGGCCCCGGGGCTGGCCCCAAAAGATTTGTTTTTTTTAAGATCGGTACCTGAGCCAACATCTGCTGCCAATCTTTTTTTTCCCTTCTCTCCAAAGCCCCCCAGTACACAGTGTATATTCTAGTTGTAGGTCCTTCTGGTTCTGCTATGTGCGATGCTACCTCAGCACGACTTGATGAGCGGTGCTAGGTCTGCACCCAGGATCCAAACCGGCAAAGCCCTGGGCCGCTGAAGTGGAGCGTGAAAACTTAACCACTTGGCCGTGGGGCCAGCCCCTTGACCAAAGATTTTTAAGTCTCACTAATATTCTGAAATCTTTACATTTCGTTTTTAACCGTGACTTGAATGAATAATTTTTTATGTGTTTTATAATCCCAATCAAACTTACATTGACACGTTGCTATGTTGCTCTCTTGATAAACTTTTTACGGTTACTTGTTTTAGTTATCAGATATGTTATTTATTTTTCATGTATAATAAAATAGGATCTTTAATATTAAATCAAAAAGCTTATATGATTGCATATTTTTTTAAGTCTGTCTTGAGTATATTAACTCTATTTTATTTCTCTGTGTTGGTTTTAGATCACTGAATTAGCAGGCTATACTGCTCGAGTGTACAATATGTTTTGGGTCTTTGATGAAGTGAAAAGAGGCATTTATAAGAGAACTGCTGGCATGCAAGAGTCTGCAAACCATAGCAAGAATGGAGCTAACATAGAATTATCCCTCAGTGATACGTTGGAAATCAAAGGTATTAGACTCAAATGTTTTTGTATTTTTCCTGTATTTAAGTGTTTATCAACAGAACTAAAGTTTTTTAGAAGCTAGTCTTTAACAGATAAAAGAAACCAACATTTATTTATTTAAATAGTTATTCCTAAACTTAGTATTGCAGTGTGAGGAGTGGTGACTAACATTACCATTAAAAAAAAATTGTTACCTTTATTTAGAACAAAATTTCTAGAATTATTTTTGGAAACTGCACATATGGCAGAATGAATTGTTTGCTTTTAAAAATCAAATAACAGAATTAGAACTAATGTCATATTGTTCTTCATCATCCTATGTTTTTAAACTTATTTGGTTATCATATTTTTAAAAATTATATATAAATGTCTTAATTCCCTTTCTGGGGCACCGTGTTTTTTCTGTAAGAAAGGTTAATTTAGAGAAACAAGTAGTTGTAAAGAGTATGGCTGGGTTATATCAGATAGAGTTTAGCTTTGCTCTCATTATGATGTTGACATTAGGTTATTGGTAAGTAATGTTTCTGAGAAAGATTTTCCAAGTAGATGTGTCAAAATGTCCAAATTTACGTTAAACTTTTCTTTAGATATAGATATCTATATTTCACTTGGTTTTCTGATTTGTTACTGTGAATTATCTTTATAACGAATTTATCTATGTTGCATTATACTTTAAGTTATTTACGTAGTTAAGAATAACGTGTGATAGCTTTTGTAACTTAAGTCGTTCCTTAACTTATAGGAGAAGTTATTGATGTGGATCATGGAATTATTTGCGAAAATGTTCCCATACTTACACCAACGGGAGAAGTGGTGGCTTCCAGGCTAAACTTCAAAGTAAGATGATATTCAAAAATCTTCTGATTGTTGCCAGCACACTAATAAAAAACAACACAGAATTCATGTACATTTGTTAAATACATGGAGGAGCATATGGAAAGGAGGGGAAATCAAGGAAGGTATGCACAGTGGCTGAATTACAAAAGCAGTTAATTCCTCAGAAAGCAGAAAGAAAGAGAAATTTGATGTCTACTGCTTTATTGCCAGGTTGAAAATTAAAATTACAGTTCACTGAGAGCCTATACAAGGTTCCCAAACGGTTTTTCACACTGGGTTTTCCCTCACCTGAAAAAACAGGCCAAGAGATTGTGAGGATCCATAATTAGTGTTTTAATCCATTTGGCAGGACTCAGTGTTTTTCACGTTCTGTGATACTGGGATCTGCGTCTGCACTGTAATGTGTTAAAACTTTAAGTCTTGTCCAAAAGTCATGTCATTACCTAGAGAATCCTTCTGTGAATTCCAGGCAGGTTGCCATCTTTCTGCTTCCGCCTCCTCACCTTTACAATGGGGAGACTAACGTTAACCTGCCTTTTGGATGTGAGGATCAAATGAGACAGTTGGTGCAAAGCAGTCGGCGCAGGATCTGGCACAAAGCGAAGCCTTCAATAAATTATGATTACAGTAGTTTTGACTTCCCTCCAGTCGGAATATCGTTGAGTTGAAGTTCGTGGCTATGTCACAGCTGTGTCTCAGGCTGGTGTCTGCCGCCCTGAGCCAAGCCGTAAAAATCCCTAGAATAACTTTGCAAAAGCCTGTTAGCCTCTTGAGGCTCCTACACTTCTTTATTTTATTTTGTTTTATTTTATTTTATTTTACTTTATTGCAGTGACAGTGGATTCTAACATCACGTAGCTTTCCAGAGGTACGTTGTAATACATTTCGAATTCTGTGTAGATTACGTCGTGTTCACCGCCCAAAAACTAATTATAGTCCGTCACCTCACATGTGAGCCTCATCGCCCCTTTGGCTCTCTCCCCTCCCCCCCTCCCCCTACTGTAACCACCAATCCAATCTCCGTTGCTCTGTGCGTGTTCGTCATTGTTTTTATCATGTACTCATGAGTGAGATCACACGGTGTTTGACTTTCTCCCTCTGATTTATTTCACTTCACATAATACCCTCAAGGTCCATCCACGTTGTCACAAATGGCCGGATCTCATCGTTTCTTAGGGCCGAGTGGCATTCCATTGTGTATACACACCACATCTTCTCTGTCCATACTTCCCTTGATGGGCACCTAGGTTGCTTCCAAGTTTTGGCTGTTGTGAATAATGCTGCAGTGAACCTAGGGGTGCATGTGTCTTTCTGCATTGGTGTTTTCCAGTTCTTTGGATAAATACCCAGCAGTGGGCTAGCTGGATCATACATATGGTAGATGTATTCTTAGTTTTCTGAGGATACTCCATACGGCTTTCCATAGTGGCTGCACCAGTCTGCACTCCCACCAGCAGTGTTGGAGAGTTCCCTGCTCTCCACATCCTCTCTGACACTTGTCTCCTGTCTTGTTAATTAGAGCCATTCTGACCAGAGGAAGGTGACCTCTCCTTGTAGTTGTGATTTGCCTTCCTCTGATCGCTAATGATGTTGAGCCCCTTTCCATATGCCTGTTGGCCACCCGTATACCTTCTTTGGAGAAGTCACTGCTCAGATCTTTTGCCCGTCTTTTTAATCGGGTTGTTGATTTTTTGTTGTTGTTGAGCTGTCGGAGTTCTTTCTGTGTTTTGGATATAAACCCCTTATCCGATATATGGTTTGCAAGTATCTTCTCCCAGTTGTTAGGTTGTGTTTTGGTTTTGTGGATGGTTTCCTTTGCCGTGCAGAAGATTTTTTTTCACTTTGATGTAGTCCCGTTTGTTCATTTTGTACTTTGTTTCCATTGCCCAGTCAGACATGGTACTTGAAAGTAGGCTGCTAAGACTGCTGTCAAAGGGCATACTGCCTATGTTTTCTTCTAGACGTTGCATGGTTTCCGGTGTGGCATTGCAGTCAGACCCTAGGAGGCTGCAGTTCCCCGAGAGCGAGCGTGTGGGCGGGGCCCCAGGAGTTCTCCCAGGAGGGTGTCCCTGTCCCTGTCCACAGTCCACCGCCTGAGGGGGGGGGCGGGGCAGCGGCCAGGGAGCCTCTGGGCGGCGGCGGCGCGCGCGCGGGGAGCGCGCACGGCTGCTGGGCAGCCCTCCGGGGAGGCGTGGGCCAGCCGCGCCTGCCTGCCCATAGCCCAGCCCGGCGGAGTCCGGCCGCGCTCTGCTGCTCTCTCTTGGGCCGGGCTCGCCCGTTCCCCCGGCGTCCCTGGACGCCGCTCCGTGTCCCCGCTGGGCACAGCAGCCCGGGCCCTCCACAGCCACGGCCGCTAGCCTGAGGAGGCCCTCCTTCAGCTCCCGCTCTTCCTGCTTGCCGGACACGGACGACCAGGGCGCCTGCGAAGAGGATTCCGTCTGGGAGAGGTACCTGGGGGCGTGGGCCTGGGGGCTGGTGGGAGGCGAGCGTGTCCCTGAGGAATAGGCTTGTGCGCCAAGAGGTGCCCGTCAGGCCGCGGGACAGCTGCGCGGCGCGGGCAGCGAGGGGGTCTCTTCGTGCGCTTCACGCGTTCGTGGAACGGGCGGTGTGTGCCGGGCACCTGCCCAGGGGCCAGCCTGGGGATGCGGTGCCCGGGAGTCGGGCGCTGAAGCGGCGCCCGTGGTCTTGGCTTCTTGGAAGGCCAGACGCGACAACGGTAACGACACTGGTCTCGATGCGTTCTGAGGGGTGCAGGTCTCCCTCTTTTCGAGGCTACGTTCCGTTGGGGTTTTCACGAAGCCTGTCGTGGCCCTGAAGCTCAGGCCGGTTCAGGGGAAGTGGCCTGTCGAGGGCCGCATAATATTCGTGTGCAGAGCCAGTGCTTTCCAAAGGCCTTGACTGGGCAGAAGTCTACCTGTTAGGGGTGCAGTGGGGGCTGTCCGGGGAGCATTGTGAGCACAGGTGTGTGTCCCACACTTGAAAGTCTGGCAAAGAAAGCGTGAGGCTGGAGGGTGCTCCGTTCGTTCCCTCCTTCCACAGAAAGTCTGGAGAGTTGACTTTGGGACTTCCTTTCCTCGGGTCGGTGCGTGTTCAGTGGTCTGGACACTTGGTGGGCAAGACTGACAGGGTGTTTGACGTACTGGACCTCGCAGCCTAGTTGGAAAGGACAGATAGGCAGCAACTAATTACCTAGGAGATACGTAAAAGCAATTCTGTGTTGAGTGCTGAGAAATACGGCATTTACTGTTAGACTTTGTGACTTAGGCAGTGATGTTTAAGCTGAGAGCAGATGCCTAAAAGCAAAGGAGGACTTGTGCGGGAGAGTGTTGGGACAGGGCAAGGGAGGAGCATGGCCTGTCAGAGGAGCTGAAAGCATGCCCTGGAGACTGGGGCCGCGTAGGGACTGTAGGGTGGGGAAAACCAAACTTTTCAATTAAGGCTGGCGCTTTCTATAGGTTTTCGGAGACTAAGCGTGGTGATTCAGCACGTGGACTCTGGAGCCAGACTCTGTCACATGGGTCCTAGCTCTTCCACCTACGGGCTGTGTGAACTTGGGCAAGTTACTGTACCATTCTGTGTGTCAGTTTCCTGATCTGTAAAACGGGGATGATTATAACACACACTCCATAGGTGAGTGTAAAGGTTAGAGGCTATTTCATGTCCGTAAAGTACTTAGAGCAGTGTCTGGCCTTCAGTAGGCGTTAGTAGTGGTTGATTAAATAAATGGATAAATGCATACATAAGTATTCAAGGCTTGGAGGCTGTCCCTCGTGCAACGTGTGAACTGGAATGGATTACACCCGGCTTTGTTTCCTTTCCAGCTTGCAGTTGCTACTGACCGCATCTGTGGCACTGTGGAATTAGAAATAATCTCCCTCGACTTGGCTGCTCTTGGTAACAGAATCAAATGCTGTCCAGATTATCCCAGGGAAATAAAAGCCTTGTCAGTAGCCTAGTAGGGTCAGGCTTATTTAATAGGTATCGCTTATATTGGTTTGGCTGGTATTTGTTGGTAACGTTTTCTTGGCAAAGCTGCTCGGTTAAAAAAAGTAGATTAGCTGTAAAATAGTTCAGACCCAGAGAAAAGTAGAGAGTCGTGTAAGCAGAGCACGCCTTTCCTTGACTCTCTGTCGAGAGCTTTTGTGACTCCAGCCGCTCTCTGCCTCAGACGCGGTGCCCTCTGCGTGTGCAGTCATCTAAACCGTGCAGGGTCCGGAACCGTGGAGAATCTAAGGCAGTGCAGTCATGCTTTGCTTAACAGTGGGGCTAGGTTCTGAGGAGTGCGTCACGGTCAGGCAATCTCGTGAGCGTGCAAGCACCACGGAGTTCATAAACCTAGATGGCAGAGCCTCCTACACACCTTGGCTCTATGGGACTAATCTTTTGGGACCCCCGTTGTTGACTGAAACGTCCTGATGTAGCGCCTGACGGTACTTCCCAACTCCAAGGGCACGGGAGTGTAGCCTGTGGGGCTCTGTCAAAGAACGGAGACGCTCGAGGCCTACTCTGGACCCACTGACTCAGAATCTACTGGGATAGTTCCCGGCTTTAAAGACCAGCCATAGTCCTCATCTGCAGACATCTCCTCAACGGTTTTCCACACCGGGTTTTCCCTCACCTGAGAAAACAGGCCAAGAGATTGTGAGGATCCATAGTTAGTGTTTTAATCCATTTGGCAGGACTCAGTGTTTTTCACGTTCTGTGATACTGGGATCTGCGTCTTCACTGTCATGTGTTAAACCTTTAAGTCTTGTCCAAAAGTCATGTCATTACCTAGAGAATCCTTCTGTGAATTCCAGGCAGGTTGCCATCTTTCTGCTTCCGCCTCCTCTCCTCACCTTTACAATGGGGAGAATAACGGTAACCTACCTTTTGGATGTGAGGATTAAACAAGACAGTTGGTGCAAAGCAGTCGGCGCAGGATCTGGCACAAAGCGAAGCCTTCAATAAATTATGATTACAGTAGTTTTGACTTCCCTCCAGTCGGAATATAGTCGAGTTGAAATTCGTGGCTATGTCACAGCTGTGTCTCAGGCTGGTGTCTGCCGCCCTGAGCCAAGCCGTAAAAATCCCTAGAATAACTTTGCAAAAGCCTGTTAGCCTCTTGAGGCTCCTACACTTCTTTATTTTATTTTGTTTTATTTTATTTTATTTTACTTTATTGCAGTGACAGTGGATTCTAACATCACATAGCTTTCCAGAGGTACGTTGTAATACATTTCGAATTCTGTGTAGATTACGTCGTGTTCACCGCCCAAAAACTAATTATAGTTCGTCACCTCACATGTGAGCCTCATCGCCCCTTTGGCTCTCTCCCCTCCCCCCTCCCCCTACGGTAACCACCAATCCAATCTCCGTTGCTCTGTGCGTGTTCGTCATTGTTTTTATCATGTACTCATGAGTGAGATCACACGGTGTTTGACTTTCTCCCTCTGATTTATTTCACTTCGCATAATACCCTCAAGGTCCATCCACGTTGTCACAAATGGCCGGATCTCATCGTTTCTTAGGGCCGAGTAGCATTCCATTGTGTATACACACCACATCTTC
Source organism: Equus caballus (assembly GCF_041296265.1). Lineage (NCBI taxonomy): Eukaryota > Metazoa > Chordata > Mammalia > Perissodactyla > Equidae > Equus > Equus caballus. The sequence goes on from NC_091713.1 coordinate 8,022,947, forward strand.
TCTGTCCATACTTCCCTTGATGGGCACCTAGGTTGCTTCCAAGTTTTGGCTGTTGTGAATAATGCTGCAGTGAACCTAGGGGTGCATGTGTCTTTCTGCATTGGTGTTTTCCAGTTCTTTGGATAAATACCCAGCAGTGGGCTAGCTGGATCATACATATGGTAGATGTATTCTTAGTTTTCTGAGGATACTCCATACGGCTTTCCATAGTGGCTGCACCAGTCTGCACTCCCACCAGCAGTGTAGGAGAGTTCCCTTCTCTCCACATCCTCTCTGACACTTGTCTCCTGTCTTGTTAATTAGAGCCATTCTGACCAGAGGAAGGTGACCTCTCCTTGTAGTTTTGATTTGCCTTCCTCTGATCGCTAATGATGTTGAGCCCCTTTCCATATGCCTGTTGGCCACCCGTATACCTTCTTTGGAGAAGTCACTGCTCAGATCTTTTGCCCGTCTTTTTAATCGGGTTGTTGATTTTTTGTTGTTGTTGAGCTGTCGGAGTTCTTTCTGTGTTTTGGATATAAACCCCTTATCCGATATATGGTTTGCAAGTATCTTCTCCCAGTTGTTAGGTTGTGTTTTGGTTTTGTGGATGGTTTCCTTTGCCGTGCAGAAGATTTTTTTTCACTTTGATGTAGTCCCGTTTGTTCATTTTGTACTTTGTTTCCATTGCCCAGTCAGACATGGTACTTGAAAATAGGCTGCTAAGACTGCTGTCAAAGGGCATACTGCCTATGTTTTCTTCTAGACGTTGCATGGTTTCCGGTGTGGCATTCAAGTCAGACCCGAGGAGGCTGCAGTTCCCCGAGAGCGAGTGTGTGGGCGGGGCCCCAGGAGTTCTCCCAGGAGGGTGTCCCTGTCCCTGTCCGCAGTCCACTGCCTGAGGGGGGGGGCGGGGCAGCGGCCAGGGAGCCTCTGGGCGGCGGCACGCACGGCTGCTGGGCCGCCGTCCGGGGAGGCGTCGGCGAGCCGCGCCTGCCTGCCCAGACCCGAGCCCGGCGGAGTCCGGCCGCGCTCTGCTGCTCTCTCCCGGGCCGGGCTCGTCCGTTCCCCCGGCGTCCGTGGACGCTGCTCCGTGTCCCCGCTGGGCGCAGCAGCCCGGGCCCTCCACAGCCACGGCCGCTAGCCTGAGGAGGCCCTCCTTCAGCTCCGGGTCTTCCTCCTCACCAGACACGGACGATCAGGGCGCCTGCGAAGAGGATTCCATCTGGGAGAGGTACCTGGGGGCGTGGGGCGTGGGCCTGGGGGCTGGTGGGAGGTGAGGCGAGCCCAGCCTGTATCTGAGGAATAGGCTTGTGCGCCAAGAGGTGCCCGTCAGGTCGCGCGACAGCTGTGCGGCGCGCGGACCGAGGGGTCTCTTCGTGCGCTCACGTTCATCGAACGTGCGGTGTGTGCCTGGCACGGGCCCAGCCCGGGGATGCGGTGCCCGGGAGTCGGGCGCTGAAGCGGCACCCGTGGTCTTGGCTCCTTGGAACCAAGTCTTGCTGGAAGGACAGACGTGAAGAAGATAGTGTCGTTGGTCTCGATGGGTTCTGAGGAGTGCAGCTCTCCCTCTTGTACGGGACTGTTAAGGCACCTTCTAGTTTTAGTTTATTTGTTGTTGTCTTTTAAAAGAAATTGATCGGATCTCACGGTATTTCTGTGCTGTGTCCGTTTCTGCCTTAATATGTGGCTTTCTAATTCTAGATGTTTGTTTTTCTCTTTTTAACATATTCCAATGCGTGTTTGAAATAATTAAATGTGGAGTGTTGTGCTGTATTTTTTCTCCTTCATGTTTTTGGAGGAGCAGAGGAGAAATTTTGAACGACTGAAATGTTATGATTCAGTTTGTTTTCTTCTTACAGTAACTTTGTATGGAATTTTTTTTTTCCTGTTCCTGGATGTTGTATGGACAGGGTTCCTAGTGTGAGAGAGCCCACTTCTGTCAGGATGGTGAAGCGCAGTTTCTTTAAACATACCGCAATCGGGAATTAAGGGGTATATTTTGTTTCTCTTTCCTTTGTGCAAAATCCTTCCTATTCCTTTTTTCTTTCCTTCCATCTTCTTTCCTTATGGCCCCGTCTGGGAGGAGCACTGCCTCTTTTGCCAATTTCTGGTTCTCCCTTGGAAGCAGTGCTTCTCCAAGGCTGACACCTCCAGAGCCTTTCCCCTTGCAGCAGCGTGCTCGTGGCCAGTGCCCAGGACTACCGAGTCCTTCGCCTGTGTTGCCTATTTCAGCAGGTAGTGTTGGACTTCCTCTTTTGAGGGTGGTTTGATGTGTTTTATCTGATTCCTCCATGGAGTCTTAAACCGTGTAATCCTCCACTCTGCCAAAGGCTTTCAGTCGTGGTCGGAGCTGGGCTGGAAGTTGGCATTTCTTTCTGAACTTGCAGGTCATTTGAAGGTTATGGTCGTCTTGGTCATCTTGTGACACTACAGGCTTGCTTCTATGTGGCTTCGTTGGTTCTCCTTGTTGACTGTATGATTTGGAGGAGGTCGATTGTATGACTGTGGAGAGTTTTGGATTCGGGGAGCTGTCTTGATCTTCCAGACCCTGAAGGCTCTCCCAGAGTTCTTCCCGGTATTGATTTTCACAGGCCTTTCCCACACGTGATGTTCTTCCTGTTGTTTTCTTGATCCGATGGTATTTCGATACCAGTTTCATTTTTAATTGATGGATTGTGTCCTTGCTGCCTATTGGTCATCTGTATTTCTTTCTCAGTCAATTATTTATTCCTACCCCTTAGCAATTTCTTAGTTGGGTTTTGGGAGCTCCTTCTTCAGTGTGGATATTAACCATTTGTCTATTTTACGTGTTGCTCATATTTTTTCTGAGTCTGACTCATCTTTTAACTGTGTTTCTAGTATTGTTGCTAGATGGAATAGTGTATCTTGGGAGTCTTTGCACATTAGTGTAAATCTTTTTGTTTTTGTCTTCGCTCGTGGGTGAGAAATTGGGTATCAAATGCTTATCTCACACAGTTTTGTCCCTTGTCTCTGTCCACACACATTGCTCCATGTATCCTAGAATTGCAGATGAGCAGTCTAATTCCAATGTGACCTTTTTTTCTCTTTCTTCCTAAATCCCTAGAGAATTTTATTTATTCTTGAAGTTCCAAAACTTTCTCAATATGTGTTATGGTCATATTTTTTTCTCATCAATTTGGCCTCATATCTGATGTGTTCCTTTTGATGATCGGGGCCCTCCTTGAGTTGAAGAAAGTTTCCTCTGAGATGTGTTTAAAGATTATTTTTCTCATCTGCTCTGCTCTCTCCCTCAGACATGCCAATCATTCTTCTGTTGAAAATCTTTTTCCATCTCTGGAATCTTCTTCTTATTTTCTGTCTTTTCCTTTATCTCCTTCTTTCTGAAATGGTTTCAACATCATTGATTCAATTCCCAGTGATGTAAAAACTGATCTTCATTGTTTCTAAGCTGCATGTAATCTTAAGGGAAATTTTATTCTTTCCCAAATACTTTATCTTTTTGTCTATTTCTCCCTTGCCATCCTGTCCCTTTACATCTCAGTCCCTCAACTTATACAAGTTTTCATTTCTTGCTTCATAGAGCAAACAGTTTCCTGAATTTTCCTGAGAACGCAAACACAGCAGAAGCTTCTAAAATATAGTTCTGTTTCCTCAAATAGAAGTCTTTCAAAGACTCTTCAGCTGAGCATTTCTGTGTTCATGCTGTACAGTCTTGAAGAAAAATAAGACAAAGACATATGGCTGAGATATATGTTCTGATTTCCACGTCGGCGTATTCATGAAGGAGTGAGAAATGGACAGCCTTTTCCTTTTAGTTAGACGTAATTTCTACTTAGTTCCTATCAGCTTGCTATGTGATCTTTTCCTTGTTCCTACTCTGAAGTTGGAGAACTCGGTGATGTGCACAGCCTTGAGCCACATTTCTAGTTTATGTTTTTTTATTTTTATTTCTTTCTGCTGATGAAGATTCGTCCAGAGCTAACATCCGCCGCCAATCTTCCTCTTTTTTTCTAATTGAGGTCAAAAGAGTTTATAACATTGTGAAATGTCAGTGGTCCGTTATAATTTGTTCGTCACCATATCAATGTGCCCCTTTACCCCTATGCCCAGCTCCCTCCCCTCTTCCCCTCTGGTAACCAGTAAACTGTTCTCTTTGTTCGTGTGTTTACCTTCCATGTATGAGTGAAATCACATGGTGTTTGCCTTTCTCTGTCTGGCTTATTTCGCTGAACATAACACCCTCAAGTTCCATCCACGTTGTTGTGAATGGGACAAGTTTGTCTTTTTTTATGGCTGAGTAGTATTGCATTGTGTGTGTGTGTGTGTGTGTGTATAAATATATATATATATGTGTGTGTGTATGTACGTATATGATATCTTTATCCAGTTGTCAGTTGATGGGCACTTGGTTTGCTTCCGTGTCTTGGCTGTTGTGAATAATGCTGCAAGGAATATAGGGGTACATAAGTCTCTCTGAATCATTGATTTCCAGTTCTTTGCTTAAGTACCTAGTCATGAGAGTAGTGAAGAGACTGTCTTTTCTCCATTGTATGTTCTTGGCACCTTTGTCAAAGATTAGCTGACCATAGATGTGTGGTTTTATTTCTGGGCTTTCAGTTCTGTTCCATTGATCTGTGTGCCAGTTTTTGTACCAGTACCATGCCATTTTGGTCACTATGGCTTTGTAGTACATTTTGAAGTCAGGGATTGTGATACCTCCAGCTTTGTTGTTTTTTCTCAGGATTGCCTTAGCAATTCGAGATCTTTGCCCCATATGAATTTTAGTATTCCTTGCTCTGTTTCCGTCAAGAATGTCAGTGGGATGCTGATAGGGATTGCATTGAATCTGTAGATTGCTTTGTGTAGTATGGACGTTTTACCTATGTTTATTCTTCCAATCCATGAGCAAGGAGTCTCTTAACATCTGTTTAAGTCACTATCAATTTCTCTCACTCATGTCTTATAGTTTTCTTTGTATAAGTCCTTCACTTCCTTGGTTAAATTTATTCCTAGGTACTTAATTTTTTTAGGTACACTGGCAAATGGAATTATATTTTTGAGTTTCCTTTCTGTAAGTTTGTTGTTGGAGTATAGAAAAGCAACTGAATTTTGTAAGTTGACTCTGTACCCTGCAAATTTACTGTAGTTGTTAATTATTTGTATTAGTTTTCCAGTGGGTTTTGGGGGGTTTTCTATATACAAGCTCATGTCGTGTGCAAACAGCGAGAGTTTCACTTCTTCACTCCCTATTTGGATTCCATTTATTCTTTTCTCTTGCCTAATTGCTCTGGCCAAAACCTCCAGTACTATGTTGAATAAGAGTGATGATAGTGGGCATCCTTGTCTCGTTCCTGTTCTCAGGGGGATGGCGCTCAGTTTTTGCCCATTGGGTATGATATTGGCTGTGGATTGTCATATATGGCCTTTATTATGTTGAGGTAATTTCCTTGTATCCCTATTTTTTTTCATAGTTTTTATCATAAATGGCCGTTGGATCTTGTCAAGTGCTTTCTCTGCATCTATTGAGATGATCATGTGGTTTTTATTCTTCAATTTGTTGATGTGGTGTATCACATTGATTGCTTTGCGGATGTTGAACCATCCCTGTGTCCCTGGTAGGAATCCCACTTGATCATGATGTTTGATCCTTTTGACGTATTGCTGAATTCAAGTTGCCAAAATTTTGTTGAGAATTTTTGCATCTATGTTCATCAGCGATATTAGCCTGTAGTTCTTTTTTGTGCTGTCCCTTTCAGGCTTTGGTATCAGAGTGATGCTAGCCTCGTAGAATGTGTTAGGAAGTGTTCCATCCTCCCTTGTGTTATTTTTAATATCTTCTTTTAGGTTTGTTGACAGTTGCTGTATGAACTTTGCTGCTCCTGTGTTGAGTGCATAGATATTTATAAGCGTTATTATTCTTCTTGATGGAGTGTCCCTTTGATCATTGTATGCTGCCCCTCTTTGTATCTCTTTACCTGCCTTGTCTTGAAGTCTACTTTGTCTGATGTAAGTATTGTGACATCTGCTTTCTTTTGTTTGCTGTTAGCTTGGAGTCTCGTCTTCCACCTCTTCACTCTGAGCCTGTCCTTGTCATTGGAGCTGAGATGAGTTTCGTGGAGGTGACAAATTATTGGATCTTGTTCTTTAATCCATCTTGCCACTCTGCGTCTTTTTATTGGAGAGTTCAGTCCATTTACATTGAAGGTGATTATTGATGTATGACGGCTTAATGCTGTCATTATATCACTCGTTTTCCAGTTTTCCTGCATTTCCTTTGTTTCTCGTCCTGTGTGTTTTGGTCTACCCATTGAATTATGCCGTTTTTTATGCTGTGTGTCTTTGTTTTTTCCTTATTTCTTTTTTGTGTCTCTGTTCTGCTTTTTAGTTTAGTGGCTGCCCTGAAGTTTGTATTCAGAATCTTGTGCATAACATAGTCCCTTTTCTGATGACCTCTTCCTTCCTTGGTCTAAACTGATTCAGTCCCTTTCCACCTCGCCTCCTAAGTTATTATTGTCATATCTTATTCCAACTTGTGTCATGAGTTTGTGGTTCAAGTGACAAGATTGGCTTTGTTTTTGGTGTTTTCCTTCCCTTTAGCCTAATGCTGTAGTTGAATATTTGCTATCCTGTTCTGATCCTGTCTATCTGTTGGTCTCCTTACTCTGTGTTTTGTGACCCCTCTCTCCCCTTTGTCATTTTTTCAGGTATGAGGGCCTTCTTGAGGATTTCTTGGTGTGGGAGGGTGGGTCTCATGGCTACGAAGTCCCTTAGCATTGTTTGTCTGGGAAAGTTTTAATTTCTCCCTCATATCTGAAGGATGTTTTTGCTGGCTAGAGTATACTTGGCTGAAGACTTTTATCTTTTAAAATTTTGGATATGTCATTCCATTCTCTTCTAGCTTGTAAGGTTTCTGCAGAGAAGTCTGCTTATCTGATAGGGGTTCCTTTGTAGGGTATTTTCTTCTGCCTTGCTGCCCTGAGTATTCTTTCTTTGTCATTCATTTTTGCCAGTTTTACTACTATATGCCTTGCAGTAGGTCTTTTTACTTGGACACATCTAGGAGATCTGAAGACTTCCTCCAGACACGTTTCCCTCTCATTGTCTAGATTTGGGAAGTTGTCTGCTGTTATTTCTGTGAGCACGCTTTCTGCTCTACTCTCCTTATCTTCACCTTCTTCAATACCTATAATTCTTATGTTGTATTTTCTCATTGAGTTGGATATTTCTCGGAGACTTTCTTCATTTCTTTTTAGTCTCAGTTCTCTCTCCTCCTCTGTCTGGAGCATTTCAACATGTCGCTCCTCTGTGGTGTCCACACGAGCATTCAGGGAATCTGTATTTTGTTTTATAGCTTCCATTGTGTCTTTCATCTCTAATATTTCTGATTGATTCTTCTTTATAGTTTCAATCTGTTTTGTGGACTAGCTCCTGAACTCGTTGAATTGTTTCTCTATATTCTCTTTTACCTCATTGAGTTTTTTGACAATAGCTCTTTTGAATTCATTGTTGCTTAGTTTACTTATTTCTGCATCCTCAGGACTGAATTCTGGGTGCTTATTTTCTCTCTGGTCTGGAGATTTGATGAATTGCCTGATGCTGGAAGGATGAGTCTTTTTCCCATTGTGATAGTATTCTGTTGCAGTTACAGCATGTTGCCAATGGATGGGGGTCGAGAGCCGTGTGTTCTGAGCCCTCCACCTTCAGCTGAGCTGGCCCAGCGCAGTGCGGGTCGGGGGAGGGGCACTTTCTCCTGCGTGCAGTCCCGGGTTTCCCGATCAGCTCTCGCTGTCTGGGCTCCTGTGGTCTTGGCTTGATGAGGTCACCCCTGAGTGAAAGCTTTTGCCCTGTTAAAGGGCTTCCCTTTAGGCCGCAAGGGCCCTAGGGAGTCCTGGGTGATTCCACAGACACGCAACCCCTCCCCCACGCCTTCTGTCACGGAGCCTCCCTGGCAGTGACCACAGTCTTTAGGGGAGGGAGCAGAGTTCTCTCTTACCCTGTGCCAGCTCCTCTGAGGCAGGGCTCCAGCCTCTCCACCCTCTGTCGTGTGGCTGCCGTCACTCTCCGAGGATTTTTGTGCTTTTAGGGTATTTTCTTTTGGAATAGGGTTGCTCCTTTTTGTTGTATCTTGGAGGGGAGAGAGTGCTGGGCAAGCTCACTCCACCATGATGCTGCTGTCACTCCATTGCTTGTTTAATCTTGAAGTCGGTTTTGTCTAAGGATGGCAACACCTGCTTCTTTTGTTTGCCATTAGCTTGGAGTCTCATCTTCCATCAGTTCACTCTGAGCCTTTGTTTGTCTTTAGAGCTGAGATCTGTTTCCTGGAGGCAGCATAATGTTGGGTTTTATTTTTTAATCCATCCCACCACTCTCTCTCTCTCTTTTTTTTTTTTTTTTGAGGAAGATTAGCCCTGAGCTAACATCTGCTGCCAATCCTCCTCTTTTTGCTGAGGAAGACTGGCCCTGAGCCAACATCCATGCCCATCTTCCTCTACTTTATATGTGGGACACCTACCACAGCATGGCTTGCCAAGCTGTGCCATGTCCACACCTGGGATCCTAACTGGCGCACCCCGGACCGCCAAAGCAGAGCATGTGCACTTAACTGCTGAGCCACTGGCCCGGGCCTACACTCTCTCTTTTTTGATTGGAGAATTCAATCCATTTACATTTAGAGTGATGATTGATCTATGAGGTCTTTACTGCTGCCATTTTATCACTTGTTTTCTGGTCGTTCTGTATTTCCCTTGTTTTTTGTCCTTTGTATTTCGGACTGCCAGTTTAGTTTGGTAGTTCTCTAGAATGATTTTCTCCGTATGTATCCTTTGTGTCTCTGTTCTGATTGTTTGTTTAGTGGTCGCCATGAGGTTTATCTAAAAAATCTCATAGATGAGATAGTCCATTTCCTGATGGCCTCTTCTTTCCTTAGTCTAAAGCAGGTTCCATTCCTTTCTTCATCCCCTTCTAAGTTACTTTTGTCGTAACTTCCATTTTCTGATGTGAGTTTGTGGTTAAAATGATGAGATTACGGTTATTTTTGATGTGTTCCTTTCCTTTATCTTCAATATTATAATTGGTTGCTATCCTGTCCTGATAGAGAACTGCAGTTTTCTGATTTTGTCTGCCTATTTATCTCTTTGCTCAAGGCTTTTTTAACCCTTTCTTTTTCTTTCTGATATGAGGGAGTCTTGTGGCAATGAACTCCCTCCGCTTTTGTTTATCTGGGAAAGTTTTTATTTCTCCATCATATCTGAAGGATAATTTCGATGGATAGAGTCTTCTTGGCTGAAAGTTTCTGTTTTTCAGAATTTTGAGGATATTGTTCTGTTCTCTCCTAGCCGTAAGGTTTCTGCTGGGAAATTCGGTGAAAGCCTGCTAGGGGTTCCTTTGTAGGTTATTTTCTCCTGCCTTGCTACCCTTAATATTTTTTCTTTGTCATTTACTTTTGCCAGTTTCACTAACATATGCCTTAGAGAAGGTGTTTTTACATTGATACAATTAGGAGTTCGGTTAGCTGCTTTTCTTTTTTTTTAAAGATTTTATTTTTTTCCTTTTTCTCCCCACAGCCCCCTGGTACATAGTTGTATATTCTTAGTTGTGGGTCCTTCTACTTGTGGCATGTGGGACGCCGCCTCATCGTGGTTTTGGTGAGCAGTGCCATGTCCACGCCCAGGATTCGAACCAATGAAACACGGGGCCGCCTGCAGCGAAGCGCGTGAAATTAACCACTCAGCCATGGGGCCAGCCCCTTGGTTAGCTTCTTTTACTTGTAAATCCAGTTTCTTCCCCAGGTTTGAGAAGTTCTCAGCTATTATTTCTTTGAACAAGCTTTCTGTTCCTTTCTCTCCCTTCTTCCTCTGGCATATCTGTAATCCTTCTGTTGGATTTCCTAATTGAGTCGGATGATTCTGGGAGAATTTTTTCATTTCTTTTTTATCATAGTTCCGCCTCCTTCTTCTGAAGCATTTCTATATTTCTGTCCCCCAAGCTGCTGCTTCTGTGTTCCATAAATCAGCCCTCTTATTCAAGGACTCCAGATTTTTCTTTATCTCATTCATTGTGTCTTTCATCCCCAACATTTCTGATGGGTTTTTATTTATAGTTTCAGTCTCTTTTGTGAAGAATTCTGTCTGTTCATTAAATTTTGTTCCTGATTTCATTGAACTGCTTTCCCAAGTTTTCTTGTAACTCATTGAGTATTTTTTTTTTTTTTTTGGAGGAAGATTAGCCCTCAGCTAACTACTGCCAGTCCTCCTCTTTTTGCTGAGGAAGCCTGGCTCTGAGCTAACATCCGTGCCCCTCTTCCTCTAGTTTATACGTGGGACGCCTACCACATCATGGCTGCCAAGCAGTGCCATGTCTGCACCCGGGATCCGAACCAGCGAACCCCGGGCCGCCGAGAAGCGGAACGTGCGAACTTAACCGCTGTGCCACCGGGCCGGCCCCTCATTGAGTTTTTTAATGATAGCTATTTTGAGTTGTCTTTCATTTAGAGTGTAAATTTTTGTGCCTTCAGGACAAGATTGATTTCTGGGTGCTTGTCATTTTCCTTCTGGTCTGGAGTATTAAAGTGTCTTTTTGTACTATTTCAGGGGGTGGATTTGTGCTTCCCCTTAGTGGAAGTATCTGATCGCAGATTCTACCTGCTACCAGTGGGAGGGGCAGGAGCTGTGTATTCTGAGCCCACCGCGATCCCTGGCATCTGTGCCTGTCCTTTGGAATCTGTGCTGACTGGGCACGTCTGCCGTTGCCCGCTCACTGCTGCTGCTTTAGAAATGTGTGCATGCACTCTGGTAGGAGTCCCTTCCTCTGGCTGAGCTGGTGTGTCAGGTGGAGGGAGAGGCATTTTGTTTTGCATGCAGAATCCTGGGGGCATTCTGCTCTGTGCTTGCTGTCTCCCCCCCTGGGATGCTTGCTTGATAAAGATGCCCCTGCAATTCCTTGGCCTCCTCTGTGTAGGGCTTTCCCACAGCTGTAGGCAGCTCCAAGAGTAAAGGCGTTCCTGCGGAGAGCTGCCCCTCCCCGCTCTCCTCACAGAGCCACATGCAGTCTTGTGCCCTAGATCACCATCAAGGAGGAAGAGGAGATCCCCTTACCTCCTTCCACTTCCTCCCGGGGGTACAGCACCTCCACCTTCAAATGTATGGCTGCCTGGGTCTCTCAGACGTCTGTTGTGTTGTGTGAATGTTCTCTGTTGGTTTATGAATGTCCTTTGCATTGTGTCTTGGGGAGAGAGTCTGAGGGAAGAGCTCACTCCACCATGATGGCGGATGTCACTGGTTTTTTGTGGGTGTGTATGTGAGCTGCCGTTAGCATGGCAGATGGGTGGTGTAGGTCCGTACCTGGGAACCGAACCTGGGCCACCGAAGCAAAGTGTGCCAAACTTTAAGCACTAGGCCACTGGGGCTGGCCGCCAGATATCTAGTTTAAAATAGCCAAGTGTCATGAAACTTTCTAGTTTAAAAAGTCACTCATTCTTTAAAATAATAACCTGATGTCTAAGAAGAGATATTGAGATACCACTACCTTATTGTCTTTGTACAGTATTTAAAACTCATTCCTGGATGGGCTGTTTCTGCATTCGTGGCTAAAAGCTACAACTTCACTATGGCCGCCCCACAGCTCCTTTCCTTCCACATGCACGTTTCAGCTCACGACTGATGCTGGATGAGGGTGTTACAGACTCTGAATCCTCTACTAAATAGTTTCCATACTGAGGGAGATTTGAATTCCTTCGCTCTGATGAAAGAAAGTCTATGCTTGTGAGATTTCTTGAAATATTTTACCATGAATGGTTCCACCAGTCTACTGTAAGCTTTAAAGGTTTAACTCATGGAAGTTCTTCCGGTTTTCTAGCAGGTAATGGTGAAATATTTCTGGTTCCTAGTGCTATTGAAATTCTCTGTTTACTCTTGAGTTTTTACATCTAGGTGAGTCTGGGGAATGGCTCATCAGAAAGTACCCACTTGCTATTCATGATTCTGAGCTAAGTAGATTGTGAATATGTCGCTCTGCTGCATAAAATTCTCCAAGGGTTCCCAACTATGTATAGTGTCAGGTAGAAAAGCCTCTCAGAATAGCATGTGAGCTCTTTACAATCTGGCACAATCCTATCATTTCAGATTCGTGTGTATTCACTTCCTACCATAGTTCTCAGACTCTCGCCACACTAAACTATTGATCTCTTTCTCCAAACCTGTCAGGAAATTTCAGACCTTTCTACTTCTGCTCATATACTCTTCCTTCTGCCTGTAATGCCTTGCCCCTCAGTGGGAATTGATATGTGTCCTTCACAGTGGAACAGAAATAGCACCTCCTTTTTCTAGTATTTCCGATGCCCAAAGCAAAATTCATGACACCATTTTCTTTGGCCCCGTTGCTGTGGCCTAAATGTTGTGTCTCCCCAAAATTCCTTTGTTAAATGCTAAGGCCCAATGGGATGGTATTAGGAGGTGGGGCCTTTGGGAGGTGATTAGGTCATGAGGGCAGAGCCCTGAGGAATGGGATTAGTGCCCGTATAAAAGGGCCTTCTGGGCCGACCTGGTGGCACAGTGGTTAAGGGCACATGTTCCACTTCGGTGGCCTGGGGTGCACCCGTTTGGATCCTGCGTGCGGACATGGCACTGATGGCAAGCCATGCTGTGGTAGGCATCACACATATAAAGTAGAGGAAGATGGGCATGGATGTTAGCTGAAGGCCAGCCTTCCTCAGCAAAAAGAGGAGGATTGGCAGCAGATGTTAGCTCAGGGCTAATCTTCCTTAAAAAAAAGGAGGGGGCCTTCAGAAACCCCTGTAGCCTTTGTCTCACGGAAATTATCTTCTACTGAACTTTTCCTCCCTTTTATTACCTCTGTTCTCTGCCTCCAGAACCCCGATAAAAGAAAGGGCAGACATGTATGCCGCTTCACATTTCTCTCCTACGTGCCATCATTCTGCCTTTGGCTCTGCTCTGCAAGATTCCACTGACTTTATCACCAGATCACTGACATGTTGTTAACCATCCCCATTCTCTTAGTCAGTCTGTCCACTGAATTGCTTTAGTGTCAAACGTATTTTTAATTCCCAGGCACTCATTTTCGTCCTCTGATTACTCCTTGTTTGCAGCAGCAGCCTGTTCTTACTTTGGTATGTGCCATCTTTCCTATCTCACTAGAGTCATTTCTTACTCTTTTAACATTGTTTTGTTTCCTGAATGATCTTTATTTCCTAAAAACACAATTATTTTACTTGTTAATCTTAATGTGAGTCACGTATGTGATTTTTTTTCTTCACATTTGTTGACCCTTGGCTGTTAGTTCTTGTTTGTGAATAAAGATCTAGGCTGTTAAGCGGTGGGAGTTCCATTTGGATTTGTGTAGATCTCTCTGCCAAGAAACTGCTCCCTGGATGAGCCTGTACTGGTGGGTCTGGTGCCATAACTGGAAAATGACAGTTCAGAGTTGTGGGGGTCAGCCGGCTGTGGAGAGCAAGTCAAAAAAGGGAGGACTTGACTTGAGCAGTGAATTATCTTGATATGTTCCTTCTTGAGAAAAGCTGTGTTGCCTCTCCTTTTTCATTAAGGTGCCTGCTGGATGTTCCAGAGTTTCCTCAAACTCTGCTTTGCTTCCCATTCATGGTCCTACACTCAAATGAGGAGGCATCTGCATGTAAGCAGGTCACTTTCTTTAGCGTGCACAGCTTGGATTTTTATGTGGGGGCCAAAAGCCTCTGCTGTCTGCTGTATATATTTGGGAGGAGGGCAGGGAAGAGAGATGTGGTCCAACTAGCCCAGGCTTCCCAGATGCAGTCTTTTAAATCAAAAATATTCATCATATGTATATATATCTATATCTATAGATATAGATACACACACACACACACACACACACATATATATATATACACACATATATTGAGCAGTATGATAAGAGTGCCAAAATGGCTAAAAATTCTGTCTATCCTGTGTCCATGCCCCTCTGCAATGTGACTTTGGAGCCCCTCCTAGCAAGAGGTGGCATTTGTTTCTCCATCTCCTTTAATCTGGCTTGGCCCTGTGGCTTAGTTTGTTCATTGGGATTCTAGAACAGCGACCTGAAGGAGAGACTTGAAAACCGCTTGCACACTGGACTTGCTGTCTCTTGCTGCCCTTATAAAGAAGATAGGTAAGGGGCCAGCTTGGCGGCATAGCTGTTAAGTTCATGCACTCCACATCAGTGGCCTGGGTTTGCCAGTTTGGATCCTGGGGGTGGACCTACGCACTGCTTATCAAGCCATGCTATGGCAGGCATCCCATATATAAAGTAGAGGAAGATGGGCATGTATGTTAGCTCAGGGCCAGTCTTCCTCAGCAAAAAAAGGAGGATTGATGGCTGATGTTAGCATAGGGCTAATCTTGCTCAAAAGAAACCCAAAATAAGTAAAAGACAGGAAAGTTAAAAATACATTTTTTTCCATATGAATTTTGAGCTATCAGAAGTAACAGTCCTGCGGGCCAGCCCAGTGGCTCAGCAGTTAAGTGTGTACGTTCCGCTTTGGTGGCCCAGGGTTCACCGATTCGGATCCCGGGTGCGGACATGGCACTGCTTGGCAAGCCATGCTGTGGTAGTCGTCCCACATATAAAGTAGAGGAAGCTGGGCACAGATGTTAGCTCAGGGCCAGTCTTCCTCAGCAAACAGAGGAGGATTGGAAGCAGTTAGGGCTAATCTTCCTCAAAAAAAAAAAAGTAACACTCCTGTGAAGAAGCCCAAGAGGATGACGAGAGGCATGTGGCCCATTTGCTTCTGTTGCTCTGACCAACAGCCTGCCAGACACATAGCATGTGACAAAGACTTCCCTAGATTATCCAACCAGCAGCCAATCTACAGCTGACCATGGATGCCTGGGATACAGAGCCTGGGAGAGATGTGCTGAGTTCACGCAGATAAGAACTGCCTAGCTGATCCAAATCATGAACTAAATAAGCAGTTGTTGTTTGAGACCCCTAAGTTTTGGGGTAGTTTATCACCCAGCAAGAGCTCACTGATACAAACACCACATTGTATTGATGTTCCAGCTACTGTAGATACTCTGATAAACAAATTAGATAAGGCCTCTGTCCTCAGGTGACGAGAAACAAAGAAATAAATGAGTCAGACAACTTCAGAGATTCACACATGCTCTGAAGGAAAGCAAGCAGGGTGATGTGACTGGCTGGGGTTGGGATCTCATTTAGATACTGTGATCAGAGAAGAATGCTTTGAGCAGCTAAAGTTTGAGCCAAGACCTGAATGACAGGGAAAAGCCAACCATGTGAAAGTCTGGAGGTAGACTGTTCCAGACAGGAAACAGCAAGTGCACAGGCAGTGAGCTGGGGGGATACTTCACGTGTTAAAAGGACATAAAGAAGGTCAATGAAGCTGGAGTTGGTGAGCAAAGGAGAGAGAGAGGGGAAAGATGTGAAGTCAGGAAACAGACCTTGGGGGAGGACTTGGCCTGTGATTCATTTACCAGTTACCTTCATGCTTGTACCCTGTCTCATCTCTGTCCTTGATGTTTGTGGACTAGGAGCTTGGAGCTCTCAAAGGACCCCTGTGGGAAGGGTCCCTCTTTTCTCCAGCATTTTGGTCTACATCTTTCTGTGATCTGTTTTCATCAGTCAGATCTATCTGCTTTCTGTCTTCTCGGATTTCTTCAAGATGTCCTCCAGCTGACTGCCATTCTAGTTTACTAGCATTACCACGGATTCATTCTTTTTAAAATACAAGATGGTTTTTGGGGGCATTTTTAAGGACCTTCGTATATATTAGTCCCCAAATCACCATCTTTAGTTGAAATTCTCATATCTCATGTTTAAATTTGGAGCTCTAAGCCCATAAATCTCCTATCCCCCTTTGTTATCCTGTCTTTTTCTCTGTTTCTTCTCTTTTCAGCTTGTCTTTACAGTGGCTGCTGAGAGGCCAGCCCTCAATGGGCTCTTTATTCACTATTCAAGAAATATGTCCTGAGAAGCTTTTATCTGCAAACAAAATGGAGGCCCTTCTCACCTACCAGTTGCCCCTTTGCAGCCACTTGCCTTGCTCGGTTCCTGCTGAGTTGAATACGCTCATCGAAACACCCCCTGCTGGGACACTGAGGGGACACAGGGTCAGTTCTTCCCAGTGCCTTCCACTTCATTAGACACTTCAGGTGTTTCATTTCCTAGGGAGGTTTTGATGTCTCAGAATTCATATGCCAGAAAACTGTATTTGAACACCCTGGTCTTCCATCTATCTGTCTGTCTATGTTCTATCTTCATTGAGTTTTGGGTGCCACAAATCATTAGATGGCACATAGGATGTCATACCTGGGAGGGATGGTCCATGTTACCCTTTTGAGAACAGGAGACGCTACACCCTTGCAGACCAAGAGCTTGGCCTTCCTGGATGTTTGTAAAGTTTCCAGGCAAGGAATCTTCACTTATCTCCCTAAAACAGATAAATATACTTTTGTACAGAGATGAGAGCACGTGAAAGGTGAGACTAGCAATCTTCAGGGCCCAGAGCTTACTCATGATGTTTTCTTCCACAAATCTGTTGGGTCCTTTGCAGAAGCCCAAAGTACAAAACTCTTTGCCTGCCCTGCATTTGCCTTACAGGAATACCACTACACACTTCCCTCCAACCCAGAATCAGAGGCCAGAGCACCTTGGATGAAGAGGAAAGGAGGTCCATATTCTCTTTTCTACCCCAGGGCCATTGCGAGTGCTGTTCCCTTCACCATTCTCCGTGCTTTTTTCCTCCAAGTCTCTTACTTATCCTGGCTCTTACTTATCCTTCTGGACTCAGCTTATATGCTGCTTGCTCAGAGAGGCCGTCTCTGCTTTTCTGATCTTCCCTTCCTTCCCCAAGTCTAGTGGATGCTGCTGGTGCCCTGCCCGGGTCCCCTTCACTGGTGGCACACTCTTTCCTCAGTTGCTGTGAGTATTCATTGCTCAAATGGAGCTGCCTTGCCTGGGAGGTTACTCCTGGCCGCAGAGGACAGTCAGTGGCCAATGATTGACTGGGGCACAAAAAGCCGGAAGCCTGGCCTCAAGGTGGACCAGAGCCTTCTGGGATACGAGGGAGAAGTTAGTCTCCAGCTGAGACAGCCCCTTTGCTTAGTTTTCTTCTCCTGTCTGCTGCTTCCCTCACACTGCACCCCCTCCAGAGAGCCCTCCTCCAATGAATCCTTTTCACCAGAGTCACTGTCTCAGGCCCTGCTTCTGGGAAGCCTGACCGAAGACACTGAGAAAGCTTTCTTTAAGAGGTTTGTCTGTGTATTTACACAGCGAGGACAAGTTTTCTCTCTGACCCCTGCACCTCTAATAGTGATGGAGACTCACGTGAATGGACTCGGATGCGAATAGTCCCCCTAGAACTGGCCACACAGCAGCTCCCCGTCTGAGGCTCCTGAAGAGCTTCTCTAGGAGGTGGAAGGGGAAGAAGAAAAAGAGACACTGCACACAAGCAGTTCACCGGGAGGCTGTGCTGTCATTTCTGAAGCAGAGCTCTTTGACCTGCTAAAAAGGGGTATTTTTTAGAGGCTTTAGTAAAATCATTTAATCTAAAATTCAATATCAATGCCGCTCGTTAATTTTTAAGAACCCCATATCTGTTCTTTCCCTGAAGTGAAACAAATTTGGTTAAGGATGGGTGTTTCTGAGTTTATTTCCTACACAGTTGAAAGCTCAATGCCATGGTTAAGTCTCTTGTCCCAAAGGTAACCCCTTGGCAGCCACAGCAATAGCACAAACTAATGAAACAGGAGGAATTCATGTTTGAAGAGCCAGAGCCTCTGGAGACATTGACTCAATGGCCTGAGCCCCACAGGATGGTTTCGAATTGAGTTCCTATGCAAATGTTTTTAAACACCAGTCCTGTGTCACTTACACATTCAATACTTAAAATTTAGATTATCTGGAGGTGACTCTTGAGATTTAACAATTGTGACATTTTCTTGAGGCATGAACTCAACTCACACATCCTACAAAGTTGGCAGATGGTGAGTGAACGAGGTGACCACTGAGCATCTACTTGGCATGTGTGCAGTAACTCACATGAAGGGATTTAAATCTTTCCAACTGTGAATGTTGCCTAACAGAAGGGCAGAGGTGGGGGAAAGACATGGCAGGTGTTTGAGGGTCTGCAAGACCAAAGCTCTCACAGCTGTCACGTGATTACTGTAGGCCCTCCATGTCAGCCACCACAATGGCTGCTTTAGAATCTGATTTTCCAGATGCACAGTTAAGGATACAGAGGCACTGATGTGCTGTCTTAGGAAGAAGATGGAGCTTGGGTGTCTGTTAAATTGGAATTTGAAGGTGATCAGGGTTGTGATCCCCTCTCTGATTTTCCCAGCTTCTCGCACCCACAGTTGAAGAAGCCGTGTCCTGATAGTCTCAGGCAGACTAGTTCCGCCGATTCCTTATTCCCAGTGCAGGTTTGCTTTTCTCTCTGCATCTTTCTTTTCTGTTTATGACACCACCATCTTAGTTGCTGAAGTTTCCAACCTTGACCGTAGGCCCCTGTACGTTTATCCTTCTTATGTCTTCTCCTGTCATTAACCTCGGGGCCACCTCCACCCCTTATCTTCTGGCTATGATTCCTTGGGCTCCTCACGGGATGTGACCATGACTTCCATCCACTTGAATCCTTCATGGTCCTGGCCTCGCCTTGGACCTTTGGGTGACTCTGAGTCTCTCCTCCTCCAAGAGCATCATTATGGGGACCCATTGGGAAAATCCTCTACTTTGGCTCTGCTCCCAAGGTCTCCTCCTACAGCAGCGTGTGCTGCCTTTTCCCTATCATGGGAAGCATGTGAGGTTAACTGTTTTGACTCCTTTCTCTTGTTTTAAAGAAAACAACACCAAGATGTGTGTTTCCTCCCAGAAAGGCTAGAGATAGGCAATAAGGAAGGGGAAAATGTGTCTGCAAATCTGTAGCTTAAAGCTTCGTGTGTTTAAAAATCATTCTTGTTTGTGTTTTATATTCCTATAAAATGCGTAGAGAGTTTTATCCATCAGTATTCCAGACAAGATCAAAGAAGCCTATGTTCTGATAGCACCATTAAAGAGGAGGGGCCCCTCTCTCCCTGCTGCCCCTGAACAAAGGCTCCCATGAAAGCTAGGACAGTCGCTCTGACACCTGCCCCATCACCAGATGAACCTCAGGAGCTCTGGGCCCAGGGGTGTCCTGACTGGAGCCAGAACACAGGAACAAGGGAAGTTATAAGACCTGAATAGTACTTGGCATCGGATTTGATAGACACTGCAGGGACTGAAAAACTCTTTAGCCAGTTTTCTTCTTTTACTATCTCATAGTTTGTATTTCATTTCCATCAAATGGCATGAAAGCATGTTATTGGCCAGCGAGAGGATGAAACCCTGATGTGGACCTACCCTAAACCTAGTGTGAATTCTGAAATCCTCACGACTGATCACAGTGACTTCTCCTTCTACCTCTTCAGCTCTGTTTTCCCTTGGAACCTGTTGTCTGTCTAGCTCAGGATCTCCGTGCTCACACCTCTCTGGCCTTGCTTGTTTCAGCCCAAGGTTAGCCACTTTGCTGGTTCTCGTGAGCATCCCTGATGCCCTTGCCTCTGTGAACTTCCATGATCCCTGCCTTCCCATCCTCAGCCGTGCCACTCATGACCCCCTTCAATATCTAGAATGTGAGGCCGCACCGAATAAAATCACATGAGTTATCTGCTGTTTATCTAGTTGGCCCTTTGATGGTTCTAACGTCCTCAATCCTTCACTGGTTGACCACAACATATTCTTAAAGTACTCCAAACCTGTTCCACTCTGATCAAGGTCCGTATTCCATCCCCACTGCCAAACTCGGCAAAATCATGTTTTGTGGGGACCAAGTCCATCAGTGTGAGTTTTCTCAAAATCTTTCTTATCTACATCAAATTCATTTTTGTATTTGCCCCTCTCTTGTTTTTCTTCTTTCCTCCAATAAAGAAATTTCCCTTGGTATTATCTAATCAAGTTGAAAATGTACATGGTCCCTGACTCAGTATTTTTTTCTGTCTCTTCATCTCCTTGCTTATTTTCCTGTTGACTTATTCTATGTATTTTTTTTAGAAGGTCTGTTTAGTTCTTAGGAGGATGAAGCTGTAGAGAGAGCCATGCTAATTATGTGTGTCCCTTTCCTCCAGAATCTCAGCCTCCTCCAAAATAGACACAGAGGTCGGACACTGTCATCCTGGAGCTCAGAGCTCAGTGGGAAAGATGGAGTATGAATAAAGTGTAACAACGCAACGTAAGTACTATAACGGATGTCCACTCCAGGTACGGGTGTGGCACAGAGCAGCGGATGAACTCAGTGGGGGTGGAGGCAAGAAAGGGTTACAGTCAAGGAACAGCTGAGCTGGATCTTAAAGAATTATTAGTTCAGTAGACAAGGTGGGGAGGTAGCCATTAAATATTTGTTAGATTAGTAAACGAAGGGCATATCCCACAGAGAAAACAACGGGTGACAAAAGAGTGACGAAGTGACACAGCTCTGTCTCTTGAGGAAAAGTGCAGGCTCAGTCTAGCTAAAGCAGGTGGGAGGAAGAGAAAGCTGGCAAATGGGCCTGAGAGCTCAAAAACTAAAATAAAGAATATACCTAAGAAAATTAGATGAAGGAAATAATACTGATAAAAGCAGAAAATATTGGTTCAAGAAATCATAAAAACAGTAGCATTAACACTTAATTCCAAGAGTTGTTTCTTGAAAAGAAAGAAAGAGCAAGAAAGGAGAGACAGCAAGAGACCAGAAAGGCAAGAAGGGATGGAGGGAGGATAGAAAGAGGTCTTGTAAGTTTAATCAGGGGAAAAGGAAAACATGTACAAAGTAAATGTATTGAAAGTGTATTTATAGAGGGCTCGATACTTCCCAGGTCCTGGGCAAGGTGTTGGGGACAAACAGCTGTATAGACAGACATGTTGTCTGCCTTTGAGGAGCTGAATTTTAACGAAGAAAGTGCTTCTTTAAACATGTAACTACACAGACAAAATATAATCCACTAATTGTGATATGTGAAGGCAAAGTAAAGAATACAGCGAGAGGCTGGAGCAAGGTCAGAAATTAACTTGGGATTGGGTGCTGGGTCGTGAAAGGCTATCTGAAGATGTGGCATTTCAGCCAGCATCTGGGAGAGGAGGATGAGTTAACCAGACAAAGAGTGACTGCAGAAGAAATCCAGGGAGAAAACCAGCCCGTGTGAAGGTCTTGAGGTAAGAAAGTCCAAGTCACTGGAAGAAGGTGAGTGGGGCTGCAGTGAACAGAGGAAGCAGAGAGTTGCCAAGACTTACAGGGAGGGTGCCAACAGTGTCAGTTTGGCCAGGACCAGGGGGAGGGTCCTGGCGTGTAAGACTTTCAGATTTAACACTGGGACAGTCCCAGGCAAACCTGGATGAATTGGTCACCCTATTTACAGGCCTCATTCAAGATTTTGGACCTTAGCAGCAGAACAGTGTGGCAGCCATAATCGAGGCAGCCATAGTTAGGATGGAGAGAAATGGACGGATTCAAGAAATATTTAGATGTAAACTGGCAGAACTTGAGGACAAAATGATAGCCAGGGAAGGGGTTAGGGCAGGGGGAATAATCTAGAATGAACCGCAGATTTTTCTGGCTTTGGAAACCAGAGGGATGTGCATTAAAAAGGAATGAATACCAAAAGAGACGACGCTAAAGTTGTTCTTTGACATTAACTGTCAAGTGAGAGCTCGAGGTTTGATCACATTTGAGCACACAGGAATAAATTTTGGTACCCTCCATCTCTCCCACCCCTCAGATTGAAATAGAAAGTGGGCCTGGTAGAAACCCAAATGTGCTCCAGACAGAATTTGGAATTCAGTTTGAACCTGTAAAGAAGTGGAGTGTTCCTCACCCTGATAAGGGGACAAGACAACATAATAAGTAAAAGGAAAACCGGAAGGCATTCAGCCTGCATTCAGATGGCATGTCAAGAACTGTGTTACTCTTGTCCCCTCGTCCAACTCTTAGACTCCCATAATTAACCCAGAGGAAGTTGTAAGTGAAATACTTATGAGGTCCTTTCAAAACTAGACACTTGACACATGTGTTATAGAAACCTTATAAAAAGGAAACTGGATTCTTGTAAATTTTAAGATTATATTAATTCAGACACAAAGACACTCCTATGAATTTTCACAAAAATACTCAAATCACAGAGTTTGTTCTGCCTGCCATTGAGATGTGGGGGATTTTGCTGTGTGCACTAAATTCTCTTCTTCTTCTTTTATTTATTTACTTATTTATTTCCTTCTTCTCCCCAAAGCCCCCCAGTACGTAGTTGTATGTTTTAGTTGTGAGTCCTTGTTGTGGCATGTGGGACGCCACCTCAGCATGGCTTGATGAGCAGGGCTATGTTCGCACCCAGGATCTGAACCGGTGAAGCCCTGGGCTGCCAAAGCAGAGCACATGAACTTAACCACTCGGCCACAGGGCAACCCCTAAATTCTCTTCTTTAACTGCCCATGTCACGAGAGCACAAGACTAGAATGAAGACAAGCACGGGAGACCAAGGATGAGAGTTTATTGAACATGAAGGTCTCATCCACATTCGAAAGCACAATCCCGGTGAGACCTCAGTCATGTATCTAGACGGGTGAGAACTTCCTTCCAGTGTCCCTGAATCCCAAATGGAAGGATGCTTTTCCTGTATGTGGGAGCCGAACGCCAGGGCTTGGAAGGGCTGCCAAACTCATTCAGCCCAGTCTTACATCCGCAGTCTGTTTTTCAACACTCCTTCACTCGTTTATTAATTTAACAAATATTATTGGCACCTGCTGTATACACGGCACTCTTCTAGGGACTTGGGATCTGGTGGTGAACAAAACAGACACCAGTTCCTCCTGTCGTTGACATTATGTTCTAAAGAAAGGATTCGAGTAGTAAACAATAAGAATAAGCAGTAAACGTAGTGAATAAGTGACTTACATAGTACCATAGGTTGGAAGGTGAAAACAGTGCAACAGAGAAATAGGAGGGCAAGGAAAGAGATCCGAGCGATGGTGAGGTGTCAGGGTACAGCTTAAATAAGGTGGTTGAGTAGCTTCTTGTGAAGATGATGTTTGAAAGCAGATTTGAAAGAGGTGAGGCAGTTAGCCACGGGGATCTCTGGAAGGAAAGCCTGGTTGGTGGTTTTATTTCCCTCCAAGACAGTCCCAAGTGCTCTAAAGTGGGATGTTTAGCAAAGTGCTCCACTGGGTTCAGAAGCTGGGCTTTGCTCAGGTCCCAACCATGAGTCATGTGTCCTAATCAGTTTGTTCTAGAGTATTCTAAATAGCCCACCACCCTCACAAGTCCCCTGCCCCCAGAGCCCCTGCTTCAGCTCTCCCTGCTGTAGGATAATGGATGTCGTGGAATTGTCTGTTTAGGTTTCCAGCTTCTGCAGGAGGAAGTACAGAAGCTCCGAGATTAGACCACACAGGGTCTAAACCTGCTTCTGCCGCTGACTGGCTGTCTGTCCTTCATCAGGTCATTTAACCTCTGTGAGTCTCAGTTTCCTTATCTGTAAAGACAAGATGATCATGTCTGTTCAATGGGGGTGTCATTAGTATTCCCAGAGAAATTGTGTGTATAGCGCTTGGCATGGTGCTTGGCACACAGTAAGCATGTAACTAAAACTAAGACTCTGGTGGTGCCCACTCCAGTGCCATCTCCTTGAGGGCAAGGCCCCTCTTGTCTTCCATTCTAATTGACCAGTGCCTGGCATACAGCCTGGCCCGTGTAAGGATGGTCGTGAGCAATGGAGTGCAGTTTGTCCAGGAACACCCAGGAGAACACACCCGAAGCCTCACTGGAGGACTCAGCCTCCTCGTCTGGTTGGTAAATAGCCACCCATCCATCCGTTCACCAGGATGACGAGTTTATACGCCCACACCAGAATCAGATTTTTCCTTTTCTTTTCTTTCTTTCTTTTTTTTTGTGAGGACGACTAGCTCTGAGCTAACATCTGTTGCCAGTCTTCCTCTTTTTTGCTTGAGGAAGACTGTCGCTGAGCTAACATCTGTGGCAGTCTTCCTCCATTTTTTGTATGTGGGACACTGCCACAGTATGGCTTGGTGAGCAATGTGGAGGTCCATTCCTGGGATCTGAACCTGTGAACCCCAGGCTGCTGAAGGAGAGTGCACAAACTTAACCACTATGCCACTAGGCTGGCCCCCAGAGTTAGATTTTATTCCTCTTTTTTCCCTGAATTGACTGTCTTGGGAAGAGAAGAGTAGCCATGTAAGGGGACGTGTGTGGGGAAGGTTTCTTCCCTACAAGAAAGACTCTAATAAATGAAACTGTTTCTTATCCAAGTTATAGTATTTCTTGGCACTTTTTTCTTTCAAAATGTGTTTTTTGTCTAAAATTGAAGCGTAATAATAATAATAAAATTCTCTAGAGTGTCAGGCTCCAAGTTAAAGGTAGGCTGTGATTCTGTATATAGAAGAGCTTCATAAAGAGAATCAGAACTCTGATCCCAAATGCCTCGCAGTGTGGGCAAAAAGGTACCAAATTAAAAAGACTGTTGCCAAGTTTCCTTTCTTACTGCGTTTTGAGTTTCAGCACTATAACGGCATGGCGCTCAGACTCTGTCAGTATGCATTGGACTCTGGTGGCTAATGTGCAAAGTCCATAATTACCCGGCCCTTCTGGATGTCCCAGCAGGAACCAAGTGATGAGGACCTGCAGGCATCTCTGAGCCTCCTGAGGTTGAGGGCCGGTGGGTGGAAACCCCATTCTGGGCCAAGGGAAGTGGCAAGATAGTCATTCTTGCTGTGAGCTGGTTTGAATACAGATGTGAAGTGAAGAGGTGATAGTGCTGTGACGCTGTCTGCTGTCCAGGCTTGTGGCCCCAGTCGAGCCTGTAGCCTGTCGTTGTGAATAAATCTGATGGGTGGCCGTGCCAGTGACTCCTCCTTCCACAGCGGTCTCCTGGCCTGTCGAGGGTGTGTCCACAGCTGAACAGAAATCCCACCAGTTTTCCACTTTGCCCTGGAACAAAGGTTGACCCAGAGCCTCTGAGCTAATTCTGGCCACTGCTTGTTCTGTCAGTAAAGTTTGACTGGAGCACACCCGTGCTCGCCCGTTTATGGCCTGGCTGTGAGGGCTTTTGAGCTATGATGGCGAATTGAGTGGTTGTAGCAGGGGCCTGCAAAGCCTAAAATGTTTATCATCTGACCCTTTACAGAAATGTTGCCAACGCCATTCTACGTGAATGAAGGTGTGTGGAGTGCTTGCACCCAGAGAAGGTTGTGAGATCGTTGTCATCACCCAGACGTGGTAGCAGACACCTGCACTCACACTCAGATGAATCTGGGGCTGGCCTGGGACCTCGACGCAGACATCTGGTTGCAGCCGAAAGACATCGTCCCTCACCTTAAATTAAGGACGTTAACGTGAAATGGACTGGTCTTGTAGTTTTGTTTGTACTTGATTTTTAAGTTTGTTTTGGTTTTAGAGTTGTGTAAGAGCTAAAAGAATAAGGAAGTTTTACCAGGATGTCTGTTTGTAAATATTTAATTTATGTTTGAATAAAAGTAATTCGAGTGACACTAGAGCTCCTGGAGCAGTTTCGGAGGGGGATTTGTACATGACTCAGGTTGGAGAAACATGGCTGAAGCTTCTCCCTCTGCCCTTCACGCTGGCTTCCCTGCCTTCTCTTCTCTCTCTGCTCTAAGCTATATCCTTTAACCCGAGGCTGGCAGACATCTTCTGTGCAGGGTAGATGGTAAATGCTTTTAATGATCTCTGCTGTTTAGCACAAAAGTGGCCATAGACAAGGTGTAAACAAATGAGCATGGCCGTGTTCCACTAAAACTTTATGGATGACACTGAAATTTAAATTGCATTTAATTTTCCTGTGCCATAATACGTTCTTTTGATTGGTTTTTGACCGTGTGAAAATGCAAAAATCATCCTTAGCTCATGAGCTGGAAAATAAAATGACAAAGGACTGGACTAGGCACATAGGCCATAGTTTGCTGACCCCCGTCCTTTGATATCAATGAATGTGTCTTTCCAAACAGTAGATTTTCTTGTGTTCTTGCTTAAAAATCTGCACTTGGACCCATGTTTCTTATTGGGTTAAGTCCGTTCACCAGGCATAGCACTTCCTCCTTTAGGATATTTTTCCAATCCCATTTTCTTCTCTAGCCCTTGATGAAATCTGTGCTCTGAACACATTGAACTCATTATTGTTCCTCTGTTTTCCTGCCTTCTTTTTTTTCGTGTCATCTTGCCTTTTGCATGCAGTCTTAGCCCAGTACACCCTTCCCCTCATTCTCACCTGGCAGCGCCCTAAATGTTGCTCCTGAGCCGTCTCTCCTGCACAGTGTCCCATCTGCACAAGCACCGCAGGCTGCTCCCTCCTGCACTCCCACCTGGTACTCAATGTCCTATTAGAGAGAGCACTTATGAGGGTGAATTCTAATTGTTTATCTGAGGGGTTTCTTGCCCTGATCACAGGAGCCTTTTGAGACAGAGATTCTGGCAATTTATCAACATCTAGCAAGGTATCCTAACACCAAGTAGATGGTCAAGAAACATTGGCTTAGCGAACGGTCCAGCAGTTATTAGTAATAGAAATAACAGCTACTATTTATGACTCCTTCTTATCCTTCAGACACTGTACTGAGCACTTTGCATGTATGATCTAGTTAGTATGTCAGGTTCAATGAATTTTCCCTCCCTCTCATTGTTTTTCTTAGGTCACAACTCCTTAATGTCATAAGGTACTTAATGTATATTCCACAGTGGAATTTTAGGCATGGAAGATAGGCTGATGGGGGGATATTTAGGTCCCTTAAATCCCATTCGCTCTGCTGCATGATTAAGCCAATTCCACCTTCTTGCCCTATAGCAACCCCATGTCCTAAAACAAAGAAAAGCCTACCAAGTTCTTATTAAAGAAAAGATA
The DNA here is from genome assembly GCF_041296265.1 of Equus caballus. Lineage (NCBI taxonomy): Eukaryota > Metazoa > Chordata > Mammalia > Perissodactyla > Equidae > Equus > Equus caballus. Next base: position 8,049,811 of record NC_091713.1, read on the forward strand.
AAAATAAACTGTTGGCACTTCAGCAGACTTCTGCTTCAGCTTTGTCACTGGGTGAGATTAGGGGTACGCCTGCTTTAGTGGAGTCTCCAGGACATCAGTGATGCTCGGGTTCGAGTCAGAGAGGGCCCCAGGGCCCTGACTGTGCCTCTCCTCCTGGCTGAGGCAAGAAGAGGCCCTTTGTTGGGCAGTGGCTGCTTTCCAAATGGAGAGTCCTTAATGACTCTTCGACTGCTTTACACCCTGAGGATAATGAGTAATGTTGCTGCTTGGTGGTTCAGCACCAATGTTTCAAAGAAGATACACAGAACATGCAACAAATCCAGAATCTGAACCCGTCCCAGGGAGGAAAAGGCGTCTCCTTCAAGGTTCAGTAGAAGAAGTCCATCCTTCTGGGAAATGTATTTAGAGGGGAAAATTTAAATAAATATAAGAGGCCCTTGTGAGTTTTTGTGCAATTACAATTCATTTTTGTCTTGTTCTTCCATGGTTGAGGATACACGGTAGGAAGGTCTTTACAAGGAAACATAAAGTGCAAGGCAGTGGAGATAACAGAATTTTTCTGAAAACTTGGGATAGTGCCACCTTTTCTAGCTACTTGTCCCAAAGCTCCTTTCCAGAAATGTTCACTGGTTCATTCCTAGCCTGTGGCATGAACTGTGGCAGACGCTGGGGCAGTGACAGAGCCGACTCAAGGGTAGAGTCTGACTTTGCCCCGTCTAGGCAGGAAGCCTCTTCCCTAAACTGAGTGAAGAGGGGAGAGTCAACTGTTTGGGGCTGCTACTGAGCAAGGATGAGAGAGACGAGTACAGAGAAATGCTCAGTGAGTTTGACAATGCTGGAGCAAGAGTGAGGTTGCTTGAGGAGTGAATGGAAAGAGAGGGAGTGGAAAAGATGGGTGTAGACAAACTGTTTGGATAAAATTTGCTATGAAAGTCAGAGTCACAGTGGCAGTAGCGTGCAGGGGAGGGTAAGATCCGAAAGAGCCTTTTGTGAGCATTTTTTTTAGTGGAAAAGGCTTATCTACCTAATTTCAAAAGAATTCCTGATGGCAATTGCTGATCTTTTTTCTGTCCTTATAATGTCACCTTTTCCAAAATGTCGTGTAAATGGAATCACACAGTAAATCCCTTTCCGAGTCTGTCTTCTTTTCCTTGGCAAAATGCATTTCAGATTCCTCCACATTGTTGTGTGTCTCAACGATTCATTCCTTTTTATTGCTGAGCAGTATCCCCCCTGTATGGACGTACCAGTTTCTTTATGCATTCACCAAAGGGCACTTGTATCATTTCCAGTTTTTGACGATTGTGAAGAGAGAGCTGCAGTCAACATTCACACGCAGATTTCTGTGTGTACGTGTTCTCCTTTGTCTGGGGTAAAGAGCCAGGAGTGGGGTTGCTGAATTATATGATAATTGTATGTTTATTTTTACAATAACTCCCGAATTATTTTCTAAAGTGGCTTTACCATTTTGCTGAGTGTAATTTGTTCAAAAATTAGTGACTAAAGTTAAAATTTATGAAACACCAAAGGCAAGGACCTGGTAAACAGGGAGAGAGCAAAGATACAGAATCAAGTGGGGAAAGGTGAATCTTCAAATTCCCAGAAAGAAGCAAATGGGATGCAGTAAAGAGGAGCAGGGGATGGCCTCACACAGAGGAACACCACCTTTCTGAGAGAGGAGACAGGATGGGTGGGGGTGGGTGCAGTTATTGGCTTGTTAGCAGAAAGTTGAGAAGAAGTTTCTATCTTTGAGGCAGAAGCTAGCAAAAGAAAAAAGGGGAGGTGGAAGTTTGAGAAGAGCAGAGATTTAAAGCAGTCTGCAGAGTGTGGGGAAACGAGCTGCCTGGAGAAATGTGGTAAGATGTCGGGCAGTGTTGGGCTGGTGATCGGTGATACCAGTCTGCTCTCTGGAAGCTAATGAGTTTATGATACCAGCCAGAGAGTAAACTGAAGTGCTGGATGGTTAATCCAGGCTGGACAGACAAGCAAGTGAAGGCAGGCCGGGATGATGGATGGAAAGAAAGTCAGAGTTGGTTCATTATTAAGTTCTTGCCCCAGCTTCAAACTCACCTGGAGCTGGGACTGGTAATCTGAAAATGACATTTCTGCATGGCCAGACGGTTTCTTATTAGACTGTCCCAATAGAGAGAGAGAGAGAGGGAGAGAGAGAGACAGAGAACACTAGAGGATGATTGCAAGGCTGAAGGTGGGAGAAGGGCCTTGCTCATTCCTGTGTTCCCGTTGTTGCTGCGACCATCCCCCTTGCAATGCTTCACCATGTTGTCAGTGACGCTTCCTTCTGGAAGCTGCAGTTGAGTCCAGTTTGCAGCTCTTCCAGCCTCTCAGAACCAGCTTCATGGCACCCTCTCCAGGGCAGCCGCAGCAGCCGGCATTGCGCCTCCTCTGAGATCTGGGCCCTGGGCCCATGGGCCCTCCTCCAAGCTTCCATGATTCAACACGCCCAACTTCTTCCCTTTGTTTTCCCCTTTCTAGTGGTACTAGCTGCTTCCTGCAGTTGCACCCTCCCTTAAGGTTAGAATTTTGCCTGTTCCTTTCTCAATACCAGTTAACACTTTTTAGTATTAAATTGTTTCTGTTCAAATAAGTTGTGTGATTTCTTTCTCTTGAATGGGCCCTGAGGGCTCCAGGAAACACTGAACTGGTGGTACCTAAGAAGTGAAAGACCATAGTAATAAAAATATTTGAGGCAGTGAATTGGAAGCTTAGGAAGTTTGTGTGCTTGAATTAGTAACTTAGAGTGGAAGAGTGTGAGCTTGATGACCAGCTGGAGGCTGCTCTGGTCAGTGGATGGCTGAGCTGGAGTGGAGGGTCAGGTTACTGGAGATGAGGGAGTCCCAGGCCTGAGATGCATGGCATGGCCAGTGAAACCAGCCCAGATGACGACGGGGCTGGGACGGAGAGGAAAATTGTGTGCCAAGAATTAAATAAATAACCAGGCAAAGTCTAGAATGTCATCCGATGAAAGGGATATGCAAAGAATAGGCGGTCAGAGTTGAATGACCTGAACTTCAGAAGAATAGTTTTTTCTTTGTTCTTTAATGAGGTTATAAAATTTTTCTGACAGGTGTGCAAAAACTTGAATAAATAAAAAATAGATATCCAAATCCTGGATGGAAACTCTTCATCCTCTCCAATCTTAATCCCAATAGGACTTTCTGGACCTTGATGACAAGTTCCTAATTGTCATCTGTGCGAATGTTATGCCAGAAACAGGAGAATTTTGAGGGGAAAATGAGGGGGAAGGAGCTTTGAATAGATACTGCTGTGTATTCTACAACAGCAAACCCGTGACATAGGAATACACAGATCAATGGAACAGACTGGAGAGTCTAGAATTAGATCAAAGATAATGATACGGAAGTTTAGAATCGGATAAAAGTGGCATTTCACGTTTGTGGGGAGAATAATTTGCAGATAATTGCTTAATCATTTGGTAAAAAAATGTTAGACTTATGTAGTTGAATACATAAAGGAGGCAAACATTCTTATTAAGTTACAAAAGGAATGGGGCCGGCCCCGTGGCCGAGAGGTTAAGTTCGCACACTCTGCTTTGGTGGCCCAGGGTTTCGCCACTTTGAATCCTGGGCGCAGACATGGCACCGCTCATCAGGCCATGCTGAGCCGGCATCCCACATGCCACAACTAGAAGGACCCACAACTAAAAATACACGACTGTGTACCTGGGGGCTTTGGGGAGAAAAAAGGAAAAATAAAATCTTTAAAAAGTACCAGACTATTATGCTGTTATTTAAAATGACGCTTCAAAGAAGTTTCCACGCATTGTTCCTATGGCTGTTCCAGGCACAGGCTGTTATCTCTGTGGACTCCACATCTTGGATGTAACAGGCAAGTACATCCCCTCCTTCCCCAGCCTGTAACATTGTAACATTGAAAATGATAGCCTAGATTCTAGAAGGTACATGAAATGGAAATAACTGATGGGAAGGTTCAAGTCATTCTGAACATTTTCAATTGCAGCTTCTCCCCAGTTGAAGGGTGTCCTGAAGACCCCATGTCCGTAAGATGGGCCTGTGGTCATCTGTTTTGATTCGCCTATTTGATCTCCATTTAAAAACCATCTCTTCCAAGTCATGTAGCTTGGAGTGGCATGGGGGTCAGGAATTCCCTCAACATCTATCTGGCTCCAAGAGTGGGCACATGACAGGGGCCTGACCTGGCCAATCAGGGCTTTCAACCATCAGAGCTGGGGCAGATCATAAAGAGTTGATGTGTTTGTCGTGATTGACATCTTCAAGCTCCTGGATCCAGCTGCACCTGAAATCTACCCCACTACTGTCTAGATGTGCAAGCTACAAGCCCTTAGAAATTATTTTATTGAATTAAGCCAGTCTTAATTGAATTGGATTCTTTCCCTTGAAACTCCAGAGTTCTGACTCACATGGTAGAGAGGCACAGTCACAATGGCAAATATCAGTCTCCTTTGCCCTCTCGCTCTACGTCAAGCATTTACCTGAACCTTTTATACTCGAAATTTCTCCTGATAGATAACTATACTAACAGCTTTCAGCCTGCCTTAAAATTTCATACCTTTCAGAATACATTTTTATAAGTATTTTAATTAGAAGGTGGGAGAAAGCAAATTTATACAAATCCTTGAAAAGTCGTTTAGCAATATATACTAAGAACCTTAAAAAAATAACTCTTTATACTTTGTCTCAAGAATTTCCCTTTTTAGCATCCAACCTAAAGACATACTTAGTAATAGGGGTTTATGCTAAGGATACCTGGGAAATTAGGAAAGACAAGAACCTCAATTGCCAAGCTGCCAGTTCTCACAGAGACTAGAATGTTGTTTAAGCTCAGCTCATCCAGGATTCCATGCTCCTACAGACAGTAGGCTGTGCTGCCCCCCTCTGAAACACATTGCTCCCCACCTCGTCATAACGGTGACTGACTGACTCTCTACATTTTATTGATCCTATTGTTACTAAATGCTCTCTCCTGAGCTTCTTGGTACCCTGTAGCTTTTGCTTATGGCATCAGCCACCTCAAAGTCTGGTGCTGCCCTCTTCCTGTGTGTCTATTATCCTCTACCCCACCACCAACTGCTGATGTACGGTTCCTGCTGACAGTAGTTCCTACGGACCCATGGCTCCTGATGAACAAAAGCTCCTACTGAAACCTGTCTCCTTTTGACCTGTGGCCTCTGCTGACTCATGGCTCGTGCTGACTCATGGTTTCTAGAGATCCACGGTTCTTTCTGACCCTTTGCTCCTGCTCATCCATGGGTCCTGCTGACTTACATCTTCTGCTGACTCATGTCCTTTGCTGAAACATAGCTCCTGCTAAGCCATGCCTCTGGTCACCATGGCTTCTGGAGGGAAGAGGAAAAGGAGCCAGCCTTTCAGAAGATGCAGGGCTCCAGGAAGCTAGACCTCAGTTCGGGGTAGGCCTGGAATGTCAACAAAGATCTGCAGCACTGATTGTGGACGCTGTCTAGGAGGGCAGTATACCCCCCCACACACTTGCTGCGCCCTTCCCCCTAGTGAACCGGCTCCATTGCCCATTGTCAACCCCACGGTATCTGAGAGGGACCATGAAAATCTTCCCGTCCTAGGCTAGGGGAAATGCAGTCACTTTTTGCAGAAAATCCCTCACTCTACTTCTTCAAGCATGTTTTCTCTGTGGAGCTCCCAAAAAGCCAGTTTTTGCAGTGTGTGTGACGATTTTTGAGCACTCTAGAAAAGTTTATCTTCTGTTTTAAAAGAAATAAGTTCCTGTAGGGGAAATAATACCTGAATATGAAATATTAAAAAAGAAAGATGGCAGGAAACACAGATTTATAGATTCTCAGGGATAGAAAATGCCCTTGAACTGTGAACTCCCCATCTTTTGTGTGAGTGTCTTGCACAGCATGTTGCCTGAGAACAATCCAGCCTCTCCTTGACTGCCTCCAGTGAGCACGAGCTTATTCATCCTGGAGTGAGACCATTCCATTGTTGCCTAGTTGTCATTATGGCAGAGACTCCTCACACGGATCCCAGTATCTTTCTCCCTGTAATTAATTCAGCTGTAGGCACCGACAAGGGGGACAAAAGGTGAATTCTCATATCACAATTCTTCAAATATTTAAGTACAAACTATTAGATCACTCACTTATTCATTCTTTCGTTTCCAGGAACAAATAATTATCCAGCCCCAATTGTCATTAGTGCTAAGATTGGAAATGCCACCCTAGCCCAGTCTAACATAAAGTGAAATATTATTGTTCCCAAAGAAGGGTTACCGGACATGAAGGACTATTTTTCCTCAAAATAATCTTGAGGATTGAGGGGAGAAAACGGCAGGCCTGAAAGCATTTTTTTCTCTCCCTTCACCCAAGAGTATGAAAATGAAGTTCTCGCCAGCCTTCAATTTCATAGTCTTCTAAAAGAGGTTTTCATGACATTGTTCTACTCCTCCTTGTCCTTATTGGAAAGAATGGTGAGGTGCTCAGTGCCTTGCGGCTGTTCTTTGAACAAAGACAGCTCCTTGCTCACTGCTTATAATGAGCCTCAAAGGTCCTCTCTGTGTCTCCGAGCTGCCTCCTGTCCTGGCTGATTCCTACCCTGGAGTCACACGTGTGGAAGCACAGCCCGGCAAGTCTGCGGTCTGTACCAGAGAGATGGGGGTTGCGACTAAGCCTCTGCTTGTGATTCCCAGCCACCTGGCAAATTCTACTCACAGAAGAAACCCTTTGTTGTTCCTACTCCTCTTGCTGCTGAATGTGTTGAATGCTAATGATCTGAGTATGCTTTGCAGTGAATAAGGTGACAAGTTAATAGAGATGAGTTTATTTTTATTTTAAAGGCGAATAAAAACCTGGGAGTAATATTTGCCAGAAAAACAAGTCCTTAATATATAAAGAACTCTGACAAATCAATAAGAAATCCCAAAGCCTCATTATTTAATAAAAATCAAACTAGAACTGTAATAGTTTAGCCCACAAAATTATCTAATTTAAAAAAATTGTTGATTTGGGCTTAGGTATATCTGACCTACTGATGGGACTCTAAATGAGCACAAATTTCTAAAAAATCCAATCTGCAATAATGTATAAAGAACTTTTAAAACATAATACCCTTTGGAACAATAATTCTCCTTTTATGAATTTAAATTCGGGAAATAATTGGAGATTCATAGTCTTTTGTACAAGAATGTTATCAAAGCATTTATGATAAGAAAAATAGAAAGTATCTAAATTGTTAAAAAATTCTTATATCCAATAATGAAAAAATATGTGATCATTAAAATGGTGATTTTCTTAAAATTTTATAACATAAGAAAATGCCCCCAATCTTATGTGATAAGTAACAATTATATGAAATGTTTCATTTAGTATGTCATCGTGTGGGAGAATGAGCATGGATCAAGATAGAGAAAAAGCATCAGATTAGTAGCAAAGGTTATTTTTGGGGTGGTGGATCATGAGTGATTTTTTGTCAGTAACTTTATGATCACTCCAATTCCTGTACAAAAGGCATGTACAACTTGATAATTCACAAACTGTGAAAGATTTTAAAAATCTGGAGACAACAGGTCTGGAGGGAAGATCACTGAACTTAGGCTCAGACAGCCCCGAGTCTGACTCCAAGCTCAGCTGCTCTCTTAGGGTGGACCTTGACAATCCTGCCTTATCCTCTGGGGACCACAGGCTCGAAATGGGAAAACGGGAACTACCTCCTGCAGCCATCCTGATAGTTAAATGAAATGATAGACCATGAGAGTTGTGTCGAGGCTGCCCGCTAATTGTGAAATAACTGAAGAACTGAACTTGGGACATAAGGAGCCAGAATGATGAAACTCCTCTGGGCATGAAAGTGTTCACCCAGCCATGATAGTGTAGGAAATCTTGAGTTGGAATACTGAGTTGGAAACCACTTTTTGCTCTGGGATCTCATGCGAGTTACCTCATCTCTCTGAGACTCAGTTCCTTTACCTGCAAAACGAGGAATAGTAAAAGTACCTACTTCACAGTATCATGGGGTCAATAGATAATGCAGGAGTTAGCAAATACAGCTCGTGTGCCAAATCTGTTTTTATAAATAAAGTTTTATTGGAACACAGGCACCTACATCTGTTTACTTATTATCTGTGGCTGCTTTTGTGTCTCGAGGGCAGACTTGAGTCGTTACAACTGAGACCATGTAGCCCACAAAACCTAAAATATTTACTCTCTGGCCCTTTATGGCAGAAGTTTGCTGAGCCCTGAGAATGTATAGAAACAACCTAGAAGAGTGTCTGTCACTCAAAAGATGGTACTGCTATTATTATTAATATCATTATTGCCTGACTCCTCTGCTTAGAAGTAATTCTGAAAAATTACATAGTCCAACCCTGTTTTCCTCAGTATTAAACCTAATGAATCCCAGGAGGCAGAGTCATTCTTGCTGACTCACTCTTTAAAAACTGCCAGAGCAACAGTTCCTGAGGAATCCTTCTGCAATCCAGCCCAACACAGATCTATCGTCACCTTTAGGAAACCATTTTCTCTCCCAGCCTCGCTTTCACTGCTGTTTCTATGCATGTTCTGCTCCCGACCGAGAAAAAGAAGATCTTGGTGTGAACTTTCTGTGCAGCCACGTCTCTTACCATAAGAATAGTGTGTGGTCACATCACAGTTTCCCTTCCAAAGGCCATATGTCCCCAGTTCTCTGCTATTACTTGGGCAGGCTCTGGTCATAGGCATCTTTGGACAACAGGAATTCAGCCAGTGTAGACAGGGAGAGAGGCAGGGGTCAAGGAAACTGACCTCACTCTAGAGCTGGCCCAGTCCCAAATGTACAGTGACTCAACGGGGGCGGCAGTTTCCGGCTCCGCTGAGGAAATAGCGTGACCTGAGGAGCCCAATCCAATGGAGAGGGTGAGATCAGGGGAGCCCAGGCAGCAGGCAGTACCCAAAGTCAGCACAGGCAGATGGCAATGGCATTGGCTGTGGATCTGTCCATTCAGATCTCAAATGCCTGCTAGGGAAACTGAGGCAGAAGACGCTTTATGTGGATTGGGCTGATGTGGTGAAAGTAGCAGCAGTCTGTCTTATGAGCCTGTGAACGCCCAGGCTCAGGGTGGGTTATCCAGACACCAAGTCTCAGCCCAGCTCATTGGCTCAGGATGGGCGCAGAGGTGAGCCCGCAGCTGGGAGGTGTCGGGCTGCCGGAGGAAGTAAGCTGTGGAGGCTCCATCCCACACACACTAGCCTTTTCCCTTGGTCTCTCTCACCTGCAAAACATCAGTCACCCATGGATCTTGGTTGAACTTTCTCCACATAATTATGGAGCTCATGATGGGATTTTGATCCTGGTGAAATCCACGCAGAATTCCACTCTCTCCTGAAATGCCTGGTAATTCATCAAGCGTTTGGGTCTAGAGTGGGGCCTGAAAGTTTGTATTTCTAAACAAGTTCCCCACTGATGTTAGTGCTGCTGGTCCAGGGATCTTGCTTGGGGAAACTCTGGGTATAGGAACAACTCATGTGTAAAACAGAGGTATGGACCTTAAAGCGTGACCTCCATCTCCATTTCATCCAGATCAGAACCCTGAATAGGTGCTATCAATCCATTTTACAGATGAATAGAGTGAAGTACAAAGAGATAAAGTAGGTGGGCTCAAGAAAAAATGCTTGGGAGCAGTCATCCGGCTGGGGAGGGACCGGGGAGGGGAGGGCATGAACCAGGAGCTGCAGATGTCAGGGCCAGCAGAGGCCCTGCAGACACCCTTAGTGAACGAAGTCATTCTGCAGCAGCTTGGAGCACGTCCATTCTGTCTCCAGTTGTCACCACGGGAGAAAAGACGCCCAGTATTGCTAGATCTTCCAGTTTCTCAAGAGAAGTCAGAAATCCCAATTTTAAAGTGTAAATTAATTCCAAATTTTAAAAGTACTGTGCAAGCCAGGTGGTATACATCTGCCAGCTAACTTTGGCCCAGGGGCTGCACGTCTGCACCCTACGTGATAATGCTTTTCGATCCTTGCTGTGCAACTAGATTTCCTAGAGCCCTTTTTAAAACACGGATGCTGATGTAACAGGTCCGGGACAGCTCAAGATTTTTAATTTCTAATGAGTTCCTGGGTGATGCCCGGGCTCCTGATCCACGGACTGCACACTAAGTAGCAAAGCTCTGGAACAGAGCTGCTCAGTGTGTGGTCCGTGGACAGGCAGCAGCAGCATCACCTGGGGCTCGTTAACAACGCCTCCTCTCAGGCCCAGCCCCGGAAACACTGACTCCAAATTCTGGGGCTGGGGCTTCAGAAGCTGTGTTGTAATGCATCCCGTGGAGGATTCTTATGCACAAGCGACTGGGAGAGGCGCAGCCTGGGTCAGCGGGGCTCCACCTTGGTGGGCACTGGAATCACCTGAGGAGCCGTCCAGACACTGAGGCCTGGAGTCTCTTTTCATTGGCCTAAATGGGGCTGAGCTCCGGAATTTTTCAGTCTTCTCGGCCGGTTCTAATATGCAGTGAAGGTTGAAGCCCGTTGCCCTAGAAGTTCACATCAGGTTCTTCTGTGTATTTTGTCCAAACTGGAGAAATAGGAATGTGCTTTTTGAAAACAAAGAGGTGCTTGCAGCTAATGCCTGGGATTGGGGGTTGCATATGCCTGAAGCCACCGTGCCTGCACAGCAGCCCACGTGCCCAGGAGGAAGTGCCGAGAGGCAATGGGGGCAGGAGCCCTAACTCTTTCCCGGGTCCCAGGAAGCCATGGCCATTGGTTTCCCCGGCACTTCACAATTCTTCCCACAGACAAGTCCCTGTCGGGAAATGAAGCCAACACCACACTTGGCCACTTGGAGGATGATAACCGGCCAATGCCTGCAGCGGCCATTGGCCAAGGTAACCCATCCACAAAAAGCCCATCTGGCCAGGCAAAGAGGCCTGGCTTGAGTGATCTGCCTGGATGCATACTTATAAAGTAGGCCAGTCTGTTTTCTGGTTTTATAAGTTAATTGATGACCAGTTAAATGTCCAAAATAGCGATAGGAATCACAGCAGATGATGACCATCTGACTCCCCCTCCTGTGAGCGATGTTTGAACTCTCTGGTCTGGACTGTGGTCTCTAAAGACCAGTCGAGCAAGAAAACGGGACTAGTCCAGGGCTTCAGAACACAGAGAAAAGAACTGATATCAGAGTCCCAGAGGATGGTGGACTTGTTTCCAGTGGCAGAGTGCAGAGCGAAGGAACAGCAATAGAATCGTCAGGTCCTCCAAGCATACAAGGAGAAGGAAAGGGAACTAAAGTAGATAATCAGCAACATGGAGAAAGCCAAACAAAGCTGGTGTGTCCTGGAGGCAGAATTTGCAGAGCATCCCAGAGGACCATAGGTTGCAGATGTTTATGGGATGCTTGCGGCTGAGGAGGTGGACTGGAAAGGAGATACCAAGGGCAATAAGCCTGTCTGGACAACATCTCCCATTACTTCCTTCCACACTGGCCAGTTGGTCAACAAATATTCATTGAGCCCTGGCTATGGGCCAGCAATGGGTGGAGTTGGACTGAGCTGCTCCAGTTTCATCGATGATTAGTTTTAACGTGAGCAAGCGTGTTCTGAAGGTTCATTCAGACATTTTGCAAATATTTGTTGAGTACTTTTGTATTCTGAGTACTGTGTGTAACAGTAGGGATACCACAGCAGAGGAAGCATCCTGGACAGCTGCTTCCCTCTTGGAGTTTACAGGCTAGCGGTGGAGGCAGATCATAAACAGGCAAGAGGACGACACCGATAAAGATACTTCACTGCTGTGGAGACAAGCGATAGGTACTAACAAGAAAACTTTTCTTAAAGAAAACTTTTCCTTTAGGTGTGTGGAGACATTTCCCAGAAGAATGACATCTGAGTTGCTATCTGAAGAGCGAAGAGGAGTTAGGTTAGCCAAAGCCATTCTGAGCCCCTGGCAGAGGGCACAGAGTGTGCAAAGGCCTGGAGGCAGGAAGGGTCCTGACGTTTTCAAGAAATGGAAAGGAGGCTGGTACGGCTGGAACCTAGTGAACAAGGAGAAGGAACCAGCTCTTGCCAAGCCTAGTGTGTGATGCAAGGGACTTCGGCTTTGATCTGAGAGGAAGGAGATGTCATTTAAAGCTTTAAGGAATCAGGACAGCCTGATGAGTGAGGCTGGACACATTCTTCAGATTGTCAGTCTGCGATGATGCCCCAGTCACCCCTGATAAATGGAGTTTTGCCTGAACTCTAATTCCCACCAGATCAGGAGTTCTCAAGATGTCCAGGTGATGGAAGCTGTCATTTCCCAGCAGCGGCCCTAGCTGGCAACTAAATTCAGATTTCTTAGATATGATCCCAAATGTTTGTAGGACCCGTGTACCTTCTGATCTTCCTGCCCAAGAGATACAGCTCAGGTGACACTGCTGGGCTCACCTGAGCTCTTGGTTTGACTGCGGCATAGTCAGCTACTGTGTGCAGACGGCATCGGAGGCTCCAGAGCAAATGCACGGTGGTGTGCTCTCTGTATTTGTACGTTACAGTGGTTGAAGTGACCCGGGATCTCCTTAGTGTGCTCTCTTTAGTGGTCATATAGGATCCATCTTCTCACTACGATCTCACTATATACTGTCATGCGTCGCTTAATGACAGGCACACATTCTGAGAAATGTGCCTTTAGGTTATTTCGTCGTTATGTGAACATCATAGAGTTCACTTACACAAACCTAGATGGTATAGCCTACTACACACCTAGGCTATATGGTACTAATCTTAGGGGAACACCACAGTATATGTGGTCCATCGCTTTTCTGTGTTTTGGGGGAAGGCTCTCATATTGACCTCAAGTGTGTGTTTTGGAGGCTAGAGGACAACACACACAGAGACGTGGGACGTACACGTCCATAAACAGCATATCTCTAGAGACCAGTTCCCAGCATAGGGACTGTAGCTAAGCATCTCTGATAACGAGTAGGCTTCTTGAGATCCCAAACACGTAAATGGATTTTCTTTGACCCTGGGGTTCTTGTCCATGGGCTTGAGGGTGTCTAGGAAGTCCATGAAATGATATGCCAATTTCTGAGTGTAGATGATTGTTTCTGGGGAGAGGGTTGTCAGAGCTCCATCTAAATCAGCGGGAAACAAGGTTTCTATTCCTAAAGACGGCTCTAAGATTCAAAGACTCCAAAGAAGTCCACTGCCATGTGACCTGCTGACCACCTCTTTAGAAGTTATCTGAACATATTGCCACATATGCACCATTTAAACTCCTCTCACCATTTCTCAACTTTCTCTTCCAATTCCTTCCTCATCTGAGTCCACTGCACTATTTTCTCCATAGAGTTGGATGACTAGAAATTCAGTATTCTGCCTTTAAGATCACCTGCCAATCTTATGACTGACACAGGATGAGGTTCAAATTTCAGACATACTAAAAGGGATGTGGCCCAAAAAAGAGGAAAAATGCCTGTAGATTTGCATAGGGAACCATTCAGATGAGACATTTGCATTTCAGCAGGACTTACACATTCCTCATCACTTTTCTGGAATGCCCAATAGGGGGGCAATCACATGCCCTTTATACAATATTGCTACAAATATATGCTACACATTTGTTTGGAGAGTCTAACCAATTAAAGAAGGAATGAAAAAGAAGGCACTGAAATAAATAATAGGAAAAGAAGAAATAAAAACGTAGCATAGATAATATACATAGAAATTCAAAGAAGTAACAAAATTATCAATATGAGTTAAATACGTTGTAAAGTAAATAAATATATACAAACGTTAATATCACCCATGTTCACCAGCTAACCTAATTAGGTACTATTCTCAACAATAACAACAAAACTTATGAACCACATAAAAGCTTTGTGTCTATAAAGAGATGCGTCATGTTGTAAAGATGTCCATTCTCCCCAAGGCTTAGTTCACAGATTTACTAAACCATAAATGCCTGAGTTTTAGTTATTTTTGTATCCTCAGGACCTAGCCCCTAGCACAAACCCAATAAATATTTGGATGAATGAGCTCCAAACCAACCAAAATTATGAATGAATTTTTCTAAGAACTAGAAAAGAAGTGATACCTAAATTGATTTTGATGTGAAAATAGGAGAGAATAACTGAAAAAGAACAGCTGAAGGACAGCAGCTCTCCCAGATTTAAACCACTTTACAGATCCGCAGATACTCACACAGGGTGGTCTTGAAACTCACACACACACACACACACACACACACACAATGTCATGTCATTGGAAGAGGAAGCCAGTAAAAAGGTAGATATAGGAACTATAAGTTTAAAAACAGAAGCGTTTTAAAACAATGGAAGAATGAAGAACCACTGTTACCTTTTCAATAAATAACATCCAACCATAACCTGAATCTCCTCGACTCGTCTCTTTCTTTCTTCTTTGTCCCCAACACTACGTATGGTGTTAAATACTTTTTCCAATGAGTCTCCAAAGCCATTGTCTTCGCTCTGGCTGTCGTCCTCTCTCTTATCCTGTTGCACTAGCTTCCTCACTGGTCTCCTTTCACCTTCTCCTCTTTCCCTCCCTCCACAATCCTCACTCCACCTTCCCCCAGACTTGTCTTCCTAAAGCACCAGTTTTCTCAGGTTTCTGCATAGAAGGGCTCCCCAAATTCTACTGCAGTGGTCCTCCAGCTGTGATCCCCCCAAACTGGCACAGAGCTTTCTAATGATGGTCTTGCCCATATGAGAACAAAGCCAATCAATGCTGCCTGTCTCCAACAGTTGGTCTTCACAGTCAGTGGTGGTCATATATTTGTGTCCTGCCATCTTGTGGTGGTTTGGGGAGTATTATGAATCCTAGCATGTCCAAAAATGCAAAAGCAGTCAGAGTTTTGAAAAGATTGTAAGAGGAGATGAACAAGTATAATGAAAATTAAAGAACTTACAAGTAACGGTGTGGGAAATGATGCCTCAAGAGATTTTCAACGTCCTACAACAAAACTGCCCATTTTGGGGAAAGATAGCCATGAGTTTACGCTAAGCAAAACAAGTTGAGTGTGCTGCTTTTAAAGTTTTTTAAAGCTTTGAAGAACCAACCTACTCCTTCTATTGGATGGAAATGCATCCAGGGGCTTCTGAGTTAAACACCACAGTCACTCTGGACTTGAGAGGATGTGGATCTATACACAGCCATTCACTACCTAACTTAAAAAGAAAAGCTGGGTAGAGTTTTTCTGCTGCTAAGAATCAGATATTGCCTTTTTCCAATCCATAGACAAAAAATGTTAAGTTAAAGGATAAAACTGCCAGTGTGTTAGGTCTCCCCTAAGAATTTTTCTTCCCTCTTGGAATTCTCTATCGCCCCGCATCTCTACCTGCCTGTTAGCAAGATTGCCCAAGGGTCACATGTCAGAGAAGCCTTCCCTGAGCCCCAAGCACATCTCAGAGACCCCGTGCCTGTGCCCGGCTCCCTCTATGCTAGCCCTCACCAGATCTAGCAGAGTAGAACACTTTGATGAATTTATTCAAGGAACAGCTGGGCAGGGATTCAAGTGGCCACTCCAGCCTGTGCATCTGCGAGTATCCAATGACCACGTGAAATCCAAGCTGGCTGATTTACAAATGTTCACACTGACAGTAGACAGGTACCTGGTAGGTGCTTAGAAGAATTTCTGTGCAGTTCTGAACATTTATTTGCCTGACAGGTGACCCAGGAGGTGTGGTGACATTCAGTGCACTAGTGGGCACTGGGGCACACAATGCACTAGGGCAAGTGTCGGCAACTCTTTCTGTAAAGGGCCAGACAGTACATAGCATAGGCTCTGCAGGCCACACGGTCCCCGTGACAACTACTCAATTGTGCGGCTTAGTGCTGGATGGGGCACCAATAAACCTTTTTCATAGAACAGGCAACAGGCCAAAGGTGGCCGACATATAGACTAGAGAATACCAGGAAAGGAGGCCCATTTCAGGATGAAGTTCAGGAGTTCAATGATAGCAGGACATTTAAGGGAGACGTCCAAGGCAGAGACCAATGTAAGGATGAAGAAGTGCCAGGACTGGAGGCAGAAAACTGGGAGCCATCAGCCACGAGGTGCTGTTATGGGGCTGACATCACCTAGGGGTGTGGTCTGACAAGAGAGGAGACCAAGGACACTTCCCTGTCCCAATACAAGGGTGGATACGCAATATCACTGCCCATCACGAGGGCCCTGGAAAGGCAGGGATGTTATAGTCTAAACTCCCTCAACTCAAACTTTGTACAAAGAGGCTCCTTTTTAACTTGGGGCTTTCATTCCCTTTTCCAAGATAAGTAACTTGAAAGTTTCAGATTCACAAGTGAAAAAGAAAACTTCCCACTGGCTAGAAAATAAGGCAATTCTAAAGCAAAGTGTCTATCGACTTTTTCATGTTTTCTTTTTACTGTGAAGTCTTTTACACTCAAAAACTTCTAACCTATATGCAAAGTACGATGAATCACGATAAAACACACGTCCCATCGCCATCTCAAGAAGCAGCTCATTACCTAAACACGACCGTCCAGCCTTTCACGTCGGGAGAATTAGTCTCCAGAGCAGAGGTCAAAGCAGGCAGCCCAAGCCAGAGAAAGCTTGCAGATATGTTTTCTTTGGCCTCCACAGGGGATTTTTCTTTTTAGTTGACAACATTTAAATGTCAAGAAACTTTACGTGGAAATCAGCATTCTGGGGGATCGGTGAACATGGGAAGATGTGGCTACATTGTGTGAACATTCCCCACGGCAACAAGTGGCTAGAGCTGAGAGCAGCCAGCTCCTGCAGATGGACACGGACCCACTAGCTCATCACAGTCCTCACACTCACTACTGTCTTGTAACCAACCGCCCACTTCGCTTCTTAATTTTACCTGCCCTGGCACTTGAGTCTGTGACCCCTGCTTACAGAATGTAATTGTGGCTTCCAACTTCCTGGAGTATGGGAAACAGCACTAAAAGTCTAAAAAGTTCACAGGCTCTGTCTATTGGAACATTACTGAAAGTAAGACGGGTCCATCTCCCTTATCCAGCATTTTGAAATCTAAAGGACAAGTTCTTTTTATACGTCACTAGGCAGCGAAACTGGACCTGAAGTGACATGAAGCTATTTATCATCTCTATGTATTCCATTCAGTGTGAGATACATTCATATATTTTGCTACAGAAATGCTAACATGTTTGGCTAAGGGCTGCTGCCCCAGACCCAGCTGGAGACATTATATAAAAACGACATGTACACATTATTACTTTTCCAAAATCTGAAAAATTCTGAATTCTGAAACTCATCTGACCCCAACGACTTTAGATAAGGGACCGTGGGCCTGTTGTACTTTTACTATCTATGTTGGAGAAAATGCACACACACACACACACAAGGCAGACAGAGTGCAATAATATTTTTAAATGAATTTTCAGTGGATTAATTACTGTGGCATCTACCAATATGTGAGAAACATAAATAGAATGATGTATTCAAATCATCTGTAGTCTGACAGGAATGTGAGGTGCACATACTGATTCTAGGACCCTGTGCCCGAACGTCCAGTCCCTGAAGGGTCTGCCATGCCCACAGTGGGAACGGCAGCCACAAAGGGAATTCCAGGTTAGAGACACATGCTGCCTTCACATATAAGAATGATGCTGTATGACCACATCCTTTTAGGATTCATTTATTTCTCAGTAAAAGTGGGTTTTCCCTTGCCTATACATACCCTGTTTGATATTCTAGGACTTCACAATATGTCAAGTACATAAAAGGCCCGGGAAGATCGGATCAGAAGGAGCTGCAAAGATCCCAGATTTCTTTCCACTCCAGAACACGCTGCTAACCCATATTAAGCATCAGCTGAATGAAATCCAGCTGCAAGTACTCAAACGGTCCAGGGGGAGGAGATGTGAGGCCTCTAGGGATAGAGTTTTGCTTAATGCACTATGGTGGGGAAAGGAATGCAAAAACCCAAAAGTGGGGTTTGCCAGGAAGCCAGAACCAAGCAGCTGTTTGGGGTTTCCCATAGCCCTGACTGTTTGTTTATGCACAGCCACTATTTACACACTTTAATTCCTCTGATTCAGGACCAGACAGTTGCCGTGTTACAAGAACACGTCAGGATAATGAAAGTCTGGCAATGAGGGGCTATTCTTTGCAGAGACAGAGTGGACTTCATCCACACATGCCAGTCTCTACAGATTCTGATGTTGCTGCCTTTGCACAAAAGTCAGCTAGGGCATTTTCCTGACGCTCAGATTCAGTCCTCGCAGGGTGGCCTCAATTTTGATGACAGAGACCCAGTTAAGTCTGATGAGTTTCCTTTCTATGAACCATTGTCAGAGTAACTCTAACTGAGAAAGGACTTAAAAAGGGTTCATTATACAGCAGTTAAGAAAGGAATTTGGTCATTTCTGTGACATACAACATTTTAAGATAATAATTAGAGTTATGACTGATAACATTCTATCAGGACATATCAGATTTGTAGGAATTTCACATAATTTCTAGAATATTTATATACCTATGGAAATACAACATAAAGAAGTCTAAATGTTATTTCTTATTTGAAAATGCCTCCCATGTAATTTAACTTATTGAATAAGCCTAATTAGTATCATATCCCTCTTTTTATAAGGAGAGAGAACGAGTCCTTAAGATGTTGCAGGGATCCTCTGAAAAATCCCAAAGTTAACTAGAGGTCGAAAAAGACTTCATTTAGAATTTGATTTTCAGAAGTTCATCAAAAAATCTCAAATCAGTTTTAAAACCCTTGGTCAAATAGGATCATAGGTCACTGTGAGCTAATACTCAGTTATGCCTTCGACCATGTGACAAAGACTTTCAGACAAATAGAGAAAGTTAAATGGCCGTAAGAAAACCCTTAGCTCTCGCAATCAAAGACCTGATAAAAGCAACACGGGAAATGATTTTGAAAACATAAAATCCCTTTTTTGCCTTTTAGGCAGACTATCAAATGTAAAGAGAAGCCTTTCATAATCTCTTCATCAAGGGCAGACTAGAAGCCCAAGAAAACCTCATCCTTATAACAGTGAGAAAGCCAAGTTTCTAATTTTGCACCAGCTTACTTTTGGTCTTAGAAACGCTGACTTAATTAAATTCCTTCAATCTTTGCCAGCTTGACTAGGCGGAAAACTTCTTTTCTCGGGGTTCCTTTTCCACAAACCTTCAGGGACTTTCTTACTCATATTCAGAGTTTGTTCTTTCCTCTTTCCCATAACCACTTTGACTTTAGGACCAATTTACTTTCTTAAAGCATCTCCATTCCTTATACCTTCTTTTACTGAAAACATACATTTCCTTTAGCATACATTTTTCAGTGTGGCACAAGACATGTTTACTAATAGACCCAAACATCTTTTAGGTTTTTTGTTTTTAATCAGAAGCTGAAAGTAGATAAACCTATGTTTAGTAATTAATGTTTTACTATTTTATCTTATCTAGAAATGGTCAAGATACTCAATAAATTTCTAGCATTTAGCTTAATTTAGTAAAACTCTGAGGTTTCAAGTTACCAAGAGGTTTTGAAGTTATTTTTAAGTACTTATACCATAACACATGACTATTATTAAAAAGTTCAGCTAAAAACTTTTATCTTACTTACATCATTTACTTTACTTGTTCCTAATAATGTTGTTTACATTACCTACAAAAACTTCATGAGACATTAGACAAAGGCAGCCGTCACTTTTCTGCTGACAAATTTTGTAGCAGAGATAATGTAAACTTGTTTGATTTTTAGTAAAGCTAGGTACAAGTTTTCTATTTTATGCTGGGAACTCTCAGGACATGCCTATTTTAATTAACCCAACAAACTTAGACAAGCTTTTATTTACCAAAGATTATTTTATATCACATTAACTTGACAAACATTTAGATTAGTTTCTATTGTCGACGAAAAATAACCCATAACCAACCTATAAATGAAAATTTGGGTGAGTTATTCTGAGCTTAAATCTGAGGATTATAACCTGGGGCCTTTCTTCCCAAAGGAAGAAAGGGCACCAAAGAAGTGGGGTGCACAGACTGGTTATATACCCCCAGACAGGATGTTTCACATAGGATTGAAATGTCCCTTTCACAATAGTCGCGAGACTGCTCTGTCGGCACAGCGATTGATGGAAACAGCAGGTAGGTCTTCTGTCTCAGTGAACACAGCAGGGTGGCAGTCTGTTGTCTCCAGCTGAGTGGTCACAGGTGAGCTGGGTGGTCAAAGGCGAGTGCAGCAATCAGTGCCTAGCCTAAGGAAAAATGCTTATCCCTAAGGAAATGCTAATGTGGGGGTGAAGATGCACCTTTTTCTCAAGGGCCTTTGTTCTGGTCACAGGAAATGTCTGAGCAGATATACAATGCGTGCTCAACAGCCACAGTCAGGCCTTTTTGGAAAAAGCAAAGTCAGGCCGAATTAGGTTTATACCAAATGTCTTCCTCATATACTCCAATATACCCTATTGCTTGCCATTTTTATTTGTCATTTCCCCCTTTTCATCTCTAATCTTTCGATAGAAAGCATTTATGATCAAAATATTATTCCTCGGCGCCAGGGTGGTTGCTGCCTGCCCTGGGTCCATCATGTCCCTCGGTGCTAGGCTTTGAGCTCATTTATTTGCCTAGCCGACCACGTTGGGGGGAAATAGTGGACAAGCATAGAGTTATATATATATTAACAGAGGAAGTATTTCATGTCATGTAATTTCCAATTAATTTTAGATTGTTGCACAAACATTGTATATGTGCTTTTCTATGACAGTTCACATTTACATTGTATATGATTATAGAACAAGTACAGTAACAATAATAACTCAACGTATTTGAAAGGATTAGTCTGAAATGAATTCTTAGTCATAGTCCCTATCAGAAAAGGAAATTTGTCCAGGGTTATAAGACAGATCGACCATCTCAAGCCATTGAGCAATCATTACTTGAGTTTGTATGCTACTCTTACAACACTGAGTAAAGAAAACAACAATTAGTTTGAATATTATGACCAGTACAAGGATTCCAATAAATAATAGAAATAGGAATTCCAATCCAGATCGAAAAAGGGAACTGATACTGAAAAGGGAGCCAACGAAACAAATCAAGCTAGGTGCAGGATCGCATAAGGTATCCACCTGCTTCTTCATGTACTTTAGCAGAGATGACACATTGGAAGATTCATGACGTATAAAAGCACAGCATGCAGTCTGAGTGATTGTCTATGTACCACCTTGGGATGCAGTAAGAATATCTAAAGGCATTCTGTTTGGAAGGACAGCCCTTCTCATTAAAGACATTTCAGTATTTGAATAAGGTTATTCCTGCTTGACTATCATTAAGGGCTTCTTGAGTAAATTTAGTCAGAGCTTCCAAATGTAATAATGACATCTTTTAATTGCAAAGAAGAAGCAAATATAGCTGCAAATATAGCCATACCAGTGTAACACTGAACAAGCCCATCTGGCCTTAAGAAAGGGAGATTGACATCAGGTTTTAACTCAGCCTGACTCCTTCCCTGCTTTTAAAGGAAGCTCAGGGTGCAGTGTCTTAGCCATCCAGGCAGTAGCCAAGGCCAAAGATTTGTTCCACATAACCATTGAGTTCCATTAGGTGTCACTCGATAAATTCCTGGCCTTCAAGATCAGTCTGTTCCAAATTAATCACTTTAAGTATGATAGCATTCCAAACAAATTATAAAATAGGTATACAGTTTAAGCATAACAAATGTTTAAATAAGGAGATATAAGGTTGGCAATACAGGCCTGGTCCGGAGTCTTGGGACAGCTGTCTAAAACAGATGTCGTTTTCTTCTCCTCCTCGTACGGTCCTTTCCAATAGGGCTGCAAAGAGACTTATTTGATGTCTCTTTCAATACATAAATTCTTCCGGTTACAGTCCATGATCCTTAAGTTCTGGGACTTCTCTGTGAAAGAATCAGCTACAAATCTTTCATTTCTTTTAAGCACCACAATAAGACCATAAAAACAATGTAATACATCCCTTAAGCAAAGCTGGTTCATATATTTCTTCATCCAATTGCATAGGCTGTTTTATTATCATTTCAAAATGAGACAGCCGATGTTTACAAAAAGTATAGATCTAAGATTAAAGAGCACTAGCACAAGAGCTTTTGGCTGTGAGAGAGTAAATGTTTCTGAAAGCTTGCCAATTAAGTTTTGGTTGTGCCGTTAGTTCCTTTTACCAATCCTGAGGATTGAGGATGGTAAGCACAGGGGAAATGCTGCAATATTGGCCAAACATTACAAACAGATTTGAGTTCCCTAGTCACTATGTAACTCAGTAGGAATTCCCCAAACAGGAATTATTCTCTCTAATAGTAATTTACCTGCTGTTAAAGCCGTTGCTCTTCTGCAGGGAAAGGCCTCAATCCAATGTGAAAACATGCAAATCATTACCAAGATGTATTTATATCCTTGAGACGGTGGCATTTGGACAAAGTCCAATTGCCATACCTCAAAGGGTCCCTTGGGAAGGGGAAAGTGGCCTTGTGACCCATGGAGTGGGTTTCTTATTGGGCCCGAACCACATCTGCGAGGGGGTGTCAATAATTCCCCCTTTTGACTGCCATATCTGTTTCTCTTGTTCCGTGGCAATTTCTTGAGCCTGTAGAAGGAAATCTTTTACTGGGTTAGCAGAGTTAACAGAAAGTAGCAGGCATTCTTGAGGCTAGACAGTGTAACATCCTCACTTATCATTGAAGTAAGACTCATTTGTAAACCAAATTAAACAATAGAATGCAGTCGTGGTCTTCTCTCCCTTGTGATGTTGGAAGCAAGGTAACAAGGTTATTGGTTGGAGCAAATTATAAATTAGTTCCTGCCTCCAGGGGGCAGGCAGTCAAGAAGCCTTCTAGCTGTCAGAGTCAAAGCATCTTTTTGTAGCTTGAAAGGTCTCTGATGACGTCATCGGGCATTCAGGTATCTTTGTGAGTGGCTTCCAGCTTACACAGCAACAGACAGGAATCTCTCTTAAGTTTCTATCACGTCGTTCAGCTTCAGTTTGCAAGGTTTCAGGAAAAAGAGCATGTTCAATTCTCAATGATTCCAGAAGAAAATGAGGGAAAAATTGAAAACATTAGTTTGGAGGTTTGTAACCAGATATTTCAGTAGAAGAATTCAGGATCCAGTCCAGCTCACAGGTAGAAAAAGCCTCAAAGACAATTAACAGAACTAGGATCTAATATCCACAAATGTGCATTATAGTTTTTTCACTGAAACATAATTCTTCTCTCTAAAATCACCCTCATTTTTACCAAAGATAGTCAAATGAAGACTAATTGGTTTGCAATATAAGTTTAGTTTCAAGAAACTTGGCCCAATTATTTACATAAGTGCAGCAAGAATAGCAATTGATCAGATAGGCTCTTAAATTTGCTTTGCTGGAATTTTTATGAGGAATCTCAGATTGAACTGTAAAGACCTCTTGAGGCCGGGAAAGCCAAGCCAAGGATTTGTGCCATCAGGCCTTGCCTGCAATACCTTAGGTTTGGGTGAATTCCTCTCTTCTTGAGGTCCCCCAAATATTCCGAGGTTCCTTGCACCTGCCAGATAAGCAAGCTTCCTTACTTATCAGGTAAGATTGCTGGAATCTCTCTGTAAAGCAAGGTACCAGGCTCATTTTTCCAAGTGGCTTTATTTCCAGAAAGTCAACCTTATTCCTCAAACGCAGTATTGCCATATCCAAGTCTGTATGTTTTTCTCAAATATGACATTCCAGTCAAAGCTTGGCAAGATAACCAATGTCCTGTTATAAGGAGAACAGATTCTTATTGAACGTATGCAAATAACTATATTGCCATGAAATAACCATACTCACAAAGAGTTTCCAAACTCTCGAGGGATCAGGTAGGGAGAAAAAGATAAATGTCTCAGTTTTGCTAACAAAGGTATAACTTCACTCAATTTCACTAAATTGCTATAAGTCATAGCTAGCATAAGAGAAAAGAGAAAAAGATTTTCTTGAATCTGAGAAAACAAAGCAAAACATCAAAAAATCAACAATATTTCAAATAAGAGTCACAAAAATTATCACCCTCAGTTCATTCAGTCCTGTATAATCTGTTCTTGATCTTAATCTTCTATTAGCAGTTTTACCAGGTCATCAGTTTCTCCTTTAGATTTCTGTAATTTCTTACCCAGTTCAGTTTTACAATCTGAAAGTTTATCAGAAAATTGTAATCCAGAGTAAGTGTCAGAGTCTTTTCCATGAATGTCTCTGAAGATAAGACATATTTGCAAAAGCAAAAAGCATCAGAGTAAAACAGCAACTATCTGTAAGTGGACAAAAGACTCAAAAGGGCAGTTGACAAAGAAACTTGGCTACTTCTGTGACGTGCAACACTTCAAGAGAATAACTGGAGTTATGACCGATAACCAGGACAGATCAGAATTTCAAGAATGCTATATAATTTTAAGACATCTATATCAATAGCATTTACCCACATAATACCACTTAAGAAAGATTATCATCGCTTATCTGATAATGCTTCCAATGTAAATTAACATACTAAATAAGCCTAATTAGTTTAGTATTTTTCACCTTATAGGAAGAGAGAGCAAATTTCTTTGAGAAGTCTCAGGGGCCCTCTGAAAATCCTCAGAGAAATTCTCTTCCTTCATTCAGGTCAAAGGAAAACCTTTATTTAGGACTTGAATAATTTTTTTTTTGAGAGAGAAGCTTGGCAAAAATATCAAAAGGTTTTTAAAACACTTATTTAAACAATGCTCACTGTGAAACAATGCTTAGGTATCAACAGCAAAAAAAAAAAAAAAAAAAAAAGCCACAATAGAGAGACCTCTGTCTTTTGCACCTAGGAAACATAAACATAGATACAACAAAACATAGATCTTTTGTAAACTTACTCAGAAGGAAAAACCTTTTATAATCTCGTTATCAAGAGCAGACTAAGAGTTTAAGAAAATTATCCTTTTAAGAGAGAGCCAAATTCTAATTTTTGTACCAGTTTACCTTTTTTCATATTAAAACCCATTTACTTAATTAGATTCATTTCAATCTTAACCAACTTGACCAGGTACAAAACTCTTTCAGAATTTCTTTCGCAAACCTCCTATAACTTTCTTTTTGCCTTCAGAATTTGTCCCATGGTTTCTTTCTTCCCTTCTAGTACATTAGGACAAATTTATCTTTCTTAACCAACCAAACAAAAATATTTCCATTCTTTATACCTTCTTTACTGAAAACTTCCTTTCCTTGAATGCAGAGCTGTTTTCCTTATTAATTTCCAATAGCTTTAATTATATATGTTAACTAGAACTTTTAACCATTAACAGACCCTAGTAAACACTAAAAAGGTAAGCAATTATGAATTGTCTTTTATATCAGCATTCTAAACACTTCATAATTTCTAGGAACACATCACTTTACAGTAAAAGGCCCAAAGACTTTTAGCATCTCTGCAATAAAAACCAAAAGCAGATAAACTTAGATGTTTAGCAACGTTTGTTCTATCCAATCCAAAAATTACCCAGATACTCAGATTTTTATCACTTAACTTAGCAGAACTCCAGATTGCTACCAAAAAGAATTTGGAAGCTGTTTTTTCTTCCCCTCCCCTTTTTTTTTCTTCAGTCTTAGGAATTAATGATTGGCTAGGTAGTAGTTCCTGGAGAGGGGAGATGATAATCCTTTTCTAGATAAAGGAACTGGGTGGAATCTAAACTGCCTCTAGAGCAGTATTTCCAGTCTCGCAAGGATTTTCTAAGCACAGTTGCTCTTGATTTGCCAGAAACTGGGTTGTAACTCAAATTACATTCTAGGTTGATCTACCTGTCCAACTGCATCACAAAGGCACAGAGAAACCCAAGTTTTCGATTTTACAGAAGGTCCAGGTTCTGGTCAGGTCCAGCCTGAACTTAACCTCGACTTGGTGACAACAGAAGACATGATGAGCAAAACAGACAAAGAAAAGAAGAGATCAGACGTCGCCCTCACGGCCTCTTCCACAGGCTTATCAAGATAAGAGTCACACAACAGTTCCTATGCTGGGCACACAACCTCAGCAGGACAGTTCACAGAATAAATCACAGGTCTCCTACCCTTATTAGTGACTCATGTTGATGAAAATAATCCATAACCAATCTATAAGTGAAAATTTGGGTGAGTTTATTCTGAGCTTAAATCTTAGGATTATAACCCGGCAGAGTCTTTCCACAAAGGAAGAGAGCACTCCAAAGAAGTGGGGGTACACAGGGCAGTTATATACCCTCAAAGAGGGTGTTTCACATATGATTGAAATGTCCCTCCCACAATAGTCACAAGATTGCCCTGTCGGCACAGCACTTGATGGACACAGCAGGTAGTGGGTCTGCTATCTTGGTGGGCATAGCAGGAGGCAAGTCTATCGTCTCAAGCTGGGCGGTCACAGGTGAGCACAGCAATCAGTTTCTAGCCTAAGGAAAGATACTTAATCATTAAGGAGACGCCAACATTGGGACGGGGAGGGAAGTTGCACCTTTATCTCAAGGGCTTTTGCCATAGTGAATCTCTAAAGCAGATATACAATGCATGCTCAACAGCCTAGGTCAGGCCCTTTTGGAAAGACAAGGTCAGGCCGAATTAGGTTTACACCAAATGGCTTCCTCATATATTCCAATATGTCCTATTACTTGCCATTTTTATTTGTCACTAGCCTCACCAACATTTTCTCCTGCTAATCTAAATTTAGAAGAGCAAAAAGCTCACCACTCTTGCTTCCATTGGAGTCTGTAGGCAGAGATCCGGGAGACTGACGTGGTAAGAACTCTTACCTCTTGCCGGCTCTTGTCAGGGGTCCGGGATCTCTCAGCCGCAGCAGTCCAGGAGCAAGCAGTGTTCAGCCAGTGAAATTTTATACTGCCGACTACGCCAAAACTGTAGGGGAGGAAGACATTTCCTCTTCCCAAATGTGGGTTCGTCTGGCCAGAGAACGAATTAAATTCACATGAGACAGAAAAGCAAGAGAAAATTAAACAAAGCTTTATGAGGAACCATGGCCCAGGGCCTTTCTTCCCGAAGGAAGAAAGGGCACCGAAAAAGTGGGGTGCACATAGTGGTTATATACCCCCAAACAGGGTGTTTCACATATGATTGAAATGTCCCTCCCACAATAGTCACAAGATTGCCCTGTCGGCACTTGATGGACACAGCAGGTAGTGGGTCTGCTATCTCGCTGGGCGTAGCCGGAGGCAAGTCTAGTGTCCGGAGCTGGGCGGTCACAGGTGAGTGCAATCAGTTCCTAGCCTAAGGAAAGATGCTTAATCCTTAAAGAAATGTCAACATTGGGAGGGGGAGGGAAGTCAGTTACAGGAGGTTACCAGACTAGCACAATAAAATGCAGATTTAAGTCCTTGCCTTTGATATTGTAAGAGTTTCTAGAGAGAAGGGCATCTCCTTTCTTCTTCCTGGTACAGAGAGGGAGGCACATCTTACAGATGGAGATTTACCTTACAAATGTAAACGTGTCCTAACAAAGGGCAAGTTCCATTCCTCAGAGCCTTCTTCCCTGTCCCAGTTTATCAAAAGCAATCAGCTTCAAATAATCCTGATGCCAAAGAGACATATCTTGGGGTGGCCAATTTCAGGTCCCTACACAACCAAACTTTCAATAAAACTATTGTGGAATTTTGAAGCCTTTGCTTTTAACTGCATGCACTTTTAAATGATAGTATCAAATGATAGTATCAAATCAGGATGTTCCTTCTACTGCCAGTTGTAATTGCAAATCATCCTTAGTAATCTTGGTTCACTGGGATTAAAATTTACAAGAGAAGGGACCATATGTTTTCAACAGAAAACCAGCTGGAGATCCTGAGGGAGGAACTTCTCAAGGAACTTCAGGAAATAAAAGTCCCATGTTAAAGAAAAGGGGGCAAACAAAACAGTAAGAATGACAATAGGGAAACCCATCAATTATGTCAGAGTGCTCACCAAGCAGGGGGGAGAAAACTCTGCAAGGGAAGTCCTTCCTGGGGCAATGACCTTGAGCCAAAAAAGCCACACTGGCACTGAGACAATTGTCTCATAGGCAGTCAACCATCCCAAAAAAGACACTGAACTCAACCAAGTGGAAGGAGGTCAGAACGTGGGAGGCCTCCCAATTGCAGGAACCACAGGTCCCTGGAAACCGTCAGCGCAAGGGGCTCGTGTAGGTACCATACCCGGTTCCTGAGGATGCCGGTCCACAAAGGGGAGATTGCTTCAGGTCCTACTCCTGGCACGTGTATGTTAACATCAAAGCAAAGAGCCAAACTGAGAGGCAGAAAGGCGTTCATTTTGGGTTCAAAGAATTACAATTAGGGGTACACAGATTTGAGCAGCAACTGGAAATAGCATCCCACTGGGACTAAGAAACCAGGGCTTTTAAAGGCAAAAGAGGGAGATTTGCATTACAAAGAACGTTAATTGGAGTCGGTGACAGAAACTTAATTTTGACTAAACATAATTAATTGCTAAGGCTGACTACAAAGAGGCAAAAGTCTGTCACTGTGACAAGTTGCAGGTTTATTGCAGGATTCTCAGAATATTGGAGTCTTGACTGAGTTCAAAAGATCATATTCTGCCCAATGAGGACGTGCATAAGACCCATTTCCATAATGGGTTTCTGGCTCCATTTTAAAGCCCTTAGACATAAGTGACCTGTTTGGTTTCCTGTTTCACACCGGAAATGTTTAGTGTCTTCACTAGGGTTGTGCTTATCCGCAGGTATAGATATTTGTCAAAGCGTACTGAGATGCAATCTTAAGGCGGATGTGCATCACTATGTACAATTTAATGCAAATTGAAAAAAAAACTGTGGCATGAAGATAAGCAGCTGAAGGACAATGTGGACGGTATGGAACACATAGTAAAAAGCTCAGAGGCAATGGGTACTTTCTATTAGCACACCTGCGCACACATGTACAGGTGGAGGTAGGTTGGAGATGACAGCCTTTAGAGCAGCTATCATGGCAGCTGACAGTGAAGTGGCAGGAGTGGCACCTGGCACTGGGAAAGTCACTGAAGCAGAGGGAGAAGAGCCCCAACCACGGTGGTTGGAAGAAGTCTTCTGGAAGAACAGAGGCACCTGGAGGGATGGGTGACTGTAGATGAGGCATTAGTAAGGTCCCAGGTAAGGCCTCAGAGTTTACAACCACACCCTCCCTGTTGGAGGGCCCTCCCACAAGCTGGCATTGGCTGAGAATGCCTCATAGTGCTTTGACTCGTAGCCACGTGCAGTCACCAGTGACCTGACACCTGGTGGGACTGTCCGACTGGGCTGGACACTCTTTGAGAAGTGCACCAGGTCAGTGCTGTGAACCACAGCGATGGCCTTCTGGTTTGGTGGCCTCGGTTCCAGCTTAGGCCAGTCCCTTGGGCAAGTGGGCAGCAGTGCGGCTTCCCTCACCAAACACATCACTAACTTCACCAAAGATGTGCTGAGAAAGGGGACGCAAAAGGTGGAAGAATTCCCTGACTCAGGGAGAAAGGAGACGGAAGCCATTCAGGCAACTGTACCACCTGAGAAGGAGAGACTGGAAACTCCAGCTTTGAGAGACACCAAAACTTTATAGGAAACCCTAGAGGAAGAAGACACAAGGCTTCCCTCCCTGGAAGAAGAAAACAGTCACCAGAAAGAAGAACTGGAGCGACTGAGAGAACAGGCTCCAGCCGCACCTGTGGTTGATCCTAAACTGCTAGACGCTGTTACACCACTACCATCTGAGGGCTCTGAGTCGAATGTGATAAAAGGTCATAAGGAGGAGCAAACAAAACATGGTCAAAAGATAACCGAAGAGCAAAAGCAGAGGAAGACACAACGACTTCCGTCTTTCCTAGAGCAGAAACAGGAAAAGGATGATCTGACATACCAGCACAAGCAAATGCATAGGAAACACACACAAGTCTATTGAGCCAAACATGAGGAAATGGACAGCTTGCAAAACACCGCAGAACAAATCAAAACACAATTGCCTGAAAAACCCCAGGACATTCAAACAGAACATTCTGAGATTTTTTTAAAAACAAAAGTTCAGGGTCTTGCATAGCAAGTGGAAGTGAAAAGCATAGTTTCTGTAAAGCTGAAAGTAAAAGATTAGAAACAGAAAGAAAAGAGCAAGAATGGGAGATGAAACTTCAAATTCAAAAGACAATCCCTTTAACTGAGGAAGAGGATCGGGAGAACCCTTGATCCTTTCACTGGCGCCCGGCGCCTGCATCCTGCTCCCGATTCCAAATTTCGCGGGGTCAACAACTGGCACCGCTACTTCCTCCTCTCCCTGGGCTGGAGGCAGCACCGCCTCCCGCTTCCCTGAAGGCCCAAGGAAAACGCACGCACCGAGGGGATCCCACCGGCTGGAAGCCCCTTTACTGATTTCCTCTGTCTGCACTTGGACCTCAAGGGTCTGCGCGGCGCGCCCTGCCCGCACGACCACCCCACGCCACTCCTTCCTCCCCGCCCCCCGCCCCGCTGGAGCCCAAGGCTGAGAATCCAGTCCCAGCACCCGCCACCCCGCCGCGCCCCGCCCCGCGCCCCACCCCCCCCAGCGCCACCGTCGCTGGTGCTGCGGCACGCGCCCCAGGGATGGGAGTCGTGGCCCCATGCAGCCAGCACGGGCGCCAGGGTCGCCGGCAGGACCGGAGAAGGCGCAGGTCCCTGCTCCCGGGGTCGGGGCCCGGGCGGTGGAGACCCCGACGGGTGCACGGAGGGAGGCTGCCTACCCGGGCCCTCACCTGCCCATGCTCTGGTGGGCCCGCGGCCTGCCGCAGTGCAAGGGTCACTACCTGGCGGCGGCGGCGGCTCCCCTGGCCTGCGGGGCTCGTGGCGCGCGCACCGGGCCGGCCTGGCGGCTGCTCCCGCCTAGCCAAGTCGAGGCGGCGGCGGCGGCGCCCGGCTCCCAGGCCCGCGGAGCTCGGGGATGGCTGACCGGGACTTTCTGGCCGCTGCGACGGCGGGTCCCCAGGCCGGCGGGGCCAGCCGCGCTGCCCCCGCGTCCCGCGCCAGGGCAGGAGCGCACGGCAGGCCCAGGGCGCGGCGCGCAGCCGGGCCTCGGCCGCCGGCCTCGAGTCGGGCCCCGAGGACGACGTTCCGCCGGGCTCAGCGGGGCTGGGGGCCGCGCGCTCCACGAGCACCTCTGGGTCCTTTCCCCGCTCCACCGCCCGCTCGATGCATGGGGAAGACTTCCTTCCCTACGAGAGTCCGCCCCGCGCTGACAGAAGCGGGCGCACAGCGTGCACGCGGTGTGCCGCAGCCCGCCTGTGGCGCCCGAGAGCCCCCAGACTCTTCCCGGGGACCGCTTGTCCAGGCAGGGCCGCAGGAAGAGGGGGGCGAGGCGGCGGGGCAAGGACCGCGGCGACTGTGTCGGGGATGGCAATGGTCAGGGTGCTCAGGAGGGTCGTGCTTCCGCGCAGGGGGCCGACGTGTGTCCAAACACACTCGTCGGAACTCTGCAGGTGGAGGCGGGTCCCCACGTACCTTGGCCCTCAGAGGGTTCTCCAAGCCGGCTGGGAAAATCCCCGGCTGCAGGAGGGAGCGTGGGAGGCGCTTGGCGGCAGTCAGAGCCCTGGGTCCTTTCTGCCCACACGCGCTGCCACGCGCACAGGTGGCGGTGGTGTGGGGATGGCGGCCTTCAGCGCGGCGGTCCTGGAGGGCGGCCCCAGGGGGCAGGAGGGCCGCCTGGCCCCCGGGGGCGGCACTGAATCAGAGGGAGAAGGGGGCCCACCGCCGCGGTGGGAAGCCCTGGGGCTGAGCGGAGGCCCACGGGGCTGGCGGTGGGGGGTCGGGGGGGAGGAGCGGGCCACGCGGGTCAGGAGGTGGCCATGGGTGAGGGCCAGGCGGCCGGCCTCGCGGTTGCGGGCAGCCCCTCCCCTCCCCTCCCGGAGCCCGAGCCCAACGGTTGGAGCCCGCGCCCCGCCCAGGCCCCGCCCAGGCCCCGCCCCCAGGCCGCCAGCCCGCCGTTGCCTAGCAGCGCCTGGCTGTGATTTGACTCTTAGCCTCGCGCAGCCACCGGGGCCCTGACACTTGGCGGGGCTGTCCGGCTGGGCTGGACGCTCTTCGCGGAGCGCACCAGGTCAGTGCTGTGACCCGCAGCGATGGCCTCCTGGTTTGGCCTCCTCGGCCTCGGCTCCGGCTTAGGCCATTCCCTGGGGCGAGTGGGCGGCAGTGTGGCTTCCCTCCCCGCACACCTCTCTGACTTCACCAGAGGTGTGCTGAGGAAGGGGACGCAAAAGCTGCCAGACTTCCCCGACTCGGGGAGAACGGAGACGGAAGCCATTCAGGCGACCGGACAACCCGAGAAGGAGAGACCGGCAACTCCAGCTCAGAGAGACACCGCAACTCTGCGGGAAACCCTCGAGGGAGGAGACACGGGGCTCGCCTCCCTGCAAGAAGAAGGCAGTCACCTGAGGGAAGAACTGGAGCCACGGAGACAACGGGCTCGAGCCGCTCCTGTGGTTGACCCGAACACCCTCGACGCCGGGACACAACTAGAATCTGAGGTGTCTCAACTGAAAGGGATCGAAGGTCACCTGGAGGAGGAAACCCAGCATCCTCCAAGGACCACTGAAGAGCAAAAGCAGAGGAAGGCACAACGCCTTCCATCTTGCCAAGAGCAGAAACGGCAAGTGGGCGATCTTAAGGAGGCGCCCGAGCCCATGCCTAGAAAACGCGCGCAGCTCTCTTCAGCCGGGGAGGAGGAAAGCGAGACCGCGCAGAACACCACAGAACACATCCAAACCCCGTCGCCCGAGAAGACCCAGCCCATGCAGACAATACCTGCTGAGATTTGTCAAGGAGCGAGAGCGGCGGGTCTTCGTCGGCCAAACGGAAGTGAAAAGCATGATGGGGCCAAAGCTGAAACCGAACCTTTAGGAAAAGGGAGAGAAGCGGCAGAAGGGGAGATGAAACTTGGGACCGAAAAGACGATCCCTTTGACCGAGCAGCTTGATGAGCCGGACGAAGATGCGACCGGTCCACGAACTCAGACGATCCAGGCTCAAGACTGGGAGAGCCAGGGCCTTCCCGCTCGCCTAGCTTTGGCTGCCTCCGTCCAGGACGCGGGGGGTCTCCAGCAGCAACTGCAAGCATATGCTTTGGAAAGGGAACGAGTGTTGGCCGTTTTCGACGAGAAGGTGAGGGAAAACAGCCACCTGAAAAGGGCGTATCACACAATGATGGACCTGCTGGTGGCCAAAGAAGCAGAGCTCGGGAAGCTGCGAGGCGAAAATCAGACACGGCGCCCTCGATCTGACAGCGGCGGTGAGGACATGTTTCAAGAAGCGATCCGGCACTTATCACGCCTCGTCCGAGCCAAAGACATTGAAATCGGTGCCTTGAGCCAGAAATGTCAGACTTTACTGACCATCTGGCAAACGTCCAACGCTGGCCATGAGGTTCGGGGCATGGACGCGAATCAGTTGGAGGAGCTTCTCCGGGAACGGGACACGTTGAAGCAGCGGGTCAACGTGCTGGAGGAGTGGCAGCGGCTGGTGCTGACCGAGGTGCACAATCTGCAGCGGGAGTCATCCCAACTTCAGAAAGAACTCCCACCACTCGAGGCACGGGCCTTAGTGGACAGCGAGGAGAAGTGTCGGCGACAGACGCACTCTGCCGCCCCGTTCCCCCGTCCTCAAGGGGATGCGACCCAACTCCGGCTCTTGGGGAAGAGACTGGCACAGATGCAGCTCAGCCTAGAGCAGCTCTGCAATGCCAAGGAGGTTCTTTTGGGTCCACCCGACCTCACGTCACCACAGCCGCCCGCCACATCGTCGCGGACTTGCCAGGCAGCCGGCTCTCAGGAGGCAATTAAGTCCGAGGTGCTGGGCGAGTCTTCGAAAGGGCCGCCAGCAGAGGTGGAAGCCTTAAGGAGAGCCACGGAGGAAAAAGACGCAGCCATCAGAAGCCTCCAGGAGGAGACTCAGAGACTGTCCGAGGCGATGGCCGCCACCTCGGAACTGGAGAGAGAACGACACGCACAGACGGATTCCGAAATTCAGCGGCTCAAGGAGAAACAAGAGGCTTTACAGAACACGCTGGAGGACAAAGAGCTCTTAATCGAGGCGCGGAGGGAGGAATTCCTCTCTCTGAGGGAAAACCTCACGACCCAAGCGAGCGAAAACGAACTTTTGAGGCAGGCGGTGACAAACCTGAAGGAGAGAATAGTCCATCTGGAAGCGGATGCGTGCCAAGTCAAACAGGAAAATGCAAAGCTGCTGGAAAGGTCCAGGGAGAAGGACACCGAAAACACAGCCTTACAAGAGACAAACATGCGCCTCTCTATGATGCTGAGGGAGAAGGAATTTGAATGCGTCTCCGTGAAGAAGAAGGCTCTGGCTTTTGAGTGCCTCCTGAGAGAAAAAGAACAGGGCCGGGCTGGGGAATTAAGCCAGCTTTTCAATGCAGTGACCTCCATGCAGGAAAAGAGCATTCTCTTTCAACAGGAGAGAGATGAGGCGGCGCTGGCGCTGAGACAGGAACGAGTGGAAAAGTGCGCCCTGCGGGAGGAGGTTCGCCTTTTGCGCGACAAGGGAGCGCGCTTAGGCCAGGAGCTGGGGACGTCTCGGACGCAGGCTTCAGAATGCGAAGACTGGCATCTCCGGGCAGCGCGGCTGGCAGAAGACAGAGCGGCTCAACTCAGGAGGAAGGTCACGGCGCTAGAGGAGAGGCTCCTGTCATCTTCCCACGCCATGCAGAAGGCGAGCCAGCGGGCCGCTGCCCGGGTCAGGTCCCTGCAGGAACAACTGACTGCCGTCACCGAGCAGAAAGAGGAGACTGCCCTCCAGCTGTCCGCCTCCCGGGAAGCAGAGAAGCAGCACACCGGAGCCCTGGCCAACCTGAAGGTGGTCCTGGCCGAATGGATGCAAAAGGCAGACGGTCTGGAAGGGAAGCTGAGGTCGCTGCAGGGACAGCTGGAGAGAGCACAAGCTGCCTCGCGCCTGCAGGAGGAGCAGATCGGAGAACTGCAGCGACAAGACGAGGCCCGACAGGAAGTGCTGGAGGACGTCCAAAAGAAGTGGACCGACTTAGTGAGTACCCTGGAAGGAAAAGCAGACAAGGCCCTCCTGAGAAAGCTCTTCACGGACGCCTTGCAAAGCGCCAGACACGAACGCCGGGAAGCGTTCCGACAGATGGGAAGCACCCTGGGTGTGGAAAGGGAGGAAATGGAGCAGTTGCTGCAGGAAGAGCAGGGCGGCCTTACCGGATGGGTGACCGGGTGGCTCGGATCCCGCAGTGCCCCCGACATGCCTCGGAGAGCCAACCAGCAATCCGAGCTCAAGACTTCCTTCTCAGAGCTTTTTGTGAATTTTCTAGAAGCTGAGTCTCAGGGAGCTTCTCCACCTCGACAGCTCCCTGCTCAGCCCAGGAAGCGTCCCGAAGCACCCGCAAGGAAGAGACTGGCTAAGAACGTGCCAGCTCTTCTGAGAACCACCCTCGCAGCCACCCCCAGAAGATCAGACGGGAATCCCTGCTCCCCAGCCGTGTCTCTCATCAACCCACCCGGCCCCGGAACCGGAGGGTCTGGGCACCTTCTCTTAGACGCCGTGACCGACGTCGTGCCCACGGGCACACCTTGGCTGCTGCCACCCGCCAAGAGTGCTGCCAGGCTGCTCCAAGGCCTGTCCAAGCCCTAGAGGCTCCCCAAGCCGCAGAGGAGATGACCGCGCTTTCAGGAAAGCCGGTCCCTCGCTGCGGGTTCCTTAGCACAAAGTGGCCTTGTGCTAAAGGTCACAGGTTTCTCTGCGGCTTTACTGGAGCTTTCAAAGAAACAGCTGTGGTTCACGCTTTCAAAAGGGTGTCGCTGCAGGTAGTCACCCAATTTAAAGCAGACGTCACTTCTCTGGAGAGCAGGCGCAGCACCGGTGGGATCGCAGGCTGTGGGCCAAGGACGCTTCTGATTCTGTTTGTCACGCTGTCACTGTCTCCGAGGAGATGGGGGGCGTGGGGTGGGGGGTGGGGGTTGGGTCTGGGAAGTGGGGGGGTTGCGGGCGGGTGGGGTCTGGGGGGTGGGAAGGGTGGGGGTGGGGGGAGGGTGGGGGTAGGGGGGCGTTTATTGAGCTTTCCCTCGGGGAGCGGGAACCTCACTTGCCTTAGTGCTGCAGAATCAGAAAGCGCGCGAGGGCGCCCACTCCCGGGACAGTAGGAAGAAAGGGGAAGGGCACCAACGTGCAAAGGGCATCCAAACTTCACAAGGAAAGCTTGGTTTCCCCCGGCTCGGTCCTCCTCCTCTTTCCACTGCCTGGGAAACCGCCCTCGGGTGCTCTCCGGCCTCTGGGACAGACAGGAAAACTCCTAAGCACGGGAGGATCTTATTCCCTGACTCGCTTTTGGTTGAAAAGCCAGTCACCAGACGTCAGAGATCTTTGCAAGGGTTTACGAACTGCATCTTGTTGTTTTCCAAAGCAGGGGTCTGTGGTCTGTGGTCCGGATGGACACCGACTGACTGAACCGGTGCCTCACGATGGTCATGGAAGCTGCTTCCGCCCCCAAGCCCATCAGAGGGCCATGGTCAACCTCCCCCCCACCCCGTTTCCTCAACAGCCCCTCCAAATCTCCATCGCCTGCCTCAAGCGGGATCGTCCTCATACCGTTCGGTACCCAAAGAGATCAGAGGCCAGCTAGTCAAGAACTCTCCGTTTCCCTCACCCCCCCACCCCCGTTTGAACGTCCCTCTACTTCTCTCCACCCACCCCTCCCCTTTCCCTTTGGTTTTCCAGGAAGAGGGATTCAGCTTGGCAGTTCCAGGGTCCTGGCTCCACGTGGGGTGCCCTGGGAACCGTCTGCTCAGCCTCCCCCAAAGATCTCGTTCCCTCAGTTTGCCAGCTGCTTTCTCTTCGGCCCGTCTCTTTCTTTCCTTAAGCCGCTGAGCACACCCAAGTCTCTCCCAGCATCCACACCTCTCCTTTCCGCTCCTCCACCACCGCCTTCTCTCTCTACCTTTCACGGCTAAGCTGCTGCCAAAAGACCTCGACTCCTCGTCAGCCATCCAGTCATCGCCTCGTCTCTCACCGGCTCCTCGAAAGACTCCCCAAATCTCGTCGCCGTCCCGTCCTAGCAAGAGGCCAGGGCACGCCCTTCGGTTCCTTCGCCTTCCTAAACTCTCTGTGGTGTCTGAGGAATGCTGCCCACGCCTTCAGTCTCTGCAAGTTCTCTCCACCCTCTTTCTCTGGGGGATGGCCCCCTCCCCAGGTGCCCTTCCTAACCTCAGACCCCTCTGTCTCCCTTTCCTCTGCGGCTTCTCCTCCCGACCACTTCTCCAAGGGTTCTGTTCTCGAAGGCACGGTCTTCAGGGAACAGGAACGCCTCGGGTCTCAGAGCAAGCTCATGTGCTCCTACGATTCGACTCGCCCCCGGATGCCCAGGGCTTCTGAGTGCGTACGACTGACGTCCACCCTGCCCCTGACTCCACGCTGCTTTCTCTAACTGTCTGCTGGATGCACCTCTCAGGATGTCCAAAGGCTTCTCAAAACCGACACGTCCAAAAGGGAGCCCGGTATCCTTCAACAAAACCCTCCCCCTCCTCTTACCTTCCTTTCATCACCTCAGAAAACCTCTCCCCATCTCATCACCCGAGAGTGAGAGGCCTCAGGGCCACACTTGAGCTCTCTGTCTCACCCGCTTCGCAGCCTACTGACTCCCAAAGGGAGCCGAGCGCCTTCCCGTCTTTGCCGTCCCCGCTGCTCTGCCGCATGCCTTCCTGTCTCTTGCACGCAACCAGCCCAGTAGACTCCTTACTGATCTTGCCGGCTGGCCTCCTGGCACACTGCCCCCCCCTCCCCCCTTGAATCCATCCTCCACACTGTTGGGAGGGTGACCCAAGAGGAAAACCCTGCCGTTACTGACACCACGGTGCCCGGCCCCCACAGGGGTGGACGTGGGCAAGAAAGTAACCAAAGTTTCTGAGGTTGTTTTGCAGAACAACAGGAAGACGGCAGATCAGAGAGCAGCTTGATGGCAGCCCCCCGGCCCCCCCCCGACCGGACGTCATGCAGAGGCTTGGACCAGCTGAAATGACGGATCGCCCACTTTCCGCGTCAAGGACAGAGATCCTCGGCATGCAACACGTCGAACCCCACTGACTTCGCACTTGTGACCCACGAAAAAATACGAGCGACAGTCGCACCTGAGCAGAGGACTCTTCAAGCTTCACCCCCAGCGCTCTCCTGGTCCCACCCCTACCCTGAACCCCAGATAAATGCCCCAACGTTTTGTTTTCCCTTTGAGGAGGCGGGTTTGAGTTTTACTCCCACCTCCTTGTCTGGCTGCCTCTTGATCATAAACTTCTTTCCTTGCTGCAACCCTAACGTCTCACTGATTGGCTTGGCTGCGAAATCGGGTACCCGGACCTGAGTTTGTGTGTGGTCCCATCGCTTCCCTGCTTGAAAGGAATCCAGGGTTCTCCACTGCCTGCAGGCCAAACTGGAGCAGAATCTCCAAGGCCTCGCCCCTGCAGCCTTCCTCCCTGCTCCTCACCCACACGCGGGCCACCCTCCCACCACGTGCGACTCTCTGCAGACCCCAAACAGGTTCTGAGTCATATGACTTCAAGCCCAGGAGCCTCATGGTGGCAGGGTAACTCCTTCAATCCAGTGCACACTGGAAGTCTTTAATTTTCCTCTGCCTGACCTAGATGGCGAGGGATGGATTCCTATGCACCTTAGGTTGATGGGGATTTCCGAACACTGAACAGGTGAGTTCAATGGCAATTTCTTATTTATTTACACAGGCAGCCTATGGGACCACACTCTACACCATATTGAGCCACATAGGAAAGTGCACTTGGGGAGAGAGTAAATACGCAAGGCGGTGGGGGACAGTCTTTGTAGCCACAGGAGAGGTGCGGTGTTCCCTGGTTCCCACAGGAAGGTGGGACTGGCTCATTTGAATAATTTCACAGGTGAGCAGGAAACTTGAGACCACTACTTGGGGAGCACCCATGCCTGCTCCCTGTGATGAAGGGGTTGTTTGGCGAGGGGATCTTATCTCTGGGAGCTGTGGAGGAGGGAAACTTGCAGGTAGGCCATTTGAGGCCCTCTTCGTTTACCAGGTTTCAAAGCAACACTTCATATTGAATCTTCATCTCAGGCCTCACAGTACAGTTGTCTCTCTTATGCCTTGACATCGTCTTACACCCTGGTGATATCTGAGACATTTAGGGAGGAGGAAAAATGCTTCCCTGGGAAACAATGTTGGCACTAGACCAGGAGGGAGAGGGGGTCATCGACAACCTTGAGTGTATGAACTTTCATTGATGTTCACTCGCTTGATCCCAAGAGAATTCCCAAGCAGCCAAAGGTTCTGTGGGAGAGGTGACATCCTGCAGCTCCATCATATTTGGCAATGGAGGGAGGACAGGGGAGGGCACCCCATCTGGCAGGTCGCACATGCCACAGGGCCCAGGTTTGGATCCATCCTGTTGCAAGGAAGCCTTGGTAACCTTCCCGCACTTGGTTTTGTTTTGTTTAGTTTTGTTTTTGAGGAACATTAGCCCTGAGCTAACTGCCGCCAATCTTCCTCTTTTTGCTGAGGAAGGTTGGCCCTGAGCTAACATCCGTGCCCATATTCCTCCATTTTATATGTGGGACCCCTACCACAGCATGGCATGCCAAGCAGGGCCATGTCCCCACCGTGGATCCGAACTGGCGAACCCCGGGTCGATGAAGCAGAACGTGTGCACATAACTGCTGTGCCACCGGGCCAGCCCTATCTTCCCGCACTTGTTGGATGCTACTTCCAGGACTAAAGTGATAATAGACAGCTGGGGATGAAGGCTCAGCGTCTGGGAGAGATTCTGTTTCCAGAAGAGGCCAGTGCATGGCCAGTAATTGCTGCTCTAATATGGCAGAATGCAGGGCCAAGGAGGCGGGCTTCTTGCATCAGGAACCCACAGACAACTTACGCACATCCTGCGTTTTCCAGAGACTCCAGGAAGCCTGAGAGGAGGTTGCCGAAGCCTCTTCCCCACAAGAGTCTCTGAGGGTTCTAGTGGGAGGGACTGTTGATTTTAATTTGGACAGCTCCTAGAGTCCTTTGTTGGAGGGGGTCCCCACTGAAGCTGGGCTCATTTGTAAGTCACAGCATAAATGGCCTTAAGTAAAATTTGTAGGCAAGGACTATATTGCCTCCAGAAGCAAAAAGGGATTACATGATATTGGATTGTACATCCTTCACAAGTGTGTCAAACAAATGTCCTCGAAGGAGGTCACAAAAGTCATGTCATGCCTGTACTCCTGGAGAAAGGGGGATCCGGTGAAGGTCTTGTCTGCAAAGACTGCCTGTGAGAGCAGAACGGCTTAGTCCCTGTGGGTAACAAGGCAAAAACATGTCCCCTCAGAGGTGATGGCAAACTGTGGCTGGGAGGATGTTGAAACAGGCTCTGAACAGAGCATATTAACCAAATCTATAATAGCAAAATATTCAGCCACGTGTAAATGTAGTTGTGCCCAGGAGGTTTAAGTGTACCAGGATTTATTTCCATCAGGTACAGTTAGACACAAAGATACAGAAATAACTGTCACGAAGGAAGAAGTTTTCTCTCCTCACAGATTCTGAGCAACAGAAGGCAGGGCACTCCATGGAGGGCCACACAGGGCAGCACCAGGGTCGGTCAGGAGACAGAAGGAGTGAGGGGAAAACGTGGGCGAGAGCCTTTCGAGTGGATTCCACGGGAAGGAAGGAGTGAGGCAGGGTGAGCAGGTGTTGGCTTGGCTGGTTTGAATCATTTCAGTGGGCTCAGGGCACAGCAGTGTCCCTGGTTGTCTGGTCCCCGTCCCTGGGGTGACGAGGGCAAGGGAAGAGTGGCCCAGAGTGGAAGAGCCTCGGAGAGGAGGGGGTTGAGGGTGTTGACTCTAGATGATTACGTACGAAAGGATTGCTCAGAGGAGTCATTTACTATCTGTAGCAACTAGTTAACCCTGGCAGGGCAGTTCCTCCAAGGTTGCCGAGGCCTCGGATGTCAAAGCCTTAAATACAGAAACTAGAAAACATGCTCATTTCACTAGGTATAACCATAATTTCAGCCCTTGTGTAAAGTCCATGAAGGTTTACGAACTAGGGCATGTTAGCAAATGTTAAAGTTAGTTCAGAAACTATGTTGTGGAGGCACAAAGGCCAGTCAGAACCCTTTATCTTTTTGCCATATAAATTACTCTAG
Organism: Equus caballus; assembly: GCF_041296265.1. NCBI lineage: Eukaryota > Metazoa > Chordata > Mammalia > Perissodactyla > Equidae > Equus > Equus caballus. Next base: position 8,090,878 of record NC_091713.1, read on the forward strand.
TAAATTTTCAATTTCTAATTGGGCCAAATTGTGAACCTTTCTGGAATTAGTTCTTTTGTGTGATTGCTTCCTCCGCACGTATCCAGGTTTCTCTCCTGTATTTATCTTTTGATTGGTCTGATGGTCACAGGATGCACTTGGGGCTGGGGGATTGTCTTTCTGCTCTGTTCTTGTTTATCAGTTTTCCATCCAGAGAGGTTCAGGTCGGGAGCATCAGGGTTAGGGCCTCTCTCACAGCAATGGTTGTATTTAAATCAGGTTTGAATTAACACCTTCACTGTGCCACAGGGGTGCTGTGCATTGTTTTCCTCATAACCCTGAGGATCAGAGTTTTGTGCCACCCCGGCTTAGGTGACAGAGTGCATTGGAGGAGCCCACGGCCCCCACCATGCAGACGTTGAGGGGTGGAAGCCATCTTCTGCTGCAGCCCTACCTTCTCCCCGCTGGGCACTGCTTCCCTCCCCCCACCTTCTCTCTGTACTTATTCCCTCGGGATATTTTTGCCTGGAGAGTCACAGTGTTTGTGTTTCTCCATCGGATGACATGTGGACAGACCTTCAGGGTGGTTATGTGGAAAGGAACCAGGTGTCGGGCCTCAAAGACAAGTGTTCTTTCCCTCCAGGAATGCCAGTCAATCTCCCCAGTGTTGAAGTCCACATCCAGGAGGTCATTTTGTCTATGGCCAAGGTGGGGGCCTCGAGCCCCTTGATGACCAGATTAGTCCTTTGGCATGCTGGTCAGGAACAAAGCTAAGCACAGCCCAAGTGTGCTGGTTCAGAGTTTCGCATTGGGAGAGAAGTAGAACACCACATGCTCCCCCATAGGCACTTGTTCTTTTTGATCTGTGCCTGGGCCATGGGCTCCCATGCTCGTGGACCTCGAAACCCTTATGGGTCTGGAGAGCCCCTGACAGCAGCATGATGAGCAGCAGCACAGGAGACGGGTGAGCTCACTGCCTTTGCCTGAACAGCCCCGACTCTGGAGGGAACCAGGAAGTCATTCTGAAATCTTCCTGGGGTCATGGCCTTCTCCTTTCCTCAAGCCAAACAAGGGGTCATCCCCAGGACTGTGCTGGGGGGACACTTTCCCAAACAGTGTCTCTGTGACCGCCCCAAGCAGCCACTGATGGTCATCAGACTAGACACAGTGACTAAGGAGCATCAGCCTGAGATTCAGGAAATGGAACTCAAGCATCCACCAGTTAGGAGGTTGTGTTGTCACTGCCCTCTGGTGGGAGGCTGGGAGACCACCTGCCAGACACAGGCCACACCTGATGGCACCTCACTCTGGGATAGAGTCAACTAAGAATAGGTCTCGCTTTCTGGGGAAGAATGAGACACTGGGGTGGGGAAGAGATGGCAGCATCCACTTGAGAGAACAGAACATGAGCTAAAGCCCAAGCTGGCCGGCAATGGGCCCTCACTCCCCAGATAGTAACTGCTGCCAACGACCCCGATAGTTAGCAAAGGAGTAGTTAGTGAGCACTGCCCAGGTGTCCTCAGGTGAGGTTGGGCCATCCTCCTTGTGATGCCAACTGTTTTAGTCACTTCACTCCATTGGTGAGAGGGAGTTTCCCACCCTAGACTCATGGGGGTGGCTAAACACAGTACACTCAACAGTGGACAGGTGGAATGGACAGCAGTTTATAAGTTTATCACATATTCTCACAGCCCCAGGAGGAGGACAGCACACACCATGCAGGGCCACACGGGGACTGCACTTGGGAACAGATGGAACAAGCAGAGGTTTGGGTAGGAACAGGACTGTGTGGTAACAAGAGGGTGAGGTGAGCCCTGGTTCCCACAGAAGGGTGTGGTGGGCTTGTTGGAATGATTCTGTGATAGGGAACTGAAGCCTGAGGTCAGGAACAAGCAGGCACTGTGTCTGCGCCCTGTGATGAGAAGGGGTGTTTGGCCAGGGGACCTTATCTGTGGGAGAATAGAGGGAAGAGGAGTCGGGAATTGTAGTTAGGCCATTTGAAGTCCCCTTGATTTATCAGATGTCAAGACAGGTCAGAATATTGAATCTTAATTTCATGCTTTATGTCACAAGAAGTTATTAAAAATAATTCTTGGCTCTGGCCCGGTGGTATACAGGTTAAGTTGGTGCACTCCACTTCGGTGGCTCAGAATTCACCAGTTCGGATCCCAGACACAGACCTATGCATCGCTTATCAAGCCATACTGTGGCAGGTGCACCACATATCAAGTGGAAGAAGATGGTCACAGATGTTAGCTCAGGTCCAATCTTCCTCAAAAAAGAAAATTCAATTAATAAGTAATTCTTCCTAGAAGTGATAATATAGTTCAGCAATATGCTAGGATAGAAAATAAACATGTAAAAGTCAGTTGTATTTCTACGTACTAGCAATGAACATGTGCACAGGATAGCAAAATTAACAGTACACTTGGGATCACTAATAAAAATAAAAGACTTAGGTGTAAATCCAACAAAACTTGTCCAGGACTTGTATGGCAAACTCTACACAACACTGACAATAGCAATGAAACAGCTAAATAAGTGGAGAAAGATATCATGTTCCTGAATTGGAAGACAAAATATAGTAAAGATGTCAATTCTCCGTAACTGTTATACAGATTTAATGCAATCAAAATCCAGTAAATTGGTTTTGTAGCTAGAGACAAAGTAATTCCGAAATCTATACGGAAAGAGAAAGGAATTAAAATAGCTTAAACAACTCTGACAAGGAGGAAGTGGGAGTAATTGAGCTACCCAGTTTCATAACTTATTATACAGGTACCGTAAGCAAGACTGTGTAATATTTGCAGAGGGATTGACACATAGATCAATGGAACTGAACAAAGAACCCAGATATAGCCCCAACAAATATGCCCCACTGATTTTTGACAAAGGAGCAACAGCAGTTCAATGGAAGAAAGTTGGTCTTCCAAGAGACTAGAGCTACTTAAGGCTTGGGAGCAAATCACAGGTCAAAACTTAGGCAAACGGAAACACAGGGAAGGAAGAAAATGGTTGACTGAGGTATACCAGGTGGTGATGGAAAGGGAGGGATAGTTGGCACCTAGCTCAGGAGTAAAGTTGCAACTACCCAATGACAGCTTATTTCATCTTTCTGAATTTAGCTGCTTCTAATTGACTATTTCCACAGGCGCTGGTGATTTTCCCGTCAGCTACCACACTCCAAACTCAGGTCACCACTAATTGTGTATACGGTGCCCCAGACTCCGTTAGCCTTCCCATTAGCATCATTCTCAGGCTATATGAGATGGCAAGATGGCTCTCAGTAGCTTGAAAGGTACATCCTCCCAGGTTCAAGTCTGGCCAAAAAGAGAGCTCTTCCAGACTTAGTAACTCCTGGTTTGGTTCAACTCCTTGGATTCGTTCAGATGGGACCCACCTGGTCACCGCCCTCCCCTGCCCCAACACACACATACACACACTCCTAAAGTATCACTGGGGTGTTCTGGGTATCATTGCCAGGCCGTGGTAAGGTTCTGCCCCCCGTGCCAAGCATGGAACCTCATGTGATACAAGTGGACTGAAAGGAGAGTTTAGTTCTTCAGAATAAACTCTAGCTGTTGTTCGAGAAGAAAGCAATCCTGGACAGCCAAGGCAGCAAATGTCCACTTGAGCCTCTTGGGGAGAAAGGCCATGGTTCATGCCCAGCTTTTTCTCCCAATATTAGTGTTCACAGGGATCGAAACTCCAGTTTCTCTTTTCTTGACTTTGTCAGAGGAGACAGATTAGCCGGCAGCCACCTTCTCTGGCTGGGACATTGTTCATGGCTCCCCCAGTACAGTCGCAAACTTGGAAGCATCATGCAGCTTGAGATGGTTAAGCTCACCATTTCCAGACTCTACTGCTACGTCCTAAGATTTCAGCCCCTTGATCAGGAGCTTAAATGGAATGAGCTGGCCCTGCCTGAGGGAAGCCTTTGGGGTGGCCCCACAATGAAAATCTGACCAGAGTCCTCTGAATCACCAGTTTTTCTGAATCAGAGGCTCAGCAAAGAACACAAGAATTCTTTGCTCATCGATCAACAGAGGTGTATTGGTGCATCTGCCTCCACCTTCTTCCAGTCCACCTCAGCCTCCTCATCTAGACCGATGGGATCCACAACTTCTACTGTGTGTTGTTGACACTTCTTACCCACTCACATGTGTGGACTGTGTATGCTGCTGAGGCCAACGACTATGCTTGTTCAGTGGCTTGCAATACCCTCTAGGCTGAGGATGAGTCAAAGAAAGTGGTGTATTTCATCTCCTAACCTCTCCCCTTGGATAAACTGCCCCACCTCAGCCTCTCTCAAGTTCAATTCTACTTTGCTTATCAGTGACACCCATTGGTTAGACAACTGAATGAATAGGAAGCAAGCTTTTAATATCTGATCTCACCCCGAGGGAGACAGTAGTCCTGGGTTTCTGTTGTTGTGGTTGGTTGGTTGGCTGGCGTCCACCTTCACCACCAGAGGTGGGACAGGGCAAAAGCCAGGCAGCGTCTGGGCAGCGGCACGCGCGCGCGCGAGCAGAGGAGAGGAGCTCGCGGCTGCTGGGCCGCCGTCCTGGGAGGCGTGGGAGGCGTCGGCGAGCCGCGCCTGCCTGCCCAGAGCCGAGCCCGGCGGAGTCCGGCCGCGCTGCGCTGCTCTCTCCCGGGCCGGGCTCGTCCGTTCCGCCGGCGTCCGTGGACGCCGCTCCGCGTCCCCGCTGGGCACAGCAGCCCGGGCCCTCCACAGCCACGGCCGCTAGCCTGAGGAGGCCGTCCTTCAGCTCCCGCTCTTCCTGCTCGCCGGACACGGACGACCAGGGCGCCTGCGAAGAGGATTCCATCTGAGAGAGGTACCTGGGGGGCGTGGGCCTGGGGGCTGGTGGGAGGCGAGCGTGTCCCTGAGGAATAGGCTTGTGCGCCCAGAGGTGCCCGTCAGGTCGCGGGACAGCTGTGCGGCGCGGGGAGCGAGGGGGTCTCTTCGTGCGCTTGAGGCGTTCGTGGAACGGGCGGTGTGTGCCGGGCACGGGGCCAGCCTGGGCATGCGGTGCCCGGGAGTCGGGCGCTGAAGCGCCCCCCGTGGTCTTGGCTTCTTGGAAGGACAGACGCGAAGTCGATAAGGACACTGGTCTCGAGGCGTTCTGAGGAGTGCGGGTCTCCCTCTTTTCGAGGCTACGTTCCGTTGGGGTTTTCACGAAGCCTGTCGTGGGCCTGAAGCTCAGGCCGGTTCAGGGGAAGTGGCCTGTCGAGGGCCACGTAATATTTGTGTGCAGAGCCAGTGCTTTCCAAAGCCCTTGACTGTGCAGAAGTCTACCTGTTAGGGGTGCAGTGGGGGCTGTCCGGGGAGCGTTGTGAGCACAGGTATGTGCCCCACACTTGAAAGTCTGGCAAAGAAAGCGTGAGGCTGGAGGGTGCTCCGTTCGTTCCCTCCTTGCACAGAAAGTCTGGAGAGTTGACTTTGGGACAAGTCCTTCCTTTCCTCTGGTCGGTGCGTGTTCGTTGGCCTGGACACTTGGTGAGCAAGACTGACAGGGTGTTTGACGTACTGGACCTCACAGCCTGGTTGGAAAGGACAGACAGGCAGCAGCCAATTACCTAGGAGATACGTAAAGGCAATTTGGTGTTGAGTGTTGAGAAATACGGCATTTTACTGTTAGACTTTGTGACTTGGGCAGTGATGTTGAAGCTGAGAGCAGAGGCCTAAAAGACACGGAGGACTTGTGCGGGAGAGTGTTGGGACAGGGCAAGGGAGGGGGATGGCCTGTCAGAGGAGCTGAAAGAATGCCCTGGAGACTGGGGCCGCCGCGTAGGGACTGTAGGGTGGGGAAAACAAAACTTTTCCCTTGAGGCTGGCGCTCTCTGTAGGTTTTTGGAGGCTAAGCGTGGTGATTCAGAACGTGGCCTCTGGAGCCAGACTCTGTCAAATGGGTCCTGGCTCTGCCACCTACGGGCTGTGTGAACTTGGGCAAGTTACTGTCCCATTCTGTGTGTCAGTTTCCTGATCTGTAAAACGGGGATGGTTATCATACACACTCCATAGGTGAGTGTAAAGGTGAGAGGATATTTCATATCCGTAGAGTACTTAGAGCAGTGTCTGGCCTTTAGTAGGCGTTAGTAGTGGTTGATTAAAGAAATGGATAAATGCATACCTAAGTGTTAAAGGCTTGGAGGCTGTCCCTGGTGAAACGTGTGAACTTGAATGGATTACACCCAACTTTGTTTTGTTTCCTTGCCAGCTTGCAGTTGCTACTGACCCCATCTGCAGCACTGTGGAATTAGAAATAATCTCCCTCGACGAGGCTGCTCTTAGTAAAACCATCTAATGCTGGCCAAATTATCCCAGGGAAATAAAAGCCAGCAGTATAGTAGGGTTAGGCTTATTTAATATGTATTCTTTATATTGGTTTGTTTAGCGTTTGTTGGTAACCTTTTTTTTTTTTTTTTTTTTTTGGCAAAGCTGCTCGGTTACAAAAAGCAGATTAGCTATGAAATGGTTCAGACCCAGAGAAAAGTAGAGAGTCGTGTAAGCAGAGCACGCCTTTCCTTGACTCTCTGTCGAGAGCTTTTGTGATTCCAGCTGCTCTCTGCCTCAGACGAGGTGCCCTCTGCGTGTGCACTCATCTACACAGTGCAGGGTCTGGGACCGTGGAGAATCCAAGGCAGTATAGTCATGCTTTGCTTAACAGTGGGGATAAGTTCTGAGGAGTGTGTCATGGTCAGGCAATCTCGAGACTGTGCCGACACCTCCCGCATGGCTCACACATGGATCAGGTGTGGCTCATGCATGTCTGTGGTGTTGTTGAGGAGTGGCTCACGTGTGTTTGTGGCATGGGCGGCACGTGGTTCAGGCATGGCAGGCAAGTGGTGCCAGTGTGGCTGACACGTGCTTCAAGTGAGGCTGACCTGTGGTTCAAGTGTGACTGGCACTTCGTTCAGGCCTGGCTGGCACGTGACTTGGCGCGGCTGAGCCTTGACACAGGCGTGGTTCACACTTTGTTCAGGTGTGGCTGAGACATGACTCAGGTGAGCTGGAAACATGACACAGGTGTGCCTGTCACATCACCGAGGTGTGGTTCACACATGGATCTCCATGGCCTTCGAGTGGTTCTGGGTTGGCTGGTGCATGGTGCACGCCTGGGTAGCAGGTGGTTCATGCGTGGCTGAAATGTGACTCTGTCATGTGTGAAAGAGGACTCCTGGGTGGCTGACGCATGTGTTAGGCATGGCTGACACGTGACTCAGGCATTCATCGCCCAGTATCTCTTTGTGATGGAAATGTGCTCAAGCAGGAGTCACATGCCATACATGGGTGGCTCCCACCTGACTACAGGTTGCTGAAACGTGGCTCCCACATACTCAGTCATGGCTGCAATGTGGCTCACACATGGCTCAGCAGTGTCTCATGGGTGGCTCCCCTGTGGTTCCTGCGTGGTTCAACCATGGAACATGTCAGTTTCACAGGTTCTGCAGATGTGGATCAACGGTGTCTGCCATGTGGTTCCTGAATGGCTCACACATGGTTCTGGATAGTTCAGGCGTGGATCTCACATGACTCATCTGGGACACTCTCACACGTGGTTCAGGCATAGCTCAGCCGTTGCTCACACTTGATGCAGGCATGCCACAGAACTGGCTCTCATGTCGCTGTCACATGAGACAGGATTTGGTCATGCATGGCTTACACATGGTTCAGGTGTGGCTCATGCATGATTGTGGTGTTGGTCACGTGTGGCTCACATGTGTTTTTGGCATGGGTTGCATGTGGCTCAGGCATGTCAGGCAAGTTGTGCCTGTGAGGCTCACACGTTCTTCAAGTGAGGCTGACCTGTGGTTCCTGTGTGAGACACGATTCAGGTAGGTGGAAACGTCACCAAAGCCAGTATCATGTGTCAGCCAAATGGCAGCCAGTCTGTGGCACGCCTGCGTCACGTGTGAGCCATGGCTGTGCTATGCCTGAAGCACGGGTTTGAGTTACCTCAACCATATGTGACCCAGACAAGTCATGTGAGATCCACGCCTGAATTACACCCGAACAATGTGTGAGACTTGCAAGAAGCACATGGGAGACTCCCTTGAACCACATCTGAAGAAACTGTGAAACACACATGTTCCATGCTTGAACCACGCATGAACCAAAGGGGAGCCGCCCATGTAACACAGCTGAGCCATGCGTGAGCCAGGTGTCAGCCATGACTGAGTATGTGGGAGACACGTTTCAGCAAACTGTAGTCACGTGGGAGCCCCCCATATATGGCATGTGACTCCTGCGTGATCACATGTCCGTCACACATGGATACTGGGCGATGAATGCCTGAGTCACGTGTCAGCCATGCCTGACACATGTGTCAGCCACACAGGAGTCCTGTTTCACACATGCTGGAGTCAAATTTCAGCTACGGCTGAACGACCTCCCACCCATGCGTGCACCATGCAGCAGCCACCCCTGAACCACAAGAAGGCCACGGGTGAACCATGTGTGAACCACACCTGCGTGATGTGTCAGGCACGCCTGTGTCACGTTTCCACCTCACCTGAGTCATGTGTCAGCCACGCCTGAACAACGTGTCTACCACGCCTGTGTCATGGCTCAGCTGTGCCAAGCCTCGTGCCATCCAGGATTGAACGAAGTGCCAGTCACACTTGAACCACAGGTCAGCCTCACTTGAAGCACGTGTCAGCCACACTGGCTCAACTTCACTGCCATGCCTGAACCACGTGTCACCCATGCCAAAAACACATGTGAGCCATGCCTGACCAACACCACAGACATGCATGAGCCACACCTGAACCATGTGTGAGCCATGAGTGACCAAAGCCTGTATCATGTGTCAGCCACATGGGAGCCATTTCTGTGGCACGCCTTCATCACGTGTGAGCCAATGCTGAGCTAAGCCTGAACCACGTGTGGGAGTGTCCTCAACCCTATGTGACCCACACGAGTCGTGTGAGATGCACGCCTGAATTACACCCGAACCATGTGTGAGCCATGGAGGAACCACATGGGAGACACCCTTGAACCACATCTGAGGAACCTGTGAAACACAATTTCCATGCTTGAACCACGCAGGAACCACAGGGGAGCCACCCATGGAACACAGCTGAGCCATGCGTGAGCCACGTGGCAGCCATGACTGAGTATGTGTCAGACACGTTTCAGCAACCTGTAGTCACGTGGAAGCCACCCATGTATGGCATGTGACTCCTGCTTGAGCACATTTCCGTCACACATGGATACTGGGCGATGAATGCCTGAGTCACGTGTCAGCCACACCGCAGGCCTGTTTCACACATGCCAGAGTCACGTTTCAGCCACGCCTGAACCACCTGCCACCCATGCGTGCACCATGCACCAGCCACCCCTGAACCACAAGAAGGCCATGCATGAACCATGTGTGAACCACACCTGCGTGACGTGTCAGGCACGCCTGTGTCACCTTTCCACCTCAACTGAGTCATGTGTCAGCCGTGCCTGAACAACGTGTTAACCACGCCTGTGTCAAGGCTCAGCCGTGCCACATCAGGTGCCAGCCATGCCTGAACCAAGTGCCAGTCAGACTTGAAACACATGTCAGCCTCACTTGAAGCACGTGTCAGCCACACTGGCAGAAGTTGCCTGCCATGCATGACCCACGTGCAACCCATGCCGAAGACACATCTGAGCCACGCATGACCAACACCACAGACATTCATGAGCCACACCTGAACCAGGCGTGGCTGAAACGTGACTCCGGGATGTGTGAAACAGCACTCCGGTGTGGCTTTCACATGTTTTAGGCATGGATGACAGGTGACTCAGGCATTCACCGCCCAGTATCCATGTGTGGAAGACATGTGGACATGCAGGTGTGCCTCAGAAGTGGCTCCCATATGGCTGTCACATGATACAGGCTTTGGTCACGCGTTGCTCACGCATGGTTCAGGTGTGGCTCATGCACGGATGTGGTGTTGCTCAGGCGTGGCTCACATGTGTTTGTGGCATTGTTTGCACGTGGTTCTGGCATGGCAGGAAAGTTGTGCCAGTTTGGCTCACATGTGCTTCAAGTGAGGCTGACCTGTGGTTCAAGTGTGACTGGCACTTGGTTCTGGCCTGGCTGGCACGTGACTTGGCATGGCTGAGCCTTGACACAGGCGTGGTTCACACGTTCAGGTGTGGCTGACACATGACTCAGGCGAGGAGGAAACGTGACACAGGCGTGCCTGACACGTCAGGAAGGTGTGGTTCACACATGGTTCATGCATGGCATGGCCTTCGTGTGGTTCAGGGGTGGCTGGTGCATGGTGCACGCATGGGCTACAGGTGGTTCAAGCGTGGCTGAAATGTGATGCCGGCATTTGTGAAACAGTACTCCTGTGTGGCTGACACTGGACTCAGGCGTTCATCAGCCAACAAAAATGTGTGACGGAAAGGTGATCATGCAGGAGTCACATGCCGTACATGGGTGGCTCCCATGAGACTACGGGTTTCTGAAACATGGCTCCCACATACTAAGTCATGCAGGAGTCACATGCAGCAAATGGGTGGCTCCCACATGACTACAGGTTGCTGAAACGCGGCCCCCTCACACTCAGTCATGGCTGCTACGTGGCTGATGAATGGCTTAGCTGTGTTTCATGTGTGGCTCCCCTGTGTATCATCTGTGGGTCAAGCATGGAACATGTGTGTTTCACAGGTTCTACACATGTCGTTCAAGAGTGTCTCCCATGTGCTTCCTGCATGGCTCACACATGGTTCGGGTGTAATTCAGGTGTGGATCTCACACGACATGTCTGGGTCACATATGGTTGAGGTCATTCTCACACGTGTTTCAGGCATAGCTCAGCTATGTCTCACAAGGGATTCAGACTTCAGACGTGCCACAGAACTGGCTCCCATGTGGCTGACACATGATACAGGCTTTGTTCACGCATGGCTCACACATGGTTCAGGTGTGGCTCATTCATGTCTGTGGTGTTGTTGAGGAGTGTCTCACATGTGTTTGTGGCATGGGCGGCACGTGGTTCAGGCATGGCAGGCAAGTTGTGCCAGTGTGGCTGACACGTGCTTCAAGTGAGGCTGACCTGTGGTTCAAGTGTGACTGGCACTTCGTTCAGGCCTGGCTGGCACGTGACTTGGCGCAGCTGAGCCTTGACACAGGCGTGGTTCACACTTTGTTCAGACGTGGCTGAGACATGACTCAGGTGAGCTGGAAACATGACACAGGCGTGCCTGTCACATCACCGAGGTGTGGTTCACACATGGTTCTGCATGGCCTTCATGTGGTTCTGGGTTGGCTGGTGCATGGTGCACGCCTGGGTAGCAGGTGGTTCATGCGTGGCTGAAATGTGACTCTGTCATGTGTGAAACAGGACTCCTGTGTGGCTGACGCATGTGTTAGGCATGGCTGACACGTGACTCAGGCATTCATCGCCCAGTATCTCTTTGTGATGGAAATGTGCTCAAGCAGGAGTCACATGCCATACATGGGTGGCTCCCACCTGACTACAGGTTGCTGAAACGTGGCTCCCACATACTCAGTCATGGCTGCAATGTGGCTCACACATGGCTCAGCAGTGTCTCATGGGTGGCTCCCCTGTGGTTCCTGCGTGGTTCAACCATGGAACATGTCAGTTTCACAGGTTCTGCAGATGTGGATCAACGGTGTCTGCCATGTGGTTCCTGAATGGCTCACACATGGTTCTGGATAATTCAGGCGTGGATCTCACATGACTCATCTGGGACACTCTCACACGTGGTTCAGGCATAGCTCAGCCGTTGCTCACACTTGATGCAGGCATGCCACAGAACTGGCTCTCATGTCGCTGTCACATGAGACAGGATTTCGTCATGCATGGCTTACACATGGTTCAGGTGTGGCTCATGCATGATTGTGGTGTTGGTCACGTGTGGCTCACATGTGTTTTTGGCATGGGTTGCATGTGGCTCAGGCATGTCAGGCAAGTTGTGCCTGTGAGGCTCACACGTTCTTCAAGTGAGGCTGACCTGTGGTTCATGTGTGAGACACGATTCAGGTAGGTGGAAACGACACCAAAGCCAGTATCATGTGTCAGCCAAATGGCAGCCAGTCTGTGGCACGCCTGCGTCACGTGTGAGCCATGGCTGTGCTATGCCTGAACCACGGGTTAGAGTTACCTCAACCATATGTGACCCAGACAAGTCATGTGAGATCCACGCCTGAATTACACCCGAACCATGTGTGAGACTTGCAAGAAGCACATGGGAGACTCCCTTGAACCACATCTGAAGAACCTGTGAAACACACATGTTCCATGCTTGAACCACGCATGAACCAAACGGGAGCCACCCATGAAACACAGCTGAGCCATGCGTGAGCCAGGTGTCAGCCATGACTGAGTATGAGGGAGACACGTTTCAGCAACCTGTAGTCACGTGGGAGCCACCCATAGATGGCATGTGACTCCTGCGTGATCACATTTCCGTCACACATGGATACTGGGCGATGAATGCCCGAGTCACGTGTCAGCCATGCCTGACACATGTGTCAGCCACACAGGAATCCTGTTTCACACATGCTGGAGTCAAATTTCAGCTACGCCTGAACGACCTCCCACCCATGCGTGCACCATGCAGCAGCCACCCCTGAACCACAAGAAGGCCACGGATGAACCATGTGTGAACCACACCTGCGTGATGTGTCAGGCACGCCTGTGTCACGTTTCCACCTCACCGGAGTCATGTGTCAGCCACGCCTGAACAACGTGTCTACCACGCCTGTGTCATGGCTCAGCTGTGCCAAGTCTCGTGCCATCCAGGATTGAACGAAGTGCCAGTCACACTTGAACCACAGGTCAGCCTCACTTGAAGCACGTGTCAGCCACACTGGCTCAACTTCACTGCCATGCCTGAACCACGTGTCACCCATGCCAAAAACACATGTGAGCCATGCCTGACCAACACCACAGACATGCATGAGCCACACCTGAACCATGTGTGAGCCATGAGTGACCTAAGCCTGTATCATGTGTCAGCCACATGGGAGCCATTTCTGTGGCACGCCTTCATCACGTGTGAGCCAATGCTGAGCTATGCCTGAACCACGTGTGAGAGTGTCCTCAACCATATGGGACCCAGACGAGTCGTGTGAGATGCACGCCTGAATTACACCCGAACCATGTGTGAGACATGCAGGAACCACATGGGAGACACCCTTGAACCACATCTGAGGAACCTGTGAAACACACTTTTCCATGCTTGAACCACGCAGGAACCACAGGGGAGCCACCCATGGAACACAGCTGAGCCATGCGTTAGCCACGTGGCAGCCATGACTGAGTATTTGGGAGTCAAGTTTCAGCAACCTGTAGTCACGTAGGAGCCACCCATGTTCGTCATGTGACACCTGTGTGATCACATTTCTGTCACACATGGATACTGGGCGATGAATGCCTGAGTCACGTGTCAGCCATGCCTGACACATGTGTCAGCCACACTAGAGTCCTGTTTCACACATGCCGGAGTCTCATTTCAGCCACGCCTGAACCACCTGCCACCCATGCGTGCACCATGGACCAGTCACCCCTGAAGCACACGAAGGCCATGCATGAACCATGTGTGAACCACACCTGCGTGATGTGTCAGGCACGCCTGTGTCACGTTTCCACCTCACCTGAGTCACGTGTCAGCCACACCGGAACAACGTGTGAACCTCGCCTGTGTCAAGGCTCAGCCACGCCAAGTCACGTGCCAGCCAGGGCTGAACCAAGTGCCAGTCACACTTGAACCACAGGTCAGCCTCACTTGAAGCACGTGTCAGCCACACTGGCACAACTTGCCTGCCATGCCTGCACCACGTGCCACCCATGCCAAAAACACATGTGAGCCACGCCTGACCAACACCACACACATGCATGAGCCACACCTGAAGCATGTGTGAGCCTTGCTTGACCAAGGCCTGTATCATGTGTCATCTGCATGGCAGCCAGTTCAGTGACACGCATGCATCACGTGTGAGCCATGGCTGAGCTATGCCTGAACCACGTGTGAGAGTGTCCTCAACCATATGTGACCCAGACGAGTCGTGTCAGAGTCACGCCTGAATTACACCCAAACCATGTGTTAGCCATACAGAATCCACGTGGGAGACACCCTTGAACCACATCTGAAGAACCTGTGAAACACACATGTTCCATGCTTGCACCAAGCATGAACCACAGGGGAGCCACTCATGAAACACAGCTGAGCCATGCATGAGCCACGTGGCAGCCATGACTGAGTATGTGTCAGACATGTTTCAGCAACGTCTAGTCACGTGGGAGCCACCCATGTACGGCAAGTGACTCATGCGTGATCACATTTCCGTCACAAATGGATACTGGGTGATGAATGCCTGAGTCACGTGTCAGCCACATCGCAGGCCTGTTTCACACATGCCAGAGTCACGTTTCAGCCACGCCTGAAACACCTGCCACCCATGCGTGCACCATGCACCAGCCACCCCTGAACCACAAGAAGGCCATGCATGAACCATGTGTGAACCACACCTGCGTGACGTGTCAGGCACGCCTGTGACACCTTTCCACCTCACCTGAGTCATGTGTCAGCCGTGCCTGAACAAAGTGCGAACCACACCTGTGTCAAGGCTCAGCCGTGCCACGTCAGGTGCCAGCCATGCGTGAACCAAGTGCCAGTCAGACTTGAAACACATGTCAGCCTCACTTGAAGCACGTGTCAGCCACACTGGCAGAAGTTGCCTGCCATGCATGACCCACGTGCAACCCATGCCGAAGTCACATATGAGCCACGCATGACCAACACCACAGACATTCATGAGCCACACCTGAAACAGGCGTGGCTGAAACGTGACACTGGCATGTGTGAAACAGCACTCTGGTGTGTCTTTCACATGTTTTAGGCTTGGTGACAGGTGACTCAGGCATTCATCGCCCAGTATCCATGTGTGGAAGACATGTGGACATGCAGGTGTGCCTCAGAAGTGGCTCCCATATGGCTGTCACATGATACAGGCTTTGGTCACGCGTCGCTCAAACATGGTTCAGGTGTGGCTCATGCACGGATGTGGTGTTGCTCAGGCGTGGCTCACATGTGTTTGTGGCATTGTTTGCACGTGGTTCTGGCATGGCAGGAAAGTTGTGCCAGTGTGGCTCACATGTGCTTCAAGTGAGGCCGACCTGTGGTTCAAGTGTGACTGGCACTTTGTTCTGGCCTGGCTGGCACGTGACTTGGCATGGCTGAGCCTTGACACAGGCGTGGTTCACACGTTCAGGCGTGGATGACACATGACTCAGGCGAGGAGGAAACGTGACACAGGCGTGCCTGACACGTCAGGAAGGTGTGGTTCACACATGGTTCATGCATGGCATGGCCTTCGTGTGGTTCAGGGGTGGCTGGTGCATGGTGCACGCATGGGCTACAGGTGGTTCAAGCGTGGCTGAAATGTGATGCCGGCATGTGTGAAACAGGACTCTAGTGTGGCTGACACATGTGTCAGGCATGGCTGACACGGGACTCAGGCGTACATCACCCAGCATCCATGTGTGACGGAAAGGTGATCATGCAGGAGTCACATGCCGTACATGGGTGGCTCCCATGAGACTACGGGTTTCTGAAACATGGCTCCCACATACTAAGTCATGCAGGAGGCAGATGCTGCAAATGGGTGGCTCCCACATGACTACAGGTTGCTGAAACGTGGCCCCCTCACACTCAGTCATGGCTGCTACGTGGCTGATGAATGGCTTAGCTGTGTTTCATGTGTGGCTCCCCTGTGTATCATCTGTGGGTCAAGCATGGAACATGTGTGTTTCACAGGTTCTACACATGTCGTTCAAGGGTGTCTCCCATGTGCTTCCTGCATGGCTCACACATGGTTCGGGTGTAATTCAGGTGTGGATCTCACACGACATGTCTGGGTCACATATGGTTGAGGTCATTCTCACACGTGTTTCAGGCATAGCTCAGCTATGTCTCACAAGTGATTCAGACTTCAGACGTGCCACAGAACTGGCTCCCATGTGGCTGACACATGATACAGGCTTTGTTCACGCATGGCTCACACATGGTTCAGGTGTGGCTCATGCATGTCTGTGGTGTTGTAGAGGAGTGGCTCACATGTGTTTGTGGCATGGGCGGCACGTGGTTCAGGCATGGCAGGCAAGTTGTGCCAGTGTGGCTGACACGTGCTTCAAGTGAGGCTGACCTGTGGTTCAAGTGTGACTGGCACTTCGTTCAGGCCTGGCTGGCACGTGACTTGGCTCGGCTGAGCCTTGACACAGGCGTGGTTCACACTTTGTTCAGGCGTGGCTGAGACATGACTCAGGTGAGCTGGAAACATGACACAGGCGTGCCTGTCACATCACCGAGGTGTGGTTCACACATGGTTCTGCATGGCCTTCGTGTGGTTCTGGGTTGGCTGGTGCATGGTGCACGCCTGGGTAGCAGGTGGTTCATGCGTGGCTGAAATGTGACTCTGTCATGTGTGAAACAGGACTCCTGTGTGGCTGACGCATGTGTTAGGCATGGCTGACACGTGACTCAGGCATTCATCGCCCAGTATCTCTTTGTGATGGAAATGTGCTCAAGCAGGAGTCACATGCCATACATGGGTGGCTCCCACCTGACTACAGGTTGCTGAAACGTGGCTCCCACATACTCAGTCATGGCTGCAATGTGGCTCACACATGGCTCAGCAGTGTCTCATGGGTGGCTCCCCTGTGGTTCCTGCGTGGTTCAACCATGGAACATGTCAGTTTCACAGGTTCTGCAGATGTGGATCAACGGTGTCTGCCATGTGGTTCCTGAATGGCTCACACATGGTTCTGGATAATTCAGGCATGGATCTCACATGACTCATCTGGGACACTCTCACACGTGGTTCAGGCATAGCTCAGCCGTTGCTCACACTTGATGCAGGCATGCCACAGAACTGGCTCTCATGTCGCTGTCACATGAGACAGGATTTGGTCATGCATGGCTTACACATGGTTCAGGTGTGGCTCATGCATGATTGTGGTGTTGGTCACGTGTGGCTCACATGTGTTTTTGGCATGGGTTGCATGTGGCTCAGGCATGTCAGGCAAGTTGTGCCTGTGAGGCTCACACGTTCTTCAAGTGAGGCTGACCTGTGGTTCATGTGTGAGACACGATTCAGGTAGGTGGAAACGACACCAAAGCCAGTATCATGTGTCAGCCAAATGGCAGCCAGTCTGTGGCACGCCTGCGTCACGTGTGAGCCATGGCTGTGCTATGCCTGAACCACGGGTTAGAGTTACCTCAACCATATGTGACCCAGACAAGTCATGTGAGATCCACGCCTGAATTACACCCGAACCATGTGTGAGACTTGCAAGAAGCACATGGGAGACTCCCTTGAACCACATCTGAAGAACCTGTGAAACACACATGTTCCATGCTTGAACCACGCATGAACCAAACGGGAGCCACCCATGAAACACAGCTGAGCCATGCGTGAGCCAGGTGTCAGCCATGACTGAGTATGAGGGAGACACGTTTCAGCAACCTGTAGTCACGTGGGAGCCACCCATAGATGGCATGTGACTCCTGCGTGATCACATTTCCGTCACACATGGATACTGGGCGATGAATGCCCGAGTCACGTGTCAGCCATGCCTGACACATGTGTCAGCCACCCAGGAGTCCTGTTTCACACATGCTGGAGTCAAATTTCAGCTACGCCTGAACGACCTCCCACCCATGCGTGCACCATGCAGCAGCCACCCCTGAACCACAAGAAGGCCACGGATGAACCATGTGTGAACCACACCTGCGTGATGTGTCAGGCACGCCTGTGTCACGTTTCCACCTCACCGGAGTCATGTGTCAGCCACGCCTGAACAACGTGTCTACCACGCCTGTGTCATGGCTCAGCTGTGCCAAGTCTCGTGCCATCCAGGATTGAACGAAGTGCCAGTCACACTTGAACCACAGGTCAGCCTCACTTGAAGCACGTGTCAGCCACACTGGCTCAACTTCACTGCCATGCCTGAACCACGTGTCACCCATGCCAAAAACACCTGTGAGCCATGCCTGACCAACACCACAGACATGCATGAGCCACACCTGAACCATGTGTGAGCCATGAGTGACCAAAGCCTGTATCATGTGTCAGCCACATGGGAGCCATTTCTGTGGCACGCCTTCATCACGTGTGAGCCAATGCTGAGCTATGCCTGAACCACGTGTGAGAGTGTCCTCAACCATATGTGACCCACACGAGTCGTGTGAGATGCACGCCTGAATTACACCCGAACCATGTGTGAGACATGCAGGAACCACATGGGAGACACCCTTGAACCACATCTGAGGAACCTGTGAAACACACTTTTCCATGCTTGAACCACGCAGGAACCACAGGGGAGCCACCCATGGAACACAGCTGAGCCATGCGTTAGCCACGTGGCAGCCATGACTGAGTATTTGGGAGTCAAGTTTCAGCAACCTGTAGTCACGTAGGAGCCACCCATGTTCGTCATGTGACACCTGTGTGATCACATTTCTGTCACACATGGATACTGGGCGATGAATGCCTGAGTCACGTGTCAGCCATGCCTGACACGTGTCAGCCACACTAGAGTCCTGTTTCACACATGCCGGAGTCTCATTTCAGCCACGCCTGAACCACCTGCCACCCATGCATGCACCCTGGACCAGTCACCCCTGAAGCACACGAAGGCCATGCATGAACCATGTGTGAGCCACACCTGCGTGATGTGTCAGGCACGCCTGTGTCACGTTTCCACCTCACCTGTGTCACGTGTCAGCCACACCTGAACAACGTGTGAACCTCGCCTGTGTCAAGGCTCAGCCACGCCATGTCACGTGCCAGCCAGGGCTGAACCAAGTGCCAGTCACACTTGAACCACAGGTCAGCCTCACTTGAAGCACGTGTCAGCCACACTGGCACAACTTGCCTGCCATGCCTGCACCACGTGCCACCCATGCCAAAAACACATGTGAGCCACGCCTGACCAACACCACAGACATGCATGAGCCACACCTGAAGCATGTGTGAGCCTTGCTTGACCAAGGCCTGTATCATGTGTCATCTGCATGGGAGCCAGTTCTGTGGCACGCCTGCATCACGTGTGAGCCATGGCTGAGCTATGCCTGAACCACGTGTGAGAGGGTCCTCAACCATATGTGACCCAGACGAGTCGTGTGAGATTCACGCCTGAATTACACCCAAACCATGTGTTAGCCATGCAGGAACCACGTGGGAGACACCCTTGAACCACATCTGAAGAACCTGTGAAACACACATGTTCCATGCTTGCACCAAGCATGAACCACAGGGGAGCCACTCATGAAACACAGCTGAGCCATGCATGAGCCACGTGGCAGCCATGACTGAGTATGTGTCAGACACGTTTCAGCAACCTCTAGTCACGTGGGAGCCACCCATGTACCGCAAGTGACTCATGCGTGATCACATTTCCGTCACAAACGGATACTGGGTGATGAATGCCTGAGTCACGTGTCAGCCACACCGCAGGCCTGTTTCACACATGCCAGAGTCACGTTTCAGCCACGCCTGAACCACCTGCCACCCATGCGTGCACCATGCACCAGCCACCCCTGAACCACAAGAAGGCCATGCATGAACCATGTGTGAACCACACCAGCGTGACGTGTCAGGCACGCCTGTGTCACCTTTCCACCTCACCTGAGTCATGTGTCAGCCGTGCCTGAACAACGTGTGAACCACGCCTGTGTCAAGGCTCAGCCGTGCCACGTCAGGTGCCAGCCATGCCTGAACCAAGTGCCAGTCAGTCTTGAAACACATGTCAGCCTCACTTGAAGCACGTGTCAGCCACACTGGCAGAAGTTGCCCGCCATGCATGACCCACGTGCAACCCATGCCGAAGACACATATGAGCCACGCATGACCAACACCACAGACATTCATGAGCCACACCTGAACCAGGTGTGGCTGAAACGTGACTCCGGTATGAGTGAAACAGCACTCCGGTGTGGCTTTCACATGTTTTAGGCATGGCTGACAGGTGACTCAGGCATTCATCGCCCAGTATCCATGTGTGGAAGACATGTGGACATGCAGGTGTGCCTCAGAAGTGGCTCCCATATGGCTGTCACATGATACAGGCTTTGGTCACGTGTGGCTCACCCATGGTTCAGGTGTGGCTCATGCACGGATGTGGTGTTGCTCAGGCGTGGCTCACATGTGTTTGTGGCATTGTTTGCACGTGGTTCTGGCATGGCAGGAAAGTTGTGCCAGTGTGGCTCACATGTGCTTCAAGTGAGGCCGACCTGTGGTTCAAGTGTGACTGGCACTTGGTTCTGGCCTGGCTGGCACGTGACTTGGCATGGCTGAGCCTTGACACAGGCGTGGTTCACACGTTCAGGTGTGGCTGACACATGACAGGCGAGGAGGAAACGTGACACAGGCGTGCCTGACACGTCAGGAAGGTGTGGTTCACACATGGTTCATGCATGGCATGGCCTTCGTGTGGTTCAGGGGTGGCTGGTGCATGGTGCACGCATGGGCTACAGGTGGTTCAAGCGTGGCTGAAATGTGATGCCGGCATGTGTGAAACAGTACTCCTGTGTGGCTGACACGGGACTCAGGCATTCATCAGCCAGCATCCATGTGTGACGGAAAGGTGATCATGCAGGAGTCACATGCCGTACATGGGTGGCTCCCATGAGACTACGGGTTTCTGAAACATGGCTCCCACATACTAAGTCATGCAGGAGTCACATGCTGCAAATGGGTGGCTCCCACATGACTACAGGTTGCTGAAACGCGGCCCCCTCACACTCAGTCATGGCTGCTACGTGGCTGATGAATGGCTTAGCTGTGTTTCATGTGTGGCTCCCCTGTGTATCATCTGTGGGTCAAGCATGGAACATGTGTGTTTCACAGGTTCTACACATGTCGTTCAAGGGTGTCTCCCATGTGCTTCCTGCAGGGCTCACACATGGTTCGGGTGTAATTCAGGTGTGGATCTCACACGACATGTCTGGGTCACATATGGTTGAGGTCATTCTCACACGTGTTTCAGGCATAGCTCAGCTATGTCTCACAAGGGATTCAGACTTCAGACGTGCCACAGAACTGGCTCCCATGTGGCTGACACATGATACAGGCTTTGTTCACGCATGGCTCACACATGGTTCAGGTGTGGCTCATGCATGTCTGTGGTGTTGTTGAGGAGTGGCTCACATGTGTTTGTGGCATGGGCGGCACGTGGTTCAGGCATGGCAGGCAAGTTGTGCCAGTGTGGCTGACACGTGCTTCAAGTGAGGCTGACCTGTGGTTCAAGTGCGACTGGCACTTCGTTCAGGCCTGGCTGGCACGTGACTTGGCGCGGCTGAGCCTTGACACAGGCGTGGTTCACACTTTGTTCAGGCGTGGCTGAGACATGACTCAGGTGAGCTGGAAACATGACACAGGCGTGCCTGTCACATCACCGAGGTGTGGTTCACACATGGTTCTGCATGGCCTTCGTGTGGTTCTGGGTTGGCTGGTGCATGGTGCACACCTGGGTAGCAGGTGTTTCATGCGTGGCTGAAATGTGACTCTGTCATGTGTGAAACAGGACTCCTGTGTGGCTGACGCATGTGTTAGGCATGGCTGACACGTGACTCAGGCATTCATCGCCCAGTATCTCTTTGTGATGGAAATGTGCTCAAGCAGGAGTCACATGCCATACATGGGTGGCTCCCACCTGACTACAGGTTGCTGAAACGTGGCTCCCACATACTCAGTCATGGCTGCAATGTGGCTCACACATGGCTCAGCAGTGTCTCATGGGTGGCTCCCCTGTGGTTCCTGCGTGGTTCAACCATGGAACATGTCAGTTTCACAGGTTCTGCAGATGTGGATCAACGGTGTCTGCCATGTGGTTCCTGAATGGCTCACACATGGTTCTGGATAATTCAGGCGTGGATCTCACATGACTCATCTGGGACACTCTCACACGTGGTTCAGGCATAGCTCAGCCGTTGCTCACACTTGATGCAGGCATGCCACAGAACTGGCTCTCATGTCGCTGTCACATGAGACAGGATTTGGTCATGCATGGCTTACACATGGTTCAGGTGTGGCTCATGCATGATTGTGGTGTTGGTCACGTGTGGCTCACATGTGTTTTTGGCATGGGTTGCATGTGGCTCAGGCATGTCAGGCAAGTTGTGCCTGTGAGGCTGACACGTTCTTCAAGTGAGGCTGACCTGTGGTTCATGTGTGAGACATGATTCAGGTAGGTGGAAACGTCACCAAAGCCAGTACCATGTGTCAGCCAAATGGCAGCCAGTCTGTGGCACGCCTGCGTCACGTGTGAGCCATGGCTGTGCTATTTCTGAACCACGGGTTAGAGTTACCTCAAGCATATGTGACCCAGACAAGTCATGTGAGATCCACGCCTGAATTACACCCGAACAATGTGTGAGACTTGCAAGAAGCACATGGGACACTCCCTTGAACCACATCTGAAGAACCTGTGAAACACACATGTTCCATGCTTGAACCACGCATGAACCACAGGGGAGCCACTCATGAAACACAGCTGAGCCATGCATGAGCCACGTGGCAGCCATGACTGAGTATGTGTCAGACACGTTTCAGCAACCTCTAGTCACGTGGGAGCCACCCATGTACGGCAAGTGACTCATGCGTGATCACATTTCCGTCACAAATGGATACTGGGTGATGAATGCCCGAGTCACGTGTCAGCCACACCGCAGGCCTGTTTCACACATGCCAGAGTCACGTTTCAGCCACGCCTGAACCACCTGCCACCCATGCGTGCACCATGCACCAGCCACCCCTGAACCACAAGAAGGCCATGCATGAACCATGTGTGAACCACACCTGCGTGACGTGTCAGGCACGCCTGTGACACCTTTCCACCTCACCTGAGTCATGTGTCAGCCGTGCCTGAACAACGTGTGAACCACGCCTGTGTCAAGGCTCAGCCGTGCCACGTCAGGTGCCAGCCATGCCTGAACCAAGTGCCAGTCAGACTTGAAACACATGTCAGCCTCACTTGAAGCACATATCAGCCACACTGGCAGAAGTTGCCTGCCATGCATGACCCACGCGAAACCCATGCCGAAGACACATATGAGCCACGCATGACCAACACCACAGACATTCATGAGCCACACCTGAACCAGGCGTGGCTGAAACGTGACTCCGGCATGTGTGAAACAGCACTCCGGTGTGGCTTTCACATGCTTTAGGCATGGCTGACAAGTGACTCAGGCATTCATCGCCCAGTATCCATGTGTGGAAGACATGTGGACATGCAGGTGTGCCTCAGAAGTGGCTCCCATATGGCTGTCACATGATACAGGCTTTGGTCACGCGTGGCTCACGCATGGTCCAGGTGTGGCTCATGCATGGATGTGGTGTTGCTCAGGCGTGGCTCAAATGTGTTTGTGGCATTCTTTGCACGTGGTTCTGGCATGGCAGGCAAGTTGTGCCAGTGTGGCTCACACGTGCTTCAAGTGAGGCTGACCTGTGGTTCAAGTGTGACTGGCACTTCGTTCAGGCCTGGCTGGCACGTGACTTGGCTCGGCTGATCCTTGACATAGGCGTGGTTCACACTTTGTTCAGGCGTGGCTGAGACATGACTCAGGTGAGCTGGAAACATGACACAGGCGTGCCTGTCACATCACCGAGGTGTGGTTCACACATGGTTCTGCATGGCCTTCGTGTGGTTCTGGGTTGGCTGGTGCATGGTGCACGCCTGGGTAGCAGGTGGTTCATGCGTGGCTGAAATGTGACTCTGTCATGTGTGAAACAGGACTCCTGTGTGGCTGACGCATGTGTTAGGCATGGCTGACACGTGACTCAGGCATTCATCGCCCAGTATCTCTTTGTGATGGAAATGTGCTCAAGCAGGAGTCACATGCCATACATGGGTGGCTCCCACCTGACTACAGGTTGCTGAAACGTGGCTCCCACATACTCAGTCATGGCTGCAATGTGGCTCACACATGGCTCAGCAGTGTCTCATGGGTGGCTCCCCTGTGGTTCCTGCGTGGTTCAACCATGGAACATGTCAGTTTCACAGGTTCTGCAGATGTGGATCAACGGTGTCTGCCATGTGGTTCCTGAATGGCTCACACATGGTTCTGGATAATTCAGGCGTGGATCTCACATGACTCATCTGGGACACTCTCACACGTGGTTCAGGCATAGCTCAGCCGTTGCTCACACTTGATGCAGGCATGCCACAGAACTGGCTCTCATGTCGCTGTCACATGAGACAGGATTTGGTCATGCATGGCTTACACATGGTTCAGGTGTGGCTCATGCATGATTGTGGTGTTGGTCACGTGTGGCTCACATGTGTTTTTGGCATGGGTTGCATGTGGCTCAGGCATGTCAGGCAAGTTGTGCCTGTGAGGCTCACACGTTCTTCAAGTGAGGCTGACCTGTGGTTCATGTGTGAGACACGATTCAGGTAGGTGGAAACGACACCAAAGCCAGTATCATGTGTCAGCCAAATGGCAGCCAGTCTGTGGCACGCCTGCGTCACGTGTGAGCCATGGCTGTGCTATGCCTGAACCACGGGTTAGAGTTACCTCAACCATATGTGACCCAGACAAGTCATGTGAGATCCACGCCTGAATTACACCCGAACCATGTGTGAGACTTGCAAGAAGCACATGGGAGACTCCCTTGAACCACATCTGAAGAACCTGTGAAACACACATGTTCCATGCTTGAACCACGCATGAACCAAACGGGAGCCACCCATGAAACACAGCTGAGCCATGCGTGAGCCAGGTGTCAGCCATGACTGAGTATGAGGGAGACACGTTTCAGCAACCTGTAGTCACGTGGGAGCCACCCATAGATGGCATGTGACTCCTGCGTGATCACATTTCCGTCACACATGGATACTGGGCGATGAATGCCTGAGTCACGTGTCAGCCATGCCTGACACATGTGTCAGCCACACAGGAATCCTGTTTCACACATGCTGGAGTCAAATTTCAGCTACGCCTGAACGACCTCCCACCCATGCGTGCACCATGCAGCAGCCACCCCTGAACCACAAGAAGGCCACGGATGAACCATGTGTGAACCACACCTGCGTGATGTGTCAGGCACGCCTGTGTCACGTTTCCACCTCACCGGAGTCATGTGTCAGCCACGCCTGAACAACGTGTCTACCACGCCTGTGTCATGGCTCAGCTGTGCCAAGTCTCGTGCCATCCAGGATTGAACGAAGTGCCAGTCACACTTGAACCACAGGTCAGCCTCACTTGAAGCACGTGTCAGCCACACTGGCTCAACTTCACTGCCATGCCTGAACCACGTGTCACCCATGCCAAAAACACATGTGAGCCATGCCTGACCAACACCACAGACATGCATGAGCCACACCTGAACCATGTGTGAGCCATGAGTGACCAAAGCCTGTATCATGTGTCAGCCACATGGGAGCCATTTCTGTGGCACGCCTTCATCACGTGTGAGCCAATGCTGAGCTATGCCTGAACCACGTGTGAGAGTGTCCTCAACCATATGTGACCCACACGAGTCGTGTGAGATGCACGCCTGAATTACACCCGAACCATGTGTGAGACATGCAGGAACCACATGGGAGACACCCTTGAACCACATCTGAGGAACCTGTGAAACACACTTTTCCATGCTTGAACCACGCAGGAACCACAGGGGAGCCACCCATGGAACACAGCTGAGCCATGCGTGAGCCACGTGGCAGCCATGACTGAGTATTTGGGAGTCAAGTTTCAGCAACCTGTAGTCACGTAGGAGCCACCCATGTTCGTCATGTGACACCTGTGTGATCACATTTCTGTCACACATGGATACTGGGCGATGAATGCCTGAGTCACGTGTCAGCCATGCCTGACACATGTGTCAGCCACACTAGAGTCCTGTTTCACACATGCCGGAGTCTCATTTCAGCCACGCCTGAACCACCTGCCACCCATGCATGCACCCTGGACCAGTCACCCCTGAAGCACACGAAGGCCATGCATGAACCATGTGTGAGCCACACCTGCGTGATGTGTCAGGCACGCCTGTGTCACGTTTCCACCTCACCTGTGTCACGTGTCAGCCACACCTGAACAACGTGTGAACCTCGCCTGTGTCAAGGCTCAGCCACGCCAAGTCACGTGCCAGCCAGGGCTGAACCAAGTGCCAGTCACACTTGAACCACAGGTCAGCCTCACTTGAAGCACGTGTCAGCCACACTGGCACAACTTGCCTGCCATGCCTGCACCACGTGCCACCCATGCCAAAAACACATGTGAGCCACGCCTGACCAACACCACAGACATGCATGAGCCACACCTGAAGCATGTGTGAGCCTTGCTTGACCAAGGCCTGTATCATGTGTCATCTGCATGGGAGCCAGTTCTGTGGCACGCCTGCATCACGTGTGAGCCATGGCTGAGCTATGCCTGAACCACGTGTGAGAGTGTCCTCAACCATATGTGACCCAGACGAGTCGTGTGAGATTCACGCCTGAATTACACCCAAACCATGTGTTAGCCATGCAGGAACCACGTGGGAGACACCCTTGAACCACATCTGAAGAACCTGTGAAACACACATGTTCCATGCTTGCACCAAGCATGAACCACAGGGGAGCCACTCATGAAATACAGCTGAGCCATGCATGAGCCACGTGGCAGCCATGACTGAGTATGTGTCAGACACGTTTCAGCAACCTCTAGTCACGTGGGAGCCACCCATGTACCGCAAGTGACTCATGCGTGATCACATTTCCGTCACAAATGGATACTGGGTGATGAATGCCTGAGTCACGTGTCAGCCACACCGCAGGCCTATTTCACACATGCCAGAGTCACGTTTCAGCCACGCCTGAACCACCTGCCACCCATGCGTGCACCATGCACCAGCCACCCCTGAACCACAAGAAGGCCATGCATGAACCATGTGTGAACCACACCTGCGTGACGTGTCAGGCACGCCTGTGTCACCTTTCCACCTCACCTGAGTCATGTGTCAGCCATGCCTGAACAACGTGTGAACCACGCCTGTGTCAAGGCTCAGCCGTGCCACGTCAGGTGCCAGCCATGCCTGAACCAAGTGCCAGTCAGTCTTGAAACACATGTCAGCCTCACTTGAAGCACGTGTCAGCCACACTGGCAGAAGTTGCCTGCCATGCATGACCCACGTGCAACCCATGCCGAAGACACATATGAGCCACGCATGACCAACACCACAGACATTCATGAGCCACACCTGAACCAGGCGTGGCTGAAACGTGACTCCGGTATGAGTGAAACAGCACTCTGGTGTGGCTTTCACATGTTTTAGGCATGGCTGACAGGTGACTCAGGCATTCATCGCCCAGTATCCATGTGTGGAAGACATGTGGACATGCAGGTGTGCCTCAGAAGTGGCTCCCATATGGCTGTCACATGATACAGGCTTTGGTCACGTGTGGCTCACCCATGGTTCAGGTGTGGCTCATGCACGGATGTGGTGTTGCTCAGGCGTGGCTCACATGTGTTTGTGGCATTGTTTGCACGTGGTTCTGGCATGGCAGGAAAGTTGTGCCAGTGTGGCTCACATGTGCTTCAAGTGAGGCCGACCTGTGGTTCAAGTGTGACTGGCATTTGGTTCTGGCCTGGCTGGCACGTGACTTGGCATGGCTGAGCCTTGACACAGGCGTGGTTCACACGTTCAGGTGTGGCTGACACATGACAGGCGAGGAGGAAACGTGACACAGGCGTGCCTGACACGTCAGGAAGGTGTGGTTCACACATGGTTCATGCATGGCATGGCCTTCGTGTGGTTCAGGGGTGGCTGGTGCATGGTGCACGCATGGGCTACAGGTGGTTCAAGCGTGGCTGAAATGTGATGCCGGCATGTGTGAAACAGTACTCCTGTGTGGCTGACACGGGACTCAGGCATTCATCAGCCAGCATCCATGTGTGACGGAAAGGTAATCATGCAGGAGTCACATGCCGTACATGGGTGGCTCCCATGAGACTACGGGTTTCTGAAACATGGCTCCCACATACTAAGTCATGCAGGAGTCACATGCTGCAAATGGGTGGCTCCCACATGACTACAGGTTGCTGAAACGCGGCCCCCTCACACTCAGTCATGGCTGCTACGTGGCTGATGAATGGCTTAGCTGTGTTTCATGTGTGGCTCCCCTGTGTATCATCTGTGGGTCAAGCATGGAACATGTGTGTTTCACAGGTTCTACACATGTCGTTCAAGGGTGTCTCCCATGTGCTTCCTGCATGGCTCACACATGGTTCGGGTGTAATTCAGGTGTGGATCTCACACGACATGTCTGGGTCACATATGGTTGAGGTCATTCTCACACGTGTTTCAGGCATAGCTCAGCTATGTCTCACAAGGGATTCAGACTTCAGACGTGCCACAGAACTGGCTCCCATGTGGCTGACACATGATACAGGCTTTGTTCACGCATGGCTCACACATGGTTCAGGTGTGGCTCATGCATGTCTGTGGTGTTGTTGAGGAGTGGCTCACATGTGTTTGTGGCATGGGCGGCACGTGGTTCAGGCATGGCAGGCAAGTTGTGCCAGTGTGGCTGACACGTGCTTCAAGTGAGGCTGACCTGTGGTTCAAGTGCGACTGGCACTTCGTTCAGGCCTGGCTGGCACGTGACTTGGCGCGGCTGAGCCTTGACACAGGCGTGGTTCACACTTTGTTCAGGCGTGGCTGAGACATGACTCAGGTGAGCTGGAAACATGACACAGGCGTGCCTGTCACATCACCGAGGTGTGGTTCACACATGGTTCTGCATGGCCTTCGTGTGGTTCTGGGTTGGCTGGTGCATGGTGCACGCCTGGGTAGCAGGTGGTTCATGCGTGGCTGAAATGTGACTCTGTCATGTGTGAAACAGGACTCCTGTGTGGCTGACGCATGTGTTAGGCATGGCTGACACGTGACTCAGGCATTCATCGCCCAGTATCTCTTTGTGATGGAAATGTGCTCAAGCAGGAGTCACATGCCATACATGGGTGGCTCCCACCTGACTACAGGTTGCTGAAACGTGGCTCCCACATACTCAGTCATGGCTGCAATGTGGCTCACACATGGCTCAGCAGTGTCTCATGGGTGGCTCCCCTGTGGTTCCTGCGTGGTTCAACCATGGAACATGTCAGTTTCACAGGTTCTGCAGATGTGGATCAACGGTGTCTGCCATGTGGTTCCTGAATGGCTCACACATGGTTCTGGATAATTCAGGCGTGGATCTCACATGACTCATCTGGGACACTCTCACACGTGGTTCAGGCATAGCTCAGCCGTTGCTCACACTTGATGCAGGCATGCCACAGAACTGGCTCTCATGTCGCTGTCACATGAGACAGGATTTGGTCATGCATGGCTTACACATGGTTCAGGTGTGGCTCATGCATGATTGTGGTGTTGGTCACGTGTGGCTCACATGTGTTTTTGGCATGGGTTGCATGTGGCTCAGGCATGTCAGGCAAGTTGTGCCTGTGAGGCTGACACGTTCTTCAAGTGAGGCTGACCTGTGGTTCATGTGTGAGACATGATTCAGGTAGGTGGAAACGTCACCAAAGCCAGTACCATGTGTCAGCCAAATGGCAGCCAGTCTGTGGCACGCCTGCGTCACGTGTGAGCCATGGCTGTGCTATTTCTGAACCACGGGTTAGAGTTACCTCAAGCATATGTGACCCAGACAAGTCATGTGAGATCCACGCCTGAATTACACCCGAACAATGTGTGAGACTTGCAAGAAGCACATGGGACACTCCCTTGAACCACATCTGAAGAACCTGTGAAACACACATGTTCCATGCTTGAACCACGCATGAACCACAGGGGAGCCACTCATGAAACACAGCTGAGCCATGCATGAGCCACGTGGCAGCCATGACTGAGTATGTGTCAGACACGTTTCAGCAACCTCTAGTCACGTGGGAGCCACCCATGTACGGCAAGTGACTCATGCGTGATCACATTTCCGTCACAAATGGATACTGGGTGATGAATGCCCGAGTCACGTGTCAGCCACACCGCAGGCCTGTTTCACACATGCCAGAGTCACGTTTCAGCCACGCCTGAACCACCTGCCACCCATGCGTGCACCATGCACCAGCCACCCCTGAACCACAAGAAGGCCATGCATGAACCATGTGTGAACCACACCTGCGTGACGTGTCAGGCACGCCTGTGACACCTTTCCACCTCACCTGAGTCATGTGTCAGCCGTGCCTGAACAACGTGTGAACCACGCCTGTGTCAAGGCTCAGCCGTGCCACGTCAGGTGCCAGCCATGCCTGAACCAAGTGCCAGTCAGACTTGAAACACATGTCAGCCTCACTTGAAGCACATATCAGCCACACTGGCAGAAGTTGCCTGCCATGCATGACCCACGCGAAACCCATGCCGAAGACACATATGAGCCACGCATGACCAACACCACAGACATTCATGAGCCACACCTGAACCAGGCGTGGCTGAAACGTGACTCCGGCATGTGTGAAACA
The DNA here is from genome assembly GCF_041296265.1 of Equus caballus. Classification (NCBI taxonomy): domain Eukaryota; kingdom Metazoa; phylum Chordata; class Mammalia; order Perissodactyla; family Equidae; genus Equus; species Equus caballus. Next base: position 8,121,317 of record NC_091713.1, read on the forward strand.
GCACTCCGGTGTGGCTTTCACATGCTTTAGGCATGGCTGACAAGTGACTCAGGCATTCATCGCCCAGTATCCATGTGTGGAAGACATGTGGACATGCAGGTGTGCCTCAGAAGTGGCTCCCATATGGCTGTCACATGATACAGGCTTTGGTCACGCGTGGCTCACGCATGGTCCAGGTGTGGCTCATGCATGGATGTGGTGTTGCTCAGGCGTGGCTCAAATGTGTTTGTGGCATTCTTTGCACGTGGTTCTGGCATGGCAGGCAAGTTGTGCCAGTGTGGCTGACACGTGCTTCAAGTGAGGCTGACCTGTGGTTCAAGTGTGACTGGCACTTCGTTCAGGCCTGGCTGGCACGTGACTTGGCTCGGCTGATCCTTGACATAGGCGTGGTTCACACTTTGTTCAGGCGTGGCTGAGACATGACTCAGGTGAGCTGGAAACATGACACAGGCGTGCCTGTCACATCACCGAGGTGTGGTTCACACATGGTTCTGCATGGCCTTCGTGTGGTTCTGGGTTGGCTGGTGCATGGTGCACGCCTGGGTAGCAGGTGGTTCATGCGTGGCTGAAATGTGACTCTGTCATGTGTGAAACAGGACTCCTGTGTGGCTGACGCATGTGTTAGGCATGGCTGACACGTGACTCAGGCATTCATCGCCCAGTATCTCTTTGTGATGGAAATGTGCTCAAGCAGGAGTCACATGCCATACATGGGTGGCTCCCACCTGACTACAGGTTGCTGAAACGTGGCTCCCACATACTCAGTCATGGCTGCAATGTGGCTCACACATGGCTCAGCAGTGTCTCATGGGTGGCTCCCCTGTGGTTCCTGCGTGGTTCAACCATGGAACATGTCAGTTTCACAGGTTCTGCAGATGTGGATCAACGGTGTCTGCCATGTGGTTCCTGAATGGCTCACACATGGTTCTGGATAATTCAGGCGTGGATCTCACATGACTCATCTGGGACACTCTCACACGTGGTTCAGGCATAGCTCAGCCGTTGCTCACACTTGATGCAGGCATGCCACAGAACTGGCTCTCATGTCGCTGTCACATGAGACAGGATTTGGTCATGCATGGCTTACACATGGTTCAGGTGTGGCTCATGCATGATTGTGGTGTTGGTCACGTGTGGCTCACATGTGTTTTTGGCATGGGTTGCATGTGGCTCAGGCATGTCAGGCAAGTTGTGCCTGTGAGGCTCACACGTTCTTCAAGTGAGGCTGACCTGTGGTTCATGTGTGAGACACGATTCAGGTAGGTGGAAACGACACCAAAGCCAGTATCATGTGTCAGCCAAATGGCAGCCAGTCTGTGGCACGCCTGCGTCACGTGTGAGCCATGGCTGTGCTATGCCTGAACCACGGGTTAGAGTTACCTCAACCATATGTGACCCAGACAAGTCATGTGAGATCCACGCCTGAATTACACCCGAACCATGTGTGAGACTTGCAAGAAGCACATGGGAGACTCCCTTGAACCACATCTGAAGAACCTGTGAAACACACATGTTCCATGCTTGAACCACGCATGAACCAAACGGGAGCCACCCATGAAACACAGCTGAGCCATGCGTGAGCCAGGTGTCAGCCATGACTGAGTATGAGGGAGACACGTTTCAGCAACCTGTAGTCACGTGGGAGCCACCCATAGATGGCATGTGACTCCTGCGTGATCACATTTCCGTCACACATGGATACTGGGCGATGAATGCCTGAGTCACGTGTCAGCCATGCCTGACACATGTGTCAGCCACACAGGAATCCTGTTTCACACATGCTGGAGTCAAATTTCAGCTACGCCTGAACGACCTCCCACCCATGCGTGCACCATGCAGCAGCCACCCCTGAACCACAAGAAGGCCACGGATGAACCATGTGTGAACCACACCTGCGTGATGTGTCAGGCACGCCTGTGTCATGTTTCCACCTCACCGGAGTCATGTGTCAGCCACGCCTGAACAACGTGTCTACCACGCCTGTGTCATGGCTCAGCTGTGCCAAGTCTCGTGCCATCCAGGATTGAACGAAGTGCCAGTCACACTTGAACCACAGGTCAGCCTCACTTGAAGCACGTGTCAGCCACACTGGCTCAACTTCACTGCCATGCCTGAACCACGTGTCACCCATGCCAAAAACACATGTGAGCCATGCCTGACCAACACCACAGACATGCATGAGCCACACCTGAACCATGTGTGAGCCATGAGTGACCAAAGCCTGTATCATGTGTCAGCCACATGGGAGCCATTTCTGTGGCACGCCTTCATCACGTGTGAGCCAATGCTGAGCTATGCCTGAACCACGTGTGAGAGTGTCCTCAACCATATGTGACCCACACGAGTCGTGTGAGATGCACGCCTGAATTACACCCGAACCATGTGTGAGACATGCAGGAACCACATGGGAGACACCCTTGAACCACATCTGAGGAACCTGTGAAACACACTTTTCCATGCTTGAACCACGCAGGAACCACAGGGGAGCCACCCATGGAACACAGCTGAGCCATGCGTGAGCCACGTGGCAGCCATGACTGAGTATTTGGGAGTCAAGTTTCAGCAACCTGTAGTCACGTAGGAGCCACCCATGTTCGTCATGTGACACCTGTGTGATCACATTTCTGTCACACATGGATACTGGGCGATGAATGCCTGAGTCACGTGTCAGCCATGCCTGACACATGTGTCAGCCACACTAGAGTCCTGTTTCACACATGCCGGAGTCTCATTTCAGCCACGCCTGAACCACCTGCCACCCATGCATGCACCCTGGACCAGTCACCCCTGAAGCACACGAAGGCCATGCATGAACCATGTGTGAGCCACACCTGCGTGATGTGTCAGGCACGCCTGTGTCACGTTTCCACCTCACCTGTGTCACGTGTCAGCCACACCTGAACAACGTGTGAACCTCGCCTGTGTCAAGGCTCAGCCACGCCAAGTCACGTGCCAGCCAGGGCTGAACCAAGTGCCAGTCACACTTGAACCACAGGTCAGCCTCACTTGAAGCACGTGTCAGCCACACTGGCACAACTTGCCTGCCATGCCTGCACCACGTGCCACCCATGCCAAAAACACATGTGAGCCACGCCTGACCAACACCACAGACATGCATGAGCCACACCTGAAGCATGTGTGAGCCTTGCTTGACCAAGGCCTGTATCATGTGTCATCTGCATGGGAGCCAGTTCTGTGGCACGCCTGCATCACGTGTGAGCCATGGCTGAGCTATGCCTGAACCACGTGTGAGAGTGTCCTCAACCATATGTGACCCAGACGAGTCGTGTGAGATTCACGCCTGAATTACACCCAAACCATGTGTTAGCCATGCAGGAACCACGTGGGAGACACCCTTGAACCACATCTGAAGAAACTGTGAAACACACATGTTCCATGCTTGCACCAAGCATGAACCACAGGGGAGCCACTCATGAAACACAGCTGAGCCATACATGAGCCACGTGGCAGCCATGACTGAGTATGTGTCAGACACGTTTCAGCAACCTCTAGTCACGTGGGAGCCACCCATGTACCGCAAGTGACTCATGCGTGATCACATTTCCGTCACAAATGGATACTGGGTCATGAATGCCTGAGTCACGTGTCAGCCACACCGCAGGCCTGTTTCACACATGCCAGAGTCACGTTTCAGCCACGCCTGAACCACCTGCCACCCATGCGTGCACCATGCACCAGCCACCCCTGAACCACAAGAAGGCCATGCATGAACCATGTGTGAACCACACCTGCGTGACGTGTCAGGCACGCCTGTGTCACCTTTCCACCTCAACTGAGTCATGTGTCAGCCGTGCCTGAACAACGTGTTAACCACGCCTGTGTCAAGGCTCAGCCGTGCCACATCAGGTGCCAGCCATGCCTGAACCAAGTGCCAGTCAGTCTTGAAACACATGTCAGCCTCACTTGAAGCACGTGTCAGACACACTGGCAGAAGTTGCCTGCCGAGCATGACCCACGTGCAACCCATGCCGAAGACACATATGAGCCACGCATGACCAACACCACAGACATTCATGAGCCACACCTGAACCAGGCGTGGCTGAAACGTGACTCCGGTATGAGTGAAACAGCACTCCGGTGTGGCTTTCACATGTTTTAGGCATGGCTGACAGGTGACTCAGGCATTCATCGCCCAGTATCCATGTGTGGAAGACATGTGGACATGCAGGTGTGCCTCAGAAGTGGCTCCCATATGGCTGTCACATGATACAGGCTTTGGTCACGTGTGGCTCACACATGGTTCAGGTGTGGCTCATGCACGGATGTGGTGTTGCTCAGGCGTGGCTCACATGTGTTTGTGGCATTGTTTGCACGTGGTTCTGGCATGGCAGGAAAGTTGTGCCAGTGTGGCTCACATGTGCTTCAAGTGAGGCCGACCTGTGGTTCAAGTGTGACTGGCACTTGGTTCTGGCCTGGCTGGCACGTGACTTGGCATGGCTGAGCCTTGACACAGGCGTGGTTCACACGTTCAGGTGTGGCTGACACATGACAGGCGAGGAGGAAACGTGACACAGGCGTGCCTGACACGTCAGGAAGGTGTGGTTCACACATGGTTCATGCATGGCATGGCCTTCGTGTGGTTCAGGGGTGGCTGGTGCATGGTGCACGCATGGGCTACAGGTGGTTCAAGCGTGGCTGAAATGTGATGCCGGCATGTGTGAAACAGTACTCCTGTGTGGCTGACACGGGACTCAGGCATTCATCAGCCAGCATCCATGTGTGACGGAAAGGTGATCATGCAGGAGTCACATGCCGTACATGGGTGGCTCCCATGAGACTACGGGTTTCTGAAACATGGCTCCCACATACTAAGTCATGCAGGAGTCACATGCTGCAAATGGGTGGCTCCCACATGACTACAGGTTGCTGAAACGCGGCCCCCTCACACTCAGTCATGGCTGCTACGTGGCTGATGAATGGCTTAGCTGTGTTTCATGTGTGGCTCCCCTGTGTATCATCTGTGGGTCAAGCATGGAACATGTGTGTTTCACAGGTTCTACACATGTCGTTCAAGGGTGTCTCCCATGTGCTTCCTGCATGGCTCACACATGGTTCGGGTGTAATTCAGGTGTGGATCTCACACGACATGTCTGGGTCACATATGGTTGAGGTCATTCTCACACGTGTTTCAGGCATAGCTCAGCTATGTCTCACAAGGGATTCAGACTTCAGACGTGAAACAGAACTGGCTCCCATGTGGCTGACACATGATACAGGCTTTGTTCACGCATGGCTCACACATGGTTCAGGTGTGGCTCATGCATGTCTGTGGTGTTGTTGAGGAGTGGCTCACATGTGTTTGTGGCATGGGCGGCACGTGGTTCAGGCATGGCAGGCAAGTTGTGCCAGTGTGGCTGACACGTGCTTCAAGTGAGGCTGACCTGTGGTTCAAGTGTGACTGGCACTTCGTTCAGGCCTGGCTGGCACGTGACTTGGCGCGGCTGAGCCTTGACACAGGCGTGGTTCACACTTTGTTCAGGCGTGGCTGAGACATGACTCAGGTGAGCTGGAAACATGACACAGGCGTGCCTGTCACATCACCGAGGTGTGGTTCACACATGGTTCTGCATGGCCTTCGTGTGGTTCTGGGTTGGCTGGTGCATGGTGCACGCCTGGGTAGCAGGTGGTTCATGCGTGGCTGAAATGTGACTCTGTCATGTGTGAAACAGGACTCCTGTGTGGCTGACGCATGTGTTAGGCATGGCTGACACGTGACTCAGGCATTCATCGCCCAGTATCTCTTTGTGATGGAAATGTGCTCAAGCAGGAGTCACATGCCATACATGGGTGGCTCCCACCTGACTACAGGTTGCTGAAACGTGGCTCCCACATACTCAGTCATGGCTGCAATGTGGCTCACACATGGCTCAGCAGTGTCTCATGGGTGGCTCCCCTGTGGTTCCTGCGTGGTTCAACCATGGAACATGTCAGTTTCACAGGTTCTGCAGATGTGGATCAACGGTGTCTGCCATGTGGTTCCTGAATGGCTCACACATGGTTCTGGATAATTCAGGCGTGGATCTCACATGACTCATCTGGGACACTCTCACACGTGGTTCAGGCATAGCTCAGCCGTTGCTCACACTTGATGCAGGCATGCCACAGAACTGGCTCTCATGTCGCTGTCACATGAGACAGGATTTGGTCATGCATGGCTTACACATGGTTCAGGTGTGGCTCATGCATGATTGTGGTGTTGGTCACGTGTGGCTCACATGTGTTTTTGGCATGGGTTGCATGTGGCTCAGGCATGTCAGGCAAGTTGTGCCTGTGAGGCTGACACGTTCTTCAAGTGAGGCTGACCTGTGGTTCATGTGTGAGACATGATTCAGGTAGGTGGAAACGTCACCAAAGCCAGTACCATGTGTCAGCCAAATGGCAGCCAGTCTGTGGCACGCCTGCGTCACGTGTGAGCCATGGCTGTGCTATTTCTGAACCACGGGTTAGAGTTACCTCAAGCATATGTGACCCAGACAAGTCATGTGAGATCCACGCCTGAATTACACCCGAACAATGTGTGAGACTTGCAAGAAGCACATGGGACACTCCCTTGAACCACATCTGAAGAACCTGTGAAACACACATGTTCCATGCTTGAACCAAGCGTGAACCACAGGGGAGCCACTCATGAAACACAGCTGAGCCATGCATGAGCCACGTGGCAGCCATGACTGAGTATGTGTCAGACACGTTTCAGCAACCTCTAGTCACGTGGGAGCCACCCATGTACGGCAAGTGACTCATGTGTGATCACATTTCCGTCACAAATGGATACTGGGTGATGAATGCCTGAGTCACGTGTCAGCCACACCGCAGGCCTGTTTCACACATGCCAGAGTCACGTTTCAGCCACGCCTGAACCACCTGCCACCCATGCGTGCACCATGCACCAGCCAGCCCTGAACCACAAGAAGGCCATGCATGAACCATGTGTGAACCACACCTGCGTGACGTGTCAGGCACGCCTGTGACACCTTTCCACCTCACCTGAGTCATGTGTCAGCCGTGCCTGAACAACGTGTGAACCACGCCTGTGTCAAGGCTCAGCCGTGCCACGTCAGGTGCCAGCCATGCCTGAACCAAGTGCCAGTCAGACTTGAAACACATGTCAGCCTCACTTGAAGCACATATCAGCCACACTGGCAGAAGTTGCCTGCCATGCATGACCCACGCGAAACCCATGCCGAAGACACATATGAGCCACGCATGACCAACACCACAGACATTCATGAGCCACACCTGAACCAGGCGTGGCTGAAACGTGACTCCGGCATGTGTGAAACAGCACTCTGGTGTGGCTTTCACATGCTTTAGGCATGGCTGACAAGTGACTCAGGCATTCATCGCCCAGTATCCATGTGTGGAAGACATGTGGACATGCAGGTGTGCCTCAGAAGTGGCTCCCATATGGCTGTCACATGATACAGGCTTTCGTCACGCGTGGCTCACGCATGGTCCAGGTGTGGCTCATGCATGGATGTGGTGTTGCTCAGGCGTGGCTCAAATGTGTTTGTGGCATTCTTTGCACGTGGTTCTGGCATGGCAGGCAAGTTGTGCCAGTGTGGCTGACACGTGCTTCAAGTGAGGCTGACCTGTGGTTCAAGTGTGACTGGCACTTCGTTCAGGCCTGGCTGGCACGTGACTTGGCTCGGCTGAGCCTTGACATAGGCGTGGTTCACACTTTGTTCAGGCGTGGCTGAGACATGACTCAGGTGAGCTGGAAACATGACACAGGCGTGCCTGTCACATCACCGAGGTGTGGTTCACACATGGTTCTGCATGGCCTTCGTGTGGTTCTGGGTTGGCTGGTGCATGGTGCACGCCTGGGTAGCAGGTGGTTCATGCGTGGCTGAAATGTGACTCTGTCATGTGTGAAACAGGACTCCTGTGTGGCTGACGCATGTGTTAGGCATGGCTGACACGTGACTCAGGCATTCATCGCCCAGTATCTCTTTGTGATGGAAATGTGCTCAAGCAGGAGTCACATGCCATACATGGGTGGCTCCCACCTGACTACAGGTTGCTGAAACGTGGCTCCCACATACTCAGTCATGGCTGCAATGTGGCTCACACATGGCTCAGCAGTGTCTCATGGGTGGCTCCCCTGTGGTTCCTGCGTGGTTCAACCATGGAACATGTCAGTTTCACAGGTTCTGCAGATGTGGATCAACGGTGTCTGCCATGTGGTTCCTGAATGGCTCACACATGGTTCTGGATAATTCAGGCGTGGATCTCACATGACTCATCTGGGACACTCTCACACGTGGTTCAGGCATAGCTCAGCCGTTGCTCACACTTGATGCAGGCATGCCACAGAACTGGCTCTCATGTCGCTGTCACATGAGACAGGATTTGGTCATGCATGGCTTACACATGGTTCAGGTGTGGCTCATGCATGATTGTGGTGTTGGTCACGTGTGGCTCACATGTGTTTTTGGCATGGGTTGCATGTGGCTCAGGCATGTCAGGCAAGTTGTGCCTGTGAGGCTGACACGTTCTTCAAGTGAGGCTGACCTGTGGTTCATGTGTGAGACACGATTCAGGTAGGTGGAAACGACACCAAAGCCAGTATCATGTGTCAGCCAAATGGCAGCCAGTCTGTGGCACGCCTGCGTCACGTGTGAGCCATGGCTGTGCTATTTCTGAACCACGGGTTAGAGTTACCTCAAGCATATGTGACCCAGACAAGTCATGTGAGATCCACGCCTGAATTACACCCGAACCATGTGTGAGACTTGCAAGAAGCACTTGGGAGACTCCCTTGAACCACATCTGAAGAACCTGTGAAACACACATGTTCCATGCTTGAACCACGCATGAACCAAACGGGAGCCACCCATGAAACACAGCTGAGCCATGCGTGAGCCAGGTGTCAGCCATGACTGAGTATGAGGGAGACACGTTTCAGCAACCTGTAGTCACGTGGGAGCCACCCATAGATGGCATGTGACTCCTGCGTGATCACATTTCCGTCGCACATGGATACTGGGCGATGAATGCCTGAGTCACGTGTCAGCCATGCCTGACACATGTGTCAGCCACACAGGAATCCTGTTTCACACATGCTGGAGTCAAATTTCAGCTACGCCTGAACGACCTCCCACCCATGCGTGCACCATGCAGCAGCCACCCCTGAACCACAAGAAGGCCACGGATGAACCATGTGTGAACCACACCTGCGTGATGTGTCAGGCACGCCTGTGTCACGTTTCCACCTCACCGGAGTCATGTGTCAGCCACGCCTGAACAACGTGTCTACCACGCCTGTGTCATGGCTCAGCTGTGCCAAGTCTCGTGCCATCCAGGATTGAACGAAGTGCCAGTCACACTTGAACCACAGGTCAGCCTCACTTGAAGCACGTGTCAGCCACACTGGCTCAACTTCACTGCCATGCCTGAACCACGTGTCACCCATGCCAAAAACACATGTGAGCCATGCCTGACCAACACCACAGACATGCATGAGCCACACCTGAACCATGTGTGAGCCATGAGTGACCAAAGCCTGTATCATGTGTCAGCCACATGGGAGCCATTTCTGTGGCACGCCTTCATCACGTGTGAGCCAATGCTGAGCTATGCCTGAACCACGTGTGAGAGTGTCCTCAACCATATGTGACCCACACGAGTCGTGTGAGATGCACGCCTGAATTACACCCGAACCATGTGTGAGACATGCAGGAACCACATGGGAGACACCCTTGAACCACATCTGAGGAACCTGTGAAACACACTTTTCCATGCTTGAACCACGCAGGAACCACAGGGGAGCCACCCATGGAACACAGCTGAGCCATGCGTGAGCCACGTGGCAGCCATGACTGAGTATTTGGGAGTCAAGTTTCAGCAACCTGTAGTCACGTAGGAGCCACCCATGTTCGTCATGTGACACCTGTGTGATCACATTTCTGTCACACATGGATACTGGGCGATGAATGCCTGAGTCACGTGTCAGCCATGCCTGACACATGTGTCAGCCACACTAGAGTCCTGTTTCACACATGCCGGAGTCTCATTTCAGCCACGCCTGAACCACCTGCCACCCATGCATGCACCCTGGACCAGTCACCCCTGAAGCACACGAAGGCCATGCATGAACCATGTGTGAGCCACACCTGCGTGATGTGTCAGGCACGCCTGTGTCACGTTTCCACCTCACCTGTGTCACGTGTCAGCCACACCTGAACAACGTGTGAACCTCGCCTGTGTCAAGGCTCAGCCACGCCAAGTCACGTGCCAGCCAGGGCTGAACCAAGTGCCAGTCACACTTGAACCACAGGTCAGCCTCACTTGAAGCACGTGTCAGCCACACTGGCACAACTTGCCTGCCATGCCTGCACCACGTGCCACCCATGCCAAAAACACATGTGAGCCACGCCTGACCAACACCACAGACATGCATGAGCCACACCTGAAGCATGTGTGAGCCTTGCTTGACCAAGGCCTGTATCATGTGTCATCTGCATGGGAGCCAGTTCTGTGGCACGCCTGATCACGTGTGAGCCATGGCTGAGCTATGCCTGAACCACGTGTGAGAGTGTCCTCAACCATATGTGACCCAGACGAGTCGTGTGAGATTCACGCCTGAATTACACCCAAACCATGTGTTAGCCATGCAGGAACCACGTGGGAGACACCCTTGAACCACATCTGAAGAACCTGTGAAACACACATGTTCCATGCTTGAACCAAGCATGAACCACAGGGGAGCCACTCATGAAACACAGCTGAGCCATGCATGAGCCACGTGGCAGCCATGACTGAGTATGTGTCAGACACGTTTCAGCAACCTCTAGTCACGTGGGAGCCACCCATGTACCGCAAGTGACTCATGCGTGATCACATTTCCGTCACAAATGGATACTGGGTGATGAATGCCTGAGTCACGTGTCAGCCACACCGCAGGCCTGTTTCACACATGCCAGAGTCACGTTTCAGCCACGCCTGAACCACCTGCCACCCATGCGTGCACCATGCACCAGCCACCCCTGAACCACAAGAAGGCCATGCATGAACCATGTGTGAACCACACCTGCGTGACGTGTCAGGCACGCCTGTGTCACCTTTCCACCTCACCTGAGTCATGTGTCAGCCGTGCCTGAACAACGTGTGAACCACGCCTGTGTCAAGGCTCAGCCGTGCCACATCAGGTGCCAGCCATGCCTGAACCAAGTGCCAGTCAGTCTTGAAACACATGTCAGCCTCACTTGAAGCACGTGTCAGACACACTGGCAGAAGTTGCCTGCCATGCATGACCCACGTGCAACCCATGCCGAAGACACATATGAGCCACGCATGACCAACACCACAGACATTCATGAGCCACACCTGAACCAGGCGTGGCTGAAACGTGACTCCGGTATGAGTGAAACAGCACTCCGGTGTGGCTTTCACATGTTTTAGGCATGGCTGACAGGTGACTCAGGCATTCATCGCCCAGTATCCATGTGTGGAAGACATGTGGACATGCAGGTGTGCCTCAGAAGTGGCTCCCATATGGCTGTCACATGATACAGGCTTTGGTCACGTGTGGCTCACACATGGTTCAGGTGTGGCTCATGCACGGATGTGGTGTTGCTCAGGCGTGGCTCACATGTGTTTGTGGCATTGTTTGCACGTGGTTCTGGCATGGCAGGAAAGTTGTGCCAGTGTGGCTCACATGTGCTTCAAGTGAGGCCGACCTGTGGTTCAAGTGTGACTGGCACTTGGTTCTGGCCTGGCTGGCACGTGACTTGGCATGGCTGAGCCTTGACACAGGCGTGGTTCACACGTTCAGGTGTGGCTGACACATGACAGGCGAGGAGGAAACGTGACACAGGCGTGCCTGACACGTCAGGAAGGTGTGGTTCACACATGGTTCATGCATGGCATGGCCTTCGTGTGGTTCAGGGGTGGCTGGTGCATGGTGCACGCATGGGCTACAGGTGGTTCAAGCGTGGCTGAAATGTGATGCCGGCATGTGTGAAACAGTACTCCTGTGTGGCTGACACGGGACTCAGGCATTCATCAGCCAGCATCCATGTGTGACGGAAAGGTGATCATGCAGGAGTCACATGCCGTACATGGGTGGCTCCCATGAGACTACGGGTTTCTGAAACATGGCTCCCACATACTAAGTCATGCAGGAGTCACATGCTGCAAATGGGTGGCTCCCACATGACTACAGGTTGCTGAAACGCGGCCCCCTCACACTCAGTCATGGCTGCTACGTGGCTGATGAATGGCTTAGCTGTGTTTCATGTGTGGCTCCCCTGTGTATCATCTGTGGGTCAAGCATGGAACATGTGTGTTTCACAGGTTCTACACATGTCGTTCAAGGGTGTCTCCCATGTGCTTCCTGCATGGCTCACACATGGTTCGGGTGTAATTCAGGTGTGGATCTCACACGACATGTCTGGGTCACATATGGTTGAGGTCATTCTCACACGTGTTTCAGGCATAGCTCAGCTATGTCTCACAAGGGATTCAGACTTCAGACGTGCCACAGAACTGGCTCCCATGTGGCTGACACATGATACAGGCTTTGTTCACGCATGGCTCACACATGGTTCAGGTGTGGCTCATGCATGTCTGTGGTGTTGTGGAGGAGTGGCTCACATGTGTTTGTGGCATGGGCGGCACGTGGTTCAGGCATGGCAGGCAAGTTGTGCCAGTGTGGCTGACACGTGCTTCAAGTGAGGCTGACCTGTGGTTCAAGTGTGACTGGCACTTCGTTCAGGCCTGGCTGGCACGTGACTTGGCGCGGCTGAGCCTTGACACAGGCGTGGTTCACACTTTGTTCAGGCGTGGCTGAGACATGACTCAGGTGAGCTGGAAACATGACACAGGCGTGCCTGTCACATCACCGAGGTGTGGTTCACACATGGTTCTGCATGGCCTTCGTGTGGTTCTGGGTTGGCTGGTGCATGGTGCACGCCTGGGTAGCAGGTGGTTCATGCGTGGCTGAAATGTGACTCTGTCATGTGTGAAACAGGACTCCTGTGTGGCTGACGCATGTGTTAGGCATGGCTGACACGTGACTCAGGCATTCATCGCCCAGTATCTCTTTGTGATGGAAATGTGCTCAAGCAGGAGTCACATGCCATACATGGGTGGCTCCCACCTGACTACAGGTTGCTGAAACGTGGCTCCCACATACTCAGTCATGGCTGCAATGTGGCTCACACATGGCTCAGCAGTGTCTCATGGGTGGCTCCCCTGTGGTTCCTGCGTGGTTCAACCATGGAACATGTCAGTTTCACAGGTTCTGCAGATGTGGATCAACGGTGTCTGCCATGTGGTTCCTGAATGGCTCACACATGGTTCTGGATAATTCAGGCGTGGATCTCACATGACTCATCTGGGACACTCTCACACGTGGTTCAGGCATAGCTCAGCCGTTGCTCACACTTGATGCAGGCATGCCACAGAACTGGCTCTCATGTCGCTGTCACATGAGACAGGATTTGGTCATGCATGGCTTACACATGGTTCAGGTGTGGCTCATGCATGATTGTGGTGTTGGTCACGTGTGGCTCACATGTGTTTTTGGCATGGGTTGCATGTGGCTCAGGCATGTCAGGCAAGTTGTGCCTGTGAGGCTCACACGTTCTTCAAGTGAGGCTGACCTGTGGTTCATGTGTGAGACACGATTCAGGTAGGTGGAAACGTCACCAAAGCCAGTATCATGTGTCAGCCAAATGGCAGCCAGTCTGTGGCACGCCTGCGTCACGTGTGAGCCATGGCTGTGCTATTTCTGAACCACGGGTTAGAGTTACCTCAAGCATATGTGACCCAGACAAGTCATGTGAGATCCACGCCTGAATTACACCCGAACAATGTGTGAGACTTGCAAGAAGCACATGGGACACTCCCTTGAACCACATCTGAAGAACCTGTGAAACACACATGTTCCATGCTTGAACCAAGCGTGAACCACAGGGGAGCCACTCATGAAACACAGCTGAGCCATGCATGAGCCACGTGGCAGCCATGACTGAGTATGTGTCAGACACGTTTCAGCAACCTCTAGTCACGTGGGAGCCACCCATGTACGGCAAGTGACTCATGTGTGATCACATTTCCGTCACAAATGGATACTGGGTGATGAATGCCTGAGTCACGTGTCAGCCACACCGCAGGCCTGTTTCACACATGCCAGAGTCACGTTTCAGCCACGCCTGAACCACCTGCCACCCATGCGTGCACCATGCACCAGCCACCCCTGAACCACAAGAAGGCCATGCATGAACCATGTGTGAACCACACCTGCGTGATGTGTCAGGCACTCCTGTGACACCTTTCCACCTCACCTGAGTCATGTGTCAGCCGTGCCTGAACAACGTGTGAACCACGCCTGTGTCAAGGCTCAGCCGTGCCACGTCAGGTGCCAGCCATGCCTGAACCAAGTGCCAGTCAGACTTGAAACACATGTCAGCCTCACTTGAAGCACATATCAGCCACACTGGCAGAAGTTGCCTGCCATGCATGACCCACGCGAAACCCATGCCGAAGACACATATGAGCCACGCATGACCAACACCACAGACATTCATGAGCCACACCTGAACCAGGCGTGGCTGAAACGTGACTCCGGCATGTGTGAAACAGCACTCCGGTGTGGCTTTCACATGCTTTAGGCATGGCTGACAAGTGACTCAGGCATTCATCGCCCAGTATCCATGTGTGGAAGACATGTGGACATGCAGGTGTGCCTCAGAAGTGGCTCCCATATGGCTGTCACATGATACAGTCTTTGGTCACGCATGGCTCATGCATGGTCCAGGTGTGGCTCATGCATGGATGTGGTGTTGCTCAGGCGTGGCTCAAATGTGTTTGTGGCATTCTTTGCACGTGGTTCTGGCATGGCAGGCAAGTTGTGCCAGTGTGGCTGACACGTGCTTCAAGTGAGGCTGACCTGTGGTTCAAGTGTGACTGGCACTTCGTTCAGGCCTGGCTGGCACGTGACTTGGCTCGGCTGAGCCTTGACATAGGCGTGGTTCACACTTTGTTCAGGCGTGGCTGAGACATGACTCAGGTGAGCTGGAAACATGACACAGGCATGCCTGTCACATCACCGAGGTGTGGTTCACACATGGTTCTGCATGGCCTTCGTGTGGTTCTGGGTTGGCTGGTGCATGGTGCACGCCTGGGTAGCAGGTGGTTCATGCGTGGCTGAAATGTGACTCTGTCATGTGTGAAACAGGACTCCTGTGTGGCTGACGCATGTGTTAGGCATGGCTGACACGTGACTCAGGCATTCATCGCCCAGTATCTCTTTGTGATGGAAATGTGCTCAAGC
The DNA here is from genome assembly GCF_041296265.1 of Equus caballus. Lineage (NCBI taxonomy): Eukaryota > Metazoa > Chordata > Mammalia > Perissodactyla > Equidae > Equus > Equus caballus. Next base: position 8,136,618 of record NC_091713.1, read on the forward strand.
AGGAGTCACATGCCATACATGGGTGGCTCCCACCTGACTACAGGTTGCTGAAACGTGGCTCCCACATACTCAGTCATGGCTGCAATGTGGCTCACACATGGCTCAGCAGTGTCTCATGGGTGGCTCCCCTGTGGTTCCTGCGTGGTTCAACCATGGAACATGTCAGTTTCACAGGTTCTGCAGATGTGGATCAACGGTGTCTGCCATGTGGTTCCTGAATGGCTCACACATGGTTCTGGATAATTCAGGCGTGGATCTCACATGACTCATCTGGGACACTCTCACACGTGGTTCAGGCATAGCTCAGCCATTGCTCACACTTGATGCAGGCATGCCACAGAACTGGCTCTCATGTCGCTGTCACATGAGACAGGATTTGGTCATGCATGGCTTACACATGGTTCAGGTGTGGCTCATGCATGATTGTGGTGTTGGTCACGTGTGGCTCACATGTGTTTTTGGCATGGGTTGCATGTGGCTCAGGCATGTCAGGCAAGTTGTGCCTGTGAGGCTCACACGTTCTTCAAGTGAGGCTGACCTGTGGTTCATGTGTGAGACACGATTCAGGTAGGTGGAAACGACACCAAAGCCAGTACCATGTGTCAGCCAAATGGCAGCCAGTCTGTGGCACGCCTGCATCACGTGTGAGCCATGGCTGTGCTATGCCTGAACCACGGGTTAGAGTTACCTCAACCATATGTGACCCAGACAAGTCATGTGAGATCCACGCCTGAATTACACCCGAACCATGTGTGAGACTTGCAAGAAGCACATGGGAGACTCCCTTGAACCACATCTGAAGAACCTGTGAAACACACATGTTCCATGCTTGAACCACGCATGAACCACAGGGGAGCCACCCATGTAACACAGCTGAGCCATGCGTGAGCCAGGTGTCAGCCATGACTGAGTATGAGGGAGACACGTTTCAGCAACCTGTAGTCACGTGGGAGCCACCCATAGATGGCATGTGACTCCTGCGTGATCACATTTCCGTCACACATGGATACTGGGCGATGAATGCCTGAGTCACGTGTCAGCCATGCCTGACACATGTGTCAGCCACACAGGAATCCTGTTTCACACATGCTGGAGTCAAATTTCAGCTACGCATGAACGACCTCCCACCCATGCGTGCACCATGCAGCAGCCACCCCTGAACCACAAGAAGGCCACGGATGAACCATGTGTGAACCACACCTGCGTGATGTGTCAGGCACGCCTGTGTCACGTTTCCACCTCACCGGAGTCATGTGTCAGCCACGCCTGAACAACGTGTCTACCACGCCTGTGTCATGGCTCAGCTGTGCCAAGTCTCGTGCCATCCAGGATTGAACGAAGTGCCAGTCACACTTGAACCACAGGTCAGCCTCACTTGAAGCACGTGTCAGCCACACTGGCTCAACTTCACTGCCATGCCTGAACCACGTGTCACCCATGCCAAAAACACATGTGAGCCATGCCTGACCAACACCACAGACATGCATGAGCCACACCTGAACCATGTGTGAGCCATGAGTGACCAAAGCCTGTATCATGTGTCAGCCACATGGGAGCCATTTCTGTGGCACGCCTTCATCACGTGTGAGCCAATGCTGAGCTATGCCTGAACCACGTGTGAGAGTGTCCTCAACCATATGTGACCCACACGAGTCGTGTGAGATGCACGCCTGAATTACACCCGAACCATGTGTGAGACATGCAGGAACCACATGGGAGACACCCTTGAACCACATCTGAGGAACCTGTGAAACACACTTTTCCATGCTTGAACCACGCAGGAACCACAGGGGAGCCACCCATGGAACACAGCTGAGCCATGCGTGAGCCACGTGGCAGCCATGACTGAGTATTTGGGAGTCAAGTTTCAGCAACCTGTAGTCACGTAGGAGCCACCCATGTTCGTCATGTGACACCTGTGTGATCACATTTCTGTCACACATGGATACTGGGCGATGAATGCCTGAGTCACGTGTCAGCCATGCCTGACACATGTGTCAGCCACACTAGAGTCCTGTTTCACACATGCCGGAGTCTCATTTCAGCCACGCCTGAACCACCTGCCACCCATGCATGCACCCTGGACCAGTCACCCCTGAAGCACACGAAGGCCATGCATGAACCATGTGTGAGCCACACCTGCGTGATGTGTCAGGCACGCCTGTGTCACGTTTCCACCTCACCTGTGTCACGTGTCAGCCACACCTGAACAACGTGTGAACCTCGCCTGTGTCAAGGCTCAGCCACGCCAAGTCACGTGCCAGCCAGGGCTGAACCAAGTGCCAGTCACACTTGAACCACAGGTCAGCCTCACTTGAAGCACGTGTCAGCCACACTGGCACAACTTGCCTGCCATGCCTGCACCACGTGCCACCCATGCCAAAAACACATGTGAGCCACGCCTGACCAACACCACAGACATGCATGAGCCACACCTGAAGCATGTGTGAGCCTTGCTTGACCAAGGCCTGTATCATGTGTCATCTGCATGGGAGCCAGTTCTGTGGCACGCCTGATCACGTGTGAGCCATGGCTGAGCTATGCCTGAACCACGTGTGAGAGTGTCCTCAACCATATGTGACCCAGACGAGTCGTGTGAGATTCACGCCTGAATTACACCCAAACCATGTGTTAGCCATGCAGGAACCACGTGGGAGACACCCTTGAACCACATCTGAAGAACCTGTGAAACACACATGTTCCATGCTTGAACCAAGCATGAACCACAGGGGAGCCACTCATGAAACACAGCTGAGCCATGCATGAGCCACGTGGCAGCCATGACTGAGTATGTGTCAGACACGTTTCAGCAACCTCTAGTCACGTGGGAGCCACCCATGTACCGCAAGTGACTCATGCGTGATCACATTTCCGTCACAAATGGATACTGGGTGATGAATGCCTGAGTCACGTGTCAGCCACACCGCAGGCCTGTTTCACACATGCCAGAGTCACGTTTCAGCCACGCCTGAACCACCTGCCACCCATGCGTGCACCATGCACCAGCCACCCCTGAACCACAAGAAGGCCATGCATGAACCATGTGTGAACCACACCTGCGTGACGTGTCAGGCACGCCTGTGTCACCTTTCCACCTCACCTGAGTCATGTGTCAGCCGTGCCTGAACAACGTGTGAACCACGCCTGTGTCAAGGCTCAGCCGTGCCACATCAGGTGCCAGCCATGCCTGAACCAAGTGCCAGTCAGTCTTGAAACACATGTCAGCCTCACTTGAAGCACGTGTCAGACACACTGGCAGAAGTTGCCTGCCATGCATGACCCACATGCAACCCATGCCGAAGACACATATGAGCCACGCATGACCAACACCACAGACATTCATGAGCCACACCTGAACCAGGCGTGGCTGAAACGTGACTCCGGTATGAGTGAAACAGCACTCCGGTGTGGCTTTCACATGTTTTAGGCATGGCTGACAGGTGACTCAGGCATTCATCGCCCAGTATCCATGTGTGGAAGACATGTGGACATGCAGGTGTGCCTCAGAAGTGGCTCCCATATGGCTGTCACATGATACAGGCTTTGGTCACGTGTGGCTCACACATGGTTCAGGTGTGGCTCATGCACGGATGTGGTGTTGCTCAGGCGTGGCTCACATGTGTTTGTGGCATTGTTTGCACGTGGTTCTGGCATGGCAGGAAAGTTGTGCCAGTGTGGCTCACATGTGCTTCAAGTGAGGCCGACCTGTGGTTCAAGTGTGACTGGCACTTGGTTCTGGCCTGGCTGGCACGTGACTTGGCATGGCTGAGCCTTGACACAGGCGTGGTTCACACGTTCAGGTGTGGCTGACACATGACAGGCGAGGAGGAAACGTGACACAGGCGTGCCTGACACGTCAGGAAGGTGTGGTTCACACATGGTTCATGCATGGCATGGCCTTCGTGTGGTTCAGGGGTGGCTGGTGCATGGTGCACGCATGGGCTACAGGTGGTTCAAGCGTGGCTGAAATGTGATGCCGGCATGTGTGAAACAGTACTCCTGTGTGGCTGACACGGGACTCAGGCATTCATCAGCCAGCATCCATGTGTGACGGAAAGGTGATCATGCAGGAGTCACATGCCGTACATGGGTGGCTCCCATGAGACTACGGGTTTCTGAAACATGGCTCCCACATACTAAGTCATGCAGGAGTCACATGCTGCAAATGGGTGGCTCCCACATGACTACAGGTTGCTGAAACGCGGCCCCCTCACACTCAGTCATGGCTGCTACGTGGCTGATGAATGGCTTAGCTGTGTTTCATGTGTGGCTCCCCTGTGTATCATCTGTGGGTCAAGCATGGAACATGTGTGTTTCACAGGTTCTACACATGTCGTTCAAGGGTGTCTCCCATGTGCTTCCTGCATGGCTCACACATGGTTCAGGTGTAATTCAGGTGTGGATCTCACACGACATGTCTGGGTCACATATGGTTGAGGTCATTCTCACACGTGTTTCAGGCATAGCTCAGCTATGTCTCACAAGGGATTCAGACTTCAGACGTGCCACAGAACTGGCTCCCATGTGGCTGACACATGATACAGGCTTTGTTCACGCATGGCTCACACATGGTTCAGGTGTGGCTCATGCATGTCTGTGGTGTTGTTGAGGAGTGGCTCACATGTGTTTGTGGCATGGGCGGCACGTGGTTCAGGCATGGCAGGCAAGTTGTGCCAGTGTGGCTGACACGTGCTTCAAGTGAGGCTGACCTGTGGTTCAAGTGTGACTGGCACTTCGTTCAGGCCTGGCTGGCACGTGACTTGGCGCGGCTGAGCCTTGACACAGGCGTGGTTCACACTTTGTTCAGGCGTGGCTGAGACATGACTCAGGTGAGCTGGAAACATGACACAGGCGTGCCTGTCACATCACCGAGGTGTGGTTCACACATGGTTCTGCATGGCCTTCGTGTGGTTCTGGGTTGGCTGGTGCATGGTGCACGCCTGGGTAGCAGGTGGTTCATGCGTGGCTGAAATGTGACTCTGTCATGTGTGAAACAGGACTCCTGTGTGGCTGACGCATGTGTTAGGCATGGCTGACACGTGACTCAGGCATTCATCGCCCAGTATCTCTTTGTGATGGAAATGTGCTCAAGCAGGAGTCACATGCCATACATGGGTGGCTCCCACCTGACTACAGGTTGCTGAAACGTGGCTCCCACATACTCAGTCATGGCTGCAATGTGGCTCACACATGGCTCAGCAGTGTCTCATGGGTGGCTCCCCTGTGGTTCCTGCGTGGTTCAACCATGGAACATGTCAGTTTCACAGGTTCTGCAGATGTGGATCAACGGTGTCTGCCATGTGGTTCCTGAATGGCTCACACATGGTTCTGGATAATTCAGGCGTGGATCTCACATGACTCATCTGGGACACTCTCACACGTGGTTCAGGCATAGCTCAGCCGTTGCTCACACTTGATGCAGGCATGCCACAGAACTGGCTCTCATGTCGCTGTCACATGAGACAGGATTTGGTCATGCATGGCTTACACATGGTTCAGGTGTGGCTCATGCATGATTGTGGTGTTGGTCACGTGTGGCTCACATGTGTTTTTGGCATGGGTTGCATGTGGCTCAGGCATGTCAGGCAAGTTGTGCCTGTGAGGCTGACACGTTCTTCAAGTGAGGCTGACCTGTGGTTCATGTGTGAGACACGATTCAGGTAGGTGGAAACGTCACCAAAGCCAGTACCATGTGTCAGCCAAATGGCAGCCAGTCTGTGGCACGCCTGCGTCACGTGTGAGCCATGGCTGTGCTATTTCTGAACCACGGGTTAGAGTTACCTCAAGCATATGTGACCCAGACAAGTCATGTGAGATCCACGCCTGAATTACACCCGAACAATGTGTGAGACTTGCAAGAAGCACATGGGACACTCCCTTGAACCACATCTGAAGAACCTGTGAAACACACATGTTCCATGCTTGAACCAAGCGTGAACCACAGGGGAGCCACTCATGAAACACAGCTGAGCCATGCATGAGCCACGTGGCAGCCATGACTGAGTATGTGTCAGACACGTTTCAGCAACCTCTAGTCACGTGGGAGCCACCCATGTACGGCAAGTGACTCATGTGTGATCACATTTCCGTCACAAATGGATACTGGGTGATGAATGCCTGAGTCACGTGTCAGCCACACTGCAGGCCTGTTTCACACATGCCAGAGTCACGTTTCAGCCACGCCTGAACCACCTGCCACCCATGCGTGCACCATGCACCAGCCACCCCTGAACCACAAGAAGGCCATGCATGAACCATGTGTGAACCACACCTGCGTGACGTGTCAGGCACGCCTGTGACACCTTTCCACCTCACCTGAGTCATGTGTCAGCCGTGCCTGAACAACGTGTGAACCACGCCTGTGTCAAGGCTCAGCCGTGCCACGTCAGGTGCCAGCCATGCCTGAACCAAGTGCCAGTCAGACTTGAAACACATGTCAGCCTCACTTGAAGCACATATCAGCCACACTGGCAGAAGTTGCCTGCCATGCATGACCCACGCGAAACCCATGCCGAAGACACATATGAGCCACGCATGACCAACACCACAGACATTCATGAGCCACACCTGAACCAGGCGTGGCTGAAACGTGACTCCGGCATGTGTGAAACAGCACTCCGGTGTGGCTTTCACATGCTTTAGGCATGGCTGACAAGTGACTCAGGCATTCATCGCCCAGTATCCATGTGTGGAAGACATGTGGACATGCAGGTGTGCCTCAGAAGTGGCTCCCATATGGCTGTCACATGATACAGGCTTTGGTCACGCGTGGCTCACGCATGGTCCAGGTGTGGCTCATGCATGGATGTGGTGTTGCTCAGGCGTGGCTCAAATGTGTTTGTGGCATTCTTTGCACGTGGTTCTGGCATGGCAGGAAAGTTGTGCCAGTGTGGCTCACATGTGCTTCAAGTGAGGCCGACCTGTGGTTCAAGTGTGACTGGCACTTGGTTCTGGCCTGGCTGGCACGTGACTTGGCATGGCTGAGCCTTGACACAGGCGTGGTTCACACGTTCAGGTGTGGCTGACACATGACAGGCGAGGAGGAAACGTGACACAGGCGTGCCTGACACGTCAGGAAGGTGTGGTTCACACATGGTTCATGCATGGCATGGCCTTCGTGTGGTTCAGGGGTGGCTGGTGCATGGTGCACGCATGGGCTACAGGTGGTTCAAGCGTGGCTGAAATGTGATGCCGGCATGTGTGAAACAGTACTCCTGTGTGGCTGACACGGGACTCAGGCATTCATCAGCCAGCATCCATGTGTGACGGAAAGGTGATCATGCAGGAGTCACATGCCGTACATGGGTGGCTCCCATGAGACTACGGGTTTCTGAAACATGGCTCCCACATACTAAGTCATGCAGGAGTCACATGCTGCAAATGGGTGGCTCCCACATGACTACAGGTTGCTGAAACGCGGCCCCCTCACACTCAGTCATGGCTGCTACGTGGCTGATGAATGGCTTAGCTGTGTTTCATGTGTGGCTCCCCTGTGTATCATCTGTGGGTCAAGCATGGAACATGTGTGTTTCACAGGTTCTACACATGTCGTTCAAGGGTGTCTCCCATGTGCTTCCTGCATGGCTCACACATGGTTCGGGTGTAATTCAGGTGTGGATCTCACACGACATGTCTGGGTCACATATGGTTGAGGTCATTCTCACACGTGTTTCAGGCATAGCTCAGCTATGTCTCACAAGGGATTCAGACTTCAGACGTGCCACAGAACTGGCTCCCATGTGGCTGACACATGATACAGGCTTTGTTCACGCATGGCTCACACATGGTTCAGGTGTGGCTCATGCATGTCTGTGGTGTTGTGGAGGAGTGGCTCACATGTGTTTGTGGCATGGGCGGCACGTGGTTCAGGCATGGCAGGCAAGTTGTGCCAGTGTGGCTGACACGTGCTTCAAGTGAGGCTGACCTGTGGTTCAAGTGTGACTGGCACTTCGTTCAGGCCTGGCTGGCACGTGACTTGGCGCGGCTGAGCCTTGACACAGGCGTGGTTCACACTTTGTTCAGGCGTGGCTGAGACATGACTCAGGTGAGCTGGAAACATGACACAGGCGTGCCTGTCACATCACCGAGGTGTGGTTCACACATGGTTCTGCATGGCCTTCGTGTGGTTCTGGGTTGGCTGGTGCATGGTGCACGCCTGGGTAGCAGGTGGTTCATGCGTGGCTGAAATGTGACTCTGTCATGTGTGAAACAGGACTCCTGTGTGGCTGACGCATGTGTTAGGCATGGCTGACACGTGACTCAGGCATTCATCGCCCAGTATCTCTTTGTGATGGAAATGTGCTCAAGCAGGAGTCACATGCCATACATGGGTGGCTCCCACCTGACTACAGGTTGCTGAAACGTGGCTCCCACATACTCAGTCATGGCTGAAATGTGGCTCACACATGGCTCAGCAGTGTCTCATGGGTGGCTCCCCTGTGGTTCCTGCGTGGTTCAACCATGGAACATGTCAGTTTCACAGGTTCTGCAGATGTGGATCAACGGTGTCTGCCATGTGGTTCCTGAATGGCTCACACATGGTTCTGGATAATTCAGGCGTGGATCTCACATGACTCATCTGGGACACTCTCACACGTGGTTCAGGCATAGCTCAGCCGTTGCTCACACTTGATGCAGGCATGCCACAGAACTGGCTCTCATGTCGCTGTCACATGAGACAGGATTTGGTCATGCATGGCTTACACATGGTTCAGGTGTGGCTCATGCATGATTGTGGTGTTGGTCACGTGTGGCTCACATGTGTTTTTGGCATGGGTTGCATGTGGCTCAGGCATGTCAGGCAAGTTGTGCCTGTGAGGCTGACACGTTCTTCAAGTGAGGCTGACCTGTGGTTCATGTGTGAGACACGATTCAGGTAGGTGGAAACGTCACCAAAGCCAGTACCATGTGTCAGCCAAATGGCAGCCAGTCTGTGGCACGCCTGCGTCACGTGTGAGCCATGGCTGTGCTATTTCTGAACCACGGGTTAGAGTTACCTCAAGCATATGTGACCCAGACAAGTCATGTGAGATCCACGCCTGAATTACACCCGAACAATGTGTGAGACTTGCAAGAAGCACATGGGACACTCCCTTGAACCACATCTGAAGAACCTGTGAAACACACATGTTCCATGCTTGAACCAAGCGTGAACCACAGGGGAGCCACTCATGAAACACAGCTGAGCCATGCATGAGCCACGTGGCAGCCATGACTGAGTATGTGTCAGACACGTTTCAGCAACCTCTAGTCACGTGGGAGCCACCCATGTACGGCAAGTGACTCATGTGTGATCACATTTCCGTCACAAATGGATACTGGGTGATGAATGCCTGAGTCACGTGTCAGCCACACTGCAGGCCTGTTTCACACATGCCAGAGTCACGTTTCAGCCACGCCTGAACCACCTGCCACCCATGCGTGCACCATGCACCAGCCACCCCTGAACCACAAGAAGGCCATGCATGAACCATGTGTGAACCACACCTGCGTGACGTGTCAGGCACGCCTGTGACACCTTTCCACCTCACCTGAGTCATGTGTCAGCCGTGCCTGAACAACGTGTGAACCACGCCTGTGTCAAGGCTCAGCCGTGCCACGTCAGGTGCCAGCCATGCCTGAACCAAGTGCCAGTCAGACTTGAAACACATGTCAGCCTCACTTGAAGCACATATCAGCCACACTGGCAGAAGTTGCCTGCCATGCATGACCCACGCGAAACCCATGCCGAAGACACATATGAGCCACGCATGACCAACACCACAGACATTCATGAGCCACACCTGAACCAGGCGTGGCTGAAACGTGACTCCGGCATGTGTGAAACAGCACTCCGGTGTGGCTTTCACATGCTTTAGGCATGGCTGACAAGTGACTCAGGCATTCATCGCCCAGTATCCATGTGTGGAAGACATGTGGACATGCAGGTGTGCCTCAGAAGTGGCTCCCATATGGCTGTCACATGATACAGGCTTTGGTCACGCGTGGCTCACGCATGGTCCAGGTGTGGCTCATGCATGGATGTGGTGTTGCTCAGGCGTGGCTCAAATGTGTTTGTGGCATTCTTTGCACGTGGTTCTGGCATGGCAGGAAAGTTGTGCCAGTGTGGCTCACATGTGCTTCAAGTGAGGCCGACCTGTGGTTCAAGTGTGACTGGCACTTGGTTCTGGCCTGGCTGGCACGTGACTTGGCATGGCTGAGCCTTGACACAGGCGTGGTTCACACGTTCAGGTGTGGCTGACACATGACAGGCGAGGAGGAAACGTGACACAGGCGTGCCTGACACGTCAGGAAGGTGTGGTTCACACATGGTTCATGCATGGCATGGCCTTCGTGTGGTTCAGGGGTGGCTGGTGCATGGTGCACGCATGGGCTACAGGTGGTTCAAGCGTGGCTGAAATGTGATGCCGGCATGTGTGAAACAGTACTCCTGTGTGGCTGACACGGGACTCAGGCATTCATCAGCCAGCATCCATGTGTGACGGAAAGGTGATCATGCAGGAGTCACATGCCGTACATGGGTGGCTCCCATGAGACTACGGGTTTCTGAAACATGGCTCCCACATACTAAGTCATGCAGGAGTCACATGCTGCAAATGGGTGGCTCCCACATGACTACAGGTTGCTGAAACGCGGCCCCCTCACACTCAGTCATGGCTGCTACGTGGCTGATGAATGGCTTAGCTGTGTTTCATGTGTGGCTCCCCTGTGTATCATCTGTGGGTCAAGCATGGAACATGTGTGTTTCACAGGTTCTACACATGTCGTTCAAGGGTGTCTCCCATGTGCTTCCTGCATGGCTCACACATGGTTCGGGTGTAATTCAGGTGTGGATCTCACACGACATGTCTGGGTCACATATGGTTGAGGTCATTCTCACACGTGTTTCAGGCATAGCTCAGCTATGTCTCACAAGGGATTCAGACTTCAGACGTGCCACAGAACTGGCTCCCATGTGGCTGACACATGATACAGGCTTTGTTCACGCATGGCTCACACATGGTTCAGGTGTGGCTCATGCATGTCTGTGGTGTTGTGGAGGAGTGGCTCACATGTGTTTGTGGCATGGGCGGCACGTGGTTCAGGCATGGCAGGCAAGTTGTGCCAGTGTGGCTGACACGTGCTTCAAGTGAGGCTGACCTGTGGTTCAAGTGTGACTGGCACTTCGTTCAGGCCTGGCTGGCACGTGACTTGGCGCGGCTGAGCCTTGACACAGGCGTGGTTCACACTTTGTTCAGGCGTGGCTGAGACATGACTCAGGTGAGCTGGAAACATGACACAGGCGTGCCTGTCACATCACCGAGGTGTGGTTCACACATGGTTCTGCATGGCCTTCGTGTGGTTCTGGGTTGGCTGGTGCATGGTGCACGCCTGGGTAGCAGGTGGTTCATGCGTGGCTGAAATGTGACTCTGTCATGTGTGAAACAGGACTCCTGTGTGGCTGACGCATGTGTTAGGCATGGCTGACACGTGACTCAGGCATTCATCGCCCAGTATCTCTTTGTGATGGAAATGTGCTCAAGCAGGAGTCACATGCCATACATGGGTGGCTCCCACCTGACTACAGGTTGCTGAAACGTGGCTCCCACATACTCAGTCATGGCTGCAATGTGGCTCACACATGGCTCAGCAGTGTCTCATGGGTGGCTCCCCTGTGGTTCCTGCGTGGTTCAACCATGGAACATGTCAGTTTCACAGGTTCTGCAGATGTGGATCAACGGTGTCTGCCATGTGGTTCCTGAATGGCTCACACATGGTTCTGGATAATTCAGGCGTGGATCTCACATGACTCATCTGGGACACTCTCACACGTGGTTCAGGCATAGCTCAGCCGTTGCTCACACTTGATGCAGGCATGCCACAGAACTGGCTCTCATGTCGCTGTCACATGAGACAGGATTTGGTCATGCATGGCTTACACATGGTTCAGGTGTGGCTCATGCATGATTGTGGTGTTGGTCACGTGTGGCTCACATGTGTTTTTGGCATGGGTTGCATGTGGCTCAGGCATGTCAGGCAAGTTGTGCCTGTGAGGCTGACACGTTCTTCAAGTGAGGCTGACCTGTGGTTCATGTGTGAGACACGATTCAGGTAGGTGGAAACGTCACCAAAGCCAGTACCATGTGTCAGCCAAATGGCAGCCAGTCTGTGGCACGCCTGCGTCACGTGTGAGCCATGGCTGTGCTATTTCTGAACCACGGGTTAGAGTTACCTCAAGCATATGTGACCCAGACAAGTCATGTGAGATCCACGCCTGAATTACACCCGAACAATGTGTGAGACTTGCAAGAAGCACATGGGACACTCCCTTGAACCACATCTGAAGAACCTGTGAAACACACATGTTCCATGCTTGAACCAAGCGTGAACCACAGGGGAGCCACTCATGAAACACAGCTGAGCCATGCATGAGCCACGTGGCAGCCATGACTGAGTATGTGTCAGACACGTTTCAGCAACCTCTAGTCACGTGGGAGCCACCCATGTACGGCAAGTGACTCATGTGTGATCACATTTCCGTCACAAATGGATACTGGGTGATGAATGCCTGAGTCACGTGTCAGCCACACTGCAGGCCTGTTTCACACATGCCAGAGTCACGTTTCAGCCACGCCTGAACCACCTGCCACCCATGCGTGCACCATGCACCAGCCACCCCTGAACCACAAGAAGGCCATGCATGAACCATGTGTGAACCACACCTGCGTGACGTGTCAGGCACGCCTGTGACACCTTTCCACCTCACCTGAGTCATGTGTCAGCCGTGCCTGAACAACGTGTGAACCACGCCTGTGTCAAGGCTCAGCCGTGCCACGTCAGGTGCCAGCCATGCCTGAACCAAGTGCCAGTCAGACTTGAAACACATGTCAGCCTCACTTGAAGCACATATCAGCCACACTGGCAGAAGTTGCCTGCCATGCATGACCCACGCGAAACCCATGCCGAAGACACATATGAGCCACGCATGACCAACACCACAGACATTCATGAGCCACACCTGAACCAGGCGTGGCTGAAACGTGACTCCGGCATGTGTGAAACAGCACTCCGGTGTGGCTTTCACATGCTTTAGGCATGGCTGACAAGTGACTCAGGCATTCATCGCCCAGTATCCATGTGTGGAAGACATGTGGACATGCAGGTGTGCCTCAGAAGTGGCTCCCATATGGCTGTCACATGATACAGGCTTTGGTCACGCGTGGCTCACGCATGGTCCAGGTGTGGCTCATGCATGGATGTGGTGTTGCTCAGGCGTGGCTCAAATGTGTTTGTGGCATTCTTTGCACGTGGTTCTGGCATGGCAGGAAAGTTGTGCCAGTGTGGCTCACATGTGCTTCAAGTGAGGCCGACCTGTGGTTCAAGTGTGACTGGCACTTGGTTCTGGCCTGGCTGGCACGTGACTTGGCATGGCTGAGCCTTGACACAGGCGTGGTTCACACGTTCAGGTGTGGCTGACACATGACAGGCGAGGAGGAAACGTGACACAGGCGTGCCTGACACGTCAGGAAGGTGTGGTTCACACATGGTTCATGCATGGCATGGCCTTCGTGTGGTTCAGGGGTGGCTGGTGCATGGTGCACGCATGGGCTACAGGTGGTTCAAGCGTGGCTGAAATGTGATGCCGGCATGTGTGAAACAGTACTCCTGTGTGGCTGACACGGGACTCAGGCATTCATCAGCCAGCATCCATGTGTGACGGAAAGGTGATCATGCAGGAGTCACATGCCGTACATGGGTGGCTCCCATGAGACTACGGGTTTCTGAAACATGGCTCCCACATACTAAGTCATGCAGGAGTCACATGCTGCAAATGGGTGGCTCCCACATGACTACAGGTTGCTGAAACGCGGCCCCCTCACACTCAGTCATGGCTGCTACGTGGCTGATGAATGGCTTAGCTGTGTTTCATGTGTGGCTCCCCTGTGTATCATCTGTGGGTCAAGCATGGAACATGTGTGTTTCACAGGTTCTACACATGTCGTTCAAGGGTGTCTCCCATGTGCTTCCTGCATGGCTCACACATGGTTCGGGTGTAATTCAGGTGTGGATCTCACACGACATGTCTGGGTCACATATGGTTGAGGTCATTCTCACACGTGTTTCAGGCATAGCTCAGCTATGTCTCACAAGGGATTCAGACTTCAGACGTGCCACAGAACTGGCTCCCATGTGGCTGACACATGATACAGGCTTTGTTCACGCATGGCTCACACATGGTTCAGGTGTGGCTCATGCATGTCTGTGGTGTTGTGGAGGAGTGGCTCACATGTGTTTGTGGCATGGGCGGCACGTGGTTCAGGCATGGCAGGCAAGTTGTGCCAGTGTGGCTGACACGTGCTTCAAGTGAGGCTGACCTGTGGTTCAAGTGTGACTGGCACTTCGTTCAGGCCTGGCTGGCACGTGACTTGGCGCGGCTGAGCCTTGACACAGGCGTGGTTCACACTTTGTTCAGGCGTGGCTGAGACATGACTCAGGTGAGCTGGAAACATGACACAGGCGTGCCTGTCACATCACCGAGGTGTGGTTCACACATGGTTCTGCATGGCCTTCGTGTGGTTCTGGGTTGGCTGGTGCATGGTGCACGCCTGGGTAGCAGGTGGTTCATGCGTGGCTGAAATGTGACTCTGTCATGTGTGAAACAGGACTCCTGTGTGGCTGACGCATGTGTTAGGCATGGCTGACACGTGACTCAGGCATTCATCGCCCAGTATCTCTTTGTGATGGAAATGTGCTCAAGCAGGAGTCACATGCCATACATGGGTGGCTCCCACCTGACTACAGGTTGCTGAAACGTGGCTCCCACATACTCAGTCATGGCTGCAATGTGGCTCACACATGGCTCAGCAGTGTCTCATGGGTGGCTCCCCTGTGGTTCCTGCGTGGTTCAACCATGGAACATGTCAGTTTCACAGGTTCTGCAGATGTGGATCAACGGTGTCTGCCATGTGGTTCCTGAATGGCTCACACATGGTTCTGGATAATTCAGGCGTGGATCTCACATGACTCATCTGGGACACTCTCACACGTGGTTCAGGCATAGCTCAGCCGTTGCTCACACTTGATGCAGGCATGCCACAGAACTGGCTCTCATGTCGCTGTCACATGAGACAGGATTTGGTCATGCATGGCTTACACATGGTTCAGGTGTGGCTCATGCATGATTGTGGTGTTGGTCATGTGTGGCTCACATGTGTTTTTGGCATGGGTTGCATGTGGCTCAGGCATGTCAGGCAAGTTGTGCCTGTGAGGCTGACACGTTCTTCAAGTGAGGCTGACCTGTGGTTCATGTGTGAGACATGATTCAGGTAGGTGGAAACGTCACCAAAGCCAGTACCATGTGTCAGCCAAATGGCAGCCAGTCTGTGGCACGCCTGCGTCACGTGTGAGCCATGGCTGTGCTATTTCTGAACCACGGGTTAGAGTTACCTCAAGCATATGTGACCCAGACAAGTCATGTGAGATCCACGCCTGAATTACACCCGAACAATGTGTGAGACTTGCAAGAAGCACATGGGACACTCCCTTGAACCACATCTGAAGAACCTGTGAAACACACATGTTCCATGCTTGAACCAAGCGTGAACCACAGGGGAGCCACTCATGAAACACAGCTGAGCCATGCATGAGCCACGTGGCAGCCATGACTGAGTATGTGTCAGACACGTTTCAGCAACCTCTAGTCACGTGGGAGCCACCCATGTACGGCAAGTGACTCATGTGTGATCACATTTCCGTCACAAATGGATACTGGGTGATGAATGCCTGAGTCACGTGTCAGCCACACCGCAGGCCTGTTTCACACATGCCAGAGTCACGTTTCAGCCACGCCTGAACCACCTGCCACCCATGCGTGCACCATGCACCAGCCACCCCTGAACCACAAGAAGGCCATGCATGAACCATGTGTGAACCACACCTGCGTGATGTGTCAGGCACTCCTGTGACACCTTTCCACCTCACCTGAGTCATGTGTCAGCCGTGCCTGAACAACGTGTGAACCACGCCTGTGTCAAGGCTCAGCCGTGCCACGTCAGGTGCCAGCCATGCCTGAACCAAGTGCCAGTCAGACTTGAAACACATGTCAGCCTCACTTGAAGCACATATCAGCCACACTGGCAGAAGTTGCCTGCCATGCATGACCCACGCGAAACCCATGCCGAAGACACATATGAGCCACGCATGACCAACACCACAGACATTCATGAGCCACACCTGAACCAGGCGTGGCTGAAACGTGACTCCGGCATGTGTGAAACAGCACTCCGGTGTGGCTTTCACATGCTTTAGGCATGGCTGACAAGTGACTCAGGCATTCATCGCCCAGTATCCATGTGTGGAAGACATGTGGACATGCAGGTGTGCCTCAGAAGTGGCTCCCATATGGCTGTCACATGATACAGGCTTTGGTCACGCGTGGCTCACGCATGGTCCAGGTGTGGCTCATGCATGGATGTGGTGTTGCTCAGGCGTGGCTCAAATGTGTTTGTGGCATTCTTTGCACGTGGTTCTGGCATGGCAGGCAAGTTGTGCCAGTGTGGCTGACACGTGCTTCAAGTGAGGCTGACCTGTGGTTCAAGTGTGACTGGCACTTCGTTCAGGCCTGGCTGGCACGTGACTTGGCTCGGCTGAGCCTTGACATAGGCGTGGTTCACACTTTGTTCAGGCGTGGCTGAGACATGACTCAGGTGAGCTGGAAACATGACACAGGCGTGCCTGTCACATCACCGAGGTGTGGTTCACACATGGTTCTGCATGGCCTTCGTGTGGTTCTGGGTTGGCTGGTGCATGGTGCACGCCTGGGTAGCAGGTGGTTCATGCGTGGCTGAAATGTGACTCTGTCATGTGTGAAACAGGACTCCTGTGTGGCTGACGCATGTGTTAGGCATGGCTGACACGTGACTCAGGCATTCATCGCCCAGTATCTCTTTGTGATGGAAATGTGCTCAAGCAGGAGTCACATGCCATACATGGGTGGCTCCCACCTGACTACAGGTTGCTGAAACGTGGCTCCCACATACTCAGTCATGGCTGCAATGTGGCTCACACATGGCTCAGCAGTGTCTCATGGGTGGCTCCCCTGTGGTTCCTGCGTGGTTCAACCATGGAACATGTCAGTTTCACAGGTTCTGCAGATGTGGATCAACGGTGTCTGCCATGTGGTTCCTGAATGGCTCACACATGGTTCTGGATAATTCAGGCGTGGATCTCACATGACTCATCTGGGACACTCTCACACGTGGTTCAGGCATAGCTCAGCCATTGCTCACACTTGATGCAGGCATGCCACAGAACTGGCTCTCATGTCGCTGTCACATGAGACAGGATTTGGTCATGCATGGCTTACACATGGTTCAGGTGTGGCTCATGCATGATTGTGGTGTTGGTCACGTGTGGCTCACATGTGTTTTTGGCATGGGTTGCATGTGGCTCAGGCATGTCAGGCAAGTTGTGCCTGTGAGGCTCACACGTTCTTCAAGTGAGGCTGACCTGTGGTTCATGTGTGAGACACGATTCAGGTAGGTGGAAACGACACCAAAGCCAGTACCATGTGTCAGCCAAATGGCAGCCAGTCTGTGGCACGCCTGCGTCACGTGTGAGCCATGGCTGTGCTATGCCTGAACCACGGGTTAGAGTTACCTCAACCATATGTGACCCAGACAAGTCATGTGAGATCCACGCCTGAATTACACCCGAACCATGTGTGAGACTTGCAAGAAGCACATGGGAGACTCCCTTGAACCACATCTGAAGAACCTGTGAAACACACATGTTCCATGCTTGAACCACGCATGAACCACAGGGGAGCCACCCATGTAACACAGCTGAGCCATGCGTGAGCCAGGTGTCAGCCATGACTGAGTATGAGGGAGACACGTTTCAGCAACCTGTAGTCACGTGGGAGCCACCCATAGATGGCATGTGACTCCTGCGTGATCACATTTCCGTCACACATGGATACTGGGCGATGAATGCCTGAGTCACGTGTCAGCCATGCCTGACACATGTGTCAGCCACACAGGAATCCTGTTTCACACATGCTGGAGTCAAATTTCAGCTACGCATGAACGACCTCCCACCCATGCGTGCACCATGCAGCAGCCACCCCTGAACCACAAGAAGGCCACGGATGAACCATGTGTGAACCACACCTGCGTGATGTGTCAGGCACGCCTGTGTCACGTTTCCACCTCACCGGAGTCATGTGTCAGCCACGCCTGAACAACGTGTCTACCACGCCTGTGTCATGGCTCAGCTGTGCCAAGTCTCGTGCCATCCAGGATTGAACGAAGTGCCAGTCACACTTGAACCACAGGTCAGCCTCACTTGAAGCACGTGTCAGCCACACTGGCTCAACTTCACTGCCATGCCTGAACCACGTGTCACCCATGCCAAAAACACATGTGAGCCATGCCTGACCAACACCACAGACATGCATGAGCCACACCTGAACCATGTGTGAGCCATGAGTGACCAAAGCCTGTATCATGTGTCAGCCACATGGGAGCCATTTCTGTGGCACGCCTTCATCACGTGTGAGCCAATGCTGAGCTATGCCTGAACCACGTGTGAGAGTGTCCTCAACCATATGTGACCCACACGAGTCGTGTGAGATGCACGCCTGAATTACACCCGAACCATGTGTGAGACATGCAGGAACCACATGGGAGACACCCTTGAACCACATCTGAGGAACCTGTGAAACACACTTTTCCATGCTTGAACCACGCAGGAACCACAGGGGAGCCACCCATGGAACACAGCTGAGCCATGCGTGAGCCACGTGGCAGCCATGACTGAGTATTTGGGAGTCAAGTTTCAGCAACCTGTAGTCACGTAGGAGCCACCCATGTTCGTCATGTGACACCTGTGTGATCACATTTCTGTCACACATGGATACTGGGCGATGAATGCCTGAGTCACGTGTCAGCCATGCCTGACACATGTGTCAGCCACACTAGAGTCCTGTTTCACACATGCCGGAGTCTCATTTCAGCCACGCCTGAACCACCTGCCACCCATGCATGCACCCTGGACCAGTCACCCCTGAAGCACACGAAGGCCATGCATGAACCATGTGTGAGCCACACCTGCGTGATGTGTCAGGCACGCCTGTGTCACGTTTCCACCTCACCTGTGTCACGTGTCAGCCACACCTGAACAACGTGTGAACCTCGCCTGTGTCAAGGCTCAGCCACGCCAAGTCACGTGCCAGCCAGGGCTGAACCAAGTGCCAGTCACACTTGAACCACAGGTCAGCCTCACTTGAAGCACGTGTCAGCCACACTGGCACAACTTGCCTGCCATGCCTGCACCACGTGCCACCCATGCCAAAAACACATGTGAGCCACGCCTGACCAACACCACAGACATGCATGAGCCACACCTGAAGCATGTGTGAGCCTTGCTTGACCAAGGCCTGTATCATGTGTCATCTGCATGGGAGCCAGTTCTGTGGCACGCCTGATCACGTGTGAGCCATGGCTGAGCTATGCCTGAACCACGTGTGAGAGTGTCCTCAACCATATGTGACCCAGACGAGTCGTGTGAGATTCACGCCTGAATTACACCCAAACCATGTGTTAGCCATGCAGGAACCACGTGGGAGACACCCTTGAACCACATCTGAAGAACCTGTGAAACACACATGTTCCATGCTTGAACCAAGCATGAACCACAGGGGAGCCACTCATGAAACACAGCTGAGCCATGCATGAGCCACGTGGCAGCCATGACTGAGTATGTGTCAGACACGTTTCAGCAACCTCTAGTCACGTGGGAGCCACCCATGTACCGCAAGTGACTCATGCGTGATCACATTTCCGTCACAAATGGATACTGGGTGATGAATGCCTGAGTCACGTGTCAGCCACACCGCAGGCCTGTTTCACACATGCCAGAGTCACGTTTCAGCCACGCCTGAACCACCTGCCACCCATGCGTGCACCATGCACCAGCCACCCCTGAACCACAAGAAGGCCATGCATGAACCATGTGTGAACCACACCTGCGTGACGTGTCAGGCACGCCTGTGTCACCTTTCCACCTCACCTGAGTCATGTGTCAGCCGTGCCTGAACAACGTGTGAACCACGCCTGTGTCAAGGCTCAGCCGTGCCACATCAGGTGCCAGCCATGCCTGAACCAAGTGCCAGTCAGTCTTGAAACACATGTCAGCCTCACTTGAAGCACGTGTCAGACACACTGGCAGAAGTTGCCTGCCATGCATGACCCACGTGCAACCCATGCCGAAGACACATATGAGCCACGCATGACCAACACCACAGACATTCATGAGCCACACCTGAACCAGGCGTGGCTGAAACGTGACTCCGGTATGAGTGAAACAGCACTCCGGTGTGGCTTTCACATGTTTTAGGCATGGCTGACAGGTGACTCAGGCATTCATCGCCCAGTATCCATGTGTGGAAGACATGTGGACATGCAGGTGTGCCTCAGAAGTGGCTCCCATATGGCTGTCACATGATACAGGCTTTGGTCACGTGTGGCTCACACATGGTTCAGGTGTGGCTCATGCACGGATGTGGTGTTGCTCAGGCGTGGCTCACATGTGTTTGTGGCATTGTTTGCACGTGGTTCTGGCATGGCAGGAAAGTTGTGCCAGTGTGGCTCACATGTGCTTCAAGTGAGGCCGACCTGTGGTTCAAGTGTGACTGGCACTTGGTTCTGGCCTGGCTGGCACGTGACTTGGCATGGCTGAGCCTTGACACAGGCGTGGTTCACACGTTCAGGTGTGGCTGACACATGACAGGCGAGGAGGAAACGTGACACAGGCGTGCCTGACACGTCAGGAAGGTGTGGTTCACACATGGTTCATGCATGGCATGGCCTTCGTGTGGTTCAGGGGTGGCTGGTGCATGGTGCACGCATGGGCTACAGGTGGTTCAAGCGTGGCTGAAATGTGATGCCGGCATGTGTGAAACAGTACTCCTGTGTGGCTGACACGGGACTCAGGCATTCATCAGCCAGCATCCATGTGTGATGGAAAGGTGATCATGCAGGAGTCACATGCCGTACATGGGTGGCTCCCATGAGACTACGGGTTTCTGAAACATGGCTCCCACATACTAAGTCATGCAGGAGTCACATGCTGCAAATGGGTGGCTCCCACATGACTACAGGTTGCTGAAACGCGGCCCCCTCACACTCAGTCATGGCTGCTACGTGGCTGATGAATGGCTTAGCTGTGTTTCATGTGTGGCTCCCCTGTGTATCATCTGTGGGTCAAGCATGGAACATGTGTGTTTCACAGGTTCTACACATGTCGTTCAAGGGTGTCTCCCATGTGCTTCCTGCATGGCTCACACATGGTTCGGGTGTAATTCAGGTGTGGATCTCACACGACATGTCTGGGTCACATATGGTTGAGGTCATTCTCACACGTGTTTCAGGCATAGCTCAGCTATGTCTCACAAGGGATTCAGACTTCAGACGTGCCACAGAACTGGCTCCCATGTGGCTGACACATGATACAGGCTTTGTTCACGCATGGCTCACACATGGTTCAGGTGTGGCTCATGCATGTCTGTGGTGTTGTGGAGGAGTGGCTCACATGTGTTTGTGGCATGGGCGGCACGTGGTTCAGGCATGGCAGGCAAGTTGTGCCAGTGTGGCTGACACGTGCTTCAAGTGAGGCTGACCTGTGGTTCAAGTGTGACTGGCACTTCGTTCAGGCCTGGCTGGCACGTGACTTGGCGCGGCTGAGCCTTGACACAGGCGTGGTTCACACTTTGTTCAGGCGTGGCTGAGACATGACTCAGGTGAGCTGGAAACATGACACAGGCGTGCCTGTCACATCACCGAGGTGTGGTTCACACATGGTTCTGCATGGCCTTCGTGTGGTTCTGGGTTGGCTGGTGCATGGTGCACGCCTGGGTAGCAGGTGGTTCATGCGTGGCTGAAATGTGACTCTGTCATGTGTGAAACAGGACTCCTGTGTGGCTGACGCATGTGTTAGGCATGGCTGACACGTGACTCAGGCATTCATCGCCCAGTATCTCTTTGTGATGGAAATGTGCTCAAGCAGGAGTCACATGCCATACATGGGTGGCTCCCACCTGACTACAGGTTGCTGAAACGTGGCTCCCACATACTCAGTCATGGCTGCAATGTGGCTCACACATGGCTCAGCAGTGTCTCATGGGTGGCTCCCCTGTGGTTCCTGCGTGGTTCAACCATGGAACATGTCAGTTTCACAGGTTCTGCAGATGTGGATCAACGGTGTCTGCCATGTGGTTCCTGAATGGCTCACACATGGTTCTGGATAATTCAGGCGTGGATCTCACATGACTCATCTGGGACACTCTCACACGTGGTTCAGGCATAGCTCAGCCGTTGCTCACACTTGATGCAGGCATGCCACAGAACTGGCTCTCATGTCGCTGTCACATGAGACAGGATTTGGTCATGCATGGCTTACACATGGTTCAGGTGTGGCTCATGCATGATTGTGGTGTTGGTCACGTGTGGCTCACATGTGTTTTTGGCATGGGTTGCATGTGGCTCAGGCATGTCAGGCAAGTTGTGCCTGTGAGGCTGACACGTTCTTCAAGTGAGGCTGACCTGTGGTTCATGTGTGAGACACGATTCAGGTAGGTGGAAACGTCACCAAAGCCAGTACCATGTGTCAGCCAAATGGCAGCCAGTCTGTGGCACGCCTGCGTCACGTGTGAGCCATGGCTGTGCTATTTCTGAACCACGGGTTAGAGTTACCTCAAGCATATGTGACCCAGACAAGTCATGTGAGATCCACGCCTGAATTACACCCGAACAATGTGTGAGACTTGCAAGAAGCACATGGGACACTCCCTTGAACCACATCTGAAGAACCTGTGAAACACACATGTTCCATGCTTGAACCAAGCGTGAACCACAGGGGAGCCACTCATGAAACACAGCTGAGCCATGCATGAGCCACGTGGCAGCCATGACTGAGTATGTGTCAGACACGTTTCAGCAACCTCTAGTCACGTGGGAGCCACCCATGTACGGCAAGTGACTCATGTGTGATCACATTTCCGTCACAAATGGATACTGGGTGATGAATGCCTGAGTCACGTGTCAGCCACACTGCAGGCCTGTTTCACACATGCCAGAGTCACGTTTCAGCCACGCCTGAACCACCTGCCACCCATGCGTGCACCATGCACCAGCCACCCCTGAACCACAAGAAGGCCATGCATGAACCATGTGTGAACCACACCTGCGTGACGTGTCAGGCACGCCTGTGACACCTTTCCACCTCACCTGAGTCATGTGTCAGCCGTGCCTGAACAACGTGTGAACCACGCCTGTGTCAAGGCTCAGCCGTGCCACGTCAGGTGCCAGCCATGCCTGAACCAAGTGCCAGTCAGACTTGAAACACATGTCAGCCTCACTTGAAGCACATATCAGCCACACTGGCAGAAGTTGCCTGCCATGCATGACCCACGCGAAACCCATGCCGAAGACACATATGAGCCACGCATGACCAACACCACAGACATTCATGAGCCACACCTGAACCAGGCGTGGCTGAAACGTGACTCCGGCATGTGTGAAACAGCACTCCGGTGTGGCTTTCACATGCTTTAGGCATGGCTGACAAGTGACTCAGGCATTCATCGCCCAGTATCCATGTGTGGAAGACATGTGGACATGCAGGTGTGCCTCAGAAGTGGCTCCCATATGGCTGTCACATGATACAGGCTTTGGTCACGCGTGGCTCACGCATGGTCCAGGTGTGGCTCATGCATGGATGTGGTGTTGCTCAGGCGTGGCTCAAATGTGTTTGTGGCATTCTTTGCACGTGGTTCTGGCATGGCAGGAAAGTTGTGCCAGTGTGGCTCACATGTGCTTCAAGTGAGGCCGACCTGTGGTTCAAGTGTGACTGGCACTTGGTTCTGGCCTGGCTGGCACGTGACTTGGCATGGCTGAGCCTTGACACAGGCGTGGTTCACACGTTCAGGTGTGGCTGACACATGACAGGCGAGGAGGAAACGTGACACAGGCGTGCCTGACACGTCAGGAAGGTGTGGTTCACACATGGTTCATGCATGGCATGGCCTTCGTGTGGTTCAGGGGTGGCTGGTGCATGGTGCACGCATGGGCTACAGGTGGTTCAAGCGTGGCTGAAATGTGATGCCGGCATGTGTGAAACAGTACTCCTGTGTGGCTGACACGGGACTCAGGCATTCATCAGCCAGCATCCATGTGTGACGGAAAGGTGATCATGCAGGAGTCACATGCCGTACATGGGTGGCTCCCATGAGACTACGGGTTTCTGAAACATGGCTCCCACATACTAAGTCATGCAGGAGTCACATGCTGCAAATGGGTGGCTCCCACATGACTACAGGTTGCTGAAACGCGGCCCCCTCACACTCAGTCATGGCTGCTACGTGGCTGATGAATGGCTTAGCTGTGTTTCATGTGTGGCTCCCCTGTGTATCATCTGTGGGTCAAGCATGGAACATGTGTGTTTCACAGGTTCTACACATGTCGTTCAAGGGTGTCTCCCATGTGCTTCCTGCATGGCTCACACATGGTTCGGGTGTAATTCAGGTGTGGATCTCACACGACATGTCTGGGTCACATATGGTTGAGGTCATTCTCACACGTGTTTCAGGCATAGCTCAGCTATGTCTCACAAGGGATTCAGACTTCAGACGTGCCACAGAACTGGCTCCCATGTGGCTGACACATGATACAGGCTTTGTTCACGCATGGCTCACACATGGTTCAGGTGTGGCTCATGCATGTCTGTGGTGTTGTGGAGGAGTGGCTCACATGTGTTTGTGGCATGGGCGGCACGTGGTTCAGGCATGGCAGGCAAGTTGTGCCAGTGTGGCTGACACGTGCTTCAAGTGAGGCTGACCTGTGGTTCAAGTGTGACTGGCACTTCGTTCAGGCCTGGCTGGCACGTGACTTGGCGCGGCTGAGCCTTGACACAGGCGTGGTTCACACTTTGTTCAGGCGTGGCTGAGACATGACTCAGGTGAGCTGGAAACATGACACAGGCGTGCCTGTCACATCACCGAGGTGTGGTTCACACATGGTTCTGCATGGCCTTCGTGTGGTTCTGGGTTGGCTGGTGCATGGTGCACGCCTGGGTAGCAGGTGGTTCATGCGTGGCTGAAATGTGACTCTGTCATGTGTGAAACAGGACTCCTGTGTGGCTGACGCATGTGTTAGGCATGGCTGACACGTGACTCAGGCATTCATCGCCCAGTATCTCTTTGTGATGGAAATGTGCTCAAGCAGGAGTCACATGCCATACATGGGTGGCTCCCACCTGACTACAGGTTGCTGAAACGTGGCTCCCACATACTCAGTCATGGCTGCAATGTGGCTCACACATGGCTCAGCAGTGTCTCATGGGTGGCTCCCCTGTGGTTCCTGCGTGGTTCAACCATGGAACATGTCAGTTTCACAGGTTCTGCAGATGTGGATCAACGGTGTCTGCCATGTGGTTCCTGAATGGCTCACACATGGTTCTGGATAATTCAGGCGTGGATCTCACATGACTCATCTGGGACACTCTCACACGTGGTTCAGGCATAGCTCAGCCGTTGCTCACACTTGATGCAGGCATGCCACAGAACTGGCTCTCATGTCGCTGTCACATGAGACAGGATTTGGTCATGCATGGCTTACACATGGTTCAGGTGTGGCTCATGCATGATTGTGGTGTTGGTCATGTGTGGCTCACATGTGTTTTTGGCATGGGTTGCATGTGGCTCAGGCATGTCAGGCAAGTTGTGCCTGTGAGGCTGACACGTTCTTCAAGTGAGGCTGACCTGTGGTTCATGTGTGAGACACGATTCAGGTAGGTGGAAACGTCACCAAAGCCAGTACCATGTGTCAGCCAAATGGCAGCCAGTCTGTGGCACGCCTGCGTCACGTGTGAGCCATGGCTGTGCTATTTCTGAACCACGGGTTAGAGTTACCTCAAGCATATGTGACCCAGACAAGTCATGTGAGATCCACGCCTGAATTACACCCGAACAATGTGTGAGACTTGCAAGAAGCACATGGGACACTCCCTTGAACCACATCTGAAGAACCTGTGAAACACACATGTTCCATGCTTGAACCAAGCGTGAACCACAGGGGAGCCACTCATGAAACACAGCTGAGCCATGCATGAGCCACGTGGCAGCCATGACTGAGTATGTGTCAGACACGTTTCAGCAACCTCTAGTCACGTGGGAGCCACCCATGTACGGCAAGTGACTCATGTGTGATCACATTTCCGTCACAAATGGATACTGGGTGATGAATGCCTGAGTCACGTGTCAGCCACACCGCAGGCCTGTTTCACACATGCCAGAGTCACGTTTCAGCCACGCCTGAACCACCTGCCACCCATGCGTGCACCATGCACCAGCCACCCCTGAACCACAAGAAGGCCATGCATGAACCATGTGTGAACCACACCTGCGTGATGTGTCAGGCACTCCTGTGACACCTTTCCACCTCACCTGAGTCATGTGTCAGCCGTGCCTGAACAACGTGTGAACCACGCCTGTGTCAAGGCTCAGCCGTGCCACGTCAGGTGCCAGCCATGCCTGAACCAAGTGCCAGTCAGACTTGAAACACATGTCAGCCTCACTTGAAGCACATATCAGCCACACTGGCAGAAGTTGCCTGCCATGCATGACCCACGCGAAACCCATGCCGAAGACACATATGAGCCACGCATGACCAACACCACAGACATTCATGAGCCACACCTGAACCAGGCGTGGCTGAAACGTGACTCCGGCATGTGTGAAACAGCACTCCGGTGTGGCTTTCACATGCTTTAGGCATGGCTGACAAGTGACTCAGGCATTCATCGCCCAGTATCCATGTGTGGAAGACATGTGGACATGCAGGTGTGCCTCAGAAGTGGCTCCCATATGGCTGTCACATGATACAGGCTTTGGTCACGCGTGGCTCACGCATGGTCCAGGTGTGGCTCATGCATGGATGTGGTGTTGCTCAGGCGTGGCTCAAATGTGTTTGTGGCATTCTTTGCACGTGGTTCTGGCATGGCAGGCAAGTTGTGCCAGTGTGGCTGACACGTGCTTCAAGTGAGGCTGACCTGTGGTTCAAGTGTGACTGGCACTTCGTTCAGGCCTGGCTGGCACGTGACTTGGCTCGGCTGAGCCTTGACATAGGCGTGGTTCACACTTTGTTCAGGCGTGGCTGAGACATGACTCAGGTGAGCTGGAAACATGACACAGGCATGCCTGTCACATCACCGAGGTGTGGTTCACACATGGTTCTGCATGGCCTTCGTGTGGTTCTGGGTTGGCTGGTGCATGGTGCACGCCTGGGTAGCAGGTGGTTCATGCGTGGCTGAAATGTGACTCTGTCATGTGTGAAACAGGACTCCTGTGTGGCTGACGCATGTGTTAGGCATGGCTGACACGTGACTCAGGCATTCATCGCCCAGTATCTCTTTGTGATGGAAATGTGCTCAAGCAGGAGTCACATGCCATACATGGGTGGCTCCCACCTGACTACAGGTTGCTGAAACGTGGCTCCCACATACTCAGTCATGGCTGCAATGTGGCTCACACATGGCTCAGCAGTGTCTCATGGGTGGCTCCCCTGTGGTTCCTGCGTGGTTCAACCATGGAACATGTCAGTTTCACAGGTTCTGCAGATGTGGATCAACGGTGTCTGCCATGTGGTTCCTGAATGGCTCACACATGGTTCTGGATAATTCAGGCGTGGATCTCACATGACTCATCTGGGACACTCTCACACGTGGTTCAGGCATAGCTCAGCCGTTGCTCACACTTGATGCAGGCATGCCACAGAACTGGCTCTCATGTCGCTGTCACATGAGACAGGATTTGGTCATGCATGGCTTACACATGGTTCAGGTGTGGCTCATGCATGATTGTGGTGTTGGTCACGTGTGGCTCACATGTGTTTTTGGCATGGGTTGCATGTGGCTCAGGCATGTCAGGCAAGTTGTGCCTGTGAGGCTCACACGTTCTTCAAGTGAGGCTGACCTGTGGTTCATGTGTGAGACACGATTCAGGTAGGTGGAAACGACACCAAAGCCAGTACCATGTGTCAGCCAAATGGCAGCCAGTCTGTGGCACGCCTGCGTCACGTGTGAGCCATGGCTGTGCTATGCCTGAACCACGGGTTAGAGTTACCTCAACCATATGTGACCCAGACAAGTCATGTGAGATCCACGCCTGAATTACACCCGAACCATGTGTGAGACTTGCAAGAAGCACATGGGAGACTCCCTTGAACCACATCTGAAGAACCTGTGAAACACACATGTTCCATGCTTGAACCACGCATGAACCACAGGGGAGCCACCCATGTAACACAGCTGAGCCATGCGTGAGCCAGGTGTCAGCCATGACTGAGTATGAGGGAGACACGTTTCAGCAACCTGTAGTCACGTGGGAGCCACCCATAGATGGCATGTGACTCCTGCGTGATCACATTTCCGTCACACATGGATACTGGGCGATGAATGCCTGAGTCACGTGTCAGCCATGCCTGACACATGTGTCAGCCACACAGGAATCCTGTTTCACACATGCTGGAGTCAAATTTCAGCTACGCATGAACGACCTCCCACCCATGCGTGCACCATGCAGCAGCCACCCCTGAACCACAAGAAGGCCACGGATGAACCATGTGTGAACCACACCTGCGTGATGTGTCAGGCACGCCTGTGTCACGTTTCCACCTCACCGGAGTCATGTGTCAGCCACGCCTGAACAACGTGTCTACCACGCCTGTGTCATGGCTCAGCTGTGCCAAGTCTCGTGCCATCCAGGATTGAACGAAGTGCCAGTCACACTTGAACCACAGGTCAGCCTCACTTGAAGCACGTGTCAGCCACACTGGCTCAACTTCACTGCCATGCCTGAACCACGTGTCACCCATGCCAAAAACACATGTGAGCCATGCCTGACCAACACCACAGACATGCATGAGCCACACCTGAACCATGTGTGAGCCATGAGTGACCAAAGCCTGTATCATGTGTCAGCCACATGGGAGCCATTTCTGTGGCACGCCTTCATCACGTGTGAGCCAATGCTGAGCTATGCCTGAACCACGTGTGAGAGTGTCCTCAACCATATGTGACCCACACGAGTCGTGTGAGATGCACGCCTGAATTACACCCGAACCATGTGTGAGACATGCAGGAACCACATGGGAGACACCCTTGAACCACATCTGAGGAACCTGTGAAACACACTTTTCCATGCTTGAACCACGCAGGAACCACAGGGGAGCCACCCATGGAACACAGCTGAGCCATGCGTGAGCCACGTGGCAGCCATGACTGAGTATTTGGGAGTCAAGTTTCAGCAACCTGTAGTCACGTAGGAGCCACCCATGTTCGTCATGTGACACCTGTGTGATCACATTTCTGTCACACATGGATACTGGGCGATGAATGCCTGAGTCACGTGTCAGCCATGCCTGACACATGTGTCAGCCACACTAGAGTCCTGTTTCACACATGCCGGAGTCTCATTTCAGCCACGCCTGAACCACCTGCCACCCATGCATGCACCCTGGACCAGTCACCCCTGAAGCACACGAAGGCCATGCATGAACCATGTGTGAGCCACACCTGCGTGATGTGTCAGGCACGCCTGTGTCACGTTTCCACCTCACCTGTGTCACGTGTCAGCCACACCTGAACAACGTGTGAACCTCGCCTGTGTCAAGGCTCAGCCACGCCAAGTCACGTGCCAGCCAGGGCTGAACCAAGTGCCAGTCACACTTGAACCACAGGTCAGCCTCACTTGAAGCACGTGTCAGCCACACTGGCACAACTTGCCTGCCATGCCTGCACCACGTGCCACCCATGCCAAAAACACATGTGAGCCACGCCTGACCAACACCACAGACATGCATGAGCCACACCTGAAGCATGTGTGAGCCTTGCTTGACCAAGGCCTGTATCATGTGTCATCTGCATGGGAGCCAGATCTGTGGCACGCCTGCATCACGTGTGAGCCATGGCTGAGCTATGCCTGAACCACGTGTGAGAGTGTCCTCAACCATATGTGACCCAGACGAGTCGTGTGAGATTCACGCCTGAATTACACCCAAACCATGTGTTAGCCATGCAGGAACCACGTGGGAGACACCCTTGAACCACATCTGAAGAACCTGTGAAACACACATGTTCCATGCTTGCACCAAGCATGAACCACAGGGGAGCCACTCATGAAACACAGCTGAGCCATGCATGAGCCACGTGGCAGCCATGACTGAGTATGTGTCAGACACGTTTCAGCAACCTCTAGTCACGTGGGAGCCACCCATGTACGGCAAGTGACTCATGCGTGATCACATTTCCGTCACAAATGGATACTGGGTGATGAATGCCTGAGTCACGTGTCAGCCACACCGCAGGCCTGTTTCACACATGCCAGAGTCACGTTTCAGCCACGCCTGAACCACCTGCCACCCATGCGTGCACCATGCACCAGCCACCCCTGAACCACAAGAAGGCCATGCATGAACCATGTGTGAACCACACCTGCGTGACGTGTCAGGCACGCCTGTGTCACCTTTCCACCTCACCTGAGTCATGTGTCAGCCGTGCCTGAACAACGTGTGAACCACGCCTGTGTCAAGGCTCAGCCGTGCCACATCAGGTGCCAGCCATGCCTGAACCAAGTGCCAGTCAGTCTTGAAACACATGTCAGCCTCACTTGAAGCATGTGTCAGCCACACTGGCAGAAGTTGCCTGCCATGCATGACCCACGTGCAACCCATGCCGAAGACACATATGAGCCACGCATGACCAACACCACAGACATTCATGAGCCACACCTGAACCAGACGTGGCTGAAACGTGACTCCGGTATGAGTGAAACAGCACTCCGGTGTGGCTTTCACATGTTTTAGGCATGGCTGACAGGTGACTCAGGCATTCATCGCCCAGTATCCATGTGTGGAAGACATGTGGACATGCAGGTGTGCCTCAGAAGTGGCTCCCATATGGCTGTCACATGATACAGGCTTTGGTCACGTGTGGCTCACACATGGTTCAGGTGTGGCTCATGCACGGATGTGGTGTTGCTCAGGCGTGGCTCACATGTGTTTGTGGCATTGTTTGCACGTGGTTCTGGCATGGCAGGAAAGTTGTGCCAGTGTGGCTCACATGTGCTTCAAGTGAGGCCGACCTGTGGTTCAAGTGTGACTGGCACTTGGTTCTGGCCTGGCTGGCACGTGACTTGGCATGGCTGAGCCTTGACACAGGCGTGGTTCACACGTTCAGGTGTGGCTGACACATGACAGGCGAGGAGGAAACGTGACACAGGCGTGCCTGACACGTCAGGAAGGTGTGGTTCACACATGGTTCATGCATGGCATGGCCTTCGTGTGGTTCAGGGGTGGCTGGTGCATGGTGCACGCATGGGCTACAGGTGGTTCAAGCGTGGCTGAAATGTGATGCCGGCATGTGTGAAACAGTACTCCTGTGTGGCTGACACGGGACTCAGGCATTCATCAGCCAGCATCCATGTGTGACGGAAAGGTGATCATGCAGGAGTCACATGCCGTACATGGGTGGCTCCCATGAGACTACGGGTTTCTGAAACATGGCTCCCACATACTAAGTCATGCAGGAGTCACATGCTGCAAATGGGTGGCTCCCACATGACTACAGGTTGCTGAAACGCGGCCCCCTCACACTCAGTCATGGCTGCTACGTGGCTGATGAATGGCTTAGCTGTGTTTCATGTGTGGCTCCCCTGTGTATCATCTGTGGGTCAAGCATGGAACATGTGTGTTTCACAGGTTCTACACATGTCGTTCAAGGGTGTCTCCCATGTGCTTCCTGCATGGCTCACACATGGTTCGGGTGTAATTCAGGTGTGGATCTCACACGACATGTCTGGGTCACATATGGTTGAGGTCATTCTCACACGTGTTTCAGGCATAGCTCAGCTATGTCTCACAAGGGATTCAGACTTCAGACGTGCCACAGAACTGGCTCCCATGTGGCTGACACATGATACAGGCTTTGTTCACGCATGGCTCACACATGGTTCAGGTGTGGCTCATGCATGTCTGTGGTGTTGTGGAGGAGTGGCTCACATGTGTTTGTGGCATGGGCGGCACGTGGTTCAGGCATGGCAGGCAAGTTGTGCCAGTGTGGCTGACACGTGCTTCAAGTGAGGCTGACCTGTGGTTCAAGTGTGACTGGCACTTCGTTCAGGCCTGGCTGGCACGTGACTTGGCGCGGCTGAGCCTTGACACAGGCGTGGTTCACACTTTGTTCAGGCGTGGCTGAGACATGACTCAGGTGAGCTGGAAACATGACACAGGCGTGCCTGTCACATCACCGAGGTGTGGTTCACACATGGTTCTGCATGGCCTTCGTGTGGTTCTGGGTTGGCTGGTGCATGGTGCACGCCTGGGTAGCAGGTGGTTCATGCGTGGCTGAAATGTGACTCTGTCATGTGTGAAACAGGACTCCTGTGTGGCTGACGCATGTGTTAGGCATGGCTGACACGTGACTCAGGCATTCATCGCCCAGTATCTCTTTGTGATGGAAATGTGCTCAAGCAGGAGTCACATGCCATACATGGGTGGCTCCCACCTGACTACAGGTTGCTGAAACGTGGCTCCCACATACTCAGTCATGGCTGCAATGTGGCTCACACATGGCTCAGCAGTGTCTCATGGGTGGCTCCCCTGTGGTTCCTGCGTGGTTCAACCATGGAACATGTCAGTTTCACAGGTTCTGCAGATGTGGATCAACGGTGTCTGCCATGTGGTTCCTGAATGGCTCACACATGGTTCTGGATAATTCAGGCGTGGATCTCACATGACTCATCTGGGACACTCTCACACGTGGTTCAGGCATAGCTCAGCCGTTGCTCACACTTGATGCAGGCATGCCACAGAACTGGCTCTCATGTCGCTGTCACATGAGACAGGATTTGGTCATGCATGGCTTACACATGGTTCAGGTGTGGCTCATGCATGATTGTGGTGTTGGTCACGTGTGGCTCACATGTGTTTTTGGCATGGGTTGCATGTGGCTCAGGCATGTCAGGCAAGTTGTGCCTGTGAGGCTGACACGTTCTTCAAGTGAGGCTGACCTGTGGTTCATGTGTGAGACACGATTCAGGTAGGTGGAAACGTCACCAAAGCCAGTACCATGTGTCAGCCAAATGGCAGCCAGTCTGTGGCACGCCTGCGTCACGTGTGAGCCATGGCTGTGCTATTTCTGAACCACGGGTTAGAGTTACCTCAAGCATATGTGACCCAGACAAGTCATGTGAGATCCACGCCTGAATTACACCCGAACAATGTGTGAGACTTGCAAGAAGCACATGGGACACTCCCTTGAACCACATCTGAAGAACCTGTGAAACACACATGTTCCATGCTTGAACCAAGCGTGAACCACAGGGGAGCCACTCATGAAACACAGCTGAGCCATGCATGAGCCACGTGGCAGCCATGACTGAGTATGTGTCAGACACGTTTCAGCAACCTCTAGTCACGTGGGAGCCACCCATGTACGGCAAGTGACTCATGTGTGATCACATTTCCGTCACAAATGGATACTGGGTGATGAATGCCTGAGTCACGTGTCAGCCACACTGCAGGCCTGTTTCACACATGCCAGAGTCACGTTTCAGCCACGCCTGAACCACCTGCCACCCATGCGTGCACCATGCACCAGCCACCCCTGAACCACAAGAAGGCCATGCATGAACCATGTGTGAACCACACCTGCGTGACGTGTCAGGCACGCCTGTGACACCTTTCCACCTCACCTGAGTCATGTGTCAGCCGTGCCTGAACAACGTGTGAACCACGCCTGTGTCAAGGCTCAGCCGTGCCATGTCAGGTGCCAGCCATGCCTGAACCAAGTGCCAGTCAGACTTGAAACACATGTCAGCCTCACTTGAAGCACATATCAGCCACACTGGCAGAAGTTGCCTGCCATGCATGACCCACGCGAAACCCATGCCGAAGACACATATGAGCCACGCATGACCAACACCACAGACATTCATGAGCCACACCTGAACCAGGCGTGGCTGAAACGTGACTCCGGCATGTGTGAAACAGCACTCCGGTGTGGCTTTCACATGCTTTAGGCATGGCTGACAAGTGACTCAGGCATTCATCGCCCAGTATCCATGTGTGGAAGACATGTGGACATGCAGGTGTGCCTCAGAAGTGGCTCCCATATGGCTGTCACATGATACAGGCTTTGGTCACGCGTGGCTCACGCATGGTCCAGGTGTGGCTCATGCATGGATGTGGTGTTGCTCAGGCGTGGCTCAAATGTGTTTGTGGCATTGTTTGCACGTGGTTCTGGCATGGCAGGAAAGTTGTGCCAGTGTGGCTCACATGTGCTTCAAGTGAGGCCGACCTGTGGTTCAAGTGTGACTGGCACTTGGTTCTGGCCTGGCTGGCACGTGACTTGGCATGGCTGAGCCTTGACACAGGCGTGGTTCACACGTTCAGGTGTGGCTGACACATGACAGGCGAGGAGGAAACGTGACACAGGCGTGCCTGACACGTCAGGAAGGTGTGGTTCACACATGGTTCATGCATGGCATGGCCTTCGTGTGGTTCAGGGGTGGCTGGTGCATGGTGCACGCATGGGCTACAGGTGGTTCAAGCGTGGCTGAAATGTGATGCCGGCATGTGTGAAACAGTACTCCTGTGTGGCTGACACGGGACTCAGGCATTCATCAGCCAGCATCCATGTGTGACGGAAAGGTGATCATGCAGGAGTCACATGCCGTACATGGGTGGCTCCCATGAGACTACGGGTTTCTGAAACATGGCTCCCACATACTAAGTCATGCAGGAGTCACATGCTGCAAATGGGTGGCTCCCACATGACTACAGGTTGCTGAAACGCGGCCCCCTCACACTCAGTCATGGCTGCTACGTGGCTGATGAATGGCTTAGCTGTGTTTCATGTGTGGCTCCCCTGTGTATCATCTGTGGGTCAAGCATGGAACATGTGTGTTTCACAGGTTCTACACATGTCGTTCAAGGGTGTCTCCCATGTGCTTCCTGCATGGCTCACACATGGTTCGGGTGTAATTCAGGTGTGGATCTCACACGACATGTCTGGGTCACATATGGTTGAGGTCATTCTCACACGTGTTTCAGGCATAGCTCAGCTATGTCTCACAAGGGATTCAGACTTCAGACGTGCCACAGAACTGGCTCCCATGTGGCTGACACATGATACAGGCTTTGTTCACGCATGGCTCACACATGGTTCAGGTGTGGCTCATGCATGTCTGTGGTGTTGTGGAGGAGTGGCTCACATGTGTTTGTGGCATGGGCGGCACGTGGTTCAGGCATGGCAGGCAAGTTGTGCCAGTGTGGCTGACACGTGCTTCAAGTGAGGCTGACCTGTGGTTCAAGTGTGACTGGCACTTCGTTCAGGCCTGGCTGGCACGTGACTTGGCGCGGCTGAGCCTTGACACAGGCGTGGTTCACACTTTGTTCAGGCGTGGCTGAGACATGACTCAGGTGAGCTGGAAACATGACACAGGCGTGCCTGTCACATCACCGAGGTGTGGTTCACACATGGTTCTGCATGGCCTTCGTGTGGTTCTGGGTTGGCTGGTGCATGGTGCACGCCTGGGTAGCAGGTGGTTCATGCGTGGCTGAAATGTGACTCTGTCATGTGTGAAACAGGACTCCTGTGTGGCTGACGCATGTGTTAGGCATGGCTGACACGTGACTCAGGCATTCATCGCCCAGTATCTCTTTGTGATGGAAATGTGCTCAAGCAGGAGTCACATGCCATACATGGGTGGCTCCCACCTGACTACAGGTTGCTGAAACGTGGCTCCCACATACTCAGTCATGGCTGCAATGTGGCTCACACATGGCTCAGCAGTGTCTCATGGGTGGCTCCCCTGTGGTTCCTGCGTGGTTCAACCATGGAACATGTCAGTTTCACAGGTTCTGCAGATGTGGATCAACGGTGTCTGCCATGTGGTTCCTGAATGGCTCACACATGGTTCTGGATAATTCAGGCGTGGATCTCACATGACTCATCTGGGACACTCTCACACGTGGTTCAGGCATAGCTCAGCCGTTGCTCACACTTGATGCAGGCATGCCACAGAACTGGCTCTCATGTCGCTGTCACATGAGACAGGATTTGGTCATGCATGGCTTACACATGGTTCAGGTGTGGCTCATGCATGATTGTGGTGTTGGTCACGTGTGGCTCACATGTGTTTTTGGCATGGGTTGCATGTGGCTCAGGCATGTCAGGCAAGTTGTGCCTGTGAGGCTGACACGTTCTTCAAGTGAGGCTGACCTGTGGTTCATGTGTGAGACATGATTCAGGTAGGTGGAAACGTCACCAAAGCCAGTACCATGTGTCAGCCAAATGGCAGCCAGTCTGTGGCACGCCTGCGTCACGTGTGAGCCATGGCTGTGCTATGCCTGAACCACGGGTTAGAGTTACCTCAACCATATGTGACCCAGACAAGTCATGTGAGATCCACGCCTGAATTACACCCGAACCATGTGTGAGACTTGCAAGAAGCACATGGGAGACTCCCTTGAACCACATCTGAAGAACCTGTGAAACACACATGTTCCATGCTTGAACCACGCATGAACCACAGGGGAGCCACTCATGAAACACAGCTGAGCCATGCATGAGCCACGTGGCAGCCATGACTGAGTATGTGTCAGACACGTTTCAGCAACCTCTAGTCACGTGGGAGCCACCCATGTACGGCAAGTGACTCATGCGTGATCACATTTCCGTCACAAATGGATACTGGGTGATGAATGCCTGAGTCACGTGTCAGCCACACCGCAGGCCTGTTTCACACATGCCAGAGTCACGTTTCAGCCACGCCTGAACCACCTGCCACCCATGCGTGCACCATGCACCAGCCACCCCTGAACCACAAGAAGGCCATGCATGAACCATGTGTGAACCACACCTGCGTGACGTGTCAGGCACGCCTGTGACACCTTTCCACCTCACCTGAGTCATGTGTCAGCCGTGCCTGAACAACGTGTGAACCACGCCTGTGTCAAGGCTCAGCCGTGCCACGTCAGGTGCCAGCCATGCCTGAACCAAGTGCCAGTCAGACTTGAAACACATGTCAGCCTCACTTGAAGCACATATCAGCCACACTGGCAGAAGTTGCCTGCCATGCATGACCCACGCGAAACCCATGCCGAAGACACATATGAGCCACGCATGACCAACACCACAGACATTCATGAGCCACACCTGAACCAGGCGTGGCTGAAACGTGACTCCGGCATGTGTGAAACAGCACTCCGGTGTGGCTTTCACATGCTTTAGGCATGGCTGACAAGTGACTCAGGCATTCATCGCCCAGTATCCATGTGTGGAAGACATGTGGACATGCAGGTGTGCCTCAGAAGTGGCTCCCATATGGCTGTCACATGATACAGGCTTTGGTCACGCGTGGCTCACGCATGGTCCAGGTGTGGCTCATGCATGGATGTGGTGTTGCTCAGGCGTGCCTCAAATGTGTTTGTGGCATTCTTTGCACGTGGTTCTGGCATAGCAGGAAAGTTGTGCCAGTGTGGCTCACATGTGCTTCAAGTGAGGCCGACCTGTGGTTCAAGTGTGACTGGCACTTGGTTCTGGCCTGGCTGGCACGTGACTTGGCATGGCTGAGCCTTGACACAGGCGTGGTTCACACGTTCAGGTGTGGCTGACACATGACAGGCGAGGAGGAAACGTGACACAGGCGTGCCTGACACGTCAGGAAGGTGTGGTTCACACATGGTTCATGCATGGCATGGCCTTCGTGTGGTTCAGGGGTGGCTGGTGCATGGTGCACGCATGGGCTACAGGTGGTTCAAGCGTGGCTGAAATGTGATGCCGGCATGTGTGAAACAGTACTCCTGTGTGGCTGACACGGGACTCAGGCATTCATCAGCCAGCATCCATGTGTGACGGAAAGGTGATCATGCAGGAGTCACATGCCGTACATGGGTGGCTCCCATGAGACTACGGGTTTCTGAAACATGGCTCCCACATACTAAGTCATGCAGGAGTCACATGCTGCAAATGGGTGGCTCCCACATGACTACAGGTTGCTGAAACGCGGCCCCCTCACACTCAGTCATGGCTGCTACGTGGCTGATGAATGGCTTAGCTGTGTTTCATGTGTGGCTCCCCTGTGTATCATCTGTGGGTCAAGCATGGAACATGTGTGTTTCACAGGTTCTACACATGTCGTTCAAGGGTGTCTCCCATGTGCTTCCTGCATGGCTCACACATGGTTCGGGTGTAATTCAGGTGTGGATCTCACACGACATGTCTGGGTCACATATGGTTGAGGTCATTCTCACACGTGTTTCAGGCATAGCTCAGCTATGTCTCACAAGGGATTCAGACTTCAGACGTGCCACAGAACTGGCTCCCATGTGGCTGACACATGATACAGGCTTTGTTCACGCATGGCTCACACATGGTTCAGGTGTGGCTCATGCATGTCTGTGGTGTTGTGGAGGAGTGGCTCACATGTGTTTGTGGCATGGGCGGCACGTGGTTCAGGCATGGCAGGCAAGTTGTGCCAGTGTGGCTGACACGTGCTTCAAGTGAGGCTGACCTGTGGTTCAAGTGTGACTGGCACTTCGTTCAGGCCTGGCTGGCACGTGACTTGGCGCGGCTGAGCCTTGACACAGGCGTGGTTCACACTTTGTTCAGGCGTGGCTGAGACATGACTCAGGTGAGCTGGAAACATGACACAGGCGTGCCTGTCACATCACCGAGGTGTGGTTCACACATGGTTCTGCATGGCCTTCGTGTGGTTCTGGGTTGGCTGGTGCATGGTGCACGCCTGGGTAGCAGGTGGTTCATGCGTGGCTGAAATGTGACTCTGTCATGTGTGAAACAGGACTCCTGTGTGGCTGACGCATGTGTTAGGCATGGCTGACACGTGACTCAGGCATTCATCGCCCAGTATCTCTTTGTGATGGAAATGTGCTCAAGCAGGAGTCACATGCCATACATGGGTGGCTCCCACCTGACTACAGGTTGCTGAAACGTGGCTCCCACATACTCAGTCATGGCTGCAATGTGGCTCACACATGGCTCAGCAGTGTCTCATGGGTGGCTCCCCTGTGGTTCCTGCGTGGTTCAACCATGGAACATGTCAGTTTCACAGGTTCTGCAGATGTGGATCAACGGTGTCTGCCATGTGGTTCCTGAATGGCTCACACATGGTTCTGGATAATTCAGGCGTGGATCTCACATGACTCATCTGGGACACTCTCACACGTGGTTCAGGCATAGCTCAGCCGTTGCTCACACTTGATGCAGGCATGCCACAGAACTGGCTCTCATGTCGCTGTCACATGAGACAGGATTTGGTCATGCATGGCTTACACATGGTTCAGGTGTGGCTCATGCATGATTGTGGTGTTGGTCACGTGTGGCTCACATGTGTTTTTGGCATGGGTTGCATGTGGCTCAGGCATGTCAGGCAAGTTGTGCCTGTGAGGCTGACACGTTCTTCAAGTGAGGCTGACCTGTGGTTCATGTGTGAGACACGATTCAGGTAGGTGGAAACGTCACCAAAGCCAGTACCATGTGTCAGCCAAATGGCAGCCAGTCTGTGGCACGCCTGCGTCACGTGTGAGCCATGGCTGTGCTATGCCTGAACCACGGGTTAGAGTTACCTCAACCATATGTGACCCAGACAAGTCATGTGAGATCCACGCCTGAATTACACCCGAACCATGTGTGAGACTTGCAAGAAGCACATGGGAGACTCCCTTGAACCACATCTGAAGAACCTGTGAAACACACATGTTCCATGCTTGAACCACGCATGAACCACAGGGGAGCCACCCATGTAACACAGCTGAGCCATGCGTGAGCCAGGTGTCAGCCATGACTGAGTATGAGGGAGACACGTTTCAGCAACCTGTAGTCACGTGGGAGCCACCCATAGATGGCATGTGACTCCTGCGTGATCACATTTCCGTCACACATGGATACTGGGCGATGAATGCCTGAGTCACGTGTCAGCCATGCCTGACACATGTGTCAGCCACACAGGAATCCTGTTTC
Organism: Equus caballus; assembly: GCF_041296265.1. NCBI lineage: Eukaryota > Metazoa > Chordata > Mammalia > Perissodactyla > Equidae > Equus > Equus caballus. The sequence continues at coordinate 8,176,692 of NC_091713.1, forward strand.
ACACATGCTGGAGTCAAATTTCAGCTACGCATGAACGACCTCCCACCCATGCGTGCACCATGCAGCAGCCACCCCTGAACCACAAGAAGGCCACGGATGAACCATGTGTGAACCACACCTGCGTGATGTGTCAGGCACGCCTGTGTCACGTTTCCACCTCACCGGAGTCATGTGTCAGCCACGCCTGAACAACGTGTCTACCACGCCTGTGTCATGGCTCAGCTGTGCCAAGTCTCGTGCCATCCAGGATTGAACGAAGTGCCAGTCACACTTGAACCACAGGTCAGCCTCACTTGAAGCACGTGTCAGCCACACTGGCTCAACTTCACTGCCATGCCTGAACCACGTGTCACCCATGCCAAAAACACATGTGAGCCATGCCTGACCAACACCACAGACATGCATGAGCCACACCTGAACCATGTGTGAGCCATGAGTGACCAAAGCCTGTATCATGTGTCAGCCACATGGGAGCCATTTCTGTGGCACGCCTTCATCACGTGTGAGCCAATGCTGAGCTATGCCTGAACCACGTGTGAGAGTGTCCTCAACCATATGTGACCCACACGAGTCGTGTGAGATGCACGCCTGAATTACACCCGAACCATGTGTGAGACATGCAGGAACCACATGGGAGACACCCTTGAACCACATCTGAGGAACCTGTGAAACACACTTTTCCATGCTTGAACCACGCAGGAACCACAGGGGAGCCACCCATGGAACACAGCTGAGCCATGCGTGAGCCACGTGGCAGCCATGACTGAGTATTTGGGAGTCAAGTTTCAGCAACCTGTAGTCACGTAGGAGCCACCCATGTTCGTCATGTGACACCTGTGTGATCACATTTCTGTCACACATGGATACTGGGCGATGAATGCCTGAGTCACGTGTCAGCCATGCCTGACACATGTGTCAGCCACACTAGAGTCCTGTTTCACACATGCCGGAGTCTCATTTCAGCCACGCCTGAACCACCTGCCACCCATGCATGCACCCTGGACCAGTCACCCCTGAAGCACACGAAGGCCATGCATGAACCATGTGTGAGCCACACCTGCGTGATGTGTCAGGCACGCCTGTGTCACGTTTCCACCTCACCTGTGTCACGTGTCAGCCACACCTGAACAACGTGTGAACCTCGCCTGTGTCAAGGCTCAGCCACGCCAAGTCACGTGCCAGCCAGGGCTGAACCAAGTGCCAGTCACACTTGAACCACAGGTCAGCCTCACTTGAAGCACGTGTCAGCCACACTGGCACAACTTGCCTGCCATGCCTGCACCACGTGCCACCCATGCCAAAAACACATGTGAGCCACGCCTGACCAACACCACAGACATGCATGAGCCACACCTGAAGCATGTGTGAGCCTTGCTTGACCAAGGCCTGTATCATGTGTCATCTGCATGGGAGCCAGATCTGTGGCACGCCTGCATCACGTGTGAGCCATGGCTGAGCTATGCCTGAACCACGTGTGAGAGTGTCCTCAACCATATGTGACCCAGACGAGTCGTGTGAGATTCACGCCTGAATTACACCCAAACCATGTGTTAGCCATGCAGGAACCACGTGGGAGACACCCTTGAACCACATCTGAAGAACCTGTGAAACACACATGTTCCATGCTTGCACCAAGCATGAACCACAGGGGAGCCACTCATGAAACACAGCTGAGCCATGCATGAGCCACGTGGCAGCCATGACTGAGTATGTGTCAGACACGTTTCAGCAACCTCTAGTCACGTGGGAGCCACCCATGTACGGCAAGTGACTCATGCGTGATCACATTTCCGTCACAAATGGATACTGGGTGATGAATGCCTGAGTCACGTGTCAGCCACACCGCAGGCCTGTTTCACACATGCCAGAGTCACGTTTCAGCCACGCCTGAACCACCTGCCACCCATGCGTGCACCATGCACCAGCCACCCCTGAACCACAAGAAGGCCATGCATGAACCATGTGTGAACCACACCTGCGTGACGTGTCAGGCACGCCTGTGTCACCTTTCCACCTCACCTGAGTCATGTGTCAGCCGTGCCTGAACAACGTGTGAACCACGCCTGTGTCAAGGCTCAGCCGTGCCACATCAGGTGCCAGCCATGCCTGAACCAAGTGCCAGTCAGTCTTGAAACACATGTCAGCCTCACTTGAAGCATGTGTCAGACACACTGGCAGAAGTTGCCTGCCATGCATGACCCACGTGCAACCCATGCCGAAGACACATATGAGCCACGCATGACCAACACCACAGACATTCATGAGCCACACCTGAACCAGACGTGGCTGAAACGTGACTCCGGTATGAGTGAAACAGCACTCCGGTGTGGCTTTCACATGTTTTAGGCATGGCTGACAGGTGACTCAGGCATTCATCGCCCAGTATCCATGTGTGGAAGACATGTGGACATGCAGGTGTGCCTCAGAAGTGGCTCCCATATGGCTGTCACATGATACAGGCTTTGGTCACGTGTGGCTCACCCATGGTTCAGGTGTGGCTCATGCACGGATGTGGTGTTGCTCAGGCGTGGCTCACATGTGTTTGTGGCATTGTTTGCACGTGGTTCTGGCATGGCAGGAAAGTTGTGCCAGTGTGGCTCACATGTGCTTCAAGTGAGGCCGACCTGTGGTTCAAGTGTGACTGGCACTTGGTTCTGGCCTGGCTGGCACGTGACTTGGCATGGCTGAGCCTTGACACAGGCGTGGTTCACACGTTCAGGTGTGGCTGACACATGACAGGCGAGGAGGAAACGTGACACAGGCGTGCCTGACACGTCAGGAAGGTGTGGTTCACACATGGTTCATGCATGGCATGGCCTTCGTGTGGTTCAGGGGTGGCTGGTGCATGGTGCACGCATGGGCTACAGGTGGTTCAAGCGTGGCTGAAATGTGATGCCGGCATGTGTGAAACAGTACTCCTGTGTGGCTGACACGGGACTCAGGCATTCATCAGCCAGCATCCATGTGTGACGGAAAGGTGATCATGCAGGAGTCACATGCCGTACATGGGTGGCTCCCATGAGACTACGGGTTTCTGAAACATGGCTCCCACATACTAAGTCATGCAGGAGTCACATGCTGCAAATGGGTGGCTCCCACATGACTACAGGTTGCTGAAACGCGGCCCCCTCACACTCAGTCATGGCTGCTACGTGGCTGATGAATGGCTTAGCTGTGTTTCATGTGTGGCTCCCCTGTGTATCATCTGTGGGTCAAGCATGGAACATGTGTGTTTCACAGGTTCTACACATGTCGTTCAAGGGTGTCTCCCATGTGCTTCCTGCATGGCTCACACATGGTTCGGGTGTAATTCAGGTGTGGATCTCACACGACATGTCTGGGTCACATATGGTTGAGGTCATTCTCACACGTGTTTCAGGCATAGCTCAGCTATGTCTCACAAGGGATTCAGACTTCAGACGTGCCACAGAACTGGCTCCCATGTGGCTGACACATGATACAGGCTTTGTTCACGCATGGCTCACACATGGTTCAGGTGTGGCTCATGCATGTCTGTGGTGTTGTGGAGGAGTGGCTCACATGTGTTTGTGGCATGGGCGGCACGTGGTTCAGGCATGGCAGGCAAGTTGTGCCAGTGTGGCTGACACGTGCTTCAAGTGAGGCTGACCTGTGGTTCAAGTGTGACTGGCACTTCGTTCAGGCCTGGCTGGCACGTGACTTGGCGCGGCTGAGCCTTGACACAGGCGTGGTTCACACTTTGTTCAGGCGTGGCTGAGACATGACTCAGGTGAGCTGGAAACATGACACAGGCGTGCCTGTCACATCACCGAGGTGTGGTTCACACATGGTTCTGCATGGCCTTCGTGTGGTTCTGGGTTGGCTGGTGCATGGTGCACGCCTGGGTAGCAGGTGGTTCATGCGTGGCTGAAATGTGACTCTGTCATGTGTGAAACAGGACTCCTGTGTGGCTGACGCATGTGTTAGGCATGGCTGACACGTGACTCAGGCATTCATCGCCCAGTATCTCTTTGTGATGGAAATGTGCTCAAGCAGGAGTCACATGCCATACATGGGTGGCTCCCACCTGACTACAGGTTGCTGAAACGTGGCTCCCACATACTCAGTCATGGCTGCAATGTGGCTCACACATGGCTCAGCAGTGTCTCATGGGTGGCTCCCCTGTGGTTCCTGCGTGGTTCAACCATGGAACATGTCAGTTTCACAGGTTCTGCAGATGTGGATCAACGGTGTCTGCCATGTGGTTCCTGAATGGCTCACACATGGTTCTGGATAATTCAGGCGTGGATCTCACATGACTCATCTGGGACACTCTCACACGTGGTTCAGGCATAGCTCAGCCGTTGCTCACACTTGATGCAGGCATGCCACAGAACTGGCTCTCATGTCGCTGTCACATGAGACAGGATTTGGTCATGCATGGCTTACACATGGTTCAGGTGTGGCTCATGCATGATTGTGGTGTTGGTCACGTGTGGCTCACATGTGTTTTTGGCATGGGTTGCATGTGGCTCAGGCATGTCAGGCAAGTTGTGCCTGTGAGGCTGACACGTTCTTCAAGTGAGGCTGACCTGTGGTTCATGTGTGAGACACGATTCAGGTAGGTGGAAACGTCACCAAAGCCAGTACCATGTGTCAGCCAAATGGCAGCCAGTCTGTGGCACGCCTGCGTCACGTGTGAGCCATGGCTGTGCTATGCCTGAACCACGGGTTAGAGTTACCTCAACCATATGTGACCCAGACAAGTCATGTGAGATCCACGCCTGAATTACACCCGAACCATGTGTGAGACTTGCAAGAAGCACATGGGAGACTCCCTTGAACCACATCTGAAGAACCTGTGAAACACACATGTTCCATGCTTGAACCACGCATGAACCACAGGGGAGCCACCCATGTAACACAGCTGAGCCATGCGTGAGCCAGGTGTCAGCCATGACTGAGTATGAGGGAGACACGTTTCAGCAACCTGTAGTCACGTGGGAGCCACCCATAGATGGCATGTGACTCCTGCGTGATCACATTTCCGTCACACATGGATACTGGGCGATGAATGCCTGAGTCACGTGTCAGCCATGCCTGACACATGTGTCAGCCACACAGGAATCCTGTTTCACACATGCTGGAGTCAAATTTCAGCTACGCATGAACGACCTCCCACCCATGCGTGCACCATGCAGCAGCCACCCCTGAACCACAAGAAGGCCACGGATGAACCATGTGTGAACCACACCTGCGTGATGTGTCAGGCACGCCTGTGTCACGTTTCCACCTCACCGGAGTCATGTGTCAGCCACGCCTGAACAACGTGTCTACCACGCCTGTGTCATGGCTCAGCTGTGCCAAGTCTCGTGCCATCCAGGATTGAACGAAGTGCCAGTCACACTTGAACCACAGGTCAGCCTCACTTGAAGCACGTGTCAGCCACACTGGCTCAACTTCACTGCCATGCCTGAACCACGTGTCACCCATGCCAAAAACACATGTGAGCCATGCCTGACCAACACCACAGACATGCATGAGCCACACCTGAACCATGTGTGAGCCATGAGTGACCAAAGCCTGTATCATGTGTCAGCCACATGGGAGCCATTTCTGTGGCACGCCTTCATCACGTGTGAGCCAATGCTGAGCTATGCCTGAACCACGTGTGAGAGTGTCCTCAACCATATGTGACCCACACGAGTCGTGTGAGATGCACGCCTGAATTACACCCGAACCATGTGTGAGACATGCAGGAACCACATGGGAGACACCCTTGAACCACATCTGAGGAACCTGTGAAACACACTTTTCCATGCTTGAACCACGCAGGAACCACAGGGGAGCCACCCATGGAACACAGCTGAGCCATGCGTGAGCCACGTGGCAGCCATGACTGAGTATTTGGGAGTCAAGTTTCAGCAACCTGTAGTCACGTAGGAGCCACCCATGTTCGTCATGTGACACCTGTGTGATCACATTTCTGTCACACATGGATACTGGGCGATGAATGCCTGAGTCACGTGTCAGCCATGCCTGACACATGTGTCAGCCACACTAGAGTCCTGTTTCACACATGCCGGAGTCTCATTTCAGCCACGCCTGAACCACCTGCCACCCATGCATGCACCCTGGACCAGTCACCCCTGAAGCACACGAAGGCCATGCATGAACCATGTGTGAGCCACACCTGCGTGATGTGTCAGGCACGCCTGTGTCACGTTTCCACCTCACCTGTGTCACGTGTCAGCCACACCTGAACAACGTGTGAACCTCGCCTGTGTCAAGGCTCAGCCACGCCAAGTCACGTGCCAGCCAGGGCTGAACCAAGTGCCAGTCACACTTGAACCACAGGTCAGCCTCACTTGAAGCACGTGTCAGCCACACTGGCACAACTTGCCTGCCATGCCTGCACCACGTGCCACCCATGCCAAAAACACATGTGAGCCACGCCTGACCAACACCACAGACATGCATGAGCCACACCTGAAGCATGTGTGAGCCTTGCTTGACCAAGGCCTGTATCATGTGTCATCTGCATGGGAGCCAGATCTGTGGCACGCCTGCATCACGTGTGAGCCATGGCTGAGCTATGCCTGAACCACGTGTGAGAGTGTCCTCAACCATATGTGACCCAGACGAGTCGTGTGAGATTCACGCCTGAATTACACCCAAACCATGTGTTAGCCATGCAGGAACCACGTGGGAGACACCCTTGAACCACATCTGAAGAACCTGTGAAACACACATGTTCCATGCTTGCACCAAGCATGAACCACAGGGGAGCCACTCATGAAACACAGCTGAGCCATGCATGAGCCACGTGGCAGCCATGACTGAGTATGTGTCAGACACGTTTCAGCAACCTCTAGTCACGTGGGAGCCACCCATGTACGGCAAGTGACTCATGCGTGATCACATTTCCGTCACAAATGGATACTGGGTGATGAATGCCTGAGTCACGTGTCAGCCACACCGCAGGCCTGTTTCACACATGCCAGAGTCACGTTTCAGCCACGCCTGAACCACCTGCCACCCATGCGTGCACCATGCACCAGCCACCCCTGAACCACAAGAAGGCCATGCATGAACCATGTGTGAACCACACCTGCGTGACGTGTCAGGCACGCCTGTGTCACCTTTCCACCTCACCTGAGTCATGTGTCAGCCGTGCCTGAACAACGTGTGAACCACGCCTGTGTCAAGGCTCAGCCGTGCCACATCAGGTGCCAGCCATGCCTGAACCAAGTGCCAGTCAGTCTTGAAACACATGTCAGCCTCACTTGAAGCATGTGTCAGACACACTGGCAGAAGTTGCCTGCCATGCATGACCCACGTGCAACCCATGCCGAAGACACATATGAGCCACGCATGACCAACACCACAGACATTCATGAGCCACACCTGAACCAGACGTGGCTGAAACGTGACTCCGGTATGAGTGAAACAGCACTCCGGTGTGGCTTTCACATGTTTTAGGCATGGCTGACAGGTGACTCAGGCATTCATCGCCCAGTATCCATGTGTGGAAGACATGTGGACATGCAGGTGTGCCTCAGAAGTGGCTCCCATATGGCTGTCACATGATACAGGCTTTGGTCACGTGTGGCTCACCCATGGTTCAGGTGTGGCTCATGCACGGATGTGGTGTTGCTCAGGCGTGGCTCACATGTGTTTGTGGCATTGTTTGCACGTGGTTCTGGCATGGCAGGAAAGTTGTGCCAGTGTGGCTCACATGTGCTTCAAGTGAGGCCGACCTGTGGTTCAAGTGTGACTGGCACTTGGTTCTGGCCTGGCTGGCACGTGACTTGGCATGGCTGAGCCTTGACACAGGCGTGGTTCACACGTTCAGGTGTGGCTGACACATGACAGGCGAGGAGGAAACGTGACACAGGCGTGCCTGACACGTCAGGAAGGTGTGGTTCACACATGGTTCATGCATGGCATGGCCTTCGTGTGGTTCAGGGGTGGCTGGTGCATGGTGCACGCATGGGCTACAGGTGGTTCAAGCGTGGCTGAAATGTGATGCCGGCATGTGTGAAACAGTACTCCTGTGTGGCTGACACGGGACTCAGGCATTCATCAGCCAGCATCCATGTGTGACGGAAAGGTGATCATGCAGGAGTCACATGCCGTACATGGGTGGCTCCCATGAGACTACGGGTTTCTGAAACATGGCTCCCACATACTAAGTCATGCAGGAGTCACATGCTGCAAATGGGTGGCTCCCACATGACTACAGGTTGCTGAAACGCGGCCCCCTCACACTCAGTCATGGCTGCTACGTGGCTGATGAATGGCTTAGCTGTGTTTCATGTGTGGCTCCCCTGTGTATCATCTGTGGGTCAAGCATGGAACATGTGTGTTTCACAGGTTCTACACATGTCGTTCAAGGGTGTCTCCCATGTGCTTCCTGCATGGCTCACACATGGTTCGGGTGTAATTCAGGTGTGGATCTCACACGACATGTCTGGGTCACATATGGTTGAGGTCATTCTCACACGTGTTTCAGGCATAGCTCAGCTATGTCTCACAAGGGATTCAGACTTCAGACGTGCCACAGAACTGGCTCCCATGTGGCTGACACATGATACAGGCTTTGTTCACGCATGGCTCACACATGGTTCAGGTGTGGCTCATGCATGTCTGTGGTGTTGTGGAGGAGTGGCTCACATGTGTTTGTGGCATGGGCGGCACGTGGTTCAGGCATGGCAGGCAAGTTGTGCCAGTGTGGCTGACACGTGCTTCAAGTGAGGCTGACCTGTGGTTCAAGTGTGACTGGCACTTCGTTCAGGCCTGGCTGGCACGTGACTTGGCGCGGCTGAGCCTTGACACAGGCGTGGTTCACACTTTGTTCAGGCGTGGCTGAGACATGACTCAGGTGAGCTGGAAACATGACACAGGCGTGCCTGTCACATCACCGAGGTGTGGTTCACACATGGTTCTGCATGGCCTTCGTGTGGTTCTGGGTTGGCTGGTGCATGGTGCACGCCTGGGTAGCAGGTGGTTCATGCGTGGCTGAAATGTGACTCTGTCATGTGTGAAACAGGACTCCTGTGTGGCTGACGCATGTGTTAGGCATGGCTGACACGTGACTCAGGCATTCATCGCCCAGTATCTCTTTGTGATGGAAATGTGCTCAAGCAGGAGTCACATGCCATACATGGGTGGCTCCCACCTGACTACAGGTTGCTGAAACGTGGCTCCCACATACTCAGTCATGGCTGCAATGTGGCTCACACATGGCTCAGCAGTGTCTCATGGGTGGCTCCCCTGTGGTTCCTGCGTGGTTCAACCATGGAACATGTCAGTTTCACAGGTTCTGCAGATGTGGATCAACGGTGTCTGCCATGTGGTTCCTGAATGGCTCACACATGGTTCTGGATAATTCAGGCGTGGATCTCACATGACTCATCTGGGACACTCTCACACGTGGTTCAGGCATAGCTCAGCCGTTGCTCACACTTGATGCAGGCATGCCACAGAACTGGCTCTCATGTCGCTGTCACATGAGACAGGATTTGGTCATGCATGGCTTACACATGGTTCAGGTGTGGCTCATGCATGATTGTGGTGTTGGTCACGTGTGGCTCACATGTGTTTTTGGCATGGGTTGCATGTGGCTCAGGCATGTCAGGCAAGTTGTGCCTGTGAGGCTGACACGTTCTTCAAGTGAGGCTGACCTGTGGTTCATGTGTGAGACACGATTCAGGTAGGTGGAAACGTCACCAAAGCCAGTACCATGTGTCAGCCAAATGGCAGCCAGTCTGTGGCACGCCTGCGTCACGTGTGAGCCATGGCTGTGCTATTTCTGAACCACGGGTTAGAGTTACCTCAAGCATATGTGACCCAGACAAGTCATGTGAGATCCACGCCTGAATTACACCCGAACAATGTGTGAGACTTGCAAGAAGCACATGGGACACTCCCTTGAACCACATCTGAAGAACCTGTGAAACACACATGTTCCATGCTTGAACCAAGCGTGAACCACAGGGGAGCCACTCATGAAACACAGCTGAGCCATGCATGAGCCACGTGGCAGCCATGACTGAGTATGTGTCAGACACGTTTCAGCAACCTCTAGTCACGTGGGAGCCACCCATGTACGGCAAGTGACTCATGTGTGATCACATTTCCGTCACAAATGGATACTGGGTGATGAATGCCTGAGTCACGTGTCAGCCACACTGCAGGCCTGTTTCACACATGCCAGAGTCACGTTTCAGCCACGCCTGAACCACCTGCCACCCATGCGTGCACCATGCACCAGCCACCCCTGAACCACAAGAAGGCCATGCATGAACCATGTGTGAACCACACCTGCGTGACGTGTCAGGCACGCCTGTGACACCTTTCCACCTCACCTGAGTCATGTGTCAGCCGTGCCTGAACAACGTGTGAACCACGCCTGTGTCAAGGCTCAGCCGTGCCACGTCAGGTGCCAGCCATGCCTGAACCAAGTGCCAGTCAGACTTGAAACACATGTCAGCCTCACTTGAAGCACATATCAGCCACACTGGCAGAAGTTGCCTGCCATGCATGACCCACGCGAAACCCATGCCGAAGACACATATGAGCCACGCATGACCAACACCACAGACATTCATGAGCCACACCTGAACCAGGCGTGGCTGAAACGTGACTCCGGCATGTGTGAAACAGCACTCCGGTGTGGCTTTCACATGCTTTAGGCATGGCTGACAAGTGACTCAGGCATTCATCGCCCAGTATCCATGTGTGGAAGACATGTGGACATGCAGGTGTGCCTCAGAAGTGGCTCCCATATGGCTGTCACATGATACAGGCTTTGGTCACGCGTGGCTCACGCATGGTCCAGGTGTGGCTCATGCATGGATGTGGTGTTGCTCAGGCGTGGCTCAAATGTGTTTGTGGCATTGTTTGCACGTGGTTCTGGCATGGCAGGAAAGTTGTGCCAGTGTGGCTCACATGTGCTTCAAGTGAGGCCGACCTGTGGTTCAAGTGTGACTGGCACTTGGTTCTGGCCTGGCTGGCACGTGACTTGGCATGGCTGAGCCTTGACACAGGCGTGGTTCACACGTTCAGGTGTGGCTGACACATGACAGGCGAGGAGGAAACGTGACACAGGCGTGCCTGACACGTCAGGAAGGTGTGGTTCACACATGGTTCATGCATGGCATGGCCTTCGTGTGGTTCAGGGGTGGCTGGTGCATGGTGCACGCATGGGCTACAGGTGGTTCAAGCGTGGCTGAAATGTGATGCCGGCATGTGTGAAACAGTACTCCTGTGTGGCTGACACGGGACTCAGGCATTCATCAGCCAGCATCCATGTGTGACGGAAAGGTGATCATGCAGGAGTCACATGCCGTACATGGGTGGCTCCCATGAGACTACGGGTTTCTGAAACATGGCTCCCACATACTAAGTCATGCAGGAGTCACATGCTGCAAATGGGTGGCTCCCACATGACTACAGGTTGCTGAAACGCGGCCCCCTCACACTCAGTCATGGCTGCTACGTGGCTGATGAATGGCTTAGCTGTGTTTCATGTGTGGCTCCCCTGTGTATCATCTGTGGGTCAAGCATGGAACATGTGTGTTTCACAGGTTCTACACATGTCGTTCAAGGGTGTCTCCCATGTGCTTCCTGCATGGCTCACACATGGTTCGGGTGTAATTCAGGTGTGGATCTCACACGACATGTCTGGGTCACATATGGTTGAGGTCATTCTCACACGTGTTTCAGGCATAGCTCAGCTATGTCTCACAAGGGATTCAGACTTCAGACGTGCCACAGAACTGGCTCCCATGTGGCTGACACATGATACAGGCTTTGTTCACGCATGGCTCACACATGGTTCAGGTGTGGCTCATGCATGTCTGTGGTGTTGTGGAGGAGTGGCTCACATGTGTTTGTGGCATGGGCGGCACGTGGTTCAGGCATGGCAGGCAAGTTGTGCCAGTGTGGCTGACACGTGCTTCAAGTGAGGCTGACCTGTGGTTCAAGTGTGACTGGCACTTCGTTCAGGCCTGGCTGGCACGTGACTTGGCGCGGCTGAGCCTTGACACAGGCGTGGTTCACACTTTGTTCAGGCGTGGCTGAGACATGACTCAGGTGAGCTGGAAACATGACACAGGCGTGCCTGTCACATCACCGAGGTGTGGTTCACACATGGTTCTGCATGGCCTTCGTGTGGTTCTGGGTTGGCTGGTGCATGGTGCACGCCTGGGTAGCAGGTGGTTCATGCGTGGCTGAAATGTGACTCTGTCATGTGTGAAACAGGACTCCTGTGTGGCTGACGCATGTGTTAGGCATGGCTGACACGTGACTCAGGCATTCATCGCCCAGTATCTCTTTGTGATGGAAATGTGCTCAAGCAGGAGTCACATGCCATACATGGGTGGCTCCCACCTGACTACAGGTTGCTGAAACGTGGCTCCCACATACTCAGTCATGGCTGCAATGTGGCTCACACATGGCTCAGCAGTGTCTCATGGGTGGCTCCCCTGTGGTTCCTGCGTGGTTCAACCATGGAACATGTCAGTTTCACAGGTTCTGCAGATGTGGATCAACGGTGTCTGCCATGTGGTTCCTGAATGGCTCACACATGGTTCTGGATAATTCAGGCGTGGATCTCACATGACTCATCTGGGACACTCTCACACGTGGTTCAGGCATAGCTCAGCCGTTGCTCACACTTGATGCAGGCATGCCACAGAACTGGCTCTCATGTCGCTGTCACATGAGACAGGATTTGGTCATGCATGGCTTACACATGGTTCAGGTGTGGCTCATGCATGATTGTGGTGTTGGTCACGTGTGGCTCACATGTGTTTTTGGCATGGGTTGCATGTGGCTCAGGCATGTCAGGCAAGTTGTGCCTGTGAGGCTGACACGTTCTTCAAGTGAGGCTGACCTGTGGTTCATGTGTGAGACATGATTCAGGTAGGTGGAAACGTCACCAAAGCCAGTACCATGTGTCAGCCAAATGGCAGCCAGTCTGTGGCACGCCTGTGTCACGTGTGAGCCATGGCTGTGCTATGCCTGAACCACGGGTTAGAGTTACCTCAACCATATGTGACCCAGACAAGTCATGTGAGATCCACGCCTGAATTACACCCGAACCATGTGTGAGACTTGCAAGAAGCACATGGGAGACTCCCTTGAACCACATCTGAAGAACCTGTGAAACACACATGTTCCATGCTTGAACCACGCATGAACCAAAGGGGAGCCACCCATGGAACACAGCTGAGCCATGCGTGAGCCAGGTGTCAGCCATGACTGAGTATGTGGGAGACAAGTTTCAGCAACCTGTAGTCACGTGGGAGCCACCCATAGATGGCATGTGACTCCTGCGTGATCACATTTCCGTCACACATGGATACTGGGCGATGAATGCCTGAGTCACGTGTCAGCCATGCCTGACACATGTGTCAGCCACACAGGAGTCCTGTTTCACACATGCTGGAGTCAAATTTCAGCTACGCCTGAACGACCTCCCACCCATGCGTGCACCAGGCAGCAGCCACCCCTGAACCACAAGAAGGCCACGGATGAACCATGTGTGAACCACACCTGCATGATGTGTCAGGCACGCCTGTGTCACGTTTCCACCTCACCTGAGTCATGTGTCAGCCACGCCTGAACAACGTGTCTACCACGCCTGTGTCATGGCTCAGCTGTGCCAAGTCTCGTGCCATCCAGGATTGAACGAAGTGCCAGTCACACTTGAACCACAGGTCAGCCTCACTTGAAGCACGTGTCAGCCACACTGGCTCAACTTCACTGCCATGCCTGAACCACGTGTCACCCATGCCAAAAACACATGTGAGCCATGCCTGACCAACACCACAGACATGCATGAGCCACACCTGAACCATGTGTGAGCCATGAGTGACCAAAGCCTGTATCATGTGTCAGCCACATGGGAGCCATTTCTGTGGCACGCCTTCATCACGTGTGAGCCAATGCTGAGCTATGCCTGAATCACGTGTGAGAGTGTCCTCAACCTTATGTGACCCACACGAGTCGTGTGAGATGCACGCCTGAATTACACCCGAACCATGTGTGAGACATGCAGGAACCACATGGGAGACACCCTTGAACCACATCTGAGGAACCTGTGAAACACACTTTTCCATGCTTGAACCACGCAGGAACCACAGGGGAGCCACCCATGGAACACAGCTGAGCCATGCGTGAGCCACGTGGCAGCCATGACTGAGTATTTGGGAGTCAAGTTTCAGCAACCTGTAGTAACGTAGGAGCCACCCATGTTCGTCATGTGACACCTGTGTGATCACATTTCTGTCACACATGGATACTGGGCGATGAATGCCTGAGTCACGTGTCAGCCATGCCTGACACATGTGTCAGCCACACTAGAGTCCTGTTTCACACATGATACAGGATTTGGTCATGCACGGCTTACACATGGTTCAGGACACCAGTCACACTGGATTAGGACCCACTCTGACAGCCTCATTTTAACTTAATAAGCTCTTTAAAGCCCTTTCTTCAAACAGGGTCACACTCTGAAGGACTGGAGGTCAGGACTTCAACATATGAATTTTTTGGGGACACAATTTAGCCCTTAACAGTGTTCAGTTGTCAAACAACATGAAGCGTAGTGGTAGGCAGTCCCAGGGCTAGTACTGGAGCTCACCAGCGTCAGATTCAGCCTTTCTGTATTCCTCATTGTCTTTCCCTCATGGTTGCCAGATGGCTGCCTTAGCTGCAGGCATTGCATTTGCAATCAAAGAAGAAATAGGGAAAGGGAAAGGTGGTGCCACTGGTGTCTGTTCCTTTAACACGGCACCTTTCAGACGGCAAGAACTGTCATGGGAACTTCCTCAGAGACTTCCTTTTCTACTTTACTGGCCAGGACTGTGCCATATGGCTATTCCTGGATGCAAGAGAAGCTGCATATGCTAAATACTTATGTCTACAGTAGAGGTAGGAAAGGATAAAGGAGGATGGGAGTTCGCTTCACAACAGTGTCTGCCCCACTGATTCTTCTCTGTTGCCATGAGCCCATGCTTCGCTTTCTTTTTTTGTGTATAATTTGTGGTTCTGGTGCCTTTTGAGAATGGTTCATGTCATGCTAAATGTTACTGTGGTGGGAACATTTATCATGAATAAAAATGGGAAATTGCTCTTCAATCACTCACACAATACTACATTATTTTTTCAATTTACTTTTCTATAATTCCAATCTTTATGTAATGAACATGTATTCATTTTACATTTAAAAGAACAATGGATGTAGAAAAAATCAATTAACAATAATGCAGAAATTTAATTTTTGATAGGTGAACAGAGAAGATTCCTGAGTTCATTCATTTCGAAACAAATGTGGGAGGGTGAGAACATGAGAAACACACTCTACAGAAGACGTGAACTGGCAGGAGAGCTAAAAGACCATCTGGTCTAACACCTTCTTTTTATCCACAAGAACACAAAGGCCCAGAGACTTCATCAGGATTATTCAGCAAATTGATAGACAAGTCCCAATGAAAGCCCAAATTCCCCAATAGCACAACAAATGTCCAGCTTGATTGAGGGACCTCCCATTAAGGTGGAGCCCATGACAACTTTCTTGAGGGCCTTGTGGGCGTGTGGCACTGCTCCTCAGCCCCAGCTATATGAACTCACACATTTGTGCTGGTGTCCTCCCTGCCCTAGAGCAGGAATCCCACAAGTGTAAATGCTGGCATTCACTGAGCACCCACTATGAGTCCAGGCACTGAGATCTATTGCTTTCAAATCTCACAACAACTCTGCAAGGGAGAGTCATTAGGTCCATTTTATGATGAGGATATTGTTAAAGGTTGCACTGTAACCTCCCAAAAGGCATATTGAAATCCTAACCCCCACTACCTCAGAAAGTGACCTTATTTCGAAATATGGTCATTAGCAACGTAATTAGTTAAAGTGAGGTCATACTGGAGCACGATGGGCCCCTAATCCAATATTACTGGCGTCCTTATAAAAAGAGGAGAAAGACACACAGATGGCCATGTGGTGACAGAGGCAGAGACTGGAGTGTTGCAGCTGTGAGCCAAGGATTGCCCAGGATTGCCAGCAACCACCAGAAGCTAAGAGAGGGAAAGCATGGCCTGGCCAACACCTTGATTTTGGACGTCTGCCCTGCAGAACTGAGAGGCAGTAAATTTCTGCTGCTTTCATGTACCCAGTTTGTGGTAATTTGTTATGGCAGCCCCAGGAAACTAGTGTAGATACTGAGGTTATTAAGTAGAATGTATGCCCAAATGCATTCAGCCAGGATTCAAATTAATGTTTTCCTGGTTCCAAAAAAGTCCGATTTCTTCTCTACTCCCTGCTGCCCGTCTGAGCCCGCATGAGGGGTGGAGGTGAGTGGCAGTGCACCCACCACTGCTGCACTGGCAGACATGGTGGGGGACAGAGGGAGCAGAGCGTTCTTCCCGAAGAGTATGCCTCCTTCTCTGAGCTTGGCAATTGTGAAGGCTGGTTTGCTCAAAGCAATACTTATCACACAGTAACCACAGCTCCAGTGTTCAGCTATGAAATATTTATCCTACAAATACAAATTGAGTTACAAAAGGCTTCATGAGAGTAATAATAACGGCAGAATAGCAGCTCAGCTGAAGAGTTTTGCAAACATCACCATATTTACAAGTTCTTACCTTATGAGGCAGACAAGGCAATGTTCTATTTTCCCCAAGCTAACTCTGCTCCTTGACACTGTTTCTCATAAGAGGAATCTGAGGCTCAGAGAAGGTAACAGACTTTCTTAAGGACACGCAACGGACAGTGGGGATTGGAATTTTAGCCCTGTGGACTGACTCTCTAGCAGGCGCTGTCCTAGTAGAAAGCCATAAGAAGGGCTGAGCTGGGGAGGCGGCTTTGAGTGTGTGATAAGATCACTCTTGTGAGGGCCCAGACTGAGGTCTCACTATCAGCTTCTGGGGAAGACTCTGCATTCTCTCCGGCTCTTGGCCCAGGAAACTTTATTAACCAGGATGACCAGAAGAAAGTAGATGTGGCAAATTGGAGGACTGCCTAGGGGGATCCCAGATTGCAGGGAAGAGAGAGATGAGTAGACACTGAAAGGAGCAAAGAAGAAAGGAGGCGGGGGTGGTGCCCTTTCCCCACCACCAGCATGTGCCTCTTCAAAAGTAGCTAGTCCATATAATCCCCCCCTTTCCAACTTTCTGGTGTTTGTTGCTTGGTACCAAGTACCCTAATCTTCTCTTCTGCCCTCCGTCTTCCTGTTCCTCTAAGGTTTGAAGTCACACAACAGATGACCCTGGATAAAAGTAGTGGTGGGCAGGGAGGGAAATGCCATGGATGGGTAGATGGACCAGGACCAGGACAGGGCAACTCCTGAGTCCGGGGGAGTGGCGTCCTTATGAATTGGCACTTCATGTACCTTTTCAATGTGTCAGTGAGTTGTTCCCAAATAGTTCATCAGAAATTCATGAAATCTGATTAAAAAGACACTATCTCATTCTTATTATACTCTCTATCCTTTTCCACAGTGAACCCAGATAAGCCTAAAGAGAATTTTCACTCAGTTTCATCCCAGACCCTGATCGGCGAACACAAACATTTTCCCACTCAAAAAAAGAAAGAAAAAAAAAGAAAGAAAAAAGATTTTGGAAACTTCCTCTGGTGAGTTGATTTCTTTCCACCTGTTGTTCTCTTTCTCTAGGTCTCATTTTCCATTTTTTCAGACATCACAGAACAGAAAAAGAAACTTACACAGACTCAGCCAGGACGAGGTGCCCACCCACACACTGAAGGCTGTGGGAGGCAGTATGGTTAATCATTTCACAGAGAGAAACCTTCTCTGGGGAGAGCAGGAGAGAAGAGGTTGAATTCTTTGCTCACCTGAGGTTGACAAAATAAAATTAGAGCATTGAGGCCATGGGGGAAAGAGAAATATTGAAAGAATAGCCACAGGGAATATCCCACCAAGCTGTGTCTGTCACAACCCCACTGCCCTCGCACCTGCGTCTGGAAACTGAAGTTTCTGGGAAATTTTGTCTGAGATGGTGATGGGAAGAAAACAGCATTCTAGGAAGAACTGTTACAATCAAGTAGGAGTTTTACATTTCTGACCTCAAACCTGAGCAGACAATAAAAGGAACTTTCTATATCTGGAATCAGTTTCTCCTTGTATCCATTTCACCCATTGGCAGAAACTTGTTTTCGGCCAAGTCAGGCCCTCCCCTCTTCCCCACCACCAGGGTTGTGCTCAAGCACGAAAGTGAAGCCACTCCCACTTCCTACAGTGCTGCACCCCCACTCTCATGGGTACAAGAAACCCCTCTACTGCCGGCTGCTGGTGCCATGCCAGGCGCCCAGCAACCCCATGAGGTGCCCAAACGCCATTTCTATTTGTGCTTTCTTGTAATTCCCTTTTACTCTGTGGCCATCCCTCTGCTTCCAACCCCCCAACACCTGCCGTATTGCCAGGGTACTACCTAGGGCTTCAGGGGAAAGCTATTAACAACACAAAAGGTAGTGAAAACTTTATGCCCCTGGTGCTCTTTGATCCCTTGAGGAGAAGGAAAGCTGCTAAGTTGCAGCCACTCTATTTGACTTTTTTCTTCTTTCATGTTACTTCAGGTCCAAAGGATCAATGAAAAATTACAGTCTCAGCACAGAACAAAAGTGAAATGCCATTTTTTGCCCATAATATTGATAAATACACACTTTCACGCTAGTTCTCAGTGTTGGACATGCTGCAGGACCGTGGATGTGCTCATTCACTAATGATGGAAATACAGATGGCATGCAGACCTTGTGGTGAGGGATTTGGCAACAGGTATCAAAAATCTTACACATTTTGCGGCCGGCCCAGTGGTTAAATTTGTGCATTCTGCTTCGGAGGCCCGGGGTTTTCGGGTTCAGATCCTGGGCACAGACCTAAACACTGCTCATCAAGTCATGCTGTGGCAGCATCCTACATAAAATAGAGGGAGATTTGCACAGATGTTAGCTAAGGGCCAATCTTCCTCACCAAAAAAAGAGAAAAAAATCTTATACATTTTGAACACCTATCAATTCTACCTGAAATAATTTTAATTTTGTGTTAAAAATGACATATACACCCCAAAATGCACGTACACAACATTTATTAAAGTATTGCTTAAGCATTGAATAATTGGAAACAATCTAAAACTCCAAAAATAAGAGACTCATTAAATGTATTAGGGTACTTCCATACAGTGGAAGAAGCGTGCAACCATAAAAATTTGTTGAGGATGAATATTTAACCAAACGAAAAATGTCAATGATACATGGGAAAGTTCATAACAAAATAATATTTATAACATCGTTTTTGTAAAAACTTGCATCATGTAATATGAATAGAAAAAAAGACTCAAAAAAACCTAAAAGCTGAAATGTTAATATTAGTATCCCTAGATTATGGGCAGTTTAAACATTTTTTTTCTTCTTCTAAAATGTCCACACTGGAGAGATCTCATCAAGATGGTGGCATAGGCAGACCCTGAACTCACCTCCTCCCATGAACACAACCGGGTTACAACTATTCTTGGAAAAATTACCCCTGAGAGAAAACTGACAACTGGATAAAAAGAACCCCCGCAACAAGGGACAGTCCTGACTGAGTTGGAAGAGGCAGAAATTCCCTTCTGGAGAGAAAAAAATCACCTTAGCAAGCTGCAGAGCTTCACAGCCGGGCAGGAGCCACCCTAAGGTGCACAGCCCTCCCTGGAGCAACGGTGGACCTGAGCAGGGGCACATTACTGCTTTAAGCATCCTTTGGACTTAGCACAACTGAGATAAGTGTCATAATATCTGCCCTCACTGGCTATTAACAATAACCAGAATACCCCCAGAAAAGGTATTGGACATAAAGGAAAAAAAGCCAACTCTTAAAGAGACCATGCACAAATTCACCGATTTCAGAAAGCAATCTAAAATAAAATGGATATGGAAGGAAAGTACCTGAACATAATAAAGACCATATATGACAAACCCAAAGCTAATATAATTCTCAATGGAAAAAAACTAAAAGCTATCCCTCTAAGAACAGAAACAAGGCAAGGATGCCCACTTTCATCACTCTTATTTAACATAGTATTGGAAGTCTTAGAGCAATCACGAAAGAAAAAGACATAAAAGTGATCCAAATTGGAAAGGAAAAAGTGAAACTGTCACTCTTTGCAAGTGACCTGATTGTATATATATAAAACCCTGAAAAATCTAGTAAAATCTTTTAGAAATAATGAATGAATACGGCCATGTTTCAGGATACAAAATCAACATACAAAAGTCAGTTTTGTTTCTATACATTGGCAACAAAGTAGCAGAAAGAGAAATTAAGAATCCAATCCCATTTACAATTGCAACAAAAAGAATAAAATATCTAGGAATACTTAACCAAAGAGGTGAAACATCTGTACACTAAAAACAATAAAACATTGTTGACAGGAATTGAAGGAGACGCAAAGAAATGGAAAGATATTCCATGCTCTTGGGTTGGAAGAATTAGCAAAATTAAAATGTCCATACTTCCTAAAACAGTCTACAAATTCAATGTAATCCCTGTCAAAATTCCAACAACATTTTTCACTGAAATAGAACAAAGAATCCTAAAATTTGTATGGAACAACAAAAGACCCCAAATGGCCAAAGGAATCATGAGAAAAAAGAACAAAGCTGGAGATATCACACTCCTTGATTTCAAAATATACTACAAAGCTATAGTAAGCAAAACAGCATGGTACTGGCACAAAAACAGACACTCAGATCAATGGAACAGAATAGAAAGCCCAGAAATGAACCCACAATCTATGGACAGCTAATTTTCAACAAGGGAGACAAGAGAATATGATGGAGAAATAAGACTTTCTTCAATAAATGGTGCTGGGAAAACTGGACAGACATGCAAAAAAATGAACGCAGACCATTATCTTACACCATACACAAAAATTAATTCAAAATGGATTAAAGACTTGAATTTAAGACCTTGGACCATTTAACTTCTAGAAGAAAACATAGGCAGTATGTTCTTCAAGATCAGTCTTAGCAGCATGTTTTCAAGTCATGTCTGACTGGGCAAGGGAAACAATAGAGAAAATGAACAAATGGGACTACATCAAACTAAAAAGCTTCTGCAAAGCAAAGGAAACCATCAAAAAAACAAAAAGACAATCTAACAATTAGCATAAGATGTCCACAAACCACATATCAGATAAGGGGTGAATATCCAAAATATACAAAGAACTCATACATCTCAACAACAAAAAACCAACAACCAAATTAAAAAATGGGCAAAAGATCTGAACAGAGATTCCTCCACAGAAGACATATAGATGGCCAATAGGCACATGAAAAGATGTTCAACATCACTAACTCTCAGGGAAATGCAAATCAAAACTACAATGAGGTATCACCTCACTCCGGTCAGAATGGCTATAATTAACAAGGCAGGAAACAACAAATGTCGGAGAGGATGTGGAGAGAAGGGAACCCTCATACACTGCTGGTGGGAGTGCAAACTGGTGCAGCCACTATGGAAAGCAGTATGGAGTATCCTCATAAAATTAAGAATGGATCTACCACATGATCCAGGTATTCCACTGCTGGGTATTTAAAAGAACTTGAAAACACAAATTCATAAATATAAATGCACCCCTGTGTTCATTGCAGCATTATTCTCAATAGCCAAGACTTGGAAGCAACCTAGGTACTGATCAAGGGACGAATGGATAAGGAAGATGTGGCATATGTACACAATGGAATACTACTCAGCCATAAGAAATGACTAAATCTGGCCATTTGTGACAACATGGATGGACTTTGAGGTATTATGTTAAATGAAATGTCAGAGGAAAAAGGTCAAATACCATATGATCTCACTCATAGGTAGAAGATAAAAACAACAACAAGCATATAGCAACAGAGACTGGATTAGTGGTTACCATAGGGGAAGGGGAGAGGGGGGAGGACAAAAGGGTTGATTAGGCACGTGTGTTTTGTGATGGATTGTAATTAGTCTTTGGATGAACATGATGTAATCTACACAGAATCTGAAATATATTACGATGTACACCTGAAAGTTATATAATGTTATAAACCAACGTTACTGCAATTTAAAAAAATAGTTAAAAATAATAATAAATTTAAAAAATAAAAATAAAATAGAAAATCTACAGTGTATTTTCTCTGTTGTATTTATAATCAAAACTTTTAAAAGAAGTTCACTGAATGATCAGTGAATATTACAATTATTTTGAATATTTTGTTCTTTCCATCAAAATGTTCTCTCCAACTGAAAGTTCAACAGAAGACAGCACAGCACTCAGCCCTAAGGATTTTATACAAGCTTGAAGAATAAACTTCACAGAAATGAAAACCATTTGTGTTTCACACTCCTGCTCTAATTTGGAGGCTAAAGATAACAGCTTCTGCTAAATTCGAAATGAATCCACAAAAACCAAAAATAATCTCTACAAAAAAATAAACAAAAAAACCCACCATCTACAACATACTGTTTCCATGAACATTCCATTCACTTTCTAGTTGGCTGGACAGTCCCTCCTCATTATTCTTCCTGTAAAATGAATCCTTAGATTCATGATCACATGAACCAGACAGATTCTATTGATTGTTGAAAACACTGCAATCCAAGAATACAGAAATTGGACAAGCCTGAGATCAAACCTGGAAAGCAGAGTTCAAAAGGACAAGTGAAAGAATGGCCAGCAAAAGGAGTTGCATATACAAAGAAGAGTCATTTAAAATATGTTTCTACACTATAAAGAATTTTGGAGAAAAAAATCATAGTTGAAAAGTCTCTTAGTAAATGAAGAGGGAGTTCTCTCTATATTACATTACATTAACTAATACTATTTTTGAAAGAATGTACATCACAGAAATGAAAAACCATTTGATGTTGAAAAATGGAAACCACTGATGAAATTATACATTTATTTCACTTGAAGAGTTAATTTCCTGTTTGGTTTTATTTATGATATTTTAATATGCTGACTTAAAATTTTTAATTAAATGAAAAGATACACGTAAACATTCTTCTTTTGAATAAATTGTCCTTTAGTCAGGGCCGTAACCTACGTGTGTGAACCCTGCAGTTGTTACTGTGAGTGCTGGTGAAGACCACCAGAATTTCAGCTGCATCAGTGCCTCCAGGACTGGTTTTCATCTATCCCTAAGACTGCAGTTCGCTGGATGGAGTGAAAATAATATCTCCTTGTTCTGGAACTATCAAGAGCAGTAACCACCACACCTGGCTTGCTGGGCTAGTGCCTAGAGATCTAGGTTTTAGGTCCAGATCCATCCGAATGGCTCTGTGGCCATAGGGTTAGTCCTTGATCATGCTGGGCCTTGGGGCCTTCATCTTCTAAAGGAGAAGAATGATTGTATCTCATGGTCTTCTCAGTACTGTGGAGAGAACAAAACCAGAAAATGCACCATGCAGGGTCAGGAGCTAATGGTGACCAGAATTGAAATGAAGAGCTTTCAGAGCAAATGATATTGACAATATCATAGTGGTTTCCCTCCTTCAGAGTCAACTCTTGACCAAGGCCACAGCCTGGCATTCCAGGCTGTGTACAGCCTGGCACAACTTCTTGGTTGTGAGATATCAGCTGTGGGTTGTTTCTTAGAACTCCCATGGTACTTTCCATAAAGTTAAGAAACTTATTCCACACCTCCCTCCATTTTTATTTCAACTGAATAAAGTCTTCTCCACCTCTGGCCTTGGAAACACTGCCGTATCTCACTGACTGAATCACAGTCTCTATCTTCAGGGCAGCCCTTGCCAGAACTCTGCCTATGTGCCTAGGGAATTTCACTGAACTGTGCACGTTTACCCCACTGGCCCCACACTGTTTTTGTTGTAATCTTGTTTGGTTGGTAGAGTGAAGCTCAACACATACATTATTTTCTCTCAGGTATGTAAAGATTCGTTGATACTCCAAGGGCAGTTTTCTGAATTGGGTTGATTGATAGGGCCCTCCTTGGAAGAGATGTGGATGGGAGATTGGTAGAAATGTCAAGTTAATTTAAATATTTTGAAATTTGTCTTAGTCTTTCACAATTTTCTCCTTAAAATCATAAAAATTAGAGCTGGAACGATCCGCCCTTCATTTTATAACAAGAAAACTGAGGCTCAGAGGAATGAAGTGGCCCATATCGAAAGGTTAAACAACAAGTTAATATCAGAGCCAGGGCCAGAAACTAAGTCTTCTCATTTGTATTGCAAACTTCTTGCTTCATCATACTCTCTTAGAGCACATCTCAGAATGGTGACACAACTTCCTCTCTGTAGAAGCGTCTGCCCCTCCATTGCCTAGGTTCTTGAGGTTCTTGATTACTGCTGCCCAGAAGAGGAAGTGAAGTGACTCAGTGAGCAGACTCACTCAGCTCAGGGTTTTGGAGTGCCGAGGAGTCTCAGTGGGGATAACTTCCCTAAAGACCTTAACTCATCACTGTCGTCATTTCAGCATCCAGCTCAGTGACTGCACTCACTGCTTTGGACAAAGTTATGAACAATGGCTTATAACTGTTTGTCATTTTAACAGCCATCCATTGATTTCCCCCAGTCAATTCTACAGTCCCATTTTTCTATTTCTGTGTGGGCTTTGACCAGGAGTTTATAAAACAATATTAGAGACAGGCCAGCAATTCTTACGCTTGGAACAGGTTCCAAGAACTGTGTTTTCCAGAGCAGGGAACTGGAAGTGGTGGGTTTGGCCTAGATGGAGGTAGAAGAGCGGTGTTGGGGCCTGGCCCTGGGTCCAGGACAAGCACCTCCCCTGAATGAGCACAGGCATCCTTGAGCAGCTAGAGATGCTATTGCCTTTGTGAGTCCCTTATATATAAAAAAAAATTATTTTATGGTCATATTTATATAATGACAGACAAAATCCAGGTTGAATTCCTTATTATATACTGATTATATTTGTTCTTTCTTCTGATTTTGAAAGAAACTAAAATTAAGCATTTTTGAGGGCCCTAAAAGTCCCATGGGTCCTGGGCCCTGGGCCTTCCTCACCTGAAGGAGAAGCTGGCCCTTGTCAGAATCAGATGGGCTGAGACAAATCCATCTTCTGCTGCTTCTTCTTCATGACATCCTGAGTTCCCAAAACCCTTGTGTCCTGTTCTCTAAAATGGGGACAATCGGGGCCGGCTCCATGGCTGAGTAGTTAAGTTCACACGCTCCGCTGTGGCAGCCCAGGGTTCGGATCCTGGGCACAGACATGGTACCACTCGTCAGGCCACATTGAGGCGGCGTCCCACATCCTACAACTAGAAGGACTGGCAACTAAGATATACAGCTGTGTACAGGGGGAGTTTGGGGAGATAAAGCAGAAAAAAAAAAAAAAAGATTGGCAACAGTTGTTAGCCCAGGTGCCAATCTTTAAAAAAAATTTTTTTTAAATAAAAATAAAATGGGGACAATCACCAATCTTCTGACCAGGGCCACTGTCACAATAGGAGGAGATCATGCGTATAAAGGAGAGACTCTCCCCATCCTTCCACTTCCCTCTCTTTCCTGGCAGACTGACCTGCAGCATTTTGTCCTAGATGTCTACCTTCCGAAATTACAGACAAACCCCTGGTTAATGGCATAGCCATTAGCAGGATCCAGTTTTCCTGGATGTCAGGTCATTTCTCTCCCACTGTACGACACTCCCTCTGCTCTTGTACACAGGTTCAGAACATCGCTAAAACTTCCTTCTGATGATGTCCACTCCACTCCAAGTGACTTCATATTCTCCTCATTGTTGCACAAACACAAGCTAACTTCTCGTCTAAAATAATTCACCTTGAGATCTTTTTAAAAATTTGCTAAATAACACAGCTGCTCCAACTATGGGAGACAGAGGAGGAATAGATGTCCAATTTATGGTGAAAATAACCCTGATTGATGGATCCTGTAGTATTCTGGGGCCTGCCTTGCTCAGCTAGTCATTGGTCATGAACAATTGTGAAAGACTCTGAAGTGGGAAAACAAAAGGTGGATGATTATTTATATATATAATGCAAATAATTTTTGTTCATATCAGTGCAAACTAATTGTGTTCTTGTTGGAATGCAATTGGTCATTGCCCTATGGAAGAACAGTTTTAAAACTATTTGAAAAATTTATTTTATAATTCCTTATTCTCTCCCTGTATATGTATTGGTTATTGGACTTCTCCCTTAACTGGTTTTAACATCTTACTGCTTCCTTCATTTGACTAATGAGTAAAATAAAATCTTTGATACATGTTCATTTTATATTTGCATGAGTCTGATTTTACCTTTTTTGTAAAATTATTCTTTAACACATTTCATCACCAATGATAACTCTCACCTCCTTCACTTAGCCTCATCACATTCCGACATGGACCAAAGCCTAAGACAAGCCTTTAAGTCACAAGCCCATGAAAGGCCTGGATTATCTGACAGAAGGAAAGGATATTAAATAAGACAAGTTCTGAAGTGAACAGCTTCATTATGAGAAGTCTGGAAACCCCATTTCTTGATTACTGGTTTAAGATCATCATATATGTATACTCTCCTTTTATGAATTCTAAGTGTGTGTGTTATGTTAGGTTGAACCATATGAAATTACTATCTTATAGATTAAAATGGTCAAATATCAGCAAATTTAAATTGTTCAATCTAATATATACATATAGGATACACATATGTATGTATATACACACATACACACAGCACACCTCTATATAGAATAAAACTCTAAATGATAATGGAATTTTCTGGGCTAATTTGGGAATAAGCAGAGAAACAAATTTCTTTGTGTGTTTCTCTGCTTCTTTAAGCTCTCATTAGTGAGAGTTTTTGTGAAATGTCAAGAGACAAGGAAGTGCGGTATCATAGAAAACATTAGGCCAAGAATTAGGAGGCTTTTAGGCTAATTCTTCTCTAAAATGTATTCATCCCATTAGTAAACATCACCTTAGAAAACTTTTATATGATTTTGAAGGATCTTGCATTGCAGTTTTAACCATCTATTTTTTCTGAGGATCCAGAATAAATAGGAATTTAGGTTGAGTTAGAGCTTGAAATTCTCTGTTTTGCTTTTGGTTGGTTTGCCTTAGGGTTCCCCCCCTCCCCGCCCCACCAAGGAAAATTAACCCTGAGCTAACATCCATGCCCATCTTCCTCTACTCTTTTTATACGTGGGATGCTTGCTGCTGCATGACTTGATAAGTGGTGCATAGATTCATGCCTGGGATCTGAACCAGTGAACCCAGGGCCACTGAACTGGAGCGAGTGAACCTAACAGCTGCACCACTGGTTTTGAAGACAAAAATTTCTTGATATGAACTTTTTTTCTGATTGGCCTCTTTCTACCAAAGGGGAGGGCAGCAAACACAAAATCTGGCTGAGATTCCATTTAGCAGGGCTCCCGTGATGCTGAATTTGGCTCTCCCACATTTTAGAGAACATACACCTACACTGTCCTGTATCCATCACAGTGAGTGTGCCACCCATGATAGTAGTGACTCATGCATATGAGAGGAAGGCGACATTGGCCCCCCACTCATAATACCACACATACTCTTGGTTCCAGTTGTGGCAAAGACTTATGTTGAGTCATCCTCGTGTTCTCACCTTCTCTGCAATGCACGTGACCTTCAAGCAGAGGCCTTAGAAAGGTAGCAACCCATTAAAATCTGCCTGGGCAGAAGGGGAAGGGCGTGAGACAAGGTTGGTGAAGTTTATCACCATGTACAGAACTTGAAATTTCCACAACCATTAGGAATACGTGAAAAAATGCTCTTTATGGAGTGGCTATTGTAGAGATATGGAGGAACATAGGAAATATACATATAAGGACCAGGATGATAGAGAGACAAAAGAGGAAGGGTACACGCATTTTTTATATAATAGCTTTATTGAGATATCACTCATTTACCTTAAATTTCACCCTTTTAAACTATTACATTCAGTGTTTTTTAATACATTCAAAGACTTGTGTAACCATCACCACTAATTTAGAACATTAGATCATATTTATTAATTTATTAATATTAATTTATTATATTAATATTTAGAACATATCATCCCTCAAAAAATACCTCTCTTACTCATTAGCAGTCATTCCCTATTGCACCCTCCCTCAGCCCCTGGCGACCACTAATCTGCTTTGTGCATCTATGGTTTTGTCTATTCCACACATTTCATAGACATGACTCATCAAAACATGGTCTATCCACACAATGGAATATTATTCAGCCATGAAAGGAATGAAGTGCTGATACACACTACAACATGGGTTAACCTTGAAAACACACTAAGTGAAACAAGTCAGACAGAAACACCACATATTACATGGATGTACCACATTTTATTTACCCATTCATCAGTTGATGGACATTTTAGCTGTTTCCACTCTTGAGCTATTATGAAAAATGCTGCAACTATGAACATTCATGTACAAGTTTTTGTATAGTCGTATGTTTTCATTTCTCTTGAGTATATATACCTAGAAGTGGAGTTTCTAGATCATATGAGAACTCTATGTTAACATTGCAAGGAAGTGTTCTCCAAAGTGACTGAAACATTTTATATTCCCATCAGTAAAATAAGAGGGTTCCAATTTCTCTACGTCTTTGCCAACACTTATTATTCATCTTCTTGATTATAGCTATCTTAATAAGTGTGAAGTAGTATCTCATTGTGGTTTTGACATTCATTTTCCTAATGGCTAATGATTTTGAGCATCTTTTCACATGCTCATTGGCCATTTATCTTGTTTGGAGAAATGTCTATTCAGATCCTTTGCCTGTTTTTTTAAAATCAGGTAATTTTTGTCTTTACTCTTGAGTTGTAAAACTTCTGTATTTATTCTGCATACAGGTCTCTTATAAGACACGTGATTTACAAATATTTCTCCCATTATGTAGGTTATCTTTTAACTTTCTAGGTGGTGTCTTTTGCAGAATAAAAGTTTTTAATTTTGATCAAGTCCAATTTATCTATTTTTTCTTTTGTCACTTGTGTTTTATTCTTGTATCTAGGGAGTCTTGCCTAATTCAAGAATATAAAGATTTACGTCTATGATTTCTTCTAAGAGTGTTATACTCTTAGCTCTTACATTAAGGTTTATGATCTGTATGGAGTTAGTCTTTGTGTACGTAAAGGAGGAGTCCAATTTCATTCTTTTGTATGTGGATAACCAGTTGTCCCAGCACAGTTGTCCCATTTACTGGAAAGATGATTTGTTCCACATGATATTGTCTTGGCACCCTTGTCAAAAATCAATTGCCTGTAAATATGAGCGTTTCTTTCTGGACTCTCAATTCTTTTGCATTTATCTACATATCTATCCTTATGCCAGTACCACACTGTCTTGCTTTCTGTAGTTTTGCAGTAAGCTGTGAAATCAGGAAGTGTGAGTCTTCCAACTTTGTTCTTATTTTACAAGACTGTTCTGGTTATTCTAGGCTCCTTGCATTTCCATGAGTTTTCTGCCAAAAAACAGCCGGCTGGGATTTTGATAGGGCTTGCATTGAATCTGTAGATCAATTTATGATGTATTTCCATCTTAATAATAAATATAAGTATCCCAATCTGTGAATATGGGATGTCTTTC
Organism: Equus caballus; assembly: GCF_041296265.1. Taxonomy (NCBI): domain Eukaryota; kingdom Metazoa; phylum Chordata; class Mammalia; order Perissodactyla; family Equidae; genus Equus; species Equus caballus. The sequence continues at coordinate 8,206,231 of NC_091713.1, forward strand.
TATTAACTTAGGTCTTCTTTAATTTTTTTGATGATGTTTGGTTGTTTTCAGTATACAAGTCTTATATTTCTCTTGCTAAATTTATCCCTAAGTATTTTATTCTTTTTGATACTATTATAAGTGGAAATTTCTTCTTAATTTCATTTTCAGATTGTTCATTACTAGTATATAGAACCAATTAACTATTGTATGTTGATCTTACCCTGCAATCTTTTTTTTTTAAAGAATGGCACCTAAGCTAACATCTGTTGGCAGTCTTCCTTTTTTCCTCATCTTCTTTTTCCCCAAAGCCCCCCAGTACATAGTTGTATACTGTAGTTGTAGGCCCTTCTGGTTGTGGCATGTGGGATGCCACCTCAGCATGGCCTGATGAGAGGTGCCATGTCCGCACCCAGGACTCAAACTGGCGAACCCTGGGCCGCCGAAGCAGAGCGCACAAACTTAACCACTTGACCACTGGCCCGGCCCTGTCCCCTGCAATCTTGATGAACTTATTTATTACCTCTAATACAGTCATGTGTTGCTTAATGATGGGGAAATATTCTGAGGAATGCACCATTAGGTAATTTCATCTTTGTGCGAACATCATAGACTGTACTTACACAAATCTAGATGATATAGCCCACTACACGCCCAGGCTTTCTGATAGAGCCTACTGCTGCTAGGCTACAAACCTGTACAGCATGCTACCATAGTGAATACTGTGGGCAATTGTAACAAAATGGTATTTGTGTATCTTAACGTAGCTAAACCTAGAAAAGTTAGAGTGAAAATATGGTACAAAGATAAAAAAAATGGTACACTTGTATAGGGTACTTACAACAAACGAAGCTTGCAGGACTGGAAGTCGCTCTAGGTGAGTCAGTAAGTGAGTATGAACCCCTGGGACATTAGTGTACACTACCGTAGAGTGTACAAACACTGTTCACTTAGGCTACACATCATTTATAAAAAATTTCTTTCTTCAATAACAAATTAACTCTAGCTTACTGTGACTTTTAAAACTTTTTATCTTTTTGACTCTTTTGTAATAACTCAGCTTAAAACACAAATACATTGTACAGCTGTACAAAAACATTTTCTTTCTTTATATCCTTATTCTATAAGCTTTTTTCTATTTTTAAAATTTTTATTTTGTTTCTACTTTTTCAACCTTTTTGTTAAAGACTAAGACACCAAAACACACATTAACATAGGCCTGCACAGGATCCAGATCCTCAGCATCACTGCCTTACACCTCCAAATGTTGTCCTACTGGAGGGTCTTCAGGGGCACTAGCTCAGATAGAGCTGTCACCTCCTATGATAACAATGCCTTCTTCTGGGATCCCTCCTGAAGGACCTGCTTGAAGCTCTTCTTGAGGAGGTCGCTCTTTTCAAAAATACATCCATGGTGGTTTGCTTGGTATGTGTCTATTTTTTCATCATAGACTTGCTTGTAAGCATATGACGCACCATGAATATTCTTCTTTATTAATGAAAACCTTTCAGTGTTGGGATCCATGTTTTCAAAATTTTTAAGGAGCTTGCTGAGGTCTTCAAACCTTCTGCTAAACCTTTCATTGTGAGTTTTCTTGGCAGTTCTTCTTCTTTTTCTTCTCCTGCAGTTTCCTTTTCTCTTGCCTCTTCTTCAGCTGTGTGTTCCTGTTCCAGTTCTAAAACTCCCCATTAGTCAATTCCTCAGGAACCACCTCTACTACTTCTAGGAGCTCCTCAATGTCATCCTCATCCACACCCTGGTTAAAGCTGTTTGCCATCTCAACCACAGCCTGTTGATTTTTGCAACCTCCCCATTCTTGGCAAATCCTTTGAAGTCATGGATGAACCTCCTGAGTGTCTTCTTCCAAACGCCCTTCATACACTCCTTGGTGACATCTCCCCAAGCCCAAGCAAGGTTCTTGATATAGTCTTAGATGTTGTACTCCTTCCAGAATTGCATTAGTGTCTTCTCAACGTCTTCCTCAGTTGCAGCAATAGCCTGGGTAAAGATCCTCCTCACGTAGTAGGCCTTAAAAGCTGCTATGATTCCGTGATCCATTGGTTAGGTCAAAGAGGTGGTGCTTAAAGAGAGAAACACAGCTTTGATATTGGGATGAAGATCACCAATAAAAGGACAATGTCCAGGAGCATTATCAACAATAAGCAAAATCTTGAAAGGTATGTTATTCTCCAAACAGTACTTCTCTATTTCACTGGCACAGCAATTCAGGAGGGCATCTTAGAAGAGGAGCTGGGTCATCCATGACTTCTTACTGCTCCTGTAGTACGTTGGCAGTGTGTCCTAGTTAATATGCTTCAAGATCCTGGGGTTCTGTGCCAGATCACAAAGGGTTTCAGTTTCTAGCCTGCAATGCTGCCCCCACACAAAACTGTGATCCTGTCCTTAAAAGTCTGGAAACCTGGCATTGACTTGGCCTCCTTATGGATGAAAGTCCTTCCTTTCAGGCATCCATTTCCAGAATAGGGAGCGTTCACCCATATTGAATATTTGCTCTGGCAAGTAATTTCTCTCCACAATCAGCTTATCTAGAGTTTCCAAAAATTCTTCAGCTGCCTTCACATCAGCACTTGCAGACTCACCACTCACTTTCACATTATGTAATGAATGATAATTCTTGAATCGTTTAAACCACCCAGAGCTAGCAGTAAATTCAACATCATAGTCAGATCCAGTCTTTTCCTTCAACATCGCAAACTTTTTGTTCTGGCCGTGATCATCTGCTCCTGAGAGGGATACGCTTCTGTGCTTGGTCTTCAATATGGGTCATTAGGGGTTTCTCCATGTCTGATCCAGCCCCTCTCAAATTTTTGTTAGTCTCTTTGCCTTCAAGGGAGCAGACCCTTTAACAGCTTCCATCATTCTGTTCTTTTTCAAGATTGTATCTATGGTGGAATGGGACATGCCTGCCTGGTTAGCAATGATCACTGATTTTCCAGCTTTGTAGTTCTTAATCATTTTTAATTTCATTTCCAGGTCAACCACTCAATGTGGCATCTTACCAGCAACATTAGCAGTGGATTTTGTATGCTTAGGGGCCATGATGAACAAAACAACACAAGATTAAATCAAGCACAAGAGGACTGATGCAATCAAGAGATGCCATAAACACAAGATATATGAGGCTGCTGCCAGCATAACACAGCACCCTTTTTTACAGTAAACTTTATTGTTTTATAAGTAGAAAGAATACACTCAGAGTGTACTATAACAATAAAATTTTATTATAACAGTAAAAGGTGTAGTATAGTAAATACACAAACCAGTAACACAGTTGTTTATTATCGTTATCCAGTATTGTGTACTATATATAATTGGATAAGCTATACTTTTATATGACTGGTAGTGCAGTAGTTTTGTTTACACTAGCATTCCCGCAAACACATGAGTGATGCATTGTGCTACGATGTTATAAAGGATACAACGTCAATAGACAATAGAAATTTTTCAGCTCCATTATAATCTTATGGGACCACCATCATATCTGCAGTCTGTTGCTGACCTAAAAGTCATTATATGGTGCATGACTATAGTTTGTATTGCGGATTGCTTAGGATTTCTATATATAAGTTCATGCCATCTGCAAATAGAGATAGTTTTACTTCTTTCTTTCCAATTTGGATGCTTCTTATTTCTCTTTCTTGTTTAATTGCCCTGGCTTGATCCTCTGGTACAATGTGGAATACAAGTGGTGAAAGTAGATATCCTTGTCTTATTCCTGATTGTAGGGGAAAAATATTCAGTCTTTTACCATATAGTATGATGTTAGCTATGAATGGTTTGGAGATGCTCCTTATCACATTGATAATTCCCTTTTATTCTTAGTTTCTTGTGTGTTTTTATTATGAAAGTGTGTTGGATTTTATAAAATTGTTTTTCTCCATCTTTTGAGATGATTATGTGGTTTTGTCATCTATTCTGTTACTATGGTGTATCACATTGGTTGCTTTTTTTATATTAAACCAATCTTAAACTCCTTGGATAAATCCCACTTAGACTAGTCCTTCTTATATGTTGGTGGGCTCAGTTTGTTAGCACTTTGTTGAGGATTTTGTGTCTATATTCATAAGAGATTATTAGTCTGTAGTTTTCTTTTCTTGTGATTTTCTTGTCAGGTTTTGGTATCAGTGTAACGCTGGCTTCATAGAATAAGATGGGAAGAAATATTCTCTCCTCTTCTGTTTTTTAAAAGAGTTTGTGAAGGATTGGTGTTAATTATGCTTTAAACATTTGGCATAATTCACAAGTGAAGCCATCAGAGTCTGGGCTTTTCTTTGCGGGAAGTTTTCTTTATTACTAAGTCAATCTCTCTACTTGCTATACGTCTACTGAGATTTTCTATTTCTTCTTCTGTCAGTTTTGATAGTTTGTTTCTGGTGCACACAGGTTAAAAGAAAAAGGTTAATTTGGAACTTCTCTCCCTCCCTCTCATCTACGTATTCTCCTTATTAATTAGGTTCATTCCCTTGACAGTAACTATACAAAAAATGAGTAAGAAAAAATATTATCTGGTTATGCATTGCAGATTCCTTTAGATTCTGCTTCCACGGTTTCGTTTCATATATCTGGCCTCCTTCTAGCTACTGCTGCTCCTCTGGAAAACTATTCAACTATAGAGAAACATAAGAGAGTGGAGGGCAGGGAAAGACTGCTCCAGGAGGATTTGAGTCTATGTTGCAAGGGCCACATGAATAAAACGTAGACATACAAACTTCAGTAACGGGCCTGGCCCACGTGGCATCCCAAAGCTCTCACAGTGAGGAACCGTCAGCAAGGTGTGATGACTCCTAACTTCAGCAGAATTGAGAACATAAAGTCCTACATTTCCTTCCTCTTTAGAATTGTTCAGGGGAGGAGAAATACTATTTCTTCCATGAAAGTTAATTGCAAGTTTCTTTCCTTTCTTTCTGAATCAAATCTCACATTTATTGATGGAGAACCACTTTCACAAAGAACTAGGTAGGAAAAGATTATGATTCTCATATTAATTCCAGAGCTATTGAGCAGAGGGGGGGTAATCCATCATTTCGTCCTGTGATGGAGGCCTCAATTCTGCTGTTACTAGAAGGAGATGAATTATTTATCCCCTAATGGGGATAAAAACCAAAAACTAGCCACCATCATCACCACCAAAAGTATTCCTTAAACCTGTGTTCAAACTGCTGTGAGAAAAACTATTTGAGCAAAGTTAGCACTTCCCTAGCATTGCCCCATCTCAGGACTTGAGTTTTCCAATGGCCATGGGCAGTACTTTTTCTTTTTAGGGGTTTAACAACCTTTTTGCAGGCCATTTCCTCCAACTCTGTCTCATCTACCCCTGTACCGTGACGTTTTATTTACCAAGAAGTTTCTATTATCTTTATTCATTTTGGGGATTTGATTGCACAGAAATTATCTAATAGTTGCTCACTGAAGAATTTCACTGCATCTGAATTCATTCCAAATGCTCCTCACCACTGCATGACTATTAGGTCATTGAAGGAAGATCAGATGTCTCTCCATGATCTGGAGTCTAGCTTGTGGTTTTATAGTTAATTGTGTGTAACAATGGGATAATCACTTAAAGTCAATTCTATAATTTCTCATACATTCTCCGAAAAGTTGTTGTTCTCTTATCTTTATAAAGATAATATTTGAGGGGCTGGCCTGGTGGCACAGTGGTTAAGTTTGCATGCTCTGCTTCAGAAACCTGGGGTTTGCCCGTTTGGATCCCTAGCGCAGGCCTAACACCACCTAACAGGCCATACTGCAGCAGGCGTCCCACATATAAAGTAGAAGGAGTTGGGCACGGATGTTAGCTCAGGGCCAATCCTCCTCAGCAAAAAGAGTAAGATTGATGGCAGATGTTAGCTCAGGGTTAATCTTCCTAAAAAAAATTAATAATAATAATAATAATAATAATATTTGATTACTGATGTCTAAGTCTTTGAATGAACCTTTCTAATTGATTGGCAGTCTTGCTCCTTTGGCATTTCAACGCCTATGTTAAATTTTTGTCTTATTTATTTCCTCATAGATTTGTAATTTTGAAATATTTCAGACTTACAAAAAGTTGTACAGAAATAGCAAAGAGCATCCCCATATTTCCTCACCAGAAGTCCCCAAATCTTAATATTTGACCAAATTTGTTTTATCTATGTTAGTGTTTTTAACAAAGCAGTGACCTTGAAGTGGATTACAGAACATGAGTTTTCATTTCATCACTTGGCAGGCAATCAACTAACACTAAAACACAGAGCACCAACAAGGCAGCTTTGTTGCTATTCAAAGCTCATCTCCATCTTTCTTCATCAGTTGGCTCCTGTTTCCCTTCTTAGTTCTGGTTGCTTCCTGAATCCTATTTAGAAAGTCTTAGAAACATATGTTGTACATTTAAAAAACATTAAAGTACCTGAAAAAGTCTACCCTCAATTATTTTATAGCTGAAACTAAAGCAGTTGCAGCATGTCAATCTGATATTGTAAGCAACACACATGAAGCCCACATTTATCTTAGGGTGTCTTATTCTAGAATGGTAGGGCAGGCATCACTGCTTCTAATAAAGTGCTCTATAAAGTAAGGCTGACACTCACTTATCAGCATGCAGAGCTTAACTCAGATATTAAACAAATTAAAGAGACTTTCATTTTCTACCAGACAGTGACAAAGTAATTGTCACAAAATGTAAAATAATAACAAAACTCAAAACTACTTAGAATGTCATGAAATGTTTATTTTCTGGTTTGAGAGTAATAACAACGACGTTACTTGGACACCATAATTACTCTTTCTTTTCCCCTTTCATTCTTGTCCATGGAACTTAGTTGCACAAAATTAGATTATTCATAATTCTTGGTTCATGACACACTCTCACCATTAGTCCATATGTGACCATCTTTTATTAATTTACTCATTTATTTTTATTAATGTAGAAAAAAAAACCATAAACCCACCACTCATCACCACCAGTACCAAAGCCAGTACTGTGGCAGTAATTTCATTCTAGTGCTCTAGTCGCCTCCCATCTATATCTCTGCCTCTCCCCACCCAACATTTAGGATGGTAACCTCCATCATAAATCCTGTGTTCATCATTCCCTTGCCTTCCTTTTTAATGCAGTTTTTTTCTTTATATCTCTTGTTTTATTTTTAAGTCCTTCCCTGGTCCCGCTCAGACATGCCTTTCATATCATTGTATTTGATGCCATGTTTTTGCTCATCTGTTGTTGGGATAATCAATTCTTCATTTATTCTTATGACTGGCAAGGGCAGAGACAAACCCCATCTCACTGGACAGTGACACAGAGAAGTACTTCTGTGGGTTGTCTTGGTTACCTCATGTTGGGTCTTTTCATGACACGCCAGCTAGGGGCAACTCCTCCTCCACTGGTTGAATAGTGTCTGTGGCTAGCCAAGCCCAGTGATGTTCAACACTGTGAGTTTCCTTTTCGAGAGCTTTTCTACATGATGGCTGAACTATGAACCCACAGTGAGAAAGTTTTAAAGAGGGGAGGCAGACTTTGGGGGCTTTGGGCTGCGTTATCCATTGAGGTCAATGAAAGCTGGTTCCTCAGGAAGGGAGTATCACAGGGTGGTGGAAAGAATACTGAGCTTGGAGACGTGAATTGAAGTTTCAGTTCTGCTGCTAGCTAGCTGTGTGAGCTTGGGCAAATAGTTTTTACCTCTCTGAGCCTCAGCTTCCTCTTCTGTAGAATAAACACTTAAACCAAACAATTTCTGAGGGCCCTTTCAGATGGGGAACCTGGGGAGAGAGTGGTTAGGTAACCTGTTCAAGTTCCCACTGCTCTTACTTCACTCATTTAGTTGTAGAGTCAACATGCATTCCACTGAGCTCCTACAGTGTGCTGAGGATACAGGGAAGAATGAAATTCAGAGTGCTGCCTCACTGTGAGCATTGTGTGGTGTATTTTTCAGTCTGTCTTACTAAGTTGAGATCCACTTATGGGCAAGGACACCACGTTAAGACTTTTGATTGTAAGCAACAGAAGCACACTGGAGCTTACTTGAGCAAAAGGAGAGATTTATTGTAAGAACACAGGGCTATGGAGTATTTCATGGAAGTCATAGCAGGGGTACAACTGGGACTCAGTAAGAGATGTTAACTTGGGTGTGGAGGGGAACACAGAGGTCAGCTCTCCATCTTTATCTCCACTTCTCCTTGTCAGCCTGCTCCATTCTTCATTTTGCAGTAGATACTACTTGGCAGAAAATGGCTTTGATGTCTACACTGCTTTATCTCAAGAGAGACAAACTCTTTCTCTCTCAGTCTCAATTCTGAATTTCTAGAAAAGATTGTGATTGGCCAATTTTGTGTCAGCCACTCCTTCCCTCCCATCCAGTCTACTGTGGCCAAGTTGGAGTGGAGGCTGGGAGGTTACGTCACACAAACACAGCCATTTGTCCTTTTACCATGAGAATGGGATGGGTATCCTGGCCTCCAGCTCTGACAGAGGCCTGTGATCAATGTCTGTCCGTGCCTGGCTCTAGCCCAGAGTGTGTACTCAGTACATGCTTTTTGAATGAATGCACAAATGAATACAATCAACTAAAAGTAAAATTATAGAGAAAGGCTTACCAAATGAACCTCACTTTGCCTTTAACAAAAGACAAAAAGAATATTAGCCCAAGAGAGCAAGTCACACAATTTTGAAATAAAATTTCCTAGTAGACAGTGAAACTTGACACCAGACGCTGTGCGTTTCTCCAGCATCTCATCCTTTTCCCTAATTTTACAGAAGAAACTCAACTACGCATGTGCTGCCAGCCAGAGGCAGAGTGTCCTAGCTCAGTGTTCTGGAGAATCAGTCTTTAGTTGCTGCTAAGGTTATGCGTATACAACACCTAAAGGCTGTCCTGTCATTCAGAGCTGAACAGGAGAACCAAGAGCAAATGCATAAATGAAGGCCATGGCAGTTTAATTATTACTGATGTAGTAAACACAAGTCTGGCTCTGACCTGGACACGCTCGTAGCTGAGCCTTGTGTGTGCATCAAGTCACTTGCTTTGTGTTATCTAAATTGGTGTTACCGTGATGATATTTTGACCCGATTTGTACTTGGGTGCTGTCATTCTCCCAGGCCTGGCTGACAAGTGCTATGTCAAAGCTGGGTCATACAGACCTGAGCCCTGTGGCCCTGGTGTGGGTGCCCGACCGATGCTCACAGGTCAGTACTCATACTGTCAGCAGCTGTTCAGTGTACTAACACACAGTGGTAGGAGAGATGTAATATTTTATGTCAAATTGTATTTATTATATATATTTATATAAATATTTATGTAATATATTTCTATAAATGGATATATCATTTCATTTAATATTAAAATATATATAGTGTATATAATTTGTGACAGAGGTATCCTTTCCCCAGATATCAACTATTTCATAGCTCACGGGGCCTTCTAAAGGGAAGAAAGACAGTCATCCCTTGGGTAGGTTCTAATACCCCCACAGATACTGAAATCCAAGGATGCTCAAGTCCTTTATATAAGATGGTGTAGTATTTGCGTGTAACCCACACACACCCTCCCTCCTGTGTAATTTAAATCATCTCTAGATTACTTATAATACTTAATACAGTGTAAATGCTATGTAGATAGTTGTTATACTGTACTGTTTAGGGAATAATGACAAAGAAAAGTGTGTACACATTCAGGACAGACACAGCCATCGTAGGCCAGTTGATCTGCGGTTGGTTGAATCTGCAGATGGGGAACACTCAGGGACAGAAGGCTGACTGGATTTGGGAATTTTATCTTTAAAAAATAGTTTAAGCTGAATGCCTTAAATCCATAATTTTACATTTTAACTTAGGAGTAAAATTCCTTGGGGAAAAAAGTTCATAAGAAATTTTTCAGCCTAATAATTCCACTTGCTTTATTGAAGGACAGCATACCCATTTATGAAGCCAATACATTTTCCTCTAACATACTGAATGTATTCTAGAAAAAATATTTCCTGGAGAAGTGGTTTCCTTTTGAAAATTCATTTTATCTTGCTCTGACTGTTTCTGGTTGACTAATCATGAGAAATCTCCCCTTGGTGAGGTAATTCTAATTCAGATGCTGTCACCACGGGGGAAAGAAAACTTCCAATTTCTGTTTAAGAGGAAGCCAGCGCCTGGGCCAGGTAATCACTTCCCTGGAAGAAGAAGATCTCTTGATAAACAGAATTTTTTAAGCTTAAAAACTTAATTTTTCAATGCTTAAAAATTGAAACTATTGCTAGAATTGATAAAGTGGGTACGATTAAAGATTATATGTGTAAGGTAAATGCCAGTATGGAAAGAAAATTTTATTATGGAACTGAGTGTTGATGGTGTAAAAATGATTTTTTTGCATTTAAAAACTCATCTGTGGGCTTGGCTATTGGGTGCTGGGAAGGGCTTCTAGGATATTCCTCAGGACAGCAGAAGGTGTAGGCCAAGTCTTTTAAAAGTGGTACAGAAAATGTTTTATATCTCCATCTGTTGGAGGTTCTATGAGTTCTAGATATAAAAGGACTAAAATATTATGGACTTTACTGTATGTAACTTATACCTCATTTAAAAAGGCAAAGCGAGCTAGTGAGCCAGCTAGTGAGCAGTGTAGAGCACTTCTCTCCACGTTTCCCATCAGCCTCAATTGTGCCTACCTCTTGTTCCTGGCTCAGAACCAGCCAAGTACTCAGCACGTGGGGATGACTGGTAAATGGTCTGTACTGCTCCTCACCTCCATTTGTGTTGTTGAAGAGGGAATGTTTATTACCCACTCCTGATGCTACCTTCCACATGGAAGGACATCTATTAGTGTAACACTCTTGGTTGCTTTCTACCGTTCAGCTCCCGCCCGCCTGATGGAGTTGGGAAGGAGAAGCTGATATGTGCAGCTGTGCCCTTCTGCCTCCCTCCTCGCAACAAGATGCTCATGGGAAGTCTGCATTCCCTACTGCTCTTCCCTGCTGTAGGTCTTGCAGAAACAGACCTCTCACGATGGGAGACCACCGACATTGCCCATGACTGGGTGGTGACATTCACACGCTGCAAATATAAGCTATCCTTTCATTAATAGTTACCAACTCATCTGTCATTTCTTAATTGATTCAAGCCTCAGGTGGTAATCAAAGGCACCGACAATTAGGCTCCCACAGAGACCCCCAACACTTGCCTTCCAGACCAGAACAGATGAAAGCTCCCTGTGTCTCTGAATGCAAACCTGGCATGCCCTGATTTAAGCCTCAGTAAAATCTCACAGAATTGTTATGTAAAAGAATTAGCTAATCTTTAGTTGTTAACTTTCAAATATCTTTTATTTTTGAGGAAAATCAAGTCCATTATTGTTTTTGGAGTTCGAGAATGCTTTCTTTTTTTTTTAAAGATGTAATTTTTTTCCTTTTTCTCCCCAAAGCCCCCTGGTACATAGTTGTATATTCTTCATTGTGGGTCCTTCTAGTTGTGGCATATGGGACACTGCCTCAGCGTGGCTCTATGAGCAGTGCCATGTCCGCACCCAGGATTTGAATCAACAAAACACTGGGCCGCCTGCTGTGGAGCGCGCAAACTTAACCACTCAGCCACAGGGCCAGCCCCAAGAATGCTACTTTATCACACCCTTTTCCTGCTATGGCTTTGTGAATTAGTTGACAGAAACAGAAGTCAGATATGGATCAACATATTGACTTTGTTGCTGGTAAGGTTGGATTTTTAATCCAACTTCGGGCTTTGACCCAAAGTCCAACTCTTCAACTTAATTTACTGCCCACTTGCAGGCAGGACAGCTGTAGGCCTCCTGTGGCAAGGGCAGCACCTGGCTTCCTGGGCTTACCCCAGGAGGTGAGGAAGACAGGTATATCCTGTGGCTGGGCTATTTAAAAAAATTATGAGAGAGAGAGGGCCTACCAAGGAGGGGAGAATGAGAGCAGTGACCTTTGTTCATTGATTCTGACCTGTAACGGGTAGTGCAAGTAGTCACTCTTGCTGAGAAGTTAGAGAGTAGATGAAGAGGAGAAGGAAAAAGTTCTTTCCAATAATTCTGAAAGGTCAGAAGTTCCCTTTCCCCAGGCCAAGGCAGGAGCAGGTAGGGACAGGGAGATATCTCCCTTTGATTGATCATTCCAGGAGGTCACTTAGAATGTTATTGTGGGCCAAAACTGAAACTAGGCTTTGCCTAATGGTCCTTTGCCCATAGGACACAAAAATTTGAAAGCCTAGTAAAAGTTTTAAATAATACTTTGAAAAGACTGTGCATGCATTTCAATCCCACCTCCTCAACAAATGCTCTGCCACCAGCACTATGGCCTCACCAAAAGAGGCCATGAGGGGCTGGCCCAGTGGCCTTGTGGTTAAGTTCAGGCACTTGGCTTCAGCGGCCCAGGGTTTGCCAGTTCGGATCCTGGGCGAGGACCTAGCACCACTCATAAGCTATGCTGAAGCAGCATCCCACCTAGGAAGCTGAAGGCAGAAGAGTTTCTTTCAAATAAGTGTTAGAATTCTTTCAATAGTAATTTATTGAGCACGTGCTCTGTGCTGTTCTAGGTGCCAGGCATACTGCACTCAGCAAAACAGTTTCCATCTCGGTGGAAGGACACGGGAGTGAACCAGTAATTCATCTGTGGAGATAAGTGCTTCTGCGTATTTGCCTTTCTAGTGCTCACGGAAACCAGCACGTGAATAAGGCACACTGCAGCTCCCCGGAGGACGCTCACTGAGACAGTTCTTCAAGGTGTGATCATCGTAGGGTGGTGTGAGTGACAAACCTGACACCGACACAGATACACACAAATTGATTTATTGACTATTCAGGCTGTGCAACGGACACTTTCATTTTAAAGCTCACTCTGTTACAGGAAGTATATAACCACAGCTGATTCCTTTTTTAATGGTGAACAATAAACCTTGAACTCACATCTCTGCTTTGTTTTAACCGGGTAGCCAAAAAGAAATAGTGAAAGTTTTTGGCTTTTTTTTTAAATGAAGACAAGTTTGAGAGGAAAATGTTTCAAACTTATTCTTTACCCAGGTCACTTTACTGATCCATGTCCAGTGACAACTGCTTCTTGGAGCAGCCTTGGGGGCACTTTGCACTCACTGGCTCTTTATAAACAACTGTATATTCGTTTTGTAATCCAGATTGCAGCCTATTGTATGTACGTGGACTTACAGACTCAGCGTGGGAGGAGCCTGAGACACCATCATGTCCTGTCTTGCCTGCCACATAGCTGAGAGAAGGCCACCTGTGTGCTGTCTGCTGGTCTCCAGTGAGCACATGCACCTTACTCCAAGAAAGAACAGTGTATTCCACTGTTGTCCAGACGTAATTGTTAGAAAGTTCCTCCTTATACTGTGATTAGAACTGATCTCCATGCAGCTTCCAGCCATGGATTAACCCAGAGCCTGTCTATGTTCTCTTGGGCACATGGCCCTTCAGATATTTAAATGCAACAGAGGTTGCAAATTGACCCCTGTTGGGGATTCCATTCCTTCTGCAGTGCGTTTTGGTTTTTAGGATAGTTGCCACCATGTAAAGTTGGGAAGATTTCATGTAATCCAGATCCTAGCTACTCTTCATGAACAGGAAGATCTGCTGACCCCAGGTCTTCACTCTGCCAAGTCAACCAACGGCTGGCTGACTCTGAGGAGCAGAGGCGTCTTCTAGACCTTTCCCTCCACTTGGCCTGCTTCTGTAATGTCCTATACTGTCTCACATTTGTTTTCTCAACTGCTGTCTGCCATTTCTCAAGCATCATAGCTCCCGGACTCCTCACGAGTACCCGTGCCCTCCTGTGGACGTTTGGCAGTCAGGCCAAGAACTAAACACAGTTCTTCAGGCCCGGTCGGGTCACACTGGGCCGCCTGGCATTTCTTCTCTTCATGTGGACGTTACTCTTCCATTAGTTCAACTTCAGGCCATGTCATCTTTTTTGTTGTCCTCATTATTGGTTCGCTGGGAGCTTTTGGTCACTAAAATCCTCCCGTTCTTAGCTACATCAATGCTGTTACTTGAGTTCTCCTCTACTCATATCTTTTTTTTTTTTAATTTATATGCAGAACTTTTTTGATACTTCTTCTATTTCATCTTGTTGGTTTAAGGCTCTAATTGCAGCCTATCAGAGAACATTCATAATTCCTTAATCTGTCATCTAATATATTCTGAGCATTCTATCTTCCTCACACTTGATACAGCAGATGGTCACTGTGGGTCTATGTGCCAGTTTTCAATTAAATGCTACTCGAGACCATTCTCCTGGTTGTCACTGATTCATTAATCAAGACTCCTTTGGAAATAGCTGTTTAACTTTTGGGGGCATGTTGTTTTCATATTTAGTGTGTGCATGTGTTCATGTGAAAGAGAAACTGCAAACTTCTATTTGGCAAGTTCTGGTGGGAGGTCCCAAGTAGAACAATACATTGTAATTGGATCAGAAACTAGTAAACTATAGGTTTAAATTACACCATTGAATTTTGTACTAAAGATCTAACAAATAAAGAATTAAATGTTGTTGGAGAGGTCCCCAAGACCACTCTTAGGTTCAGTTATTCATTAGGACTCATAGAATTTGGCAAAGCTGCTACATTCATGGTTACAATTTATTACAGCAAAAGGACACATATTAAAATCAGCAACAGAAAAGGGCACATGGGGCAGAATGCAGAAGGCAAGCACGAGCTTTTGGGCATCCCCTCCCAGTGGAGTCTGACTGATAGTGTTTAATTCTCGCAGCAATGATGTGTGACAACACACAGAGAGGATTGCCAACCAGGGAAGCTCACCCAAGTCTTGATGTCCAGGGCTTTTAGAGGGGGTCAGTCTTGTAGACAGGGCTTACTGTCAGCCTGGCTGACTTTGGTCTCCAGTCCCTCCAGAGGTCAAGCTGATGCCAGGTGGCCCAAGGCCCCCACCATAAGGCAGAGTATCAGCATAAACCATCCGATGCAGGCCCATGTAAACAAAGACACTGTTAACTGACAGGACCTTCTAAGGGCTTCGAGGTTATCTCCTAGGAGCCCGGCAGGGGCCCCCACTTCCCTTTGGAAAGTACAGGTCTGGATGACCCAGACCTGCTGGGTTAACCCTTTACTGCACAATTTCACTTTTATCCATTTTTATTAAAAAAGTAAATAACATTCAAAATTCAAAAGATACAAAATGGTATACAATGAAAAGTATTTCTCTCACCTCCACCCCCAGCTGTCAGTTCCCCTCCCAAGAGCAACAGGTTCTCAAATTCTTAGACATAAATCCAGAGACACTTTAGATGTTCACGCATATATGAGCAAAAGTGGTTTATGTGTGCTTTCCCTCCTCTTCTTTACAAAAAACTTAGCACACCATAAACATTTCTGCACTTTTCATTTTTCACTTAACAAGTATTTCTTAGTAATCCTTCTCTATCAACTTTCTCGTTCTTTATTATGGCTACATGCTGTTCCAGTGGGCTCTGTCTGCACACATGGGTACTGCCATTATTTAAGCAGACTTGAGCTAACGGGGATTTAAGTTGTTTCTAAATCCTTTGCTGGAACAAATATTGCTTCAATAAATAACTCTGTACACAGATTATTTCACACCTGTACAAGTACATCTTTAACATAAATTCCTAGAAATGGAATTGCTGGATCAGAGGGTATGTGCTTTTGCAGTTTGAGAAGTGATACCAAATTTTCCTCCATAGTTGCTTTACCGATTCACATTCCCATCGGGAATAAAGAAAACTGCTTCCCTTTCTACATTCTTTTAGTTAGAAGATAGTGATTTTGTCAGTTTAGAGAATAAATTTTAGTGAAGTTTTATAAAATCTTGAAAACCGTTATTATCTCAAATCTCAAAATAGAATTCTGTTTCTTAGCCTGCTCAAGTCTCAGATAAACTATTTTTCCCCTCTTTTGACCTTTTCCTCAATTTTATTCTTTAACCACAAAAAATAGCATTTGACCTTTATTGAACACTATGTCTTGGCCATAATTTCCAAGGTGATACTTACGCACTTAAAACCTTTGTGTTCTTTCTCTTCTCCCATTTTGTCGTCTCCTTCCTTCTTATCTTCATTGTGTCTGCCAAAGGCTCTGACCCAAGCTCTGCTCTTGGTTAAAAAGATAGGCAACTTTAACATCATCATCTCTGCCAATCGCGTACATTTCTGAGCATCCTTGCCTGGCCTGGCACTCGACGAAGTGCCAGTTAATATTTAAGTTCACTATACGTTCTTTCTGCTCATGGTGTACCCAAGAATGCGGTGTGGCCAGAATCTCAAAGGCTTTCTTACCCAGGGTTTACAGGAAGCTCTCCTTATGGTTGTTCATCTTTGTGACTAGCTCCAGGGATTCTTACTTTTGCTAATTAGGTTGCAAAATGTTTTCCATTATGCATTCTCTCTCTCTCAAGGAAAGCTCTCCTAGTCCAGTGCAGTCTAGCAGAAATGAAATACATCTCCTTTGAATATTATTTATGATCACAAATATTGGCCATATAGGCCAGTGTTTGATGAGGCTGTAAGTGACTCTTACCTCTCTCCTTGGGTGAGCTGAGAGCGGGAGACAGTTTGAGTGCCCTATGGAAGAAGGACAAGTGTTCCGAGGCTCTCCATCCACCCACTCCATACAGGAGCAGTGGGAGGAGCTTTCCAGTAACATGTCTCATCATCGGCTGTGAGGCAGACAGAAGAGGAAAAGTGAGAAGACAAAGAAAGCCCTCACACCTATGCATCAGTGGTGGGCCAGTCAGTCCCAAGAACTTCCGGTAAAGTTAGTGTGATTGGCAGTGACACAGAAGACAAGCATGGCAGATTTGAAACCTCTAGGACAAATAGCAGCTCAGGATCGTGAATAGAAAAATGACACAGATTACTCACTGCTTTTTTCTTTTGAGGCCACTGTTTCTTCTTCTCCTCTTTTTATTGTGGAGAATATATATATCATGAAATTTGTCATTTTAAACATTTTTAGGTATACAATTAGTGGCACTGATTACACTTACAGTGTTCTGCCACCATCATCACTATTTCCAAAACTTTTTCATCACCCTAACAGAAACTTTGTACCCAGTAAGCAATAACTCTCCATTGTCCCCACTCCCATGCAGCCCTTGAGAACCTCTAGTTTACTTTCTGTCTCTATGTATTTGCCTATTCTGTATTGTATATTTCAAATAAGAGGAATCATACAGTTTTTGTCCTCTTGTGTCTGGCTTATTGCACTTATATTGTTTTCAAGGTTCATCCATGTTGTAGCATGTTTCAGAACTTCATTCCTTTTTATGACCAGATAATATTTCACTCTGTGTGTGTGTGTGTACCACATTTTATGTGTGCATTCATCTGTCGGTAGATACTTGTTTGGTGGAATGGTTTCCACCTTTTGGCTATTGTAAATAATGCTGCAATAAACATTGGCATAAAAGTATGTGAGTTCCTGTTTGCAATTCTTTTGTGTTGTATCTCTAGGAGTGGAATTCCTGGGTAATGTGGTAATTCTGTTTAACATTTTGAGGAACCACTAGACTGTTTTCCAGAATGGCCAAACATTTTAAATTTCTATCAGCAAAGTACAAGGGTTCTAATTTCTCCATATCCTTGCCAATACTTGTTATTTTCAATTTTTTTCGTTGTAATCATCCTAGTAGGTGTAAAGTGATATCTCACTGTGATTTTGTTTTGCATTTCCCTAACTATTAATAATGTTGAGAATCTTTTCATGTGCTTATTGGCTATTTGTATATCTTCTTTGGAGAAATGTCTATTAAAGTTCTTTGCCCATTTTATTTATTGGGTTATTTGTCTTTTTGTCATTGAATTGTAGGAGTTCTTTATATATTCTGGATATTAATCACTTACAAATATATGTTTTGAAAATATTTTTCTTCCATTCAGTAGATTGTCTTTCATTTTCTCGATAACATCCTTTGATGTACAAAAGTTTTTGGGTGAAAGGGGCAAAAGGGGCACACGTGTATGGTCACAGATGAAAACTAGTCTTTACCAGTAAACATAATACAGTCTATACAGGACCAGAAATATAATAATGTACACCTGAAATTTACACAACGTTATAAACCAATGTGACCTCAATAAAATAAGTAAACAAAAAAAAGTTTTTAATTTTAATATTCAACTTAACCTATTTTTTCTTTTGTTGCTTGTGCTTTTGGTGTCTTATCTGAGAATCCATTAACAAATTCAAGGTCATGTTTTCTTCTAAGAGTTTTATTATTTTAGCTCTTAGGTCATTGATCCATTTTGAGTTAATTTTTGTATATGGTATAAGGTAGGGGGCCCAGCTTCATTCTTTTACACATGGAAATCCAGTTGCCCCTGCACCATTTGTTGAAGAGACTATTCCTACTTCATGGAAAGGAATTGGCACTTACGTCAAAAATCGGTTGACCATAGATGCGTGAATTTATTTCTAGGCCCTCAATTCTATTCCATTTGTCTATATGTCTATCTCTATGCTGGTACCACATTGTTTTGATTACTATAGGTTTGCAGGAAGTTTTGAAATCAGAAAGTGGGATTTCTCCAACTTTGTTTTACTTTTTCAACATTGTTTTGGCTATTCAAGGTTCCTTGCAATTCCATATGAATTTGAAGATCAAGTTTTCCATTTCTGCAGAAAAGGTTGCTGGAATTTTGAAAAGGATTTCATTCAATCTGCAGATTTTTATGGGTGGTATTAACCTCTTAATGATATTAAGTCTTCCAATCCATAAACATGTAGAAGTGATCTTTCCACTCGTTTTTGTCTCCCTTAATTTCTTTCAGCAATATTTTACACTTTTCAGTGTAAACTCATTCACCTCCTTGATTAAATTTATTCTTAGGCATTTATTCTTTTTGGATGCTACTGTAAATGCAATTGACTTTTAAATTTCCTTTTTGGATTGTTCATTGCTGATATATAGAAACATAACTGATTTTTTTATGTCGGTCCTATAATCTACAACTTGGCTAGATTTGTTTATTTGTGGGTTCTTTGGGAGTTTCTATATACATGAACATGTCCTCTGTGGATAAAGATAGTTTTACTTCTCCCCTTCAAATTTGGATGCCTTTTACTTCTTTTGCTTGTCTAACTGCTCTGGCCAGAACTTCCAGGGCAATGTTGAATAGCGGGAGTGAAAATGGGCATCCTTGTCTTGTTTCTGATCTGAGGAGGAAGGCTTTCAGTCTTTCACAATTGAGTATGATGTTAGCTGTGGGTTTTTCAAAAATGCCCTTTGTCATGTTTAGGAAGTTCTCTCCTATTCTTAGTTTCTGAGTTTTTGTTTGTTTTACCATGAAAGGGTGTTGAATTTTGTCACACGCCTTTTCTGCATCAGTCCAGATGATCATGTGTTTTTTACCCTTCCTTCTTTTAATGTAATCATCTATTACATTGATTGATTTTCTTATTTTGAACCAACCACCTTTGCATTCCTGGCATAAATCCCATTTGGTCATGATGTGTTATCTTTTTAATATGCCATTGGATTCCATTTGCTAATATTTTGTTGAGGATTTTTGCATCTTTATTCGTAAAGGATATTGATTTGTAATTTTCTTTTCTTGTGATATCTTCTTTTGACTTTGGTTTCAGGGTAATGCTGGCCCTATAGAATGAATTAGAATGTATTTTTCCCTTTTCAGTTTTTTGGAAGAGTTTACGAAGGATTGGTTGTTAATTCTTTAAATGTTTGGTAGAATTCCAAATGTTTAGACCAGTGAAGCCATCTGGTCCTGGATGCTTCTTTGTAGGGAGGTTTTTGATTATTCATTCAATCTCTTTACTTGTTACAGATCTGTTTAGGTTTTCTATTTCTTCTTGAGTTAGCTTAGGTGATTTGCCTGTTTTTAGGAATTTGTGCATTTCATCTAAGTAATTTAATTTGTCGGTTACAATTGTTCATAGCATTCTCTTATAATCTTTTTCTTTCTGTAAAATTGATACTAATGTCCCCATTTTCATTTCTGATTTTAATTCAATTTAATTTGTGTCTTCTCTCTTTTCCTTTGTCAGTATAGCTAAAGGTTTGCCAATTTTGTTCATCTTTTAAAAAAACCGATTTTTGTTTTTATTGATTCTGTTTTTTTCTTTTCTTGATTTCATTTATCTCCACTCTAATTTTATTATTTTCTTCCTTCTTTTAGCTTTGCAGAAGAAAGTTTAATTTTCTCTTCTTTTTACAGCTCCTCCTGCTGTTAGGTTATTGATTTGTTATCTTCTTTTTTAGTGTAGATATTTACAGTTATAAGTTTCCCTTTGAGCACTGCTTTGGCTGAATCTCATGAGTTTTGGTATGTTGTGTTTTCATTTTCATTCACCTCTAAGTATTTTCTAATTTCTGTTGTGATTTCTTCTTTGACCTACTAGTTGTTTAGGAAGATGTTGTTTAATTTCCACATATTTGTGACTTTTCCAGTTTTCCTTCTATTTTTTGTTTCTAGTGTATTCCACTGAGATTGGAGAAGATAGTCTGTTATTTCAATCTTTTTAAATTTATTGAGGCTTATTTTGTGGCCTAACATGTAGTGTATCCTGGGGCATGTTCCATGTACACTTAAAAAGAAAGTGTATTCTGATGTTTTTGGGTGGAGTGCTGTACATATGTCTGTTACATTTAGTTAGTTAATAGTGTTGTTTCAGTCTTCCATTTCCTGATTGATATTCTTTCTCTATCTTCTATCCATTATTGAAAATCATATATTGAAGTACTCAACTTTTATTGTAGAACTATTTCTCCCTTCAATTCTGCCAATGTTTGCTTTGTATATTTTAGCCTTGCTGTTTTATGCAGATGTGTTTATAATTCTTAGATCTTTTTCATGAATTGTCCCATATACTCTTGCTAATATAGCTCTATCGACCTGTCATGTCTACTAATGTGCTTGGCTCATTTGAATTTTTCTTATTATGAGTACAATTGAGCATCCTTTTTACATGTTTAAAAGTCATTTGTTTTTCTTTTCTATAAACTCTCTGCTCATATCCTTAGCTCGCATTTATGCTATTTAAAAATTATTGAGATATATATATAATCACAATATATTGGGATAATTCTTTGTTTCACTGTGATTTGTAAATATGCATTTATCCATGTGTCATTTGTTCTCTGACTCTGCTTATGGTGGCTTTTGCTATGCAGAAATGTTTGATTTTCGTGTATCTAAATTTATCAATATTTTCTGAGTTTTGTATAATAGTTAACCAGAGATTCTTCACTCAAAAGTTGTTTTGAAAACTATTGTTTCCTTTAGTTTCCTGTAGTACTTTCTGATTTCATCAGGTTTTTTTTTTCAACTTATTAACTACATAAATTCCATGGGGAATGTATACTGTTTCAAAGTGTGAGGTAAGGAACCATATTTATTTATCTCTCCAGAGGGCCTTTGAATTAACCCAAACTATATATTAACCAGTCTGCCTATTCAACTAGCTTTGACGTGACCTAACTTTAACAATTTCACTTTCTCCTTGATCAGACAGCTTTCCACTCACCTCAGCATTCCTTAATGAAGCCCACCTGAGAATGTAGCTCTGCCTCACATTTTGGTACCAAATCTGTTCATAGTAGAAAAGGCATCTAGGAATCCCTAAGGTAGAAAATTTTTCACCAAGCCAATATTCCTATTTATTCCACTCTTGCCTTCTCTTCCAGTTTAGTAAATGGGCTTTCTGTAATCAAGACTCTATCTGTACCCCATTTCAGGACCATATCTTTATTTTGTACTGATTTGAGTGTGTCACTGCTTTAAAAACATATTTGGGACCCTCAGTTCCTGAATGACTGAGGAATGGAGCCCGATTATAAACCCCAAAGCCAACAACCATTTATCTGCTGAGCTGTGTCTCTGAATGTTGCTTTCTCTCAATTTGTATAGATATATCTACAAAGAAGATTATACAGACAACAAATATGCACAAGAAAAGATATTCAACATCATATCTCATTAGGAATGAGATACCACTTCACATCTATTAGAATGTCTAAAATTACAGAGAGTGACCAAACTAGGTATTGGTGAGGATGTGGAACAACCAGAACTCTCATACACTTCTGGTGGGAATGAAGGTTAAGCATATTCAAATATACACCTACTATATGATCCAGCCATGTTCATACAAGACTTGTACATAAATATGTACAGCTTTATGCATAACAGCCATAAACTAAAAACAACCTAAATGCCCATTGACAGGTGAATGGATAAACAAATTGTGGTATGTCCATACAACTGAATACTACACAATAATAAAAAAGGAAGCAATTATTGATATAGGCAACAACATGGATGAATCTCAAAAAAACTAGGCAGAGTAAAAGCAGACAAACAAAAAAAGTGTACAAACTATATGATTCCATTTATATAAAATTCTAGAAAATACAAACCAGTCTTTAGTGAGAGAAAGTAGGTCAGCTGTTGCCCGAGGATGAAGGGTGGGCAGAAAGGGGCAGGAGAGACAAATTACAGAAGGGGACATGAGGGGACTTTGGGGATGATGGATAAATTTATTCACTTTCTTGATTGTGTTGATAGTTTCACAGGCATGTACATACATATGTCAAAACAACATATTCTACTCTTCAAACGTGTGTAATTTATTATTTGTCATTTACGCCTATGTCGATAAAGTTGTAAAAATAGGTATATAAGTTTAGAATTAGTATTTGAGTCTGTATGGAATAGAGGAGCACCCGGAAGGTTTTGAGAGGAAGGTAATGCACCATGGTGCTATATGTAAAATTATCATCAAATTCATGAAACTGATACTTCTGGGTAAAAATTTCAAAATATTACCCCCTAGAATGAACTGTATGGTACCAGGTTAGAGTTGGAGACACCAGAATGAACTCATGTTTAGCTTAAGACACATACAGATGGATAAATAGAGAAACAATTACAGATGTGCACGTATACATGGGTTAGTACATACACATATATGTCCTAGCCCCATCTAAGAGGGCCTAGAAGCAGCGGGACACCAGTAACAATGAGCGTACCTAGTGCCCAGATCTTGATTTCTAATAACACCATTCTCAAGCATAAGGAACTAGAACTCGTAGTACCACATAGAAATGTTGATTTTAGAACTGTGGCAGGGAAAATACAAGGTGAATCTGGAGCATCTAGTAGTGCCAGCAAGGAAGGATGTATTCAAGAAACAAAATTATTAGAACATGTCAAAGGGACACAGCAGCCGACCTGAAAGGGCTCCCAAAGGACCAATTTGGAATAATTTGAGCAAAAAAATAAATGACATAATATTGAACTATAACCTAAAGCATAAAATAAATATTTATGTCTATACTGATATAAATAAGTGGTTGAATGAATGAATAAATGAACAAGAAAATAAATAAATAAGAATAGATAAATCTTACATGAAGAAGAATTCCAAATAATTTACACAGATACTTTGTCCTGCAGGAAGTGTAGCTTAATCCCTCCTCCGTGCCCCAGCTTCCTCTTGAATATTGGCTTTGCTTGATGACTTGCTACCAAAGAGAAGAACATGCACAAAGGAGGGTGAACTTTACAGTGGGGATACCTGGAAAGCACTACTTCAGTCAGGTGATCAAGGTTATCATCACAGATAAGTCATGTTGATAACATGTACCCCTGATATGATGTAATGAGAATGGCACTTCACCTCTGTGGTCTTCCCTCCAAAGCCCCATAACCACAGTCTGACCATGAGAAAACATCAGACAAACCCAAATTGAGGAACATTTCTACAAAATATCTGACCAATACTCAAAACTATCAAGGTTATCAAAAACAAAGTAAGTCTGAAAAACTGTCACAGACCAGAGGAGATGACTAAATGTAATGGTGGTATACTTGATGGGAAGCTGTAACAGAAAAAAGACACTGGTGGAAAATTAGTGAAAACCGGATAAAGTACGGAGTTCAGTTTCTATTAATGTACCAACATTGGATTCCTAGTTTCACAAATGTACTGTGGTTGTGTATGATGTTAACGATGGGGGAAAGATAGGGCAGCACTCTGCCCTATACTGCAACTTTTCTATAAATGCAAACCTATTCCAAAATAAAATGTTTACTTAAAAACTTAGCCGCTTTGTTCTGGTCTTTTGGCAGACTAATACAAATAAAAAAAATTAATAACAGTATGACCAAGATCAACCTTTGTTCATCTCAAAGTGATTTCTCATGAGAATAAAAGAGAAAGTCCTCCTTCTCCAATGTAACACTTGGCTCTGGGTGTTACCAGCCTAAATTCTCAAAGTTTTATAGTTTAAATCTGAAGTCTTAGTGTTCCAAATCTGATAAATGAGATTCCACAAAGGGAACCACTGGGGGCTAGCAGGGGCCTAGTGAAGTTCTTGGAGGCCCCCAGAGATCCAAATTACATTGACCACTTTTTCCAGTTGGGGAGAGAAGCCTTAGAAGAAAGGTACTGGAAGCCTTTATCCAAGGACAGAGGGTGAGTGAATGAGCTCCACCATCAGAAATATAAGTTGAGAGCACGTCTTGGAATTTCCCAGTTACCTTCCGGTAATTCTCCCTGAAATATCATGAACTTCCCGTACCCTCAAGCAGGTTAATCTCCTACTCTACTTTCAAAGCATTCTAAATATCCCATTACTGCAGTCATGACTGTCTAGTTAACATTCTTTCCCCAACCAGATGAACTACATGAGGGCCACGCCCTGCCTGTACTCTTCTCCAACTCCCTCAACCCACTCTGGCCTGATGCCTTGCACTCAATAAGTATTTTGTGTTAGTTTCTGCCTTAACATTACCACAAACTTAGTGACTTAAAACGACATAAACTTATTAGCTTATAGTTCTACAGGTCAGAAGTCTGACATGGGTTTCATAGGGCTAAAATTAAGGTGTCAGTAGGCTACATTCCCTTCTAGAAGCTGTGGGGGAAAATCTCTCTCCTCCTTATTTGGTTTGTTGGCAGAATTCCTTGTGGTCGTAAGACCTAGGCTTGTGTTTTCTTGCT
Source organism: Equus caballus (assembly GCF_041296265.1). NCBI lineage: Eukaryota > Metazoa > Chordata > Mammalia > Perissodactyla > Equidae > Equus > Equus caballus. Next base: position 8,231,150 of record NC_091713.1, read on the forward strand.
GGCTGTAGGCTGAGGGTTATTCCCAGATTTTTGAGGCTGCTAGATGCCTTGGCTCATGGCCCCATTCCTCCATCTTTAAAGAAATGGTAAGTGGAATCCTTCTCACATTGCATCTTTCCAACCCACTCTTCTTTTGCCATCTTCCACTTTTAAGGATTAGGCCAGAATTGTCTCCCCATCTTAAGGTCCTTAACCTTAATCACATTTGCAAAATCCCTTTGCCGTGTGAGCTAACATCTTCATAGATACCAGGGATTAGCACATGGACATCTTGGCAAGAGGGGGCATTATTCTGCCTACCACACATTTGTTGAATGACGGTTGAATGAAATTGTCAGAATCTATAGAGTGAGAAGTTCTTTTTTAACACACTATGGGAACTTTTTAAGTTTTGTAACTTCTTTACATTTTTAATTTGTTGTTATGTCATTTCAGTTTCCCTGTACTGATTAGTTTTGTTGTGATTGGCAATGACACCCTTAAAAACAGAAGAATAAAGTGTTCCACTTCAGAAAATCAAATGATAAAAGCACCTGCTAAGCACTACGATGTCACAGGGACTCGGCAAAGTGTTTCACATGTATCAATCACCTCACTTAATTCCCACAAACCCTAGGAACTGAATGCAAGTATTATATATATCTTCATTTTGCAGATGAGGAAACCAAGTTTTAAAGATTTAGTAGGTATCCCAAGTTCATACAGCTAGTTACTAGTTCAGGAGCTAGTATTCAAAACTAGTTCTGACAAGGTCCAGAGCAGAAGTATCTCCCCAAGGAGCACCCTGCCTGGCAAGGACGAGGCTCCGGAAGCTCCAGCATCAGCCCTTAGCTGCGTTTAGAGCTAATAATTCCAAGAGATGGAATGGATGGTGTCTAACCACCAAACGGGAAAACAGAAGAAAGTGTCCTCTGTGGTGTGAGCCAAAAAAGAAGAACAAGTAGGGCAAGACTGGCACTGGGGATGGACGAGAGGAGCCTGGGATGGGATCCAGGAATTGACTTCTGCTCCCTACTTAAATGGTATATGTATACATAATTTATTTTTACCGTCTTTAAATCTTCTCAGCATTTTTCCCAGTAGCATTATTGAGATATATAATTCACACATCATAATGTTCACCCTTTGAAAGTGTACAATTTAATGGTTTTTAGTATATTCACAGAATTGTGCAACCATCATCACAATCTAATTGTAGAATATTTTCATTACCTAAAAAGAAACCCAGTAACCATCAGCAGTCACTCCATTCCCATCTCCCACTCCCCAGTCTGACGCGACCACTAATTTACTTTCTGTCATATAGGTTTGCCCATTCTAGATGTTTCAAGTGAATTGAATCATACAATATTCATCCCTTTGTGACTGGCTTATTTCACTTGTCATAATGCCTTCAAGGTTCATCCATGTTGTAGCATGTGTCAGAATTTCATTTAATTTTAAGGCTAAGTAACATTCCATTGTAGGATATATCACATTTGTTGACCCATTTATCTGTTGATGGGCTTTTGCGTTGTTTCCATTTTTTGCTATTGTGAATAATGCTGCTATGAACATGGTAACAAATACCTGTTCAAGACCCTGATTTCATTCCTTTTGTGCACACACCCAGAGGTGGAACGGCTGGATCCTATGGTAAATCTATGGTTGACTCTTTAAGCAACTGTCACATTGTTTTCCATAGAGTCTGCATCATTTTACATTCCCACCAGCAATGTACAAGAGTTTCAATTTCTCTATATCTTCACCAACACTTGTTTTCTGTTTCTTTTAATAATAGTCATACTAGTGCTGTGACATGGTACTTGTGGAAATATGCATTTCCCTAATGATTAGTGATGTTGAATTTCATGTACTTATTAGACATTCATGTATCTTCTTTGGAGAAGTGTCTATTCAAGACCTTTGCTCACTTTTTAATTGGGTTGTTTGGTTTTTGTTGTTGTTGAGTTTTAGGAGATCTTTCCATAGTCTGGATATTAATCCCTATTCATATATGTGATTTGCAAATATCTTCTCCCATTTTGTGGGTTGCCTTTTTACTGTGTTGATAGTATTTTGATGCAAATAATTTTTAATTTTGATGGAGTCCAAGTTGTCTATTTTTCTTCTGGTTGCCTGTAATTTTGGTGTCATATCCATAAATCTTTGGCAAATCCAGTGTTGTGAAACTTTCTCCCTAATGTTTTCTTCTAAGTGTTTTATAGCTTTAGCTCTTACATTTAGGGCTTTGATCCATTTTGAATTAATTTGGTATATAGTGTTAGGTAAGTGTCTAAATTCATTATTTTTTATGTGGATATCCAGTTTTCCAGCACCATTTTTTTTAAAAGACTATTCTTTCTCCTTGAATGGTTTGAGTATCCTTGTCAAAAATCATTTGGCCAAACATATGTGGGCTATTTCTGGGCTCTCTGTCCTATCTATTGGTCTATATATCTGTCTTTATGCCAGTACTGCACTCTTTTGATTTCTGTAGCTTTTTTTGTGTGTATGAGGAAGATTGGCCCTGAGCTAACATCCATGCCAGTCTTCCTCCATTTTGTATGTGAGATGCCACCATGGCCTGGCTTAATGACGGTGTGTATGCCCACACCTGGGATCCAAACCCATGAACTCCAGGCCACTGAAGTGGAGTGTACCAATCTAACCACCATGCAACTGGGCTGGCTCCTGATTTCTGTAGTTTTGTAGTAAGTTTTTAAATCAGAAAGCGTGAGTGCTCCGAATTTGTTCTTTTTCAGGATTTTTTTGGATATTGAAGTCTCTTCAGATTCCATATGAATTTTAGGATGGATGTTTCTATTTCTACAAAAAGACATTGTTAAGATTTTATAGGGATTCCATTGACTCTATAGATCCTTTGGGACAGTATTGACATCTTCAAAATATCACAATGGATGAACATTGGATGTATTTCTATCTATTTACCTCTTCTTTAATTTCTTTCAACAATGTTTCATAGTTTTAAATAGAAGTCTTCCACCTCTTTGGTTAAGTTAATTCCAAAATCTTTTATCCTTTTCAATGCTATTGTAAATGGAATTATTTTCATAATTTCCTCTGCAGCTTGTTCATTGTAAGTGTATAGAAAAGCAAATGATTTCTGTGTGTTCATGTTGTATTCTGCAACTTTGCTGAAATTATATATTAGTTCTAAGGCTTTTTTCTTCTGTCTGTGTATGTGTGAAATCTTTAGGGTTTTCTATGTATAAAATCATCTGTGAACAAAGAAAGGTTGCTTCTTCCTTTCTAATTGAATACCTTTTATTTCTTTTTCTTGCCTAATTGCTCTGGCTATGTCATGGACTGAATGCCCCCATTCCTATGTTGAAACCCTAATCCTCAATGTGATGGTATTTGGAGATGAGGTCTTTGAGGCCTTGGGAAGGTAATTTGGTCGTGAGGAAGGAGTCCTCATGAATGGAATTAGAGTCCCATAAGAAAATATCTGTAGTGTCTGCATGTTGCTGTAATGCTGAAAGCTGTGCTACCAGTATTTCAAACACCATCAGGGTCACTGATGGTAGACAGGTTTCAGGGGAGCTTCCAGACTAGACAGACTAGGAAGAAGGACCTGGCCACCCACTTCCAAAGAAAATTGTCCATAAAAACCCTATGAATGGCAGTGGAACATTGTCTGATATTACACCAAAAGGTGAGAGAATGGTAAAAAGAAACCAGGCAGGGTTCTGCTTTGCTGTACACAGAGCCACTAGGAGTTGGAATCAACTCAACAGCACAAATAACAAAAGAAAATATACCAGAGAAATGATTTACCTCTCTGCAATGTGAGGCTACAGCAAGGAGGAGGCCGTCTCAAACCAGAAAGAGATCTCTCACCAGGAACCAGATTGGCAGGCACCTTGATCTTAGATTTCCCAGTCTCCAGAGCTGTGAGAAATAAATGTCTGTTGTTTATGCCACCCAGTTTATGGTGATCTATTATAGCACTCCAAACTGACCATGACAGGCTAGAACTTCCAATACTCTATTAAATAGAAATGATAAAAATGAACATTCTGGTCTTGTTCTTGATTTTAGAGGAAAAGCTTTCAGTATTTCACCACTGAGTACAACATTAGCTGTGGGTTTTTCATATATGGCCATTATTATATTGAGTAGTTTCCTTCCATTTTAGTTTGTTGCCTTTTTTTAACCCACAAAAGGGCATTGAATTTTGTCAAATGCTTTATCTGCATCAGTTGAGATGATCATGTGATTTCCCCCTTTCTTTCCATTACGTGACTGATTTTCATATGTTGAAGCATCTTTGCATTGCAGAAATAAATCCCTCTTGGTTATGGTGTATAATCCTTTTAATACACTGTTGAATTCGGCGTGGTAGTATTTTCTTGAAGATTTTTGCATTAATATTCATAAGCGATATTCATCTGTAATTTTCTTTTCTTGTAGCATTCTTGTCTGGGTTTGGTACCAGGGCAATGCCGGCCTCTTAGAATGAGGTAGGAAGTGTTCACTTCTCTTCAATTTTTCGAGTTTGAGACAGATTGGTGTTATTTCTTCTTTAAATGTTTGGTAGAATGTACCAGTGAAGCCATTTGGTCCTGGGCTTTTCTCTGTTCAGGGTTTTTTTTATTACTGGTTCAATCTCCTCACTAGTTATAGGTCTATTCGTATTTTCTAGTTTTTCGTGATTCAGCCATGGTAGGTTTTGTGTCTCTAGGATTTTGTCCATTTCGTCAAGGTTACCCGATTTGTTGATGTACAGTTGTTTATGGTGCCCTCATAATCTTTTATATTTCTGTAGAATTGGTAGTAATGTCCCTACTTTCATTTCTGATTTTAGTAATTTGAGTCTTCTCTTTTTGTCTTTGTCTATCTAACTAAAGGTTTGTCAATTTTGCTGATCTCTTTGAAGAACAAACTTCTGACTTCATTTATTTTCTCTAATGTTTTTCTATTCTCTATTTTATTTATCTCTGCTCTAATCTTTATTATTTCCTTCCTTCTGCCAGCTTTGGGATTATTTAGTTCTTCTTTTTCCAGTTCCCTAAATGTAAATTTAGATTGTTGATTTGAGATCTTTCTTCTTTTTTAATACAAGCATTTACGGTTATAAATTTCCCTCTTTGCAGTGCTTTCACTGCATCCTATAAATTTTGGCATGTTTTATTTTCATTCATCTCTAAACACTTTCCAATTTCCTTTGTGATTTCTTCCTTGACCCATTGGTTGTTTAAGAGTATAGTGTTTAATTTCTACATGTTTGTGAATTTTTTGTTTTTCCTTCTGTTATTGATTCCTAACTCCAGTTTGTTTGGTTTAGAAAAGATGCTTTGTATGATATCAATCTTTTAAAATCTATTAAGACTAGTTTTGTGGGCTAAGATATCCTCCATCCTGAAGAATGTCCTATGTGCCCTTGAAAAGAGTATATATTCTATTTTTCTTGGGTGAAGTATTCTGTATCTGTTAGATCTAGCTGATTTACTGTGTTATTCAAGTCCCCTATTTTCTTATTTATCTTCTGTCTTCTTGTTCTGTACATTATTGAGAGTGGGACATTGACAATTATTGCAGAACTGTCTATATCTCCCTCTGTCAGTTCTGTCAGCTTTTACTTCATGTATATTTTGAGAGTCTTTTATTAGGTGTGTAAATGTTTATAATTGTTATATCATCTTGCTGTATTGAAAAGTTTATTAATAAATATGTCCTTTTTTGTCTCTTTTTTGACTTGTCTATGTTGTATGATATTAGTATGCCCTCCCCACTTCTCTTGATTACTATTTACATAGAATATCTTTTTTCCATCCTTTCACTCTGAACCCTTTTGTGTCTTTGAATCTAAAGTGAATCTCTAGTAGGCAACAAATAGTTGGATCATTTTTTAAAAATCCATTCTGCCAATCTCTGTCTTTTCATTTGAGTGTTTAACCTATTTACATTTAAACTGTTTACTGACAAGAAGATACTTTTTTCTGCTATTTTGCTATTTGTTTTCTGTAGAGTTTATAGCTTTTTTGTCCCTCATTTCCTGCATTACTGTATTATTTTGTGTTTAACTGAAACATTTTAATTTCTTTCTCATTTCCTTCTGTGTATACACACCATAATTATTTTATTTGTGGTTACCATGGAAATTGCATTTAACATCCTAAAGTTATAACACTCTAATGTGAATTAATACCAGCTTGAGTTTGACAGCATGTAGAATCCTGCTCCTATACAGGTCTGTCCCCACCTTCTCTCACTAATCGATGTCAGAAATTACACATTTATACATTGTGTGTCCCAAGACAATGACTAGTAATAGTTTTTCAAAATATTTGTCTTGTAAAACTTGTAGAACATATAAAGTGGAGTTACAAACCAAAATTACAATAACACTAGTTTTTATAATTGCCCATGTATTTACTTTTATCAGAAATCTTTATTTATTCATATTTATTAACATTCCTGTCTAACATTCTTTCATTTCCACGTGAAAGATTTCCTTTAGCATTTCTTGCAGAGAAGTCTGGTGTTAATGAACCCCTTCATCTTTTGTTTACCTGGGAATGTCTTAATTTCTCACTTGTTTTTAAAGAAGAATTTTTGTAAATATAGAATTCTCAATTGACAGTTTTCTTCTTTCAGCACCTTGAATATCTCAACCCACTGTTTTCTGGCCTCTGAGGTTTCTGGTGAGAAATATGCTGATAATTTTATTGGCAGTCCCTTGTATGTGATGGGTAACTTCTCTCTTACTACTTTCAAGATTCTCTCTTTGTCTGTGGCTTCCAACAGTTTGATTATAACTTGCTTTGTTGTGGGTCTCTTTAAATTTTTCCTGCATGGAGTTCATTAAGCTTCTTGGATTTGTAAATTTACATCTTACTTCAAATTTGGGAATTTTTTAGGCATTGGTTCTTCAAATATCTGTGTGCCCTTTTCTCTCGCTCTTCTCCTTCTGGAACTCCTACAATGAACATGTTGATCTTGTTGATGATATCCCACAGGTCTCCTAGGCTCTGCTCATTTTCCTTCAATCTTTTTTTTCTATTCCTCAGACTTAGTTTCAGTTGTCCTTTCTTCAAGTCCACTGATTCTTTTTTGCTTTTGAATCCCTTTAGTGAATTTTTCATTTCAGTTGTACTTTTAAACCCCACAATTCTTTTTGTTCCTTTCATGTTTTCCATGTCTTTACTGATATTTCTGTTTTGCCCATACATCATTTTCCTAACTTTGTGCATGTCTTCTTTTAGTTCTTTGAGCATCTTTAAGAAAGTTGTTTTAAAGTTTTTGTCTAGTAAGTCTGTCATTTGGTGTTCCTTGGGAATTGTTTCTGTCAATTCATTTTGTTTGTCTGAATGGGTTTTACTTTGCTATTTCTTTGCATGCACTACAATCATTTTCGTTGTTGAAAACTGGACATTTGAAACTTATAATATGGTAACTCTGGAAATCAGATTCTCTGCTTTTCCCCAGGTTTGCTTTTTTTCCCAGGAAGAAAGGCAGACAAACTTTTCACATATTGGGTACATTATGTGCCATACACTCTAACTTTTCCATGTGAGTTTATATTGCTGGAAACTAATTATAAAATAGGATAAGACATTTACATTATGTTAATAAATGTGTGTAAAATTGTATAAAAGATCTTGGACTTCTGTCAGAATATTTTCTGAGCCCCTTTCCAGTTCTCAAAACTTGCAAATATCTGTGTATCACAGTAGTTGAATTTCTTTTGAAGTCATGCCGGAACCACCTCTCAGACATGCCAGAACCACCTGCCAGACACGCCGGAACCACGTCCCGGACAGACCACAACCACCTGCCAGACATGCCTGAACCACCTGCTGAGCACACCGGAACCACCTGCTTGACTAGCCGGAACCACCTGCCAGACACGCCAATATCACCTGCCAGCTACGCCAGAACCACTTGGTGGACACTCAGGAATCACATGCCAGGCATGCTGGAACCAACTCTCATACGGACCAGAACCACGAGCCGGACACGCCGGAACCACCTCCCGCAGAGACCGCAGCCACCTGCTGGACAGATGACAACCACCTGCCGAACGCACCTGAACCACCTGCCAAGGACACTGGAACCACCTGCCGGACACGCCAAAATCACCTGCCAGATACGCCGGAACCACTTGGCGGACACTCAGGAATCACATGCCGGGCATGCTGGAGCCATCTCTCAGAACTGCCAGACCCACGTGCCGGACAAGCCGGAACCACCTCCCAGCCACACCACAATCACCTACCAGATGTGCCTGAACCACCTGCCGAGCACGCCAGAACCACCTGCTAGACTCACCGGAACTACCTGCCGGACACGCCAAAATCACCTGCCGGCTACGCCAGAACCACTTGGCGGACATGCCAAAATCACCTGCTGGCTATGCCAATACCGCTTGGAAGACACTCCAGAATCACATGCTGGGCATGCCGGAACCACGTCTCAGACATGCCAGAACCACATGCCGGACATGCCGGAACCACCTCCCAGAAAGACAGCAACAACCCGCTGGAAGCACCTGAACCACCTGCCGAGCACGCCCAAACCACCTACTCAACTCGCCAGAACCACCTGGCGGACACGCCAAACTCACCTGCCGACTATGCCGGAACCACTTGGCAGACACTCCAGAATCGCATGCCAGGAATGCTGGAACCACATCTCAGACGTGCAAGAACCACGTGCCGGACATGCCGGAACCACCTGACAAGCAAGCTGGAACCACCTGCTCGACTCGCTGGAACCACCTGCCGGACACACCAAAATCACTGCCACCTACACCAGAGCCACATAGCGGACACTCCAGAATCACATGCCGGGCATGCCGGAACCACCTCTCAGACGTGCCAGAACCACATGCCGGACAAGCCGGAACCAACTACCGGACACACTGGAACCACCTGCCAGACCTACAGGAACCACAAGCTGGACACGCCACAATCACCTCCCAGACACCCGGACCACCTACCTGACGCACCTGAACCACCTGCTGAGCACAGCGGAACCCCCTGCTCGACTCGCCGGAACCACCTGCCAGACACGCCAAAATCACCTGTCAGCTATGCAAGAACTACTTGGGAGACACTTGGGAAACACATCCTGAGCATGCCGGAACCACCTCTCAGACGTGCCAGAACCACGTGCCAGACACGCCGGAACCACCTGCCGGATGCACCTGAACCAACTGCCGAGCATGCTGGAGCCACCTGCTCGACTCACTGGAACCTTCTGCCAGATACGCCAAAAACGTCTGCCGGCTACGCCACAACCACTTGGAGGACACTACGGAATCACATTCCGGGCACGCCGGAACGATCTCTCAGCCGTGCCAGAAGCATGTGCCGGACACGCCGGAACCAACTCCTGGACAGACCACAACCACCTGCCAGACACTCCTGAACCACCTACCGAGCACAACTGAACCAGCTGCTCTACTCCCCGGAACCATCTACAGGGAAACTCTCATAGAAAGGCAAGTCAAACGCCATTTCTTCCCACCCCTTAACTCACCACTTTAGAACTTCTGCTTCTGCCACACGTCCACCTTGCCAACCCGGCTCAGACAAAATGCATACATCTTCCCCTTAAGCAACTGGGCTGAGTCCCAAAGGATTGAGCCTCCACTTGCTTAGGAGGAGATAGGCAATACACATTTTACAAACCACCATTGAGCACTGGTGGAGAGAGTGTCGGAAAGCACCTATGTCAGAAAGGCCCCTTTGCTCTCAGCCATGCCCTCCATTGCTCTAGATGTGGGAGTCACAATACACGGGCTCCACCCCTCAAGGGGCGAAAAGCCACAGACCATCTTGCTTCCATCTCTTTAGGAAGCTGAGAAAGACCTTGCTTTCAACAGTGCTCTTTCTGTGTCCTGGCAACATGTCTAACAAAGACAGCTGAAATGCCGTTTCTTTTCAGCCCTTAACTCGCCGATTTGGAACTTCTGCTTCTGTCAGATTTCAACCTTGCCAACCTGAATCAGATGAAATGCCTACATCTTCCCCTTCAGCAACGAGGACGAGGCCCAGATGATTGTGCTTCCACATGCTTAGGAGGAGACAGACAATAGGCTTTTTACAAACCACCATTGTGCACTGGTGCAGAGAGTGTCAGAGCACACCTATGTCAGAAAGGCCCCTTTGCTCTCAGCCTTGACCTCCATTGCTCTAGTGGTGGAAGGCAAAAAGCACTGCCTTCATCCTTCAATGGGAGACAAGACAATAAACTGTCCTGCTTCCAGCTCTTTAGGAAGCTGAGAAAGGACTCGCATTCAACAGTGCTCTTTCTGTGTCCTGGCAACATCTGATACAAAGGCAGCTGAACGCCATTTCTTTTCAGCCCTTAACTCGCTGACTTGGAACTTCTGCTTCTGCCACATTTCCAGCTTGCCAACACAGCTCAGATGAAATGCCTACATCTTTCCCTTCAGCAATGGGGACGAGGCCCAGATGATTGTGCTTCCACATGCTTAGGAGGAGATAGATAACAGGCTTTTTACCATCCGCCAATGTGCACTGGTGGGGAGAGTGTCAGAAGGCATCAATGTCAGAAAGGCCACTTTGCTCTCAGCCGTGCCCTCCATTGCTCTAGGCGTGGAAGGCACAGTGCACTGGCTCCACCCCTCAAGGGGCGACAAGCCACAGACAGTCTTGCTTCCATCTCTTTAGGAAGCTGAGAAAGAACTCGCTTTCAACAGTCCTCTTTCTGTTTCCTGGCAACATCTTATACAAGGGCAGCTGAAATGCCATTTCTTTTCAGGCCTTAACTTGCCGATTTGGAACTTCTGCTTGTGCCACATTTCCACCTTGCCAACCCGGCTCAGACAAAATGCCTACAACTTCCCCTTAAGCAATGGGGACGAGGCCCGAATGATTGTGGTTCCACATGCTTAGGAGGAGAGAGACAGGCTTTTAACCAACTGCCCTTGTGCAATGATTGGCAGTGTGCCAGAAAGCACCAATGTCAGAAAGGCCCCTTTACTCTCAGCTGTGCCCGCCATTGCTCTGGGGGTGGAAGGCACAAAGCACTGCCTCCATCCTTCAATGGGAGACAAGCCATAAACTGTCTTGCTTCCAGCTCTTTAGGAAGCTGAGAAACAACTCTCTTTCCACAGTCCTGTTACAGCACACGTAGAAACTCTCATACAAAGGCAGCTCAAAAGCCATTTCTTCCCAGCCCTTAAGTCTCCGCTTTAGAACTTCTTCTTCTGCCACAATTCCACCTTGCCAACCCGGCTCAGACGAAATGCCTACAACTTCCCCTTAAGCAACTGGGCTGAGTCCCAAAGGATTGAGCGTCCACGTGCTTAGGAGGAGATAGACAATACGCTTTTTACCAACCACCGTTGTGCTTTGGTGGAGAGAGGGTCAGAAAGCACCTATGTCAGAAAGACCCCTTTGCTCTCAGCCTTGCCCTACATTGCTCTAGAGGTGGAAGGTACAATGCACTGGCTCCACCCCTCAAGGGGCAACAAACCACAGACCATCTGTCTTCCATCTCTTTAGGAAGCTGAGAACAAACTCACCTGACTTATAAAAAGGAATCATGCCCCTTAGATGCCGGAAATCCCCGGGAGACATGCCAAAACCACCCTCTGTACACTCTCAAACCACCACACATATACGCCAGAACGACCCAACAGGCACACCAGAAGCACCCACCATGCATGCCAGAAAAACCTGTAACCACCTGCCAGACACAGTGGAACAATGATTCTGACATTGCAGAACCATCTCTTCAACATGCCAACTGCACACAACAGACACGCCAGAACCACCTTCCAAATGTAGCACAACCATATGCCAGACACATTGGAACCACCAGTTGGATATGCCACAACCAGGTGCCAGAAACACTGAAACCACCTGCCGAATATGTCAGAACCATTGGGCAGAAATGCCACAAACACCTGTCTTACAAGCCAGAAACACGAGACTAAAACGCCAGAAACAACTGCCGGAAACGCCAAAATCACCGGCCGGACACACCAGAATCGTTTCACTGACACTCCAGAATCACACGCCGGGCGTGCCAGAACCACCACTCAGACGTGCCAGAACCACGTGCTGGACATGCCGGAACCACATCCTGGACACACCTGAACCACCTGGTGGACACGCCAAAATCACCTGTCGGGTACGCCAGAAATGCTTGGCGGACACTCCCCAATCACATGCCGGGCATGCTGGAACCACCTCTCAGACGTGCCAGAACCACGTGCCGGACATGCCTGAACCACCTCCCGAGCACGCCGTACCCACCTTCTGGACGCGCCTGAACCGCCTTCTGAGCACGCCTGAAGTATCTGCTCAACTCGCCAGACCCACTAGCCTGACACGTCAAAATCACCTGCCAGTTACGCCAGAACCTCTTGGCGGACACTCTTGAATCACATGCCGGACATGCCTGAACCACCTCTCAAACGTCCCACAGCCACATGCCGGACAAGCCAGAACCACCTCCCGGACAGACCGCAAACACCTGCCGGACACGCCTGAACCACCCGCCGAGCATGCTGGAACCACCTGCCGGACACGACTGAACCACCTCCCGAGCACTCCAAAACCACCTGCCAGACACACTTGAGCCAACTGCCGAGCACGTTGGAACCACCTGCCAGACACACCTAAACCACCTCTGGAGCACACCAGAACCACCTGCCGGACGCGCCTGAACCACCTGCCAAGAACTCCGTTACCACTTGCTCAACTAGCCGGAATCACCTGACGGACACGTCAAACTCACCTGCCGGGTACGCCAAAACCACTTGGCGGACACGCCAGAGTCACATGCCAGGCATGCCGTAACCACCCCTCAGACATGCCAGAACCACGAGCTGGACACGCCGGAACCACCTCCCAGACAGACAGGAGCCACCTGCCGGACGCGCCTGAACCAACTCCTGAGCACTCTGGTACCACCTGCCAGACACACCTGAGCCACCTGCCAGACGTGCCCGAACCATCTTCCGAGCATGCTTGAACCACCTGCCTGACACGCCAAAATCACCTGCTGGGTATTCCAGAACCACTTGGCGGACACTCTCCAATCACATGCTGGGCATCTCGGAACCACCTCTCAGACGTGCCAGAACCAGGTTCAGGAAATGCCGGACCACCTCCCTGACAGACCGCAACCACCAGCAGGACGTGCATGAACCCCCTGCCGAGCATGCCGGAACCACCTGCTCAGCTCCCCGGAAACCACCTATGGGGAAACTCGCACAGAAAGGCAGGTCAAACGCCACTTCTTCCCAGCCCTTACTTGCCGCTTTAGAACTTCTGCTTCTGCCACACGTCCACCTTGCCAACCCGGCTCAGACGAAATGCATACATCTTCCCCTTAAGCAACTTGGCTGAGTCCCAAAGGATTGAGTGTCCACGTACTTAGGAGTAGATAGACAATACGCTTTTTACCAACCACCGATGTGCACTGGTGGAGAGAGTGTCGGAAAGCACCTATGTCAGAAAGGCCCCTTTGCTCCCAGCCGTGCCCTCCATTGCTCTGGATGTGGAAGCGACAATGCACTGGCTCCACCCCTCAAGGGGAGACAATCCACAGACCATCTTGCTTCCATCTTTTTAGGAAGCTGAGAAAGAACTCGCTTTCAAAAGTGCTCTTTCTGTGTCCTGATAACATCTCATACAAAGGCAGCTGAGATGCCATTTCTTTTCAGCCATTAACTCGCCAATTTGGAACTTCTGCTTCTGTCAGATTTCCATCTTGCCAACCTGTATAAGATGAAATGCCTACATCTTCCCCTTCAGCAAAGCGGACAAGGCCCAGATGATTGTGCTTCCACATGCTCAGGAGGAGACAGACAATTGGCTTTTTACAAACCGCCATTGTGCACTGGTGCAGAGAGTGTCAGAACGCACCTATGTCAGAAAGGCCCCTTTGCTCTCAACTGTGCCCACAATTGCTCAAGAGGTGGAAGGTATGAGGCACTGGCTCTGGCTCCACCCCTCAATGGCAGACGAACCACAAACCTTCTTGCGTCCAGCTCTTTAGGAAGCTGAGAAAGAACTCACATTCCACAGTGCTCTTACAGTGGCCTGGGAACATGTCATACAAAGGCAGCTGAACGCCGTTTCTTTTCAGCACTTCACTTGCCGATCTGGAACATCTGCATCTGCCACATTTCCACCTTGCCAACCCGGCTCAGACGAAATGCCTACAACTTCCCCTTAAGCAATGGGGACGAGGCCCGAATGATTGTGGTTCCACATGCTTAGGAGGAGAGAGACAATAGGCTTTTAACCAACCACCCTTGTGCAATGGTTGGGAGAGTGTCAGAAAGCACCAATGTCAGAAAGACCCCTTTGCTCTCAGGCGTGCCCACAATTGCTCTAGAGGTGGAAGGCACAAGGCACTGGCTCCACCCCTGAAGGGTGTCAGAAAGCACATATGGCAGAAAGCCCCCTTTGCTCTCAGCCATGCCCTCCATTGCTCTGGGGGTGGAAGGCACAAAGCACTGCCTCCATCCTTCAATGGGAGACAAGCCATAAACTGTCTTGCCTCCAGCTCTTCAAGAAGTTGAGAAACAACTCGCTTTCCACAGTCCTGTTACAGCATACCAGGAACCTCTCATAGAAAGGCAGCTCAAATTGCATTTCGTCCCAGCCCTTAACGCGCCGCTTTAGAATTTCTGCTTCTGTCACAATTCCACCTGGCCAACCCGGCTCAGACGAAATGCCTACATCTTCCCCTTAAGCAACTGGGCTGAGTCCCAAATGATTGTGCATCCACATGCTTAGGAGGAGACAGACAATACGCTTTTTACCAACCACCGTTGTGCACTGGTGGAGAGAGTGTCGGAAAGCACTTATGCCAGAAAGGCCCCTTTGCTCTCAGCTGTGCCCTCCATTGCCCTAGACGTGGAAGCCACGATGCACTGGCTCCACCCCCCAAGAGGCGACAAGCCACAGACCATCTGTCTTCCGTCTCTTTAGGAAGCTGAGAACAAACTCACCTGACTTATAAAAGGGAATCATGCCCCTTAGATGCCGGAAAACCCCGGGAGACATGCCAAAACCACCCTCTGTACACTCTCAAACCACCACACATTCACGCCAGAGCGACCCAACAGGCACACCAGAAGCACCCACCATGCATGCCAGAAAAACCTGTAACCACCTGCCAGACACAGTGGAACAATGCTTCTGACACTGCAGAACCATCTCTTCAACATGCCAGCTACACACAACAGACACAGCGGAACCACCTTCCAAACGTAGCACCACCACATGCCAGACACATTGGAACCACCAGTTGGATATGCCGCAACCAGGTGCCAGAAACACTGAAACCACCTGCTGAATATGTCAGAACCAGTGGCCAGAAATGACACAAACCCATATCTTACAAGCCGGAGCCACGAGCCTAAAATGCCGGGAAGACCTGTCGTACATGCCAAAATCACCTGCCGGCTATGGCAGAACCACTTGGCGGACACTCCAGAATCGCATGCCGGGCATGCCGGAATCACCTCTCAGACGTGCCAGAACCACGTGTCGCACACGCAGGAACCACCTCCCGGACCGACCGCAACCTCATGCCGGACACGCCAAAATCACCTGCCGGGTACGCTAGAACCCCTTGGCGGACACTCTGGAATCACATGCCAGGCATGCCGGACCACTCTCAAACGTGCCAGAACCACCTGCCAGACACGCCTGAAACACATGCCGAGCTCGCCGGAACCACCTGCCTGACACGCCAAAATCACCTCCCGTTTATGCCAGAACCACTTGGCGGACACTGCGGAACACATGCCGGGCATGCCAGAACCACCACTCAGACGTGCCATAACCACGTGATGGACACGCCGAAACCACCTCGCAGACAGCCCAGAACCACCTGCCGAGCACACCAAAATCACCTGCCGGGTATGCCAGAAACACTTGACGGACACTCTGGAATCACATGCCAGGCATGCCGGAACCACGCCTCAGACGTTTCAGAACCATGTGCTGGACACACTGCAACCACCTCTCGTACAGGCCAGAACCACGTGCCAGACACGCCAGAACCACCTCCCGGAGAGACCTGAACCAGCTGCTGGACACGTGTGAACCACCTGCCAAACACGCCAGAGCCAACTACTTGACTCGCCGGAGCCACCTGCCGGACACACCAAAATCACCTGCCGGATATGCCAGAACGACTTCACAGACACTCCAGAATCACATGCCCTGCATGCAGGAAACAGCACTCAGATGTGCCAGAACCACGTGCCGGACACAGTGGAACACCATCCCGGACAGACTTCAACCACCTGCTGGACACGCCTGAACAACCTCCTTAACACGCCAGAACCACTTTCTTGACTCCATGGAACCACCTGTTCAGACAGGCCAAAATCACCTGCCTGATACGCCAGAACCACTTGGCAGATACTCCGGAATCACATGCCGGGTATGCCAGAACCACCTCTCAGATGTGCCAGAACCACATGCTGGACAGGCTGGAACCAGTTCCTGGACAGACCAGAACCACCTGCTGGACACGCCTCAACTTCTTGCTGAACATGCCAGAACCGCCTGCTTGACTCGCCGTAGCCACATGCTGGACACGGCAAAATCACCTGCCAGATACGCCAGAACCGCTTGAAGGACACTCCGGAATCACGTGCCGGTCATGACAGATCCACCTCTCAGAAGTGATAGAACCACGTGCCTGACATGCTGGAACCCACTCCCAGACAGACCTCAACCACCTGCTGGACAAGCCTGAACCACCTCCTTAACACGCCGGAACCACTTGCTTGTCTCGATGGAACCACCTGCTGGACATGCCAAAATCACCTGCCGGACATGCCAGAACCACTTGACGGACACTCTGGAATCACATGCCGGGCATCCTGGAACCACCTCTCTGATATGCCAGAACCACATGCTGGGCACGCCAGAACCACCTCCCAGACACACCTGAACCACCTGCTGGACACACCTGAACCACCGGCTGAAACACGCCGGATCCACCTGCTGGACTCGCCACAACCACCTGCCAGACATGCGAAAATCCCCTTCTGGATATGCCAGAACCACTTGACGGACACTCCAGAATCACATTCCAGGCAGGCCGGAACCACCTCTCACATATGCCAGAACCACGTGCCGGACACGCCAGAACCAACTCCCAGGCAGACCACAACAACCTGCTGGACACGCCTGAACCAACTGCTGAACACGCCGGAACCACCTGCCTGACTCGCCGCAACCACCTGCTGGACACGCCCAAATCACCTGCCAGATACGCCAGAAGCACTTGACGGACTCTCCAGAATCCCATGCCGGGCATGCCGGAACCACCTCTCAGATGTGCCAGAATCACGTGCCAGACACACCAGAACCACCTCCCGGACAGACCTGAACCACCTGCTGGACATGCCTGAACCACCTGCCGAACATGCTGGAACCACCTGCTTGACTCGCAGGAACCACCCGCCGGACATGCCAAGGTCACCTGCTGGATAAGCTGGAACCAGGCTATTTGGACGCTGGAAAAACCCAACAACCATGCTAGAACCACCCGCTGGACACTCTGGAACCACCACGCAGACATGCAAAACGACCCACCAGACACACCACAAGCACCCACCAGACACGCCAGAACCACCTGGAACCACCCGCCAGACACACTGGAACCCTCTTCTGACACTCCAGAACCGACTCCCAGCCCTGCTGCAAGCACTCAATGGACAGGCCAGAACCATCTTCCCAATGTACTGGAACCACTTGCCAGACACACAGGAACCACCTGCCAGACACTTCGGAACAAGTTGTTGGATATGCTGGAACCAGGTGCCAGATACAGTGAAACCACCTGCTGAATATGCCAGAACCAGGTGCCGGACACGCCACAAACACCTGCCAGACATTCCAAAACCAATAACCTAACACGCTGGAACACCCTGTTGGACACACCAAAATCACCTGCTGGATACACCGGAACCAGGTCCTGGATATGCCAGAACCAATTTCCGGAA
Source organism: Equus caballus (assembly GCF_041296265.1). Taxonomy (NCBI): domain Eukaryota; kingdom Metazoa; phylum Chordata; class Mammalia; order Perissodactyla; family Equidae; genus Equus; species Equus caballus. The sequence continues at coordinate 8,249,118 of NC_091713.1, forward strand.
AAGCCTGGATCAACATGCCGGAATCACCCACCAGACATGTGGGAACCAACTGCCAGACACGCCAGAATCAACACCTGGACACTCTGAAAGAACCAACAGCACATGAAGGAATCAGGTTCCGGACACATGGTAGCCACCTGCCGGACACGCCGGAACCACCTTCAGGGCATACCAGAACCACATGCCAAACACACAGGAACCACCTGCCAGACACCATGGAACCAAGCATCAGATACGCCGGAACCAGGCGTCCGGTACGCTGAAGCCACCTACTGAATAAGCCAGAACCATGTGCTGGACACGCCGGAACCATGGGACGGATACATCAGAAGCAGGTCCCGCGCAGGCCAGAACCAGGTGCCCGACATGCCTGGACCCCCTGCCAGTCTTGTGAGAACCACCTCCCGGATACACCGGAAACAGGTGTAGCACACGCCAAGACCAGTGCCGGACACAACTGAACCACGTGCCAGACATGCCAGAACCAGGTGCCAGACATGCTGGAACCACCTGCCGGACACGTCGAAATCACCTGCCAGTTATGCCAGAACCATGTGCTGTACATGCCGGAATCTCCTATCAGAGATGCCGGCACCACCTGTTGGATACGACGGAACCAGGTGCCTGATTCTCTGAAACTACCTGCCAGACACGCCAGAACCAGGTGTCGGACACGCCTGGACAACCCACAGGACACGACAAAATCACCTGCATGATACCCCGTAACCATGTGCCACACAGAACGGAACCACCTGCCGGACACACTAGAGCCACCAGCCGAATATGCCACAAACAGGTGCAGCACACGTCAGAACCAGGTGCCCCACACAACTGATCCACCTGCCGGACAAGACTGAACCATCTGCCGCACATGCTGAAAACAATTTCCTGATGCGTCAGAACCATCCTTGGCAAACGCTGGAACCACCTGCCGCATATGTGGGACCCACCAGTCTGACAAGCTGGAACCAACTGTTGGACATGTTGGAACCATCATCTGGACACTCTGGAACCACCCACCGCTGATGCGAGAATCAGGTCCAGAATGCACCGGAAGCACCTTCAGGACACGCCAGAACCACCTGTCTCACATGCCAAAATCACGTGCCAGATTCGCCAAAACCACGTGACAGACACTCCAGAATCACATGCCGGGCATGCCGGAACCACCTCTCAGATATACAAGAACGACAAGCCAGACATGCCGGAACCACCTGCCAAACATGTGGGAACCACCTGCTTGACTTGCCACAAACACCTCCCGGACAGACCTAAACCACCTGCTTGACTCTCCTGAACCACCTGCCGAACATGCCTGAACCATCTCCTTGAGTCAGAACCACCTGCCGGATGCGCCAAAGTCTCCTGCTGGTTAAGCTGAAACCAGGCCACTTGGACGCTGGAAAAACCCGACATCCATGCCGGAACCACCCGTCGGACACTCTGGAACCACCACACAGACATGCGGAACGACCCACAGACACACTGGAAGCACCCACCGGACACGCCAGAACCACCTGGAACCACCGCCAGACAGACTGGAACCATCACTCTGACACGCCAGAACCAACTCAGGGACATGCCAGAAGCACTCAACGGACAGTCTGGAACCATCTTCCAAATGTGCCAGACACACCAGAACCACCTGCCAGATGATTTGGAACCAGCTGTTGAATATGCCAGAACCAGGTGCCAGATACACTGAAACCACCTGCCGAATACGCCAGAACCAGAGTGTGCAGCACGTGGTTTCCGCATGTGTGACCAGGTTTTCCCGGCAACTAAGGGGCCTGGTTCCAGTGTATCTGGCAGGTGATTTTTCCATGTCGAGTAGGTGGTTAGGGAGTGTTCATCAAGTGGTTCTGGCGTATCCCGCAGGTGATTTTGGCGTGTCTGGCAGGTGGTTGCAGCTAGTCAAGCAGGTGGTTCTGGTGTGTTCGGGTAGTGGTTCAGGCGTGTCGAGCAGGTGGTTCAGGTCTGTCCGGGACGTGGTTCCGGTGTGTCCGGCACGTGATTCTGGCACATCTGAGAGGTGGTTCCGGCATGCCCAGCATGTGATTCTGGAGTGTCCGTCAAGTGGTTCTGGCGTATCCTGCAGGTGATTTTGGAGTTTCCGGAAGGTGGTGGCGGCTAGTCAAGCAGCTGGTTCCAGCATGTTTGGCAGGTGGCTCAGCCGTGTCCAGCAGGTGGTTCAGGTCTGTCCAGGAGGTGGTTCCGGCGTGTCAGGCACGTGGTTTTAGAACATCTGAGAGGTGGTTCTGGCATGCCCGGCATGTGATTCTGGAGTGTCCGTCAAGTGGTTCAGGTGTATCTGGCAGGTGATTTTGGCATGTCCGGAAGGTGGTTCCAGCCCTCAAGCTGGTGGTTCCAGTGTATTCGGCAGGTGGTTCCAGCAGGTGGTTCTGGAACATCTAGAGGTCGTTCTGGTATGCCCGGCATGTGGTTCCAGAGTCTCCATCAAGTGGTTCTGGCATATCCGGCAGGTGATTTTGGCATGTTCATCTGGTGCTTCCGACACATTCTGGACCTGATCCTCGCATCAGCAGTCAGTGGTTCCAGAGTGTCTTGATGATGGTTCCAACATGTCTGACAGTTGGTTTCAGCGTGTCAGGCAGGTGAGTCACACATGTGCCCTGGGTGGTTCCGGTGTTTGCCACAGATGGTTCTGGTGCATCTGGAAGGTGGTTTCGGCATGTGCGGCAGATGGTTCAGTCTTGTCCAGCAGGTGGATCAGTCGTGTGGGTCACCTGGTTCTGGCATGGACTGTGCCTGTTTCTGGCATATCGAGCAGGTTGTTCTGTTCTGTGTGGCACATGGTTACGGGGTATCATGCAGGTGATTTCACCGTGTCCTGTGGGTTGTCCAGGCGTGTCCGTCACCTGATTCCAGAGTGTTCGGCAGGTAGTTTCAGTGAATCAGGCACCTGCTTCCAGCGTATCCAACGGGTGATCCCGGCATGTCTGGTAGGTGATTCTGGCGTTTGCAGCCAGTGGTTCCAGTGTATCCGGCAGTGGATTTTGATGTGCCCATCAGGTGGTGCCAGCATGCCCGGCACCTGGTTCTCGCATGTCTTGCAGGTGGTTCTGTCATGTCCAGCACCTGGTTTTGGCATGTGTGACCCTGTTTCTTGTGTATCCAGCCGGTGGTTCTCACAAGACTGGCAGTTGTTTCAGGTATGTCCAGCAGGTGGTTCTGGCGCGTCAGACACCTGGTTCTGGTGTGCCCTGCATGTGGTTCCTGATTGTCCATCAAGTGGTTCAGGGTGCTCCAGTAGTTGTTTCAAGTGTGCCCAGGAGCTGTTTCAGGCGTGTGCGGCACCTGGTTCTGGCCTGTGTTGGACCTGTTTCTGATGTATCCATCACATGGTTCTGGCGTGTCCAGCACATGGTTCTGGCATATTCAGCACATGGCTTCAGTGTACCAGGTGCCTGGTTCCAAGGTATCTGACAGTTGGTTCCATGGTGTCTGGCAGGTGGTTCCTGTGGGTCTGACATGTGGTTCCAGTATGTTCTGAAGGTGGTTCTGGCATGCCCAGCAGGTGGCTACTGTGTCCGGGATGTGACTCCATCGTGTGCAGATGGTGCTTTCAGACTGTCCAGGTGTTGGTTCCAGAGTGTCTGGCTGTTGGTTCCCGCATGTCTGGTGGGTGAGTCCAGTGTTTCTGGCAGGTTGTTCTGAACTTTTCCGGGAATTGGTTCTGGTGTATCAGGACCTGGTTCTGGTGTATCTGGCAGGTGATTTTGGTGTTTCCAGCAGGTTGTTTTGGCGTATTAGGCTCGTGGTTCCAGCTTGTATGACAGGTGTTTGTGGCATGTCTGGCACCTAGTTCTGACATATTCAGAAGGAGGTTTCAGTGTATCTGGCACCTGGTTGCAGCATATCCAACAGGTGTTTCCAATGTGTCTGGCATGTGGTTCTGCTATGTTTGGAAGATGGTTCCGGCATTTCTGTTGTGTGCTTCTGGCATGTCCAAGAGAAGGTTCTGCTGTTTCAGAATCATTGTTCCACTGTGTCTGGTGGGTGGTTCCAGGTGGTTCTAGCTGGTGTGTCTGTCAGGTTGTTCTGGCATGACTGTGTGGCGGTTAGAGAGTGTGCAGTGGGTGGTTTTGGCATGTCCCTCTGGGTTTTCTGGCATCTAAGGGGCATAGGTCCTTTGTATAAGTCAGGTGAGTTCTTTCTCATCTCCTTAAAGAGCTGGAAGCAGGACGGTTTGCTGCTTGTCTCCCCTTGAGAAATGGAGGCAGTGCTTTGTGCCCTCAACCTCTAGAGCAAGGTAGGGCACGGCTGAGAGCAAAGGAGCCTTTCTGACGTAGGTGCTTTCTGACACTGTCTACACAAGTGCACAACGGCGGTTGGTTAAAAGCCTATTGTCTCTCTCATCCTAAGAATGTGGAAGCACCATCGTCTGGGTCTTGTCCCAATTGCTTATGGGGAAGATGTAGGCACTTTGTCTGAGCCGGGTTGGCAAAGTGGAAATGTGGCAGAAGGAGAAGTTGAAAAGCGGTGAGTTAAGGGCTGAACAGAAACGGCGTTCAGCTGACTTTGTATGAGATGTTCCCAGGACGCTGTAAGATCACTGTGGAAAGCGAGTTCTTTCACAGCTTCCCAAAGACCTGGAAGCAAGACGGTTTGTGGCTTGTCTCCCCTTGAGGGGTGGAGCCAGAGCCAGTGCCTTGTGCCTTCCACCTCTAGAGCAATGGAGGGCACGGCTGAGAGCAAAGGGGCCTTTCTGACATAAGTGCTTTCTGACACTCTCTGCACCAGTGCACAATGGCAGTTTGTAAAAAGCCTATTGTCTGTCTCCTCCTGAGCATGTGGAAGCACAATCATCTGGGCCTCGTCCCTGTTGCTGAAGGGGAAGATGTAGGCATTTCATCTGAGCCGGGTTGGCAAGGTGGAAATGTGGCAGAAGGAGAAGTTGAAAATTGGCAAGTTAAGGGCTGAAAAGAAGAGGCGTTTCAGCTGCCTTTGTATGAGATGTTCCCAGGACGCTGAAAGAGCACTGTGGGAAGCTTGTTCTTTCTCAGCTTCCTAAAGAGATGGAAGCAAGATGGTCTGTGGCTTGTCTCCCCTTGATGGGTGGAGCCAGTGCCTTGTGCCTTCCACCTCTAGAGCAATGGTGGGCACGGCTGAGAGCAAAGGGGCCTTTCTGACATAGGTGCTTTCTGACACTCTCTCCACCAGTGCACAATGGTGGTTGGTAAAAAGGCTATTGTCTGTCTCCTCCTAAGCATGTGGAAGCACAATCATTTGTGCCTTGGCCCAGTTGCTTAAGGGAAAGTTGTAGGCATTTCGTCTGAGCCAGGTTGGCAAGGTGCAATTGTCGCAGAAGCAGAAATTCTCAAGCAATGATTTAAGGGCTCTAAAGAAACAGCATTTCACCTGCCTTTGTATGAGATGTTCCCTTTACACTCCAAGACCACTTTGCAAAGCGAGTTCTTTCTCAGCTTCCTAATGAGCTGGAAGAAAGATGGATTGTGGCTCATCTCCCCTTGAGGGATGGAGGCATTGTTTTGTTCCTTCCATCTCTAGAGCAACATAGGAGATGGCTGAGAGCAAACTTGACCTTTCTGACATAGGTGCTTTCTGACACTCTCTCCACCAATGCACAAGGGCGGTAGGAGAGGTTGCCAGTATGCTGTAAGAGCACTGTTGTAAGCGAATGCTTATTAACTTCTAAAGATCAGTTGGTTAAAATCCTGTCTCCCTCCTCCTAAGCATGTGGAAGGACAATCATTCATGCCTCAGCCAAATGATTCAGGGCAGATGGGTGTGACCCACCCACCTGACACTCTGGAGCCAACTGTCGGACACTTAGGAACCATCATCTGGAAACTGTGGCAACACGAGAATAAGGTCCAGTACAAGCCAGAAGCACCTGCAGGACATGCCAGAACCACCCTACACATATGCCAAAATCACCTGCTGAATACACCAGAACCACTTGAGGGACACTCCATAAGCACATGCCGGACATGCAGGAACCACTTCTCAAATATGCCAGAACCAACTGCCAGACATGCCGGAACCAACACCCGGACAGTCTGAAATAACCAATGGCACACGACGAAATCGGATTCCGGACACATGGTAGCCACCTGCCAGACACGCTGGAACCACCTTCAGGACATACCAGAACCACATGCCAAACACACAGGAACCACCTCTCAGACATCATGGAACCAACCATCAGATATGCCTGAACTAGGCGCCCGGTACAGTGAAACCATCTGCCGAATACGCCAACACCATGTGCCAGACACACTGGAACCATGTGACGGGTACATCAGAAACAGGTCCCACACAGGTCAGAAACAGGTGCCCGACACACCAGGACGAACTGCTGGACACGCCTGGACCACCTGCCAGTCTTGTGAGAACCATCTCCCGGATACACTAGAAACAGTTGGAGCACACGCCGAGACCAGGTGCTTGACATGACTGAACCACCTGCCAGACATGCCAGAACCAGGTACAGGACACGCTGGAACCACCTGCAGGACACGTCGAAATCAACTGCTACATACGCCGGAACCATGTGCTGCACACGCCGGAATCACCTACCAGAAATGCCAGCACCACCAGTTGGATATGCCGGAACCAGATGCCCAATTCACTGAAACTACCTGCCAGACACGCCAGAACCAGGTGTCGGGCACGCCTGGACAACCCACAGGACACAGCGAAATCACCTGCATGATACCCCGTAACCATGTGCCACACAGAACGGAACCACCTGCCAGACATGCTGGAGCCATCTGCCAGATAGGCTAGAAACAGGCACAGCACACACCTGAACCAGGTGCCCGACACGACTGATCCACCTGCTGGACAATACTGAACCATCTGCCACACATGCCGAAACCACTTTCCGGATGCACGAGAACCATCTGTGGCAAACACCGGAACCACCCACCTCACATGTGTGACCCACCTGTCGGACATGCTGTAACCAACTGTTGGACATGTTGGAACCATCATCTGGACACTCTGGAGTCACCCAGCACTGATGTGAGAATCAGGTCCAGAATGCGCTGGAAGCACCTGGAGGACAAGCCAGAACTACCTGACTCACATGCCGAAATCACCTGCCAGGTATGCCAGAACCACTTGACGGACACTCCAGAATCACATGCAGGGCATGCCACAACCACCTCTCAGATGTGCCAGAACCACGTGCTGGACACGCCAGAAACACCTCCCGGACAGACCTGAACCACCCACTGGACACGCCTGAACCACCTGCCGAACACGCTGGAACCAGCTGCCTCACTCGCTGGAACCACCTGCCGGACACGCCAAAATCACCTGCCGGATACGCCAGAACCACTTGACGGACACTCTGGATTCACATGCCAGGCATGCCAGAACCACCAGTCACATATGCCAGAACCACGTGCCGGACACGCTGGAACGATCTGCTTGACTCGTTGCAACCACCTGCCCACCTTCTGGACACACCTGAACCACCTTCCGGACACGCCTGAAACACCTGCTGAACACGCCAGAACCACCTGCTTGACTCGCCGCAACCACCTGCTGGACATGCCCAAATCACCTGCCGGATACGCCAGACCACTTGACGGACACTCCGGAATCACATGCCAGGCATTCCGAAACCAACTCTCAAACACGCCAGAACCACTTGCCGGATATGCCAGAACCACCTCTTGGACAGTCCTGAACCACCTGCTGGACACGCCTGAACCACCTGCTGAACACACAGGAACCACCTGCTTGACTCGCCGGAACCACCTGCTGGACAAGCCAAAATCACCTGCAGGATAAGCTGGAACCAGGCCACTTGGACGCCAGATAAACCTGACGTCCATGCTGGAACCACCAGCCGGACACACTGGAACCATCACTCTGACACGCCAGAACCAACTCCTGGCCATGCCGCAAGCACTCAATGGACAGGCTGGGACTATCTTCTGAATGTACCAGAACCACATGCCAGACACACAGGAACCACCTGCCAGACACCATGGAACCAACTGTCAGATACGCTGGAACCAGGCGCCCGGTATGCTTGAGCCAACTGTGGAATATGCCAGAACCACGTCCCGGACACGTCGGAACCACGTGACAGATACATCAGAAACAGGTGTAGCACATGCCAAGACCAGGTGCTGGACATGACTTAACCACCTGCCAGACATGCCAGAACCAGGTGCCGGACACACTGGAACCACCTGCCAGACACGTTGATATCACCTGCCACATACGCCGGAACCGTGTGCTGCACATGCCGGAATCACCTACCAGACATGCCAGGACCATCTCTTGGATACGCCGGAACCAAGTGCCTGATTCCCTGAAACTACCTGCCGGACACGCCAGAACCAGGTGTCGGACACACCTGGACAACCCACAGGACACAGCGAAATCACCTGCATGATACCCCGTAACCATGTGCCACACAGAATGGAACCACCTGCTGGACACGCCGGAGCCACCTGCCGGATACTCCACAAACAGGTGCAGCACACGCTGGAACCAGGTGCACCACACAACGGATCCACCTGCCGGACACGACTGAACCACCTGCCAGACATGCCAGAACCATGTGCCAGACACGCCGGAACCATGTGACGGATACATCAGGAACAGGTGTAGCACACGCCAAGTCCAGGTGCGGGACATGACTGAACCACCTGCCAGACATACCAGAACCAGGTGCCAGACACGCTGGAACCACCTGCCAGACACGTCGAAATCACCAGCTGGATACGCCAGAGCCGCTTGACGGACACTCCGTAACCACCTGCAAGACACGCAAAAATCACCTGCCAGATACACTGGAACCAGGCCCCTTAGTTTCCGGAAAAACCCGGTCACACATGCAGGAACCACATGCTGCACACTCTGGTTCTGGTGTATTCAGCTGGTGGTTTCAGTGTATCTGGCACCTGGTTCCGACATATCCAACAGGCGGTTCCAAATTGTCTGGCAGGTGCTTCCTGTGTGTCTGGCATGTGGTTATGGTACATTCGGAAGATGGTTCCAGACTGTCCATTGAGTGCTTCCAGCATGTCCACGAGTTGGTTCTGGCGTGTCAGAGCAATGGTTCCAGTGTGTCCAGGGGGTGGTTCTAGGTGCTTCCGGTGTGTCTGGTGGGTCGTTTTGCGTGTCTGTGTGGTGGTTCCAGAGTGTCTGACAGGTGGTTCCGGCATGTATTTCAGGTTATTCCGGCATCCAAGTGGCCTGGTTCCAGCTTATCCAGCAGGTGATTTTGGCGTGTCCGGCAGGTGGTTCCAGCGTGTTAGGCTGGTGGTTTCGGCTTGTCTGCCTGGTGCTTGTGGCATGTCTAGCACCTGGTTCTGGCGTATTTGGTAGGTAGTTTCAGTGTACCTGGCACCTGGTTCTGGCATATCAAACAGCTGGTTCTGAAGTGTCTGGCAGGTGGTTCTGGTGTGTCTGGCATGTGCTTCTGGTACATTCAGAAGATGATTCCGGGATGTCCCTTGAGTGCTTGTGACATGGCCGGGAGTCGGTTCTGGCGTGTCAGAGTGAAGGTTCAAATGTGTCCGGCGGGTGGTTCCTGGTGGTTCTGGCGAGTCTGGTGGGTGCTTGCGGTGTGTCTGGTGGGTCATTCTGCATGTCTGTGTGGTGGTTCCAGAGTGTCCGGCGGGTGATTCCGGCATGTATGTTGGGTTTTCCCAGCATCCAAGAGGCCTGGTTCTGGCGTATCCAGCAGGTGATTTTGGCGTGTCCAGCAGGTGGTTCCTGCGAGTCAAGCAGGTGCTTCGGGTGTTTTCAGCAGGTGGTTCAGGAGTGTCCAACAGGTGGTTCAGGTCTGTCCAGGAGGTGGTTCTGGTGTGTCCGGCACGTTGTTTTGGCATATCTGAGAGTTGGTTTCGGAATGCCTGGCATGTGATTCCGGAGTGTCCGTCAAATGGTTCTGGCTTATCCAGCAGGTGATTTTGGCATGTCTGGCAGGTGGTTGTGGCGAGTCAAGCAGGTGGTTCTGGCGTGTTCAGCTGGTGGTTCAGGCGTGTCCAACAGGTGGCTCAGGTCTGTCCAGCACATCTTTCCTGCGAGTCAAGCAGGTGGTTCCAGCGTGTTCAGCAGGTGGTTCAGGCGTGTCCATCAGGTGGTTCAGTTCTGTCCGGGAGGTGGTTCCAGCATGTCCGGCACGTGGTTCTGGCATATCTGAGAGGCGGTTCTGGCATACCCGGCATGTGATTCCGGAGTGTCCGTCAAGTGCTTCTGGCGTATCCAGCAGGTGTTTCCGGCACATTCTGGACCTCATTCTCGCATCAGTGGTGGGTGGTTCCAGAGTGTCCAGATGATGGTTCCAACATGTCCAACAGTTGGTTCCAGCATGTCAGGCAGGTGGGTCACAGATGTGCGGTGGGTGGTTCTGACATTTGCCACAGATGGCTCTGGCGCATCCAGAAGGTGGTTTCGGCATGTGCAGCAGATGGTTCAGTCTTGTCCAGCAGGGGGATCAGTCGTGTGGGGCACCTGGTTCCGGCGTGTGCTGCGCCTGTTTCCGGCGTATCCGGCAGGTGGCTCTGGCATGTCCGGCACGTGGTTCCATTTTGTGTGGCACATGGCTATGGGGTATCACGCAGGTGATTTCGCCATGTCCTGTGGGTTGTCCAGGTGTGTCTGACACCTGGTTCTGGTGTGTCTGGCAGGTAGTTTCAGTGAATCAGGCACCTGGTTCCGGCGTATTCAACAGGTGGTCCTGGCATGTCTGGTAGGTGATTCCGGCATGTGCAGCACATGGTTCCGGCGTATGCAGCAGGTGATATCGACCTGTCTGGCAGGTGGTTCCAGTGTGTCTGGCACCTGGTTCTGGCATGTCTGGCAGGTGGTTCAGTCATGTCCAGCACTGGTCTTGACGTGTGCTACACCTGTTTCCGGTGTATCTGGGAGGCGGTTCTCACAAGACTTGCTGGTGGTCCAGGCGTGCCCAGCAAGTAGTCCTGGCGTGTCGGGCACCTGATTCTGGCCTGTGCTGGACCTGTTTCTGATGTATCTGTCACATGGTTCTGGTGTGTCCGGCACATGGTTCTGGTGTAATCGGCAGGTGTCTTCAGCGTACCAGGCACCTGGTTCTGGCATATCTGATGCTTGGTTCCATGATGTGAGGCAGGTGGTTCCTGTGTTTTTGGCATGTGGTTCCAGTACATCCTGAAGGTGGTTCCGGCGTGTCCAGCAGTTGGCTACCGTGTGTGCGGAACCTGATTCCATCATGTGCCGTTGGTGCTTTCAGAGTGTCCAGGTGTTGGTTCTGGCATGTCTGGCAGTTGGTTCCTGCATGTCTGGTGGTTGAGTCCGGTGTTTCTGGCAGGTTGTTCTGAACTTTTCCAGGAATTGGTTCTGGCATATCAGGACCTGGTTCCGGTGTATTTGGCAGGTGATTTTGGCGTTTCTGGCAGGTTGTTCTGGAGTGTTAGGTTATTGGTTCCGACTTGTATGACAGGTGTTTGTGGCATGTCTGGCACCTGGTTCTGAGGTATTTGGCAGGTGGTTTCAGTGTATCTTGCACCTGGTTGCGACATATCCAACAGGTGATTCCAATGTGTCTAGCATGTTGTTCTCCTATGTTTGGAAGATGGTTCCGGCATGTCTGTTGTGTGCTGCCAGCATGTCCAAGAGAAGGTTCTGCCATGTCAGAATCATTGTTCCACTGTGTCTGGTGGGTGGTTCCAGGTGCTTCTGGCATGTACGGTGGGTTCTTCTGGTGTGTCTAGCAGGTCATTCTGGCATGACTATGTGGTGGTTAGACAGTGTGCAGTGGGTGGCTTCAGCATGTCTCTCAGAGTTTTCCGATGTGTAAGGGGCATGGTTCCTTTGTATAAGTCAGGTGAGTTCTTTCTCAGCTTCCTAAAGAGCTGGAAGCAAGATGCTTTGTGGCTTGTCTCCACTTGAGAAACGGAGGCAGTGCTTTGTGCCTTCAACCTCTAGAGCAAGGTAGAGCATGGCTGAGAGCAAAGGAGACTTTCTGACATATGTGCTTTCTGACACTTTCTACACAAGTGGACAATGGCAGTTGGTTAAAAGCCTATTGTCTCTCTCTTCCTAAGCATGTGGAAGAACAATCATCCTGGCCATGTCCCCATTGCTTACGGGGAAGATGTAGGCATTTCATCTGAGCCAGGTTGGCAAGGTGGAAATGTGGCAGAAGGAGAAGTTCAAAATTGGCCAGGGAAGGGCTGAAAAGAAATGGCCTTCAGCTGCCTTTGTATGAGATGTTTCCCAGATGCTGTAAGAGCACCTTGGAAAGCAAGGTCTTTCTCAGCTTCCTAAAGAGCTGGAAGCAGGACGGTTTGTGGCTTGTCTCCCCTTGAGGTGTGGACCCAAGCCAGTGCCTGTGCCTTCCACCTCTAGAGCAATGGAGGGCACGGCTGAGAGCAAAGTGGCCTTTCTGACATAGGTGCTTTCTGACACTCTCTGCACCAGTGCACAATGGTGGTTTGTAAAAAGCCTATTGTCTGTCTTCTCCTAAGCATGTGGAAGCACAATCATCCGGGCCTCATCCCCATTGCTTAAGGGGAAGTTGTAGGCATTTCGTCTGAGCCGGGCTGGCAGGATGCAAATGTCCAAGAAGCAGAAGTTCTCAAGCAATGAATTAAGGGCTCTAAAGAAACAGCATTGCAGCTTCCTTTGTATGAGATGTTCCCGGTACACTCTAAGAGCACTTTGGAAAGTGAGTTCTTTCTCAGATTCCTAAAGAGCTGGAAGACAGACGGATTGTGGCTCATCTCCCCTTGATGGATGGAGGCATTGTTTTGTTCCTTCCATCTCTAGAGCAATGTAGGACATGGCTGAGAGCAGACTTGGCCTGTCTGACATAGGTGCTCTCTGACACTCTCTCCACCAGTGCACAAGGGCAGTAGTATCAGCTGCCAGTACACTGTAATAGCACTGTGGAAAGCAAGTTCTTTATTAACTTCTAAAGCTCAGCTGGTTTAAATCCCATAGTGTCTCTCCTCCTAAGCATGTGGAAGGACAATCATTCATACCTCAGCCGAATGATTCAGGCAGGACATGTGTGACCCACCTGCCTGACACGCTGGAACCAACTGTTGGACACTTCAGAACCATCACCTGGATACTGTGGAAACAGGAGAATAAGGTCCAGTACAAGCCAGAAGCACCTGAGGACATGCCAGAACCACCCAGTGGACATGCGGGAACCAACTGCCAGACACGCCAGAACTAACACCTGGACACTCTGAAAGCACCAATGCCACACGATGGAATCAGGTTCTGGACACACGGTAGCCACCTGCCGGACATGCTGGAACCACCTGCTTGACTCGCCACAACCACCTGCCAGATATGCCAAAATCACCTACCAGATGCGCCGGAACCACCTCTCAGATATGCCAGAACCACGTGCTGGACACACCAGAACCACCTGCCAAACACGCCAGACCCCCCTGCTTGACTCGCCGGAACCACCTGCTGGGCATGCCAAAATCACCTGCTGGATACTCCAGAACCACTTGACAGACAGTCTGGAATCACATGCTGGGCATGCCAGAATCACCTGCCGGATACGCAGGAACCCCACCACTTGGACACTGGAAAAACCCAACATCCATGTCCGAACCACGCGCCAGACACTCTGGAACCACCACACAGACATGCTGAACGACCCACCAGACACAATGGAACTACCCACCGGACACGCCAGAACCACCTGGAGCCACCCGCTGGACACACTAAAACCATCACTCTGACATGCCAGAACCGACTCCCAGCCATGCCGCAAGCACTCAATGGACAGGCCCCAACCACCTTCCGAATTTACCAGAACCACATGCCAGACAGTTCAGAACCACCTGCCAGACAGTTCGGAACCACCTGTTGGATAGGCCGGAACCAGGTGCCAGATACCCTGAAACCACCTGCCAAATATGCCAGAACCAGGTGCCAGACATGCCACAAACACCTGCCAGACAAGCCGAAACCATGTGCCTAACACGCCAGAACAACCTGTTGGACACGCCAAAATCGCCTGCCAGATACACCGGAACCAGATCCTGGATATGCCGGAACCCATTTCCAGAAAAGCCTGGATCAACCTGCTGGACATGCCGGAATCACCCACTGGACATGCAGGAACCAACTGCCAGACACACCAGAACCAACACCTGGACACTCTGAAAGCATCAACGGCACATGACGGAGTCAGGTTCTGCACACATGGTAGCCACCTGCCGGACACGCCAGAACCACCTTCAGGATGTCCCGGAACCACGTGCCAAACACACAGGAACGACCTGCCAGACACCATGGAAGCAACTGTCAGATATGCCGGAACCAGGCGCCTGGTACGCTGAAGCCACCTGCCGAATACACCAGAACCATGTGCTGGACACACCAGAACCATGTGACGGATACATCAGAAACAGGTCCAGCACAGGCCAGAACCAGGTGCCCGACACGCCAGGACCACCTGCTGGAGGCGCCAGGACCACCTGCCAGTCTTGTGAGAACTGCCTCCCGGATACACAGGAAACAGGTGTAGCACACGCCAAGACCTGTGCCGGACATGACTGAACCACCTGCCAGACATGCCAGAACCAGGTGCTGGACACGCTGGAAACACCTGCCGGACACTTCAAAATCACCTCCCGGATACACCAGAACCATGTGCTGCACACGCCGGAATCTCCTATCAGACATGCCGGGACCACCTGTTGGATATGCTGGAACCAGGTGCCTGATTCGCTGAAACTACCTGCAGGACACGCCAGAACCAGGTGTCGGACATGCCTGGACAACCCATAGGACATGGCGAAATCACCTGCGTGATACCCCATAACCACGTGCCGCAATGGAACCACCTGCCAGACACACTGGAGCCACTTGCCGGATATGCCAGAAACAGGCTCAGCACACACCAGAACCAGGTGCCCCACACGACTGATCCACCTGCTGGACAAGCCTGAAACATCTGCTGCACATACCCAAACCACCTTCCGGATGCGCCAGAACCATCTGTGGCAAATGTCAGAACCACCCGCCGCACATGTGTGACCCACCTGCATGACACGCTGGAACCAACTGTTGGCCTTGTTGGAACCATCATCTGGACACTCTGCAACCACCCACCGCTGATGCGAGAATCAGGTCCAGAATGCGCAGGAAGCACCTGCTTGACTCGCCAGAACCACCTGTCGGACACACCAAAATCACCTGCTGTATACGCCAGAACCACTTGACAGACACTCAAGTGACACTCAAGTGGCAAGTGTTTAAGTCATGGCCGTTATGTGGATTAGGCATTGATGGTGCATGGTTCAGGCTTGTCAAGCATGTGGTACAGGCATGGATGGCACGTTGTTCTGGTGTGACCAGCTCATGTTTCAGGTGTGGCTGGCACGTGTTTCATGCAAGGATGGAACATGGTTCAGGCATGACTGGCATGTACAGGCACGGCAAAAATCTGCTCCATGTGTGGTGGAAAAGTCATTCAGGCATGGCAGAAATATGGTTCGGGCATGACGGAAACATGATTCTGACATTGCCATCATGTGGTTCAGTTGGGCCAGCCACGTTGTTCAGGCATGGCGTAAACATTGTTGCAGCATGGAGGAAATATGGTTCATGCATGCCCTGCAAGTGGTTCAGGCATGGCCAGCATGTGGTTCATGCATGGCTGGCTCATGGTTTAGGTGTGGCCAGCACATGGATCCGGCATGGTCAGCATGTGGACCAGGCATGCCAGGCACATGGTCCAGGCCTGGCAGGCACTTGCTTCAGGCATGGTCAGCATGTGGTTCAGACGTGGCAGGCACGTGTTTCCTGCATGGCCCCACGTGGTTCAGGTGTGTCTGGCACATGGTTCAGGTGTGGCCGGCATGTGTTTCTGGCATGACTGGCATGTTGATCTTGTGTGGGCGGCACATGGCTCAGGTGTGGACAGCACATGGTTCAGGTGTGGTGGAAATGTGTTTCAAGTGTGGTGGAAATGTCATTCAGGCCTGGCAGAATACTGCTTCAGGCATGGAGGAAAGGTGGTTCACCCATGACCAGCAAGTGGTTCAGGCATGGCTGGCATGTGGATCTGGCATGCCTGGCACATGGTTCAGGCATGGCAGAAATGTGATTCAGGCATGGTGGGCACATGGTTCAGGGGTGGATGGCACATGGACACAGAGTGTTCAGCATGTGGTTCAGGCGTGGGAGTCACATGGTTCAGGTGTGGCAGGTGTGTGGTTCAGGCATGGCAGAAACGTGATTCAAGCATGGAAGAAATGTGTTTCAGGCATGGCTAGCACGTGGTTCATGGTTGGCCAGCACGTGTATCTGGTGTGGCTGGCATGTGGCTCAGGCACGGTGGAAACATAGTTCAGGTGTGGCTGGCACGTGGTTCAGGCGTGGATGGCATGTGATTCCATGGGTGCTTGCCCGTGAATCCAGTGTGGCCGGCACATTTTTTTGGCATGGCTGTAATGTGGTTCAGGCGTGACCAGCACATGCTTCAGGCATGGCTGGCAATTGTTTCAGGCATGACTGGCATGTGTTTCAGGCATGGTGGAAATGAGATTCAGGTGTTGCTGGCACCTGGTACAAGTGTGCCAGCCACATGGTTCACGTGTGGTGGAAATGTGGTTCAAGGGTAGTGGAAACGTCATTCAGGCATGGTGGAAAAACTGATCAGGCGTGGTGGAAATGTGGTTCTGCTGTGACCATCACATGGTTCATTCATGGATGGCATATGGTGCCTGTGTTGCCATCACATGGTTCCTGCATGGCATGTGATTCAAGCATGGCAGGAATGTGGTTCAGGCATTGTGGAAACGTAGTACATGCATGGGAGAAAAGTGGTTTATGATGGCTGGAACGTGGTTCAGGAGTGGCTGGTGTGTGCTTCAGGCATGGCAGGTGTGTGATTCAGGCATGGCCAGGGCATGGCTCTGGTGTGACCAGCACATGGTTCAGGCGTGGACTGCAATTATTTCAGGCATCACCATCATGTGGTTCAGGAGTGGCTAGCACATGGTTCAGCTCTGGCCAGCATGTGGTTCAGGCTTGGCTGGCATGTGGATCTGGCAAGCTTGGCAATTTCTGGTTTGGTCAGCACATGGTTCAGGCATGGCTGGCATGTAGTTCTGGTGTGGCCATCATGTGGTTCAGGCTTGGCTGTTACATGGTACAAGCATGGCCGGCACTTCTTTCTGGTGTGGATAGCATGTGGTTCCAGCATGGATGGCATGTGGTTCTGGCGTGGATGGCTCGTGGTTCCAGCATGGGTAGCAGGTGGTTCTGGCATGGATGGCACGTAGTCCCAGCTTGTCAGGCATGTGGTTCTGGCGTGGCCATCCTCTGGTTCAGGTTTGGCAGTTATATGGTACAGGCGTGGCTGGCACATGTTTCTGGTATGGCCAGCAAGTTGATCTTGCATGGCCAGCACGTGGTTCAGGCACTGCTGGCATTTGGTTCACATGTGGCTTGCATGTTGTACAGGCATGGCAGAAATGTGTTCCAGTCATGGTGGAAAAGTCATTCAGACGTGGTGGAAACATGGTTCAGGCATGGCATAAGTGTGATTCTGGCATTGCCAGCACCTGGTTCAGTCATGCCAGCCATGTTGTTCAGGCGTGGTGTAAACGTGGTTGCATTATGGACAAAACGTGGTTCAGGCATGCCCTGCAAGTGATTCAGGCATGGCTGGTGCATGGTTCATGTGTGGCCAGCTTGTTGTTTAGGCATGGTGGGCACATGGATCCAAGCATGGTCAGCATGTGGATCAGACATACCAGGCACATGGTTCAGGGGTGCCGGGCACTTGTTTCAGGCATGGTCAGCATGTGGTTCAGACGTGGCAGGCACATGTTTCCTGTGTGGCCCCACGTGGTTCAGGCACATCTGGCACATGGTTCAGGTGTGGCCGGCATGTGTTTCTGACATGACTGGCATGTTGATCTCTCATGCACAGCATGTGGCTCAGGCGTGGCTGGAACGTGGTTCAGGTGTTGTGGAAATGTGTTTCAAGGGTGGCATAAATGTCGTTCAGGCCTGGTGGAATACTGCTTCAGGCGTGGAGGAAAGGAGGTTCAGCTGTGACAGCACATGGTTCAGGCATGGCCAACATGTGGATCCGGTGTGGCTGACTCATGGTTCAGGCATGGTGGAAACGTGATTCAGGCATGGCTGGCACGTGGTTCAGGGGTAGATGGCACATGGATCCAGCGTGGTCAGCATGTGGTTCAGGCGTAGGAGTCACATGATTCAGGTGTGGCAGGTGTGTGGTTCAGGCATGGCAGGAACGTGATTCAAGCATGGAAGAAATGTATTTCAGGCATGGCTAGCACATGGTTCATTGTTGGCTGGCACACGGATCTGGTGTGGTTGGCATGTGGCTCAGGCATGGTGGAAACGTGGTTCAGGCATGGCTGGCATGTGGTTCAGGCATGGATGAGAGATGCTTCAGGCATTGGTGACACATGGCTCATGCGTGGGTGACACCTGGTTCAGGCTTTGGTGACACATGGCTCAGGAGTTCCTGGCATGTGGTTTATGCTTGACTCAGGTATGGCCATCACATGAATCGGGTGTAGTTGGCTCATGTTTCAGACATGGCTGTCATGTGGTTCATGTGTGGCTGCCTCGTGGTTCAGGCTTGGTTGACACGTGGTTCATTAGTGGGTGACACATGGCTCTGGCATGTCTCTCAAGTGACTCAAGCATGGCTCATAAGTGATACAGGTGTGGCTTGCTTGTGTTTCATGCCTTTTTTTACACGTGGTTCAGGCATGGATGGCACATGGTTACAACGTGGTTGGCACATGGTTCTGGCGTGGATGGCATGTGGATCTGGGGTGGTCAGCATGTGGTTCCAGCATGGCTGGCACATGGTTCAGGCATGGCCAGTAGGTGGTTCAGGTTTTCCCAGCACCTGGTTCAGGTGTGGATGGCATGTGGTTCAGGCATGGCTGTCAAGTGGTTCAGGTGTGGACAGGCATGGTTCAGGCATGGAGGGCATGTGGTTGTGGCACGGCTAGCACGTGGGTCAGCCGAGGCAGAAATGTGGTTCAGGCATGGCTGGCATGTCATTCTGGCATGGATGGCACATGCTTCCATTGTGGATGGCACGTGGTTCCAGCATGGCCGGCACAGGTTTCCAGCATGGCCAGCATGTTGATCTTGCATGGCCAGCACATGGTTCAGACATGGCTGGCACGTGGTTCAGGCATAACAGGCCTGTGGTTCAGGCTTGGCCGTCACATGGGTATTGCATGGCCAGCATGTTGTACAAGTGTGGCCAAAACGTCATCCAGGCATGGTGGAAAATTCATTCAGGCATGCCAGAAACTTGGTTCAGGCATGGCATAAACATGGTTCAGGCATGGAGGAAATGTGATTCTTGTGTGGCTGGCATATGGGTCACTCGTGGCAGGCATGTTGTACAAGCATTGCAGAAATGTGGTCCAGGTGTTGTGGAAAAGTCGTTCAGGCATGGCAGAAATGTGGTTCAGGCATGGCAGAAACGTGGTTCAGGCATGGTGTAAACATGTCTCAAATTTGGAGGAAAGGTGTCCCAGGCATTGCCGGCAAGTAGTTCAGGCATGGCTGGCACGTGGTTAAGGCTTGGCCAGCATGTGGTTTAGGCGTGGCCAGCACGTGGTTCTGGTGTGGCTGGCATGTGGATCTGGCATGGTCAGCATGTGGTTCAGGCATGGCAGGCACATCGTTCAGGCATGGCAGGCCCATGCTCCAGGTGTGGCCAGCAAGTGACTCAGGCATAGAGGGCATGTGGTTCTAGTGTGCGTGGCACATTGATCTGGTGTTGTCACATATTTCAGGTGTGGCTGGCATGTGGTTCAGGCATGGCAGGCAAATGGTTCAAGCATGACCAGCAAGTGGCTCAGGAGTTGATTGTAAGTGGCT
Source organism: Equus caballus (assembly GCF_041296265.1). NCBI lineage: Eukaryota > Metazoa > Chordata > Mammalia > Perissodactyla > Equidae > Equus > Equus caballus. The sequence goes on from NC_091713.1 coordinate 8,268,981, forward strand.
CAGGCATTGACAGCATGTGGTTCAGGCATGGCCAGTACAATGTTCAGGCTTGGATGGTACGTGGTTCTGGAGTGGCCAGCACATGGGTCTCATGTGGCCAACATGTTGTACAGGCGTGGCTGAAATGTAGTCCAGGCATGGTGGAAAAGTCATTCAGCTGTGCCAGAAACTTGGTTCAGGTGTGGTGGAAACGTGGTTCAGGTGTTTCCTGCATGTGGTTCAGGCATGGCAGCCACATGGTTCAGGCGTGGAGGAAACGTGGTTATGGCATGGGTGGCATGTGGATCATGCGTGGCTGGCACATTGTACAGGCATGGCAAAAATGTGGTCCAGGTGTAAAAGTCTTTCAGGTGTGGCAGAAACATGGTTCAGGCATGGCTGGCCAGTGGTTTAGGGGTGGCCAGTGGTGGTTCAGGTGTTGATGGCACATGGTTCAGGCGTGGCTGGCATGAGGATCTGACATGGGCGTAATGTGGTTCAGGCATGGGTGACACGTGGCTCAGGTGTGGGTGACACGTGGTTCTGGCATGGCTGGAATGTGGTTCACGCGTGGCTCACATGTGGTTCAGGGTGGATGGCATGTTGATCAATCATGGCTGGCAAGTGTTTATATCTTGTGACACATGTCTCAGGTGTGGCAGGCACATGGCTCAAACATGAGTGGCATGTGGATCTGGTGTGGTTGGCACGTATATTCGGCATGGCTGACATGTGGTTCAGCTGTGGGCAGGCATGTGGTTCTGGCGTGTCCAGCACATGCTTCAGGCACGGCCGGCATGTGTCTCAGGCATGGCCGGCATGTGGTTCAGACATTGCTGGCATGTGTTTCAGGCATGGCCAGCACGTGGTTCAGGCATGGCAGGCACGTGGTACAGGCATGGCTGGAATGTGGTTTGGGCAAGGACGGCACATGGTTATGTTGTGTGTGACCCATGTCTCAGGTGTTGCTGACACGTGGTTCTGGTGTGGCCGGCACGTGGTTCAGGCATGGAGGACATGCGGTTCATGCTTTGCCGTCATGTGTTTCAGATGTGGATGTCGCTTCATTCCAGAGTGGCTGTCACATGGGTCTGGCATGGGCAGCACATGGTTCTGTTGTGGCTGGCACGTGGTTCCCACGTGTATGGCACATGCTTCAGGTGTGGCTGGCACGTGGTTCTGGTGTGGTAGGCACATGGTTCAGGCATGGAAAGCGTGTGTTTCTTGTCTGGCCCCACATTGTTCAGGTGTTGCCGGCAGGTGGTTCTGGCATGGCCGTCATGTGGTTCAGGCTTGGCCATCACATGATCCAGGTATGGCCATCATGTGATTCCAGCATGGCCGGCATGTGGATCTGGCATGGTCAGCGTGGGGTTCAGGCATGGCATGCACGTGGTTCAGGCATGGCAAGCGCCTGGTTCAGGTGTGGCTGTAAGTGGTTCACACATGGGTGACAAGTGGTTCAGGTGTGGGTGACAGGAGGTTCTGGTGTGGCTGGCACGTGGTTCACACATGGCTTGCATGTCATTCTGGGTGGCTGGCACATTGATCAGTCGTGGCTAGCAAGTGTTGAAATCGTGGGTGACACATGTCTCAGGTGTGCTGGGCATGTGGTTCTGGCATGGCTGTCACCTGGATCCAGTGTGGTCAGCATGTGGATTTGATGGGCCATCACGTGGTTAGGAGTGGCCAGAATGTGGTTGAGGCATGGCCGGTGCGTGCTTCAGGCATGCCCAGTGTGAGTTTAAGCCCTGGCCCCACATGGTTGAGGCATGTCCAGCACATGTTTCAGGCGTGGCTGGCACGTTGTTCAGTCTTGGATGGCATGTGGTTCAGGCATGGCCAGCATGTGGTTCAGGCTTTGCTGGCACGTGGTGCAGGTGTGGATGACATGTGGTTCAGGTATTGCAGGCATGTGCTTCAGGGGTGGTGGGATTGTGGTTCAGGTGTGGCAGAAACGTGCTTCAGGCATGGCTGGCAATTGTTTCAGGAGTTGCCAGCATGTGGTTCTGTTGTGGCCAGTACATGCTTTAGGGGTTTCTGGCACATGTTTCCAGCATGGCTGGCTCATGGTTGAGGTGTAATGGAAACGTGGTTCAAGTGTGGTGGAAATGTCATTCAGGTGTGGCAGAAACATGGTTCAGGTGTGGCAGAAATGTGGTTCAGCCATGACCGGCACATGGTTCAAGCATGGCAAGCATGTGGATCTGGTGTGGCTGGCATGTAGTTCAGTGTGGTGGAAACGTGATTCAGATGTGGCTGGCACGGGTTCAGGCATGGATAGCACATGGATCTGGCATGTTTGTCATGTGGTTCAGGTGTGACAGGCACATGGTTCAAGTGTGGCAGGCACGTGGTTCGGGCATGGCAGAAATGTGGTTCATGCATGGCTCACATGCGGTTCAGGGTAGATGGCATGTTGACAAGTCATGGCTGGCAGGTGTTTATATCATGTGACACGTGTCTCAGGTGTGGCTGGCACATGGTTCAGGCATGGGTAGCATGTGCATCTTGTATGGTTGGCATGTGTATTTGGCATGGCTGGCACGTGGTTCAGCTGTGGCAGGCATGTGGTTCTGGCGTGTCCAGCACATGCTTCAGGCACGGCCGGCATGTGTCTCAGGCATGGCCGGCATGTGGTTCAGACATTGCTGGCATGTGTTTCAGGCATGGCCAGCACGTGGTTCAGGCATGGCAGGCACGTGGTACAGGCATGGCTGGAATGTGGTTTGGGCAAGGACGGCACATGGTTATGTTGTGTGTGACCCATGTCTCAGGTGTTGCTGACACGTGGTTCTGGTGTGGCCGGCACGTGGTTCAGGCATGGAGGACATGTGGTTCATGCTCGGCCGTCATGTGTTTCAGATGTGGATGTCGCTTCATTCCAGAGTGGCTGTCACATGGGTCTGGCATGGGCAGCACATGGTTCTGTTGTGGCTGGCACATGGTTCCCACGTGTATGGCACCTGCTTCAGGTGTGACTGGCACGTGGTTCTGGTGTGGTAGGCACATGGTTCAGGCATGGAAAGCGCGTGTTTCTTGTGTGGCCCCACATTGTTCAGGTGTTGCCGGCAGGTGGTTCTGGCATGGCCATCATGTGGTTCAGGCTTGGCCATTACATAATCCAGGCATGGCCATCATGTGATTCCAGCATGGCCGGCATGTGGATCTGGCGTGGTCAGCATGGTTTTCAGGCATGGCAGGCACGTGTTTCAGGCATGGCATGCGCCTGGTTCAGGTGTGGCTGCCATGTGGTTCAGGTGTGGCTGTAAGTGGTTCACGCGTGGGTGACAAGTGGTTCAGTTGTGGGTGACAGGAGGTTCTGGTGTGTGGTTCACACATGGCTTGCATGTCATTCTGGGTGGCTGGCACATTGATCAGTCGTGGCTAGCAAGTGTTTACATCGTGTGTGACACATGTGTCAGGTGTGCTGGGCACGTGGTTCAGGCATGGCTGTCACCTGGATCCAGTGTGGTCAGCATGTGGATTTGGCGGGCCATCACGTGGTTAGGAGTGGCCAGCATGTGGTTCAGGCATGGCCGGTGTGTGCTTCAGGCATGTCCACTGTGAGTTTAAGTCCTGGCCTCACGTGGTTGAGGCATGGCTGGCACGTTGTTCAGTCTTGGATGGCATGTGGTTCAGGCTTTGCTGGCACGTGGTGCAGGTTTGGATTACATGTAGTTCAGGCATTGCAGGCACGTGGTTCACATGTGGCAGAATTGTGCATGGCAGAAACGTGGTTCAGGCATGTCTGGCAATTGTTTCAGGAGTTGCTGGTACATGGTTCTGTCGTGGCCAGTACCTGCTTTAGGGGTTTCTCGCACATGTTTCCAGCATGATCAGCTCGTGGTTGAGGCATAATGGAAACGTGGTTCAAATGCGGTCGAAATATCATTCAGGCGTGGTCAAAACGTGGTTCAGGAGTGGCGTAAACATAGTTCAGGCATGGCAAAAATGTGGTTCAGCCATGACCAGCACATGGTTCAAGCATGGCAAGCATGTGGATCTGGTGTGGCTGGCATGTAGTTCAATGTTTTGGAAACATGATTCAGGTTTGGCTGGCAGGGTTCAGGCGTGGATGGCACATGGATCCAGCATGTTTGTCATGTGGTTCAGGCATGACAGGCACATGGTCCAAGTGTGGCAGGCACGTGGTTCAGGCACAGCAGAAACGTGGTTCAGGGCTGGCCGGCACATGGATGCAGTGTGGCTGGCATGTGGTTCAGGCATGTCAGAAAAATGATTCAGGCACAGCTGGCATGGAGTTCAGGCGTGGATGCCATGTGGTTCCACCATGTCTGGCATGTGGTTCAGGCATGGTGGAAACGTGATTCAGGCATGGTTGGCATATGGTTCAGGCGTGGCAGTACTGTTCTTCAGGCATGGCCAGCATGTGGTGCAAGCATGGATGGAACATGCTTCAGGCATGGCTGGTATGTTGTTCAGGCATGGCCAGCACATGGTTCAAACATGGCTGACAAGTGGTTCAGGCATGGCTGGTGCATGCTTCAGGAGTGGCCAGTATGTGTTTCAGCTGTGGCCATCATGTGGTGCAGGCATGGTTGGCATGTGTTTGAGGCCTGGCTGGCATGAGGTTCAGACGTGGGTCACACATGGCCCAGGTATGGCTGTCACGTGACTCAGGCATGTCTAACAAGAGATAAAGATGTGGCTCACTAGTGTTTCATTCTTGGCTTGCACATGGTTCAGTTGTGGCTGACATGTGGCTCACTCATGGCTCATGTGTGTTTCAGGTCTGGCTGACACATGTTTCAGGCTTGGCTGACAAGTATTTCAGGCATGGATGACACGTGACTCAGTTGTGGATCACACGTGGTTCAGTTGTGGCTGTCAGGTTATTCAGTCATGGGTAACCTGTGGTTCAGGCATGTCTGACAGGTTGTTCAGACGTTGCTGACATCTAACTAAGGCATGGCTCACACGTGACTCAGGTGTGGCTGACACGTGTTTCAGGCTTGGCTGACAGGTTATTCAGGCATGGGTGACAGGTGGTTCAGGCATAGCTGACACATACTTCAGTCATGGATGAGTGGCTCACATGTTGTTCATGAGTGCCTTGAATGTGGTTCAGGTGTGGCTGGCATGTGGTTCAAGTGAGGCTGACACGTGGTTCAGGCATGGCTGATAAGTGGTTCATACGTGGCTGACACACGATTCCTGTATGACTGGCACATGCTGCAGGCATTGTTTGCATGTTATTCAGGTGTGGCTGACACGTCGTTCAACCATTGGTGACCCGTGGCTCACACATGGCTCAGGCGTGTTTCAGGTGTGGCTCACATGTGGCTCAGGTGTATTTCCAGCATGACTCAGGTGTGCTGCACAAGTGTTTCACATGTGGTTCAAGAGTAGCTAACATGTGCTTCAGACATGGTTCAGGGGTTGCTCACAAATGGTTCAGACGTAGTCCAGGTGTGGCTCTGAGGTGGTTCATGTGTGGCTCATGCACGCATCAGGTGTGGTTCACACATGGTTCAGGCATGGCTCATACGTGGTTCATGTGTGGCTGACACATGACATAGGCATGGCTGACAGTTGACTCAGGCATGGCTCACAGGGTATTCAGGCATGGCTCGCATGTGGTTCAGGTGTGGCTGACACATGGTCCAGGTGTGGCTCACAAGTTCTTCAGGTTTGGCTCACAAGTGTTTCAGGCATGGCTGACATGTGACTCAGGCGTGGGTCACATGTCTTCAGCTGTGCCTCACACGTGGCTCATGCATGGCTCAGGCATGTTTCAGGTGTGGTTCACATGTGATTCAGGTGTCATTCGAGCATGGTTCAGGTGTGCTTCACATGTGGCTCAGAACTTTTTCCAGTGTGGCTCACATGTGGTTCAGGAGTTGGTCACATATGGTTCAGGTGTGGTTCACACGTGGTTCTGGTGTAGCTCAGGCATGGGTCACAGGAAGTTCAGTCATGGCACACAAGCTGTGCAGGCGTGGCTTTCATGTGGTTCATTCGTGACTTACATGTGACTCAGGTGTGGATCAAACGTGGTTGAGGTGTGGTTGACACGTTTCAGTTTTGGCTGACAGGTTAGTCTGGTGTGAGAGACAGGTGGTTCAGGTGTGACTGACATGTGCCATAGTCGTGGCTGAGACATGACTCAGGTGTAGCTCACAGGTTATTCAGGCTTGGCTCACATGTGGTTCAGGAGTGGCTGACGTGGTTCAGGTGTAGCTGACACATGACTCAAGCCTGTCTCACATGTAGCTCATGCATGGCTTCCATGTGGCTCAGGTGTGGCAGACACGTGGCTGAGGTGTGGCTCAGTCGAGGCTCACTTGTGGCTTGGGCATGGCTCATGCGTTGCTCAAGAGTGCCTCACAAGCTGATCAGGCAAGGGTGACATGTGGCTGATGAGTGGTTCAATCATCACTGATGCATGGTTCAGGTGTGGCTGACACAAGTTTCTGGAGTGGTTGGCACGTTTTTCAGGTGTGGCTGGCATGTGTTTGGGGCATGGTTGACACATGGTTCATGCATGCCTGGCACATGGTTGAGGTGTGGTGGGCACGTGTTTCCTGTGTGGCACCACGTGATTCTGGCATGGCCAGCATATGGTTCAGGCATGGCTGGCACATGGTTCAGGCATGTGTGACACGTGACTCAAGTGTTAGTGACACATGATGCAGGTGTGTGTGCCAAGTGGCTCACACCTAATTCAGGAGTAGCTGTCACGTGGGTCATGTGTGGCTGGCACTTGGTTCAGGTGTGGCCAGCATATGGTTCAGGCTTGGCTGGCATGTGAAACTGGCGTGTTTGACACGTGGATCTGGTGTGGTCTGCATGTTGTTCAGGCATGGCAGTCAAGTTCTTCATATGTGGTAGAAACGTGGTTCAGGCATGGTGGAAACATCATTCAGGTGTGGCAGAAACCTGGTTAAGGCTTGGTCGAAACATGGTTCAGGCATGGATGGCACATGGTTCTGGCGTGGCTGGCTTCTGGTTCTGGATTGGATGGCATGTGGATCCAGATTGGTTGACACATGCTTCAGGCATGTCAAAAACGTGGTTCAGGCATGCTAGACACATGGTTCAGGTGTGGCAGAAATGTGGCTCAGGCGTGGTGGAAACATGGTTCAGGCATGGCCGGCAATTGGTTCAGGTGTAGCTGGTACGTGATACAGGTGTGGTCAGCATGTGATTTAAGCATGGCTGGCACATGTTTCTGAAGTGGCTGACAGGTGGTTCAGGCGTGACCTGCATGTGGTTCAGGCATGGCTGAAATGTGGTTCAGGCATGGCAGGCACATGGTTCAGGCATGGCCAGTACATGGTTCAGGTGTGCCCAGCATGTGGATCTCTCATGCCTGGCACATTGTTCCAGGGTGCCTGGCATGTGGTTCAGGCATGGCAGGCACATGGTTCTGGCATGTCTGACGTGTGTTTCTGGTGTGGGTCACACGTGGCTTAGGCATCAGTGACACGTAATTCAGGGGTGGCTTACATGTGGTTTAGGCATGGTTGACATGTGTTTCAGGTGTGGTTGACACAGTTCAGGGGTGGCTGGCACATGGTTTCAGCATTGCTCGCATGTGGTTCACTCATGGCTCATACGTGATTCAGGCATGGCTTGCAGGTGGTTAAAGCATGACTCACAGGAGATTCAGGAGTGGCTAACACGTTGTTCAGGTGTTGCTTTCATTGTTCAGGTGTGGCTGGAACATGGTTGATGCATGGTTGACACGTGGTTCAGGCGTGGCTGACAGGTGGTTCCAGTGTGGCTGAAATGGGGTTTATGCATGGCTTGCACGTGGTTCAGGAGTGGCTGACATGTGAGTCAGGCCTGTCTGATGAGTGCCTGATGTGTGGTTCAGGCATGGCTTGCATGGTTCAGGCAAGAATGACACTTGATTCAGGTGTGGCTGTCACATGTTCACATGTAGATCAGGAGTGGCTCACATGTGGCTCAGGCATGGCTCACACACTGTTCAACCATGACTGACACTTGGTTCAGGTGCGGCAACAAGTGACTCAGGTGTGGCTGACACTTGGCTCAGGCGAGGCTGCCACATTATTCAGGTGTGATTGACAGGTGGTTCAAGCATTGCTGACACGTGGTTCAGGAGTGGCTGGTGCATAGTTAAGGTATGGCTGTCACGTGTCTCAGGTGTATGTGACACGTGGTTCATGCACTCCACCTGTCTTCTCTGCTTTGTGCCTCACACTTCCCATGGCATCTCTGAATTCACGTGTGTAACAGTCCCCATGGCATCTCTGAAATCATGTGTCACTCTCCGCCTGATGTCACGGACTTCTTCTATGACACTTTTCATGTCATCATTGACTTTGTGTTTCACACTCACAGTGGCATATCTGAATTCATGTCACACTCTGCTTGGCATCTCTAATTTTGTGCTTCACATTACCCCAGTGTCTCTGACATTTTGTATAACACTCCCTGTGGGACCTCTGACTTCATGTGTCACTCTTTCTAAGGCATTTCTGACTTTGTGTCTAACATTCCCCTTGGTGTCTCTGACCTCTAGGTTCACACTCAACCTGTCATCTCTGACTTCATGTGTCACACTCCCACTGGCATCTCCGGATTCAAGTGCAACACTCAAAATGGCATCTCTGATTTTGTTTTTCACAATCCAACTTGTGTCAATAACTCCATGTGTCAGATCCGAAGTGTTGTTTCTGACTTTGTGTGTAACACTCCCCCTGCTGCCTACACTTCATGTTTCATATTTCCCCTGGCATCTCTGACTTTGTGTGTCACTCACACCCTGTTGTCTTTGACATTCTGTGTAACAATAGCCCTGGTGTTTCTGACTTGTGTCACACTCCCCCGACCTTTCAATTTTCCTGTGTAACACTCTCAGTGGTGTCTCTGATTTGTATGTCACACTCTGGTGTCCATCACTTCATATATCACACTACACCTGTCATCTCTGACTTCATGCATAACACTCCTGGTGGCATCTCTGACTTCATGTGTCACACTCCCCATTGTATTTCTGAGTTCTTGTGTCACAATCCACCTGTAGCCTCTGACTTCATGTGGCACAGTGCATCTTCGGTCTCTGACTTCATCTGTCAAACTCCACCTGGCATCTCTGACTTCAAGTTTCACACTCCCCAAGGCATCAGTGACTTCCTGTGTAATGCTCCCCATCATGTCTCTGACTTTATGTTCCACAGTACCCCTGGACTCTCTGATGTGGTGTGTAACATTTCACATGCCCTCTCTTACATCCTGTGTAACATTCCCCTGGTGTCTATGGCTCCATGTTTGCAGTCCCCCTGTTGTCTCTGACTTTGTGTCCCACACTCCTTATGAGTTTCTGACTTCAGGTGTAACATAAACCCTGGCGACTATGTCTTCTTGTGTCACACTCTGCATGGTATCTGTGACTTCATGTTTCACACTCCACATGCCTCCACTGACTTTCTGTGCATCACTCCTGCTAACATCTCTCACATCGTGTGTCACATTCCACCTCATGTCCCTGACTGCATGTGTATTACTCCCACTGGAGTCCCTGATTTCATGTCACACTCCCTGTGGCATCTTGGGGTGCATGTGAAACACTACAAGTGCCATCTCTGACTTCATGTGTAACACCCCCAAAGGTATCTCTGACTTCATGTGTCACACTCACCATGGCATCTCTGACTTCATGTTTCACACTTCTCTTCTGGTCTCTGAACTTGTGTGTCACAATCCTCTTGGCAACTCTGAGTTCATGTTTTACATTCTCACTGGCATCTCTGATTTTGTGTAATCCTCCCTGTGTTGCCTCTGACTTCATGTGTCGGTCTTCCCCTGGTGTCACTGACATCTCATGTCACACTCTCCCTGGTGTCTCTGTCTTTGTGACCCACTCAACCTGGCATCTGTGACTTCATCTGTAACACATCCCATAGCATCTGTGACTTCATGTGTCACACTCCACCTGGTGCTTCAGACTTTGTGTGTAACAATAAAGCTGGTGTCTCTGAGTTCATGTGTGACACTCCTCTGCCATCTATGCCTTGGTCTGTAAGACTCCACCTGGTGTCTCCAACTTCTTGTGTCAGAATCCCTCTGGTGTCTCTGAATTCGTGTGTCACACTCCCCCTTGTGTCTCTGTGTTCATGTGTCACACTCCCACTATCATCTATAACTTCTTGTGTAACACTTCCTTTGGCATTTTTGACTTCATGTATAACATACCCCAGTCACCTCTGAAGATGTGTGTACCATTCACCATGGCTTCTTTGACTTCGTGTGTCAAAATATCCTTAGCATCTCTTACCTCATGTGTCACAATGTCCCTGGTGTCTCTGACTTTGTGTGTAACACTCACTGTGGCACCTCTGACTTTTTGTGTCACACTTCCTTGGTGTCTCTGACTTCATGTGTCACATTCCCATGTTATCTATGAGTTTGTGGGTAAAAATGCACATGGTGTCTCTGACTTCCTGTTTTACACACCCCTGTGGCATCTCTGAATTCATGAGTAATACACACACAGCTCTCTGTGAATTTGTGCAAAGTAGTTCCCCTTGCACCAGTGACTTCGTGTGTAACACTCCACTTTGCGTCTCTGCCTTCCTGGATAACTCTTCCTGTGGCATCTCTGACATGTTTTTTAACATTCCACATGGTGTCTGACATTGAGGGTTACACTCAACATGTCGTTTATGACTTCGTTTGTCACACACACCCTGGTGTCTCTGACTTAGTGTTACATTCACCCTGGTATCTCTGAGTTTGTGTATCACAATACCCATGGCGTCTCTTTGTCACAATCCCACTTGCATCTCTGATTTTGTGTAACACTCCCTGTGGTACTCCTGACATTGTGAGTCACACTTGCTCTGGCATCTTTGACTTCCTCTGTCACACTTCCCATGGCACCTCTGACTTCGTATCTCACACTCTTGTGTATCTGAATTAGTGTGTAATGCTCCCTGTTGTATCTCTGAATTTAAGTATCACACTAGACCAGTCATCTCTAACTTCATGTGTTACACTCTCCTTGGCATCTCTGACATCCTGCATAACAATCAACATGGCATCCTGACTTCGGGTGTAACACTCCCAGTTGTGTCTCTGAATTTAAGTGTAACACTAGACCAGTCATCTCTGACTTTGTGTGTCACACTCTCCTTGGCACCTCTAACATCCTACATAACACTCACCATGATGTCTCTGACTTCATGTGTAACAATCCCCCATGGTGTTTCTGACTTCGGGTGCAAAACTACCCCAGTCATCACTGACTTCGTATTTAACACTCCCATGGGGGTCTCTGACCTCTTGCGTAACAGTGGCACTGGTGTCTCTGAATTCGTGTGTCACACTCCCTGTTTCATCTATGACATTGTGTGTAAACTGCCCCTGGAATCAATGACATGGTGTGTCACACTCCCCTTGTCATCTCTGACTTTGTGCATAACACTCCCACTCTTGTCTCTGACCTCGTGTGTAACACTTCCTAGTGGCTACTCTGACTTCCTGTGTCATACTGCTCATGGAGTCTCTTCTGTTATGTGTAACACTCCCCCTGGTGTCTCTGACATCATATGTCCCACTCCCCATGGCTTCTCTGAGTCTTTGTAATGTTCATCATGGTGTCTTTGACTTCATGTTTCCCACTCCTTCTGTCATCTGTGACTTGGTGTGCCACACACCCCATGGCACCTCTGAATTCTTGCATTGCACTCCCCCTGTTGTCTCTGACTTCATGTAACACTCTCCCCTTCGTGTTTCTGACTTAGTTTATCAGACTACTCACGGCATCTCTATCTTCATTTCTAACACTCCCACCAGTATCTCTGACTTCGTGTGTCAAACTCCCACTGGCATATCTGACTTCACACCCAACACACCTGGTGTTGTCTCTGGGTTCGTATGTCTGACTCCCCCTTGTGTATCTGAGATCTTGTGTCACACTCCCTCTGCTGTTTGTAATTTCTTGTTTCACCCTGCCCTGGCATCTCTGACTTCATCTGTCACACTACCTGCAGCATCTCTGACTTTGAATGTACTTTCCCCTAGCATCTCTGACTTTGTGGGTAACAATTCCTCTGGCATCTCTGACTTCATGTGTAACACTCCCTGTGGTGTCTCTGATGTTGTGTCACAAGCAACCTGTCTTCTCTGACTTCGTGTGTCACATTCCCATTTGTGTTTCTGAGTATGTGCATTAGTCTCTCTTTGTATCTTCATGTGTAACACACCTTATGGAGTCTCTGGTTTCTTGTATAACATTCCCACTGGTGTCTCAGTTTGTGTGTAACATTACTCATGGGGTCTCTGACTTCAAGTGTCACACACGACCTGTTGTCTCTGACATCGTGTGCAACAATCCCTGTGGTGTCTCTGACTTCCTGTGTAACACTATGCCTTTTCCTTATGGCATCGTGTGCAACACACAAAATGGTGTCTCTGACATTGTGTGTAGCACACTGTGTGCCATCTCTGACATGGTGTGTCACACTCCCCATGATGTCTCTGCCTTTGTGTTTCACAGTCATCCTGGTGTCTCTGACTTCATGCCTAATACTTCCCCAGGTTACTTTGACTTCTTGGGTAACACTACCCCTGTCGTCTCTACTTCGTGTGTCACACTGCACATTAGATCTTTGATTTCGTGTGTCCAACTCCCCCTGGCATCTCTGACTTCATATGTCTCACACCCAATGGCATGAAATACTCCCTGTTTAACACACCAGGTTAAATTTCTGACTCTTTGTTTAACAACCCCCCAATGTCTCTGCCTTCATGTGTAACACTCCACATGATATCTCTGACTTCGTGTGTAACCCACCCCTGTGTGTTTCTCACATCTTGTGTAACCCTACCCCTGGTGTTTCTGACTGTGTAACACTCCCCCAGGCCTCTCAGATTTCCTGTGTAACACTCCCAGTTTCATCTCTGACTTCGAATGTAACATTTCCCCTGGTGTCCCTGATTTCATGCTTCACACTCTCACTTTCATTTCTGACTTTGTATAACACGCACTGTGGAGTCTCTGACTTCGTGTGTTACAATCCCCCTTGTGTCTCAGATCATGCATCACACTCGCCTTGTCCTTTGTGATTTTGTGTGTCACCCTGCACCTTGGATCTCTGATTTATTGTATCAAACACCCATTGACATCTCTGACTTTGTGTGTCACTCACCCACTGGTGTCTCTGGCTTCGTGTGTAGCACTCAATGTGGCCTCTCTAACTTCATGTGTCACGCTCCCCCTGGGGTCTCTGACTTCATGTTTCACACTTCAGATATGTTTTCTGACTTTGTGTATCACACTCCCTATGGCATCTGTGACTTCCTGTTTCACAGTCCACCTGTCATCTCTGACTTCATGCATAAACCCCCACATGTCTTCTCTGATGCTGTGTGTTACACTCCTCCTGGCATCTGAGTTTTGTCGTACTCTCTCTCCCATCTTTGAGTTTGTGTCTCACACTCTTACTGCTATCACTTCCTGTGTAACACTTACACAGGCATCTCGGACCTGGTGTACAACACTGCCTCTAGCTTCTCTGACTTCATGTGTAACATTCCCAATGTGTCACTGACTTGGGGTGTCACAATCAAACTGTCATCTCTGACTTCGTGTGTCACCCTCCCTGTGGAGTCTCTGAGTTCCTGCATCACATTCCCCTTGGCATCTCTGACTTCTTGTGTAACACACCCCCATATGGTCTCTGATTTCCTACCTAAAACTCCCCCAGGTGTCACTGACTTCTTGTGTAACACTCCCTATGGCATCTTTGATGTCATGCATAACACTCCCCATGGCATCTCTGGCTTCCTGCATAACACTCCCATTGGTTTCTTTGACTTTGTGGGTAACGTTCCCCCATGGCTTCTTTGGCTTCATGTGTAACAGTCCCCCTGGTGTCTCTGACTCTGTGCATCACACACCCCCTGGCATCTCAAACTTCATTTTTTATGCACCTACTGGTGTCTCTGTGTTCATGTGTAACACTCCACTTGTCATCTCTGACTTCATGTGTAAAACTTCCGATGATGTCTCAGACTTCATGTATAACAATCCCCATGCCATCTTGGACATCATGTATCTCAATCTGCCTGATGTCCCTGACTTTGTGTAGAACACTCACCCCTGTTTTCTCTGACTTTGTGCATCACACACCCCATGATGTCTCTAACTTTGTTATTCATCCACTGGTGTCTCTGAGTTCACGTGTAACACTCCATGTCGCATCTCTGACTTGGTGCGTAACTCTCAGTGGCATCTTGGACCTCATGTATAACAATCCCCATGCCATGTCTGACTTCGTGTGTCACAATCTGCTTAGTGTTGCTGCCTTTATGTATAACCCTCCCCCCTGGTGTCTCTGACTTTGTATGTAACACACCCTGTGGCGTCTCTGACTTCCAGTATCACAATCCTTCTAGTGTCTCTGAGTTCATGCATCAAATTCCCCCTACATCTATAACTTCATGTTTCATACTCCCACTGGTATCATCAACTTCATGTATAACACTCCACATGGCACCTCTGACTTCGTGTGTAACAGTCACCATTTTGTCTTTGACTTTGTGCATAATACTTCCCATTGGGGTCTCTCACTTCATGAGTCACATACTCCCACGTGTCTCTGACTTCCTTGTAAGACTACTCCTGTTGTTTCTGACTTCATGTGTCACACACCACCTGAAGTCTCAGACTAAGTGTGTAGCCATCCAAATTGTGTCTCTGAGTTGATGTATAACATGGCCCCTGGCATCTCTGACATCTTGTGTCACAAACCATGGTGTCTCTGACTTCATGTGTTCCACTCCCCTGTTTTGTCTCAGAGTTCAAGAGTCACACTCTGCCTGTTTTCTCTGACTTTGTGTATCTCAAACCCTGGTGTCTCTGACTTCATGTGTCACACTTCCCATGGCATCTAGGACTTCACTTGGCACACACACGCTGGTGTCTCTGACTTCCTGTGATACACTATCCCTGACAATTCTGACTTCGTGTGTCACACTCCAGCTGGCATCTCAGACTTCATATGTAACAGTCCACGTGTCATCTCTGACTTTGTGTCTCATAATAAATCTGGCGTCTCTGATGTCGTGTCACACTGCCCTTGCCTCTGGGAATTCATGTGTCACACTCCACCAGCACCTATGACTTCAGGTATAACAATCCCCTTTCTGTCTCTGACTTCATTTGTCATACTCCACCTTGCATCCTTGAGTTCCAGTACCTCACTCCCCATGGAGACTTTGATTTTGTTTGTAACATATCCCCTGATATCTCTGACTTCTTTTGTAACACTACCTGGTGTCTCTGACTTCATGTGTAGCATTCAATGTGGCATCTCAGACTTCGTGTATAGCACACACCTTGGTGTCTCTGACTTGACATGTAACACTCAAATTTTCCTTTCTGCCTTCCAGTGTAACAGTACCCTACGAAGTCTCGAACTTCTTGTGTAAAACTCACACTAGTCCCTCTGATTTCGTGTGGGTTCTTTCAAAAACATTTGCTAGATATTTGTCTACATGTGAATTTAAGGGTCTCTCTCACTGTGGATGCCAAAATCCTCTGAGAATGTAGACAGGAGACTACTTTATGTTATACCCATATTTATAAAAGAACTCACGAAGCTGATATTTTCAGATCTCTGGTAAAGTAGTCACTTAGCTGCTGATTAGTGAGTGCTCCTGTTTCTTTTCCTACTTGCGTTTTTTTAGTAAATGCTTACAAATCAATTTTTGATGTGACTGAGTTCTTATTTTCAATGACTCTGTCAAGTGCATCCAATGCAGACAGCCACCCTGTTGACCCATATTTGGCAGATATTGTGAGCTAGAAGAAAATTTCTGTTGCATAAAGCTACTGAGATTTTGGGGTTCCTAACCATTGCAGTATAACTTACCATATTATGGCTGATACTATTGGAAATAAAATAATTTTTCATATGAGAGTAGATAGGAAAATATTACTCCTCAATGGCCTTAATGAATGTATGGAGAAGTATGTAATAATAAATTGGAAGTGAAAATTTGTACATTCTTTTAATCAACATAGCAAAATATGTTTAAAGAATAAGCAGGTAAATTTATACCTAAAGCATTTGAACATATTTTTAGCAAAACTTTTGTCTGATGACAATACAATGTATCTATATTTTTTCTTGCCATATGAGGAAAGCTGTGTAAAATATTTCTGATCCTGGGAGATCTCGTCAAGATGGCACTATGAGCAGACATTGAACTTGCCTCCTCCCATGAACACTACCAGGTTACAACAATTTTGGGAAGAATCACCCTGGATTGAAACCTGGAAAATGGATAAAAAGAACCCCCACGACAAGGGACGGTCCTGAAGAAGGCAGAAGAGGCAGTAACTCCAGCTGGAGAGGAAAAAAGCCACCTTTGGGAGCAACAGAGCTTCTCAGCTGGCCAGGCGGGAGCCACCCTAAGGTACGAGCCCTCCCTGGAGGAGTGAGGTCCAGAGCGAGGGCAAAACTGCCATAACCATCCTTCGGACTCAGCCCAACTGAGATGGGGGTCTTACTGTCTGGCTTTGCTGGCTATTAACTGCAGTGAGGACACCCCCAGAAAAGCTATTGGCCGAAAGCCAAAAAGATCCGAGTCTTAAAGGGCCCATGCACAAACTAACTCATTGCAGCAACCTAAAATCACCAGAGAGAAGGCTGACTATCTTTTGGTGAAACAAGACTCACCTGGTGGGCTCTGGGGACATCTTGGTGAGAGGAGGGTCCTCTCTGGAGACAGAGACATTGGTGGGGGCCATTGTTCTCAGCTGGTCCAGGCGTGCTGATATGGACACTGGTGGGGGGCATTGAGGTGCATCACTTGGGCTGTTAGCCCAGGGGTCTGCCACATCCACTAGAGCACAGATTTAATCCAGTTCAGCCAGGGCAGGCAACCCACCCTAGGGACTGGCCCACCTACAGCAAGCCCTCAGGCTACTTTTCAGCCTGCATTGACTGAGTGCCTTGATCCTCTACAGGCAGGCAAGGGTGTCTGCCTCTGTGGGGCAGGGCCTGTGTGAGGACCAGGTGAACTGTGGAGGACATTGGGGCAGAGGTGGGGGCCTCTGCAGTGTGGTGTTGGGGTACGCTTCAGGGCATTGAGAAGTGTGCATGGACCAGGACTGTGTTGATGGTGTGTGTGGTTCTGTGGGTGGATGCAGCTTATCAGAGGCAGAAGACTTGTGCTTCACAAATAGCCATAAAAAGGATCAGCCTCACCTTCCAAAGCCTGAAACAGAGTGCCCCCATGCCACGGGCTAGCCCCACTCAGCTGCACTCCTAAGAGAGCTGACAACAGCCTTGTTGGCCTCAGGCTTATCACAACTGTAAACTCCTGAGCCTAGCAACCAGCTACACTGGGTACCAACCCAATTAAGAGGACAATTGCAATAAGAGTGCACTGATAGACTTTGTAGCCAACAGTGCTGAGGCCCCTGTAAACTGGATTTACAAACAGCTGGCCAGGGAAGGAAAGATCAGACTCCCTGGGTACCTACAGTGGGAGCAGCCCTGCCACAGCAGAAGAACACAAGTAGCTCACAAAGGGGTCACTCCTTGTTCTTACGGTCTGGTGATGAGAGGGAGCACACTGCTGGGCCTCATAAGGCATCTCATACATAAGGCCACTTCTCCAAGTTCAGGAAACATAGCCAACTCACCTAGTACAAAGAAAATAGCACAGAGAAAGAGGCATAATGAGGAGGCAAAGGAATACTTTTGAAGCAAGGGAACAGTACAAATCCCCAGAAAAAGAACTAAGTGAAACAGAAACTAGCGACCTCCTCGACAAAGAATTCAAGCAAAACATAATGAGGATGCTCACAGATATGCAGAGAAGAATGGATGAACACAGTGAGCACATCAGCAAAGAACAGGAAGATATAAACAAAAACCAATCAGAAATGAAGAGTACAATACTAGAAATCAGAAATTCACTAGAAGGACTCAATAGCAGAGTAGAGGATGCAGAAGAACGGATCAGCAAGCTAGATGAAAGACTAGAGGAAATCACCCAAGCAGAACAGAAAAGGGAAAAAAGAATTAGACAGAATGAGAACAGTGTAAGGGAACTCTGGGACAAGATCAAGCACGCTAACATTCTGATTATAGGGGTCCCAGAAGGAGAAGAAAGAGACAAAGGGGCAGAAAATTTATTTGTCTAAATAATAGAGGAAAATTTTCCTAACCTGAGGAAGGAAACAGACATCCAAGTTCAGGAAGCACAGAGAGCTCCAAACAAGAGAAGCCCAAAGAGGCCCACACCAAGATATACTAAAATCAAAATGTCTAATATTAAATACCAAGAGAGAATCCTAAAAACAGCAAGAGAAAGGCCACAAGTGATATATAAAGGGAAGCCCATCAGGCTATCAGCAGACTTCTCAGTCAAGACCCTACAGGTGAGAAGAGAATGGCATGACATATTTGAAGTGCTAAAAGGAAAAATCCTACAACCAAGAATACTCTATCCATCAAGGCTGTCATTCAGAATGGAAGGAGAGATAAAGAGCTTCCCAGACAAGCAAAAATTAAAGGAGTTTATCACCAAGAAACCAGTTCTACAAGAAATGTTGAAGGGACTTATTTAAGTGGGAAAGCAATGGCCACAAATAGAGACAAAAAAAAATTATCAAAAAACCCCAAAACAACAACAACAACAAAAAGCCAATAAAATCACTTGTAAGGTAAAAGTATAGTAAAGGCAGCAGATCAACTACCTGTGAAGACAATATGAAGGTTAAAAGACAAATGTACTAAAATCACCTATTTCAATGATAAGAGGGTAATAGATAGACACACACTAAACAAAAGACTATATATGATGTGAAAAACATATAATGTGGGAGGAGGGGAGTGAAAAAGTAGAGCTTTTAGAAAGAGGTGAAGCTAAAGAGTCTGTCTACTCAATATAGACTGTTATATGCATAGTATATTAAATAGGATCCTCATGGTAACCACAAACCGGAAACCTATAACAAGCAGGAAAAAAAGTAAGACAAAAGAAATCAAACATATTATTAAAGATAGCCATCAAACCACAAGAGAAGAGAGCAAGAGAAAAAGAAAAGAACTGAGAAGAACTACTAAAACACCCCCAAAAAATAAAAAGTGACAAAATGGCAATAAATACATATTTATCAATAGCTACTTTAAATGTCAATGGACTAAATGCTCCAATCAAATGCCATTGGGTTGCCAACTGGATAAAAAAAAAACAAGATCCATGTACATGTTGCATACAAGAGACACACTTCAGACCTATAGACACTCACAAACTGAAAGCAAAAGGATGGAAAAGATATTCCATGCAAATGGCAAAGAAAAGAAAGCGGGGGTAGCAATACTTATATCAGACAAAATAGACTTTAAATCAAAAACTGTAATAAGAGACAAAGACAGGCACTACATAATGATAAAGGGAACAATCCAACAAGAAAATATAACACTTGTAAATATCTGCGCACCAAACATAGGAGCACCTAAATATATAAAGCAATTATTAACAGACATAAGAGGAGAAATAGACAGTAACTCAATAATAGTAGGGGACTTTAACACTCCACTTACATCAAGGGATAGATCGTCCAAACAGAAGATCAATAAGGAAACACTGGCCTTAAAGGACACATTAGACCAGATGGACTTAGTAGATATATACAGAACATTCCCTCCAAAAACCACAGAATACACATTCTTTTCAAATTCCCATGGAACATTCTCCATGATTGATTATATATCAGGCCACAAAACAAGTCTGAATAAATTTAAGATCGAAATAATACTATGCATCTTTTCTGACCATAAAGGTATGAAACTTGAAATCAACTACAGAAGGAAAACCAGAAAAGCCACAAAAATGTGGAGATTGAACAAAATGCTACTGAGTAATGATTGGGTCAATGAAAAAATCAAAGAAGAAATCAAAAATTTCCTGGAGACAAATGAAAATGAAAACACGACATGCCAATATCTGTGGAATACAGCAAAAGCGGTTCTATGAGGGAAGTTTATAGCAATCCAGGCCTACCTCAACAAAGAAGAAAAATCCCAAATAGATAATCTAAAAGTGCTCCTAAAGATACTGGAAAAAGAACAACAAACAAAGCCCAAAATCAGCAAAAGGAAGGAAATAATAAAAATCAGAGCAGAAATAAACGAAATAGAGACTAAAAAAAATAGAAAAAATTAATGAAACCAAGAACTGGTTCTTCAAAAAGATTAAAAAAATTGACAAACCCTTAGCTAGACTCACCAATAAAAAAAGAGAGACATCTCAAATAAATAAAATCAGAAATGAAAGAGGAGAGATTACAACAGACACCTCAGAAATACGAAAGATAATAAGAGAATACTATGAAAAGCTGTACGCCAACAAATTGGATAATCTAGAAGAAATGGATAAATTCTTAGAAACATACAACCTTCCAAAACTGGGCCAAGAAGAAGTAGAAAATTTGAATAGACTGATGACCAGTAAGGAGATCAAAACAGCAATCAAAAGCCTCCCAAAAAATAAAAGTCCAGGACCAGATGGCTTCCCTGGTGAATTCTACCAAACATTCAAAGAAGACTTAATACTTATCCTTCTCAAACTCTTCCAAAAAATTGAAGAGGAGGGGAGGCTTCCTAACTCCTTCGACAAAGCAAACATTATCCTGATACCAAAACCAGACAAGGACAACACAAAAAAAGAAAATTACAGGCTAATATCACTGATGAACATCAATGCAAAAATCCTCAACAAAATACTAGCAAGTTGAACACAATACATTAAAAAGATCATACATCATGATCAAGTGGGTTTCATTCCAGGGAGGCAGGGATGGTTCAACATCTGCAAATCTATCAACGTGATACACCCCATTAACCAAATGAAGAATGAAAATCACATGATCATCTCAATAGATGCAGAGAAAGCATTTGACAAGATACAGCATCCATTTATGATAAAAACTCTGAATAAAATGGGTACAGAAGGAAAATACCTCAACATAATAAACACCATATATGACAAACCCACAGCAAATATCATTCTCAATGGAGAAAAACTGAAAGCTATCCCTCTAAGAACAGGAACCAGACAAGGATGCCCACTGTCACCACTCTTATTTAACATAGTATTGGAAGTCCCAGCCAGAGCAATCAGTCAAGAAAAAGAAATAAAAGGGATCCACAGTGGAAAAGAAGTGGTGAAACTGTCACTCTTTGCAGATGACATGATTTTATATCTATAAAACCCTAAAGAGTCCACTAAAAAAAACTTTTAGAAATAATAAAGGAATACAGTCAAGTCGCGGGATACAAAATCAATGTACAGAAATTGGTTGCATTTCTATACACTAACAACGAAGTAGCAGAAAGAGAAATTAAGAATACAATCCCATTTACAATTGCAACAAAACCAATAAAATACCTAGGAATAAACTTAACCAAAGAGGTGAAAGATCTGTACACTGAAAACTATAAAACATTCTTGAAAGAAATCAAAGAAAGCACAAAGAAATGGAAAGATATTCCGTGCTCTTGGATTGGAAGAATTAACATTGTTAAAATGTCCATACTTCCTAAAGCAATCTACAGATTCAATGCAATCCCTATGAAAGTTCCAACAGCATTTTTTACAGAAATAGAACAAAGAATCCTAAAATTTATATGGAACAACAAAAGACCCCGAGTAGCCAAAGGATTCCTGAGAAAAAAGAACAAAGCTGGAGGTATCACACTCCTTGATTTCAAATTATACTACAAAGCCATAGTAACCAAAACAGCATGGTACTGGCACAAAAACAGACACACAGATCAATGGAACAAAATTGAGAGCCCAGAAGTAAACCCACACGTTTATGGACAGCTAATATTCGATAGGGGAGCCAAGAGCATACAATGGAGAAAGGAGAGTCTCTTCAATAAATGGTGTTGGGAAAATGGACAGCCACATGCAAAAGAACAAAAGTAGACCATTCCCTTACACCATGCACAAAAATTCAACTCAGAATGGATTAGACTTGAATGTAAGACCCCAAACCATGAGACGTCTAGAAGAAAATATAGGCAGTACGCTCTATGACATTGGTCTGAGCAGCATATTTTCAAGTCCCATGTCTGACCAGGCAAGGGAAACAAAAGAAAAAATGAACAAATTGGACTACATCAAACTAAAAATCTTCTGCACAGCAAAGAAAACCATCAACAAAACGAAATGGCAATCTAACAATTGGGAGAAGATATTTGCAAACCACGTATCAGATAAGGGGTTAATATCCAAAATATACAAAGAACTCATTCAGCTCAACAACAAAAAAAACCAACAATCCAATTAGAAAATGGGCAAAAGATCTGAACAGAGATTTCTCCAAAGAAGATATACAGATGGCCAACAGGCATATGAAAAGATGCTCAACATCATTAGCTATCAGGGAAATGCAAATGAAAAGTACAATGAGGTATCATCTCACTCAGGTCAGAATGGCTATAATTAACAAGACAGGAAACAAAAAATGTTGGAGAGGATGTGGAGAGAAGGGAACCCTTGTTCACTGCTCGTGGGAGTGCAAACTGGTGCAGCCACTATGAAAAGCAATATGGAGTATCCTCAGAAATTTAAGGATAGATCTACCATATGATCCAGCTATCCCACTGCTGGGTATTTATCCAAAGAACTTGAAAACACAAAGGCATAAAGATACTTGCACCCCTATGTTCATTGCGGCATTATACACAATAGCCAAGACATAGAAGCAACCTAGGTGTCCATCAAGGGACGAATGGATAAAGAAGATGTGGTATTTATACACGGACTACTACTCAGCCATAAGAAATGACGAAATCCGGCCATTTGTGACAACATGGATGAACCTTGAGGGTATTGTGTTGAGTGAAATAAGTCAGAGGGAGAAAGTCAAATACCATATGATCTCACTCATAAGTAGAAGATAAAAACGACAAAAAAAAAGAACACATAGCATTGGAGATTGGACTGGTGGTTACCATTGGGGAAGGGGGGGGAGGGCAAAAGGGGTGATTAGGGTCACAGGTGAGAGGATGCACTATAATTAGTGTTCGGGTGGTGAACATAATGTAATGTATACAGAATTCGAAATATGATGTACATCCGAAAAAAATAAAAATTAAAAAATATATATATTTCTGATCCTCTCATACATGATTCCATACTCCCACCAAACCCACTACTTTTTTCACAGTGTACATTTCATTTATATTTTATGATATTCAAAGGAACATATATTTCTCATATCTATTTTTGAATGAATATGTAACTGAATATTTTTATTTCACCTATAACATCAAATGTTGTCTTTCAAAATTAACAGATACTCTTTTAATTCTTGATTTGTAAAAATTTGAACAGTGGATAAATATAGAACAGAAGTTTAACCTAAAATATTTCTAAAGAGAAATAAAAAGTCTTTTTGGCTTTTTTTTTTTTAAGATTTTATTTTTTTTCCTTTTTCTCCCCAAAGGCCCCCAGTACATAGTTGTACATTCTTCATTGTGGGTCCCTCTAGTTGTGGCATGTGGGACGCCGCCTCAGCGTGGTTTGATGAGCAGTGCCATAACTGTGCCCAGGATTCGAACCAACGAAACACTGGGCCGCCTGAAGTGGAGCGCGTGAACTTAACCACTCGGCCACAGGGCCAGCCCCTCTTTTTGGCTTTTTAAAACTGAAACTTTTAGTGAGAGCTCTTAACTTCTCAAAGCATGAGTGGAGATCTGTAACTTATAATACCAGATCTTTTACCCAGTGGCATTTTCAGATAGTCTAAAATCTTCAGAAAGAAAATATTTTTATATATGATAAATATATAAATATATGTAATACTTTTGGTAAGGAAGATGGGCCCTGAGTTAACGTTTGTGCCAGTCTTCCTCTATTTTGTATGTGGGACACTGCCACAATATGGCTGATGAGCAGTGTCTAAATTCACACCCAGGATCTGAACCCAGGAACCCTGGGCCACCAAGGTGGAGCACACAAACTTAACCACTATGCAACTGGGCCAACCCCAATATATGATATATTTTAATGACATCATTTATTAAATTTATATCAGTTATATCTACATAATCCCAATGTTATCTCACCTTATTGCTGAAAATATGAATTTCACTCAATAATTTAGGTGGTTGTTGTTAGTGCCATGCAGTAAATTCTGATTCCTAGTGACCCTGTGTACAGCAGACTGAACCCTGCCTGGTCTTTTTGCATCATCCTCTCACCTTCTAGTGCTATATCAGACAATGTTCTCCTTCTATTTACAGGGTTTTCATGGTCAATTTTATTGCAAGTGGGTGGTCAGGTCCTTCTTCCCAGTCTCTCTTAGTGAGGAAGCTCCACTGAAACCCATCCATCATGGATGACCTTCCTGGTATTTGAAATACTGGTGGCATAGCTTTCAGCAACATGCATCCACCACGCTAAGACAACTGAAAAATGGGTGGTGTGGCTCCCTGACTGGGAAATGAACCCAGGCCATGGGGCTGAGAGTGCCAGATCTTAACCAGCACACCACCAGTGCTAGCTAATTTAGGCTGAGTCTCAACAATTTCCTACGCATATCCTTAACAAAAGAATCATCTCTTCATGATTTTCTTGATGGCACCTTTTATTTGTTGAATTCAAAGACCATGGATAATAGAGTTGAAGAGTTGGGGCATTATGAAATAGAAAACAGAAAGGACTATGTCCTGGATGCTGGCAGAGATTGCAGGTGGCATAGGTATATGTAAAATCACGAGCTAAAGAAGACAGACACTAGGAGGATGTGAGGGACACAAGGAGAAAAGGCCTTTGTTCTGTCTACTCTAGGCTAAGTCTTCAAAACTGGCTCACATAATAAACTCACCCTAATTTTGATTTATAGATTGGTTATGGATTATTTTCATCAATACATGCAACTTTGTGCCCTTCAGTGGTCTGGCTTTTTTTACACATATTTAATACTAAACACAGGCTTTTAATAATGAATAAGCTGTCACGTTATAAAAGTATTCCTATCACTAATTATTTATGTATGTGGCTTCTGGTGCAGTGGAGAAAATTCCACCCTCATTATCAAGATATTACCTGTAGATTTTTAACCGTTGAAATAAAAAATCTTATGTTCTAGATATGGTTTTCAATGTATATTATTTTCTATTTATCTATTTACTTACTTTTTGAGGAAAATTAGCCATGAGCTAACTGCTGCCAATCCTCCTCTTTTTGCTGAGGAAGACTGGCCCTCAGCTAACATCCGTGACCATCTTCCTCTACTTTACATGTGGGACGCCTACCACAGCATGGCATGCCAAGCAGTGCCATGTTGGCACCCGGGATCTGAACCAGCGAACCCCAGGCTGCCAAAGTGAAACGTGCAAACTTAACCACTGCACCACTGGGCCAGCCCCTGCATATTTTTTGAGGTCTTTATTTAGAGGGAATAACCAATAATTTGAGTGACTAAGGGCATGGCTTGGATTTCTTATCTGGATAAAAATATTGGTTTCCATCAATGTGTAAAGTGGGCATTTTATACCATAGACTCAGTCTATCTTTATCAAAGTGAGAAGAATGTACTCTCTCTTATAGCACCTGGTCTGTATTAGACAATTCAATGTGTGGACACACTTAGGAAAGTGCCTAGAATATCATAAATGCTCTTTAAATGTCCCCTATCATTTTCAGAATTATTGCTATTATTATTTCTGTGATCCATTATTTTCAAGTCAGATATTATTGCCAGACACTATCTAAATAAAGTTTATATACCAATTCTAAATCTCTCAGGGGTACTATGGCATCCCCTTTTCTCAGAAAGCAAAAGCCCTGCCCAAGTTTAACAGCTGCCACTTCATCATAACAAGCCGCCTCTCGTGTGGTTCTCACACATGTGCTGCTTTCAACAGACAGCTGGGAGTTGACCAATTCAATATCTCTATAGGTTTCCAACAGAATACCTCATCCTTTTATAATTATGAGCTAATTATAATTTCCCTCATATAAGCTTCATATATGGTTATAAAAGCCCTAGATAGCATGCATTCAAAATATTCTTAAGCAGGACAAATTCTCCTACGAAAGTCACAGGACTTTGTCTACAGAATAAGGAAATAGGAGGTTTGGGAACTATCATCACCACTTACCAGGCATGTGAAGTTGAAAATATGTATTTACTTCATTTCTAAAAACAGGATAATGAAGTGAACTGTTGTGATCCATTTTAATAATATATGCACATACCTTGATTTATTCCTTGAGCCAGTGATTCAGTATCTATAGGCCAGGATTTTAAGGAGTAATAAATGAAAGTGAAGTCATCACACAGCTATGAAAATAGAAATGCATATTTTTACTCTTTCTCACCAAACTAATGTTTTCCCATTGTCTTTTGTAAAAAGAAGTCATATATATGTATCTGTGTTTGTGTGTATAGAATTGATTTAATGCATAAGAGTGACACTTGATTTTCCAGACAAAATACTAATTTTCACTTTTTTCTAGCCTGATTTGTCCCACATGTTATGCAAACCTTTTACCTTTGAGTGTTTTCTTTTGTATCGATGAAGTTATTTCTGCACATTTCATTTATTCTTCACAACGTCTGTCTGAAGTTATGTTTTGTGTCCCAATTATGTTCAGAAATAAGAAAACTGAGGTTAAGGGAGATTAAAGTTTTAACAATCACAAAACAGAACAAACTTATTATGCATCTTCCAATTTATATAAAAATGGACTGTACACTATGTACTCTTAATTTGCATATCTCTTTCAATTCAGCAAATTTAACACTTTAAATTCATGCAGTTTATTGTATGAAATTATATTCTAATAAATTAAAGTTAAAAAATTCTAGTACTGCATGCCTCAGAATTGAATCTAGAGCACAGGCAGCTGAGCCACACCTGGGAGATACGTCTTATAACTAAGATGAAAGCAAAGTGTCACATGTGGATCTAGAAATGTGAAATTAAATTAAGGCCATTTTCATGTGACAAACTATTTTTTGCATAAATTATGCGATTAATCTACATATATAATTGGAGTAAACTATCATATATTCATTGAAGAAAGAAGTGCAATACAGCTGCACATAGCATAATTGATGAGCTTTAGAAATACAACGTAGAGAGTTACAGCTAAATCTAGATGCATGAGGAGCCCAGCAGAAATCAGAACAACTCCCCACCATACTATCTCATTAGATAATAAAGACACTGTATTACCATTTGCTATAAGAATTGCTTGTTATGCAGCAATAACTAACTAAAATCAAAATTGAAGAGAACAGAGGTCAATTATAATAATCTGCTTCTTATACTTCGAGGCATTTGTTCTGATATTTAAAGCTAGCATTCACAATTGCTCTGTTATTGAAGTTTATATCAGATAACTGTATTAAAATTTCACTCCACTGAGGTTTCTTTCCAGGTAAGCAGGAGAGGTTGGGAGGACATGCAAGTTTGTTTAAAACTGTGACTTTGAATCACATGGATGGACAGGATTTCAAGCTCTCTAGAGAGTCTAGTTGACCATGAGGATATATGTATATTATATAAAGGATGATATTGTTATTGATATTCATGGTCCATTTAGTGGTTATGACAAAATTTTTATTTTATTTAGAGTCATGGAAGGGGTATTACCTATAGGCAGCACTGACAATTTTCAAGATGAAAAGGATGATAATCCACTAAAAAAGCTTAAACACACAGACCAGTCCTTCCTCCCAATAACAAAACTTACTTACACATGGACATCAATCTTTCAGAATTCAATGTGTAGATATGCAGCTAGAAAAAGAATTATTTTACTTAGTAATAGAAAGTATCATTTGAAATTATTCTTTGTTTTATTTAAGCTGCATCCTGACTCAAAGGCCAAATTAAATCAATCTATTGATTCCAATTTGTGTTTCTGTGTAGACTTCACTTGGAGTCATGTATTTGATCATCATTTTTCCAGTTATTATGGTAGGCACTGTGGGCACAGATCTGAATAAGAGAACAGGATCCTAATAAGAAGAATGAAACTCAATTACTATCTATGAATCACATTATATGTTAAAGTCTACATTATCAGGATAAGGAGCTAAGGTGGTGACATAAAAAGTATGACATAGACAAATGTGAAAAACATTGATTTTTCACTTCTCCCTCTTATAAAGTTGTAGAAATTGCCTTGGTTAATTGCAGGGTTTTTTGATACAACAAATAGAACTTGTGACTATTCTTTCTGGAAAACAACAGAAACATTAGTTTGGATAATAAATGTCATTAGAGAAGTAATTATTCTTAAGAAATCCATGTTGCCTCAGGAAAGAAAAGGGAATTTCCAAAAATTACTAATACAAATTTTGGAAACATTTTGTTAAGCAGGAAAGCACAAGTGGGAAAACTGCCTAAATATCAAACTAAGCAGAATGCTTAAAAAGTGAGTTACTTAAATTGTATAAAATTTTGAAGTCAAAGAAATGGACACTCATGGAAAAAATAGAAGAAGCAAGTTTTACTTCCACCATCAGATCAAAGACAATTTCTGGCCCTGAAGCATTTAGCCCTGCAATCAAGGGCACTTCTTCAGATGCAGGACAATTAGTCCTTTTAGAGGTGTAGATGGCTCAAAGAATGTGTTCAGAGCCCCCTTTATGTCTTTATTCCTCAGACTGTAGATGAAGGGGCTCACCATCGGAGTGACCACAGTGTACATCACTGAGGCTGCTGCATTTGGGTGTGAGCTGTGGGTACCATCAGAGCTAAGTTACACTCCTAGGTTTATACATAAAATAAGGAGACAACTGAGAGGTGAGATGCACAGGTAAAAAAGGCCTTATGCCTCCCCTGAGCTGAGGAGATTCCACAGATGGAGAAAATTATCTTAGAGTATGAGGAAATTATGCCAGCAAGGGGACCACTAGCCAGGAGCACAGCCACAGAATACATCACCATGACACTGAGAAAAGTCTCAGAACAGGCACTTTGAACCACCTGATTGAGTTCACAGAAAAATTGGGGGATTTCCAAGTCTGAACAGAAAGAAAATTGCAACACCATTAAGCTTTGTGACAAGGAATATAAGGCACTCATGATCCAGGACACCAGACCACCAGTCTACAGAGCTTGGGGTTCATGATCATCGTGTAGTGCAGGGGTGGCAAATGACTGCAAACCAGTCATAGGCCATCACTGTCAGAAGAAAGTCATCTAATCCTGCAAAGAAAATGAAAAAATACATCTGGGAAGTGCAGACTTCATAGGTTATGACTTTGTTCTCAGTCTGAACGTTCAGCAGCATCTTTGGGATGGTGGTAGAGGTGAAACAGGTGTCTACAAAGGACAGGTTGGAGAGGAAGAATTACATGAGTGTGTGCAGGTAGGAGTCAGAGACGGTGGTCAGGATGATAAGCAAGTTTCCTAAAACAGTGATCAGCTACATGGAGAGGAAAGGCCCAAATATGAAGGGCTGTGATTCTGGTTCCTCTGAAAGTCCAAGAAGAAGAATTTCTGAAAAATGTGTGTCATTCTTTGGTTTCATGTTTTGGAGGTGACTACCAGGAGATAGAGAAAATAAATGACTAATTTTCACACAAGCAAAGACCAGTAACCTACCATAAAACCTACCTTTATATTTTACAATCAATAAATAAATTTCAATATTTTGTGTATGGTCTGGTCTCCATTTGAGCATCCTTAATGCTATTTCTCATTAGGAATTCCTTTTCCACTGTCAGCTTGTTCCACAAGAATAATGTATACTACTGTTTTATTAAGAATCTTTCATGAATTGAGGAATATACATTAAATACAGACCATAATCCAGGCACTGTCCAGAGTATAGGATGCTGAAAAACACAAATCCCTACCTTCTAGTGATAGAGAAAGAATATAATCAAATAAAAATAATAATGTAACATACTTGATGGTGACAGATACTATGAAGAAAAGGAAGCATGTACAAAGAACAGAGTGAATAGGGGTTTATTTTTTATTAGGAATTCAGGCAAGACCTGCAAACAAGGTGACATTTGAACAGACAACAGAAAGAAGAGTGACAAGGAGACACAAATTTATTTGGGAGAGTGTGTGCCTGGCAGAAGGAACAGCCAGTGCAAAGACCATGAGCTAGATGGTTGCTTTAGAGAATCAAGGCTCAAAATGAGAAACAGTGCAGTTCTGGCAGCTTTACAACCTTGATTACACCCTTTATGCCAAGCAAAAAATGATAAAAGGGATAAAATAAATTTGTCCAAAAGGCAAAAGTAGTGATAAATTTATGGTGTGAAATACCTTACAGATTGAGCACTCCAAGTGAAAACGGACCAAAGAAAATAAACCAATAATTCCCAAAAGGAAACATGCAAAATACAATGGAAATTGGGTATTTCTAATATTAAAGATTAGAAGACTCACTTTTTCTGTGCCTATTCTACATGTATTGGACCAGTTAGGTTTTATATGGTTGGGTTGAACATGAGACAAGCCCCTTTATCATTTCTCTTATGTGGCATCTTTTCTTTGTTTTTCTTGTACTTTGAGTATTGATTGCATTTTTGATAAATCCAATAGGCACACTCTAATCCCGGTCATGGTCTTTATCCAACATGCAAAGGCTCCCTCTGACCATGCCCTATAAAATCCTGCACTCAACACGACAATTCCATCCTTTGCACTGAATAACTTTCTGCAGATGATTTACTGCTGAGGACATTATGCCATACACACACTTTTTCCACTGTACTCTGCCTTTGGCATTATATCACCAATATCAAATGAGCAAGGACTCATTTGGTTTGTTCATGTTTGTATTTTCACAAGTCTATGTAAATATATGTTCACTTATATAGCAACAAATTTAAGTGAATGTGAAGTTATGAAAAAAGAGAATGGTAGGGAGAACAAAACCAGGTTACATAGACTGATTTCAGACAACTATATTAAGAAAATTGAGTGGAGCATCAAAAACTAATGAAAGAGGATGTGAAGAAGCAAGAGTTTAATGACATCTGCATGGGTCAATAATTAAATTCGCTACGGCATAGACATAAAAGCATATAATATAAATTGTTCCTAAACATCGTGGCATATGGCAGACACTCACTTGGTACTAATTGAAAGAATCAGGACTTAGGCTTCAGTATTTAGCTGCATTTAATATATGGCAAGGTTGTATTTTAATTTATTTGGAAATACTGAATTGTTGAATAAATGTTGGCGCTAATGGACATCTACCTGGAAGAAAGTAAAGTTGTTCTCCTCCTTCTGCCATATTACAAAAAAACCGTGGATTTCCCTACTCACTGTGAGAGTAACCAACACTTTTGAGTGAACATTTAAAAAACTATGTACTAAAATCTACAAGTGGGCCAAATAATCTTAATTAAGGTAAGAAACTCAGATGTTTGGAGATAGATATATTAACTAAATAAAAGTTAAAATATTTTAATGGCCAATATGTCTTCCAAATATCTGTTAAGATTCATTAATTTTTAAAATTTATTTGAAAGGTTGATAATGGAGCAATAACATGGATATACCATTTAGGCATATAAAATTAATAGGCCAATCAAAACGGTGACCAAATATATGAATCTTAAACTAAACTTGATAATAGTTTAGAAAACAAACAAACAAAACCTCTTATGCACCATTCAGCCTGGGGAAACATTTAAAGAGCTGTCATGTTGATTGAGCTTAAAACTTTTAAACAGATAGCAATGCGGTACTCTAATTTTTCTGACAGAAGAATAAAGTGTTATAACTTCAGGGAAGCAATCTAAAGAATGGTATAAATGTTAAAAGTACAGATATTCTTTATCTCAGAGTGCCTCCATCTCAGCACTATTGACATTCTGGGCCAGATCATTCTCTGTGATGGAGTCTGTCCTGGACATTTAGTTTCTTTAGAGACTCCTTGGTTCCACTCACCTCTCTTTTGTGTGACAGGAAGATATTTCTACAAATATCAGTCAATATAACTCACACACCACCTGGTGTCTCTGACTGTGTGGGCAACACTCCCCATGGCATCTTGGACTTCGTGGGTCACTCTCCCCCTGTCGTCTTGGACTTCGTGGGTCACTCTCCCAGTGGTGTATTTGACTTCGTGCGTACCACTCCACCTGGTGTCCTTGACTTCGTGTGTAACACTCCCCCTTAGGTCTCGGACTTTGTTGTAACACTCCCCCTGGCATCTCTGACTTTGTGTGTCACAGTCCCACTGGAGACCTTGATATCACATGTAACACTCCCTGTGGCATCTATGACTTTGTGCAGAACACTCTTCATGGTGTCCCTGACTTCATGTGTCACAATCTCCCTGTCGTCTCTGACACCATATGTCACATTCCCTGTGGTGTCACTAAGTTCATACATAACACTCCCCTGTCATCTCTGAATTCATGTGTAACAGTTCCACTGGTCTCTCTGACGTTGTGGGTAACATGCCCCCTGTTGTCTTTGACTTCTTGTGTAACACTTCCCTGTGGAGTCTCTGACTTTGTGTGTAACACTCCCCTTGGTGTCTCTGACCAAGAGGGTCACTCTCTTGCTGGTGCCTCTGACTTCATGTGTAACACTCCCCCGACATCTCTGACTTCATGTGTCACAATCCCCGTTTTCTCTGATTTCGTGTGTCACACTCTGCCTGGTGTCTCAGATTCTGTGTGTAACATTCCCTGTGGCATCTCTGACTTCATGTGTAACACTCCCCCTGTCATTTCTGACTTCGTGTGTAACACTTCCCTGTGGCTTCTCTGACCTCCTTTGTCACACTCCCTGGGGTGTCTCTGGCATTGTGTGTAACACTCCCCTTGCCATCTCTGACATCTTGTGTAACTCTCCAACTGACATCTCTGACTTCGTTTATCACACTCTCCCTCTCATCTATGAGTTCGTGGGTAACACTACACATGGCATCTCTGAATTCCTGAGTAACACTCCCCCTGATGTCTGTGAATTTGTGTGTAACACTTCCCCTGGTGTCAGCAACTTCATGTGTAACACTCCCCCTGATGCCTGTTACTTCGTGTTTCACACTCAGCCCTGGCATATCTGAGTCCATGTGTAATATTCCCCATGGCTTCTTGACTTCATGGGTCACATTCCTTGTGGCATCTCTGGCTTTGTGTGTCACACTGCCTGTGATGTCATTGACCTCATGTGTAACACTCCCCCGGTGTCTTTGACTTTGTTTGTAACACTCCACTTGGCGTTTTTTACTTCATCGGTAATACTGCACCTGTAGTCTCTGACTTAGTGCATCACACTCCCCCTGCCATCTATAACTTCCTGTGTTACACACAGACTGGTGTCTCTGACTTCCTGTGTAACACTACCCTTGTGTCTCTCACATAATGTGTAACAACTTAGTGGCATCTCTGACTTTGTGTGTCACACTCGTCCTTTTGTCTTTGGCTCTGTGTGTAACACTCCCTGTGGCATCTCTGAACTCTTATCACACTCTGCCTCATGTCTCACACTTTGTGTGTAACACACCACTTGGCATCTCTGAATTCGTGTGTAACGCTCCTTTTTGTGTCTCTGACTTCGTGTGTAACACTTTATGTGGTGCCTCTGACTTCATGTGGTACACTCCCCTGTCTTCTCAGACTTAATGTGTAACACTCAACATGATGTTTCTGCCTTCGAGTGTAACACTCCCCTTGGCCTCTTGGAATTATTGTGTAACACTCACCTTTGCAGCTCTGATTTTATGTATCAACCTCCCCCTGCTGTCTTGGACTGCAAGTGTAACACTTCCCCTCGTGTCTCTGACTACTTGTGTAACACACCCCTTGGTATCTCTGACTTCGTGTGTCACACTCCCTGTGGTGTCTCTGAGTTCGTGCATCACACTGCCCCTTCCATCTATAACTCCACGTATAACACTTCCACTGGTGTCTCTGAGTTCACGTATAACATACTACCTGGTGTTGCTCACTTTTTGTGTAACATTCCCCATGGCATGTCTGACTGTGAGTTCCCACATGACCTGTCATCTGTGACTTCATGTGTCATACACCCCATTGCATTTATGACTTCCTGCGTAATACTCCCATGGCATCTCTGACTTCATGTGTAACTCTCCCACTGAGGTCTTGACTTGATGTCTAACACTCCCCTGTGGCATCTCTTACTTCATGTATAACAATTCCCCTGCTGTCTCTGACATCATGTGTAGCACCCAATGTGGAGTCTCTGAATTTAGGTGTAACTCTCCTAGGTGGCATCTCTGAATTCATGTATAACACTCCCCCTGTAGTCTCTGACTTTGTGTGTAACATTCCCCTTGGCATCTCTGTCTTCTTGTATCACATTCTCCATGGAGTCTGTGACTTCATGTCTCACACACCCCATGGCATCTCTGAATTCTTGCATAACACTCCCCTGTCATCTCATACATGGTGGGTCACACTACACCTGACATCTCTTACTTCCTGTGTAGCACTCTCCGTGGCATCATGGAATACCTATTAAACACTCCACTTGCCATCTCTGATGTCATGTGTAACACTCAACGTGGTGTCTCTGAATTCGTGTGTAACTCAAGCCCATGGCGTCTCTGAATTTATTTGTCATAATACATGTGGCGTCTTTGACATTGCGTGTAACAGTTCTGCTTTTGTGTCTGAATTCATGTGTAACTCTCCCCCTCGCTTGTCTGACTTTGTGTGTAATGCTCCCATTATCATCTATGACTTCGTGCATAACACTCCCCTGTTGTCTCTTACATCATACCTGTGCCTAACACTCCCCTTCGTGTCTATGACTTCCTGCATGATGGTCTCTCTTATTCTCTTATTTTGTGTGTAACGCTACCCCAGTCATCACTGACTTTATGTGTAACACTTCCACTGGTGTCTCTCACTTCATCTTTCACTGTCCCCATGGTATGTCTCACATTGTGTGTTACACTACATGTGTCATCTCTGACTTCATGTGTCACACTTACCCTGATGTCTCTGTCTTCTTGTATCACAATTCCCATGGCGTCTGTGACTTCCTGTTTCACACACCCCCTGTCATCTCTGAATTCATTCATAACAATCCACCTGTTGTCTCTGAATTCATGTGTCACACTTCCACTGGTGTCTCGGAATTCCTGTGTAACACTGCACTTGCCGTCTATGACTTTGTGTGTAACAGTCTCCCTGGTGTTTCTGACTTCATGCATAGTACTCCGTTTGTCTCTGACTTCCTTTGTAACATGCCTGGGTGGAGTCTTTGACTCTGTGTGTCGCACTCCCCCTATTGTCTTTGACTTTTGTTGTAATACTACCTCTGGCATCTTTGACTTCATGTGTAACACTCCCCATGGCATCGCTTAATTCATGTTTCACATCTCCCCTTGCATCTCTGACTTTATGAGTAACAGTCTCTATGCCGTGTCTGACTCCATGTGTCACACTACACCTGTCATCTTTGAGTTTGTGTGTCACCCTCCCCTTGTCATCTGTGACATCAGGCTAACACACCCCTGCTGTCTCTGACTTCATGCATAACACTACCCAAATCATCTCTCACTTCATGCGTAACACTCCACCTTGGCACCTTTGACTTTGTGAATAACACTCCCCATGGCGTCTCTGACTTCATGAATAACATTCCCAATGCTGTGTCTGACTTCATGTGTCACACTACACATGTTGTCTTTGAGCTTATGTGACACAACCCTGTCATCTCTGACTTCGAGTGTCACCCTACCTTTGGTGATTCTGACTTCGTTTGTAACACTACCCCTGGCCTCTCTGACACTGTGTGTAACACTCCACCTTGCTTCTCTGAGTTTCTGTGTAATGTTCCTCCTGGTTTATCTAATTTCGTGCATAACACTCCCCCATGGTATTTCTGACTTCGTGAGTAACTCTCCCCCTGGGTTCTCTGACCTCATATGGTGTATTCTGTGTAGTGTCTCGCACTTCCTCTGTTTCACCCCCGTAGTCATCTCTGACATTTTGTGACACAGTCCTCCTGTTGTCTCTGACTTCATGTGTCACTATACCTCTTGCATTGACTTCATTTGTAACACGCACCATGGCATCTGACTTCATGTGTAACACTCCCCCTCATGTCTTGGGCTTCATGCATGACACTCACCCATGACATCTCTGAAATTGTGTGTCACAGTTCCCATGTCATCTCTGACTTGGTGTGTAACACCTGGCCTCTTGTCTTTGACTTCATGCATAACATTCCCCATTGGGGTCACTGACTTTGTGTGTAACACTCCCTCTGTTGTCTCTACTTTGTGTGTCACACTCCCCCTGTCATCTCTCACTTGGTGTGTAACACCTTCCCTGTTCTCTTTGACTTCATGCGTAACACTAAATTGTGGTATCTTTGACTTGGTGTGTAAAACAGTCTCCCTGTCATCTCTCACTTCATTTGTAACAGTCCACATTTCGTCTCTGACTTCCTGTGTCACACACCCCCTGTTATCTCTGACTTCATGTGTAACACTCCACCAGAGCATCTCTGAATTTATGTGTGACCATCTTCCTGTTGTCTTTGACTTCATCTGCAATACTCCACCTGTCATCTCTGACTTCTTGTGTCACACAATCGCTGGCTTCATGTGTAACACTCCCCACAGCATCTCTGAATTCGTGTGTCACACTTGGTATGGCATCTCTGACTTTGCAACACTCCTTCTCTCATCTTAGACTTTGTCACACTGCAGCTATAGTCTCTGACTTCACATGTCACACACTCTGTGGCAACTCAGACTTCATGCATAACCTTCAGACTATCTTCTTTGATTTCATGCATAACACTCCCCCTTGTCTATATGACTTCATATGTAATACTATCCATTGTGTGTTTGACATTTTGAAAGACACAACCCCATGGTGTCCCAGAATTCATGAGTAACACTACCCCAGTTGTCTCTGACTAAATGGGTAACACTCTCTGTGCCATGTCTGACTTCACATGTCACACTCCACATTTGTCTCTGACATTGTGTGTCTTAGTCACCCTATCGTCTGTCTTCATGCATCACAGTAACCCTCTAGTTTCTGATTTCATGTGTCACCCTCCACCTGGTGTCTCTGACTTTGTTTGTAACACTCCATGTAGCCTCTCAGACTTCATGTGCAACACATGCTGTGGTGTCTCTGACTTTGTGTGTAACACAACATGTGGTGTCTCTGACTGGCTGTATCACAATCCTCTTGGCGTCTCTGACTTCATATGTCACATTCCCCATGGCATCTCTGATTTGTTGCGTAACGCTCCCTGTGGCATTTCTTATGTCATGTATAACACTCGCCCTCTTGTCTCTGACTCCTTCTGTAAAACTCCCCCTGAAGTCTTACACTTCGTCTGTAACACTTCCCATGGCTTCTCTGACGTATTTAAAACTCCACCTGGTGTCTCTTACTTCGTGTGTAATACTCCAATGGTGTCTATGACTTCATGTGTTACATGCCACCTGAATTTTCTGACCCTGTGTGTCACATTCCTCATGGTGTCTCTGACTTTGTGCATCACACTCTCTTTCAGGTCTCTCTTTTCACATGTCACACTACCCCTGGCATCTCTAAATTCATGTTTCACACTCCACTTGGCATCTCTGACTTTGTGTGTCAAACTCATTATGTAATCTCTGAATTTGTGTGTCACACACCACATGTAGTCTCTGACTTCACGCATAACACTCCTCCTAGTGTCTCTAATGTCAAGCATAACAAGCACCCTGGCTTCTCAGACTTCGTGTGTAACACTCTCCCATGTCATCTCTGAAATGGTGTGTAACACTCACACTGGTGTCTAAGACTGTGTGTAACACTCCCCTATTCGTCTCTACTTCATGTGTGACACTCCAACTGTCATCACTGAATTCATGTGTCAGACTCCATGTGGTGTCTGTGACTTTGTGCATGACATTCATCCTGGTGCTTCTGACTTGGTAACACTCCGTGTGACATCTCTGACTTTGTGTGTCACACTCCCCCTGTCATGTCTGATGATGCATCGCACTCCTCTAGGCATCTCTAACATCATGTTTAACACACCCACTGGCGTCTCAGACTTCTTGTGTAAGATTCTTGTGGTGTCTTTGACTTTGTGTGTCACACTCCCCATGTCATCTTTGAATTCATGTGTAACACTCCACCTGTTCTCTTTGAGTTCGTGCATGACACTCCTCCATAGGTTCTCTCTCTTTGTGAGTAAAACTCTCCCTGATTTCTGTGACATCGTTTATAATACTCAGCCATGGCATCTCTGACTTTGTGAGTCACAGTCTCCCTGAACTCTCTGACTTCATGTGTCACTCTCCCCCTATTGTTTTTGGTTTGGTATGAAACACACCACTAGGATTCTTGGAATTCTTGTGAAACAATTCACATTGTGTCTCTGACATTGTTGTAGAACGCTCACTGGTGTCTCTGGCTTCGTGTGTAACATTTGCCCTGTTGACTCTGACTTCATATGCCACAATGCCTCTGACATCTCTGACTTCTTGTGTAACACTCCCCGTGGTTTCTTTGACTTCATGTGTAACACTCAACCTGACATCTCTCTGTTCGTGTGTAACACTCTACATGTCGTCTCTGAATTCCTGTTTAACACTCCACCTGGTGTCTCTTACTTCATGTGTCATACCCCCCATGGTGTCTCTGACTTCATGTGTAACACTCTCCCTGGTATCTGTGAATTCACGTGTAACTCCCCATGGCATTAGTGACTTCATATGTAACACTCACCCTGGGGTCTCTGACTTCCTGTGTATCACTCACCCTGGTGTGCCTGACTTCACGTGTAACACTCCACATGGTTTCTCTCACTTCTTGTGTTACACTCCCCTTGTCATCTCTGACTTTGTATGTCACACTGCCCTTGTCCTTTCTGACTTCATGCATAACACTCCTACTGTGGTCTCTGACATCTTGCATAACACAACTTCTGGTGTCTCTGACCATGCCTAACACTCCCTATGGTGTTGTCTCTGACTTCGTGTGAAACTTCACCCTGTCATCTCTAACTCCGTGCATAACACTCTCTCTGGCATCTCTGACGTCATGTGTAACACTCCATGTTGTGTCTCTGATTTAAATTGTGACACTCAACAACTCGTTCCTGACATCGTGTGTCACACTCCCCATGGCATCTCTCACTTCCTGCTAACACTCCCCGTTGTGTCTCTGATTTCATGTGTAAGACTCCAACGGGTCTCTCTGAAGTCATGTGTAACATTTCATTCTTGTCTTTGACTTTATGAGTGACTCTCCTCCATGGCCTCTTGGAATTCATCAGTAACATCTTTCCAGCCTCTCTGACCTATTAGTGTCTGACACCTTCTGGTGTCGCTGAATTTGTGTGGCACACAAAACCTGTTGTTTCTGACTTGGTGTGTAAAACTCCCCCTGTTCTCTCTGAATTTGTTCATAATGTGCCCCCAGACATTTCGGACATCGTGTGTAAAACTCCACCTGGCATCTCTGACACTGTGTGTCACACTGGCCCTGTCATCTCTGACTTCGTGCATCAATATCCCTGTGGTGTCTCTGATGTCATGTGTAACATTCACACTTCATGCATAACACTCACACTGGTATCTCTGACTTCATTTGTCACACCCCTATGGTGTCTCTGACTTCGTGTGTAACAATCCCTGTTGTGCATCTGACTTCTTGTGTAACACATGCCCTGGGGTCTTTGAAATCATGTCTAACACTCCTCCAGTTGTCTTTGACTTTGTGCATAACACTCCCAGGTATTGTCCCGGAATTCATGTGTCATGCACCCTGTGTTTTCTCTGACATGATGTGCAACAGCTCCCCTGTTGTCTTTGACTTGGTGTGGGGAACTCCCTTTTGACGTCTCTGATTTCATGTGTAACACTCAATTTTGGATCTCTAACTTTGTGTGTTACACTCCTAGGGCCATCTTTTGTTTTGTCTGTCATACTCCACTGGTTGTCTCTGATTAAGTGTGTAACACTTCACCTGTCATCTCTGACTTCGTCTGTAACATTCAACCTGGTCTCTGACTTCTTGCTCCTTGTGTAACACTCCACGAGGCATCTCTGAATTCCTGTGTAACACACACTGTGGTCTATGTGCATCACATTCCATGTGGCATCTCTGACTTCGTGAGTCACACAATCCCTGTTCTCTGTGAATTCCTGTGTAACACTACACCTGTTGTATCTGGTTTCATGTGTCACTCAGCCCCTGGTGTCTCAGACTTCATGCGTAACTATACCAATTTTGTCCTGAGTTCACATGTAACACACCCCTTCTCATCTCTGATATCGTGTGTTAAGCTCCACCTGGCATCTTTGATTTCATGTGTCACACTCTTTTGTGGCTCTGATTTCATGTCACACTCCCCCTTTTACATCTGAGTACACGCATCACACTCCTGCCATCTATTAAGTCATGTGTAATGCTACCAATGACATCTCTGAATTCTTGTGTCACACTCCATGTTGCATCACTGACTTCTTGTGTAACATTCCACCTGGTGTCTCTTACTTCATGTGTAACACTCCACATGGCATCTTTGATTTCATGTGTCACACTCCCCTTGGCGTCTATGATTTTGTATGTCACATACATGCTGGTGTGTCTCACTTCCTGTCCACCAGTGTCACGGGCATTTCTGACTGTGTATCACACTCCCCAAGTGTCTCAGACCTCGTGTGTAACAATCCCCATGGTGTTTCAGAGTTCATATGTAACACTCTCCCTGGCATCTCTGACATTGTAACAGCCCACTTGGCATCTCTGATTTCGTGTGTCATGATCTCTCTAGTGTATCTTACTTTGTGCGTCACACCCAACCTGGTGTCTGAGAATTTGTGTGTCACTTTCCCCCTGGCATCTTTGATCTCTAGTATAACAATATCCATGCGTTCTCTGACTTCATGTGTCACACTCGGCCTGGCATCCCTGACTTCATGTATCACACTCCCACTGGTGTCTATGACTTTGTGTGTAATGCACACCATGGCATCTCTGGCTTCATGTTACACTCCTTTTAGTGTCTCTGACTTTGTACATTACCCTCCTCTTGCCATCTATCACTTCATGTATAACACTTCCCCTGGCATCTCTGACTTCACGTGTAACATTTCCTGTGGAATCTCTGACTTTGAGTGTCACCCAGGACTTGTTGTCTCTGACACTGCCATTGGCATCTCTGACTTCCTGTGTAACAATACACCTGGTTTGTCTGACTTCATGCACACACACGCCCTGGTATTTCTGACTTCATGTGAAACACTCCCCTTTGGCATCTCTGAGTTCGTGTGTAACACTCACCCCAGTGTCACTGACTTTGCTTTTCACAGTTCCCTTGGAGACTCTGATGTCATGGGAAACACTCCACATACCTTCTCTGACTTCATGTGTAGCAATCCCCCTGGTGTCTCTGACTTTGTGTGTAACACTATACAGGCCGTCTCGGAATTCATATGGCAAAGACCCCATGCTGTCTCTCTCTTCATGTTTAACCTGCAACGTGGCCTCTCTAACTTCGAGCATAACAATCCCCCATGCAGTTTTGGACTACTTGTGTGACACTCACAGTGGCATCTCTGATTTCATGTTACACTTCCCTTGCCGTTTCTGATTTCATGCATAACACTCCCGCTGGCATCTTTAATGTTGTGTGTAGCATTACTCATGACGTTTGATTTCGAGGGTCACACTTGACCTGTCGTTTCTGACTTC
Source organism: Equus caballus (assembly GCF_041296265.1). NCBI lineage: Eukaryota > Metazoa > Chordata > Mammalia > Perissodactyla > Equidae > Equus > Equus caballus. The sequence goes on from NC_091713.1 coordinate 8,310,631, forward strand.
ATCTTTCAAATAGCCTCTGCCATCTCCAACTGAGTGTGTAAGATTCACCATGTCTTCTCTAACTTCCCATGTCACAATAACCCCTGGTGTCTCTGAATTTGTGTATAACACTCCCTTGGAAGCCTCTGACTTCATATGTCACACTTCCCTTGTAGTCTCTGACTTGATGTGTAACATTATCCCTGGTATCTTTGACTTCATGGGTAACACTCCCCTGTGGCTTCTCTGGCTTAGTGTGTAACAGCCCCCCTGTTGTCTCTGATATGGGGTGACACTCTCCCCCTTGTGTCTCTGACTTCATGCATCACTTTCCCCCTGGCATCTCTAACTTCGTTTGTAATGCTCCCACTGGCATCTCTGTGTTTGTGTGTAACACTCCTCATGGCCTCTCTGACTTCCAGTGTAACACTCCCCAAGTGTCTATGACTTTATGTGTAACACTTCATGTGTCCTCTCTGACTTCGTGTGTCACACTCCCTCTGTCCTCTTTGATCATGTGTCACTTTCCCCAATGGTATCTTTGACTTTGTGTGTTATGCTTACCCAGATGTCTTTGACTTCGTTTGTCACACTCCCCCTGGCAGCTCAGAGTTTGTGTCTAACAGTCACTGTGACATCTCTGACTTCATGTGTCACACTCCCCCTGGCATGTCTGACTTCAAGTGTGACACATCAGATGGCATCTCTGATTTCGTGTGTCACACTCCCACTTTTGACTTCGAGTTTGTGCCTCACACTCCCTCTGCCACTTATAACTTCATGTTTAACACTCCTACAGGCATTTCTGTCTTTGTGTATCACACTGCCCCTGGTATCTCTGGCATTTTGTGTAACATTCCCCATGGCGTCTGTCATTGAGGGTCACATTCAACCTGTCATTTCTGACTCTGTGTGTCACACACCCCTTGCATCACTGACAGTGTGTAACATTGACAGAGGCATCTCTGACTTTCTCTGCCACAACCCCCTGTCATCACTAACTTTGAGTGTAACATTCCCCCATGTTGTCTCTAACTTCATATGTAACACTCCACCTGGTGTCATTGACTTCGTGTGTAACGCTTCCCAGATGTCTCTGACTTCTGGTATGATACTTCTCTTGTCATCTCTCATTTCCTGCGTTAACACTCACCCTGGGGTCTTTGACTTTGTTCATAAAAGTTCCACGTGGCATCTCTGACGTGGGTCACACACTCCCTGTTCTCTCTCACTTCCCATGTAAGACTACCCCTCATGTTTCTGACTTTGTCTGTCACACACACCCTGGCGTCTCAGATTCATGTGTAACATACCCCTGTGTCTCTGAATTCATGTGTAACACTCCCCTTTGCAGCTCTGATGTTGTGTGCAAAACTCCAAGTGGCATCTATGGCTTCCTCTGTCACACTCCCTCTAGTGTCTCTGACTTTGTGAGTCACACTCCTCCTGTCATCTGTGACATCGTGTGTCACACTTCCCCTTGTTTCTCTGAGTATGTACATCACATTCCCCTTGCCATCTATTACTTCTTTTGTAACAGTATCAATGGAGTCTCTGATATCATGTGTCACACTCCACCTGTTGTTTCTTACTTCATGTGTAACACTCCACTTGGAGTCTGTATTTTCGTGTGTAACACTCCTCCTTGCACATATGACATCGTGTATAACACAGCACTTCTCATCTCTGACTTCCTGTCTGACAATCCACTTGTTGTCTCTAACTTCATGTGTCACAATTCCCATGGGGTGTATGACTTCTTCTGTGACACACACCCTGGTGTCTCTGACTTCCTGTGTTACACTATCCCTTGTGTTTCTGACTTCATGTGTGAGACTTCCCCTGGCATCTCAGACTGCATGTGTAACAGTCCAAAAGTCGTCTCTGAGTTTAAGTGTCACACTTCCCCTGGTGTCTCTGACATCGTGCGTAACACATCCCATGACATCTCTGATTTCATGTGTCACACTCCCCCTGGCATCTCTGATCTCATCTGTGAAACTCCACCTCATATCTCTGACTTCATGTGTCACAATCCCCGTGGCATCTGTGTCTTCATGTGTCACTCTCAGCCTGGTGTCTCAGAATTTGGGTGGAAGATTCCACCTGGTGTCTCAGATTCAAGTGTCACATTTGCCTGTCATGTATGAGTTCATTTGTAAATCACCCCATGACATCTTTGACTTCCTGTGTCACACTCAAATTTGTGTCTCTGAGTATGTGCATTACACACCCCCTGTTGTCTATAACTTCATGTGTAAGGCTGCCCATGCCGTCTCTGATTTTGTGCACAACACTCCCCCTAGTGTCTCTAACTTTGTGTTTAACACTTGACCTCTAGGCTCTGAGTTCATGTTTCACACTCCTCCTGTCATCTCTGACTTGGTGTGTAACACTTCCCAAGTTATCATTGTTTTCATGCATAAAACATCCCCATGGCCTCTCTAAATTTGTGTGCCACAATCCCTATGTCATCTTTGCATTCGTGTGTCACTAAACCCCTGGTGTCCTTGACATCATGTGTAATACTCGCCTTCAAATCTCTGACTTTGTGCATCATAATCCCTATATCTTCTCTGATTTCATGTGTTACACACTACCTGGTGTCTCTGACTCTATGTATAACACTCCCACTGGCATCTCTGACTTCATGTGTAACACTCCACATGGCGTTTCTGCCTTCTCATCTAACTCTGCCCCATGGCATCTCTGACTTCATGTTTAATGCTCATCCTGGTGGCTCTGATTTCATGCGTCAATCTTTCCTTAGCATCTGTCACTTCGAGTGTATCTTTAGCGTATCATCTCTTAATTTGTGTGTCACACTCTCACTGGTGTCATGGATTTTATGTGACATACTCTCCCGTGTTATGAATTCGTGTATAACAGTTCATGTGGCATCTCTGACATCATGAGTAACACTTCCCCTGGTGTATCTGACTTCAACAGAAAGACTCAGCATGGTGGCTCTGACTTCGTGTGTCACACTTCCCCTTGTGTCTCTGACATCATGTGTCACAGGGCCAGTGCCATCTCTGACTATGTCTGTCAGACACACCCTGGTGTCTCTGGCTTCCTTTGTAAAACCAATCCTGTGTCTCTGACCTTGTGTGTCACACTCCCCCGGCATCTCAGACTTCATGTGTAACAATCCATGTGTGTTCCAGCCCATTTGTAACACTCTCTCTGGTATATCTAACTTGGTCTGTAACACTACAACAGTTGTCTCTGAATTCGTGTTTCACAATCCCTCTGGCATCTCTGACTTAGTGTGTCACACACATCTGGCACCTGGGATTTCAGTGCCACAGTCCCCCTGTTATCTTTGACTTCATGTATAACAATCCGCATGCTGTGTCTGACTTAATGTGTCACACTATACCTGGTGTCCCTGACTTTGTGTTTCACACTCCCCCTCTTGTCTCTGAATTCGTGTGTATCATTCCCCCACTCTTCTCCTATATCATGTGTGACACCCCCCCCCGGTGTCTCTGTCTTTGTGTGTCTCACTTCACATGGCATTTCTGACTTCATGTGTAACAGTACCCCTCGTGTCTCTGACTTCACGTGTAACACTAAACCTGTCGTTTCTGACTTCTTGTGTAACACTCTGGTTTCTTTTACTTCGTGGTTAGCACTCCCCCCTAGCGTCTCTGATTTGGCTTGTCATTCTCCTCCTGGCATCACAGAATTCATGTTTAACACTCCACATATTGTCTCTTACTTCATGTGTAACACTTCACATGGCATCTCTGACTTCGTGTGTATCATTCCCTCTGGTGTCTCTGACTTCATGTGTAACATGCCACATGGCATCTAGGACTTCGTGTGGTACACACCTCCTGGCATCCCTGACTTCATGTGATACACTCAACATGGCCTTTGTGCCTTCGTGTGTCACACTCCCCCTGGCATCTGTGACTTTGTGTCTAACACTCCCACTTTGCCTCTGAGTATGTGTGCCACACTCCTCCTCCTATTACTTCATGTTTAACACTCCCAATGACATTTCTCAGTTTGTGTGTCCTACTCCACATGTCATCTCTGACTTTGTGTGTAAACTCCCCCTGGGTCTCTGACTCCACACGTAACTCTTCCTTTGATGTCCTTCCTTCATGTATATGACTACACTTGGCATCTCTGACTTGGTGTTTTACACTCTACATGGTGTCTCTGCCTTCATGTGTAACACTCACCCTGTTGTATTAGTCTTCGTATGTAACACTCTCACTGGCATCTCTGAAATTGTGTGTAACACTCCATGTGGTGTTTCTTCCTTGGTGTGTAACACTCCCCTGTGGTGTCTCTGACCTCATGTGTAACACTTCCCATGGTGTCTGTGACTTCATGTGTCACTCTCCACCTGGTGACACAGACTTTGTGTAACACTCCATGTGGCATCTTTACTATGTATGTAACATTCAATGTGGCATCACAGACTTCATGTTCACAACACACCTGGCGTCTCTAACTTCTTTTTTCACATTACACATAGCGTCTCTGAATTTGTGTGTAACACTGCCTGTTGTGAACCTAAATTGATGTGTCACTCTTCAGCTGGAGTCTCTCACATTATTTGTCACACACTTCCTTTTGTCTCTGACTTCCAGTGTAACACTACCCCGGTTGTTTCTGACTTCATGAGTCACACTCACCCTGGCGTCAGACTTCATTTTGGCTGTGACTTTGTGTGTCACACTCCACCTTGTGTCCCTGACTTTGTGTATCACACTCCCCCTGTTGTTTATGACTTCGTGTGTAACACTCCCACTGGCATCTTTGACTTCATTTATAACACTCCACCTGGTGTGTCTGAATTTGTGTGTAAAATTCCTCATGGCATCTCTGAGAGTCACACTCTCCTTGGCATATATGACATCCTGCATTTCACTTACCCTGACATCTCTGACTTGTTGTGTAAATATCCCCATGGTGTCTTTGACTTTGGATGCATTACTCCCCCAGGTGTCACTGACTTCATGTGTAACACTCTCCCTGGCATCTCTCACTTCATGTGTAACATTCCCACAGCCATCAGTGACTTCACACGTGACACTCCCCCTGTGATCTCTGACTTTGCTCCTACCTAACACTCCCCTTGTCATCTCTGATATCTTGTGTCAAAATCCCTGTGGCATCACTGAATTGTGTGTAACATTCCCCATGTGTCTTTGACTTCATTTGTAACACTCCCCATAGGCGTCTCTGACTTTGTGTTTAACACTCTACCTGTAGTCTGTGACTTCGTGTGTCACACTCTCCCTGGTGTGTCTGACTTTGTGCATCACACTCTTCCTGCCATCTATAACTTTGCATGTTGCACTCCCTCTGGCATCTGTGCCTTCATGTGTAATGTCCCCCCAGGTGTCTCTGACTTCATGTGTAACACTCCCACAGGCATCTCTGACTTCTGTGTCACACTTGACCTCTCATGTCTAACTTCCTGTGACATACTCACCATGGAGTCTCTGCCTGAGTAACCTTCCACATTTTTTCTTTGACTTCATGCCTAACACTATCCTGTGGGGTCTCTGACTTCATGTGTAACAGTCCGTCTGTTGTCTCTGACTTCATGTGTCACAATCACACTGATGTCTGTGAATTTGTGTGGAACACTCCCCATGGCACCTCTGACTTCATGAGTCACACTTCCCCTGGGCTCTCTGACTCCGTGTGTCACACTCCACATGGTGCCACTGACTTCATATGTAACACATACTCGAGTGACTCTCACTTCCTCTGTAACACCAGCCCTCGGGTTCCTGACTTGTGTCACACTCCCCATGGTGTGTCAGATTTCATGTGTAACACTCCCTGTGGCATCTCTGACTTCACGTGTCACACTCTGCCCTCCACCCCAGACTTCGTGTATCACAGTACACCTGTTGTCTGACTTCATGTGTAACACACCCTGTGGCATATCTGATTTCACATGTCACACTCTATATTGTGTCTTTGAGTTTATGAGTCACACTCCACCTGTTATCTGTGACTTCATGTGGGACATTGCACCTTGGGTTTCTGACTTTGTGTGTAACACTCATCCAGGTGTCACGGACTTCATGTGTAGCACACCAGGTGGCAATTCTGACTCCATGTGTAACACTCCCCCTGGTGTCTCTGACTTCATGTGTAACACCCACCGTGGTGTATCTAAATTCATGTTTAACACTCCTTTGTTGTGTGTCTGAGTTCGTGTATCACACATACTTTGTCATTTCTGACATCATGTGTATCACTCCCACTCACATCTCTGTTTTCTTGTGTCACAATCTCCATGGCATCTGTGACTTCATGTTTCACACTCACCCATCATCTCTGAAATCATGCATAACATACCCCCGTCATCTCTTACATCATGTGTCATACTCCACCTGGCGTCTGTCTTCTTTTGTATCACTCCCTGTGGTGTCTCTGATTTTGCCAGTCACACTCCCCGTGGTGTTTCAGAGTTCATGTCTAACACTGACCCTGGCATTTCTTGCTCTGTGTATAACACTCCCCCTGGTGTCTCTGACTTTGTGTGTAAACTCCATGTGCTGCCTCTAACTTCATGTGTAACAGTGCCCCTGCCATCTTTGACTTCGTGTGTAATACTCAATGTGGCATCTCTGAATTCATGTGCAACTAACCCCCATGGAGTGTCTGACTTAGTGTGTCCAATCTCTGTGGTGTGTTTTATGTTGTGTGTAAAACTACACCTTTCATATCTGAATTAACATCTATCTATTCCTGTGTTGTCTCTGACTTTGTGCATAACACTCCCCCAGGCATCACTAATTTCATGTGTCACACTCCCCATGGCGTCTCTGACTTTCTGCATAGCATACTCCCGTGGCTTCTCTGGCTTAGTGTGTAACAGTCCCCTTGTTGTCTCTGACTTTGTGTTACCTTCAGCCCCTTGTGTCTCTGACTCCCTGCATCACACTCCCCCTGGCATCTCTAACTTCTTTTGTAATGCTCCCACTGGCATTTCTTAGTTCATGTGTAACACTCCATGTGGCCTCACTCACTTCATGTGTAACACTCCATCTAGCATATATGACTTCGTGTATAACATTCCAGGTGGCCTCTCAGACTTTGTGTGTCACACTCCCACAGTCATCTTTTATTCATGTGTCACTCTCCCCCTGGTATCTTTGACTTTGTGTGTCACATTTCTCCTTGTGTCTTTGCCTTCATTTGTAACACTCCCCCTGGTGCCTCAGAATTCATGTCTAACAGTCACTGTTGCATCTCTGACATCATGAGTCACTCTCCACCTGTCCTCACTCACTTCCTGTATCACACTCCCCCTGGTGCCTCTGACATTGTGTAACACTCCCTCTTTTGTATCTGAATTCACGTGTAACTTTCCCTGTGAGGTCTCTGACGTCATCTGTAACACTCTCCCTGTCATCTCTGGCTTTGTGCATAACACTCCCCTTGGTGTCTGTGACTTTGTAAGTAAAACACCTCCTGTCTTCAATGATTTCATGTGTAACACTCTCCATTGCGTCTCTGACATCATGCATAACACTCTACTCTGTTATTTCTGAATTCGTGTGTAACACACCCCATGGAGTCTATGACTTCATTTGCCACAATCCCCATGGCATCTCTGACTTTGTGTGTCACACAATCCCTAGGGTCTCTGACTGCATGTGTCACAATCCCTCTGCCATCTATTACTTCATGTGTAACACTCCCAGTGGCATCTTGGACCTCGTGTATAATACTCCCCATGATGTCTCTCATTTCTTGTATAACATTCTCCTATGTGTCTCTGACTTTGAGTGTCACATCTACTTTCCATCTCCTACTTCGTGTGTCACATGCCTTGTGGAGTCTCTGACATCACATGTAACACTCCACGTAGCATCTCTGACTTCATGTGTAACACTCTCCCTCCTGTCTCTGACTTGATGTGTAACACCCAACGTGGCATTTCTGAATTAGTCTAACTCTCCTACATGGCGTGTCTGAATTCCTGTTTCACACTCCCCATGGCATCTGTGATTTCGTGTTTCACAGTCCTCCTGTTGGCTCTGAATTCTTGTATGACACCCCCCATCATCTCCTACATCACGTGTCACACTCCAACTCTTTTCTTTAAGTTTGTGTGTAATACTCCCCCTGGCATCACTGATTTCGTGTGTCTCACTCCCAATGGGGTCTTGGACTTTGTGTATAACACTTCCCCTGGTGCCTCTGACTTCATGTGTCACACTTCCCCTCGCACCTCTGAGTTTCTCTGTTTGTTACACACTCCCTGGTGTCTCTGACTTATGACTTCCTGTGTAACACTATCCCTGGCATTTATGACTTCGTGTGTCACACTTCCCTGGTGTCTCAGACTTTGTGTGTACAAACCAATCTGTTGTCTCTCAGCGCCAGTGTAATAGTACTCTGGCATCTTTGACTTCATCTGTAACACTCCACCTGGCACATCTGACTTCATGTGTCACAATCCTCCTGGTATGTCTGACGTCTTGTGTGACAATCCCTCTTGCATCTCTGACTTCTTGTATCACACTCTCCCTGGTGTCTGTGACTTCATGTGTCTCACTCCCCAGGGCATAATGACTTTGTGTATAATGATCCCCATGCCATCTCTGACTTCATGTGTCCTGATTCCATTGGCATCTCTGACTTCCTGTGTAACACACCCCCTGCCCTCTCTGACATCATGTTTCACACTTACCCTGGCATCTCTGACTTCATGGGTAACACTCCCACATAGTGTTTCTTTTAATGTGTAACACTGCCACTGCCATCTCTGAATTCATGTGTAACAATGTGACATCTCTGAATTCATGTGTACCTCACCCCCTTGCTGTCTTTGACTTCATGTGTCACACTCCCTGTGGCATCTCTAACTTTGTGTGTGACACTCACTTTTGTGTCTCTGATTTTGTGTGTAACACTCATATTGGTGTCTCTGACTCTGTGTGTGACCTCCCCAAGCAATTCTGACTTCTTGTGTTGCAAGCCCCATGGCATCTCTGACATTTTTTTCACACTTCCCTTGTGGTCTTGACTTCATTTGTCACACTCCCTGTGGCATCTGTGACTTTGTGTTTCACATTGTCCCTGTCACCATTGACTTCACGTGTAACACTCCACATGGCATCTCCAACTTCAAATGTCACACTCCATTTGTAGGGTTAGACAAAAGATCAGAGATGCCATGGTGAGTGTGATACATAAAGTCAGAAAAAACAGAGGTAGCGTTGCACAGGTAGTCAGAGGCATGAGGGAGTGTCTGACACATGAAGTAAGAAATGCCAGGGGGATTGTGACACAAGAAGTCAGGGATTCCAAGTAGAGTGTAACACACGAAGTCAGAGACACCAGGGAAGGTATTATACACAATGACAGAGATGACATCAGGTCTGTGACACATGAACTCTGAGAGACATGTGGAGTGTGAGGCACGAAGTCAGAAATGACAGGTGGAGTGTTATAGATGAAGTCACAGGATTCAGGGGGATTGTTACACACTAATGAGAGACACCAGGATGAATGTTACACATGAAGTCAGAGATGCCATGGGCAGTGTTACACTCGAAGTCTAAGGTGCCATGGGGGAGTGTTAAACATGAAGGGGGAAATGTTTGTTATACATGAAGTCAGAGACACCAGGGGCTGCTTTATATGCCCAGCCAGAGACGGCAGGGGTGATATTACAAAGAAAGTCATAGACACCAGTGGGAGTGTTACAAATGAAAGCAAGGTGCCAAGGTAAGTGTTACACAGGCAGTCCAAGAGGCCAAGCAGCGTGTGACACATGAAGGCAGAGACACTATGTGGAGTGTGACATATGAAATCTGAGATGCCAGGGGGAGTGTGACACACTAAGTCAGAGATGCCAGGAGTGTGACACATGAAGTCAGAGACACCATGGGGAGAGTTATACACATCAGAGACGCCAGGGGTAGGATTACACATGATGTCAGAAAGACCTGGGGTGGTGTTACTTAGGAAGTCAGAGATGCCACGAAGACTGTGGCACACTATGTCAGAGATGACAGGTCGTGTGTAACACTCAAAGTCAGAGACACCAAAGGAAATGTTACATAAGAAGTCAGAGATGCTAGGGGGAGTGTTACACATGAAATTATAGATGGCAGTGGGAGTGTGATGCACTTACTAAGAGACAAAAATGGAAGTGTAACACAAGAAGTCATAGATGCCACTGGGTGAGTTACATACAAAATCATATACAAGAGTAGGATTTTGATACATGAAGTCAAGGATGCCAGGAGGAGAGGGACACATGAATTCAGAGATGCCATGGGGTGTCTTGCACACAAATTCAGATACGCCAGGGGGACTGTGGCAGACAAAGTCACAGATGCCATGTGGAGTTTGGGACACGAAGTCAGAGACACAAGAGGGAGTGTGACACACAAAGTCAGAGCTACCAGGTGGAGTTATAGAGATGGCATCAGAGATGCCAGGGGTAGGGTTAGACATGAGCTCAGAGACACAAGGTGGATTGTTACACATGAGTTCTGAGACACTAGGGTGTTAGTGACACATGAAGCCAGAACATCAGGTGTGGTGTTACACAGGAAGTCAGAGACACCATGGAGTATGTAACACATGAACTCAGAGATGGCAATGGGGAATGATACACACAAAGTCAAAGACACCAGCTTGAGTGTAAGATATGAAGTCAGGGACACCATGTGGATTGTTATACACAAAGGCTGAGATGCTGGTGGGAGTGTTACACATGGACATCAGAGGGAGTCTGACACACGAACTCAGAGATGCCATGATGTGTGTCACACATGAAGTGAGAGATGTCAGGAGTGTGATACACAAAGTCACGGACCCCAGAATGAGTGTGACACACAGAGTCAGAGATGCCAGAGGGATTGTGACATATGGAGTCAGAGGTGACAGGTGGAGTGTCACACACTAAGTCAGAAAGAAAAAGTGGAGTGTTACACACGAAGTCACACTCACCAGGAGGAGTGTTACACACAATGTCACAGATACCACATTGAGTGTTACACACAAAGTAAGTGACATCAGGTGATGTGTTAAACACTAAGTCAGAGATGCCACGTGGAGTGTCAAAAATGAAGTCAGAGAAGCCATTGGGGGTGTTACTCATGAAGTAATAGACAACAGGGAGAGTCTGATACATATACTCAGAGAAACATGGGGGAGGGTGATACACAAAGTCATAGGTGCCAGTGGAGTTTTGCACACGAATTCAGAGACACTAAAGGAAGTGTGACACATGAAGTCATACAAGCAGGGTGGAGTTTTACACACATCAGAGATGAGAAGGGGAATATTATACACGAACTCAGACACAAAAGGTGGATTGCTACACACGAGTGTGAGATGCCAGGGGGTGTGTAACACACTAAGTCAGAAACACCAGGGGTAGTGTTACACAGGAACTCAGAGACAACAGGGAGTGTGTGACACAGGAAGTCAGAGATGCCATGTAGAGTGTTATCCACTTTGTCAGAGCAAACAGGGGGAATTTTACACACGAAGTCAGAGATGGCATGTAGAGTGTTACACATGAAGTCATGGACAATAGGGGGTGTGTGACACATGTCAGAGATGCCACAGGAGAGTGATATGCACAATGTCGAAGAAACCCTGGTGAGAGTGACACATGAATTCTGAGATGACATGGGGCTTGTGACACATGAAGTGAGAGATGCCAAGGGGGATTGTTACACATAAAGTCCATCAGGCAATGGGGTTTGTGACAATCGTAGTCAGAAACGACACTGGGAATGTTACACATGAAGTCAAAGATGCCTGGGAGAGTATTACACATGAAGTCAGAAAAACCTCAGGGGAGTGTTACACAGAAAGTCAAGGACACAATGGGGAGTCTTACTCAGGCAATCAGAGACATCATGGGGAGTAAAACACACAACATCAGAGAGGAAATATCAAGTGTATGTCATATCAATATACGATGTCAGAGACACCACCGGAATGTTACACACGAAGACAGAGACACCAGTTGAGCATAACACACGATGTTGTTGATGACAGGGGAGTGTGATGCACAATGTCAGAGACACCAGCGGGAGTGGGACACATGAGGTCAGAGACACCAGGGGAAGTATGACACACAAAGGATGAGGTGACAGGGGAGTGTTACACACGAAGTCACTGAAGCCAGGGGAAGTGTTATGCATGAATTCGGAGACACCAGGGGGAGTGTTACTCATGATTTCAGACATGCCACTTGCAGTGTTACCCAAGAATTCATAGATGACAGGGGAATTGTGACACATGAAGTCTGAGAGTCCATGGGGAGAGTTACACAAGAAGTGAGAGACAACATGGGGAGTGTTACACACAACATCAGAGACACCACAGGGAGTATGACAGAGAAGTCAGAGACACCATGGGGAATTGTTACACATGATGTCAGAGATGCCAGGGGAAGTGTTTTACATGAAGTCAGAAATGACAAGGGAAGTGTTACAGATGAAGTCAAAGACTAGAGGGGGATGGATACACATGACATCAGAGATGCCACAGGGTAGTGCTAGGCACGAAATCAAACACTCCAGGGGGACTATTCTGAATGAAGTTAAAGACACCAGGGGGAGTGTTACATAGGATGTCAGAGAGACCAGTGGGAGTGTTACTCACTAAGTCATAGAAGACAGGGTAAGTGTTATGCACAAAGAAAGAGATGCCATGGGGAATGTGAACACAAAATCAGAGACAGCACATGGAGTGCTACACACGAAGTCAGAGACCCCAGGTGGATTATTACACGTGAAGTCTGAGATGCCTGGGGGAGTTTTACACAAGAAGTCAGAATACACCATAGGTAGTGTTACACATGAAATCAGAGATGCCAGGGTAAGCGTTATGCAGGAAATCAGAGACACCAGGGAGAGTGTTATGAAGGAAGTAAAAGATGCCACAGGGAGTGTTACACACAAATCTGAGATACCAGGGGGAGTGTGACACAAAGTCAGAAACACCAGGGTTAGTATTACACAGGAAGTAAGAGACACCAGTGAGTGTGTTACACACGAAGTCAGAGATGCTATGAGGAGTGAGGCACATGAAGTCAGAGATGTCGGGGGAGTGTGACGCACACTCTCAACACACCAGGGGGAGTGTGAAGTACGAAGCCAGAGACATGATATGTAGTGTGACACATGAAGTCAGAGACTACTGATGGAGTGTTAAACACGAAGTCAGAGATGCCACAGGGAGTGTTACATGCAAAGTCAAAGACAACAGGGTAAGTCTTATGCACAAACTTAAAGACATTGGGGGAGTGTAACACACAATTCAGAGAGGCCATGGAGAGTGTGACACACAAAGTTAGAGATGCCAGGCAGATTGTGACACACGAAGTCAGAGACTCCAGGGGGAGTTTTACACAAGAAGTCAGAGACATCACAGGTAGTGTTACACATGAAATCAGAGATGCCAGAGTAATTGTTACACAGGAAATCAGAAACACCAGGGGGAGTGCTATGAAGAAAGTAAAAAATGCCACAGAGAGTGTTACACATGAAATCTGAGATGCCAGGGGGAGTGTGACACAAAGTCAGAAACATCACGGTTAGTGTTACACAGGAAGTCAGAGACACCAGTGATGTGTTACACACAGAGTCAGAAACACCATGTGGTGTGCTGACACGAAGTCTGAGACGTAAGGGGGAGCATGACACACGAAGTCAGAAATGCCAGGGGGAGTTTAACAAAAGAAGTCAGGGACTCCAGGCAGAGTATGACAAATGAAGTCAGAGGTGCCATGGGGATTGTTACACACGAAATCTGAGAAGACAAGGGGAGTGTGACACACAGACTGAGAAATACCCGGGGTAGTGTTACACAGGAAGTAAGAGACACCAGGGAGTCTGTGACACACGATGTCACAGACACCATGTGGAGTGTTACACATGAAGTACATGACACCAGGTGGAGAGTGACACACACAGTCAGAGACACCATGGGGAGTCTTACAGAAGAAGTCAGAGACACCAAGGTGGAGTGTTATACACGAAGGAAGAAATGCCATGTGGAGTGCTACACTCAGATCCAGAGATGCCAAGATGAGTGTTACACACTAAGTCTGAGACGCCAGGGTGTGTGTGATACACAAAGTCATGGATGTCCAGCAGAGTGCGACACAGGAATTCAGAGATGCAATGGGGATTTGTTACATGCAATGTCAGAAGTGCTAGGGGGAGTGGGATGCATGAAGACACCTAGGGGATTGTGAACACATTAAGTCAAAGAGGCCAGGAGGATGTGACACATGAATCAGAGATGCCACGTTGAGTGTTACACATGAAGTCAAAGATGACAGGGGGAGTATTACTAATGAAGTCAGAGACATCAACAGTAGAGGCACACATAAAGTCAGAGATGACAGGGGGAGTGTGACAAACTAAGTCACAGATGTCAAGGGGAATGTTCCCCATGAAGTCCAAGACACCAGAGGGAATGTTACACACAATGTCAGAGATGACAGGGGTATTGTATCGCATGATGACACAGACAAAATCGGGTGTGTCAAACATGAAGTCAGGGATGACCTTTGGGTTTTGACACACGATGTCACAAATGCCACAGTGAGTGTTACAAATTCAAAAATGCCAAAGGGAATGTTATGCACAATGTCAGAGATGACATCAGGAGTGTGACCCATGCAGTCACAGACACCATGATGAGTATTAGACACCAAGTCAGCGATGCCAGGGGGACTGTTATGCAGGAAGTCAGAGATGAAATGTAGATTGTGACACTCAAAGTCAAAGATGCATCAGGGATTATTACACACGAAGTCAGAGAAGCCATGGGGAGTGTTATACATGATGTCTGAGATGCCAGTAGGACTGTTACAAATGAAGTGATTGACAGCAGGGGGAGTGTGACACAAGATGTCAGAGACACCAGTGGGATTGTGACACATGAAGTCAGAAATGAGAGGGGGAGGTTTATACATGAAGTCCGAGATGACAGGGGGGCATGTGAAACATGAAGTCACAGACACCCTGGGGAGTGCAATACATAAAGTCAGAGAGCACAGCTGAAGTGTGAAAACAAAGTCAGAGATGCCAAAGGGAGTGTGAAACAAGAAGACAGAGACGACAAGGGGAGATTTACAAATGAATTCAGACAAGAAGGGAGAGTGTTACATACAATGTCAGAGTGCCACAAGGATTGTGACACATGAAGTCAGAGACACAAGGTGGGTTAGTTACACATGAACTCAGAGATGCCACCTTGAGTGTTAGACATGAAGTCAGAGATGGCAGGGGAAGTGTTATACATGAAGCCCGAGATGCCAGGCAGAGTGTGACACACAAAATCAGAAACACCAGGGTGAGTGTGACACAAAGTTATAGATGGCTAGGGAGTATGACACAAGGACTAAAAGACACCAGAGGGAGTCTGATACACGAAATGAGAGATGACTGCAGGAGTGTTACACATTAAGTGAGAGATACCAGTGGGAGTGTTACACACAAAGTCAGACACGTCACCTGTAGTGTTACAACTGAAGTCTGAGACTCCAAAGGGGAGTGTTACACATAAAGGAAGAAATACCACATGGAGTGTTACAAGCGAAGTCAAAGTCACCAAGCAGAACGCTACAAAGTCAGAAATGCCATGTGGATTGTTACACACAAAGTCATAGACACGAGCGGCAGTGTTATACTCTGAGCCATAAATACCACATGGTTTGTTACACATGAAGTCATGCCACAAGGGGGAGTGTTACACATGAAGTGAGAGACACCATGGGGAGTGTGGCACATGAAGTCAGAGACACCAGGGAAGGTGCGACATAGGAGGTTAGAGGTGCCATGGCATGTGTTACACACAAAGTCAGAGATTCCAGAGGATGTGTGACACATGAAGTAAGAGACACCAGTCGGTTTGTGACACAGAAAGTCAAAGACACAATGATGAGACAGCAGGGGGAGTGTGACACACGAAATCAGAGACATCAGTGTGAGTGTTACACAAGAAGTCTGAGACTCCATGGGGGAGTGCTCCTCTCAAAGGCAAGGCACCAGGGGGAGTCTTACTCATGAGGTTAAAGACGCCACCTGGAGTGTTACACACGAAGTCAATGATACCAGGGAGAGAATGACACAAGAAGTCAGAGATGATATGGGGTGTGTGACACTCAAAGTCAGAGACACCATGGGTGAGTGTTACACAAGAAGTCAAAGACACTGGGTGGAGTGTTATGCATGAAGACAGTGAAGCCACAAGAAGTGCGACAAATGAAGTCAGAGATGACACCAGGAATGTGACACACAATGTCAGAGACACCAGGGCTTGTGTTACACAGGAAGTCAGACACAACAGTGTGTTTGTGACAGTTGAAGTCAGAGACAGCACAGGGAGTGTGACACATGAAATCTCAGACTTCACGGGGAGTATAACCCAAAGTCAGAAACACCAGTTGTAGTGTTATACAAGAAGTCAAAGACACCACAGAGTATGTTACACACGAAGTCAGAGACGCCATGGGAATTAGGACAAACCAAGTCAGAGATGCCAGAGGAGGGTGAAACACAAAGTCAGAGGCACCAGGTGGATTTTGACACACAAAATCAAGGATGCCATGGTGAGCGTTACATACTAAATTGGAGACACCAGGGGGAGTGTGACACATGAAGCCAGAGATGATAAGTTGAGTATGATCCTCAAAGTGAGAGACACCAGGGGGAATGTTACACACAAATTCAGAGATGCCGTGGGGGGGTTGTTATAAACTAAGTCAGAGATGCCAGTAGGAGTGTGACACACAAAGTTATAGACAGCAGGGTCAGTGAGACACGCAAAGTCAGAGATGCCAGAGGGATTCTGACACAAAGACAGAGACACCAGGTGGAGTGTTACAGATGAAGTCAGAGATGCCAGGGGAAGTGTGTGACATGAGGTCAGAGGCTCCAAGAGGAGTGTTACACACAAAGTCAGAGATACCAGAGGAAGTGTGACACACAAAGTTAGAGAGAGACACCCAGCAGATTGTGACAGAAATCTCAGATATGCCAAATATGAGTGTTACACTCAAAGTCACAGATGCCAGGGTGAGTTTGACATACTAAATCAGAGACGCCAGGGGGAGTGTTATACATGAAGTCCAAGATGACCGTGGGAATCTTGCACAGGAAGTTATATACAGCAGGTTGAGTGTAACGTGCAAACTCAGAGACACCATAGGGAGTGCACACACGAAATCAGAGATGTCACAGGCTGTGCTACACACAAAGTCAGAGACACCACAGGAAATATTACACACAGACTGAGAGATGCCACGGGCAGTGTGACACATGAAGTCAGAGACACCAGGGGAGTGTGACACTCAAAGTGACAGACACCATGTTTAGTGTGACACAGTGTCAGAGTTGCCAGGGTGAGCATGACACACGAAGTCAGAGCTGTCGGGTGGAGTTTTACACACGACATCAGAGATGTCAAGTGGAGTGTTACACATGAACTCAGAAACACTGTGGATTGATACACAAGAAGTCTGAGATGACAGGGTTGTGTGACACACAAAGTTAGAAACACCAGGGTTACTGTCACACAGGAAGTCAGAGACACCAGATAGTGTGTGATACATGAAGTCTGAGACACCAATGGGGAGTGTTATGCACAAAGTCAAAGACACCAGAGTCTTACACATGAAGTCAGAGACACCAGGGGGAGTTTTACACGTTAATTCAGAAATGCCACGTCGAGTGTTACACACGAATTCTGCAACACCACAGAGAGAGTGACACATGAATTCAAAGACATGATGCAGAGTGTGACAAACGAAGTCAGAGAAACCAGAAGGGCTATGACAAACAAAGTGAGGGACACCAGGTGGGATGTGACACATAAAATCAGAGCTGCCTTGGAGATTGTTAGACACAAGGTCTGAGGCACCAGGGTGACTATGATACACGAAGTCAGAAACACCAGGAGTACTCTTACACAGGAAGTCAGAGACACCAGGGAATGTGTGTCAAATGAAGTCTAGACACCATGGGGAGTGTGACACACAAAGTCAGAGATGCCAGAGGAAGAGTGACACACGGTGTCTGAGGGGCCACAAGGAGTGTTACATGCAAAGTCAGAGGCACTCAGGGTAGAGTGACACACAAAGTCACAGATGCCATGAGGAATTTGCCATATGAAGTCAGACATGCCAGAAGGAGTGTGACACGTGAAGCAAGAGCCTCCAGGTGGAGTTGTCAGGGATGCAATTAGGAGTGTCTCACACGAGCTCAGAGACAAAAGTGGGATATTTACACAAGAAGTCTGAAATGCCAGGGGGTGTTTGACACACGATATCAGAAATACAAGGGGTAGTGTTACACAGAAAGTCAGAAACAACAGGGCATGTGTGACACACAATGTCAGAGATGCCTATGGGGAGTGTTATGCATAAAGGCAAAGAAACCAGAGGGAGTGTTACAAAGGAAGTCAGAGATGCCACGTGGAATGTTACACAAGAAGCCAGAGACACAAGGGGAAGTATTACACACAAAGTTAGAGACGCCACGTTGAATTACACATGATGTCAGAGAGAAGAGGGGGTGTGTTACATAAGAAATCAGAGATGCCACATGGAGTGTTACACACAAAGTCTGAGAAGCCAGGGGTAGTGTGACACACAAATTCAGAGATGCCAGATGGATTGTGACACATGATGTCAGAGATGAAAGGGGGAGTGTTATGCACGAAGTCAAAGACAACAGGAGGATTGTTACACATGAAGTCAAAGACACCAGGGGGTTAGTGACACACGACTTCAGAGATGACAGGGAGAATGTGACACATGAAGTCAGAAACGCCACATGGATTGTTGCACACGAAGTCAGAGATGCAAGGGGCACTGTTACACACAAAGTCGGAGACACCTGGGGAAGTGATACACACAAAGTCACAGATGACAGTGGGAGTGTGACACATGTAGTGAGAGACGACAGGTGGAGTATTACACATGAAGTCAGATGCCAGGTTGAGTGTTACAAAGTCAGAGAAGCCACAGGGAGAGTGAGGCAGGAAGTCAGAGATACCACAATGAGTTTTACACATGAAGTCAGAGACATCACGTGGAGTGATACACATGAGGTCTGAGATGCAACAGAGGAGTGTTACACATGAATTCAAAGACCACTAGGGGACTGATATACACAAAGTCAGAAGGACCAGGGGAGTGTTATGCACAAATTCAGAGAAGACAGGGGGAGTGTGACCCATGATGTCTGAGACACCAGGGGGAGTGTAACACACGAAGTCAGAGACCACAGAGGGAGTGTAATACACAAAGTCAGGGGCACCAGGCAGAATGTGACACAGGAAGTCAGAAAAGGAACTGGGATTGCTATATACAAAGTCACACATGCCATGTGGAGTGTGACACAGGAAGTCACAGATGCCAGGGGGAGTGTAAAACACAAAGTCAGAGATGCCAGAGGGATTGTGACACACAAAGTCAGAGAGGCCACTGTGAGTGTTACCCTTGAACTCAGAGATGCCAGGGGGAGTGTTATGCAGGAAGTCAGAAACTCCATGGGTAGTGTGAAACACGAAGTCAGAGATGACAGGTCGAGTGTGATACTTGAAGTCAGAGACACCAAGGGAAATGTTACACACAAAGTCAGAGACACCAAGGCGAGTGTTACACACTAAGTCATAGAGGCCAGTGAGAGTGTTACACAGGAAGTTATAGAAAGCAGGGAGAGTGTGATGCATGAAGTCAGGGACACCATGGGGAGTGTGACATACAAAGTCAGTGACTCTACAGGGAGTGTTACACATGAAATCAGAGATGACAGGGAGAATGTTAAACATGAAGTCAGAGACATCACAGAGGAGAGTGAGTGTGTGATGCACGAAGTCAGAAATGCCACTGGAAGTGTGACACACAAAGTCAGAGACTGCAGGGTGATTGTACACAAGAAGCCAGAGTTGCCACATGGATTGTTACACACAAAGTCAAAGACACCAGGAGGAATGTGACACACTCAGTCAAGACAGCTGCGGGAGAGTGACAAATGTAGTCAGAGATGACAGAGGGAATGTGCCACTTGCTGTAGGAATGGCAGGGGTATTGTTATGCATGATGACACAGACAATATCGGGAGTGTGACACACAAAGTCAGAGATGACATTTGGATTGTGACACATGAAGTCAGAGGCGCCACAGGGAGTGTTACACAAGAAGTCAGAAACGCACAAAGTCAGAGACGACAGGGGGTGTGCTATGCACGATGGCAGAGATGACATCGGGAATGTGACACTCAAAGTCAGAGACACCATGGGGAGTGTGAGGCATTTAGTCAGAGATGACAGGTGGAATGAGACCCACGAATTCAGAGACACTAGGGGGAGTGTTATGCATGAAGTCAGATATGAAAGGGCTAGTGTTATGAACAACCTCACAGACTACAAGTGGAGTGTTACACTTGAAGTCAGAGACACTAGGGTGAGTGTTACACACAATGTCAGAGATGCCTTGAGGCAGTGTTGCACATGAAGGTGGAAACATCACATGGTGTGTTACACATGATGTCAGAGACATCAGGGGAGTGTTACACACCCAGTAAGAGATGCCACGTTTGGTGTTACAAAGGAAGTCAGAGACACCAGGGGGCATGTTAGAAATGAAATCAGAGATGCCATGGTTAGTGTTACACATGCAGTCTGAGATGCCAGGCAGCTTGTGACATACGAAGGCAGAGATGAAAAGTGGAATGTCACACATGAAGTCCATGATGCCAAAGGGAGTTTTACACACAAAGTCAGAGACACCACAGAGGAGAGTTACTCAGGATTTCAAAGACAATAGGAAGAGCATTACACATGTAGTCAGAGAGACCAGGGGGACTGCTGTGCGTGAATTCAGAGATGCCATGGGGAGTGTTTGGCATGAAGTCAGAGACACCGTGTGGAGTGATACATATGAGGTCTAAGATGCAACAGGAGAGTGTTACACATGAAGTCAAAGACACTAGGGGTAGTGTTATACACAAAATCAGTGAGGCCAGAGGAGTGTTATGCACAAATTCAGAGAAAATAGGGGGAGTGTTACACATGAACTCAGTGATGCCATGGGGAGTGTGACACACAATTTCAGAGATGACATGTGGAGTGTGACACACAAAGTCAGAGACGCCAAGAGGAGTATGACACACGAAGTCAGAGATAACATGGTGAGTGTTACTAATAAATTTATAGATGCCGTGGGAGATCATTAGTCACAAAGTCAAAGACATCAGGGATACTGTTACACACAAAGTCACAGAGACTAGTGGGAGTGTTACACACAAAGTTAGAGACCACAGTGGCTTTTATGCACAATGTCAGAGACACCAGTGGGAGTATTATACACGTCAGTGACACCAGGATGAATGTTAAGCTCAAAGACAGAGACAACAGAGTGAGCGATACTCTTGAAGTCAGAGACAACAGGGTGAGAGTTATGCACGAAGTGAGAGACACCAGGAAGATTGTCACCCACGAAGTCACAGATGCCAGGGGAAGTGTTACACACGAAGTCTAAGAATCTTTGGAGAGAATGACACACCAAGTCAGAGACGACAGGGGATGTCTTATGCATGAAGTTCAACACCAGAGGGAGAGTGACACACAATGTCACTGACACCACAGGGATTGTGACACAGGAAGTCAGAGACGACAGGTGGACTATGACACTAACTAAGAGATGCAACAGGGAGTGTTATACACAAAGTCAGAGATGCCATGGGGTGTGTGACTCATGAAGTCAAAGATGCCATGGGGGATTGTTAACGCGTGATGTCAAAGACACCAGATGGAGTGTTACACACCAAGTCACAGAGATCAAGGGGAGTGTTAAGTGCTAAGTCAAACACACTAGGCAGAATGTTACGCACAATGTCACAGACACCAGGAGGAGGGTTATGCATGAACTCAGAGATGACAGGCGGAGTGTTACACACAACGTCAGAGACACAGAATGGAATGTGACACACGAAGTCAGAGACACCAGGGAAAGTGTGACGCACGAAGTTGGAGATGCTAGGGGAAGTGTTACCCAACAAGTCAGAGATGACAAGTGAAGTGTGAAACACACAATCAGAGATTCCACAGGGGAATGGTATTCATGAAGTCAAAGACACCAGGGGGATTGTTACACACGAAGTCAGAGACACCAGGGGTAGTCTAAGACACAAAATCCATGACACCATGGGGAGTGTGACATACAAAGTCAGAGATGACAGGTGGAATGTGGCACACTAAATCAGAGATGCCATGGGGAGTGTAACATAAGAAGTCAGAGACAACAGTGTGAGTGTTACGATTCACAGACAGCAAGGGAGAGTGTTATGAACCAAGTCAAAGACAACAAGTGGAATGTTACACCTGAAGACAGAGACGACAGGTAGAGTGTTGCCCACGATATCATAGACACAAGGGAGAGTGCTATGCAGAAGCCAGTGATGCCACAGAGAGTGTAACACACGAAGTCAGAGATGCCAGGGTGAATGTTACTCAGGAACTCTGAGATGCCAGGGAGAATGTGACACATGAAGTCAGAGACACTAGTGGGAGTGTGACACAAGAAGTTAAAGATGTCAGGTAGATTGTGACACACTAAATCAGATTTGCCACAGTGAGCATTACACACAAAGT
Organism: Equus caballus; assembly: GCF_041296265.1. Classification (NCBI taxonomy): domain Eukaryota; kingdom Metazoa; phylum Chordata; class Mammalia; order Perissodactyla; family Equidae; genus Equus; species Equus caballus. Next base: position 8,333,245 of record NC_091713.1, read on the forward strand.
CAGAGTCACCAGGGGAGAGTGACACGCGATGTCAGAGACACCATGCAGAATGTTATGCATGAGCTCATATATGAAAGGTTGAGTGTTACACGTGAAGGCAGGTATTCCAGGGGGTGTGAGACACAAGAAGTCAGAAACACCAGGAGTAGAGTTACACAGGAAGTGAGAGACAACAGGGAGTGTGTGACACATGAAGTCAGAGATGCCACATGGAGCGTTATGCACAAAGTCAAAGACACTAGGTTGTGTGTTACACAGGAAATGCAAGGCCCAGGGCGTTGTGACACATGATGTCAGAGACAACAGGGTTAGTGTTACACACAAAGTCAGAGACAACATGGGGAGTGTGATACGTGTATTCAGAGACGTCATGTAGGAGAGTTACACACAAAGTCAGAGACGCCACCTTGAGTGTTACACCGGAAGTCAGAGATGGCATGGGGGGTGTTACACACAAAGTCAGAGACGCCACCTTGAGTGTTACACCTGAAGTCAGAGATGGCATGGGGGGTGTTACACACAAAGTCAGAGAGGCCAGGTGGAATGTTACACATGAAATCAGAGACACCAAGGGGAATGTTACACGTGGAACCAGAAATACCAGGGGAGTGTTACACAAGAAGTCAGAGGGAGCACGTGAAGTGTTACACACATCAGAGACTCCAGGGGGACTGTGACATACGAAGTCAGTGACACATGGGGGAGTGTTACACATGAAGTCAGAGATGCCATGGGGGAGAGTTACACATGAAGTAAGAGACGGCAGGGGAAGTGTAATGCATGAAGTCACAGACACCAGGGGGTGTGATTCACAGGAAGTCAGAGACAGTACGTAGAGTGTTACACACAAAGTCCGAGATGCCAGGGGATGTCTGACACATGAAATCAGAGACCCTGGGGGAGTGTTGCACACAAAGTTACATATGCCAGGTGGAGTGTGACACATGGTGTCCGAGATGACAGGAGGAGTGTTATGCATGAATTCAGAGATGAAAGGGGGAGTGTGAAACATGAAGTCACAGATGCCATGGGGAGTGTGATATAAGAAGACAGAGACACCAGGAGGATGGTTTACACAAGAAGTCAGAGGTGACAGGGGGAGTGTGATACACAAATACAGAGATGCCACATAGAAGAATTACACACAAATTGAAAGACACCATGTTGTTTGCTACATTTGATGTCAGAAATGGCAGGGGGAGTGTTACACATGATGTCAGTGATGCCACATGGAGTGTTACACAGGGTGTCAGAGACGACAGGAGGAGTGTTACACATGAAGTGATAGATGGCAAGCCCAGTGTTACACACGAAGTCAGAGATACCAGGGGGAGTGTTACACACAGAGTCATAAATGCCACGTAGTGTGTTACACATGAAATCCGTGATGCCAGAGGAAGTGTTACACACAAAGTTATAGATGGTACAGGGAGTGTGATGCACAAACTCCAATACACCTAAGGGTGTCTGACACACGAAATCAGAGGCTGCACTGTGAGTGTTATACCAAAAGTCTGAGACACCAGGGGGCAGTGTTACATTCAAAGGCAGAAAGTCCATGTGGAATGTTACACATGAAGTCACAGACACAAGGGGCTTTGTGCCAGATGAAGTCCGAGATGCCAGTGGGATAGTTAGACGCCACATCAAATGTGACACACAAAGTCAGAGACGACGTGGGTAGTATTATGCGTGAATTCAGAGTTGATAGGGAGAGTGTGAAACACAAAGTCACAGATGCCACGAAGTCAGAGACCACAGGTGAAGTGTGAAGCACAAAGTCAGAAATGCCATGAGTATTATAACTCAAGAATTCAGAGTCGCCAGGGTGAGTTTTACACAAGTCCAAGACCCAATGGGGGAGAGTTACACTCGAAGGCAGAAATGCCAGGTGGAGTGTTTCACATGAAGTCAGACACCCCACGTGGAGTGTTACACACAAAGTCAGAGGTGCCGGGGTAGTGTGAAACAGGAAGTCACAGATGCCATGGGGAGCATCACACACAAAGTCAGAGACGTCAGGAAGAGTGTCCCTCACGAAGTCAGAGATGCCAGGTGGAGTTTTACAAATGTAGCCAGAGATACCTGGGGGACTGTTACAAATGAACTCAGAGACACATGGGGGATTGTTACACACGAATTCTGAGATGCCAGGGGGTGTGTGACACATGATCTCAGAAACACAAGGGGTAGTGTTACACAGGATGTCAGAGACGCCAAGGGGAGTGTTATGCATTAAGTCAGAAAGACAGGGATAGTGTTATGCAGGAAGTTAGAGCTGCTACAGGGAGCGTGACACATGAAGTCAGAGATGAGAGATTGTATGTGACTCTGGAAGTCAGAAATGCCATGGGGAATGTTACATACAAATTGAGAGACAGCAGGGGGAGTGTGATGCATGTACTCAGAGATACAAGAGGGAGAGTGACACACGAAGTCTGAGATGTCACAGGGTGTATTACACACGAAGTCACACATGCCAGTGGAGTGTGATACACTAAGTCAGGGAGGCCAGGCAGAGTGGCACACGAAGTCAGAGAAAGCCACAGGGAGTTTTGCACATGAAATAAGAGACACGAGGGGCCGGCTTTGTGGCCTAGTGGTTAAGTTCGTGTGCTCGGCTGCAGCGGCCCAGGGTTCAGATCCTGGGCGTGGACATGGCACGGCTCGTCAGGCCACGTTGAGGCGGCGTCCCACATCCCACAACTAGAAGGACCTGCAACTAAGATATACAACTATGTACAGGGGGGTTTGGGGAGATAAAGCAGAAAAAAAAAAAGAGAGACAAGGGGGAGTGTGAAACACAAAGTCGAAGATGCCAGGGGGAGTGTGACACACCAAGTCAGACGCCAGGTGGAGTCTGTCACACAAAGTCAGAGACAATAGGTGGAGTTTTAAACATGTCAGAGATGCCAGGGGAGTGTTACACATGAAATCAGAGACATGAGTGGGATTGTTAGACGTGAAGTCTGAGATGCCAGGGTGTGTGTGACACGAAGTCAGAAACACCAGGGATAGTGTTATACAGGAAATCAGAGACAACAGAGAGTGTGTGACACACAAAGTAAGAGATGCCAACGGGGAGTGTTATGTGCAAAGTGAAAGCGAGCAGGGTGAATGTTACAGAGTAATTCACAGATGCCATGTGGAGAGTTACACACAAAGTCAGAGACACAAGGGGGAGTGTTACATGCTGTGTCAGAGATGCCACATGGAGTGTTACACATGAAGTCCAAGATGCCAGGGGGAGTGTGACACATGGAGTCAGAGATGCCAGGTTGAGTGTGACACACGATGTCAGAGATGACAGGGGGATTGTTACACACCAAATCAGAGATGACTGGGGGAGCGTGAAACACGAAGTCACAGATACCATTAGGAGTGTGACATACGAATTCAGACCACACTTCAAGTGTGAAACATGAACACAAAGACGCCATGGAGAGTGTGACACAAGACAGAGATGACAGATGGAGTGTTACAACGAAGTCAAGATGATGGGGCAGTGTGATACATGAATTCAGAGTGCCGCACAGGAGAGTTACACACGAAGTCAGAGACTCCAAGGGAAGAGTTTGCATTTTAAAGTATGAAGTGCATGAAACCCAGTAAAAACTCTTGGGTGAATCCTCAGCATTGTAGGTTGAGATGGTGGCATCCTCATTTTTGTTTGAAGAACAGTGAACGAATTCTGGATTATGTATAGAATTACCATGAACCCTGGTAAATAAAGTGAATCTTTCAGATGACCTCTTATCTTCACATTGATGTTCTTTCCTAAATAACATGAATAACCACTTAAAATTGTGCTGTTGTTGTTTTAATTCATGGAGAAAATGAGCCTCTGGAGGATTTTAATCTACCTTCAGAGCAAATGTTTGAAAAATAGTGAAAATTCCCAGCTATCACATGAGCTTTTCAAGTTTGGCTGAACTGGTCCTGCCCCCTCTGTGGAGTTGGTAAGTGCAGGAGTTTCCAGTCTGTCTTCAGACACCACTCCTTATTGTAATATTTTTTGTTTACAGCTCTTATGTTTAGTTCACAATCTTTGTAAGACCATTACTTTTTACCAAATTCAAATAAAATTTTCAAGTAAAATTATATAAAGGACATTTTTTTATTATCAATGATTTTCTTAAATTTCCTTATTTTCTTTATGTAAATAAATGCCTTTAAATCTGTTTCTGCAGGTTTTGATTACTCCAGATGACTCCGAGTCTCAAATCCTTGCTCTCCATCCGTTGCTCACTATTGGCCATCACATTAGTCAGAGCTCCTCTGTCTCCCTCTCCCTTTCTGTTTTTCTGGTAACTGGGTTACTTTGTGTTTATTGACTCTCTTCTTGAAGATTCTGACCTTTACACAATTTTTACTGTTGATTAAAAATACATCCATCCTGGGTTTGGAATTTTCTGGATAAATTTGGAGTTCACCTCCATATCGAGTTGCCCTTGAATTCATTTTTTTGATTCATTTGCTCCACTTTTCTTTGCCACTTGCCAAGCTGTCCCTCATTTCCTTCACCAACTCTGCCAACTCTGCCTTTTACCTGAACTCATTCTTTTCTTAGGAATGTTGTTATATTTCTGTCCACCTCGCCCTCTCGTGCGATCTCCAACCGTTGTTTTCAAACAGCGCCTTGTCTTACCTAACAGCCTGCTCCAAGCCCCTCGAGCACTGACTGTGCAGGGCTCACTGGACCCGCATCCCCTGGAGGCCGAGGCTGCTGTGGCATTAAACACAAACCAGCTCAGGTCCTGGGGTCAGGGGCTCAGCTGAGCTGAGAGGGCCGACCCCTGGCTCTGAGGCTCTGCCTTCAGGACCAGGTGCTCCACTCATCGACCCCCTTGCAGGGCCTACTCTTAGTGCTGTGTACACACGTGCTGCTGTATACACAGCTATTACTGTTACAGGGAAGGGCCTGCCTAAAAGCCATTTCCACGTTCTTGCTGACAGCCAGCTCAAATAGTGCCTTGTTGCACTGGTTACAGCAAGTGCCTTTCATATATAATCCAGTACAGCAAAGGCTTTCTTTGGTCCCTGGGCATGTTAACACACAACGGTAGTGCTGGGGTGTGTGCGAGGAGTCTAAGTCAAAGAAGGATGAGGAGTGTGAATCTGCTCACGGTTCTTTTGTTCTTCCACCAGGTACACTTCCCTTCAGAGATGCTCACCTCTCCCATTATAATATGTCAACAATTAGTGCCAGAGAAAACCGATCCTCAACACACCACAACTGGTCTCAGGTGATCTAGGAGGAGGCGCATGGAGCTGGGGGCACAAGATCTGACACTCACTTGCCAATTCACTACGGAGAGAGAGCAGAGTTTCTGCGTCTAGTTTTACAGATCGGAAGTTCATTTCCAGCACCATGTCCATTACGATAGAATGATACCTCTACAAAAAAAAACTAAGAACTTTCAGGTGCTCATATTGTGGAACTTCTCTGTATTGTTACGTTCTTCCTGTTTCTTCTTTTGTTTTCACTGAAGCATATTGTACCTACTCAGGGCCTCATTCTATCCCTCTCCCCTTCCCCCCCTTAATCTCCTCGCTCCCCCGCTCCAACTCCCTGCCTGCCTGTTCCATGGCTCCCGTGGAAGTGGGGCTACTATTGGGCTTCCTATGGGACACCTGTGGTCAGGGCTGACATGTGTAAAAGGGGAAAGTGGGGCTTAAATCCAGCCGCCACTCTGCCAGCCAAGCTGAGGTACCTCCGGCTTGGCTCCATCTATCCACTGAGGCATCATTTTTTCAATTGCACAAAGGTACAGTCTGAGCTCATGTTGTACCAGCTGTTCCTGCTCCCTTCCCTGGGGGCTGAAGCAGTGTGTGGCAGCCAAACCTGAAGGCTAGAATTTGAAGTCAACCCCTACTCTCTGGGTTTCTTGTTTACTTTCTCCTGGCAGGTCATAGATTTACCATTCTTAGAAAAGATCCCATGGACTTCTTGGAAAAAGAAGGACTCCTACTAGTATAAATTGATGGAGTGAATTTTTAGGAATCGAGCTTGTATGAGTTTTTGTGTGAATGCCCATCAGGTGCAATATGAAAAGAGAATATCAAGAAGGAGCCAAATGGATATTTTGTCTCCTCAGATTTCAAGGGCTCCAGGAAACAGTTTCAAGTGTTTGCTGCATGAAGAATTAAATCCTTGGTTGCTTATGAAAGACAGCAAAAGCACTGAAGGAAAAGTGGCCATAATTCAATATCTACACTATTATCCTTTTTCTTTAAAAAGATCCTCAGGGCCAGCCTGGTAGCATAGTGGTTAAGTTTGCACACTCTGCTTTGGTGGCCTGGGGTTCACTGGTTCAGATCCTGGGCATGGACCTAAATACCGCTCACCAAGCCACACTGTGGTGGCATCCCATATGGAAGAACTACAAGGATTTACAACTAGGACATACAACTATGTACTGGGGTTTAGGGCAGGAAAAAAAATGTGGACAATGGACAATGGATGTTAGCTCAGGGCCAATCTTCCTCACAAAAAATAAAAAGCAAGCATATTTTTAAAAGAATAAATAAATAAATAAATAAATCTTAAGACACTTTAAATAGATAACCCTAACATCCAATACCCAACCCCAGCAACGTCTACTATTGTTCTATTTTGGGATGTGCAGACCATAACAGAAATGGTGTTCACGGCTTAGCCCATGCCATTCTAAGTCGATGATTGATACTAAAGAAAATGGTCAGTGTTTGCAGGCCCCTTTCCATCTCTTGCTGCAGGGAATGTGTAAAATAGGGAATTTTCCAATTAAACAAGTCCTTTGTCTGACTGATGGCCAGTTAGGGTGTTGGCAGTCAGCTCACAACTGGGAATCATTTGCAGAGCTTCAAATTCCTGCCTTGGTGTGGATGTTTGAAGGCAAAGCAATTTGAGTGAACCTGAAGGATCCTAGTGATTCTCCTCAAATATTCTCAGTGTTATGCATATTAGTTCTTTTTTTAAATTTTTTATTGAGGTCACATTGTTTTATACCATTATATAAATTTCAGGTGTACATCATTGTATTTTGACTTCTGTGTAGACTACATTGTGTTCACCACCAAAAGTCTAGTTGCCATCCTTCACCATACACATGTGCCCATTTTTCTAGTTCTTATTGTATGTTTTGAATGCCTTCTTTAACCTATGTTGGGGGGAGGGGAAGAAGAGTATTGGATACAGCAGAGAGTAAGAAGGAGAAGTCTGTAGTTGAATCCACAGCCTGCCACTGACATTCTGACGTTAGGCAAGTAACAACCTCTCTAAGCATTGGTTTCTTCTGTTAAATGGAGATCCTCACATCTACTTCACAGGATTATGGTGAGGATGAACTGAAAATGTGATTGTACTTTGTAAACCTAATTTAAATCCTAGAGATGATGTTAAGATGGCACTTGCTATGAAAAGGATGGAATTCTACCCTCAATGGGAAATCCAGTGAATTCTCTATTCCAATGCTCTCTTTTGAGTGGACAAATTTTGTCATGCCTACCTTTATAGAGTGTTTACATGGCACTTTGTAATCTGGCCTAATACTACCTAGGACCCCTGCAGCAATTGTCAGGATGGGGCATCAGGCCTCAGAGAGCAAAACTGCCTACACAGGAGCCAAAGACCACAGTTCGCCCTTAAAGCCTCCCCTGGAGGGAGCCAGGTGCCATTGGTGATGGAAAACATCAGTGACCCACACAGAGAGAAACTGCCCTCTCCACTGGGGCTCCAGTTAGCTGACTACACCCTTCTAAATCTCTTAGGGTTTCATTTTATAGTTTTATGGCCGTCAAAAAACTCAAACAGTGAGAAAGAAAACAAAGGGAAGAAAAGAAGGAAGGGAGGAGCAATTAAGAATTCTGTTGCCATATAGCTTGATGGTAACTCAAGTACAGAGAGCTGAATTCTGCCATCACAGTTACAGTAAAAATTAACCAAAACAGTAAATAAAGTAGAAGTAAAAGGAGGAAATAGTCTCTTTCTTTGTTAATACCTTCATGATTTGAATTCGGGGATGAGGAGGGAGGATGAGGTGGCATGGAGTCGATTCAGAAAGAGCAAAGGAGTGATCTGTGTACTGAAGGAAAGGATGGATGGGGAGAGGATCAAATTTTCTCTGCTATGTATATTTTTAATTTGTTTCCCAGTCTACGCTTCTACCACCCTATTGCAATGCTTCTATAACTTGCTTCCTTTCTTCAGTAATCACTCATTTAAAAATAATAACCTATAGTTACTGAGGGGTCCCATCTGCCACACACTAATCCAAGTTCTTTACATGAACTTAAACTTCAAAACCCCCCATGAGTTGGCTCTCTTATGATCCCATTGTTTAGAGGTGGAAACTGAAGCACAGCTTGGTGAAGTAACTTGGTCGAGGGCAGACAGCTAGTAGGAGAAGAGTAGATACTTGAGCCAGGCTATCTGATTCCAGAGCCCATGAACCAGACTGTAAGCTCCCTAAGATGAGGGACATTTGTCTCTTTGTCCTTCGCTGAAGCCCTAGTGCCTAAAAGAGCACTTAAGGAACACTTGTTGAATGAATAAATGAATGCTCTTAGCCGCTATGCTCTCCGGCCTCCAAACTCAAGATGGGTTGTGATGGGCAGGCAATCATGAAGTCTGAACGTGAGGGTGACAAATGAGACCAAAGTAGAGAATGGACACAGAGCTCACCACAGACGCTCAGGGGGGACACATTTTGACCAACTGCTCTTTATTGTTCTAATTTTGTTAGTTACTAAAATATTGCTTCCCATCTCACTCAGAGTAAAAGCTAAAGGTTTTTCAGGGACTTACAAGGCTCTCTCTACAATCTGCTCTCCCCCGTCCTCGACAGCTCTCTCTCTCTTGCTTATTCTGCTCTAGCCACCGAGGTCCTTGCTGTTCCTCAAAACGTGCCAAGACCGTTCCCTCCTCACAGGCTTTGCTCTTTCTATTCCTCTGCTCTTTCCCCAGATATCTACTTGGCTCAGCCCTCCCCTGCTTAAAATCTTTGCTCAAATGCCACTTATTGGCAAGGCCTCCCCTCACCTCCCTATTTAATAGCACAACGATTCTGTCTCCACATCCCTCCTCCCGTGTTATACCTACTGTCTTATGAATACTTGCTGATGAATGAATGAATGACTCAGTCTCAGACTCAAAGGGAGACAGACAGCTGAGTCTCCAGATTGTCCTCCGCTGGAGTTCTCTGAGAAGTTCGCCTCCTTTGCCCCTCAGTTCAAACTACCTGCTCAGGAATTAAATTATTCTTTTACTTTAGGATATTTTGGGGAGATTGCATCACAACATACCATGGAAAAAGGCATCATTGGGAAATTGAAATTCTTATTGAAGTGTAAGTACTTAGCTGCCTTTTCAAGAGAAGAGTTTGTAAGAGATGGGACAAGTGGCTCTGCCTGAGACAATAAACCAAAGAAAGAGTTAAAACAGAGAAGAGAGTTATGAGTTACAGGACTAGCACAGATGAAGTAGGGCTCTCCATCTTTTTTCCTGTCTTGCCGAAGACCTGTCTTTTCCTCCCTTGAATAAAACTTTTTGCTTTCTGTCCTCTGCTTTGATTTATTATTTCAATCCTATAGCTGTCTTAGTGAAGTATGTACAGCATTTGGGAATAAAATCATGTGGAAGACAGTATAGAAACTAAAGCTGTATTATATTATGCGGTGGTGGGGAGAGGTTCAGTGTGCTGATGAATCAGAATGTTGATGAAAACGCAAGTCTGTCCATGGCATTGTCTTTTGACTGAATAAGAAATTGGCTCCTCATTGAAGGTATAGGAAGAAGGAATTTAAGGAATACTGTTTTAGTAATTTGATGAGAAATACGTATAACTGAAGCATAAAGAGACCTAGTTGGAGTCTCTGCTTTTTATACTGAGAGATGTTCCTGATGGTGAGATTTTTATCTTCTTGCTTCTAAAATGGAAATAATGAATTTTTTCTTTCTTCTATCTGATTACTAAGGAGTAGATTTCATGAGCACAGGAACTGTGTCTAATCCCTCCTCTGTACTTAGCATCAAGCCTGGGACATAGCTTAATAAATGCTTGTTGAAAGAATGAACCAACTATGCTTGAAAACTTAGGTCTGCCTTCCTTTTCAAAAGAATAAAAGACTTCAAAGAAACTTTGAGATTGCACTTGAAAATAACAAAATTAATTGTGTAGCCTTGATATGGGCCCTGATATCAGTTCCCCTACATTAACCCCAGAATATATGGAGTTAAAACCAAAAGCACCCATTCCCTTTCCCTGCTTCTTTAGCTACATCACATGTAAACATCGGTTTCTTTAACCTTTGTATCCCTGAGCTTCACATATGCACAAAACTAATGTTGAGACAAGAGCACTGACCTCCTCCTCACACAAGGCACATAGAAGTTACAAATCATTAAAACCCAGGAGGCCTCATACTGAAGTCTTGGCTAATAACGAATGGGTCCTTGAAGTTTATTGCAGGAAAACTGATGTGCAGAGAATATCAAGAAACTAAAGTTTCCCAGAACCCCACTCCTCAGCTTTTTGGTGCCAGAATCCACCATTCTTCACAGAGGCAGACAGCTAAGGACATTCACGTGTAGATTCTCTCATCTTGTCACCTCTCTCCCTGCATGTAGTCACATTCCTCACATCCTTTGAAACCCCTTCCCTCCTGTCTTTCAGGGAGATGGATCTGAGTGCTTTTTCTCATCTCCTGGCTGATGTCACATGAAATATACCTCTTTCCTTGCCACAAGCCCAGAGTTCCAGTTTTTGGACCCCTCCAGTGCAGTGGGTAAACCTGTGTTTGCATTTGGTGACAGCCTCAGAGTTACTATCATTCCAAGTTCTAGTGTTAATGATGGACATAATTCTGATGGATAAAAATTAAGTGGAATATTTTTCATTACTGATTTCAACAGTTAGATTCTACAGTACACTATTTCTGATAATCTTTTTATTTAGCTTATGCAAAAATTATTTTAGCACACACTGTAATTAGATGCTTTTCCTGGCACCTGGTGTGTGTGTTTATGAAGTACATTGAAATTCAGGAAACAGAATTTCATGAGCCTGAAATAATGGCATTTTCTTGGCATCCTCCAAAACCAAAGCCTTGAGAGCCCACAGTTTGTCCTTTTAAACCCTAGCAATGGGAAGAAAGGGCCTTGGCAGTGACAGAGAAAGAGACATTCTCTCAGGGCCCTGGAGTGGAAAAGGATGTAATCAGCACCGGGCCAGCCATGGTGAATGAAAAACTGAACAAATATAAACTGTCACTCACAATTTATTTCCAGTCTTTTTAGGTGCTTCAGAAAATAAAAGTTCACTTTTCTCAAACAAATTTTCATTTATGGTCATATCTGTCCTTTTGGTGCTCGATCTAAAGTGACAAGGTGGTATTTGTGGGGAAAGCAGAATATTTCTGAACCTGGCTATCCAGAATTTTAGAGGCACTTTCTAGGGATGAAAAATATACTAAGCAGTCTTAAGTTCTTACACATGCTCTCACCACCTACAGGTGTTTAAAAATCAAAATAAGTCCTTGTTTACACGCTTCAGGAGCTCCAAGTATCAGGTTAAAATTGAGGTAGTGAAAGAGAGCCAAAGATGGCCAACCAGTGTCATAAAGCCTGACCTGGCTGGAGTGCAGCCTGCTGCAGGAATCTCCTTTCTCCCCTGACCTCTGCAGCCCCTTCATACACCCCTGGCTCCAGGTCCCTCAGGAATTCGAGAGATGCATGTAGCTGGTTGCAGCGGGTACTGTTGGCCCCCTGGTCCCCGTGACCTTTCACTCATCATCCTCTGAACAAAACCTTATGGCCCAAGGTCCAGTGCTTGTGACTCTGCCCGAGGGTCCTCTCTGGCTGCACTCAAGCATGGGACAAGCCAGAGTTCCAGAGAGGTGATCCTCTTGAGAGTAGCTCCAAAATAAGGTAGACAGGAGTTGATGGATAAATGTCCCAGCTCCATTGCCCCTTGGTTGTGGTAACTCTGAGGCATGGTCCACCCTTTCTCCCAGATTTCCTAGGTAGGACTGAGCCTCAGTTTCCCACATCAGCAGCCTGCCTGATACCATGCCCTCTGGTGTCTTCCTTCCCTCCTTGTCTCACTTTCCTTCCCCTACCACTGTTCCCTGGGACCACCTCCCAATTAAGCCTACTTGCACTTTCATTCTTGTTCAAGGATGTTTCTGAGGAAATCCAACATAAGATATTGCCAGTATATCCTCTTTCATTCATTCGTTCATCCATCCATTCATTCATTCATTCATCAATCCCATACTATATGCAAAATATTATATTAGACACTGAAGATAGCAAAAGGGTGGCCACTGCCATCAGAGAGTTCCCAGTCCAGAGGGGTAGCCAGTTCCATTATTGAACAGTTATAAACAACGTGGAAGTTCAGGACAGAGAAGTTCATGAGAACTCCCAGTATCACTCTCTCCGAGTCTGCAGTTGTTTGGAAGTTAAAGGTGACTCCACAGCACCTATTATTATCAGAAATTATCTATTCATTTGCTTGATGGTTTATTTCTTGCCTCCCCTTTTAGAATGTAAGATTCACAGAAAGAGGCACTAGTCTGTCTTGTTCCATCGTTACATCTTCAACTCTTAGAATGGGGCTGGTGCATAGTAAATAATTGGTGAGCACATCTCAGAAGTGTTAGGAGTACGCCATGGAGAGTTTCAGTCAGTCTCCTTCTGTCTCTCCGGGAGAGCTCGTCTGTGTACACTGCAGTGCAGCTAAGTTCACTGTGGAAGTAGTGTCTCCAGCACACCGTGAGAGACCCTGCTCAGGGCAGGAGAGAAAGAGTTTATGCTCCCCACTCTGTCCTCCTTCCCCATGTCCTGAGAGTGAGGGCTTCTTTCTCACCACCACCCCTTAGGAACTAGTCACTTTGTCCAACTGCATGTCTGAGGTGAGCACTTTCCTTTAATATAATGGAGGGTAATCTGCTTTACTCTGAGTCTATTGATTTAAATGTTAATCACATCTAAAGAATACTTCACAGCAACATCTAGGCTGGCGTTTGACCAGACAACTGGGCACCATAGCCTAGTCATGTTGACCCTCACACCTAGAATCAGCACTAAGTGTAACTTGAAAACACTTTCCATTCCATGCAATTCATCAAGCACCATTGAGACCAGCTGAGGTTGCTCCTGGTGCTTGTTTCTTTGCATTCAGGCTGTGAAAGCATGTACCTGCTGGTCCTCAGGTGGTGCACATCCATTCCCTCCCTCTGCTGACCTCCAGTCTTTATCCTTTGCTCCTCAGTGTCCCTTCCTGTTGACAAGTTTAACCTAATCCTCATGTCTTTTGGATAAATTGGATAATCCCACATCATTTATTACGTAAGATGCTGAGCATTTCCTTTTAGCTCTAACACTAAAGATAGAGAAAATAAAAATAGATATCATTAATCTTTAAGCTTCTCATGTGGTGCTGATTGCCAACCACAGCCTTAAAGACCTGTGGTGGATTTACTGCTTTGCATGTTCTTTATTTCCTATAAAGCTGGGCGCATGAGGAAGACTGATTTAAGAGCCTAGATCCTGCTTATTTGTGGGTGAGGGAAGCAAAGTGTTGTTCAAGCTGCAGTAAACTTAAACATCAATAGTATTTCTTTACACATTCAGGAAAAATATTCTAACTTACATCTATTGCTACAGGAGCTCATAAATTAAAAATAACAAGACTATTTCCTGTACACCTGGAACTTTAAAATTACAATCTGTTGATTCTGAGATTGCCCTTTCCCAATAGAGGCATTGAGAGTGATGACTCAAACAGGATCTCCCATCATAGTTTTGAAATTCAAGCAATGATTCACCCATGTCTTTTGACCTATCCTTAAAAAAATATGCCAGGATAGAAAATTATTTCCCTGAAGATAGAATCTAAGAATTTGGTCCCATTATCTTTGTCCTATAACCTTCCTCTCTTATTACTCACTTCTCTATCTCCCTCTCTGTCTTTGGTTTGGGCCCTGAGTGACTGGCTGGGGAGTCACCCAGACAAACCACAACAGAGCTTGATGGTGGGATCCTGCAGGCTCCCTTCTTGCCCAGCTTGATCCCATTCTCACTCAGTCAGCCCCTTATCAGTTCTTATCACAGCATCTGCAATAACATATTCACTGTGCAATTATTACCCATACTTAGACCAAGTGACCCTTGGCCCAGAAATAATCAAGGCATGTTTATTATTGCCAGGAAGGGAAATTAGGAATGTTTCCTAACTCATACAGGGCAGGGTCCAGGATAACTTGTTGATCCTCTTCAGTCACTCTGTCCTCCAGGTCTGGGGTCTCCCCATGGCCCCAGATGCTGCCCTCTGTCCCTTTGTTCCCTCCAAGGCTACCCACAAACTCCATACACCATTCTTGTCCCTCTCCAGAGTCCTCTCATGGCACATCATCCTCCTCAGGAGGTGAGGACAGCACCTCCAGACCACTCTCATGGGGAGCTAAGCCCTTCAAATGTCACCTTCAGTGCCACAAATCTTTTACCATCTGACTCAGAATAAATAATAATAATGACACCTACTGCTACTGCTCCCACTCCTGTCATGTTTGCAGTGTGTCAGGGTCTGTGTTTGAGCACTAGCACTGGGTGTTCTTACCTCCCTCTCACTGAGGAGAGCAAGATACAGGAAACCTGATTTTTGAGCTATTTAAATGGCACAGGCACTGACCACTCAGACTAATGGCTAACGGGTACAAATTAGCTGGAAATCAGACAGCTCTGCAGGACACCCTCCAAACCAGTAAAGGAGAAAGCAAGGCAGTGTGTAGGGCAGATTATTAATGCAGGAGTTCAGGAAGAAGAGGTTTCCATGGAGGAGAGAGGACATGGCAGGAGGAAGAGGGTGGAGGTGGGCTGTGCCCAGGGCAAGGAGCTCATCCCTGGACTGAAGAGTGCAGTGGTGACACACATTATAAGAAGCATAGGGATAAGTCATAGAAGGCCGTAAGTAACAGAGGAGTATAGACAGTGAGAATTCATGAACAACAAGAGATTGAAGGAGCCCCTGGAGGGGAAATGACTGGAGGCAGACATGCTCTGGGCTCCAGCCCCTGAGCTCCTGCCTCCCCCAGATACAAGAGTGAAGCCAACTGAGCAGAGGTAAGTTCCCATGGCACAGGAATATGGGGGCTTGCAGAAAAGTCTAGAAATTGGTGTTCTCTCATAGGGCCAAGACTAAGGTGAAAGAAGTGAGACATACCCCTGAGGTGAAAAATTTAAGAGAGTGCCAAAAAACTCAGCAATCAAGATAATTATATAATATTTTTAATAATGCAATATTTTAAAAATCAAAAATTAATGCAAAAATCTCTGATGAGCAAAACACCACATTTTAATACGTAAAACAACAATAGGATCCAACCCTGCACTTGCACAACATAACCTTACTGCCTTCACCCTAACCCTGCCCATGATAAAACACAGCTTCCGGACTTTTCTGCAAGCCTTCACACTTTCCTTGGCTGTGGGTGCAGCATCTTCAGGGCTTAACCAAGGAGGTGGTGGTTTCCATGTTCCCCAACTTCTTAAGGGACAAACAATGCCTTCTTATGCAGCTGGAGGACATGTTCAGGACAATTTCTCCGCCCCACAGCAGGGGAAGTAGCCAAGATGGCTAAGTAAGATATCCCCCAGTTGATGAAGGAACTAGCAGAGGTCCAAGTTCATATCACAGTTGAACCAAAGCTCCTTCAGAGGCTGAACCTCTTTACTGCAGACACACCCCTCCTGTATTCATGTCCTTTCCTGCTCTGCACACTCTCTGGTCACTCATCTCTACATCCACCCACACACCCACACACCCTTCCTTCCATCCAATCATCCATTTAGTCATTCAGCCAGCCCTAAAGCCATTTTCCCACCTCTCCAGCCCTCTATGCAGCCATCACTCCTTCTATACATTCAACCATATGTACATCTCCACAGAGTCATCCACCCAGCCACGTAACCAGCCCTCTACCTGCCATGCAGAATCAGCACGTGGGTGTGGAAGGAACTCCGTCACTCACCAGCAGGACTACTCAGCTTCTCCAAGCCTCAGCTTCTTTACCTGGAAAGTGGGTACCTGCATGCTCAAAGAACTGCACAGGGTTGACAGGAGCATTAAATAACAAATCCATGTAAACAGGGCTATTATGTTATGTTGTCCCTGTGGTTATTATCATTACTAAGAGATGCTAGAGGTGGAGAGCAGGGATGACTCTGGTGAGGGCCCAGCTCCTCTGCTAAGATGTTGACTCTGACATGTGACCTGGAAAACCAGTTAAACCTGTAGGCAATAATGTTCTGAGGGAAAGAAGGGGATGAAGCAGTAGATTTGGCCTAAAGGAAAAGGGTAAACGGAGGTGGGGTAGGCAACAGTCTCAGAACAGTGCGCAGGCGCTGATGTGGAATCCAGGAGCTGTGGTGGGTGGGTGCCTGAACCCTGCCGGTGCCTCAGGGACTTGAGGCTGGAGGTCAGGAGGGCAGTATGCCTCAGGGCTTAGCTTCACTCACCTGCCCCCATGGGCAGAGGACTCCTATTGTGGAGAGGAACCCTGGGCTCAGGTAGCCAGGCGTTCCAATTGTTGATGAAAATAATCCATAACCAATCTATAAATGAAAATTTGGGAGAGTTTATTCTGAGCTGAAATCTGAGGACCATGGCCCGGGGACTTTCTTCCCAAAGGAAGAAAGGGCACCAAAGAAGTGGGCTGCACAGAGTGGTTATATACCCCCAAACAGGATGTTCATATATGATTGAAATGTCCTTTTTACAATAGTTGTGAGACTGCTCTGTCGGCACAGCGATTGATGGAAACAGCAGGTAGGTCTGCTGTCTCGGTGGACATAGCAGGGGGCAGGTCTGTTGTCTTGAGCTGGGTGGTCACAGGTGAGCTGGGTGGTCAAAGGTGAGCACAGCAATCAGTTCCCAGCCTAAGGAAAGATGCTTATCCTTAAGGAAATGCCAATGTGGGGGGAAGTTGCACCTTTATCTTAAGGCCATTTGTTTTCACCATAGTAAACATTTTAAAGCAGATATGTAATGCGAGCTCAATGGGCACAGTCAGGCCCTTTTGGAAAAAACAAAGTCAGGCCGAATTAGGTTTACAGCAAATGGCTTCCTCATATACTCCAATATATCCTATTGCTTGCCATTTCTATTTGTCACAATCCTGGCTCTCTGACTCATTAGTTGTATGGCCTTAGGCAGGTTACTTATGTGCCTCAATCCTCTCATCTATATAATAGGGAGAAACAGAGAGAATTAAGAAAGTTTATTCATGTAAAGCACTTGGAGCTGAGCCTAACACGTTCCTAAGGGAGGGAATGACTCCCTAAGGGAGTTGGAGGGTAAGACCTGCTCTCCTCTCTCAGCCTCCCAGACTCCAGAAGTACAAAAATGTGCCAGCCTCCATGTGCACCAGAGCCTTAGACCACAGCCACCCTGTGTCACCAAAGGCACCCATCAGCCTGGGCATTTCACCCAGTGTGTTAGTGCCTATTGCTGTGTAACAAATTACCACAAACCTTGGGGCTTAAAATAACACAGATTTAGGCTCTCACAAGTTGAGGTCCGAAGCCCATGTGGACTCCTGGCTCCTCTGCCCCAGGCCTCACACGGCTGAAGGCCAGGACTCAGCCAGGCTGCCTTCCTTTCCGGAGGCTCTGGGGATGACTCTGCTGCCAAGCTTATGCAGGGTGTAGGCAGAATTCAGTTCCATGTGGTTGTGGGACTGATGACTGGGTTTCCTTGCTAGCTGTTGGCTGGGGTCATTCTCAGCTTCTAGAAGCCAACCATGTTCCTTGGCTTCTGGCCCCATTCAAGGCCAGCCATGGTGAGTAGAGTCCTTCTCATGGTTCAGAGCTCTCTACCTCCCTCTGCCTCAACTCTCTGACTCTCCCACCTTCTGCTGCTGCTTCAAAGGGCCCATGTGACCAGCTCAGCCCCTCAGATAATCCAGGATAATCCTTTAAAGTCAGCCGATTCAAAACCTGAATTCCATCCAGCAAGTCCCTTCCCAGCAGTGCCTAGATTGTGTTTGAATCACTAGGGACAGAATCTTTAGAATTCTGCCCACTACCCCTGGCCCAGCAAGGCCCTGTCACCAGCACCAGTCCTCGCCTCCCCTCTGTAGAAGCACAGAGAAGTCTGTCAATGGAACGAGTGGATGTTTGACTATGCTGCCGCATTACTTACAGAAGTGGGGGGAGTTTCAGAGAGAATCAGACTCTAGATAAAGTGCCTAATACATTTGCCAAAGTGATTTCCACATCTTTTCATTGAATTTTGTCATTCTCTAAGAAATGGGACAGAAAGTAGAGACTGGCAGGCACTTGGGTTCACATTATCTCTTTCCTGGAAGACAGAAGTCTGGACTTCTCAAAAGTAAGAATTAAAGGGAGTAAACATTGATCTTACTCCTCTAGGAGAAATCTGTGGGCAGGGCTCTATGAACACTATTTTTCTGTGTGTGTGTATGTACATGACCATGTGTGTGCGCATGCATATGTGTATGCACGTGTGTATATGTGTGTGCTTCACTAAGAAAACTGCACAGCAAAGCCTGCAGGTGCAGTTGGAGGGTCATATATCCATGAAGCAGGGCTGGTTTCTGGGCTCTGGGGCAGAGTGCTGCAAGCTGGCTTCAAGCACATGCATCGTCTTCCTATTTCGTGTCTAAAGCTCATCCTCCACTTTGAAAAGTTGCCCATGTTTATTTATACAATCTTCTTGCTCTGGAAAAATACTTCAAATATGGAGCCATGGATTTTTTGATGTTAATGCAGTTTATGGGTTAAATGCAGGCTTGTTCTCTGTTAGGTCAATAGAATCCTAAAAATAGATTTTTATGAAAACTGTCACCAAGGTCATGCTTTATACTCTCCTAAAATGACTTGCATTTAATCTTAAGATTCTAAACACATGGTTAATTTCTATATACTAGCAATGAGCAATCAAAAAATGAAATAAAAATGTCCTTTACAATGTATTAAAAAATATGAAATACTTAAGGATAAATCTAAGAAAAGATGTTAAAAACTTGTACATGGAAAAATATAAAACATTGCCAAGAAAAAATTTTTAAAAAATGGATATACATTGCTCATGGGTTAGAAGGCTGAATATTTTTAAATGATATTTTTTTTTAAAAGATTTTATTTTTTCCTTTTTCTCCCCAAAGCCCCCCAGTACATAGTTGTATATTCTTCGTTGTGGATCCTTCTAGTTGTGGCACGTGGGACGCTGCCTCAGCGTGGTCTGATGAGCAGTGCCATGTCCGCGCCCAGGATTCGAACTAACGAAACACTGGGCCGCCTGCAGCAGAGCGCGCAAACTTAACCACTCGGCCACGGGGCCAGCCCCTAAATGATATTTTAAATGATATTTCTCCCTCAAATTGATCTATAGGTTCCAGGTAACCTCAATCAAAATCCTGACAGGTTTTTTTGGGTAGAAATTGAAAAACTCATTCATAATTTATACTAAAATGCAAAGAATCTAAAACATCCATCACAACTTTCAAGAACAAAGTTGGAGGATTAACAGTGCTAGATTTCAAGACTATTATAAAGTTAATGTTCAAGACAGTGTGATATTTACATCACATATATAAACAGGCCAGACATACATAGAACACTGGTTTTCAAAAAAGTTTCAAAGGCAATTCAATGGAGAAAAGATAGCCGTTTGAACAAACGGTGTTGGAACCGTTAGACATCCATATGCAAAAACAGGGACTTCAATCCATGTCTCAAACTATATAAAAAAATGAACTCAAAATGGATCATAGGCCTACATGTAAAATCTAAAACTATAAAACTTCTACAAGAAAGCAAAGGAGAAATTTCTCATGATTTTGGGTTAGGTCTTACATATGACACTGAAAGCACAATCCACAATAGACAAAATTAATAAGTAGAGATTTATCAATATGAAAAAACTTCTTTTCTTTGAAAGATACTATAGAGAGAATGAAAACACAAGTCTCAACCTGGGAAAAAAGATTGGCAAATCCTATCTCTGATAAAGAACTTGTACTCAGAGGACATACAAAGCTCCTAAAACTTAACAATAAACTGTTTTATGCTGGTCTCAGCCTGTCAGTAAACAGTGTTGTGGTTGGAGCAGCCCTTGTGGTTCTTATTATGAATGCAAAATGTGCTTCAGCAGTAACCATCAGGAAACTTTGAAAAAATAAAGGTTTATTGCTCACAGGACCTGGAGATGACACAGCACACCTCGAGCCATCCTGCAAGATTGTGGGTACAGAGAGAAAAGGAGAGCACAGGCCTGGGGTTCTGCTTTTATTGGAGTGAAAGGTGAGGGTCTAAGATTTCATGGGCTCACTCTTTATTGGCAAGTGAGTTTAAAACATAAGAGTGAGAGTGTAAAGCATGAGAAGAGAGAAAAAGAAAGAAAGACAAGACAAGTGGCCCAAATGTCCAGGTATCTAAATCAACCAGCTTTTCTAAAGCAAAGGAGCCTCATGAGGGGAACCAGCCTGGCTCTTTATCAGTCCTGTGGCTGGCAATGTGTTTACCAGAGACAGCCATCTTTGAAGTGGATGCCTCTGCAATCAAAGCTTAAGTCAGGAATTTGCATTACAGAAAAAAAAAACAAAAAACAAAAAAGAAAGAAATAACTGTCAGGGCTTACACCAAACCATGGAATGGGAGAAAATATTTTCAAATCATATATCTGCTAAGAGTCGACTATTCAGAATATATCAAGAACTCTTACAACGTGTGATAGTTAGTCTTCTGCGTCAATTTGGCCCAGTTGTTTAATCAAACACATCTATGATCAGTTGACTTTGGAGGATATTACCCTTGAAAATATGGGTGGGTTTCACTTAGTTGAAACCCCTAAAAGGAAAAGTTGAAGTTTCCTGGTGAAGAAATTATGCCTCAGATCGAAGTTTAAAATCCTGCAGAGTTTCTAGTCTGCTGGCCTCCCTGCACTTCAAACTTGCCACCTCCCACAATCAGAAGAATAATTCCATGAAATAAATCTCTTCATAGGTGTTTCTCTGTATACATATACACATATATATAGTCATGTGCCGCATGATGATGTTTCCATCAGTGACAGAATGTATATACAATGGTGGTCCCATAAGATTAGCACGATATAGCCTAGGTGTGTAGTAGACTGTACCATCTAGCTTTGTGTAAGTATGATGTTCACACAATGGTGAAATCACCTAATGACACATTTCTCAGGACATGTCCCCGTGGTTAAGTGAGGTTCTATGGATGTATACGTTCATGTTATAAATACATGTTTCTTTGCCCTGGAGAACTCTAAAACAGATTTTGGTACCAAGGATGGTTGTATAAGAAAAGAATCTTAAAGATGTGTTTTCCGAAATGGTTCTGGGGTTTCTGGGATTGGTTCTCTAGTTTGGTTAAATTGAAAGGCACCAGGACCCTATTTCCTATGTTAAAGAGGGCACTGAGAGTCCACGGCAGGATGTGGCAACAGGGATACACAAAATATCACCATTGGATATTCCTAACCAAATATTTATAAAAGGCAAAGTTCACAGTGACTATGTGCTTGATACTTTAGATCATTTTTGATAAATTAACAAGTGTAATGAAATTAACTAACTGCTCCTAATTGCACCTGATTAAATGAGAAAAGAAAAACGTGAGCTCAGGGTGTCAAATTCCCAGCTCAGCTCAACCACCATAACTGACCTGAAGTTTCTATATCTTCCAGGAAATAAACCCTTATTTCCTGTAGCTTCAGAGCTGAGGAAACCTAACCCAGAATCTCTTCCTTCAAGTGGCTGAATTACAACACAAACTAAATTCCTGTCTACAGAGTGGTGAAAATGATAGCATTGATTTAATAGGAATGGAGTCCTGACAACTGAAGTGGGGATGTACAAACAGTTCTTGACTAAGCTGGAACATTCAACTCCCACTTTGCACAGAGTCAGCCTTGTTGGTCCTCCTCCTGTCTGAGGAGGTTAACTCTGCTTTTCCTGAGTGTCCTGTCATGGTCCCCCAGAGGTCATTGCCTTGTAAGACACAACTGATCCTCCTCAGGACGTATACCCACCAGCCTTCTTGGCTTCAAGACCAAGACTTGATCAAGATAGACTCCACTCTCAGCACCCAGCAGGTCCAAAGCATGAGGTACAAAAGGGGGCTCATGAGGAATTGTGCTGCACTGCCAAATTGCTGCATCCTCTTCCAAGGTCGCATAGATGGAAACCTATGTACAACTGTGAAGAAGTGGGCTATTAGGGGGTTGGGATAATGGAGGAAGGAACACGCAGTTGATTTGGTGGAATGAATTGATTTGGTCCCACTCACCAGAGGTTCTTTATTCAATGGTGTGTTTTGAGGGGTACAAAGAGTGCTAACGGTCTGATCAGTTAACTGGCTCTAACATGGACCAAAATGTGGAGATCACAGGATGAAATGGAACATCCTTGATGTACTATAGAAGAAGAGATCACAATAACCATTTGAAAGCAGCTCCAAGAGCTGAACAATGTAAGGAAATGAAGAAAACGGGACAAGAACAAAATGAGAAGTTCAAAAACAGAAACATAAAAATGCAAAAAAAAAAAAACAAACAAACAAATTTTGGACCTGAGAATGTAAAAAAAGATTGATAGGTGATCCTCACTGCAAATATGGGTGACTCCTCTGTATGACTGTCTGCACTTTTGGCCAGTGGATGACCAGAGACAATGAATTGTACCTCCTCTGCCATATGGAAGGCACAGGGCTTATATGTCACTCATACAGGGCTGCCTCTCAGGAGCCTCACAGTCCTGCAGGAGAAACCCTTCAGACACTAATGCCTCCCTCCCAGCCCTGGGCCAGCCCTGGGACCTGGCACTCCTCTTTCTCTTTGGAGGGAAAGCACAGCCTTCCTAGTCTTTCCTTTAGCAAATCACTTTCCTGGTTGGCAGTTCCATGTCAGAAAGAGCCTCGGCTGCTGGGAACCAGGATTTATCCTCAGCTTCTAGCTGTCCTGAGAAGGCCTCCCTGGCAGGGCCCAGCCTTCCGTGTGTCTGAGTGACACTTGCAGCCATCAGGAAGGAGAGGATAACTCAGAAGTGCCAAGCAAATCATCTGGCCCTTGTCTTTCAGGGTGTTTCCAAGGGATGAGGTTCAAAATGCCAGTCATGAGGGGTGTTTGTAGCTCCTGGTCATGGGGGGGTGGTGGGTCTTAGGGTGACCGCAGAGTACTATCTGTTGATCACCCAGATGGGAAGCTTTTCAGTATTTTACTTGATAAGGCTGTGTCCATACACATCCACGGATCATCGGTTTGGTGGCATTCCCTGCTGGACTCTACTCACATCCCTTTCATGCCTCATCTTTCAAAGATCCCAACAGGAAAGGCTCACACCCCCATAATGTAACTGTAGCATGAGACTTGGGAAAAGAACACAGCCACCCCAAGGGCTACATGCTTTATGGGCTCAGGCCTAGCGGCCCCTTTAACATAAAGTGGTACGACCGCCACTGAGTGTGTAAACTGGTCGACCGTCCATGACTATGGACCTCAGAACAACATGGGCCCAGAAGCCAACTTGGGCAGCAAGGGAGACTGTGGGGTCATTTCTGGTTGGGATTATGGTCTGTTATCCTGGCAAACCAGAGCTCACCTGGGATCCATCAGGCCCAGCCTGGGAGGAGTGGCCACGATGTATATGACAGAAAGGCTGGGGGCATCTAGGGAATTTCTGCCCTAAGAAAGAATTGTTTGAGAAATGCAGGGATGCTGAAAATCCCAGTTCAAGGGAGCACCAGGTTTATGGAGGAAGACACGGCTGGGGCCCTAAAAGCTGCATCGTAAATGTTTCCCCTTGGAAAGAAAACAAGCAGGAAAAGGAATTCAGAGTCATGGACCAGAATCCCAGGAGGATCAAGTCTAGGTCAAGGGTGAATAGGGAACCCCTAGAGGGGCCCGAGAAGGGAGAGTTCTGCCTGCCCTTAGTCCATCTGCACAGGACCTTCCTCTGGCCTCATCCTCTCCATGCACATTTGAGCTTTTTACAGTATTTTCCCCACTTAGAGCTGATGCAATTCCAGCAATTGAACTAGGAAACTACTTTCCTAATATCTGGTCAAAAGAAACCTCAACAGGACAAGCAAAAAATGCTTCCTCTTCCTCCAGAGGGTAGAAAGGCAGCTAGTGTTCTGGGGCACAAGGTGGTCCCAGCTCAGGCTATTTTTAAAGACACCCCAATTTCAGTGGCTGTTGCTCTGCCTCTAAAGTCCGGGAGATCTGGGGGGCTGTCTCTGCTCCTGGACAGGTGAATGATACTCAGATGAACTTGTCCTCTGAGTGAGGGGGACTTGGGAGTGTCCTCACTAGCCAAGGAGGGGCTGGCCCTTCTCCCTTCTCCCTTCTCCCTTCTCCCACATACAATAAGCTGATGACTCTGCAAGGTTTCTGAATTCAAGGGGGAATGTGAGATTCTGTGTTTGATTTACATGAGCACAGAAAGTGAAAGAACCACACCACCACGCCCAGGCTGTGAAAGAGACAAGATTTTGTTATAATATTCATATCTAACATTTACTATTTACAATCATGAATCTTGTCCCTCCTCAATAGGTAAATAGGTGCCGGGGTAGAGATGTCAGGCAGATGGGGCAGGGTTGTCCCCTCTCTCCCGGGTCTCAGGGGACCCTAGGAATCAGGAATCAGCTTACAATGCTCCCCTTCCCATCAGGCAGGAGGAGCTGGCCCAGTGCATGCCAAGCATCCCAGCCAAGTCCCCACTGCTGAGGATGGGGCTGTGATCTGCCAGTGGTACAGGGCTCAGTGTTGGGGTTCTGGTGGCTGAATAGAAGAGTCAGGTTATCTTGAGGTGCCTCTCCCAGAATCACGGCCCCCCTCCCCAGCCCCACTGCACTCTGTGCTCCAGGCCCTGTGCTCAGTCAGCCAATAGTACCCCGTTTGTCCCTGCCACATGAGTGATCATTTGCCATCACCTATTTCACGGAGGAGTAAACTGAGTCTCAGGAAGCTGAAGGGAATCTCCCCAGTCACAGGACTGGTCAGTGGTGGGGCTGGGCTCCCAGCGCCAGCTGTCTGACTCCCCAAGACCATACTCAGCCTGAAGCTTCACTAAACCCCTAGGATTTAGTCACCACCAGTCTAGACACTCGTGCCTGAACTTGATGATGACCCCTTCTTCTCGGCCTTGAGTATTCTGCTGGCCAACCAGACTAGGGGCTCCAGCTAGCAGGACAGGCTGCAGCTACAGGACAGAGAGGCACTGAGAGTTGACCAAGAGCCACACCTCAGGTGTCCCCCCACTGCCTGCCAGTAGCTGGAGTCTGGGTGTCCCAGAGATTACCATGCAACAAGGCCTGGGGCTGACCAGGGGCCATGAACATGGGCTCTCTGGACTGGTCACCAGGGAAAGTCGACCTCTGCCCTCCCCTGACTCCAGCTGGCCTCAGCTCTCATTTCCACTGAGCAGCTCCATGTGCCGGAACCAGGCCCCAAATCACTCCTCGGGCTCTAGCCTGTAATTGTTTGCAGCCATCCGGAGCAGCAGGCTCTCCCTCATGGCTCTGTAGTCCTGGGACCAGAGGGAAGGAGAGGACGCAGATGGGGCCTGGGTGGGGGATGCTGCAGGGGCCTTGAGGGGGTGAGGAGTGGGGCAGGGGACCAGGCCTGAGAACCCTCCTTCCCTCCAGTTCCCTCCAGCTCCACCTGTTGTCAGAATGGGATAATCAGCCCCGCCTCCAGGAAGTTTTCCTTGATGCCATGCCCCCTCAAACCACTTGCCAATTAGATGGGTCTCTCACTTCTGTTATCAAACCCTCCCCATCCATGTAAGGTGCAGGGGATGGAGCCGGGGACTGTTCTGCCCTGAGGGTCTCTGATTTCCACTCCCCTCCCCCACAGGGGGTGCCCCAGCGGCTCACCTCAGTCCTTTTCTCGAGGTTGATCTCCTTCCCCTGGAAGGCAGACAGCCAAGTCCATCAGAGAGAGCCCCTGGCCATGACTAGGCTCTATGACCCCCCTCTTTCTCATGTGGTACCACCGCCAGGTCCCCAGAGGGGTTGGGCATTCAGAGAAAGCAGGCCTTGTACCTGGGCCAGGCTCTGGGCTCCAGAGAAGGAGGACATGGGGCTGAGGCCGAGGGACCTTGTAGCCCAACCCTCTCAGATGACAGACCTGAAGGCTGCGGCCTCAGGCAGAAGGGACAGCTCAGCCACTCACCTGCTGCCTGACTGGAGGGGCCCAACTTCTCTGTCCCACTGTGGGCCCCGCAGGAGGGAGAGGCTGAGTCCAGCTCATAAACCTCTCACAGCTGTGCCCTCCCTCAGGTGGCTTTGCTGCCTCACCAGCCTGGGGACGGAACAGGTGTGTCACACGGACCCTCTGTTCACCCATCCCTGAGATGGGCCTGACGCCCCGGCTCCCAGGGCGGCTCGAGGCTCCCCTGAGAGGAGATGTGCTGGGTGCTGACAGCGCAGGGCTCAGTTCGGGGATCCCACACCCCAAGCCTCAGGATCCGGGTGCCCCTGCCCAGTCCCCACCCTCACTCACCTCCTGATAGTCACCCATCACCAGATGCAGCATCACCAGATCACCAAGGAAAGGCCAAGAAGGGGACAACGCCCTGTGACATCTGGGTGGGAGGGGATGAGCCCTTGCTCTCAAGTCCCCCGCAGACCCTCCCCTGAAAAGTCCTCCCCTCGGCGTCCTGGCCCACCCCTGAGCTCCCACGAGGAGCCGCCGAGGACACTTAGCAGCCTCCCCTCAACTCCCTCCCTTCACACCCCAAGAACCCCGCACTCCTCCTATCACCTCCCAGGGCCAGATTCCCACAAGTGACAGGGAACGTGGTCCCTGGCCCTCCCCACCGCAAATCCATCCTGCACCAGCTCTCCAGGGCCTCCTCCTGTCACCTCTACTGGGACTCAGGCACTGTGGCTCCAGGAGGCAGGGCTGCAGGAGCCAGGGCCCTGCTCTCTGAGTCTGAGGCCTCCGGCTGGGTGGGCAGAGCTCCTTCCCCAGGTACCCTCACCTGATGCTCTGGACTCTCTGGGGGTGTACTGCAGGGTGGCAAACGTGGAGGGCCCCTCCTGCCAGGATGGAGGACAAGTCAGTGAGGCCATGCTCCCCTCCCCCAACTTCTCCCCAGCACCACCGGCCTTTGACCCTGGACATCTGACCCCAACCAGCTGGCACCAAGGCTACTCCAACCTCCAGTGTGCTAGGATTCTAGAACAAGCCCAGCTCCAACTGTCACTCTAAGTGTGGCCTGGTCTGGCCTCCCTGAGCCTGTTTCCTCGTCTGGAAAGGGTGAGTCCTCCCCTCCCTCACAGGGTCTCTGAGGACTCGTGCCATGACCGTCATCACTGCCCTCCCCTCACCCCTCCAGGGGGAGCAGGGCAGAAAGCTCCGCATGCTCCTCTCCCCGCTTTTAGCCCATCACCCCCCTTGAGGCCTGTGCCACAGGACCATCATCCCTGCATCTCCCCGATGAGGAGACAGAGGCCCAACAGGGGCAGCGAGCTGCTCAGGGCCACAGAGGAGAGGCCACTTGCCCCTCCCAGCCAGAGGCCCTGTTCCCATGTGCTCACCTAACCCCCATCCCACCC
Source organism: Equus caballus (assembly GCF_041296265.1). NCBI lineage: Eukaryota > Metazoa > Chordata > Mammalia > Perissodactyla > Equidae > Equus > Equus caballus. The sequence continues at coordinate 8,360,837 of NC_091713.1, forward strand.
CTGACCGGAGCCCTGTGCCCTCAGTTCTCAGGTGTGTCCTCGGCCGAGACGTGGATGGAGAGGGCGGGGTGTCCTGGGAGCCTGGGTGAGTGGCTCCTGCCTGGCCCAGGCCCTGGAGAGTCTGGCCCCCAGGCTGGAACGGAGGCCACGCCAAAGCCTGCACTTCCTAAGGAGCCCCTCAGGACATTCCCTGGAACAGAACTCTTTCTTCATCCACTCAGGATGTGGACCCCAAGGTGCCACCTCTGATCAACAGGGAAGGGGGTGACAGGACACTTTGCTCCCTCATTTACATGAAGCTTCTGATGTCTGTTCAGGAAGGATCCACTAAGAATCCAGAATCCATCAGGTCCCCAGACACTTCTCCTCAGCCACCTGGGACATGTGTCCTTGCCAGCTGGGCACTCAGGTGGGACTCCTGTGACTGACTGGCTGTGACTGCTCGAGGGGCCCAGTGGCGAGTTCCAGAATACACCCGGATCTGTCTCTGGTCCAGCCATTTGGACCCAAGGCTGAGCAGCCTGTTTGTCCACCTGGCCCGTGGGAATCCCTGCTGTGCCCATCCCTGGGGCGGGCGGGCTGCCCCCCTTGGAGGCATGGTGAAGGCAGCAGAAGCGGCGGGGGCCTGGCTTAGGCTGAGGGCTAAACCCACCCCAACCACTTAGGAAGAAGCTAAGTCCAGCAGGTGGGACCTGCACAGAAGCCAGAGATGTGTTGATTGTGTGCCAGCCCAGCCAGCACCACCATGTCCCATGACCAGGGCCCCCTGCCCACAAACTTCAGCCCACCTGCCTGTGGACCAAAGAGATCCCTCCTCTTGCTAATCTGGACAAGACAGACTGGAATTTTCAGAGGAAGTTTAAGTGAGAAACTATCAAAGCCACACCCTGCCCCGTCCCCCTTCCCACCTCACCCTTCTCTCTTTCCAGACTCCAGCCTCCACTCTACTTTGGTCATCAGTTGTCTGCTCAAGGATTTGTCTTTTGTATACAGCTCCTTAAAGTTTTCAGACTCTCCCTGAGGGGAGGGAAAGAAGGAAGGATAAATTTAGGAATAATGTCGGGGGTCTGAGTGCGAATCCCTTTTCTCTGAAAACCCGAGAGATTCAAACAGCCTGCACGAGTGCTCTCACTGGGCTCCTCCAAGCACTCAAGTCTCCATGGGACCGGGGATGGGCTCTCCTGTGGGCCACCTGGGGCCTCCGTTCCCATTTCCATTGAGCAGCTGTTTTGACCAGTTTGAGTTTCAGCTGGGTGTAGAGTTCTGTTTGTAAACACTTGAAAACCTCCAATTTGGCTCAACCCAGTACCTGTCATTTAAGGAAACATTCCTGAAGCAGAACTGGTGCACTAAGGACCCTAGGAGGCTTAGAGACCCCTACCCCTGCCCCGCAAGGCCTAGGCCCTGTCCCCAGGGTCTGTTGCCTCCTGGGAGTTCCCAGGTGACTGAGGGGGCAATGGCAGACATATGGGAGGTCCCTCACCCACCCTGATCCCCCTAGGGAGAGAGGCCTACCCACCAGGAAACTTCATCCCATGTGTTCTCCAGGTGACTTATGGAGCTTTAGGATGTTGCACTCCCGGGAACGGGAAGAGAATGGGCTGTCGGTGGGGCACTGGGGCCCCACTTGCTCTGGCTTCAGTCCCCTTCAATTTAAATCTCCGCTCCTGGATGACACAGGTGCTCAGGGAGCCCCAGAAGGGCATATTTAGGACCCAAAGAGGAACACTCACAGGGAGCAGGATTTTAGCTCTACCCAAGGAAGGAGCCAGGTAGGAAGTGCACATCCTACTGCTGGGACCTGGAGTCCAAGTCAGTGTGCCCCTGGCAGGAAGGGCCTGGGGACTGTGCAGGGGCTTGGACAACACACTTCAATACTGAGAACAGATAAAGGTGAAGAGGTAGTTCCCAAGGCCCCAGAGAGGGACTGCACTTGGCCTGTGCATACCTGTGCCACCTGGATCCAGTGTTCCACCACCCTGGCCCTGTCCGAGGCTGTCCTGCTTGGGTCCCCTAGGCAGGTGATTGTGATGAAGTTGACTACCCTCTGGAAGTGGTCAGTGGTGGCCCGGACGGTGGGTGCCAGGTGCTCATTCCCGAGCTTGATCCTCTTGCCTCAGGAGGAGCCCAGGCACTGAGAGGGCACCACCTTCCTGAAGAGCTCCTGGGGAGCAGGGGGAGTGTCACCTGGCCCTGCCACACCCCAGTTCCATGTCTACAGCCCCCAAAGTCCCAAGCAGGATGCTCAGAGCTGGAGCTCAGGAAACTGAGGGTGTGGCCTGAGCCCTGTAGGAGTCCCTGGATTGTATTCTCTGTCCACTGAAGGCACTCAGCACAGGATGACCCAGGACCCAACAGTGGCAGGGAAGGGAGAGGGCATTTGCACCCAGCCCATCCTGGCTAACTCCGAGTTCCAGATGGCAGCTCAACTCGGCTCATCCCGAGGGGGCATCTTCCACCATCCTGATTGCCCTCTGGTCCCACTCCCCACTCTGATGCACATTCCCCCATGGCAGCTACAGCCACTGGCTTTGTATGTCTCCTTTGTAGTTAAGTAGACATCAGGTGTCTAAAAAGTGCTGAGCCTCCTGAGCAAATGGTTGGGCCACCCATGGACCTTACCGCACACAGTGAGTTCCCCTTCCCCACAGCAGGGGCCAGGACCCGCCCAGCTTTCTACTTCTTCTACCTCATTGACAGCACAGCCACTCTGTGCAGCAGGTCCTGTTAGTGTCCACCTCTACAGTCTGCAGGTGGACAGCAAAGGCTTGGGGGTTAAGAAAGTTGCCCACATCGTATGGTTAGTCATGGGTGGAGCTGGGATTTGGGCCCAGATCATAGGAGTCTGGACCAGATCTGGGGCAATGATGGCAGAGGGAAGGCCTGCCCCACCCCACCCTGAGAGACCAGCTGCTCACCGCAATCATCATGATCATTACTCCGCCAGCAGCTTAGGAGGGAAGGCCCTGAGGTTGAGCTTCTCCTCACTTGGTGGGTTCTTACTGGCCACAGGCCTGGGGCAGGAAGGCTCTGGGTTTCAAGCCGGCTCTATCTTTGGAGCTGGTGATGGAATTCCCATTAGACCTGGTGGTCCAGGTGACTCCAGCTCAGGAGCTGCCACTCCCACTGGAGCTGATGCTGGTCCTTGCTCCAGCTTCAACACTGCTGATGGCAGGGATGCTGGCTCCGACACTATAGGTGATGGTATCAATGGAGCTGGAGCTGGAGCTGGAGCTGGCTCTACCTCCAGACCTGGCCACTGTTGTGGTTCTGCAGCTGCCTGGAGACCTGGAGCTGGCACTGGAGCAGGATAAAGAGAAAGGTTCACTCACATAACTGACTTTCCATGTGTCTTTCCCCAAACAGGAAAGATCCCACTGCCCTTATAGGAATACCGAGCCTGTGAACCCCACCCCACATAGTCTTCCCTGCCTGCAGTCCCCCTTACCCTGTGGCTCTGCCTCAGTGATATCTGGAAGCTCCAAGTGGACCACCAGAAGAGGGTCACAGCAATCCAGGTCCGAGCCAGGCAAGGTGACCTACACATACAGCTCCTTTAGCTTGAAGAGGGGACAGTGCAGGGGCCACCAGGAATTCTGCAGGTACTGTTCTAGTCAGGTGCCCAGGAAGAGAGAGAGGGCACTGGGGAGAGTCATGTGGAGCAGAGTCAGAAGCCTGGCCTTTCATTCCACACCATGCTCCCACAGCACCCTTCTTTGGGTGGAGGACCCTGAAGATGGTCCAGCCCATACCAACCCCTCAGGCTGTCCTTGCAGTGGAAGGCCTGGTCATTGACCAGGTCTAACAGAGCCTATGTGCATCTCATCTGCCCACCGACACTCTTCTCCTGAGGGCCTGGCCAGAGCCGGTCCCATCCCCCATGTACATGAGCATCAGGACTGAGGTTGGAGGCAGATTTGTGAGCAGGCGGCTCACCACACCTACTATCTGGGGCCCCGGTGGTGGTGGTTAGGACAGGTGGATGTGGAGAGGGCAGAGAGTGACATGGGACTGTGGAAGGGATGGGTCTCTCAAGGCCCACTCAGTCCACCTCCCCTCTGCTTCTCAGGGGGACTGGGACCCCACCCAAAGCTCTCTTTGACTCATATCCTCATGGAGGGCAAGCCCCCAGACCTCAGCCCTCCCATGGGAATCAAAACCTGTGTGAGATCCAGGGTTCTGCCAGTCAGTTCCTCCCAAGCCACATTTCCCAGAGTCTCCCAGCCTCTTCTGTGGAGATAGGAGGCCCCGCTTCTGCACCAAAAGACCACTCACATTCTTAGATGGTCCTGTAGTCGGTCACCCTGGATGGAATATGGCAAGATGCATCCATATCTAGAAGAGGCCATGGGGGCATCACATCTAATGTACTGTGGACATGACTGCTTATGACGTCCAGAGTGACTGTCCCACTCTTAGACTGGAATTGAGGCCCAAGGATTGAGCCTGCTCCATTCACTGAATGACTGCAGTGTCTAGGAAAGTGCCTGCATGGAGTAGGTGTTTAATAGATATTGTTGAATAGATGAACTCAACCAGAACCTTCTCAGATATCTGAGTAGGCCTGGGGCTCCTCTGCTGGCTCAGAAATCCTTAATTTCACTACCCCAAGGACAAGGCCCAAGACCCATTGAATGGAATTTCAAAACTCCTTTACAAATGGGGAAACAGGTTGCTTTCCACTTGGTTTTCCAAACTCAGGAAAGCCAAAGGACTGATTGGAGTGAGGCAGAGAGCTTCTCCATAGGGAAGAGAGAACTGACAAACATGAGAATGTCCAGGACACCCCGCAGCCCCTCTGCAGAGCCAGGCACCAGGGAAGCATCTGCCGTGGCTGATCCCAAGATTTCCTACAATAACCCCATGAGGTTCATCTTCTGACCACCCCTCTTTCAGAAGAGTAAAGTGAAGCTCAGAGAGGTGTGTTCACATTCTTCAGACACAGCTAGCAGGTGGGAGACTCAGCACTGTGCTGAGGAGGGGGCAGCTCTCGCCTGTGGGACAGCTGGCCCAACACCTGCTGGGTGGCGAAGGCCTGGTGGGTGCACAGGAAGGGAGCAGTGCAGATGCTTCTCCCTGGGAGGCTGGCCCAGGGACTCTGCCACGTACTCCCTTGTGCCTGCCTTGGGGTCAGCATCACGCAGGCCTGATCAGGGGACAGGGCTGAGTCCTTTTCATACCGAGTGGACAAAGAAGGACATATAGTTGGCAGCATCACCATGAGCCACCAGGAGGATCAGGGCCTGGAGCTCAGACCAGAAACTCCCATCACCTCAGGAACTGATGCAAGGGGAGGAACACGAGTGCTCACACAGGAAAACGTTCTAGGCTTTAAAAGTATAATTTGAACTGGGGGGGAACAATAAACCATTGGCAACTTCAAGGCATTCTGTCAGCTGAGAAACAATAGCACCTCCCTGTATTAATGGCCTGTGTTAAGAGCATTATCCCAGTGAGTCATCAGCAAACTTGCCCACTGTAGACGTTGGGAGACAAACTGTTAGGGATTTGAGTGGCTACTCAAGATCATGCAGGTCAGAACCAAGAACAGTATATAGCATGGGCTGCATGACATTCCCTCTCAACCACCTGAGGCTTAGTCGGCTCCTGACTTGGAAAGGAAGGCTCTGGGGAAAGCACAGTCCTGGGAGGGCCCTAGGGGAGTCGCCAGATTCCAGTCTGGGATCTGGGTCTACCCCAGTCATCTTGGGGTACTGAGTTTGGAGACCTCTATGTGCCCACAGTTATCCCAGACCAGTGCTGGCTGCTGGTGGCCTGATGCACCTGCCCCTTGTCCAGGGAGATAAGAGTATTTGAACCCCTCCACCAGCTCCTGGAGGATGTCCTGGGTGGAGCTCTACAAAGACAGAGCCCAGTACCGCACCAATAGGCATCAAGGGACTTCCACCCAATCTGTGGTCCCATGTTACGGCAGACCCTGCACACTAACACAGTCTGTGAGGACACATTTAACATGTTCCCTGAAGCACTGCTGAAATGGCAACAGAATTGAATCCTGTCAAGGTCCAGTAACATCTAGAGGCTGAATGGCTGTGGCAAATGACCTCCTTAATGGGATATTTTGAAGATGAGTAAGGCCACAGCTCCTGACCTGGTGGGCCTACAGTGATTTGATGGGTTCTGTGAGATGACAAGTTGCAGAGAAATGTACACAATACCTTACTCCCACTCCCATTTTCGTACAAACCGCCCTATCAGGTGTGATGATTTGTAAGGCTCTGAGAAGGTCTGTAAGGACAGTGGAGCCGACTCCTCCACGGGATTCCCGGGTGGGGATGCTAAAATAATCGAGTAGCAAAATGCAAAGACCACATAAAATTCTTTCTCCACCATTCCAACAAATATGCAAAGGGTGTATTTCTACTCTACCACATGGCGGGTGACTCATGTGTGGGGATCTAGATTTCTTTGGGATCAGGCCTGTGGGACGCTCATGTGGGAAAGCCCTACACAGCCCCAGGGGAGTCCCCACATTTGAGTCTGGGTACTGGTCCTGCCCTAGACATTTTGAGGTCCTCACTGTGGAGACCCTCTGCTTCTGCTCTCACCTCAGACCAGCATTGGAGGGTGTTGGTGGCCTGGTGCACCTGCCCCTTGTCTAGCGAGTTGGAGGAATTGAACCCATCCGCTGGCTCCTTGACACTTTCCTGAGAGGAGTTCTGCAAGACAGTGCCCAGGAGCTGGGCCAGGAGGAATCAGGAGCTGCCTGCACATTGTCACTGGGGCAAACTCCCAAGAGAAATTCTGTTCCTCAGTTCAGGCACAGAGGGGCATCTTCAAAGAACTCTAGTCAAGGATGGAATGAGATGACACCTCTAGGGCTCGGTAACCAGGAGTGGAGGAGCTCATGTTCTCATGCTGCCAGCCACGACCTGGGGTATGAGCATGACAGACCCACCAGACTTCCAACCTTAACAACCAGCTCCTGCCCAGGAATGACCTGCCTCTCATCCCTGCCTTCCTCCTTCCATACTCACACACACACACACACACACACACACATGCACACGATAAGGGGCGAAGGGCGTGGGGCTGATCAGGTGGGATCACAGTTGTGTCCTGCCTGCACTAGCCTTTCCTGGGCTGCTCCATGTTACCTTTGGGTGCCCCCTGCCAAAGGCCAGAAGCATTGGGGATGAGGGGTAGCCAATGTCTACAATGAAAAAGGCTCTCTTTTTGGGCTTTTCTGAACCCAGATCCTCTCAAAGTCAGGATATAAGAACAAAACATCTTTGTTGACTGTCTCTGGTCATGTGAGCTGGATAGGGGGCTGTGGGTACCTGGTTTCCAGAGCTCTAACATCTGTTGAGGTCTATGACCAAGGAAGTAAGGTCATTTTTCAAGAGTCCATTACCTGGGCCCCTTGCTTTAATCGGACTTGCCCAGAGCTGCCCCTGCTGCCAGGCTGCTCACCCTCCTCCCCCAGGTCATCTCCTGTATGGTACACTGAGCCAGCACAGCCCTAGCCACGGCTCCCTGGAAACCTAACCAGGGTCCTAGCTTTGAGGAGACAGATGAACGCAGACCTCCTTTTTCTTACCAGTTTTGTGTCCTCAGAAAGTGACTGTGCCTCAGGTCCTCCCCAGTCTCCAAACCTCCACAGTGGGGATCAGGCCAGAATCTACTTCCCAGGGATCATCAGGTGTATATATAAGATAATATCTTCTATAACCCCTGTGGCCTGGTGCCACATGTGTTAAGTCACAAACTTAGAGGTGGAAGAATTACAAGAAGGGGTGAGACGTAGCACAGAACACCACTGAAAGCAGGCCTGGGTCCCAGCAGTGTGACGTCGGAACAGTCACTTCCAACTTGGCTTCATTTTCAGGTCGGCGTCATGAGGGGGTTGAAATGGGTGGAAATTCAGATATTGTCATCCTGTGGCATAAAGCGGTTCAATTGTTTCCTGAATGTTTAGAATGCGACCCAAGGGCCTCATCTTGGCCTATGGGGTGGAATGCCTTGACAATGGTATCCAGTAACTCCCACCCATTGTATACACATCTCTGTGTAACCACTAGGTTAGAAACCAACTGGCTTCTGAACAGAACACAGTAAGAGTGATGGGATGTCTCACCCAAATTTTAATTACAAAAGGTCTGTCACTTCCCTCTTACTCCCTCTCTCGTGTTCCATCTTTCTCTCTCTCTCTCTCTCTCTCTCTCTCACACACACACACACATATCCTCAGAACTAGGAATCAAGCACCAGAGTTTGGGGCTACCCAGTGTAGAGGCCCATAGAGGAGAGAAGCAAGGGCATGCTCAGGCCAACAGACAGAAAGGAGCTCAGCTCTCAGTCCAAACGGAATCCTGAAAGCTGAGAGTGAACTTGGAGCAAACCCTCCCTGAGTCCAGCCTCAGCTGAGGCCTCAGCCTCAGCCTGGGAAACTCACTGAGGTAGAGGCAGCCAGATAAACCATGCCTAATTGCTGGTCCACAAAAATTGTGAGATAGTAAACATTCATAGTTTTAAAATGCAAGGTTTAGGGACAGTAAAGTCGGAGGGGAAAAGATAACTAACACAGCCTATCAGGCCCCAGGCCCTGGCCCTACCTTCCACCCCATCTCCCGTTCTCTCCTCCCAGGCTCCCTCCAGCCACACTGCCACCTTTCTAACCTCCTCTGGCCAAACACTTCTGCCAGTGAGTCTCTGTACCAGTGGTGCCTTCTCCCTGACACAATGCTCCAGATTCGTGTGGAGCTGTTTCCCTCATCATTCCTGTCCCAGCAAATGTCACCCCAGTGAGGCCTTTCAGACCATCCTGCCCAGTTGACCCCCAGCCCTCCCTCGCAGCCCCCTGCTGTGTTTACTATAGCATCTGCCCTTTTCTTTCTCATGTCTTTGCTGTTGTCCATCTCCCCACTATACTGTGAGCTCCTGACAGGCAGGGACCACTCGGTCATTTTCAGCCTGCATGGAGGCTACCCGGGCACCTGGCACAGGAGGAGTGCTTGGCACACAGCTGCTGAATGAAGCAATGAGAAGACCTTGCACCCTCCTCCTACTTCTGACCCACTTTGATTGTGGAGATGAATGCTAGTAATAGGAGTTGCAAATTGTTTCTGAGGCAGGGCGCAGCCAGAAAGACCGCTGCATGACTCTTTGCTGCTCCAGGAGCCCAAGCAAAGCTCAGTGGGCACTGTGGAAATTTTGGGTGTATGGCATAGTGACTTGATGTACATAAATTATGTAATGATTACCACAATAAGTTTAGTGAACATCCATCACCAAACAAAATTTTTTTCTTGGTGATGAGAAGTTCTAGGATCTACTCTCTAAGAAACTTTCAAATATGCCCACACAGCAGTGTTAACTTATACAGTGTTTATATAAATTATACCTCGATACAACCAAAAACAAATGAAAACAAAAATTCAGTGGCCACCACTGACGCAAGAGGCTGCCTGCCCCCTGGTGGCCAGCACTAGCACTGCAGCCCAGGCAGGAACTCCCCCAAGCAGAAAGGCCGCTTTCTTTGGGTGTCCTCAAGGCAGAGGCTCTCCACTGTCCCAGGGGTAGAAGAGCAGGAGCTGCAGGTTTCCAGGGAGTGGGGGGAATCTCAGGAGCCTCCTTTTCCCCTCATCTTTCTGTCCCGCACCAGGGTGTCCTCTGCACTCATGAGGCACCCTAACCTCAGCCAGGACAATGATGCCTCCCTACCTTGCAATGAGGACCCCGAGGATCCTCCAAGGACTAGTCTTCTCCCTGGAATCTGGACTTGATGTCCTGTGCTCTGGCTCCTTCCTTATCCCAAGTCTCATCCACCCAAGCCCCCAGGGCTACTCGGTTCTAAGGGATCTCCAGGGAGTGGAAAGCATTTTCTCAGGCTCTCAGAGCAGTGGGTCATCGACGGAGAAGCCATCCCAACAGACACGCTGTGAGGCATGGAACTCTTGGAGCCACCCGCTGGGTGTTCTCCACTTTATACAGGAGGACACTCACTGAGGGCTTCTCTCCTGCACCCAAGGTCTGCAAAGGGGATGATGGCCTCATCACACTTCCAGGTGCTCACAGAGGTGGACTGCAGGACCCCAGTCCTGTCCTCACCAGGCAGGGCCAGGGACTGCTTTGGAATAGGCAGAGACCTGGGAACCTTGGGGATCCCTCTGCCCATCTCTGGGTCCCCAGGTACGTAGCTAGGAGAACAGATGCTACTGCCCCATGGGAGAGCTGCCTCCAATCTCTCTCTCTCCTGCCTCTTCTCACTTCCCTGGTGCCTGCTCTTTCTTGACTGCACCTCCTGGTCCCCACATGAGGTCAGTGTGAGTGGGTGTGCCTGTGCACATGTGAAAATGCGGAAAGGAAAATGGCCCCATATGGAGAGGGGGTGGGCTGGAATCCTCTGGGATCTTAAGCCCTCCCATGCCAAAGGGAACCTGTAGGGAAGAGGCTGAGCTTTGGTCAAGAAAATTGGAGCTCTCGCTCAACTTCTGGGCTCTGACCACCTCCTGTGATCTGGGCCAGCACTTTCCTCTTTCTGGGCCAGTTTCCCAGCTGTACAGTGAGGGGTAAGATGTGCCACAGCCCAAGCTTGTGCTCAGCCAGGATAGGTTGTCAGGTTGCACGCTGGATGGAGTGTCAGCGTGGGCTGCTGCTCTGGTGAGCAGAGACATAATGCTCCCTACCACAGAGACACTGGGAGACCAGGCCTCTGGTGTGATTCTTGCAGACAAAAGGGGCCATGTGCTAGCCCAAGGACAGCTCATGTGTGTGAGGAAATTTATCTTGTGGTTTGTTCAATTGCTGCCTGAAGGAAAGCAGGTTCTCTGTTCTAAAAGGTAAGGGAGAAGAAAACAGTAGAAATGACCAGTGCTCCCTCCTACACTAACCTTCTAGCTGAAGAGGACGAGAGGATGTCACTATCACACAAACGGCATCTGTTCATCTACCACAGCCCCTCTTTTCAGGTTGTTCATTCACTCACACACAGAACAGCAAGCCTTGCTTCCAAACTGGTAAATATGAATGGGGTCCCTGCCTTCTGTTCCCAGCAGGGTGATCAGAAGCACTGTGTGGCTTCCACCTGCCTGTGCCTTGGAAGCAGATCAGAGCAAATCCTTTCTATTTCATAAATGGAATTGTCTGGGTCTGAGGTTGTAGGGCCTCTTGAGAAACAACGCGTTCCTTAAGAGCTGAGGCAAAATGGAATCTCTGCAAATGAAATAAGTGCAACGCGCTAACCCCCACCCATTATACTCCCCAAAGACTTAGAACCTACAAGGTGAACATCACCAGCTAAGTTAATCCACACGAAAGTGATAAAGGCCAAAATGGCACATGATGAAATTTATCATTGACTAAATATCGATGGGACAAGAAACACATCTGAACGCACTTTGATATGAATAATGCTAGTTGAGAAAGTTTGACTTGGTAGAAATAATGACACCTACAACAAAACTTAAAATAGTTGAATCTGTAGTCAGCACATTGTGATGTGGATAAAAATAATCCAGCCACTCGCATGAAAAATAATTGATTCTGATAAAAAATAATTTCAGTGAATTAAAAATAAAAGTAGATACATTAGAATTGTTTTACAGAGCTATATTTTAAAGAAATTGATCAAGGAATTCACACTGTATTGCATACTGCAAAGTTAATAAGAGAGTCAATCTTAAAATCTCTCATCACAAGAAAAAACATTTGTAACTATGTATGAAGATAGCTGTGAACTGGGATTTTTTGTGGCGATCATTTTGCAATATATATAAATATCAAACCATTATGTTGTACACCTGAAACTAACACAAAAAAAATAGAATTAAAAAATTTTTTAAAGTCCTAAGTTTTCTCTGAAAAATACATTTCAGGGTTGGCCCTGTGGTGCAGTGGTTAATTTTGGCGTGCTCTGGTTTGGCAGCCTGGGTTTGCATGATGCTGGGCGCAGATCCACATCACTCATCAGTCATGTGGTGGTGGTGATCCACATACAAAAATATAGAGGGAGATTTGCACAGATGTTAGCTCAGGGCTAATATACCTCAGCAAAAAAACCCAAAGAAACATTTCAACACAAATTTTTACGTGTTTTGTATAATTCTAATTTCAAGGTTTTATTAGTCACAGAATCAAAACATTTGGTCTGATCAAAGTCGTCTCAGGTAAAATAGCTGGGACAAAATATCAGGGTCAAACAGAAGAGACAAATTGTAAGACTAAAGTGCCCTCTGCTCATTTCTTTGTATTTGCCCTTTTTGAGTAAAATATATCTTTATTGAGGTAAAATACATATAACATAAAATTTACCATCTTCACCATTTTTGCGTGTACATGTCATTAAGAACATTAAGTTCATTAAGTGCATTTTAAGTGTATTAAACACAATACTGCTGTGCAACCATCATCACAATCCATCTTCAGAACTCTTCATCTTTCAAACTGAAACTCTGTACCCATTCATCAATAACCTCCCATCCCCACCTCCTCCCAACCCCTGGCAAACACCATTCTACTTTCTGTCTCTCTGAATCTGGCTATTTCAGGTACCTCATTGAAGTGCAATCACACACGGTTGTATTTTTGTGACTTATTTTAGTTAGCATAATATTCTGAAGGTTCATCCATGGTGTACCATATCTCAGAATGTCCCTCCTTTTTAAGGATGAATAATATGTCATTGTGCGTATACACCACATTTGGCTTATCTATTCATCCCTGGACAGACACTTGGGTTGCTTACATGTTTTACCTATTATGAATAATGATGCCATGAACATGGGTATGCAGATATATCTTCAAGAATATGCTTTCAATTCTTTTGGGTGTATATACCCAGAAATGGAATTGCTGGGTCCTATGGTAATTCTATTTTTAATTTTTTTGAGGAACTGGTATACTGATTTCCATAGCAACTAAATCATTTTACATTCCCACCACAGTCACAAGGGTTCCAATTTTTCCACATCTTTGCCAACACATTTTCTTTTCTTCTTTTTTTTTGAAAGATGCTGTCCTAATGAATGTGAGATGGTATCTCACTGTGTTTGACTTGCATTTCCCTAATGATTAGTGATGTTGAGCATCTTTTCATATGCTTAATGGTTATTTGCATATCTTCTTTGAGGAAATGTCTAGTCAAGTACTTTGTTCATTTTTGATTTGGGTTATTTTTTTTGTTGAGTTTAGGAGTTCTCTGTCTATTCTAAATATTAAGGCCTTGCCAGATACATGGTTTGCAAATATCGTCTCCCATGCTCTGGGTTGTGCTTTTACTCTGTTGATAACGTCTTTTCAGGCACAAAAGTTTTTACTATTCATGAAGTCCACTGTGTGTATTTTCTTATCTATTGCCTGCTCCTTAGATGTCCTATCCATGAAATCATTGCAAATCCTACTTTGTAAAGTTTTTGCCTTATGTTTTCTTCTAAGGGTATTATATTTTAGCTCTTACATTTAGGTCTTCGATCCACTGGATATTAAGTTTTGTATATGGTATTAGGTAAGGGTCCAAGCTGATTATTTGAATGTAGATATCCACTTTTCCAGCACAACTTGTTGAAAAGACTGTCTTTTCCCCACTGAACAATCTTGGCACCCTTGTCAAACATCACTTGAACACATAGGTGAGAGTTTATTTCTGGGCTCTCAATTCTGTTTCATTGGTCTATATGTCTGTCTTTATGTTATTACAATGCTTTTTTGATATTGTAATTTGTGTAAGTTTTAAATCAAGAAGAATGAGTCCTCCAACCTAGTACCTCCTTTCAAGATTGTTTTGGGTATCTGGGCTTACTTGAGATTCCATAAGAATTTTAGGATGATTTTTTTCTATTTCAGCACAAACTGTCATTGGGATTTTGATAAGGACTACACGGCACTTGTTGATCTCTTTGGATAATGTTGACACCTTCACAATAAGGAGTCTTCTAATCCATGGTGATGGGATGTCTTTCATTTCTAGAAGTGCAGGCTGGTTGTTCAGGTTGAGGGGGTGGCACTCTTCCACACAGTCATGCAGAAGCCCACCATTCCTCCCCACGGTGCCTTCACCATTTCCTCAGAACTCATCGACAGTCAACAGAGGGGAATGCATGTAAAATGCATGTGGGAAGTTTTCAAGGACTGGGTGTGGATGGAGCACACATTTCTTCCACTTCTCTCCCCTAGCAAGAACAACAGACTGAACCAGCAGATCCTACCACATGGGGACTGCAGACTGAACCATCATACCCCAACACATGGGGACCGTGGACTAACCAAGGGCCAGAGACTCAGGCACCTGGTAAAACCAACTGCCAGCTCAAGCTGACCCACTAAGTCTTACCTGGCACTGCAGACTAACGAAGGGGAAGACTCATGACAGCATCCTATCAGTCTAGACTGACCCATTAACCCTGGACTGGAAAGCCACTCAGATCAGGAACTCAACACAAAGACAGTGGATCTCAGATCCAAGAAGAACTTACCCATGGCCCTCAGAAACAGCGAAAAAGATGGAGGACTCAAAGGTTTTGTGGGTTTCTCATCCCTGAAGCCATCAGATGCCTCCTTTGGACCCTACTGCTGTCACTAAACTGTTACAAAACAAAATTCAACGAAGTCAATTTTAAACATCTTATTGGCTTTATTCAACAATTCATGAATCAGACAGCATCCAATCTAGCAGGGAGAAAGGAGCTCTGAGGGGCTATACAAAATGAAAGACCTTTCTAGGCAGAAGGGAGCAGGAACAAGGAAAATATACTAGACAAGAAAGTGGATTGGTTACTGTAAGGTTATCTTCTTTTAGGGGATGGTAGGAGTCTCTCAGGCAGATGACTACCCAGTGCTTGTCAGGTGACTCCCGATGGACTGGAGCCCCAGTCCTAGTCGGCCAACAGAATACTCAAGACCGAGAAGAACCGGACATCATCACAGTCAGGGGTGAGTGAGTGTCTGGGCTGGTCGTGACTGAATCCTAGGGGTTCAGTGAAGCTACAGGCTCAGCTGGTCTTAGGGAGCTGGACAGCTGGCGCTGGGAGCCCAGCCCCACCACTGACCAGTCCTGTGACTGGGGAGATTCCCTTCAGCTTCCTGAGACTCAGTTTACTCCTCTGTGAAATAGGTGATGCTAAATGATCACTCACATGGCAGGGACAAATCGGGTACATATTTGTACAGCACTACACACAGGGCCTGGAGCACGCAGTGCAGAAGGGGTGGGGAGGAAGGCCATGATTCTGGGGGAGGCCCCCCAAGGTAACCCAACTCTTCTATTCAGCCACCAGGCCCCAACTCTGAGCCTCGTACCACTGGCAGGTCACAGCCCCATCCTCAGCAGCGGGGTCACAGCTGGGATGCACTGAACCAGCTCCTCCCACCTGATGGGAAGGGGAACATTGTAAGCTGATTCCTGGGGTCCCCTGAAGCCCAAGAGAGAGGGGACAACCCCACCCCAGCTCCCTTGTATCTCTCCCCCAGCACCTATTTTCCTGTTGGAGGGACAATATTCATTAATTGTAAATAGTAAATAGTAGATATGAATAGTCTATTAAAATCCTGTTTCCTTTACAGCCTGGGAGTTGTGATGTGGTTCTTTCACTTTCTGTGCTCATGTAAGTGAGACACAGAATCTCACATTCTCCATGAATCAAGAAATTTTCCAGGTCATCAGCTTATTGATATGGGAGAAGGGAGAAGGGACAGCCCCTCCCTGGCTGGTGAGGACACACCCAAGTTCCCCTCACTCAGGGGACAAGTTCATCTCAGTATCATTCACCTGCTCCAGGAGCACAGGCAGCCCCCCAGATTTCCCCTAATTGAGAGGTTGGAAGGACTTTCACAGGCAGAGCAACAGCCACTGGAATGTGGGCGCCTTTGAAAATAGCCCCAGCCAGGACTATGTCCTGCCCCAAGAGATTGCCTGCTTTTCTGCAGCTTTGGAAGAAAAGAGAATATTTTCTGCTTCTCTTGTTGAGGTTTTTTTTTTAGCAGGTTTTAGGAACTTGTAGTTTTCTAGTTTGATCTCTGGAATTGCATAAGCTCTAAGTGGGGAAAATAATGTAAAAAGCTCAAAACATGCATGTGGAAAGGATGAGGCCAGAGGAAGGTCCTGTGCGGATGGACTAAGGGCAGGCAGGACTCTTCCCCACTCAGGCCCCTCTGGGGGCCCTGTGTTCACCCTTGACCTAGGCTTGAATCCTCCTGGTATCGTTGTGCATGACTCGGAATGCCTTTCCCTGCTTGTTATGTATCCAGGGGAAAAGATTTGTGATGCAGCTTTTAAGGCTACAGCTGGGCTTCATTCCATAAACATGATGTTCCCTGTGAACTAGGATTCTCAGCATCCCTGCCTTCCTTATACCATTCCCTTTAAGGCAGAAATTCCCTAGATACCCCCAGGCTATCTGTCACATACATCCTGGTTCCTCCTCCCTGACTGGGCCTGATGGATCACCCATGTGCTCTGCTTTGCCAGGATAAGGGACCATAATCCTGGCCAGGAATGACCCCACAGTCTCCCTTGTTGTCCAGGGTGACTTCTGGGCCCATGTGGTTCTGAGGCCCATGGGCGTGGACAATCCACCTGTTTACACACTCGCTGGTGTTGCTACCAACTCATCCAAAAGGGGCAGTGGGGTCCAAGCCCATAAAGCATGTAGCCCCTGGATGGCGTGTTCTTTCCCACAGTCTAATGCTGTGGTTATGTAGTGGGGGTGTGAACCTTTCCTGTTGGGAGCTTTGAAAGATGAGGCATGAGAGGAATGTGGGTGGAGTCCAGCAGGGAATGCCACAGAAGTGAGGATCCATGGACATGTATGGACACAGCCTTACCAAGTAAAATACTGAAAAGCTTCCCATCTGGTGGTAAATGGACACTGTTCAGGGCTCACCCCAAGCACCCACCCCATGACCGGGAGCTTTCAAAGGGTTACCACACAGCATTTTGAACCTCATCCCTTGGAAACACCCTGTAAGACAAGGCCCAAATGAGCTGCTTGGCACTTCGGAGTTATCCTCTCCTTTCCGATGGCTGCAAGTGTCACTCAGACACACTGCAGGCTGGACTCTGCCAGGGCGCCTTCTCAGGACAGCCAGAAGCTGAGGACAAATGCTGGTTACCAGCAGCCCAGGCCCTTCCTGACATGGTACAGCCATGCAGGCAAGTGATTTGGTAATGGAAACACTGAGAAGGCTGTACCTTCCCTCCAAAGAGAAAGGGGAGTGCCAGGTCCCAGGGCTAGCCCAGGGCTGGGAGGGAGGTGGAGGTGTCCAAGGGGTTTCTCTCACAGGGATATGAGGCTTCTGAGAGCTGACCTCACATGTATCAATATTTAGTAAGTCTTGAGTCTACTGCATGGCAGAGGAGAACAATTTACTACATCTTTGGGTTTCCAATGGTCAAAAATGAACTGAGAGTCAGCAAAGAAAGGCCCACAGTTGCAACTAGATTCAATTTCACCAGTGTTTTTTCACTTTGATATAAATTTAACATACACACACACATCGTGCACTCAAACTTATTGAAAACAGATTAAAGAAGAAATTTATAACCATCAAATGCTTGTTTTTGTAGCTGGTCACCTTTTCATAGCTTGTTGTTATGACTACCTTCTTCCATCATCCATTTCATATCTACTTTGCCTTCAGCAAGCACCTGGGCTGGTCATGATGCATTGCCCGGGGGGGACCACAACCCACATTCCCAAAGGGTCTGGGCCATTGCTGGTCCTGCCTGGATTTGTTTCTTGTAGTTTTCCATTGACTTTAGTCATGGGGCCTGGGACAAAAGAAACGCTCTAAGGAATCCCCTGAATTCCAGACAGAGGCCACCTCACCACCACTGCTGAGCAGCTGAGGGAAGCTGGGGCCTAGAGGAAGACCACACTACAGACGTGTCTGCTCTGGAGGTAAAGATGAATAACAAGGAAAAGATCTGAGGGAAAATCAGGGCAGTCTTTTTGTTCCAACACTGAATCCAGCTAGCCACTTAGAGCACCACAACACACAGCCCAAAGTGCCAGGGCACGAGGCCGGCTGTGCTGTCCCGCCTGGGGTTGGTGGGAACAGACTGCAGATGACCACAGCTGAAGACACCAAGGCCTAAGAACTAAAATTACATGAGGGCCACCCGTTCCATTTTTTGGCGTGAGCTTTGCCTTCTCAGTCTTATACAGTCATTCTCTGAGAACGCCCTCTCTGAAGGTTATAAAAATGATCGTAACAGCTGATGTCATTGACTACTTAGCATCTGCGCAGCAATGCGACTGGCCAGCTCTGCAGGCGTCATCTCAGTGATGTCCACCATCTTGAGGACTGCATTCCCATTTCATAGCTAGAGAGAAGGAGGCTCAGAAACATTAAATACCCTAACAAGGAAGGGAAAAAACACTCAGAACCAAAGTTAAATACTGAGCCAAACTCTCTGTTAAAGAAAGAGAAAGACATTTCTGGCACATAGACAGACTCTGAGTTCACTCCCCACAGGCCTCCAGTGAAAGAGGCAGGAAAGAATGTATGTCGGGAGGACGAAATGTGAACCCAGAAAAACATAACAGGAATCATGAGGAAAAGAAAATAATCAGTGTATCTAAATTACATTAGTTTTAAACAAGTCATCAAAACACATTCTAAAATTCCAGATGATTACCACATGGTAGGATACAGGAAAGAAGATTCAAGTGCAAAAAATAACTCATTTTAAGAAAAATATAAATACTACAGATACTATATTATTTCTTAATACATCACTCTGAGAAACTGATAGATCCATCAGACAAAGGTAAGTGATTATGAGGAGGATTTTAATAATACCGAAAGCTTTATCCCTCACATAGACAATTACATCCCAACAAGAGGAGGGTTATTGTCAGATGACTGATGCAACCTGAAATCACCAGAAAGGTGCACAGTCCTTTGATGAAAAGAGATTCACCTGGCAGGCTCTGGGTGCATCTTGGTGAGAGGTGAGACCTCTCTGGAGACTGAGACATTGGCAGCAGCCATTACTGTGACCTAGTATAGGTGGGGTGACAAAGACATTGGCAGACGCCACTGGAGTTCTTCTTCTGGCCTGTTAGCCCAGGGATCTGCCCTACCTGCTAGAGCACAGATTTAATCCAGCTCAGCCAGGGCAAGTAGCCCACCCTAGGGACTGGCCCCACCCAATGGCAAGCCCTCAGGCTGCTTGTTGGCCTGCATAGACTGGGTGCCTGGATCCTCGGCAGGCAGGAGACTGTGTCCACCTCTGTGGGGCAAGGTGGGCATGAAGAGCAGGTGGAGTGGGTGGGGTGTTGGTGGAGTGTGGGGGGGCCTCTACAGTGGGGTGACTGAGTATGCTCCAGGGGTTGGGACATGTGCACAGGCCAAGACTGTGTTAACAGTGTGTGTGGACCTGTGGGGCTTGGGGCTTGTCAGTGGCAGCAGACTTGTGCTTCTCAATCAGCCACATAGGGGATCAGCCCCAGCTTCTAAAACCTGAAACAATTGAGCGCTCCCATGCCTGGGGCCAGCCCCACTCAGCTGCAATCCTAAGAGGGCTGACAACAGCCTTGCAGGACTGAGGTCTACAACAATTGTAAGCCCCTGAGCCTAACAACCAGCCACACTGGGAACCTACTCACTTAACAGAAAAACTGCAATAGGAGTGTGCTATTAGACGTTGCAGCCAACTGTGCTGGGGTTCCCGAAACCTGATTTACAAACAGCCAGCTAGGGGAGGTAGGCCTAGACTCCCTGGTTACCTGCAGCATAAGCAACCCTACCCCAGCAGAAGGATACATGTAGCCCACACAGGGGACACTCGTGGAACATTTGGACTGGTGATGAGAGGGAGGCACAGTGCTGGGCCTCACAAGGTGTCTCCTACATAAAGCCACTTCTCCAAGATCAGGAAACATAGGTGACCCACCTAATACATAGATATAAGCACAGAGAAAGAGCCAAAATGAGGAGGCAAGGGGATATGTTCCAAGAAAGGGAACAGGGCAAAACCCCAGAAAAAGTACTAGATGAAACAGAAATAAGCAATCTACCTGACAAAGAGTTTAAGCAAAAAGTCATAAGGATGCTCCCTGATCTTGGCAGAAGACTGGATGTACACAATGAGAACATCAACAAAGAATTGAAAAATATGAAAAAGAACCAGTCAGAGCTGAAGAATACAATACGGAAAATGAAAAATTCACTATAGGGACTCAATAGTGGAGTAGATGATACAGTAGAACAGATAAGCAAGCTGGATGAAAGACTAGAGTAAATCACCCATGCTGAACAGAAAAAAGAATTAAAAAGAAGGGGAACGGTCTAAGCGAACTCTGGGACAATATCAAGTGCACTAACATTCGTATTATAGGTGTCCCAGAAGAGGAAGAGAGAGACAAAGAGGCAGAGAATCTATTTGAAGAAATAATAGCTGAAAACTTTCCTAACCTAAGAAGGAAACAGATATCCAAGTACAGGAAGCACAGAGAGCACCAAACAAGATGAACCCAAAGAGGCCCACACCAAGACACATTATAATTAAAATGTCCAAAATTAATGATAAAGAGAGAATCCTAAAAGCTGCAAGAGAAAGGTAACAAGTGACATACAAAGAAAACCCAATAAGGCTATTAGCTGACTTCTCAGCTGAAACCTTACAGGCTAGAAGGGAGTGGCATGATATATTTATTTAAAGTGCTGAAAGGAAAAAAATATACAGCCAAGAATACTCTACCCAGCAAGGTTATCATTCAGAATGGAAGGAGAGATAGAGTTTCCCAGACAAGCAAAATTTAAAGGAGTTTATCACCAAGAAACCAGTTCTACAAGAAATGCTAAAGGGACTTATTAAAATGGGAAAGAGAAGACCACAAATAGGAACAAGAAAATTATCAAAAATAGCAGATCAACCACCTATGAAGATAATATGAAGGTTAAAAGACAAAAGTACTAAAACTACCTATTCCAATGATAAGAGAATAATGGATACACACACACAAAATAAGAGGTTAGATAAATATGATATCAAAAACATAAAATGTGGGAGGAGGAGAGTAAAAGAGTAGAGCTTTTAGAAAGAGGTCAAACTAAAGAGATGATCAACTCAATATAGATTTCTATATACATAGGTTATTATATATGAATCTCATGGTAATCACAAGCCAAAAACCTATAACTACACAAATAAGTAAGAGAAAGGAAGTCAAACATACTACTAAAGAAAGCCATCAAACCACAGGGGAAGAGAGCAAGAGAAGAAGAAAGGAACAGAGAAGAAATACTAAAACACCCAGGAAAAAAGTAACAAAATGGCAATAAGTACATATTACTACTTTAAATGTCAATGGACTAAATGCTCCAATAAAAAGGCATAGGGTGGCCAATTGGACAAAAAAACAAGACCCATATAGAAAAGACATACTTCAAATCTATAGACACTCACAAACTGAAAGTGAAGGGATAGAAAAAGATACCCTATGCAAATGGCAAAGACAAGAAAGCTGGGGTACCAATACTTATATCAGACAAAATAGACTCTAAAACAAAAACTGTAACAAGAGACAAGAAAGGGCACTACATAATGATAAGGGAACAATCCAACAAGAGGATATAACACTTGCAAATATCTAAGCACCCAACATAGGAGCATCTAAATATATAAAGCAATTATTAATGGACACAAAAGGAGAAGTAGACTATAACATGATAATAGTAGGGGACTTTAACACTCCACTTACACCCATGGATAGATCATCCAAACGGACGATCAATAAGGAAACATTGTCCTTTAATGGCACATTAGATCAGATGGACTTCATAGATATATACAGAACATTCCATCCAAAACCACAGAATACACATTCTTATCAAATGCTCATGGAACATTCTCCAGGATTAATCACATATTAGGCCACAAAACAAGTCTCAATAAAGTTAAGAAGATCGAAATAATACCAAGCAAATTTTCTGACCTAAAAGGCATGAAACTAGAAGTCAACTACAGGAAGAAAACCAGAAATGCCACAAATAGGTGGAGATTAAACAAAATGCTACTGAACAACAACTGAATCAATGAAGAAATCAAAGGAGAAATCAAAAAATACCTGGAGAGAAGTGAAAATGAAAATACGACATGCCAAAATCTATGGGAGATAGCAAAAGCAATTCTAAGAGGGAAGTTTCTAGCAATTCAGGCCTCCCTCAATAAATAAGAAAAATACCAAGTAAATAATCTAACAGTAGGGGGCCAGCCTGGTGGCATAGTGGTTAAGTTCACACGTTCCACTTCTCAGCAGTCCATTGTTCACTGGTTCAGATCCCAGGTGTAGACATGGTACCACTTGGCAAAAGCCATACTGTGGTAGGCCTCCCCCCATAAAGTGGAGGAAGATGGACATGGATGTTAGCTCAAGGCCAGTCTTCCTCGGCAAAAAGAAGAGGATTGGCAGTAGTTAGCTCAGGGCTAATCTTCCTCAAAAAAAATTTAAATTAAATTTAAAAATCTAACAGTACACCTAAAGGAACTGGAAAAAGAAGAATAAATAGAACCCAAAATCAACAGAAAGAAAAAAACAATATCAGAGCAGAAGTAGATGAAATAGAGACCAAAAAATCAATAGAAAAAAATCAATGAAACCAAGAGCTGGTTCTTTGAAAAGATAAACAAAATTGAAAACCTTTAGCTAGACTTACCAAGAAAAAAAAGACAGAAGGCTCAAATAAATAAAATCAGAAATGAAAGAGGAGAAATTACAATGAACACCTTAGAAATACAAAAATTTATAAGAGAATACTATGGAAAGCTATGCATCAAAAATTGGATAATCTAGAAGAAATGGATAAACTCTTAGAATTATACAACCTTGAAAAACTGAATCAAGAAGAAATAGAGAATTTGAATGGAGCAATCACAAGTAAGGAGATCAAACAGTAATCCAAAACCTCCCAAAAAATAAAGGTCCAGGACCAGATGGCTTCCCTGATGAATTCTACCAAACATTCAAAGAAGACTTAATACCTATCCCTCTCAAACTCTTCCAAAAATTGATAGGAAGGAAAGCTTCCTAATTCCTTCTATGAAGCCAACATTACCCTGATACCAAAACCAGACAAGGACAACACAAAAAAAAGAAAAATACAGGCCAATATCACTGATGAACATCGATGCACATATCCTCAACAAAATACTAGCAAATCAAATACAACAATATATTAAAAAGATCATACACCATGATCAAGTGGGTTTCATTCCAGGGATGCAGGGATGGTTCAACATCCACAAATCAATCAATATGATACACCACATTTACAAAACGAAGAATAAAAATCCCATAATCATCTCAATAGATGCAAAGAAAGCATTTGGCAAAATATGGCATCCATTTATGATAAAAACTCTAACTAAAATGGGTATAGAAGGAAAATACCTCAACATGATAAAGGCCGTATTTGACAAACCCACAGCTAATATCATTCTCAATGGAGAAAAAACGAAAGCTATCCCTCTAAGAACAGGAACCAGACAAGGATGCCCACTTTCACCATTCTTATTTAACGTACTATTGGAAATCTTAGCCAGAGCAATGAGGCAAGAAAAAGAAATAAAAGAGATCCAAATTGGAAAGGAAGAAGGGAAACTGTCACTATTTGCAGGTGACGTGATTTTACATATAGAAAACGCTAAAGAATCACTAAAAAGCTTTTAGAAATAATAAATGAATACAGTCAAGTTCCAAGATACAAAATCAACATACAAAAATCAGTAGTGTTTCTATACATCAACAATGAAGTAGCAGAAAGAGAAATTAAGAATACAATCCCATTTACAATTACAACAAAAAGAATAAAATATCTAGGAATAAACTCAACTAAAGAAGTGAAAGATCTGTACACCAAAACATTGAAAGAAATTGAAGAAGTCACAAAGAAATGGAAAGATAGTCTGTGCTCTTGGATTGGAAGAATTAACATAGTTAAAATGTCCATACTTCCTAAAGCAATCTACAGATTCAATGCAATCCCGATCAAAGTTCCAACAACACTTTTCACAGAAATAGAACAAAGAATCCTAAAATTTATATGGAACAACAAAAGACCCCAAATAGTCAAAGAACTCTTAAGAAAAAAGTATCACACTCCCTGATTTCAAAACATACTACAAAGCTATAGTCATCAAAGCAGCCTGGTACTGGCACCAAAACAGACACAGAGATCAATGGAACAGAAATAAACCCACACATATATGTACAACTAACTTGGACAAGGAAGCCAACAACATACAATGGAGAAAGGAAAGTCTCCTCAATAAATAGTGTTGGGGAAACTGGACAGCCACATGCAAAAGAATGAAAGTAGACCATTATCTTACACCATGCACAAAAAGCAACTCAAAATGGATTAAGGACTTGAATGTAAGATCTGAAACCATTAAACTTCTAGAAGAAAACGTAGGCAATAAACTCTATGACATCGGTCTTAGCAGTATATTTTCAAGTACCATGTCTGACCAGGCCAGGTAAACAGTAGAAATAATAAACATCAAACTAAAAGGCTTCTTCTGCACAGCAAAGTAAACCATCAGCAAAACGAAGAGACAATCTAACAATAGGGAGAAGAGAGTTGCAAACCATATATCTGATAAAGGGTTAATATCCAAAATTTACAAAGAACTCATACATCTCAATAACAAAAAAACTATCAACCCAATTAAAAAATAGGATAAGATCCAAGCATTTCTCTAAAGAAGATATACAGATGGCCAACAAACACATGAAAAGATGTTTAACATCATTAACTATCTGGGAAATGCAATCAAAACTACAATGAGATATCACCTCACTCCCATCAGAATGGCTATAATTAACAAGACAGGAGACAATGTGTTGGAGAGGATGTGGAGAGAAGGGAACCCTCATACACAGCTGGTGGGAGTGCAAACTGGTGCAGCCACTATGGAAAGCAGTATGGAGCATCCTCAGAAAATTAAGAACAGAACTGCCATATGATCGAGCTATTCCACTGCTGGGTATTTATCCAAAGAACTTGAAAACACAAAGGCATAAAGATGCATGCACCCCTATGTTCATTGTAGCATTGTACACAATACCCAAGACATGGAAGCAACCTAGCTGCCCATGAAGGGACAAATAGATAAAGAAGATGTGGTATATATACACAATGGAATACTACTCAGCCATAAGAAATGATGAAATCTGGCTATTTGTGACAACATGAATACCTCTTGTGGGTATTATGCTAAGTGAAATAAGTCAGAAGGAGAAAGTCAAATACCATATGATCTCATTCATAAGTAGAAGCTAAAAACGACAAACACACGCATAGCAACAGCGATTGGATTGGTGGTTACCAGAGGGAATGGGGGAGAGAGGAGCATAAAAGGGGTGATTAGTCACATGTGTGGTGATGGATGGTAATTAGTCTTTGGGTGGTGAACGTGATGTAATCTATACAGAATTCAAAATATATTATGATGTACATCTGAAATTTATATGATGTTATAAACCAATGTTACCGCAAAAAATAAATATTTAAAAAAAATTAAAAAATAAAATTCAACCAACAAAATTAAAAATCAATGAGATACTATTTTTTTTTTTTTGAGGAAGATTAGCCCCAAGCTAACGTCTACCACCAATCCTCCTCTTTTTGCTCAGGAAGATGGGCCCTGAGCCAACAGCCATGCCCATTTTCCTCTATTTTATACGTGGGAAGCCTGCCACAGCATGGCTTGATAAGCAGTACGTAGGTCGGTGGCCGAGATCTAAACCAGTGAATCCAGGGCCACTGAAGCAGAGCACACAAACTCAACCACTACATCTCAAATTTGCCTATCAAATTCCAAAATCAAAACGAAAAACATGCTGATGAAGTTTTAGGATCTGAGAACGGTCTGCAGTAGCTTAAAACACATTAATAATAAGTTTAAAAATAGGTCCCCATCTTCTTAAAGTTGACCCAATAGTGCCATTTTGGGGAATGCATTCTAAGAAAACAATTAAGATTTAACTCCCTGGATGATCACTATAATTTATTATAATACACAAAAACTTTAAATTATTTAAAAGACCAGGAGTAAGGAATTAGTTAAATAAATTAAGGTACATCCCAATAATTAGATACTATTCAGTGGCTTAAACTTATATTTTGGGTGAAATACATTAACACAGAAAGAGTGTTCATGACTAATTAAAGTGCATGCTACGTAACAGCACGTGTCATATGAGCCTCCATCTGATAAATATTTGCTGTGGTCCTTTCTCTCCTCACCAGCAGCACCTGACTTCTTCCTGGAGCGTGTTCTCCCCTAAGTTGGGTGTAGGGGAGGGTGCAGCTGGTTGGATGATTCCCGCCTTCCTGGCAGATGCCTCGGAGCTGGGTCTCGCCAGCTCCCACTGTCTCTCCCAGGACTCTGCCCCGAGCAGTGCGAGGCAGCCCCCCACAGCCACGCCCTCGACAGGCTGGGCCAGCCATGAGATGGCTGCTCTGTCCTGCTCCCTGCTTCTGTGCCCTGGGAGCACGCTTGGCTCCTGTCTGCCCCAAGCCTGGCCACTGGCTCCTGTGGGCTCTGTGCATAGCCTGTCCTCAGATGAGGTGACTTCCAGTGACTCCCCTTCTGCTTCAGTTAAACGGGCAGTGTCTGTCCTTATGGTCAAGAATCCCAACCGGTGGATTCCATAGTGATATTCTGAAGAAGTTACATAGAGGTACATATTCTTGGGCTTTCTCTTCTTTTTTGCTTACTGATATTTTCCAATTTCTCTTTAATAGCCATGCACTGCTTTAAAAGTACTGTAATGATTCTTAGAGTGTTTTACATCTAACATTGTTTTTTCCAAAAGACCGTTTACTCATCCTGAAAGTGAGCCCTGCTGTGTACACAAGATCATTCCTTAGGGTGCAGAAAGAAAATTAAAATTTGTATTTTAATTTATATGTTATCTTCAAGATTAGAAATAGATCTTACCAATATGCAATATGGATGGACACCAGTATCTTCACTGGCTCTGTGTGTCACACAGTCTGACGTCAGGAAGGCAGGCAGGTGCCGAGGGCAGCCTTGGGATGCTTCATCCCTACACACTTTCCCCTCACTTGGTGCAGGGTCATTACTAAATTTACGGGGCCCAGTTAAGTGGAGGATTCACAGATGTTGCCTAGTTTTAACAAAACTAGCCCTCATAAACTGATTAGAGGCTTAAAAATCTTCCTACAAAGTAACCTTGAACTGAGCAGAAGTGGGCATCTAGAAAGTGGTGGAGCTGACAGTTCTATCCCCACACGAGCTCTTCATCAGACACGGAACAAGGTAAAAGCAATAACAGGCTCACCTGATTTGATGAGAAGTAACTAAAAAATACTGCAGATGTTCAAGAAGACTAGTTGGAAAATAGATTTACCTTTACTTTCACTGACAATGAACTTTGCCTCAGTGAATACCCTGCCTGGAGCTGGTAACCAGGCCTAGAAGGAGCCAGCACAGCCAGCAAGACATTTAAAAACTAAGTGTCAGCACACAAAAACAAACCCTGACATTTTTTAGCTAAACTCAGGTGATAATCCATACTTCAATAAATGTCATAAACTCAGTGATAAAGGAGTTAGATGCCTCTTTCCAGATTTCTTTCTGCATAGCTGAAGATGCAATAGGGAAGTAGGAGAGATATGTGGCACTTTGTGCAGCTACCATATACACATATGTTCCAAATTTCAGGACGTGCTATTTTATCTTACCTCCTTCTCCAGAGAACTAGAGTTGGCCCCAAATTTTCAACTGTGTGATTTTTTTAAGAAAAATAAAATGCTATTTCCTCAAATGAGTAAGAGAGTTTTCTTCAGTAGGTGAGATGAGTAATTTCATGCTGCTCTAAAAGGACCATGACTGATAGCAAATTTTTAAAACAGAAGAAAGACCCAGCAATCCTACTTCTGGGTACATAACTGGAAGCAGGGTCTCAAAGTGATATTTGCACACTCACGTTCCTAGCAGCATTATTCACAACAGCCAAGAGGGGGAAGCAACCCAAGTGTCCACTGATGGATGAATGGATAAAAAAAATGAGGTTGTACATACAATGGAATATTATTCAGGCTTTAGAAGGAAGGAAATCCCATCACATGCTACAATGTAGATGAACCTTGAGGACATTATGCCAAGTGAAATAAGCCAGTCACAAAAAGACAAATACTGTATGATTCCACTGATATGAGGTCTCTAGAGTAGTCAAACTCATAGAGACAAGGTAGAATGGTGGTTGTCAGGAGCTGGGGGCAGGGGGAAAGGGAGTCGTCTAATGGGTATAGCATTTCAGTGTTGCAAGATGAAAAAGTTCTGGAGATCTATTTCACAACCACGTGAATATACTATTGAATTGCACGCTTAAAAATGGTTAAGACGGTAAATTCTATGCTGTTTTTTACCACAATTTTTTTAAAAAGAGAGACAAACCATCTCCTAAAACCTCCTGATTTCACTTCTAGAAACAAACTTACAGCTTATATTGAATAGTGCCGTGATGGCAAATCTCCTGGTACCTCTCCACCAGCACCTCAGCCGCTCGGCACCCGCATCACACAGACTAATTAAATGATCCCCTGCCTCCTTCCCACTCTGACAGTGCACATCCTGGCTCGGGTCTCCTTCTCTCTGCCTCTCTCTGCCTCTCTCCCCCTCCCCTTTCCCTCCCCCTCCCCTTCCTCTCTCCCTCTCTCACTAGCTAGGAGGAAATATTATTATTTCCTATAAATAATAATTGGTGTTATCCCTTATGACCTTTAAAGAATTTTCACTTTTACTACCTCATTTAGTTTTCACACCAGCCCTGTGAGGTGGGTGTTCTTTCTACTTTACAAATCAAGACTCAGCAATATTAAATGTCTGTGTCAATCACCTCGCCAGTAAGTGGCAGAGCCCAGCTCCAAACCCCACACTTTCACAGCATAATTCTGCCCCTGACAGTGGTTCACACTGTAGTGTGAGCATAACACTCCCCTGAGTGTTCAATGTGTTAAGAATGTGGTTTCCTGGGCCCCACGTCCAGCGGTTCTGTTAGGGGTCTGGAATGGAGCTGGGAGTCTGCATTTCCCATGAGCTCCCCTCCAGGTGCTCCTGCAGCAGGGGACTTGTGGTCACACTTTGAGAAGCAGGCAGGCCTAGGAGACAGCCGCCTTCCTGACACAAGTGGGCACACGTGCACGAGGCTCTCTGCTCACTTACCCTGCCTGGAAGGGGTGACACAGTGACAGTGATCTTCTACAGGAACTGGCTGTACAAGCAGGGACTTCTCTGGAAGCAGGCAGAAAAGGGCAAGGAAGCAAAGCAGGAAGGACGGAGAGGAAAGTCTCCATGCCGTCCATTCCACAGAGAGTAAGACTGCTGGAGAGCACCCCACCAGCCCACTGGCTTGGACATTCTCATCTCTTAGCATTTGGCACATGGGCATTGGGTGCATGCAAAGGGGGCTGAATCTGCGCTGCTTCTGGAAGGTGGGAGAAGGACTGGAGTGGGGCTCTCTATGTTCAGACAGGGGTGCACGGGAGGGATGCACCTGGCCCAGAGCGAGCCACAGGCAAAGCCGGGCTCCAAGTGCAGGATCTCCAGACGCCCAGGCCTGCGCCCCGGGCCCTGAGTCATGCGGCTTCCCCAGCCCAGAGCGGGAGCAGGAGCTGCCTTTCACAGGGCCCAGCAGGGCTGGTGGGGACGACAGGCTCTGCAGGAGATAGAATCCCAAGAACAAGCACACTTCCACACAAGAGAGCAAGCCCTCTTCTCACCGGGAGAATGCCACTGTGACTTACATTGCATGTTGAGGGCCATGCAGGTGACTGACAGAGGGAAAATAGAAACTGAATGGTTTGACTGTAAAGTCTTCCCTTTGCAAATATGCTACATTTACTCTGCAACTAGGAGATAAAATGAGATTTCTGTGGGAAGCCTGTGCTGCACTTTTTGGTGGCCTTAAAAAAACAGACAAATTTGTGCTAAAGATAAAAAATTAATCATATTCCATTAAGCTAACTCTTATGACTACCAAAGAGATAGACCTTCCTTGAGACAGGGTGTGAAGTTTGACATCAGCCGGGACTTTTGAAAGAATTCTAGAAGCTGAGACTTGGGGCTGCCCAACCTTGAGGCATCCTTCTGTGAGGGGAGCCTCTCCGTGGAAAGAGAACATGACATCACCATTCAATTCAGAAGACACGGGAGCTAATTCGCCAGACCGCATTTCTCTGGCATGAGAGGGTTATGCCGGGTAACGGGCTTCTAGAAGATCGCCCGGAGCTGTCTCGGTGCCTCAATCAAGTCCTGCCTGGGATGATGCACTAGGCACCAGCACACACTCTAACGCTACCCCACTGGCTTCTTGGATCTCTTATCTGAATGCATAGCACTATAATTTACCCATTGTCCAAGCCAGAAACCTGGGACTCATGCTTGACTTTTCCCAACCTATCTCCTCCCGCCAACCAAATGGCCTACCGCCTGGTCTCCCTCCTTCTAGTCTTGACTCTTCCAGTCTATTTTCTGTGCTATTTACAAATGACCTTTCCTTCTCTATGACCTTCAGAAGCCCAAACCCTAACATTAAAACCTGAACTGTACATTTAGCCCAACATCCTTAACAACACGGCTCATATCTGCCACTCCAATTCCATCTCTCACCATGTCCCCCAAATCTCCTAAACACCAAACATCTTGAACTACTCTAAATTCCTGGATTGCTCCACGTTTCATGACACCTCTGGGCTTTTTGTATTTACTGCTCCCCTGCTGAAATACCCTGTGTCCTGCTGCCCACTTAGTAAACCACTCGTCTTTAAGTCAGATGTCGTCTGTTCTGGGAAGCCTTCTCCACTCACTAGAATCTTCTGTCTCTCAGAAAGCTCCTCCCAAGCTGAGGCAGCTGCCCCTCTTATGCACTTCCATAGTACCCAGATGTGCCCCTGCCTGAACTGCGGCTGCTGACTGATCACAGGCCTCCCTCACTGAACTATGACCTCGATTACTTAAGACGGATTCACCTCGCTACTCCAGTTCCTCGCACATTATGTAATGATACTCAGTACATGTTTCATGAATGAAGGAACAGTGACAGTCTCTTGAGGAACAGCCTCCTCTCTTGGGGGTCAAGACTGCATGCCTAGGAGGAAGACTCACAAGCAACATGAAATGTTTGTACTTATGTACACACATGTAGTGGGGAAGCATCTTTAAATAGAGATCAGTGTGTGCACGTGTGTGTGTGTGCACGTGCATGTGTATGGAAGAACACCCAGGTGATGGAAGGGTCTTCATTCCTTTACCTTATTTTCCCCTTTGCCTGTAAACCCCTGTGTCTTTTTCCACTGGGACTCCTTGTGCTCAGATAACTTTATTCTGCTCTGTAAGCAGCTGCACCTCCTGCATGCCATAACATTTCACAAAATTCTTACTTGATATTCAGGACAATATTCCCATGACAGGTATTCTAAACAGGTAAGAATTCTAAAGACCAGAAAAGAATGCCACTTCCTCACATCATCGGTTTTCATTTAGTCTTCTCTTCTCTAGATTCAATCATCTCAACCTCTTTAGCTATTTCATCAAGGTAACATGCTGAGCCAGCACATTCAAATGTTTATAGTATGTTATTATAACTGTCACTCATAAGGAATTAATTATTAATATTCATTTCAATAACTCTTCTCCCACATTCAGATTGCTGAAGTGCCTGATATTTAGTAAAGAAGCTTTCATTACAGTGCTACTCATTTTCAATTTGTGATCATTCTGCCTCCTCTCAAGATCTTTATATGTCAAACCTTGGGTCATTCGAGCCATTCTTCATTTTGTCTGCTTAATTAATTTGAAAGGAACCTGGGTTTTATTATAGGAAATTAACAACAATCCATGGATAATGTTAAAATATTTTAAGAACAGTTTCAAAATAATTAGCAATGTGTCATTTCATAAGGATAGATATACTAAATAAATTTGTTTTAAATTGTTATGATCATCTTTAAAAAACAAAATATATTGAAATAGCTCCCAAAGCATTAGTTATCATATGTAGAAATTATAAAATGTGAAATTAACAAGGACAATTTTTTAAATATCCTTTCAATTGGAAATTAAGTCTTTAAAGTGTTTAAGTCTCATCTGTCACCATCATTGTTACGTAGTCCTTGTAATGAACTGAATTCGATTCTGGATCAACTGCAGCAGACAACATTTCTTCCATTTCCTCCTGAGAAAAAGGCTCACCTGGGAGGGACAAGAAGGGAAATCCATCATTTGCGATCCTCTGTGTTTTCCTTTCTCCTTCCACTAGCCCGCTTAATCGCCGTGGAGCCCCACATGCCCCCACTGTGTTGCCAGTTACTCTCCCTGGGCTGCAGAGCCAGCATGTCCCGACCTTCCGGAGGGTCACAGAGCACGCTGCTGTGCCCTGGCAGATCCTGCACTTATTCTACTTGCACACATCGTAGCCCAAGCAACCTACAGAATCGATTATTTCAGCCCAAACGCTAGAAGACAAAGACATCATGAGTAAGGTTGTTTATTTATTTAAATTAAAACCATTGAAGTTGTCAAAGAATTAACCTGAGGTCCCAGTTTTATAGGGAGTCTCATCATTATATTTCATAAGGGTATGAAGACAGGATTAAATGGTTGCTGTGCAAAATCGCTGAAGAGCAGATCACAGAGACTTGAAACTGTATTGATTACATCTCTGAATATTGCCTAACCAGGTCTGGTCAGCTTAGTGATGCCAGCTGAACCCAGTGACAGATGCCATTCATCAACCATTTCAAAACAGTTCCCTTTGTTATAGTTTGGCCCAGTGTTGCTGTCAAATGAAAACAAAAGTTGGATAGAAAAGCTGTGGGCTTTAGTTGGATTCATATAACAGCTGAAGGCCTCTTGGATATTGGGCTCACCAAGATGAAAAGCAAACTGAGGAAGTGTTTACATCAACTATTGAAGTAAAACTTTGTCCTGATTAAACAAAATACAGAGACATCCACACCGCCCCCCCTCCCCTTAAAGAGCCTTATCCCAGCAGGTAAGTTACCAAGGCCTGAGGACACCGCCTTTCTGAGCTGAAGTCACCTCTCTACAAACAATGCTTTCTGAGGTGGAATTCAGTTAATAATACAGAAATCATTCAAGTGAAGATTTTGATAACAATGACAATAGTATTATCAAACAAGGGGAATGTGCCACGTTCTTCTGAAATCATGCTTACATCCTAATAAAAGAAAGACTGCTAAAATACCCAGACAGACAAATTCTGAATCTTTCCTATACCTGATGGTTAAACACTAAATCCTCTGCTGATGAACTCTGACGGGCACCATGGAAGTCCTTCAAAGAACACTGATAACAAACACTGACGAGAACTACTGTGTGCCAGGCACTGATCCAAGTGCTTCACACATGTTAACTAAGGTAACCTCCCAACCACCTTGAGAGGGGTAAGCACTGCCACCCCCACTTACAGCTGAGGACACCAGCACACGAAGAGACAAGGCAGCCTGCCCCAGCCAGGAGTGGAAGAGCTGGATCTGAACGCCAGCATCCAGCTCAAGGTCCACAAACTCAACGACCACAGTACTGCTCAGAACAAGGCCTTGCTCACCGTACAATGCAGGAGGTGGTCCCACTGCTTCCTTGGGCAAGGAAGAGACATGCAGTGTTCGATTAAGGACGGGAGGAAAACAGCTTAATGATTAAAGCACAAGCTTTGGAGTCAGACGGCCTTGTTCCAATGCTAAGGTGTCTCATTAGCAACATCAGAAGAGTTGGCGGGGATGGGAAGGATCAGAGAAGGTCTTTGGGTAAGAAGAGGAACACCATTTCCCCCTAGACTGAGAAAAGATGAGAATGGGTTCAGATATAGATGAGGTGCTACAAATGGGAGCAACAAACTTAAAAGTATCAAATGGGACTACATCAAACTAAAAAGCTTTGGCACAGCAAAGGAAACCATCAACAAAGCAAAAAAACAACCTAACAATTGGGAGAAGATATTTGCAAACCATATATCAGATAACGGGTTAATATGCAAAATATACAAAGAACTAACACAGCTCAACACCAAAAACCCAACATCCAATTAAAAAATGGGCAAAAGATCTTAACACAGATTTCTCCAAAGAAGATATACGGATGGCCAACAGGCATATGAAAAGATGCTCAACATCATTAGCTATCAGGGAAATGCAAATCAAAACTACAGTGAGGTATCACCTCACACCTGTCAGAATGGCTATAATTAACAAGACAGGAAACAACAAATGTTGGAGAGGATGTGGAGAGAAGGAAAGCCTCGTACACTGCTGGTGGGAGTGCAAACTGGTGCAGCCACTATGGAAAGCAGCATGAAGTTCTACCTTCTTAAGAAACTGATTTTCTCTTTACGTCTCCCAGACCATCTTTCCAGGCTGGTCTGGCCCACACTGATTGTCTGATACGCACTTTCTTCTCTTGTCTTATATTGAAATTGTTTTATAAGTTCGTTTTTCCCCCCAATAAGACTATAACATCCTTGAGAAAAGGAGCAGATTTTCGTACCATTACCTCTCCCTGCACTTAGCACCCCTTGCCTACACACAGTAGGCACACCATACTAATGATATTGAACTGTTTTGGCCATTTTGACTAAATTCATGTTACCTAAGATAATCTAGGATTTACTTCACTTAAATTAATCCTTAGGATTAAGAGGCTGACGCTTTGAAAGTCCTTTCAGCAAAGTTAATCCTAAGAAAATTTAACAATGTCATAAGTTCTTGGGTGGCAGCTGTGACTGTCATACACCTTATTCTCATTCCCTGTATTCTCACCCAATGATGGATCAGTCCAAATAGTCCAACCAGATGTGCATGTAGACTTAGTCTTAGTCTTCCCTACTCAAAATTACTTGCACTTTGACTCTACCTCAAGTGATGAGCAACTGAATCACTCAGGACTCAATCTATGAACAAGCGAACTAAACAAAGGAGACAGAACTCTAACTTTGTGTGGGACGAGTGGAGGTGACCAGTAAGAGAATAGTTTCAAGAGAACGTCCACTAGGCTCCTGCCATTCAGGGAAACCAAACGTATACATCAGCCTAAGCAGAGAGAATTCCTAAAGGAAATATGTTGGCATACGTAGGTCTGCAGGTATTATGTACGTGTGTGTGTGTGTGTGTATAATTCCAGTTCAAATCAAATACATTTGGTCCAATTAGCATAAAGAACTAAAAATTCTTGCATGAATTTATATCCAGTTGAGGCTGTATTATCTGTAACTTCACCAACTGAAAAGCTCTTTAAAAGGATTTTTTATATACAATACAAATCTTCAGTCTAGGAACAGGCATTAATTTATGGTGATTGACAGCTCACCTTTTCCAGGTGGCAGACCTTTTTTTCTAGGAATACTCTACGTGAATGAGATGACTTCAGTTTATAGACGTATCATTACACTTTACAAAATCCTATATGGCAACATCCATCTCCTCTAACCTGCCCTCTTTCCTCTTACCCCTACAAAACAGAAACCACTCCAAAACCAAAATAATAGAAATAGTAAATAGCTCATTTTAACCAGAACTATTGCCTTTAAAGTATCCTCTAGAGTTTTTTTATAATTGTTAAATTATTAATCACTTAAATAAGTCACTGTCGTAAGTAGTAAATCGCTCTCACCTTCTTCAGTCATTTACTTGATCAGTTCTTCCTCAGCAAGAAACCCACATTTCACTGGATCTAAGACCTAGGGGAAAAGAAAAGGTAGATGTATTTTTTGTTTGGTGAATAAATCCTACATGATGAATTTTTCATATAAATATATATAAAATCTGGAGCTTACACACCTCAAAAGATTGAAGAAAGATATCTTCTAGAATTGGTCTCTAGCTAATTATGCAATAAAAGGAGTAAATGCCACGGTATTCAGCTCAGTCTCCACATAATAAATGATCACAAAAAACAAAAGCTGCTAACATACTAGGATAATAACACTTCCCTCACTGAAATCTTTTTGGATTTCTAGATATGAAAGTTGAAATCACTCTACACCCACAGGAAATAGGTAGTTTAAAATCACTGGCATGTTTGATGTTATTTATTAGCTTTTTTCACCATTATGGAAATCAATTTATCTGGGAACCAAACTTGTAGAATAAACCAACTATGTTAAGTCGATGCTACACTTTCTCTAGAAAAATAGAGGTAATTTCTACTTATCCTTGATAATTCAAAACAGAATAAGAATGTTGTTGGTTTATACTTTTTGTAGCTTATTTGTCCTTTAATTATACTTTGCTTATCAGATTAATACTAAAGTGTTTGATATTTCCAAGAACATACCAACTGGCCATTCAGAAGTGTAGTGAGAAGTTAGAAGGAAGCTACTCTAGGATAAATATACAAGGTGAGTATAATATATGAAGTGAAAACTCCAAGTGTTTGAAATTAAGGTCATTCTAATCATTACTTTACCTTAGCAATTGCACTGATTTTCTTACCTTCTTTCCAGCAGTACTTTGGTCATCACTGGAAGAAATTTTTCAAATCAAATGTATCCAGTGGGTTCTTCTTCCTCTACCTAAACGTTCAATAAAAAATAGCCATTTATTCATTCAACAAATGTATTGAGCAGCTACACTTTCCAAGCACTGCCCTGAGTGCTGGGGAGCTGACGATGAGCATATGTGGGCAGGGTCCTTGCTCACAGCATTTATATTCTGTAGTGGACACATATACTGATCTCTGATGTCTATGAAAGCATAACAAAGGAGCGGAGCGTGGGTCTACACAGCAGAGAAGAAAGGAGACTTATCTAGGCCAGGAGATCAGGAAAGGCAGTCATGAGGACATCACGCTGAGCTGATGTATAAAGGATGAAAAGAAGATAATTAGAAAAAGCAGGGGAGAGACTCCCAGGTAGAGGAAATTACAGGCACTAAGACCCTGCATCATGCAGTGAAGACCAGGAGGCTGGACATGTGGAACAAGGAGGGGAATGTCCAGTAGAAGATGATAATAACAAACATATGTGTGGAGCTTGTCAACTTTAAACTTCACCACTGGGTAATATGGGAATCACCACCATTGAGAATTTTCTCTTGTGCAGGTTCGATTCCCAAGGAAAGAGTCTTTCCATCTGCCTGGGAGACAGAAGCATCTGGCTGCCAGTCTAGACACGTTCTGTTTTGTGCTTTCCAGAATGGAAATCTCTGGACTCCTGCTGGCATGGAGAGAGGCAGTCACTCAGTGGGAAAAACTGAGAGGGGATTTAGGATTTAGCAAACTGGCTCTAGTTTTCAAACAGATTTTACCCTAGTGCTCCTAATTTTAGTTCCTACTCCCTTCACCCCAAGTTCCAGAAGTAACTGGTGCTTTTTGAGAACTCTTTACCCACTGCTGGCTTGGGTTCAGTTTTCTGGATCTACTAGATTACTGTTATTTATTCTCCCATCTGTCTTACAGCTTCCGAAATTTCATTGCTTTTGTGGATGTTGGGGGCAGGGGGAGCCAGATACAGGAGGTTACCAGAAACAGGAATAAGATTATTATGCAGATTTAAGTCCTTGCCTTTGGCATTGATTAAGAGTTTCTAGAGAGAAGGTCATCCCCTTTCTTCTTCCTGGTACAGAGAGGGAAGCACCTTTACAGATAGAGATTTCCTTTACAACGTAAATGTCTCCTAACAAAAGGCAAGCAAGTTCCACCCCTCAGAGCCTCCTTCCCTGTCCCAGTTTATTAAAAGTAACCAGCCCAATAATCCTCATGCCAAAGAGACATCTTGGGGTGGCCAGTTCCAGGCCCCCACATTTCCAAACATCTTTGAGTTCTCCTTTGTAATTACTTTAAATTCTCCATAATTCCACTTAGGTTTGAACTTCAAAGGATGTAGATATTAAAGAAAGAATCATCTGGTAACCTGTACGTCAGTACAATTTTCATTACCCCTTCTCACAGTTGCTGGGTTTTGTGATATTCCAAACAGGCAGAGATTGTTGGGGGAAAGTTGCTCATTATAGAACATTAATTGGAGAGATGAATGCTGAGTGATTTTTTTAAATGAGATCTATTTCAAGAGAAACATCAGATTTCAAACTGATCTTCAGGAAGCAAAGGGCTGAAAGTTAGTAAGTATCTACACTAAAATTCAAGTAAATGACAACTAGAGAACTGCACACAGGCTTCCACTTTTTATAGAAGAATTTTAAAACATAGTTGAATCATTTCATTTTAAAGCAAATGTAAGAAATAGTTTCATTTCTGAAACTATTACAGAGCATTTAGCAATGTGACATTCGCCCCAGATGTGGACTATTATGGAGCTTGGAGTCTCTAAATGTACTGGATACATACAAATATCTGTGTGCGTTTTCCCCTTAATTATTTGGGAAACTTCATAAAGGGTGGTCACGTCCAAAGTTTTTTAAGCATCTTGCTAGAATTTAATTTGAATAAATTGTGTTGTGCAAGTACAGAAAAATATTTACAAAGCTTAGACAGCTCAGTGATCCCTAATGGTCTGTAACAATTCTAAGCATCTGTAATTTTCAAAGGTTGTATCCACGTACCTAAGAAAAGGGCAAAGGCAAAATAAAACGTTGGGGCCTGAGTATCTACTGTGGCCCTCTACCAAAATGCCCCAAACCCGTGGGGGCATTTTGGTAGAGGGCCACCTACAGAGCAAGCGAACCCCAATATGTATTGCATGCCCATCAAGTAAGAGCTGGTACCTCACAGGTATTCAATTTAATCCTCATGACAGCATTTTGATATTGTTGCATTCCTTCTGCAGATGTGGAACCAGGCTCTGAAAGATGCAGTGGCTTGCCAAAGGTCACACAGCTCTAAGTGCCAGCTATCGGATGTGAACCCAGATCTCCTGACACTAGATGTGGTATTTGCTCTACTTTGTAAGAGAAACAGTTGGCAAATCTTTTCTGTAAAGGGCCAGACAGTAAATATCCTAAGCTTTGTAAACCATATGGTCTCTGTCGCAACGACTTAATTCTGCTCTTGTAGTGACAAAACAGCCACAGACAATATGTAAATAAAGCATCTTGCTGGGTTCCAATAAAGCTTTATTTACAAAAACAGGTGGTGGGCTGGACTTGGCCTAGGGATTGTGGTTTGCTGACCCTGCTACAGATTAAAACATACAAACAAACCACGAAGGGATTAGGCCCTCAAGCTTCTCCCTTTCTGACTCAGAGGGCTTCTCATCACTGCTCCGTTTACTCCACTGCGTTACGTGCAAGCATCATGGCTTCACTGTTGACTCTTCCACAGCACCGCCTTTCCTCTTCCTAACACAAACTCCAGCTTCCTCGATAAACACTTGAAAGCAGTGATCAACACCTTTTTTTTAATGTGAAGACCAATTCAGGAAGAATAAAAATGTTTTCCTCTACTCTTAGTAAAAATAGTGTATTGGATCCCCAAATGGAAAAACAACTTAACGATTTCCTGCTTTGTTGAATATTTTTAAGCGCTAACGAAAAATTGGTATTGCTCTTTAGTCACCAAGGTGCTGATATGTGGGCAACAGAGTCCTCTTCCTGAGGCTCCATGCCTTAACTTTCTACAGTGCTGCAGGGTTCAGAGCATGGCTTCCTTACGTTACTGTGAAGCCCACTGTGAAGCAGGTGTCATTGTGGAGAAACTGAGGCGGGGGTTAAGTGACTCACCCAGAGTCGCAGTTTCTTCCCTTCCGTGTAACACTCAACAAGCACGCACTGTGCTGGGGGCGAGGAACAAGGAACAGACCAAATCTCGCTTCCTGGCCATCCTTCCTCATCCTCCTTGTTGATCCCCGGCCTCCACCGAGACCCACAGACCCAGAGAACCAATTCTGAGAAGATCCTCCTCCTCGTGGCTGCCCAGGCGGCTTTTTCCCCTTCAGGCCTCTGCTTGGTTGAACTGAAAGGTGCACTTGAAATGATATCAGATGCTTTTCTGGAAAACCAAATAGGGCATGAAGCTCTCCAGTCTTGGGCAGCTCAGCCCTGCTTTATGGGATTAATTCTCTCCAGGGACTCATTGACACTATTACAAATAATGATGTTTTTAAATTCTTAGACTGTTTGATCAATATTAAGTTAGTTCTTATTATTTTAGTATGTTTACTACT
This sequence comes from Equus caballus, assembly GCF_041296265.1. NCBI lineage: Eukaryota > Metazoa > Chordata > Mammalia > Perissodactyla > Equidae > Equus > Equus caballus. The sequence continues at coordinate 8,400,907 of NC_091713.1, forward strand.
TGCTCTAAAATTTAGTTTTATATACCCAAATAAATATAAATTCCCTACCGTCTCTACCTCTGCTTCTCTCCCCTTTGAACTGACATTATTTATGATATTCTTCTCACCTGTCCAGATTCTTTCTGCAGTGAGTCAGCACCCTGTGCCTACTGGCCTTTCCTCACCTAGTTTTAAAAAGCGTAATATCTAAAGCAGGGTCCTCACTCGACCCTTCGCATTACTTGGTCATGGCCATTTCTTCAAGATCTGATATCAGCTCTTTCAAGTCCTGTTGGTTGGCTAATTAGGATAGTTGTCCTGATGTTTTCACTGAGCACATAGTTTAGGGCATTTTTAGTGTCAGGTAAGGATTTTTTTCTTAATTCCAAGGAGCTGGAGTCGCACAGTCTGCTGACGGAAGCTCTCAGCCCACTCACCTCTGCAATCAGGTCATGCAGCTCTCCTTCGCTAGGGCAGCATCCTAATGACCTGATGATTGTTCCGATCTCCCTGGGAAAGAGGAGTCAATAGTTTCAGAATGTAAACCCTGAAAAGGCAAGGGCTGTGTTCCTCAAAGTACTGCAGAGCAGACGCAGCACAGCAAACAAAGCCACTCAGTACATGCTGCCTCGTGAGGATAAAAGCCACTTTCCGGGGAAAGGCAAAGGCAGACAAGTGAACCAAAGAGAGAAGAAAGAAGTGTTTGCACTGACTGGCAAAGGCAAGCCCTGCTTGGGTAAAATCAAAAAGTTCTATAAAAGGAGAAGAAAGGAGGGGGGAGTAAGAAAAAGAAATATCAGCTACTTACTAGCTGGTCTTAAGTGTTCGTTAACTCTTTCTTGTGCATGAGGAAGATTTGCCCTGAACTAACATCTGTGCCAATCCTCCTCTACTTTGTATGTGGGATGCCTCCGCAGCATGGCTGATGAGTGGAATAGGTCCACACCTGGGATCTGAACCCATGAACCCACACCACCTAAGGGGAACACAAAGAACTTTAACCACTCGGCCACGGGGCCGGCCCCATAGTTAACTCTTTCGAGCCTCAGTTTCCACATCTGTAAGATGGTGATGGTTTGTAGTGAAGTTCACATTACAGCAGAGACTTAAAAATATGGCTTCTGGTGTCAGCCGCTAGGGTTCAAATCAGCTCTGCAACTTGCTGGACGGCAGGCTCATCTCTGGGTGCACAGACCCACCTGACAGGCAAAACCCAGTGTCCCCCAAAATACTCAGAAGTGGGCTGGGAAGACTCTAAGGATCGAACAATATAAGCCATCATAGCCTAAAGCACGACTCTTGGCAGAGCAGCTGCTTAATAAATATCAGCTCCTCCCCTCCCCCTCCCCCATAATAATGTAACTTAAGTCAACAAATAACCTATGAAAAGTATAAATTATATTCAGGATTCTCTGGATGCTAAAACAGGGGATTTGTAATAGCTTATTAAATATTTCCACTTGAAATTATTAAAATTAAAGTTGTAATATTTGAATGGTAATTTAATTTCACTTAACTAGAATATTTAATTTCTCTACCATTCTGGATAATATTAGTAGTATTATGTTTACTCTCTATTTTACTGAGAAAATTTTTTTCTCCTCTTCTCCCCAAACACCCCCAGTATATTGTTGTATATCCTAGCTGCAGGTCCTTCTAGTTGTGCTATGTGGGTCACCACCTCAGCGTGGCCCAACGAGCAGTGCTAGGTCCGTGCCCAGGATCCAAACCAGTGAAACCCTGGGCCACTGAAGCAGAGCATGCGAACTCAACCACTCAACCATGGGGCGGATCCTGAGACAACATTTTAAACAAGAATTTTTAAGTCCTCACAGTAATAGAACAAAGAATCCTAAAATTTATATGGAACAACAAAAGACCCCGAATAGCCAAAGGATTCCTGAGGAAAAAGAACAAAGTTAGGGGTATAACACTCCCTGATTTCAAAATATACTACAAAGCCATAGTAACCAAAACAGCACGGTACTGGCACAAAAACAGACACACAGATCAATGGAATGGAACTGAGAGCCCAGAAATAAACCCACACATTTATGGACAGCTAATATTTGACAAGGGAGCCAAAAGCATATGCTGGAGAAAGGAGAATCTCTTCAATAAACAGTGTTAGGAAAACTGGACAGCCACACACAAAAGAATGAAAGTAGACCATTCCCTTACACCATGCACAAAAATCAACTCAAAATGGATTAAAGACTTGAATGTAAGACCAGAAGCCATAAACCTTCCAGAAGAAAACATAGGCAGTACACTCTTTGACATTGGTCTGAGCAGAATATTTTCAAGCCCCATGTCTGACCGGGCAAGGGAGACAAAAGAAAAAATGAACAAATGGGACTACATCAAACTAAAAAGCTTTGGCACAGCAAAGGAAACCATCAACAAAACGAAAAGACAACCTAACAATTGGGAGAAGATATTTGCAAACCATATATCAGATAAGGGGTTGATGTCCAAAATATACAAAGAACTAATACAGCTCAACAACAACAAAACCAAGAATTCAATTAAAAAATGGGCAAAAGAAAAAAAAAATGGGCAAAAGATCTGAACAGAAATTTCTCCAAAGAAGATATATGGATGGCCAACAGGCATATGAAAAGATGCTCAACATCATTAGCTATCAGGGAAATGCAAATCAAAGCTACAATGAGGTATCACCTCACTCCGGTCAGAATAGCCATAATTAACAAGACAGGAAACAATAAATGTTGGAGAGGGTGTGGAGAGATGGGAACCCTCGTACATTGCTGGTGGGAGTGCAAACTGGTGCAGCCACGATGGAAAGCAGTATGGAGTATCCTCAGAAAATTAAGAACAGATTTACCATATGATCCAGCTATTCCACTGCTGGGTATTTATCCAAAGAACTTGAAAACACAAAGGCATAAAGATACTTGCACCCCTATGTTCATTGCAACATTATATACAATAGCCAAGACTTGGAAGCAACCTAGGTTCCCATCAAGGGATGAATGGATAAAGAAGATGTGGTACTTATACACATTGGAATACTACTCAGCCATAAGAAAAGATGAAATCTGGCCATTTGTGACAACATGGATGGACCTTGAGGGTATCGTACTGAGTGAAATAAGTCAGAGGGAGAAAGTCAAATACCATATGATCTCACTCACAAGTAGAAGATAAAAACAATGATACAAACACACAGCAAAGGAGAATGGATTGGTGGTTACCATGGGGGAAGGGGGGGAGGGCAAAAGGGGTGATTAGGCTCACGTGTGAGGGGGTGGACTATAATTAGTTTTTGGGTGGTAAACATGATGTAATCTACACAGAATTCAAAATATATTATGATGTACATCCGAATGCTATATAAGGTTATAACCCAATGTCACAGCAATTAAAAATAAACAAATAAATAAAATTGAAAAACAAATTTAAGTTCCTTATTTAAGGAGGTTGTAGGATGAATATCAATTTAAGAGAAAAACCTAAAGTCAGTAACTGTGGAAGATTCTTAATTTTCACTTATTGATTTTCCTTCATAATAAATGAGAGCCAACTAAACATTCAATGTCTTCATGTCAATTATATTTTGCATCTCCTTGAACACCTGAGTCTCAATTCTCCTGCATTGTTTTCCATGCCCATATCCCTCATCGAGGCAGGATCTGAATTGACGGTGTTACTAGAAAATAAAAACATTTTTTTTTTGAGGAAGATTAACCCTGAGCTAACATCTACTGCAAATTCTCCTCTCTTTGCTGAGGAATACTGGCCCTGAGCCAACATCCATGCCCATCTACCTCTACTTTATATGTGGGACGCCTACTACAACATGGCTTGCCAAGCAGCACATAGGTCCACACCTGGGATCTGAACAAGCGAACGCCAGGCCGCCAAAGTGGAACACGCGAACTTAACCACTGTGCCACCAGGCTGGCCCCTAGAAACTAGAAACATTTTATAAGATTATACTTTCTCTGAAGATGTCCCTAAAGGTGTCCCATGAAACTGATTAACACCAATGAGGTAAATACGCTGTTGTAACATCCAGAGTGGCTATTGTACACATTAGAGTAAATAGTTAATGAGGCACGGACACAAAATATGACTTGAAAAGTATTCACAGATTCATCCCCTCCATAACCTTCCAGGCCTTCTGCTATGTGAGTCAGAGAACCACTTAAACTCCAGAATCCCAGGGACAAAAGAAAGGCTGCATTAACTTCCATACAAAAGCGAGAGCAGGAAAGGAGGACAGGGAGACCTGGAAGCCCTTACAGGCTGGCATTTCAGGGAGTCGCCTTGGGGAAAAGAGAAGCTCCAGGCCTGTGCTGTGCAATATGGTAGCTGCTACTGCCACCTGGGTGTGGAGCGTGTGAAATGTCACTCATCTGAATTGAAATGGCTGTAAGCGTAAAGTAGACATGGATTTCAAAAACTTAGTATGAAAAAAAGTGTAATATCTTATTAATAATATTTAAGTTGATCACATGTTGAAATCATAATATTTTAGACATATTGGGTTAAATAAAACATATTGTTAAAATTAATTTTACCTGTTGCTCTTTTACTTTCTCTTAATGTGTCTACCAGAAAATTTAAAGTTATGAATGTAATACTCCTTTCGAACAGTGCTTTTGGACATAGCTGCCATCACGAGTCAAGACTTTGAGAAAGGAAGTACGCAAAGAAAAAATTAGAACTACATTGTGTTGTCAGCAACATAATCAATCCCCCTTCTGACTCTCTGCGAAACTTTAAACTATTTAAATGAAGTCCTTTGTCACTGACCCAGGAGTCTCATGTCTTCTGCCAACACCCATGAAACAGTCACAGGCTAACTTACTAACTTGTAAGTTGGGTAATGTCAAACTGCAGACTGAACACGTCTGCACCAAAGGAAGAAAGGGCACCAAAGAAGTGAGGTATACAGAGTGGTTATATACCCCCAAACAGGATGTTTCACATAGGATTGAAATATCCCTTTTACAATAGTTGTGAGACTGCTCTGTAGGCACGGCGATTGATGGAAACAGCAGGTAGGTCTGGTGTCCTGGTGGACACAGCAGGGTGGCAAGTCTGTTGTCTCGAGCTGGGTGGTCACAGGTGAGCTGGGTGGTCAAAGGTGAGCACACCAATCAGTTCCCAGCCTAAGGAAAGATGCTTATCCCTAAGGAAATGCCAATGTGGGGGGAAGTTGCACCTTTATCTTAAGGCCATTTGTTCTTGCCATAGTAAATGTTTTAAAACAGATATGCAATGCGTGCTCAACGGCCACAGTCAGGCCCTTTTGGAAAAAACAAAGTCAGGCCGAATTAGGTTTACACCGAATGGCTTCCTCATATACTCCAATATATCCTATTGCTTGCCATTTCTATTTGTCAAAGTGTATTGGCTGGAAGAAACAAGGATCCAGGAAGAACTCTGAGGAGTAGCCACAGTGAAGGAATGGTCTAAGGAAGAGGAACCTGCATTAGACACACAGAAGAGGAGCTGGAGGGTAAGCGAAAATCCAGGAGAGGGCGGTGTTGTGGAAGACAAGGAAAAGGGCTGGAAAACAGCGGGAGTCACCCTTGGTGTCAGATGCTGCTGAGAGCTCAAGTCACTCAGTTCTGAGAAATGTCGACTGGATTTGGTAAAGAAGGAGATCAGTTATGATTTTTGACAAGGGGAGTTTCAGTTGAAGGTGGTGGAGAAATTCAACTGCATAGGCAGAAGAGGATGAATCTATGAAGTGAAGGAAAGGAAGGGCTGTCCGGAAGGGGTCATGGTGTCATGAAGATTTTAAAAAATGTAAGACCAGAAAGATGTGAGCATGCTTTAATGCAAATGGAATGAGCCAGTGCAAAGAAGGCTGATGAGGGCATGGTTAACTGAGTGTGGGTTTCCTGAGGAGGTGGGGAGGGCTGGGCTAGGTACTTAGTGTGCAGCGGCTGCACAGCCATCCCATCTGAGGTCCTGCAGCTGGGAGCTGCTGCTTGTGAGAGATGCGGGTTCTTCCTTGCAGTCTCAGAAAATTTTACCCGATGCCTCTCTCTACTTTCGTCTGAAGAACCCTCACCATGCTCTTCTCCTCTGAGTAAATGGAGCTAGACTGTCTCCCTCTGCCTAAATGGACCACAGAAAACAAAGCCTGCGTGACATCTTCCAGGCTCAGGCAACCTTTCTCTCTAGTCCTGAAACACAAAGGCCTGACTGACATAAGAAAAAGGCAAAGATTCTTTGCTAATGAGTCCACAGTGGCCTAAAGAATAATACAGTAACTCAAGTACTCACCCTGTGCACCTTCAAACTGGCCTGCTAGCTGACCCATCCCCTCCTGTGGACGCCATTCTTCCCTTGTGCTCTGGATGCTGTGGTTGAGGCCCTGCGGTGAGCCAGACACCAAGGGAGGGGATGCTGCCCCTGCCTTCAGGCCCAGACGTCTCATCAGCACCTTGGTTTCCTCATGCCTGTTTTTCCTAAAGGCGTCAGTAGACTTGGGGACCCAGCAAACACAAGAGAGGAAGAGAAGGAGCCACTTTTCAGTGGTCTCAGCAAAGAGGGAAACGGAACTTGATTGGATTTAGAAAAATAAAGAAATGCGACACATCTTTTACCTCATCTTATCGTGCAATTCTTATCTGTGACCCTAGCTTGTGGTTTGGGAATGGATGATGAAGAAATTCCCACATGAAAACTTGTCTTTCCTCTGTGTAGTACGAGGCAAGGTCCTCTGCTGAGAGTGAAGGGAAGAAAGACAAAGACCATCTTAACTGTTTCTGGGCTCTACCTACCAGTCACTACCACACGACTGGCCTCTCCAGGCACCCATATTTCAAGACGGCAAGCCCTATCCGCTCTCACGTTCTAAAACCCGTACTTTGCCTAATGTACTGGCTATTTCCTGTGTGCCCCAGAATCCCTCTCCTTTCTTCTCTACTCTGCTCCATCTCCCCCAGGGACTGACCTCTGCTACTGCCCAGCCCCCTTCCCTCGGGCTTCCTGTTGCGGTTAGTCAACACGTGGCAGAGCACTGCAGTTTTCCATTGTTGCTTAACAAGCTGCCCCAAACGTAGGGGCTTAAACAACAATGATTTCTTATTTTTCACAATTCTGTGGGTTGGATGGATGGTTCCTCTGCTGTTTTCACCTGGACTCACTCACGCAGCTGTGTTTAGCGTTAATGAACCTACACAGGGTTGCTCGATATTCCGCAGTCAATCACTCAAAATTGCCATTGTCACCCTCCTGGGTTCTGTGCCCCTTAACCAATCATCCTGTCTGCTCTATTAGTTCTTAACCCTGAGTATCTCTAATTTTCACTTTCTTTGTTCCTGCAAAGCACTGTGGGAAGAAAACAATTAACAAAAAATCCATGGCCCAATACAAATTCACACCATCCAGCATCAAGTGTCCTGGACGTTGCAGAACGAATCCTTTCATTCATCTCCTTTGATTCCCTAGCAAACTTCCCAAAACAGCTATTCTGAATCATCTCTTGCCTCGAGCTCCAAAGCACTGACCCCCTTAACCTCAGAGGAAGACCCCATAAACCCGATCAGCTACTTCACTGAGTAGATGAAACCGCTTAGGTTGCACACCATCACTAACCCTCATACCACCTGCTTAGTCAGCTCAGGCTGCTGTAACAACATACCATAGGCTAGGCGGCTTAAATCACAGACCTGGACTTCTCACAGTTCTGAAGCCTTGACACCTGAGCTCAAGGCACCAGGAGATTTGGTGTCTGGTGACAGCCCTTCCTGCTTGCAAATGACCACCTTCTTGCTATATCCTTCATGGTGGAAGGGGACAGAGACTGGTGTCCCTCTTCTTTTAGGGGCCCTAATCCCATCATGGGGGCTCTACCCTCACGACCTCATCTAAACCTAATCACCCCCTAAAGGCCCCACCTCCGAATGCCATCGCATTGGGGGTTGAGACTTCACTATGGATTTGGGGGCTCAACATTCAGTCCAGAGCCCCACCCTGCGGTCACTTCCCATAGACCACTTTAGAAGTACGTACATGCCTCCTTCCTTAAGCTCTCAGCCTTGGAGGAGTAAAAAGTGCTCTTCCCTAGGAAAGCTTTTCCTAGTTCCAGTCTTGGCTCTTGTTCTCCACCAACTTGCCTCTCCCTCTCAGCACCTTCATTCTTTCCTTTATCAGTTGCTTCCCCTTTTGCCTTAAAATATTCGATATCTTCTTCATCTTGAAAAAATTTCTGACGGCTGCCTTACTACCTCCAACCATTCTATCTCTCAGCTGCCTTTTGCTATCACAAGACGACTTCTAACTTACTTACCTTGTAACTGCCAATCCAATTCCCACTCACCCACTCCATCCCTCTGCAAGATCCTGCCATGGCTAGCTCTCTACTAACCCATGATCAGTCCATGCTGCCCTCTTATCCCATCCTCCCTCCTGGTCTCCGTGTCCCTCTCTTCCTCACCACCTCCTCCCTCCTGGTCTCCGTCTCCCTCTCTTCCTCACCACCTCCTCCCTCCTGGCCTCCGTCTCCCTCTCTTCCTCGCCCCCTCCTCCCTCCTGGCCTCCGTCTCCCTCTCTTCCTCGCCCCCTCCTCCCTCCTGGCCTCCGTCTCCCTCTCTTCCTCGCCCCCTCCTCCCTCCTGGCCTCCGTCTCCCTCTCTTCCTCGCCCCCTCCTCCCTCCTGGCCTCCGTCTCCCTCTCTTCCTCGCCCCCTCCTCCCTCCTGGCCTCCGTCTCCCTCTCTTCCTCGCCCCCTCCTCCCTCCTGGCCTCCGTCTCCCTCTCTTCCTCGCCCCCTCCTCCCTCCTGGCCTCCGTCTCCCTCTCTTCCTCGCCCCCTCCTCCCTCCTGGCCTCCGTCTCCCTCTCTTCCTCGCCCCCTCCTCCCTCCTGGCCTCCGTCTCCCTCTCTTCCTCGCCCCCTCCTCCCTCCTGGCCTCCGTCTCCCTCTCTTCCTCGCCCCCTCCTCCCTCCTGGCCTCCGTCTCCCTCTCTTCCTCGCCCCCTCCTCCCTCCTGGCCTCCGTCTCCCTCTCTTCCTCGCCCCCTCCTCCCTCCTGGCCTCCGTCTCCCTCTCTTCCTCGCCCCCTCCTCCCTCCTGGCCTCCGTCTCCCTCTCTTCCTCGCCCCCTCCTCCCTCCTGGCCTCCGTCTCCCTCTCTTCCTCGCCCCCTCCTCCCTCCTGGCCTCCGTCTCCCTCTCTTCCTCGCCCCCTCCTCCCTCCTGGCCTCCGTCTCCCTCTCTTCCTCGCCCCCTCCTCCCTCCTGGCCTCCGTCTCCCTCTCTTCCTCGCCCCCTCCTCCCTCCTGGCCTCCGTCTCCCTCTCTTCCTCGCCCCCTCCTCCCTCCTGGCCTCCGTCTCCCTCTCTTCCTCGCCCCCTCCTCCCTCCTGGTCTCCATCTCCCTCTCTTCCTCTCCCCTTTCTCCCTCCTGGTCTCCATCTCCCTCTCTTCCTCTCAGAACCCTCTAACTGCCCCCTGCTCTGAACCCCTGGTTGCAAGATGATCTCTACTGTTAAAAACATTAGGGAAAGGCTAAGAGAATAAGAAGGATATTAGATTTGAATAAAAAGAAGACCACTGGTGATCTTGATTACAGCACTTACAGGGTGGAGAGGAAGAGAAACCCCCCAAAGAGTGCCGGTGGTAAGAAAGTTTGGAGCACAAGGACAGAATGCACAACTGAGGAATATGCCTACCACAGAGAAGGCACATCGGACCTAATGGCTCACAATTAGACAACACTCACTGTGTGCCAGGCACCTTCTAGCACAGCGCATGTATCAACTCATTCAAGCCTCACAATAGCCCCATGAGGTGGGTACTACTATCATCTCCATTTTACAGATGAGGAAACTAAATCCCAAGATGTTAAATAACTTGCCTGGGGTCACATATGGCCAAGACATTCAAGCAACAACTCCCTCAGGACCAGGGAAATCTCGGGAGCCTTGGAGGTCTGATAAGAGGGATAAGGAGAAAAAGAGCATGAGGACAGGAACAGAGACTGTCAGAAGATGAGAAAAGTAGATCAGTCAGCTTTCAGGCTTAGGAATGGACATCTCCTCTAAGGCTTCTAGAAAGAATAGTCCTCACATCCCTTGCGCCACGATCACTATCTGTAGGGATGTGAGAAGAAGTATCTCCAGGCTGTCAGGCTAGCACCAACAGAACTTGGGCATGCAGAGTTTTCTTTTGTGTGCCAGGCTCTGCTTTAAAGTGCTTAATTATCCTTATCCACTGACTGCTCACAACAGCTCTGTGAGGTAGGCACCATGATTTTACAGACGAGGAAAACTGAACCACAGACAGGTTAGCTAATTTTCCCAAGATCCTGGTAAGTAGTGGAAATGGATCTCAACACGCATAGCCAGAATCCATACTCTTAACCACTGCACATGGCTGTGTCTCATAAATGTCAATCGATTGTTTAGTTAGACTTACAGGAGAACTTCCTGACTATCACAAGGTGCTTCTAAAGAAAGCTATGGATATCCTACCTTACGGGAACCCCGAAGATAGATCCTGGGGTCATAAGCTGATGACCCAAGGGGCACAGGTGGCCCTCAGATAAGGCTTTGTTCAGCATGGTGTTAGTTTATCTGTTTAGATGGGGCATTACATACATGTCATGAGACTGTCCTATACTCCTGATTCACACATTTACGGTACAGGCCTGGCCCATGGGGGTGTCTGTGTATCACTCCTGGAAAACATCAGTTTTGTACCGTTGAGGAATTTACCCACAAGGAATGAGCCAAATGACTTCTTAAAGTTCTCTCCAAGAGCTCTGATTCCTAGATGTTTTTTAAAAACACATACATATACGTGATGGTGGGCGGAGCAAAATGGCGGGGTGAGCTGACCCGGGATTCTCTCCCCTCCAAAATACAACAAAAGATTGGAAGAACTGAATTTCAGAGAAGAAACATAATGCCAGCTCGTTAGAGACCACAATACCAAGCAGGCGGAGATCATAAACCTAGCTTTACACCCTCAGAGGCGCTGGAACGGTAGGAGAGAACATCGCTCCCTCCCCGAGAGTCTGCGATCGCTGGGGCGTGGGTCGGGAAGGAGCGGGGGAGGGGCCGCGCGACCGGGGGATCATCCAGGACTCCTGCCGCTGATTCAGTGGAGACCCGCTGACGGGGAGAAAGCTTCCGTCCGTGGGGACCCTATAAATCAAGGGCCTTGGGAGACCAGAGAACAGAACTGATCTGAACCCAGACCAGCGCGTGTAACAGGCCCTCCCCCCTAACAAAGCCAGTGGGCGCAGCCATCTTGCCCCAAGGGCAGAGAGCTAACATGCCGCTCTCGACCCCCATCTAGTGGCGACAGGCTGTAACTGCAACTGAATTCTACCACCATGAGAAAAAACCGCTCCTCTACCATCCAGCAATTTATAAAAGCCCCAGACCAGAAGGAAAACAATAAAAACACAGAATTAAGTCCTGAGGACTTGGAATTAGGTAAACTAAGTGATAATGAATTCAGAGCAGCTATAATCAAAAAACTCAATGAGGTAGAGAGAAAGATAGAGAAACAAGCCGAGTTCTGGAGTTACTTCACAAAAGAGATTGAAATCATAAAGAAGAATCAAACAGAATTACTTGAGATGAAAAACACAATGGACCAGATAAAACAGAATACGGATTCCCTGAATGCCCATGTAGACAACCTAGAGGAGCAAATCAGCATAATCGAGGACAGACAGGCTGAATGGCGCCAGACAGAGGAAGAAAGAGAACTAAGAATTTAAAAAAAAATGAGGAAAATCTCCGAGAGATAATGGATTCAATGAGGAGTAAGAACATAAGGATCATAGGAATTCCCGAGAATATGGAAAAGGAAAATGGAGCAGAAAGTGAGCTTAATGAAATTATTGAAGAGAACTTCCCAAATCTAGGGATCAACGGAGAAATGTGTGTAGAGGAGGGTTTTAGATCTCCTAGATTTGTCAATGTAAAAAGACCCACCGCAAGGCACATAATAGTAAAGTTGGCACATAGGAATGATAAGGAAAGAATACTCAGGGAAGTAAGAAAAAAAAGAGAATAACCTATAAAGGAGCCCCTATCAGACTGTCAGCGGATTTCTCTACAGAAACCCTACAAGCTAGGAGAGAATGGAGTGATATATTCAAAGCTTTAAAGGATAAAAACCTTCAGCCAAGAATACTCTATCCAGCAAGAATTTCCTTCAGATATGAGGGAGAAATTAAATCTTTTCCAGACAAACAAAAGTTAAGGGAATTTGTAACTAAAAGCCCTCCATTACAAGAAATCCTCAAGCAGGCTCTCATACTTGAAAAAAGAAAAAAGGGAGAAAGGGGACACAATCCACAGATTAGGGAGACCGATGGATAGAACCAGAACAGGATAGCAAATATTCAACTATAGCATTAGGGTAAAAATAAGGAAACTACCAAAACAAGGACAATCTTAGCACTCTAACTACAAATTAATAAGATGAGTTGGAATAAAAAATGAAAATAATTATTTAGGAGGGGAAGAGCAAAGGGTCTAAATCAGTATTGGTCGAGTAAGTAAGAGACCACCAGAGAATAGACTATATTATACACGAGATTCTAAATACAAACTTCAAGGTAGACACTAAAATAAAGTACAGAACAGAGTCACAAATCATAGATAAGGAAAAATCTAAGAAACCCAGCATAAGAAATTGCAGTATTAAATGGGTAGTCTAAAGCACACAGGAAAAGAAACACAGGAAAACAAGATAATGAGCGACAGATTGACAGCAGTAAGTCCACATGCATCAATAATCATTCTCAATGTGAACGGATTGAACTCTCCAATAAAAAGACACAGAGTGGCAAAATGGATTAAAGAACAAGATCCAACAATTTGTTGCCTCCAGGAAACACACCTCAGCCCCAAGGACAAACACAGACTCAGGGTGAAGGGGTGGAGGACAATACTTCAAGCAAATAGCAAGGAAAAAAAGGCAGGTGTTGCAATTCTCATATCAGACCAAGTGGATTTCAAAATAAGACAGGTAAAGAGAGACACAGAGGGACAATATATAATGATCAAAGGGACACTTCATCAAGAAGAAATAACGCTTATAAATATCTATGCACCCAACACAGGAGCACCAAGATTCATAAAGCAACTATTAACAGACCTAGAGGAAGATGTTAAAAACAACACAATAATAGTAGGGGACCTCAACACCCCACTCACATCAATGGACAGATCATCCAGACAGAAAATCAACAAGGAAATAGTGGAGCTGAATGAAAAACTAAAACAATTGGACTTAATAGACATATATAGATCACTCCACCCTGAAGGAGCTGAATACACATTCTTCTCAAGTGCACATGGAACATTCTCTACGATAGACCATATGTTGGGAAACAAGACAAGCCTCTACAAATTTAAAAAAATTGAAATAATAACAAGCATCTTCTCAGATCATAGTGCTATAAGGCTAGAAATTAATTACAAGAAAAAAGCTGAGAAAAGCACAAAGATGTGGGGACTAAACAACACACTACTGAACAAGCAATGGATCATTGAAGAAATTAAAGAAGAAATTAAAAAATACCTGGAAACAAATGAAAATGATAGCATACCATACCAACTCATATGGGATACAGCAAAAGCTGTATTAAGAGGAAAGTTCATCGCAATGCAGGCACATCTTAACAAACAAGAAAAATCCCAAATAAGCAACCTTAAAGCACACCTAACTGAACTAGAGAAAAAAGAACAAATGAAGCCCAAAGTCAGCAGAAGGAGAGAAATAATAAAAATCAGAGCAGAAATAAATACTATTGAAACGAAAAAGGCAGTAGAAAGGATCAATGAGACAAAGAGCTGGTTTTTTGAGAAGATAAATAAAATTGACAAACCACTAGCCAGACTTACAAAGAAAATAAGGGAGAAAGCTCAAATAAAGAAAATCAGAAATGAGCGAGGAGAAATAACAATAGACTCTGCAGAAATACAACAGATTATAAGAGAATACTACAAAAAACTGTATGCCAACAGAATGGATAACCTAGAGGAAATGGATAAATTCCTGGACTCCTACAGTCTCCCAAAGCTCACTCAAGAAGAGGCAGACAATTTGAACAGACCAATCACAAGGAAAGAGATTGAAACAGCAATCAAAAACATCCCAAAGAATAAAACCCCAGGACCAGATGGCTTTCCTGGGGAATTCTACCAAACTTTCAGAGAGGATTTAATACCTATCCTTTTCAAGCTATTCCAAAAAATTAGGGAAGATGGAATACTTCCTAACACATTCTATGAGGCCAACGTCACGCTGATACCAAAACCTGACAAGGACACCACGAAAAAAGAGAACTACAGGCCAATATCACTGATGAACATAGATGCAAAAATTCTAAACAAAATTTTGGCAACCAGAATTCAGCAATTCATCAAAAGAATCATACATCAGGATCAGGTGGGATTCATACCAGGGACACAGGGATGGTTCAACATCCGCAAATCAATCAACGTGATACACCACATCAACAAACTGAGGAATAAAAACCACATGATCATCTCAATAGATGCAGAGAAGGCATTTGACAAGATCCAACAGCCATTTACGATAAAAACTCTGAACAAAATGGGCATAGAAGGAAACTACCTCAACATAATAAAGGCCATATACGACAAACCCATAGCCAACATCATACTCAATGGGCAAAAGCTGAACCCCATCCCCCTGAAAACAGGAACAAGACAAGGATGCCCTCTATCACCATTCTTATTTAACATAGTACTGGAGGTCCTGGCCAGAGCAATCAGGCAAGAAAAAGGAATAAAAGGAATCCAAATAGGGAGGGAAGAAGTGAAACTCTCGCTGTTTGCAGACGACATGATCTTATATGTAGAAAACCCCAAAGAATCCATTGGAAAACTGTTAGAAGTAATCAACAACTACAGCAAAGTTGCAGGGTATAAAATCAATTTGCATAAATCAGTAGCATTTCTATACTCCAGTAATGAACCAACAGAAAAAGAACTCAAGAATACAATACCATTCACAATCGCAACAAAAAGAATAAAATACCTTGGGGTAAATTTAACTAAGGAAGTGAAGGACCTATATAATGAAAATTACAAGGCCTTTCTGAGAATATTGGATGACGACATAAGGAGATGGAAAGACATTCCATGTACATGGATTGGAAGAATAAACATAGTTAAAATGTCCATTCTACCTAAAGCAATCTACAGATTCAACGCCATCCCAATCAGAATCCCAATGACATTCTTTACAGAATTAGAACAAAGAATCCTAAAATTCATATGGGGCAACAAAAGACCCCGAATTGCTAAAGCAATCCTGAGAAAAAAGAACAAAACGGGAGGCATCACAATCCCTGACTTCAAAACATACTACAAAGCTACAGTAATCAAAACAGCATGGTACTGGTATAAAAACAGGTGCACAGATCAATGGAACAAAATTGAAAGCCCAGAAATAAAACCACACATCTATGGACAGCTTATCTTTGACAAAGGAGCTGAGGGCATACAATGGAGAAAAGAAAGTCTTTTCAACAAATGGTGCTGGGAAAACTGGAAAGCCACATGTAAAAGAATGAAAATTGACCATTCTTTTTCACCATTCACCAAAATAAACTCAAAATGGATTAAAGACCTAAAGGTGAGACCTGAAACCATAAGGCTTCTGGAAGAAAACGTAGGCAGTACACTCTTTGACATCAGTATTAAAAGGATCTTTTCAGACACCATGCCTTCTCAGAGAAGGGAAACAATAGAAAGAATAAACAAATGGGACTTCATCAGATTAAAGAGCTTTTTCAAGGCAAATGAAAACAGGATTGAAACAAAAAAACAACCCACTAACTGGGAAAAAATATTTGCAAGTCATATATCTGACAAAGGCTTAATATTCTTAATATATAAAGAACTCTCGCAACTCAATCACAAAACATCAAACAACCCAATCAAAAAATGGGCTGGAGACATGAACAGACATTTCTCCAAAGAAGATATACTGATGGCCAATAGGCACATGAAAAGATGCTCATCATCGCTGATCATCAGGGAAATGCAAATCAAAACTACACTAAGATATCACCTTACACCCGTTAGAATGACAAAAATATCTAAAACTAATAGCAACAAATGTTGGAGAGGTTGCAGAGAAAAAGGCACCCTCATACACTGCTGGTGGGAATGCAAACTGGTGCAGCCACTATGGAAAACAGTATGGAGATTCCTCAAAAAACTAAAAATAGAACTACCATACGATCCAGCCATCCCACTACTGGGTATTTATCCAAAGAGCCTGAAGTCAGCAATCCCAAAAGTCCTGTGCACCTCAATGTTTATTGCAGCACTGTTTACAATAGCCAAGACGTGGAAGCAACCTAAGTGCCCATCAACAGACGAATGGATAAAGAAGATGTGGTACATATATACAATGGAATACTACTCAGCTGCAAAACAGAACAAAATCATTCCATTTGCAATAACATGGATGGAACTTGAAAGAATTATGTTAAGTGAAATAAGCCAGCAAGAGAAAGATAATCTGTGTATGACTCCACTCATATGAGGAATTTAAAACTATGGACCAAGAACAGTTTAGTGGATACCAGGGGAAAGGTGGGGTGGGGGGTGGGCAAAAAGGGTGAAGTGGTGCACCTACAACATGACTGACAAACATTAATGTACAATCGAAATTTCACAAGATTGTAACCTATCAATAATTAAAAAAAACTGGAAAAAAACACATACATATAAAACTGTGACTTATGTCAGAGAATGTTCTTGTTCTCAGAAGAAACACAATGTAGTATTTCAGGGAAAAGGTCACAATGTCTACAACATACTCTCAAATAGTCCAGCAAAATGAAAATAATAATAAAATGCATAAATGTGTGTATATATGGAAAAAGCTGGAGAGAGCAGCGTGCGAGCAAAAGCAAATGTGACCAGACGTAAATAACTGGCTGGTCTCAGGGAAACACATGAGTCCAGCATGCCGCTCACTGCTTGTCTATAAGTTTGAAGTTTTTTAAGTAAAAAGCTTTTATTAAAAAAATAAGCACATTTCATTCTCAGCAATCAAAATCAAAGTAATAAGAAATCATAACAGAAATCCTGCCTCCTATAAACTATTTATAAAACAATTTGCTCTTGGGGCTGGCCTGGTGGCGTAGCGGTTAAGTTTGCGGGCTCCACTTCAGCAGCTGAAGGTTTGCGGGTTCAGATCTTGGGTGCAGACCTACACACCACTCATCAAGCCATGCTGTGGTGGCATTCCACACACAAAATAGAGCAAGATTGGCACAGATGTTAGCTCAGGGCCAATCTTCCTCAGCAACAACAAAATAATTTTCTCTTTTGTGTTGTACTATTTTTTGTCATTTTGCCTTGAAAAGCTGATTTTTAAGGATGTCTTAACCCTCAATTTCACAATAAAATATATTAGTTACAGCTTTTTTCCTCAATACTTTAGAATTTAAAATTGAAATCTTGGCAACCGGGAGAGATCTAAAATATTCTGTTTCATGAAGTACAAGCTGAGATGAGGCTGGATATCAGTCTGCTATTCCTTGATGGGAAAGAAGCAGCCCCTTTCGTCCTCACCAGACCCTGAGGGAGGCAGCACCATGGTTGGTTCCCGGCCACCACAGGGTCAGAGCTGGTTTTCAGGACTGACTCTTACTGAGCACTGGGCTCCAGCTCCAAAGATGAGCAGCAGGTCCCGTGGAAGGCTCAGATGGACCTCTGCCACGAAGGCGGCTCCCCAGGCCGGTGGGCCAGCGGCCATGGGTAGATGGCATCGCCCACCAAGGGCCACAGAGAGGGAAACTGAGAAGAAAAGAACTGGAGGGAAAATGAGGGAGGGGAAGGGAGGTGCTGTTTAAATACAATTAGCCTCTTCTTCCCAAATGATAACAGAATGAGATGAATTTACTTCATGAGGCCTCCCAACTTCCTAAAGAGAGTCCCTGAGAAGAGAGGAGAGGAGAGGGAAATTACAGCAGAAGCAAGGTGACCCTGAGCCTCTCTAGTTCTCCCTTGTGCTGAAACACAAGGCCGGAGGCACAGAAGACCAAATGACCCCTGAGCCCCTCACATAGCAGTCCTGGCACCCGGGACGTGGGAACGCAGCAGGAGGGGTCAGGGGCCTGAAGGACTCCGGGGGCAGCTGGGCAGAGCCCGGGCCCTGGCCGTTCTGGAGGAAGCTGTGCAGCCAACACTCCCACCGTAGGAGCAGTGAGGCTCCCAAAGGTGAGCTGAGAGAAAGGAGACGGGTGAGAAGACAGAGCCAGCAAAGACAGGCCACTACTGTGAGCAAGGGAGCGCCCTAGAAAGGAAGAGGAGTGGAAAGGAAAATCGCTGAAAGAGGTGGAAATATAGTTTTAGAAGGAGACAAGGAATAGAAATTCCAAAGCTTAATGATGAAAATAAAAGAAAGAAGTTCAGAAATAAAAATAACAGGATATTAGACAGGAACTAGAAAATTAAACAAAAATATGAAATAAAGTAATTGATACAATTATATGTAATATTAAGGCTGATTTACCTATTTTACTTTTACTAGATGGGATTTTGAATCAAGTGAAATGCTTAAAAATTATTTCAAAGTAGCTTTTAAAACTATTGTAATATTAAAATTAATAAAGTATTTAAAATTATTAAAGCAACCTTTTAAAACAACTATTTAAAAACTTACTGAAGTCAATGTAGTAAAATAAAATTAAAATAGTTTTTAAATTGTAATACTTTCTCCTAAAGTCTTTTTGTCAGGTTTTGGGAAGAGAGTAGAGAGAAAAGCCGTGGATAAACTCATCTGCACACCAGGGTGTGCTGGTCATCACCCGGCTCCTCAGGAGGAAGCAGCCCTGCTGAGTAGCATCTGCGTTTTCATGGTGTAAACACACCACCGCGGCCAATTTCAAGCTACAATCTGAAGTCACTCAAGTAGGGGCTGGGGAGAGACGCCAGCAGCATCCCATTGGTGGCATCTCCACCACGCACCCACCAGACGGGAGCATCTCCAGAGCACGGATAAGAGCAAAACGCAGCACAGTGTTTAGGAAGCAGTAGACGAGTACTTATTACCTTTGCTATGTTTTCAGTGTTAATAAACACATTTGTTTTGCATTTTATACAGAACGACCTGAAAAAGTATAGACGGCTTCCTGAGTTTGCGTGTCTCCCTTGTGCAGGGGCCGTGCTGAGCTCGTCCCAGGCTAACGTTTGTCCATACAGTTCCCATTTTAGTGTGAGTGCTGCCGAAGTGAGCACCTTCGTTTTTAATATCATTTACTTCTACTTTTACATAATTTCTTTTTTAGATAAATTAGTTTTTAACAGTGGCTTGCAGAATTCCTGGAAACTAACCCCCAGCTCTTGGGAGCCGGTACAGCCGGCAGGTTGCGGGCCCAGCGCACCACTGATGCTCTGCGCTGGCACCGCTCCACCGGCCCGCGCCCTGCCGGCTCTGCACAGGGTCATCTCCTGAGCTAGCGGGCTGAGGACCAACCCGCCCGGTGTTCTGTCACGTATACAAAACAGAAATCGAACGTGTGTCTTGTAAAAAAAAAAAAAAAACCTTTTTTCCTTTTGAAAAGTGTTTTCTCCCTTTTAAATTGATTTTATGGGATTTTCCTTTTTTAACTACCAACACCTTGATTTCGGTAGGGTTTCAGAGAAAATGAAAATCAACTGTTTCATATAGTCTTTAAAATCTGCAGAGACATTTCACTTCCTTTGTCAGAGCAGCCGTTGTCTTATATAAGAACTGCAAACTAACTGCAAAGCCTTATGGTTAAATACTAAGTCTCTGCACTATGTGGAGAGAGCAGTAAAGGAGGGCGCAAAGTGAGTCGCAATAAGGTTGCCCCCCAGCGGCGCCGACATTTGGTTTGCACGCGGCGTCTGCACCTCCTCGGACCTTTGGCCGGGCAGCTGGCTCGGGGCGGGCCGGCGTCCGCAGGTGCAGTACCGGGCTCCGGTCACAAGGCGGAGCCAGTCCCTCGAGCTGGCCGCGCGTCCTCCCGGCGAGGGCGGTGTAAGGTGCAGCGGCGGGAAGACAGGATCCAGGGCGCCGGCGCAGGCGAAGGGAGAGCAGGGCAAAGGTTTTACCTCCTCCGTGGGACAGCTGATGTTCCGCTGAGCGTAGGAGAATATTAAAAAAATTCAAAAATTTCAAAGAAGGCACAAAAGCAGGATTTAAAACGATTTTCATTATTTAATAAATATTTATCAAACACGACTGTGTGCCCTGTACCATTTACAGCACAGCAGACAACAAAACGAAGGCCTTGTCCTTGTGGAAGGCGTTTTTCACGGATTAACCTTATTTTGCCAAAGCCATGAAATGAAACCGAAATAATGGCTCAACCTCCTTATTCAGCAGAACTATTCTGTTCAGAAAAAGGCATCTTTTCCCACAGGTCCCTCTAATCGAGTGAGGATCATGTTTCCACCACTAAAATATGCTTTCCAAAGAGCCCTGCTCCACCCGCGGCCTCACCACGGAGCGAGCTGACCAGGCGACGACGAGCGCCACGCTGAGGTCGCCCCGCCAGCATCACTGTCCTGGTGGTAGTGGGCTGCTCGGGCTGCCGACAAAGTACCACAGACTGCGTGCCTGAACAGCAGAAATGTATTTCCTCACAGTTCTGGATGTTGGAAACCAGGACGAAGTGCTGGCAGGGTGGGTCTTCTGAGGTCTCTCTCCTTGGCTTGCAGACTGCTGTGTTCTCCCTGTATCCTCACATTATCTTTCCTCTGTGTGCACATCCCTGGTGTCCATGTGTCCAAGTTTCTTCTTCTTATATGGACACCGGTCAGATTGCATTATCGCCCACCCTGATGCACTCATTGTAACTTAAGCACCTCTTTAAAGCCCTTATCTCCAAATAAGGTTATTTTCTGAGGTAGTGGTATCAGGGACATGACTTTGGCGGGACACCATTCAGCCTATAACAATAACAATCACAATAATTATACCCTGTTCTGGCCCGACTCTCTGCTGCCTGGACCACTGCAGTACCCTCAGGGAGTACTTCTGCTCTCACCAACCTCCTCAATCCATTCTCCTCCAGCAGCCAGAACAATCTTTCAAAATGAAAATCCTATCACGTGATTCCCCTGCTTCAGACCCTCCAGCGGCTTCCCACTGCGCTGATAACCTAGACTCCACTTCAGGGCCCGCACGCTTTCCATGCTTTGGCCCTGCAGCCTTCTGGGCTGGACCTCACAGGGCTGGCTACAGCACCATGACGCTGTCCTCCTCCTGTTCCCCAGCATACGGCCTTCCTCTGTGCTTCCCCCCAGCTCTTCACAGGCCCGCCTCCTTCTCATCTGAAAGATCTTAACTCAAAAGCCACCTCCAGAGAGAACGTCCCTGACCAGAACACCTAACGTCTCCTCCCACCCAACCACCCTCACTCTCTAATAGTCATCCTATTTTATCTTCCTTATAGCACATTTTATTACATCATCCTGTTTTGTTTACTTTGCAGCACTTATTACTCTCTGAAATTATCTGTATCTGTTTCCTTGTATATTGTCCGTCTCTTCCCTCTAAAATATAAGCTCCACGAGGACAGAGGCCTTTCACTGGTCTATTCCAACACCTGGAAGGAGCTCATGCTTGGCAGGACTCAGTAAGTCTCTGTTGAGTAATAAATGAATTTGCAGAACACTTTATAGTTTGAAAAATGCCTTTTGATTAAAAAATACTTCTATATACATTCATTCATTTAATTCTCACATCAATCTGTATTAGAATCCCCATTTTAAAAAGAAGGAAACTAGATCTTGGAGAAGCTATTTGACTCACCCCCTAGGAGAATAACCCCTATGGAGTGAAAGTGGAAGTTGGTCCTGAGGTTCTGTCTCTGGGCCTCTTTGCAAGAACTTCTAGAACAATCGTGGGGGTCAGTGGGATTTGAGGTGAGAAAAAGACTCACATACAAACCAGAACCACCCTGCCTTCTGCAGACTTCTCCGAGATGTTTTGGTTATAACAATGGTTTAATAAATGTTTACTAAATTAATTGACTAAAACATTTTTCATTGTTGTGAAAAGTCTAAATAATTCCAAATTCAACATTGCCAAATGGCTGCTCATTGCCCAAACAGAACAAACAAACACGAAGCTCCCTGTCCTGGGGTTTCCTTTTAAGAATAACACCAAAACACCATTTGGCAAACACTACAGTGATCATTGTTACGGGCAAGAGCAACCGATGGCTGCTAAAATCAGTGGGCAAAGTTTGAGGAGAAATAGCATATTTGCATGGTCTTGAAGTATCTTTCCAAAGATATTTACTAATTACAAGGGGAAAAGTAATAACTTATAGTGGGGAAAGCTGGCAGACACTCTCTGAACCAAGTGATCAGGGAATATCATCAGTAATAAGACATTTCAACAAGTGCCCCCTGACACGATGCTCTGAGAAGAACACGAAATCACATCTATGGCATTCTTCACAAACGCATCACCACAATCAATGCGGGAGAAAATGTCTGACAAACTCAAACGGAGGACATTCCACAAAGTCACTGAGCAAGACTTTTCAAAAGTATCACACTCAGGAAAGAAAGATTGAGGAGGACCTGTCTCAGATTGGAGGAATTTATAGAGACTAGACAACTGAAGACAACAGCAGATTTGGCACTGGACCCTGGAAGAGAGAAGGGAGGTGCGGGCACAGCTGGTGAAAGTGCAGTAAGATCCGTAGTTTAGTTCATGGTTTCGAACCAGTGTTAATTTCCTAGTTTTGATAACTGTACCATGATTGCATAAGAATGACCATGAGGGGGAAATCGCTTAGGGACACACAGGAACACTCTGCACTATTTTTTGCGTTTCTGTAACTCTAAAATTAATTTCAATATAAAATGTTTTTAAAAACACTGAAAAGATTACATTTTAAAATAATAGCATAATAAATTCCTTTTTTCTCCATGGTCAAAGAATGAAGATTTCTGGTTAATCAGATATTTTTAAGGAGTTACATCTTTTATATATTAGGGACATTCGCCATTTGCAATATAAGCTTTTCTCAAGTTGTTATTTATCTCTTGAATTTTTAAAGTTTTCTTCAACTTGAAATTTTTTTTAATGTGGCTGAATGTGTCAGCCTTTTTACTTCTGGATTTTGTTTTGAGTCATTTTCACCACTCCAAGTTCATAAAGAAATTCACCCATATATTTTACACTTAGATTTGTGTTGCCTATAGACTTTATCTTAGTATACAACTTGAAGTACAGAACTAATTTTATATTTTTCAAATGACTATCCAGCTGTTAACTCTATCTCTTCCCCACTTATTGGAGATGTCACCCATGTCGTCTATTAACTTTCTATATGCACTTGGGACTATTTCTGGATTTTCTGTTCTATTTCATTGATCTATTATGACACACTCTTACAACTGTAAAGGGTTTGTAATTTGTTTTAATATCAATTAAAGCTAATCTCACCTCCTTGCTCATTTTTATCAGTGTTTTCTTGGCTATTTTTGCTATTTATTTTTTCATATGAACATTAAATTTACTTGTCTAGCTCTAGAAAAGATCTGTTGGTATTTTAACTAGGATTATGTTAAATTTATGAGTTAATTTAGGATTGCTTGACATCTTTATGATTTCAAGCCTTCCTATCCAAAAACACGGTATGCCTTTCCATTTGTTCAAGTCTATTTTTATATCTTTCAGGTTTTCCTAATGTAGCATTTGTATTTTTTTGTTAAATTTCTGTGCTTTTTTTTTATTGTGGTTGTGTCTTCTTTCCCATCATATCATCTAACTGGCCATTGTTTGTATAGTTGAGGCTCTTGATTTCTGTATATTAATTTTATTTCCTACTACTTTATTAAGTTTTCTTTTTCTTTTTTTTATGAAGAAGATTTGCCCTGAGCTAACATCTGTTGGCAATCCTCCTCTTTTTATGCTTAAGGAAGATTAGCCTTGAGCCAACATCTATGCCAATCTTTATACGTGAGATGCTTCCACAGCATGGCTGATGAGGGGAGCAGGTCCACACCTCGGATCCAAACCTGTGAACCCAGGCTACCGAAGTGGAGCATGAAGAACTTTACCCACTCGTCCATGGGACTGGCCCCTAAGTTTTCTCTTTTTTCTTCTTTGTAGTAGTTTTTCCATTGAATCTCTTGGATTTTTCGGATATTTCATGATATCATATCTACAGATAAGATAGTTTTCTTTTTTCTTCTATCTTTTCTACCTTCTACCATTTCCTGTCCAATATTTATGTCTCTATTATTACTTGTCTAATTGCATTGGCGAAAGCCTCTAATTAATGCTAAATAATAATGGTGAATGTGGGATAGTCCTACCTCATTCCTGACTTTGATGGAAAGTCTGCTTGTGCTTCCTCAATAAGTAAGAAACTGGATTTTAGGCTGAGACATATGTATTTCATGGTAAGGAAGTTTTTCCTCAAGTTCTACTTTATTGAGTGTGATAGTTAATTTTATGTGTCAACTTGACTGAGCTAAGGGATGGCCAGATAGCTGGTAAAACATGGCTTCTGGGTGTGTCTGTGAGGGTGCCTCCAGAAGGGATGAGCATTTGAATCGGTAGACTGAGTAAAGAAGAGTGTCCTCACCAATGCAGGTGGACGTCACCCAATCTGTTGGAGGCCTGAGAAGAAGAAAAAGGCAAGGGAAGGGCAAATTTGCTCTCTTTGCTTAAGCTGAGACATCTGTCTTCCCCTGCCCTCAGAGATCGGTGCTCCTGGTCCTCAGGTCTTAGGCCTCAGACCAGGACTTAGACCATCAGCCACCTGACTCTTGGGCCTTTGGACTCAGGCTCACACCACTGGCTCCCCTAGTTCTCAGGCCTTCAGATTCAGACTAAGTTATACCACTGGAGTTCTGGGTCTCCAGCTTGCAGGTGGCAGATCGTGGGTCTTCTTGAACCAATTCCTATAATAAATCTCTTATCTTTATCTATAGCCATCATATCTTTCTAGCTAGCTAGCTATCTCCTGTTGCTTCTGTTTCTCTGGAGAACTCTGACTAATACATTGAGTCCTTAAAATTATGAATGCATGTTGAATTCTGTCAAATGTCTCTTAAATATCTATAGAAATGATCCTGTAAGATTTTTCTTTCTCAGATCTGTTAATATGATGAACTATATTAATACTCTCCCCAACATAGAACTATTCTTTCAGTCTGGAATAAATCTCATTTTGCTTTAATGGGTTATTGCATTTTGTTGCTAGTATTTTATTTTCAATTTTTGTATAGATATTCATCAGTAAGACTTCTGTGGAGTGTCTTATGCAATTTTTATTACATTTTTGGTATCAACATTATACTCACTTCAGAAAAAGAATTTGGAAGTTTTTGTTCTTTTCTTATTTTCTAGAATAAAAGATTAAGTACCATTAGGATGAAAATTGTTTTTGAGTTTAATAGAATTCTCCTATGAAACCATCTGGATTGAAGCCTTTTGGAGAAAGAGCTCTTTGAAAACTTGCCTATTGATTCTATGGAAATTGGTATTGTTTAGATTTTCTATATTTACTGAGATCAGTTTGTTTTGTTTCATTTTGCTTTTTTTTAATCCATCGACTTTCTTTAAGTCTTTAATTCAGTGTTTTTTAAATTATATTCACAATGTTGAGCAACTTATCTCCTCTATCCAATCCTAGAACGTTTTCATCATCTCCCCAAAAATCCCCATGTCTGTTAGCAGTCACTTCTCATTCTCCTCTCCCCTTACCTCCTCACAATCACTAATCTACTTTCTGTCTCTGTGAATTTGCCTATTATGGATATTTCATATAAATGTTGTACAATATGTGGCCTTTTGTGTCTGCCTTCTTTCACTTAGCATAACATTTTCGAGGTTCATCATGGTGTAGCCTGTATCAAAATTTCATTCCTTTTTACCGCTGAATAATTCCATTACATGGAGACTCCACATTTTGTCTGTCCATTCATCAGTTGATGGACATTTGAGTGATTTCTACTTTTCAGTTATTATGAATAATGCTGCTAGAAACATTTATATACAAGGTTTTGTGTGAACATATTTTTTCACTTCTTTTGAGTATGTGCCTAGGAATGAAATTGCTGGGTCATATGGTAACTCTATGTTTTACTTTTTGAGGAACTACAAATCTGTTTTCTAAAGTGGCTGCACCATTTTACATTCCTACCAGCAAAGTATGAGGGTTCTAATTTCTCCACATCCTCACCGTTTCTTATTTTCCTTTTTTAAAATTATAGCCATCCCAGTGGATCTGGAATAGTATTTCATTGTGGTTTTGATTTGCATTTCCCAAATGATCAATATGGCCAATGATGTCTGGCATATTTTCATGTACATATTGACCATTATGTTCTTTGGAGAAACATCTATTCAACTCCTTTCCCCACTTTTTAACTGAGTTATTTGTATTTTTATTATAGAATTGTAAGAGTTCTTTATAGATGCTGGATGCTGGATGCTGGATGCTGGACGCAGATATATGATTTGCAAAGATTTACCCCGTTTTGTGGTTTTGTATTTTCTTGATGGTGTCCCTTGAAGCACAAATGTTTTAATTTTGATGAAGTCCAATTTGTCTATTTTTTCCCTTTGGTTGCTTGTGCTTTAGGTGTCATATCTAAGAAACCATTGCCTGATCCAAGGTCACGAAGATTTACACATATGTTTTCTTCTAACATTTTTATAGTTTTAGCTCTTACATTTAGGGGTTTTTAAAATCAATTTTGAGTTAATTTTTGTATATGATGTGGTAGTGGTCCAACTTCATTCATTCGCATGTGGATGTCTGGTTGTCCCAACACCATTTGTTGAAAAGACTGTTCTTTCTCCATTGACTTGCCCACTTTGTTGAAGATCAATTGACCATAAATGTAAGGGTTTATTTCCAGACTCTCAACTCCACTTCATTGATCTATATATCTAGCTGTATGTCATTATGCTGGTATCACAGAGTCTTGATTGCTGTAGCCTTATAGTCAATTTTTTTTTAAAAACTTTTTTATTGTGGTCTAAATAGTTTATAACATTGTGCCATTTCACTTGTGCATTAATATTTGTCAAACACCATATAAATGTGCCCCTGCACCCCTTGTGCCCACCTTCCCCTCCCTTCCCCCTGGTAACCACTAAATTGTTCTCTTTGTCCATGAGTTTGTTTATATTCCACAGATGAATGAAATCATTTGGTATTTGTCTTTGTCTGGCTTCTTTGGCTTAACATTATGTCCTCAAGGTCCATCCATGTGGTTATGAATGGGATGATTTCATCTTTTTTATGGCTGAGTAGTATTCCATTATATGTACATACCACATCTTCTTTATTGAACATTAGTTGTTGGGCACTTGGGTTGCTTCCACATCTTGGCTATTGTGAATAATGCTGCAATAAATATAGGGGTGCATAAGTCTCTTTGTATTGTTGATTTCAAGTTCTTTGGATAAATACCCAGCAGGGGTATAGCTGGGTCAGATAGTATTTCTATTTTTAGTTTTTTGAGAAATCTCCATACTATTTTCCAAAGTGGCTGCACCAGTTTATATTCCCACCAGCAGCAGATGAGGGTTCCCTTTTCTCCACAATCTCTCCAACATTTATTACTTTTTGTCTTGGTGATTATAGCCATTCTAACGGGCATAAGATGATATCAAAGTCTAGTTTTGATTTGCATCTCCCTGATGATTAGTGATGTTGAGCATCTTTTCATGTACCTGTTGGCCATCTGTATATCTTATTGGGAAAAAAGTCTGTTCATATCCTCTGCCCACTTTTTGATTGGGTCGTTTATTTTTTTGTACTTCAGTTGTGTTAGCTCTTTATATATTATGGAGATTAACCCTTTGTCAGATATATGATTTGCAAATATTTTATCCCAGTTGGTGAGTTGTCTTTTCATTTCTATCCTGGTTTCCTTTGCCTTGCAGAAGCTCTCTAGTCTGATGAAGTCCCACTTGTTTATTTTTTCTTCTGTTTCCATTCTCTGAGCGGACATTGTATTTGTAAAGATCCTTTTAAGACTGACATCAAAGAGTGTACTGCCTATATTTTCTTCCAGAGGTTTTTTGGTTTCAGGTATTAACTTCAAGTCTTTGGTCCATTTTCAGTATACTTTTGTGCTTGGGTAAAGACAATGGTCTACTTTCATTCTTTTGCATGTGGCTGTCCAGTTTTCCCAGCACCATTTATTGAAAAAGCTTTCCTTTCTCCATTGTATTTTCTTGGCTCCTTTGTTGAAGATCAGTTGTCTGTATATGTGTGCTTTTATTTCTGGGCTTGCAATTCTATTCCATTGATCTGTGTGCCTGTTTTTGTACCAGTACCATGCTGTTTTGATTACTATAGCTTTGTGATATGTTTTGAAGTCAGGGATTGTGATGCTGCCAGCTTTGTTCTTGTTTCTCAGGATTTCTTTGACTATTCATGGTCTTTTGTTGCCCCATATGAATTTTAAGATTCTTTGTTCTATTTCTGTGAAGAATGTCATTGGGGTTCTGATTGGGATTGCATTGAATCTGTAGATTGTTTTAGGTAGTATGGACATTTTAACTATGTTTATTCTTTCAATCCGTGTGCCTGGGATATCTTTCCATTTCTTTATGTCATTATCGATTTCTTTCAGTAATTTCTTATAGTTTTCCTTGTACAGGTCTTTCACCTCCTTGGTTAAATTTATTCCTAGATATTTTATTCTTTTTGTTGCAATTGTAAGTGGGGTTGTATTTTTGAGTTCTTGTTCTGTTAGTTTATTATTAGAGTATAGAAATGCCACTGATTTTTGTACTTTGACTTTGTATCCTGCAACTTTGCTGTAGGTGTCGATTATTTCTAACAGTTTTCTGATGGATTCTTTAGGGTTTTCTATATATAAAATCATGTCATCTGCAAAGAACAAGAGTTTCACTTCTTCAGTGCCTTTTTGGATTCCTTTTATTTCTTTTTCCTGCCTAATTGCTCTGGTCAAAACCTCTAGTACTATGTTGAATAAGCATGGTGAGAGTGGGCACCTTTATCTTGTTCCTGTTCCCAGAGGGATGACTTTCAGTTGTTCCCCATTGAGTATGATGTTGATTGTAGGTTTGTCATACATGGCCTGTATTATGTTGAGGTACTTTCCTTCTATACTCATTTATTGAGAGTTTTTATCATAAATTGATGTTGGATCTTGTCAAATGCTTTCTCTGAATCTATTAAGATGATATGTGGTTTTTCTTCCACCTTTTGTTGATATGGTATATCACATTGATTGATTTGTGGATGTTGAACCATCCCTATGTCCCTGGTATAAATCCCACTTGATCATGGCGTATTATCTTTTTAATATATTGCTGTATTCAGTTTGCAAATATTTTGTCAAGAGTTTTTGCATCTATGTTCATCAGCAATATTGGCCTGTAATTTTCCTTCTTTGTGTTGTCTTTGGTTTTGGGATCAGAGTGATGTTGGCCTCATAGAAGGTGTTAGGAAGTGTTCCATCTTCCTTGATTTCTTGGAATAGTTTGAGAAGGATAGATATTAAATCTTCTTCAAATGCGTGGTAGAATTCTCCAGAGAAGCCATCTGGTCCTGGATCTTTATTTTGGGGGAGGTTTTTGATTACTGTTTCAATCTCTTTACTTGTGATTGGTCTATTCAGATTCTCTATTTCTTCTTGATTCAGCTTTGGGAGGTTGTAAGAGTCTAAGAATTTATCCATTTCTTCTAGATTGTCCAGTTTATTGGCATATAGTTTTTCATAATATTCTCTTATAATTGTCTGTATTTCTGTGGTGTCTGTCATAATTTCTCCTCTTTCATTTCTAATTTTATTTATTTGAGGCTTCTCTGTTTTTTCTTAGTGAGTCTAAGTGTTCATCAATTTTCTTTATCCTCTCAAAGAACCAGCCCCTTGTTTCAGTGATCCTTTTTACAGTCTTTCTTGTTTCAATTTCATTTACTTCTGCTCTAATTTTTATTATTTCCCTCCTTCTGCTGAGTTTGGGCTTTGTTCTTCTTTTTCTAATTCTGTTAGGAGTAGTTTAAGATTGTTTATTTGAGCTTTTTCTTATTTGTTAATGTGGGCCTGTATTGCTATAAATTTCCCTCGTAGGACAGCTTTTGCTGCATCCCATAAGAGTTGGTATGGTGTGTGTTTGTTATCGTTTGTCTCCAAATGTTTTTTGATTTTTTCAATGACCCATTGGTTATTCAGTAGTGTGTTGTTTACTCTCCACATTTTTGTGCCTTTTCCAGCTTTTTTCTTGTAGTTTATTTCTACTTTCACAGCATTATGGTTAGAAAAGATAGTAGAAATGATGTCAATCTTCTTAAATTTATTGAGGTTTGCCTTGTTTCCCAATATATGGTCTATCCTTTAGAATGTTCCATGTGCACTTGAGAAGAATGTATATTCTGCTGTTTTTGAATGGAGTGCTCTATATATATCTATTAACACCATCTGGTCTAGTTTTTCATTTAATTCCACTATCTCCTTGTTGACTTTTTCTCTGGATGATCTAGCCATTGATGTAAGTGGGGTGTTGAGGTCCCTTACTATTATTGTGTTGTTGATATCTCCTTTTAGATTTGTTAATAGTTGTTTATGTACTTTGGTGCTTTTGTGTTGGCTGTGTAGATATTTATAAGTGTTATGTTTTCTTGGTGGAGGGTCCCTTTTATCATTAAATACTGCCCTTCTATGTCTCTCTTTACCAGTTTTATCTTGAAGTCTACTTTGTCTGATGTAAGTATGGCAACACCTGCTTTCTTTTGTTTGCCATCAACTTGGAGTATTTTCTTCCATCTCTTCACTCTGAGCCTATGTTTGCCTCTAGTGTTGAGATGTGTTTCCTGGAGGCTGCATTTGTTGGATCTTGTTCTTTAATCCATCCTGCCACTCTGTGTCTGTTGATTGGGGAATTCAATCCATTTACATTTAGAGTGATTATTGATATATGAGGACTTAATACTGCCATCTTATCAGATGTTCCTGGTTCCTCTGCATTTCCTTTGTTTCTCAACCTGTGTATTTTGGACTATGAATTTGATTAGTTAGTTTTCTCTGTTGGTTTTCTTCATTTTCTCCTTGTTTATCATAAATGTCTCTGTTCAAATTATTCGTTTAGTGGTTACCCTTAGGTTTGTATTAAAAAATCTCATAGCTGTGGGGCTGGCCCCGTGGCCGAGTGGTTAAGTTCGCACGCTCCACTGCAGGCGGCCCAGTGTTTCGTCAGTTCGAATCCTGGGCGCGGACATGGCACTGCTCATCAGACCACGCTGAGGCAGCGTCCCACATGCCACAGCTGGAAGAACCCACAACGAAGAATACACAACTACGTACCGGGGGGCTTTGGGGAGAAAAAGGAAAAAATAAAATCTTTAAAAAAAAAAAATCTCATAGCTGAGATAGTCCATTTTCTGATAGCCTCTTATTTCCTTAGACTATATGGATTCCATCCCTCAACTCTTCCCCATCTAAGTTATTTTTGTCACATCTTTTTCCGTCTTGTGTTGTGAGTTTGTGGTTAAAAATGTGATATAATTTTTATTTTGGTGTTTTCCTTTTCTTTACCTTTAATGTTAAAGTTAAGTGTTTACTAACCTGATCTGATAGAGAGCTGCCATTTTCTGATTATTGCCTACCTATTCATCTCCTTGCTCAGGGCTTTGCAGCCCCCTTCCCTTTTTTTTCTAGGTATGAGAGACTTCTTGAGAATTTCTTGGGGCAGTCTTGTGGCAATGAACTCCCTTAGCTTTTCTTTATCTGGGAAAATTTTTATTTCTCCATCATATCTGAAGGAGATTTTCACTGGATAGCATATTCTTGTTGAAAGTTTTTGTCTTTCAGGATTTTGAATATATCATTCCACTCTCTCCTAGCCTGTAAGGTTTCTGCTGAGAAATCCACTGAAAGCCTGATAAGGGTTCCTCTGTAAGTTTTCTTCTGTCTTGGTACTCTTAGCATATTTTCTTTGTCCTTGACTTTTGCCAGGTTCACTAGTATATGCCTTGGAGTAGGTCTTTTTATACTGACAAAGTTAGGAGATCTGGAGGCCTCTTTCACATGGATTTCCAGCTCCCTCCCCAGGTTTGGAAAGTTCTCAGATATTATTTCTTTGAACAAGCTTTCTACTCCATTCTCATTCTCTTCCCCCTCTGGAATACCTATAATCCTTATGTTGCATTTCCTGATTGAGTTGAATATTTACCTGAGAGCTTCTTCACTTCTTTTTAGCCTTAGTCTCTCTTTTCCTCCCTCTGAAGCATTTCTATAGTACTATCTTCTGGCTGATTCTCTCCTCCATATAGTCAGCTCTGTTGTTTAGGTAATCCAGATTTTTCTTTATTTTATCCATTGCGGTTTTCATCTCTAACAATTCTGATTGGTTCTTCTTCATGGTTTCAATCTCCTTTGTGAGGAAGCTCCTGAATTCGTTAATTTGTCTTCTGTGTTTTCTTGTAACTTGAGTTTTTTTTTATGATAGATGTTTTGAATTCTTTGTCATTTAGGTTATGGATTTCTGTGCCTTTAGGGTTGGTTTCTGGGTACTTTTCTCTTTCCTTCTGGTCTGCAGCCTTAATATACCTACTCACACTTCTTGATGGGGTAGATTTTTGCTTCCTCATGGTGTTCTTATCTGGTGACAGCTGCCACGTATTG
Organism: Equus caballus; assembly: GCF_041296265.1. Lineage (NCBI taxonomy): Eukaryota > Metazoa > Chordata > Mammalia > Perissodactyla > Equidae > Equus > Equus caballus. The sequence continues at coordinate 8,433,488 of NC_091713.1, forward strand.
CCACAGGATGGGGATCAGGCACTGTGTATTCTGGGCCTGGCATGAGCAGGGGCTCCCCAGCTCCAGTCACTGACTGCTTTTCTCTGTGAGTGACTGATCAATGGCAGATCTGGAGCACTTGGCAGGGGGAGGGGTGCTCTCCTTCCCCAGTGCTTCCCCCAACCCCTGCTCGTCTCTCTGTGTGGAGCTCTAGGCATTTGCAAAACTGTGCACTTTCCCTTTCCCCACCGCCACTGTCAAGCTCTCTGCACCATGTTCTGGATGAATCTTGGCTGGAGTACCAGGTGGGGTCTGGGGCACCTCTCTCAGCTGTGCACTTTCCCCTCTGGGGCTGCCACACTCTCTGCACCAAGCACCAGACAATTCTGGGGCTGGAGTACCAGGCGGGGACCAGGGCACCTCTCTTGGCTGTACACCCTCCCCTCTGTGGCTGCCACACTCTCCACACTGGGCTCCAGATGACTCTGGGGCTGGAGCACCAGGTGGGAGCTGGGGTGCCTCTCTTGGTTGTGCACCCTTCCCTCTGTGGCTGCCACTCTCTCTGCACTTTGCTGCATATGACTCTGGGGCTGCACACTTCCCGCCACTGCCACCAAGCTCTCTGCACCTTGCTCCAGGTGAGCCTGGGGCTGGAGTGCCTGTGCCCTTTCCCCACCACCACTACCCCGCTCACTGCACCGTGCTCCAGATGATGCTGGGGCTGGAGTACAGGCAAGGACAGAGTGCCCTTTTCTCCTGTGCACTTCCTGCTGCCGCCACCTGTCTCTCCCCATGGAGCCCCTGCTGATCAGCTTCAACTTCCTCTGGAGGATCCAGCCCCATCATCACCTTCAGGTGTGTGGCTACGTGGGTCTCTCAGATGTCTTTTTTGTTGTGTGTGTGTCCTCTGTTGGTGTATAAATGTTCTTTTTTTTTTGTATCTTAGAGGGGAGAGTCCAAGAGAAGAGCTCAGTCCACCTTGACGCTGACGTCTTATAGCCAATTTTGAAATTGGGAAATGTGATTTTGTTCTTTTTCAAGGTTATTTCTGGCTATTTTAGGTCCCTTGAAATTCCATATGAATTTTAGGATCAGCTTGTCAATTGTTGGAAAAAAAAAAAAAAAGGCAGCTGGGATTTTGACAGGAATTGTGTTGAATCCATTGATCAATTGGGGAGCACTGCATCTTACCAATATTAAGTCTTCCAATCCAGGTACACAAGACTAGGATCAGTTTTGACAAACTATATCTTACTAGAAAGTTGCCCTTTTCAGATAGATTTTCAAATTTGCTTGTATAGAGCTGTATAAACTACTTTCTTATCACATTTTAAAATTTCCTCATTTTGACAGTTATTGTCCCAAGTCATTTGTGTAACTGTATTTTCGCAAAAAAAATGCTAGTGGTTTGGGGCCAGCCTGGTGGCACAGCGGTTAAGTTCACACATTCTGCTTCGGCGGCCCCGGGTTCACTGGTTCAGATCCCGGGTGTGGACATGGTACCGCTTGACACACCATGCTGTAGTAGGCGTCCCACATATAAAGTAGAGGAAGATGGGCATGGATGTTAGCTCAGGGCCAGGCTTCATCAGCAAAAACAGGAGGACTGGCAGTAGTTAGCTCAGGGCTAATATTCCTTAAAAAAAAATGCTAGTGGTTTACGTTTTTTTAATCTTTTACAAAGAACCAGCTCTTCATTTTATTAGTTCCTACTGTTGCCCTGTTTCCAGCCTTGTTAATTCTGTTTTTATATTCACTAATTCCTCCCTTCTGCTTTCTCTCAGTTTACCCTTTTTCCCTAAATTTTTGAGTTGGATGTTCTAGTCCTTTTTTTTTAATGCTTTTATTTTTCTTGATATAGACATTTAGTAAGTTCTGATTTGGTTATATCTCATAGACGCTGAAGTCATTTCCATTTTCATATCTCATTTCCATTATTGCTATTTTCTAGAAGTTTTCAATTTCATTGTTATAAAATTTCCCCTTTGACCTGAGAGTTATTTATTTATTTAATGGGCTTCACAAACAATTTCTAGGCTGAGTTCCAGATTTGAATATGGATGAGATTTCCCAGGAAAGGGTGTAAAGTGAAAAGAGAGATGACGGTAAAACTCTGATGGTTAATAAGACAGAAAGAAGGATAGTTGTCCCCAAACATTGCTGAGAAGGAAGAGTCGGAGATGTTGGATGAAAACAAAAGGTGATGTCATGGAAAACAAGGGAAGAGACAACTAGTGACCTCAGGGAAAACAGTTTGAATGGAAATTGGGCTGGGAGATAGAAGCCAAATTGCAAATTGCATGTTAAAGAATGAACAGAGTGAAAGTTATCAGTAAAAGCAAACTCCTTTCCTTATTAAGATTCCTAGCTATGGAGAGAAAGACACTAGCTAGGGGCTTTATCCATTAGAAGGTTTTTGGTTGTTGTTTTTTGTTTTATGTGAAGGACATCTGTGTAGTGGGATATTCGGGAATAACAATGGAGGCCTTTCCATCCATAATTCTTTGTTCTCTTCCTCCACCTGGGTGGCCTGGGCATTTCATGTTCATTGCCTATGGGAGAAGATAACTCAGCAGAATGCAGAGATCAGGGTGAATGCCGAGGAAAGCATAGCTATCAAAAGCAATCTTACCTGTGAGGGTGTGGCTAAGGCTCTTCTGCTATCCATGCCTGCCCCTGGGCAGACAGGCTTGTGTCTGCCTGGTTTTAGGTTAGGGGTTCAGGAGCACCGCAAGGCCTCCTTAGGCAGGAGAGCTCTCAGTGCCAGCTCTATGCTGCTCTTTTGCATGCAGTCCTGGACTATTTGGGACTGTGGGCAGCTCTGTAAGTCCACCACACAGACACACTGTTATCCAAATTTTTCCCCAAGCTTTCATTTAGATGCCTTTGAGCAGAAGGGGAATTCCTCTTGCTCTGCACCCTTGTTTATATCTGCTACTGTCAGGCTTTGCACCATTAAAGTTTGTCCTTCAGGTCCCTGTTCAAGTCTTTGCTCATATTTGTGTGTGTGTGTGTGTTTTAGGAGCTCCCCAGATGATTTTAATGTGCACCCAGACCTAGGGACCACTGTGCTAGTCCACGTGCAATCTATCTACCATCCTATAGCTAGAGTTTTCTTTCAAAAAGTACAAATCTAGTCTTATCACTTCTCTTCATTTATGGGTTTGTATTGCCTATATGACAAAATCCTTAGGGCAGCAAACAAGATCATTCACTAAATGGCCCCTAACCCACCTTTACACATTCATTTCCTAGTCCACACAACTAGCTACATGCCCTCTGCTAGTATTATTGACACTGTATATGGACAAAAGACAATATGATATGCATTACAGAACCCAGACATTAAATATCTCTGCTCTTTCATAAGTTTATAACTTAGGAGGGACAAAAATATAAGCTTTCAATTAAAAACATAAAGACTCAGAGTAAGGTGAGCAAAGAAAAGATGGCGTAAAATGACCTCTTAGTGGGAGGTTGGAAACTATTACAAAATGCCTCAGTAGTTCTCAGAAAAAATAGACAGTTGAGTGTCACTTCTCTGCAATTCAAAGATTGAAATAGAGAAGGCTGTGGGTTTGGAGCTGGTGTAGCTAAGATGCCTTTAAATTAACCAAAAGCTTACTTGAATCACAGCACGTACAGCCTGGCTTCTGGCCTGGTTTCATTACTGCATTATACAGTGGCTCCTCTCAACACTTGTTTCTGAGTCCTTCAAAGATGAAAATAATGAATTCCTATGCTTCTTGGGGCCCTGCTAAGGTAATCAAATCTCCCTTTCATAGTCACTTGAATAGCATTTATACCATTCTTGTCCTTCTCACCTTCCCCAGGGAAAGAAAAGATTCATATATCTTGCCTTACTATCTCTGTAGACGGAATGGATGAAGTTTCTGTCACTCCCTCTATCTAGAATATTTAGAACACTGAATTCTGTTGCTATGATTGACTACAGCCAAGGTGGAGTTACTTGCTCTGTGCACAAGGTGGAACCACTAGTTACCAACCCCTACTGCCCTTCTCACTCTCCCTCAAGTAAATTTGGGGCAATTTCAAACAACTCTTGGACTTTCTTTCATGACCACAAATGTATCTGATATGCACAGCTCATCATTTATGGAGGAAGTCTTAAGCATTCTTCATGTCATGCTTGAGAGGCATATCAAAACAACGATAGTTCTTCTTCTATACTCCATCAGCCCTCTCTGCACAGGCCACCCTCTCAGCCAGCTTCAACCTAGCACACAGCTCACCAAGATATCTAGGGGCCGCAAACCCTTCTTTGGGTTCCTGGGGAGAAAATTCAATAATGCCGCTCTGTGAGCACAATGGTCACTGCTATAACAAACTCCAACACCCAGTGGCTCAATATTGTAGTAATGGAGAGGCTTATATTATCCAGATGAGTTTTCCTGATCAGTAAGTGGTTTTCCTCCAAAAATCATTCAGGGACCCAGCTCTTTCCATCTTGTGATTCCATCCATCATTTTCAACACATGGCTTCCAAAGTCACTCTGCCTGTATGTACCAAGGCAGAAGGGGAAAAGCCTGAAGGGTCACACATGGCAGTGTTTTATGGGTCAGGCCTAGGAATGGCATACATCACATACATTCCATTGGCCAGAAGTTAGTCATATGGTCTAGCTAGACCTTAATTCCCAGCCTCCCTCTATCTGCAAGGGAGTCTAAGAATTATAGTTAGCTATGGGCTCAAGAAGAGAGGAAATAGAATTAGACTACCCAGTCTTGACCACAGTCCACCACCATGACATGAATCACTAACACAACCAGGGAGGGGAATGAGTGGTCAGAAACCGGTGAGTTTATCACAGAGTGCCAACTGCTGGCCTAGAAAATTGGCTTGGAATGGCCTATTAGGCTTATACAACCTCATCAGGATTTCGGGATAACTGTACCAGATAGGTATTAAGGTACCTGCCGAATCCACAGTCCTTCTGAGAGTTTCTTAATGTCTAAGTGGTTATGCTTTGTCCCATTTGATCTGCCTCCCTAGGCAAAGCTGCTTTAACCAGAGATGGCTACATAACCAAAAAATCACATCTATAGGTTTACAAGAGAAAGGCCTGGGAAGTTGTCTCTCATACGAGCTCTGCTCAACAAAAATGCTCTCTACCCAATATTGACAAATGAGCAAAGAGCCTTTCCTTCTTTCTTCCTCGGGAGTTTTAAAGGAAGACATACAGAGAGAGATGTAGATGAAAGAGAGATGGAAGGGCAATAACAGATTGAGAGAAAGAAAGAGAAAGCAGTAAGCAGAATCACAAGGTATCAGAAGCCACAAGCAGGTAGAAGCAAAGGGGTAGGAGTCACACTTTCAAGATTAAATTAGTTGGTAGCAAAGTAGGAAGACAAATCTGGAAGAGAGAGAATACAAATAGATGAGTAGAGTCATCAGCATGTTAGACTAGTAGAGCTGAGTCACAGAGTCACAGAGTGATCACTGAAATACAAGAGCCCTGTAGCCCCTTAATGGCAACAAATGCCATTCCAGTGCGCTAAGAGGCTTGAATGTCACTGTGGTAAGTTTTTCACTTATGCCTTATACACATAAGGAATAATTACTCTTTATATCACATATTTCCAAATATATGCTTACAATACACTTGCATTAACTAAGAAAACTTAAAGATTATTTAGTCCCATGCAACCTGGAAGAGCATGACCATGACAGAATAATGAAAGGGAGCTAGATTTCCAAACATGCCTGTAGCCGTCTGAGCACACAGTGATACCTTTTGGTTTGTGTCCCCCTCTATCTTTCAAAGCTAATGAAGACACTGCCATAAGCTGTTCTCTGTTAGGCATTTGCATGAAGTCTTCCACACTGAATAGGGCTGACACTTTTCAAGTGAATCCAATATTTTATTTTCTATGTTAAGGAGAACAGGTTGAGGCTGCAGGGGTATGAACCTGGAAGCCACAGAGGGTACACAAGCACAGGCAGCAGGAATTATACTCCCAGAGGCCCAGGAAGTACACTCCCTAAGATCACCAATCCTCAACCTCTGGCTCCCAATTTTTGTAGCTATGGAGCAAAATTTGTACCTCACGTAGACAATACAATAAGTACAACAGACAGACATCTATAATCCAGGGTCAACTCAAGTAGGCCTCCAAAGATATCAAATACAGAAAGGGTCTTCTTTATCACAACAGCCAATTAAGTGCCCTGAACAGGGTGGCCTGAATACAAGTGTATTCTTCTGCCATAATGCCATCCTATTAATCAACTCCCAACTACAAAGCCTGGGACAGAGTTTACTGGGAAACCTAGGGCCCCACACCTTTTGGGATGCCCTCCAATACACTCAAATCTGGGACACTTATGCACTTAGACTAAGATTGACCTGGAAAGCTACATCCATTCTAGACTCCTGAGTGCCACTGAGAAGCCATGGAAATCAACTTCGTCACGGGTCTGATCCCATCCCATAGGAACAGAACCATACAATGAAAGTAAGCAACCATTTGAGTAAAAAAAGGTAACAAAATAATATATGCCTTTTCTTGTATATGCATAGATTATTTTTGGAGTGGTCCTTAGAAATTAGTACTTTGGTTACTAGTACTTCAGAGGGGTTCTGGATGGCTGGTGGAAGGGGTTAGAGGGACTTTTCTCTGCACTTTGTTCTCTTTGAATTTTTAACCATGTGAATGTATTATCTATTCAAAAACTTTTTTTAAATTTTAATCCCCTTTCATGATTACTCCCTTCAGATCCTGTAACTAAGATCCACTGCTTTCTCTCAAATCTTACTCCCCTCTTTAACATCTTTAACAAATCCTCTTCTAATCTCAGTCAAAGTGGGTTTCTGTCTTAATCTGTTCAAAAGCAGCTATAACAAAATACCAAAAACGGAGTGCTTATAAATGGCAAACATTTATTTCTCACAGTTCTGGAGGCTGGAAGTCAAAGATCCTGGTGCAGGCTGATTTGATGTCCGCTGAGAACCTGCTTCCTAGAAGCCCTCTTTTCACCGCAACCTCACATGGAAGAAGGGACGAGCTAGCTCTCTGGTCTCTTTTATATGGGCACTAATCCCAACCAGGAGGGCTCCACCCTCACAACCTAATCACCTTCCAAAGGTCCCACCTCCAATACTATAATACTGGGGGTTAGGATTTCAATATACGAAATTTGGGAGGACACAAACATTCAGACTATAGCAGTCTCTTATTCATCCCCCCACCACCCTACTCTCAAAATTTAATCATGTAGATTGAGATACCCTATCTCCCAACAAGAAAAAAATCTTCCTTTTTAGGAAAATGGAAGAGAAAAGAATTTGGGTTTACAGGACGGATTGTTTGGCAGTGTAAGAAAGGGATAAATAAAGCCTATGAGAAAGTTCGCATCAATAATTTTAGTCGTAACATAATAGTAGCATCACATTGTAAACAATTCACATTTCCAAAATTAGGCGATATGTGAAATTATGGCATGGTCATACGCTGGAACACCTTGCAGCCATTAAAAACGGTGGTACAAATTTACAAGATGTCATTCAAGTACAAAGTATTCAAATACAAAGCAAACTTTTTTTGGTAGATTGGCACCTGAGCTAACAACTCTTGCCAATCTTTGTGTGTGTGTGTGTGCTCTTTCTCCCCCAATCCCCTCAGTACACAGTTGTATATTTTAGTTATGGGTCCTTCTAATTGTGCTCTGAGGGGTGCCACCTCAGCATAGCTTGATGAGTGGTGCCGTGTCCACCCCCAGGATCCGAATCGGCGAAACCCTGGGCCACCGAAGTGGAGCGCATGAACTTAACCACTCAGCCACAGGGCCGGCCCCGAAAGCAAATATTTTAAACGTGGAAGAACTCAAGGAAAACTACCCATGAGCACTTTTCTGAAAATAAAATCGATAATAGAATCCAGACAATAGAAATAAATCAAAATAAAGAATTTAAGGACAGAGTGGGAAATGATGGTTAACGGTAACTGCATTCAAATACAGGAAAAATATACTAAATTACATGAATGCTAAACAAAGTAATTTTATATTAATATAAAATTACATGAATGCTAAACAAAGTATAAATATTCTACCTTGTCAGTGTAAAAATAATAGTATACTTAAGGTAAATTGGGGGATTGAGGGAGAAAAAGTGGAAGGAATTTTCAAAGCACTAACGCGCTCCTCTTCTACAGCAGGCAGTCAACTGACACTTTCTCTATTTGAAATAGGCAGTTTTAAAAACACACATGACAAGTACAACCTCTTAATGTTTTTCTCATTATCTTTTCTGAATTTAAAATAGATAATGGCTCTCATGGCCAAGAAACATTTGAGATTCCACAATGTCTTCAATTTAAATTAATCTTTTTCTTTTGCTACATTCAAGTAAAATTAAATTAATACTTTTTATTTATAAAAAGCGTGGTTATTGTGATGTTATTTTGATAGGATAGTGTCTTCTTTCACTCATTTAATAAATATTTATTGGACACCTGCCTGGTGCTGAGCACAGGTCCAGGTGCTGAAATGCAGCCATGAGCAAAACAGACAGGCCCCTGGCCCCGGAGAGGACCGGCTAGAGACTGCGTCCATCATTTCTTTCCTTTTCCTTCCTTCCCTTTACTCCTTCTTCCTTTCTCATTACCTCCCCTTCCTTCTATCCATTTATGCTATTGCACATGGATACAAAGAAGTCTAGAATGATAGTTCCCTAACAGCAACAACTGTTATTTCAGGAGGAAGGATTTGGGACGATTTTTTAAAACTTTCTTTAAGTGATTTTTTAATCATGGTTCATCTAAACGGCTATTACAAGCAAACAATTTTTTTACAAAGCAACTGGAAAGTGAGAAGGCGAAAAGACAAGGTATAAACCACTCTTTAAAAAGTATTTGCTTTTACGTGTAATCATGAAGTATTTCAGAGAAAGTACAGAAAAAAATATGACAGACAGTCATATACCCAATACCAAGATTTAACAGATGTTAACATTTTGCCACATTTGCTTCAGACTTTTTTCCCTAATAATGAAACACGTCAGCACCAGCTAAAGCCCACACTCCACCCCTTCTCCCTCGTGTTCAGAGGCACCCACTGTTCTGAGGACAGTGTTCATCATTCCCATGCATGACTTTTTATCATAAACAATAAACACTATCATTTTGTATGTTTAAAAGTTACATATGTGGTATAATGTTCCTTCTTTTTGTAATTTTTTAAACTCAATATTGTTTTTGAAATTTATCCAAGTTACACATGTAGTCTTAGTTCATCGTTCATTTCATTCATATGTGTGAATAAACTCCAGTTTTGATGGATCACGCCCTATCATGGGTTCTGTGGATCCGACAATCCCACTCCTCTTTCATGTTTTCCATCCACAACGCAGACCCCTCTGTCCATGTAGCTCTTCAAAAGCTCTCTGAGTGGCTTCAAGCTTTCTCAGATAATCATTGTTGGGGGAACCTGTCCGTGCAATTTCTCCACAGCACTCACACTTTTTACTACCTGATACAGATGAACTGGAAAATGTTGTATGAACTTCTCTTCAAAACAGTATTAAATGTGAAGTCGATGTAACATTTCTGGCACCTGAAGTCCTCTCAGGAAGAGTTACTTCTAATCCATTACAAAAAGGTTCTTCTTACTTAAGTCTTACTGAATTTTAGACAAGACCTAACACTCAAGGTTCCTGCCAATTGCTTAAGAAACTCGTCTCCTGATCCGTGAACAGATGAACGCTGGGCGTGCCCTGGGGAGTCGCGCTCAGCGTGGCGGAAGCGGTGAGAGGGACTCCCCGCCCAGCAAGAGGACGCCTGGGCCGCTGCAGCACCGCACGTTCGTCTGGAGACGACAGACAACAGGGAAATGAGAGGGAGAATCCCCTGGAGGTGAGGCGAGCACAAAGCAGTCACGGAATAGTCTGGAACACCAACGATCAGGTCGCTCTGCAGAGGCACCGAAGCCTGGGACTGGCACAGACAGGGGTGGTCGGGGAAAGGGGAAAGACCAGAACTTTCAATCCGGGGCTGGACCCTACAGCATCCTAGATCACCAAATCCTTGAGTAGCAGTCTGTTCTGGGATGGATTAAAATGGAGTGCTTAAAAATATATAAGTTGATCTGACCGCATATACTTTTACAAATTCGTTCATGTGTTTTCATTTCATCCTCTTAATACTCGTGTGGCCTCAGTGGTGCACGTATTGTTATTTTAACTTAATAAATAAGGAAAATGAAATAAAAAGGGTGGCCCGTAAAAAAATCAATGAGAGAGCCAGCAACTGACATCGAGTGTACTTTTATTCTATTAGAGTCAAAGATGAAAGACCATCACTTACAAAAAACCAGACTTGTTTGTGAATAAGATTTGAGTGACTTTCAAATTAAATTTATCAGCCACATGGAAAAATTAGCTTCTCTACTTTAGAAGCATTCCTTGTGGGATGTGATCTTTATTTTTTACCAAACTAGATTTATTGGGGTAACTTACTCTGTTAAAACTACTCTAATGACCTTTGCTTGTTTCCAAAAATTAGTCCATACTCAGAAGGTGTGTAATTTGACTAACTTTTTAAAAATTTCTGAAGGCCATAAAGTAAAAATAGTAAAAAGACAGAAGGCATACATTTCACAAACTAAGGCTAAGATCTTTAATATAAAAAAGAAACATAATTCAATGGAAAGAATAGGGAAAGGTCGTGAACTGCCAGTTCAAAGAAAAGGAAATACAAATTGCTTTTAGACAGACAAAAAGACATCCACAACTAGAGAAAGGAAAATTAACACTCGGTTTCTATTTTCACACATCAGATTGGCAAAAATCCTCAAGTTTAATAATTAAACTTTGTTTAAGAGCGAGTGGGGAAACAGGCAACTCATATAATTAAGTGAGAGAATTTACTGTCAAGATAGCAACACCTACCAAAAATATTCATGCAGTTTTACATATTTCAAAGAATTTATCCTAGAGAAAAATTCTCACTTTTGCCAAATAATATGCATACTAAAATATTCTCTGCAATATGGACTATCACAGCAAAATCCTGCAAACAACCTAAATATCTATTGATCAGAGATTAATTCAATATTTGTGGTTCATTCACACAATGAAATAAAGAAGCTCTTTATGTATTAATAAAGAATAGTCACAAACATATATTGATAAGTGAAAAATGCAAAGTGCAGAATGGTTTTAGAGTCTTTTATCACTTACGTTAAAATTACACACAGATCCTACAACTCAACATCAAAAAAATAAAAAATCTGGTCAAAAAATGGGCAAAGGACATGAACAGATATTTCTCCAAAGCAGTTGTACAAATGGCCAATGAGTACATGAAAATATGCTCAACACCATTAGTCGTTAGGGTAATGCAAATCAAAACCACTTTACACTCATTAGGAGGGGTATTTTAAAAAACACAAAACAGAAATTAAGTGTTGGCAAGGATGTGGAGAAATTGGAACCCTTATGCTTTGCTGGTAGGAATGTAAAATGGTGCAGCTGCTGTGGAGAACAGTATAGTGGTTTCTCAAAAAATTAAACACAGAACTGCCACATGATTTAGCAATTCCACTTCTGGGTATATACCCAAAAGAACTAAAAGCAGGGACTTAGATATTTGTACACCAATGTTCACAGCACCATTATACAAATAGCCAAAAGGTAGAAACAACACAAATGTCCGTGGACAGATGAATGGATAAACAAAAGGTGGCGTGTACAGACACAGTGGAATATTATTCAGCCTTAAAAAGGAATGAAAGCCTGACACATGCTACAACATGATGAACCTTGAAGACATTATGCTAAGTGAAATAAGCCAGACACAAAAGGACAAATATTGTATGATTCCACTTATATGAGGTACCTAGAGTAGTCAGACTCATGGAGATAGAAAGTAGAATGGTGGTGGCCAGGAGCTAGGGAGAGAGGGAATGGGGAGTTACTGTTTAATAAGGGTACAGAGTTTCAGTTTAGAAAGATGAAGAGTTCTGGAGATGGATGGAAGTGATATGCATGTACTTACTGCCACTGAGCCGAATACTTAAAAATGGCTAAAATGTTAAGTTTTATGTTATATATATTACCACAATAAAAAATACGTACACATACACTTGTATCTGCAAGGACGACCTCTGGAAGAACTAGAGAAACTGATAAGAAATCTTGCCTTTAGAAAAGGGAACTGGACAGCCAGAGCTGGAGGTGAAGAGATTTACCCATCACTGTATATTCTTTGTACCTTTAGAATTTTATCTCTTGTGTATGTATTATCTATTCAAAAACTTATTTTTCAATCTTATTGATCGACATATGAACACAGAACAGGAAAATGTACATATGTCAAAATATATTATGTTCTATGTTTTATTTGAGGCAAAATAAAAATGACCCTAATTAATGATATTGAAAACCTGACTCGATGTTTTTCGAGATGCCAACTTTCAAAAACCATTTAACAAGGAAAATGAACTGCTTCAGAGCTTTAAAGATCAAAACAGAACACATAGAAATAAGTAAAACATTCTTATGAGAGTTTTGTTATATGCAATATAACATTGCTAATCCGGATTAAATAGAGGAAAAACAAGTCTGACTTATTTATTTTAAGAATATAAAGTGAGGGGCCAGCCCCGTGGCCCAGTGGTTAAGTTTGTACACTCCACTTCGGTGGCCCAGGGTTTCTCTGGTTCGGATCTTGGGCACGGACATGGCACTACTCATCAGGCCACGCTGAGGCGGCGCCCCACGTGCCACAACTAGGACCCATAACTAAAATATACAACTATATACTGGGGAGATTTGGGGAGAAAAAGAAGAAAGAAAAAAAAGAAGATTCACAACAGTTGCTAGCTCAGGTGCCAATCTTTAAAAAAAAAAGCACATAAAGTGAAATAATAATAATATCTAATAGTGTTCTAAGCTTTGCATACTAAGTTGATTTGTTCCACGCTGATATTGTTCTAAGAGCTTTAAAAATGTCCACTGATAAGGGTGGTTCCCAAACTCTTTGGTCTTAGAACACTTTTCACACTCTTAAAAATTATTGAGACCCTCAAAAAGCTTTTGTTTATGTGAGTTATATTTATCTATATTTAGCATATTAGAAACTAAACTTCAAATTTTAAAAATGTTGATTTCTTCATTTAGAAGTAACAATGAATAAACCCATTATATTTTTACATAAATAACATAAATTTTATGGAAAATAAATTTTCTAAAACAAAAAACAAGTTTAATTAGAAGAATGGCACTATTTCACATGTTGACAGATCTCTTTAGTGTCTGGCTAACAGAACACAGCTGGACCCTCACATCCAGCTCTGCACTCAGTCTGCTGCAGTAGCACTCACCACGATGCTTCTGAAGAACACGAAGACACACCCGTGAAGAAATGAGAGCGCAAATAGCAAATACTGTCTTAGATTTATTATGGAAATAGTTTTGACCTCCCAGAGCCCTGAAAGGGTCCTGGGACACACAGGGGTCTCCAAACCACCGGGAGAACTACTTACACCAATCCTAGGGGGCGAATGTGACCACGGAGGCACAGAGAGAATAACTAAGTTACTGACAGTCACAAAGCAAGGGATGGAGCCCAGCAAGTCTGATTTCAGACCCCGGGGCTGCCCCTGGGCAGGGCAGGTGGCAGGCAGCAGGGGCCCATTTCACAATGTTTTGCAGAGTGATGGAAACCTGCTGGCTGCCTGGCAGTCACAACACTCAACCCACCTCTACCTCATGTGATAAAATCTCAAATTAAGCCTTTCAAGCCATGCAAAGCAGAGGTCAGGGGAAGGGAGAGCAGCCAGCACTCATCTCTAAGGGGGCCCAGGTCTGCCCTCCAGGGAGATGGCGCCACACCCCTGCTGAGGAGGAAAGCACCTTGGGGAACGAACAGCCAGATGCCCTGGACGCCTCTCCAGGAACAGCTCTCTCTTCCTTGCCCAATCGAGCTATCGTATGTGTCTCTGGAGCTCTCACTCCATTCAGACACTCTTTTACACCACTCTTTATACAGAACACTGCCGTCAATTCTGTCTTTTTCCAGTGTTACTGAGAAATAACTGAGACACATCTCTGGATGATTTTAAGGAGTACAGCATGGTGGTTTGATTTACATATACTGTGAAATGATTACCACAGTAGTTCAGCTAACATCCATCATCTCATATGGATAGAATAAAAAGAAAAGAAAGAAAAAAACTCTCCTTGTGATGAGAACTCTTAGGATTTACTCTCCTAACAACTTTCCTATATATCCCACAGCAGTGTTAGCCACAGTCATCAAGCTGAACATTACATGCCCAGGACTTTTTTTTATTACTGAGTTCATAATGGTTTACATCATTGTGAAATTTCAGTTGTACATTATTTCTTGTCTGTCACCACATAAGAGCTCCCCTTCACCCTCTGTACCCGTCCCCACTTCCCTTCCCCTGGTAACCACTGAACTGTTTTCTTTGTCCATGTGTTTGTTTATATTTCATATTTGAGTGAAATCATATGGTGTTTGTCTTTCTCAGTCTGGCTTATTTCACTTAACATAATACCCTCCAGGTCCATCCATGTTGTTACAAATGGAATGATTTTGTCTTTTTTTATGGCTGAGTTGTTTCCATTATATATATACCACATCTTCTTTATCCACTCATCAGTGACGGACACTTGGATTGCTCCCATGTCTTGGCTATTGTGAATAGTGCTACAATGAATATAGGAGCACATATGTTACTCTGGATTGTTGATTTCAAGTTCTTTGGGTAGTGGCATACTATACCCAGTAGTGGCATAGGTGGGTCATGTAGTATTTTCTATTTTTAGTTTTTTGAGGAATCTCCATACTGTTTTCCATAGTGGCTGCACCAGTTTGCATCCCCACCAGCAGTGGATGAGGGTTCCCTTCTCTCCACACCCTCTCCAACATCTGTTATTTTTAGTCTTAGTGATTATAGCCATTTTAATAGGAGTAAGGTGGTATCTTAGTGTAGTTTTGATTTGCATTACCCTGATGATTAGTGATGTTGAACATCTTTTCATGTGCTTATTGGCCATCTGTATATCATCTTTGGAAAAATTTCTGTTCATATCTTCTGCCCATTTTTTGATCAGGCTGTTTGACTTTTTGTTGTTCAGTTGTGTGAGTTCTTTATACATTATGGAGATTAACCTCTTGTCAGATATATGGTTTGCAAATATTTTCTCCGAATTGGTGGGTTGTCTTTTTGTTTTGATCCTAGTTTCTTTTGCCTTGCAGAAGCTCTTTAGTCTGATGAAGTCCCACTTGTTTATGTTTTCTTCTGTTCGCCTTGTTTGAGAAGACATGGTATTAAAAAAGATCCTTTTAAGTTCAATGTCAAAGAGAGTACTACCCATAGTATCTTTCAGGAGTTTTATGGTTTCAGGACTTATCTTCAAGTCTTTGATCCATTTTGAGTTTATTTTTGTGTATGGCGTGAAATAATAGTCTACTTTCATTCTTTTGCATGTGGCTGTCCAGTTTTCCAAACACCATTTGTTGAAGAGACTATCTTTTCTCCATTGTATGTTCTTGGCACCTTTGTTGAAGATTAACTATTGGTAAATGTGTGGTTTTATTTCTGGGCTTTCAGTTCTGTTCCATTGATCTGTGTGCCTGTTTTTGTACCAGTACCATGCTGTTTTGATCGTTGTGGCTTTGTAGTACGTTTTGAAGTCAGGGATTGTGATGCCTCCAGCTTTGTTTTTTTTTTTTTCTCTCAGGATTGCTTTAGCAATTCGGGGTCTTTGGTTGCCCCATATGAATTTTAGGATTCTTTGTTCTATTTCCATGAAGAATGTCATTGGAATTCTGATTGGGATTGCACTGAATCTGTAGATTGCTTTGGGCAGTATGGACCTTTTAACTATGTTTATTTTTCCAATCCATGTGCATGGAATCTCTTTCCATCTCTTTATGTCATCATCTATTTCTTTCAATAATGTCTTATAGCTTTCATGTATAAGTCCTTCACCTCCTTGGTTAAATTTATTCCTAGATACTTTATTCTTTTTGTTGCAATTGTAAATGGAATTGTATTCTTGACTTCTCTTTCTGTAAGTTGGTTGAGTATAGAAATGCAACTGATTTTTGTAAGTTGATTTTGTACCCTGCAACTTTACTGTAGTTGTTAATTATTTCTAATAGTTTTCTGATGGATTCTTTAGGGTTTTCTTTATATAAGATCATGTTGTCTGCAAACCGTGAGAGTTTCACTTCTTCACTCCCTATTTGGATTCCTTTTATTCCTTTCTCTTGCCTAATTGCTCTGGCCAAAACCTCCAGTACTGTGTTGAATAAGAGTAGTGATAGTGGGCATCTTTGTTGTGTTCCTGTTCTCAGAGGGATGGCACTCAGTTTTTCCCCATGGTGTATGATGTTGACTATGGGTTTATCATACATGGCCTTTTATGAAGTAGCTCCTGAACTCATTGAAGTGTTTCTCTACACTCTCTTTTAACTCATTGAGTTTTTTGGTGATAGCTATTTTGAATTCTCTGTCATTTAGATTACATATTTCTGTGTCCTCAGGACTGATTTCTGGGTACTTGTCATTTTCTCTCTGGTCTGGAGATTTAATATAATTTTTGATACTGCTAGAGGGTGTGCCTCTGTTTTTGCACATTACGGTATTATTTGGTCACAGTCACCACCTATTGCCACTGGGTGGAGGTCAAGAGCCACGTATTCTGAGCCCTCTGCCTTCTGCTGGGATCCCAGGCACTGGAGCTGTGCTGGGCTGGGGTTGGGGGTGGTGCTTTCTTTGGTGTGCTCTCAGGGTTTTCTTGCTCTGCTCTCCTGGAGTGTTGGCTTGATGAGGTCACCCCTCACATGAAAGCTTTTGCCCCCAAAAGAGGGCTTCCCTCTAGGCTGCAAGGGCCCTCAGGGATCTTTGATGTTCCCACAAATGAACGTCCCCTCCTTCCTTCCCTCTTGGAGGCCTCCTGCAGTCCTGGATCACAGTCTTTTGGGGAGGTAGTGAAGTTTTCTCTTACTCTGTTCCACCTCCTCCAAGGGGGCTCTAGTCTCTCTGCCCTCCATCATATGGCTGCGTGGGTCTCTCAGACGTCTTTTGTGTTGTATTTGGATGTCCTCTGTTGGAGCATGAATAACTTTTTCCTTATATGGTGGAGGGGAGGGATTACCAGAAAAGCTCACTCTTCCATGATGCTGATGTCACTCACTCGCCCAGGATTTATCTTTCTTCAAGCTGGAAGTTTGTGACTTTTGACACCCTTCCTCCAATTCCCCCTCCCCCACCTTCTGCCTCTGGTAACCACAAGTCTGGTCTCTTTCTATGAGTTTGGGTTTTTGCAGTGTTATTTTTAGATTCCACATATAAGTGAGATCATACAGTATGTTTCTCTCTGCCTGATTTATTTCATCTAGTATAATGCCATCTACGTTGTCTCAAATAGTAGGATTTCCTCACTTTTATGGCAGAATAATATTCCACTGTGTCTGTATATATATATCTCACAACTCCTTTATCCATTTATCCACACTTAGGTTAGGTTCTATGTCTTTTTTTTTCAATCTTTAATTAAAATCTTTAAGAAGAAGAGCAATAAAGAGACTAGTTCTATCACATGTTAAAGCATATTTTAAATTGACAGCAATTAATATAGGATTGACCTAGTATAAGAGTGAAAGGTAAAGCAATAGATCAGAATTTATAGCCCAAATTAAACCCAACTATCAAAAATGCAGTATAGTATAAAGCAGGCCTAACAATTCAAGAAGTAAATAAAATAAACTGTTCAGTAATTTAAAAAAAAAAAAAAAGTCTGTTTGGACCTCTACTTTTAATCACATGCCAAAATAAATTCTAGCTGGATTAACTGTTTTACAAACAGAGACCTGCGGAGGCCGGGAGAGACAGGACCAGTCTGTGCTCATCACTGCGTCCCCAGGGCCTCCTCCAGGCTGCTGCACGGCTGCCCCAGACAGAAGAAACTAATTGAGCTCCCTCTCTGCTGCCCACTGTTTGATCTTGGGCAAGTCGTTCTGCTTCTCTGCCCGATAAAGGGGGGATGGTAAAGATATTCAGAGCATGAGAACACTCATCATAAACTTTAAAATGCCATCCAAATCAACGGGAGGAGTAAACATTAGAGAGCTGCATTCATCCAGGTCACTACTACTCAAATAAGCTGAGCATTAATATTTTAGTGATAAGAACGATGCCCATTTTCTTAGTAACCCTCTTTATTTAATAAAGTAGACAATTTAAGTTGTAAGAATATACACTTTCCCTCAGGGACTCAGTAAAATTATTTTAATTTTGAAAAAGATGCATCCCATAAACACGTTTATTTTTCCCGAATTAGCCCTTTAACCAAAAAAATGGTCTGGCCTCACTGCTCTAAGGGATTGAGATTTTCTTTTCACTGCTACTGTCAGGAGGCCTAAAGGCAGGAAGCAGGCCCATGACGTCCGTGAAGGGCAGGAGTGGAGGGAGGGTTGGGGGGTGGCATGGCACACCAAAAGGAAGTCCTGGAATTAGAAAGACCCTTATGCAACCTTGAGCAAACTGTCTGCCTTCTCCTGGTCTCCAAAACCAGAGATGCCAACCCTGACCACACAAATAAAAAGACGAAAATGAGGCAACTTACAGGAAGCCCCCAGCCCCCACCACAGGGAGCTCGTCAGACAGCATGCTTGAGTAAATGTCGGCCCCCTTCTAGCTCAGGAAGCTATCCCAGGCTTTCCTCTGCCTGCCTGACTTCTCTAACAATCCCTCTCCCCTGCCCAGGAGAGCCCTTCAGCTTCAGGGAGAGGTCTGAGGTAGTTCACAGGTTGTTTAGTCATTCAAATTCCAGGAAGAGCTGCATGCTCCCCTCCCCTCCCGAACTCTCTCCCCGCCCCACAGCCCCACCCAGTCACTTTCTGCTAGGATATTCACACTAAGGTATGGTGCTCCATGGGTGACGTTCACAAAGCACGCGCTGCGGCCAGAGGCACTTGGGGCTGCCCAGTGTTGCAGCCCTGCAGGGCGTGCTCACACTTCCTTGGCAGTGGCTGAGCCAAGGCTCACACTAGGCCGACTGCAGTTGCGGTGCTGGGACTTAGCTTCATTCTCCACCTTATCCACTGCAGGAAGGCCCATAAACATAGTCAAGGTATAAAACAGAACTTTATAAGGTCTTGCTGTCAAGTAATGAAATTGATGACACAGCCTCCTTTCCTGCAATCACATCTTGTACCTTCAGGAGTGAGAAACTAGGGAATACATATAGTTACAATTTGTCACAGCTAAATAAAACAAGGTCTCGTATTGTTCATCCAGTTTAGCTCAGGTTTAAAGCACTTAGTCCCTTGACTGGCGCTGGAAGTGATGGTGCTGGTGTAACAGCATCAACAGTTCCTTCCCAGGACCATTTTTAAATCACTTCCCACTGCTTTGCTGGCCTCTGTGTACTGGGTTCTTTGTCTTGAGATCCTGATCCCATCAAATTTTCCTCATTAGCTTGGCCTCCTGGAAGAATGGTTGTACTGCCTTTCTTTGATGTGTGCGGTGTGGATCCCACAACTTCTATTATACGGGAACAACAGGCCCAAAATGGAGTCACTGGTGCTAAGGCCCACTGAGACTTCTAGTTAACCAAATTGCAGTTTCAGCCTCTCCCAGGAGTAGAATTTTAAACCAATCAGTTTGGAATCCCCTGGTCAATACTAGTGAAGTGAGCTGCCTGATAGACCCCTCCCCTCCCCAAGACAAGGTGAGCTTGCCTGAAATAATCCACTTTTTTTAACTTCTTTGTCCCATCCTGTTCCTGCCTATAACACCTTTAATTTTGTACAGCTCCTCTGAGCGCCTGTCTATCTGCTGGATGGGGTGTTGCCCAACTCATGAATCACTGAATAAAGTCAATTAGATCTTTAAATTTACTCAGTTGCATTTTTGTTCTTCAACAATACTCGTATAGTCTCCTCTACCTTTTGCCTTTTTTTTTTCTGATCTCAAACTATTCTTTGTCTCTTGTTCTAGATCTGCCACTATTCACATATTTCTTTCATCCTTTTATGTTTTTTTCATTCTTTTTGTTATTTTACTTGGGGAGTGTATCATTGTTTAAGCATTATGAATCTTTCTTTGTAATATCTCATTCACACCTTGACAATACATACCTATTTATTTTAAAAGCAAATTCTATTCATCCACTCGACAAATATTTACTGAGCGCCAACACTGTGTCTAGCACTCAAGCTACGGTAGAGTTCATCTCACTCACAGAATTTACAGTCACAGGTTGGAAAAGGCCATGTGGATATATTCACTTCACCAGACTACAAAGAATAAGAAACAGTTTTGATATGAAGCAATAGTAGGCAAAGACCTTTTCCAGGGCACAGGAAAAGAAATACTTTAAATAGCATAATAAATCCAAGGAATATAAAAAGAAAAGAGCCCTCTTCTATTTTATGAGTAATATCAGTAATTTAGAATTAGAACAAAGAAAATATTTCCAAACCTCACATCCACTGTGTTATTCGACTCATGGTCAAAGACTTCAAAAGGCTCTTTGATTTTTTTGTGAAATTCTGCTACTGCTATCTCTGCAAAAGACAAAGTAAATAAAAATTATTTTACTTCAATTTTGAATCCAAAACAAAAATTTCAGTAACTCAGTTGGAAATTCTTAATAAGGAAGAACATGTAGCACTCTCTCCTAGTCTTCTTAACGTGTCATGTAGCACGTTGAGACGATCTCAAAGGTGGAACAGACTCATTTTCCTTACCTTTTTTACTGGGGCATAATGCACATCCAATATAGTACCAAAGGTGCACCAATCTGAAGTACACAGCTCTGGGAGTTTTTACATATGCATATAGGCGGGGAGCCACCACCAGATTAAGGTCAAGAACATCACCAGCCCGGTCCATCTTCCCTCCAAGCAGTGTGGGTGGAGCCAGGGCCTGAGAGGCAGAGGGAATCCAGTGCCACAGACGTCGAGTGCAGGTCACTAGTGTGCCCGCTGCCGCTGAAGGGCCTCTGCGCTTGAGGGGGACTGATTGCACAGGAGGCACACGAAAGCACCGTGTGATGCTCCCTCAAAGAGCTCTCAAACTAAGACCTAATTATATCAAACAATTAAAGTCATTTACTCAATAAATAGTTACTGTGTACCTACTCTGAGCTAGACGCACTTCTAGGTGCTGAGGTTATTGTAAGGAATGAAATAGACAAAAATCCCTGCCGCCGGGGAGCTATTTTTATTGGAGGAGATGTATCAGCTTACACACGTTTGATAAAATATATGGTAAGTCAAATGGTTCTGGAAAAAAATAGATCACGGAAGGGACAGGAGGAGTGTTGGGGGTGTGGGTGGGGAGAACGGGAAGCCATGGCGGTCTGGGAAGGTCTGCCTCAGTGACACGGTGACTCCTGCACAGACCTGAAGGAGGGAAGGGCCAGCCTTGAGAATATCTGCAGGGAGGTTTTTAGGCAGAGAGACCAGCAACAGCAGAACTAGGAAATAAGGTCAGAAAGGTGTGTTTGGGGTGGAGGATGGATTCTGCAAGGCCTCTGTAGCTGCTTGAAGCATGTTGTCTTTTACTTTGAAGGAGCTGAGAAACCACTGGAAGGTTCTAAGCAGTGAAGGGAGGTGGTCTGCCTTATATTCTCTTCGGCTGTTATGTTAGCAATACCTGGAAAGGGCCAGGGTGGGGCAGACAGCCCAGCTGGGAGGCTGCGCAGTATTCTGGGTGAGAGACTGACGGTGTTTCCGACTGGATGGCAGCGGTGGGGTGGGGAGAAACGATAGGAGTCTGTATATATTCTAAGGGGCAGAGGCTTTGCTGATGGGTTTGATGTTAGGTGTAGAGAGAAAGAAAGGGGGTGAGGTTGAGTCCAAGGTATTTGGCTGAGTGGAAGAATAAAGGAAAAAAATGCAATCAAGTCTCAAAATTTGTTTTCCAAACAGAAAGTACAACAGGACACTCAGAAAGGGAAAGTAAGTATGAGTTTAGATAACTATTTTAATTATAAATATAATATCATCAAATTGTAGAAAATGGGAAAAATTTTAACTACTCACATTCCCTTTACCCTAATAGAACCACTAATCATTTTGCTGTATTTTCCTCCAAATTTTCTTTATACACAAGCTTTTGTGTATAGCGTTTAATAACTACCATTCATTCACTCAACAAAAGCTGACTGAATGAACAACATCTACCAGGTTCTGTGTCAGCTACTGTATCTACATTGAAACCAGAGGGGTAAGTATCTCACTTTTAGAAAAAAAAGAAAACAAAGCTCAGTGAAGTTAAGCAACTGGCCCCAGATCAGAGTTATTAGACGGCAGAGCCGGACTGACCCAGACCTTTCTCACTTGAGGATCCTGCTCTCCCTACCCCCCAAGTGCTGGTATTCATAGTGCAAAGCGATTACTCCGAATTACTCTACTCAGATGTCATATTTTTCCAGGATGCAACATAATCTAATTAATCTTCCATTTTTAACAGCACCAAAGGAATGTAACACAATTTACTGATGTTAATTTTTCTTTATTATAAATAACATGGCAGTGAGCGCCTTTTACTAACTTAATAAGCAAAAAATAAATATCTCTATTTAAATTTGCACTTTGATTACAAGCGAGTCTGAATAATGATCCGCATGCTTGTTTGCTACCTCTGCTTTCTACGTTATGACTTGTCTGTTCATCCTTACTGGGATCTCTCTTAACAATTTGTATGAGCTCTTTAAATAATAAAGACTTAACCGTATGTCATAGTTACCACAGACAATTCTCCAGGTTAATTGTTTGCATTTGTTTTTCTAAAATGAAAACAGTTCCATTCCTTTCTGACCATCAAAATCCTATATGATTACTGGAGGAAAAAACAAGGGTACGGAAGAGTTTAGAATAAGTAAAAATCACTTCAAATCCTACCACAAAGAGTCAACTACTCTTCATGTTGTCCTCTAATCTAATTTTTCACCAAGCAATAAATTGCATCTTTCATTCTCAAAAACTATTTATTACATCATCATTTTTAATGACTGCTTGGTATTCCGTTATAGAGCTTTATCATGATTTATTTAACCAACCCTCTAATGTAGATATTTAGGTAGTCTCCAATTTTTCATTGTTCTAATAATTCTTTAGTGAACAGTCTTGCCCAATTCATCTTTGTGCATCTGTCTTCTTATCTCACTGAAATACAATGAGTTGACTACAGTTGAATTTGCATGGGCTCTTAGGATGGTTCTTGTTAGTCATAATAGTCCTTGGGACGATCTCACTGGTCATAACACTGCCACTGCACAAAGCTGATGTCTGCTCTTTAAATTTAAGATCACTTTTAAAGTATATTGTCTTTTATTTTTAGGTAGTCACATCTGTTGAGATTTCTTCTCACTCTTTAAAATTTAGAAACTTATCCTTTGAAACAACCAAGAAGGAAGGAGAAAATCATCCTTTTTCTAGAGGTTTGGTGAGTTCTCAACTCTATTTTCTTCTACAATTAAAAACTATATTTACATTTTCATCCATCTGAAATTTATTTTGATGTGATTCAAAATGAAAGATTAATTTCTAATCTTAGCCCAGTAACTTCTAATTTATTCAGCACTTGAGTACTTTCCTCCCACTTTAATGTGTTAGAGTCTTTTATGTGATGGAGACGGCCCCCATTGATTATTCTATTGGCTCCATTCTGATTTGCATGTCTGTCTAGTCTTATGCTATTACCACACTATTTACTTATTGTTACTGTATTGGTCTTCTTTTTAGGAACATTCATTAATATTCTCACCAGTTTTTTCTTTCAAGTGAAATTTATAAATCCAAAAGAAATTTAGAAATTCCAAATAAAATACCATTGGAGTTTTATTGCTGTTGCAATTAAGCTGTACACTGAGAAAAAAATTAAAATGTTTAATTTTCACATCTAAGAGATACATGTTAGATATATACCCCTTTTTATAGCTCTAAATTAAATATTACATATTATGGTTTTCCTCATATAAGTAACACATACCCCTCCAAGAGATTGTGCCTTGAGCATTTTATGGGTTTTGCAGGTATTGTGAGGGAATCTTTTCTTAAGCCCTATAATTTCTGATAGCTGAAGTAAACATTGATTTTTTAAATTTTACTATTGATCTTATATCCATTTCCTGAAACTTTTTGTTAGTGATAATCTTTTTTCAGTTGATTATTTTGTATTTTCTGATAATACATTTTGTCTCTTCTTTTCAGGATTTGTACTTCTTATTTCTCCTTCATGATTTATGACATTGGCCAGAACTACCAAAACAACTTTAATCCATAAAATGATAAGGATAATCCTTGTTTTTTAAAAACATTATTATTGTTTAATTGATTAGAACACTAGTCTTTTACCAGTAAATATAATGTTGACTTGTGTTCTAAAATAGGTATTACTTATAATTTAAAGCAGTATTCTCCCATTTCTATGTCTCAGTTTTTATGTTAAGAACAGGCACTAACTTTTAACAACCTCTTATCAATATTTTCTAGATTTTCTAAAATGTACTCTGTTTCACACTTGTTCCTCAAGGTGCTTTGCAATAAAAGGCTTCAAAGATCAAAAATGTCTGAGAAACTTTGAATATTATGTTCTCCTTTTAGAGATTTATAATGCATACTAGTATAGTAAAGTCTTTGGGATATTCTACAGCTAAGAAACTTGTTAACTATAACACAGCATTTTTCCGAATTTTGTTGATCATGGAATCTCCTTTTCCCAGTTATTATATGTCAAGACTAATCAATGCCTTAATTGAAATCTGAGACTTCCCTAAATCAGGAATCCTCATGCACTGGACACTTCTGTGTTGTGAACAGATTACACGGCCACCCAAAAGTGTTGATCCGCTCATCTCTCACTGTGACCAGATAATGTCAGGCAGCTGGAAGCATCTATTCCACAGCTTCCCAGAAGGAGGCTCAGAGCAGTACAGGAGCTGATGGCAGCCCCTTGGTCTGCACAGGTGGCAGGCACAACAAATGCCATCAGGCACCCACTGCTCCACATTGCCAAGGTGATATACCACACGGGCTCCTATTTCAGAAGCCAGATCCTCAATGCACCACTGCCCACCGTGAACAAGGAACTCAATGGAACCACTGGAGAATTTCATGCCCCAGATTCCCAAGGAGCATAGTGGGTAATGAGTTGGGAGTGAGGGGGCTCACGGCCCTAGGAAGCAGCCTCAAATCCTTATCTTTACCCATATCAGCTACTTTTGTCCCTCTGCAGCTGACATGCCCTTCTAGTAGCAGCCAAGCTTACTGCGTGGCTTTAACAAGATGTGCATGTTATATAAATCATATCTTCATCATTATTTTGAAATAATTGATGTGAGAAAGTTCAATTGGATTTAAAAAATTGCATTATCACAAAACTTTTTGTTATATTTATCAATTAAAGGATGTTTTTAGATTCTATATATATCATTTCAACTGTTAGAAATTTTTTCGTGGTTGAGAAAAATGCTTTTACGTTTTTGCATAAACAAAGTTTCTCATGGTGGTAAACTATCAAAAATTGAGGAGCTCACATTAAAAAATCTGATCAGGAATTGAGTATAACCATTTCTAGAATAAAATATGATATTACAATGTATGCTTGGAAGCAAGCTCAACTTCTTCATTAAAATTTTTAAATATATTTGGAATTTTTGTATAAATTCATCTCTGAAAGATTTCCTAATACTTAGTTTTATTTTATTATAAAAATTACAAAGAAAATACAGTGAATTTTTCTCATTAAGCCCCATAGATGCCCCAATCTCTTCCAGTCATTATCCCAATATGCCATTCAAATGTTATTTTCATGTTCCTGTTTTGAAGTGGTGAAAGTTGGGAAACACCATCCTAAGTTAATCATCTCTCTGAGTCCTTTTGAGAGTGGCTGCCTATTCTACTACAGTCTGCTATCTCAGGGATTTAAGAGAAAGTCAGCAATATTTTGCTCCCCGTTGCTTCTCACAGTCCCCCACTTCTAGCTCAACATATTTTTTTTCAAATTCTTTAATTAAAAATTTCAAACATATGGAAAAGTTAAAAGCTTAGTATTGTAAACAACTCTATACTCACCACCTGGATTAACTATTGTTAATATTTCACTGTTTTTGTGTGCGTCTGAGGAAGATTGTCCCTGAGCTAACATCTGTTGCCAATCTTCCTCTTTTTGCTTGAGGAAGAGTCTCACTTTGCTAACATCTGTACCAGTCTTCCTCTATTTTCTGTGGGATGCCACCACAGTGTGGCTTGGTGAGTGGTGCTAGGTCCATGCCCGGATCCAAAACCTGATCTGAAGCAAAGCATGTGAATTTATCTTCTACACCACAGGGCGGGCCCCAATAATTTCACCATTTTTCGCTTCCTCCGTCTCTGTCTCTAAGTAAATTGCAGACATTATGAAACTTCATCCCTAAATAGTTCAGCATGCATCTCCTAAAAATAAAGACATTCTCCTACATAACCCAAATATAATTATATCCTTAAAACTTAACAAAAATTGACCTAATTAGATCATGTAATATCAATATTCAGATTTCTCCAACTGTACCATAATGTCTTTTATAGTTATTTTTTCAACCTAAACGCTAATCAAAGGTTACGTACTACATTTGGCTTTTACATTTTTTGGTCTCCTAAACTAAAACAGTCCTCCATCCTTCCCTAACCTCCTGTCCCTCCGTGAAATTAGCTTGTTGAAAAGACAACACTATGCAACGTCTTAGAAAGAGTCCTATAGTCTGGACTGGTCTGATAGCTTCCTTGTTTCACTCTCATGTTAAAAACCATTACTCCATTAAGCTTTGTTCCTTCAGGATATATGCCTACTACTCTTTTTCATTGCTGTCTTCTACTGATTGTCTGATCACTTCCTCCAAATTTATTATCCCAACTAATTGTTTCCAACAACTCATCCTCACAATTCTATTTGATCATCAACACCTTTTGATTCTACTTATTAAAGACTTCTCAAATCTGTCTCTTTCCTTCTATTTCCATCGCCACTGTTAAGATTAGACCCTCATCACTTTTGGCCTGAACTAATATTGTCAATTCCTGTCTTTGCGCCTCTGGTCTCCTTTCACTCCCTTCCCATTCCACCCTCCCAACCACAGTCCACCCTTTGCTAGGATAATCTTTCTAAAATGAAAATTTGATCATGTGACACTCCAGTTTTTAAAGTCCTTCAATGGTTCCCAAGGTCTTAAAAAAATATTCAGACTCCTTAACCATGCACACAAAGCCCTTTATGAACTTGGCCCCTACCTACCTATCTCAAAAATATCATTTCTTAACACCTACCCCATACAGATCCTCCAACTTGGAAATCTTTATAGTTTCCCAATTATTTTGCTTTTTCAGTATCATTGTGATTGATAGTCCTTCTGTATGGAATACCCCACTCCGTTTTCATGGCTAACTCCTACTCATCATTCAAGACAGTTTAAGAGTAAAATACCTTTTGAAAGCTACCCTCATCCTCTTTTTTCTTATTGAGATTATGATATTTAACAACCTTGTGAAATTACAGTTGTACATCATTATTAGTCATGTTGTACGTACACCACTTCACCCCTAGTGCCCTCCCCCCACTCCCCTTTCCCCTGGTAAGCACTGATCAGTTCTCTTTTCTATATGTTAACTACCACCTATGAGTGGAGTCATACAGAGTTTGTCTTTCTCTGTCTGGCTTATTTCACTCAACATAATACCCTCAAGGTCTATCCATGTTGCTGTGAATGGGACGACTTTGTCCCTTTTTATGGCTGAGTCCCTGACTATGTCCCTTTTTATTCCATTGTATATATATATATATATATATATATATATATATATATACCATTGGGTACTTCTTTATCCACTCTTCAGTTGCTGGGCACTTAGGTTGCTTCCATGACTTGGCTATTGTGAATAATGCTGCGATGAACATAGGGGTGCATGGGACTTTTGGAATTGCTGATTTCAGATTCTTAGGATAGATAGCCAGTAGTGGTATGGCTGGGTCATAAGGTCTTTCTATTTTTAACTTTTTGAGAAATCTCCATACTGTTTTCCATAGTGGCTGCACCAGTTTGCATTCCCACCAACAGTGTATGAGGGTTCCTTTTTCTCCACAACCTCTCCAACATTTGTCACTCTTGGTTTTGGATATTTTTGCCAATCTAACAGGTGTAAGGTGATATCTTAGTGTAGGTTTGATTTGCATTTCCCTGATGATTAGTGATGATGAACATCTTCTCATGTGTCTATTGGCCATCCTTATATCTTCTTTGGAGAAATGTCTGTTCATGTCCCCTGCCCATTTTGTGATTGGGTTGTTTGATTTTTTGTTGTCGAGCTGTGTGAGTTCTTTATATATTATGGAGATTAACCCTTTGTCGGATAAATAAGTTGTAAATATTTTTTCCCAATTAGTGGGCTGTTTTTTTGTTTCAATCCTGTTTTCCCTGGCCTTGAAGAAGCTCTTTAGTCTGATGAAGTCCCATTTGTTTATTCTTTCTATTGTTTCCGTCGTCTGAGGGGTTATGGAGTCCGAAAAGATTCTTTTGAAGCTGATGTCAAAGAGCGTACTGCCTATGTTCTCTTCTAGAAGACTTATTGTTTCAGACCTAATCTTTAGGTCTTTGATCCATTTTGAGTTTATTTTAGTGAATGGCGAAAAAGAATGGTCGATTTTCATTCTTTTACATGTGGCTGTCCAGTTTTCCCAGCACCATTTGTTGAAGAGACCTTCTTTTCTCCATTGTAGGCCCTCAGCTCCTTTGTCGAAGATTAGCTGTCCATAGATGTGTGGTTTTATTTCTGGGCTTTCAATTCTGTTCCATTGATCTGTGCACATGTTTTTGTACCAGTACCATGCTGTTTTGATTACTGTAGCTTTGTAGTATGTTTTGAAGTCAGGGATTGTGATGCCTCCAGCTTTCTTCTTCTTTCTCAGGATTGCTTTAGCAATTCGGGGTCTTTGGTTGCCCCATATGAATTTTAGGATTCTTTGTTCAATTTCTGTAAAGAATCTCATTGGGATTCTGATTAGGATAGCGTTGAACCTGTAGATTGCTTTAGGTAGTATGGACATTTTAACTATGTTTATTCTTCCAATCCATGTGCATGGCATGTCTTTCCATCTCTTTATGTTGTCATTGATTTCTTTCAAGAAAGTCTTGTAGTTTTCATTATATAGATCTTTCACTTCCTTGGTTAAATTTACCCCAAGGTATTTTATTCTTTTTGTTGTGATTGTGAATGGGATTGAGTTCTTGAGATCTTTTTCTGTTAGTTCATTGTTAGCATATAGAAATGCTACTGATTTACGTATGTTGATTTTATACCCTGCAACTTTGCTGTAGCTGTTGATTGTTTCTAATAGTTTTTTTTTACAGATTCTTTGGGGTTTTCTATATATAAGATCATGTCATCTGCAAACAGTGAGAGTTTTACTTCTTCGTTGCCTATTTGGATTCCTCTTATTTCTTTTTCCTGCCGAATTGCTCTGGCCAACACCTCCAGTACTATGTTGAATAAGAGTGGTGAAAGTGGGCACCCTTGTCTTGTTCCTGTTCTGAGAGGGATGGGTTTCAGTTTTTGTCCGTTGAGTATGATGTTGGCTGTGGGTTTGTCATATATGGCCTTTATATGTTGAGGTACTTTCCTTCTATACCTATTTTATTAAGGGTTTTTTATCATAAATGGATGTTGGATCTTGTCAAATGCTTTCTCTGCATCTATTGAGATGATCATGTGGATTTTATTTCTCATTTTGTTAATGTAGTGAATCACGTTGATTGACTTGCAGATGTTGAACCATCCCTGTGTCTCTAGAGTAAATCCCACTTGATCGTGGTGTATAATCTTTTTAATGTATTGCTGTATTCGGTTTGCCAAAATTTTGTTGAGGATTTTTGCATCTATGTTCATCAGTGATATTGGCCTATAGTTTTCCTTCCTTGTGTTGTCCTTGTCAGGTTTGGGGATCAGGGTGATGTTGGCTTCATAGAATGTATTAGGGAGTGCTCCATATTCCTCTATTTTCTGGAATAGTTTGAGAAGGATAGGTGTTAAATCTTCTTTGAATATTTGGTAGAATTCTCCAGAGAAGCCATCTGGTCCTGGACTCTTATTTTTGAGGAGGTTTACCCTCATCCTCTTTTTGAGTTAAGTACCCTCCTATGTAATTATGGAACATCCATGGACATCTCTATCATAATATTATATCAAACTGTATTGTAATCAGTAGTTTACTTATTTATCTCTCCTCCATACTTGTAAACACCTTGAGAATAACTTTGACAGTGCCTATAACATACTAAAAGCTGAATAAGTTCTTACTAAAAAGTTAAAAATTGGATATGAGATAATCCATGTCTCATATGGATAAGGACAGTCCATAGTTTCCCTCTTTGGTGTTTTGTTGGGGATTGTTATCTGAGTCATATTTATTTCTTTCATATAATGAAACTGGATCGTGCTTTTTTTAATCTTATAGAACAATCTGTATAACAAGAGAATTATCTGTTCAGTAAGAAATTGGCAAGGGAAGAATTAAAGTGGTATAACAAAATGAGAGACCGTAAAATGTACTGGTTGACAAATTCAGTAACATATTAAAAGATTACACATCATGACCAAGTGGGATATATTCCAGGAATTCAAAATTGGTGCAACATACAAAAATCAAAGTTATACACCATATTAACAGAATAAAGGGATAAAACACATGGTTATCACAACTGATGTAGAAAAAATATTTGACAAAATTCAACACCCTTTCATGATAATAATATTCAGAAAATTAGGAATAGAAGGAAATTTCCTCAACATGGTAAGGTCCGTATATGAAAAACCCACAGCTAACATCATATTCAGTGGTGAATGATAAAGCTATTCCCCTAAGATCAGGAACAAGACAAGGATGACTGTTTTTACCACTTCTATTCAACCTGGTACTGGATAGTCTAGCCAGAGGATGTGGGCAAGAAAAAGAAGTTAAACACATCCAAATAGGAAAGGAAAAAGTAAAATAATCTCTGTTCACAGATGAAATGATAATATATGTAGAAAACCATAACATTCCACTCACACAAAAAACTGCTGGAGCTAATAAAAAAATTCAGCAAAGTTACAGGATACAAAATCAACAAACAAAAATCAGTTGCATTTCTATATAATAACTATGAAAAGTCTGAAAATGAAATTTTTAAAAATCCATTTACAATAGCATCAAAAAGAATAAAATACTTAGGAATAAACTTAACCAAGGAGGCAAAAAATCTGTGCACTAAAAACTACAAAACACTCCTGAAAACAATTAAAGAGGACATAAATAAGTGGAAAGATGTCCCATATTCATGGACTGGAAGACTTAATATTGTTAGAATGACAGTACTAACTACCATAGTTTGAGTTGTGCCCTCCAAAATCCATATGTTGAAGTCCTAACCTCAAAACGTGATCTTATTTGGAATAGGCTCTTTGCAGTTGTAGTTAATAGGTTAAGACGGGATCATACTGGAGTAGGGTGGGCCTCTAATCCTATAAGACTAGTGTCCTGATAAAAAGGGGAAATTTGGACAGAGAAACAGATACACACAGAGGGTGAGCACCATCTGGAGATGGGAGCAGAGATCAGAGCGATGCAGTGGAAGCCAAGGAACACCACAAATGGCCAGCAACTCAGCATAAGCTAGGAGAGGAGCATGGAACAGATTCTCCTCCACAGACCTCAGGAAGGAACCAATCCTGCCAACACTTTGATGTCAGACTTCCAGCCTCCAGAATATGAGACAATAAATTCCTGCTGTTTAAGCCATGTGGTTTATGGTACTTTGTTATAGCAGTCCTGGCAAACTAGTGCACTGCCTAAAGCAACCTACAGATTCAATGCCATCGTTATCAAGATTCCCAATGGTGTTTTTTGCAGAAATAGGAGATCCACCCTAAAATTCATATGGAAACTCAAAGGATCCAGAATAGCCAAAACAATCTTGAAAAAGAACAAAGTTGAAGAACTCACATTTCCTGACTTCAAAACTTACTACAAAGCTACAGTAATCAAAACACTGTTGTACTGGCATAAGGACAGATGTAATGACCAATGGAATAGAAGAGAAAGCACAAAAATAAACCCTCACATCCATGATCAGTTGATTTTTGATAAGGATACCAAGAAAACTGAATGGGGAAAAGACAATCTTTTCAATAAATAGTGCTGGGAAAACCTGGATATCCACATATAAAAGAATGAAGATGAAACTTTACCTCACACCTTATAGAAAAATTAACTCAAAGTGATCAAAGATCCAAATAAAAGAGCTAAAACTATAAAACTTTTAGAAGACAACCTAGGAAAAAGTCTTCATGGCATAAGGAATTTGGCAATGATTTCTTGGATCTGACAGCAAAAGCATAAGCAACATCCAAAAAAATACATAAACTGGGTATCATCAAAATTAAAACTTTTGTGAATCAAAGGACACCATCAAGAGAGTCAAAAGACAACAAGAGAATGGGAGAAAATATTTGCAAAGCATATATCTGATAAGGGATTAATATCTAGAATATAAAGAACACTTACAACTGAACAACAACAAAAAATCCAATTTAAAAATATGCAAAGAACTTGGGTAGACATTTCTGGAAAGAAGTTATACAAATGGCTAATAAGCACATGAAAAGATAATCCACATCACTAGTCACTAGGGAAAAGCAAATCCAAACCACAATGAGATACTACATCACACCCATTAGGATGACTACTATCATAAAAATGGGAAAAAAACAAGTGTTGGTGAGGATGTGAAAAAATTGGAACCCTTGTGCATTGCTAGTGGAAATGCAAGATGGTAGAGCCACTGTGGAAAACATTATGGTAGTTCCTCAAAAAATTAAAAATTGAATTACCATACAACCCAGCAATTCCACTTCTAGGTATTCACGTAAGAGAATTTAAAACAAGGGCTCAAGCAGATATTTGTACACCAATGTTCATAGCAGCATTATTCACAATAGCTGGAAGGTGGAAACAACCCAAATGCCAATTCACTGATGGACGCATAAACAAGATGTGGCATACACACACAGTGGAATATTATTCAGCCTTGAATAGGAATGAAATTCTGACACATGCTACAACATGATGAACCTTGCACACATTATGCTAAGGGAAATAAGCCACATACAGAAGGACAAATATTGTATGATTGCACTTATGTAGTTAATGTCACTGAATTGTACACTCAAAAATGGTTAAAATTGTTTTTAAAAAGTTCTAAGAATGAAATGAAAGATAAAAGATAATTAACCAATTAACCATTCTAATAAAATTGTTCTGAAATTGACAATAGTGATGGCTGCACATATCTGTGAATATGCTAAAAACCACTGAATCGTACCCTTCAAAAAAGTGAACTGCATGGTATGTGAATTATATCTCAATAAAGTTTTTATAAAAAAATAGAGGAGAGATATTATAATTCTCACACTCATGGGGAAGACATATGTAAGTAAATATTTCTTATTCTAATAAATAGTGTGTATGTCTTAAGCAAAGAAAAACATTATTGAAAAATTAAAAATAAAAATATGCCAATTGCTTAATGCAAATCGTCTTTCAGAAGAATCCCAATAATACATTAACATTTTTGTAAAGGCAATTCATTTTATTTCTTCCTTCAAAATCTGTAGACCTTTTATTTCCTTTTCTTGTCTTATTGCACTAGCTAGTTGTCTTAGTCTGTTCAGGCTGCTATAACATAATAGCACAGACTGAGTAGTTTGTGAACAACAGAAATTTATTTCTCAAAGTTCTGGAGGGTGAAAGTCTGAGGTCAGGGTGTCAGCATGGTCTGGTGAGAGCCCTCTTCCAGGTTACAGATTTTTCATTGTATCTTCACATGGTAGAAGGGGCAAGGGCCTCTGTGGGATCTGTTTTATAAGAGCACTAATCCCATTCATGAGAGCTCCACCCTCATGACCTAATCACTTATCAAAGGCCCCACTTATTAATACCATCATCTTTGGGGGTTAGGATTTCAACATATGAATTTTGGGGGGACACAAACATTCAGACCATAGCAATTGGTACTTATTGTACCATGTTGAAAAGAAGTGGTGAGAGGGGACATCCCTGCCTTGTTCTTGATCTTAGTGGGAAAGCCTTGAGTTTCTCACTGTTAAGTATGACATTAGCTGCAGGATTTTTTAGATGTTTTTTATCAGGTGAAGGAAATTCCCTTCTATTCTTAGTTTACTGAGTGTTTTTAACATGAATATGTGTTGGATTTTGTCCAATGCCTTTTCTGCATCTATTCATAGAATCATTTCATTTTTCTTTTTTATCCTGTTGATGTGATGAATTACATTAATTGATTTCCAAATGTTGAACCAGTCTTGCATACCTGGGATAAATCCCACTTGATTATGGTATATAATTCTTTTTATAAAGTATTGGATTCCGTTTTCTAATATTTTGTTGAGGATTTCTGCATTTATATTCATGAGAGATTATTGGTCTGTAATTTTCTTCTCTTCTGTCCTTGTCTGGTTTTGGTATTAGGGTAATGCTGGCCTTCTAAAATGAGTTAGGAAGTATTCTCTTTGCTTCTATTCTTTGAAAGAGATTGTAGAGAATTGGTATAATTTCTTCCTTAAATGTTTGGTAGAATTCACCAGTGAACCCAACTAGGCCCAATGTTTTCTGTTTTGGAAGGTTATTATTGATTCTATTTCTTTAATAGAGATAAGCTCATTCAGATTGTCTATTTCTTCTTGTGCGAGTTTTGCCACCTTGTGTCTTTCAAGGAATTTGTCCATTTCATCTAAGTTATCAAATTTGTAGGCATAAAGTTGTTCATAGTATTCCTTTATTATCTTTTTAATTTCCATGGGATCTGTAGTGATGTCTCCTCTTTCATTTCTGATATTAGTAATTTGAGTAATTTCCACTCTTTAAAAAAAAAATTAGCCTGACTAGAGGCTTATTTATTTTACTGATCTGTTCAAAGAAATAGTATTTGGTTTCACTGATTTTCTCTATTGATTTCCTGTTTTTTATTTCATTGGTTTCTGCTTTAATTCTTACTATTTCTTTTCCTCTTGTTATTTTGGATGTAATTTGCTCTTCTTTTTCTAGTTTCCTAAGGTGGAAACTTAGATGACTGATTTTTAGATCTTTCTTCCTTTCTAATACATGCATTCAATGCTGTATATTTTCCTCTAAGCACTGCTTTCACTGCATCTCACAAATTTTGATAAGCTGTATATTCATTTTTATTTAGTGCAAAATAATTTTAAATTTGTCTGGAGATTCCTTCTTCAATCCATGTGTTATTTAAAAGTGTGTTGTTTAATCTCCACTTATTTGGGGATTTCCCACTTACCTTTCTGTTACTGATTTCTAGTTTAATTCCATTGTGGTCTGAGAGCAGACATTTTATGATTTCTGTTCTTTTAAATTTTTTAAGGTGTGTCTTATGGCCCGGAACTGATCTGTCTTGGTGTTTGTTCAGTGTGAGCTTGAGAAGAGTGTGTATTCTGCTGTTGTTGAATGAAGTAGTCTATAGATGTTGACTGCATCCAGTTGATTAATGGTGTTGTTGAGTTCAAATATATCCTTACCAATTTTCTG
This sequence comes from Equus caballus, assembly GCF_041296265.1. Classification (NCBI taxonomy): domain Eukaryota; kingdom Metazoa; phylum Chordata; class Mammalia; order Perissodactyla; family Equidae; genus Equus; species Equus caballus. The sequence goes on from NC_091713.1 coordinate 8,469,099, forward strand.
CATGGTGGATCTGTCCATATCTGGTATATTGGTGTTTAGGGGTGATGAACAGTGGATTCACCTATTTCCCCTTGCAGTTTATTAGTTGTTACCTCATGTAGGTTGATGCTCTGTTGCTAAGTACACACATGTTAAGTATTGTTATGTCTTCTTGGAGAATGGACCTCTTTTTGATTAATGTACTGTCCTTCTTTATCCATGATAACTTTCCTTGTTTTGAAGTCTGCTCTGTCTGAAATTAACATAGCTACTCCCAATTTCTTCTGATTAGTGTAGGGAGATATCTTTTTTCTCTAACTAATTTTAATCTACATGTGTTTTTATATTTAATGTGTGTCTCTTGCAGGCAACATACAGTTGGGTCTTATTTTTTGATCCACTCTGACAATCTCTGTCTTTTAATTGGTGCATTTATACCATTTAGATCAATTTAGACCATACCATATTTGTTACTGTTTCTATTTGTTGCCCTTGTTCTTTGATCCTTTTTTCCTCTTCCACTCTTTTTCTGCCTTTTGTGGTTTTAATTGTGCATTTCATATGATTCCATGTTCTGTCCTTTCTTAGCAATGTTATACTTCTTTTTTTAGTGTTTTTAGTAGTTGCCTTAGAGTATGCAATATACATTTATAACCTATCCAAGTCCACTTTCAAATAATACTATCCTAACTCATGAGTAGTGTGGGTACCTCATAGTAACAAAATAATCCTAATTCCTCCCTCCCATACCTGTATCAACTGCTGTCATTCATTTCACATATATACAACCATACACAAATACATTAGATATATATATATAAGCATACAGAATTGAATACATTGTCGCTATTATAAGTTTGAACAAACTGTATCTGTTAGATCAATTAATAAGAAAAATTAAATTTTTATTTTGCCTTCACTTATTCTTTCTTTGGTGTTCTTCTTTTCTTTATGTAGAGCCAAGTTTCTAACCTATATCATTTTCCTTCTCTCTAAGCAACTGCTTTTAACATTTCTTGCAAGACAGACCCACTGGAAACAAATTTTTTCACCTTTTGTTTGTCTGAGAAAGTCCTTGTTTCTCCTTTGTTTATTTGAAGGATAATCTCTCAGGATAAAAAATTCTAGGTTGGTGGGTTTTTTTCTCTGAACACTTTAAATAATACACCCCACCTTCTTCTTGCTTGTGTGTTTCTGAGAAGCCAGATGCAATTATCTTTGTTCCTCAATAAGTGAGGTGTTTTTTCCCTCTGGCTTATTTCAGGAGTTTTTCTTTATCTTTGATTTTCCATAGTTTAAAAATCATATGCCTAGGTGTAGTTTTTCTGGAATTTTTCCTGCTTGGTGTTTTTTGAGCCTCCTGGATCTGTGGTTTGGTGTTTGACATTAATTTGGGGGGACTTCTTAGTCATATTGTTTCACATACTTCTTCTGTTCCTTTCCCTGTTTCTTCTTCTTCTGGTATTCCCATTATGTGTATGTTACACCGTTTGTAGTTGTCCTACAGTCCTTGGATACTTTGTTCTTTTTTTCCATCATTCTTCTCTTTGCTTTTCAGTTTTCAAAGTTCTTATTGATACATCCTCAAGCATAAAGATTATTTCCTCACCTGGATCCAGTCTACTACTAAGCCCATTAAAGTTATTGCTCATTTCTGTTACAGTGTTTTTGATCTCTAGCATTTCTTTTTGATTCTTTCCTAGAAGTCCATCTCTCCACTTACACTGCCCACCTGCACTTGCGTGCTCTCTATTTTATCTATTAGAGCCCTTAGTATATTCATCATAGTTTTTTAAATTCCCTGTCTGTTAATTCCAACATCCCTGGTATGTCTGGTTCTGATGCTTGCTCTGCCACTTCAAATTGTATTTTTTGCCCCTTCGTATGCCTTGTAATTTACTCTTGATAGCCAGACATGATATACAAGATAAATGGAACTGCTATAAATAGGCCTTTAGTAATGCGGTGGTAACGTGTGGGGATGGGGGCGTGGAGCATGTTCTATAGTCCTATGGCCAGGTCTCAGTTTTTGGGTGAACACATGTCTTTTTTTTTTAAGATTGGCCTGAACTAACATCTGTCGCCAATCTTCTTTTTTTCCTTTTTCTTCTTCTTCTCTTCCAAGCCCCCCAGTACATTGTTGTATATTCTAGTTGTAGGTCCTTCTGGCTGTGCTATGTGCGATGTCACCTCAGCATGGCCTGATGAGCTGTGCTAGGTTCCTGCCCAGGATGCCAACTGGCAAAAGCCTGGGCTGCTGAAGCAGAGCACGTGAACTTAACCATTCAGCCACGGGGCTGGCCCCTGAACACCTCTTTACACTGTGAACTTCACAAGTGCCTCTCAGGTTGTTTTCTCTCCCATTAGGTGGGACAAGATGCTAGAGTGGGCTGGAGTTGGGTATACCCCTTCTCCCATACAGAAGGCCAGAGATGACTGGTGCTGGGTATTTCCCTTCCCGCATGTCAGTAAAACTCTGATAATACCCAAGCAGGTTAGGTTCTGGTTAACTAGTTTCTCCTGAGGATAAGACTTGATAAGAAAAATAGAGAGTTCTAGAGTATTTCAAAATGGTTCCTTTTTCCCTCCTCTTACTAGAATCACAACAGGATTTTTCTCCAATATTTACTATGAGAACCTGATCAAGCTCCTAGAGGTAAAACTCACAAAAGTGGTGGATGGGGGGCTGTGACTGGGTCTCCCTGGGGTTTTTCACTCTCAGACTTGTCCACACTGAGCCTCCAGGAATTCGTCAATTGTAGTTCAGCTTTTCCTACCCGGGCACTGGTTCCCATGGTGGTTTCTGCTTGTGAGTCTCTGCTCTGCTAAGTGCTGACTGCCCACATTCATTTGTCTGTCTTTCTAATCTTGGGGGCAGGAATTTGCTCTGTGTCCTCCCCTCTCTACGGATCCAAGAAGAGTTGTTAGTTTTTCAGACTGTTCAGCTTTTTACTTGTTGTTAGGACATGGTGACCAAGGCAATCCATTTAATTATAGCAATATATATACTGGCATTAAAACAAGTGTATCCCTGTAAAATAAACATTTTTTGGCAGCATCTTGAGAGCTCACAGGTAGATTTCCAGACATTTGTTTCCCTGCCAAATGATTCCAATGTGAAAATGCTTGCTTAAAATGTTGCAGTAAAATAATGTTTATTTTAAAGTATTAATAGTAACCAAAAGTTTCTTGACCCTATCTAGGATCATTTTCTTTTGCAATCTTACCTTTCCAAAACCAGGTTACTTAACTATTGACCAGAAAACCTGTGTGGGTACCCAGGGAGTCTAATCTTTCCTTCCCTGGCCAGCTGTGTGTAAGTCCGGTTTGGGGAGCCTCAGCACTGTTGGCTACAAAGTCTATCAGCACTCTCTTATTGCAGTTTTCCTCTTAGTTGGGTTGGTACCCAGTGTAGCTGGTTGCTAGGCTCAGGGGCTTACAGTTGTGATAGGTCTCAGGCCTACAAGGCTGTTGTCAGTTCTCCTAGGAATGCAGCTGTATGGGGCTAGCCCTTGGCCCAGGGGCACTCAATTGTTTAAGGCTTTGGAAGGTGGGGCTGATCCTTTTTATGGCTATTTGTGAAGCACAAGTCTTCTGCTGCTGATAAGCCTCACCCCCCACAGGACCACATACACTGTCAACACAGTCCTGGTCCGTGCACCCATCTCAACCCTCTGGAGCGGACCCTGATGCCACACTGCAGAGGCCCCCACCTCTCCACCAATGCCCCCCCACAGTTCACCTGGTCCTCACACAGGCCCTGCCCCACAGAGGCAGACACACTTGCCCGCCTGTAGAGGATCAAGCCACCCAGTCAATGCAGGTTGAAAAGCAGCCTGAGGGCTTGCTGCTAGGTGGGGCCAGTCCCTAGGGCGGGTTGCCTGCCCTGGCTAAACTGGATTAAATCTGTGCTCTAGTGGGTTTGGCAGACCCCTGGGCTAACAGCCCAAGGGATGATCTTCAATCGCCCCTGCCAGTGTCTGTATCAGCACACCTGGACCAGGTCAGAACAATGATCCCCACCAATGTCTCAGTCTCCAGAGAGGTCCCTCCTCTCACCAAGATGCCCCAAGAGCCCACCAGGTGAGTCTCATTTCACGAAAGGACTGTAAACCTTCTCTCTGGTGATTTTAGGTTGCTGCAATGAGTGAGTTTGTGCATGGGACCTTTAAGACTTGGGTCTTTTGGACTTTTGGGCGATAGCTTTTCTGGGGGTGTCCCCATGATGAGGATTATCTTAGGCTGGTTAATTTTAAAACTGCAGATGAGAAGCAGGCTCTGAGGAGTGGAATTTGCTTGCCCTTTGATGAGAGATATTTGCATTTGTGAAGGAAGTCTCCATGCCTCCCTCTCTGCACCAGGAGGAAGGGGGGATGGCCTTATCTCTGGAAACTCTTAATGGGGAAGGCAAGGCTTTTAGTTGTTTACTGTCTGGCAACCTCATGTAACTGACCCCCCACCCAACATCTTCCTTTGTCTTTAGCTGAAGATAGTATTTAGGGTGGTGGCTTCTGGCCTTTACTTAATCCGAGTTGATTCTTATCTAAAAGTTATAGGACCACCCAATAGCCAGAACCCACCTGCACTGATACCATTTTAACTTTTTTACATATTCTTTCCTTTATCTTGTAAAGAGATAACTCACATACCTATGCCTTAAATTTAGCCTTACTCTCCACCCATGTTTGCAGCAGCAGCTGCCCATGCCAGCAGCATCTCTGACTGCCTGTGGGTCCTGTCCCCATGCTATTCCACACTATTCTCTAAATAAAAGAGCACTACCGCCAGATCTTGAGAGTCCAAGAAATCTTTCTTTCAACTCCTTGGCTCACTGACCCTGCATCATTTCTGCTGGCCCGTACAGGGAACTTGTTTCATCGGCTTGTGAGCTCAAGTTCTGGTAAGTGCCCTTTTTTCCTTGTGGTTTCTCTTTTTCGAGGATGGATCTAAATTCACTTCTCTCATCGGGAACTTTCTTGGACTGCTGTATGAATCCACGTTTGCTGCCCATGGCTACTCCATGGGGCAAATCGTGGCATTCAGCTTGAAGAGAATCAGTACCTTAAGCCTCAGGGTGATGTAGAATGAATTAATCCATTCCTTCCTGACTCTATCTCTAATATATAAATTTTACATGGGCACGGGTCAACCACTTAAGTCATTAGGATGTTCGCCAATCTCCAAGACTCCCGTGGAAGGTTTCTTTTCCTAAGGCTGGATTGGTATCCCTCCCTATGGCTCCTGACCACACTCTGAACTGCAGGAAAGTCCCAATTGGGACTCTGGTTCAAGGAAAGTACCAAACTCTAACCTTTGGTTGAGTATGGGAACCCCTTCTTGGGAAAAGGGCTCCAGCATGCAATTACGTAGAATGTCCCCCAGACTGGCAGAAAATTCCTCACTGTTTTTCTCTATCCTTTTATCTTGGGGACCACTCACCAGGCACCTATTCCTGCCAGGCAGAATAGGGAAGATGTACAAGGGATGCCCCTATCATCCCTTGCTACAGGAACCCCATTGGGGGGATTTTCAAGATAATGGCTCCTTTTCTCTCTGGGACCATTCACCAGGCACCTATTACTGCCAGGAAGAATAGGGAAGATGTTAAAGGGATGCCCCCATCATCCCTTGCTACAGGAACCCCAATGGGGGGATTTTCAAGGTAATGGCTCCTTTTCTTTCATCTCTCTTAAAGTTCCCCTTTTCTCTCGGGGACCATTCACCAGGCACCTGTTACTGCCAGGCATAACAGGGAAGGTATACAAGGGATGCAATGCCGGGGGACGCCCCCATCACCTCTTGCTATAGGAACCCCACAGGAGGAACAATGGCAGGATGCTGCCCTAGGTTCAGGGGGGATTTTTCAGGGTAATGGACCCGTTTCTTTCGTCTCTCTTACAGTTACTGTGGCCATTTTGGTCTCCTTTTGAGCTTTGCAACCGGGAAACAAAGAAATCTTTAAAAAGTCAAAGGCTCCACCCCTGGGAGCCCCCACTCTGGTTTCCGGGCCGGATCACCCTGGTGACCCCAAGTGGGGTGCCTTCTCTTGGCGGTTGAATCCTTGAGTATTTTACTCACCTACTGAGTCAGCTATGAGGGTAGGCAACCTGTGATTTATTCTGTGAACTGTCCTGCTGGGATAGTGTGCCCCAGCACGGGATCTGTTGTGTGACTTTTATCTTGATACCCTCTGGAAGAGGCCATGAGGGTGAGGTCTGATCGCTTCTTTTCCTTTCTTTGTCTGTTTCGCTCATCATTTCCTTTGTTATCACCAAGTCAAGGTTAAGTTCAGGCTGGACCTGAGCAGAACCTGGACCTTCTGTAAAATCGAAAACTTGAAAACCTTTTGCCAGGGACTTAACTCTCAACCCTGGCACTGGGAGCCCCAGTCCAGCCAGTTCCAGGCCTTTGCCTCCTGCTTTCCTGCCTCACCTTGTGCTGGCTCAGCAACTAAGTGCCCAGGCTGAGCGGGACTTGACTTAATCTTATAACTATGTTGACACCCGCAATCGGGCTCTGCACCCTTTCTCTAGCCGCAGTCAGTCAGATACCAGCTTTACTGCCATGGGGAACGCCCTACGCATCCCCGGAGACTAACCACTTGGTGCATTTTAACTAATTGGGAACACTTTTGATTGGATGGGTTATGGCCCAGAAATGCCATCTTGGAGAAAATTTGAGGGGTTTCTCTGTGCCTTTATGATGCAGTCGGACAGGTAGATCAACCTATAATGTAATTTGAGTTACAACCCAACTTCTGAGAAATTAAGAGCTCTGTTTAACTGGCTTAAAGCAAGCGCTTACATAAATTCTAAATGTAGTAGAATTAACCCAATGTCTTTCAAGTTAACGTAATGTGAATTAATAACCTTTGGTAAATGAAAGCTTGTTTAAATTTGTTGGTTTGATTTAAAATAGTCTTCTTGTCAGAGTTGTCAGTATTTGCATATGATGCAGGCACGCAGCCTGGGTTTACTAGTCAAATAAGTCCATGTTGTGTGTTAAATTCGTCAGCAAAATAATAGCTTTAAAGGGTGACTAGTTTTGTATAATGTCTCATGAGGTTTTCATGGGTAATCTGAATATAATTGTTGGAAACAAATGGTTTAAATAGATAAAAGTGGGTACAATAACTGTTTTATGGTCTGTATACTTGGGGGAAAAAACAGCTTCGAAATTCTTTTTGGTAACAATCTTGAGTTTTGCCAAGTTAAGTTAAATGATAAAAATCTAAGTATCTGGGTCATTTTTGGATTGAATGGAACACTGAAACATTGCTAAATGTACCTAAGTTATTTACTTTTGGCTTCTTATTGTAAAGAGGCTAAAAGTGTTTGGGTCTATTAAAAAGCATGCCTTGTGTTTTATTGTGTAGTGGCATGTTTCTAGAAATGATGAAGTGTTTAGAATGCTGGTATAAAAGACAATTCGTAATTGCTTACCTTTTCAGTGTTTACTAGGGTCTGTTAAGGTTTAAAAGTTCTAATTAACATATATAATTAAAGCTACTTGAAATTAATAAGCAAAACAGCTCTGTATACAAGGAAGTTAAAATGTGTGTTTTTAGTAAAGAGGGTATAAAGAATGGAAATATTTTTGTTTGATGGGTTAAGAAAGATAAATTTGTCCTAACGTACTAGAAAGGAAAAAAGAAAGAATTTGGGACAAATTCTGAAGGCAAAAAGAAAGTTGTAGAAGTTTTGTGAAGGAGAAATTCTGAAAGGAGTTTTATACCTGGTCAAGTACACTAAGATTAAAGTATCCAATTAAGTAAATGAGTTTTAATGTTAAAAGTAAGCTGTTGCAGAAATTAAAATTTGGTTTTCTCTCAAAGGATAAATTTCTTGAACTTTTGGTCTGCTCTTGATAAAGAGGTTATAAAAGGTGTTCCTTTGAGTAAGTCTACCTAAAAGACAAACCTGTTTTGTTAAAATAATGACTGAGGTCACTCTTAAGATTTTTGACTGTTTCTCATCACTTTGAATGGATACCTGAGCATTGTTCGACAGTGAGTGTTGTTTGAAAAAGTGTTTTAAAATCTTTTGGTATTTTTGACAAGCTTCTCCCTCAAAAATATTCAAGTCCTGAATAGCAGGGTTTCTTTCGAAAATACTAAACTAATTAGGCTTATTTTGCCTATTAAATTACATGGGAAGCATTGTCAAATAAGCGATGACAACTTTCTTAGGTGGTATTATGTGGGTAAATGCTATTAATATAGGTGTCTTAAAATTATATAGCATGCCTAAAATTCTGATCTGTCCTGGTTATTGGTCATAATGCTAGCTATTATCTAGAAGAGTTGTATGTCACAGAAATAGCTAAGTTTCTTTGTCAATTGCCCTTTGAGTCTTTCGTCTATTTGCAGATAGTTGCTGTTTTACTCTGATGCTTTTTGCTTTTGCAAATATGTTTCGTCTTCAAAGAAATTCCCGGAAAGGATTATGACACAAGATCTAAACTACAGGTTTCTGATAAACTTTCAGATTGTAAAACTGAACTGGGTAAGAAATTACAGAATTCTAACAGAAACTAAGCTCATAGATCTGCTAACAGAAGATTAAACTTAATAATCAATTATACAGGACTGTGTGAAATGATGAGGATGATTATAACTTTTTTATGACTTCTATTTGAGATATTGTTGAGTTTTGATGTGTTGTTTTGTTTTCTCATATTTAAGGAAATCTTTTTCTCTTTTGTCTTATGCTAACTATGTCTTATAGCAATTTAGTGAAATTATAATTTTATGAGCAGAACTGAAACATTTATCTTTTTCTCCCTACCTGATCCCTCCAGAGTTTGGAAACTCTCTGAGTAAGTATGGTTATTTCGTGGCAATGTTTGCATAAGTTCAATAAGAATCTGTTCTCCTTATAACAGGACACATTGGTTATGTTACCAAGTCTTTGACTGGAATGTCATATTTGAGAAACATACAGGCTCAGATATGATAAGACAGCTTTTCAGGAACAAAGATTGGACTTTCTGGAAATAAAGCCACTTGGAAATATTGGCCTGGTACCTTGTTTACAGAGATTCTGGCAATCTTACCTGGTAAGTAAGGAAGTTTGCTTATCTGGCAGGTGCAAGGAACCTCAGAATAATTTGGGGTACCTCGAGAAGAGAGAAATCCACCCAAATCTGTAGGTACTGCAGGCAAAATCTGACGGCAAGTCCTTGGCTTGGCTTTTCTGGCCTCGAGAGGCCTTTACAGTTCAATCTGAGATTCTTCATAAAAAATTCCAGCAAAGCAGATTTAAAAGAGCCTGTATAATCAATTGCTATTCTTGCTGCACTTATGTAAATACCTGGATCAAGTTTTATTAAAACTACACTTATTTTGCAAACCAGTTAATCTTAATTTGGCTATCTTTTGTAAAAATGAGGGTGATTTTAGAGAGAAAAATTATGTTTCAGTACAAGCTATAGTACACATTCATGGATATTAGATTCTAGCTCTTCTCTTCTACAAGATTCATCTATTACTAATCATAATGTCTCCTTGTGGCCATCTGTCTCTGACACCTGGGAGTTCCCTGGCCACAATCAAACCTTTTCCTTCAATACTACTGCCCAAATACTAACTAGGTTTGTCTTGTCACAGGTAGATCATAAACAAATTCCAAAGGTAAAGTCCCCAACTTATCGATACACACAGGATAGACTATATCAAATTTGGGACGAATATATTTGGCTCACTCCTACTAGTGGTCAACTCAGTCAAAAGGCCACTCTACGTTGGGAACAAACCAATCACACCTGTGATACATGGCCTAATAGCGCCCGACCTATGGGAAAAATTCCCCATTATATGTGTTCTCATATCATAGCCTTAAGAAATACTAATTGTTTTGGGACTGACTGGGACAGACGGCCCGGCGTATGTTGGTTAGCCCCTAGTGGCACTCAGTGGTTATGTGGCTCCAACGTATGGCCTTGGCTGCCACCTGGAAGGATTGGACGATGTACCCTAGGTTTCGTCTGGATGCAAGGTAGAACTACATTTACTATATCTCCTCCTGCTAACCTACCCAACCTGCAACAGCGCTGGACTCGTTCTGTCTCCTACTGGTATGACCACCTTGCCTCAATTTTCCTTCTCCAGTTAAGAATAGAAAGTGTCACCTGGCACATGGAAGCTCTAAACAAATTTACTATAAAGGCATTAAATGATATACAACATAGTCTTTTGCTGCTTGATTTAGAAGTATCCCAAATGCATAAGGCAGTCCTCCAAAACCGAATGGCACTGGATGTCTTGACAGCAGCACAGGGTGGCACTTGTGCCTTTATAGAAACTGAATGTTGTGTTTATATTCCTGACTACCATCAAAATATCTCTGGCTATCTATCTGAAATGAGCCACCAAATTAAATCCATGTCTGACCCTACCCTATCTCTAAATGATTGGTTGAACTTATGGTCAGGTCCAGGTTTCTGGACTATCAAAACTTTATTCACTGGGTTAATCATATTGCTTGTATTTCTTATTATAATTTGTTGTCTATTTCATTTTTTTGTCTTCTGCATGTCAACAAAGTTTCACCTCCTGCACCAGCTCTCATCAAATGCTTCTCTCGTCTCCAGAGGATCTGTATACCTTGTCAGCCTTGGACTCCACAAGTGCAACCTTCCGGTCCACTGAACCTCCTACCTGTACCCATGGCCCCATTTAGGGACAGCTCTATGACCTTGTACAGCTGGAAGTAGTTACAGAAGACTGACCACCGTCCATATCCCCAAAAGATTTCGGGGCCAAATGGGTTCAGGGGGGGTTTATGATAAGGATTATCTTAGGCTGGTTAATTTTAAAACTGCAGATGAGAAGCAGGCTCTGAGGAGTGGAATTTGCTTGCCCTTTGATGAGAGATATTTGCATTTGTGAAGGAAGTCTCCATGCCTCCCTCTCTGCACCAGGAGGAAGGGGGGATGGCCTTATCTCTGGAAACTCTTAATGGGGAAGGCAAGGCTTTTAGTTGTTTACTGTCTGGCAACCTCATGTAACTGACCCCCCACCCAACATCTTCCTTTGTCTTTAGCTGAAGATAGTATTTAGGGTGGTGGCTTCTGGCCTTTACTTAATCCGAGTTGATTCTTATCTAAAAGTTATAGGACCACCCAATAGCCAGAACCCACCTGCACTGATACCATTTTAACTTTTTTACATATTCTTTCCTTTATCTTGTAAAGAGATAACTCACATACCTATGCCTTAAATTTAGCCTTACTCTCCACCCATGTTTGCAGCAGCAGCTGCCCATGCCAGCAGCATCTCTGACTGCCTGTGGGTCCTGTCCCCATGCAGCAGCACCTCTGACTGCCCATGGGTCCTGTCCCCATGCTATTCCACACTATTCTCTAAATAAAAGAGCACTACCGCCAGATCTTGAGAGTCCAAGAAATCTTTCTTTCGACTCCTTGGCTCACTGACCCTGCATCACCCACAGCAGTCAATAGCCAGCAAAGCCAGACAGTAAGACCCCAATCTCAGTTGGGCTGAGTCTGAAGGATGCTTATAGCAGTATGGCCCCAGCGCCAGACCTCACTCCTCCAGGGAGGGCTGTGTACCTTAGGGTGGCTCCCGCTTGGACAGCTGAGAAGCTCCGATTCTCCCAAAGGTGGCTTTTTTCCTCTCCAGCAGGAATTTCTGCCTCTTCTGCCTTCGTCAGGACTGTCCCTTGTCGTGGGGGTTCTTCTTATCCAGTTTTCAGTTTTCAATCCAGGGTAATTCTTCCAAAAATTGTTGTAACCTGGTTGTGTTCGTGGGAGGAGGCGAGTTCAACGTCTGCTCACATCACCATCTTGATGAGATCTAGATGATTATATTTTAAAAACATATTTTATGCCTATAAGTTTATTAGAATGAAATGTAATGTGATCAAATGTGTTATCACTAATTTTTAAAAATATTTTGGTAATCAAACTGTTTCTCTCTATATAATTGTGTATATGTAACATTGCAAGTTGGCACTAACTGTAGTCCACTAGATCTTTATTAGTTATTAACATACCACAGATTAAGATTTTAAGTTTTGAGAACTTCCATGTAGTGTTTGACCGATAACATATTTACATCAGTAGAGAAAAAAACAATTAAAGCCACAGAATCCAGAGTGGAAAGAGAATTTGACATCAGTTAGCCCTCTCACCTAACGGAAGGACCCTCTGAAACATGCTCATGCATCATGGATCAGGGTCTGGTTTATTGTTCTCCACGGGAAGACTAATCACTGGCTGTGTTTTGTGTTTGTAAAAAGTATTGTATTGACTGTGGCCATCGCTAATGAAAAATGTGCTTCCTGAGGGCTCACAAAAATCAAAGATCCATACTTGGTCCCCCTTCACAAGGTACAAAGTCTTATTTAAACTTAACTCTTTATTAGTCATGCCAATGCAAATTTAAATGGTCATAATTCATAAATGTGCTCTGGAAATGATCAATTTCTTGCTACAGAGCATGTCTAAACTACAATCTGAACATATATGAGAAAATAAGTGGTTGATAATCCAAGTAACTCAGCCTGTTTATTTCATGGCTACATCTAATTCAATATCAGAAATGTTATCTCAAAAATTAAATAAAGCTAAAATGAATATGTAAGTTTTCTGTAAGGTATTTGCAATTTTGCCAAGCTTGGGGGAAAATATTAGCAATATTATATTTCATTTCACAGAAATTTCATGTCCAGCAGGTGTTCTAGAAAATGTTACTTTTTATGGAGTGCCCATTTAGCAAAAAATGGAACAACCGTATATGGAAATAAGCACTTGTACAAGATGGGCAGATGGTGAAGCAAGACCAGAAATATTACCAGAAGCATAATTTTATAAAAGAACCACTGCAATATACACCTCATTTCAGACAATTTTGTATATTTTGAGTTGTAATATACATTTTAATATTAAAAACATTAATATTAAATTAATATTAAAAAATACATTTAGGGGCCGGCCCGGTGGTGTAGTGGTTGAGTTCACGCACTCCGCTTTGGCAGCCCGGGGTTTGGACCCAGCACTGCTGGTCAGACTATGCTGTGGCAGCGTCCCAGATAAAGTAGAGGAGGACGGACACAGGTGTTGGCTCAGCGACAATCTTCCTCAAGCAAAAAGAGGAGGATTGGAAACTGATGTTAGCTCAGGACCAATCTTCCTCACACACACACACACACACAAATATATATATATATACATTTAAAAATATACTAAAATATACTGTATACTGATTCATTTAGATAAAATGAAAACCCCTAAGGTATTTGTTTAAGAGTGTTAACAAATAGGAACACTTTTCAATTATTTTGTACCCTCCATTCCCCATGCATTTTCAGGGGTGTTTATTAGATACTATTTCTTAAGTGTGCTTTCAAAAGTAATGTCCTTATATTAACTTGATCAATTGTTTTCTCTTCCCTTAAAAAATAATTCAAAATGATAAAAAGTGAAAGTGTACTAAAATGCACTTTCAGAAAAGAAACGTTTTTGCTCCTTAACTTCCTTATAATGAAATGCAGCTGGAAGAGAGAGTGCAAGGTGGGAACAGGCGCAATACCATTCAGGGTCTTTTTTGTAAGATACATTAAAGGACTCTGGATTTTGTCCTAAGGGCAATAGATTTCAAGAGAAGATTTACAATGCAGGGGATGTCTGGCCAAATTTACAAGCAAGGAAGATCACTCTTGTGGCTCTGAGGATAACTCAACTGGAGGCTCAGAGGCCGTTAGGAGGTTCACAGAGTGACCCAGACAAGAGGTGGTTAATGATCCCACTGCACCCTATGCTTTCCTATAACACTGTGATTGCTTGGCTATTTGCCTTCCCCACCTGCATAAGACTGTACATCCAGTAAAGTGAGAGGCCTCATGTGTTTTCATCTCTGTTGTATCACAAAACGAGTACTAAGTGATCAATACAACTTATGATTAATGATTAAATGATAAGAAAATAAATGAATAAACCACACAGATGCTAAACTTAATGCAAATACCCAATAAGCATCACACTCTATAGCTCAGGCAAGCTTCCAGCCTTGCTCTCCCAAGCACCTGCAACCGCAGACACACACCACCATATTCAGCCACATTTGAGAACTTAAATACAGCAATTACATAATTCTCGAGTGGAAAAAATGAAGAAGATGATGCGTAAGAAATAGTAGTTTAGATAATTTCAGATGGTGTTACCAGAATAAGTTAGTTACTAACTGGAGGCTTGGAATGCGAAGGGTGGAGGAGAGGCCAGGTTTGTATCATTCATTCATTTACTCGACTAACAAACATTGGTTGAGCACCCACTATACATTAGGCACTGTGTTCCTCGAACATCTATAAACAACGTGGTCCCTGTGCTCTGGACTCACTGTTCACATCCCAGTTTTGCCAGGCGGTGTGTGATCTTGTGCAAGTTACTTAGGGACTCTGTGCCCTCATCCTCAGTCTGTAAAATGGAGCTAAAGATAGTACCTATCCCATAGAGCCATTGTGGGCATTAAATGCTATATGTAAAGTGCTTGCTACATAGTCAGTGCTCAAAAATATAAGCTATTTTTATTATGTTAAATTTGGAATTTGTAATTTGGGGATTATCTTTACTTTGTATCCTAAAATGTGAAAGCTGGGTGTATTAGCCTCATTTCCAGGATGGGTGTGGGGAATAGGTTTGAATGAACAAATTTTACGCATGTACTATATGCCAGACACAAGATTAAGTGTTTTCTATACATGATTTTATTTAGAAGACAGAGTTCTGGAGTCAGACAAAACTGGCTTGAATCCTCAAGCTCTTACCAGCTTCATCAAATTGTCAAATCTCCCCAAGGCTCAGTTTCCTCATCTATAAAGTGGGGATGATGATGATGGATGATGATAATATTGATAATGATGATAACAGCTACCTTGCAAGGTTGCTGTGAGGATTAAAGGCAGCAGTGTCTGTAGAGACCCTGGCTCATAGCAGTGCTCATTAGACGTGAGCTGCTATTATCTTTTCCCACAAAGTCACCAGGAGTAGGCACTAATATCCTTATCTAACAGACAAGGTTATTGAGTCTTAAAAAGTTAAATGAGTGATTTGAGGACAAATATCTAGTAAAATTGGGAAATTGAAGATTCAAGCCCAAGACTGTGTCGCTCCAAAGATTCTATTCTTTTAGCTACGTTACTCTACTTCTCATTGCTTTTAGAAAGTTGTTAAGATTATAAATAAGTATTATCATATAATAGAGTTGGCATTTAAGATTGATGTAACTATAATTCTTCATAAGAAAAAGCTTAGAATCTTTGGAATGTTTACAAGTTTTATAATACTCGTATATACTTGTAAGAAAAGACAAAGAATTGTATAATTTTATATTAATATGCGGCAAATAATGAAATAAGACTCAGGGGTCCTAAGCTTTTGTTTCCTACTGAAGATAATTGCACCAATTATGGCCAGTTTTATAGCCCGTTTTTGAAATGTTCCCACAGTAGGGTCTTAAAAATTATAGGTCAAGCAACAATACTACAGTAGGGGTTCTAACCAGACATGAAGGTTTGCAAGCAAGACTTATTTTATTTCTGCTTATCCCACTTAAGGGAACATTTCATAATACCAACAAAAAGCAAATAACCAAACAAAAAACAGTAAAAACCTGACCCAAAACTTTAAGAACAGAATTAGGTTGATTTTCATTCTTTATAGAGACAACTTAGTGGGGAATAAAGCAATAGTGAGAAAAATAGAATGAATAGAAAAACTAAAATGGGGAAAACATAGCTTGAATAGAAAACATACAGAAATTGGGGGGAGGGAGTAAATAAAATACATAAAAGAGACTGAGTGCTTTTTTATTTTAGTAAAACGCAACCACATGAGAGGCTCTCATATGATTATGATCTAAACCCAAAAGTCAGATTGAATCCTCATGTAATTTTAAGCTCTAATAGGTCCTGATAAACTAAACTTCTCATGACATACTTGTGATTCCTTTAGCAGAAAAGTTTGTTTTCAAGATACAAAGAACTACAAACATACAAATTTTTATAAAAACATTTCAGGGGCCAGCCTGGTGGCACACCAGCTAAGCTCGCACATTCTGCTTCGGCGGCTCAGGGTTCACCAGTTCAGATCCCGGGTGTGGACCTACACACCGCTTGTCAGGCCACGCTGTGGCAGGCGTCTGACATATAAAGTAGAGGAAGGTGAGCACAGATGTTAGCTCAGGGCTCATCTTCCTCAAAAAATAAATAAATAAATAAACATTTCACAAATTTAATGCATTAATCATGCACTCCCAGAGTCTTAATAGTTCATGTTTTGGGCTGCCAAGTCGATTTGTCTAGCTTTATGCCCTTCCTCACCCAAGTGACAGTCCCATATTTCTACTGCATATCTCACCTCCTCAAACTCAACCAATCCAAAATCAAACTAATTTTCCATCAGACTCTTCATCCATCTTGAGATGGAGGGTCCTCTGAAGTCTAATTGCCTGTGGGCCATCTGCTCATGCCACCAGCTCTAAAACAGGCTAGTCCATTAATACTTTCTTGACTGATTTCCCTGCGACTGGCCAATTCTCTCTATTCTTGTAGATCCCTTTTTTAGATCCCAGGTACTATCATTTCAAACCAAAATCTGAGAAAGGATTATGATTGTAAATAACATTCAATAAAGTTTATTGAATGAAAGATGATCTTGGAGAAGATAGGGAAATGGGGTGAAAGCTGGATTGTTACGGGTGAGGCAGTAACAAAGCAAACGAGAAGTAATATTTCTTGAACTGACTGAAACCTGGCATTAAGTATAACTTTCTTTTAAGAATTTAGCAAGGAAAAAGATGAAACCAATACAATTGAAAGGTCGATAGGACTAAGAGAAAAAAATCCTTAGCGTTTTGAGAATGTTTGTGGGCAAAAGGGAAGAAATCATCAAGACAGAAATCTGAAGATAGAAGTTCTTATTACCTGCAGTCTCGTACCTTCCACTTCACTCTTCACATAGTTGCCAAAGCGGAACATGTAAAATGCATATCTGATCACATCACTTTCCAGCTACAAACCCTCCAGAAACTCCCTATCATCTGCAGGATAAAGCCAAACATCCTTAGCAGTCCAGAGGAAAATCTCCCTGATCTGGTCAGCTACTTCTGCCTTGCTCTTGAAATCGTGTGCAGTGTTTCTCAAGAGTGAGACCACCAATACTAGGCCAGTTGTATGAGAATCACCCAAGAGCTTGTTAAAAATATGTGTCTATGAGCTCTGCCCCTGGAAATTCTGATTCAGTATCCTGGGTAGGGCCAGGAATCTGTATTTTCACAAAGTACCCCAGGGGGTTTGATGAGCAGTGCTTGGGGAACAATGACCTTAGTGTAACAGGGTAGTTTTAAAGAACACCAGGCTTTGCAGCCAGAAAGAATCCCAAACAAATCCCTGATCTAACCTTTATGGGCTAAGTGGCCTTGGGCAAGTTATTTAGTTTCCCTAAGGACTGAAGATATTTTTCTTTGCTAAAATGGGAATAATACCTTACTCACAGCACATTATTAAGTATTAAATGAGAAAATGTATACAAAATACTCAGAATATGTATATAAATATAAGCTAAGTATGTATGTAAACACTTAATAGATGCTAATAACTCTATTTAAACCATCCAGCTCCCCCCCATTCCCTACCTTGGCTCATGCTCCTCCCTCTGCACCATCCAGCTCCTCCCCATTCCCTACCTTGGCTCATGCTCCTCCCTCTGCCTGGTACTCTCCCTCATTTTCTTCCTGCTGACTTCTAAACCTCGAAGATGTTGTTTCTCAATCTCCCCCACCAAGCCTCCAGCCACACTCCCAATCTGCCTTCTCTTGTTCTCCAGGCTGGGCCAAGAACCTGTCCTCTGTGATTCCACAGCACCCTCTGCTCACTTCTCTTCATTCATGCAATCATATTTATTAAGCACCTGCTATGTACCAGACACTGAAAACATATTGGAGAACCAAACAGATGTGCTGACATTCTAATGGAAAATCAGATATTAAACAAATTACACAAATTATTGTGATTGTGATTAAATCGTTGCAATCAATTATTTGTGTCTGTCTCTCCCCACTAAATACTAAGTCCTTCAAAGCTATATTAAATTTATCTTTATACCTCTGGCATTCAACAATGTTTGGCATAAAAGAGCTATTAATAAAAAATCAACTAAACAGAAGGAAGGCTATTTAATGAAGGAAAGTCCTGGAGAAGACAAGAGTAGAGGAGATCATGAATACTAATGAGAAAATTAACCTTGAACAAGAGAAGGGACAGCTCTTCTACTAAAACAACTAAAGGAGGGTAAGAAAGGAGAGTATTGATGAAGATATGTTTAAAGGTAGAGACAACAAGTTAAGGGAATTTAGGCCTGGTGGCTACCATTTCTGAAATATAAAGCAAGATCATCTACTGAGAATAAGGAGGTGGAAGTTGGATCAGGCAGCTTTAGGCAGACTTCTCCCTGTCACCCACCACCCACACCAGCAGGGGCTAAAGTAAATAGCCATGGATGGCTCTTCCTCCTCCTATTCTTCCTCTTCTTCCTCCACTTTCACTTCCTCCTTCTCCTTCTCCTTCTTTTTTCTCCCTCTTTTTTCTCCTCTTCTTCCTCTCCTTTTCCTCCTGCTTTGGTTTTTGGCTCCCAACATCCAAATACTCTCCCTATTTGGAGGGAATCCCTGTTGAGTATATTAGCAGAACACAGTGTCTTCTCTCTCATTAAGTAAGCCAAAGAGGATAGATCTTCCCTCCCCCGGTTTCTGGTGGCAAAGGCACAGGCATGTAACCTAGGCTCAGTCAATCAGATGTTCTTGTGCCACATTTTGAGTCTTAAGGAGGTAATACAAAAATGTAGGGACAATTTTTCAATTACCTATGGTGATGGCAGAAGCACTAACAGCAAGAATTTAGTAGCAGTGGCATCAGCAGTGGCACATTAACCAGATTGTCCTTGTGGCATGACCTTAGCTGTGGTACAGGCTGCTGAACCTCCTTGGTTCTTTGCCCATTGTCCAAGCTAGTTCTCCAACTTCCCTGTTGATTTTCTGAGCTCCCTGCTATCTTCTAATAAAGTCCCTTTCTACTTACATTAGCCAGAATCAGTTTTGTTTGATTGATAAACTGGGAAGCAGGAGGGGAGAGAAGGATCAAGGAAACTAGAGGTCTATATAAGATCCAATAGAAATATTTTATATATACATAAGGAAGCAGAGCACCACTGGAAACCTAGGAGATTGTGGTTGGTCAACAGAATGAAAGAGTAAAGATTTCAAAATGTCTCATAGGGTCTAGCCATGAGAATAGGATGTTGAAAAGGAGTGGAAGTGAAGCTCATTGAAGTTCGAAAGAACAAGAAATTATAAAACTAGTTTGGTGGATGGGTGGTCCACATGGTCACTGAAGTCACTTGGAATTGGGATTGACAGAAAACTGACAGAGAATAGCCAAAGTCTTCACTCAACAAAGACTAAGCTAGAGAGAGGCTAATAAATGACAGTAACAGAGAGAAGGTGAATAAGATGGGAGAAATTTCAAAGGTAGAAGAAATTGTATATATTTATATAAGAATAGAAGAGCAATAATTCGGAATTGAAAGTGGGCTGACTCAACTTACTCCTTGGAGACAAAAAGATATGAGAGAATCAATAGCCCTTACTCAAGATGGCCCCAAAAGAAATGGTATTCCAGAAGGAAATCCATGATTAAGTTAATAAAAAGAGATGAGGGGATGGTCTATAAAAAGAGTAATTGTAAAGACAATTATTGAGGGATCTCGTCAAGATGGCGGTGTGAGCAGACGATGAATTCATCTCCTCCCATGAACACAACCAGGTTACAACAATTTGTGGAAGAATTACCCTGGATTGAAAACTGAAAACTAGATAAGAAGACAAGGGACAGTCCTGACGAAGGCAGAAGAGGCAGTAATTCCTCCTGAAGAGGAAAAAAGCTAACTTTGGGAGCAGCAGAGGTTCTCAGCTGTCCAGGTGGGAGACACCCTAAGGTACACAACCCTCCCTGGAGGAGTGAGGTCCGGAGTGGGGGCGATACTGCTGTAAGCATCCTTCAGACTCAGCCCAAGTGAGAAGGGGGTCTTACTGTCTGGCTTTGCTGGCTATTGAATGCTGTGGGGACACCCCAGAAAAGCTATCAGCTGAAAGCCAAAAAGACCCGGGTCTTAAAGGGCCCACGCACAAACTCACTCATTGCAGCAACCTAAAATCACCAGAGAGAAGGCTGACAGTCCTTTGGTGAAATGAGACTCACCTGGTGGGCTCTGGGGGCATCTTGGTAAGAGGAGGGACCTCTCTGGAGACTGAGACATTGGTGGGGGTCATTATTCTGACCTGGTCCAGGCGTGCTGATATGGACACTGACAGGGGCCATTGAGGTTCATCCCTTGGGCTGTTAGCCCAGCAGTCTGCCAAACCCACTAGAGCACAGATTTAATCCAGTTTAGCCAGGGCAGGCAACCCGCCCTAGGGACTGGCCCCCCCTAGCAGCAAGCCCTCAGGCTTTGACTTTTTCAAAGTCAAAAGCTTGCATTGACTGGGTGCCTTGATCCTCTACAGGCAGGCAAGTGTGTCTGCGTCTGTGGGGCAGGGCCTCTGTGAAGACCAGATGAACGGTGGGGGGGCATTGGTGGAGAGGTGGGGGTCTCTGCAGTGTGGCATCAGGGTACACTCCAGAGGGTTGAGAAGGGTGCATGGAGCAGGACTGTGCTGACAGTATATGTGGTCCTGGGGGGGGTGAGGCTTATCAGCAGCAGAAGACTTGTGCTTCACAAATAGCCATAAAAAGGATCAGCCTCACCTTCCAAAGCCTGAAACAATTGAGTGCCCCATGCTGAGGGCTAGCCCCACTCAGCTGCACTCCTAGGAGAACTGACAACAGCCTTGTAGGCCTGAGGCCTATCACAACTGTAAGCCCCTGAGCCTAGCAACCAGCTACACTGGGTACCAACCCAACTAAGAGGAAAACTGCAATAAGAGAGTGCTGATAGACTTTGTAGCCAACAGTGCTGAGGCTCCCCAAACCAGACTTACACACAGCTGGCCAGGGAAGGAAAGATTAGATTCCCTAAGTACCTGCAGTGGGAGCAACCCTGCCACAGCAGAAGGACACAAGTAGCCCACAAAGGGGTCACTCCTGGTTCTTATGCACTGGTGATGAGAAGGAAGCACACTGCTGGGCCTCATAAGGCATCTCATACATAAGGCCACTTCTCCAAGATCAGGAGACTTAGTCAACTGACCTACTACAAAGAAAATAGCACAGAGAAAGAGGGATAATGAGGAGGCAAAGGCATACTTTCCAAGCAAGGGAACAGTACAAAACACCAGAAAAAGAACTAAGTGAAGCAGAAACTAGTGACCTACTTGGTAAAGAGTTCAAACAAAATATGAGGATGTTCACAGATATACTGAGAAGACTGGATGAACACAGTGAGCTCATCAGCAAAGAACTGGGAGATATAAAAAAAGAACCAATCAGAAATGAAGAATACAATACTCAAAATGAGAAATTCACTAGAGGGACTCAATAGCAGAGTAGAAGATGCAGAAGAACAGATCAGCAAGCTAGACGAAAGACTAGAGGAAATCACCCAAGCAGAACAGAAAAGAGAAAAAAGAATTAGACAGAACGAGAACAGTCTAAGGGAACTCTGGGACAATATCAAGCATCCTAACATTCAGATTATAGGGGTCCAGAAGGAGAAGAGAGAGACAAAGGGGCAGAAAATTTATTTGTCAAAATAATAGAGGAAAATTTTCCTAACCTGAGGAAGGAAACAGACATCCAAGTTCAGGAAGCACAGAGAGCTCCAAACAAGAGAAGCCCAAAGAGGCCCACACCAAGACATATTATAATCAGAATGTCCAAAATTAAAGACAAAGAGAGAATCCTAAAAGCAGCAAGAGAAAGGCAACAAGTGGCATATAAAGGGAAGCCCATCAGGCAGTCAGTGGACTTCTCAGTCGAGACCCTACAGGCGAGAAGAGAATGGCACAACATATTTAAAGTGCTAAAAGGAAAAGACCTACAGCCAAGAATACTCTATCCATCAAGGATGTCATTCAGAACGGAAGGAGAGATAAAGAGTTTCCCAGACAAGCAAAAATTAAAGGAGTTTATCACCAAGAAACCAGTTCTACAAGAAATGCTGAAGGGACTTATTTAAGTGGGAAAGAATATCCACAAATAGAGATTTAAAAAAATCAAAAAAACCCCACAAAACAGCAACAAACAAACCAGGCAATATAATCACTTGTAAGGTAAAAGTATAGTAAAGGCAGCAGATCAACTACCTGTGAAGACAATATGAAGGTATAAGGACAAACGTACTAAAATTACCTATTTCAATGATAAGAGGGTAATGGATATACACACACTAAACAAAAGACTATATATGATGTGAAAAACATATAATGTGGGAGGAGGGGAGTGAACAAGTAGAGCTTTTAGAAAGAGGTCAAGCTAGAGAGTCTATCTACTCAATATAGACTGTTATATGCATAGTATATTAAATAGGATCCTCATGGTAACCACAAACCAGAAACCTATAACAAGCAGGAAAAAAAGTAAGACAAAAGAAATCAAACCACAAGAGAAAAAGAAAGGAACTGAGAAGAACTACTAAAACACCCCCAAAAAAGAAAAAATGACAAAATGGCAATAAATACATATTTATCAATAGCTACTTTAAACATCAATGGACTAAATGCTCCAATCAAATGCCATAGGGTGGCCAACTGGATAAAATAACAAGACCCATGTATATGCTGCATGCAAGAGACACACTTCAGACCTACAGACACTCACAAACTGAAAGTGAAAGGATGGAAAAAGATATTCCACGCAAATGGCAAAGAAAAGAAAGCGGGGGTAGCAATACTTATATCAGACAAAATAGACTTTAAATCAAAAACTGTAATAAGAGACAAAGACAGGCACTACATAATGATAAAGGGAACAATCCAACAAGAAAATATAACACTTGTAAATATCTACACACCCAACATAGGAGCACCTAAATATATGAAGCAACTATTAACAGACATAAAAGGAGAAACAGACAATAACACAATAATAGTAGGGGATTTAACACTCCACTTACACTAATGGATAGATCATCCAAACAGAAGATCAATAAGGAAACACTGGCCTTAAAGGACACATTAGACCAGATGGACTTAGTAGATATATACAGAACATTCCATCCAAAAACCACAGAATACACATTCTTTTCAAATGCCCATGGAACATTCTCCAGGATTGATCACATATTAGGCCACAAATCAAGTTTCAATAAATTTAAGAAGATTGAAATAATATCATGCATCTTTTCTGACCACAAAGTTATGAAACTGGAAATCAACTACAGAAAGAAAACCAGAAAAGCCACAAAAATATGGAGATTGAACAAAATGCTACTGAACAATGATTGGGCCAATGAAGAAATCAAAGAAGAAATTGAGAAATTCCTGGAGACAAATGAAAATGAAAACACAACATGCCAAAATCTGTGGGATACAGCAAAAGCGGTTCTACGAGGGAAGTTTATAGCAATTGAGGCCTACCTCAACAAAGAAGAAAAATCCCAAATAGACAATCTAAAAGTGCACCTAAAGCTACTGGATAAAGAACAACAAACAAAGTCCAAAATCAGCAGAAGGAAGGAAATAATAAAAGTCAGAGCAGAAGCAAACGAAATAGAGACTAAAAAGACAGTAGAAAAGATTAATGAAACCAAGAGCTGGTTCTTTGAAAAGATAAACAAAATTGACAAACCCTTAGCTAGACTCACCAAGAAACAAAGAGAGAAGGCTCAAATAAATAAAATCAGAAATGAAAGAGAAGAGATTACAACAAACACCTCAGAAATACAAAAGATAATAAGAGAATACTATGAAAAGCTGTACGCCAACAAATTGGATAATCTAGAAGAAATGGATAACTTCTTAGAAACAACCTTCCAAAACTGGACCAAGAAGATGTAGAAAATTTGAATAGACCGATCACCAGTAAGGAGATCAAAACAGCAATCAAAAACCTTCCAAAAAATAAAAGTCCAGGACCAGATGGCTTCCCTGGTGAATTCTACCAAACATTCAAAGAAGACTTAATACCTATCCTTCTCAAACTCTTCCAAAACATGGAAGAGGAGGGGAGGCTTCCTAACTCCTTCTACGAAGCCAACATCATTCTGATACCAAAACCGGATAAGGACAACACAAAAAAAGAGAATTACAGGCCAATATCACTGATGAACATCAATGCAAAAATCCTCAACAAAATGCTAGCAAATCGAGTACAACAATACATTAAAAAGATCATACATCATGATCAAGTGGGTTTCATTCCGGGGAGGCAGGGATGGTTCAACATCTGCAAATCTATCAACGTGATACATCACATTAACAAAATGAAGAATAAAAATCACATGATCATCTCAATAGATGCAGAGAAAACATTTGACAATATACAGCATCCATTTATGATAAAAACTCTAAATAAAATGGGTATAGAAGGAAAATATCTCAACATAATAAACGTCATATATGACAAACCCACAGCAAATATCATTCTCAATGGAGAAAAACTGAAAGCTATCCCTCTAAGAACAGGAACCAGACAAGGATGCCCACTGTCACCACTCTTATTTAACATAGTATTGGAAGTCCTAGCCAGAGCAATCAGGCAAGAAAAAGAAATAAAGGGGATCCACATTGGAAAAGAAGAAGTGAAACTGTCACTCTTTGTAGACAACATGATTTTATCTCTCGAAAACCCTAAGGAGTCCACTAAAAACTTTTAGAAATAATAAAGGAATACTGTCAAGTCTCGGGATACAAAATCAATGTACAAAATCAGTTGTGTTTCTATACACTAACAACAAAGTAGCAGAAAGAGAAATTAAGAATACAATCCCATTTACAATTGCAACAAAAAGAGTAAAATACTTAGGAATAAACTTAACCAAAGAGGTGAAAGATCTGTACACCGAAAACTATAAAACGTTGATGAAAGAAATCGAAGAAGACTCAAAGAAATGGAAAGATATTCTGTGCTCTTGGATTGGAAGAATTAACATAGTTAAAATGTCCATAATTCCTAAAGCAATCTATAGATTCAACGCAATCCAGATCAAAGTTCCAACAACATTTTTTACAGAAATAGAACAAAGAATCCTAAAATTTATATGGAACAACAAAAGACCCCGAGTAGCCAAAGGATTCCTGAGAAAAAAGAACAAAGCTGGAGGTATCACACTCCCTGATTTCAAAATACACTACAAAGCCATAGTAACCAAAACGGCATGGTACTGGCACAAAAACAGACACACAGATCAATGGAACAGAATTGAGAGCCCAGAAGTAAACCCACACGTTTATGGACAGCTATTATTCGACAAGGGAGCCAAGAGCATACAATGGAGAAAGGAGAGTCTCTTCAATAAATGGTGTTGGGAAATCTGGACAGCCACATGCAAAAGAATGAAAATAGACCATTCCCTTACACCATGCACAAAAAACAACTCAAAATGGATTAAAGACTTGAATGTAAGACCCGAAACCATGAGACTTCTAGAAGAAAACATAAGCAGTACACTCTTTGACATTGGTCTTAGCAGCATATTTTCAAGTCCCATGTCTGACCGGGCAAGGGAAACAAAAGAAAAAATGAACAAATTGGACTACATCAAACTAAAAAGCTTCTGCACAGCAAAGAAAACCATCAACAAAACGCAAAGACAACCTAACAATTGGGAGAAGATATTTGCAAACCATATATCAGATAATGGGTTGATGTCCAAAATATACAAAGAACTCATACAGCTCAACAACAAAAAAACCAACAATCCAATTAGAAAATGGGCAAAAGATCTGAACAGAGATTTCTCCAAAGAAGATAACAACAGGCACATGAAAAGATGCTCAACATCATTAGCTATCAGGGAAATGCAAATCAAAACTATAATGAGGTATCACCTCACTTCGGTCAGAATGGCTATAATTAACAAGACAGGAAACGACAAATGTTGGAGAGGGTGTGGAGAGAAGGGAACACTTGTTCACTGCTGGTGGGAGTGCAAACTGGTGCAGCCACTATGGAAAGCAGTATGAAGTATCCTCAGAGAATTAAGGATAAATCTACCATATGATCCAGCTATTCCACTGCTGGGTATTTATCCAAAGAACTTGAAAACACAAAGGCATAAAGATACTTGCACCCCTATGTTCATTGCAGCATTATACACAATAGCCAAGACTTGCAAGCAACCTAGGTGCCCATCAAGGGACAAATGGATAAAGAAGATGTGGTATTTATACACGATGGACTACTACTCAGCCATAAGAAATGACGAAATCCAGCCATTTGTGACAACATGGATGGACCTTGAGGGTATTATGCTGAGTGAAATAAGTCAGGGGGAGAAAGCCAAATACCATATGATCTCAGTCATAAGTAGAAGATAAAAACGACCAAAAAAAAAAAAAAAACCAAACACATAGCATTGGAGATTGGACTGGTGGTTACCATTGGGGAAGGGGGGAGGGGGGAGGGCAAAAAGGGTGATTAGGCTCACATGTGAGGGGATGCACTATAATTCATGTTCGGGTGGTGAACATGATGTAATGTATACAGAATTCAAAATACGATGTACATCTGAAAAAATAAACATTTAAAAAAATTTAAAAATTAAAAAAAATTTGAAAACAAAATTAATAACTGAGACATACCACATAGCGCTTCGGAAATGTTAATGTGCATGTGAGTCCCCTGCAGATCTGTTAAAACGCGGACTGAGTCTCTCTGACAACCTCCCGATGACGGTGACGCTCGGGCTGCGTCCATAGAGCATGAGGGGACACAACGCAGGGGCCCGAGGCCTGGCGCGCAGGCTGCTCAGCTCAGTGAAGTTTGCTCTCCTTCGTGGACGTCTTACCTCCCTTCCTGACCTCGCCTTACTTGGGAGAAAATAAGATGGCTTTCTTCATCTTTCTACCCTCCAAAGTTCTAACCTAATCAGAACGCCTTCCATACGAGAGGCACTGAATATATGCCAACTGAATGAGTGACACCCAGCTTTTAATAGCCATCCCTTCTTCCACAGTTATACACAGAATTTTTTCCTCTAAATTAATTTATTTTACATAGAGAGAATTTGTGAAAACAATCAGGAAAGCTCTCAATCTTTTAAAAAGTAAAAGATTGTATTTGCGGCATAATCCAGTGCATTTTCTTATGCTAATCAAAACTTTTTTTAAACAGCACATATCCATAATTAACTGAATTTATCTAATTATTTTTCCTTTTTTTGTAAATAAGAATTTAACAAATAAAAATAACTGTCATTTCGTTTTCTGGGGAAGTTTTAATCTTAAAAAAGCAATCATTTTCTTAGGATGTACCTTATACTTTTAAAGCAGCACAATAAAATTATAAGGACATCTTAGGAAGGTTTATAAAATACTTCGGACTTTTCACACTAACGGTATCATTAAAAAGATCAAATAGTATTGCTGTCAACGATAGGTACACCTTCGGCACAGTTTCACGTGTTTCTCCACTAATTCTGTGATCACCGTGACACGTGACTAAACGTCTCACGTCTGGTTTCTTCACTTGTAAACACTAGTGCTCCATGCTGAGAAAAATGGTACGCTGATAGGGTGTTTTAAGCACTTAAAGGAAACAAAGTGGAATATTATTTTCATTTCTAAGACGTTTACCTCTACAGTTTTACGGCTTTTTCGGTGTTTTGCGATGAGCCTGCCACCGACCACTATTTCTGAGGCACTAACAGAGGACGGGGGCCAAGGATCAGGCTTGGAAGCATCCCGCTGAGTTACACGACCCAAGAGTCTTGCACACGCACGTGTGGTTCCCTCTCTGCGCAGCAAACCGCGGTCCTGCGGCCCGCCGCCCGCCCGTGTCGCCCTGTCGTCTTTGTTGGCCTGTGGTTGTGTTCCAAGACCAGACCCCGGGGGGCCGGGCGCTGGCGGAGGGCGGCCGGAGGCCGCGCGCAAACCGAGCCCACCCGCGGGCGAGCTCCCCCCGGTTCCGGCGGCCAGCGGCCCCCTCAAAGCCCGGAGGCTGCCGGCGCGGGCACCCGGCTCGGTCTCCGGGGGAGGGCGGGGCCGGGGGCACCAGGACCGGGGAGGGGGCGGGGGGGGAAGAGGGAGCACGAGGACCGGGGAGGGGGCGAGAGAGCATGGGAAGGCGGGAACTCGGGGGCGGGGGTGGAGGACCGGGGAGGGGGCGGGGAGAGAAGGGGGAGGACGAGGATGGGGAGGGGGAGAACGAGGACCGGGGAAGAGGCGAGGGAGCATGGGAGGGTGGGGGAACTCGGGGGCGGGAGATGAGGACGGGGTGGGGGGGAGGAATGGGGGAACGAGGGAGGGGCGGGGACGGGGAGGGAAGGCTGCAGGCCCAGGGCGGCCCCTCCTCCGCCGGCGTCTCCCCAGCGCCGTCCCTGTCTGTGCCGCCCGCCATCTTGCGCGGGTTCCCGGGTGGGGTGGGCAGGAGGGGCCTGCGCCTGGCCGAGGTGCCGCGCGATTGCGGAGCCGTGACGCCGCCCAGCTCCCCGCCGGCCCGGGCCCTCCTCCCCGCCAGCCCGCTCCCCGTCCCCGCCGGCCCGGGCCCTCCTCCCCGCCGGCCCGCTCCCCGTCCCCGCCGCCCCGGGCCCTCGTCCCCGCCGCCCCGGGCCCTCCTCCCCGCCGGCCCGCTCCCCGTCCCCGCCGCCCCGGGCCCTCGTCCCCGCCGCCCCGCTCCCCGTCCCCGCCGGCCGCCGCAGTGCCGGGAGGCCCGGAGCCCTCAGAGACGCGCGTGCGCGGAGCGCGGCGGCCTCCGGTGCGGAGCGGAGGGTCCCCGCCGCCAGGGCGCGCCCTGGTAGTGCTCGTCGTTACGCGCCGCAGATTGTTCTTAGCTGGGACTTGCGACAGGACCCTGGAGTTTTAAATCCCCCTTTTCTGAAGCTTTGGAACTGTAACATGTTCAATTTTAATTATTAAAAAAATTTGCTATACTAGAATATTTTCTTTTTAAAAGTTTTTTGATAATACACTTAATGTGGCTCAAACTGATGAGAATTTTTAGGCTGCTTAATTTTAAAACGGTTTATGATGAGGAGTTTTAGGCTGGTTACTTTTAAAACTGCAGATGAGAAGCAGGCTCCGAGGACTGGAATTTTGCTTGCCCTTTTGAGAGACATTTGCGTTTGTGAAGGAAGGGGGGGATGACCTCGTAGGGACCTGAAATTGGCCACCCCAGGATGTGTCTCTTTGGCATCGGGACTGTTTGGGGCTGATTGCTTTTGATAACAGGGACAGGGAAGGAGGCTCTGAGGAATGGAACTTGCCCTTGTTGGGACACATTTACGTTTGTAAGGTAAATCTCTATCTGTAAAAGGTGCCTCCCTCTCTGTACCAGGAAGAAGGGAGATGACGTTGTCCCTAGAAACTCTTAATGGGGAAGGCAAGAACTTGATTTGGTTGCTGTCTGGCAATCTCATGTAACTGATTTAGGGTGGTGGCTTCTAACCTTTCTAACCTTTACTTAATCCGATTTGATTCTTGTCTGAAAGTCATGGGATCACCCAATGACCAGACCCCACCGGCGCTGATGCCATTTTAACTTTTTTTCATATTCCTTCCTTTGTCTTGTAAAGAGATAACCCACATACCCATGCCTTATAAAATTAGCCCTAACCCTCAACTCGGGGCAGCAGCAGGAGCTCTGACTTCCTGTGGGTCCTGTCCCCATGCTACACTATTCTCTAAATAAAAGAGCACTACTGCCAGATCTTGAGAGTCCAAGAAATCTTTCTTTCGACTCCTCGGCTCACCGACCCCGCATCAAAACGAATATATATTTTTAAAACTAATCTTCGATTATTTTAAGTGCATATATGTACTAATTTAAATGATGATGTTATGTATAAAAAAATTATAAACTGTTAACTTTGAGGCCTTCAAAATACAACGTATTAGTATTTAATGATTAACAGAGTTTTTATGCTCCTTTTAGTAATTCTGGTTATATAATCTCTCAGTAAACCCTAAGCAAACTCTTGTTATTTGTGAAAGTAAGTATTTTTCTATAGAAGATATTCATGTGATGCTGTGATGAGCATTCTGTTCGGAGTTGAATATAGACTACTGAATCATCACAAAGTGGCCTAGTAGAAGATAGACACATATAAAATGAATACAATTGTGTACAGTGAATTCTTAACGTCCAAAAATATGGGAAAGTAATCATTAGCATTCCTGTATATTTAACTTTCATAGTCATTCTGGTCTAGTTTTCTTTTGAAGACTCCCTCTTTCCATATAGATAATGAAGGGCTTTGAATAAATGTTAGGAAACCTAACTTTGGTCCGCAGGTTTACCACCCACTCACTATGCTTTTTCATATGTTGTTTGCAGTTCCTTTTTCTGGAGTGCCTTTCCCTTCTCTCTCCCTGCCCTAACGTTCACCCTCCACACACACCCGGCTTTTCCCTCCTGGTTGTCAGAGACCTCCTTGAAGGTCATGCTCTGCTCAGGGTTTCGTCAGCCTCTTCCTGTGTTATAGAGCCTTTCACATTGGTTTGCAATGACTTTGTTTATTTGCTTGTTTCCTTCTGCCAAACTGTAAGCTCTTGAGGACAGGATGTGCTTTATTTGTTCACATATCCCCGATGCCCAGAGCAATTTTTAAATTTTTGTATCTAAAATAATAGATATTTTAAAAATTAAGACCAGAGGTAGTCTTCTCAATAACGTATTGAGAATCAAAGCTTTGTATTGTTTAGATTATTCCAAACCACATTAATCTCGCCTTCTCTGAACTCCTATAGTATATTTAAGACTATACTGTTTCTCTAAGCTTTGGATGAGTAAAAAAATATTTAGTGTATGTTAATTAACCCCCTCTCCCAACTGGGCTTGAAGACAGGAGCCTAATCTTATACCTTTAAATACCCACTGTACCTAGCCTAATTTGGGACACATATTAGGAGCTTAATACATACTTTCCAGTTGACGAATTAGCTGAGAAGACATAAAAGTATATAATTATTCTGGAAAGTTTTCCACAAAGTGAAAAAATGGTCGTCCAACTGACAAAATAAAGGCCCACAATGCCGATGAGTAATTGTCTGTGTCATGCTGGTGTTTCACCGACTTGCCACTTTCCTTTGGTTGTGGAAACCTGACCTCTGGTGTTATTACACTTTTAACTCTTTATAATTATTATTAGCTTACTTTGGACAATGGCAAACTAACTACAGCCATTCTTTTTCCTTAGAAAATATTTTGTTTCTGAACTATAGATGGCGTAACTTTGTAATACTATATGCTGCTAAAGCATTCTTTCACTTAGAAATCTCATAGTGATTTTTTCAGAAATTTAGAATTGGAACATTAATTTTTGATCCCACTCGTGGATATTATACAACTTTAGGGCTAACTCAGAAAAGTAAGGGCATCGTTTTAGACCACGACACTTATTTGATTAATTATTTAGTGGGTCCAGATGGATATGCACAGGTTACCGGTTACGTCCTTTTGCATGTTTGATTTACGGTGAGCTGAATCTGTTCAGACAGGCATCAGCCCCGTGCCGGTGAGGGACACGGAACTTCTGTTTCTTCTGAATACAATTGTCTCAGTTGCCTAAGATGTGGCTGAAGAGGAAAGGGTAAGTGGTGTGAATAATGCAAAATGGTAGTCAAAACAATGTTCACACCGTGTTTGCTTTCCTAGTATGGAGATCACTGAAATCTCCTTGGACTAGGTAAAATTAGAAAAACGAAAGCTAGCTTTTCCTCCGTCATTGCCTCATGCAGCCCTCATGATCCTGGGCAAGTAATGTAATCTCTTTAAAACTTAGTTAACTCAAAAAAATAGAAATAGCAGTGTCCAAACTCCCTACTTTAGAGTTTTCGTGAGACTCAATGGATGTAACTGAGAGTTTTGAAAAGTTGAAAGAACTTGCAAGGAAATCCACTCTCTTTAAGAGAAATAAACCGCACTTGCACAGAGGAGGGAGCACGCGGAGGTCAAACCCCAGCTTCTTTGCTGAGTTTCAGCATCCATTGGGAGAGTTTGCTTTTCCAGTGCTTCAGCTACAAACGGGAGGTGGTCTGACCCCAGGCCTCACTCTTCACTCCTAGAACCTGCTGCCTGCATGAGAGGACGCATCCCTTCCCTGGATGATTCACAGCAAGGACGTCCAGTCCTTCAAGGCAGACACTGCCCCCACCCACAAGGTGAGGAGCCTCACCCTGTGATGTCAAAAGGAAAGCCATATCAGAATACACCCGAATAAGGGTGTGGTTTTGTTACAGTTATAATCACAAAAACAAGTCTTCTAAATACTTTGTCTACATTATCTCTTTTAATCCTTATGAGGCTGACACTAGTATCCCGTTTTATGGCTGAAAAAGCTACATCTTCACATTAATGACTGCTTAAGGTCTCCCAGTTAGTAAGAGAGCCGGCTAGGAATCTAGTTCTGACTGCCGAGCCACAGTGCTATCCTGCTTCTTTATAAATACATCATTGTTATGTCCTATTTAGTAGCCTAAATACTGAGAGGAAAATGTTAAGGGCAAAAGTTTTAGGCAGAATTAGTTACCTTCCTCTCCACTTTTTTTACTGCTTCAAAACATCTAACAAAGCAACTGGCAGAGACTCTGAGGGCCTTTAAGGGAACCAGATAATGGCGTGCACAGTGTCGTTGACAAAGAAACTCAAGGCCTAGCTTTTGGTTGGCAGGAGAGGAGCCCAAACTCGCTCTTCTACCACGACCTGGTGATCGCCCATGTTCTCTTGCCTCCCCACCTTCCTGCCGATTGAGGCCTCAGGCCCCTCGGCAATGAGGGAGAATCGGGCTAAATTCTTGGCCCTGGACCAGAGCATCTTCAGCGCCGGAGCACCTTCGGCCTGTCAGGGGGACCCAGAGCAGGACGCTGGGACTGCAGCACTGGGGGCAGCTGGAAAGTAAATCTTACAGGAAACCACAACTCTTCAAGCATTTGGAAAAATCACTCCCTGGACCTGTTTCTCCCAAAAGCACCTTTCTTTCTGTTTCCCTTAAAAACACACATCGACACAGCAAGTCCTGCTTAATTCATTACCTAAACATTTCCTGTGTTAAGCAGCACTTTTCAGGGACACTCATTACTGAGCAACTTTTGATGAGTCTCTGCTCTTCATTCATTGAAAATAAGACCTGAAAGGTAAAGGTGGTAGCTGACTGAGAGATTCAATAAATGTTTATGATTGCTTGTATAAGCTCTTCCTCCTTAAATGTGAAAATAAAGGAAAAGTGTAGCATTATATTGGTAATTGACTTTGGAGTGACTTTTTTCAGTTCCAGCTTCAAAATTAAATCTTCGACATTAAGTTTTGTTGATGTTAACATTTACATGAGGAGATAATGCTGTACAGAAGAATCAAGCTAATAGTCTTAGCAGGTAAATGGACCCAGGACTGAATCTCATCCCCTGCTTATTAGCGATGTGACTTTGGACATTGTTCCTTCTCTGTACCCTCAGTCTCCCCACCTGAGGTTAGGTGGAGGTCAAATGGAGATCAAGGGATGATCGGCCAGTCAGGACGCGGAGGCCGCCTACGCTTCCCCCTGGACTGCTGGCCTGATTTAAGTCTTTGATCTATGGCCGCGTGACTCTCGAATGTCTCTAGGGCCTGGAGTGATACTGTTTGGAGCATTTTGTATGTTCTAGGAGCTATGCTGAGCATTTTATGTGGACTATCTTACATGATCATCACAATGACCCTCTAAGAAGGATGCTAATATGATTCCCATGTTAAAGATGAAGAAACCAAGAGTTAAGATCCCCAAATTGCCTCTCTAAGAGGAAAAGTGGCTTTTCTACTGCTGAACCCCAAAGCCCCTCCTGAGGTTCTGCCTCTGAGACCTTTAATTTCCACCGTGTCAAAGCCCAGGGCTCAGCCTGCTCTGCCTGCTCTGGAAGGAGGCGGTGTCCATCCAATGGGGTGAGGAAAGGGACTGTGAAGGGGCCTGGAGCATCGCAGTCTCCCAGCTCCACCCTCCTTGCCACCCTTGAATACAATCATGTAGACGATTTTATAATTCTGTTTCACTGCTGACCTGTGGGGAAAGTGATAGAATAATAAAATTAACAAATGGGAATGTTGTAAGTGTCCTGGAATCTTAGAAATGTTTACACACGTAATTCCTGATTCATAAAGTCCTTCACTCTCTCTGAGATGGTAAGAGGGTATCTCTGGCACATGTGGCTCTTCCTTCCCCACCATTTCAATACTGCCAGCACTGTGATTCATTTTCCTTCCCAGAGTTTACACAGAGTAACAATAATCCACATGGCTCTTATAGGACAAAAGAAAAGTAGCCTAGAGGATAAATAGGTAGTTACAGATATATGTATATATGGAGTTTTCAATTGCTGTATATAATCACCAAACAGATACTGAAAAGTAAATTTTCCTATTATTTTGTATTATGGGCAATTCCAATACCATGTACACCTTTAGAATTGAGCAGACAATGACTCAGGGCTGTGCCTCGCCTCAACTGTGAAGGCCTGGCCTGTGGTTATGGCCACTTACACTCAATAAAATGCCTGCAAATAACAATCAGTTGAGACTAAACATTCTCGTGAGCTGGAAGCTAACTTCTTGATAAGGTTCCACATTACGTAGTAACTGCCCTAGAACAGGGATCTGCAACCCCTTCTCCAGCAGAGAACATCACTGAGCAGCACAATGCAAGGAAAAAACCCTCACAGGCTTTGCTGGGTTTTTCTTTATACTTTTTTATTCAGGTCAGCTATACTTTCAAGAAGGTAAAGGAAGGTGTGAGATTGGGAATGACAGGAGCGAGGTTAGAAAGGAAGTTATTTTTACGAAGGCTTGAATGGGAAGGGAAAAGTCAATTATGCACAGGGAATGGGAGCAGGGAGGCCAGGGGAAAGTGGTTAACTGGTGGAGGATTTAACTAGTTCCCTAGTCCCTCTCATTTCTTCATAAATATTCACAATCCTTCATCACTCCCCTGCGGTGGCGGTCTCATTCATTTTCACCTCCCCCTCCATTCCTGGAGGAGGAACCTTCACTGAGGATTCAGAACATGGTGAGGAAGCGCCTACTGTGCACAGGACCGTCTGTTAGACGCAGTAGGGAGTTTGCAGACATGAGTGCTGACAGCTGCTCTCTGTTCGCTGAGACACTTTTAGAGCTGGGAGTTAGGAGCTAGCAGGTTTTTGGTTTTAGTTCTTTTTTGGTCACCCATCCCTTTTTGTCCCAAAGTTTACTAAAGTATTGACCCACAAAACTAAAAAACCTATCAGCAAAGCTACTTTTCCTTCAAATGATGTCTAGTGCATGCCATACCCTTCCCACGGCCACAGCATGCCCCCCAGTGGTTTGCATCTACAATACGTGAGCAATTATCGTCACCCAGAAGCCTGCAGAAGCGCATCGTTAGATTAGACAAATGGTGTCTTTCTCCAGGAGGTACGTGCAGGTTATTCCTATTTGTGAAGAGCAAGAGATTGCAAATTTAAGGAATGTGGCTAAATCTATTCACTAGGTTGTTTTATTTCAGCGCCTTGAGCAGGTTTCAAGGTCTTTGAATTCATAGACTTTTAAGTAGAATATTAGCTAGAAATTTAGTCCTAATTCTAGCTTATGTCACAGAGGAGAGGGCTGTGTACTGTATTTGCCCTAATGAGGCAACAACAACAACAAAAAAGGCATAACCAAGAATTTAATAAATACTTTTTAAATTAATGCTCACCAACACCAAACCCTCCCGCAATGATCTTCAATAACTATGCCTGGAGAGAATGAAGGCTTACATGTAGCTTCTTTTTAATGCCCTTCTCTTTAAAACGAGAGTGCCCCAAGGCTGTGACTCTGTCTTTCTTTACATGAATTATTTTTAAAAGAATGATCACTTTAACAATGAAGAGCAGAATGGGAGAGCCAGGGGCCTGGGACCCCGAATTTTATCTCTATTTTTGCTCCGATGGTATTTAGGACTATCTATTGCTGGAATTGCTGTGGGATATCTGTTAGCCCTCCATGCCTCCATTTCTTTAAAATGGGTATAACATTTTTAACACTTGATAACACTTATGCTTTGAAATCTTAGGATGATGATTATGATTTTTTCCATTAAGTATCACTCACCTGGTAACAACACGAATAGAATTTGAGGATCAAACATGTTAAATAGAATCACTATCTTGATAATGTTAAAGGCAAGTTTCATATCCAGTCCGGGGTCTATCCATCCATACGCCATCAAGTCTGCTGTACTCTCCTCTGGCCAGCCTTGCGCTATCCTGGCAATTAATGCTTCTTAACAGTCCAGAGCAAAATGCTACTATTGAAATAAATTGGACAAGAAAGATATCAGCTAGATATAACCCCAGTTTTAAATAGGACTATGCCTCAATAGTATTCTTTGTTTGTTTGTTTTTATTAGTAGATGTGATTTTTTTAGAGCAGTTTTAGGTTTACAGAAAAATTAAGTAAAAAGTAGAGTTCCCATATACTACTTTTCAGCTCCCCCTGAATACACAGTTTCCCCTATTATTAACATCCTGCATTAATGTGATCCTATTCTTTTCATTCTATTATATTCAAACAATTGGAGACAGGTATTGTTTTGGCAATAAGGAAATAAGTATTCTGGTGATCTTAAGCCGTTTGATCTGTTAGCTATTGACAGAAATACTTTGGCACCATTTACTCTCAGACAAAAATTATTTTATTTGGTAGGAATTCTCGTATTTAAGTAACTATTCAGTTAGTTGGGGGCACATTTTGCAACCAAACATAGTAAAAAAAAGCACTAAACTTACAACATTAAACTATAGACTGAGGGTCTACTTCCAATTCAGTTGGGTTAGAAAAGCTAAAAGAAGTCTTTCAAGTTCAAAATTTCATTAATTTATTAATCCCTTTTTCCCAAAATGAGTGGGAGACTATCTGGGGTGACTCATAATTTTTTTTATTTAGATGGTTCTGTTTATATTTCAAGATGTATTAAAAAAAATCTCCTACCTCAAATCCATGATCTCGCAAATATCATTGCTTAAGGTGAGACTAAATTTTAAAAATTAGTCAATTTATGTCAAATTAAAGAAAACATTATGTATCTAACAGCACATGTGACATATACAATTAACTGTATATCATGACATATGATATGACAAAAAACAGAAGTAAAGGATAACTGAATAAAGTTTGGGAAACACTGGGTTAATTACTGTCCTCATCCATTTCAGAGATTGTGCCAAACAGGGCTGTGTCCCAGAGCTCTTCTTTCTCATCTGTCCCCTCTAAATAATTTGGCTCAATCAATGAATAGACACCTTAGAATTTACACAGGGAAGACAGTACAGTAATAAAAGTACTATATTAGAGGAGAATGCCCAGAGATTAGGGAGCATGGAGCAAGAGCAATTAAATCTAATTCCAACATACCTTCAATATTTCTGGAAATCAGACAAAGTCCACAGGACCAATTTGTGAATAAAGAGAAGGGCTGATTAAACCTATCTTAGAGTTTTTCAAGCTATAACAATTTTCTCTATTATATGGCATGTAACTTGGCATATTAACCGTGTTTTTATCCCAGGGTTTGAGCTAATTCACAGTTCTTTCTTAAGTGAGAGGCTGCCGTGATTCAGCAGCAGGCTCCCGTTCCTTGTGGCACCGGTGGACAGGCCTTCTGTCTGGAGGAGAGGAGACATTTGACTCTTGTTTTTACATGAGGTTTCTTCCTTCACCTTAAGCATCCGAAGCTTATGGCTCTTTCTTTCATCTACATGTGGAACGTATAGGGCCAAAAAGAGTTATGCATCTTACTTATCTTCATAACCCACATACCTTTGCCCAATGCCTGAAACAAATACTCGTTGAACCAAAAACTTAGATAAGTTAATTATGAATAAACCATGATACAGTTCTGCAAAAGACACCCAAGATATCCGTTCTTTGAAATTGTTTCATCTGTCCCTTTTTCTGGATGTTCCATGTCATACTCGTCAAAGTCAGAAGGCAAAGAATTTGGAGCATGTCTCAGCTGCCAGCATGAGATAATATAGTGCTCTCACCTCAGCTCTTCTAGAGAGTAGACCCAAGGTGCCTCAGTGGAACGCTCACTTCTGTGGTGTGCAAAGCAGCCATTGACGATATCTGCTATTCCACACAGTGTCCTGTAGTCGAAGTTTCGTCTAACAACCTCCTCTTGAAGTTTGGATAGTCTTCCCTGATGAATGTTTCTGTTCTTTGCCAGAAAGTAAAATCTTTTTTTTGTCCCTAACTCTGGGAAAAATCAGTCCTCAATTATGGTAATTCACTTATCTCAGGTACTTAGTAATATCTGTTGCCTCTGTTCCTTTCATAAGATGGTAATAGCTAATATTTAGGATCCTCTGTGGTAGGCCCATGACTAGCATGTAGGACTTTAACAGTCACAACCACCCTCTGAGGTACTAGGATTATTCCCACTTGACATTTTAGGAAACCGTGGCCTGGAAAAGTGAGGTTCCCCATCCAAAGACCCCCAGTTTGTACTGAGCAAGCTGAGACAGGAGCTCAGGTAGGCTGATCCCAGAACCTGCTTGGTTAACCACTCTCCTGGGTTTTGTCCCTCATTCTTCTATTTTGCATCATGTTTTACAAATATACCTCTTTCAGACATTTTTTTCCTAAGGAGAAAGGTTATTGTTCCTATATTTGTAAATCAATTTTATGGTGAGTCCTTCTGTAAATGTTTGTTTGTTTGTTTGTTTCTTATTTGCTTTTTTTGAGAAGATTAGCCCTGAGCTAACATCTGCCACCAGTCCTCCTCTTTCTGCTGAGGAAGACTG
Source organism: Equus caballus (assembly GCF_041296265.1). NCBI lineage: Eukaryota > Metazoa > Chordata > Mammalia > Perissodactyla > Equidae > Equus > Equus caballus. The sequence continues at coordinate 8,507,971 of NC_091713.1, forward strand.
GCCCTGAGCTAACATCCGTGCCCACCTTCCTCTGCTTTACATGTGGGATGCCTACCACAGCATGGCTTGACAAGCGGTGCGTAGGTCTGCACCCGGGATCCAAACTAGTGAATTCTGGACCGTCGAAGCGGAATGTGCAAACTTAACCACTGTGCCACTGGGCTTGCCCCTGTCCGTTTTTTTTTTTCATGCTTTATATTACACCCAAAAAAATCCATTCCTCAAATGTATCTGACTTTCTATATGTATTTTTATGGAAAGGTTTGCTTGGCATCATGTGCCTTTACTTCAAGTTATAATACACACCCATCTGTCATTCTCTTCTCAATGTTCATAGAATAAGAGTATGTGATTTAAGGAGACACATTTCATGTCTTCCTCCCCAAATAATCATGCCCACAGCTGAGGCACCTTAGCAACTGAGGGAAAACTAATTGTGTGCTCCAGAGAAAATTTTTAAAGTAGAGGACTAAGGACACCCTAAATCCACCTCTTCTCCTGAGAGCCACTTGTGAGTCTGGGGAGCGAGTCCTTGGCAGGCAACTGGAGCTTTATCTGGCACCCCACCTCCCAGGGCTCAAATGACAGAGTCAATCCAACTTCTTAAATCTGCCTCTGTCAAATACTGGCACAGAGGGAATAGTTATGAATGTAGCCTCTGTCCCCCATCCTTTCTAGTTATCTACCAGTCCAGCCATGTGTGCGTCTGCACCGCAAGCATTTTAAATATGAACCGTCCTCTCCTCTACCTAAAGAGTTTATGGAAATGCGTATTATTGTAATTTATCTAGTATAAGTTAATAAGTACTGAAGCCTCAAAATTAATAGGTTTGTAAATGATACTATTGAGATAAATGAATAGGAATATGTCATCTTAGCTTATTTGCATATGTGTATGTGTGCATGCATGCAGGGATATATGTATTTTCTGCTGTAGAGAAAGGATAAACCAAATCTGAAACGGAGGTGGATAATTTTATACAATGCATAATCAGTTTCTGCATGCTCTTCTTTTTTTGTTGCAACCTCTGTTACTGCTTTCCATGACTTGGTATCTTGGATTGAATTTCTGCTCTTGCTATGTTTAGAATCTATTTTTAGCTTGGCCAACTGACTTACTGTGGAACCATGTGAGTGTCGCTATTTTGAAATATATAATAGTTGTCCCCATTTAAAGCCCTGTAGAAGGCCACTGTGGGCCTATCCCAGTCCACTGCGTGTTCCTGGATGTGAGAGAATGATTTTAAAAAAATAAACATTTACTGAGTGCCTGTATGTTGGACAATAGGCTGTGTGATTTCATATGTTTTCTCATTTAATATTCAAGAAAAATCCTGTGTTGTTAGAGACTTCTTGCCTTACCAAGCGCATTGTACCTCTACATATAATTATAAAGCTGTAAACTGAGTGGAATAAGTGTGGGTATTAATGCCAGTCAGTCCTGAGTTCAAATCCTATCTTTGCCTCTTGTTAGCTATATGAACTTGGGCAAATTACCTAAACTCTCTGAGTCTTAGCTTTCCCATTTGCCAAATGAGAACAATAATCCTTCCTTGCAGGTTGTTGTGAGGGAATATTGGGTTGGTATAGTATATCAGGCACTTCCACATTGTCTGGCTCAGAGCAGGAGCATAGTAAGAGGTAGTTATTGTTTTTTTTATTATTCTGAATTTCTTCATGTTCTGGAGAAGGAAAGATCAAAGAGCTTGGAAGACACATGTTTCTTAAAGGATCACTATGCTGCTCCTGGAACTCCAACCCAGGCAGTTTCAATTGGAGAGGCTGGAGGGCACCGCAATAATCCAATGTGGTGTTGGAACAACCGCCAGCCCTTCCACTGGGGCCTTCTGCTCCTGGTCCTCAGACATCTGCTGGAACCTCATGAGCGAGTCCTGGTAATCGTTTAACAAAATATTAGCTTTAAGGGGGTGTGTCTTTGCTGACATGGTCTCAACACAGCTTATGCAGAAGCAGCAATTCATACACACACCTACAGGGGAAGTCTTTGGCTCTCACATCTACATCCAAGTGCCTCTGGGTTGAAACCACGTGGAGAAGTTTCAGATTCTCTGTAATGTTCTCTGGGAGACCAGCTGGATGCTTTCTGGATCAAGGGTCCGGTGGAGCTTTTCCGGGTAGTCTGAGGTTATACCTTGTGACTTTGAGTTTTCCCTGAATGCCAACAGAGATAACAGGTTTGGTTCACCTGTTCCTGCTCAAGTCACTCCTCAGTATGGTCTTCCCTACTGTCTGCTATTGGACTGTCCTGTTAGGAGACACTGGTATGGTCCCTTTAGTTGGAGGGCAGGAGTTGGAGACCTGGCCTGCCGAAGTTGGTGAGGAAGGAGGCAAGGTGTCTTACATTTACTCTGTAGCCACTATTGTGTCAGGAACTTCACAGTGGAGATAATAGCATTGCACTAGGATAATTAGGGGGGAGATTTCCCCCCCAACTATGTTTGCTTAGCATGAAATCTCATATGTAGTTTAAAAGTAAACTGTTTTAAATGACTATTACAAGAAACAAATCATTTTCTTCTGGCTGTGGGAACAAAGTGGAAACAACGATGAGTCATCTCGCACAGAATGTCCACTGATGAGGCAGATCTTCTCCCACACAGCAAACTTCCGAGAAGTGTTTCCAGAGTGTCATTTTGTAGCCCGGTTCTGGTGCTTTGCAGGTTGTGACGGACCTTCTCAGTCAGTCTCCTCAGGTGTTTCCTCGCTCCACCAGGGCGAGGGCACTGGCTTTCGTTTTTCTGGCATTTCCCCGATCACCAACACAAGTCTCTGGCATAGTGTCTGCTCCACAGCAGTTGCTGGGCAGACGAAAATTTCAATGATGCAGTCTAACACCTCAGGAATAAATATTATCTAAACAAGTATTTTGCCTGAAATTTTAAAAACTAAAGAACTCTCTTTTTGTTTCATAAGAGGAAATGATCTCAGTAATCCTTGGAGATGGTCAATATTTTTAATCTCTCTCTCGTGCGCAATCTTATTTGAAAAACTCTTGTATTATTTGCCTTAAACAGACAGGATTTATGTAAATTGTTGGTTGTTCTTATGATACAATTTTGTCAGCAAAGATCAAATATATAGGGCCGGCCCGGTGGTGCATCCATTAAGTTGGCACGCTCCGCTTCGGCCACCCGGGTCTGCCGGTTCCGATCCTGGGTGCAGACCTACGCACCGCTCGTCAAGCCATGCTGTGGCAGGCATCGCACATATAAAGTAGAGGAAGATGGGCACGGATGTTAGCTCAGGGCCAGTCTTCCTCAGCAAGAAGAGGAGGATTGGCCGCAGATGTTAACTCAGGGCTAACCTTCCTCAAAAAAAAAAAAAAAAAAAATCAAATATACAACCACAAAAAAGTTTTACATATAAAAGTTATACAGTTACCAAAAATATTTTGAAAAAATGGATTTTGATATTTTAACATCTCAATCACGCTTACTATCCTGTTCATTATATTTTAAAAGTGTAAACTTTTAAAAAATGTTTAAAAATTAAATGTTCTTAGTGAAGTTTTTGCAATGGATCAGGCATCTTTGTAAAAACAATTTATTGTTCATTTGAATGCCCTGCAGGCAAAGTTTAGAGATTGTTGTAAAGTAAATCTATTTTAATAGGGTTCATTTAACTAGTTTAACTCACATACATTATCAGACTTGACTAGGACTTTTCAGGGAATTTAGTTTGTCTTCTTTGTTATCAAAGCTTTGAGATTTTATAAAAAAGAAGCTCTCAGTGAAAAGGATAGTGTTATTAAAAATTCTTTTTCCACTACTTAAAAAGGGTTAACTATTGTTTGAATCAGTAATACATGCACATGATACAAAATTCAAAAGATATGAAGGCTGTGTAGTGAGAAGGCATCTCCCTTCCTCCCCCCACCTCCTATCCCTCCCTAGGGATGCTCTCCAGCTTGTTTGTTTCTACTTGTTAAAAACCAGATGCAAATGTTTATCATATTTGATTAATGTCTTGTTGCCTTCTTTTTAGAATAACCAGAAAAATCTCATTGCGTATAATCCTTCCAGAACCCTACACAAATCCTTACTTTACGTATGAAGCCCAGAAAAAATAAAATTTGCTTATTTTCTCTGAGGCTTGGGAAAGTCTTCTATTGCACGGTAATGCAATAATGATAGTAAACTCTGCTACAGATTAGGAAGGAAACAACCAAACGACCATGTTGTATGTTTTAACCAAGTAGAAAACTAGTTTCATTGAAGTTAAAGATCATAATAAAATATTTTAAAACTATTTGATGATCATTTTTATATATACGGTTTAATTCTCTGATTTGAAAATCAATCCCTGAACCAAAATTTTTCATGAATTTATATAGGATTTGAAAAACATCTAATTTCCCTTCACTGGAAATCCTTGTCTTCCTGCCATTTTTTCATATGCCAAGTTCAAAAAGTAGTATGCATTGGACACTTTAAATCTATTATGTTGGAGGAGTGATGTTAGCAACATGGAGGAGTGAGCAGTTTTCTTTGTCTCTCCCTGTGAACTAAAACTAAATGGACATTCACTGATCAGTGGAGGATACTCACACAGCACCTCAGGATGCCTGAGAGAACCCCACTGCTGTACGTCAGAAGGCGGATGGCCAACCCCGGGAGGAGGGGGAGATAATGAAAACTCTCCAGCCCCTAGACACTTCGGTACCTGCAAGCAACTCTCTCCTGGCTGACACGCCCATATCACTGCCACAGCCCCGAGGATGGGCATGCACATCGGTGCGACTGTGGAAACAGGTGACTACAGCCCTAAACTCCCCGTGATTGCCCTGTGGCCCAGGGGAAAATCCACAGTCCCACATTGGCCGCAGGGAGAGTCTCTGGTCAGCCCTAGCGGAGAGGCCCTGCCCACCAAGCACAAAGGCTGGGAGACCTTGGGGCAGGAGTGGCTCAGCTGGGCGAGCTACCTGCTGGCTGCATTAAACACCACAGCTCTGCTGTAGCCCTGAGGGGGCAAGTGAGATCCAGCAGGACTGCACAAGTGGGCAGGGACAATCCAGAGCCCCACTGTGACTGCTCCTTGGTCCAATGGGAAATTCCACAGTCCCACAGCAGCCACAGGGAAAGTCTCTACTTGGCCATAGTGGAGAGGCCCTGTCCACCAAGCACAAAGGCTGAGTGACCTAAGAGAAGTGGCACAGCCAGGCAAGCTAACTGCTGGCTGCATTAGATGCCCATAGCTCTGCTGTAGCCCAGAGTGGGCAAGTGAGATACAACAGGACCAGATGGTGGCAGAGCTGCAAGTCTGGGTGAACCAGCTCTCAGCTGCTGTGAAAGCCCATAACACCACTGCAGACCCTAAGGAGGGAGTGTGTCTAGGCAGATCTGTGGGAGCAGGCACCGGCAACCCAAAGTCCCTGTGTGATTGTTCCCACAGCTGACAGGAGACCCCACAGGGCCACTGAGATCACAAGGAAGAGCCCAGGCTCAGCCAGGAACAGCTGACAAGGATCCTGCTCAGCACAGATTACACAGCTGCTGCTGCTTCCTTCCCAGTGGCAGCAAGCGGAAGCAGTAACCAAACTCTATCTCTTTGCAGAGGCACAAATCCACATCATAAAGCAGGATGAAGAAATATATTAAATCTCCAGAAGAGAAGGAAAATGACAAGCACCCAGAAAATAATCCCAAAGACACAGAAATCTGTAACTTAAATGACAAAGAATTCAAAATAGCTATCATTTAAAAACTCAATGAGTTAAAAGAGAATACAGGTAGACAACTCAATGAGTTCAGTAGCTGTGTCACAAAAGAGCTTGATACTATAAAGAAGAACCAATCAGAAGCGTTGGAGATGAAAAACACAATGCATGAGATTAAGAAAAATCTGGACTCCCTGAACAGTAGGGCTGACATTATGGAGGACAGAATTAGCAGTTTGGAGGATAGGAATTTAGAAATGCTTCAGATAGAGGAGGCAAGAGAACTAAGACTAAAAAGAAATGAAGAAACTCTCCGAGAAATATCTGACTCAATTAGGAAATGCAACATACGGATTATAGGTATCCCAGAGGGAGAAGAGAAGGAGAATGGAGCAGAAAGCTTGTTCAAAGAAATAATAGCTCAGAACCTCCCAAACCTGGGAAGAGAGCTGGAAATCCATGTGACAGAAGCTAATAGATCTCCAAACTTAAGACCAACCCCAAGGCGTATAGTAGTGAAGCTTGCAAAAGTCAACAACAAAGAGAAAATATTAAGGGCAGCAAGGCAGAAGAAAATAACCTACAAAGTTATTTTCTATCAGGCTGTCAGCAGATTTGTCAACAGATACCTTACAGGCTAGAAGAGAGTGGAATGATATATTCAAAATTCTTAAGGACAAAAATATGCAGCCAAGAATACTCTATCCAGAGAAAATATCCTTCAAATATGTTGGAGAAATGAAAACTTTCCCAGATAAACAAAAGTTAAGGGAGTTCATTGCCACAAGACCCTTCCTACAAGAAATGCTCAGGAAGGCCCTCATACCTGGGGGTAAAAAAAAAAAAAGGAAAGAGGTTACAAAGCCCTGAGCAAAGGAGATAAGTAGAAAGACAAAATCAGAAAATTGCAGCTCTCCATCAGAACAGGTTAGCAAATGCTTAAGTATAACATTAAAGATAAAGGGAAGGGAAACACCAAGAATAAATATAATCTTGTCATTTTAACCACAAACTCACAACACATGAAGAAAAAAAGATGTGACAATAACAACCTAGAAGGGGAGGAGGAAAGAGATGGAACCGGTCTAGTCTGAGAAAATAACGAGCTGTCAGAAAATGGACTATCTCATCTACAAGATGTTTTATACAAACCACATGGTAACCACTAAACAAATAATTGGAACAGAGACACAAATTACAAATAAGAAGAAAACCAACATAGAAAACTACCTAAGTGAATTGGTAGTCCGAAATTCATGGGACGAGAGACAAAGGAAATGCAGGAGAACTGAAAAATGTGAGATAAAATGGCAGCATTGGGTTCCCACATTTCAATAATCACTCTAAATGTAAATGGATTGAATTCTCCAATTGAAAGACACAGAGAGGCAGGATTGATTAAAGAACAAGACACAACAATATGCTGCCTCCAGGAAACACATCTCAGCCCCAAAGACAAACACAGACTCAGAGAGAAGGGATGGAAGACGATACTCCAAGCTAATGGGAAACAAAAGAAAGCAGGTGTTGCCATACTTACATCAGACAAAGTAGACTTCAGGGAAAAACAGGTAAAGAGAGACAAGGAGGGCCAGTTTATAATGATAGAAGGGACACTCCACCGAGGAGACATAACACTTATAAACATATATGCACCCAACACAGGAGCACCAAAGTATGTAAAGCAACTATGAACTGAACTAGAAGGAGATAGCAACAACAATACAGTAATAGTAGGGGACCTCAACATCCCACTAACACCAATGGATAGATCATCTAGACAGAAAGTCAACAAGGAAGTTGTACAATTAAATGAAAAACTAGACCAGATGGACTCAATAGATATATATAGAACACTTCATCCAAAAACAGCAGGTTACACATTCTTCTCAAGTGTGCATGGAACATTCTCAAGGATAGACCATATGTCAGGAAAAAAAGCAAGCCTCAACAAATTTAAGAGGATTGAAATAATATCAAGTATCTTTTCCAACCATAATGCTATGAAACTAGAAATCAACTACAAGAATAAAGCTGGGAAAGGGGCAAAGATGTGGAGATTAAACAACATGCTACTGAATGATGAATGGATCATTGAAGAAATCAAAGGAGAAATCAAATATTATCTGGAGACAAATGAAAATGAAAACACTCCATACCAATTCATTTGGCATGCAGCAAAAGCGGTCTTCAGAGGGAAATTCATTGCAATACAGGCTCACCTCAAATAACAAGAAAGATGTCAAATAAGCAATCTCAAACTACACCTAACTGAATTAGAAAAAGAAAAACAAACAAAGCCCAAAGTCAGTAGAAGGAGGGAAATAATAAAAATTAGAACAGAAATAAATGAAATAGAAACAAAAAGGACAGTAGAAAGGATCAATGAAACAAAGAGCTGTTTCTTTGAGAAAATAAACAAAATTGACAAACCCTTAGCCAGGCTCACTAAGAAAAAAAGAGAGAAGACTCAAATAAATAAAATCAGAAATGAAAAAGGAGAGATCACAATGGATACCACAGAAATACAAAAGATTATAAGAGAATACTATGAAAAACTATATGCCAACAAATTGGAGAACTTACAAGAAATGGATAAATTCTTAGGCTCTTACAACCTCCCAAAACTGAATCAGGAAGAAATAAAGAATCTGAATAGACCAATCACAAGTAAAGAGATTGAAACAGTAATCAAAAACCTCCCCAAAAATAAAAGTCCAGGACCAGACGGCTTCTCGGGAGAATTCTACCAAACATTCAAAGAAGATTTAATACCTATCCTTCTCAAACTATTCCAGAAAAGAGAGGAAGATGGAGCACTTCCTAACACATTCTATGAGGCCAACATCACCCTGATCCCAAAGCTAGACAAGGACAACACAAAGAAGGAAAACCACAGGCCAACATCGCTGATGAACATAGATGCAAAAATCCTCAACAAAATTTTGGCAAACCAAATACAGCAATACATCAAAAAGATCATACACCATGATCAAGTGGGATTCATAGCAGAGACACAGGGATGTTCAACATCCACAAATCAATCAACATGGTACAGCATGTTAACAAAATGAGCAACAAAAACCACATGGTCATCTCAATAGATGCAGAGAAAGCATTCAAAAAGATCCAACATCCATTTATGATAAAAACTCTCAATAAAATGGGTATAGAAGGAAAGTACCTCAACATAATAAAGGCCATATATGACAAACCCACAGCCAAAGTTACAGGGTACAAAATCAACTTACATAAATAGGTAGAATTTCTATACTCTAATAACAAACTAACAGAAAGAGAACTCAAGAACACAATCCCATTCACAATCTCAAGAAAAAGAAAAAAATACCTTGGAATAAATTTAAGTAAGGAAGTGAAAGATCTATACAATGAAAACTACAAGACTTTCCATAGAGAAATTGATGATGACATAAAGAGATGAAAAGACATTCCATGCACATGGATTGGAAGAATAAGCATAGCTAAAATGTCCATTCCACCTAAAGCATTATACAGAGTCAATGCAATCCCAGTCAGAATCCCAATGACATTCTTCACAGAAATAGAACAAAGAATCCTAAAATTCATATGGGGCAACAAAAGACCCTGAATAGTCAAAGAAATCCTGAGAAACAAGAACAAAGCTGGAGGCATCACAAACCCTGACTTCAAAATATACTACAAAACTATAGTAATCAAAACAGCACGGTACTGGTACAAAAACAGGCACACAGATCAATGGAACAGAATTGAAAGCCCAGAAATAAAACCACACACCTATGGACAGCTAATCTTCGACGAAGGAGCTAAGAACATACGGTGGAGAAAAGAAAGTCTCTTCAACAAATGGTGTTGGGAAAACTGGACAGCCACATGTAAAAGAACGAAAATTGACCATTCTTTCTCACCATTCACAAAAATAAACTCAGAACGGATCAAAGACTTAAAGGTAAGACCTGAAATGATAAGACTTCTGGAAGAAAATATAGGCAGTACACTCTTTGACATCAGTCTTAAAAGGATCTTTTCAGACACGATGTCTCCTCAGACAAGGGAAACAATAGAAAGAATAAACAAATGGGACTCAATCGGACTAAAGAGCTTCTTCAAGGCAAGGGAAAACACGATTAAAACCAAAAACAACCCACTAACTGGGAAAAAATATTTGCAAATCATATATCCAACAAACGGTTAATCTACATAATATATAAAGAACTCACACAACTCAACAACAAAAAATCAAAGAACCCGATCAAAAAATGGGCAGGGGGCATAAACAGACATTTCTCCAAAGAAGATCTACAGATGGCAAATAGACACACGGAAAGATGCTCATCATCACTGATCATCAGGGAAATGCAAAGCAAAACTATACTAAGATACCACCTTACACCCATTAGAATGGCTAAAATAACCAAAACAAAAAATAAAATGTTGGAGAGGTTGTGGAGAAAAAGGAACCCTCATACACTGCTTGTGGGAATGCAAACTGGTGCAGCCACTATGGAAAACAGTATGGAGATTCCTCAAAAAGTTAAAAATAGAAATACCATATGACCCAGCTATCCCTTTACTGGGTATCTATCCAAAGAACCTGAAATCAGCAATTCAAAGAGATCCATGCACCCCTATGTTTGTTGAAGCATTATTCACAAGAGCCAAGACACGAAAGCAACCTAAGTGTCCATCAACTGATGATTGGATAAAGATGTGGTGTATATATATATATATATATACAATGGAATACTACTCAGCCATAAAAAAAGATAAAATCGTCCCATTCACAACAACATGAATGGACCTTGAGGGTATTATGTTAAGTGAAATAAACCAGATAGAGAAAGACATTCTCTGTATGATTTCACTCAGATGTGGAAGATAAACAAACACATGGACAAAGACAACAGACTAGTGGTTACTAGGGGAAAGGGGGATGGGGGATGGGCACAAAGGGTGAAGTGGTGCACCCATAATATGACTGACAAATAATAATGTACAACTGAAATTTCACAAGGTTGTAAATTATCATAACTTCAATAAAAAATAAAATAGAAAAAAATACATTATGTTCAATCCTCACAACAACGTTGCAAGATTGAGTTTGTTGCCCTCTTTGGAGATGATGAAACTGAGGCTCTGAGAATTGAAGTGACTTGCCCCAGGTTCACAGTGGTAAGTGCCAAGCTGGGATGCACACCTGGCACTAACACCCCCAGTCATGGCCCACCATGTTGTTTGAAACACAGTATCTCCTAGTCTAGAAAAAGGATGGATGCTTGACAGCGTGGATCTCATTTCATCAAGGCATTCAAGCCTAAAGACACATTCATAAACAAAACATAGTCAAGGACTGAGGTGAAAATATATTTAGGTGAAGCGATACTGGATAAAATAGCCATGTCCTTCAAAGTGTTGATCAGCAGCCAACGTATTCCTGGGAGCAGCTGCAGCAGGGCTCCATCCTCAGCCCTGTTCTGACTAACGTTTCATTAATGCTTGGGACCAGAGCAGTGACTCTACTGTGGTAGGAGGTGTAAATACCTACTGAATAAATGAATGAATGGATAAGGATATTTGTATTGTGCTGATCATATCTTTAGCTGTCACAAATTTCAAGTCACAATAATTATATCAAACAGGAAATTTAAGATTAAAATATCGTAGTAGGCAAATCTGATAGTTCAAGGCTAAAACAATGAAACTTAACAAGGATAAATGTTAAATCCTAAACTTAGGCTTCCACAATCAATTTTACAAAATACATGGGCATTAAGGCTTGAAGTATGAAAGGAAGGCAGGCAGAAATGAAGGAAGGAAGGCTGAAAGGATGGAAGGCAGGACAGAAAGTAGGTAAGTTTGTATTTTCATGGACAAAAACTACAAAATGAGGCTAATAATATGATACAGCTACTAACTGAAGTTAATAGACAGTTAGGGAACAAAATAAGGAAGGGTGTTTCTTGTGTTGCTCTACAACAGTAAGACTCCATCTGGAATACGTTTCCAACTCTGGGTCCCTCACGTAAACAGGAATAATAACAATCTCAAGAGAATCCATGGGAAAGTGACTAGGGTGACGAGCAGAATGCAATCTGTGACCCATGAACAATAGTGAGGGAACTGGGGGTTTTAGTCTAGAGGAAAACAATTTGGGGAAGCATGATAGCTCTCTTTGAGAAGCTGAATGGAAGGTGGAAATTATATTTACAGGATGTTACTGGACCATAGATTCACAGCGTTTGAGGAATCCTCAGAGGTTCTGCCACCCACCTTGAATCACAGGTCATAACAGCTGCACCCATCTCAGTGAGAACAGAGCATAGCTTTGTTGATCTGGAGCCTAAATTAGTGGTTCTCAGAGTGTGTATGCAGGCCCAGCAGTGCCAACATTACCCAGGATCTTGTCAGAAATATAAAACTCTTGGAATCCATTCCGGATCTACAGAGCCAGCAGCTCTGGAGGTGGGGCCCAGCATTGTGTATTTTCAAACCCCTCCAGGTGATTCTGATGCATGCTAAAGTTTGATAACTGTGACTGATGATCAGACAAAGGTGTTTAGCCTAAAATCCTGATCATGGTTATGTTTGAAAACCTACTGTCTCCTCAGTGATTCCTATCCACCTATCCTTTAAACAGATCCAACCATTAATCCAATTCATTGTGTGCAATGGATATTTGTCAGGTTTTTGGCTACACAGCTCCCCAACCCCCTTCCTGTTAGGGTAGATCTCCCATTTTGTGAGTGTTAAGGGGATCAAGTGTCCCACTACAGATACCAAAGGTCCAGGTCCTCCCTCTGCCAACCCTCTGGGAGCAGGAGGTGGACGTGGCAGCCAGGACGGCAAATTAGTTGCTCCTGCCTGGAACTCTGAATCTTGAGCAAGTGACACAAAGACAAAGGGATGGTTTAGAATTCATCCGTTGAGCAGGGTCAAGGGGCAGCAGACGGCAGGGGTGCCTGAGGCTGGTCGTGGAAGCAGAGCAGCAGCTTCCCATCCAGTAGGCTCCCGTGGGGTGACCTTGGTTGTGGGTGCTTCTGCCCAGCTTCCCCAGGTTTCCGTCCCTTTCCTGAGCCTGGTTCTCCAGCCTGCCTACACATTCTATAATCCACCCTACATTCTTTTAATGCAGTACTTTTCATAAGTCAGGCAGTGTTCATTTCTATTGCTTGCAACGAAGAACCAGAAGGATACATACCTACTCATTCCTTAGTGCACATTTCATATTCAGGTAGGCCCTCAGATTATTATCTCCACTTTAGACAATGACAAAAATAGGTAATCAATGCTGGCCAACCTTAGCAAAGAGAAGAAAAAAAGCTTGAAGCTAGTGGCTGCACTTTGGAGCTTTTTATGCACTATCACAGTGAATCTTCAGGGGAGAGATCCCAAATGCTTCCTGGAATAATCCAACATTGCTTGATTTTGTAGGAACTTCTATTAAATTATCAATGTGTATACCACCTATGAAATATTCTTGCCAAGGAAATTGAACCTGAATCTAATCAAGCTTCCAAAGCTAATTTTCGTCTGCAGGAAATGGGAGTGGAGCATGGGAGACACGATGGAAGAACAGAGCAAATGACACCAGGAAGAAGCAAACAGCCAAACCCAAAATATGGACATGGGATGGGACAAGCAACCAGCATCTTCCATGAGTCAGTGACATGAAGAAAACAAGCAGAGGGGCCAGCCCAGTGGTGCAGCAGTTTAAATTCGCGTGGTCTACTTCAGCAGCCCGGGGTTCGCTGGTTCGGATCCTGGGCACGGATATTGCATGGCTCATCAAGCCATGCTGTGGTGGCCTCCCACATAAAGTAGAGGAAGATGGGCATGAATGTTAGCTCAGGGCCAATCTTCTTCACACACAAAAAAAAAATAAGGAGAAAAGAGGGAAGGAGAGCACTTTAGACCAAAAGAAACTTAAGAAATTTAACAACCAACTGTCATATGTACATCTTGTTTGGATTTTGATTCAAACAAACCAATAGTGACAAATGAAGAGAGTACATTTACAGCTAACAATAGAAAAAGGAAACAATTTCTCTGAAAGCCATTATTTACACAGTGCCATAAAGCGCATCTTTGATTTTCCATAAATGTTAAATAGGAAGATGATTTACATGTAAAAGTGAAAAAAGGTACCCTGTGGGATAGAACACCTAATAGTGTAAGACTCATCAGATCTAGTTCTGGTTATTGCCCTGTGACCCTGAACAAATCACGTAACACACTCAGCTGTAAAATGGGGAAGATCTCACGAAGTGGCTATTTAAAGTAGCTGATAAAAGCTGTGGCGAAGAACACGGCAGCACAGTCAGTGCTACAGAGCCAGACTTTAAAATAACAGTGCACGGGCCAGCCCGGGGCCGAGTGGTTGAGTTCACTCGCTCTGCTTTGGTGGCCCAGGGTTTCACCGATTCAGATCCTGGGCGTAGACACGGCACCACTCATCAGGCCACGCTGAGGCGGCGTCCCACAAGCCACAACCAGAGGCATCTACAGCTAGAATATACCAATATGTGCTGGGGGACTTTGGGGAGAAGATTAAAAAAAAAAAGATTGGCAACAGTTGTTAGCTCAGGTGCCAATCTTTATTAAAAAAAAAAAAAAGGTTCTCTGTATCTCCACTTCTTGAATAGAAGCAAATATTGTTCATGGAAGAATACGTGTCTTAATGAGCCAGGTGTTCTTGGAAAGAAGGGAGAGGACAAACTACATCCCTTTTTAAAAAAAATTTACCATGTGAGCCATTTTTAAGTGTACGGCTCAGTAGTGTTAAGTATATTCACATTGCCGTGAAACAGATCTCCAGAACTTTCTTGTCTTGCAGAAGTGAAATCCTATCCCCTTTACACAACAACTCCTCTTCCCGCTACCCCTCCAGCCCCTGGTAATCACCATTCTGCTTTCTGTTCCTAGGAATTTGACTACTTTAGACACCTTATAAGTGGAGTCGTATAGTATTTGTCTTTTTGTGACTGGTTTATTTTACTTAGCAGAATGTCCTCAAACTTCATCCATGTTATAGCATGTGACAGGCTTTCCTTCCTTTTTAAGGCTGAATAGTATTCCACTGTATGCATATACTACATTTTCTTTATCCATTCATCCATCAGTGGGCACTTGAGTTGCTTCCCCCCTTGGCTATTGTGAATAGTGCTGATGTGAAATGAGTGTGGAAACACCTCTGCGAGGCCCTGCTTCCACTTCTTCTGGCATACACCCAGAAGTGGGATTGCTGGATCATATGGTAGTTTTCTTTGTAATTTCTCGAGGAACCGTCATACTGTTTTCATAGTGGTTACACCAGTTTGCAATCTTACCAATACTGCACGGGGATCCAACTTCTCTACATCCTCCCCAAGGCTTATAATTTTATGATCTTTTTTCGGAGGAAGATTAGTCCTGAGCTGACGTTCGCTGCCAATCCTCCTCTTTTTGCTGAGGAAAATTGGCCCTGACCTAACATCTGTGCCAATCCTCCTCTATTTTATATGTGGCAGGCTTGCCACAGTGTGGCTTGATAAGTAGTGTGCTAGGTCTGCACCCCTAGACTGAACTGGCAAACACCGAGCCGCCAAAGCAGAGTGCGTGAACTTAACCACTGCACTATCAGGCCATGCCCAATTTTCTGATTTTTTTTTATAGTAGCCATGGTAGTGGGTATAGATGGTATCTCATTGTGGTTTTGATATGCATTTCTCTGATCATTAATGATGTTGAGCATCTTATTATGTGCTTGTTGGTCACTTGTATATCATCTTTGGAGAAATGTCTGTTCAAGCCCTTTGCCCGTTTTTAAATTGATTTTTGTTCTTCAGTTGTAAGAGTTCTTTATGTAGTCTGAATATTAACCCCTTATCTGATCATGATTTGCAAGTATCTTCTCCTGTTCCATAGGGTGCCTTTCCACTCTGTTGAGTGTGTCCTTTGATGTGCAAGTTTTTAAGTTCGATGTAGTCCAATTGCTTATTTGTGCTTTTGTTGCCTGTGCTTTGATCATATCCAAGAAATCATTGCGAAATTCAATGTCCTGAAGTTTTCCCCTATGTTTTCTTAGAGGAGTTTAGTTTTTGGTCTTTAATTCATTTTTATTTAATTTTTGTATATGATATAAGATAAGGTTCCAAGTTCATTCTTTTGCCGATGGATATGCAGTTTTCTTAACATCATTTGTTAAAGAGACTATCCTTTCGCCATCAAGCAGTCTTGGCCCCCTTGTTGAAGATCATCTGACAATATATGTGAGCATTTATTCCTGGGCTCTCTATTCTATTACATTGGTCTATATGTTTGTCTTTATGCCAGTATCACACTGTTTTGATTTGTAATGTGTAGCTTTGTAATATGTTTTGAAATCAGGAAGTGTGAGTCCTCAAATTTTGTTCTTCTTCTTTTTCTTTTTTTTTTGGGGGGGGGGGTGAGTAAGATTGGCCCTGAGCTAACACTGTGCCGCCAATCTTCCTCTACTTTGCATGTGGGATGCTGCCACAGCATGGCTTGATGAGCAGTATGCAGGTCCATGCCCAGGATCCAAACCCATGAACCCCGGGCTGCTGAAGCAGAACGTGCAAACTTCTCCACTACACTGGGCCAGCCTCTTGTTTTTCTTTTTCAAAATTGTTTTGGGTCCCTTGAGATTCCATATGAATTTTAGAATGTTTGTTCTATCTCTGGAAATCATGCCATTGGGTTTTTGATAGGGACTGCATTGAATCTGTAGATTGCTTTGGGTAGTATTGACATCTTAACAATACTAAGTCTTCCAATCCATGAACACGGGATGTCTTTCCATTTATTTGTGTCTTATTTAATGTCTTTCAGCAATGTTACATAGTTTTCAGGGTATAAGTCTTTCACCTCCTTGGTGAGGTTTATTCCTAAGTATTTTTATCTTCTTGATGCCACTGTAAATAGAATTGTTTCCTTAATTTCCTTTTTTGATTGTTCATTGTTAGTGTATAGAAACATCCCATTTGAGAAGAACAGTAATATACCCTTTCCGTTTAGGAATTTTCAGTAAAGATTTTGTTCTTTACTGGTACTTTGGAGAAATTGCTTTATGGGCTTGACATGCATTTGGAATGAGTGAAGAATGCTGTGGAAATCAGAATGTTTGTAAGATACACATTTGCCTAAAAGGCTGAACAAACTTGTGAGTACCTGTTTACCTACAATTAGAGAATTCGACGGGAGAATTGACAATTAGAAAGTAACTTGTTTGCATAGCAGCAAGAGCAGAGGTGTTTTGATGGGGTCTTTTGTGATTGTCCAGCCCCAGATCCTTGAAACGAAATATTAGGCCCTTATATCAGTTAGGACTTTTTTAGTTGTGCTTGACAGAAAACCATTCATAAACTACCTCAAGTAGAAAAGAGCATACACACAACTGAAATGTCCAGAGGTAGAAGTGGATTTGGGCTTTGGTTGATCCAGGAGTCACCAACCTGCAACAGGAGTCTCAGACCAGCGCAGGAGGCCCGCCCTCAGCCCTGTGCTGAAGAGCCTGGGAATGACAAACCTGGAAACACAAAAACGTTTTCCCCATTCAGTTTTTTAAGAAAGTTTCCAGAATTGGATAAATATTGAGTGGAGAGGAATTACAGGAGGGGCACGCCGTGCCATCCCCAGAACAGAAGCTGGGGGGCTTTGAAGTCCCCCTGAGCAGAGTGAAGCATGGGGAAGAGAAAGCTCCAGCCTCTGCCCTGGGAAAGCGGAGACAAAGCTTCGGGGGGTTTCCTTTGGCTGCCCCAAGTGGGACATCTAGGCCTGTGCATGTCCACAAGTGGCGATCAAATGTTTCAAATGTACTATTCCAAACTGAGATGTCAGTGTAAAATACATGCTGGAATTTGAAGACTAGTATAAAAGAACTAAGTGAAATACCTTGTTAATAAAATTTTTTATTGGTTACATGTTGAAATGATAATATTTTCACCTGTTTCTTTTAATTTTTATAACATGGCTGCTAAATTTTGTTTAATGACATGTGTGGTTTGCATCATATTTCTATCAGACAGACAGCTCTGGTCTAGGCAGACCGAACCCCCAGAAAACACCACACCCTCCCTCCACTTTGCTCTGGTAGCTTCGGGAACCTCTTGGAGCCCCTTGAAAAAATGAGATGTGGGGGGAGGGGACCTGCCTGCCCCAGCTCCTTCCTGGGAGCCTGACCTGTGCTCCCCGGAGTCCCAGTCCTGCCCAGCTCCTGCTCTGCCGGACTGGAGCCCCTCCCCTGGCGGTTCACGGCACATCGCTGATGGGGCAGCCCGGGAGCCTCCATTAGGATCGTGGGGCAATCCCAGTGCGTGAACTCCTTCAGAGTGACACCCTCTCACTGCCCCGTGGGGTCAGATGGTGGAGGAAGGGCTCTCTAGTTGTAATCAGGGAACAGCCATGGCTCCTGGAGTGATGCAACAGAATTTGATGAATAGAATCAGGGCTATAAATATACACTCCCAAATTCAGAGCTTCTTGGTGAGATTGTCTCTTGGCCGCCGAGATTTTGGAGTATGAGGATTGAACCAGACCTTGAGGTAGCTGTCGGGAATCTGCTCATCCCGGATCCACTCCTGCAGCAAGCTCTCCAGGAAATCAGTGCTCCCACTAGGGCCACCCAGCCTCTATGCAGCTTAAGCCAAGCAGAGTGCGCACTGTGGCCACACGTGGCAGGTACTGCTGCTTTCCCACACTCAGCTTGCACTGCATTGTGCACTTTTTCATTTGATTGTTTGATATGCTATTCAGAGTACTTTTCCAAGTGTCCCCTTCCTGACCCCCCAGCTGACCAAGGAGCTTGCTTTCTCCTTAGTTCTCTAGTCTCTTTACTAGTCTTTTGGGCACAGCAGACACTCAATTACTATTGGCTATCAGTGGAATCTCTTCTTACCAGATTCCTGTGGAAATTGAGGTCTTTGCCGCCAACCTAGACCACTCCACTCCATAACTTCCAGGTCATCTGACAGCCACAAGATCACCAAGACCACTCCAGCTGGCTCATGAAGGACATAAGATGACAGATGGTCGTGATTAAAGCATTGCTCTGCAAATCAGATTAAGAACCAAACCAAACCAAACCTAACCAAACCAAAAAAGAGTCATTATGGGTGCACAAGTAGGGTTTCCCTGGCAGTACTTGGACAGCGAACCCCGGCCCTGTGTTCCTGTGCTGGCTGGTTGGCCTGCCCTCTGATGGTGTGCACCCAGCCCACCAAAGAGCTAGGACGAGTACACCTGTCTTTATCTGAGATGGCTTAGATCTCCATCTACAATGGCTCTCAGTCTGACCCCTACTCTTCATCCCCATGACTCAGCCCAAGTTCAGGCCTCTCTTGTCTGGCCTGACTAGAGAGTCAGCTTCCTAAGTGATCCTCCTGCCTTTAGTCCTGCTGCACCTGAATCCCTCTTCCCCGCTGCTGCCCATCATCTTTCTAAATCACAGATATGACTGAGTCACTCCCCAGCTCAAAATTATTTAACAGTTGTCTATAGCCTATAGATAAAGTCCAAAAGCCAAAATGCTCTGTCACGCACTTTATAATCCGCCATCGATATAACTTTCTAGCTTCCTGCCTAGTGATACTCCAGCCCCCATCCTGCCCTGCCTCAACCCTTCCTCCCTCTAAAATCTCTAGCCAAAAGGAATTGCTGAATGCTTTAAAATACTATAGCTTCTGCTCATACTGCCCCTTTAACCTGAAAAGCCCTCTTCCTTGCATTAAATAACAATTAACATCTGTGCAACACATCACAGTTCACAGAGAGAGGCCTTCTGATGAACACTCACGCGAGAGCTTCCTGTCAGTGATGGAGAGCTGTAGCCAGGCTCCCAGGCTTGAATTCACACTTGTTTACTGTGTAGTCGTGGACAATTTATTTAACCTCTACAGGGTTCTCATCTTTAAAAGAGGGCTAATAGGGGCTGCCCTGTGGCCGAGTGGTTAAGTTAGCGCACTCCGCATCAGTGGCCCAGGGTTTCGCCGGTTGGGATCCTGGGCGCGGACATGGCACTGCTCATCAGGCCATGCTGAGGCGGTGTCCCCATAGCAGAGCCAGAAGGACCTACAATTAGAATATACAGCTATGTACTGGGGGCACTTTGGAGGGAAGAAGTAAAGAAAGAAAAAAGAGTGGCAATAAATGTTAGCGCAGGGCCAATCTTAGAAAGAAAACTAAATAAATGAAAAGGGGCTAATAATAGTACCTTATCTCCCAGTCTTGTTTCGAGGACTAAATTAGTTAATACATTTAAAACCTTAGGACATTGCCAGGCACACAGCACACACTGCACTCCTCACAACACTCCTACCGTTAAGCAACAAACAGCCTAAAGTCTCTGAAGTTAGCACTGAGGTCTTCTGACTCTAACGCATGTAATCAGTGGATTTTGCCATAGCGCGTTGCTTTCCACCCAACAAAATCCTACTCGTTCTTCAGGGACCCAGCTCAAGAATCTCTTTCTCTCATCTCTGGGTGACCCTAAGACACAACCAATGTATTTCATTGAAGATGCCACTGATGATAAGATGCACACCTGTTTTGTGTGTCATTAAAGGGAAAAAGTCTACCAGTAATAACTGGGAGACACCATCAATTGTAAGATGCATCTCGATTTCAGAATGTTCACGTGTACCTTAGAATCAGTGAAGTAAGGTAAACTTCCCCTTAACCTGGTTTAGGGGGCAGGCTGTGTGTGGTGCGTTATAGGTGCTTGTTAACAGGGCTGCCTTCTCTACTCCGTGTGCGCCACTTCAAGGCAGGAAATAGAGAGTACTTGCTTTGCATCCCAGAACCTAACACTGTGCGTGGCACAAGATAAATGCTCAGCACCCATTTGCGTGATATAAATTGAAATCCTCATACAAGATCATATAAGACACTGTGAGGGGGACTCTGAGAATGAAAACTATGTGACAGACTTTGTGCAATAATAAAACTTCATTGGCCCAACAAATCAACCAGATATACCTTGGTGAATTAAGACTCCTTCTTTGAGACATAGAAAAGTGAAGGACATCGTAGGTTGCCTTCCATATTGCCACTACCTTCCACAGGAAATAGGAACCTTACCCTGCTTGGAAGTATTGTAACTATATAGAGGTAATACGATAATATAATATACCTATAGGTAAATACTTTTATAGGTTTTCAAAGACAGATGACCCTTTCGCCAGCAAGAAAAGACTAACATTATTCCTATCAGCCTGAAGATGTCTACTTTCAAATTAAATGTGATGAAGGGAGTGTTCGTCCCTACAGCCTTGGGGACATGCCTATTCTGCTTTCTTTCTCTTATTCTGGAGGGTTTAAATGACTTGCCTTTTAAAGTTTAAAAATGAGTACCCAGACAAGGCTTTTAATTATATCAAGAAAACAAAATTACAGGAATCTCAGATTCTATAAAAGTTTTTGCCACATTTTCATCCCTATACCCACTGAGATTTTGACTTTTCTCATGCCTTCAAAAGCAAGAGCACTGATTTTTTTTTTTTTTTTTTTTGCTTAACTTTCATCAATCAGTTAATCTTTGAACGAAAATAAAACTTTAAGTAGTGCAAAAAGGTTGATTCTGGAATCTACTCTGCTGAGCTTAAGCATGCACAGTGCAACCTGGAGGTCTAGGGAACACAAACGCACCCACCTGGAAAACACGATGAAGACAAACCTCCTGTCCACTGCCAAGCACATCTTCAGAAGGGGTTCTTGGCTGGCTTCCTTAATGACATAGCAACAACAGTTAGATGACTTGATTCTCATCAAACTTTCTCTCTTTATAGCATAAAACCTAAGACAAAGCATAATGGATGGTCCGTATAATGCTGCGTGCATGTCTTGCCCATATTCTTCTTCTAAGATGGGGGTGTTCTTGGTGCATGTCACCTTGTCTTTTGTCCTATAACCCTGTAAACTTGGCCACAGCTGAATACACTGTGAAACAGCTCTAGCCAAAGCCAGTGAGCTATAAAGGGAGCATTAAGTGGCCTGATATAAGAACTCTACCCAATAGGAGCAATCCAGGTTGAATAGTGATTAGCCAACCTCATCAGATCCTTTATCTTGAGGAATTTTGAACATGAACCAGAGAGAAGGCATTAGAAACTGAATCTGAGAAAATGAGCTAGTTGTATGGACGGTCACTAAAGCAGTATACAAAAGGCTTGTACTTCAGAGGCAAGAATAAGATGACCAGGGTGTTAGAGTTGCCTTTGCTCCCTACAAGGCATTGCTTGAAATTACTGTTTTCTATGAAACCTTGATTTTCTGCCGCTGAGATATTTTCTTTTTTCTTTACTTTCCTAGTATTATTATATATTTAAAAATACCTTTGAAAATTATAAATATGATACATTGAACCAACCTCAAACAATAAGCACATTTACATTGATGTAAGTGAAAGCCCACGTTCTGCCCTATTTTAATACCCCCAAGATAACCACTGTTAAAAGTTTTAGTATAATATCCTTGCATTTTAATTTTAATATAGTATGTTCTCTAACTTGCCTTCTTCATTCAGCAGTAAATCATGGGTAATTTTTCCGTGTTAAAAAATTAGCTATCTATCAATCATCTATGATTGATCTATCTATCTATTTAGATCTTGTTCTTTGCAACAGCTGCATCGTATTCCATTGTATGGATATACCGTATTTTACTTAAGTTATTTTATTAAGCATAGCAATCTGATACCAATGGCTGTGGGGGCCATTTCAAAACTTCAAAATAACAACTAACAATACAAATACAAAGGTAACCCTTCCCTCACATATGTTTATGTATTTTTGTAAATATTTCTATACAGTAAATTCTTAAAAGTAGAATTTGGAGGGTCAAAGGGAATGCACACTTACAATTTTAATAGATGCTGCCAAAAACTGCCTTTCTCCCAGTTGAGATCATCTCAGGCTGACCCTGTTTCTTGCGACCTACAGCATGGCAATGTGTAACCAGTGTGGTTCTGGCTGTACCGAAAGTCAGTCACTCTATCACTGCGAAGTTGATTGTGCCCAAGTTCGTGAGGCAGAAGGGAACCTAGTCCTCAGCACCTGGGGAGTGAAGCTGTGTCTTGTCATGCTCCACTCAGTCTGTTTTACAGCATCTTGCTAAAGTAGGTTGCACTGAAATGAATAAGTTGTACATTTTGAGAAGGCCCTGTGGTTGTCGGTCAAAAACTACTAAATGCTGGAGTTTGTCCTCATAAAAGGCAACAGTCAAAAAGACATGCACCTTAATTTCAAATGGGTTATTTAGTGCAGCAGCATGAACTGGGATTAAGCCTAAAAAAGATGAAGTTTGGTACAAACCTGCACCAGGCAGACTTTATTTATGCAGGCATAACCTTAGAAACCATCCCTGAGCGGTGCTATTTGGAAGGTCACGTCCGGTGGTTCAAATAGACAAAGCGAAAATTGGACTAAGAAGGCTGAACATATCGTTTTCAAATGTTGCTGAACGAAGTGCTGATGGAGAAGCAAGGTCTAGGCTATGCTGAACGTCGTCTTCATTAAGAAACTCTAACGGCCTGTGCTACGTACTAGAGATCCAGAGACAATTAAGACATGGTTCTCTAGAACATTACAGATCTGTGAAAGTGTGAAATAGGATGGGGCAACGAACCAGGCCTTTAAGAGACCTGGGGTAAATTTCCCTGCTCTCTAGGGAATGGTGATAAGTTTAGTGCTTTTGTAAAACAACAATAATATGAGTCTTGTCAGAAGTATTCCATCTGGCGAGCATCTTTTATGAGCCATGTGTCTCAAACTCGGTCTTTTCTTTCTGTCTTCATTCCCTGCCTGGAATGTGCTGTCCCTTGTGGAAGCCACTGGCCACTCATGGCTACTGAGCAACTGAAATGAGGTGAATGTGATTAAGGAAGTGAGGTTTTAATTTCATTTATATTGTAATTAACTTAAATTTAAAAAGAGATTCTCAGTTCAGTTGTTGGAAAAATTGTTAAGTATATTTGGGATAACTTGGATGTGTGAATAAACTTTTTCAGCTATAAGTTTTTTTATTGTTGAAGTATAATTGACATACTATATCCTATTAGTTTCAAGTGTATATCATAGTGATTTGATATTTATATATATATATTATGGAATGATCACCATAGCAGGTCTAGTTACCATCTGTCAGCATACAAAGTTATTACAATATTGTTGACTATATTCCCCATGCTGTGCATGACATCCCCATGCCTTATCTATTTTATAAGTAGGAGTTTGTACCTCTTGACCCCTTTCACCTATTTCATCCACGCCCCCCCAACCCCTCCCACCTCTGGTGACCACCAGTTTGTTTCCTGTATCTGTGAGTCTGGTTCTGTTTTGTTTTGTTTGTCTGTTCGTTTTGTTCAGCTATAAACTTTGTGAAATCTACATATAGACCAAGTATTTCTGATGAAAATTTAGCATCTGAATTGAGATGTGCTGTAACTGCAAACTATGCACTGGATTTTAGAGACGATACAAAAATGAAGAATGTAAAATATCTCATTGATAATTTTTATATTGATTCATGTTCAAATGATAATATTTTAGACATATTGGATAAGTGAAATCAATTATGAAAGTCAGTTTCATCTGTTTCTTTTCCCTTTTTTAAATGCGGCTACCAGGAAATTTAAAATTCCATGTGAAGCTTACATCACATTTCTGTTGATACTGCCTGTCTGCTTCCTCATCACTTCCTGCCTGGATCTCTGCAGAAGCTCCCCGGTTGTTCTTTTTGCCTTCCCCTGTGTAATCCACCCTCCACATTATTACTAGATTAATCCTCTCAAACTCTAATTTCCTCAGACCAGAATGCCAGACCCCAAATCAGCCCTCATGCCCTAGGACCTCGGCCCCTCTCTTCTCC
The DNA here is from genome assembly GCF_041296265.1 of Equus caballus. NCBI lineage: Eukaryota > Metazoa > Chordata > Mammalia > Perissodactyla > Equidae > Equus > Equus caballus. The sequence continues at coordinate 8,532,506 of NC_091713.1, forward strand.
TCAGGCTAGCCTCCATGGGCCTCCTGCATCCAGCTGGCTCTCCCTTCCAATCCAGCTGAAACTTCTCCTTGGCCCCAAACTCGGCTCCATCTTCTGCTGATTTTTATGGGAGAAATCCAAATTTCTACGTAAATTTTTCTGATTTTTAAAATGTTGACAACTCTGACAGAAACTTTCTACCCTAAAATATTCATTTCCCCCTTTTTTCGTTATAACAGAACCCTGCTTTAACCCAGGCAACAAGCTTCCCAGATAAAATAATCCATTTTCCAGCTTCCTTTGCACCTAGGGTGGGTAACGAGATGAAAGGGGAAGTTAGGTGGGACATCTAGGTGATCTCCTGGGCCAGCGCAGCTGGGAAGTACTCCTTTCCCCTCCCCATCTCCCTCCTTCCTGACAGAATGCAAACGGTTAGAGCCCCAGCAGCTACTTTATGCCATAAGACAACATTGAGGATGGAAGCTGTGTGTTAAGAACAGTGAAGTAGAAAGACACGTGTCTGGGTTCCTGCTGACCTGGAGTTACCAGCTTGAATTGGCTACTTTTAGTTTTTCTTTTACAGGAGAGAGAAATAAACTATCCTATTTAAGCCACTAATTTGGATTTTCTATTTATACGTGGCCAAATCTAATTTGACAACTACTTTAAGTTTTCAAAAAGCACCATGCAGACACAAAGAGACAAGACAAAACAAACATAAAACATGCCCAAGGCTCACTTAGTATCTGGGGCTCAGTTTCCCTATTTGAAATATCAGTTCGTTTAACTAAATCTCTGAGACCATTTACATTAGCTTATTTTGTTTACGTTAATTTATCCATCACATACGCGTGTGCCTATCATTTGGCAGACAGTGTTTTAGGCGCTGGGAGGCAGGATGAATGAGACTCTCCGCTGACTGTCGACTGTGATTGAGTGGGTGCTGATCGTTAAGGCCAGATCTGCCGCTAATGCACTGTGCAAACAATACAGGTCACGGAACTTTGTCCTGATTTGTCTGATCATCAAATAGGTTAATGAGGTTTTACCTCGCTGACAAGAGCTAATAGATGTATTTGGTGCTTTACATAGATTATCTCATTTAATCCTTACAACTGTCCTGTGAGGCTATCCCCAATTTCTTTGGGAAAAATGAGAAAAGAAATTAGGTAACTTTCATGCAACTAGTAAGCACAACAGCCAGAGTTCAAAATCAGTCTAATTCTTTGGACACTGTGAGGATCAAATGAAAATAACGAACGCGAAAATATTTGGGGAAATTCGCAATTCTTTCCATAACAAAGGTCCCTAGAAAGCTAGAATGAAAACCAGGTTTTTAAGTAGATGGTGTGGGTTACACATATACAAATGTAATATTTACTAGTTGCTTTGTGTCAGAGTCAAGGGCTTTATATCTATTGCCTATTAGGAATCAAGTAGTAGCCTATATGCTGGGGACACAGAGATGCATATGCACAAGTGTACGGCATGAATGAATCCACTGTATCAGGGGAACATAATTTAATGTTAGCGCTATTCGGGGATCTGCCTCAGCAGCCAACACCTGCCTTGTTTCCACGTGCTCCTGCCCTCACCGTCCTCACTTGTTTACCAGCTTGACACCTGAGTATTTCCCCTAGTCAGCATCCCCTAGTGAGGGTTCATTAAATCATTTCACCTTTTGGTTATTTTTTCAGTATTGGAAGAAAATAACCTTGATAGAATATTATGAGAAAAATTACAAAGTATTAACTTCTGGGATCTTAGTTCCACATGCAGGATAAAAACAACCCAATAGGCTACTTAATGTATTTGATCAGTTTATATCTTAATTGGAGCATTTGGGGTTGAATTAGTGGCAAGGCCTGTACACAGCAAACTAAGTAAATGAAACAATGAGGCAATAATTAACATGAGGAAAAACAAAACTGTACCAGAATGAAAATTCAATTGGCTATATTCATTAATATGAACTATATTATATATATTATATTAATATGAACATATTATGACGAGTCATAATAACGTAAATGGTAAATGCCAATTTAACAAAAATTTTGATATGACTATATTGGGAAGATGGAGGGAAGGTGATGGAGCAGAAGCTGGGAATCGTCCTGCATAAAAGAAAACAAGTAGATTCAAATAACCAGGAGAAACAGTTAAAGGAATCAAACACGGTTACCTTTAGGGCGTGGGAATAGGAGGTTAGGAGAGGTGGGGCAGGAGACTGCTGTTTTCTATTATAAGTCTATACAATTTTGACTCTTTGAACTAATGTACAACAATTAAATTTAGAAGGGCTGGCCCTGTGGCCGAGTAGTTAAGTTCGCGAGCTCCGCTTTGGCAGCCCAGGGTTTCGCTGGTTCGGATCCTGGGCGCGGACATGACGCTGCTTGTCAGGCCACATGCTGCAACTAGAAGGACCCACAACTAAATATACAACTATGTACTGGGGGGATTTGGGTAGAAAAAGCAGAAAGGAAAAAAAAAAGATTGGCAACAGTTGTTAGCTCAGGTGCCAATCTTTTAAAAAAAAAGAAAGAATTAGAACATATGTGAACAATCCCTCGGCTTTTCCAACTGCATGATCAGTCAAGTCAGATTCTGCAGCCTGACCATAAAGTCTCTCCACAGTCTGTCTCACTCTCCCTATCTTATCTTATCTCTGAATTTTTTCCATCTTGTACTCTTGGTTCCAGTCAAGCGCTGTTCACTTGGCTTTCCCTACCCCTTCAAAACATCATTCACCCAGCCTTGGATGTTCTTTCTCCTATCTGATCTAAACTCTCACTGGGGCACTAGAGGGAAGGTCATCCTCCGACCAAAATGTAATGGATGAGTTCAGTTCTCAGTAGATTGAGGGCTTGACAAGCTGAGAAAGAATGTGCTAACAGAAGGCAGATAGTCCATATGCCTCTGTAAGAAATAAGCTACTGAGTCATTCGATATCAATTCATAAAGTGCCATGAACCAAGTATGCTGGAAATATATCGCAGCAAGCAGTACAGTTAAATACCAAGAATTCAGAGAGACAGAGGTATTACAGTTAATCTAGAGCACTAGAACTTTCTGGAAAAGAGAGGTCAACGAACAACCACAAATGCCTTGTCTACTAAGCAAACATCATCTCTGCCGAGAGGGACACTACAGGCTCGATGGTGTTAAGAGAATGGTTTATCTAAGATCCATTCTGTGTCAGACTCTGGGCTAGGTGCTGTATAGTCATTCTTTCTGAACCTTACAACAGCCCAAAGGGGCACCTATTATTACTTCCATTTTTCAAATGAACAAACTGAGGCTCCTAAAAGCCAAGGCATCACAGCCAGTGTCGGAGGTGAGACGCAAATTCTGGTTCAGCTTGAGCACCCATTCTTATTCCACTACACACTTAGCCGCCCCAGCTGACTGAGGCAGGTATGCTAAGCAATCTTCCGATTTAATCTGACTTCACGTGTAGGAAAAAATGCTCTAATTAGTCAGTAACATCTCACTTTGCTAGGCAGTTAGTAATAATAATAAAAACACTAGCTGCTGACATACTGGCCATTTATTGTGTGTCAGGCACTGTGCTAAGCACTCCACCTAGTGAAGTAGAAACTATTATCTCTGTCTTACAGATAGGAAAACTAAAGCATAAAAGATGTAAATAATTTGTCTTGAGGTACACAACTAGAGAGAGCCGTGCTCGTCATCATTCTATGTGTTGCCATCTCACATACACTGTACTGTTGTAAATATATTTTATTCATTCAAATAATATTTAGTCAGCACCCACTCCATGGTTGGGGGCTTGCTGGGAGAATATCAATGACGTGGAAGACCAAATATTTGCAACTTAAGTAGAGAAGCAAGATATACACAGTAAAACTGTGAGGTAACAATTGAGGGTTGTACATAATTAAGTACTAGATTGATTAGTGCAATTAATAAGGGCGTTGAGCTTTCAGAGAAGAGAGCTCACTGAGAGCCAGAGCAGAGATGAGGTGAGGGTGAACAGAGCCCAGCGGGAGAGAGAGAAGGTTCTAGGATGTCCCTGTGGGACAGGGACCGGCTAGCCCCAGCAGTGGAGGGTCAGAATGTGAAGCAATAGGATCCACAGGCAACGTCCTTCAGAGCCTTACCTCAGAAATCCTAAGGTTCAAGAGAACACTTCTTGGGGCTGCTGGTTCAGTCCTCTTTCCAATTCAACTTCAAACAAGGAAGTGTCAACAAGGTGGCCTGAGCTTCTGAGTTTTAGCCCCATCATCTCCTTAGTAGCTCCCCAGAGATTCAGGGACTAGGAGACTAAACTAACAGCAGGCGAAAAAACGTGCCTTGTTCACCACCACATCCCAGCACCCCTCGCAAAGACTGCCTCCCACGCGTGCTTAATAGACGTTTGTTACACCAGGAACTAAGGGCCCTGCACAAATAGCTCTCAGTGCAGACGAGCGGTTAGTCCTGTGAGAGGCAGCAGGGCTGGGTGGGGCCAGAACCCCTCCCCTGAAGTCTCGCTCTGCCACTTGCTAGCTGTGGGGCCTTGCATGGTCCCTTCACCTGTGTCTCCATTTCCTCATGTGTGAAAAGGGTCTGTTGAGAGTGTCTTCTTCAGAGGGTTACTGTCGTGAACTTTAAATGAGTTAATGGATGTGAAGCACAGCAGGGCTGGCACCTGTTAAGAGCTATGGATGTTGCTCTTATCGATAGGATGGGCTCCAGGGTCAGACCAAGGGATTTGAAGCCTGTCTCTGCTCCTTATCAAGTGAGTGGTCTCTCGAACCTCAGTTTTACCATTTGTAAAATAGCTATTATAATAGTAGTAGCAATCTCATAAAGTGATTGTGAGGATTAAAAGAGCTAAATGCATGCAAAGCACCGAGCATGGGCCCACGGCATCCCTCAGTAGTACACGACAGCATCATTCTCCTTGCTGGCTCACCAGGGCTTTCCTCTGACTCTGCTACTGCAGCCGGCAGGTGGCTAGCACATTTTTGAATTAGGCAAGACTCTAATTATGGAGATGGCGTAGTTCTACCATAATCAATTCCTCCAGCTTCCTTCTAGGGTGATTTCTATTTTAGAATAAATGTTAAACTTTTTATTTTACAGTCTTCAGACATATATGAAACCAGAGAGATTAACACAGAGAGCCCTCCCACGTATCCATCACCCACCTTCAACAATTATCAACAATCTTACTCCACCTATATCACACCTACTTTATCTCCCCACTCCAACAAGATTATTTTGAAACAAATTTCAGATGTCGTATAATTTCATCCATAAATACTTCCGTAATGTATCTCTAAAATACAGTCTTTTTTAACATAACCTCAATCATATTACCACTTCTAAAAATTTTTTTTCCAAAGATTTTACTTTTTTCCTTTTTCTCCCCAAAGCCCCCCGTACATAGTTGTACATTCTTCGTTGTGGGTCCCTCTAGTTGTGGCATGTGGGACGCTGCCTCAGCGTGGTTCGATGAGCAGTGCCATGTCCACGCCCAGGATTCAAACCAGCGAAACACTGGGCCGTCTGCAGTGGAGCGCGCGAACTTAACCACTCAGCCACGGGGCCAGCCCCCACATCTAAAATTTTTAATGATGATTCCTTAATACCATCAAAAAGCCAACCAGCATTAAAATTTCCTTGACTTTCTCATACATTATTTTAATAGTTTTTTTCCTTTTAATCAGGATCTAAACAAAGTCCAGACATTGCATTTGTCTGATCTCTTTCCAGTCTCTTCCAATCTATAGGTTTCGCACTCTCCTTCTTTTCTCCTCAGATAAATTTACTGTTGCAGAAACTGAATAGTTTGTCCTGTAGAGTTTTTCACATTCTAAATTTTGCCGATTGCTTACCCATAATGTCATTTAACATATTCCTCTGACCCCTGGAACGTCTTGTTGTATGAGAAGCAGGGAAGCTGTCACAAGGACATAGGAGCACTGACGGAAAGTAGGATATTTTGAGTATCAAATAAATAAATACATAAGTGTAGCATATTGGGATACATTAAGTATGATAATATCCAAGGGTTCATAGTAATGCTCCAAAAATAGATTTATTGGTCACTTTTGAAGGATGCAAAGGAAACAATTATTTATTCCAAAAATGGCAGATAATCAAGCATTTATTCTGCCTCTCCTGTATAAACTGTATCTTCTGAAATAACTAATGAGAATAGATCCTTCCAATAAATGGAGAAGGGAAGATATAATTAAAATATTGCCATTTTGCAACCCCTAATGAATAAAGTACCTAAGAAATAATTATCAAGAGCTGCTAAAACCATAGGTGAGGGGCCAGTGGGGAACTTTACAATGGATGTATCAAGTTGAGAGTATCTGTCAACAGATACTGTCATCACAAAAAGAAAAGCCACCAGGTATTGTGTGTCCTTGATGTGACAGTAGGGAATATGCAGCCTATAAAGTATTCATGCCAAAAATTCGAATCTGATCAAGTTTCTATGTGTGACTACCAGCTTAAAAGTAGTTTGTACTCAATATTTATACGTTTTTTTCCAGAATGAACAAATACTAAATGAAAGACCAACAAAAATCATTAGGCACATGTCAAACTGTGCTCCTTCTAATAGCAGGTGCATGAGTCAACGTTTCCAGCTGGTAAATCCCAGTCCCCAAAGCTATAAAGCCATCACATCCCTGAGGGGAGAATCATTCTGCATATGACAAGTGGAAATCGCAGAGCAGACAGGGCTGTAGACTTCTGGGTGTGCGTGGAGTATCTTTTTGTCTTAATCTGTAAAATGAACTTATGTTCACACATGAATGCCTTAACAATACATTGTTACTGTGTTCAAGAAAATGACATTACATAGGCACACGGGCATCTGACCACGGAATCATCCATGAAGACTCCCTGTCGGCGGGAAAGGAGAAGAGCTGTGGCTCTGAGCAGCAGTGAGGCCAGCTCTGCAGCCTGGACACCTCCGGGGCGGGGGTGGTGTGCACCCAGAGCTGCAAGAGCGGCCTGTGGCGGAGCGGTTGTCAAGTGGCTCTGTGCCTGTCCCCCGGGGCCTGCTGTGCGGGCCCATGGGGCATTCAGCTTGCCTCATTATTTCCTTAAGCCTGTTCATATTTACAGTCTTAGCTCTGAAAACCCAAGTGCCCACAGGCTTTCTCTTATGCTCTAGTATCAAATGCTACATTCTGAGTAAGGGCATGTGTATTCCAATATCATGTTAACAGATCACTTAATTAGATATATTTTGGAAACCACAACTTGCAGACATTACCAGCTGGCCGGCAGTGCCTGACATATTGCACATTTAATTGAAGTTGTTTGCTACTCCACTTTCTACTTAAGAACATGATACTTTTTCTGTATTTCAGAGATGGCAGAAAAGGAACATGAATACATGGAATTAAATTAAAAAATACAAAAATAATCCCTAGATTCTTACATTAGAGAGACTGCAGAAATTGTTAGATACAGGAAGATTTGAAAGTCCATTGGATTCTTTATTTTTGTTTTTAAATGCACAAAAGAAATAACCAAATAATACTTTTTAAGTAGTTTTGAAAAAGAATTTACTTGATTCCAAAGAGTGGAAGTCACATCTTTTCCTGCTCTTCTAAGTTCTGCCACAGCCTGACATGTCGGTAAGAAAAGATCCAAGATGTATCCTGGCGTTTATCTTGGTTCTCTTTGCCATTCTCGTGGAAAGGTGGTGAATGCAGTTTCCTCTTAAAGGCAGAATTTAGCCTACGTTCTGTGAATTCAGATTTTTTTTTTTTTGGAGGTAGACTGGGATACACACTGGAGCTGAGTCTAAGCTTTTTTGACTTGTGTGTGTTGAATCTGAAGGGACGTTTCCTCGTCCGGGATGAAAAGTAAAAGATTGGTACCCTGTCACTATCAGCTCAGGGCTGAATGATTATTTGAGACCTGACATTTAATACAGCAGTGATCAGAGATACTGTCACTGAAAGCTTTCCAAACAAAGCAGGAACCAAAAAGCCTCCCAGCAGTGTCTAACTTTAATTCATGAAAGTGAAGATACCGTTGGAAGAGGATGCACACGGCCCTCGCGAGACACCATCAAGTATCTCTTTAACACAAGGGAGATCAGAAAGCAAGGAGAGGGGCCGGCCCAGTGGTCAAGTGATTAAGTTCGTGCGCTCCACTGCTGCGGCCCAGGGTTCAGATCCTGGGCGCGGATGTGGCACTGCTCGTCAGGTCACGTTGAGGTGGCGTCCCACATGCCACAACTAGAAGGACCCACAACTAAGATATGCAACTATGTATGGGGGAGGTTTGGGGAGATAAAGCAGAGAAAAAAAAAAGATTGGCAATGGTTGTTAGCTCAGGTGCCAATCTTTGAAAGGAAAAAAAGAAAGCAAGGAGAACCACATACGTCCAGTGTGGGCTTACACAGCGCACGGCACATCCAAATGCAAGGGGACAGTCTGACTGTGAAGAATTGTTTAAGGGATGTTACTTCACCTGACCCTGTGGGGATGGACCTCTGGGAACAGCATCTATGCTGCAATCTCTAGGCAACAAGTAAACTGGGACGAAGGGAAAAGTAAGAGAAAATTCCTTTTGTAGGTTGTGTCAGTTGTAGCTGCGGTTTTTTCTCCCTCTAAGATGCCTTGCCCCAGTAGTTCTCCTTCATAAAAAAGTAAAATAGGGGGCTGGCCCCGTGGCCGAGTGGTTAAGTTCGCGTGCTCCGCTGCAGGCAGCCCAGTGTTTCGTTGGTTCGAATCCTGGGCGCGGACATGGCACTGCTCATCAAACCACACTGAGGCAGCGTCCCACATGCCACAACTAGAAGGACCCACAAGGAAGAATATACAACTATGTATGGGGGGCTTTGGGGAGAAAAAGGAAAAAAATAAAAAAAAATTTTTTTTAAAGTAAAATAGGATTTGGAGCATTGCGGGGAGGGAAAATATGATTATTATGTATAGCAGCCATCATTTCCGCATTCCTGCATTTACTGCTCTGTTAGGAGCCCGTATACCGAAATAGCATTTTTTACTGCAACTCACTCAGTATCTTGTCTGAATTTGTTTCAACAACCACAAGGAGATTTTACTAGGGTTCTGCCTCAGACCAAAACCACCATGTTAAAATTTCAAGTGTATATTTCATAAGTAACTGTTGCTAAGGAATTTTTGTTTAAAAGGTAAAAATGATCATTTGTTAAGGATCATCCTCATCATGACATCAATATGCTGCACGTGGTTTGCTCTTTCTCTAATGCTTCAGGAAGGCTGTGAGCCTCTCAAGGCCATGGCCATCCCCTCTCCTTTGCTCCAATGTCCTCATGCATGGCTAGGGCTGCAGGACGTGCTCAGAGGGTGAGCACTCAATAGATGAGAGGGTCATGATTCAGCTTCATTCATTTTCATTATAAGCAGTGGACACTGGGGAGAAATCGTGAAGCACAACTAAAAAGAAAGCATTTATAAAATTTCAGCTCTACAGAGGCTGCGGGAGGAGGGGAAATTCCCACCCGGAAAAGCAAAACATATTAAAAAGTAAATAAAAAGAGAACTAAAGCCTGAAGTGGAGGGATGAGATTCTAGGCTTGATTTAATGTGATTCCTTTGTCCACAAGAAACTGGTTATCCTAATGGAACATAAGAAGTTAATTTATTGTACTTATGTTTAAAAAAAATAAACATACTTATTAGCTTAGGATCCCTTAAAATAATTTGCTTTTCATTACATGTAAGTACTTACTGTACTGAATTAAATAATTTTAGAGGATATTAGTCGTAATGTATACAAGTACAGGACATTATTCTATGCCTGGTAATTAGCCAGAAATACGTTCTTGCTGATGACGGAGAGCCTGAAGTACTGAAGTGTGCACTGATCTAAGTCCACGTTAAATCTTTCAAATGCTTCTTTAAAGAAGTCATCAACTTTTAGCGCTGGAAGGAACCTTGAAAATCTCACGCTCCAGCATCTTCAATTTATTGAGGAAGGAATTGAGACCCAGGGGGATGCGGGGATATTCACCCAAACAAACGGAAGGTGACCAGAGGCCTCCAGCCAGCAGCTCCAGCTCCTGTCCTGGTCCTGGGCCCTGCTCGCTGGGGCAGAGCCTATGTTAACTAGCCCTTATTTATCTGATTGGGGTTTTTTCTCCCTTTCCAAAGCTTTTAGAATACAAGTTTATAGAACATCTCATTAATACTAACAATAATAATGAACACCTATGGAATTTCCACAGATTCATAGAAGCATTTTACACATTATATGTGAAATCGTGGTCCCTGATACAGAAGAGATTTCATCTTTTGAGACAAATATGTAAAGCAAGACAAACAAAAAACGGACTTTGTCAAACTTGCTCAAATCAAGCCTTTTCTTTTCAATCACATGAAGCAACATGAAATGATCAGACTCTATAGTAAAATAAGATGTTGCTAAAGGGTATAAATTAGTCATTTTCAAACGTTTATTCTTCGACTATTGCTCAGAACCCTAAGGCAGGTACCAGATAAAATGGAGCTGCTCTCCTTGCAGTGGAAAGGAGAGCTCCAGCAGGTCAACCTCCTTCCCCTCCCCATATTGGGGCTGCTGTGGCACTGTGGAAAAAATCAGTGCTTTAAAGGAATTTCTAGAAATGGTCAGAATTAACCCCAAACTAACAATGACTGGCGTGAGTTCTGGCTGAGCTGCTTCATCTCGCTCACAACCAGTTTAATCACTATAGCGTGACAAATTTAGCTATGTCACTCTGTGATGGTGAGTGCAAATGCACCCCTCATTTTGCTGGTTCTTTCATTCTTTTGAAGTGTAAGGTGGATAAGAATCACTCATTGCCGGTGCGGTTCCCCAGCCTCCGCCCCCATAACTTCTCTCTCGGTGGGCCTGGGGTACAATTCATCAATCTGTACTTCAAATAAGTGCATTTTGAGAAACACTGCTCTGAAGCACCTGAGAAAATGCCTTACATAGGGCACTTATGTATAATACTTATTTCCCTGAATTTAATGTAATTTTCACGTATTAATTTAAAAAAAGCTTTGCATTTTCAGGGTCTAGTAATTATGCAAATTATGACCATTAATTAATAAATCCAATCATGTATATTAAATTGGGATGGATCTAAAGGTTTTTGACTAAAATGAGATACGTGGAGCCTTATGGAAAGTACTTTGAGTAAATAGGATCTCTCATAATTAACAAATTGGAAAACCATTAGTAAAGAAAAATAAAAGGAATCTTCTTTCACCTGATACAATTTTTCTATCTGAAATCAACTAACATCATGCTTAGTGGTAAAGACCACAGACATTCGTTTAAAAATCTGAAACAAATGTACTCTCTCGGCACCGTTATTCAACCTTGTTCTGGTGGTTTCAGCCATTACAAAGAGATGATGAAAAAGTGAGGTTAATAATTGGAAAAAAAGAGATTAAATTATCCTTTTTTCTCTTTTTTTGCGGTTGCTATATCTATGTAGTTAGAAACCCCAAGAAAATCAATGGAAATACTGTTGAAAAGAAAAAGAGAATGCAGGAAAGTGACTGGTTATAAAATCAATATTACAAAATAGTTTTCCTATAAGCTAGTTACAAAATACATTAGGAAAATGTCCAATTCAAAATAGCCACCAAAGAGTGTAAAATATGTAGGTATAAACAAAATAAAAAATGGAAGGAAACTTTAAGAAGATAACTAAAAACCTCTCCTGAAGCACACAAAAGAAGACCTGAACAAAGGCAGAGGCATGTCCTGACCCAGCACGAAAGACTGAATTTGAAAACTCTGTCCATTCCCCCCAGAGTGACCTATAGATTGAATTCAGTTTCAGCAAAAAGTCCAGGAGAATTTCATTAGAAATCAGCAAATTGATTCCAAAATTCATTTGGAAGAGTAAATACATGAAAATATCCAAATGTGATCATTAAATTTAGCAAATATCTCTGTTAAGAAACTTTAACACGTACTCCTTTTCTCTTCTAACTTTGTAGAGTAAAACTGCCTCTATTTAATTTTCATCTTATGGTTGGGAAATTGAAGCACAGAAAGGCTAACTTTTAAAAGGCCATCTGCCCCAAGCTCTCCTCCTGTAGTCACCATCGTCTCTCTGCTAGACTAGTGTATCTCCAAAGATTGCTCTTCTCTGTCATTTTAACTTTTTCCTTTTTATTTCACCAAATTTTTTATTCAGTACCTGAATCTCCCATGGAAATAGTAAAGCCCCACCCAAACATCACTGCTTGTATCTGTTAGGATCAGGCACGGACTCTCATCTCCATTTCTTTGATAGTAGTTACGTATATCCCTGTTACTGTTATTTCCACGTGGCTCAACTTGAAACCTTTTTTTATAGTCCCCTGCAAATCCACCATTGTTTCCACCTGCTTTCACGTTGTCCTTGATCGAGAGGAAAATGCACCTTTCCCATCAGAAGTTATTCTCACAAGAGCTCCGCTTCACCTGTGTTCAGTTCCCTCACTTCTCCTGTCTCAGTTTTCACCATGAAAGTCTAATTCATTGAAATATCCAAGTTTCTCTTTACCTCCAAAGAATTTGGTAATCATCAAGAAAAATTATATACCTTCACATGATAATTTTAAAGATAACATTGTGTTGCTGAAAGCACTAAGTATTCTTGGTAGATCTGAATTGTCTGTATATATTTTAATAACAATAATAGCTAATATTTGTTAAGCATTCACTATGTACCAACCATTGCTCTCTAAGCACTTTACTTGCATTAACTCATGTAATCTCAACAACTCTATTACTCCATTACATATATCATCCTCATATTACAGATGAGGAAATTGAGGACAGAGAGGTAAAAACGTGCTTATAGTAAAAAGCAAACAAATAAACAAGAACAGCCATAGCAAAGCAATTGCTAGATGGCTGAGCTGGCATATATTTTCCTCCTTCTCTGCAGGTTATAACTGGAGCTGTTCATAGCAACTCAGTGCACAGTTAAGGAAGGAAATTGCAGATTGCATAGTGTCGTCAGACCTGGTAGTCACTCAACGTACTGTACTAATTTCTCATTTAAAAACCCATAATAGGAAATTAAGACCCTATTCAATTTGAAAAATATATTTATGTATTGTTTGGGACAGAGGTCACCCACCCAGTAGTAGCCAAATTCCCCCAAATTCCCCTTCAAGTATTAGAGGAATGTGACACAAACATAAAAAGCTTGTCAGGGCTGGCCCGGTGGCTTCGCACTTAAGTCTTAAGTGCGCATGTTCTGCTTCTCAGCAGCCCTGGGTTCGCTGGTTCAGATCCCGGGTGCGGACATGGCACCGCTTGGCACGCCATGCTGTGGTAGGCGTCCCACATATAAAGTAGAGGATAATGGGCACAGATGTTAGCTCAAGGCCAGGCTTCCTCAGCAAAAAGCGGAGGACTGGCAATAGTTAGCTCAGGGCTAATCTTCCTCAAAAAAACACAAAAAACTTGTCAGTCTTCTTTTTCTCTCCTAGAGAACAATCTTCCAAGTAATCCACAGTGGAGACCTCTTTTCCAACTTCATGCAAGTGGTTGCATTTTGAAGTCTTTCTGCCTGGCCAGGGGACTGAATATCCACACAGATGCTGCTGCTACGACTCTTCACCCTAGCAATCGACCTAGCCATTTTTCCCTTTTCCGTTTTCCATTTATTAAATGATATATGCCTCTTATATAGTTGTTGCTCAATAATACATTCCTGCCTGGATGGTTGAAGGGATGGATAGAAGGATGAAGAAATTACGTCCTGATTTGAGCAAAGGGTCAATTGTCAGAATACATGAGAGGAACGGCCTCTGAGTGCAAAGAAGGTGACCTAATTAGGAGACCATAATGGAAAATGTACTATTGGAATGTTGAGCAGATTAAGAAAGAAGGTACCAGGCAGTATCAATCCAGTATTCCTAGGAGCATGTGCACCCGGGAGTTCTGGCATTTGGTTATCTCTAGTCGCTTCCATTTGCCTCGCTCTCCTGCCTCACCCATGCACAGCTCAGCTGTGCTGATGAAGCTCTCGTCCCGCTGGACTTGCTGTGCTGTCTCTGATTGATCATGACTCTCCCTGCACTTTTGGTATCTAAAAGATCATTTAATTCGTAACAGCATAAAGTAATTCCAAATGAACTGATATTGCAGCTTCACAATTTTGACCACATGTAAGCGAAATGAAGATCCTGGGAGTAATCTTTCTTCATATCTTTCCTTGGAAGTTTCTTTTAAAAAGTGAGTAAAATGGCAATGGGAAGACGGAGCTCCTCCGCGTGGTATGTGTGAGTGCAGTCTTCCTTCACATTCCTTGTGAATGCATTAAGTGCCACTGGGTTGTACGCTTTAAAATGGTGAATTTCATGTTTTGTGAATTTCACCTCAATAAAAAATGATTCACATAACATAAAATTCACCATTTTAACCATCTTAAAGTGCACAATTTGGTGTTTTTTAAAGCGTATTCACAATGTTGTGTGACCATCACCACTACCTAATTCCAAAACAATTTCATCACCTCTTCTCCTCAAAAGACCCCACGCCCATTGCAAGTAGTCATTCCCCATTTTCCCCTCCCCCAGCCCACGGCAGCCACTAACCTACTTTCCATCTTTACAGATTTGCCTCCTCTGAGCACTCCACATAAATGCAATCACAATATATGGCCTTTTACAGCTGGTGTCTTTCACTTTACTTGCTAAGGTTTTCAAGGTTTATCCATGTTGTAGCATATGCCAGTGCTTCATTCCTTTGTATGGCTGAATAATATTCCATCATGTGGATATACACATTTTGTTTATCAACTCCTCAGCTGATGGCATTTGAGCTGTTTCTACTTTTGGCAATTATGAATAATGCTGCTATGAACATACATGTACAAGTTTTGTGTGAATATGTGTTTTCAGTTCTCTTTGGTTTATATCTAGGAGTCAAATTACTGGGTCATATGGTAACTTTAAGTTTAAGTTTTTGAGGAAATGCCAAAGTGTTTTCCACAGCAGCTGTACCATTTTGTGTTCCCACAAGCAGTGTATGAGGGTTCCAATTTCTCCTTCCCAACGCTTATTATCCACCTGCCTTCCCACACTAATTTTCACTGCAGCCATCTTACAGTGGCTGTGAAGTGCTTTCTCAGTCTGGTTCTGAGTTGATTGCCCCGATGACTGACGATGTTGAGCATCTTTTCATGCACTGAGTGGCCAGTTGCTTCCTTCCTTCAGATTTCATCTTCTCAGAAAGGACTTTTTTAAAACCCCATCTAAGTGTAGAAAGTTCATCCTCTGTCTGATTATCTTCCAGTATCCTGTTAGTGTCCTTCAGAGCAGTTACCACCTCCTCTTAATATTTGGACAGTTGTTTACATCACTTTGTCAAGCACAGTTTCTGGCACATAGTAGGGCTCAATAAATATTTATTCAGTGAACAAATCAGTCAAGAGAGTAATGAGATGTGGAAATCAAGCAACATGGTTGAAAATTGGGAAGCAGTAAAATTGGGAAATTGGGTAAAAGAAGGAGCTGACACAGAAAAAGAAAAGGGTGGGCATAGAGCCAGTAGGACAACTCGCATGAACACAGAGTCAAGTATGGGAAGCCAGCTGAGTGTAATGGAACACAACTGGACAAAACGTGCCTTTAGTCTTAAAAACTGTTCATGCTCTTTAACTTAGTAGCTCTAATTTTAGAAATTTATCCTGAGAAAATAATCAGAGATATAGGAAAATTTATGTTTGAGGATCTTTATTGTGGCATTTTTTCCACAGTATCAGGAAGTTGGAAACACCATAAATGCCCCTTAACAAAGAATGGTTCCACAAACCCTGTATGATGAAATACAACGCTGCCATTGCCGATGAGAATACGAAAACCAGGACGTGGAATGTTCACAAGTACTGACTGAAAAAAACTTTAAGTAGCTAGGGCCAGGGACAAAGCCCTCGGTCTGAAGGGAGTTCCTTGGGAGAAGCTGAAAGAGAGGAAGTAGAGAAAAATTAGGATTCTGGAGTCAGAACCTAGATAGACACAAGCTGAGTTAGTAAGGAAGGAATGCACTTTTTTAACATTTTTAGCCAAAATTGAAACTGGAAGCCCAAACAGGAATGAGTGACCTAACTGCTGAGCCAGTCAGAGGCCTCATGAGTACCTACTGTGGGCCGGGGACGGGAGGCACTCGGAACACACTCCCACAGCAACGGGGAAGTTAGAGTCGAGTGAGGGAGACAAACGGTAAACAAATCATCTCTAACAATTAGTTAACCACAAGTACAAAAGGGCTGTAATGAGGAAGGACGAGGTGTTACCAGAATATAACAGATTTACCTAAACATTGGGAGTGAGGAAGCAACATGTAAACTAAAATCCAAAGGAGCTGCAGGAATTTTCCAGGTAATAGTAAAGGGATAAGGATGAGAGGAGGGAAGGTGTTCCAGGCAGTGGGAATAGCATTTGCAAAGCCCTGAGGTGGCATGAAGTCCATTCTGACTGAAAAATGGGGTGGGTGATGTGAAAGAGGCTGGAGGGATGGGCAGAGACCAGGCCTGTGGGGCCTGGGAGGCCGTGCTAAGGACTAAGGACTAAGGACTTTATCTTAAGAGCAGGGCCATGATACTATGACACTAAAAAATCTTTTTCTTTTCTTTTTTGTTTTTGAAGAGTGACATGGTGAGTGTCCCCCTTTTCCCAAAGTACCTTTTGGAAAGTTTGTCCAGATTTTGGTATGTGGTCTCACTCCTTTGACCACAGTGTATTAGACCAGAGGAATCCCACTCTATATTTCTAATAGGCTTTTTTTTTTAAGTAGACTTTCATCAGAGGGATTTTACAATCTAAGATGGTTAGGCCAAGTAATTGCTTTTAATTCTTTTTTTGTGAGGAGGACTGGCCCTGAGCTAACATCTATTGCCAATCCTCCTCTTTTTGGCTTGAGAAAGATTGTCACTCAGTTAACATGTGTGGCAATCTTCCTCTACTTTTTGTCTGTGGGACGCTGCCACAGCATGGGCTGATGAGCAGTGCATAGATCTGCACCCAGATCCAAACTCATGAACCCCAGGGCGCCGAAGCAGCATGTGTGAACTTAACCACTGCACCCCCAGGCCAGCCCCTAGCTTTTAATTCTTAAAGAGAACAAATATTTCCCATCTATGAACATTTGAAAGAACACTTAAACCGAACCAAACTGATTTCAGATCGAGAGAAGACATGTAAATAACCCCAAAACGAGGGTTCGAGTGTTCCCCTTTATCAGAGTTCAGAGAGAAAACAACCTCCTCTTTTCCCTTTGACCTTATAGTTGGACTCGCTGGTGTCCCGTGTCAGCCAAGGGCTAATGCAGTTTGTTGTGTGAGACGAAAAGCCCATGTTCTTGGCCATACTATAGGTTTCTTTATACCTAGTCTTCTCCTTGCTAAGCACTTTAGGTGACCAAATGCTTACCAGGGGTAAATGACCAGATATAAAATGCTTTTCAGATTTTCTGATGAAGTGTGGGTGTCCCCTTTAGACCAGAGTGTTTTCATCAGGGTGACTTTGCCCATCAGGGGACATGGACATTAGGCAATGAATGGTCTGAGTCATTTTTTATTTTCACAACTTGAGGAGAGTGGTCCTACTGGCATCTAGTGGGCAGAGGCCAGGGATGCTGCCAAACATCCTACAACACACAGGACAGCCCCTCACCCCCACAAACAATCATCTTGTCCAAAATGTCAGCTGTGCGGAGGATGAGAAACTCTGTCAAGAAGTAAAGAATGAGCCAGTGATCTTCCAGCCATGGAAGGGGTGTTATTTCTCCCCCTCCCCCCGCTTTTAAAAATGTCCTTTACATAGAAATATGACAAAATTTAACAAGAACAAAACATTATAAGGATTCCAATTATAGGACAATTCTGGAAAAGGCAAACCAATGGCAACAATAATAAGATCGGTGATGGCCAGGGGCTGTTGGGAGAAGGGTGAATAAGCAGAGCACAGAGGACTTTTAGGGCAGTGGAAATGCTCTGTATGATACCATAAAATACTCTGTATGACACCGCATGATACTCTGTGTGACATGTGGATACACATCATCACACATTCTTCCAGGTCCGTGGAACGTACAACACCGAGAGTGAACCATAATGTCAATTACGGACGTGGGGTGATAGTGATGTGTCAATGTAGGTTCATCGGTTGTAACAAATGTCCCACTCTGGGGAGGATGTTGACGGTGGGGGAGGTTGTGTGTATGGCAGGGCAAGGATATATGGAAAATCTCCATACTTTCTGCTCAATTTTGTTGTGAAGCCAAAACTACTCTAAAAAATAAAGTTTGTTTTTAAAAAGCCAATTAGAAAAACAAAACAACAGTTAAGAAACTTGGTGTATTTTCCACTCTGACACATTATTTGAGAAAGGAAGATTTTAAAATTCATAGCTAATGTTTATAACTAAATTCTCTTTCACTATAAAATTCTGAAAGGTGTATCATCAGTAAAGGCAAAATTCAAGGGTCAAGCCTGGGTAGAAGAGCCGTCCCAGCTTATGGCAGATGGAACGCTAGTTCTACCGGACGTCACAGGCCTTACTTGAAGGAAAGTGTTGGGGAAACCCTGGGCTAAATAAAGTAGACCTGTCTTTGGTCTGTTGTTTTCCTTTCCTGAAGAGCCCGCAGGGCCTTCCCGATGCTGACGTTCACTGCAAAACCCGTGTGCTGTGTTTCCTGAACTTCTGTGACCACAGAACCCTTTTCTGAAGGGACATCTCAAGGGGCTACTTGGACACTAACACAGAAGCTACGGGAGAGTCATCAGGCTGCCTAATAACGTGGTCTTCACGCACAGCTTGGCCTCTGTCCCTTCTATCCTTATTTGGGGGCCTCTCTGCTTCTTGCTTTGCTTGGTGCTCTCACTGCCTCCAAGCTCCTCCCCTCCGAGCCTCGCCCCACCCCCTCCAACGCAGAATGCCTGTTCACTGCGGGTGTCCCCAGCAAGGGACGGTGCATTCCTCAGCAGTTTTCCAATCCTGTGTGACTAAGAGAGCCTCCCTCGATGGCCTCCTGGCCCCATGCTTCATGTGTGGCTAGTCCTACCTGAGTAACTTGCCTGCTTATGTGCTCCCTGCAAGCTTGCCATGCCAACTTGTGAGCTTGGCATGCCTAGCTGCCTCGCAGAGAGAGACGTGTTGAATTTCATTCTCTTCCCATTATAGAGGACACTCAAGTCCTTTTCATGGTGTTGGGTAAATTTTCCAAGTCAGCTTCGCTAGGCCTCTCTCCCGACATTCCTCCTTGCCTACAGTCCAGGGGAGTTCCTGTGTTTTTGTGAGTGGGTGCGTCTGTGCTATTCTGGGTCTTTCTTTCTCGGCTGCCAGGAGAACAGGTGTTTTTCATGGAACACAAGAGCTGCCAGGATCCATGCTGCCTCCCCGTTTGTGTTCAACACTTGTGTCTGGGCTGTCTGGTGCTCCCAGAACTGTAATTTTGTTTCTCTATCTTTCTTTTCCTGTTGCAGGAAAAGATGAAGCAATCTGTCAGACAGATCTACAACTTTCTCTTTGTTTTTATGGGGGAGGAAGAATTTCTGATCTTCGTTTTTTTAATACTTAAAGTGGAATATCCAGTCAACCTCTTTGGAAGTATTTCCCCAAAAGACTAAATAATATTTGAATGTAGACAACCATCTGCAGCATTTCATTTCATCAAACACTTAGGAACCACAGTATGCCAGGCGCTGTGCTAGGTGCTGGGGCTAAAGAGATACATGAGGCGCAATCCGTGCAGGATGCTGACACAAACAAGGAAACAAGCAAGCTCAGTAGAGTGAGAAGTGCTGTCAGGGGCCTGTGCACAGGGGCCCCGAGGTAAAGGGAGAAGCAGTCCACTCAGCAGGGGGTTCGGGGCGGGCCCTGGGACCAGATGCCCTGAGCTGAGTCTAAGAGACTTGCCAGGACTCCCAGAGAGATGCATTTCCTTCAGGTTACAAATTTGTATTTGTTTTCAATTTGTTTTGTATAAGACATATCGTTGGGAGAATTTTATTTATTTTCATCTTGATTAAGATTTTAAGGATTATTGCTAGATAGATGGCTGCCATTACTGAAGCGCTCATTTTGTCAAAAGCAGCAAGAGGAAAATCTCTCAAAGTATCTGAGGAACCAAATGATAATAAATCACATTTGTATGACATTTTAGAGTTTGCAAAGCACATTTGTATACATTATCCTGTTTGGTACTGACGATAATCTTACAAAGTAGGTAGGGAGATTGTTGATTAAACAAGGTACAGTCCACACAAGTGTTTCTCCACTGCCTCCTGAAGCTCTACTAAATGACAGAAAAGAAATGAAAATAGGATACACCTATAGGGTCAAAGAGAACATAACAGCGAACAAGAGGTAGCAAGACATTTCGTGATCACGGAAATCTGAAGAAGCGCGGTGACTTACATAGCACGGGAGAGGCAGCACTGGGTCTGAGGAGGGACTGACATGCTCTGCAGAATCCAGAAAGGCTCATGCTCTGCAGAATCCAGAAAGGTTCAGGACTGGGAGAGGCAGCACCTGCCAAGTGGGCCTGGAAGCAGAGGAATTGGTTGAAAGTCTGTAGAAGATTTCCCATCGTGTCCCTGCCACTCTCCACACAGCCAAGGGAAAACTCCTATTCCTGAGCTTACTCCAGCCCCAGCTCCCAGGAGTCCAGAGGGTGATTTCTGGAGAAATGGACCTATAGAGGTCCAGATGCAAGAAGGGCTGACATACTGGAAGGCAGGAGCAAGGCACTGAACTGAGAGCAAGAGGGGGTCCTGTGAAAGTGCACCCAGGCCCCATCCCACCTGCACCCACAGTGCTGTCACCCAGGTGTATAATGGCCTCACTCCATCCTCATGTAGAAGGATGACTTCTCCTTGGAGAAACTGTTCAGCTAAAATACTGAATCGCTGGCTGTGGGGAGGGGTAGGGGTAGGGCCTCCTGTAGCAAAGTCCAGTATCACCAAGCCCAAACAAGTCATGCCCCCGTCAGCTCTTGAAGTTGTCACTGTTTGACGCACGTGTGAGGGTTGCTGGACATCTGAGTAAGGACTCCCATATGAAAGACAGGAACTCAAACGAGCAAAGAAATCGGGGAAAGATTGGAGAAAACAAAGGCAATGCAGGAAATGGGGAAAAAGCCTTCAAGAACTAGTTGTTATCCTCAGAGTGATAGGATAAAATGATAGCAAATTTGTAAAAATGAGGAAATTTCCCAAAATATAGAAAGATGGGCAATAAGAGGGAAAAGATTTTAAAAGCTAAAGGATGAATCTAGGTAATCCAATAGCCAACTAGGAATTTAAGAAATAGAAGATGGAGAGGAAAAACTTATCAAAGAAGTAATCTATTTCCCAGAATAGGAGAACAAGCCTCTAAACTCAAAGGGCCGATCCAGAAAAATGAAGGAAAAAAAGATCTACACTAAGTCATAGCTTCATCATAGTTCAGAACACCAGAGATAAAGAGAAAATACTAAAGTTTCAGGGCCAGCCCCATGGCCCAGTGGTTAAGTTCACACGCTCCGCTTTGGTGGCCCAGGGTTTCACCGGTTCGAATCCTGGGCACGGACATGGCACCGCTCATCAAGCCCTGCTGAGGTGGCATCCTACATGCCACAACTAGAAGGACCTACAACTAAAAATATACAACTACGTACCGGGGGATTTGGGAGAAAAAGGAAAAATAAAATCTTTTTTAAAAAATACTAAAGTTTCTATAGAACAACAACAAAAAGTGAGTCTCACATAAGGATTCTGGAATCAGACTGGCAGTGAAATTCTCAAGAACAGCATTGACAACTGAAGGACAAAGAGCAATACTTTCAAAATTTTGAGGAAAAATGATTTTCCAACCCAGAATTCTCTACCTCATCCAACTATTAATCATGTGGAAGCACAGAATAAAGATGTTTTCAGTGGCTGGCCCTGTGGCTGAGTGGTTAAGTCCACATGCTCCACTTCAGCAGCCCAGGGTTTCGATAGTTCAGATCCTGGGTGTGGACCTAGCACAACTCATCAGGCCACGCTGTGGTGGTGTCCCACATAGAGGAACTAGAACAACTTACAACTGGATATACAACTATGTACTAGGGCTTTGGGGAGAAAGAAAAAAATGAGGGAGGTTGGCAACAGATGTTAGCTCAGGGCCAATCTTCCTTACCAAAAAAAAAAAAAGAAAAAGGACATTTTCAGCCACACAAGATCTCAACAGTCTCACTTCATCCCTCCAGAAGCCACTAGATGATGTGCTCCACCAAAATGAGGGAGCAGCCCAAGAAAGAGTAGGATACCAAAGTCAGGAGAAAAGGATCCATCACAGAAGAGAGACAAAAGGAAGCCTCTAGAGAGAAGCTGCGCCTGGAGAGCACCAGTCCATGAAGGTCTGGGGCCAGAGGGTCCAGCAGGAGAGAATCCAGGGGAAAAGGGAACCAGAAGGTAGACTGTTTGATGTGTTTGACTATGTGGAAAATCTTATTCAGGGGCTCTGCAATTCAGTTGGAGAGTGTGGAAAGAAACAGAAATAATGATGTGGGAAATTGAGCAAATGAGAAACTAAGTAGTATAAGAAAGGGAATGTAATGGTTATGTATAAATTGGCTCAACAGTAAACAAGACATGTAGTAGTAATAAGGCGAAAAAGAAATATTGGCTTAAGCCACATTTTTTTTTTTAAAGACTGGCACCTGAGCTAAAATCTGTTGCCAATCTCTTTTTTTTCTTCTTCTTCTCCTCCCCAAAGACGCCCAGTACATAGTTGTATATTCTAGCTGTAGGTCCTTCTGGTTGTGCCATGTGGGGGGCCGCCTCAGCATGGCCTGACAAGCAGTACCATGTCCGTGCCCAGGATTGGAATGGGTGAAACCCTGGGCCACCAAAGTGGAGCGTGTGAACTTAACCACTGGGCCACAGGGCTGGCCCCCTAAGCCACATTTTGATATAATTATGTTTGGGTGATTGAGGAAGTAGAAGTGGAAGGGTGGGATAACATAAGAGCATGAGACCTTTATCTTCTGAAATGGGAAGACAAATTGTAACATGTCTAAGATGGAGAGCACTTTAAGCACATTAATTTTTCTGGGCTTATAAATAGTGAGAAGAAACAGCTGAAAGAAGAGGAAGAGGTTGCTCTCAGGAGCGTGAGACTGAAGGGTGAGAAGGGCTGGAAAATGGTCTGGTGACTATTGTCAGGCAACAAATCGTCCCAAGACTTGGTGGCTTTAAACAATGACAGCCATGTTCTGCCTGATGGCTCAGGGGTTCTGTGCGTGGGGATGTCGGGATTTCAGGAGGGGCTCTGCTGGGCAGTTTGGGGTGCAGGAAGTGGGTGCAGGAGCTGGGCTGGGACAGCAAGGGAGCGCTGGAGGAGCTGGGGCCTGGAGCTGGAGCCTGGCCGGGCAGCGCTCTCTCTCCATGCGGGCTCAGGGCTTCCCTATGGGATCCGCCAGATAGGCTAATTTGGGCTTTTCCATAACACGGTGACCTCACAGCAGTTGAACAGCTAACGTGGCAGCTCAGGGGTCCAGAGGTGAGCGCACCAAGAGAACAAGATGTCACATAGCATCTAAGAGAGTTAATTTTCTGTGTCAGCTAGACTGGATCATGGAATGTCCAGATATCTGGTTAAATGTCATCTCTGCATGTGTCTGTGGAGGGGTTTCTGGAAGACATTGGCTTTTGATTCACAAGACTGAGTAAAGTAGCTCGCCCTTCTCAATGTGAGTGGGCATCATCCAGTTCCTTGAGGGTCTGGAAAGAACAAAAAGGTGGAGGAAGGGTGAATTTACTTTCTGCCTGACCACTTGAGCTGAGACAACTATGTTCTCCGCCCTCCCTCGGCGCGCCTGGTTATCAGGCCTTCGCACTACACCTATATCACCAGCCTTCCTGGGGCTCCGGTTTGCAGCGGCAGATGCGGGACTACTCAGCCTCCATGACTGGGTGAGTCAACACCTTATAATAAAGCTCTTTATATATTTAGATGAAAATTATAATAAAATATGTATTATATATGTATATCATTTGGATCTGTTTCTCTGGAAAACCCTCATACCATCACTTTTGCCATGCTACTCTGTCAGTCAAAGCAGTCAGAAAGGTCCACCCAGATTAGAGGGACAGAGACATAGACGCCACCTCTTTGTGGGAGGGATGTCAAGGTCTCATTGGAAGAAAAGCATTGTGGAACGGGAGACATCATTGTGGCCATCTTTGGAAACTGTAATCCATCACAGGCAGGAGATTGCTGTATTTTTGTGACGAGGCCTGTAATATTATTTGACAATTTAAACAACATGTGTGTGTTACTTTTACGAAAATACAAATGAAGTGTTGGGGATATTCTTATCCTTTAGAAAATAAGGGAATGTTCTCAGAGAGGTGAAAAGATTGCCTGAGATAGGGCTAGGGTTGCAGCAGGTCCTTTCCTCTTGGTTCAGAGCTCCTCACTGCCAACCGGGTGATCAAGGAGAGTCACTGTCATTTATATTAATGACCACAGCCTACCTCAATTACAGCAGTTAGCAAATGGGCTGGCTCTCCAACCTCAGCATTTCTATCCTTACCTGTTAACCTGAATATTAGCATGAACTTCAATGCAATTTATCAAATCTCAACTAAGCAAGATCAAGGCAAAGACACTGATGCATCTAACATGGTGCTCTGGGCGCCTGAGACTTGCATTTGGCTTTTCAGCTGGTGCACTCTTGAATTGGAGTTACACTCAGTGTTCTTCAGGGCAGCTCTGCCTTAGGCTGGGACTTTTCAATGCCCACTTAAAACACACACACGATTGCCAGACTAAAATAGAAAACAAAAACAAAAGTCTTTTAAAGAAGGCTCTGCCTAGATTAGTAATATTACCCTTATCCGTTCTCTAAACATCTACCTGCACCAACCACCAAATTGCCCAGGGGAAGACACTGAACGTGGGCCTTAAGGCATGAGGTATCAGTGCCCAAATCTGTTCCCATTGCCAGGATGTTGCATTACTCTGCCACTGACTCACTCCTTCTGAGGAGCTACCACTATTCCCTGACCACAGCCAAGGACTAGGACATCATTCCTGAGCTGCCAAGGGTGTGGGTCAAGTTTGAACCTGGTCTAAGAAGCAAGAACGCCACATGCTAAAAAAAAGAAGACGAAGAAAGAAAAAAAAAAAAAAAGCATGAGCTGTAAATTGAAAAAGGAGGAAGAAGAGGAAGGGAGCCCAAATTAAATACTTGAAATGTTTACTAGAAATCAGTGCTGCTTGCTTCATTGAGAATGATGTTTATGACTTTCTGGTTGGAAAGATAAGGTATCTGGGAATCCGGATTCAAGCTGTGTGGAGGTGAGTGGCATTTAAGTGACTACATATAGCAAAGAGCTGAGTAATTCTAAAAGCTGCTTTTAAAGAAAACAAGGGCGCAGAGAAAAAAGGCAGGCAAGAGTGGAACACAATATCTCGGAAAGTCCGCTGCAAATATAAGGGCTTAGCATAGTCTTCAAAAGAATCCAAGTCAAAAACGTCAGCAAGGAGGGAAAGAAAGCGGGGTTCTCCTGGCAGTGCTGGGCAAGCTGCATTGGTGATGGGGTTGCTGCGACACGTGAAGCAGTCATAACCAAAGAAGATGGGGCAGGCATGTGAGGCTCCATATGAAAAGACAGATTCTTCTAGAGATCAAATGAGGGTCGCAGCACAGAGCCCAGCCTTGAGACTGGAAAATGGAAGTATAGTATCCTAACAGAAGGACCAGAGAGGACCTTTGAGGTGCACCCCGAAGGAATTTGTTAGAACTCCAAGTCTGTGCAAAGCTGAGTGTCAGGAAGTAATATCCTCACTGTTTGTTATGGGCTGAATTGTGTTCCCCCAAATTCATATGCTGAAATCCTAACCCCCAGTACATCAGAATATGACTGTATTTGGAGACAGGGACTTTAAAGAGGTGATTAAATTAAAGTGAGTCCGTTAGGGTGGGCCTAATCGAATCTGATTGGTGTCTTTATAAGGAGAGGAAGTTTGGACACACAGACCCAGGGGATGTGTGTACACAGAGAAAGAGGACATAGCAGGAAGGTCAAGGAGAGAGGCCTGAGAAGAACCGACCCTGCCGGCACCTTGATCCCAGGGTTCCAGCCTCCAGGACTGTGAGAAAATAAATGCCTGTTGTTTAAGCCCCCCAGTTGGTGGTGTTTTGTTATGGCAGCCCCAGCAGACTGGTATACAGTTTTACAACAGCATGTAGTTTGTAATCTGAAATTTCCCCTGGCTATGGTGAAGTTTAATTGTGTATTTGATCTGACTTTGTTGGCAAAAACACAGGGAATATATAGGAAAAGTCACAGCACCAGAGAAACCGTGGGGGCAGGGTCAAGACTGAGGACTTTGGTTTTCACTGGAGACATGGCCTTCCTTGTCAGCCGTGGAACTGCACAGAAGTACCTCGGACTCTAGCCCGCAGGGGCAGGAGGGGCAACATCACACACCTCTCTATCACTGACATTTTGATGTTAGGTCCAGCAAGACCTTTCAAATGCATAGGTTGATACAAATGTTTAAGGAGTCTTATTAAAATAGAAGATGTAAATAAAGAATATACTGCCTGGCAAATTCCTTTATTTTCCCAAGCACAGAAAAAAGAGTTCTCTATGCCACTATGCCCTAATTAAAAAATGAAACACATTGTGATTGGAGAACCATAATATAAATGACCACTCTGAGGTCTTAGGTGGGAGGTAGGAAGAGCTGGCTGAGTGGCAGGCAGGGCTTCATCTTTGTGCCTTCTTTGGCTCCCAAGATGCAATTTTTTAAGATGAAAAGAAAAACATTTAAACAACCAATTATAATAAAGTGAGATGATAAAATAACTTTATAAATATGATCATCTGAGGGACCAGAATGGGGAAAATCGCAGCAGGGAAATGTAGCAGATTTGAACTGAGTCATTTGAAGAGCTTTGAATATCACTCTAAAGACCTCACATTTTATCCTGTAGGCATGACAAGGTGTCAGAAACGCCAAGAGGTAATCATACTGGTGGTGTAGAAAGTTAACTCTGAAAGCCAGAAGGAGGCGAGTGGGACAGGTTGGGGCCCAGAAGTAGGAAAAGTAGTTAGGAGGTTTCTATAGTCTAAGAGAGAGATCAGTGGGCCCTGAATGAGGGCAATGGCCATG
Source organism: Equus caballus (assembly GCF_041296265.1). Classification (NCBI taxonomy): domain Eukaryota; kingdom Metazoa; phylum Chordata; class Mammalia; order Perissodactyla; family Equidae; genus Equus; species Equus caballus. Next base: position 8,559,589 of record NC_091713.1, read on the forward strand.
AAAGTTGGGAAAGCACATGGATTATTCCAGAGATACTCAAAGATAAAAGCAGAAGGAGTAGGCAATTTGTTGAAATGAGTGGGGCTAGGAGGAGAGAGTTGTCAAAGGCAAAGTCAAGGCTTCTGGCTTAGGCAGTATATTAGTTTCCTGTGGCTGCTATAACAAAGTATCACAAATCCAGTCTCTTGAACAACACAAATTTATTATCTTACAGCTCTGGAGGCCAGAAGCCTGACATGGGTCTCACTGGGCTAAAGTCAAGGTGAGGTGAGGCTGTGTTCCTTTCTGGAAGCTCTAAGGGAAAATCCATTTCTTGCCTTTTCCAGCTTCTAGAGGATTCTTGAATCCCTTGGCTCATGGCCGCCTTGCTCCATGTTCAAAGCCAGCAATGGCTGACTGAGTCCTTCTCACTTTGCATCTCTGACTCTTCTATTGTCACATCTCTTTCTCTGACCACAGCCAGGAAAGGTCCTCTGCTTTTTAAGGACTCATGTGATTAAATTGGGCCCACGTGGATAATTCAGTATATTCTTCCCATCTCAAAATCTATATCCTTAATCACTTCTGCAAAGTCCCTTTTGCCACCTAAGGTAACATACTCAGAGGTTCCAAAGATTCGGGCGTGGACATGTTGGGAAGATATTCTGCCTATCACAGGTGTCAAAGAGCAGAGTTTTTCAAACTCACCCATCAGTGGATTGTGAAATCAATTTAATAGGGCACTAACAGTATTTTTCTTTAAAGGGGAATAGAGATTAATAGAGTACAATGGGAAACTTCAATTTAGCTTTTTATGTGTGAGTATACTGGATTGATATAAAAGGTATTTCCTACTGAAGGTCATGAGCAAAAGTGTTTGAAAGTCATTGACTTAGACAAGAGGATAATAACAGTGTTAAGCAAAATAGAACATAATGCTAATAGCTAACATTTACTGAATGTTCGTCATGAACCCTGCCTGTTCTAAGTGCTTAACATTCATTAACTCATATAATCCTTCCAACTACCCAATATGGTAGATATTGCCATCATCTCCATGTTGTAAATGAGGAAACAGAGGGAGATTGAAGGTCTTGCCTAAAGTCACTCAGTTAGAAAATGGTATAGCTGAGATTTCACTCTAGATAGTCCAGCTCCCAAAACTACGTGTATATTGAACACCATTCTGCTGTGTCAAGGAGCACCCAGGGCCTACAGAAAAAGGCAATCTTGCCTCTCTGTTTCATCTTGCTACCCTGAGCACCTTTGCCCATGCATGGTATCCTATTTAAAGGGTAAGAAATACCAATAACTGCAGGGCAGGAAACAAACTTCTTATGTAACTCCAGGAATGGGTGTGTGTTGGGAGAAGAAGGGAAAGATTCTCTCAGTCTAAAGTCTACAATGAGCTTCCCTCTACAGGCTGATAGCCCGAATTTCAGCCTAGGAGTGAGCGTAAGTGTAACATATACCATTAAGACTAATATGTGTGAAATTAATATTGTTCCCTTAGCAATAAAGCACTTACCAATAGATAAATGTTCTCAGAAGAAAGACGTGCAATACACTACATATCATAAACACACATACACAAACCATATTTTATTTCAATGATAACTATTTTACTTATGATCATAGTAATCAAATAACAATTAAGTGATCAAGCACTATTCTCTTTGCTGTGGAAATAGGGAAAAGGAGAGCTGATCCTTTCACTTGGAGAAAGGCTAAGAAATAAAAGATAAGAAATGCTCATTTTCTTTTTGATCAACTTCACCTCAAAGTCATTAACTTAAAAAAACACTTAGGAAACCTTATTTCCCCATCCATAAAATGGAGGTAATAATAACTACCCCAGAGTTGTGAGAATTTGATGAGGCAATGCACATGAATAGTGTTTTGTAAACTATAGGGTGGTAAGATGTGAATTAACTATTTGTGTAATTTTATTTATCTTTCAAACATTAATATAATACTTAATACAAGCCTGGCATTATTTAAATGCTTTGCAAATATTAGTTTATCTAATACTCATAAAAAGTCTATGAATATCTCTTGATAGTCTCACTTTATAAATGAGGAAACTGAGGCATAGAAAGGTTAGGAAACTTGCCTCAGTTCCTGAGCTAGTAAGTAAAGGAAAAGAGATTCTACCTTGAGCAGCCTGGCTCCAGTCTGTGCATGTAACCCGTCTGTCATGTCACATCTATCAGGAATATGAGAATGAGAACTGTGCCTACATGTCAAAGGCCTCAGATATATGGAAGTCAAATGAGATCTCCAGCTTCTAATCCACCTAGTGACCCTCTCTACTTCTGTCCATTTTGTCTATCATCAAAATCCAGGGTCTCTAGAGAAGACTTTGCTCCTGGTGGTAACACTGTTTGACATTAGACCTTGAAAATAGGGAATATTTTTTATCACTCTGATTAATCTTATACTTTTGATGTTGCCTTCTCTTTATAATGCCTCCCGTTATTTTATTATACCCCATCTTCTTATCTACTTCCTCACATTATGAAAAGACTGAAGTTTGTTCAGTGGAAAATAAAAGAAGAAACCAGAAAACACAACCAGCATTCAAACTACAAATAGTGGACAAATGGTATGTGATTCCTTTTTGAAGTGAGATGTGTAATACCCTCAAGGATGCCCAGAAGGTTCTGTTCTCAGGATTCTAGGGCACGTAGCCAATCCGTCTTCTGCTAAGCTGGCCTTATCTCCAGTAATCTTCCACCTCAGAGTCAAATGTAGCTCTTCTCTGGCACTTTGAGTTTGTTGAAGGTATAAAATAGCAAAATTTGCTTAGACATGTGGGAATGAGAGCTAGACATGAACAACTGAAAATAGTTGGTTAAACTATTTTCTTTTTGAAGAAGAAATTGAGGAAGTTGTGTTGATTCTGGCAAGAGAAAGTCAGGAAGGGATGACTGTTAACATGAAGGAGAGGGAAAAGAAAAGGCTTACAGGGAAGGAAACCATGATAATGAGAGAAATTGTTTGCAGAACCATCTGGGAATGGGCAAAGTTCTAAACAAACAGTATCCTATTGTCAATGTCCTGTTTTTGATTTAGCAAACATTAACTGAGCACATATTAAGTGCTAGTTGCTTGGGATACAGAGATAAATAAGATCTGTCTATCTAGTCAAAATGTTTTACGTACAAAAGATGATGGGGTTTGAATTTTTAGTGTATTTTATAGACTATTATTTAAGTTCAAGAGTGCACATTTATATGTTATCTATGACCCATAGTAGGCACACTATGAATATTTATTGAATTGAAATATTAGAATTAGATGGGTCCGGGTTTAAAATACCTATTTATGCATTCCTTCAACAAAATTTTTTGTTGTGGCAAAATGCATAACATAAAATTTACCATTTCACCATTTTTAACTGTACTAAGTTAAAAAGTGGCACTAAGCACATTCACACATTCTACAACCATCACCCCCATCCCTCTCCAGAAGTTTTTCGTCACCCTAAACAGAAACCCCGTGCCCATTACACAATAACTCCCCATTTCCCCATTCCACAAATTTTTATATTTCCCTTGATTCAACAAATATTTATGGAACATCTATGATTCAGCCCAATTCTCCTCAGTGAGGGAGGTCTGGGGCACAGAATGAATAGGACAGATGTGCTCTGCCCCCGAGGGTATAATCTAGGGAGGGGGACTGGCGCAACCAGTAGCAATTGGTAAAGAGCTGACATTTGCTGACTGCTCCCCATGCAGCAGGCACTTTGCATTGACAACACCCCTCTGAGGTAGATCTGTAACCAACAAAAAGTGTCCGGAAGGGAGAAGAGGGCTGTTACGGGGGAGTAAAACTCAGGCTGGAGGCCTTAACTTGGCCAGGGCATTGGGATGACGTGAGACCTGAAGCATGAGTGGGAAGTAGCCAGGCTAAGAGCATTCCCAGAATGGGGAAGGACACTGAGGCATGCCTTGGGAACAGATGGGTCACCGGGGCTGACTGAGCTGGGAGGAACTCAAGATAAGGCTGGAGAGGCAGCAGGAGCCGCCTCCTGGAGGGCCTGGGTGGGTTTCCTGCTCTATCTCCAGGGCCCGGGGACGCAGTGAAGAGCTTTAAGCAGCTTTAAGTTGATCTTAAAAAGATCAACCACTCTGGTGAATTGCTAATGAGTGATTCACTTCTCTACAGCTCTTTATTACCATGTTACTGGAGAGTACGGCTAACTTTTACCCATGATAGAAAAATCACTAGTATTTACATTGTAAAATTTTTCAGTTTTATCTTTGAAGTTCCTGTTCTGAAAATTCACATTTAAGTAAATGGCATGACCCAACTCAAGGTCCGATGAAGCAAAAAACTGGATATTAGTCCCATTTTGGAGCCCATTACACCTCTCCTATGCTGGGAAGAAATCGTGTCACCTCTCAGATACATATAAAGTGTGAGCCTAAAATATAACCGGCCTCCCTCTCTCAATTTGTTGATTCATGTCTTCCCTAGGGGGCAGGGAAGTAAATTCCCTCAGTTCCTTCTGGACAAACGTAAATTAAGATTCTGTTTACAAACAGCTTAATTAGCTCGCCTAGGCAATATTATCAACATAATCTGAGAGCGAATTTGTTTCAAACTCATCTGTTGTAGGACTATTTATATAATAAAGGCCAGCTTCAGACGTTCAATTTCTAGAGGGGAAGATATGGACACAGTAAGCACCGCCAAGGTAAAGCTCCATTCTGCACACTGAGACTGTGCTGCTTTCAGCTGATGGTGTCTTAACGTCAAACACGGATCATTGAGCAGTCCTGGGTGAGAATGCACGGTGGAGCCAATTCATCACCATTACTGAAAAAAGCCCACTTGATGCACAATCAAAGACTTTATCTTCCCATTTTAAAGCACTATACTCTTTTAGTGCCTTATCAGTTTTAATTTTTTATTATTCACAATAATAACAATGCTTCTACAGAAGTAATGTGAGTAAGGCACTCAGTTATCTTTTTTCTTTACCAAGAATGGTGATTGTGAACCTTGTGCACAGACAAGTATTCAAGAGTCAAGAGTCTCTCCAGACCATTTGTTTAAATGTTACTTTACTACTCCAGGAAAAGATGAACTGAGCATGGTCTCAACTCCCTGTCAATAGAGGTGTAGCTTATTATCCCAGCCAATACTGCTCTCTTATTCCTAGAGCTATCAAGCTTAAATTACAAGGTCTTTCAATAAACACTGTTACCACTCAACTTCAGATTGAGATAGGTAGATTCAAACTTTCCCACTCCTTTTGTCCCAAAAGTTTATGTTTGATGAGTAAGTCATAATTATGTAAGTTTTATACACATTTGTACAGCATTTGATAGTTTAGTATTTTCACATATGTGATTCTTACCTCTTCCAGGTAGACAGGACATGATCATTTCATGGGTTAAGAGACTGAAGCTGAGAGAAGGAAGCAACTTTGCCTAAGGTTACCTGGCTGGTAAGGGATGTAGCCATTTGCTGAGCTATATCAATCTACAAAAGCTCATTTTTGCCACACATCACCTGTCCTGAATGCTTACTTCTCAGGCTAGGCTAAGAACACAGAATGAACCAGACACACGGCAGTGCCCCCTTGAGAAGGTCAGTCAGTGGGACTGCCTGCCTTCCTTTCCCAGATCACCTCCCCTTGGGTTACACATTTCCCTTGTGCCCCTGTCCACTTCAGAACTCTCCTTGATATTGTTTTGCCCCATTTCAACGGTACAGAAATGGAGAGGAAATGGGAAGGTGTTCCCAGGGCTTACATGGTGCTGAAGTTTGCTGTGATTCCATGACTTAATTCACGCGTCTCTTAATCTGTATGTCGCTATTTTTTGGGTGAGGAGGATGAAAGGAGCTAGTTAAAGGTTGAATGTCTTCCTACGCCCTTGTCCAAAAGCCCAAAAAGCTGGGCATTGCACAGCTTTTTTCCCCCTTAGGAAAGCACATGCCCACTCCCACAAGATATCCCATCTCCATTCTAATGGCAGCACTGTTTAGAAAATTAACCCAAATAGTTATATTTGCCCAGATGGGGTGGTCATGTCCAAGTCCAAACAAACATCTCTGGGGGTTAAGAAAACCCTAGGAACCTTGAGTAATCTTTCTTCACAGCCCCTTTACTCTTCTCAAGACTAATGTGATCCATTTGACCTGGGTCAGAGTGGCCTTCACCACTTCTCACCTGTTTCACACCAAATAATCTTCTAACCAGTCTTCCTGCCTGTGCCCCCTTCGAGGCCCTCTACCCCAGGGCTTACAAACAGATGGCCTGCATTGTGTTGGCCACCTCTAAAGTTCAAGAGATGTCATATAAAAATGAAGATTTCCCACTTCCTTTAAAAAATGGGAAAACTTGATAATCCTGGGTCCCCTTCCCACAAGGCCAGAAGTGGTTGCCCCTTTAAATAGGGGCTCTCTCTCCAGTTCTCTGAAATCTCCACCCTTCCCAAGGTGCCCCTGACCTGAGACCAAGTGTCCCTCGCCATGTATCCTCATGACTGCAGTTTTCCTTACACCTAGACCTCTTCATTCATGTATATTTCCTGCCTAGAATCTATAGGCATGTGAGTTTTCAACACTCTTCTGTTTACATGATCTTTCTAAAATTCGGACCTCATCATGCCACTTCTCAGCTTAAAATTCTGCAGTGCTCCCGCCCTCCCCCCCCCACCTCTTTATCAGTGGCTGAAGCTCCAACTTAGCTTGGCTGGCTGGCCAGGTTCTCTTTAATCTGCCTCTTTGTTCCCTATAATTATTTCCCATCTTTACTCCTGCCCCTGCTCCTGCCCCCAAAACTTTGTACTCCAGCCATACTGAATTCCAGCCATAGAATGATTCTCACCTCTCACTTCTATGCATTTGCAGAGGCTGTTCCTACTGTCTGGAACACCCTTCCCTCTCTCTCAGCCTTGCTCACTTTTTATTTTTTCATTTTTTTAAAGTTTGGCACCTGAGCTAACAACTGTTGCCAATCTTCTTTTTTTTTTCCCCCTGCTTTTTCTTCCCAAATCCCCCCAGTACATGGTTGTATATTTTAGTTCTGGGTCCTTCTAGTTGTGGTATGTGGGCCGCCGCCTCAACATGGCCTAATGAGTGGTGCCATGTCTGTGCCCATGATTTGAACTGGTGAAACCCTGGGCCTCAGAAGCAGAGCGCGTGAACTTAACCACTCGGCCACAGGCCGGCCCCCACCTGCTCACTTTTGAATACTCAGCTCAAGTGCCTTTTCCCCTAAGAAGCCCCTTGCTCCATTTCCCAAACTGAATACACACCTCTATCATAGCACATATTATCTTGTAATATAATTGGTGGTTTGCCTGTCTCTTTCTCCTATACTATATACTATAAAATCTTGTTGGCACAGAGCGTGTCAGTTTTGACTTTGGAACTCTAATGAACTCAAACTTCGTGGTGCAGGAGAAGGAGCTTGGGCATCGGAGCCAGGCAGCCCTGATTTGCTATCTTAGCTTTACCACTCATTAAGCTTGGTCAAGTTTCCTAACTCCTCTGATTCTCAGTTTCCATATCTAGAAAATTGAGACTAATAATTTCTACCTTATGAGATTGCTATGAGGATTAGAGATATTTTGTATAAAATGCCTAGCACTGGCAGTGGCTAGAACATAGCAGGCACTCAATCCTGGCAGTTAATATCACAAATAAAGGAATCAGGACAAAACACACCAACTTAAAAGACAGATCATCTAAAGTGTGCTTGGGTGGAGCAAAGTGAAGACAGGGAAAAGAAGGAAAAGTTATATAGACACAGAGTATGCACAGTGTCTAGGCAACTAGGAGGAGTTCAATTTTTTCCCTCTAAACCCCTGATGGCTTTTTTTTTTAATCGGGATATAATTGGCATATAACATTATATTAGTTTCGGGTATATAACATAATGATTCGATATTTGTATATTTCAAAATTATCGCCACAATAAGTGTAGCTAACATCCATCCCCAAACATAGTTAAAAATATTTTTTGAGGGGGGCTGGCCCTGTGGCCGAGTGGTTAAGTTCGTGCGCTCCACTTGGGCGGCCCAGGGTTTCACTGGTTTGGATCCTGGGCACAGACATGGCCCTGCTCGTCAGGCCATGTTGAGGCGGCGTCCCACATGCCACAACTAGAAGGACCCACAACTAAATATACAACTATGTACTAGGGGGATTTGGGGAGAAAAAGGAAAAAACAAAAAAAGATTGGCAACAGTCGTTAGTTCAGGTGCCAAAATATATATATATATTTTTTTCTTATGATGAGAACTTTTAAGATCTCTTAGCAACTTTCAAATATGCCATACAGTATTATTAACTATAGTCACCATGCTGTACATTACATCCCTGGGACTTATTTATTTTCCTGACGGTTTTTAATCAAGGATTTGCTTAGTTATCAGCTGGCAGAAGTCTGCAAATGATAGGCAGCTCTGTATATAGAGTAATGAGTATAGTATAAGATCATCTTAGCTAATTACTGTTTATTTGTAGATGTCATACAACTGGCTTCTTGAGTGTGTATGTGAGATTTTGTTTTGTTTTGCTTTCACATGTGTGAATGCTCGTGGGTGGGCAAGCATGTATACAAACATACACCATGGGACCCCTACAGACAAAGGTTCAGCAGATGGTCAAGATGGCCGACTCCCCAGGTAGCTGTACTCGTGTCCCATCGCGTCCTGGTTATAGCTTGTCTCTTTCTCTAAACTGCAAGCTCCTGGAGGTCTGGGACTGTGTCATTCATATCTGTTTTCCCTGCACAGAGTATAGTACATGGTACATAGCAGATTGCTCAATAAGTATTTGTTAAGTAGATAAATGGACAAATTGGGAGTTGAATATGTGTGTCTATGTCTATAAATGTATGATGTAAACACATATATTTACATATACATAATAAATATTTTTACTCTAATTCCTGGGGCCAGCTTTCCATTTAGCCTGTCTGTTGAGCCATATATAGACTAGGATTCCTTCTTTGGTGTAAGTTGTACTTTCAAAACAGTCTATAACAGTGCTATCTTAAAGAACTTTCTCTGATGATGGAAACAATCTATTCTGCGTTGTCCAGTATAAGACAAATGGCTGTGGAGCATTTGAAATGTGGTTAGTGTGACCAAGGAATTTAATTTTTAATTTTATTTAATTATTATTATTATTGATTTTGGTGAAGAAGATTGGCCCTGAGTTAACATCTGTTGCCAATCTTCCTCTTTTTGCTTGAGGAAGATTCTCCCTGAGCCAACATCTGAGCCAGTCTTCCTCTATTTTGTATGTGAGTTGCTGCCAATCCATGGCCACCGACGAGTGGTATAGGTCTGTACCCAGGAACCCAACCTGGGCTGCTGAAGCAGAGTGCACCAAACTTAACCACCAGACCACGGGGCCAGTTCTAATTTAATTTAATTTTATTAATATTTATTTTATTTAATCTTAATAATTTAAATTTAAATAACTATCTGTGGTTACTGGCTGCTGTATTGGTTAGCACTGGTAAATAATCTCTTATGTGTGTTATCTCTATGTGCTTTCCCAGATCATAGTCAACTGATGACACTTTTTGATGGTTCTTATACCTGGAGTTGGAAGACTTTCTTAATAGTTCAATACCACCTTCTGAATAAAGTCAAAATAGTTATTAATCATCTGATACTTGGCAATATTGTTGGAAGTTATGGAGAATATGAAGTACCTACTTCTGTGTTGCTACTACCTAAGGAGGAAATGGATTAGGAAAGATGGAAGATTAAAACAGAGAAAGAGACTACACAGCCTTGGGCGCGGTTACTGTGAACGTGAATATGAAATCAGTTTTTGACACAATCCTGCTTTGCTAGATGGAAGCAATTGCACAATACACTGTGGGTGTAGAGGGGAGAGTACCTGCACTTGGAATTAAATCCCTGGGCCATAAAAAATGTGTTTAGTAGTTCTAAGAGTTTATCTTAGGATCACTGACAAACCCTGATGGTATTCACTAATGGTGCCCGCAATAATAATAGCCAAGTGGAAAGCTGAGTTTGCAAACTAATTTGCTTGTTATTTATTTATTTCTTTTAAGGTGTTGTGTCAAGAAGGCTCTGGTGAATAAAATTTATTATCACAGCCTCTACTTGATTTTTTGAGAAATCTCTCTTAAAATCAAGAATTATTCAGTGCACCTCAGGGTTTCGGTACATTTCACACGTTTTCAGAGGATATTTTTCATTACTGAGCCTTCATCTTGTTTCCAGTGCAGTGCTGGGCTCTCAGTGAATGCTGATGGAAGACACTGCACAGGTGCTGGAAAAGTCAAGTCCATCTTGCTCCCTGCCGTCAAGGAACTCTGACTAACTTTGAGAGAGATGATTATGGCGCAGGTAGAAAGCGAGAACTTATGAGGTTATTAATCACTTTAGTCCTTCATCTCATTCCTGGTTGTGTAAAATGGATGGTCTAAATATTTTCTCCATCCATTGTACTGTGGCACTGGCCAGGCACTCAAATTTGTGATAGCGTAGAATTTATAAACTCCTCATCACTCAACTTGCCTTTGTGTAAGACAAATTTTGGTAAATGTTATCAGCCTTCACCTGGTAAATATTTTAGTTATCAGAAAAGTTCTGATATCTTACTATGAACCACATGATTCTAGTTTTCCTGCAACTTTCAAATGGGGACGTCTTATTCTATAGAAGTTACACAATTTATGTGAAGACAGAAATTCATAACGTCAAAGACAAGATGATTCAAATAGAAACCATTTACTCTAAAACTTCTAGCTTGTTGTGGTAGCCAAGTCTCATGTAAATAGGAGTATTTTGTGCCACTTAAAATTCAAAAACTGTAGAATGACAGATCATTTTCATGTCTGCTAATTAATTGTAAAATGCTTTGAGACTCATGCAAAGTTTTAAATATAACAGGCAGAACCTGAATATGAATAACAATTATTTCAAAGTTTAACATTGCTCCCCCATTTATACTATTGAGTCAGCAAAGAAGAAAATCGTAGAAGGTTCTCACTGGAGGGACTCTGGAAATCTTCTGATCTGCTCTGCTTCATTTACAGATGAGGAAACTAACATCCAGAGAGATCATACAATTTACCAAAGGTCACATAGCTGGTTATAGTGACAGCGATGGGCCTAGAAGTCAAGTCTGCACTCTCCTACCTGTACTTCATTTCACTTTTTCCCAGACTAACATCTTACCTTGAACGATTCACTGACACTTTGCAAAATATGTAGAGTCGATTTCCTAAATAAGATTTAATATTAATAATTCAATTCTAGATTTTCTTAAGTTCATTAAATTGCTCTACATACCTAATGAAGACTAACATTTATTGAGCTCACACTGTGCCAGCACTGTACTCAAGAGTTTATATTCATTACCTTGCTGAATTTTCCCAACAACCTCATAAGGCGGGTATCGTTTTATAAATGAGCAAACTCAGGCCTAGAGAGAGAGGTGGCTTGTGAAGGTCCCAGAGCTTCTCTGTGGTCTGGCTGGGGCTCCAGCCTGGTCTGTCTATTGTTATGCCTCTATTTTTTTTTTTTTTTAAAGATTGGCACCTGAGCTAACAACTGTTGCCAATCTTTTTTTTTTTCTTTCCTGCTTTATCTCCCCAACCACGGTCCACCCCCTCCCCTTACATAGTTGTATATCTTAGTTGCAGGTCCTTCTAGTTGTGGCATGTGGGACGCCCCCTCAACATGGCCTGACAAGCGGCGCCATGTCCGCACCCAGGATCCCAACCGGTGAAACCCTGGGCCGCCTCAGTGGAGCGTGGTAACTTAACCACTCGGCCACCAGGCCGGCCCCAAGCCTCCACTTTTAACCAGAATTTGATACATTCTCCCTTCCAGTTGAGCTTTCCTGTTTCTCTATTTAAAATTCTGATTTTAATACATAATAATTTGGAGGTCCTTGTAACTTCTTACATTTCTGTAAGAAGACTGGAAAATGTATCTCAGTACATTTCTTGCTTCCTTCATTAATTTAAATCGGGCTTGATTGTATTATTCAAAAAATACACAGTTAAATGAAATAGCATCTTGAGTCCATTGAATGTAGCATTCCTGTCAGCTCAGGTCACTTCACTGCTGACAACCCTTCAATGTCTTCCTTCTCACTGGAGTCAAAAGCCAAAGTCCTTACAAAACGGCCTGCAAGGCTGCTGACAATCTGCACCTCCCCTCCTCTCTCAGCCTCTGATCTCACTCCCTGCCTTTCCCCTCAGGCCTCTCTATTTACTCTTCTTCCCTCCACCTCTTCTAGATGTTTGCTCAAATGTTACCTTATTTCTTAGGCTTGCCTGACCACCCCGTTTATAACTGAAAAGCTCACCGCCACCTCAGCACACCCTGCCCCTTCCTGTTTTATATTTCCCTGCAGTACGGGTTACCATCTCTATTTTATTTATTGACTAACTCTCCCTAGAATAGTGAAGGCATAATTACATACTTCACTGCGGTGTTCCTAGCAGACCAGTACCTGTCTCAGGCAAGGTGCTCAAAAAATATCTGCTGAGTGAATTCTGTGATGAACAGGAGCATTTAAGTATGTGCCTTTGTTTCAACCTCAAAATGTAAGCTATATATTCTGAGCGCCCTAATAATGACCTCTCATAGATCTCTCACCCATGGGTAATTTGCTCTTTACTCATTATCAAGAGTTAATGTGTCCCCTCTCTCACTCTGTATTCTTGGTAGTCTCTAGGATTTCAAAAAGGGGGAATGGCAAGCTCCTTGTGGGTCCCTCAGCGATTTACAGGCAGTGATCTGTACTTTCACTCGTCTCTGTAGAACATGACTATCGTGATAGCATTAAAGTACAAGAAGCAAAAGCAATTAGTGAAATTAAGTCACTATTTGTCCTTTCAAGTGGTAAGATAAAATATCGAACGGCAGATTTCACCTGTTTGTAAAAAGGACAAACAGTAAGAAGAAGTCTTTTTGAGCATTTATAAAAGCTATTTTCCTTTCAAATATTACCGCAGAAGGCCCAATGTAATGAAGGAGCACTGGGGGGGAGTGAGGGCCTCAGCTTCCTGGGCTGTACAATGAGCAGACTAAAGATGATCTCCAGGCTCCATGAAACTCCAGAAGTGTGCAAAGCTCTTGGAGATAACGCCATGGAACTTTCTCATGTCCATCTAATGTTATATTTCATGTTTGTTATTACAACTGATTTAACATACCAAGAACGATTGTTATAAATTGATGATATAAACTTTATTTTCATAGTTTAGTTTTTCCAGTTAGATGGACGTTGTTTTCCTATCACTAATATCTAAAAACGCAAAAATACCTAAGGCCACTTATGACCTTAAAGGACCATCATTATAACTATATTTAACTCTGATTCATTATGGGACAAATTCTCCAGTTTGTGAACATGTAAGCCTCCTGCAGTTCTATTCCCATTTTTGAACAAGGAGAAAGAACTTGAAAAGTTCAAATTCCATTTTGTAACTTGTTTTTAAGCTCCAAGGACATTAGAATCAAAGACTAAAATGAGTTTTTGGCACTATTTGGAAGTTCTTATTCTTGGTGCTATCCATTCCACCTCCATTAACTTCAACTGAGAATTATCAGTACTATACATAGTCCATTAATGTCAACTCAAATCATTTCACAAATGTTAATATTTCATCTTCATGACGACTGCATGGTAAAGTACATGCTTCTTACAATCTATGGAAAAGAAACTTTAAAAATAAAATTAATCAATTAATCAGTTAAATCAGAGTAGCCTATGGGTAAAAGTTCGTGTGTTTCTCCAAATTTCTAACACTGGGGCAGCAATTATTGTGCCAGCTAAAGCACCAAAGAGTGGGTATTCCTGACCTCCTTAGTCAGAGAGAGTGGAACACCGCCTCATCACCGTGCAGATTCTCTGGGGTTTCGGATGTTCACCCCTATCACAAATCTAAATTCTGGCACCCCATCTAAAATCTCAAGAACATCACACACCTTCCATTTAGTAAAGAGAAAAACTAAACTTCTAAATTATACCAAAATAACAGATTTTTTCCGAAAGTGGTAGTCTTTCTTTTTACAGAATCACAGCCCCTTATTTTCATGAGCTTTCCTTAGTTTGAGCATGATTTGGTCGAGTGTTTCTACAGCAACAGCAATAGAATCAAAGTGTGCGATCTAGATGGGTCTCACCCTCATTGTGAGCTACTGGGACTTCCTAACTGGAGACCAGGTCCTACGTTGGCCACAACCAATCTTACAGGAGACCCATCATTTCGGTACGTAGAGAAAACTCAGAAGTGCAATTCCGAGGCTTCACTGCTTCGGCTACTAGTGCCGCCCTGACAGCGGCCGCGACTGGGCCCGCGAGGCGCCGGCAGCCCGGCAGTCCGGCAGCCCGAGGGGGCCCGCCCGCCCGCCAGGCCCGCCCGCCCGCGCCGCGCCAGGCCCGCGGGGACAAAGGCGGCTCGGCGCGCGCCCTGCCCGGCTCAGAGCCAGCTCGCGAGGCAGGACTCAGGAAAATCAAACCACATATTGAGCGGAAGGAAATCCCCCGAGAATAACTGTCAATTTGTGTTGTACTAGTCAGAACTGAAATAAAATTTTAGGGCGTTTTAGACAAATATCTAGAGACACCGATAAGAAAGCAAATCTAAGATGGAAGAAAAGATGGAGGCTTCCGTTGAAAATGCCAAGCTGAGGTCAGGGCGTGTTTAGGTAAAAGCGGCCTCCGGGCGGGAGAGGCGCAGAGCACACGAGCGTGGCCAGGGGACGCCGAGGAGGGCGCCGGCCTCCGCGGGCCGGCTTAACCGAAGGCGGTGAACCCTCCGCGGCGCGGCCTGGCCGCGCGGCCGGCCCGGCCCGGCGCGGGGGCGGGGGCCGGGCGCGGGCGCGCTCCCGGCGGGGGCGGGGCGCCTATATTGCGTGCGCGGCGCCGCCCCTGCGAGAGGACGTTGCGTGCTCGCTCGCGCAGGCGAGTGTCCGCGTCTCCCTCGCGAACTCGGTGAAAGGAATTGGCGCCGTTCGACACCAGGCGGGTCCGCTCTGCAGCACGAATCCTCCAGCCGCAGCCGCCGCCGGGCCGAGAGCGAGCCAGCGCCAGCGTGAATCGGGCCTCACCATGAGTTCCTCGCCTGTGAACGTGAAGAAGCTGAAGGTGTCGGAACTGAAGGAGGAGCTCAAGAAGCGGCGCCTCTCCGACAAGGGCCTCAAGGCCGAGCTCATGGAGCGGCTCCAGGCCGCGCTGGACGACGAGGAGGCCGGCGGCCGCCCCGCCATGGAGCCCGGGAACGGCAGCCTGGACCTGGGCGGGGACTCGGCCGGGCGCTCGGGCGCGGGCCTGGAGCAGGAGGCCGCGGCCGGCGGCGACGACGACGACGAGGAGGACGAGGAGGAGGAGGAGGGCATCGCCGCTCTGGACGGCGACCAGATGGAGCTGGGCGAGGAGAACGGGGCGGCGGGGGCGGCCGACGCGGGCCCGATGGAGGAGGAGGAGGCCGCCTCGGAGGACGAGAACGGCGACGATCAGGGCTTCCAGGAGGGGGAGGACGAGCTCGGCGACGAGGAGGAGGGCGCGGGCGACGAGAACGGGCACGGCGAGCAGCAGCCCCAACCGCCGGCGGCGCCGCAGCCGCAGCCCCCGCAGCAGCGCGGGGCCGCCAAGGAGGCGGGGGGCAAGAGCGGCGGCCCCACCTCGCTGTTCGCCGTGACCGTGGCGCCGCCCGGCGCGAGGCAGGGCCAGCAGCAGGCGGGAGGTAAGAAGAAGGCGGAAGGCGGCGGAGGCGGCGGTCGCCCCGGGGCTCCGGCGGCGGGTGAGTGCTGCGTGTGCGGCGCGCGCGGCGGGTGGGGACCGTGCCCCGGGCCTGCCGGAGCCCCGCGGAGCCCCGGGCGGGGCCGCCGGTGGGGGAGCCCGCGCGGCGCGGCGCGGCGGCGCCTCCATTATGTGGCTGGCGGCCGGGCGCCGCAGCCGCCGGGGGGGGCGCCGCTGCGGGCGCGGGGCGGCACATGTCGGGGGGAGGGGAGGCCGCGGGCGCGCCTCGGCGGCGCTGGGCCGCGCATTGTGCAAGGCGCGCGGGCCCCGCGTGACGTCACTTCCGGCGGGCGGGGCGGAAGGGCACAATGCGGCCGGGGCGCGGGCGGCGGGGGAGGGGCGGCGGCCGGGCGGGCGGCCCCCCTGCCTGCCGGGCGGCACGTGGGCTCGGCGCCGGGGCCGCGCTGGAGTTCATTAGCTTTCTCGAACCTTCGAGGAGACTGCCAAATTAGCCGTGTCTGAAGACTGCGTCACTGACGCCAGTCCGATTCCAAGCTGATGGCTGTTGCTTTCGCATTTGATGCGCCGATGGAAAACGCTTGCCGGAAAGAGCAGGGCAGGCTCGAGCTTTCCGCTCCCCGGAGCCGGAGCGGCTTCGCCCCGCCCGCGTGGCGGCGCGGCTCCATGTCGGGGCGTTGTGTGTTGTAGGAGACGGCAAAGCAGAGCAGAAGGGCGGAGATAAAAAGAGAGGGGTGAAGAGACCTCGGGAGGACCACGGCCGCGGCTATTTCGAGTACATTGAGGAGAACAAGTACAGCAGGTAGGGCCGCGGCCCGGCGTCGCGTGTCGCGGGCTGGTCCCGGGGCGCGCCTCAGGAGACGCTTGTGTCTTTCAGAGCCAAGTCTCCTCAGCCGCCAGTGGAGGAAGAAGATGAACACTTCGATGACACAGTGGTTTGTCTTGATACTTGTAAGTGAAGCTTTTCTCTCCCTCCTCCCCCAGTTAGCAGAGGTGGTGATTTTTGGTTCCAGAACGTTAGAAAACTTAATGCAGTGCGTGGAACTTAAATGGCGGAAAACTTAGCATAAGTTTTTTTAAAAGAAGGAAGATGATGGTTTATGTTCAGATCCCCGTAGCCTGATATTTAGTATAGTATCAGTTGTGTTGTACTGATAATTTTACAGGCTCTAGGAATTTGGTAATTTTTTATGGGACTTCGAAGTTCTCATTTGTAGGAATGTAAGATTAATGCCAGCTTTTGACTAGCTAGCTAATGGAAACTTGTAAGACTACCTATAATTTGTCCTTATAGGCTTCTACAATAAAGTAATTTCGGTTTTTGGTGGAATTATATTGTGAGCTATTTGGGCTGGTTAGATAATTTCTTAATGACTTTTCCCGTTAGCACCCGAGTATATTCCCTATTCTACAAGATTGTAATAATACTTTTTCAATAACTGCTCTTTTGTTCTCAATTCCAGTTCAGTAGCTGCTGCTTTAACATAAGTTGATTTCTACCAAAGACCTGGGGCAGCAGCAGTGGGCTTTCACTGGGCCACTAGCTTTCTTCAGCAGCGAATGGTATCAATGGCAGCGCTGTAAATACTGCTCCTTTACCCAGTTGGGTTGCAATTGAGTATGAGGAAGTATTGCAAACCTTTAAATGGGCCTTGGCTGTCAGATTTATAGTTTTTTAATTACAAAAAAGTTTTCTTTTAGTATCTGATCGCAATTCACCATTCTTTCAGTGTGATAAACAGCAAATGGTAGAAATAATTGCATGAAAAATAGAGGTAAGGTGTCAACTTGCCCTGTAGATCTAAGGGAATGGAAGCTTAGCTTCTCACGTTTTGAATACATTATGCTTTGTAAGAGCATAAACGTAAAAGTCTTGTTTCTTATTGAGTGCCTTTTACAAGGTACCCTTTTTAAAAGAAGAAACTGCACGTGGGAAGGTAGTTGATTTGAAAGTTTTAACTTCAGTTGCTTAAATATCAACTCAGTAGGAATTGGCAAGATACTGAAGCAATAATTCAGGAAGATACTACTATTAATATAAAGCAGATGTTTAGCTGATGACTTAGGAATATCAGTTTAAGTGCAATATTGGGTTCAAACAATTTGATGAATGGAAAATTTTATCAGTGATTATCAGGAATTTTCAGAGCAAAGCTAATTTAAGGAGAATTCCAAACTGTAGCTTTAATTTTCTCTCATCCATAAAAACTTAAGAAAACAGCTGTCTAACTTAACCTTAGCTCTCTGTCAAGTGAGAACTCTGAGAAGGGGCATGCTAATAGCCAGTGACCCAAAGATAGCTAGGTTAAAGACGTTTGGGATTTGGATAATCATGGAACTGGATAATCCCCAGTTGTTGACTAACAGGCAAGCCTGGGGGGAAAGGGACCTAAAATGCTGTGATATCAACAGCCTTGGACGACCAGGTTTGTTCTTTGTAGGTCGAGGCTAGCTTCTTCACAAGTTTTAGAAAAGAATTGAGGATCTAGGGTCCCTGGTGTTTTAAAATTAAAAAGTGCAGGCTCAACAGCTCATACTCCCATTTTAAAATACTTGGTCATGGCCTCCCTTCAGTTTTATTGTGGCACTGGTAAATTCTACCTGGTTCTGGCATGCTTCACTTTGATTTCCTGCTATCCTCTACTGCTTGCCTCTAAATCAAGGTAAAGAGCAGAGCAGGTATGTATTGATGTCACATTGTCTTATTTTATATACTTAAAATATACGTGTTAAACCTTCTTAGTTTTATAGGTAGTTTACACTTTAATTCATAATTTGGCAACAGTGACTTGGTGGGAGTGGGGTGTAAATTGAAAATTACAACAGCATGATCCGTAAAAACGTTTTATTCAGCATTAACATGTGCAAAAATTTAATAACCAAGTTTTGTTTACATAGCAAATATATTTACATTGGATGTCAAAAGAAATAATATGGTATTTGATATAATTACAGATAATTGTGATCTGCATTTTAAAATATCAAGAGATCGTCTCAGTGCTTCTTCCCTTACTATGGAGAGTTTTGCTTTTCTTTGGGCTGGAGGAAGGGCATCTTATGGTGTGTCAAAGGGCAAAGTCTGTTTTGAGATGAAGGTAAAGGCAATTTTTGATTTGTGTAGTTTTTTTAAGAGCCTTTCAGTTTTCATTTGCCTGACACTATTAAGTGTTAGTGGAACTTTTTCTTTTTGTGGTTTCTTTGGATTAGAAGAAGGGCTTGGAATCTTAGTTTCGTAATAGTTGAACATGTTTGTTATATCACAATTTGTGATAGAGAGCCAGCATGTTATTTAGAGTGCTCTTTTTTTTTTTTTTAAATCAGGCACTTGAAAGGCCTACCAAGGGTTTGAAAATAAAAATTTGGTTAGGCTCCTGGTTTTGTTCCCGAGAAAACATGTTAAAGGTATACCTTAATTGGTTTTAAATTGAGAATTCAGAATATGTAATTATTAAACATTAATTCTCCTAAGTGTGGATCAAGCAAGTACTTAACCTGAACTGTTTTCAGTTTCAATTTATAAGCTCTTACACATCAATTTTTAAAGTTTAGTGCTGGGGGTGGTGGGGTACGGTGGGTGTCTTTTTGTATTAGTAGTTAGAGAAATATTAGCCCATGGCCCAAATGAAATATAAGTTAGGGTTCAAGCGTTTATCTTCCTTGGTTTATGGTTTAATCACTTAACGATTTGATTTTCAGGTTACAGAGAAGATCCCAGTGAGGCATTTATATACAAAAGATATTGACATACATGAAGTTCGTATTGGCTGGTCACTAACCACAAGTGGAATGTTGCTTGGTAAAGTTTCCATTTGAGTACCATGTGCTCATGAGTGTTTAGGGTCTGATTTCAGTAGTTAGACTAGAAGGCATTCTGAACCTTTTGCCTGTTTTTATCCAATCTTAATATTGTCAAGATGAATAATGTTAGCATGTAGTAGACACAGGGTAAATTTCCATTTTTCTTCCTTTATGGTTAGGAGTTGTTTTACGACCAGTGGTTAAAATAGAATGTTCTCCATGGGATGCAATTTATTGACTAGTTATAAAACTCACCTAGCTCTCATTAATTCTGTATCTAGTATAAAGTCAGTGTAAGTGAAAGAATGTTAGATTATATATTCATTTCTGTTGAACCCTGCGTCTCGAATATTAAAATATGTGGGTCATTGGACTGCTTTTAGAGATTAGCTTCATGAAAGTTAATTATTTTCTTAGGTGAGGAAGAATTTTCTTATGGATATTCTCTAAAAGGAATAAAAACCTGCAATTGTGAGACTGAAGATTATGGAGAGAAGTTTGACGAAAATGATGTGATTACATGTTTTGCTGTAAGTCATAGCTAAATTTCCACATATAAATGGCAAGTTATTAGCCAGGATTCTTTGTTAAGCCGTATCAGTGTGACTCTTCAGTAGTAACTCATTTTGAGTGAAAACTACTTAATAGGAAGTTGATCTAAAACTGAGGTCTATCTTCTAGGGTATTGTTTCTGCTTCTGGATATAGGTGTTTCATTGTTTATAACCATCAGAAAGCTCTTAACATTTAACCTAAATATGTTTTCCACAGGATAAGCTTCACTCCTAGTTTGTATTTTGAAGTTTCTTAGATGGCTTATAGGAAGCAGATTAAAACCGCTGATTTCTCTTCTAATTAACAGAACTTTGAAAGCGATGAAGTGGAACTCTCTTATGCAAAGAATGGACAAGATCTTGGCATTGCCTTTAAAATCAGTAAGGAAGTTCTTGCTGGGCGGCCACTATTCCCACATGTTCTCTGCCACAACTGTGCAGTTGAATTTAATTTTGGTCAGAAGGAAAAGCCATATTTTCCAATACCTGAAGACTATACTTTTATCCAGAATGTCCCCTTGGAGGATCGAGTTAGAGGACCGAAGGGGCCTGAAGAGAAGAAAGATTGTGAAGTAAGTGATTTTTTTTTTTTTTTAATAGTGTGAAGATTGCCTTTGCTTGGCATAAATGACATTTAGAAGAGCTGGTTGGTTGGTCTGTTTCATTTATTTTCTGCCATACGTGTTGTTCTCAGCTAGTGATTTTTCTCTTAGTAGCTGTCTTTTCTGTCGATGGAGAATGTTAAATTTTCCACAAACAGGAATTCCCTTGTTACAGGGCTGTGAAAATTTAGTCATTTCAACTGGGTGGTTGTGTATTAAAAATATATTTGAAGAATTGTAAAGTGGCGATTAGACAGTGAAATAACCTTTTTTTCCATTGTAGGTGGTTATGATGATTGGCTTGCCAGGAGCTGGAAAAACAACCTGGGTTACTAAACATGCAGCAGAAAATCCTGGTAAATACAACATTCTTGGAACAAATACCATAATGGATAAAATGATGGTGAGTAAAATGTTTAAGGCTTGATCATCTTAGAGGTAGGAGTGTGGACAAAGTTAAATTGGTTACTTAAGTAGGCTCTTTATCTGTAAAGTAAACTGCCTTCCATTGGCTAGTCTTCATTGTCTTTTCTATATAATTTTTTGAATTCTTAACATCCAGAAGATAAAAAAGAATAGCATAGGGTCTTGTTACATGATAAAGTGATCTTTTTTGTGTAGGAATGAGAAAAGACCATATTTAAATTTTAAAGTGCCTGCCTTCCATATAGATCTAAGCTGATACTAAAAGCTTAGCCTGAGATTCATAAGTTCAAAGGAAATTTTAACTTTTAAAAATAGGTGGCAGGTTTTAAGAAGCAAATGGCAGATACTGGAAAACTCAACACGCTGTTGCAGAGAGCTCCACAGTGTCTTGGAAAGTTTATTGAGATTGCTGCCCGTAAGAAGCGAAATTTCATTCTGGATCAGGTAAGCTGTAGCTTGAAGTTAAAAGAAGTAATTGATGATTGGGTTTCGCATAGAATTAATGTTTGGAATTATAAACTAACTTTTTTTTTTTTTTTTTTTAAGACAAATGTATCTGCTGCTGCCCAGAGGAGAAAAATGTGCCTCTTTGCAGGCTTCCAACGAAAAGCTGTCGTAGTTTGCCCAAAAGATGAAGACTATAAGCAGAGAACACAGAAGAAAGCAGAAGTGGAGGGGAAAGACCTACCAGAGCATGCAGTCCTCAAAATGAAAGGCATGAAATTTAATTCTCTTGTTACTATGTTGAATCTTAGGATTTGTATCTGTAAGCTCAAATTAACGTTTTCTGCCAGTAATACGGTTTTAGGAGTTACATTAACTCTTTGTAAATGAGTGTCTGGCTTATTTCTGTTTTTAGGAAAATATGTTAGTAAACTATGAGTAGATTGTATTGTGTATTGAAAGAACTGAAGCCATTCAAGAATTGTAGACTTTAGGATTGTGACTGTATGTGGTGGGTTTTTAAGTTAATCTGACCTTATTCCTTATAGGAAACTTTACGCTGCCAGAGGTAGCTGAGTGCTTTGATGAAATAACCTATGTTGAACTTCAGAAGGAGGAAGCCCAGAAACTTCTGGAGCAGTATAAGGAAGAAAGCAAAAAGGCTCTTCCACCAGAAAAGAAACAGAACACTGGCTCAAAGAAGAGCAATAAAAATAAGAGTGGCAAGAACCAGTTTAACAGAGGTGGTGGCCATAGAGGACGTGGTGGATTCAATATGCGTGGTGGAAATTTCAGAGGAGGAGGCAAGTTAATTTTGAGTATTCTGTTTATTTGATTCAAAATGGAAACATGGTACTCTTCTAGTTTGGGTCTATATGTGATTTAGCTGAATTTAACATAGAAAGTTTGATCCTCATGTTGATCCTAGCCGCCCCGGTATCTAACTTAAAATCTTTGTGTGATTTGATAGCAAACATAGCTAGGCTTTGTGAATGGTTAAATTAAATGTTACTTTTGTCTTTAAATATTACTTTTCCCCTAAAGTAAAGTAACGGTCCAGAAGGACCATAAATCATATGTAAAAGAAGTACAACGCACTATTAAAGTAAACGTTTCTTGTCTTTAGCTCCTGGGAATCGTGGTGGATATAATAGGAGGGGCAATATGCCACAGAGAGGTGGTGGCGGTGGTGGAAGTGGTGGAATTGGCTATCCATACCCTCGTGGCCCTGTTTTTCCCAGCCGAGGTGGTTATTCAAACAGAGGGAACTACAACAGAGGTGGAATGCCCAACAGAGGGAACTACAACCAGGTAATGCTTTAAGATCCCTGCAGGGACCGATTTTCTGTATAGTCTAGTCTGGGAAGTTGTAAGCTTATGTTGCATAGCCCCAGTAAGAATTGTAAGGAACACTGTGTATGCATTGACATAAGTAAAATTAAACTAGTGATGGTAAAATCAGTCTACTTAACTAGTTTTGATTTCCAGATGCACAAGTCAGGTGATGTCTTATAACAAACACCTCAGAACAAACCAGCAGAGGGGCCTAGAATTTAGTGGCTAGCAGCCCGCCCATCCACTTCTGTGCTGTGCCCCTTCCTCCCCACCACGTACAAACATTCTAACAAGTTGTACTCTGAGTTCTTAAAGATTCTTTTTCCTATTTTTAGAACTTCAGAGGACGAGGAAACAATCGCGGCTACAAAAATCAATCTCAGGGCTACAACCAGTGGCAGCAGGGTGTAAGTAATTTCTTACGTGCATTAATTGTATTTGAGTTCATAAGAACCAGTCTTGGAAAAGATTTTGTCCAGGGATTGAAATGATTATAAGTGTTACAGGGCAAGGTGTGAATGAATTGTGTTGAAGTTGTAGCCATAATCTTATTTTTTGAAGGAAAAATAGGTTGGAGTTTGCTGTAACTTAGTATGTTTTTAATAAAGTAATATTATTTAATACACTTGATTCTTTTTACTACTAGCTTTAAGTTGTATAAACTAACCAAGTTACGATGTGTTTCTTTTTGTAATGTGTTTATTGATAATGGGATATTAAGACTAACTAAATCTGGTTTGATAGAAATCAGGTATGACAGGTATAAATTTGTTTCCAGCAATTACTCTGAATTAGATTCATTGTCAATTCCTAAAAGCAGTTTGAGTGGCTTATTGATGTTTTTTCTTTAAAAAAAAAATTTTCTCTTACAGCAATTCTGGGGTCAGAAGCCATGGAGTCAGCATTATCACCAAGGATATTATTGAATACCCAAATAAAACGAACTGATACATATTTCTCCAAAACCTTCACAAGAAGTCGACTGTTTTCTTTAGTAGGCTAACTTTTTAAACATTCCACAAGAGGAAGTGCCTGCGGGTTCCTTTTTTAGAAGCTTTGTGGGTTGATTTTTTTTCTTTTCTTTTTTGTACATTTTTAATTGCAGTTTTAAAGTGAATCGTAAGAGAACCTCAGCATTGTGCACGATAAGAGAATGTGTCAGTATTTCAGGGTTCTACATTTTATCTGTAAAATGTGACTTTTTTTTTTTATCACAACAAAAGTAAAATGTTGCTTTGTACCTGGTGTCTTTTATTAAGAATTTACTCCCCTCATTTCTCACAGAGATAACAGTCGGGAGTCATTGTCACAATATAATAGAAATGTTAGCAACCAGATTCATGTAAGGACTAAGTGGTCCTCATGAATTGCATAAGACTCTGTACTGCTCATATTACACTCCATCCTCTCTGTAGTTTGTTGAATAGTGGAGGGGGTGAGCTAAATAGTAGTTTCTGACAATAACTGGGAAGGCTTTTTCTTTTAAATAACAATGGAATTGGCATAATTGGAACTGAAGATAAAGCTTGGAACGAGATAGAGAAGATGGAGTGTATGTAGAAGGGCTGTTAAAAATGTAAAACTTGGTTGCATTATTTGTGGAGGCTCAAACTTGTGAAGGTTAAATACCATAATTTTTCCATTTGTTCTGCATTTTGATTCTGAAAAGAAAGCTGGCTTTGCCCATTTCTTATTAAAAAACTTGTTGTAAATCCAGTTGTCTAATGGGATCTATATGAAGTTAGCTATGTCTGTATGCCCTTCTCCCACAAAATACTGTATAACTAGTGTGCTTGTAGTAGTTAACTCCACCATCTTTGTAAGCTAATGAAATTGTGAGTCACCCATTTATATCTTAATTTTTAATCATGTCAGTTCTTGAATGGGTATCTCCTTAGCCTGCTGATTTCTTTTTCTTTCTAAAGAAAGTGGGTGGAGAAATTAATTTAGACGTTTGTTTGCAATAAAAAGAATTCATTTTACTCTCGTTTTGGGATTCTCGCCATCAAGGTTCAAAATCCCTTTATAAGACTCCCAAGAGGAGAAAATTTAAGTGTGTGCTTTCTGGACAGCTTATTCTTTACTCTGTACTTGGAACATTTAGGTTTTAAAAACTTAAATGTATACTGACAATTGATTTTAATTACGAAGTAAAGTTGAAATCTTCCCTTCCCCTCCCCCCCCCAAATGACTTAACATTTAATGAGGGGAAAAGGTGCTGCTGGCTGGGAGAAGTTAACACGCAGTTTATCATCTTTACAAAATGCTAATGGCTGTCCTCAACTGATTATTTTATATACATATATATAATACATGAAACTCTGGGAACGGATGCTTTTAGAAGCCGTCATGCAAGCCAGTGATTTCACTACTACACAACACTGCTAACTTACTGTAGCTATGTGATAAAATTAGATCCCCGAATTGTAATTTTATTGGGTTTGCACAGAACACTTTAATCTTCTAAAGGACCCTCACTAATGTCAAGTGAGGAATCAGGAGTCAAACTGTAGAACTAAAACTTGACTTTAGTCTAGTGTCTTGTTGGTGTCTTAGGTTGCTTCTGGTAAGTTTAGGTTTGTTTATATTTCTTATTGCTTAGATTTTTGATTTAGCCATTTTAAATCAGATTTTTAATTTGTTCATACTCCTAGGAATTTTCTTGCTACAAGCTGAGCTGGAGTTGAGTTTTAGACGACGGTATAGGTTCAGTTGAGAAATTTTTGAAACAAAGGCTAATCGTATAATTATTGTAAGAACAGTTAACAGTACAAGGTAGTGTCTCAAGGGTTTTTGTCTTTTTAGCAGTTAACTTCGGCAACCATTGGCATGATGAGCTCCTTGTCTCAGTATACGTTATTAGTAGGATTGCATGGACTTACCCAGGGGAAAAAATTAAAACTTTGTTACTAATCAATGTTTAGGTGTCCTAAATGTTTAGGTGCCTTTAAAACTTCTTGAATATATTCTCCAGTTTAAAATTGCTTATTAAGGAACTCATTCTCATAATTGTAATGGGAGAATAATGGTCAAGTAACACCATTTGGTAGACTATCATGCCTGTATGGCCCAGAAAATTTTGAGAAGAGACATGAGAGAAGATTGCTGTCTAAGAAAATGTTAAAATTTTAAGGAGCAGTCAAGATCAGAATTCATAGTAAGGTCTACATTTGTATAAAAAGAAATAATTTTAGTAAGTATTTAAGAAACTCGAGGGAGTGCACCAAATAGCAAGCGAACAGAAGAAAAATAAGTTAAATGCAGAGTTTGACGGAATAAGATCTGTGAATGAGAAACTTGGTTTATTGTGAGCCCCTCCCCTTGCCTACCTCCCCTCTATGGCAAGCAAAACACCAAATAAACAAAAACATAACAGATACAATTCAGAGCAAATATCACAGCTGTACCCGGAGAACATTCACCCTTGATTGCTGTTAGTTTAAGGGGTGCTTTCACTAGGAAGTTTACAGATAGTTACCTGTAGCTGTCATCTTGAGTCAGTAGGATCAGATTGGTGAGCCACAGTGGTAGGAAAAGAGCACAAAAAGGTTAATGAGGAAAGAAGACAAAATGCTACAAGATAGAAACGTCTTACATCTTATTCGTATTGAGCCTTTGGTAGAGGGCTCTGGCTCTGACCGAGAAAATCAGTACCAGCTTCTGGCCTGATGTCCAGACAGCAAGATGAAATCTTACAATGAAATCCAAGTCAAATCAATTTGACATTGAAATGACCCAAGGAAGCTACACTAAATGCACAAGATCATAAGCTCATATTTGCCTGTCCTGAGCACTAGCAACAAGGTATTTAAGCTTAAAGGTGGTTTTCTTTGAGAAATGACTTAAGGTTTTTCTAGGAAATGTAGCTAATAGTATTTTAAGGTTTTTCACTTCTTGGGGAGTTTACATTCATGGACAGATTGTGTTCTGTAGTTGAGATTTGTCTCAGTTGTGGTAATTGACATGTTTTTCTATAAAAATATAAATTGGCTTTTATCCTAGGATCACTTTTGTAATAGGTCCAATTGCACAAATAAAAATGATGAAATATTTTAATAGCTTTATAGGCAGTGGTACAGACATCTCTCACATACGAAGAACTGATCTATGAGAGTATATCTGATGTTTTTAAAAAGCCAAAACCAGAATAAACTTATTCTAAGGAAGGCATAAACATATCTTTTATAGTCCAAGTCTTAGTTACTGGTTTTAGTTAGACATAGAAATGCACATCTTAAAAACATATTTCCATTAATTACTTTCCTACACATAACTATAAAACGTTTATTTTTAAAAATGGATGGAACTTGCAGCAGAGAACAATTTCTACTCCCCAACCCTCCAGAGTATTTCCTGAGATACTCTCCTGGAAAGATGATGACAATATTCTTTCTAAAGCCATTTTTCCCTAGAACTCTTGGAAGGGTTTGAGTCTAAACTTTGTCATTCTTAATATTTCTGGGGCTCTGAGAAAAATAGGGTTTAAGTTTTAACATTTTAGTAATAGTTAATAAAAGCAAGGATATGGATGTTAGGGCCTGGAAATACGTTGTAGTATTTATGCATTGGAACACATGCATAAGTTTTAAGGGACCATTAGTACTTTCAGGAAGAACCTATCAACTACCTCACATCTCTAAACAGCAGTTTGAATTTGTCATGTAAACCACAGTCTCTTCAAATAGTTATCTGCCTAAATTTACTAAAAGTAAACTACAATACTCTTCTGATGTGGAGAGCCTTTTCCTTGGATAATTTTTAGATTTGAGTTGTTTTTGGCCCTGTCATTCCTCAACTTCTACACTAAAACATGCAGGTGGCAGGTCTAGCCAGGTTGGTGCTTGAGATTTTATTGAGGTTGCTTGAATCCCCAGTGTTTTATCCAGTGCCACAAGTACGTGTTTAAGACAAATGTTAGAATACTTTGTGCAGCTTACTGGTGTTGAAGTGACTCTCTCATTAACCCTTTTTACTAACCTTGCTATTTAAAGCAAACCCTTGAGAATTACTGGAAGTGAACGACAGTGCCAATTGGAGTAGGTATTGCTTGAGTGTGTTGAGGAGGAGGAAAAAATAAAAACCAGGATCCCTAGGTATCTTAACATTCCAAAATTTAAATTACATATATGTTTGTGAAATTAAATAGTTGAAGTAACCCGCCTTAATGGGTAGTCTTTATTATGTGTTGCTAAATATATATCCTACTTTGTTTGGTGGTCGCACTTAGTTGCACCCATGCAGACAACTGGAGCTCAGAAAATAAGTTTTAGATAGGTGGGAAATGGCTAACAGACTATGCAATTACATTAAGTAATGATGATACATTTTGGCCTATTGACTAAAAATATAGGTGATGGAATATGTTTAATTAGTTTGCCCAAAGAACTTAATTTAGTCTGTGAGGCATAGTAGATTGGAAATAGGTAGAAATGTTGTATTCATAATGTTAACCTAGTATTTCTCAAATGTAACACACACAGGTATCTTATGCGCTTAGGTTGGGAATCTGCTTTCCATGTGGAAAGCTGAATAAGTACAACTTTGGGGCATTATGTAGACTGGATAATTTCAGTTGTGATTGTAGATCCATTGTTGTTAGGGGAACAAATGTTGCATGTGCTCAGTAAGCCAGGATATCAATAATCACTTTGGTTAGGTGAGTTAGTGGGACAAGGCACTTAACCATGTGTTTAATTTGTAATTTTCTAATTTTTGCCTGGGAATATCTTTTTTTCTCCCTTTTCATGCCAGGATTCAACACGTACTTGCATCTTGACAAGGAAACAGGGGTTTTGCTTTTAAACAAAGCTGGATCTGTGGGTATGAGAAACTATAGTCAAAAGTGTGATGAGGTATGGTAACACAGGGTAGGCAAGTAGAGAAATGTCTTAGAGAAAGGTTCAGTTCCTTGTTTGTTGGCACTGTTCCAATCACAGTGCTGTACTGTGACATAGCAGTTACTCTTGAGCATGTCCAGTTGGAATATCTCCTTTACTGGAGGTTATGCAGGGATTACAGGCTGGAGAGCTGACAGTGCATCTCACTGATAAAACTTGAACTATTGTTTTTGGTGTGTTCTTTCCTGCCACTGCTTTAACAGTCCCTGGCCTTACAGGAAGTAAAATCAGTTTTGTGCAGTAAGATATTGTATACTTGCCAAAGCACTTAGAAGCAGTGCCACAAATTAGTATCAGCCAAAAAACATTTAAAAATGAAGCCACCGAGAACAGAGAGATGGCCAGTACAGTCCAATTTGTGGGACATAGAAGCTTTAAAGTATTAAGACATACAGAGAGGAAATCAATACTTCAGAAGAATGGTTGAAGTTTGTTTGAATGATAACTAATAGGATAATTTTAAGGTAGCTGTTAATAAGGTATCCTTGTATCTCTGTTGTCTGTAGTTGAGGGAGATGGGAGAGTTATCAAGTACAATGAAGGTTCCAACTTACTATTTTCTTTTTTGAAAAGTAATAAAGCAAAAAAAAATGCTGATTTAAATTTCATCTCCTTTTCCTTAGTCTGTCCATGTGAATGTGCTGTGTGGAAGAGTAAAAGGGCCCAACTAAATGTGTTCCAGAGATTCCAATAGGTATTCCAAATTAATTGCTGCTTGTACATTTAACACTTGTTATGTTGGGCTTCCAGGATCACCTTAATTAGGACTTATTTTTAAAAGATAGAGGAAAAGGAGAAATGGGTAACCAGGTGGATACATTCTGTAACAAGCAAAAAAAGTTGTCTGATCATTGCATACCTGAAGCATTGAGTGTTAGCAGTTGGTGGTCCTCTTGCATATGTTTAAGGTAGTATATGCACATGAGTCAAGTCCTTTCATCCTTATTCTAATGGTTCAGATTCCTTCTGTTTAACTTTTTGCAAGACATCTGTTTTAATGCCCTCCCAACTTGTAGAGTGTAAATACTTAGAATATGCTGAGGCAAAAAAGTGAGTGTAGGATACCTATGTCCTTGGTTTCCCCAAATCTGTCTGTGTCTGTACTAAATGCACAAATATTTTTATTAGGTTATAAAAACTTTGAAAATTGAGATTCTTTTGGATAGTAAAGTGATACAAATTCCTATCAAAGTATATAAAACCAACTAGGAAGTAAATTTAAATTGTGAAGACAGAAGGAATAAGAAAGCTCAGTGTGAGCTTTGTGCCAGTCCAGGGCATGTAATTTCGTGACCTGAAGTTAAAGATGATAAAGCCTAGAAGAAATTCGTTTTTCCCACTACATACTCCAGAATAATGTA
This sequence comes from Equus caballus, assembly GCF_041296265.1. Taxonomy (NCBI): domain Eukaryota; kingdom Metazoa; phylum Chordata; class Mammalia; order Perissodactyla; family Equidae; genus Equus; species Equus caballus. The sequence continues at coordinate 8,589,716 of NC_091713.1, forward strand.
TTTGGTGAAATGAGAGGACTTGGGTGCTATGCTAATTTGAAATGTAGCTCTCAGGGTTTGCTCAATGAAATAGAGTTCTACTCTTGTCAACTAAAAACAATCCAATTGCTTCTGAAGAGCAGACAACCCGGTTTCAGAGTAAAAGGTCAAAATCATAAACATTTCTGTTCATTTGAGGAAAAAACCCATAAAACTGAAAAAATATTCATTTCAAAAGTAAGCTTTGAATTTGGATAGTAAAGCATATGTTTCATTTCACATGACACATCCTCAGAGTCTAAGGAGAAGAAACATTTCTATGGAAACTCATCTTCTAAGAAACCAGTATATGCAGGTGTTTACTTTGATCCCGAGGGCAGGCCATGTCATAGATGGTTTATAGCATATGGAACTTAATGGAAGTTACTTCTAGAAAAAAGCAGATAACACCTGTTAAGTTGACCTAAACTTTTAAACTGAACAGTAGAAGCCTCTTTAAATTAGTACTTGCTCGTAATGTAACTTTCTCAAGATAGAAATACTTAGGGGAAAAAGTCATCCTTATGTAGAAAATGAAGAGCAAGGTGAATGCAGTGGTTGAAGACTCTCGTATTTGGAACACATTAATCTGTAGTACTCACGTTACAAACTTTTAAAATGTGATACTTTGAAAAATACCTCGTCATAAGTTTTTTTAAAATTTAAAGCTTCCCTTTTAAGAGAAAATTTAAAGACGGAACTTAATGCTCAAAACAAGCTATGGAAGATACCAGTATTTGGGTGGTAGAAAATATTCGTATGTTAGACTGACCTGATTTGATGACCACTGGACTGTATTTTAAGATGCTTCCAAGGAATATTTTATTCTAGAGGACCATTGAATATCAGCAATCGTTTTAAGTTTTCTACTTTATTCATTAAAGTTTTCTGCTTATCCAAAGTATAGTGTATATATTAACGTGACTTTCAAAGGGGTGTCTTGACCCCTATCCACCAGATTTTTATCTAGGAATAGAAGGATTCAAACCCTATTTGATCCCTAGCTCTTTGCTGAAAAGTGCATAAACAGGAATCCTGAATTTATTATATAGACTTCCTCGCATTATATAAGCGAAGCAAAGGGAAACCAGCGATGGAGTAGAGGTACGTAGACTAAAGAGATGCTTGCAAATCAAATGATGTTACTAGGGATAGTCAAAAATTTCTTGTTGCCAAACTCAGTCAAAAAGCTACTAGTTAATTTTTAAATTCCCCGAGGTCCTTTTACTGAGATGTAAAAGAAAGCAGTCAAGAAGAAACAGAGGGAGGGGTGAGGCAAGGGGGAAATGCATAAAACACTAGCAGATTGAACAGTCGGTTTGATAGATAAGCCTTAAAAAGTGTTTAAAACTACTAATGACTACAATTCTATTTTAATCAGCTATTTAGCTGGTACCTACTGCTATATCACCTAGTGTGAATTTTCGGAATTAATGGAACAATGAAGGAAGCAGTGCAGCTGGAGGCTCCAAGTGGGCATGGAAGGTAGGTTACTCTTCTGGTTTAAATTTGCAAAGGGTTTAAGCATTTGGATGAAAGGGAACTCTACTTGCTTGTAAACATTTAGTAATTCAGCTTAACAAGCGTGTACTGACTTTTCTGTCAAGACACTTGGTTGGGAATGTAAAGATAGAAATTGACAGGGTTCTTGAGGACGAGAAGCTTAGAAATTGACAGGGTTCTTGAGGATGAGAAGCTTAGGCTCTACTTGTAGCACAAGTCAGTGACCAGTGAAAGTGCAACCGCTGTATCAGATGAAACACACGGAACCGGAATGAGGTAATTCTTATTCCTAGAGGTTAGTGAGCATTATAAAGAGAAGGTAGGAGAAAAGCATTCTCAGTGGAGTGAAATAGTTTGAGCAGAGGCATGAATTCAGGTCACGGTGGCCAGAGGCGCACTAGAGACAGGATTGGCAAAACTTGATATAGTTTGGACTTGAAGTTGAGGGACAGAGTGAAATTAGATTGGATTGGAGAGGCTACTGCAAGTGGAGGTGTCAAGACCTACTTGGAGGCCTCACTGAAGGTGTCTAGTATCAATGGGATAAGGGCCCTGGAGTATGTTACATAGTTTAATAATTCATTAATATATTTGTTGTAACATCTTAATAGTTCCAGAAGAAAATATAAAGGATTGATCAGATAAACTTAGAAAATGAAATTTAAAAAGGTAACCCAATGAAACGAGTATGTCACAACTTTGTTTTTACCCAGGTCTCCTCCAATTTATGCAATCATTCTGCTGTGAACATGAACTAACCTTGTTACTGGTGAAGGCCTTGGAAATTTTTGCCAGCCGAAAAAGAGGTTTCTCTCTTACTCAGGGTAAGATGTGATCGTAGTGTGCTAGAGCTAGAAGAGACTTTCTTTAATCCAGTTGCCCGGTTTTCTGTTACATATGTTAGTAAACGGAAGCTGAGAACATAAGTGGCCTGCAAACAGCTTATGAAATATTAGATTTGATTCGTACTCATCACTTTTTCCCCTACTCATGCAGTGTGCTGCCTCTTAAAACGAGTGACACTCACTCCCTGAGATTTTAACATAATTATTTGGTCATGATAATTTGAACAACATAGACTGCACTCAACTTTGACTTGTGTCGGTAAGAGTGGGCAGATGTTCTTGCACATTGTGCAATTTACTGTAATTAACTTTCCCTAATCAATGTCCAAGTCCTACCCTTGGTGGCTGCCAGATAATTAGGATCAATAAAAATCTCTTAGGATATGCTTCACAATGTTATTCTCCAGTAGTTACGGCATTTGGTAAACCACATAGCCTGTGCATCCCCACCCTCATGACGACAGCCACAAGAAGGTGGATGTGGGAAGAAAATGCTACATCTCTGGTTCATTGACCTGGAGGAGCAAGCCCCACTTACCTTATGAAAAGGGATACAGAACAAAGTTTCAGGACATCTCTTCCTTGCTCTGTTTCTTTAGCTCACCATATTAAGTAACAGAACCAATAATGATGCCATAATCCTGTCCACTGGTGTCTCTTTTCATATTTATCATTTCTTAACCAAGAAGACTTCCAGCTTGTGCTTTGTCATATTTAAAAGATTTTCTTGAAAAGTAATGTTAATGTTTTTTTAAAACCAAAAATAATTTAATTGCTTTGGAAAGGGAGAATTTTTTCCTGAATGAATAAATTCTGTGGACTTAGTTTGATGTTGGGTGCCTTGTTTGCTGTTTTTCTGGCAGCCGATTAAATTGTTACATTAATGTAAATAAGACCTTTATAATATGAGTGTAATCCTGCATTTCTTTTTCCTTTGCACCAAACAAGTTCTGAAAATATTTTCATGCATGCCATGTGCATATTTAAATTCTATTTATATAATTAAAACCCTGTATACTTCCAAAAAATATTTAGAGCAGTTAAAGACATTTATTTTTTGCAAGATGACTTACCTGTTGTAAGAAATGGAAGAATAGTGTCAAGCAGTGGGTACATTTTTTAACATACCAATTTGCAAAGTGATAAAATCCATTACTTTGTCTTAGAATAGTACTGGCTATAGAAACCAGGAGGTATTCCCTAATTTTTAACGGGACAGTAATACAGTTTGTTGTTTTTAAGGCAAGTTTTAGAATCCAACTGGGAGAGATTTTATTTCTTGAAATGCTGTCATTTGTATTCATTCATTCCTTATCACAAATTAAGTATGATAAGTCCACTCTATGCTGTACTGGCAGTAGATACAGGGTCAGAACAACTTTGTAAGTATTCATACGAGTGTTAAAAAAAAAAAAAAAGACTACCATTTACACGTAACTAAAAAAAGAAAAGACTACCATTTACACATAACTTTATTTACTTCATTGAAAGCTTTATGGTACATACAATGTTTATATATATAGTTGGCCTCAGCTTTGTTCTCAAGACTCTGCTCAGTTGCTGTTGTTGCCATTGGTTTGTTTTCTTTCAGGATCAAGGTGGGTACTTTCATATAAAATCTTATTTTTAATTCCTTCTCTGGCAATTCTTTCCTGGATTCTCAGCTTTGCATGATTATACCTACAATGAAACCTTGTGAAAAAGAACATGAATAAGTCATTAATAGACAGAAATTAATTTGAAATTTATAACAAAATTTAAAAAGCTTAGGTGACTATCTCAAGACTGAAAATAGCACTCCAAATTAGAATAGTTATATTTTTGGGTGGTTTGGTGTCAAAAATAACCTATGAACACATTTGTTTTATTATTATTAAGGTATATTTTCTATAAAATGAGGATTTCTATCAGCTTAGTTTCACTTGTTGTAGAACCTCATATAAATGGAACCACTTGGATGTACTCTTTGGTTTGGCTTTTTTTGATTAAGAAAACATATTTGAGATTCATCTATGTTGTACCAGTAGTTGTTAACACATTCTTCAAGTAGCATTTTCAGATGTGATGCCATAAGCAGGGAAGAAATGAGCACTAGATTGAGGCCTTCCTAAGTGAAGTATAAACCATAACTTAACATTAATAGAATGTCTAATGTCATGCATCTGTTCATGTGATAAATGGTATGAAATATATGTACATTTTAAAAGGCATTCCAGCAATATCATTTTGTAAGACAAATTTCCATTAAAAAGTACTTTTTTAAACAATAAAAATCAAGATTCTTCACTGAGGGTGGGAATCTCCCAATGGGAGACTGGTCTGAAAAGAGCTTATGCTTTGGAATTAAATAAAACTTATTACAATCGTGGGTCTTCTTGAATATTTACTGTACATACCAGCATCCTAAAGTCACCAAGATAAATCCTCCTACTCCAACATCACATGATTTTCTAATTCTACCTGTCAAAAAGAGACATAACCACCATAATTAATTATAATTATACATTACATACATTACATATATTAATCTATAAAAAAGTGGTTCACCACACAGAGAAATGTATATAAAAACAGATACTCACTAGTTAACAAAAAATGTCCAAGGCCAGCCACAACAGATCCTAATGAACCATATAGTATTGAATCCCGTGCACAGGGAATGTTTTCGACATCTAAAATTCCTAGGAGTTTAAAGGGCTAGGATAAAATAAAAAAGAACCTGGGTTGAACAAGGAAGTATTTTATTTCAGGGTGGTTTAGTAAAGATTCAACTAGAATAAATGTGCTTTGTGACAACTACGAATCCGTTTACATTGTCTTTGATCATCCTCCTTTGGTATACAATCTTAATCTTTACCTGGGAAACCTTGAGAATTTGACCAGAAAGCCCTAAGCAGTAGGATAAATTAAATTGTGGTGTTATGCCATAATTTGCTAATCGACTGGTTTCAGAATAAGAGCATACATTATTTTATGAGCTCTTTAAATATCTATGAATTTGGAAGTTTGGCTATTACTGAAATTAGAAAGCATAAATGCGAAAAGTAAAATTATTCTGTGTTTGCTTATAATATTAGTATAGTGCTTTTTGTTTTAAATTCCTTTAACAATGACTTCAGATTTTATTGGCGTTAACTCGCTGAACATCAGTTGTGTTTATAATAAATACTTCATGTAAAGATAAACGTGGGCAAATCTCTCTTTTCTGGTCTGTTTCCCCTTGCTTTCAATAATGAAGTTGCATGCACTTGATTGTATTTGGTTCTTTGATAGTATATGGTAACCACATCTAGGTGTGATGAAAAAAAGCTGGACATCCAGAGAGTGGGATTTTTGTCTCACCTCTGCCTCTAATTTCTGTAACCTGTAAGAGATATATATATTTTATTATCTCTCTGGCCCTCAATCTGTAATGAAGGGGTTGGGCCAGGTGATAATTTAAGTTCCTTCAAGTGCTAAAATGAATAGTTCTTAAATTCTTTTTCCAGTCTTCATTGCATTTATGGACTTGATCTTCATTAAAAACATACTCCTACCGTAAGCTTAGTATGTTTAAACTTGAATGTCACTCTACTAGCTGTACATTAGGAGTCTGGAGAGGGCAGGACAGACATTTTTTAAAAGTCACTTACATTTCACTAAAGTATTGTTAATAAAATCTTAGAAGATGTAGGGTACTGTTTTCTAAAACTTGATTAAATGCAAGTTTTCAGTAATGTAGCTTTTAAAAGGCAGCCACTTGTCCATTTAAAGGTTTCGCTTTTTAAATGGTAGTATGGTGTGAGACTAAAGGGTGAGGTGATGCCTAGAAGGTGTAATAGAAGGGAAAAAAATAGGAGGGAATGGGGGACAGTGATAAGGCAAGTCAGATTATAGGTTGAAACACGAAAATATTGTGTTTTCTCCTGTATTTGCTTCTTTGGCCCAAGCTTCTGCCAGAAAAGACTTGGTTCATAGTAAAGCAAAAATTATATACTCATCATTCTATTCCATTTTTTCTTTTGTCTCACCATGCTACCCTCCCCCCACATACCTAACACAGCAGATGCTCAGTAATGTTGCGGACTTTAATTATAAAAGCTCTTCAATACAAATCTTCATATGCAAAGAGTTGGGAGATTCTGTTTCTGCCTTTTCATTTTCATTTAGGAAAAAACTTGTTTCTTACCCTATCAGCTCAAGAGCCTAGGGAACTGTGTGGGGGGAGAGTGTGAGCTGCTATACAGATAGGACTGCTGGACTCCACGGTCCAGTCCAGAAGTACTTGCCCCACCTCCAAAGCAGCCTACTTCCCTGGGGGAAGGATGCTGGGGGGGTGGGGGGGCGCTGCGGTTAGTGCCAGTTTTAATCAAGTCTTAGAATCTGCAAGTGAGACCAGCAGTTTCTGCCACAGGGTGGAATGTTGGGATGGCTTTCACGTTTGGGCAAAGAAATCCTAAGCAGAGAAAATAAAAGGACCCATCAAGGCTTAGCCACAGCATGCCAAGCACTGCACACTTCTGCCAAAGACAGCACGAGTTCCTTTAAGGCTTCTGGGCTTTTTCATTTGGATTCCCTCCCATAATGGAGCCATAGTGTGACCCCAGGATACACTAGAATCTGCAGACAAACATTTTTTCACTCACTTGGACAAAATGCTATCAACCCCCGTTTTTTACTAAGAGTAAAATATACTTGCCAAGTACCTGAAATAGTGCTGCTTCAGTCAGCTAGGTAAGTCTCTTTTTGAGTTTTTTTTTAGAGATTTTCAAATCCCCCCCTCAGATTCTGATTCAGATCTAGGCTAGGCCATTGGAATCTTTTTAGAAATTTTGGAGTTTTTTTCTTGATGAATCAGATTGGGAAACACTGCTTTTAGATACTGTTTGGAAAAGTATAAATTAAAAAAATGCAAATAATGGGATAATCTTACCTTTTAAAGACAAACACTCTATTTAAAATGGTACCTCCTGAAACCAACATGGATAGAGACCAGGGATGCTGCTGGTAATTGTTCTACGATACCTATACCAGCCCCACCTCCAACAAAACTGGTCTAATGTCAGTGCCAAGGTTGAGAAACCAACATTAGTCTTCTATTCAGACAATCTCATAATTTAGGGCTGGCAGGGGCTATTGGTGCCAGGCCCTTTACATCTCTTACTTTTAATTCCCACAACCTCTGAGATTCTCTATGAAATGGGCCCAGGGGGTCTTTTAAGTACTGGCAGAGTGGAGATGGAAGTCAATCTGACCCCCAAAGCCTGTCATTTCCATGGCATCATGTAACCCTTTAGGGGTTTTATACATGAAAAAACCAGGGCTCACTCAGGTAGAAGTCATTTTCCAAAGGTCTCACATCTAGAGAGTAAGAGGACATGACAGTACATCTGCGATTTGCATCAAAACTGGGAAAGCTTATACAAAGACATTTGAAGACCACAATTTTCACTTTCCTAGTAGAGAATTCTCAGCCTCCTCGTAAAGCTGGAGCTTAGACTACTGATTACTGGTGACTTAAAAGCAGATCTGGAACACTATAAATGAAGAAATCAGTCTTCAGCATATATTACTTTTAGAAAGTAAACTGAACTGAGATTCTCAGAAAAGGAAACAAAGGGTCCAAGCCTTAAGTCCCTTTGAAGTACTATTTATAATGTACGAGCATGTAAACATTTCTTTTATTCCCTAGTAGTTTGCAAACTTAACTTCTGCCATTAACAAGTATTAGGCCTGAAATATAAACTAAGGAACTTTTAGAGTGACTTTTTTTTTTTTTTTTTGAGGAAGATCAGCCCTGAGCTAACTACTGCCAATCCTCCTCTCTTTGCTGAGGAAGCCTGGCCCTGAGCTAACGTCGGTGCCCATCTTCCTCTACTTTATATGTGGGACGCCTTCCACAGCATGGCGTGCCAAGTGGTGCCATGTCCGAACCGGTGAACCCCGGGCCGCCGAGAAGCAGAACGTGCCAACTTAACTGCTGTGCCACTGGGCCGGCCCCCTTTTGTAGACTATTTTTAAGCTTCGATTTAGAAAAGCAGTTTCACCAGCTCACCTTGACAGAACTAAGGGAAGCTCAGAAGAGATTTCTAAGCTAGAATGCCAACTTAGTAACTTAGAGGAAATCAGATCGAATAAGAGCCACCTCATTTCCCACTGCCAAACATATCTGCACCAGTGCCCATATTCCTCTCGTTGCAAAAGACGAACTGGCCCTGTTCGTATTTAAAACTAGTCCCAACTGCAGTTGATTGCTCTCTTGACTACTCAAGGATTTTGCTCCTATAGTTACCCCTTCTTTCATTTGCATCGTTTTTTCCTCTCTACCCATAGTCTCCAGCCAAGGAACATACAAATCTCGACACCCCTTCCCCCGCTAAGCTACCATCCCATTTTTCTGCTCCCTTTCACTGCAAAACTAAAATGACTCATGTGCGCTGCCCCACTTAAAAATCTCCTGTCCTCCCTTTAACTCACATCAATGAGGCATTTATCCGCTACACCCCACTCAAACAGCACCCTTCTAAAAGACATCCATTTTGCAAAATCCACTGTACTCTACATCAGCACGTGTGGCCGATAATCATTTGTTCTTTAAACATTTTCTTGTCTTCAAATATGACGGTGTCTCCTGGTTTTCTATCTCAGTGGCCATTCCTGGCAGCTTTGTTGCTGTCCCCTCTGATGACCCCTAAAAGTTGAAGTGTCCCCCACCCCTGAAATCTAGTCTCTTCCTAGGTGTCTGAAGGCTTTCAATTAAATGTCATTTATATGATGATGACTTCCCAAGTTTATAAATCAAACTCTGATCTCCCAAGCTTTTGGGAGAGAGCTGCTTACTGACACCTCTTCTTATATGTCAAACACCTTGTACTTAATATTTCCAAATCAGAATTATTTTCAAAGGCATCCCTAATCAACCAAGTTTCAGACCAAAAACCTCAGAGTCATCCTTGATTCCCTTTGTTCTTCAAACCCGTGTCCAAAGTATCAGCAAGTCTCGAAGGATACACCTGAACCAAATACATCCTGAACCAAACCACTTCTCACGTTCACTGCTGCTACTACCAAGCTGCCGTCACCTGCCATGGTATCACTCAGATGACATTCTCAGTTTTGAGCTTCCACGACCTTCAGTGAGGCTCAGATATCTGACACATGAAACTCCTCACTCGTGCTGTGCAGGTCCTACCTGAACTGCACCTACCCTTGTTCCGTATCCCGCTTGTTCTCTGGTCTCCTAGTCTGGGCGCACTGGCCATTCCTCTAACAAGCCTGGATGGATTGCTTAGCACACGATGCTTTTCTCCTGGACCTTTGCGTGGCTGGCTCAGTAAATGAAATTCTTACTCCCTTTTTGTTTGATTCCCCCAGCAGAATGTTCACAAGGACAAGAATTTGCCTGTTTTGATTAAAGCTATGTCTTTAGCACCTAGTTTACTGTCTAATACTTTGTAGGTACTCTATAAATATTTTTTGAATGGGTGAATTAATAAATTTAGAATTTACCTGGGGCACGTTTCCTGGTACACATGTAACACGTTTCATATTTTAAAGTTTTCTTGAAGAGCAAAGAATGAGAGCAGACAGTGTTTAAGGACTAGTTCTATCATGTATACTTGATAACTTACCCAGGTTTACTGATTCTCATAAACAATCCCTGGATTGTACTGGAAGGATCACTGAAAAATTCTTTCAGGCCTCCTTTTTTTTTATTTTTTATTTTTTTAAGATACCCTGGGCTAGTTTAATCATTGCTTGTGTTGTATTAATTTTGTTATAATCTCTTTGATGAGCCCTGATAGGTACTAGTGTTTCAAGAGCAATTTATTTACAGGCCATTTTTTTAACCTTGCCCCACTAAACTGGCAGTCCTCAGTTTTAGTGACCTGTACTTCATTTCACCAAATACATTATTTTGTTTTGCTAATGACGGACCAATTTAATTGATAAGATAGTGGTTCTTTTCTGTCTTGAATTCTTTAATTCTTAATGGATTAAACCACCCTAGGCCCCTTAAATGACAAGTTATCTCCTATCAAAGATGAACAATCAGGTACAAAAGAGATAAAAAGCCCCATTCAAGATCCCAGTGTTCTCACAAAACAGTCTGGAATTTTGCGTTTGTACTTAACGGTGCTTCTCGAAATATGTAAGTTTCAAGCGAGGGTATGTTTTGTTACACTAAGCATATTCCACATACTACGAGACATTAAAAGGCACCAATGGTGCATAAATTGACAAAATTTGTTTTGATATTAAATATGCAAATAACTTATCCAACACTTGTTCATATTAACCATTTGAAGATCTGCTATCTTGGCCAAATTTAGATGGAAAAGTCCCCAGAGAAGAACTTTGAAGAAGTGAGAAAAATTTCTAAGCTCAGCAGAGTATATCCTAAAACTATAGGAGCAATCTGGCACACAGTGGGTCTTCAGTAAACACTCATGATTGATCCAATGTTAATCTAGCTTACTACTGAAAATATTTTTTTCTCTTTTCTGAACATCTGTTACGTGCTCGGCACTAAAGATAAAAACTGGGCTCCCTGCTCCTAAGGAGCCCGAGGAAGACAAGACAACGTATGAACTCCCGGCATAAGAGATGCTGTGATTCGGCTGTGCCCGAGCTGCGCGGGGACGGGGACGGACGCCGCTCGGTCTGCCGCGGGGTCGGGAGGCCGGGCCCGAAAGCTAGTGCAGCTTCGGGACGCCGCAGAGGCAAGGGCGAGCCGGCAGACAGGCCGACAGCGAGGGCTAGGTGAGGGGCTTTCACTCACACGCCAAGGGGTTGCATGTCACCGGGGGGGGGGCGGGGGGGGCTGCGCCCGGACGGGAAGTAGAGCTGAGGGCCAGCTGGGGCCGGCGCGCCGACCGCTGTGGAAGGCGGCCGCGGGGGACGCGGCGCCGGTCGAGGAAAGGAAGGTTCACGGAGAACCTCTGTTCCTTCGTTTCCTCCGCCTGCTCTGGGCGCAGATTCCACGGAATAAACCACGTTGTCAGACCTGCGCAGGTCTCGGCCCCTGCTAGGCGTCGTGAGCACGCGGCCCTGTCCGCAGGGAGCCCGAGACCGCCCTCTCCCTGCGCGGGCTGTCCCTGCCCCGGGCCCGGCCCCCTCCCCAGCGGCCCTCCGCCCCGGCCGCGCGCCCCGGGGTACCTTCCCTTCCGCGGGCTCGCCCGGCTCCGGTGCGCCAGCCATGGGCGCGAGTCGGCGCCTCCACGCCGCACGGCGCGCCCGGTGGCCCCGCCCCGCCCCCTGCGCCCCGCCCGCCCGCGCGCCGGCGCCATCTTAGGGTCGGTCTCCGGCTCTCCTCCGCGCGCGGGCGGGCGCGGCCGCGGCCTCTTTTGTTCGGTGGGGCAGGTCCTCCCTTCCCGTTAGGAGCTCTCCAGCCCAGCGGGCCAGGCCCGCGGGAGGAGGAGGACTCGTGACCTCGCGCGGGCTCCTCCGTACTGCGCCCCGCCCCCGCTTTCCGCCCCAACCGCCATTTTCAACCGTCGCCCGCGCTCGCGCTCGCGTGCACGGCCGCGGGCGGGGCGGAGGGCGCGCGCCGCGCTGCTTTGTCCCGCGAGCGAGCCTGGGGCGCCTCCGTGTCCTTTGTCCTTCCGGCCTCGGAACGGGCCCCGGGCGCCACCTCGCTTTAGCTGCCGTTTGGCCCCGAGCGCCAGCCTCCACCACATGGCGGCCCCACGCTCCCCGCGCCGCCTCCCTTCGTTAAACGGCGCCGCTCGGCTGGCCTAGGGGAGACGGGGGACAAAATGGAGGCGGCTCGCCAGGAACATGCGCCAGCCGCGCGCGCCTCCGCGGCTGGAGGGCGGGCGGTGCCCGCGGGTCGGGAAGGGAAGGTCGGCGACGTGCGGCCTTCCCCGTCCGACTCCCCCGGCTGCGAGCCCTCCTGCCTTTTGTCCACCCTAAGGGAAACGTGCCCGTCGCCACCTCAGGCCGCCTTCATTCGTGTACGCGTAGGGCTCAAGTTCAGTCTAAGCACACGCGGACGCCTCGGAGGGGACCGTCGCGCAGGCCCCGCGGCCTCCCCGCCCCCGCGGCCGCCGGCGTTGTGCGTGCGTGCGGGGGCGCCGTGCGTGCCAGGGGCGGGCGCCGGCCGGAGCGCCGGGTCCCTGAGCGTCTCCGCGTCCGCGGCCTCTGGGTCGCCGCTGTTCTTCTGCGGTGCCGGGAAGAGACGGCGCTAATCACCCATTTATGTGTGACAGTTATTGTATTCTTAAATGCATAACTCTTGGAGACGTTGGACGGTTACAGAAAAAACACACACTGCGCTAATATATATTAGGAATAGAAAACAAGTCACCTTCCCAGCGATGTGTCGCCAGTTTGGGATGCTCTGACGCCCTGGCGCTGGCCGCGGAGCTCCTGCCCCGGACCGTCGTGTTGGGGCGGCGGTCCCCGCGGAGCGCGGGCGGCCCTTGAAGTAGCTCCTAGTTACGTTGTGAAGGAGGTGAACTGGAGGAGTAGCAGGTAAAACGCCATGTGCCGTCCTAGTTTGTTTTTATTGTGACTGAAAAATTGCTAGGGTAAGCTTAGTGGGGTCCTTTCATTTGTCTTTGCAAAGTATTTACATGTGTGTTATTTCTTGATGTTAAAAAATTGGAAATTTCACAAAAGTTGCATAATATTTACGTTTGATTTTTTGTTTTTGAGTTTCATAGTTTATTATAAAGTGGAAAGTAGAATTCTCTCACTTTCACTCCTTGTTTCTCCCTGTCTGAGGTAAACGCAGCCAACAGGTGATGTGTCTCGTTCCAAACTGGGCTCTTTTTCCTCAGGAAAACAGCGGGGGACCGTGGGGTGAACGCTGCGAGCGCCCGGGGGCCCCTGCCCGTCCACACGTGGGGCGCGTGGGGGTGGCCGCGCGCGTCTACACGGCTGCGCTATGTAATTTGCATTCGCTAATTTACTTTTTGCCGTTTAACACTATGTCTTAGAAATCTTTTCATGTAAGTCCCTGTAGTTTTACTCATTCATTTTAAAGACTGCTCAGCAATCCTTTAATCGTTTTCCTTCTGATTGATAATATAGAAGGTTTCAATTTTTTCACTAATCCAAAAAAATGCTTGAGTGAGCATCTTTCTGCATATATCCTTGTGCACATGTGCGAGGATTTCCGTGGTGTAGATTTCTGGAAGTGGCCCGATTCAAAGGGGTGTGCACTTTGAAACATTTAATACCCTGCTAAATTGTCCTCCTCAAATACTGCCAGTTTGCGTTCCCCGTTAACAGCGTTAGAGTGTCTGTTTCCTCACAACCTTTTAACGCTGCCTGGTGGCACGTTTTAAAATTTTTGCTTATCTGATAGGTGAAAAATCGTGTGTTACTGCTTTGCACTTTCCTGATTATTAGTATGGTTGAGCATTCTTTCAAATGTTTACTGGTCATTTTCTACGAATTCACTTTGTCTAACTTTCGTGCATTAAAAAAGGTGGTTGGGTATGTGATTTTCTGATCAGTTTACAGCAGCTCTTTACAATTGTGGCTTTTAATTCTTATATTTGTAACATTTTCTTGTAGTTCCCTTATTTATTTTGTTTATGGAATCTTTCATTTCTCAGACTTAACTGTTTTTTTCATGGAACCCAATCTGTCAGTGTTTTCTTTCGTGGCTTTTGTTCTTGTGTCTTGCGTTAAGTAGGCCTTCTTGACTCCCATAATAAAAAGTATTCTCATAATTTTGAAAATAATCTTCATATGCTCCCTTTCTCAATAATTTTGATTATTTATCTCTTTTCCTATTTCTTAAAAAACCAACTTTTGATCTTATTGACCAAGTCTATTTTTTCTATTTCATTTTATATTTTACATTTTTTCTGTTTACCTGGTTTCTATTTTGTTGTCTTTTTTCTAGCGTTTTGAATTGACTACTTAGTTCGCTTATCCTCCATCTTTCTTGGTTTCTAATGAGTATATTGAAGGCTATGAAATTTCCTCTGGGAATCATTTTATGGTATGTTACAGATTTTGACAGATTCTTACCATTCTTTTCTAAATTTTCTATAATTTCAGCCTTTATTTACAAGTAAATAAGTCTGGATATGCTTTTGGTATTAATTTTTAGTTTTTTTGTTTTTATTTTGCACTGTGGCTATATATTTCTACTTTTTGGAATTATTGATTTTTGTGCGTGTGTGGTACCTGAAATTTTGTACATGTTCCATAGGCATTCGAGCATTCTCTATATTAGCATAAAGTTAAGCTTATTAATTATAGTAGTATATTGTGTATATTATAAGTATATAAACGACATAATAGCATTAAATTAAGCTTGTTGATTGTTATTCATCCATCGTTTTGTATAGTAAGGGTTTTTTTCATTGCAAGCAACAGACTCGGAGTCTGATTAGCTTAAACCAGAAAGAAATTTATTGGGAACATGTGGAGAAACTCCTCGAATTGATAGAAAGTTGAAGAGCCAGGTCTTGAAAAGGACAGCATCAAGGACAGTTCCGTGGTCTCCATAAAGGAGTGGCTTTTCAGGATGACAGTGAAAGCAAGGAATCACGATTAGGGACCTATTCAGTCTTATTCCTGCTATGGTGCTTTGCTTTTCAACCATGCTGTCTGTTCTAAGACTCCCTGTTTGTCTCACGGTTGATGCAGGTGCCCTGAGTGAGGTGGTGGTTTAGCATAGTGGGTGGTGTGGGGCCAGGAAAACTTTTCTCCAGGGCTTCCTTCCCTCTTGGTGGCTGTAGACATCCTGGCACGCTGCCTGGAGCGTCTGCCCTCACTCTCCCCTGTGGGAGGGGCGCCCAGTCTCAGCAGTCCCCTCCTAGAGAGCTGTCATTATCTGCTGGTGGCAACTTCGGGGGAGGGAACTGGAGATACCATTTTAGGGGTTTGGTGGGGCTGTGCTGGCAAAACTCATTTTTTGAGGTTCTCTCTTAGGCTTGTGTGGGGTGTTTTTTAATTGGGTATATTGTATGGGTTTAATAATCAGTCTGATCCCAACTCCTGTGTATCATCCAGACATTCCTGACTGTCCTCGTCTGCTGTGGTGCATTCTCCTGTCTTCCTAGCAGAGGTATGGATTTATTTTTATTTTTATTTTTATATTCCTTCTGTCATTTCAATAGGTTTTGGAGGAAGAAGTGATAAAAAGTTGTGTTGTCAGCCCTCTATAACCGGAGCCTGAATTTTCCTCCTCTTTCCTGTTTGTGTCTGCACATCCACGCATGTGCAGGTGTCTACGCCTAAGGGTACTACAGAGCTTATGAAGAAGCCCAGCTGTTTCCTGACACACTTCTCTCCACTCTGGAGTTCCACACTCCACAGGCAATGACTTTTATCTCTTTTGGCCCTTTCTTCTGGTAGTTTATCTTCATATTTCTAAAATGCTCATTTTTTTTCTTTCTTTCCTTCTTTCTTTTTTTTTTTGTGCTGAGGAAGATTGAGCTAACGTCTGTGCCAGTCTTCCCCTATTTTGTATGTGGGTCACTGCCACAGCATGGCCGCTGATGAGTGGTGTAGGTTCATGCCCAGGAACCGAACCCAGGCTGCCAAAGCAGAGTGCACCGAACTTAACCACTAGGCCATGGGCCCAGGCCTAAAATGCTCATTTTTCTATTTCTTGATTTTTCAGTTTTAGGCATTATTTATTGATAATGAAAATTTAACTGTATTTTCCATCCCTTCCCCTCCCCTCATCCTCTCAATATGGTTGTATCACATTTTAAGAAGTTAAACCAGCATTCAGTGTATGCTTTGTTATGACAGTGTAAATGTTCATAGCTGAGCCATGCAGAGTACTATGAGCCATTTCTTGTAAAACTTTTTATTTTTCCTGGAGTTAATAATTGCTTTATTTGTTTATTTGCTTGGTTTTGTTGGAGCTAGCTCTTATTGGTGTTTTTTTTCTTTAGCATGAGAGATTATCTGAATTTTAGCATATCATACTCATGTGCCTCATAGGACAAACGAGTATTATATGCTCTTTTCTTTTCCTTACTGGCTCTTGAGAGCCAATTGTGGGTATCTCTTGTCCGCCCTGTGTTCAGTGACTTCACCCTGGTAGCTTGAAATCGGCTATAGTGGAAGCATTTATGCCATGGAAATCAGCAAAGGCTACATACAAATCAGGGCTTCTTTCTTTTTTTTCTTCTCTTCAGAGATGTGGTTCACCAGTATACCACTGAATCATTAATTTTTCTCTCAAAATTCTCCCAGCAAGCTCTGAAACTCTCTGGAGTGTGGTCAGACACTACCATCCACCTGGCTGTTGCTTCTTTGAGGATGTCTGCCCTGGAGCTTTTCTCTTCTTGTCCAGTCTGTAATGGTTGCTTTCCAAGACTGATTCCCAACCATCAGCCTGGGCGTCTCATCGCCTCATGCCTGTGCTGGATCACCTGCTTCCTCAGTTTCTTGTCCTCCTCTTTCTTGGTTTATTCCCTCATCTTGGAGGAGTGTATCTTCCAGTGACTTCCTGGAAAAAAGTTGCATAGAAGGTAAATATTTTGAGATCATAATGCTCCAAAATATTTTCTCTCCTGTTAACTTTTATTGATATTTGGTTAAAATTGCATTTCTAGAATTATTCTCCGACCAGAATTATTATCCCTCCTGGAAATAGCAATCTCCTACATACTCATAATACTATTATCACACCTAAGAAAATAAGCAATAATTCTATAATTCATCTAGAATGTAGTGTATATTCAAATTTCCCCAGCTCAAAGAAGTTTTCCCAGTTTCCTTGCTTTTGTTTTTGCTTTCAAACAAGGATCCAACACTGCCTTTGGTTGTTAGTCTCTTTAGTCTCTCAGTCTAGGACAATCTCCTCACGTTATCTTTTCTTATGACATTGACTTCTTGGGAACTCTAAGACAGTTGTTTTGTAGAATGTCCCACATTCTGGATTGTCTCTTGGCGTCATTTACCTTATCTATCTACCATCCCCTTTATTTCCTATAAGCTGGAAGTTAGGTAAGTCTAAGGTTGGACTGTCTGATATGGTAGCCACTAGCTTCATGTGGCTGTTGAGCACTTGAAATGTGGCTAATGCAAATGAGGGACTGAATTTTTAATTTAATTTAATTTGAGTTTAGATTTAAAAGTTCATACTCAGTTCTGTCATTGGAAAAATTATAAGTATATTTGGAACAACTTGGGTATGCAAATATACTTTTTCACCTGTAAATTTTATGAAATCTCAACACAGATCAAGTATTTTCAAGGAAAATTTAGCATCCTAATTGAAATGTGCTTTAAAAAAATGTGCTTTAAGTGTAAAAACACAAACTGAATTTTGAAGACTCAGTATAAAAAAAGTAAAATTAATTTTTTTATATTGATTACATGTTGAAATACTAATATTTTGGATATAGTGGTTTAAAGTATTATTAAATTAATATCACCTGTGGGTTTTTTGGTTTCGTTTTTACTTTTTTTTATGTGCCTACAAGAAAATTTAATATTACATATATGGCTCACATTATATTTCTATTGATATGTACTGGTCTAGCAGCCTGATTAAATTCAAGTTAAGCATTTTTGGCGAGAATACTTCTCGATGATGCTGTGTATTTGAAATTGCATTACATCAGAAGGCACGTATGTCAGACTGTCCCACTATTAGTGAGGCTAACTTTTGTCCCTCGGTTAAGATGGAGACTGCCAGAATTCCCCGTTGTAAAAATACACTTCCCTCTTTGCAATTAAAAATCCATGCAGATATCTGTTTACTGAAGAATATTCACCTAATATTTTTTGATGATCTTTGCCTTGAATCAATGATTACATTGGAGGTTGCCAAATGGTGAATTTGTTATTTTGTCAGTCTATCTATGTTTATTAGCTGGCATTGTTCTGTAAAGAAGAGCTCCTCACTCCTCCCCTTTTCATACATCTATGCCTGTGTCTATATATCAATATAATATTATTGATTGATTATGTGTTACAATTACAGTCATTCTTTTTGATGCTCAGAGCACTTCCTTTGTATATTCCCTGTCCCAGACCTGTAATCAACCGTTTCTTCAAAGACCTCTTGTTCCTTTTACTGGGGATTAAATTTGATTCTTAAAGCCATTTGAGATGAATCTTTTTTTATTTTTATTTTATTTTATTTTATTTTTTTAAAGATTTTATTTTTTTCCTTTTTCTCCCCAAAGTCCCCCCGTACATAGTTGTATGTTCTTCGTTGTGGGTCCTTCTAGTTGTGGCATGTGGGACGCTGCCTCAGCGTGGTTTGATGAGCAGTGCCATGTCAGCGCCCTGAATTCGAACCAACAAAACACTGGGCCCCCTGCCGCGGAGCCTGCGAACTTAACCACTCAGCCATGGGGCCAGCCCCGAGATGAATCTTTTTTTTAAATACAAGAAAAACATTGACACAGTTTTTTTCAAGATAGTTGCTAACGCTTTCTATGCACATGTTAATTGCCTCTATATTGCTGATCATAGAATTAAAGCATTACACCTCAAACTGTTATCTTCTTCAATGCATGTTAAAAGCCTTGGATAGCCTTAGGTTTCACATTTGCAAAATTGAGGTTAAAATACCTCTCTGAAAATGAGGACAAGAAATGGAAGGTGCAGAGTTCTGGGTTCATTCTTGTTACTGTGTGCTAGGAGCTCTACCTGTCCCTGGGGCCTTCTGCTCCCCCTCCATCATCATCGTCTCCCCTGGTTCCCATCTCTTTTTTTAAAAAAAATCTCAGTGATATTTTTATAACTCCTTGGCTTATTTTGGAAATAATCTTTCCTGATATATATCCTTATGAGTTTGAGATCAATTATGTCAGAGTGCACAGAAATTACCCATGTTCTCTTGTAAGTTTATTAAACACTGATGAAAGAATAGTTATTAACTTCTTATGGTATCAATATTTAACTGCTTTGATATAATTCCTTTTTCAACTTTTTAAATTATTTTTTCCTACCTAAGCCAGTATACATTTACATGTGGTTTTTGTGCGCATATGGTCACAAGATAAGCCAGCATACAATGTCCTGCTTTCTGGATATATTAAATTTTCAGAGGTAAAGTGGTTCAAATGGGAGCAAATAAGGTGATTTCCTTAGGAAATAAACTAGACAAATGAAATTTAATAAGTATTAAAGGTACTAAGGATTAATCCCATAAACCTTTCTCTCGTATCATTGTGACAGACAGGGTGCACTGCGGGTGTGTGAGTTAATACACTTCTAGTCTCGAATGTGAGCCCCTGTGGATGGGGCTGTCCTTCTTCGATAAAAGGCCTTGAGGTGAGGTGGTGAGAAGTGGTCAAGGTGTATAGAAGGCCTTTGTTCTTCATCAGGTTATCTAAGTAAATTACTGAAGAGCTGGAGGAGATTATTTGTCTCAGTGGGCTCAGATGTTGCCTGGGCCTTGGCATCTGTTTTACTTCATCGTGTTCTATTTTGTTGTCTGTTTTGTTTTGTGGAGGATCAGAATTTGCCACTCCGAAAATGTGTCTCTCTGGCATGATTATTATGAATAAAAGACTCAGAAAGAAACTTTGACTTTACCCCTAACTGCCTAAAAGAATTTCAGATAGGTCTGTCCCAGGACGGGCCATCACCATAGATAACTCTAGGTGTGATAGACTGGGAGGAACTTTGCTAGCCCCATTTTTTATCGAAGTTCTCTTATTGTCTGCAGATGGCCCAGCAAACATTTGTTTGCCAAACATTTGCTTTTCTCTCTCCATGTGAATTGCCTTCCTCCCCTTTCATGTCCCAAACCACTCCCCCAACATCCTCCTCTGTCTGTAGCTGAAGATGGTATTCAAGGTGGTGGCTTTGGCCATTTTGGCCAGTTACTCAGTTTTCCTGGGTTTCTCCCATGTTTAAATGTTATTAAACTTTGATTTTCTCTTGTTAATCTCTTTCATGTCAATTTAATCCTTAGACCAGCCAGAAGGACCTAGAGGGCAGAAGAATAGTCCTTCCTCCCCTACAATCTGTCCCACTGTTTTTGTAATTGAGGCAACGTAGGAGGTTCAGCTGGTCTCAGAACACTTAATGTACTCCGTAAACTGTCTGAATCAAAGATTTTCATTTATTCTTCTGCCAGACATGACAACTGATTTCCATATATAATTATTATTTTTTTTTTAAAGATTGGCACCTGAGCTAACATCTGTTGCTAATCTTTTTTTTTTCTTCTCCCCAAATCCCCCCAGTACATAGTTGTATATTCCAGTTGTGAGTGCCTCTGGTTGTGGCATGTGGGACACTGCCTCAGCATGGCCCGATGAGCAGGGCCACATCTGCGCTCAGGATCCAAACTGTCAAAACCCTGGACCGCCAAAGGGAAGTGCACAAACTTAACTGCTTGGCCACAAGGCTGGCCCCATATCTTTGCCTTTTTTCTTCAACATACATCTAATACAGTGCTGTTCTGTTTAGGTGATTGAGTACATCTAGAAATTCAAACAGTGGTACACTATCAGTACAACATGTATTGAGTGCCAGCTTTGAGCCTGGCAGTGTCTTAGGCATGAGGATGCAGCACTGAGCAATACAAACAAGGTCCTCACTTTCATGGGGCTTATCTGCTGATTTGGGTTGATGGACAATAAGCAAATTACTGTTTGTTTTTTTTTAAAGACTGACACCTGAGCTAACAACTGTTGCCAATCTTTTTTTTTTTTCCTGCTTTTTCTCCCCAAATCCCCCCAGTACGTAGTTGTACATTTTTGCTGTGGATCCTACTGGTTGTGGCATGTGGGACACCACCTCAGCATGGCCTGATGAGTGGTGCCATGTCCCGGCAGAGGATCCAAACCAGCAAAACCCCAGCGAATCGGAGCGTGCAAACTTAACCACTCGGCCACGGGGCGGCCCCAGCAAATTACTCTAACTAAGATATGAGGGCTTTGCATAGAATTAAAATGTGGTGGTAAATTACAGTGCCTCATGGCAACTTCTGATTGTGTGGTAGGAGAAGGCCACTCTGAGGAGGTGGCTTTGAAGGGACAGATAACAAGAAGGAGCCAGCCTTGGAAAATTGGTTGAAGGAAAAAAAAAGGCAGAGAGAGGAAAAGCTGGTGCGGACGCCCCGTGTGGAAGTAAACTGGCTGTGTGGAAGAATAGAGGGGGGCCAGCGTCGTGAGAGCGAAGTGGATAAGGGGAGTGTGGAAAATGTAGGTGGAGAGGTGGGAAGGCCAGGACCTCAGGGCTGGACTGCAGGCAGGGAGTCTGGGTGCTGTTCTAAGTGTGATGAAAGCCATGGAAAGGCATTAGGAGCTAAGAGACGTGGTGAGATTTATATCTTGAAACGACTGTTCTGGCTGCTTTGTGGAGAGTGGATTACGGGTGGGGACCAGGGAATAAGGGGGTGCCGCGGAGCAGAGTGGAGGTTTTCCAGCTGTCTAGATTTCAGCAAGGAAAGCAGTCGAGCTTCTTAAGAAGTGCCTCCTCTGACAGAACCTCACTGGAATGGCTTTCTGGGAGAGGATGCCGTGGACCTACCCGCTTTCAAGCGGGTCTTCCTAAAATACCGCATGGGTGAGTTCTAGGATGTGGCAGGAGTTTCCTAGTTTGGGAGCCCTTTCTCACTCCCTTATCAAAAAATTAAAGCACAACCCCTTTTTAACTGTTCAATTCACCTTATACCATAGTCTCTTCTATAGTAAGTAATATAAGGAGAGTCCAGCTCATTACTTTAATAATGTATTTGCTTAGTGCTCTGTATTATTATTTTTCAATCATATTGTAAAATAACACTAAAATATCATTTTTTAAAAAGAAGCTTACACTTTATTTAGAGCATAACTCTTATCCACTCCTTCCCAACCTTAAAGACTGAACATTATGCATATTTGAAAATGTAGGTGAGTTAAGCATATTTGAAAAACCAATAAAACAGAATGGGATAGTTGTTATAAGCAACAGAAGGGACATATTTTAGCAAATATTCATATTCCAGTGGTTGAACCTTATTGTTGAGGATAGTCCTAACAATAATATAATTATAAATTGGAAATAATTATAAATTGGAATAATGAAGATAAACCTTTGGGAAGATTATG
This sequence comes from Equus caballus, assembly GCF_041296265.1. Classification (NCBI taxonomy): domain Eukaryota; kingdom Metazoa; phylum Chordata; class Mammalia; order Perissodactyla; family Equidae; genus Equus; species Equus caballus. Next base: position 8,612,046 of record NC_091713.1, read on the forward strand.
CATTGGAAAAACATATTATTGGAAACTGCCAGTATAGTCTTCTAAAATCAGAGTAACAGGGAAATGTAAATTAAAAGATCAGTGGGATACTGTTTCACACCCCTCATTCTTATGTGCTGTTGGGGGGAACATACATCGATCCAATCACTTTGGAAAACAATTTGGCATGACCCAACAGAGGAGCAGTGTCCAGATGCTCAGTGAGTCCGCTCCTAAGCACACACCCTGTGTTATGTGCTGGCTCTTCCAGTCCACAAGATCGCTGTGGCTTGTCCACGTGGAGGTGAGCACAAAATGGAGAGCAAGTTTTGGGAAGGCTTCGTAGCAGTTTAACCTTGCTGAGACATCCAAGCATATGATTTTTCTATTTTACAAAATGTCAGGCTGTAACAGGTTGAAAATTTAAAAACCAAAACAGAACTGATTCATCATAGATAGTTTAAGAAGTACCGCTTCTTCTAGATCAATACTTCTGGAACTTGCTTTGTGCACACACATTTCCCGGGAGCCCTGTTAAAATGCAGATTCTCATTCAGTAAGTCTGGTGTGGGGCCCAGGATCCTGCATTTCTAGCAAGCTCCCAGGCGATGTTGACACTGCGTAAAGACACACCTCAAAATGATACATACCAAATTCAGGCAAGGATTTCCTCTCGTGGCAAAGGAGGGGTATGTGACTGGGGAGAGGTAACTAAGAGAATTCTGTTCTACTTTATACTTTATTACTGGCCAGGCCAGTGGTGTAGTAGTTAAGTTCACACACTCCACTTTGGTGGCCCGGGGTTTGCGGGTTCGGATCTTGGGCGCAGGACCTACACACTGGTCATCAGGCTATGCTGTGGCAGCATCCCACATATAAAATAGAGGAAGATTGGCACAGATGTTAGCTTGGCAACAGATGTTAGCTCAGGGCCAACCTTCCTCACCAATAAACAAACGAAACAAATACAAATATAGTTTATTACTTAAGCTAGGTGATAAACAGACAATTATTATAGGTTATGTTTTTCAAAGGTTTTAAGTATTTCACAGTCACAAAGTAAAGCAATTTATGCAGCATTATTCACAAATAACCAAGACTTGGAAACAACCTAACTGCCCATCAGTAGATGCATGGATAAAGAATATGTGGTATATATACACAATGGAATATTATTCAGCCATGAAAAAGATGAAATCTTGCCATTTGTAACAACATAGATGGACCTTGAGGGCATTATGGTAAGCGAAATAAGTCAGATGGAGAAAGACAAATACCTACTGTATGATTTCACTCATGTGGAAGATAAATAAACATCAACAAGCACAGATATAAAGAATAGATTGTTGGTTACCAGAGGTGAAGGGGGATGAGGGATGGTGAAACGGGTAGAAGGCACATATGTGTGGTGATGGATGGTAATTAGACTTTGGGTATGAACAGGTGTAGTCAACACAGAAATCAAAATATGATGTCCACCTGAAATAATGGTTTATAAATAATTATAAACCACTGTTACCTCAATAAAAGAAGGAAAAAAGCAATTTAAAGTCCTCCAATATAAGTTCACCCAATTTATTTATTTATTTATTTTTGTGAGAAAGACTGGCCCTGAGCTAACATCTGTGGCAATCTTCCTCTATTTTATGTGGAATGCCGCCACAGCATGGCTTGATGAGCAGTGCTAGGTCTGCACCCAGGATCTGAACCTGTGAACCCTAGGCTGCTGAAATGGAGCATGCAAACTTAACAACTATACCACCAGGTTGGCCGAAAGTTTACCCAATTTAAAAGAATTCATTGGGCTGGCCCGGTGGCACAGCACTTAAGTTCGCACATTCCACTTCAGTGGCCCAGGGTTTGCTGGTTCAGATCCCAGATGTGGACATGGCACCACTTGGCAAGCCATGCTGTGGTAGGCGTCCCACATATAAAGAAGAGGAAGATGGGCACGGATGTTAGCTCAGGGCCAGTCTTCCTCAGGAAAAAGAGGATTGGCAGCAGATGTTAGCTCAGGGCTAATCTTCCTCAAAAGAAAAAAAGAATTCATGAAGTAAGTCTCACATATATTCTGTACTTTTTCAAGGTCTTGCAGAGTGAGGGCGTAGTGGAGAAGGAGAAGAGCTCCTTTAAATTGGGAAAAGAGATCTGCAAGAGGAAAAAAAGGTGGTTTTGAGAACTTTTGCTTTTTTTCTCCCTCAAATTTGATAGGGCCAGTTACAGTTAAACTCAGGTCCAGAGGTCCCAATCACCAAACCACCTGTTAGGAAATAATTCACGTGCGGGGCCTTTAGTGAGCATGGTTGATCCAGCACCAGTTCTGTGCACGTGAGCTCACTGCCCTCGTACAGCCTCGCTGTCTCCAGCCAACATTGCTAGGCAGCCTCGTGGTGGTTCTTTTCTGCTTCCACTCTTACCTTCATGTGGTCTTTTTCCTGTGCAACAACCAGAGTTATTCTTTCAAAACAAATCAGAAAAGTCATTCACCTACTCCCAACCGCCAGTGGCTGGCTCATTACGGCATTTAGAGTGAAGTCCACAGTGCTTAGTGCGGCCTGCTTGGCCTCCATGAGCTGGCCTCTCACTGCTCAGATCCCACCTGCTGCTCTCCTCTCCTGGCCTACGCTCGGGCCCCACCAACCTCCATATTGGTAATGCAACACACAAGCTCATTCTTAGTTCAAGCCCTGGAATGCCCTTCCCCTGCCTGGATCTTCTCATGGCTCTCTCCTTCCCACCATTCAGATCCCTGCTCCAATGTACCTCCTTAAAGAGGCCTTCTCTGACCACCCTGTCTAAGGAAGCACTCCCCATTCCATTACTCCCTATCCCTTTAGCCCACTTTATTTTTCTTCTTAACCCAGATTGTCACTGGACATTGCAGTAGATATTGGTTTATTCTCTGCCCCACATATGCTTGACCATAAGCTCTTGGAGAGCAGGGACTCAACTATTTTAACTTTTATTCTCTGCTTTATCTCCAGGGCCTAGAACAGTGCCTGGCACATAGTAGGTCGTCCATAACTATTTGTGGAATGAGTGAATCAGTGAATGAGCAAGCCAGGGAACTTTGACTGCCTGCTATGGCTGGGCTGACCACATTTAATCTACTAATTGGCAGTAACTCGGAAATAACCTTGACACATTTTATTACCGGTTTGGAAACCTATAAAGTACTTGATAAAACATGTTGGTCATTGATCATTCTTGGACATTAAGTTATTAAATATCCCTTTTTTCCAGCATACAGTTGAACAAGTTTGTGTTAATAAGCATAGTTTATACATTTTTAGGAAAGAAGAATTTTATTTTATTTATTTATTTTTTTAAAGATTTTTTTTTCCTTTTTTTTTTTTTTTCTCTCCAAAGCCCCCAAGCCCCCCGGTACATACTTGTATGTTCTTTGTTGTGGGTCCTTCTAGTTGTGGCATGTGGGACGCTGCTTCAGCGTGGTTTGATGAGCAGTGCCACGTCCGCGTCCAGGATTCGAACCAAAAAACACTGGGCTGCCTGCAGCGGAGCCCGAGAACTTAACCACTCGGCCACGGGGCCAGCCCCAGGAAAGAAGAATTTTAATGCTCACTGTGTTCTAGGTACTTTGCATATATTATGATTTCCTTTCTTTCTTTATTTATTGAAAGATTGCCCCTAAGCTAACATCTGTTGCCAACCTTTTCTTTTTTCCTCTTCTGCCAAAAGCCCCACAGTATGTAGCTGTATATTCCAGTTGTAGGTCCTTCTGGTTGTGCCATGTGGGATGCTGCCTCAGCATGGCCTGATGAGTGGTTCCGTGTCCACGCCCAGGATCCAAACCAACGAAACTCTGGGCCACTGAAGTGGAGCACACGAACTTAACCACTTGGCCACCGGGCTGGCCCCTGATTTCTTTTATTATTCCATTTCATTTTTTTCCCCAGCAACTCTATGAGATAGATGTTTTCATTTTGTAAAGAAAAACATCTGAGATTCAGAGAGGTTAAGTATTTGCTTAGAGTCACAAAGTTGGTTTTATAATCTATATAGTCCTTATAATCCATAATCTACATAAAGTTGTCTGTTTGTGCTTATATGAGGTCATTAAATGGATCATTGAATGTTAGTGCTGGGAGGAAATTTAGGCTTCTTTTAATCCAGGCTTCTCACTTCACAGGCAAGAGAACTAGGGTTGACTAGGGTACTTGTCCACTCAGCTCCTTAACAGGAGAGCCAGTCCCAAAGCTCGTGGCACTCTGCCTCTTTCTGTTCCAAGTATATTTAGTCTTTCCTGCAGTTATTTGCAGATTCCATATTTGACAAGTCACCTCCTTGCTAAAATTTATTTGTAACCCCCAAATCAATAACCACTGCACTTTTATAATCATTTACAGCTATACGCAGACTGGCAAAAATTTTGAGTTGTGCAGCGCACATGTTGCCAACAGGTTGATCAAGAAGGCGTGCTGCCGTCTGTGTCAGCTCTAAAACTGTAAATAAGTATCCCTTTTGTGGTCTAATGCCTTTTTTTTGCATTTTTGTGCTTGTTATTGATGATTTCGCTGTGTAGAATGGCTCCCAAGCGTGATGCTGAAGCGCTGTCCACTGTCCCTGAGCACGGAAGGGCATGCAGTGCTTTGTGGAGAACATAGATGTTAGATAAGCTTCATTCAGGCACGAGTTAACAGTACTGTGGCTGTGAGTTCAGTGTTAGTGTATCAACAATAGATATTAAATAAGGGGACTTTAAACAGAACGCATAAAATAAAGTTATGTCTTATTTGGTTGACAGAAATGTCACCAGAGGCTCACAGGAACATCGCCCTGTGTTTCCCCTGGGAAATGGCTAACTCAGTGTTGGCAGCAACTGTATAGAACTCAGCCATGGTGAGTAATGGGAACTGACTGTGTTTCTGTAACACGCTGTAGAGTTGCAGCTGGTGTCAGAGGCCAGTAGGAGGGAGGGACGTTAAAAAGAAAAAGGGAAGAAACACAGCGCAATCCCAAGAGTGCTGCTTAGCTGTAATTTAAGTGTTACAGTATTTTGTTGCTGGGAAAACCTTAGTTGAATCTCTGAAGCTTTAGTGTTCGCTCTCTTGGAATGAGGACACTGTGGAAATGTAAAACAGCTATTCTTACTGTCAGTTTCTGATTGCATGCTATAATTTTAGTATTCTTATTTTTGACCTTTTCTAAGCACAGCTGTACACTCTCGTTGTTAAAGTGGGAGATAATTGTAGCAAAGGTGGAAAGAGCACTCAATTTGGAGTCACAAATTCTGGGGATGAGTCAAAACTCTGATGCCTACTGGTTGTGTAACCTTAAGCAAATCTCTGAACATTTCTGCTCTCAGTTTTCTACTCTGTAAAAGTAGAGACAGTAGCCAATATTAGCTAACTCACACATCTCAGGTGTTCTAAGGGCTTTTCAGTTAATCCTCACAACCCTGTGACAGAGACATCAATACCTCATTTTACAAAGGAGGATACCGAGGCCCAGAGAGGTCAAGTGACTGGCTCAGGATCACGCAGCTAGAGAAAGCAGAGCTGGGGCTGTGAGCCCAAGATACTAGTCTTAACCACAGCCCCCAGCCACTTGGCGGCCCTCACTATCTGCAGTCCTAAATAACACTGAGGGGTGGCAGGAGTTTATAAACCCCAGTGCTAATAACATGTAAGATGTTACTTCTTTTTTTTCACTAGGGTTAACATTTTGAATGTTAATATTTCAAAAAGGAGTTTTCCCTTAAGATCTGTGATTTTCAAAAAGTTTGTTGGAATCATTAAGTATGCTTTTATTCATCCAGGGGCCAAAATTTTTTTTTTCTTGTCAAGACTCGTTTCTGATTTTAAATTGAAAGTGCATGGAAAGGAGGATGTTAAGTGGCCACTTTCTTCACAGCAGGCCTTTGTGGAACTTACCTTTTGCGTTTAGAAGGGGATGTTTGTGTTTGGATTTGAGGGTGATTTCTCAAAGGCACAAGATGTTAAGTCATAACTCTGAGAACTGTTTCACTGGCAGCAGAATAAACTAATTACATTTGAAAAAAGGAAGACAGAAGGAGGAGGGTAAAAACATAGCAGCACGCTCTTAGGGAGCCCTTAAACTCTGTGCAAACTGTGAGTCCAGCCCTTGGAAACTCCATTCCTCCCTCAGGAAAAAAAAAGTTTGTCACTAAATTGAAACTGAAAATTTCTCTGGTTTCACTCACTCTCTCACTCATTGACTTACAGCTATTTTTTGATCATCTGCTATGTGCCTGGCACTCCTCTAGGCCCAGAAGATAACAGCAATGAGTAAGATGGACCAGGTTCCTCTCTCAGAAAGCTAACTTTTGAAGCCAGGTACCTGAGGGTTACTGTAAATATTCAATAAGAACATGGTTACCCTTTGACCTTGCTCATAACACAGACACAGATGAAAAGAAGTTAATCTTGTTAATTTGCTGTTTTCTTCTTTAACCTGAGGGGTGGTTCAAGGTTCACAAGGATTTATGAGCTTGTTTTGCAGAAGAAAAAGAGTGCCTTCAAGGAAGTTACAATCACCAGACAACCAGCCCCCAGCTGCGCTATTGCCCAGATGTCTGATTGCCCAAGGGCTTACCTGGAATGAAAGAAACATAGATTTCCCCTTTGTTTCTCTGAAATTCTTCCTGCCACGCCCCTTAGCTCTATAAAACTCCCTGCTTTCTTCTTTTGTGAAGGGGCATTTGAGAGACCCTATCCTCCCACCTTGTTTTGGCCAATTTGAATTAAACCTTTCTCTACCTCCCAGCACCATGTCTCAGTGATTGCCTTGCTGCACATGGGCACACAAACCTGAGATTAAGAGGGGAGACAGCAAATGCAAGTAAAATAATTTGAGATGGTGGTGAGTGCTGTGGAAAGCCGCTGTCTCCAGGTGGCGTGCCCCAAGCTTTCGCTCTGGGGGAAGCAAGGTGCCACATTATACGCAGCCCTTTGGAGAGGCTCAGGTGGTAAGAGATTGTAACCAAGTCTTCAGTAAATGGAAGTCTGTCAACAACCACATGAGCGAGCTTGGAGGCAGGCTCTCCAGCCTGTCGGCCTGAAGATGGCCACCGCAGTCATGAGACTTGAGGCCAGAGCCGCCTGGCTTAGCTGCTCCTGGATTCCCCTCACAAACGGTGACATAATAAATGCTTGTGGTTTTAAGCTGCTAAGTTTTAGGGTAATTTGTTCTGCAACAATATATAACTACTACAGTCCTAAACTCTCGTGTTCAGTTGTTTTTCTATTAGCAACGTTGGCCAACCTCCAACAACTAGATGAACCTGAACATTCTTCTTTTGTGAGCTCAGAACCAGGCTGCTAAATGTTACTGAAAGACCCCACAAAACAGGGCATACAGTTTTCATGCTCATCAATGTCATTTGGACCCTCAACACTGCCCTGCAGTGTTTTCCTACTGAATTCTCTCCTTTTCAGTCGTTCTCCACTGTTTTTAAACCTTAGACCCATTCACCTCCACTCCCACTCTCAGTAGGTACCCTTGCCGTCTAGTTGAGAGGGAAAATAGAAGCCAGATGCCTCCTGCACCTTCACCCACATCTCCTTTTCTTCTCTACCAGAGGAAAAGCTATTCCCTCTTAAATCTAAGGTCAATTTCTTCATCTGGAACCTTAATTCCATCTCCTCCTACTCTCTCAGGCTCCTTCCTTATTCAACAGCTTCTCCTTGTCTGCTGGCCCAGCCCTATCAGAATATAAGTAGGCTCCCATCTCTCCAGTGTGAGAGAGAGACAGTCCTCCTCCACACCGTTGTCTCCTCTCCTTCTCCCGTCCACTGCTCAGTTTCTTCGTCAGGCTGGCTGTCCTCTGCACTGCACTCTCTTTATGGCTGAGCCTTCAGTTACTGCTGTTCCCATTCAGCCTGCCTTCTGCCTTCATGAAAACTCTATGCAGAGGTTACTCATGATCTCCTTGATGATAAGTCCAAAGGCTACATTTTATTATGGGAAAATGATAAAAAACTTTTTGTTATGGGAAATTCAAACGTGCATAAGTAGAAAGCACGGCACAGGGAGCCTGCCTGCTCAGTACCCGGCTTCCAGATTGATAGTTCTGGCCAGTCTTGCTCAGGTGCCCCACCCGCCCACTCTCTTGGCCTTCCCTTAGGGCTTTTCCCGTGGCCTTGATGCCACTGCACACGCTGTCCCACAAGCCCAGCCTCCCAAGGCTGCACTCAGCGTCCACTTCCAGTGACTTCCAGGGTAGGCCTGGGGCCCCTCCTTTTTTCTGAACTCCAGGCTGTGCTACCAGCTCCCTACCTGACAGCTCTCCCTGGGTCTCGCAGAGGTAGCCAATTTGACAGACTTAAAACTGAGCTCATCATCTTTCCCACGAAACGTGCTGTTGTGTTCTTCCCTATTAAAAGGCACCACCCCACCCGCGTGCTCATCCAGAAACCAGGCATCATCCCTTTTCCCCGTCTATTTCCCCCACCCCTACCCTATAGCTAACCATCCACAAGCCCTATAGATTTGATCATCTAAATAAATCTAATGTCTACTCACTTTCCATCTTCCCTATCCATCAGAGTCACCATCCTCCTTTAGATGGTTTCCATAGTTACTATAGTTCCTAACTGGTTTTCTTGCTTCCAGCCCCCTCCCATCTGTCCCACCCTAAACCATTTCCCCCAAAGCAGCCAAAATCATAGAAATCATATCTTGTAATCCAACCACCTAAAGCCTTTCAGTGGTTCTTCATTGTTTTTAGGATAAAGACTGAAAGCCTTACAAGGCCCTGGGTGCCTCAGCACCTGACCCTTGCTTCTCCAGTCACATCCAGTACCACTTCCCTCCTCGTGCTCTGTTATTGCCAAGATTTTAGAAGTATTTTCATTGGTTTATTGAAAAAGCTGGACTTAGTAGGTAAGCATAAGAGAAATTTTAATTGTTAAACTTACTCTGTGGACTCATTTTGTCTGTCTCTTGGATAAAATTATGGATATGTCCCATAATTATTTTTGGTTTCTATATCTGTCATATGAATAGGCTCATTTCAGAAATTTTTTTTTCCTTCTTCTCCTCAAAGCCCCCAAGTACATAGTTGTATATTCCAGTTGCAGGTCCTTCTGGTTTAGGCATGTGGGACACCGCCTCAGCATGGCCTGACGAGCGAGCGGTGCCATGTCTGTACCCAGGATCCCAACCAGTGAAACCCTGGGCCACGGTAGCGGAGCACGTGAACTTAACCACTTGGCCACAGGGCTGGCCCTACATTTCAGAAATGTTTAAAGTCCCATTAAGAATTATATTGAAATTCCAAACTTACTTAAATTCTAAATTTTCTCCCTTCCCGAGCTTGGGCCTACTTAAGGCTGGGAAACCAGTAGCAGTTTCTGACCCCTCTGGGGTGGGGTCAAGGGGAGAGTGGAATGGGGGAAAGAGCAGTGTGTTCCATGGCTGGAGGGTATAACCTGGCAACAGATGTCTGTGGAGGTGCTGGGCACGGGCGGGGGGGGCCTTCTGACCCCACCTCTAGGCCGTCTCACCTCCAGGTGGTGCTCTTAGGTGAGTCCTCAGATGACTCCAGGGAGCACTGCATCCTGGGCTCACAGATGGTCCATGGAAACATTTCCCATTGCCCTGCCATCAGGGGAAGAACGCTCCTTCCCAGCTGCTCCTCCTCACTCTGCCCACGGGCAGGGCGCTTCTGCACGGCCTCTCACCTTCCATTGCCCACGTTCATCTCCCCCCAACTCTAAGTTCTCTCAGGGGCCTTTGGGGCCCCTCTCACAGGCTTGAATGAGAAGGAAGGACCCTCCCCCCGCCCCCTCTGGTGGAATGGGGAGGGGGGACAGTACAGCTCCAAAGAAGGTCTCTTGATCTTTCACAAGGTTAGAAGAGGGTGCTCATCTAATGCTGGTGGAACTGGCTTGGATTTACCCCTTTACAAGTCTGGTGTGGGCAGTCTTGTCTCGCCAGATAGTTCTCAGTTAAATTGGGGAGCTTGGTATCTGTTCACTATTTGGCCTTTGGGGTCCTTGCTGAAACTCTTGACAAAAGAAAGGGTTACATTTAACATCTGGATACAAGAATTGATATTTTGTTTACAAATTCTTTGAAACTTTTCCAGTCCAAGTTACTGCATCAGTTTATAAGTAATAAAGATAGTCTGCTAAAATGAAATATAATTATTCAAAACTTACTGGAAATAAAAAAAAATTTAGTCTGGCCTTGATTTCAATGTAATTTACACCAGTGGCATAAATGTAAATTCTAGATAAAATTTAAAATTTTTTTTATTTTGGGGGCCAGCCCGGTGGCGCAGCAGTTAAGTGCACACATTCTGCTTCAGCAGCCCGGTGTTCGCCGGTTCAGATCCCGGCTGCAGACATGGCACTGCTTGGCAAGCCATGCTGTGGTAGATGTCCCACATATAAAGTAGAGGAAGATGGGCACGGATGTGAGCTCAGGGCCAGGCTTCCTCAGCAAAAAGAGGAGGATTGGCAGCAGATGTTAGCTCAGAGCTAATCTTCCTCAAAGAAAAAAAAATTTTTTTTATTTTGGAAGATTTCAAATATACCCCAAAATGGAATAACATAATGAGCTCTCAAGTATCCTTCATCTAATTTCAATACAGCATTGTGACTATAGCTAATAATACTGTATTGTATATTCAAAAATTGCAAAGAGAGTAGATCTTAAAATTTCTCATCACAAGAAAACAAAATTTTGTAACTATGTATGATAGTATGTGTTAACTAGATTTACTGTGGTGATCATTTTGCAATACACAAATATCAAATCATTATGGTGTAAACTTGAAACTAATATAATGTTATGTCAATTATATCTCAATAAAAAAATCAACCTTTGACCCATCTTATTTCATTTATATCACTCCCCCCCTTTTTTTTTTTGCTGGAATATTTTAAAGCAAATCACAGACGTATTATTTTTACCATGAATACTTCAGTGGCTGTCTCTGAAAGATAAGGGCATTAAATAGATATATATATAACTTCAGTGGTATTATTATATGTCATAAAATTGCCAGTAATATCAACTAGAGCCCTGTCCATATTCGCATTTCCCTGAGTGTCTCAAAAATGTCTTTTTACAGTTGATTTGTTCAAGTCAGGACCCAAATAAGGTTCACAGACTGCGTTTGGTTGCTATCATCTCTTTTAAGTCTATTTCAATCACCCTCTTACCTGCTTTTTTTTTTCCCATGATATTTATTTGTTGAAGAACACAGGTCATTTGCCTGTAGAATTCCCCCTATGTTGGGTTTGGCTGATTGGTTTCTGTTGTGTCATTTAACTTGTTCCTGTACCCTCCTATTTCCTGTCAACAGGTAGGTAGTGCTGTAGGCTTGATTAGGTTCAGGTTTGCTGCCAAGAATACTTCATAGTGGTGCCGTGTACTTCCTCTTTCCCTTTCAAAGACTGGTCACGTGGTTGAAGTGGTGTCAGATTGATCCTCCGTTTTAGTTTCCCATCAACCTTCCAGCTGATGATTTTAGTAGCTGTTGATAATTGTGGCCTACATATATTATTCATTCCTTCTGTATTTATTAACTGGACTTCTTTTTTAAAGAAGAGCTTTCCTTTATCAACTATTGATTACTTTGAAATACAGGCCGAATAGGAGGACAGGATAAATGTTTGACTCTTCGTTCATTTACCAATTTTCAGAAACATGTTGGTACCGTAGTCACCTACAAAGACAAGCAGTGACTTTTCTCAGGAGGGTGGAGAGACCTCTGATTGATAGATCTCAGAAGTCTGTGATGGTTTCCTTACCTTCTGACACAAAAGATGTCCCTGGAACAACATCTTGTACATTTTCTGCCAGGGACCTGTACTCAACCATTTCTCCAAAGAGCCCTGTTTGTTTGGTTGGGTTTTTTTCCAGTGAGTATAGTATTTTAAAACCAAGAACTGGTCGTTAGGTGACCTCACTGTTCAAGGGGTACCATTGCTTCTAGGCTTTTTCAGTGGGCAGAGATGGAAAGAAAAATTTTGTTAAATCATGAATTCACATTGATATTCAATTTAGGACACTGACAGTCTGGGCACTAGGGATGCTTGTTGCTATCAGGTGTCATCGCTTCTTGGCCTTCTCAGTAGACTGTCACTGTTTACTAAATAATAGTACATATTAATGGGTTACAGGATTTTTACTTAACTTTTCTTGATTTTATACTCCTGTCTCTTTCCACTAGGTGTGCAGTCAACACTGTTTTAGTCTTTCTCTGTGAGGATGTGCCACCAACTTGATATGCAGTTAGATTCATTTCAGTTGCTCAAGCATTCTGATATTTTAAGAATTTCTCTCCCCTTTGTTAATTTTATAATAAAAATATTTCCAGGAGATCTGTTTGAATGAATACCTCGAGTGCATGCATCCAGGAGAGAAGAGGCTCCTCCTTCCGCCCTGTTCTCGCCTCTGGCCAGTGACCTGCTGTGAGCTCCACGTCACCCTCTGCGTGCTGGGCGCCATGCCAGGGCCTTTGCAGACACCTTCTTGTGTAACCATCTCTACTGCCAAACGACAGAGATATTTTTATTACTGTTTTGCAGATGAAGCAGTTGATTCTCGAAGAGGTCAAGTAACTGCCCAAGTCACACAGTTAGTAAGTAGAAAGTCCAGAATTCAATCACAAGTCGTCTTGTCTAAAACCTATATTCTTTTCCATTCTGCCATGTTACCTGTCAGTAACAACTCTGTATCATGTGTGGTATTTAAGTCTAGAACTTCGTTCCACCCTGGTTCAGAACAGGCTTAGCATTCTTACTTTCTGCTGCGTAAGGCGACCTCTGGCAGGCTGCTTGCAGCTCTCTTGGTGACAGCCCATTGGCGGGAGAATGAGAAGGAAAGAATTACTGCTCATGCGCCCACTTGAGTGAATCTCAGGAATAGAAGGTTGAGTGGAAAAAGCCAGACATAAAAGTGCTGTAGGTTACCATTTATATAAAGTTCAAAAACAAAGTAAATCTCTGGAGTAGAAGCTGGGGGCGGGGCCGGTGGAGGGGGCCGCCAGCAGTGCTGGGAGCCGGCTGGTCTAGGTCTTGATTTGGGCTCTGGTTACAGGGGAGTGTTTGCTTTGTAAGCAATCAATATTAGGTTAATATTATTATCCTTATCGTCCTTATTTGATGGATAAAGGAAATCAAGGCTTAGAGAGGTTAAATGATTTGCTCAAGGTCACATAAAAGTGGCTGAACTGGGATTCTAACTTGTTCTCTCCAAGGCTCATCTGCTTCACCAGTGCGCCTGCATCGCAGGAGGGCCCTGGAGAGGGGCCTGGTGCCTGAGGGGCCTCGGGGCTTGAGGTTGGCAGGGCAGGAGGAAGCCTAGATGTTGGGGGCATTGTGGGGCACTTAACCCAGGGGCAAGCCCAGAGCAAAGTGTGTTCCTGAGGCTCCTGGGAATGTAGAATGTAGAATGAGAGATCCTGGATTTGGCTCTAGGGGTGGGTCCCTAGGGTCCCTAGAGAGCACTAGGGTTTAGGGACAAGCCAGGGTGTCCACTGGAGTGGGAATTCTTTAGCCCGGTCATCCTCTCCACTTCCTCACTATCAATCAGCATCCCACCTCTCCTCCACGAGATACATCATCACAACAGGAAGGACATGGGACCCCAGGGTGTCCCTGATGTACCAATGTGTGAAATCTCAAAAAGTAAACAGAAGGAGTAATTCTAATCTACTGTAACAAACGGATACACATATATACCCGTGGACATTGTATCACCCTTTGGGATGGCCAGAGAGGTATGGCAGAAGGACACAACAGTTAGTGTTCAAGGTTAAGATTTGCTGTTGTACTATTTCTAACTTGTAGAAAAATTCTAAACCTGAAAGCATCTTTTTTTCAGCCTGTGAACAATTGATAAGCTTTCTTTTTTTAAAGATTGGCACCTGAGCTAACATGTGTTGCCAATCTTCTTCTCCTCCCCCTCCCCCTCCTTCTTCCCAAAGCCCCCCAGTACACAGTTGTATATTCTAGTTGTGAGTGCCTCTGGTTGAACTATGTGGGCTGCAGCCTCAGCATGGCCTGATGAGCGGTGCCATGTCCACGCCCAGGAGCCAGACTCACAAAACCCTGAAGCTGAGTGCACACAGGCCAGCCCCTGATAAGCGTTTTATTTCCTTAGCAATCCAGAGCATCTGGGGCCCATGATTTGTTACCAGAAAGTGGTCGTATCACCTTCTCCCCTTTGAGCAAGACCAAGCAGTGACTCCGGGAGAGCCCCCTTGCTCGCCTGAGATGAAGGCCTGTCAAGCTGAGCCTGAGCTCAGATCAATAACAGGCTGTGAATAGCAGGCCTTTCCACACTGCATGTAAGGGAAGACGCTTCCTGGGTCAGCGGCCACGTGGCCCGGCCCTCGCTCTAAAGCTTTGGCCCCGCAGAGACCCTCTCCCTTTCCTCCCTCCACGGCCGGCCACCTGCTGTGTCGCTCTCTCCTTCCAGGACTGGGCGACACATTTGAGGGGGGCTCTGAATGGCCCTCCAGTGTTCCTCCCCCGGCACCAGCAGGCGCTCTGTCAACTCTTATTAGAAGACCACTTCGAAAATTTGTCACCTTTCATTCTCCATATTCTAGGTCCTACTGTTTTGTTATGATGGCTTATAAGGTTTTATTAGAATAACTTTAAATAAATTAAAACTTATTTTAAAGGAGGAGGAAGCTCCAGTATCTTAAGTATGTGCACTGTATTTACATGTTGGATCTAACTTTCCAAGTGAAATCTGTCAGCACTGATACTCATTTATGCAGATCATGATCAAAGGACAATGAATAACGGCTCGCTTTTTCCTGACAACGGCATTACACGCACATTTAAAATCCCCTTTTATCAGCGCAGGCTGAGATGTTGTAGGCAACAAATAGCGCACCCTAGTGGCCAACCCGAGTAATTATCGTTACATTATTAACTAAAGATAAGGGTAAAAACAGTTAAAAACCCCACTGTATGGGGCCGGCCCGGTGGTGCAGCGGTTAAAGTGCTCACGTTCCGCTTCTGCGGTCTGGGGTTCGCTGGCCCAGATCCTGGGTGTGGACATGGCACCCCGTGGCAAGCCATGCTGTGGTAGGTGTCCCACATATAACGTAGAGGAAGATGGGCAGGGATGTTAGCTCAGGGCCAGGCTTCCTCAGCAAAAAGAAGAGGATTGGCAGCAGATGTTAGCTCAGGGCTAATGTTCCTCAAAAAAAAAAAAGAAAAGAAAAAACCCCACTTTGTATTTGCGTTACTGTGCGAAGATTCCACAAATTTCTGCCATCTAATTTCTTAAAACTTCTTGTCGGAAAACAAAACAGATACATAAAATCACAGAAAACGAATGTACAGCTTAATGAATCATTATAAGGCATATATTAACATTAATTTAATATTGCTACAATATTAATATTTAATGTGTTAATATTTAGTTATAAGACATATATTAATGAATCATTATAACACCCTTACAACTACCACCAAGGTCAAGAAATAGAATTTTGGCAGCCACTAAGAAGATGGTCCGCATACCCTATCTTTGGCAAGTGGATGCCTCTTCCAGTTGGCTCCTGAATCTTTTTTACAAGACCTAGTGGTCTTTCATAGCTTCACTGACATCTGATATGAGAAAATGATACAACAAGGGTCAATGTGTACATTTCCTGCCCCAAACCAGGAATCAGCTATTTCATCAAGAATCCTTGGTTTCCTTTAGTGGGAAATGGCATTTCAAAATAATAATTGGTACTAAAGATGCTCATTGCTACTATGTTGGTCATTGTTTGGTTTCTGGGCCTTTTCAGTGGAGATTATATATAATAATATATAACATGTAATAATATAATATAATGTAATATAATATATAAATACCCCATGTGTTCATACTGATGCATCTAATTCAGGACTACAAAGTTTTATTTAACCTCTTCTATGTTACACCTGTATACTTTCTTCCAAATTGAGAATATCATTATCAAAAACAAAATAGATAATAGAATTAGAATATTCCATACTTAGTCATTTGCTTTATTCTATATTACTCACACAACAGTCTCAAAGCAACAGTTAATACTACCACTGCCAATATGATTACTAAAAACAGTTTAAAAAAAATTTTTTTGTATGCTCCCTCACCCTGCTCCTGCCCCATTAAAAACAACTGTACTGTATCTACATTGTCAGAGCATATGCCCGTTACAAATTATACTCACTCTGTTTTAACTCTCATTTAGTCTTAATTCCTCAGGCAACTGTGCATTAAATGGTTACCACAAGTCTATCTCAATGTCTTTCCAGGTCAAGCTCTATTCACATCGGATTCACTTTCCCTGTAAAAAGAGGAGGAAATAATATGACCAATTGCATCCATGCTGAGACAGTTTACAAAGAGAAGCTAACATTTCATAATGCCTACTTAATAAAATTCACCTTGCAAGCTCTGTGAACTCACTTGCATGTATGTGTTGCAGAATTTCTCATTTATGACCCACTATCCACCTGATGATGAAAACAGCAGCAGGGAAAGAGAAAGCTGGACTCTCTCCTTTTCATTACCCCTACCGGGGTTTCTCAACCTCAGCACTGTTGACATTTAGGCCAGATAATTCTTTGCTACATAATGGGCAGAGGAAGACCTGCCCCAGGGATGACTGACTGGTCCCAAGGGCTCAAACGAGGCCCTCTAGCTCTGTCCTCTGCATTTCCCTTTGGGCTTGGTCTCATTTTCTCCTATTCTATATAATCTTCCTATATGAGTCAAGGATGTGCCCTGAGGTAGCTCCAGGTTGAGTCAGCCCAAATCATAAATCCCAGAGGGAAGAAAATACTTGATTTCTATCCCAGTATTTAAAAATCCCTGGAAAGGGCTCTCCTTCTCTGGCTTGGTTGGGATATATGTGGACACCCAGTTTGGACCAACATCTGTGTTCAGGGGATGGGCGCTGTAAATTGGCAGGTTTCACCAGAACCGTGTGGTTGAAGAGGAGGTGGAGAAATTCAACACGGGAAGGAAGTGCTGTTCCCCCAAGATGGATGCAGGACAGAGGCAACATTTGTCCACTACTGTTAGAATAGACTCCTTCAAGTGGGATTTCTAGGTCAAAAGGTTAGAGACGCATGCAAGTTGGGCTTTGGTTTCAATATCTGGCCCAAATCTGCTAACTGGCTTTGGTTTGGTCTTGACCGTTGGAAGGCCAAATAGCCTGCTTCCATGTCATTTGTGTTCATGGCATCCATGATCCTATGATCATTCATCTGTCTTAGCAGCATAAAATGTCAGTAATACTCCAGACACGTCATTTCGTCTAGTGTTAACATTTCCATATTCGCTTTCAAAGATAGGCAATTGTGCTGAAAATCTCCTTCTAACCTTTATGTTGGCCTCCTGTCAGTAAGTGAACATGCCGGGAACTAAAACCCACCCTCCGCTAAGGTCATGAGTGTGGGAGGGAGGAGAGTCCAAAGGGCCTGAGTATGGCAGCTGACCGTGGATGCTGGGCTCTGGCCATCTCTGTCCAAGAGGCCAGGGGTCAACTGGGTTTGAGGGGTGGGAAAGCTTTTGCTGAGTTGGGAGAATATTTTAAGTTCTACCCAATCTTTTAAGATGATTGTTTAAAATGTTTGCTCTGGTCACATTTCTGTGCCTGAGGCAAATCTGCAATGTCCTTTCCCAGTTTTCACTCTGTGGAGAGGGCACAGTGCAAAAACAACTGCAGGGAACCAGGCCCTGGATCATGGCGCTATCCTGCTTTCTGTAAGATTCTTACTGCGTCTTATGGCTCAAGGGAAACAATACGGGACAGAGACAGGAAACCTTGCTTCTAGTCTCGGCTTTACCTCTAACTAGTTGTATGGTGGAAGATGAGCCATATGACTTCCGTGGGTCACTACTGTAGTGGGTTCTTCTTCCTTTAAAAAAATAATGTCAGGGCTGGCATGTGGTGTAGTGGTTAAGTTCGTGAACTCTGCTTTGGTGGCCCAGGTTTCACGGGTTTGGAACCCAGGTGCAGACCTACACATTGCTGATCAAGCCATGCTGTGGCAGCATCCCACATACAAAATAAAAGAAGATTGGCACAGATGTTAGCTCAGGACCAATCTTCCTCACCAAAAAAAAAAGTCCTTCGAGTGCACAGAATTGGCTTAATCCTAATCCTTGTTCATGACATATTTTATTCATTGGTCCATGCAAGGCTCTTTTCCATTCATTCATAAGTCCATTTCTATTTCATCATCTATGAAAACACCACCCAACACAAAAGCCGGGTCATTGACATTTGCCTGCAACTACCTTGTCATCCGCCCCCATCTTCTTCTCCCTTCTGTCTGCTTCCCACCAGCTTAGGAAATTACCATTCTAAATCTCACATATCTTATTCTCATACTTTCCTTTTTATATAGTTTTATCACATTTACATTTATTCCTAAAAAGTATATATTTTTTGTTCTAGTTGTTTTTAATTTTATGAAAAGGACATCCTGTGTGGGAAGTCTTTTAGTACTTATTTTTCACTCAAAATTAATTTCAAGATTTATCTATATTTGCAGGAGATAAAAGATGGTCACTAATTCTTTCATGCTTCTCCCATTGAGAAGGGAGTTCTATGGCCCCTCCCCTTGAATCTGGGCAGGCTCTGTGCCTGCTTTGACCAATAAAATATGGTGGAAGTGATGCCATGCAAGTTTTGGGTCCAGGCCTTAAGAAACTGGCAACTTTCACTTCCTGTCTCTTTGAACACTCTGGGAGCCCTGGACCACCACATGAGACATCCCACTACTCTGAGGCGACTGTGCTGAAGAGGCCACATGCAGGCTCTTTGGTGGACATTCCAAGCTGAGCCCTATCTTCCAACCATCCCTGCCACCATGGCAGGCATGTGAATGGAGCCACTTTGGACCCTCCAGATCAGCCCACCAACTGGCTGAATGCCACTGAGGGACCTTAGTCAGTACCATGTGGAGCTGAGCCCTGTCTGAATTCTTGACCCACAAAATCATGAAATATAATAAAATGGCTGTTTTAAGCCATTACATTTTAAGCCAATTAAGTTTTGGGGTGGTTTGTTACACAGCAATAAATAACTGAAAAACACTGACGCGGAAGTTGCTGTACTACTATTACATGGTGTGAATACAGCACAGATTACTTATTCATTCTCCTGTCAGTGGGCTTTTGGGTTGTTTCCATGGTTTTGCTATTAGGAACATTTTTGTACACGTCTCTTAGTGTACAAGTATAAGAGTTTCCTTGAGTATATTTCTAATGGTGGAGTTTTTGGGTTGCAGGACACATAAATCTTTAGCTTTACAAGATTATCTTAAACTGTTTACCAAAATGGCTCTACCAATACATGCTCCCTCTACCAATGAATAACACAACCTGTTGATCCCCATCCTCTTTCACACTTAGTGTTGTCAGTTATAATTTTTGTCCTTTGAATACAGTTACAATGTATCATATTGCGGTCTTGATTTGCATTTCCCTGACTGTTTATGAGAGTGAACATTTTTCCGTATGTTTGTTACCCATGTGCGCATCCTCTTCTCTGAAATGCCTGCGCATGTCTTTTGCCCATTTTCTTCCTACTGGGTCATTTGTCCTTTTCATTGTTGTTGTAGTTTGTTGATTTGTTGGAGTTCTTCATATATTCTTAATACTAATCTTTAACACTAATTTGTTGCAAATATCTTCTTCCAATTTGTAACTTATTTTTCCACTTTCTTTACGATATCTTTGATAAATAGACATTATTAATTTTAACATAGTCACATTTATCAGCCTTCTTTTTTTTTGTATTTTGTACTTTACATCTTAAGAAATCCTTCTCTATCCCCAGGTCCAAAATATATTCACTCACATTTTCCTTTAAGTATTGTTGACGTTTAAGCCCTTAATGACCCTGGAGTTTATTTTTGCATATGGAGAGAGGTAGGGCTCTAATTTCTTGTGTGTGTGTGTGCGTCTCAGTCTGTGTGTGTGACTATTTTTCCCCAGCTCCATTTACTGAATAGAGACCACTTTCCTCGCTGATCTGCCGTATCACCCCCGTCCCATATCAAAGCTCTGTGGTTGTAGTGGCCTTTCTGGGGTCTCTAGTCTGTTCCACTGGTTAACTGGTCTACCGTTGCACCATACCACACTGTCTTACTAACTAGAAACTTATAAAAATAAGTCTCAGTGTGTGCTGAGGGTAGCCTCCCACCCTAAGATGTCTTGACTATTCTTGGCTTTTTACTAATCTTTCTATATAAATTTCAAAGTCAGTTTATTAATTTCCATGAAAAACTCTGTTGGTATTTTGGTTGTAATTACATTAAGACCATAGATAAATTGGGGAGAATTGAGATCTTTACAGTATTAAATCTTCTAATCCAGAGCATGGTATCACTCTCCATCTACTTAGGTATTTTTTAAGCCTTTCAAAATTTTATAATCTTTCCCATATGGGCCTCTGACTTTTCATCTGTAAACAAAATATTTGAGAGTCTTTTCCAATGATCAGTATTGCCTGATTTTACGTATTTCACTATCTGAACCGAATGTTAAGCTATGCTATTGCTATCATTCATATTTGATTCCATCATCCTCCTTGTGGGACCCATTTCAGAGTCACATTGGGCATATTCTACTGTTAGCATTGGTGCTCATGTTCATTTCAGGGAAATTATGATACCATCAACATAACTTTAGTGTTGTTAAACTCTTGGGCCCTGGAGATAGATAAGATGAGCTTAAAGGGATCATGAGCTGTCAGTGGCCTTTAGAAAAGTTTTAGTGGTTGCTGTGTGTGATATGGTGGCCTTAAGCTGGCAGTACATTTTTTCAAGTGAGTTTATTTTATTATTTTTATTTTGGATTGTGGTAAAATACACATAACATAAGATTTACCATCTTAACCATTTTTAAGTGTATAGTTTAGCAGTCATAAGTATATTCATATTGTTGTACAACTGATCTCCAGAACTTTTTCATCTGGTAAAACTGAAACTCTGTACCCATTAAACAATTCCTCACTTCCCCCTCCCCTCAGCTCCTGGCAACTACCATCCTACTTTGTATATTTATGCACTTGACTACTTTAGATACCACATATAAGTGGAATCATATAGTGTTTGTCCTTTTGTGACTGGATTATTTCATTTAGCATAATGACTTCAAGGTTCATTCATGTTATAGCATGTGTCAGGATTTTTTTCCTTTTTTTTTGGTGAGGAAGATTGTTGCTGAGCTAACGTCTGTGCCAATCTTCCTCTATTTTGTATGTGGGATGCCTCCACAGCATGGCTTGATGAGTGGTGTGTAGGTCCACACCCAGGATCTGAACCTGCAAACTCTGGGCCCCTGAAGCAGAGCACACGAACTTAACCACTACGCCACTGGGCTGGCCTCAGAATTTTCTTCCTTTTTAAGGCTAAATAATATTCCATTGTATGTATATACTACATTTTGTTTATCCATTCATCAGTCCGTGGACACTTGGGTTGCTTCCACATTTCAGGTACTGTGAGTAATGTTGCTGTGAACATGGGTGTAAGGGGGTTTTCTTTGTAACTAATACCACAGAATTGATTTAGAAAACTCTAAAGCCGTCCTGTGAAGGCTGATTTCCCCTCAGTACGTGCCTGCTGTAAACGGTGATATCTTTTAACAACAAGAGTGAAGTACCCCTCAGAGGCTTTCCTGAGGCAGACAAATTTGAGAAAAACAAGAAAATGTAAGAGCCAGCTAATGATTTCTCTTAAAGTAGATACAGCTGCGAGGAAGCTGTCTTCTCCAAGGCAACCAGGATAGTAGTTGGTGAGTTGATAAAGTCAAAGTGGAAATTAAAAAGAAAAAGATCTATATCAAATGTTTTTTGTGTTTTTTTTAAATAATTTTTTTTTAAAGATTTTTTTATTTTTTTCCTTTTTTCTCCCCAAAGTCCCCCGGTACATAGTTGTATGTTCTTCGTTGTGGGTCCTTCTAGTTGTGGCATGTGGGATGCTGCCTCAGTGTGGCTTGATGAGCGGTGCCATGTCCACGCCCAGGATTCGAACCAACGAAACACTGGGCCGCCTGCAGCGGAGCGCGTGAACTTAACCACTCGGCCACGGGGACAGCCCCTTATATCAAACGTTTCAACTTCAAATACGAAATGGTCATTGCTTTGCTGATGTCCTGCTGCAGGGCAGGCCTTCTTGCTGAGCATGGATCCGTTGATTGGAGTTGTGTCTGAGTGTGCTTGTGTAACCGCACTCACGATTCATCATGAACAGTATCCAGTTTTGGTCACATAAGTGGAGCAAGAATTTAGACAGATGCTAAACAATCTGAGCGCCAAATCCTTCCAGATTATCACAATTTCTTCCTCTAATTTTTGACAGGAATCTTTCCCATAGATGGCATTTTTTTTTTTAAGTAACTCATCTATATATCTAGTCTTTCCAAAGCTTTCCACTTAGTTTATGTAGAATTTTTTTGCCTTTGTTTTATTGGTTTACATACATTTTTTTAGGTTACGTAGTAATAATAAGTGAGATTAGTGTAAATAATTTGTAAGCAACAAAATTGGATGTTTGCAAGCAAATAATTTACATCAGCCAAGGATGCTTCTCCTAGCTGATGAGGGCAGACACACCCTGGTGCCGGAAGAGCAAATCTTCAACAGGGAGGCGCAGGGTGCTCAGAACCAGGCAGTGCACATGGAGCAGGCATGGAGAGCAAGGGAGGGGAGCTGGTTTGAGCACGTCAGTTATGAGCACGTCTATTATGTTTGAATAACAGTGTAAGCATTTAACTATCTCAAAGCACTGGCCTTGATTCACAAAGTAAGTAAAAAAGATGAAAGTAATAAAGAAATAGAAAAGCTAAGTACAAGTTAAGTACATCCTCTCAATCTTTATCAATTACTGACTCACTCTAGATGTTGTTTCCTTAGAGTTTGAAGCCTTTTCATGTCTCTCAAACTTCAGTGCACATACGAATCCCCAGGGGGGTCTGAATATGCAGACTCAGATTTAGTAGGTCTGGCATGAGGCGTGAGATGCTGCAGGTCCACCTTCCATCCTCTGAAGAGAAGAGTCTAGGTCCTCGTTGGCACAGTCATTCAGCACTCACAGGTGTGGCCTCACCAACCAAATTTTTTGGGTTTTTTAAACAGCTTTATTGAGATATAAGTCACAGACCACGTGACTCACCGATTTTAAGTGTACAACTCGATGGCGTTAGTGTATTCACAGTGCTGTGCAACCATCACCATAGTCATTTTCACAACCTCAAAGACCTGCTCATATAAATTAGCAGTCACCTGCCTCCTCCACTTCTTACACCCTAAGCAACCACCAGTTCACTTCCCATCTCTATAGCTTTGCCTGTTTGGGACATTTCAAACAAACAGAATCATACAATAAGAGATCTTTTGTGTCTGGCTTCTTTCACTTAGCATAACGTTTTCAAGGTTCACCCACGTTGTAGCATGTATTATTGTATGTATATACTCACGTTTTGTGTATCCATTCATCAGTTGATGGACATTGGGAGTTGTGTCCAGTTTTTGGCCATTATGATGAATAATGCTGTCACGAACATTCATGTACAGGTGTTTGTGTGGATATGTTTGCAGTTCTCTAGGGTGGGTATCTACAAGTGGAACTGCTGGGTCATACGGCAATTCTAGGTTTAACATTTTGAGGAACTGCCAAACTGTTCTCCAAAAATGGCTGCACCGTTTTTACTTTCTCACCAGCAGTGGATGAGGGTTCTAACTTCTCCACCTCCTTAACAACATTTGCTGTCTATCTTTTTGATTAAACTTTTTGAGTGGATGTGAAGTGATATCTTGCTGTGGTTTTAATTTGCATTTCCCTAATGACTAATGAGACATTTTTGAGCTTCTTTTCATGTGCTTATTGGCCATTTGTAGATCTTCTTTGGAAAAATGTTTATTCAGATCTTTTGTCCATTTAAAAATTCTATTTGTCTTCTTATTATTGAGTTGTAAGGGTTCTTTATATGTTCTGGAGTAAAATAAACAGCCATATGTGGCTATTGGCTACAGTATCAGACAGAGCAGCTCTATAAAGAAAACATAAAAACAGACGCCAAAGGGACTGGGACATCTCTGCTCCTAGGACAGAGTTGCAGTAAAAAGAAGGTATCATCTTGAAAAGTTTGAGAAATCTATATAAAGTAAGTCTTTCTTCCTAATGAGGATAAAGAGGTCAATTATCTTTAAATTTTTAACCACCAGGCAAAGGTCTGATTGCAAAGAAAAAAGTTGGTGTGTTTAAAAGAGAAACAGGGTTTTTTCCTAAAAATAGGATCTTATTAAAATTTTAACACCAAAATAAAAGGGCTTTGGAGATTATGGAAATAATATATTAGGAGGAATTATAGTCGTAAATGGCATGTGTTTGGATTAATCTTCTTAATCTTTCTGCTGATGGAGCTTCCATTCAAACTCTGCTCCATCTCCAGGATCTGGGTTGGTTTGGCTGTACCCGGGGTTCTCACCGGCAGCCTTAGAGTCACCAGGGTGTCTTTTAGACCACACTGGTGCTGCCCCCATCTCCAGAAACCCTGATTTCACTTTAACTGGCCCAGCCTGGGGCCACCAAACTTCCTGCGGTGATTCCACTCCCTCATCACTGGTCTGGCTGCTCAAGACGAGGCGGTCTAGGACGCAGCCGGAGCCGAGGGCCGCCGACTTCCAAAGGGAAGCCGAGACGCTGGTCATGCTGATCCGCTAATGCTGCGACTACAAGTGAGACACAGACTCTCAAACTCGTATAAGTAAAACTTCAAGAGAATCTTGAGTTTTATTTTCCCTCCTGGCATGTGGAAGAGGAGGGACAATAATCCTCTTCGTGGTTGACACAAGGAAACTCACACGCGTTTAGAAAGCAGAAACGTCAATGTTAGTGGAATTACTGCCAAGAAGCTAATTATTGAGTAAGCTAATCAGTATTGTAGACATTTTAAGGGTTAAAGGTTATTTTCAAAACAGTCTCTGAAGTCCCAGGCTCCTACCAGCTCTTTCGCTGGTAGCAGCATTTGCCAGGATGGTTTAGGTGCCAAGAGCTTCTGCGCGCCTCCTGCTCCAGGCACGGCGCGCTCTGGTCTCCGTGTGGTCCGACGAGACGCCTTTCGCAGCCCTCAGCCCGCGCGGGGCCCGCAACCGCCCGCCTGGTGGGGCTCGCTTCAGATCCCGGACTTCCCAGCCAGAAAGGCCCAAGGAGTCTGCGACTAGATGGACCAGGACATTAGTCCTTTAGAATCCGTCTCAATGAGCCGTCAGGGCTCCTCTCCGTGAATAAGCGGGTCCGTGGCTGCTCGCCCCCACAGCTGGCTCGTCCTCCCCAGGCTGGACCCGACCCTTCCCTGTTGTGGCTGAAGCGCATCTCCTCCATCTGCGTCCTCCTGGCGACAGACAAGCCTGTGTGGAATCACCAGTGAAATTCTCCCCAGGCCAAGCGCCTGCAGCTCCTGTAACTTTGCTTGACTACTAATAAAAATAATTTCCAGGGGCCTGGCGCGTGGCCAAGTGGTTAAGTTGGGCTTAACCGCTTCGGTGGCCCAGGGTTTCGCCGGTTTGGATCCTGGGCCCGGACATGGCACCGCTCATCAAGGCGGCGTCCCACATGCCACAGCTAGAAGGGCCTACAGCTAGATGTCCTGGGGTTTTGAGGACAGGAAGAAGAAAAAAAAGATTGGCAACAGTTATTAGCTCAGGGCCAATCTTTAAAAAGAAATAATAATTTCCATTCTTCAAGTGCCTACTGTGTATCAGGCGCTATAGTAAATACACAACCCGCTTCATTGAATCCTCAGTAAAGTAGGTAGCATCATTCCCTTTGTACTGATTAAGAAACTGAAGCTGAGAGAGAGCGTTTTCCCCAGGGTCAAACTACTAGGTGCTGGAGACTGAACTCGGCCCAGGCCCGCCCGGCCCCACACACCCCGCTCTTCACCGCCTCGCGGGCCGCCTGTGGTTCTCGGAAGGGAGGGCAGAGCGGCATGCCCGCTTCTCTGCGGCACGCGAGGTGTGAGGGTGTGGGCTCCAAAACCACGCCTCACAGTGACTGTTGAGGGTTAGGGAGGGATTCATCCCATCGGCTTAGGGATGGGCCTTCCCAACTATGAAACAACTCGCGTTTGTGGGCATCCGCCGTGTGGCTGCTGTGAACTCTCCCAGTTACTGGGATATGGCAGTGACCCAAACAGACAAAACTCCCTGCCCCCAACGGCATTTAGAGGGGAGACAGACAATTGACCAGACGAGGAAGTGAAACGTATAGTATGTTAGGTGGTGGTACGAGCTGAGGAGAAAAAAGAAAGCAGGCTAGGTGGATAAGGAATGTGGGGAGGGATGAAATTTTCAACAGCCAGAGTTGCCTGGGGGAAGAGCATCCCAGGCAGAGGAGGGCAGTGTGGCTGGAGCAGAGTGAGTGGGGAGCAGTAGGGGATGAGGGCCCAGCGGTGAGGGGCGAGGTCAGGGGGAGACGGTAGGTTCACGCTAAGGTCTATGGCTTTTCTCTACACAAAATGGAAACACATTGGAGGGTTTTGAGCAGTGGGGTGATGGAATTTAACGAGCTCATTCTGGAAGCTGTGTTGAAATAGACAGTAGGGGGCAAAGATACAAGCAGAGACCTGTGAGGAGGTTGTTTCAACAGTCCAGGTGAGGGATGATAGTGGTTTGAACCAGGGCGGCAGTGTGGGGGAGATGGAAAAGTGTTGGATTTTGGATATGCTTTGAAGGTATAGTCAGTGAGATTTGCAAACACACCAGATGTGTGTGAGGAGAGAAAGAAACAGTGAAGTATTGTAGCAATGCCTTTGCTCTGAGCAACTAGAAGAAAAAAGTTGCCTTGAACTGAAATGGGAAGACTGCCAGAAAGGCTAGTGACTGGAGAATCAGGAGCTCAGTTTGGGGCCTATTAAGATGCCCCTTAACCGTCCAAGTGAGTGTCAAGTAGCAGTTGGAGATGTGGGTATGACGTTCAGGGGAAAGGTTCTTGCTGAGGATAAAAACTTGAGGATCATCCTCATGTACATCATATTGAAAGCCGTAAGATGAGATGAGATTCCCTCAGAACTGACTGTAGATTCAAGACAGAAAAGGTCCCAAGGTGGAGCCCTGGCGCACCCTGACTTTTAAAGAAGTGGCTAAAAGGCAAGAGGAGGACCGGGAGAGTGTGGTATCCGGGAAGCTAAGAAAAGAGAGAGAGTCAAGGAGAGAACACCAGCTGGGTTAAATGTCGTCAGCGGGTCCAGAGAGAAGGGGGCAGACAGCTGACCTTGAGGACTGATCGTGGAGCTGTGGGGTGGAAGCCGGGCTGCCGCGGAGTCAAGAGAGAGAAGACAGGACGTGCATGTGGCACAAGGTCCAGACAGGCAATTCTTTCAAGGAATTTTGTTGTAAAGGAAGGAGGAAACATAAGGTGGTAGCTGGAGGGGGAAGTGAGAGGAAGAGACTTTTTCTTTCTTTTTAAGATGGGAGAAATAGCATATATTTATACGCGGATGGAAATAATTCAGCAGAGAGAGAGAGAAGGTGATGGTGCGGGAGAGAGAAGACAGAAGTGCCCGAGCCACGTCCTGGAGTAGCTACCAGGAGGGTCCCATTGTGTGACGGGCGGGGTTTGGCCAGGGCAGGGCAGGGCGGGGCACCCACAGTAATGAGGGAAGGTCAGGTACGTAGACGCAGAAGCAGGGGCAGGTGGATGTGGTGGTGGGAGTGTAGAGGAGCTCTGCTCCAATTGCTTCCATTTTCTTGGTGAGGGGAGAAGCAAGGCTGCTGAGAGGGAAGATGGGGAGGTGTTGAAGAGGAGAGGAGGTGTTGGCGAGAGAAGAGAAGATATGAAATCATCTGGGAGTGGGAGAGAGAATAGACTAGATGAGTATAACATGTGTGGGGCATCATTCAGGCCCCACTGAACTATCATGGATTTAAAGGTGACTAGAGTGTGATTGTGTTTTTCTCCAGCCATCGGGAGGAACAGGCCCAGAGCAGGTGGAGAGTTAAATTTCATCAGGGTTATGAAGGTCTCAGGTGGAGACAGGGGCACAGGATGGATAAGCAAGTGAGTGATGGTAGTGATTTGTTACGGAAGAGGTGGATGAGGAGAGAGGGGAGGACGTGAGGATGCTGGGGGACAGTGAGAAGGTGGTGAGATCTCCAGACCGTAGGACTCCAGGTCTCAGTGGGGTCATAGCATCCTTGGAATTGGGGTACTGAGGGAGTTAGCTGGCGGATGGAGGAGGTGGTCCAAGAGCGAGCTGCGGAGGGGCTACAGGTTTGGGTAACGACAAGGTTAAGGCATGACTGTGGATGTGGGTGGCTGAGACAGGAGGAGAGGAGCTGCAGGGCCTGGGAAGCCAGCCAAGCTGCCCAGTGTTCCTGGAGGCCAGTCTGAACTCCTGTCCTCACAGAGAGTCTCTAGTAAGCATTGCCCTCTCCGTGAAGGTGCCAGCGGCTTTGCTTGGGGAAGGGGCATCAAAGGTGACCATGCCGGAAGGAAGGAGAGGAGGGGAGAGGGGAGCAGAGCAAAGAGTCTGCTTTTACATTGAGCACCGTATTTATGGTCTTGCCTGCATAATCATATCTCCCACTACGTACCCATAGGCAACAGATGACTGCTTCTTCAGTGAATGGCTGATCAACTCAGTGCGATGCTTTGTTTGGGGGTGCAGCACAGGATAGATAGGTGGAAGCTCTCCCCGACCTGCCCAGTGAGAAGAGATAGGGTGAGCTTCTCTTGTCCTCGAATCCTCATTTTGCATGGGGACCTGCGGCCCTGGGCAGCTCCTTGCCCTGCCTGGGAGTGTGCTGCCTTGTCTTCTGCACCAGGCAGCCATCTCTCTAAGTTTCTGTGCTCTTTGCCATGAAAGAAAGTCTCTGCGCGCTCTCCGTGCCTGTGAACCTTTCGCCATCCCCATCCCCCGCTCCCTCTTCCTGCCATGATGACGCAGGCTGGTGTCCGAGTGATGAGGGATTTGATTTACTGGACGTGGTAGAAAGAGGCGCTGGAACTTGAGAAATCACTTCACCTCTCTCATGCCTAAGTTTCCCGATCTGCAGAAATGGGTAATAATTTATATTCTTCTATAAAGTTGCTAAGATGTTCAAATAATTATGAAAGTGCTTGGTAAACTGTAAAGCTTCTAAAACAAATTACTTGTTAATGTTTTATTATCTTTGTAGAGATAACAGCAAACGAAGGCAAGAAATTCAAGACCGAGAGAGGGCAAGTGAACAGGAATTACATCCTGGATGGAAGAAAGCCCTAAATAATATAAATCTTGGAGGAGCCAGCCATCCTAGACCAGATTCCCATAAAAATCAAACCAGGAAGAAATAAAGAAAAGAAGTTAAAGTTCATTGCTGAAAAACCATGTTTTTCTTTTAGCCCCTGGGGGAGGGGGTTATTATGTTAGTGTAGGAATGGGAATGGTCAATTTTTCCCAGTAAGAACCTTTTGATGTGTTACCACGACTCACGGGCTATGACTCATGTATTACAACTCTCACTAGTATCTTATAATAGTTTATATTCCTTAACAAGGAGATAGATGAAGCAGAGGGATTACATAATTATTTTCTTTTCAGTTTACACCTTGGATTGGATTGGATATGACATGATAATTTCAGGAAGAGAAATTTTTTCTCCCCCCTTTAAAGAAAAAAAATCTCATCACTTTCTTCAGTAATTACATTTTCAAAATGCTTGTTAAAATCAACCTCAGACCTGTTATTGTCACACTTTGTAAATTACTATGTCAAAAATTAATTTTTCTAAGGCTAGGAAGAAGGTTAAATTGATACGAACCCCCCACCAAGATATCTTCACTGTCGTTAGTTATTCTAACATACATTTATTATCTATTTTTGAATTATATTTGTTATTTTGAATTATGTTTATCAAGATTTAAAAATCTATCAGTTCATCAAAATGCAATTAACTACACTACTTTCCTACCAACCACTTGTGTCATCAACAGGATCAATCAAATGTAATAAAAACATCAAGGCAGCAATGCTAATGCTATTTTAAATAAATATCATTTATTCCATTTTATTGAAGACTAAGCATACCTAATCACAAATACTCTAATCTGGGTCCATTCAAGACCTACTGAACTTGGAAGACAGTTTCAACTTTGTCTAGATTCTTTTTAAATGTGTCCTGTTGAGTGTATTCCTGAAGAATAAAGGAGTTCATGCACTATTTTAGTTCAACTACCTTGATGCCATTAGGCCAGGCCTACCCTGACTTTGCAGGATATTGAAATGATGATGAAGATGATGATGAACATATATTATTGATCTGAGTAATGACAGTGCTTAGGCACTTTGCATATCTGCATTTTAATCCATCCCACAACACTGCAAGTTTGAGGAAACAGCCCTAAAGAGGCGAAATAATGTGCCAAAGGTCACTCTGCTAGGGTTGATGAGCTGGAGTCCCAAACCAGGTCAACCCCTTTCCAGCATTGACATGATGCCTAGATAAATATTCTGCCAAATGAAAGGATAAACTTAATTTGAAGAATTTTAACAAGGCACTTGATTCAGGCCAAAATTATAATTTGGAGGCCAAGTCATTTAGATTGGTACTCTGCGTTGGTTAACCTAACCAGTCAATTTCTGTTTCACTGAGTGCCTGTGGATTTGAGTCTCAAAGAATATGCACTTGGAAGAGTTAAGAGGAAAAAAGTTTGAGGCATCTGTCTTCAAGAAATTATCCAAGGCTCACTTGGTGCTGTGGCTCTCCCCTGGAGCCAGCTATGAATCAGGACTTAAATTAATTTCTTTCTGCCCAGAAGTCTCAAGGCAGCAATGTTCAGAAGGAGACTCCCGGGCACTAGGACAGCAACAAAAATGGAAGAAACCTCGCCAGCAAGGTTCTCAAGTGATGTCACCAAGTTTGTCAGCTTCGCCCAGATTTCCCAGCTGTGGCCCCCACTGTGATTGGACTGGGGTCCTGTGCTTCTGGCAGTCATGTGAGTGTCCTGTGGCCAGAGCCTGACGTTGTCCTTCCAGGCAGGGACTCCATGTAAGGCAAAAGAGACGCCTCTCAACCCAGCTGGGCTTTCATTGAAGGGAATCAAAACAAGAGGCTTAAGATTCTGTTCCCAGGCCAGGAATTATGAGAGGCTGAAAGATACTATCCAAGAAAACGTAAGTTTCTTGTAAGGGATATATAAAATTTATGTTTTAGGACACTTCAACAGATGTTTCCAATAGACCAAGTACCCACTCCCACCCTCCTCTTGCAAACATGTTGGGGGCTGCCCTGTGCCGAGTGGTTAAGTTCACGCGCTCCACCTCAGCAGCATAGGGTTTCGCTGGTTTGGATCCTCGGTGCTGACATGGCACCACTCATGAAGCCATGCTGAGGCGGCGGCCCACATGCAGAACTAGAAGTACCTACAGCTAGAATATACAACCATGTACTGGGGGACTTTGGGAAGAAGAAAAAAAAAGATTGGCAACAGATATTATCTCAATTTAAAAAAAAGAAAAGAAAACAAAACACATTGAATCAAAGCACAGCATACATTCAGAAAGGGTATAAATCCCAAGTATACAGCTCAATAAATTTTCACAATGTGAGCCACTGGTGTAACAGGACCAAATCAGGAAATAAGACTGACCACTAACAGAAGGCCCTCCAGGACAACCACTCTCCTGACTTTAATTGTTACAGAATAGACTCGTTCTGCCTGTTTTTGTACTTTATATAATTAGCATAAATTGTTGTGCCCTGTGATGGTTAATTTTATATGTCAACACGACTGGGCTGTGGGGTGACCAGACACTGGGTCTAACGTTATTCCGGATGCATCTGTGAGGGTGCTTCCGGATGAGATTAACGTTTGCATCAGTCGACTGAGGAAAGCAGATTGCTCTCCTCAGCGTGAGTGGGCCTCACCCAATCCAGTGAAGGCCTGAATGGGACAAAAGGGCTGAGGAAGAGGGAACTCCTTCTGCCTGACTGCCTTTGAGCCAGGACTCAAAGTTTTTCCTGCTTTTGGACTTGAACTGAAACATCAGCTCTCCTGGGCTCCAGCTTGCTGACTGCAGATCTTGGAACTTGTCAGCCTCCATGATCACATGAGCCAATTCCATATATACATATAATATATAAGCATATTATATATTTTAAGGCATTTTTAAAAAAACATTGTTGAATTGAATTTATTGAAATAACAGGCATTTAGTTATCACACATAGTGAGACGTCTGGATGCAGGTGGTTCCAGAGCTGCTCCATCCAGGGCACTGGGTCAACTGCTCTGTGAGCTTCTGGTCTTTTCCTGTGGCTGGCAGGAACAACCCCCCGCAGCAAATGTCAAAGGAAGGAAGCAGCGATAACTTGGCTAATGAGAGACATCATTCATGTATATATATACATAGACATTCGCACAGAGTCACACGTCACTCAATGACGGGGACACGTTCTGGGAAATGCATCATTGGGTGATTTCATCATTGTGCAAACATCATAGGGTGCACTTACACAAGGCTGGATGGCCTAGCCTACTACACACCTAGGCTGTATGGTACTAATCTTATGGGACCACCATCGTACATGTGGTCTGTCATGACCAAAATGTCTTTGTGTGTCATGTCACTGATTAATTATTAGTCAGTGACTAATTATTAGTCACTGACTAATACATACCCTACTTGCTTTTGCAATATATTTGCTTAATGTAATGAACAAAGTCTGTGTTAATTAACAAACTTGAATTGAGTATGTGGAGTCTTTATCTGGCATCTGTCATGTCTTATAAATGAAATGTTTATTTTTCCTATTGTATTTCTTCTTGAATTATAATATTGATGAAATGGAAGCCTCCGGAGGACTGCGTATCCTGTTTTCAATGTAGCTGAGATGGCAGAATTCACATCTCCCCAAATGAGGACAGTTACAAACGATGGAATGAGTAAGTGCAAAATTCCACCTACACCCTGAATACACAGAGCTGTACCTGGCGCGGCCCCCCGCGATCCGAGCTAACAGTCAGCGGTGAGCTCCCTGAATGGTTTGCCCAGCCTTGAGGTGAACTAAGAAGCAGATCCAACGCACAGAAGCAAATTCCAAGTGAGTTTTCTTAATAAAGACTTGTGACTGTCACGCTACAGACAGAGGCCCACCTGGCCTTCGCTTTAATACTTCCTCAAATGGACAGTAGTGGGGTGGAGGAGGCAGGAAGATACATTTGGGGCCCGTGTGCCACCACAAGCGTTTCCATGAAAAATGTCCACACTGGTCAGTCAGTCCATCATTCGTTGGAATCTGATCGACATGCCAGCCGAGGCCTCCGTGTCCAGCTGGCTCCTGCATCTATAGAATGTCTCGAAACCTCACATTACCCTGGCTAAAAAACTTGGCCCCTTCCTTGGTTTCCATCAGAAATCCATCTGTACCCACTATTTTGTGAATTTTAGTATAATTTTACTGAAGGTTTTGGAGGACGGGTGGCTGATTGTGACACAGTGTGCAGTGGCCCTGTCTCAGTCCCCATCCCTTTTTGCTTTTCCTCCTTCTCAGGAGCTCCATAAATTATGGATAGTAATTTAGCGAACATCTGTTGCCTGAGAAAGCCCTGGGAGGCCTTGCTCTGATCCTCAAGAGGCTGGTCAGAGTACTTCTTCCAAGCACGTACAGTGCTTCCCCAAAGAGATCTAATGAAATAAAAGTTTCCCCATCTCATTATAACTTGACCAATGACATGAATTTTCCATATCTCAGCATTAGTCTAGGCACAGGGAGAAATATAGGGGGACGTAAGATATGATTCCCTGTCCGCAATGCATTAGAGTCAGTAGGAGAGAGAACGTACAGGAAATAGCGGGGAAACACTTCAGGACCAAACTGTGTGGTAATGTCCACGCAGTCAGGGTTGAGAGCGGGGCTAGGTCAGTGTGACTCAGCCAGGGAAAAG
This sequence comes from Equus caballus, assembly GCF_041296265.1. NCBI lineage: Eukaryota > Metazoa > Chordata > Mammalia > Perissodactyla > Equidae > Equus > Equus caballus. The sequence goes on from NC_091713.1 coordinate 8,645,905, forward strand.
GAGGCCAAGGGAGTCTTGTAGGATGGGCAGGATTCGGTTTGGCTGAGTGTAGGAAGGAGAGCTGTTCAGAGTATGGACATAGCATCAACAAAGTAATGAGTATGGCAAGAAGGAGTGTGTGTGTGTTTGTGTGTGTGTGTGCGTACCGGGAGGACCTGGGCACTTGCTGAGAACAGATGAGAAATAAACTTGGCTGACAGGATGGAGTGAAATTATGATGGGCCCCAAAAGCCAGAAAGAGATGTGCACCTTGGGACTAGCGATACTGGAGAGGCCCAGCAGATTCCTCTGGACAGAAAGGGATCCATGGGTAAACCACATGAAGAAGCAAGCCTAGGCTGACAGCAGTGAACAGGCTATGCTGGGTGGGAGATGGGCTGTCACTCAGGCCGAGTTAAATGTTTGGATTGGGAGGGGTGAGGGGAAGGGAGATGAAAAGGCAATCTGAGCATATAGGAAGCATTGCTCCTGGCTGTAGGAGTAAAGGAAAGGGGCCTGACCTGAGGGTGGCAGCCCTCTCTGAGTGCCCTGCTGAGAATCAGAGAGAGGCAGCCCTGGCTGCGAGAGGGGGGTGCTTTTGCGTCCAGACGTCTGTCTTTCCCTCCGCAGCCCTCCCCTCCTCTCCCGTTATCATTCTTTCATCTTCTGTGCTCATTTTTGCCATGACACCTCTACACTCCACCACCAGTATGTCTTCCTGAGGCTCTGCTTAGACAGGGCTCTTAATGACCAGCAAATAAATAATAAATGAGTCGATCCTGTGTCCTGCTGGGAGGGAGATCCTCCGAAGTTACTGAGAACCTCCAACTGTTTGCTGTCAGGAAGAGGTCAACCTGGGGCGATGGGTAGATTCCAGGAGGTCCACGAACTTAGAAGTTTACTCACCTCCCACTGAAACCCAGCACTTCCTCCCATTGTAAATGCAGGCCACAAACCACAGCAGCATTAGTAGTCCTGTGACGTCGTCACCCATGGAACTCACAGACATTTTTATATCATGTTACAGCTGTTCTGGAGCTCATGAAATATCACTTGCACAACTTTGATAGTTATATTAGACCTGCTGTTCGATCTTGCTGTTAAATGTGTTAATAATGAGGTAAATAGATTCTTTATTTTAAAAATATTTGATTTAATTTTTTTCTTTTATAATCCTATATATTTTACTTTTAATGCATATGGAAACATTATTCTTATAAGAGGTCCATAACCTTCACTGGACTGCCAAACAGTTCCATGGCACAAGGAAAGGTTAAGAAAGTCGGCCACGTTCTCATCAGTCGGGGTCTAAGCTGTATTCCTCTTCTGGACTCACTGCAGTCACCGTAAGTATGACTCACCCATCAACGAGCTGCCAAAACCGGGGACTCAACAGAACGTGGTTGCCTGGAAACTAAAGCCCCGTTAGATTGTTACCTTGTTTTTAAGGAAAGAAAGCTTCAGATGCCTATGGAAGGCGCCTACGGAAGCTTCCTCGCTCCCACATATCTCAAAGACCACCCCCGAGGATGTCCAGCCCCTACCAGAGATCAGAGGGCACTCTGCCCTCCTCTGCACTCATGACTTGCATCCCGTTCACTTCATGGTCTGCTGCAGGAGCGGGTAGGGGACCAACAGACTTTGAAATAATCATAATAATCCTCCTTGACCTCAAATATTTATTAAGTACTTCCTGCATAAAGGACCACGTGCTGGATGCTATTATATTACAAGGAACCTCAGTTTCCTCGTGCAACCATAATGATATCTCACATTTTATTGCTCTTAACAAAGTACTGTCTTACTTCACATTTAATTCTCACACTTTTGAGGATGATATTAAAATATTCCCCATCTTATACATGAAGAAACTGAGGCTCAGAGAAGCAAGGAAGTCTGCCCGGCCCGTGGCAGAGCCAGGCCTTGACAGCGAACCCTTGGCTCCCGACAGCCTGCAGTGTGGTCTGGGGGCTTGTGCTGTGCATGGTGCGGGGACGGCCCCTCTGAACCACAGCTGGGGACCACTTTCTCTGATGTCCCTTGTGACCAGTGACTGGGGATGGGTGTGGTTTCTGGTTTCTGGCCTCATCAGGGCCCTGGCTTCCCTAATCAGAACCATGAGAGTGGCCCAGGGGTTAGAAATGATGGTGACAATCGCCATCTGGTGTTGTGGAAAAATTCACGGGGTGTTCTCCCCTGTGTTCCCGGGCATGGCTCTCTTCATAACCTCTGGGGGAGTAAATCCTCAGTATGAGAGCCCACGCTGTGGCGAATATCCCGTATGACGCCCCACTTCCTTTTGCTCCTCAGTTCACCTCCTAACTGCAGTTTTCATTCCCTGAATCTTGATTCCTAAATGATTAGATTCTGTACATGGATTATCTCCATCAATTCTGTGTTGATGTTGCTGAAGTGGAAGACAGTGAATTCAGCCCGGGTCACGTTGAGTTTAAGGAGGCTCCCCGATGATCCATCCACCAGGAGACGGGTCCTGGCACGCTGCACGGAGATGTGAACACAGTGCATTCGTCGTAGAAATCTAAGCTACCAACCCGATACTTCGTTGTGAACATCGTTCTGGCTGCAGTTTTTAAATTTGGATGTCAAGGAAAACGAAATCCTATTTTTGCAGACTTCTCAACAACTTCATACCTGAAGAAGAGTACGTGTTAATGATTTCATTTAGAGATCCTGAGGAATGTTCCCATTACAAAGTGTTAAGTATTCTACCATGAAGTGAAAATTTAAAAATCTATTTGTATTACCTTCCAAAAATAAAACAGTGCAACCTGCGAAATTGTAGTGTTTCTGCCTCAGAGATACCAGGTAAGCAGTTCACACTTAATAGATTCTGTCACAGAGATCTTCTCTGTTCTACAAATCTTGTAGGATTGCAGAGCTAAAAATAGAGCTGAAGATAACATTCATCTCCTCCAATATACATAATTTGGAAGTTCTGCTAGGTGCAGTGATTTTAGGGGCTGGCAACTTCCTGCTGAATGCTAGCTGTTTTGATGATCCCCCTCAGTTTTTCAGGTTACAATGCTGCCTGGTGTTTAGCACTGTTCCACATTTTAATTCTCATTATCTGGGTGATGAGAGCTACATATATGTGACATTCCAAGGGAGGTAGCAGTTCTCCTTCACAGAGCACAAGCTGACTTTGGATTCGAGAAATCCAAATTCCACTTTGATTTTCTAGCGAGTTATTGTATGACCTTGAGAAATTGCTTCACGTCTGTTGAAAAATCTTAGTCTGTCCTATCCAACAAAATGAATATTTCTTGCTTGAAAGGGTTTTAAGTAGTCCATTGAAGAGATAGCTGCCTGCACGTTTATATACATGTAAAGCTTGGGTATGAAGGTGCCCTCACCCCTGAACCGGCATGACTGTCCAGGTCCCGCACCCACACATACCTAACCAGAACCTCTGTCCCAATTCCAGTTCCCGGGAGAGAAAATTCCTCTGACGCAGTTTGGGTTCTAGCCTCTGTGCCCTGGGAAGAGCAAGGTCATTTAATATGAGGGCTGGGGGCTGGGGCAATTCTTAGCCAAGGGAGAGTGGGTGGGCAAGCACCCAGTTCCGTCTGCCTGGACCTTCCCCTGGGTGTGCTGTCTGGTTTGAAAGAGCCACGTAGGCAAAAGATCAACGTGCTGAGCTGCTACCCACAAGCTGGGAGAACATGGCTCCCACGTGCATAGGAAGTCATAATGTCACCAACTGATGACGCGGAGGAACTTGAGGGGGGTTTCAGAAGCATGTAACTGTTTCTCCAAATTGTTCTTTTGGTTATCTTAAGAGATGCAATCACCAGCCGTCTTTAACCAGACCGGAGCCCCAGAACAAGAGCAGCACCCACACAGATGAGCTGAGAGAGGCCAAGTGAGCAGCGCAAGCCAACACCCACCTCGCCCTTTGAATGTTCGTTCCCCACCTGAAGTCAAAGGACCCTACTTCCCCATGTGCTGGGACAGCCACAACTTTGGAAATCACTCCACCTGGGCTCCTGTTTGCTGCGAATAAGCTGGACATTGTGTGACAACTACTTGTGGTGGAGAACCTGATTTTAACTCGCCAGGGGGGACCCCACTTTGGTTTGGTAACAATAACGAGACAACCTCTTCCAAAATCCCATCAATTCTCCACACCTCCACAGGCGGGAAAGCCTTGAAAATATATCTGGCCCTAACATTTTAGTGGCCATTATCTAAACCATTCTAATGTCTGCTTCTTTTCAGAAATAACATTAACAACCCACCCAAATGTTTTCTTTTGAGGCTGTGTTGGCTATCAAGTGTTAAATAGGGAATTTGTTGACTGAAACAAATGTTTTGGGTCTCCTTAAAACCGTTGCCAAAACAAATGCAGCCCTTGGCCAACTCTCCTCCAACGAAGCTGTGATTGGAACGGAGCCGCGACTGGAACGGAGCCGCGACTGGAACGGAGCTGCTTATCCGCGATCCAGGGCGCAGGCCCAGTTTAGCTGAATCACCTGGGTTTTCTGCCGGGTGGCTTCAGGGGTTTCTGACCCTCCACTGGACACTGGCAGTGAGACTTTGGTGCCAAGGGCCAGGAGAAGGCACCTAGGGAGCTGTGTGGCTTGTCATTACTGTCCAGTTTGCTGCTTCATAACCACGGTTCTCTCTGAGAGCCTCACAGCTGTCCTTTGAAGAGGGCAAACTTGGTTGTCCCCATCTTAATGGTTCTTTCACATTTTTTTTCCAGATGTGGAAACTGAGACACTAAGAGGACACTAAGAGAAAGTAACATGACTTTGCGTCATCATTTGATTTTGTGATTTAGAAACTCCAAGTAGAGTGAGAGGTCATTCCCTGGGTCTCTAGAGGCTGGCTTGGCCTCCACGGCCTGTGGCCCTTCTGCGGTAAAATGTAGGGGCACAGCCCCCTTCTCTGAGATCTTACCTCTTTGGATTTCCTGTGTGCTGGAGACTATGCCAAATTGGGGGAAATCTACGTCTATTACTAGGGCAAATCTCACTTGTTCCTGAGATGGCTCAGAGAGTTGAGGTAGGTGGTTTTAACCTTCTGGAAAAGTGTGTCTATTTTCCCCATCACACTGCACTAGAAGCCACAGTCACAAACTCTCTTTATGCTAGCCTCTCCACATTTTTTCCTTGAAACTTTCCAAACATGCATAACAATAGGGAATACAGCATAACAATGTGGACTATGACAGTCCCATGTACCCATCCCCCACTCTTTTTTTCCTGGATATTTTATAGTAAATTTGAGGCATCATGATGTTTAACACTTAAATTCTTCATAAGCACCTCAAAAATTTCTTATTGGAAAGTTATAATGCCACTATCACACCTAATAAAATTAACAAGAATTCCTTAGTGTCATGTAAGTCCATATTCAGATTTCCCCTTGTATAGTTAATTTATTTAAATCAATGACCTTATAAGTTCCACTCATTGTATTTGGTTGTTTGACCTCAAAGTTTTGAGTGGAGAACTCAGGGCAGAGGGTTAAGCAGCGTGGCTGTGTCAGTGTCCCAGACCCCTCCCCTCTGAACTTCACTTTTCCTTTGGAAATTCTCTTGGGATTCCCTTTGCCATTACCTTATGGGGACATCAGTTATACAGAGTTCCCATTTAAAACTCTGTCGTAGTGACTATACAAAAAAATCCCCCCTTTCTATATCTTCCTTATCACAAATAAAGTAGGATGGCATCATCAAAAAGAACATTACAAAGACAGCAAAAGAAAAATTGAAATTAATCAGCCACAGAAAGAACTCAGAGACTATACAAAGTTAGGTTTACAAACTGTAGATCACCGATCCCGCAATAGCGAACGTGATTAACAAGCAAACAGAGCTGGTTTCTTTGCACACCCTGGGTTAAGATACTATATTCTCTTCCCGGCCCCATGTGGCTTGTCAAGATAGCCCCCTCTCCATGGGGCCGGGCCTTCCTATTTCCAGCACAAGACAACATCTAATTGTGTATCTTGTCCTTCCCCAAGAACAATATAAAAGATTCTTCTGTCATAAAAATCCCCTATCTTTGCCTGGTTCACGCCGTCCAGCCCCCCGCCTGCTAGCTCTCCATGATAGTTCCTGGTTTTCCATCTGGGAGAGAAAATCAAATTCCCAATCAATTCACAAGGTAGGGATTATAACCACGAGCCTTTCCCACCTTAGCCTGTTGGCTCTCAGCTGTAGAGCCTTCAATGGCAATTTACCCTTCAGTGTCCTCACCTGTGGAATGGGACACTGTTTCTATCTACCTCATAGGCTTGTTGTGGGACTGAGATGAGATCATGCATATAATGCCCTTATATTACTGTGTGGCATAAAATGGCAAGAGTCAATGTATGACAGTGATGATGATGGTGATGATACTGATTCCAGAGTATTCCTCCTCCTTCCTCACTCCCCACGTCTGATCTCATAGGGAAGTCATCCTGCAAAGGTCTACAAGATAACAATATACTTAACATAAGGAGGTGAAAAAGTTTCCTCTTGGGTGGAAATATGTATGTGTAGGAAAATACCAAGCTGAAAGGTAGGTAAGATCCTAAAGTCAGTTGTGTATAGGTGGCAAGCTATCAGTGGAAGGGGGAGAACTCCTTTGCCACAGAGAAGGGGGAGGAATGTCTGGTTTTTTCCCTTCTTAAGAGGTGGGGGAAGAAGAAGACAGAGGGGAAAGAAAAGAGTGGCAGGATTGAAAAGGGCCAGGAAGACTGAGAGTGGTCAGGGAAGGACACAGAGGTGGGCACGCTGAGAACCGTGACTCTCATTGTCCTCGGGGAAGTCATTTGTATTCTGTGTGCCCCTTATCCAGTTCCCTCTCCAAAATTTCCAAGAAAGTCTATGAATTTCAGAACATTTCCTGTTTCACGTGGGAGGCGGCTTTGTGAAAGTCAGAGGAGCATATATAGAGAGAGGGATTAGGAGACAAAGGATTTGCAGAAATCTTGGGGAGAATGCTCTGGATTTCCACACGCCATGGTTTTGGGGGTTTCGGGAAGCCCTGTCTGACATCAAGGTCACGCTAACAGTTCAGGAGCCTTCACATAGCGATGATAAAATCTACTATGTGGGTAGATCCCACAGTAAAGGGGACAGTCTGGTCCCCTCATGGTCACTGTAATAGCATTTACACATTTGAGTGTGTAATTATCCAATGTCCTGGGATACAGAATTTACTTTCCTTATAAGGGAACCAGGCCTTTCCTAAGATGCATTTATTTCATCAAAATTTTAGCTCAAACTAGCTGGAGAAAACATTTGGTTCTTATAATAAAGAGCGATTTTGAAACGATCACCCTGTAAAGTCTATATACTAGAATGAGGGCACTATCCATTAGGAGAAGAGGCAAAATCTATTCTATTTCATTCAAATTCCACACCCCACTTCTGGCCCGGTGCTCTGGGTAACGGCAGGTGTCATCCTGAGTGATCTCACTCTCCCATATCATGTCTCTGCTTACAAACGTGTCACCTTTCACATAGAGGGATAATGTCACTGACTCAGCCTTGCTGGGACTGACCACTGGCTTCATCTTCTAATCCTAGGGCTTGACTGGCGCTGCTCCACCTGCACCTGGCTGCACGGTCAGCAGGCACCTGTGTTGCCCGCAGCCACAAAGGGCAAGGAAAGACAGGTACAGCCAAGGCTACTTGGTTGTTTAAGCAATCAGAGTTTATTGATAAAGGGAAACAGAACAAGGAGTGGGGATAAAGGGGAACAACAAATCGGTACTTACAACATCCACACCACAATGAGCCAGGGAAGTCCCAATAGTTTGTACAGCGGGTGAGAGTGCTGATCGTCCAGGTCTGAGGCAAAGCGTCCTTTCCTCAGGGAGACCTCCAATTATCCTATGCCTGGGACTCCCTTTCATCCCAAGGTTTCTCTGGGTTCTGACTCAGGGTTTTAGACATTTGGATATTTTGAGTTATTTCTTCTTGTTCCCACGGATGGGGTGCTTTTACCATTTTTGTTCCTACGGATGGGATGTTTCTAAAGTCCTGTCAGGTGCCCTTCCGGGTGGCCAGGCTAGACAAGGAACATGACGCAGGACATATTTTTTTGTAAGTGGTGCCTTAGAGTCAAGGCCGAAGTGGCCATCTTTGGCCCCGAGGCCAGACGCATTCCTTTGTTTGGGGCCCAGGCCCAGTGTCCATGGAAGGTAGGGGAGGGGGTCAATGAACTCTGTACAACCTGGGACTGGGGAGGGTTAGGTGATAGAGGTGAGGAAGACTATCTCATGGGCCAGATCCCTGCGGCACTGAGCTCTCTCCTACAGAGCTAACTGACCTTTCACTACCCATACCACAAAACGCCAAAGCCATCTGTCTTCTATCCCACATCTCTGCATCCCAAATTTTCCTGGGAAAGTTTCCAGGAGCTGGAGCTCACAGAGCTTGTCGTTAGCTCTAGGCCTTCAGAGCACTGCTGGGGCTCAGTTAGGAGAACTCGTGTGTGCTAGAGTGTTGGGGCAGGAGATGTAAACAGAAGTGGAGAGGCTCCCGCAGCAGTGCGCTAGCATTTATCCAGCACTTGCTTTCTGTCAGGCACTGTGTTAAGGTTGTCCGTGTGGTGTCTTGTTTGCTCTCCACGGCGACACTGTAAGATAGGTAGGAACATTTACGTTCCTGAGCTATGATGAGACAAGGGCGATTTAGAGAGGGCTATAACTCACTCGAGGCCATATTGCTAGTTCTCACACAGGTCTATATGACCCCAAAGCTCATGCTCTTAATTATGGTATCCTACCTCTTTTTTGGATTTGTGGGTGCCATGGGCTGTGTCCAAATCTGCTATCACTTCTTTAAAATCCAGGTGGAGGGGAGAGAGGAGGTTCCCACACCCATTATTTTATAATGCAAACTCTTCCTAACCTTGGAGATTGCAGTCTCTGGTGCTATCGTGGGTACCAGGGTTAGGACAAGGTGGGCCTGGGAAGCCTGCTTCTGCTCAGGGCTGAGGGATGTGGGGTGCTCCTGCCTCTGGCCAGCTTTTGGTCCAGATTTCCTGAAGGATGTGGAGGAAAATTCTCTCAAAGTGTCTTTATGCGGAGTGCCCTGGACTCCCCACGACGCTGGTAGGGTAGCAAATAAAAATCCAGGATGCTCAGTAAAATCTGAATTTCAGGTAAACAAATAATGTTTTAGTATAAGGATGCCTGTGCAATATTTAGGATATACTTATACTGAAACATTATTTGTTGTTTATCTGAAATTCAAATTTAACTGGGTGTTCTGTACTTTATCTGGCAATCCCAGGCCCAGAGTTCCCTAGGATGGAGCGGCTGTGGATGGTGGCATGCATCTGGAAACTCCACTCTAAACCAGGCCTAGGCTCTGCCTGAGGCTGCCCAGAACTTTCCTGGTGGCCTGAGAGCAGCTGCAGATGGACAGGCCCGGCAGGAGTTGCACAGAGAACATCCCTACAGTGAATCTTTGCCCAGAGGAGCCTGAGCACAGGATGCCAGGGCAGCGCCTTGTGGGGTCTTGAGATGGGGGAACCGCGAGCAAGAGCGGGACGCGAGGCAAAGTAAAAGGCGTAGCAGAGCCCGCCGCCAGGGACGTCATTCGCTGGGTGGCCATCATGAAGTATCAGACTGCCGGGCTGAAACACGCGTGTTTCCTCCGTCTGGAGGCTCGGAGTGCGAGACCCAGGCGGCGCAGGTTTGGTTTCTCCGAGGCCCGTCTCCTGGGTTGCAGATGGCCGCCTGCTCCGCGTGTCCTCACGTGGTCTTCCCTCTGTGTCTGTCTGTCCCCACCTTCTTATAAGGACACGTCGGATTAGGGCCCACCCTCATGACCTCATTTTAACCTACTTACCTCTCTGGGCCCTACCTTCAGATAGAGTCACACTCTGAGGTTCTAGGGGTTAGGACTCAACATGCGAGTCTGGCGGGGACACGGCTCACCCCAGAACCACCAGCGAGAGTCAGGAAGCCTGTGAGCTGGTGGCACGCGGGGGACCCGCACCTGCCCACGCAGGCCCGGCGGCCGGCTGGAGACCCCCGCGGGCCAGCGTGACCCTCCGGAGCTCCGGGCGCGGGCTCGTGGGGAGCCGCGGGGCCGCCTCCTCTCTTCGTGGGGCTGCTGCACACGGTCTCTCAGCGCCTCGGGCCCGTCCCCGAACCTGCGAGCCTGCGGGGGCGGCCCTCCCCGTGGGAGCGGGGGCGGGGGGCGGCCCTCCCGGGGGACGGGGGCGCAGGCGGGGGGGCGTGGGCGGGGGGGACCGGCCCTCCGGGGTGGGGGCGTGGGCGGGGGTCGGCCCTCCCGGGGGTCGTGGGCAGGGGGATCGGCCCTCCCGGGGTGGGGCGGGGTCAGCCACGGCGGCGAGGGAGGCGGAGGATGGCTGTGCGCGGCGGCGACGGGCCGAGGCTCCTGCCCGGACGACGCACCTCACGGCGGCGCCAGGACAGCCGGGCTGCACGGCCGGGGCTTCGCCCAGAGGCTGCACAGACACTGCGTGCTGACCGCTGGCCGGCGACCGCGGACACCGCGGGGTCCCAGCCGCGGCGTCTCGGCCGCTCCCCCGGCGGCGGCGCGGGGCGTGCGCCTCCCGGCGAGCAGCTCGGTTAGCTCCCAGCCCCGGGCGGCGCTGTGGCCGCCTGTCACAGACGGGGAAGCCGAGGCGCTGAGTGCCTAAGCGACGGGCCCGAAGCGAGAGCCAGCGCGGCGGCCTCCGCTCGCGGCTGCGGCCCCTGCGGGCGTGTGTCGCCGGCCGGAGAGGAAGGCGGGGGCAGCCGGCGCCGCGCTGCTTCCTCCGCCTCGTCGCTCAGCCCCTCCGGGGACGCTCTGCGCGACGGGCTCGTGCGGACGCAGCGCGGCCCTGGCGGGGCGGTGGAGGCGCGGGGCGTCCCGCGGCCCCGGCTGCCTGAGCCCGGCGCGGAGACCCTGGGGCCGGCCGGCGCTCCGCCGGAGGCCCTGCCGCGCCCGGGAGGCGGCCTGCGGGACTCGGGAGGGCGGGGGCCCGGGAGGCTGAGGGGGGCGGCGCAGCGAGGCCGGGCCGCGGGGCGGCGGCCGCGGGAGGTCAGGGCGCCTGCGGGGCGGGGACTGCGGGCTGTCTTCTCCTGCAGAGCCGCCGGGCCTCCCAGCCAGCCCCGCCTGTGAGGACGCCAGGACCCCGTCGTCCCGTCGCCGGGCGGCCCCGGGATCCCAAGATGCCTGCGGTGAAAGCTCTTCCGCAGGAAGCAGCCCAGTGCAGTGTCCCTTGCCTGAGAGGGTGAAGCTAAGAGGCAGAAACACAGTCACCCACTCGTTGCCCCGACGCACTCAAGGGTGGGCTTGGAAGCGGCTAACTGTGGTTCCAAATTGTTCTTTTCCTTCTGTTATGTCAGGGAGGTGCCGCCAGCCCCGCCGGGCCAGGCCAGGCCTCCGCAGAGGGCTCCCCTGTGCCTTTGCCTTGTGGATGCCGAGCTTCTCCGGGAGGAGGTTCGGGCCTGGGCTCCGCCGCCTGCAGGGTGGAAGCTTGTTTCCCCTGAGCCTGCGCGGGAGGGTTCCCGCCTCTCCCGTTGGAATATTCCTTCCTAATGTGAAGGAAATGTCCCTGCTTCCCTTTGTTCAGGGACCCATGACTCTGGACGTGATTCCCCACACCTCCCGTTAGCTGCAATATCGCTGCTTTGTGAGACGACTGCTTCCGGTGGAGAGGCTGACTCACCCGCCAGCAGGGAGCCCGCTTTGGTCTCAGTAAGAATTCCCTGGAAGAATACCAAATGGCGGAACCTCACGGACTGGACGGACGTGCTGTTGAAATCCCAACTAGTTAATGTTTCCTGGGTTTCTTTCTTTCAGAAAGCACAGAACCAAACTGACTAAGGCTTAATTTTCTCTGACCCTTAATTTGAACGCAGCTGTTCCTTTGTTTTGACTGATCCTCCACGGCTTTGACAAGTAGAAATGGCAAGCCACAGGAGATACTGGGGGACACGAGGAAGCCGTTTGGTGTAAACCTAATTCGGCCCGGCTTTGTTTTTCCACAAGGCCTGACGTGGCCGTTGAGCATGCGCTGTACATCTGCTTAAGCATTTGCTGTGTCCCACAGACAAGAACAAAGGCCCTTAAGATAAAGGTGCAACTTCCCCCACATGGCATTTCCTTAAGGACAAGCATCTCTCCCTGGGCTGGGAACTGATTGCTATGCTCACCTGTGACCACCCAGCTCAGGACAACAGACCTGCCACCCTGCTGTGTCCACCAGGACACCAGACCTACTACCTGCTGTGTCTGTCCATCGCTGTTCCGACAGAGCGGTCTCATGACTATTGGAAAAGGGACATTTCAAGCACATGTGAAACATGCTCTTTGGGTGTATATAACCACTCTGTACACCCCACGTCTTCGGTGCCCTTCCTTCCTTGGGGAAGGAAGACTCTGGCCATGGTCCTCACATTTTGGCTCAGAATAAACTCACCCAAATTTTCATTTCTAGATTGGTTATGGATTGTTTTTGTTGACAACTTGCTCTTCACAAGGCTAAGGAAGTTGGTCCACACCTTGCCTGGGTCTGTGTGGACACATCTCCACTAACACACGCACACCCACATCAGCTCCGTGTGTAAGCACATGGCATAATGTAAATGTTTCACGTAGAGAATGTATTGTGGTAGTTTAAGGTGTGTCCTCTGTCTTCCTGGTCGCACTCTTAGGTATTCACGCAGTGCGTTACAATTTAGGTCACGCCGCCTGCCTGCGATTGGTGCCTCCTGGACGGTGATTACAGTGGATCCCTCCCAGGCCAAGGGAGCTGGAGCTTCTCCTAGACTCGCTAGGCTGGTACACCAGCGGGGGTTTCCCGCAAAGCCCCCATTCAGCAGAAGCATGGCCTTCGGGATCAGATGCTGCCTCAGGATGTGGGGACAGAGTGCCTGCTGGTGGGCCCTTCCCCCATCACACTCCAACCCCCCCCCACCCCGGAATTTTACAGTATTTCATGGTGCTGATTTCTCATTCTGATCTTCCGGGGCTGGAGCGGTACCAGCATGTGACTTGTTCCTCCTCCTATATCCATCTTCCTTCAAGTAGAAAATCAAGAAAAAGAAATGCAGTGCCTCATTACTCAGCCGTTTCGGTTGAGTGTTTTCTGGTGCAGATATTCCAGAAGCACATGTCTTGGCGGTAAGTCAGGTTGGGTCTTTGCTTACATGAAGCTCTTTCTAGTCCTAGATTCCCTTAAGGTAGCTCCGCCTCGGGCCGCTCCATGGGGAGACTGTTTGCTGTAAGGATACCCTGCACTGAAACTGAAGCAAGGACCGCAGGCCCTGAAGCAGCTCCAGCTGCTCCTTCCTCTGCCCCGCCTGAGTCCCTGTCCCCGAGGTGTGCCCTCTTCCTCGCTCACCACTGACAGTCATTTGCTCTCTGTGCTCCTGGCCAGATGTGATTGACAGATAATCACATCATTCCTATGCGTGAAGCCAGGCTACTTCCTGGGTGTCTTTGGATCAATGGTCCCACATCTGGTCCAAGCTGCTGGTTAAGAGAAGCTTTGAACTGCTTCCCTAAAAAGGCAGTGGGGGCTGCATAGCTAGAATGAACAGTTGGGTAAGGCAGACATCATGAATGACATGTTCAATGTGAGTTAGTGAAACTCATGGCTGTCCTCCTGGGTAAGCCCTGAGGTGGGCACCCAGAGGGAAGAAGATGTCCTCACCAATTCTGTAGCTCGGACGTCTTGAGATGTGGTTTCTAGACTTGATCTGCCCTAAAAGCAGAAGCATCTCTGGCTTTGCCTTTCCTTCTTGCTTCCCTCTGTTCTCTTTAACAGTATATCTTTTTCTTTAACTGTAGCAATGACAATATTACCTCCATGTTCATCTGTGGGTGTCAGGTGATCTGTGTCAATCTTGTGCATCTGGCAGGGCAGGGAGTCTTATCGCACTTTAATATAAGAACCACGAGGCTCAGAGAGGTCATACTAACCTCCAGTGGCAAAACAGGGACTTAGATAAATTCAGTGTAATTTGTAGATCAGAAATGCTGTGATGCTTTTGTAAGTAGAAAATTTTATTTGATAAATGTCTGGTACATAGTAGGTGTGCTTACTGAGTGAATGAACACATGAAAGAACCTGAGAAATTGGTAAACTTTTCCTGTGGAAACCACCTTTCCCAAAGGGAGACTGTCATCAGGTTCAGAGCTTTTCCTCAAGTAGCTCTTTTTCTCCCAGGAAAGACACGAAAGGCTGCCTCCTGCAGTTTTGGGAGCCCACTGACTCCCATGATAAAGTGCGGCAACTTGGTACGTGAGGAATTATTTCCCTTTAATATGCTTTACACTTCTTCTGATCTTGAAGGCAAAAAGAAAGTAATGTCTGTGCTTAAGTCGATCCAGCAAGCCGTGGCCTGGGATAAATGAAGGAGCTCTGACTAGCGGGATTTGGCTCACCGCTGACCAGGGGACCCAAGGCCAGCGTGCCTGCACAGCCTCCATGGTGGTCTTGGAGAATGAAGGATGGGGCTGATGCGGGAAAGGGACCCCGCCCGGCTGCAGTGTCTGCATGGAGAAGGACGGCAGCCTCCTGAGCAGACCCACACCCTGAGTCCCTGGTGGTGGCTGCCGGCAGAGAGCACAGCTCCTTGTGGGACTGGGGCCCAGGGGGAAGATCCATGATGCTGGGGGCTCTTCCTGGAGAAGAGAGTTCAAGAGGCACCTTGAATTGCTTGAGTGGGTTAGGGCGCTTCTCTCTGAGAGGGAAGGGGTGGGAGGCTGTATATTTGGGTTACTACTGCTGAGCCCCAGAAGAGGAGCCTCAGCCCTGCCAGGAGGTCAGTGTGCTCAGAGTGCCAGAGACCACTCGGCCACAGTGCTCCAAGGTGTAGATGTAGGGCCAAGTCTGGGCATTTGAGGAGGCCTTCTCCCAAGGGGAAGAGGTAAGATTTAAGAGGCCAAGAAAAAAAAATCTGATTCATATGAGTACAAGTAGACCTTACTTTATACAACACTGTATTCCAGACAACCACTATGTGACTCGAATCATTTTTTTAAAACATTTTTAATTGTAGTATAGTACAAATAAAATTTGCCTTCTTAATCATTCTTCAGCGTACAACTAGTGGTATTAAGTACATTCCCATTGTTTTGCAATCATCCTTCTCCAGAGCTCTCTTCATCTTACAAAACTGAAACTCTGCACCCATTAAATGACTTCATTCTCCCCCACCCCAAGGCCCTGGCAACCACCGTTCTACTGTCTGTCTCTATGAGTTTGACTACTCTAGGTACATCAGGTAAGTCGAACCATACCTTATTTGTCCTTTTGTGACTTGCTTGTTTCACTTGGCATAATGTCCTCAAGGTTCATCCATGTTGTGGCATGTGTCAGAATTTCCTTCCTTTTTAAGGCTGAATACTATTCCATTATATATGCATATAGCACATTTTGCTTATCCCTTCATCTGTCAGTGGACACTTGGGTTGCTTCTGCCTTTGGCTGTTGTGACTAATGCTGCTATGAACATGAGTGTACACAGATCTCTTCAAGATCCTGCTTTTAATTCTTTTCGGTAGATACCAAAAAGTGGAATTGCTGGATCATAAGGTAGTTCTATTTTTAATTTTTTGAGGACCTTCCACAGTGCCTGCGCCATTTTACATTCCTACCAACAGTTCACGAGGGCTTCACTTTCTCCACATCCTCGCCAACACTTGTTATTTCTCTCTCTCTCTTTTTTTTTTTTTAAAGATTTTTTTTTTCTCCTTTTTCTCCCCAAAGCCCCCCGGTACATAGTTGTATATTTCGTTGTGGGTCCTTCTAGTTGTGGCATGTGGGACGCTGCCTCAGCGTGGTCTGATGAGCAGTGCCATGTCCGCGCCCAGGATTCGAACCAACGAAACACTGGGCCGCCTGCAGCGGAGCGCACGAACTTAACCACTCGGCCACGGGGCCAGCCCCTCTCTCTCTTTTTTTTATAGTAACTTCCCTGCTGAGTGTGACCGTGCTTCTGATTAGCATTTCTCTGATGATCAGTGGTGCTGAGCATCTTTTCAAGTGCTTATTGGCCATTTTCATTTTTTTTTTTTTTTTTGAGAAATGTCTATTCCAGTCCTTTGCCCATTTTTTAATCAGGTTGGTTGTTTTTCTTGAGTTGTAGGAGTTCTTTATGTATTCTGAATATTAACCTCTTGGCAGATACATGATTTGCAAATATTTTCTCCCATTCTGTAGGTTGCCTTGTCACTCTGTTGATTGTGTCCTATGATGCACAGAAGCTTTAAATTTTGATGTAGTCCAACTGATCACTTTTTTCTTTTGTTGCCTGTGCTTTTGGGGTTATAGGCGAGAAATCATTGCCAAATCTAATGCCATGGAGCTTTCCCCCTATATTTTCTTCTAAGAGTTTTCTAGTTTGGGCTCTTATGTTTAGGTCTTTGGTCCATTTGGAGTTGATTTTTGTAGATGGAGAGAACTGCAAAAACCGTGAGCACAAACACTCTGTTCAAATTCCTATCCTACGAGATTTCACCAGACTTTAATGTGACTTCTAGCAGCCTTAGGCCGAGTCCCCGGCCAACTCTGCCACCCTTTGAGTTCCTGCCTGGAAAAGCTCAGGGCTGTTGGAAAAATTTCCTGTTTGTTCTCACCAACAGCTGAAGCTAGGCCTTGGAGCTCCCTTTCTTACAGCTTCTACTAAAACAGGCTTACGGGGCTGCCCTGTGGCTGAGTGGTTAATGTCGCGCGCTCCGCTTGGGCGGCCCAGGGTTTCGCTGGTTTGGATCCTGGGCGTGGGCATGGCACCACTTGTCAGGCCATGCTGAGGCAGTGTCCCACATGCCACAACTAGAAGGACCCACAACTAAAATATACAACTATGTACTGGGGGGATTTGGGGAGAAAAGCAAAAAAAAAGATTGGCAACAGTTGTTAGCTCAGGTGCCAATCTTAAAAAAAATAAAATAAGAAACAGGCTTACAACTGTGAATCCTCCTGTGTGCTTTTGAGATGTGTGGGTGTATGCATCTCCTACGACTCAGGAGTGTCCTTCTCAAGGACCCGAGAGCCCTTCCTGTGAAATGTCATCATCAGGAAGGGTAGGCCTCTGTCTGCAAACTCTGTGGGAGGGTAGACTCCTGACTTTGTTATTTGCCAGCACCAGGCACGGCTGGCCCAATCACCTTCACACTGACCAACACTTTGTAAATTTTCACTTGAGCCCCCCCCTGCCATTCTCCCTTTAAAACCCTCAGTCACCTCTGTGCAAATGGGGATGGTGCTCAGTTCTTTCCTCTGCTATCAGCAGTTACTGAATAAAATCTGTTTTCATCACTTTCATGTCCGGTTTTGTTTATCTTTGACAATGGCATAAGGTAAGGGTTCAGCTTCATTCTTTTGCATGTTGGATATCCAGTTTTCCCAACACTGCTGATCAAATCATTTTAAAAACAGGGGCTAGTTGTACAAAGGACTCTTGGGTAAATACTTTTTTAAAATAATTCATTTAATTTTTTTAAGATTGTCACCTGAGCTAACATCTATTGCCAATCTTTCTTCTTCTTCTTCCTCTCCCCAAAGCCCCCCAGTACATGGTTGTATATTCTAGTTGTAGGTCCTTCTGGTTGTGCCATGTGGGACGCCGCCTCAGCATGGCCTGATGAGCGGTGCTAGGTCCGCGCCCAGGATCTGAACCTGTGAAACCCCGGGACTCCGAAGCCGAGCGTGAAAACCCAACCACTAGGCCATGGGGCCGGCCCCTTGGGTAAATACTTTTATAAAGTGAGGAATTCTTTTGTGTGGCAGATACTTTCCCCATTTTAAAAAACGGACATCTTCATATACTAAATTTTTAAATAATGCTCCATTTTTGCATAGGGGCTCACAATTTATAAAGCGCCTTTCTGTATAATGTCTCATTTCACGCTAGAAGAACCCTGTGGGTCAGTAAGTAATGGAGGCCAGGAACCCCCATCTCCTGCCTCCAGCCCTGCTGCCCCCGTTGCTCCAGGACTCTCGAGTCCAGCCTGCAAAGGCTGGGCACGACTGCTTAATGGTCTCATTCTTTGATTTTGGGCAGATCTATGGCCCTCAGGATGTGATAGCAAATTCGAAACAAGTGGGGATTTCATTAGGTCAGAAATGACAGTTTAATTATATCAAATCTTCAGTTAGAACAGGGTTAAGGAGAAGCCATTGCTACAAGGTGAATACCTGGAAGGGGCGATCGGATTTACTCACTGTTCTGTTTTTCTAGTAGAGCCCTAGATAGACTATTACTCCCAGTCTCTGGGCTCACCCTAAGGGGATCCAGGGGCTGGGAGGAGGTGTGGAGGAATGCAAGACCCCTTCTTTCTCTTTGGAAAAGAAGTGCATATGTGGGGGTCAGGATGCTGATCTCCATATTCAGAACTGAAACCCATCAGCAGCACTGTGAGAGGGGGACACAGTCTGGTCTAATTCTGGAGCTGTTGGGACAGGAATCCAGCTGGTAATGTCGTCCTTGATAATCGCACTCACCTCTCACAGGCACGTGCTTGTCTGCTGCTCAGCATTCATTTCTCATGCTGCCTGCTAAGAGTACTTCACAGTTTCTTTTGGAACCCTCTTTCCCCTGGTCTCAGCCATTAGGTTTGCAAAAGATTGACCAGGGGTTGGCTCTGATGGGTGTTACCCGTGGTTCTCAATCCTGGCTGTGCACAGATTCACCTGAGGAATTGAAAAGCACTGGGCTCCACCCTAGCGATGCTGATTTAATGGTGATGCAGAGGGCCTGGGCACAGGTTTTTGTTTTTTAACAGACTTTATTTTTTAGAGCAGTTTTAGGTTCACAACAAAATTGAGCAGAAGGTACAGAGATTCCCATGTACCGCCTATCCCCTGCCCCACATGCACAGACTCCCCCACCACCAACATCCCCCACCAGAGTGGGACATTTCTTACAATTGATGAACCTACATTGACACATTGTTATCACTCAAAGTCCATAGCTGTTGTACATTCTGTGGGTTCGGAATAGTTTCACTGCCCTAAACATCCTCTGTGCTCCGCCTCTTCATCCCTCCCTCCCCTCCGCCCCCTGGCAACCACTGATCTTTGTGCTGTCTCCAGAGTTTTGCCCTTTCCACATGTCATATAATTGGAATCATAAAGTATGCAGTCTTTTGAGATTGGCTTCTTTCACTTAGTAATATGTCTTCTTTTTTTCAATGCTCCAGTTAGTTCTCGCCTGCAGCCCTGTTTGAGAGCCTGTCTTAAGCTCATCAGCATATTCCATTTTGTGGCTACCATGTTTAGCTCGGGGATGGGCAAGTTTCCCCAGTGGGTCTAGTCAGAGTAGACCTTAGGAACCTCGGTTCACAGGCTCTTTTCTGCTGGCCCAAATGAAGACAGCTGCAGCTTGGTCCCTGCTACAGCCACAGTGACACATCAAGAAGAGGACCTGCCTGAAGCTGGAGCCAGCACGGAGGAGATGGAGCCCGGAAATGGAGGGAAACTGGGTCCTGACACATCATATGAGCCTAGATAGGATAAAGGTGTGCCGAAGCCAGATCTACTCCTGGGCTATTTAGATGGATGAGTTAGGATGCTTTTGGCTGTGATAATGGAAACCCAGTTCAAAGTGGCTTACAAATAAGGGCATCCTCTCACAATATAAGAAATCCCTGGGGAGGCCAGTTCCAGGGCTGGATCATCAACAGCTCACTAAAGCATCAAAGACCCAAGTTCTTCCAGCTCTGTGCTCTGCCAGCTTTGGTGTGGTGGCTCTAAATTTAAGCTATCAGGTGCAAAATGGCTACAGCAGTTCATATGTGTCTTCCCAGTATGACAGCATCCAACAGAAGAAGCGGCCTGTATCCTCCAATCTTCTTTATAAGAGGGAGGAAACCTTCTTCAGAATCCTCCAGCAGGCTCCCCTCACATCTCCACGGCCAGAAGGAGAATGGGATTACATCAATGGCTAAGACTATTGAAGCCGAGTACCTGAGGGTTATTGTAGATATTCAATAAGAACATGATTGCCTTTTGATCTTATGATGAATCTTGTCAATTTGCTGTTTTCTTATTTAACTTGAGGAGTGACTCCGCTTGGGTTTCGGGTCTCGTGGATTTGTGAGTTTGTTTTGCAGAAGAAAGATAATGTCTTTGGGGAGGTTGTGATCACCGGATGGCAGCAGCCTTTGCGGATTGCACAGGGGCTGATCGGGGGTGACCCCTTTGTTTCTCTGAAGCTCCTCCTGCCAAGCCTCTTAGCTCCATAAAAGCCCTTGCTTTTTGCTGCGGTGAAAGCGGATTTGAGCAAATCCAGGCTCCCACCTTCTCATCTTGGCCAACTCAAACAGGGCCTTTCTCCATCTCCAAGCACTGATGTCTCAGTGTGTTTGGCTTGCTGTGCATCATGTACTCGAACCTGAGATTAAGAGGTTTGGTATCACTATCAGGATTGACCCCTGGCCTGGGGAGTAAGGTCAACTTCTCAGAGAGTTTTAGAGAACCCCAGTTCTCTGAAGAGAGAATTTTAGAGAAGAGGGAATATGAATGGTAGGTAGAGAGTGATCTTTATTGCTTTATCACCATTCAAAGCAAACATTTCTGTAGAACACCTGACAGGGGTTGGGGATAGACCCAGTAAGCACTGTGCAAAGACAGATGACAGTAGTTCCAGAAAATCAGAATGACACAATTTGGACTTCAAGTCCAGCGGGTTCCTGGTACGCCACTGAAGTTCTGTTAGCAACTGGCCACTTGTTAACCAGCATCTCGCTAATAAGCATCTGATCCATTGGATGGTGGGAGAATCTTCTGACCAACTTCTCTGCCTTGGCAGTGCAATATAGTGATGGCAGACAGTGTGGGAAATGGTGAGTTTCTCCCTTTGCCAGGCTGTACCCTGCAGCCTTGGGGAAGACTCAGCATCAGCTAAATTGTACATTAGTGCTGGAGAGACCAAACACAGTGGAGTCAGAGGATGGGGCGTATGTGGGAACATGGCAGAGGAGGTCACACAGTCATGGGCTTGCATACCAGCTTGCTTCTTACCAGCTGCTCCAAAATGCCATTTGTGAAGCAGCAAAGGGGGAGGGGAGCAGGAGCCCTGACAAGGGAGCCTCTATGTACACTACCAAGCCACTAACCGAGCCCAAGGAACAGGGCTCACAGACCAAACCGAGATGCCCAAATGACACTGTGTTGAATCATTTTAAAACACAGAGCCTGAAGCAAGGAGGACAAGATGAATAACACGCACAGGAAGGGTACAGGTGGGTGAAAGGACCACGTTGCTTGAACCTGGGGTTATGCAGTGTTCATCAAGGAAGCTACCTGGATTTCATTCCCCAACCGGACACTGGGGACCTGGGAAGTGAGGGGCCCTGAAGTTTACGCTCCGTTAGCTTCACAGAGAATCTCCTTCTCTCTCGGCTGCATCAGCTCACCCTACTGACGGTGGGGTTGTGAAGATCAGAGCTGAGGACATGCAGGGTGGCTGGGGAGACTGATGTTTGAGCTCAGTGCTCCCTCTAAGGAGGAGCAAGGCCACAGCCGTGACTCATGGGTGAGCCCACGGAGTAGCTGGAGAGTTCACACGTAGGCTGGCGCCAGAATGGTGTCACCAGCGAGTGGCTCTACTAATCATGGTTTTAGGGTTTTTTTTCCCTCTTCTCCCCAAAGCCCCCCTAGTACAGAGCTGTGTATTGTAGTTGTGAGTGCCTCTGGTTGTGCTATGTGGGATGCCGCCTCAGCGTGGCCTGATGAGTGGTGCCACGTCCGCACCCAGGATCCAAACTGGTGAAACCCTGGGCCGCCCAAGCGGAGCATGAGAACTTAACCACTCGGCCACGGGGCCGGCCTCTATGTTTTTTATTTTCTGTATTTTGTGCTGCTTTGACATCTTTGGGTCTTGCAGACCTAGGGAGGGACTGACCTACTCAGGCTTAGGTAATCCCTAGAGAAAGTGAACAATTTGCCTGTGAGCATGCTTTCCATATGCAGACCAACCAGTCCCGAGTCCTTCTGTCAGGCTCCTGCCCCAGATCACCCCAGGCCAGGTTCTGGAAAACCAGGGGCCACCGGACAGCCCAGAGCCCTCCGAAACAATTCCAACCACCCAGCCCGCTGCCTGCTCTGCTCGCCTACCCCGGCTTCTTGTTGCTTCTGGGAAACCACAGTGAAGGCTCCTGCCTCTGCTTTCCCCTCTCATTCTGCCTCCTGACCGGCCTCCGTGCTTCCCCGTGTGGCTCCTCCGCAGGCCTGTTTCTAGGGATCTGTGAGTATGAAACTTCTTCCTTCGCGACAGTAATTGCTGTGTCTGCATCTTACCATACCTGGTGAAAATAAATCTGGGTACATTTTAAAACAGTGGCCAACTTAAGACTCATGAACGTTGACTGCCTCTTGCACTTCCTGCACATTAGTGTATCGTGGATTCTGGAGCCTTGGCTGCCTCCCGTGTATTTACCGTATTGTAGTATTTCGAGTTCAAGTGTATCATACGGTGCATGATGAGTATCTGGAGCATCATTTGCCTCACGGAGATTTGTGCCTACTTGGTCCTCCCATCGTCCTAGCCACGTTGGCGCACATGCGCTCTGCTTACTTTCTAGCTGGTATGTCTCACAGGGGACTAACTGATTAGCGGTACTTAACCGTCTGGTGAGTTTTGTCTGTATCTCACAAGCTATTCGCTTCTTCATTGTCTGTGCTTAGTATGTACGTTTGTTTTTCTTGTCCTCAGTGGCAGAGTTCCGTGTTCCCGATCACGCCGCAGACACACGCTGTGAAGCGGCTGCTGAGTCGGAGCTCCCTCCCCAGCGGTGCTGCGCATCCCAGCACAAGGGCCTGGGTTCCTCCCGGCCTGCCACCGGAGCTGCCATGTTGGGATCTAAACAAGCAAGTGGGGGCAAAGCGTGGTCCGACCTTGGCTCATGGGTGGCTGAGCCCCAACTTGTCACAGGGTCCTAGCACCTGGCCCACAGCTGGTGCGGCGTTAGCGGGGACTGCTGCGGACTGGTCACTGCCCGCGTGAGTGTCTGCCCCTGAGCACTGCTGGGCTCTCCAGGGGAGGTGCTCACTGGGCTGAGGCGCAAACCTGGGGAGGGATGGGGGCCTGCGTCACAAAGGCGGCATCTCCCCACCCAGGAGAGGGCAGTGCTGAGTCATAGGTGGAGTTTCAGGGGAGGGGAATGTCGTAGACCTACTGGGGACCGTTTAGCTCTCGCAGAACTTTGGATGAAATGGTCCTTTCAGATTTTGTTCAAGCTCCCTTTCTGTGGACGTCAAAGAGGTGTCTATGAGGGCCGCCAAGGACCACCCAAGAGGCAACAATGCTCTCTCCGCCCTTGGTTCTGGTGATGGAAGCTCAGATCCTAGGCCACACTGGCTGCCCTGGGTCTCTCTGTCCTTGGAATGAATCTTTCCCGTCGACAGTCTCTGGCCAGCCTTTCCTACAGATGGGCCCAAACGTGTCAGAATTCCTACTAGGCTCAGGCCTGAACCCCACGTCACCCCTTTATAAGAAGAAAGCACGTCTGAGGACAGGAAATCACCACGTGCAGTAAAACCAGCAGTGCTGTCTCCTTTGGGGCCAGTGAGCACTGGCAGAAACAGTCCGGGATCTGCAGGTGGCCAGAGGGCACTGCACTTTGGGTCTGTTCTGCGGGCTCCGCTGTGAAGAGCGTGCAGAATCTCTCACTGAGCTGTGAGAGGATTAGCGTCCTGGCACGTGGTGGACATTCTGTTCACGGTTGTCACCAGCAGGAGGCGAGGGCTGGCTCCATGAACCCTAGTCCCCTGGGTCCCAATAGAGGCATCGCCAAGGATTACTTTAATGTTTTTTTCTCCTGTGAACCCTGTTTTAAAAGCTTTGATCTTCCTGGTTACATTTATTAATTTGTTTTTTCATATTTTAAAAATTCTATTTTACTAAAGTTTACTTTCCCCGTTTTATCAGTCAAGGACATTTATTATCACAGACTTTCAACTAGTGCAAAGGAAGCAGTGTTGTCACACTCTCTTGATGCAATTTGAAGCAAACACAAAGAAGGCAACGCCATGTGTTCTTACTGAAACTTTATACACGAGGCCATTTTTACTACTTTCAAGCACATAGTGACCTCCATTTCAGAAGCTTCGCTCCAGATTACGCAGCTCTGACAGCACTGGCTGGCATTTACGGGACGTTTACCGAGTGGCAGGCTCTGTTCTAGCGCTGTTGCCATTTGCCTCAATGCATTCTCCCCACAGCCTGCCAAGTGAGATGGACGATCAGTCCCGGGTTATAGATGGAAATGTTATAGAGGAAAAGGGTCAGAAACAGCAACGTGTAGGTTAAATGTCAGCAGCTGGAAACCCACCGAGGAAAAGGAGATGCTGCCCTCCTTCGCGTCTCCTGAGAAAGGAACTGTGTCTTCAGGAGGAGAACTGGATGGACCTTTTGCCCCTGAGAGTGGCGCTGCCCCTGACACTGTACCAAAGTAAAATGATCTGCACTGGTAGATAATGTTACACAACAATTTTGTTACTGCAGGTTCAGAATTAACTTCAGGGAAATGGGACTGGACCACGATCTATGAACTCCTTATCTCTTAGATACTTTATCCACTATATTTAAAGATCTAAAATAGTTTCTTTTTCTAATTATAATAAAATATTTTAAAACACTGTTCCTTAAATTTTCTTTTCCTTCCTTCTCACCCCCACCAGTGCTCCCTAGCCTTTGTATCTCCAGATCTACATGCATCTCATGCAGCAAGCAGTCTGATAAGAAAAATCAGGTGGATAATTTAATTAAAGTCATCCTGAATGGGTTATTCCCGCAGAAGCTCATGCAAACCTCTTGGGAGCAATACGACTTCACTACGGGCCTGAGCGAATCTCCATAGTTACAGTTCCAGGGAAAAGAGGCTCACCTCAAAAATGACAGAACACACACAGCAGCAGGGCACTATGAGTGGGAATGAATAAAGAGCCAGCAGCAACAAGCACATGAGCAGTTTAGACACTAGAGTTCTCAGGTAAGGAATTTAAAAAGTATGCTTAATATATTTAAAGAAATTTTTTTTGAAAAGCTTGAAAATATATGCAGGGAGCAAAAGATTATAGAGAATGACTAAGCAGATTTGGAAAGGAATCAAATAGAAACTCATGCAAGAAAAATATAACAAATTAAAAATTCAGTGGATGGATTAAATAGCAGATTAGACCCAGCTAAAGACAGAGAGAGTGAACTGGAATATAGATCCAAATAAATTACCCAGAATGCAGAACAGAGAACAAAGAAATGGGAAAATATAAAAGAAGTTAAGAGATACAGAGACTAGGGAGAATCTAATAAAGGTCCAACTGGAATTCTAGGACATGGTGTTAGAGAGAACAGACAAGAAGAAACATTCTAAAGGATTATGGCTGAGAATTTTCCAGAATTGTTGAAAGACTTCCCTCCTCAGGTTCAGGAAGCCAGGAGACTCTTAGGGTAAATTAAAAAGTCACCTCCACCTGGACACACTGTAGTGAAACTGCAAGATACTAAAGATCTGAAAGTCAGCCAGAGACAAAGACCACCAGCAGGATACAAACCCCACGCAGGCAGGGCTGGTGCCTGTTGTGCTTGCTGGTCATCCAGCTGGAAGAGCGCCTGGCATATACAGGTGCTCATAAATATCTGAAGGAAAGAATGAGTGACCCAGTCACCTGCAGAGGAAAGGGAATCAGACTGAGGGTTGACTTCTCAACAGAAATCACAAAAATCAGAAAACAAAAAGGGGTAGGAGAGAAAGACAGAAGAAGTGGGAAAAATAAACAAGCAGAAAATAAGAAGGTAGAAATATATATGAATTATATCAATTAGCACAGTAAATGTATTAAACTTCATTAAAAGAAAATCGCAGGATTAAGGGGAAAAAATCAACAACAGTTCAACTATATGCTATTTTTAAGAGACACACTTATAACAAAGGACACAGGAAAGATGAAAGTCAAGTTACTGAAAAGGATATACCAGGCAAATATTATTCATGTTTGTTTCATGAATAGTACTTTCATGAAAACAAATGGCATTTTTATGAAAACATTCATGTGAAAAAAGGATGGCTGGTGTATCTATATTTATATTTGATAAATTTTACAAGAAATAAGCAGGGTCTCTATATATTGACAAAAGATTTATTTCAATCAGAAAGATATAACAATTCAAAATACGTATGTGTTAATACTGTTTCAAAATATATAAAGCAAAGTCGAGCAGAAATACGAAGAGAAATTCAGAAAACTACTATCATAGTGAGGGATTTTAAACATATCTCTTCCAATAATTGATCAAATAGGTGAAAAAATTCAGTAAGGTTTTAGCAGATTTGAACAGCACAATTAACAAACTTGATCTCATCAACACATAGAGAAAAATGTACCCAACGATTGGTGAATAAACACTCGTGAAACACTTAAGAAAATCAACCATGTGATAGGCTAATAAACCTTAACAATTTTCAAAGAATTAGTATATGGTCAACAGTGCAATTAAATGGAAAATCAATAAAAGATAATTGGAAAATCCTCATAAGTTTGAAAATTAATGAACATAATTCTAAATGACTTGTGGGTTAAAGAATAAATCATATTGAAAATTAAAAATTTTCTAAAGTAAACAATATCACTAATACTGTGTAACAGAATTTGAGGGGTTCAATAATTAGAGAGAAATATACGGTTTAAATTAGAAAACAAGATTCTGAATTCTGAAAGAAGCTGAAAATTCATGAAAGACAAAGAATAACATAATAAAACAAAAGAAACAGAAGAAAGGAAATTTAAAAAACAAAAGGAAATTAATGACACAGAAAATAATCATGTAATAGAGTACAAATAAAACCAAAGTTAATTGTTTGAAAAAATATAAAACCTAGTCAGAGACAAATCAAACTCTGGCAGAATTGAAAGAAAAAGAGATATTGAGAGAGAAAAAAGAAACAATATTAATAATAAAAAAGAGGGCATACCTACATACCTAGCAGAAATTAAAATGGTAAAAAAATATTATCATCAATTTTATGCACTATATCTTTAAAAATATGGTGAAATGGATAAATTCTTACAAAAATATAACTTACAAAAAATTGACTTGAGAAACAATTGAATCTTATAATTATTAATGAAATTGAATCAGTATTTAAAAATATTGCCACAAGGAAATCTTCAGGTCCAGTCAGCTTGACAGCTGAGTTCTACAGACATTTAGGGAGCACACCCTTCCACTCGCGCATGAGCTCTTCTAGAGAACACAGCAGCCCTTCCTAATCCACTTGATAAGGCCAGCACAAGTTTGAATCCAGCCAGACAAGGAAATTCCAAGAAAGGAAAATTTCAAGCCAAGTTCACTCAGAACCTAGTATATCTATTTATCTACTTAGTTATCTATCTACCTACCTACTTGTCTGTCTGTCTGTCTGTCCTAAACCCAGCAATATGTTAAAAAGATGTTATGACCTAGTTGGAAGCTGGGTTTAGGCCAGGCATGCAGGGAATACAAAGCTGAAAATCCACTATTTAGAAAATCAATTAATGTAATTCATCATATTAAGAAATTAAAAGAGACTTCTGATTCTGGCCATTGGGGATTAATGTAGACCCAACTTGCTCTCCTGCCGTAAACAACTAAAAAGCATAATTTGCAAAACAACTGTTTTCAGACATCTAACAACAGGAAGCACAGGACTGCGATCCCTGAGGGAGGGGAATGGAAACCCGTGAGGGGAACCCTGCAATTGCCTTGGCTTTCTGCCTGGAAGGTCCTTCTGGACCACAGGGTCTCAAGCAGAGCACAAGTCACTGAGTTGAGAAAATAGAGATTAGAGTTCAGGAAGGCAGAAGATGCTGCAAGTTGTGGGGCAGACTTCCAGAGGGGAGAGAGTTATATAGAAAAAGAGATCCAGAATTCTCCACAGGGGTTCCCTTGAGACTTTGCTGAATATTAAGCTGTAAGGAGTAGGGTGAAACTCCGTGAGTGAAGGCAAAGGATGACCTGGATGCTTTAAGCTGAACCATTCCCAGAGCTCTATGGGACAGAGAGATGTTCAGGCTCTGACCAGTCAGACTAGAAAGGCCTTGTTAATCACCTGGGGTATCAATAGCGATACCCAAAGGGTCACACCTTAATAGCAAGGCTAAACCATCCCCAGAGCAAAGGCTACTGTGAACTTGCCATAACAAAGCTTACAAATAAGCCTTGGAAGGATCAAGCTGATCTGCAAGTAATTTAACTACTAACCAGAAAAAAGCTCAACATCCTTTAAAATCCAGATACTCAGCAATGTAACATTTGACATATATAGCATCCAATCAAAACAATTATACCTGCCAATAAGAAGAAAAATGTGACCCACGACCAGAAGGAAAACAGACCCAGAAATGAAAGATATGACAGAATTAGCAAATAAGGACTTTAACACGATTATCATAAATATGCTCAGTATGCTCAAAGATTTAAAGGAAAGCATGAACGGAATGGAGAAGAGAAACGGAAGATTTCTAAAGATGAAAAAAAAAATATTATCCTAAATGAAAAATTCACTGAGTGGGATTTATACCAGATTAAGCACTGCAGAAGAAAATATCAGTCAATGTCAACACACAGTAATAGAAACTATGTGTTTCTATGATAGAAACACTATAACACACAGACAAAAGTAGACTAGAAAAAAAATGAACAGAGCATCAGTAAGACAAGACAAAATCAAAGCATTCTAAAATATGTGTACTTGCAGTTTCAGAAGGAGAGGAGATAGGGTGAGGGGGAAGGCAGCAGTTCAGAAAAAGTAGTTGAAGAAATAATGGCTGAAAATTTTCAAAACTGTGAAAACTACAAGAAAATCAGTGTACCACCAGAAATGTTAAAGGAAATTCTTCAAGTGAAAGCAAAATGATGCCAGATGAAAACTTGGATCTATACAAAGGAATAAAGAACCCTGGAAATGGTAAATATGTGAGTAGAGATAAAAACCATTTTTTATCATTTAAAAATTTCCTTAAAATATAATTGACCATGTAAAACAAAAACAATGACAGAGTGTTGTGTGGTTTATAACACATATAGGACTCAAATGTATATCAAAAATAGCACAAAGAATTGGAGAGAGGAAATTGAAGTATACCATTTATTTTATTTTATTTTTTTGTGGTGAGGAAGATTGGCCCTGGGCTAACATCTGTTGCCAATCTTCCTCTCTTTGCTGAGGAAGATTGTCCCTGAGCTCACATCTGTGCCTGTCTTCCTCTATTTTGTATGTGGGATGCCACCACAGCATGGCTTGATGAGCAGTACAGAGGTCTGCACCTGGGATCTGAACCTGCAAACCCTGGGCTGCCCAAGCAGAGCATGTGAACTCAACCATTACACCACTGGGCTGGCCCCTGACATATACCACTTTAAGTTCCCAATACATGAAGTGGTATAATATTATTTGAATGTAGACAGTGAAAAGTACAAGCAGCATAATATAAACCATGAGCAATCACTAAAAACAAAACAAAACCTAAAGACATACAAACCTAAAGCTGCCCTAGGAAAATAAAATCTTAAACAACAAAAACAAAGACATACAGCTAATAAAGTAGATAAAGTGGAATACTGAAATATACTAAATTAATCCAAAAGAAGGCAGGAAAAGGAAATAAAGGAACAAAGAAAATATGAGACAAACAGGAAAAAAATAGCTAGCTGTAGATTTAGACCCAACCATATTGATAATTGCATTCAATGCAAATGTCTAAGAACTCCAATTAAAAGGCAGAGATTGCCAAACTGCAATAAAAATGAGATATTCAGTTACGCTGTTTATAAAGAAACCCACTCTAAATATGACACACACAGATTGAAAAAGATAAAAAACAGTAATCGTGAGAAAGTGAGTGTGGCTATATTAATACCAGACAAATTAAGACTTCAGAGCAAGAAATATAACCAGGGATGAAGAAGAATATTTTCATAATAATGAAGGGGTCAATTCATCAACAACATAATTCTAACTGTGAGGGACCCAACGCAGAGCTTCAAAATACATGAAGTACAACTTGAGATGCTGGAAACTTCTCTTTAAGATCAAGCCAACATTGTTTGAGAGGTCTTAGTTAAAGGCAGAGATATAAATAAATAAAATAAATAAATAAATTTTAAAAGTTACATGGATTTGAAAGGAAGAAACAGAATTGTCATTACTTGCAGATGATATAACTATGTAGAAAACTTTGAAGAGTCTCAGATATATAACTAAAACTAACAAGAGAATTTTGTAAGATAGTTGGATAAAAATTCTATGTATAAAAACCAATCGCAGCCACAGATCAGAGAAAATATTTGCAAAACACATATCTGCTAAAGGACTGTTATCCAAAATATACAAAGAACTCTTAAAATTCAACAATAAGAAAAGAAACAGCCCAATTAAAAAGTGGGCAAAAGATCTGAACAGATACCTCATCAAGTAAGATGTACAAAGGGCAACAAAGCATAGGAAGAGATGCTTGCTGTCATGTGTCATCAGGGAATTACAAATTAAAACAGCAATGAGGGGCTGGCCCCGTGGCCGAGTGGTTAAGTTCGCGTGCTCCACAGCAGGCGGCCCAGTGTTTCGTCGGTTCAAATCCTGGGCGCGGACATGGCACTGCTCATCAGACCACGCTGAGGCAGCGTCCCACATGCCACAACTAGAAGAACCCACAACGAAGAATATACAACTATGTACCGGGGGGCTTTGGGGAGAAAAAAGGAAAAAATAAAATCTTTAAAAACAAACAAACAAACAAACAAACAAACAAAAAAACAGCAATGAAATACCACCACATTCTGATTACAATGGCCAAAACACTGACAACACCAAGTGCTAGTGGGGATGTGGAGCAACAGGAACTCTCATTCATTGCTGGTGGGAGTGCAAAATGGTGCAGCCACTTGGAAAGACAATTTGGCAATTTCTTACAAAACTAAACACAGTCTTATCATTCGATCCAGCAATTGTGCTTGTTGGTGTGAACCCAAAGGAGTTGAAAACTGATGTCCACATAAAAACCTGCATATGGATGTCTATAACAGGTTTATTCATAATTGCCAAAATTTGATAGTAACCAAGATCTTCTTCAAAAGGTGAATGGAAAACAAACTGTGGCACATCCATACAACAGAGAGTATGCAGTGACAAAAAGAAATGAGCTACTAAGCGATGAAAAGACATGGAGGAAACTTAAATGCATATTGCTAAGTGAAGAAGCCAATTTGAAAAGGCTACATATTGTATGATTCCAACTATATGACATTCTGGAAAGGCAAAATGACAGACGTAGTAAAAACATCAGTGGTTCTCAGGGGTAAGGGGGGGCGGGAGGATGATAAGTGGAGCACATGGGATTTTTAGAGCTGTAAAATTATTCTGTATGATACTGTAATGGTGGATATGTGATATGTGTTTGGCAAAACACATAGAATAGTATAGCACCAAGAGTGAACCTTAATGTAAATGGACTTTAGTTAATAATAATGGATTAATTGGTTCATCAATTCACAAATGTGCCACACTCACGAAAGATGTTAACGATAGGAGCAAGTGTGTGTGACAGAGGTGGTATATGGGAACTCTCTGGACTATCTGCTCAATTTTTCTGTAAACATCAATCTGCTTTAAAAATAAAGTCTATCGACTTTTTAAGAAATGAAAAAGTCAATTGCATTTTTACATATGAGGAACAATAGATCAGAAAATGTAATGAAGAAATAAAAGATATCATTTACACTAACAGCAAAGAAATAAGGGGCCTAGGGATAAATCTAACAAAATACACAAAAGCCCTTTATGGAGAAAACTACAAAACTTTTTTGAAGGACGTTAAATATCATCAGTACAGATGGAGTGATATATCATGTTCTTGGATAAAGACTCGATATCATAAAGGTGTTGGTTCTTTACAAATTGATATATAAATTCAACAGAATTCCAAAAAGGTTCGTGTGTGTGTGCACGTGACTTGAGAAGCTGATTCTAAAATTTTATGGATGAGTAAAGGGCCAAGAATAACCAAAGCGCTCCTGAAGAAGTTGGCGTATGTTGCAATTTATTATAAAGTCTTAGTAATTAAGATGGTGTGCCATCGGTCTGGAGATAGTAAATAGACTAATGAACCCAGGGAGAGCTCAGAAATAGATTCACATGTATATGAAAATGTGACTAATGGAAAATAGGAATGGTAGATCAGTGGGTAAAGGGCAGACTATTCAGGATATTGTGTTAGGGCAAATAGTTCATCCTTACGGGAAAAAAAAAATTAGATTCGATCCGTACCTCACACACATAAAATCAGTCCTGGTTGGTTGAAGACTTAAATGCAAAAAAAAGCAAACATTAAAATATTTAGAAAAAAATGTAGGAGACTATCTTTACAATTTAGGGGGAAAGATGGATTTCTTAAAATACAAAAAATATTTGCCATCGAGAAAAATACTGATATTTTTGAGTACTTTAAAACGAACTTCTGTTTATCAAAACATACCTTAATGACAGTGGAAAGACAAGTCTCAAACTGGGAGACAATATTTGTAGCACATAGAATTGTCAAAGGTTAGTAGCCAGCATATGTAAATGTTTCCTAGAAATCAGCAAGAAAAAGATAAATAACCTAATAGAAAAAGAGGCAAAAATAGAAGGGACATTTCACAGAAGAGGAAACTTAAATGGCCCAGAACCATATGAAGATTCTCAGTCTTATTAATAATCAGGAAAAGGCAAATCAAAAGCACAGCCAGATGCCAATTCCTGTGACCAGATTGGCAAACAGCACAGAGTGAGCCGACATCAAGCACTGGCAAGGGAGTGGAGCAATGGCAACAGAAATCCCTGCCAGGGGAGTGAGGGTGTTGCAGCCACTGTGGAAAACAATTTTGATTACTCAGTGTCGACAAGAGGACACCGGGACTTTCAGATTATTTGTCAAACAATATCTTTAGCAGGGGCTTTGAATTTTCCCTCATGCACATGAGAGAAAAGTGCCACGACCCTCTTCTATCTGTAAGAGAAAATGTTCAAGTGTCTATCAAGCACTAGTATCTATAACCTTTAGGAATACTGAGACGTCATTTACAACATTATAATTCAGTGAATTATCAAGTAAGACAAGCAGCCAGATATACGTTTTTCTGGAGGTTATTTTCACAGGACGCGGCAACAATTTCTAAAGTTATAGGAGGCTAACAAGACGCTGCTGCTCAGACAGAGTTGCGAATAGTGATGAATATGCATGTATCCACTTTGCATAGGAGAACAAGACATATTCTGTTGAAAGTTACTAACCCAATCAACCAGATTCTTTGAACTACGTTTGTCATGTTGAGTGCTATCCTTCCTTGTGGCAGTGTGGGAGGAGGGCACAGTTCTCATCTCTTTCACTCTTTGAGTTAATAAAGAAAAAATATTTCTCAAGGCCGGGTTCTGAAATTTCGTTATATGACAGTATAAGAAAATAACTAGCCTGTGGAGCTCTGTCTGATTAGCACATGGAGAGATGGCTGAATAGGATTTTATTTAATAAAAGTATCATAAGAAGAGTACTCTGTTTTTTCTACATTAATAAAGTTGAATAAACAATTCCCTCCAACCTAGCAATTTCCCCTAGAGAAATCTTTACATCTGCAGCAGGAGGTATGCATTATAATATTCATAGAAGTATTGCTCATAATAGAAATAAACTGAAAATAGCCCAAATGTTATTAAAATTAGAATATATAAATAAAATTATGGTTTATTTATTTATTTATTTAAGCATTTTATTTTTCCTTTTTCTCCCCAAAGCCCCCTGGTACACAGTTGTATATTTTTAGTTGTGGGTCCTTCCTCTTGTGGCATGTGGGACGCTGCCTCACCATGGCTTGATGAGCGGTGGTATATTTAATATAACAGAATACTATACAGCAGTGAAAATTAATGATCTATAACTACACCCATTAATATACATGAATTTAAAAATATAGAATTTAGGGGGCCAGCCCGTGGCTGAGTGGTTAAGTTTGTGCACTCTGCTTTGGCGACCCGGGGTTCAGATCCCGGGTGGAGGATCTGTTCATCAAGCCATGCTGTGGCGGCACCCCACAGAGAAGAACTAGAATGACTTACAACTAGGATATACAGCTACGTACTGGGGCTTTGAGGAGAAAAAAAAAAAAAGAGGAAGATTGGCAACAATTACTAGCTCAGAGCCAATCTTCCTCACCAAGAAAAAAAAAATAGAATTTAAAGAAATTATAGAACACATATAATGTGATTCCATTTATATAAAGTTCAAAAAAAGGGCAAAATTAGATAATATATTATCTAGGGATGCATATGTGGGTGTTCAAACCATAAAGCAAAGGCATGATTAATACGGCGTTCAGGATATGGGTTATCTCTGCAGCGGTGGGAAGAGGAAGCCACTGGGGAGCTAGATGGTGCTTCGGCGGTCCTGCTTGCAGTCTGTTTTTTAAGGTGGGTGGTGGGTTCAGGGAGGTGTTCATTTTATTATCCTTTAAACTGCACGCATACATCTTACATACTCTTTCATATATACATATATGTATACATATTCCACACTAAAGACGGCATGCAGGAGAGTGAAGGGGATGTGGAGGCGCACACCTTTTGCTGTGGAGGGAAAGAGATGCTGCGCGGCCACAGACCGGGGAGGCAAGGGCGGTCGGTTTGGTTTTGGTTTCTGTTTTCAGCTGAGAAACAGTGGGACACGTTTTATGCCTGTAGGAATGATCCAGTGCAGAAAGGGAAATGATGTCACCACGGAGAGAAGGAATAATGTTGGGGCAAGTCCTTGAGAGGTGAGAGAGGGTGCGACACAGCGACAAGGGAGGGGTTGGCCTTTGAAAACACAGGGATCTTTCCCCATTGTAACAGGACAGTGACTCTGGGTACAAATTCAGGTGAGTTTGTAAATTGGGACATTGGAGGTTGTGAGTTAATAGAAAATATAGATATTGGTCTCTGCCCCCGGTTCCCGGCACAGAGCTCCTAAAATACTTGTAATTTTCTGAATGATAAGAGGATGTCTTGGTCTAACATTTGGACTTTGACCCCATCCCTGACACAGAACCCCTGAAATCCTTGTAAATTCCTAAGTAAGAAGAGCAGTAGGAGGATCTCTTGTTCTAAGGGAGCATCTCTGGGCGGGCTTCTGGGTAGCGGCTGGTTGCCAGAAAGACCAAGCCCTGATTAGAAGCTTGGAATTTTCAGCCCCAACCCCCATCCTCCAGAGTGGGAAGAGGAGCTGGAAATGGCATTAATGATTGATCTCGCCTACGTGATGGGGCCTTTCTAGAATCCCAGTGGTGGGAGTTTGGAGAGCTTCTGGGTGGCTGAACACATCCAGGTACCAGGAGGGTGACGTGCCCAACTCCACAGGGGCAGAAGCTCCTGAGCTCGGGACCCTCCCGGACCTCACCCTGTGTCTCTTCACCTGGCTGTTCATCTGCATCCTTTATCATATCCTTTAATAAACTGGTAAATGTAAGTGTTCCCCTGAGTTCTGTGAGCACCTCTAGCAAATAATTCAACCTGAGGAGGGAGTCCTGGGAAACTCTGATTTGTAGCCAAGTTGGACAGAAGTTATGGGTAACCTGGTGATGTACTACTTACTATCGGCATCTGAAGTGGGGCGCAGACGTGTGGGACCGAGCCTTTAACCTGTGGATGCGACGCTATCTCCAGGTAGATAGTGTCAGAATTGAGTTGAAATGTAGGACACCCAGCTGGTGTCATGGAGAATTGCCTGGTGTAGGGAAAACCCCTACACATTTGGTGCCCAGAAGCGTCAGAAGTGAAGTGTTCTGTGTGAAGGTAAAGGAGACACACAGTAGGAGGGAGAACTGACGGACAGGAGCGATGAGATAAAAGCAGTCTGCCCAGTTGGTGATTTTGCTCCAGTAACAGTCAGCTGATCAGGCACAGACCAGAGAGGAACAGGCCAGGATGATGTAGGCAGAAAGGGGCACAGAAGTTGAGGATCCTGAGAAGGAATGGATTTATTAACCATGGAGTTTAGGTTGGGTGAGGAGAAAAATGAAGATGGGGAGGGAGTGATCTTAGTTAAACAAGCACCGGGTTTAATGGATTTGGGGTCTTGCTGGGCCAGACTCGTTGCAGTGTGTGTGACATGGTGAGCCGGGAGGGGAGGCAGTGGTCAGAGGCTTGAATGAAGATGTCAGCAGTCGTTCCGTGACTGGCGATGACCAGTCAGGTTTGCGTGCATGGTGGAAGTGAGATCAAGAGACTGAAACTGACAGTGGTTCTCAATCGAGGACAGGCCTGTCTACCCCCTGGGGGCAAAATGTGTGAGGACCTTTGGTGTGGCAGGGACTGTGGAGGGGGTAAAATGCCAGCGATCAGTGGACAGGGAGCAGAGATGCCATGTCTTGTAATGGGAGGACTGTCTGGCTCGAGGAACTGTCCTACGCGAAATGGCAACAGAGCCCTGGCTCAGCAGCACCCATGGGCGAGGATGTTGGAGGAGTCATCTGTGTAAGCTCGAAGTCACTGACAATGATGACAGGAAAAGGGTGGAGGAAGACCGCGGGAAGAGAGAGAGCAGATGACAGCGATGAGGGGAGCAGCTGGCAGAACTGGAGCGCACGGGGTCGGTGGAGCTGGAGGTTTGGAAGGAAAGAGGGGAAATTATTTGGAAGCAGCAATGGGAGCTGGAGGGCGCAAACCCTGAGGGAGCGACCGTGGGTTTCAGACAAAGCAGAGAGGGAAGCATCTGAAAAAGTGGAGGCTATGGGGGGTCCCCTGGAAGGAGGGCAGGAAGGATGAAGAGCAGGGCT
Source organism: Equus caballus (assembly GCF_041296265.1). Lineage (NCBI taxonomy): Eukaryota > Metazoa > Chordata > Mammalia > Perissodactyla > Equidae > Equus > Equus caballus. The sequence continues at coordinate 8,682,640 of NC_091713.1, forward strand.
GGTCAGATGGGGGCACTCAGAGCAGCTGGGGATGAGGATCCGGGGATGGATCACCCAAGAGCTTGGTGTTCTGACGACGACTGAAGCCAATCAGTGGGGACGCCCCAAGATGGGTGGAGCCCTGGCGCCCTCTCACAGGAAGGCGGATAGTCAGTTCACAGTAGTGCAGAATCCTTAGTGCCTGCAGCACGGGCTCCCCGGGAACTGCTCCCTGTAGCAATCGGAAAGGGCAGCGTATATGGATTCAGACAAACCCAGGAAACATTTAGAAACTCGCATCACACCTCTCCTGAATTTTGGAGGGGAGGCTACTCCCAGGTCCTTCAGACATCCATGTGTCATCTAGGAAATTCTCATTTCTATGCGCAGAGTAGGCTTGAATCGTACAGAATCGCGTCCTATGGAATAGAGCAGTGCTTCTCAAACTTTCATGTATCCGTAAACCCCTGGGGATCTTGTTAAGACGCTGATTCTGATTCGGCAGGTATGGCGTGGGTCTGGGATTCTCTGTCTCAGAAAAGCAGTATGCTCGAAGGGAGAGTAGGTTTGCAACTGGCTGGGTTCACATACGGGCTTTTCCTGTGCCACCTGTGTGGTCTTGTGCTAATAACTGAACCGCTCACTTGTCTGTGTAACATGGGACTAAGGCCCCCCTGTTGTGATAATTAGTGAAATAATGCGACTAAGGTACCCAGAACAGCCCAAGGAGCACACAGGAGGACTACAGTGAGATTTCTTTTTCTCCTTCGTCTTGTCCACAAAACCCACTGTCTTCCCAGACTGAAGGTGACAACATAAAGCACATTTGTGGGGACACTGGCTTTCTGTGGATTATTGACTGCCCTCCAGGAGGCACAGCGGCCGCTCACTGATCCTGGGGGAGGACAAGGAAGGCCTGAGTCGTCTTCTCTTTGTTTAGGCCAGAGTCTGGCAGCCCTGGCTCCAGTAGTCTTTCTTATTCCAGTTTTGTGATCTGAAAACCTCTGTACCTTTTCGGGTGGATTATCACTGGCCTCCTACCCTGAGGGTCCTGCATAGACTAGTTTGTCACTGCCCTCCCCAGTGCTTCCGCCTTTTCCAGGGCAGAGTGGGCAGAGCAGGCCTGACCCCCGCTCCAGGAGTCTGGCTTACTGACTGGTAACCCCAGCCCTGGTCTGCTTGTCTGCAAGGCTCTGACAGCCTCTTGAGGCACGTGGCTCCCTCTGCATGGCTGCAGCCTCAGAAGCACCTGAAGGCTGCCCAGGCACTAAGTCCCACTGGTCAGTGGGAGTCAGGGGTGTGAAGGAAACAGCTTGGCACCCAGTGGCTTCCCTGAGGACCAATGAGTGGCAAGAGCGTTTAGTAGAACTGGCAACCATTCCCATGTGAGGGGTCAGGGGTCAGGGAGGAGCTCAGGGGAGATAGCCTAGCAGTGGCACGTTCCTGTGTGGGACCACGAAAGCCCTTCTAGCCCAGGCACGGCTGCAGGGGACAGGCGCGCCCGCCCAGCCTGTCTGGAAGTGAAGGCCTCCTCGACCACGTGGAGAGAGGCCCTTCTTAACTTCCCTCAGCTTGCCCCTGCCTTGACAAGGAGCCTTCACACTTCTGGGCGTAGGGTCAAGGTCGGATCCTCTGTGGGATTTTCCTTTGGGGGAAGGGATCAAAGGGAGAAGCTTGAGAGGGCTCAGCAGTTCTCTGGGCTGGAATCCATAAGGAAATAAGTAGCTGCCTGCCTCTAATTCACCTCTCAGAAAGTGGAGTGGGAAGCCGTTAATCTTTATTAGCACAGACTCCTGCAAATTTAAAAGAAGGTCAGCATCTGGGTGAGAAGCAGGAGCAGATAAGGGAAAAAAGGAAGACGGCTGTCCCTCAGTATATTTGTCATCTTTTCTACAGGCAAGACCAGTTGCTTCTCCAGATCTGAGCTTGTGACCCCCTTGTTAGGAGCCTGCTTAGACCCGGGGGGAGTCCCCCTTTGGTTCCTGGCCTTGAGTGAGAACGAAGAGCGGTGGATCATTCCTACTTAGCAGAGTGGACAGGCACTGAGAGACCGCGAAAGACAGCCGTCATTTACTGAACAACAGTTAATTCAAGAGAAGTTTCTGAATTAGTAGAGGGAACGATTCCTCAGCTAGGTACATAGAGGCCAGTGGAGAAGGGGGAAGGGTCCGCTAAGCAGAAGCTCGTGTTTGCAGGAATCTGAGCCGGGCACCCAGGCTCCTGCTTGTAGCATGAGACGGGGCTGCGGGGTGTGCGCCAGTGCTCCAGCGGGGCTATTCCTCTGCGGGTCTCTGCGCTCCCAGGCAGGGAAGAGAGGGCACCTCCTCCCTTCCCCAGAAGCAGGGGCTGGCACCCACTGCCTGTGAGGGGGTGTGGTTATGCTCTGTGGCAGCTCAGGAGTTGTCCCATGGACTTGACCTCAAGAGGAGTACACGTGAGTCAATGTACGTGTGAGTACAAGAGGAATATTGGGTTTTAAAAATAACCTCCCAGCCCCCAACACAGATACATAACGGTTGCAGTCTCCCAGAGGTCAGAAAGCACTGTAAAACATTTCTTATAAAAGTATTTTTTTAATAAATTGATGTATTTCAATGTTGTTAACATGATAGATAGCCCAATGCTATATCAAGGTAGCAAAAGTGAAGATTCCTGGTATTTTTTATATAAAACACTATGAATGACAGTACATTTGCATACAGCTTCACAAGAAATTATCTTCAGGTTCATGAAGATTCTGTAACAGCTGTAACACCTTTCAAACAAGGAAGATGTATGTGTATTGACTGAGTCGACAACAGAAGTCTAATAACTGAGCTGCACTCTAAGACCATACTGAAGAGAAGGGGTACAATGGCAGTATGGCCAGCGTGCTAAACAAAACCCAAGTCTTTCAAACTTAGTCAGTGAAAGAAAATAGAGCCTGTATCAAAATGACAGAGTATCTCACAGGAATAGAGCCATGAGAAAGAGACAGACCGGAACCCTGAAGCAGTGAAAGTGTTTCTGCCTGCTTCGTGCTGGAAGCAGCCGTGGAGACAGAGTCCGGCTGTCCGCGTGCTGCGCCTCCCCTTGCACGCAGCGCCGGCAGCCGGCTGACCCAGAGCCCTGCTCTGCACAAATGCTGGTGTAGGGACTCGCACGAGTGCTGTGCAGCCGAGCTCAGGCATCAGCGCTGCCTGCAAGCCCACAGGCCACACGTTCCAAAGCTGAGGCCCCTTTCTTAGAGTTGAAAAAAACCCTTCCGGGCATCGAAAACTAACAGTAGAAACTTGCAGCTTCTGACATTCTAGCACTGTATTACTGTCCAACCCACCGTGAGAAGCATGTTTTGCTTGGTTACAACTACAAAGAATACCTGACTCATCATATTGCATCTATCTCAGGGACTAGACTTTTGATAAAGGACTTTTCTTAACACAGATCAGGTTGAGAACAAGATTCCTGTCCACCAAGGGCAAGAAAAGGCTGGTTAAATGCTAGTTAATTAAATTCCTTCTCAATTTTGAATTGTAGAGAAGAAACTGACTTAAACGAGATTTTCTAAAGTAAAGACATTTATTTCTCAACTTCAGGTAGCATCAGATTGCAAGCAATCTCATGGCCAGGATTCTACCTGCTGATGGTCAGTATGATAATTGGCCTTAGGTCACTACTTATTTCTACTAGGACCCTTTATGCTATTTTTGAACTCCAAATGCTGCAGATCAAAGTAAATACAACAAAATAACAATAAAATCATTTGTGTGCTGAGGTGGATTCTGGATAAGCACACATGGGATGCTCCTGGCTTTTCACCAGAAATGTCCAACTAATGGCACTCTTTCATGGGTGTCAACAGCCCACATGTAAATCATGTGCATTTTAATGGATTAGAAAAAAGTGGTCCCCTACATTATTAAAAAAAAATCCCAAGCAAACTGCATCAAACACTGTTCACAAACCTGGGTTTTGGTGATAAGACCCTTCTTTTAGTGAACAAATTCACTACTAGAGTCTGAATTTTGAATCTCATTTTTAGACCTAAAGAAAGTTAACTTTCATAAAGATCATCTATTCCTTTCTTCTCTGTCACATCTCTTAAAACAAGTGCTCTGCTCCCTAAAGAACTGGGAATCCTTTGTTAAAGGCCTTCCTCTCCAGAAACAGAACAGTCAGAAGCATCGTTAGGTTCAGTGGCTTCATTTTCCTCAGGTCAATGCTTAGACCCAAGGTTTATTTCCCATATAAACAGGGTGTGCTTATGTTGATAAAATGAACCAAAATCTGCTTATGGAAAAGTTAAAAATGTAGTTTACTGAAAGATATGTATCTCTACAAAGAGCAATAGCAAACAGTCCGATCTAGAAGTTTAAATAAAAGTAAATGACCTTAAAACTACCAATATATATAAAGCTGAAGTCACTGCCTTGGATAATTTATACACTGCATCCAATATTTTACGTAGGACATTCATTCTTAAGGCAGAAGAAGTGAATCTGACATGTAATGACTGGGCTCTTACATCCAAGGGCCAAACTGGGAGTAGACGTGAGTAGAAAGGTTCTCTGCCAACAAGGACTCATCTGTGGGGACAATTCCATTCTTAGAGTATGTTATGTAAGAGACACATATTTGAGAGAACAGAAAAAGATGAATTTTAGGACACACAAATATGGTTTTCAACAAGAGGTCAATGAGACGCCGCTTCCCGGGATGAGGTGAAACTACTCCCATAACAAACTGACAAACTCCAACATACGCTTTCTGATACGGTACAGAAAATGTGTGAAATATCAAAGTATCTTTTTGGAGAGTGTTACTTTAGACTCTAGTTTTCAAGGTGTAGTATAAAAGGTAGCCTGAATAGTTAAAAAGCAGTTGAATGTCAACTCACACTGCTACTCAGAGGGCTACCACATAGAACATCCCTACCCTGTCAACAAAATCCTGAGCAGGGAGGATACAATATGTATTACGATAAAAATGAAGCTCCCAACACATGTGCAAAACACTCGTTACTAGCAAGAACATCTTTAACGAAAAACATCCTAATTACAGAATCAGAGGCATCAAAACCAGACAGACACAAGAATGTGCCACCCTGCCTAGGAGATGGATATCTGGGATGAAAGTCACCGCTCAACGGGACCTCGGGGGATGTGCTACTCAGAGTGGGAGGGAGCGCTAAGAGGAACGAGGCCCAGGGCCGGGCCACCTCCCATGCAGGCTGAGGTCCCAAGCCTGCAGGGCTGTGTGTGTGCTGCTTCACCGCCCTGCATCCTCGTGCCAAAACGTTAACAACACACACAAACCCAGAGGACCATTCTTAAGCAGGTGACGGTGACTGTAACCGTGCTTGCGTGTGCCTATTATTTATGCCACAGCTCGGGGAATTGTTGGAAGTGTAGAAAGATTACCTGCCTAGTTTTTGAAGACATGAAGATTTTCTTCTTTCACGGTGGCAGGAGTCCATGCAAGATTTGTAAACAGCGATACAAAATACTGTAAACATAACTTAACAGAGCTTGTATAAAAACAGAGGAAGTAAATCCAAATTTACAAGTGGGTAAAAAAAGAGGGCCGCTTCATATAAAGTTCTCCCTCCTGCGCCAAGTGATTCTTTTGATTACAAATATAATCCTGAGCTGAAAAACTGGGATTTGGGGGAGAGCCATCTTTGCATACAAAATATCCAAAGGACGCTTACTGTTTTACTTTTCTCTCGTGATACTCAACTGCCAGAGACAGTTCTGAATGTGTGACTTTGGAGACATTTATAGCTTAGTGTGGCGCCCGGGTCTGGAGCCCGCTGCTGTGCTCGCCATGGGAGCCGATGCGGCCGCGTCCTCCGCTTCCTCCAGTTCATCCTGGAGCTCCTGGCTGACGCTGGACTGCAGGGCTGCGGGAGTGAGCCACTCCTTTGGGAGGCAACTCTGTAGGAAGGGTATACAGGAGCTGAAGTAGGCCAGTCGATTGATCCAGCGCGGAATCTCCTTCCCACAAAGAATCTGCAGAGGAGAAAGAGTTTTCTATCAGGTAGGAGGGTAAGCTTATCTGGCCCACCGCCAAGGAGTGGGGGCGGGGGAGGGAGGCGGAGGTCTAGAAAGGCCACTGCACACTGGCCTTTGGAGGTTTTTTCAGGCCTTTGGTTTACAAGCAGTTCCCAACTCAGGAGCCTGGGCCCTAGTGTCGGCCCCATTCCTTCCTTTCTGAAGACCTTGTCAACTTGCTTACTTTTGACATGTGTAAAATCAAGCTAGTTTCACTTGGCTTTCTTCTTTGATCCTCTTGATTGCTTTCAGACGCATGTAAAAGTACTTTGAACAATACAGAAGAAAAGACTCTTGTTAACACAAGATATTATTAGAGTAACAGAAGTTCAAGCAGTTGGAGCAGTCAATCTTAGATTTTTTGCTATCTGTGAGTTCTCCTTTTTCAAAGATTCTTTCCTGCTTCCCTCCAGTCTCTATCATTCCATTCTTTTTGGCTTTTTTGCTGAGGAAGATTTGCCCTGAGCTAACATCTGTTGCTTATCTTCCTCTTTTCGTATGTGAGCTGCCTCCACAGCATGGCCACTGACAGATGAGTGGTGTTCCTATGCCCAGGAACAAAGTTGGGCTGCCAAAGTGGAACGCACCAGACTTAACTAGGCCACGGGGACTGGCCCCCTATCACTCCATTTTTCCTGGCCTGCATTTTACCCCTTTCCTCTGCCCTTGAACCACTTTTGCCAAGGAGCTCATACTGGTGAAGAAGCACCTTCCCAGACGAAGACCTGGCTTTGTGACCGTTGCACAAGTGGGGCTGTGGTCAGAACAAGGCACGAAAGCCTGCTGAGCGTGACAGGCAGAAATGGGGGCCAGGAGGGATCCCTCCCAGCTGTCGATGTGCTGCAGCCTCTCGCCCGCCTCCCGCCCTCACCCTGTCCTTAGGCCCCTAAGGTCCCCCTCCCCCGCCACCCCAACTCTGCATCCTTTCCCTGTATCCACTAGTAAGAAGTGGGTCTTTAATACTGACTTTACTCTTTATTACTCTCTTTCCCTTCTGCAGCAACACTGGGCTTAGCTGAGTCCAAGCTCTGCTGTCCCTTTGGCGTTTTTGCATCTGATCCTGTCAAAGATTATGAGCATGTGATCTGGAAGTACCATCTATCTTATCTTAGTTGATGACTTCAGAAGAGGTTTCAAAGTATCTTACGTCCCCAAATCAGCTAATATGTATATAAGCCAGCACCTATATCAAGAAACATAAATTTTCTTCCTAAGGGTTCAGCCCTAAACCTTAATGGTTATATTGACATTAATATTCTCTCTCTGTCTTAACTAAAGGGCAAGTGAGATGGTCTCACCTGAGGGAAGGTGGCATGTGTTGATCATTTCTGATTAATCAGCCTGGGGGCAGGGAGAGGCAGACAGTACTTAAAAATACTTGCAGTATGTGTACGTGCTCTAGATCTGGGGGAAGCCGCAAGGACCCAATGAGCCTCTCCCCATCTGCCTACTCTAAACGCACAGGCAAACAAGGATAACACTGTACTTTACACCCAAGACGTATTCAGGGATGTCTGCAGGTGAACCACGGAGCAATGACCAGGAAGACAGGTTAATTAGGAGCTAATGTGGACTACTTGACAGCCATTCCCTCTTTCCACTTCCTAAATCCTGACCTTATTCAGTAATTTACCCTCCTCCATATATCCATGTGCTTTAAGGGAAGCTGACTTCATCCCAATCCGTGGGGGTATGGCTTGATTAACCTACAGCAGAGCTCTGTCAACTAAAGCCATCTGTTTTGTAGAGAACACTTTATTAAAACACAGCCATGCCCATGCAGTTATTCATTGCCTATGCTTCCTGGGCTACAACGGCAGAGGCAGAGACGAGTCCATGAACAGTCCACAAGCCTAAAATATTTACTATATGGCCCTTTCAGAAAAAGCACGGTAATCCTCAATGACGCCAAGGTCTTTTAAACTTTCAGTCAAGATCCATTAGCAGGCCTTTCAGCATTGTAACTTGAATTTTTTTTTCTTTTTTTTTTTTGGTGAGGAAGATTGTCCCTGAGCTAAGATTTATGCCAGTCTTCCTCTATTTTATGTGGGACGCTGCCATAGTGTGGCTTGATGAGCGGTGTGTAGGTCCACACCTGGGATCCAAACCCGTGAACCCTGGGCTGCCAAAGTGGAGTGCATGAACCTGATCACTACACCACTGGGCCAGCCCCTGGGATTTTAAAAATGAAACAGATGGTAGGTAATCGCATAATTGTGACACTTGTTTTAGTTATGCATAAATGTGTGTATATACTGGGTCATGATGTAAAATCTATTTCTTACTGTGGGTAGTAGTCAAAAAATATGTGGTTTATGTAGCAAAATTATTGCTGCATTTAAGCTTCAAATTAGTAATCCCTCTTCTAGGACTCTATCCCAGAGACACACTGGCAAAAATATGAAAAGAGGTATGCACAGGATTATTCATTACAGCGCTTTTTGTAAACAGCAAAAGACTAAAAATAACCCAAATGTGATCAGTAGGAAAGTGGTTGAAAACATTTTGATACATCCCCATGAGGACTATTCAGCTGTGAAAAAAAATGAGGAATCTCTCTACATACTGCTACAGCATGAACTCCAGGATACACTGTTAAGTGAAAAAAGCAAAGCAGAGGAAAGTGTGTATAGGACGTCCCTAAGCTATACTGGTGGACAGGCACAGAATAACTTAAAGACATTCCCATTCCAAAAGGGAGGACATGGAAGGAAGAAAGGAATCACTAGCTCCGAGCAATGGTGAAATCTGACTGGGCAACCTCCATTACGTTTCAAGGCCTGGGCGTCCTCCTCTGTGGCCCTCAGTTCTGCCTTGTGGAACCTTCAGGTTATCCTTTTCCCCTTCCTGTAGAACTTTGGGACTCCAAGAGCATCTGTCCTCTATCTGTCCCTTTCAGTCCAAGCTGTGCTTCTGCTAATACGACACCCTCAAAAATGCTGTGAGTCTCCTGTGTAGCCATGAGATTCACTATTAGACCAGAACTTCCTCCACACATCTTCCCTGAGAAATCTTACTTCGATTCCTGGCTTCTGCTGAGGTGGCTGAAAGGACCAGTGAGCCACATGTTTACAATCTGCAGCAGCAGCAAACAGTGACCCAGTCCTACCCTTGGCCTTCTCTCCACAGTGAGCTTTCCTAACAGTAAAGCTCCTAATTTTAGCATCTTCTGCAATCTGGGTAGGCTGAGAAATTCCAGAATCATCAAGTGCTGATTCCTTTTTCATTGACAGTTCTTCCCTCAATTTATCTTTCTTCTCATGTTTTACTATAAGCAGCAAGAAGAACCCAGGCCACATCTTCAAGACTTTGCTTGGAAATCTCCTTAGCTAAATATCCAGTTTATTGCTTAGGTTCTGCTTTCCATATAACTGTAGGATAAAATCCAGCTAAGCTTTTGTCACTATATCACAAAGACTCCCTTTCCTCCAGTTTCCAGCAGCATGTTCCTCATCTCCTTCTCAGCCTTTGCTGGTAGCACCTTTTATACCTCTATTTCTATTAACTGTCTGTTCAAGGCAATCTAGGCTTCCTCTATCAATACCTCCTCAAAATTGCTCCAGCTTTTCTCTAGCACCTAATTCCAAAGCTACTTCCACCTTTTTAGGTATTTCTTACAGCAGCACCCCACTTCCATCCTGCTCTGGAAGGGAGTTAGGTCATGAGGCCATGACCGACATCTGCATTGACTCCCCATGGCTGCTTTAACAGATTACCAGAAACTCAGGGACTGAAAACAACTCATGTTTTTTCTCTTACAGTTCTAGAGGCCAAGGAAGAAGGGTAGAGGGCAGTGGATGTGTAGAAGCTAGACGTCTATAAACACATTTTGTTTTTTTAGATTTGAGTTTGGAACCACGGAAAGAAAGATTTTATAAAACACAAACTTAAACTGAACAAAAACACAGCCCTGTCACCCAACCAAAAAAAGGATAAATGAAACGGAGGGCCCTAACTGTGTACTGAGTTGGTGGCATAACCACACAGAAATTATTCCAGTTAACTGTGAAACACTGTTATCTCTGCTGAGCCACACTCTAAAGACAGAAAGAACTGCCACGAACTTCAACTTTCCTGTCATCACATTGCTGGTTGCACTGGTGACACGCTATTTTAAGGCTGTTTTAGGTACAGAAGGATAAAACAAACGAGTATCACGCTGTTGTTGAGAACCGGGATTTTACACCCGGGGCAGAGAATCAGACACACTGTGGATGAGCTTAACTAAAAATCCTACAGCCTGAAGCTGAAGGTGAAACGTTACCGTGAACCTGTAAAAAAACATCCTAGCTCTGTCCCTGGGAAAAAAAAGATCTAGGAACCATATCAGGTCAGTAGCAATGAGCAACCCTAATGTCCAGATTAAGGTTTCTAAATGTTTCCTATTAGAAAAAAAAAAAGTTCTGAGGTAGGCAATATATAGATGAGCCTGGAACATTCTGCCATACCAAAAAACAAAAATCAAATATTATTAGGGCCATATCAAAAGACTCAGGAACCAACTTAAAGAGGCTCCCATTCATCAAAGATAGGACAAGAATACTAACTGTACCAAACTGAAACATATCAAATATTTTTAAATCTGGGGAGGAGGGGAAATCCATAATGAGACTAAATTAAAAAAAATTGGTTAGCTTTGGGGAATGCTAGGGGACTGCGTCAGGGGCATACAGCTGTAGTCACAGCCACAATCTATTACAGTGAAAGGATACAAAACGAAGTCAGCAAGGGAAAGGTGCAGGGGCAAGCCCAAGTAGGCACAAGACTTTCAAGGTCCTCTCCTTGTGGAGTCACACAGGACACACTTAATTACTCCAGTAAAAAGCTGTGACAACAAGTGTGAAATGTCTACTAGAGCAGCTCATTAGAGAGCCAGGGTCTAGGCTCTTTATTTGGGCCTGGTCATGCAGGTACCCCCTCCTTAGCATGTACGAAAATTTTAGATTCTCAGAACCAAGTGAGTACTTAGCACAGATCACACTGTTTGAACAAACAGGCTAGGCACAGTGAGCCCCTCCTACCCACTTCGGGAATGGCGGGAACCCTCCTGTGAAGTCCAGTGCTCACATGCCATCCAAGGCCGACTTTGTAAGCAGCAGCCTCAGGCCTGTTTTGCTGATTTTTTTGCACAGTCCACCCCCTTGGCCAAGCTGTTCTTACAGCAAAAATTACCAAAGGACCCCAGGCAGCAGGAGACCAACCTGAAATACTGATGTGAGTTATAGCCTTCAGGGGTCCTGGACTTAACCAGTTAAAACAAATACCATTAACTATCAAGCTTTATTTTAGAAAGTCAGGCGGCTTCCTCCTTAAGTTTTGGTGTGAACCCTTCTGTATCTGGCCTGTGGCATCAATTTAGGCACAGCACAACTCTAGCCGGTAAACTGAAGGATTTTCAGGGCTGAGGCAATGTCACTGATAGTCAGGGAGCACACAAAAGCAGGAGAATCCCAAAAGGCACACTGAGTTCACAATGTAAGGGCACCCCAGGCATCGCACACATCAGGCAGTACAAGTTAAAAGGGGCCCCAACGTGCTTTCCCACTGTGAGTGAGCACTGTGGGGCCTGCTACAGACGGAATATGTGTCCCCTCAAAATTCATGTTGAAATCCTAACTCCTAATGTGATGGTATTTGGAAGTGGGGCCTTTGGAAGGTGAGGGAGGTCATGACGGCTGAGCCCTCATGAACGGCATTAGTGTCCTTATAAAAGAGAGCTGAGAGCTCCCTCACCCCTTCCACCATCTGAGCACACAAGAAGATGGCCTATGAACCAGGAAGTAGACCCTCTCCAGACACCAAAATCTGCTAGCGCGTGGCGTCCCCAGCCTCCAGAACTGGAGAAGTTAATTTTCATTGTTGATAAGCCACCCCGTCCATGGTATTTTGCGATAGCAGCCTAAACGGACTAAGACAGGGCTTTCTGCTCTAAGGTTTCCAATCTAGTCTGAAAAATGAGTTGAATCTTGGTTTCAGAGGGACTGCCGGAAGGCCGTCAGTGTCAAACAGTTCTGTTTGTCCATGACAGCAGGCTGTCAGCCTCATCAGTATGGAAGACATCTGCAGGTGTTCTATGTGGAAAGTGCAAGAGCTGGGGCCACCCTCTGCTGTCTCTTGCTCAGCACTGTCTGTTTGCTTATAGGCCTGTTTGAATTCAAAATGCTTGCAGCAGCTTAGAAAGGCAGAATGTGAGGTTTTTCTTCAGAAAGAGGAAAAAGGCAGTACAATCACGCGCTGCATAGGGACATTTTGGTCAACGATAGACTGCATATATGATGGTGGTCCCAGAAGATCAGTACCACACAGCCTAGGTGTGTAGTAGGCCATACCATCTAGGTCTGTGTAAGCGCACTCTATGATGTTCGCATAGTGACAAAATCAGTGAACAACACGTTTCTCGGAACGTATCCCTGCCATCAAGCAACACCTAACTGCTAGGAATCATATCATATTAGACATCGGTCAGGATTAAATCCCGGGTTTTCAGAAAATTTCAAAATGAGTTTATACAGCCACCCACTCCTGTATCCTGATCATTTATCTAGTGAACAGCCTAGAAAAGAGCATTCTGTTTCCGGGACAGCTGCATTTAGTAACCAAACTGCCTAACTAAGGTGCGTGCACCAGGAAAAGGGTGGGAGAAGTTGAGTTAGGCTCCTGGTCCATTGCTGCAAACCGCAACTAATCCAGGAAGTCATTAAGTGAACTGCAGTGAATCATCCCGGAGAGGGAGGGGGGAGCAGGATCCGTCAAGTGTAGGCAGAGGGGTCACAGTCCTGGTGATGTGCTTTCTCCCAACTCACAGCTTTTGGCAAAAATCACGTTAGGAATGCAATCAGTCTCGATATTAGAAATACAGAGCTGATCAGCAGCTTGATTCAGATGGTTGCAGCAGACAAAAAACTCCTTTCCTATGTAGACCTGCAAGCGACCCAGACAGTTCAGTCCACATGCATGTTTTTACAGTGTAGGGGCCCATGCACGCTGTCCTAAATCTGCATTCGTTCCAAGTAGAAGCCTATCCCCTGAGCCTATCCCTGCTTTCAGTTTAGTCCACCTCGTGCTGAGGCTGAAACACAGCAGCGTGTAGCACACAGTCAGGTTTCAGCTTAAGACTCAAGTCCAGGCGATTGGAATAGTGAATTCATGATTTCAAAGAAAGCCCAGGGCTGTTCTTTGGCAGCAGTAGAGCCAAGACTGCAGGGCCAGAGAACCAGGTTTCTAAGGTCAAGTGATAAGCAAGGCTTTCTTAAGCCCTCTGTCAGACCCACTCAAAAATACGCACATCAGGCTGAAAAAAAATCAGCAGCCTCTGTGGGTCAGAATCTGATTTTACAAGAGCTCATTAGCAACTAAAAACTGCTTTTGACAACTTTAAAAGTATACTTCCATCTGGAGATTGTCTTTTTACATTGTCTCTCTTTTTCCAAAGGCTGCAATAGGCAAAAAATCATAGTAAAGACCAGCAGTTATGGAGACATTTTCTTTTAATACTTAAATGGATTTAAATTTCCATCCATCCTACTGCAGCAAAAAGCAAGGAAGCTGGTCCCATTGACACTCTTTCTTTGCAGCGTTCCGACAAGATGAGCGCTGTATCATCTCGAGCATAAAACATTTCTATCAGATATCCACAGATGCAAGAATCATAAAAGACAAAGCCATTAAAAAATTTCCCCTTTCTTTCCCCAATGCAAATTTACTCAAACTTGTGGCAGTAAATTTAGCACTCACAGGTCCAACGTTACAGCTGTCTGGGGAGATCCTGGCTGGCATGGGGAGTGCCTCAGCAGCAGCGAGGCTAAAGACAGAGGGAGTGCCCCCACCACCCGCCTGTCACTTTGCTTGGCCCTGGGAACTGGTTTAACCACTTTTCCTCTCACTTGGAGGTGACAGCATTGCAAACATTCAGCATTCCTGGCTCACTCAAAGTTCAACTTTGGGAACTTTGGGGCTTTTTCTCTTCCTGCCTGGAGGAGAGAAGAGAAGCCTAAGGTATCACGTGGGCTGCCCTTCTTTTTGTCCTGTACTTCGGCCAGTATGGCCAAGCATCCAGCGTGTCAACTCTCCTCGAACTCATCTCTCACTTTCTAATTCTACAGGTAACTTTTGACCCCTCACAATAGCCTCCATTATAAGGGGTTTACTAAAAGCTCCTTGTACCCCTCACTGTCCAGAATTCTAGTCTCCAGCTCTGTCACTAACAACCTGGGTGGCCTTAGCTAAGTCATTTAGCTTCTGAGTCTCAGTTTCTTTAACAATTCAGCACTTATATGGGGGAAAGAATGAAAACTGTGACCTATAAAGATGGCTCCAGGGACATCCAGAATAGCTCTTTGGGCCCCCAGCTGTAACACGATTTCAGGGTTAGACTGGGGCTGCGGTGGTGTTACAGGTGCTCAATAAAGCTATCAATTTATTTGGGAAAGAGGGTAAATCAGAACTAGAGGAAGGAATGATAAAGCATAAGCAGCACTGGACTAAGAGGTCAAGGTCTAATCTGAGTTCTCCATAACCACCGTGGATAAGTCATTTCCCCAATCGGGGACTGTTTCCTTGTCTGTAAAACAAGCAGACTGGATTAAGTGCTGTCTAATCTCCTGCCAGTTTTAACATTCTATGGATCTCTGAATGCGATCCCTACAAATGTAATGTCTAGGGTCGAGAAAGCTCTGAACCACCTCTCTCTTCTCTGAAAATCACTAGGTCGTCTCTACGGTATCAAAGGACCCACTAGACTGGTGGTGCTTCTCCAACCGTCAGGTTCATGTGAATCATCTGAGATGACGCTAAAAGGAAGATTCTGATTCAGTACCTCTGTGGTGGTGCAGAAAGGGTGCCTGTTTCACAAACTCCTGTGATGCTGCTGCTGCTGGTCCTCAAAACATACTTGGAGAAGCACAGCAACGGTCCAAAGCTGCATGACGAAAGCCGCGAGGGGAGAGGAGGGGGCCGGGGAGCTCAGCAGCTCTGCGGGGGAGCTCAGTGAGAAGGCAGCACATTTCCCCTTGACGCCTCTCACAAGGTCTGCAGGGCCTGATGCTGTCACTGCAGCCATTTGCTAAGAGGCAGAAAGGTGGGAAGCTGTTTCAAGTGCTATTTAATTCTCTAGACCTAGTTTTACGACCTTCTGCTTTCTTCTCTCCATTTTATTTTTTAAGGTCCTTTAATTTTGATCTATTTTTGGTCTTTTGCTTGGGGTCCAAGAATTGAAAAGACAAGTTAAGTGCCTGTGTGGTAAGCCGGTAGAACAAAATTTCAAGATAGGAGAAATGAATTACTTATTAATAAGTAAGAGCCAGGAAAAAAACTTCAAGCTGGCAACTAAAATTTAAGAGAAGAGGAATCTTAGGGGCTAAGAAGCAGAAGTTACCAAGGCATTAATTTTTTTAAAGTGAAAGTTTCAGGTTATAATAAAATTAATTAGAATAAGAAGAGACAATTATTTCTACTCACTCTCTACCCACTGCAAAATGATGAGCAGAATTATAATTTAAAACTGTGCTGACTCTCAAGTTACCAACTTTGGAAAGGTCATTCATATCAGAGAAAGAAACCTAGTACCGTATTTTACACAACACGAAGAGTCAGAAAAAAATGAATCAACTGAATATAATGGGACAGCAAGTAGGCCAGTAAATGTTATTTACTTGAAAACTTCTAGGATAAAATTTAATTTACCTCTGATAAAGCTGAAGAAAAGTGATTGCAGTTTTTATGCATCAAATGATAGGCGTTGCCTTTGTATTCTTTTCCCAGTTCTTCTACAATTTTTTCTATATCATCTTCTAGGAAGTCAGTGCTTCCTAAAACAACAGCTTCTCTTAAAGAACAAAAACAAAAACAAAAAAAGAAAGAAAAAAAAGAACATACCTGTGTGAGTTTTAGGTATTTATAAAAAGCATGCTTAAAGACTTGCTTATTTCCAGGAATATTACAATTGATTTAACAAAGCAGGGTTAATGTAATAAGACTAAAAGGGAAATGAGATACTTTCAAAATTTCAATATGTTAGTTTCTGCTTCTCTGCAATAAACTCTTAAGTACACTACTTCTGAATAATACAAATGCAAAATATGTCATTTCTTTATGAGACAATGTCATTATATTATAAATGTAATATTAGTTATTTTTACAGTTAATGTCTTAGTAGTTACATTATGGAGAACCAGCTCGAGGGTGCAAATATTCCTGCTTCATTACACTTGTCATCAAAGGGCTGGTCACTTCTCCCTTAGAAATAACCTTTTAAGCTATCTGCCACTGTGCTGCAATGAGACGAACTGTCAAATAACTGAATTTTCAAGCCTTATAAAACCAAAAAAAAACCCCAAAAAACCCCCTCAAAACAAACACCACGCCCCCCCTCCCCCTCAAAAGAAACCTACTACCTTGGAAATGCAATAGACACTATTTAATAGAAAGTAGGATTTTAATCAGATACAAGTTAAGCATCCAATAAAACTGAAAATACTTCGAAAATCCTTTTACCTAGTAGCCTTGCCAAAAGGGAGACCTAAGGAATGGATTCAGGGTGGCTATATTATAGCACTCTCGTGTGTAAATGTTTCAAATTAGTGACAGGCTAAGAGAACCATGAACTTAGTAGCGATAAGAACGTATAGCCCTACAGTGAATTTCAATATTATAACCTCATTTCACTATTTTTCACTTGGCAAGTTAGCTATTATGGGCTCAGAAGTTTCTTTAAAGCTCCTTGAACCTAAGATTCTAAATATCACTTTAAATACAAACCTTAATTAAGGAATGGAAATTTGATTATTAGCATTCAGATTTTCAGTGCTGATTACTACTCATAAGGCTCCAGAGTACAGCACATCCATACGGTTTAGCTTTATCAATACATGCAGCGCAGGCACCTTAACAACAGTTTCCTGGCTAATCATAAACAGTGTCCCTTTCACTGGGAAATGAAGAGATTTTTAATCATGTGAGGGAGGTCACAATGAAACTTTCCTCCATCTCCTCCCAAACAGGAGACTGAGGGGAAGTAAACAGTAGATATGAGTCTTTTCTAAAGCAGAACCTGAGTTATACTAAGGTAGAAACATTTCTAAAGTCGACAGAATAACTTTTATGGCTCCTGAATAGAACAACAGATTAGCTTAGACCCCTTATCTGGCCGCTTCCCATCTTTACACAATTTAGACAGACTTGGTTTTAAAATAAAGTGTCAGCAACAAAACAATGTTAAAGAAACATTTTAACTTCCTCGATTTTAATCTACAAAGTTAATTCTGTATGCCTGAAAACAAGCTTTGGCACCTAAAACAGTGTAATAAAAATTATCCTCCCTACTTACTTAAATTTAAATGTTTCTCCTAGTTCAGAAGCATTTCCTGGGGAAATTTCAAATATTCCAGAAAAGGGGTAAGGATGGCCACCATAAGCAAATTCTGAAAAGAGAAAACTCATGATTTTTAGTATTTATCACATGAAATTTAACCAGAATGCTGAATCCGCTTCAATAAATGACAAGGATAATAATACCATCTAAATAGTTCTAGGTTTATTAATGCTTTCAAGAAATCTCATTTAGCTATCACTAGTATAGAACAGTTGACACAAGAGACCTGAAACTCAGATAGTGAAAGACACTTTAAGGTAATCCTGACTTCCAGATTCATGCTGCTAACACTGGCAGAAAGAGTGAGTCTTTGCCCATCTAGCTATCACGCCAGACCCAGGAGGTGGGCAGTTCAGTGTTTTGCCATTTTCTAAATTAAAGTGATCAAATTTCAAACTTGTACTTTACTGGAAAGACTGTCTAATAACGATGAGTGTTCATGATTCCTGGGATGAAGACTCTTGGTTTATCTTTGAGTAAGAGTAAAACATTGGCAAACCTGAAAAACTGAATTCAAGTCCCCTCATTCAAGAAAAAAGAAGCTGCCAAATTAACACATGCACCCACCCACGCACACAGACACACAGACTCTCCACAGCACGTTTTTTAGCTAGGAGACAACTACTGTACTACAGTGAATGTCCGTCCAGGCTCATCAGACAAACTCTCGTCCAGAACCAAAAACGGAGAATGGTTTCAAATCAGGAAGGAACTGAAATTTCTGGCTGTAATTCTGATATAAAATACTTACATATTTAAATGGAAAAATCATAGTGGACTTATTTAAAGAACTCCAAACACATGTTTAAATTAATCTCATCACTTAAAATTTGTTAAATATAATCTTAAAAGGTCTTAGAACAAAGCATGTGAAAGAACAAGGCAGAACTAAGTATACTTATGATTCAGACCTTTCAGAAAAAAGCAATGATGTAGGTAAGAAATAAGTGTTTAGCATTCAATTTTGAAATAAACATTTTTAAATTTTTTAATGATAGAATTTTATAAAACATTGTAGATGATCAGGTTGGACACGCAAAGATTTTAGGTCTGGATTTTAACTTTCTCATTTATAGTAAGGAAAGTCAGACCCGTTTACTCTTCTGTTCAAGAAGCAGTCACTCCCTCTCAGGAATGTACTTGGCCCTAGCTTTGCTAAGCTTACCTGGACATCTTTTGAACCACGGTTTTCATTATTCCTAAATCATTCTATGAATGAGATCAATGATTAGGCAGATAAAAGAACAATGGACTAGCACAAAAGAACACGGGCTCAAGTCCTAGTTCTCTTCTAGCAGTATGATTTTCAGCAGGTTTTAACTTTGTTTTCTTTCCATCTGAAAAATGGAGACAATGCCACATGCACTTATGTATCTCACAGCAGCGTGGTCACGTGGTTCAAACCTTGATGGCACTTTGAAACTTTTAAGATACCATACAAATTCAGTTAACGAGGAAGACACACACCTTTGTCAAAGAAGGGAGCAAACCCAAGACTGGGATCCCACCCGCAGCAATACCTAACCACCGAAACCCTCAGCAGGAGCTGCCTGCTTTCTGGGATTATTTAGTAGATGCAGCCTTTCAAGTAAAATGGAGCTTAAACAGCAGATATTTATAAGCAACATTTAATATGCCACACTGGACCTAGATGCAGCTAACATGGAATATAAAAAAGGACAGTAAACACCAGACTGACAAGTTTAAGTAAACGAGACTTTTCTTCTCTTAGCTAAAGCTGGTATGTAGTCTGCAGGGGTAACTGAGTAAACTGCAGTTACATATCCTGAGAGGTCACAAAGACTGCCTAGCCAAAGCAAATAAAGGCATTTCTGCCAGAGGGTGAGTTTATGATTCAAACCAATATGTTATTACAACTCTGATGAAATCGGCAACATGACCCTCTTACGCAGACCATCACTGCTTACAACTTGATCAGGAGTAGATGATCTTGCACCAAGTGGCAATTAGAACAAAGAAAAAAGATGTTGAAAACAGAGCTGCTTGGTTTGAGTGGTTCCTGTCACCTTTATCATAATAAAGGGTAATAAAGAATAAAAAGGGCTGAGTTAATGACAAATGCCATCATTCTTGAGCAAAAATCTAAATGTAATCAAGGGCAGGAGTTGCTGTGATATTCTAAAACTGCATAACTATACACTTGTAGGTCTACAAAAACAAATCTATTTCTGAAATTCCTCAGGAAACTGGTATTTCATGTTTGACATTCTCCGGCACCAACCTTTTTCCAACCAAAATGATTGTTTTTACCAGACTATTTTTCAAAATGCAAGGTTTCTTAGGAACACCAATATACATTAGAGCAAAAGTGTCATGGTATAATAAACTCAAAAGGAAAAAATTTTTTAAGATATAGTATTTATTAAAAAAGATAACTAAATGAACCTGCATTCATGTACTTTGAGTACTTTTTCCCCAAATACATTCTACTTTGGGCATTTTCCCAAAATACAGTATAAACAAATATGGGGTGATTTTCTTCTACTTTCTGCAATAACATATGGAAGTGGTTAAAAAAAAGAATGAGCTATAGTTACGATTTTGTAACTCCTTTAAAGGACAAAAACCTTCAGAAAGTATATTTAGACTGTGTGTACACGTACCTCTGCCATATACTTCAATTCCTGAATGAAAAACTCCAATTCCAATGGATGAGGTGTATTCGTTCATCCAGTACTGAGAAGAGAAGAAAAGATTCAGAAGATCCGTCCATTGACAACGCAGCTGCACACTACAGGAGCTGCTACTCCCCAAAGCCTTCACTGAATGTTGAGGCCTTTCTAACCCCACTTCTGGGTTTTCCTGACAGTTCTGAAACCCCTATGACAATGACACATTTGTTCTTATCTCTGTGCCTTTGTTTGTGCCGCATCCCACATGAAGTGCCCTCCTGGATCAAAACGAATGTCTCAATTTGGGTACAAGCACATTATCTAAGATTTAGAGCATACCCATAAAATGTAAACCTGATCAGATCGGAAAAAAACTGATACAGAAGCTCCCTTGTTAGTGACTAAAAAAAAAAAAAAATCATATAACGTCTGCTTTCATATCTATTTTTCTTCCATTTTATGCTTTCCTTTCCTTCTCTGGTGTGCTCCCTGAAGACAGGGATATTTTATTCTTTTTCAAAAAACACTTATGGCATGCGTGTCCTGATTCAGCTCCAAGTTTGATAATGACAATAGAGGAATAAATAATATGAGGCACAAAGGTCAGAACAATCTTCTTACTGTTGGCAGGAAGAAAAATGTCCCAGAAAAGGTAATATCTGAACTAGGTCTTTAGAAACAAATGAGATTTCCCTAGATAGAAAATTTGGGGGGGTGAGGTAAAGGGGAATGGGGAGAGGGAGGTAACGTGACAGGAAATTATGGTGGATGACCGTGAACCGGGTTAAAAGGGTGACTGGAGAGGGTTACACTTCAAAGAAGGTAAATGAGTTACCAGCTCATTAAACAAACACTGAGGTAACACTTAACAGTGCTCAAACCTATTAGATTTCTCCCAGGTTAGAGGAGAGATAATTTGTCTTTAACTTTTCTGGGTTTATTCAAGTCTTAACGTTGGCTCTGCACTCCTAGCCAGTTTCTCCCAGACCCGAGAAAACGCACGTTCTCATACACTGCTGGAGGAAGAATACATGAGTAAGTTGTTGGGCTTTTTCCTAAACTGTACATGGAAGAAAAACCGAGCAATGACAAAAAAGAAAACTCTGAAAAAGAACAAGGGACTTTCTCACCTAGACATAAAAAATATTCATTACAACGTTATGTACGGTACTGCTGCAGGAAGAGATCCTTGTGTCTACAAGAAATTGGTATATGATAAAGGTGGTATTTAAAATTAATGGTAAAGGATAAATTATTAAAAACGTGTTGACAAAACTGCATAAAAATACATTTCACATATCAAAAATTCTAGTGTGTCTAAAAATAATACACTAGAAAAAATTTAATTAGATTGAAAAAAATCTTAGATGAGAAAAGCCAACCTAAGTAAAGCAATACCTAGAATTGGTGAAGGAGAACAGACACTCAACAGAAACATTTACAGTTTCCTACGGTGTGAAACTACATACAGGAGATCAAAAGATAAGCCACACACAGGGAGAAGAAACTTGTAACACACGTAACCAAGATTAACACAAGAATACAAATCTCCCTCTCTAGCTGATTTTATCTCGTTCCTGATTTTGGACAGGCGGAATTTGAATGGCAAGTAAAGAAAGCGAGGGATACCTTTTTTCCTGAATTTGAATTTGGATGGAGAGTAGTGACAGCGCATATAGGAGATTCCTCAAAACATTTATCTAAATCTACTTAATTTTAGAGTTTGGGCAGTAAAAGTTCAGACAGCAAGGGGTACTGCATATAAAAGCTCCATTAAAAAAAATACCCGCCAGACAAGTGAGTGATCATAAAAGAAATTAGTAGCCAACAAACATGAAAAAACAATCTTACTGGTAAAAAGAAAAATACTAATTAAGACAATAAATTACTATTCTTTTTTTAATCTATCACATTGGCAAATGTAAAAAATACTGCTAATTCTTGGTGTCGGCAAGGGTGTGAAGACAACACTGCAGAAGTGTAAATCAATGACAGTTAATAATTCCACCTCCTGGAATCTATGCTACAGAAATACCTGAACATTTGCAAAGACGTCCCAGGATATTAACCATAGTCCATAAAACTGAAAGCAATCTAAATATCAGTAGGGGAATGGTTAAATAAATTACGGTGCATCCAAATCATGAACTATCATATAGGTATCAAAAATAATGAAGTAACTCAATAAATGTGGACATAAAAAGATATCCAAGGCCAAGTCATATATATTATCTGTAGCATGATATTTTTGTAAAATAAGTATGTCCTGTGTATGTTAACATGCTAAATATGGAAACATAAAATAAACCACTACCGACTACAACTACAGGTGTGAAGTGTAGAGATCAAACTACTAACAGTTTGGGGAAGGGGAGTAGACATGGTTGGGTTGGAAGTGGAGTATAAAGGGACACTTTCACTTTTAATTCCATATATTTCAGGATTATTTTTCTAAATTTTATGAAGAATTTGTCTTACTGCTTTTATAATTAGAAAAATATTATTTTAAAGTAAAATACTATCCTCTCTTAGCTTAACAGGTTTCATTCGAACCTTTACACTACCATAAGAGAATAGGTTGTATATATACAAAACATCATAAGTACAGAATTATTAACTGCAGCATTATTTGTGTTAGCAAAACACTGGTAACAACTTAAAATGTGCACCTACAGGGTACTGGTTGAATAAGCTATAATATATTCACACAACATTTGGAATACTCTGCAGCCATAAAGAACGGGGGATGCTCCTGAGGAATTGATAGGGAGTAATTTTCAGGGTACACTTGCTAGGGGGAAAAGCAAGGTGCAAAATAAAATATATGTAGTACATTATGTATATACTTTTGTATGAGAATATCTATATTTATCTCTATCTACATCTTAAATCAGAGCCAACAAACAACGTGTGCAGGCCAAATTTGACCCATCTCCTATGGCAGCCAATGTAACATAGTCATATCCATTTGTTTTACAAATAGTCTACAGCTGCTTTCATGCTACAATGGTAGAGCTGAGTAGTGTAACAGACACAAAATATTTATTATCTCACTCATTACAGAAAAAGTCTGTGTAGGACCCCTGGTCTTAGGCAAATGTCTATTTACATATTTTGCAAAAAAGAAACAGAAGAAGAACAAATCAGGATTGCTGGGAAGATGGTGGTGTAGGATGACTCTGAACTCACCTCCTCCCATGGACACAACCAATCTACAACTACCCTCGGAACAATGACTCCTGAGAGAGAACTGGAAACTGGATAAAAGGAACCCCTACAACGAGGAATGGTACTGACTGAGGTGGAAGAGGCAGAAATTCCTTCCTAGAGAGAAAAGCCTCATTCTAGCCACAGTGCTTCATGGCCGGCTGGGAGCAATCTTAAGGTACGAAGCCTTCCTTGGAGGAGTGGTGGATCTGAGTGGGGGAGTTATGCCACAATAAGCAACTTTTGGATTCAGCACAACCGAGACAGGGGTCATAATATCTGACTCTGCCGGCTATTAACTACAACAGGGAATACCTCCAGAAAAAGCTATTGAACATAAGAAAGAAAAGCCTGCTCTTAAAGGGCCCATGCACAAATTTACCCATATTGGAAAGCAATCTAAAATCACCAAAAAGTGAGGCACATAGTTCTTTGTGAAAAGAGACTCACTTGACAGGCTCTAGGCGCATCTTGCTGAAGCAGGAAGCTGCTGGAACCACCTCCCCAGGACTGGGACATTGGTGGCAACCATTGTTGTGACCTGGTACAGGCCAAGCATGCTGACAGACCCTGGTGGATGCCACTGGAATTCCTCCCCTGGCCTGTGAGCACAGGGATCTGCCCCACCCACTAGAGCACTGATTTAATCCAGCTCAGCCAGGTCAGGCAGCCTGTCTCAGAGACTGGCCCCAGCCAAGAGTAAGCCCTCAGGCAACTTGTGGGCCAGCATAGGCGAGGTGTCTGGGACCTCTAAAGTGTGGCAAGTGTGTCCACTTCTGTGGGGCAGGGCATGTGCATGAGGGGTGGGCCTGTGTTGGTGGAGTGTGTGGGGCCTCTGCAGCGGGGTGAGTGGGTCCACTTGAGCGGGTTGAGACGCGTGCAGAGGGCAGGACTGTGTTGATGGGGTGTGTGGGCCTGCGGGCAGTGGGGCTTGTCAGCTGCAGCAGACTTGCACTTCTCAAACAGCCACATAGGGGATCGGCCCCACTTTCCAATGCCTGAAACAACTGGGTGCTCCCATGGCTGGGGCTGGCCCTACCCAGCTGCACTACCGAGAGAGCTCACAAGAACCTTGCCGGCCAGAGGCTGACAACAAGTGTAAGCCCCTGAGCATAGCAACAAGCCATGCTGGGGGCCTACTCATTTAACAGAAAAACTGCAGCAGGAATATGCTATTAGACCTTGCAGCCAACTGTGCTGGGGCTCACCACATCCGATAAAGTCAATGAAGAGATCATAGCAACCACATGCAACTGAGCATTACAACCAACCAGCCAGGGGGGCAGTCTGGCCTCCCCAGGCACCTGCAGCAATAGAAACTCTGCCACAACAGAAGGACACATGTAGCCCACACAGGGGACACTCCTGGAACATTTGGAACTGGTGATGAGAGGGAGGCACAGTGCTGGGCCTCATAAGGCATCTCTTACACAAGGCCACCTCTCCAAGACTGGGAGATATAGCTGATCTACCTAATACATAGAGATGAGCACAGAGAAAGAGGCAAAATGAGGAGACAAAGGAACATGTTCCAAATAATGGAACAGGACAAACTCCAGAAAAAGAACTAAATAAAGAGATAATCTATCTGATAAAGAGCACAAACAGTCATAAGGCTGCTCACTGACCTTGGGAGAAAAATGGATGAATACAGTGAGAACATCAACAAAGAATTGGGAAATATAAAAAAGAACCAATCAGGAGCCGGCCCCATGGCTGAGTGGTTAGGTTCGTGTGCTCTGCTTCGGTGGCCCAGGGTTTACCCAGTTTGGATCCTGGGCACAGAAATGGCACTGCTCATCAGGCCATGCTGAGGCGGCATCCCACATGCCACAACTAGAAGGACACACAACTAAAATATACAACTATGTACTAGGGGGCTTTGGGGAAAAAGGAAAAAAAAAGATAGGCAACAGATGTTAGCTCAGGTGCCAATCTTTTAAATAAACAAATAAATAAGTAACAAATAAATAAATAAAAAAGAACCAATCAGAACTAAAGCACACAATAATGGAAATGAAAAATTCACTAGAGGGACTCGATAGCAGAGCAGATGGTACAGAAGAACGGATCAGTGAGCTGGATGGAAGACTAGAGGAAATCACCCAAGTGAACAGATAGAAGAAATAAAAAGAACGAGGACATTCTAAGGGACCTCTGGGACAACATCAAGTGCACTAACATCCATATTATAGGTGTCCCTGAAGGAGAAGAGAGAGACAAAGGGGCAGAGACTCTATTTGAGGAAGTAAGGGCTGAAAACTTTCCTAATTTAAGGAAGAAAACAGACATCCAAGTACAGGAAGCACAGAGAGCACCAAAGAAGATGCAACTAAAGAGGCCCACACCAAGACACGTTATAATTAAAATGTCAAGAATCAAAGACAGGGGCTAGCCCAGTGGCCGAGTGGTCAGATTCGTGCACTATGCATCAGCGGCCGAGGCTTTTGCTGGTTTGGATCCTGGGGATGGACATGGCATTGCTCATCAAGCCAGGGTGAGGTGGCATCCCGAATAGCACAACCAGAGGCACTCATAACTAGAACATACAATTATGTACTGGGAGCCGTTGGAAAAAAGAAAAAAGAAAAAGGATCAAAGATAAAGAGAGAATCCTAAAAGCTGCAAGAGAAAGGCAACAAGTTACATACAAAGGAAACCCCATAAGGCTATCAGCTGACTTGTCAGCAGAAACCTTACAGGCTAGAAGAGAGTGGTACAATATATTTAAAGTGCTGAAAGGAAAAAACCTATAGCCAAGAATATCATTCAGAATGGAAGAAGAGATAAAAGCGTTTTCCAGACAAACACAAACTACAGGAGTTTATCACCAAGAAACCAGCTTTACAAGAAAAGCTAAAGGGACTTACTTAAGTGGAAAAGAAAAGACCACAAATAGGAATAAGAAAATTACCCAAAACAAACCTTTGGGGGGGCAGCCTGGTGGCATAATGGTTAAACTTGTGTGCTCTGCTTTGGTGGTCTGGGGCTCACAGGTTCAGATTCTGGGCACGGACCTACACACCACTCATCAAGCCATGCTGTGGCCGTGTCCCACATACAAAATAGAGTAAGACTGGCACAGATGTTAGCTCAGGGCCAATCTTCATCCCCCTCGCCCCGTGAAAAAAAACAATAAAATCAATGGTAAAGGCAAACATACAGTAAAGCTAGCAGGTCACCTACAAAGCTAGTATGAAGGTCAAAGGAAAAAAAGCACTAAAATTATCTATCTTCAGGATAAGAGGGTAATGGATACACACACACAAGAAAGAGGTTAAATA
Organism: Equus caballus; assembly: GCF_041296265.1. Classification (NCBI taxonomy): domain Eukaryota; kingdom Metazoa; phylum Chordata; class Mammalia; order Perissodactyla; family Equidae; genus Equus; species Equus caballus. The sequence goes on from NC_091713.1 coordinate 8,709,143, forward strand.
TAATATCAAATATGTAAAATCTGGGAGAGAAGAAGTAAAAGAGTAGAGCTCTAAGCAAAAGATCAAACTTAAGAGACCATCAACTTAACAGAGATTGCTATAAATGTAGGTTATCATACATGAACCTCATAGTAATCATAAACCAGAAACCTATATTAAAGGCACAAAAAATTAAGAGAAAGGAACCCAAACGTAATACTAAAGAAAGTCATCAAACCAAAAGGGAAGAGAGCAAGAGAAGAAGAAAGGAACAGAGAACTACTAAAACACTCCAGGAAAAGGGTAAGAAAACAGCAACAAGTACATACTTATCAATGGCAATGAAAAGAAAGCTGGGGTAGCAATACTTATATCAGACAAAACAGACTTTAAAACAAAAACTGCAACAAGAGACAAAGAAGGGCACTACATGATGAAAGGAGCAATCCAACAAGAGAACATAACACTTCTAACTATCTATGCATCCAACATAGAAGCACCTAAATACATAAAGCAATTATTAACAAACATAAAAGCAGAAATAGACAGTAACACAATAATAGTAGGGGACTTTAATATTCCACTTACACCAATGCATAGATCATCCAAACAGAAGCTCAAGAAGGAAACAATGGCCTTAAATGACGCATTAGACCAGATGGACTTACTAGATATATACAGAACATTCTATACAGAAACTGCAGAATATACATTCTTTTTGAATGCACAGGGAACATTCTCCAGGATAAGTGACATACTAGGCTAAAAACAAGTCTCAAGAAATTTAAGAAGACTGAAATAATACCAAGCATCTTTTCTGATCACAATGGTATGAAACTAGAAATCAACTACAGGAAGAAAACTGGAAAAGCCACAATTATGTGGAGATTAAACAAAATGCCACTGAACAACGATTGGGTCAAGGAAGAAATCAAGGAGAAATCAAGAAACACCAGGAGAGAAATGAAAATGCGACAGGCCAATATTTATGGGATTCAGCAAAAGTGGTTCTAAGACGGAAGTTGATAGAAATACAAGCCTACCTCAACAAAGAAGAAAAATCTCAAGTAATCTTAACAGTGCACCTAAAGGAACTGGAAAAAGAAGAACATAGGATGAAATCAGCAGAAGGAAGGAAATAACAAAAATAAGAGCAAAAATAAACGAAATAGAGACTAAAAAAGAAAAAAAAAATCAATGAAACCAAGAGCTGGTTCCTTCAAAAGATAAACACAATTGACAAACCTTTAGCTAGACTCACCAAGAAAAAAAAGAGAGAAGGCTCAAATAAATAAAATCAGAAATGAAAGAGCAAAAATTACAATGGACACCTCAGAAATACAAAAGGTTATAATACTATGAAAAGCTATATGCCAAGAAATTTAATAATCTTGAAGATGGATAAATTCTTAGAATCATACAACCTTCCAAAACTGAATCAAGAAGAAATAGAGAATTTGAATACATCAATTACCCATAAGGAGATTGAAAGGTAATCAAAAACCTCCCTCAAAAAAATAAAAGCCCAGGACTAGATGGCTTCCCTGGTGAATTCTTCCATTCAAAGACTTAGTACCTATCCTTCTCAAACTACTCCAAAAGACTGAAGAGGAGGGGACACTTTCTAACTCAGTCTACAAGACCAACATTACTCTGATACCAAAACGAGACAAGGACAATACAAAAAAAGAACATTAAAGGCCAATGTCACTGATGAACACTGACACAAAAATCCTGAACAAAATACTAGGAAATTGAATACGATACATTAAAACGATCATACACCATGATCAAGTGGGATTTACTCTGCTGGGATAGTTCAAAATGCACAAATCAATCAATGTGATAAACCACACTACAAAATGAAGAGTAAAAATTACATAATCATCTCAACAGATACAGAGAAAGCATTTGGCAAGACACAGCATCCATTTACGATAAAAAAACTCTGAACAAAATGGGTGTAGAAGGAAAGTACCTCAACATAACAAAGGCTATATATGACAAACCCACAGCTAATAGACTCAACAGAGGAAAACTGAAAGCTATCCCTCTAAGAACAGGAACCAGACAAGGATGCCCACTTTCACCATTCTTATATAACACAGTACTGGAAGTCCTAGCCAGAGCAATCAGGCAAGAAAAAGAAATGAAAGGGATCCAAGAGGCTGGCCTGGTAGCACAGTGGTTAGGTTTGTGCGCTCTGCTTCGGAGGCCTGGGGTTCATCGATTTGGCTGCTGGGCGTGGACCTACTCACCACGTATCAAGCCATGCTGTAGCAGGTGTCCCATACATAAAGTAGAGGAAGATGGGCACAGATGTTAGCTCAGGGCTAATCTTCCTCAAAAAAAAAAAAAAAGGATTCAAATCAGAAAGGAAAAAGTGAAACTGTCACTATTTGCAGATCACAAGATTTTATACATAAAAAACATTAAAGAATCCACCAAAGAGCTTTTAGAAATAATAAATGAATATAGTAAAGTTGCAGGATACAAAGTCAACATACAAAAACCAGTTGCATTTCTATACACTACCAACGAAGCAGCAGAAAGAGAAATTAAGAATACAATCCCACTTATAATTACAACAAAATGAATAAAATACCTAGGAATAAATTTAACCAAAGAGGTGAAAGATCTGCACACTTAAAACTACAAAACATTGTTGAAAAAAACTGAAGAAGACACAAAGAAATGCAAAGATATTCTGTGCTCTTGGATTGGAAGAACATAGTCAAAATGTCCATGCTTCCTAAAGCAATCTACAGATTCAATACAATCCCTATCAAAGTCCTAATGACAGTTTTCACAGAAATAGAACAAACAATCCTAAAATTCATATGGAACAACAGAAGACTCCGAATAGCCAGAGCAATCCTGAGAAAAAAGAACAAAGCTGGAGATATCACACTCCCTGATTTCAAAATATACTACAAAGCTATAGTAATCAAAACAGCACGGTATTGGTACAAAAACAGATACACAGATCAATGGAACAGAATCGAGAGCCCAGAAATAAACCCACACATCTATGGACAGCTAATTTTGGACAACGGTCAAAGGAAAATCTCTTTAATAAATGGTGTTGGGAAAACTGGACAGCCACAAGCAAAAAAATGAAAGTAGACCATTATCTTACACCATACATAAAAATTAACTCAAAATGGATTAAACACCTGAATGTAAGACCCAAAACAATGAAAGTTACAGAAGAAAACATAGGCAGTACACTTGAATACAATGTCTGACCAGGCAAGGGAAACAACAGAAAAAATAAACAAATGGTACTACATCAAACTAAAAAGCTTCTGCACAGCAAAGGAAACCATCAACAAGACAAAAAGACAACCTAGCAATTGGGACAAGTTATCTACAAACCATATATCTGATAAGGAGTTAATATCCATAATATATAAAGAACTCATACATCTCAACAACAAAAATACCAACAACCCCATTAAAAAATGGACAAAATATGTGAACATTTTTCCAAAGAAGATATATAGATGGCCAACAGGCACATGAAAAGATGTTCAACATCACTAATCCTTAGAGAAATGCTATCAAAACTACACTGAGATATTATTACCTCACTCCCGTCAGAATGGCTATAATTAACAATACAAGAAGTATGGGAGAGGATGAGGAGAAAAGGGAACCCTCATACGCTGCTGGTGGAGTGCAAACTGGTGCAGCCACTACAGAAAAGAGTACGGAGATTCCTCAAAAAATTAAAAATAGAACTACGATATGATCCAGTTAATCCACTGCTGGGTATTTATCTAAAGAACGTGAAAACAGGAATGCCTAAAGATAAGTTATTTGTGGCACCCCTATGTTCACTGCATCATTACTCAGAATAGCCAAGACTTAGCAGCAACCTAAGTGCCCATCAAGGGACAAATGGATAAAGAAGACATGGTATATACACAATGGAATACTACTCAGCCATGAAAAAGATGAAATCTTGCCATTTATGACAACATGGACAGACCTTGAGAGTATTGCACTAAGCAAAATAAGTCAGAGGCAGAAAGTAAAATACCATATGATCTCACTCATAAATAGAAGATAAAAACAACAAACACACACTTAGATACAGAGATTAGATTGGCGATTACCAGAGGGGAAATGGGGAGGGAGGTGAACAAAAGGGGTGACTGGGCACATGTGTGTAGTGATGGATTGCAATTAGTCTTTGGGTGGTGAACATGATGTAATCTACACAGAAATCAAAATATAATTATGTACACCTGAAGCTTATAATGTCACAAACCAATGTTACCTCAATAAAAATAATAAAACAGAAAAAGAATCAGAAACTCATGATAAAAATCGTGATGTGTGGGAGATAGGTAAAAGGGAAAAAGGAGACTTCCCAACAATATCTTTAGTTTTCACATTTGAACCATGTAAATGTTTCACACATTCAAAATTAAATTTTTTAAAAAACAGCATGCTTTAAAACTGAATTCAAACAAAAAGAAATGAACCTAATTGTGTAGCAAATTGATAACTACAGGGAAAAAAAAAAGATTTAAGTAACTTTTGAACAAAGTACTCTGCCTAAATATCCTTAACGGGATATATTCTAAGGACAAAAAGAAGTGCAAAGAAATCCTAAACTTCGATTTGTTGTTCATAGTGGTACTAGTGTGTAGTAATTCTAAAACTATTTTGTATGTACTGTAGGATAGAGCAAATGAGTAAACATACGGATACTGGTGGGAATCGAAGCTGTCAATGTAGGTGAAGGGAGATACAAATATGCAGGAGGGAAAGGAGAAACCCTGTGGTGTCCGATTTTAACTAGAGGCGCCATCTGTACGAACTCATGATTTAAAAAATACGTACGTATCACCTAGCTCTGCCCAGTTAAGTAGAAGCAATAAACGTACCATCCAGATCTTGGTTTCTCTACTGAAAGGAACCAGGACTCCTTGGAGAAACAGTCGATTCCAACTTGGGGCAGACAAAGTGCAAGGTAAGAAGTGGTCAAAGAATGACGGAGAGACAAAAGTGAAATAGAAATTGGCTTAAAGGGACTTCTATTGGTCAACTTTGGGAAAATCTGAACATTAAAAAGAGTAATGATAATAATAGACTATAACATACTTAATAAAAAGATAATCTCCAAGTACGTAGTAATAGAAAAAAAGAGAAAGAACGGAAAGCTCTTCTTTACAGGAGATAGACAATAGATGTAGATTTAAGGGCAGAACTAGGTAATCACTATTTTGCAGCCCCCAGGTGATTCAGGCAAGGATCATGGACGCTAAAACCACTGCAAGAAGGCTGTTGGAGAACATTCACATGGTCTCAAAATATCAACCCCACATTTTCCTAAATTATAAGGAGAAAAAGATACCTTTACAATGGAAGAACATGACTGAATATCATCTTATCTAAGTGATTAAAGTGAGTACTGTCAATAGTTGGACAAACTGAGGTCATGTGCCTCCTGATGTGACGAAACAGGCCGCAACCCTTCCCTTCTCAGCGTTCTTGTCAAACACTGTATGTTAAACAGATACAACCATAAGGAAACACCAGCTAAGTCTGCATTGTGGGACATTCTGTAAGGAAAGTGGCTTGGTCTTTTAAAAAAATAACGACATGAAAGTCAAAAGAAACGTGGCTCTTCTTTAAAGAAGACTAAAAAGACATGACAACTAAATGCACTGAAGGAACCTTGACTGAATCCTACATTAAGAAAAAAAAGCCAAAAAGGACATTATTGGGACAATTGGGGAAAATATTAATACAGACTACACATTAGATATTATTCTATCAATTGAAAATACCTTGGGTGTGATACTAGTACTGTGGTTGGGTAGAGAATGTGTTCTTAGGAAATACACGTTGAAGTAATTTAGAGATGAAATGCTATGAAGTTTGTGACTTACTTTTCATGTGAGAGAGAGAAAATGAGAGTGAGTGTTGCGTGGGAGAGGGTAAGAGAAAGCAAGTATGATTAAAAAACTGGTGAATCTAGCTGAAGAGTATGTGGATTGCACTCTTCTTTCAGCTTTTTTTGAAAATTTAAACATTTTCAAAATAAAAAGTTGGGAACTAAAGAGAATGATGTCCTTGCCTCCTTATGACAGAAGAGATGCCTTTCCAAGTTTCTTGCTATCCTCCTTTCTTCCCCTTTTCACAGAAAGAGAGTGGAAAATACTACGAGGTGATCATGACAGTCTGCATAAAAATGCTGCTGGTGAGGGTTGACCCCATGGCGGAATGGTTAAGTTTGCAGGTTCTGCTTCGGTGGTCCAGGGTTTTGCCGGTTCGAATCCTGGGCGCAGACCCAGTACCCTCATCAAGCCATGCTGAGGCAGCATCCCACATAGCAGAACCAGAAGAACCTACAACTAGAATATACAACTATGTACTGGGGCTTTTGGGGAGAAGAAGGAAAAAAAAAATTCAGCCAGTCTTTCTCCAATCAGTGGTTTCCTCGGCAGCCAACTTCTAGGACTTAATTGCCTTTTCCAACTGAGAAATCCCATTGCTTATACTGTTTGCAACCAATAATTTGGTCTGTATATTGCTGATGTCCTTAACACCACCAACAGGCTTTTGTTCTGGATGCAGACAGCTCTATTTTAAAGTGACCTGTTCTCTTCTCACAGTGTGACCTTCTCTTTCCAAATATAGAATATTTTCCAAAAAGATATATACATAATGATTTGTCTGCAATAATCAAAAGGTTTTCAACTCTTAGAAAATTGAACATTTATTTCCATGTAATGTTTAATATGACTTAATTGTAACAACTTATCTTTTTTTTCTTTTGCTGAGGGAGATTTGCCCTGAGCTAACATCTGTGTCAATCTTCCCGTTTTTTAGTATGTAGGCTCCCAGCACAGAATGGCTGCTAACAGAGCAGTGCAGGTCCACGCCCACAAACCAAACCTGGGCTGCTGGAGTGGAACGTGCTAAACTTAACCACTAGGCCACCAGGGCTGGCCCAACAATTTACCTTTTAGTTGAGCAGTAAACAGCCTTCTGAAAGTGCTTTTATAATAAATTTGTATAACGGGAATCCAAATGTTTTATTAAGAGATGAGAAAGATTTTCACACACAAAAAAATTATACACAAACAGTGACTTTTGGCCAAACGGTTAAGACAGGGTTAGACTGGGAATGCACCTGTCCGAGTGGGGATCCTGAACTCAGAAATCTCTTATCCTCTGTGCTTTCACAAATGAAAATAATCTCTTCCATGCTTAGAACTCCTGTATGGTACCTGGGTTCACACTATACTACTTTAGTCTGAAATTTCCCTGCATTCAAGACTTTATGTTCTAAAAAATAAAAGGGTATGTTTGGACACATTTTATAAATTGAAAAATCCATAAAATGAGAGAAACTTAGAGAAATGTACCATCGCAAATTTCGTCAGTCCTTTGGAGTCACTATAATGAGATCTGGTCTACGTAAGGTTTCTAAAGAATTGCTGAGCCACTACAATGAAAAATGAATACCTGATAGCTTTGCAAGCAGTAGTGTTACCCCCATTCTCAGATGGAAAGTTGGACAACCGGGTCAAGTATTTCTGCTCCAGGTCATAGGAAGCCGTTAAGTTGCTAGGAAAAGGACTTCTTAACCTAGAGATAGTCCTTTTGACAGTATTACCTGTAGCTCCTAACATTACTATTTTTCCCCCCAGGAAGGAATTAGTGTTGATATTGTTTATTCACTGTTAGCAATAACAATGAGGAACTCAGCAGTTCTTTGCTTTTCATATTTCTTTGTATTTTCTATTTCTAGAAAGGCTCCCAAACTTAAGAGTTCATTTCTTTGTAAGATTCAAGTAACTATTTACTGGTTAGAAATCTATGAATACACACGTGTATTGACCTTACAGAAATAAGAGAGATTATAAGGAATACTATGAACAACTGTATACCGACAAGTTAGATAACTAAGATGAAATGGACAAATATCTGGAAAGACACAAACTACTCACACCCACTCAAGAATAAACAGAAAATCTGAACAGATCTGTAATGAATGAGAATGAAATAAAAGAGAATGAATTAGTAATTTAAAAACTACCCAAAAAGAAAAGCCTATGACCAGACAATTTTGGTGAATCCTACCAAATATTTAAATAAGAATCTATACCAATTCTTCACAAACTGCTCCAAAAGACAGAAGAAAAGGAAACACTTCCCAGCTCATTCTATGAGGCCAGCACTAACTTGACACATACACACAAAAACATAACAAGAAAACTACAGATCAATTATCTCTTACGAATACAGACTCAAAAATACTTAACAAAATACTAGCAAACTGAATCCAGCAACATATAAAAAAGATTATACACCATGATCCAATGGGATTTATCCCAGGAATGGAAGGTGGGCTTAATATCCAAAAAATCAATTAATGTAATATACCATATCAATAAAATAGAGGACAAAAACTACATGGTCATCTCACCACAAGGAGAAAACATTTGACAAAACCCAACAGCCTTTCTTGACATAAACACTCAACAAACGAGGACTAGAAGGAAACTTCTCCCTTTAAGGGCATCTATGAAAAATCCACAACTAACATTATACTTAATGATGAAAGGCTTAATGCTTTCCCTTTAAGATCAGGAACAAGACAAGGATGCCTCTCTTGCCTCTTTTACGAAAACACTGTCCTGGAGATCGTAGCCAGGCAATCAAAGAAGAAAAAGAAAGAAAAGGCACCTAGATTGGAAAACAAGAAGTAAAATTATCTCTACTTGCAGATGACATGATCTCACATAAAGCAAAGCATAAGGAAGCCACACAAACACTGTTAACACGAATAAAGAAGTTCAGCCAGGTTCCAGGGTAATAAGATTAATATACAAAAATCAGTTGTGTTTCTATATACTAACCAGGAACAACACAAAAATAAAATTTAAAAAATTGCATTTACAGTTGCATTAAAGAAGTCTTTAGGGATAAATTTAACAAAAGAACTACATGACTTATATCTGAAAATTATAAGACATTATTGAAAGAAATTAAAGACAACCTAACTAAAGGGAAATAGAGTTCATGCTCACAGATTAGAAAACTTAATATTGTTAAGATGGCAATACTCCACAAATTGACAAGCTGCTGCTAAAAATTCAAAGGACCCATAACAGCCAAAACAATCTTGAAAAAGTTGGAAGACTAACACTTCTTGATTTCAAAACTTAGTAGAGAGCTACAGTAATCAAGACAGTGTGTTAATGGAATAAAGACAAACACACAGACCAATGCAAGAGAACTCAGTTCAGAATTAAACCCTTACATTTATGACCAACAGATCTTTGATGAGGGTGTCAAGACAATTCAGTGGGGGAAAGAAATAGCCTTTTCAAGAAATGGAACTGGACAACTGGACACCCACATATAAATGAATCAAACTGGACTCCTACCTCACACCATACACAAAAATTAACTCAAAATGGATCAAATACCTAAATGTAAGAGGTAAAACTATAGAACTCTTAGAGGAAAACATAAGTATATCTTCATGATCTTAGATTAGCTTTCTTAGATATGACAGCAAAAGCACATGTAACAACAACAAAAAATAGATAAAGCAGACTTCATAAAAATTAAAACCTTTTGTGCTTCAAAGGACACTATCAAGAAAGTGAAAAGGCAAGCCAGAGACTGAGAGAAAACACTAGCAAATCTAAGGGACTTATATCTGGAATACGTAAAGAACTCTTAAAACTCAAGAACTAGACAAATAACAATTGAAAAATGGGCAAAAGATCTAAATAGGCATTTCTCCAGAGAAGACAGACAAATCAGAACGATTGTTAGATACCATGTCACATCTACTCAGAAAACTATAAAAAGACAGATGATAACAAGTGTTGACAAGAATATGAGAAATTGGAATTCCCATACACTGCTGATGGGAATTTAAAATGGTAAGATAGCTTTTGAAGTCTGGCAGTTCCTCAAAATATTAAACCTAGAGTTATTATATGACCCAATTAATTTCACTCCTGGGTATATCCCCAAGAGAAATGAAAATAAACAGCCACACAAAAACTTCTAATCAATGTTCATAGCTGCATTACTTACAATAGCCAAAATGTGAAAACCACCTAAACGTCCATCAACTGATGAATGGATCAACCAAGTGTGGTATATCATAAAAAGGAATGAAGTACTGATGCATGCTGCACCATGAATGAGCCTTGGAAGCATTATGCCGACTGAAGGAAGCCAATCACAAAAAATCACGGATTGTTTAATTCCACTTATATGAAATGCCCAGAGAATAGGGAAATCCATACAGACAGAAAGTAGACTAATGAGTGCCTTCTAAGTGGGAGGTTTGCGGGGAAACGGGAAGTGACCACTAACAGGCACAGAGTTTCTTTCTGGGGTGATGAAAATTTTCTAATGTTGATTGTGATGATGGTTGTACAGTTCTGTGAATATACTAAAATCCATTGAATTGTACAGTTTAACAGGTGAACTATATGGTATGTAAACTATATTTCAATAAAAACTGTTTAAAAAATGCTAGGAATGGAAGTAAAAGATCTACTAACTTGTACCAATTGGCAGAAGAGTGTATTTTATGTTGGCAAATCTAAATAAAAATTATTTTACAAATAGCATGAGTCTCCCCAGGATAATTTCCCTTCAAATACAATACATACTTTGTTCCTTAAAAAAAAAAAAGGAATTTGGCATTGTAACAAGACTTTCCCTCTGTTAGCAAAATGAGAACCAAGAAATTAATGAAGAAAGTTTTCATTTCCCTGTTCTTTTTATAAGAAATGGTCCAATATAAACTTTACTATGAATGAAATAAAATATACAGACTATGAGTGTGGGGCTCTCAACCAAAAAAAAAAACAAGTTAAGTGAAGAAAAAGTACTATTACCCTAAAATATTTTCTAGTAATAGAAAAGATGGTCCAATTACTTCTTGAACTCTTATCCCCAAGCAAAAACCTTTAAACAGGTTACTTCTCAAATTACAGACTGTATGCCTAATTCCAGACAGTTGCCTTCAAAAACATACACAAAACAGGATACCAACAAGCAACATGATCAAGAGAAAAAACAACTTTAAATGCAGATCTTCCTCAACTTACAACGGGGTTATGTCCCAATAAACCCACTGTAAGCTGAAAATATTGTGTTGAAAACGCATTTAATACTAATTTACCAAACATCGTAGCTTAGCCTAGCCTACTTTAAACGTGCTCAGAACACATACATTAGCCTACGGTTGGACAAAACCATCTGACGCAAGCCTATTGTATGATAAAGTGTTGAATATCTCATGTAATTGATTGAATACTGTTCTGAAAGTGGAAACAGAATGGCCGTCAGTGTAGCAGTTGTTTCCTCTCGTGATGGCGTGGCTGAGTGGGAGCTGCGGCTGCCCAGCATCTCAAAAGAGGCTTGGACTGCACATCGCCAGCCCAGGGAAAGATCAATACTCACAATCTCAAGTACGGTTTCTACTGAATGAACGGTACTGCTTTTACAGCATCATAAAGAAGAAAAATCTAAGTCAAACCACTGGAAATCAGGGACTGTCTGTATATGTATTAGGGTCAGCCACCTCTTCATATATTAACAGCAGATAGTACGGAAGAAACTTTTAGAATTTACATTATAAAGTAAATTATACGTTTTTGTTTGTTGTGGGTTTTTTCTGAATGGATTCTGAAGAAAACGGTAAATCTTCCATGGAGAGCTGGTCAGGGAGACAGATGCTCTCCAAATGTTTCTGCTCCTGTTGGGGCTTCCTAGCTCTATTATTAGAGAACACACTTGGAAGGCTCAATCTTTAAAAACTGGGCAGGCTGCATGTGGGGGACAGGCATTTGACGCAAGGTCAGCATGCCTTACCGAGTCCTTCCACCTCAAAGTCCTGCCAAGGCCATGCAGACAACACGCACGATGCCCATTTTAAGTGGAGATTTAATGAGACAACTCTAAACAAACAAAAAAGTAATGAAGACTAAGCCTTTCACTGAATAATTTCAGTTGTGAAACTGCCCTACAATAATTGGCTGTGGGTAGTTAATCATGCTGAAGTAACTGCTATCCTCTCATAGTTTAAGATTTTTTAAATTAACAGTAGTGTTTCTCAATGCTTCTCTAACACTGTTTCCATCCTTTATCATTATTTTAAAAAATTATTTACCGCCATCAAACATTTCACATGCATCTCTGGGGCAAAAACCTCCCTACAAGGCTCGCCAGAGCTGCTCAGACTCACTGTGTGGAATTCACCGTTCTGCAGAGCAGAGATTTTCTAACAGAACATACATCCTAAATATGCAACATGAAATCACAGCCAAGAACACGTATTCACCAAAAACAAACAAACAAAACAAGCTGCTGAATCAGACATGACTGGATGTTAGCAACATTTCTGTTAATTTTTCTTGGATATGTCTTCACTGATTTTGTTGTCTAAATAGTAGCAGATGCCAAAAGTTTAAAAATACATACTTGGGAAAAATGGATAATTCAGGACAATTCATCCAAAAGCTTAGCTTTTTATGTGAACTGGGAAAGGACCACTTTTATTCCTGGAGCTTGGGCCAGGGTAGGACAACCAGTGTCGAGGAGACTAGTTTACGAACCACTGCTCCAAGAGAACTGCAGAAGCTGGGACGGAGGTACAGCTCAGGATGCGGGGCCAGCCTTCAGGGAAAGTTCCTCCACAGAGGCCATGCCGTGTGAGGGAGCAATGACACAACAGCCAAGGGCAGAGCCACTAAAGGAGGCTGTCTATCCAGGTTTATCCAGTGCTGACAACTACGTACTCCCTCAGGGATTGCATGAGAAATCAGATGTTTTCATTCGATACTTTACAGCTTGATTCTTCTCAAACCCTTCCTAACACACCAAGGGAAAACAGTAAACCAGTCAGACGCTACCACAAAATATTCTCTCAAATCATGAAAAAGCAGCCAAGTTCTCATGTCCACCACCTATCTAAACCCTCTAGAATGAGGCCATCGTTCGGTCAGCTTAGTCCAAGGTGCTCTCTCCTTTAGAGTCAGTGGGAAAGCCCACAATGTTCCTCTGTTCCAGTTTAGACCACAGAGGCATTGCTGCTGTTATATTTGAATTTCACTTCAGAGATTATTACTTGGATAAAAAACATTGGTCCAAGTATCACAAATTACACAATTTGAAGCACTTGAACTATAGTGGAAAAGACACTGGGCTGAGTGTCAGGAGACTGGGGTTCTTTGCCTTGGTTTCTTTGTACATATTTGATAACTTTTTAAGGTACCCAATCTGTTTCAAAAAGTGTTTGATTCCAATTCAGATCCTGGAGCCAGAATGCCTTGGTTCAAATTCTGGCTTCACCTTTTACTAGCTGTGTGACCTGGGGAAAGATAACTATCCTCTCTGTCCTTATTTATAAAAAGGGGATAATAAACAGTATCTACCACAGAGGACTATTGTGAGGACTGAATGAATGAATACATAGAAAGTACTCAGAAGAGCGCTTGCCATGAAGTGTTAGTAGCGGCAAACATGTATACTATTGACAATACATTCGCTCCCTAAGATTTTTGTTCTACATACTGGGAAAGGGCTGTACGCATGTGCGAATGAACAAATGAGCTCTGGGCATCTGTTAATTCTCAGAGGTTTCAAGCATCTCTGGGAGCTGCTGTCCAATTACCAGCAAGAGTGACTCACTAAATTGAACAGCAAACAACGGCAGAGTTAATTCGACTCTGCTTGAAGACGCCTACGAGCAATTGCTTACGGTCTTGACTAGTGCAGATGTGAGGCAAGGTCTCTGCACGTGAGGCAGGGGTTTTATGGGACGCTTCTACATTCATGAGGGACACGAGCAGAGGGCTGCAGAACCACATCTCACTTTGCTGCTAGGACCTGACAGCCTGGTCCTTCCTAAGTCCAGAGAGATGGTACCCACACAGAAGAGGGCCACGGAAGAACCACTGACCCGCGCTTGACCACCTCTGATACAACCAGTGTCACCGAAGTCTAGAATGCTCCTCAAAGCACTCTCAAGTATTAATATACTAAAAGGTACGAGGAAACAATTCATAGAAAGATTACCATCTTAAAAAACATGGGAAGGCAATAAACATATAAATAAGTACGAGTACTTTTGAGCACAGTCTTGCCTCAATGCAAAAATTGGCCTAAATATTTCCATCAACTACTTTTTCTTAAAGGTTTCATTTGATTCCTTTCTCTCCCCAAAGCCCCCAGGTACATAGTTGCATATTTTTAGTTATTGGTCCTTCCTATTGCGGCATGTGGGATGCTGCTTCAGCATGGCTTGATGAGTGGTGTCGTGTCCACACGCAGGATCCAAACCAGCGAAACCCTGGGCCGCCGCAGTGGAGCACGCGAACTTAACCACTCGGCCACGGGGCTGGCCTCTCCATGGACTATTTTAAAGCACTGTGCACAGAAGTGAACTGACAGTGCTATATTACAGTCATATATTAAAATGTTAACGTATTCTTCTGATAGAGAACTTTCATTAAACTTCATTTTAGTCAATGATTTGCTTTATCAATTTAATAAAATTTTATGTTTCCTGTTTGAAAGCAACAATGATGATAAATGCTATCTCCCTAGTCTGGAACTTCAAACACTTAATATAACCACTTAGGGCCTGGGCCTGACTTCCTTCAAAGGTAGCAGATAATGATCTGAGTAAGCATAAAGTATGTTTCCCCTAAAAAGCTAGAACCAGTGTTCACGCAGATTAAAGCAAGTGTTTTACTTACTTCCAACAAAAAGGTGCTTAGGGAATAGAGAAAGCATTTCAATAACTGAGTTAAAAATCCCAAACAGGGGCCGGCCTGGTAGCACAGCGGTTAATTTTGTACACTCTGCTTGGGCAGCGGCCTGGGGTTCACAGGTGTGGATCTCTGGTATGCACCTACACACTGCTCATCAAGCCATGCTGTGGTGGCGTCCCACATACAAAAGGGAGGAAGACTGGTACAGATGTGAGCTCAGTGACAATCTTCCTCAAGCAAAAAGACGAAGATTGGCAACAGATGTTAGCTCAGGGCCATACTTCCTCACCAAAAAAAAAAAAAAAAAAAAAACACCCCAACAAACAAAAACTTCAAATAAACTGTGAATAGTGAAGACTATGGGACAGTTACTATAGTGCCTTGCATATAAAACTGTTCACACTGTTAAACTACCATATGCTATCTTTTTGCTACCACAGGATTGAGTCCTAAGTAATCTCAGGACAAACACTACTTTATAGCAAATCACATTAAAATGCTATCTATAGGGCTTTAGCATTGGTTAGTCATAAAGCAAAGAGTCAATAAAAACTCACTGAATGAACTGACTGAGGTATTCTAGTATCGTTTAAAGATGAAATTATCAACATTCAGGACGATGTCTGTTAACCTGCTTTATACCATGAGAAAGATGGCAGCCCATATAGATTCTATTCATATTATTTCTAAGAAAACGTCCAGTCTTTTCACTACCAGAGAGTATTATCTAAAATAAAACATCACTCACTTTCTAAGGCTGAAACAAAAAACCTTTATATAACAAAAAGATTTTCATTACGTTATTTATAAATTGCTGATAACATTAGGTATTAAGCTTCAATCTTTGAAAGTAATCTCTCTCGATTATAGAACACCTGCAGTAATTCTCAGTGAACAGTGTTCCACGTTCTGTAAATGTTCTGCCAGCTTCTTTTCCTCTCTTTGAGACAATGCAGCCAAACATAAACACACGCACTACAGCTACGGTAGCCACACTTTCCAGTCAGCTGCGACAGTCCCAATTTACGTCGGCAAACTATTCACCCTGTACCCTCTTTCACACTCAAGTCCCAGTTCTGATGATAAATTTTAAGGTTAGCCTAAGGCTGGCCTTCTTTTTTTTTTTTTTTTTTAAGATTTCCTTTTTTTTCTTTTTTTTCCTTTTTCTCCCCCAAGTCCCCAGTACATAGTTGTATATTCTTCGTTGTGGGTCTTTCTAGTTGTGGCATGTGGGACGCTGCCTCAGCATGGTTTGATGAGCAGTGCCATGTCCGCGCCCAGGATTCGAACCAACGAAACACTGGGCCGCCTGCAGTGGAGCGCGTGAACTTAACTACTCGGCCACGGGGCCGGCCCCGAGGCTGGCCTTCTTAAAGACTGTACTTCGAGTCTGAAAACCTCCTAAGCATTGTCCTGAACTCATGCGTGTCAGAAGCATGCACTACATGTTTACACAATAACCTAAAACCAAGGAAAATGTTGTGCTATGCATTTTGTATACAGCTAAAGTTTCCTACTCTTTATCGACTAGGCAAACTAAATTTCAAAAACAAATTATCATGTTTACCAAAGGATCTAATTTTTAGGACCCACAACAAGCTAGACACAGGATCACTGTGAATTGTTAAATTATTTAAAGGAGAATAGATTTTAAAAAGTCAAATCAACAGCGAACCAAATGCTTCTTGAATATTTTTAAGACTAAACCTATTTTCTATAACCCACAGTTTGACTCTACTAGTGATAAGAAATAGGTGGGACATTGGGGCCGGCCTGGTGGTGTAGCGGTTAAGTTCGCACGTTCCGCTTCGGTGGCCCGGGGTTTGCCAGTTCGGATCCTGGGTGCGGACATGGCACCACTTGTCAAGCCATGCTGTGGTAGGCGTCCTGCATATAAAGTAGAGAAAGATAGGCATGGATGTTAGCTCAGGGCCAGGTTTCCTCAGCAAAAAGAGGAGGGTTGGCAGCAGATGTTAGCTCAGGGCTAATCTTCCTCAAAAAAAAAGAAAAGAAAAGAGAAAGAAAGAAAGAAAGAAATAGATGGGACAGCGTACTGTCAATTCTTGGTCCTGATACCACACCTATACCAGAAAACCAAGTTTTTGGCAAATCTCTCCTATCAGGCTCTTACTTTAGTTGTGTCTATGGCTGCTGTCAAATATTTTGGTGAAATCCTGACACTTCTTTTAAGGACGCGTACTTATGCTAGACTATCAACCTCGACTGGGCTCTAAACTGCATGAGGTCTAAGAACAAGCCTTAGTCAATTCTGTATCCTCTATGTTGCTTAGTATACCGTATCACACCTAGTAGAGCACTCAAATACTTGCTGAGCTGAAATGCAGCAAGGATTATGTAATGCTTTCCCCTCTCTCATGTTCTTAAACGTGACCTATGGAAAAGAGCATCTCCATTCTTTCACTTATTCAAGAAATATTTATTGAACGCCTCCAATGTGCCAAGTACTAGCAACACAGACGCCAACATGATGAAGTTCCTGTTCTCAGAAAGCTTGCCTTCTTGAGAGGTACCTCTTAAACTGAAGGATGCAATCCATTAGAGAATTCTGAAATCATTTCAGTGAGTGGCACCAGCATTATTTTAAATGAATGAAAAATAACGGAATAGAACTTCGAGGACATCACACATAGCAAGGTGTTTCCTGAACATTTAGTTCCACTTAATTGTGTATATAATGGGTATGATATAAAATGTATCTCTTAGTTGGTCCAGGAGAAAGCTGTTCTGGGAGGATCCCCTAAATTGCATCTCAGTTTAAATCTCATTTTAAATGTTTACTTACCAGCAAAGCTATAAATAAAGCAATTTAGACAACTCTGAGTCAATAAAATATACGCACAAGCTCCTGTGTGTCAGGGACTCTGCTAGACACTGGGGATACAATGATAATTAATCCAGTCTTTGTCCATAAGGAACTCATTAGGAATGTAAACAATCAATCACAATTTGATAAGTGTTAAAACAGAAATATGTGCATATATAGTAAATTAATAACTCATTTTTTGGATGCCACTCTCAACATGCTTTCACTTATTCTGTCTTTCATCATGATAACAGTCCACGTAAAATACGTAAATCACTTTAGGAATGTTCAGGCAAGTAATCTGCCACGGTCACATAATAAGCGGCTAAGCTGTCAACAGAGACCAGGTTTGTTAGCCTTCACCGACTGCTTTCTCTAGCACACGACTCTATTTCCTAAGAGAGAGCCTTATGTGGTCTTGATTCTCCTCAAAAGATCTTGAAGTATCCTGAACAACTTCAGAGCAAGATGGAGATTATCACTATTAATTCATTTTTCCTTACATGTTAAATTATGGTGACCCCTCATGTACCATGACAAGTAAAACAGCTATCACCTACTATTTGCCTAAATGCCATGTAAGTGTTCACCTGATCACTAATTTACTAACGTAGAGACCTCCTATTCTGGGAAATACAACTAACCCTCCTATCTGAAGGAGACAGAAAATCTAGGATACGTTCCTTTTGGAAACTAGAATTTTAACTGTACTTCAACCAGACAACTTTTTTAATACTGTGCAGCAAACTAGAAAACACAACAGATTATACTGAGAACTGCTGGTGACAACTAACATATTAAATTCTTTATCTGGCGATTCTTTTAACATATTGTTGGACAGTGACCTACCATTTATAATCACACTATGGTCTACAAACAATCTCAGGTTAAATTGTTTATTTTCAAAAAGACTTATCAATTGGTTCCACTAAGTTCAACCGGCTGAAGACAGGCTGTCTGTCAGCTCTCACTCTACAAGGAGGGAAATGGCTACACAATTAACCCCAATGTTACATGCATACTATGAGGGAGACTGTAGAGCTTGTGTCAAACAGACAATAGCCTGCTTTCAAGGCTTCAATTCAGGCACCACCTTGTTCTCTGTAGTACAACACTTCTCTAGATGGAGTGAGGGAATTCCAAAGATTAAGTGACTAAGTGTTGCAACTGCTGAAAGCATACAAATGGGAGTTCATTTAGCTTCCATAATCCTGCAAATAACAACACTAGCAGTAACAACAGCTAACACTTTCTAGCACCTATCATGTGCCAGGCACCAGTCTATGCATTTTAAGTAAATTGACTCACATGATCCTTACAATAATTCTATGAGCATTAAATATATCACTATTCCCATTTTAGAAAGGAACAGGGGCACAGAGAAGTTAAGTAACTTTCCCAACGTCGCAGCAGTAGGATACAAATCCATGCAGTATTGATTCTAGGCTATACCATGAAGAATTTATTCTAACAGATTCCAGACAGCAAGCTTGACCAAGGAGCAGAAGGTTGAGTACAGCTTCTTGCTGCCCTGCCTCAGCTGTGACTCTTTCTCACATGGATATGCTTGTAAACCAGGGAAGGTGGTGGGGGCCCTTATCTGCCACCTGATAGGCTAGGCAGATCTGCCAGGATAGCAGGGAGGAGCAGGCCCCTGGAGGGGAGCGGCCAGGCAAAGGGCTGAAACACATAAGCCATCACTGGGGTCCAGCAACACACTTCCACACCCTCTTGCAGGCAGCAGCAACGAACAAAATGACACAGTGGAGAAAGGAACTGTTTCAGGACAAGTCCTAGGGGAACTTCAGGCGAGTCCAACAAATCTTTTTAAAGTAATTACTATGTACCCAGCTCTGTGAATAAAGGGAAGAGGAAGACACCGTCTCTGCCCTCAAGCTCACTGCACAGTGAGGAACTTAAAAATTTATGCAGCTGCTTTACTGTTTGATACCCACAGATAAAATGGCAACAGGTCAGAATGAATGGGGACTGAAACATCACAGCTCTTGCTTCCTTTCTTATTTGTTAGCCTTTTAAAAGTAATACTTTTACTTTTAAAAGTTAGCCTTTTAAAAGTAAAAGAAGTTGATTTAAAAAAACATAAACCCTCCAGCATGGTATCTTATGGCAGATGGTAAATGGAGATAATATTGAAGTGTCCCACTAATTCTCCTCAGTTCAAATGGACAAGTACTGGAAAAATATGACAGCATATTCCTTTGCTGACGAATGACACAGTAGAGGGGAAAAACTGACAAGGCAGAAGAGACTGGTGACAATTCTGAGAGAAGTCCTTGCAGAGGAGAGGATGGGAACCAGCACAGAGTGGAAGGCGAGACCTCAGACAGGGACACAGGCGATGCATTCCTATTCCATGTAATGGGAGGAAGGGCAGACTACAGGAGTACAGCGGTGGTAGAGAAAATTCTCTTCAGTTGCTCCTTTTTTGAAAAAAATGAAATAAGCAGTGAGGTCATCTGCTGAGAGAAGGACCGGGGAGAGCATGAAATACTGTAGTTGTCTTGGAGAGTGGGAAAGTCAGTTGACCAGAGAAGTGGGGAAGCACTGCCAGACAGCATTTAGGGTCCTCATGGGGTTTGTGGTCACGATTTCAAAGTGAGATTAGTCACTTTGGTTGTGTGTTTTTCTCTAGCTGTGTTCAGCTGCTGACAGTTCAATTTAACTAAGGTTGCCAGACAGTATGACAGACGGAATGATTACAATGGAAGAACACAGACTCTAACTCAGATGAGGGGAGGAGTAAACGAAGGATCATTTTAAGGAACTGGCTCACTCAACTGTGAGGGATGCTCACTATGAAACTTGCAAGGCAGGCTGGCAGGCTGGAGGCCCAGGGAAGAGCTGATGCTGCAGCTTGTCTAGAGGCAGAATTCCTCCTTCTTTAGAGGGCCTCAGTCTTTTTTCTTAAGGCCCTAACCTGCGCAGATGAGGCTCACTCACATTACGAAGGATAGTCTGCTTTACTCAAAGTCCACTGACTTAAACGTTAATCACATCTAAAAAATACCCTCACAGCAACAGCTAGACTGGTGTTTGACTAAAAACTGGGTCTGAGCTTGGCCTAGTCAAGCTGACACAGAAAACTGACCATCACAGAAATATTCAGAGGGGCCGGCCCCATGGCCAAGTGGTTAAGTTCGTGCACCCTGTTTGGCGGCCCAGGGTTTCACCGGTTTGAATCCTAGGGGTGGACCTGGCACTGCTCATAAGGCCATGCTGAGGCAGCATCTCACATGCCACAACCAGAGGGACCAACAACTAAAAATACACAACTATATACTGGGGGGCTTTGGGAAGAGAAAGGAAAAAAATAAAGTCTTTAAAAAAAAATAGAAATATTCACAGAGAAGGTTTAGGATATAGGGGATTTTTTGGTAACTGCCCATTCATGACTTCCAGACAGCACAGTGGAAATTAACTTAGGCAGGGGTGTGAAATTATGACAAATAAATAGAGAAACATAGCACTTTCCAGGGATGGGAGGAGAAGGAGAAATGTAATGTGGTGGTTAAGGGCACAGATTGCAGTGTCAGCTCTTGGTTCAAGACTATGCTCTACCACTTACGGCAGGATTCTGAGCAGCTTCTTCAACTAAGCTTCAGTCTCACCATCCTAAGGAATAACAGTATGAGGGAATGGGTTAGAGAAATGGTGGCACACAAAAAACACTCAAATGGTTACCTGTTACTATGGGAAGACACGATATTATAAATCTCAATTCTCCCCCCAAATTATTCACAATTTAGTATTACTACATTTAAAATTTCAGTTAGTTCTTTTTTTGACACACTGATTCTAAATTTAATCTGAAAAATGAATGTGAAAAAATAAAGAAAATTTTGAAAGTGCATAAGAGAAACCTGCATCACCAGAGATCAAAACACACTAGAATATTGCAATTAAACATCTGATAATGGTGCAAGACAGAGGCAACTAAATAAATGCAGGAAATAGACTTATATATCCAAGATAACTTAGTACAAGATAAAGGTGGTATGTACCGCCAATTAACGTGGGGAACCATGGATCATCCAATAAATAGTGTTGGGATAATTAGCTTTCCAACTGGGAACAAACATGAAGATTATTTCTAGAATTTGAGAGCAGGGAAAGCCTTTCTAGGGATGACATGAAGCTGAAAGGTCATAAAACGACGACACTTTTGACCACATGTAATTTAAAATTTCTAAGGCAAAAGACACTATACCCACATTTAAGCTTAATAAGGGATTTTATTTATTTACCGTCATTTCATAATTTATATGCTTGGTCCTACTGTTCTTCATTTTTCTTTTTGTTTTCGCTCTTACACCATATGGACTATGTTTTCTCTGCTGTTTCCCCTCTAGATAAGACTTTATCCCAAAAGTACTTATATTTACATGAAAGAAAAGTTTGCACATACACTCCAATACAATTTCCCAATATCAACGAGAATCAGTTGTATCTACTGACTTGCCTCCTCCGTGTAGGTATGCTTTTACCTCCTCCCTCTCACCCAGGGTTTGGTCAGTATAAGCTGAGACAATTTTTTTAATATCATGTTCATTCTCTTTGAAGAGTCATTCTGGATACTGGCATTGTTTTCAACCATATACATATAACAGGATTTAGCTACGTTAACTGACTCTTGATGCCCATGGCTTTTCATTGACACTGTCCTCCCCATTCTTAAGTTCTTGAGTGATCTTTTAGCTCTCCAAAGCTACCTGGATACTGTCCGTGTCCTTCTGCACATGAACGACAAATTGGGAAGCTTTGGTATTCAGACAAACGGTTTCCTTTTCAATACTCTGTAGATAATGCTCCATTTTATTAGGGCTTTGGGGTCATGAAAGAGAAGTCTGAAGTCAGCTTGGTTTTGTTCTCTTCTAAGTAACTTTTTTCCTGTGTGTATCTGTAGGATTTTTTGCTTTATCCTTAAAATTTGAAAGTTAAATCAGGCTTTGGTTGAATGTCCCTAATTTTAAAAATTCTGCCTAGCACTTGATCCTTTTGGATATTGGCACTGAGTCTTCTATTCAGAGTTCTGAGAGACTTTCTAAATCTCGCCATTTCCTCTGCTGTTTTCAATCCTCTGTCCATTAACTGCTATTGTAGTTTTAAATTAGGCAATGCTTCCCACCCTCGTGGAATCTATCCTAATCCCACACTGCTCCTTCTCTGGTACTGCCTGCTCTATTTTCAATGATCCCCACAAATCTACCTGAGAATGCAAATCAGAGCGTACCCTAAAAATGTCTCGTTTCTTGCTATACACTCACTTGAGAGGAGGCACGTGGCCTCATTTACTCTTTGTACTTGCTCACCCGCTCCCTGAAACATTCTTTTCCTGACTATCCACATGGTGGACCCCTTCACCTCCCAGGAATGCCTTCTTGGGGAGGTCTTTCTTGACCGCTCGGAAACTGTGGTAGAAACTGCCCCACGCCACCCTGACCTACACTGTCCCTCCCCCTGCCTTGCTATATTTTACTTATTTCAGTTTATTCTGTTAATAGATGACTCAGATATATGAACTTGGTATTAACTTATTTAACTACCTGCATGTATTTTCTGGATAAAAATCTCAAAAACCAAAAAGAAAAAAAGATTTATTTTCATCATTGGGGGAAAAAAAGGAATATGATAGAAAAGATGCCAATTCTTCCCAAGCTAATTTACAGGTTTAGCACCATTCCAATTTTAAAAAACTTACAGACTACTAGATAAATATCTAAAAGGACCTGAAAGCAGGGACTTGAACAGGTATTTGCACACCCGTGTTCATAGCAGCATCATCCACAATAGCCAAAAGGTGGAAGCAACCCGTGTCTGTCGACGGATGAATGGACACACAAAATGTGGTCTATACGCAAAATGGAATACTATTCAGCCTTAAAAAGGAAGGAAATTCTGATACACGCCACAACATGGATGAACTTTGAAGAAACTATCAAAGTAAAATAAGTCAGTCACAAAAAGGCAAGTCCCGTATAATTCCACTAATATGAGGTACCTAGCCAAATTCACAGAGACAGAAAGTAGAATGGTGGTAACCAGCGGCTGAGGGGAAGGGGAAACGGGGAGCTGTGGTTTAGTGGGCAGAGAAAAAGTTTTGAACATTGGTTGCATGACAGTGTGAATATATACTGAACTACTGAACTAGGTACTACTGAACTAGACAGCTAAAATGGTTCAGACAGTACATTTGACGTATTCTACCACCATTAAAAAAACCCAAAAGACAAATAAAAGGATGGAATTTTTCAGAGAGCCTTAATAGCCAACAAAACTTTGGAATAATAATGAACGGAAATTCTCCCAGACATATACTAAGATATATTGTGAAATTATAATAATTAAAATCGTGTAGTAATAAGACTAGAGTCAACAATTCTGTTTCAGCAAGAATTTAGTATTTTGATAAGGATGACATGACAATTTAGTGAGCAAAGACTTTTATTTCAAATAATGTGGAGTCAATCAGTTAGTTTTTAAGTGATTCTTCTCGTGGTAGGGAGCCATCACATACACCAAAATATACTCCTGGTAAATTGAAACTTAGAATTATTTTCATGTATCTCACTTACTTTTACTATTTTTCTGCCTTTCTTGTAGTTTATTTTGGGAGTCTTCCTTTACATTCTATTAACTAACTGAGTGACACTTGAACAATAATGTTGCTTCGGAATTTAAATAGTCTTATAGAAAAATCTGACAGTCAACAAATGGAAAGTATAAGTATATTCTCTCTTAAGAAAAATTCACTTAACAAAAGAATTCACCTAAAATAGTAGGCTCTCCTTGGTATTGAAAAACTATTTAATTGGTAAGTTTCATTAAATTCTATTTTGTTAACTTTATCCACTATCACAAATGTGACCTTGGGGCTGATATACACTATGCCACTGCAATTTGAAGGGCCTGTAATCACCAACATGCTTGGACCCTTGACGTCTGAGTATTTGCCAATCATAAAAGGGTTCCATACTTTACTATTATTATTGTGGTAAGCAAGATTGGCCCTGAGCTAGTACTTGGGCCAATCTTCCTCTATTTTGTCTATGGGATGCTGCCACAGCATGGCTAGATGAGTGGCGGAGGTCCACGCCTGGAATCCAAACCCGTGAACCCTGGCCACCGAAGCAGAGTGCACCGAACTTAACCACTACACCCTAGGGCCGGCCCCCATACTTTATTTTTTGAATACTTCAAATCTTCCATTTTAAGTTACTAGGTTAATATTTATTCCATGCCAAGTCAAAGGACTGCTGAAAGAGAACACTGACATTTTCAGGTTTACAGAACACCTTTCACAGATGTTGTGGTAGACTCCGTAAGATGTCTACACCCTAGTCTCCAAAATCTGTGGATATGTTACATTACACGGCAACAGGACTTTGCAGATGAAATTAAAGTTACAGACCTTAAGATAGGGAGATTATCCTGGAATATCCCTGGGGGTCCCATCTAATTACGTGAGCCCTTAAAAGCAGAGAGCTTTCTCTGGATGGAGGCAGAGGAGACGAAGTCTGAGAAGGACTTGAGGTGCTATGGCTGGTCTGAAGATGAAGGATGCAGATGAGGAACGCAAGAGGCTTTCGACAGCTGAGAAAGGCTCCCAGCTGACAGCCAGCAAGGGCCGAGAGTGAGCCCTACAACTGCAAGCAGCTGACTTCTGGGAACAATCTGAACGAGCCTAGTAGATTTGCCTCCAGAGCCTGGCCAGCTTATGCCTTGATTTCAGCCCTGTGAGACCTGGAGCAGGGGAACCAGCCTAGCCTGCCTGGACTTCTGACCCTCAGACGTGTGAGATAACAACTCTGCCTTTTTTTTCTTTTTTTTAAAGATTTTATTTTTTTTCCTTTTTCTCCCCAAAGCCCCCCGGTACATAGTTGTATATTCTTCGTTGTGGGTCCTTCTAGTTGTGGCATGTGGGACGCTGCCTCAGCATGGTTTGATGAGCAGTGCCATGTCCACACCCAGGATTCAAACCAACAAAACACTGGGCCACCTGCAGTGGAGCGCGCAAACAACCACTCGGCCACGGGGCCAGCCCCACTCTGTCTTGTTTTAAACCACTATTTTTGGTAATTTGTTACTGCAGCAATAGAAAACAAATACATAGATTGAATTCTTTTCTTACACTAAACTAAAAAAATAAAAGATAATACCATGGATAATGTAGGAGGGCAGATTTATGACTGTTCTTTTTTTCAGTTAGACACATGGGTCACTGCTTCTATGTCAAGTGGTGGAAGTGGCACTGGCCCAAGAAACATACTTGGTACAAGAAAATTCAGACTAGTTCCTATTAACTAGTTAATCTATGTCAGAATTCAGGAACTGACAATGTTTTCAGAAAGATTATCTTCTAAGGAGTGACTAAGATCCAACTTTAAAACATAAACATTTCCAGGGCTGGCCTGGTGGTGTAGTGGTTAAGTTCATGTGCTCGTCTTTGGCAACCCAGGGTTTGCAGGTTCAGATCCTGGGTATGGACCTACACACTGCTCATCAAGCCATGCTGTGGCAGTGTCCCACATAGAAAATGGAGAAAGACTGGCACAGATGTTAGCTCAGAGGATCCCATTCGAGCAAAAGAAAAAAAAAGAGAGAGAGAAAGATTGGCAACAGATGTTAGCTCAGGGCCAATCTTCCTCACCAAAACAAACAAACAAATTTCCTCAGTCTAGTCCTACAGTGTTTACACAAAAACAAAACAAAAAACCATGTCAAAGAAGAATAAGATATTTTCCCTATCCCATTCCCATGATTCCCACCCCTCATCATTTGCTCACCCTATTCCAAGAGTCAAAGCTAAAATCCAGCAAAATACTAAGTAAAAATACAAGGGAAAAAAATACAGAAATAGGTTCTGGCACAAAGAGAAGGGGGATCAGATGACCTTTCCACGCCATTTAAGTACTGGCACCATTCCCAACAAAAATGCATCGTTAAAATCCCATTCATTCAGGAAATATTTACTTACAGAACACCTTCTAGTGACAGGCTCTGTTCTAGATGCTGGTGATAGTATGACACTATCAAAGAACTTAGTCTAGTGGGATGCACAGAATTATAACACATGCAGTGACTGAGGCACACAAAAAGTACAACACAGAAGGGCAGAGTTCACCCAAGTCTGATAAATAAAGGCTAAGCTACAGCCAGATGGAGCAGGAGGGTGCAGCTGATGAATGTTTGAGTAAGACAGTCCAGACAGAAGGACTAGCATGTGTAAAAACACTGAGGTGTGAATCAGTATAGTACAGCCTGTGCGAATAACTAAAAATTTCATTGTGTGAGTATAAAGAACGTATGCTAAGGTGGGGTGGGAAGTAGTGCGGGATTGGTAGGAGATGGGCCTTTAACAGGCAGTTAGAGGTCATATCATAAAGGATATTAGACTTTATCCTATAGAAGAATTTTAAGGAGAGGAATGGCAAAATCATTTACATTTTACAAAGATTACTTTGGTAACAGAAGAGAAGATGGTATTACAGAAGTAATACCCAAGACTGAAACTAGTGAGAAAGCTATTATATTACACAAACAGAGATAATGAGGACCTGAACTTGAGAGGCAACAGTGGATTCCCAGGTAACCAATTTAAAGATTTTTCAGAAAGTAAAATGTGACAGAAGTCATAGGTTCCCAGGTAACTGCCATTTTCAGCTCCCTGCCTGCCTTACCCACAACTCACTAAAAGGCTAGAAAAGCCAGACATGCCCTTTCTCAGCTTCATCACAGCCACGTGTGAGCCAATTCAGGACAACCTCCTGGGAAATGGGGTGGCTCTGGCAAAGCCTCTCCCCTCTACTGACAGGGTAGAGGAGCAGGCAGAAAAAGGCCCTTCTCGCCCCTGGCTCCTCCACATCTGCTGGAGGATGCTGTTGGTGCTGTGACACTCATTTTACAACTGGGAACAAAAGCCAACACGCTGAGGACAGCAGAGCAGAAGGATGGAAAGTCTTGGCCTGATGTCCCAGCTGAGCTGCTGAACTAACCCCGGAACGATTTAGCTGAGGACTTAAGTATCCTTCCAGTTTAAGCCACTGATTGTCAAGCTCTCTGCTACTTTCAGACAGATCAACCGAACTCAGAGACACAGGGCCTGGTGACTTGACCGTGAAGGGTTTGCAACAAAGAGGAATTTAGTCTTACTCCCAGGGCTCTGGCTTGGGAAACTGAGTAGAAGAAGGTGCTAGTTATCAAGACAAAATTACAACACGGGAGGTTTGATTTTGGGAGTGGGGGGAGGTGCTGGATGGAGTAAGGGGGAAGGGTCTGAAATGGGGAAAAGAGGGAAGGGAAAAAGTGTGTTCCTGGACGTGTTGATTTGAAGACATTATGGAATCATTTAGGTGAAGCACATATTTAGATGAATCTGGAACTCTTTCAAAAAGTCTTAGAGAGATCTCCAACTGTACGGGGAGTCAGATCCTATCACACCTGCACGACATCACACTCTCCTGGAGGAGTGTGATGGAGACGGAGGGTGGAAAGGATGGAGTCCAGACAAAAGCTTCCTCATTTGAAGAGTCCTAGAAAACGCTTCTTCACTATGAAGACTCTGAAAATGTACACATACTATTAAAAATAGGAAGAAAATTGTTTATAGAATTAATCTACAACTTTATCACACTACTGAATATTTTTATTTTATAACAATTCACTAATAGCCAAAATAACCTGAAAAGGACAAAATCTGGATCTATGGCAATGAAGACCTTGTGCTAAAGTGACTGTCCCAGAGACAGTCCCAGCAACTGAAACGAATCAGAATCACCTACTTCCCTACGTATGCCAGTAAATTAGGAATTTGAATAACCTCATTCCCAAGACTTGGAAAAATAACTCCAAGACATGTTTCATTGCTGGGGGAGCACCCAAAGTACAGAGAGGAAAATAATCAGTGAGAAGGCGGCAAGCAATAATTCAGCAGCCCTATGGAAGATTAAGAAACCCTTCCACAATTACAGTGTTCCTCCATGAGAAGGCAGTTAATACAGGTGACCCTGGTACAACTATTTTGTATATGTGGCAGAGTTATGGAAGAAAAGAAATGATCAGCGGTTCCCAATCTAGTGAAGGAAAAATACAGTCCGAGCTGGAGCAGGTGACAGTTTCAGAGACAGACAGACACAAGGCTACACGGCAGAGGTCCCTATAAACAGTGATTATAAGCGTGAACCAAAGGTTGCTTTTCGCTTTACGAAGTTTGGACTTGGTAGACAGCTGATGTTCCGGGCCTGTGCGGATGATAGCAGTCCTCATCAAAGGCATCTCTGATGAACAGAAAGTCCAACCAAAGACAAAAGGAATCTGCCCCTGACATAAAGCAAAAATGTTTCAAACACCAAAACCGACTTGAGGAAAACGAGTATAACAGATATAAACTTGTACCTCAACCCACGGGTCTTAATTCGAAAACGTAACTCTCATCACCTCGCTCCCTACCACGAAAACTTTCAACGGTTCCCGCGGGCTCCCAAACCCGTTCAGCCCTTCATTCCAGCCCCAAGCCAATAAAAGGTCTAGTTTTGTCTCCTTTCCTCATCCCACAATCCGGTCACCCTGGACAGCTGACGTTTCCCAAACCCGACCTGTGCTTGCCTACTCCTGCCGTTCTGTTCTTGCTGATGCTTCTGCCTGGGAGATCCTAGCATCCTTGGAGTGTCGCCCCTCTCACCGCTCACAGCGTTCCCTCACCCAGCACCACGTGTAGTCTCGTCCTCTACATCTTGTTCTGCTCTTATCAAAATTATGCTATTCTGTTCTAAATTGTCACTACTCCTGCACCTCTCCTATGATATTCTGAGTTCCTTAAAGAAGACAAGTAATTCATTTCTGTGACTTCTATAGGGTCATAATTGAATAAATAATTCTAAGTTGCCGAATTAGTGACATAAAGCAAAGACTGAAAGCCCTCAAAAGGACAGACAAGAGCGAGTTTATCAGAAGTCTAATAATTCAACTATTTACCATTCTGAGAAACATTCACACGCTCCTTTTCTTCCTGTTGAGAGGAAAAAGCAGTACACACCATACAAACACGGGAATTATTCAGTAGAGAAGATAATGAATCAGACTGTGGCCTATCTAGAAATTCAAGATCCTATTTTTAGCTATCTGGGCAGGTTTAACTTACCCTTTCTCTACCTACTTTCTCTTTCACTACTTACTTTACAAAAAGTGACATAAAGAATAAGATCTTTGTTAATCAGCTAATGTTTTTAACATCTTTCAGAACACTCCTCCCTTTAAAATATACTGGTTTGAACATCATCTCTAGCTTTTCCTATGTTTACCACAATTAGCAATGATTTTTGTGATTCACAGAATACCTCAAGTGTAAAGAAGCCCATTATATGCGAAAGAATGTACTTTCAGTTTTACTAAAAAAGCCAGCTTCTCTCTTCCTCTACTTTCTCCGATTTCTTTTAGGCTATGAAACCGTGGCCCCGAGGCCACTGCATAATCTTAGTTCATAAAGGGGTTTAATAATCTAGAAGAAAAGGCAAACTGTGCTCTCGAGAGCAGAATATATCTTGAGAAATGGTTGGTAACAGTCTTCATGAATAAACAGGAAACCAAATTCAGACTGGGGGCAGGGGGCTAGAGAAACAGTAAAAGGTCAATGAAAAGTCTTGAAAAAGAAAGGTATCCAGCTGAACAGAAAAAGTTTAAATCCAGAGAACGGTTTCTTAACCAGTGACATGGGCCGAAGACCTTACAAAGTGCCACGTTCCTAGGAACCCGAGTTCCGAGGATTCTTCCCTGTAACTGTTTCCACCACGTGTCACTTTTCTCAGCATGTTAACCCAACTCCTGTCACCTCCAAGCTCACATCAGAACTCAACTCCACCCAACTCGACTCAAGTCCCCGCCAGCCTCGACGCCATCCTGACATAATTCCCGGATTACATTACGAGAATTCCTTTCTACCTAAGATGCCACACTGTGAAGTTTAAGACCTATAAACAATGCAAGGGAAGAAAAAGTTTAGAGTTGAGAATGAGGACCAAGACGCCGACCTCTAGCGCTTCTGCTTTTCTGCATCTTCAAGCCAAGAGAAATAATGATAAAGATTTTTTCATTTGCCCATCCACTTACAAAAAACTTTAAACACCGCAGGCACAGATAGCCCTTTACAAAACAAAAAATAAAAAACCCAAAGTAAACAAACCCAGGCACGCGTCTCACTACAACAGTAATTCCCTACCGGGCGTTCCAACTGCACTTCCGAGACACAGCAGCCCTCAGACTCGCCCGTGTGCTCGCGTATTCCAAAGTTGGATGACTGCACAAACGGGCTCCCCCGCCTCCGCCGCGGTCACGCCAGACGCCTGTTGCATCACCTGGGCGGCGGGCTCGCGAACCGGGGGCGCAGCGCCGCCGCCCCCTCCCCGGGCTGCCGCGGGCTCCATCCGAGGCGGACTCCGCCGCGCTGCCGACGCGCCCGGAGCGCGGGCGCCCCGCCCCCGCCGAGGCCCATGCGGGCGGCCACGGCCGGCCTTAGAGACTCGGGCGGGCGGCAGGGCGGCGGGGGGCGAGCCGGCCCTGCGCCCGGCGCCGGCGTCCGCGGCGACCCGGTGCAGGCCGAGCCGGGCGGCCGGCAGCGCGCCCGGACTCGAAGCAAAGCCCGCCGAGTCCGGCGGCCGCCGCACTCACCATATCGTACACGTTGAGCACCACCAGCTGGTTGGCCCCCATCCTCCCGCCGCGGCCGCCGCCGCGACCTCCAGCCGCTCGTCTCCGCGGGCTGAGGCCGCTCCCGCCCCCGCCGGCGCTTCCGGGGCCAGAGCCGGGCACTAAGCGCGCAGCCCGGCCCGCGGCAGCCGACGCGGGGGCGTCGGGGGCCGGGGCGCTCCGGGCGCCGCCGACAGGACGCTTGGTGCCGACGGGGCCGGAGCGGTGGCTGGCCCGTTGCGGCTCAGGCACCTCCCCTGGGCGGCAGACACGTGGGGAAAGGCGGGGCCTGGGCGAGGGGCGGGCGCCAGGCGCCCCGGGGCGGGGCCGGCCCGGCGCCGGGGCTGAGCCCGCCTGCGCGCTGGCTCTCCGCGGCCGCACCTCGGGACCTAAGATGGCGCAGCCTCGGCGCCTCTGCAGCCTGGAGGAGCGGGGTCCCAGGAAAACTACAGTTCCCGGCATGCACTGAGGCGCCCCCCCCTACCCCCCCCCCCCCCCGCTCGCCGCTCGAAGCGCGGAGGCGGAGTCTCAACAACCGGGGTCCTTCGTCGCGGGCGCGCTTCCAGCCGTCGACTACAGCTCCCAGTTTGCCGCAGGGGTCACGATCCCGCCGCACCGGGCGGCCTCGGAGACCACAGCTCCCGGCATGCCGCGGGGCCCCGAAGCCCCCGCACCGGGCCGCCTCGGAGACCACAGCTCCCGGCACGCAGTGCTTGGCATCTGCGTCCGACCTTGTGTGGTCGCCCTTGGCTGGCGGTGAGGTCGTCTGCCTTCAGTCGCTCGTCGTTGGTGCTGCTGCTGGTTCTCTCGCGTTGATCCCTATGAAGCTAACAAAATGTGGCACAAGACCAGAGTGATGACCCTGTTTTCCGAATCCCCCCTTACTTTTTTGGAAAGGGGGCATGAGGAAATACTAAAGGAAGGCGGGTTATTGGGGGGAGGGGCGTAGCAGGCGTCCAGTTAACCCTCACTGTGGAATTTTGTATTTTATGAAACTGTCCTGCTGAGATAGGAAGAGTACAGTGCTCATAGGTTAGCACAACCCTAGGACACAGTAGGTGCTTTTGCATTCCTTCAGCAAATATTTGTTGTGTGCCTGCCATATGCCAGGCAAGGTGTAGGCTCTGGCGAATACGATAATAAACAGATGGGAGTGATGCGGGGTCGGTGAGCCGAGGAGTTGAAAGAAAGATTTCTTAGACTCTTAAGATCTGGCAGTAGTGCTCTTTTATTTAGAGAATAGTATAGAATAGCATGGGGACAGGACCCATGGGCAGTCAGAGCGTCTGCGTGGGGACAGGGCCCACGGGCAGTCAGAGATGCTGCTGGCATGGGGGGCTGCTGCTGCCGCCACTGGCATGGGGACAGGACCCATGGGCAGGCAGAGCTGCTGCTGGCATGTTGCTGCTGCTGCTGCAAAGTTGGGTGGAGAGTAAGGCTAAATTTAAGGCATAGGTATGTGAGTTATCTCTTTACAAGAGAAAGAATATGTAAAAAAGTTAAAATGGTGTCAGTGCCCATAGGGTCCGGCCATTTGGCGGTCCCACAAATTTTAGGTAAGAATCAAACCGGATTGAGTAAATGGCAGAAGTCACCGCTTGAATTTTATCCTCAGCTAAAGACAAAGGAGGATTTGGGGAGGCGGGGGTCAGTTACATGAGGTTGCCAGACAGTAACCAATTTAAGTTCTTGCCTCTGGCATTAAGAGTTTTTAGAGATAAGGCCATCCACCTTCTTCCTGGCACAGAGAGGGAGGCATCTTTACAGATAGAGGTTTCCCTTAGAAATGTAAATGTTTCCCAACAAAGGGACAAGCAAATTCCACTCCTCGGAGCCTGCTTCTCATCTGTAGTTTTAAAATTAACCAGCCTAAAAATCCTCATCAGGAGGACAAACAAAATATCGGTGATATGTGCTTTGCAGAGAAAATAGGATGAAGTGATTGAGAGTAATCTTAGGTTGGCTGCAGCGGGAAGGTCTCGGTGACAAGGTGAGGTTTAAGCTGAGATATGAATGACAAAAAGCCAGCCCTGCACACATCGGGACAAATACACTATTAAAAGGGAATAGGAGAGCTAATTGATTCAACCAATTAGGATGCTGTTCCACAGGTGCGGGCCAGAAGGTGGCTTGGATATTGGGGGTAGTGGAGACACAGACTATTACACAGATTGAAATAGTGTGGTGTCCCAAACTGGCGCCTGCCACTCTACAGGACTTGCTAATGGATTAGATAATGAGTTTGTTAGAAAGAGAACATTTAAAGATAGCTTATGCATTTTGACTTGGGAAATTGTGTGGATTTTGGTCCTATTTGTAAGATGTGGAAATTGGGAAGAACAGGTTGGGAGGAGGGAAATCAAGAGTTAAGGTTTGGTCCTGTTAAGTCGGAGATGCCTCTTAGACGTCAATGGTGTGAAATTGGCATTTGGATAAACTGGAGTCACGGGCGACTGTAGATTCTAAAGTCTTGGGACTGACTGGATGACCTGGGAAAATATGTAGCTAAAAAGAAGAGGAAGGGGCCAAAGAAAAAGCTGTAGGACCCTTCCTTTAGAGGACAAGTACAGGAAGAAGAGGGACCACGGAGACAGGAGGAGAGCAAGGTAACACAGAAGACTATCAGATTCAGCAATATGGAGGGTACTGGTAGGCTCGACCTGAGAGCAGTCTGAGGAGGAATGGGACCCACAGAACATGCGGAGTGCTCTGAGAAGTGAGTGTAAGGTGGAGAGATGGACGCAACTGGAGGCAGCTCGGGGCAATAGTGGGATAGGGCTGTGTAGTCGATGGAGGGCATTTTAAAGATGAGAGACACTAAGATGTACTTGTTTGTAGGGAGAGAGAAGTTGGTGATGTGGGAGAGGGGGAGACTTCCAAGGTCAAGGTAAGAAGGGGAAGAGATCCAGGGTACAAGTGGAGGGGTTGGCCTTTAGTAGGGGGGAGGCTTCCCCCATAGAGACAGCATATAAGGCAGATGCAGGTGCATAGATGGCATAGCAGATAGGAAATGCAGATGGAGTCAGGTTAGAAGTTTCGGGGTGGGGGAAATGTTGGTGTTCTCTTCTGATTTGCTTTGATTTTCTCAGTGATTAAGAGTCAGAGAGAGGAGGAGAAGGCCGGGACCTTGATTGTAAAATAGGGAAAACAAATATACTAGGCAAGTGGGGTTGAATTGCCAGGCAGTGTCCAGTGACAGTTAAGTGCTGTGTGCGTGACTGTTACTTGACTGTCCTCAGATGGGTTGTGGACCGAGTTCTGAAATTCATTTTTGGTGTACCCAGCTGCTTTGCTTCCCTTGCCCACTATGGTCTTCGTTTCCACCTAACCCACTGACAGACCACAGGCGTGGAGAGAGGCACTCGCCACTAACCCCTCCTTTAGTCCTAGCTGCACTGCTGAGGGCTCCAGCCGCTGCTTCACCTTGCCTCTTACTCTGTACACTGCCTTTGCCCTTTGTGATCTCGTCTCCTCTCTCAGTTGTAACTATCACACGTGTGCTGAAAAGTCCAGGGCCCCCATCTCCAACCCCCTTCTCCCTCCTGAGCACTAGGCTGGCATAATCTGTGGCCCATTGGACTTCTCTACCAGTTTCTTGTTGCTGCTGTAACAAATGACCACAAAGTTAGTGGTTTAAAATAAAACACAACGCAAATTTATTATCTTACAGTTCTAGAGGTCGGAAGTCCAAAAGGGGTCTCCCTGGGCTAAAATCAAGGACTGCATTCCTTCTGGAGGCTCTAGGAGAGAATCTGCTTTGCCTTTTCATCTTCTAGAGGCTGCTCTCATTCCCTGGCTCATGGCCACATCTCCCTGACCTCTATTCCCAGTGTCCAGTCTTCTCTGACTCCCCGCCTCCCCCTTCCCTTCTCAGGACGCCGGTGATTACATTGGACCCACCAGGATCATCCAGGGTAATTCATCTCAAGATCCTTAACTAATCACATCTGCCAAGTCTGTTTTTTTCTATGTAAGGTAATATATTTTCAGGTTCTGCAGAATTGAATGTGAGCATCTCTGGGGAGCTGTTATTCTGCCTACCACACAGGATGTCCCTTGGTCACTTCAAACTCATCAGGTACAAAATAAAATTCACTGTCTGATGATGGAATGAGTTGTATTGCTCATATAATTCAGGAGGCACCAATAACAACTTATCCATCATTCATTCACTGAACGAGTATTAAATGAGTACCTTTTATATGTCAGCTGCTGTGTATCTCTAGTACATTGTGATAAAACAGACATGACGCCTGCCCTCATGAAGCTTACAAACCAGTGGAAGACAAAAAAACTAGTATAAATTTACTCATTAATCTGTAATTTAAATTGAAGGAGATAAGCCACAGTAGAGCATAATAGGGAGACTTATTTGGGGTGGTTGTTAGGAGGCAGAAACCACACCAATAATTTTAACAAAGAAAATTTAGTATAAAGAATCCTAAGTTGGTTATTGGAGGCCTAAAAAGATAGAAAGGGATGTCAAAGTATCTGAGAGGAAGTAAGTGCCAGAAGCAACACTCAACCCTGGGCCCGGGGTGGGGGACAAAGCGGCTGGGACTTAAACATTTTTAAAGCTTGGAGGAGAGCCCTGTTGAGCTGGAATCCAAAACTCTGAAGTGAGGAGTTTGGCAAGCCAGCTGCTGGTGTCTCTGAGGGGCGCAATGATGCTGGTCCTGGACGTTTTTTAAAACTTCAAGCTAGAAGTCAGCTGCCACTCCTGAAACCCCGCTGCCGCTGCTGGGGTGAAGCAGCGTGGGTAGGTTCCCGGGAAAGGCGGGGAACAGGAAGGCCTTCCTTCTTTTCCTCCTGCCCTTCTCCTCCAGTACCTGGTACTGGGGAAACCTCCCAGGGAGTGGGTGGAGAGTGGAAATGTGGTTTGCAGAGTCCTGGCCCGGGCAATTAGAAAGGCACATTTGAAACTGAGAGACAGTGGCCTTGATACAACCTCCCACAAACGATTTCTTAGGCAACCTGGAGAGAGACATAAGTTGTTCAAAGCATTATAAAGGAAAATAAATTTTAATGCCTGTTGCTACCTGAGCTGTGTTGTAGAGGTGAGCTGAGTCCAGCTATGTCTTATTTATTGTTGTATACCAAATTACCTCAGAACATAGCAGCTGAAAACATTATTTTACAGTTTCTGAGGTCAGGCCTCTGAGAGCGTCTGTGCACGCTCAGGTGGATGTTTCCGGCTCAGGTCTCAGGGAGTTGCCGTTATCTGAGGGCTTGACCAGGGCTGGAGGGTCTGCTCCCGAGCATACTCGTGCAGCTGTTGGCAGGAAGCTTCAGGTGTTCACCACGTGGGCCTCTCTGTAGGGTTCCTCATGACCTCGTGGCTACTTCTCCCAGAGTGAGTGATCCCAAAGAGCATGGGAGAGTGACAGAGAAGGCAGCCACAGTGTTTTATACCCTAATCTTGGAAGTGACCTACTATCAGTCCTGCTGTATTCTGTTGGTCACACAAACCAACTCTGGAGCAATGTGGGAGGAGACTACACAGGGTGTGGATAGTAGGAAGCAAGGATCATTGAAGGCTGGCTACCGCAGATGGCCACATAAAACTGTCACCTCCACTACAGTGGCTGTCAGAATGGAGCATGGCTTGTGTGTTCCAGAATACCACTGGTCTCCTCTCGGCTCTATCATGAGAAACTTTGGGAGGTCCTCCTCAGTTCCCCTCCTGCTCCCTCTGCCCCATCCTCTGCCAGATCAGTTGCCATTGGTTGACTGCACAGCTGCTTCAGTTGGATAAGTGTCAAAAGGTGGGCATGTGGATTCTGCAGTCGATCTTCAAACACTCCATTTCCTATTTCAAAATTGCCAGCTACCTGAGGAGAAAACACTTGGAAAATTCAGAGGTTAAGGGTGCTTTTTACTTAGATGTTTTTAGTTATGAAGTGACTTTTTAAGCCATTGGTAATTGTACCAGCTTGTTGATGTGGCAGTGAAATGCAATTGTCTTTGATCGTAGTGGTTGCAGTAGCTGCTCAGATGGGTCATTGCAGTGGAGAATTATTCCATATTGGTGCTAAGATAGAGATTATCCTTGTTGAAATTTGGGCAATCAGCTGTCCTTGTGGCTGTCTCATTCTTAATTGGTACAATGTGACGGGGGGCGCACAACAGCATTGCATCCCAGACCCCATCACCAGACCAGACGTGAGCTCGGTTAGCTGTTCAGGTCATCTGTCTGAGGCTGCATGCTGGGGCTTCCACAAGATGGGCAGATAGTTGAGTAATGTCTGTGTGAGTGTGAACTGTTTCTGTCTTCTCTTCTTATGGGATGGAAAAGAATGCATTTGCCAAGTAAGCAGTTGCATACCAGATACCTGAGGCCTGATTAACCTGCCTTGGCACTGATGCCACATCTGGCACACCACCTGCGATTGGCGCTACGACTTGGTTAGATCTGCAGGAGGCTACAGTCATTCTCCAGGATCCATCCATTTTCTGCAGATAATGAAGATATGACAGAGACCAGCAACCCTGCATTCTGAGGTCCTTAGTGGTAGCACTAATCTCTGCTACTCCCCTGGAAAACGATGCTGATTTTCTAACTTAGTTGGATGTGGGGGCAGGGCACAGTTTCAGAAGATCCCACTTGGCCTTCCCACAATGACTGCTCCTCCTCCACAGACCAGGGGCCCAATGTGGGCTTTAGCTGCCAAGTATATCAATTCCAATTATACACTTGGGGACTGGGGAAAGGACCCCTGGGTGGCTCAAACCACTGTGGCCCTCATAGTTCCC
This sequence comes from Equus caballus, assembly GCF_041296265.1. Classification (NCBI taxonomy): domain Eukaryota; kingdom Metazoa; phylum Chordata; class Mammalia; order Perissodactyla; family Equidae; genus Equus; species Equus caballus. Next base: position 8,747,174 of record NC_091713.1, read on the forward strand.
CACCCTAAAGGGGGGCTTGATGACACTTTGGGTGTCAGTGTCAACTCAGACCTGTATCTAATACTCTCAAAATATCTGGTTGTTCCCTTTTCCCCAGTACAATCACTTGAAGAAATGGCCAGAGGTCTCTGGGGGAGTTGTCATGGTATAGACTTGCCACAGTGTTGCAGGGTCCTTCCTGGGGACCTGGCTGCCTCTTCAGTCAGTGGATTCTGGATCTGAAGATCTACTCACCTCTGGAGACTGGAGCAAGGGACTGTAATATTTATTAGGATAATTGCCCTCAGTCTACTCCTCCATTTTTGTTTTTGTTTTTTTCTTTAATAGGTGTTAACCGACAGCCTTGTTGGCTGCCTGACAATTTTGCCACTAACACCACTGTGTTCTATTACCTATCTCCACAACTCCCCGTGATTAAGCCCTCGTGGCCATTCCTTTCCTGTTATGGTAATTGTGGCCTCCTGGCTTCTAGATGTGGTGCCACCACCAAGCCTCTCTTACTTTGAGGCCTCATCCTCCTCATGGGTGTTAATAAACCCAGCTTTGTGACCGCCTTGCCCACTGTCACCCCTGGCTGCGGAGAATAGCCCCCACTGGAGATTTTAGTGATGCTGGTGGTCCTCTCATCAGGATGTCCTTGGTGACTGTTGTGCCTTCTGGACCCTCTCATGAGACACAATCTGCTGGGTCTTCTGGCCTCATACCATGCATCTGTTCCTGTCTCTCCACCTCCCTGAGCCTTTCCATTCCTCTACCAGCTGCCAGGACACCCATACTTTTCTTCTTTGCTGAAAGTTGACCATCATTTTTTCCAGGCTTCTGAGAGCCACCCTAGCTCTGAGTTTGCCCCATCCCTTAGAGTTCTTGCAAGAGTGTTAGTTAAATCCCGTATCCTGAGAAAATGCCCCCGAGTCAGTGAGTTCTTGCTTATCCAGTCTTAAAGACCCCTTGGAATCCAATCCCGAGCCTACTCCCCTGGCTCCTGCCGGTACGTGCAGTTTTTGTACTTCTTCCCTCCCTTATCAGGCCAACTTGTCACCAGCTGCGTTATGTTGGGATTTAACACAAGAGAGGATGTGGGGGACATGTGTTATCTTGTTGGGGAGAGGCTTCTGCAGCATCTTCCAGCCCAGCAGAAGTGGTAGCTCTTAATAGAGAGGGTTGGGCCACGTCTGCCTGCCCAGAGGGTGGGGGTGGGGGGAGCAGTGGGTGTGGAGAGAAGTCTGTTCAGAGGCATCCATCCAGATGACCCCGTCCCAGTCTTTTAGCATCCCAGTTTTCTCTACCAGGATGTCACCCTTTCCTCACTCACCTGCTTGGTTGAGTGTTGAAACATCTCCAGAGGCCTGTGATTCCCAGGTCTTCAGCCTGTTGTTCACTTGTCGCTGCCCTTCCCTTTTTGGTGATGGTGATCTCTTCATAAGCTACTACTGAGACCCTCTGGTTCTCACACTTAATCTTTGACCTCTGGCTCTGGCTTTCACTAACCTTCTGCAGGCTATCCCTTGATGACAAGCATTGGTGAGGCTGTGAAGATAAGGGAACCCTTGTGCACTGTTGGTGGGAGTGTAAATTGGTTCAGCCACTATAGTAAACAGAATGGAGATTCCTCAAAAAATTAGAAATAGATCTACCATCTGATCCACAACTTCCACTTCTGGGTATATATCCATAGGAGATGAAAACAGGATTTTGAAGAGATATCTGCAGCCCATGGTTATTGCAGCATTGTTCACAATAGCCAAGGTATGGAAACCACCTAAGTACATGTCAACAGAAGAATGGATAAAGGAGATGTGGTGTGTATCTACAATGGAAGATTATTCAGCTTTGAGAAAGGAGATCCTGCCATTTGTGATGACATGGATGGACCTCATTGAGGGCGTTATGCTGAGTGAGATAAGTCAGACAGAGAAAGACAAGTACTGTATGCTATCACTTAAATGTGGAATCTAAAAGAGCCAAACTCATAACAACAGAGAGTGGAGTGCTGTTTGGGTCCCAGAGGCAGGGGCTGAGGGAACTGGGGAGGTGTTTAAGGCACAAAGGTACAGCTAGTAGGTCACTAAGGCCTGGAGAGCTAATGCACAGCATAGTGATCACAGTCAACAGCGCTGTATTATAAACTTCAAAGTTGCCGAGAGACTAGATCTTAATTGTTCTGAACACGAAAAAGAAACAATAATTATGTGATGCGATAAAGGTGTGAGCTAACGCCACTGGGTAATCATTGCAACATATAAATATATCAAATCCACACTATTGTGTACCTTGAACTTACACAATGTTGTATGTCAATTATATTTTAATTAAAAAATATATATATATAACTTAGCAGTAACCAGCAAACTTGGCTGTCTTTGTTAGCCCCATGTTTATTTGTTTGTTTTTAAAGATTGGCACCTAACAACTGTTGCCAATCTTTTTCTTTTTTTTCTGCTTTTTCTCCCCAAATCCCCCCAGTACACAGTTGCATATTTTAGTTGTGGGTCCTTCTAGTTGTGGCATGTGGGATGCCACCTCGGCGTGGCCTGACGAGCAGTACCATGTCCACACCCAGGATCTGAACCTGCAAAAGCCTGGGCCGCTGAAGCAGAGCACGGGAACTTAACCACTCGGCCACGGGGCTGGCCCCAGCCCCAGGTTTTTCAAATGCTTGCTCCACTGGACCTGCCATAGCACTCCCCTCCACCAGGACATTTCCCCGGGTCACTACCAACGAAAACTTCAACAACTGAACCGCCACCTTGAGCCAGGAAGTATTGGTGCCCCACATACCCCTCAAGATGGTGCCCTCTCTGCTTGCTGGGTGCTAAGTGAGCCGGTCCCAAATCCCCTCTGACTGCCTGTTTTCTCAGACCACTTGCATTATTACTAGTAGTAGTCCAGGGCTCCTGAGAAACAGTCACCAACGTGGAATTAAATGTGCAAGGATTTTATTAGGGGAAATATTCGTAGGAAAGGAAATAGGAAGTTGTGGAAAGTTGGGAGAGTCATCATATCCAGAGAGAGAGAGAGAGACAGAGAGTGAGTCCTCAACTGCCATGCAGTGTAAAGAAGGTTGGAAAGCCTGCAGGAGGAGTCCCATTATCTCCCCAGGATCCAGTCTGCCTGTCCCCACCGAATTCAGGCCCTGGAGGGAGGAAGCAGCCTGGGGCGGTATGGTGGGTTTCAGAGGGCCGCAGCCGTGCCCTGCATTGTTACACTCCTGCCGGAGGCCTGCAGGGAGCATTCTCAGGGCTGCCACACACTGCTAAGCGTCCCCCTAGCCTACCTACGTCAGTACCTGTGGCCTCGGGCCTCCCTCCTATGAGTGGGCAAATGTTCAGTTCGTTGTGCCAGTGCTGGATCTCAGCCTTTCTTGGCTGTTCAAGGATTCTGATCCACCAGTGACCCTCTTTCTCTCCTGGATCATCCACTTTCCCTGGCCACTGCATCATTCCTATCAATATTCAGTAACATCTTCCTGACCTCACCTCTGCCTCCAGTTGCCCTCCATTTCTTTGTTCCGTGTCGCAGAAGAAAAGGAACTCCTTGAAAGAGTTGTCTACACTTGCTGTTTCCACGTCTTCCTTTCCCATTCTTTTGTTTACAATGAAAAGAGTTTTGTTTTACCTTGGCTTTTTTTTTCTCCCCAAATCTCCTCAGTACATACTTGTATATTTTAGTTGTGGGTCTCTCCAGTTGTGGCATGTGGGAGGCCGCCTCAACATGGCCCAATGAGCGGTGCCATGTCCGCGCCCAGGATCCGAACCCTGGGCCGCCCGCCAAAGCGGAGCTCGCGAACCCAACTGCTCGGCCACTGGGTGGCCCCAAGAGTTTTGTTTTTACGCTTAAAAATAGTATAAGGTCAATGCGGTAGGAAACAATAGCAAGAAAGCAGACAGCCCCTAGAATTACACCCGTTCAAGTTTGGTGGCAATCACCCTCTCGCTTGCCTTTCTGCACACACACAGTTTTACATAGGAGAAAAGTGTGCATGCTGTTTTTCTATTGTTTCCCCTTCCCCAGTTTTGAGGGTTTTGTTTATATCCTGCCCTGTCTCCATCTCTCACACACCGCCCCCCGCCGAGGTGTACACACATGCACATGCACGCAGCCACACGATGTAAACAACATGGACTTGTCCTTCCCTGCTTTTCTCCATGTTCTCATACACACAGCTTTCGTTTTATAAGACCGTACTACAAATACTTCTCTGCAGCTTGCTCTTCTCATTTAACAAAAGCTTGTGGAGGATCTTTCACACCAACTAGTACAGATTGATCTACATGGTTAATGCACAGTCAACCATTTATTCAACCATTTATTGATAGGCATTAATTCTCCTTCTAGAGTTTTGCTACAACCACTAATGATATGGTTTTATATATATATGTACACACAAATCTCAAATATCCTGATGTAGCTCAAATATCCTGATATATTTATCCCCCGATCTCACGGATAGATTCCTGAGAGCGGAATTTCTGGGTCCAAGAGAATATATATTTTTAATTTTAATAGATGTTGCCAGAGTGCTTTCCAAAAAAAAGCTGTAAGAAGTCACATTTCCCTCAGAAATGCAAGAGAATTTCCTTCCCATCTCTGACCTTCATTTCTTCCCAAGTGTTACACTCCTGAGTTTTTGCCATCAGCTGAGAAATGCAGCCTCATTGTAACTTTGGTTTGTATCTTTCTGACTGCTGGTGAGGTTGAGCATCCTTTCTGGACAAGCACCTGATTTTGGAGACAATCTGCCTGAGTTTGAATTCCATCTCTATCACCAGCTGTGTGACCTTAGAAATATTACTTGCCCTGTCTGTGTCAGTTTCTTTGTCTCTATAATGTGATAATAATATTTCCTATCATAAGGTTGTTGAAGAGGATTAGATTATTAGAATAATTCCTGGCACATGGTAAACACTGAAAAAATAGTTGTTTTAAATATGTTTATTAGCTCTTTGTATATGCTCTTCTGTGAAATGACTATTTTTTGCTCATTTTCTATTGGGTCTTTTTCTTTCTCTTTTTTCTATGAAATATTTCTATCAGATCTTGATTCACCCCTTTCAATAAAAATTTTAAAGATGTTTTTCATGTATTTTTTTTTAAAGATTTTGTTTTTCCTTTTTCTCCCCAAAGCCCCCCAGAACATAGTTGTATATTATTAGTTGTGGGCCCTTCTAGTTGTGGCATGTGGGACGCCACCTCAATGTGGCCTAATGAGCAGCGCCACGTCCGCACCCAGGATCCCAACCAGGGAAACCCTGGGCTGCCAAAGCGGAGTGCACGAAGTTAACCACTAGGCCACGAAGCCAGCCCCTCATGTATGTTATACACCATTCATATTAAGTTTAATTCTGTGTAATTTGTCACTACAATGAATAGATTATTTCTTATTTCCATTGCTGTTATATAACTATTATAGAGAAAAGGTATTGATTTTTAAATATTTGCCTCATATTGAGCCATCAAATGATCTTATTTTACTTATTGTTACTAATTTTGGGTCTCTTAGGCATATAATCTTATTATTGAAAAAGAGGAGTTTTCCTCCTTTGCCCCAGAATTTATAATGGTTATTTTATTTTCCTCTTACAATGTCAGACCTTTGAAAACAGTGATGAGTAGCAGGTATCCTGGTCTCGTTCCCGACCTTTGTAAAATGAGAAATTCTGTTTGTGGGCAACAGCTGTGCTCTGTGCCCGTGGAGGTCCCTCTTTCTTGTGATCGTCCGTTTCTGATGTTTGTGCTGTGGATTGAGGCTTGTTTACCTAGCCTCCACAATCACATGAGCCTCCACAATTCTTTTTGTGTGTGTGCAAAAGAAGCCAATTTATGAGATTAAATAAAGTCCATGGAGTAAAGAACATGGGGTAGTGCACCTCCACCCTGGCTGGACCAGCGCAGTGGGGTGGAGCACATGCTGCATCCCCTGCCTCTCCTCCCCTCCCATGAATAAATCTCTTCACACACACACACGCACACGCACAGGCACACACACACACACACATGCACACGGACACGCACAGACACACGCACACAGACACGCGCAGACACACGCAGACACACACACAGACACACGCACAGGCACAGACACACACAGAGACAGACACACATGCACAGACGTGTACGCAGACACACACACAGGCACACACACAGACACACACACACAGACAGACACACACAGACACACAGACATGCACAGACACACGCAGACACAGACACACACAGACACACACACACAGACACACACAGACACATGCACACAGACATGCACAGACACACGCAGACACACGCAGACACACACACGCACAGACACACATACACACACACACACACACACACATCTCCTACTGGTTTCTCTTTTCTAGTTGATTGTTGACTGTTACAAATACTAATTGTTTAGAAAGCTGTGATCACATTTGGACAAATGAAGACTATTTTGACCATCAAAATCGAATTTTAAAAACTTAAAATTAAGACTTAGAGCATCAGCTTATTTTCAATATTATAAGTTGTACATTTTATATATGAATCTACCATTAGAAAAATTTATGAAATATGTTTGACAGATTATTTAAATCCACACACATTAGTCCTTTATATGTAAATTAACTACAGCTATACAAGTCTTATGAAAAGTTTTATGCAAAATAATAATATTTGACACATTTATACATTTTCAAAAATCTACTTTCATTCTTAGAAAGGATTGTAATAGCAACATTTTGGGGTTTTTTAAATTTTTATTTTTTTTAAAAAAGCCATAGAAGATTATCTAGACTACCTTAAGATAAATGCAAACACGTTAAGGATTAATCTCATAACACACAAATATATGAAAATATTTCTGTTTTGGATAATTTAAGAACATGTTTTAGATCTTGAATTTGATGATACTTACTTTGAGCTTATACTTAGTATTTCTTGGTTAAACACACTCTCAATATAAGTATATATACACACTCCTTTTATGTACATATATCCATAGTAAACAAACCTTCCTTTTTTTCTAGTTAGTCTTTTGTTTTCTTTCAGGCTTGTGAAGTGGTGCATAAATATATCGTTTATAAATCCTCATATAATGGAAATAGCTCAAAACTAGAACACTGAAGAACAGGAGTGTCAGCAGAAAGAGGAGCGAGGCGACCAGGTAGACACTTGGACTGAAACGAGAAAAAAGTCCTTAGCGGCCATTGTTCACTGTGGTTATATATTTATTTAGTCAAACAGTTTTTCAATAGCTAGCTACTATGCCATTGACAGAGAACAAAGATTAATAAGACACCTTGTCTACCCTAAAGGTGTTTACTCCTTAGTGTTTGAGGCTGACCAGGGAGGAAAATAGACAGCGTGGTCAATACAATGAGAGAAGGAGGTATAAACTTCTATGGAAGCCAGGCATCAAGGAAGGCCTTCCACTGGAGGTCACCTTCGAACCGAGTATCTGTAGGAGTTGGCTAGCTGTGAATAGGATTAGGAGTATTAGTCAATACCTGGGAGTGGAAGAAGAGATTCAGGTGGGCATAAAGTTGCAGGCTAACGGAAATGCATATGCAAAGGCATGGAAGCGTGAGAAAACCTTAAGGTCACCCCTAGACATTCTGGAGCTAACACTAGTCAGTGTGACCAGAGCTCAGGTGGCAGGAGGAATGGTTAGAGATGAGGAATGATGGGTGGTTAGAGACGAGAAAGACAGCTTTTATCAAGCTATAGAGTGTGGATTTTAGCCTAAAGGCAAGAGGAATTTCAGAGATATGATATAGAACTGTCATTTTAGAAGGATGATTCTGATTGTTGGGTGAAGAATGGAGGAATGAGAAGCATGAGTGTCGAGGAGAAAAAGCAGTTATGAGGTTTTTGTAATAATCCAAGTATGATGAGGGTCTTAACTGACTTAGTGGCTGAAGAAATGGAGAGAAGCAGATAGATCTCAGATATATTTGGAAGTTAGATTGGATTGATCCCAGTGACTGTTAAGATGAGGGGTTTGAGAAATATGATGGAATAAAGGACGTCTCCCGAGTTTTGGGATGAGATAACTGTGAGGATGGTATCAGCATTCACTGATAGAGGAAATTCAGAGGGAAGAACACTTTATTGAGGGTGTGTGTGATGAATATGGTTGGTTTACTTTTGGGCATATTGAATTTGAGGTACCCGAAGGTCAACTAGGGGTGTGTGTTTGTGTGTGTACACTATTTATTAGATCCTACTTTCAGCTGGGTGGCTCTTCACCTGGGACTCTGCACGGGTGCCTCCCATCAGAGTGGATTTATTTCTTAAGCCAAACACTGTGCTGTTTTCCCTTTGGAGTCCTGGTATCTGACTTTAGTTCTTTGTTCCCTTTAAACCATGATTATTTGTTTGCAGTATTACAGCTTCCCCAGATTCCCAGACCCCTTAGTCTGACCTTCCTCCTCTGTGGATGCAAGTTTAATCTGGTTCCAGTGAATGGTTTCCCTCTTGGAAGTTAATTAACTAACTTAAACCATCTGATATGTGCCAGGTACTATGCTGGGTGCTGGAAAAACAATGATGAGTAAAAATAGACATGGTCCCCATCCTTAGAGAGCTTACATTTTAGTGGGGACATAATCATTAATTGAATAATGAGAAAATACATATAAAATTGCACTTGTGATGAGAACTAAGTGGGAGAAGTATACAGTGCAATGAAAGCTTACTATAGCAGGATTTAACCCAGTGATTGGGATCAAGAAATGCTCCCATGGGGAAAAGATAATTGTTCTAAAATTTGAAGAATTAAATGCAAGTGGAATTGGTAAAGTTAAGTAGGTAAAGAGGGGAAGGAAGAGTTCCAGATAGAGGAAATAGCATGCACAGAGATCGTGCTATGGGACAGAGTATGGAGAAGGCTGGGGATTGAAACAAGGTTGGTGGGTCTGGAGCTGAGAAAATGAGGGGAACATGATAGAAGATGAGATTGGAGAGGTAGGTAGGGGCTAGATCATAGAAGGTCTTGTAGGCTATGTTAATGAGTTTTCACATTAAGGAAGAAATTTAAGAGTTCAGTCTCCTAAAATTAGCATTTGAAAAGATTACTCTGGCTTTAGTGAGAAGAATGAATTAGAAGAAAATAGGAATGGATGAGGGGAGATCTGTTAGGAGTCTATTGCAGTAGTTGAGACCAGAGATAATGGTAGCTTGGATTAGAGTGCTGGTGATGGGTTTGGTAAGAAGTGGATTCATTCAAGGGCAATTTAGGAGATTAAATGAATGGGAGCCAGTAACTGGATGAGCTGAGAGAGAGAGAGAGAGAGAGAAGAGAGAGAGATGGAGAGACACAGAGAATGAGAAATAAACGTGAACTCTAAGTTTTTGTTTTTCGTTTTTGACTCCTAGGTGTTTGGCTTGTACAGTTGGATGTGCTATTTCCTGAGAGAGGGAACCCTGGACAGCAGGGTCACATATTGTCCAACTCCAGAGAGCACCATTCGCATTATAGCCTATGTGAATGGATTCTCCTGGAGTTATGCAAGGACAATCAACAGGACTGTGTGCAATTACCCTGATGGACAAGTTTTAGAGTGGGACAAATAATGTGATAAAAGAATGGGTGGTAACTCATGAGTTCACTTTTGGACATGTCCAGTTTGGCTAGTCTTTGAACCATCTAAGAGAAGAGGTCTAGTAGACAGTGGGCTATATGACTCTGGACTGGACTAGAGGTATGATTTGGGAGTCATGTGTATATAGACGTTAAATGAAATTATAAGTATGGATGAGCTTGCCAGAGTGAGAAGCTCAGAAGACTAGGACTGAGCCCTGAGGAAAATCAACGTTTAATGGCTTGTGAAGGAAAAGTTGAGGCTCTCTCTACTAAAGAGAGAGAGAGGCTATGGAAGTTTAGGAAAACCCATAGAGCAATATAGCAGTCAAAGGAAAAGTCAACACTGACGAAAGATCAAATAAGATGAGGACTGAGACAGATCTGTCAGATTTAGTGTTGGCCAGTTCCAGTTCAAGATGGCAACATAGGAGGCTCCTGAACCCCCTCCTCCCAAGGACACACTGATGCTTCAGCTACATACAGAAGAGTTTCCTCTGAAAGAAACTGAGGAACTAGCTAAGCAAGTCCTACACATCCAGCAAACAAGAAAAAATCCACCTACACGGAAATAGGTAGGAGAGACTGAGACAATCTTGCCATAAACCCCACCCCTGACACAGCAGCATACGACCAGGAGGGAACTCAGCTCCCAGCTTCTCCCTGAGGAGCGAAGGGTCTAGACCCAACATCTAGCACCCCAGATTTTAAGACTTCCACCCAAGGGACGAGTGCCCCAAACACCTATCTCTGACAGCCAGCAGGGCTTGGGCCCACAAGACCACAAGGCTGCAGCAAACAAACCGGCTCTGAGGACTTGCAGAGTCTAACCCCTCTTGCTGCCTTCCTCTTGCTCAGCACAGAGGCAGCAGGCTGAAATACCCATCTTCTGGTCTTTCCATGAAAGAGGCCTATTTGCTTATCTTAAAAACTGCAACCTGAGGGGCAGGCTCCTAATTTAACACAAATCTAGGGGCCAACTGCAACCCTCTCCAGACCAGGGGGGCCTTCAGGGGCCGTCTTCGCGCTGTCAAATAAAAATGGCAAGTAATAGGATATATTGGAATATATGAGGAAGCCATTTTGGTGTAAACCTAATTCGGCCTGACCTTGTCTTTCCAAAAGGGCCTGACCGAGGCGGTTGAGCATGCATTGTATATCTGCTTTAGAGATTCCCTATGGCAAGAGCAAAAGGCCCTTGAGATAAAGGTGCAACTTCCCTCCCCCTCCCAACATTGGCGTCTCCTTAAGGATTAAGCATCTTTCCTTAGGCTAGAAACTGATTGCTGCGCTCACCTGTGACCGCCCAGCTCGAGACAATAGACTTGCCTCCTGCTACGCCCACCAAGATAGCAGACCCACTACCTGCTGTGTCCATCAAGCGCTGTGCCAACAGGGCAATCTTGTGACTATTGTGGGAGGGACATTTCAATCATATGTAAGGCACCCTCTTTGGGGGTATATAATCATTCTGTACACCTCATTTCTTTGGTGCCCTTTCTTCCCTTGGGAAGAACAGCCCCGGGCCGTGGTCCTCAGATTTCAGCTCAGAATAAACTCACCCAAATTTTCATTTATAGATTGGTTATGGATTATTTTCGTCGACAGCACTCTCCCTCTGTCTCTCCCCCGGTCACTGGGATCTCCCTGAAAGGAGCTTGTGCATACATCTGGCACCCCAGCTTCTATGGCTACTGTCCAGGGGACACACCTCTTGGTTGCCCTGGCTCTGGTGCCCAGCAGAGCTTCTGTTCCCCAGTCCCACAGGACTGAAACAAACGAAGAGACTATTCTTAATTGGCCATTCCTCCAGGGCTCAGGGCAGGGGGAACAGACAAAAATGCCCATCTCCCAGTCTTCCCCTGAAAGAGGTGTCTATGCGTACATTAGAAGAGGCTGCCCGAGGGTCCCGCTTCAGCCAGCCTGCATCTGGGTGCAGACCGAGAGGCTTCTTTCTGGGACACTGGTGTCTTGGTGCAGCCTCACCTGCTAGGAGACAGTAAGGGCTAAGAAGGCAGCTTGGACAACCATGAAGGTTTGAGAGACAACCAAGAGCTGGGACAGGACTGAACAATAAGTTCATCTCCTCCATGAGGCCACTCCTTCAAGACTAGGAGAGGTGGCTGTGTTATCTAGTGCATAGAAACCAAGAGAGAGTCAAGGAAAATGAAGAAACAGAGAAAAATGTTCCAAACAGAAGAATAAGATAAAACTCCAGATATAGACGTTGATGAAATGGAGACAAGTGACTTACCTGTGAAAGAGTTCAAAATAATGGTCATAGAGATGCTGAACGGGGGTCAGGAGAACAATGCACAAACAAAGTGGGAATTTCAACAAAGAGAAAAGGTGAGAAAGTACCCCACAGATTTAATGTAGGCAAAAGCTATTCTAATGAGAGGTAATTGGTGGAGTGATAAGATAGGAAGCAGACTGGATGGATGAGGAAATAGGGATGGAATATAGGGAAATGGAGACTAGGAGTGTAGACAAGCCTTTTGAGAAGCCTGTTTTGCAAGGAGGAGAGAGAAGGTGGTAGCTGGAGGAGGGTGTGAGGTTGAAGTTTTATTTATTTATTTAAATAAAAAACTTGAGGGTGATTAAAAGCCTGTTGGAAGGACGTGGTTGAGAGCAAAGTGGAATATACAGGAGAGAGAAGGAATAATTGATTTGGAAGTTTCCTTAGAAAGTGGGAAGGACTAGGGTTAAAACCATAAGTGGAAGAATTATATTTAAAGAGGAGGAATACTATTTCTTTTGTTGTAACAGGATGGAAAGAGGACACAATGGGTATAGATGTTAGTTGCTTTATATGTTTCAATCAGAAATGGAGTTCCTGTCTGACGGCTTCTAATTTCTTTGTAAAGATGGAAACAAGCTCATCTGGTGGCTGTTAAGGACAGGTGGTCTGAGGAGGAAGCTAGTTAAATAAGGTCTGAAGCAGTTGTTATGGAGAGTGGAAACAGTGGTTGACCAGAGAAAGATAGTGAGATTCCCAGGTACTGTTGGTGACCTCTTTGAAGTTGATGATCCATCTGCCCTGTTGTGTAACTTCCTTTACCAGTATCGGGCTGCTCAGGTGTAACCACAGAGAAACTAAGTAGTTGAGGACTTGCCAGATGGGGGGCCAAATCCAGGGGAGTATTAATAAGTGGTATTGGGTTAATAGACTTTGAAATGTAAGGAAACAGGAAGCAAAAAAGGAGAAACTGAAAGTAGAAGTGGAGGTCCCAATGAGGATGAAGAAGGGTTGTTGTGGGTGTAGCTGAATTAATAAGATGGAAGTTCAGAGAAGGGGATGTCTGAATCGATGCTTTAGGAAGCAGAGAAGTTATGATAGTGGGGGGGGATTGGAATTGGCCACCCCAAGATATGTCTCTTTGGCATGAGGATTATTTTGGGCCGGTTACTTTTAAAACTGCAGACATGAAAGAAACTCTGAAAAGTAGAAGTTATCCTTTGTTGAGAGACATTTACATTTGTAAAGGAAATCTCCGTCTGTAAAGGTCTCTCCCTCTGTACCAGGAAGGAGGGGGGATGACCTTATCTCTAGAAACTCTTAGCAACGCAGAAGGCAAGAACTTAAATCTGCATAATAACCTTACTCTTGTTTACTGTACTTTTCTGGTAATCTCCCATAACTAACTCCCCCCACCCCCAACATCCTCCTTTGTCTGTAGCTGAGGAGGGTATTTAAGATGAGAGCTTCCGCCATTTTGGTGAGTTGCTCAGTTTGCCGGAGCCTCTCCCATGTATACATGTTATAAAGCTTTGTTGGATTTTCTCCTGTTATTTTGTCTCATGTGAATTTAATTTGTTGTCCGGCCAGAATGACCCAGAGTGGGTGGAGGAAATGTCTTCCTCTCCTACAATAGGAATGACAATGACAGTGTGCAGGTATGACTGTGGGAGTGGATGGCTGAAGTACAGTAGAGGAGGAGGACGCCAATGATGAGGAAAGACTGTGATGTTGGGAGGGTTGGCCATGTGGACACCAATGGTGGGACTTGATGTGGAGATGAAAACAGTGTGGCAGGGCCAAAGTTGTCAATGAATGAAGGGGAGTTTGGAGAGGACACAGCAGTGAGGACAGAGAAAGGACAGGGGGCATAGCAGATGCCATGAGCCTCAAAGGATGTATGGTTTTGATAATTTTTTTGGTTTCGTCTTAGAAAAACCAGAATAAGTAATGGTCTAGGAGTGGTAATGGCTGCCTGAGGCACATGGAGGGTGTCAGATAATAAATAGCCATTCCTCTAGAGGGCAAAGGTGAAGCAGTGTCCTCAGGGCATAGAGGGAGATAGACAGAGGGAGAGCTCAGAGGACAGTTGAGGATTTAGGTGAGTTTGCTGGTTAAATGGTGGCAATTCCAAAGGACACAGGGGAAAATTTGGGGAAGTGGTTGGGCACTGGGCCAGAAGCAAGGAAGTACTGACATCGTTGCCTCCTACAAACAGATCCTTAGTCACTGCTTACTCGTGAAAAGGGCTCTCTTACTAGGAAGGTATTCACCACCAGCTAACCCCTGCTCTGCCTCTGGCACCCTTCAGGGCTCAGGCGAGAGAGAGACTAAGCTGTAGTCACTAGTCACTAACCGAGAGCGTGCAGTGCCACCTTCCCCAGCTGCTGAAATCCAGCCGCTGGGAGGGGAGCTGGCAGACAGGTGCTGCTCCTGCACTCTCCCCTCTTTTCCCTAACTCACCAGCTCCCCCTTCTGTTGGTGGATACATGTTCCTAATATTCATCTAAATCAAACACACCAACCTAACGAGAACTTGCTGCAAAAAGGCTACGCCGGTTTCCCAAAGTCACTTAGAAACAACTCTCATTTGCAGATTATTCGCACCATTAACCTCCCATTAGCACAAAAATTGAGGAGTCAGTAATATTTAAAGTAGGGCCATAAGTAACTTAATTGTTTGTCTTTCTCTTTTGTTTAACATTTTACGAAAAGCAAAACCCAAAACACCAGGCCCAGGACAGAGAAGCAAAGTCACGTGTGGCCCGGCGTCAGCAGAGTTAGGACTGTGCTCTGCTCTCCAAAGAAGCTGGAGCCGAGTCCACAGCAATGCCTTGACTGCCTGTTTCCTGGACGCATCCGGAAGATGGCCAGCAGTCAAGGGCTGACTCGGGGTCACTGAAGCCCAGCCTGTCTCCTCCCAGTCCCCACTGCTGCCGTCTGCCATCTGCCCCTTTGGCGGAGTTGGAAGACATGTCTGATGTTGAGTGGGATGGAACAGAAGGGGACCCTAGCGGCAGTTACAGTTCTCAGGAATTCGTTCCTTCTTTATCCCTGGTATAATAGATACATATAATTTTTAGGATGTCACATATAGAGCAGGAGTATTAGGGTATCAGGAAAATGTGTACGAAATGCTTTTCCTTTTTAGCTGCCACCCGTGTTTTTTTTTACAACTTCCCTCCGTAAAGCTCGATTAGTCTCCGGTCATTACCTGGGAATCACTCCAAAGGTCTCTATTGCAAATATAGCCGTTAGGTTACAGAAACTGCAAATTAGAAAAATAATATTAAAGATTAAACCAAGTATAAGATATTAAAAAACTCCCTCCACATCTCTATGGTAACAATCAAATCATATCTTAGTTAAGGTGTCATTTTCTTGACAAGGGAGAGAATGGACACATTTATGTAACAGCTGGGAAGACTTTTTCCTATGTGTGACTTAGGCTGCTTGCTGCAAGTTTCCACAGAGCTTGTCAGTGCAACCTCACTGTCTTCCGAACAGCTTTACGTCATTTTGATAATGGTTCCCAAGGCAACAGCAGTGATGATATTAACAATAATTAACAATAATACGTATTGACAGAAATAATAAATAGTTATTTATTGAACATTAATACTTATTGAAAATGAACACTGATTGAGCATTTGCTAGGTTCCAGGCAGTGTATCAAATCTTTACATGAATTCTCTTGGTTAATCCTCAGAGCAACCCTTCGTTTTAGATGAGGAAACTGAGGCTCAGATAGGTTAAGCTACTTGCAAAAGTTTGCACAGTTGCAAGTAGCAGAGCTAGGATTTGAATTCAGGTTTTTCTGACCAAAGGGCCTGTGATGTTCCCCTGAGGTAGGCTAACTCCTTCCGAAAGCTGAGAATGCGAGGAGCTCAGGATATGGAACTGTGTTATTTTCTCTAAAGGTACTGAGTGTCTCTCATAATTTAGCATATTGCCTGGAATGAGGCAGGATATAGCTAAATAAGCACTCATGATATGTTTTCACCTTCCTTCATGTGGAAGAAGAGAGAGAAAAGGAGCTTAATTCTTAGTGTTTGCTGTGTGCCCAGCAAAGTTAGGAAATTTTACCCGGGTACTTCATTTAATCCTCAGAATACTGTAAGATAAGTATTATTGACTCATTTTACAGATTAAAAAATAAGCTCAGAGGGACTAAGTGATTTGCTTAAAACTACATAGCTGCTAGTGACAAAACTAGGATTCAAACCAAAGTAGACTCTCTAGCATAATGCCCTCAAGGTCCATCCATGTCATTGCAAATGGCAAGATTTCCTTCTTTTTTATGGCTGAATAATATTCCATTGTATATATACCATATTTTCTTTATCTATTTATCTGTTGATGGACACTTAGGTTGTTTCCATATCTTGGCTATTGTAAATAATGCTGCAGTGAACGTGGTGGCACATATATCTTTTCAAATTTGTATTTTCGTTTTCTTCAGATAAATACCCAGAAGTAGAATTGCTGGATCATGTGGTATTTCTATTTTTAATTTTTTGAGGAATCTCCATACTGTTTCCCATAGTGGCTGCACCAGTTTACTTTTCCACCAACGGTTCACAAGGTTTTTCTTTTCTCCACATCCTCACCATCAGTGTTATCTCTTGTCTTTTTGATGATAGCCATTGTAACAGGTATGAAGTGATATCTCACTGTGATTTTGATTTACATTTCCCTGATGATTAGCCACGCTGAGCATATTTTCATGTACCTGTTGGCCATCTGTATGTCTTCTTTGGAAAATGTCTGTTCAGATCCTCTGCCCATTTTTAAACTCGATTGTTTGTTTCCTGCTATTGAGTTGTATGAGTTCTTTTCTTTTCTTTTTTTTTTTGAGGAAGATTAGCCCTGAGCTAACATCTTCTGCCAATCCTCCTCTTTTTGCTGAGGAAGACTGGCCCTGAGCTAACATCTGTGCCCATCTTCCTCTACTTTATATGCAGGACACCTGCCACAGCATGGCTTGCCAAGCGGTGCCATGTCCACACCCAGGATCTGAAGTGGCGAACCCTGGGCTGCTGAAGCAGAACGTGTGCACTTAACTGCTGCACCACTGGGCCAGCC
Source organism: Equus caballus (assembly GCF_041296265.1). Lineage (NCBI taxonomy): Eukaryota > Metazoa > Chordata > Mammalia > Perissodactyla > Equidae > Equus > Equus caballus. Next base: position 8,764,054 of record NC_091713.1, read on the forward strand.
CCATATGAGTTCTTTATGTATTTTGTATGTTAACCCCTTATCAGATACATGGTTTGCAAATATTGTCTCCCATTCCATACATTGCCTTTTTGTTTTGTTGATGGTTTCCTTTGCTGTGCAGAAGCTTTTTAGTTTGATCTATTAACGCTTGTTTATTTTTGCTTTTGTTGCTTTTGCTTTTGGTGTCAAATCTAAAGAAATCATTGCCAAGACTGCTGTCAAGGAGCTTACTACCTATGTTTTCTTCTGGGAGTTTTATGGTTTCAGGTCTTTTTTCTTTTTTTGTGAGGAAGATTGGCCCTGAGCTACCATCTGTGCCAGTCTTCCTATATTTTATATGTGGGACGCTGCCACAGCATGGCTTGATGAGTGGAGTGTTGGTCGGCCCCTGGGATCTGAACCTGTGAACCCCTGGCTGCAAAAGCGGAGCACGTGCACTTAACCACGATGCCACTGGGCCAGTCTCTATGTTCAAGTCTTTAGTCCATTTTGAGTTAATTTTTGTGTGTAGTGTAAGATAGTGGTCCAGTTTCATTCTTTTGCATGTGGCTGTCCAGTTTTCCCAGCACCATTTATTGAAGAGAGTGTCCTTTCCCCATTGTATATTCTTGACACTTTTTCATAAATTAATTGACTATATATGTGCGAGTTTATTTCTGGGCTCTCTATTCCATTCCATTGATCTCTGTGCCTGTTTTTATGCCAAATTTATACTGTTTTGGTTACTGTAGCTTTGTAATATTCAGGCATACCTTGGATGTATTGTGAGTTCAGTTCTAGACCACTGCAATAAAGCAAATATCACAATAAAGTGAGTCACACAAATTTTTTGGTTTCCCAGTGCATACAAAAGTTATGTTTATACTATACTGTAGTCTGTTAGGTGTACAATAACATTATGTCTAAAAAACAATGTACATACCTTAATTAAAAAACACTCTATGGCTAAAAAATGCTAAATCATCTGAGCCTTCAGCGAGTCCTAATCTTTTTGCCTGGACGGTCTTGCCTGGATGTTGATGACTGCTTGATCAGGGTGGTGATTGCTGAAGGTGGGGTGGCTGCGGCAACATCTTAAAATAAGACAACAGTGAAGATTGTGGCATTGATTGACTCTTCCTTTCACAAACAATTTCTTTGTAGCATGCAATGCTGTTTGATAGCATTTTACCCACAGTAGAATATTCAACATTATAGTCAATCCTCTCAAACTCTGCTACTGCTTTATCAACTAAATTTATGAAATATTCTAAGTCCTTTGTTGTCATTTCAATAATCTTCACAGCATCTTCACCAAGAGTAAGGTCCATCTCAAGAAGCTTCTTTTTTGCTCATCCATAAGAAGCAACTCCTCATCTGTTAAAGTTTATCATGAAATTGTGGCAATCAAGTCACATCTTCAGGCTCCAATTCTAGTTCTCTTGATATTTCCACCCACATCTGCAGTTACTTCCTCCACTGAAGTCTTGAACCCCTTAAACTTATCCATAAGGGTTGGAATTAATGTCTTCCAAACTCCTGTTAATGTTGATGTTTTGACCTCTTCCCATGAATCATGAACGTTCTTAATGGCATCTAGAATTCTGAATCTTTTCCAGAAGGTTTTCAACTGACTTTGCCCAGATCCATGAGGGGAGTCACTATCTATGGTAGCTAGACCCTTAACAAAATGTATTTCTTAAATAAGACCTTAAAGTTGAAATTACTCCTTCATCCATGGGCTACAGAATGGATGCTGTGTTAGCAGGCATGAAAACAACATCCATCTCATTGTACATCTCCATCAGAGCTCTTGGGTAACTAGGTGCCTTGTCAATGAGCAGTAATATTTTGAAAGGAGTCATTTTTTCTGAGCAGTTGGTCTCAAAAGTGGACTGAAAATATTCAGTAAACCGTGTTGTAAACAGATGTGCTGACATCCAGGCTTTGTTGTTCTATTTGCAGAGCACAAGCAGGCTAGATGTAGCACGATTCTTAAGGTCCCTAGGATTTCCAGTGTGGTAAATGAGCACTGGATCCAACTTGAATTCACGAGTTGCATTAGCCCTAACAAGAGAATTAACCTGACCTTTGATGCTTTGAAGCCAGGCCTTGACTTCTCTCTGGCTGTGAAAGTCCCAGACGGCATCTTGTTCCAATGTAAGGCTGTTTCATCTGCCTGGGAAATCTGTTGTTTAGTGCAGCCACGTTCATTAGTGATCTCAGCTAGATCTTCTGGAGAACTTCGGCACTTGCTGCTTCACCTGCACTTTTACGTTATGGAGACGCTTCTTTCCTGAAACCTCATGAACCAACCTCTGCAGACTTCAAACTTTTCTTCTGCAGCTTCCTCACCTCTCAGCCTTCATTGAATTGAAGAGAGTGAGGGCCTTTCTCTGTAGCAGGCTTTGGTTTAAGGGAATGCTATGGCTGGTTTGCTCTTCTATCCAGACCACTAAAGCTTTCTCCATATCAGCAATAAGGCTGTTTCACTTTCTTATCATTGTGTGTTCACTGGGGCAGCACTTTTAATTTCCTTCAAGAACTTTTCCTCTGCATTCATAACTTGGCTAACTGTTTGGTGCAAGAGGCCTAGCTTTCAGCCTATCTCAGCTTTCAACACGCCTTCCTCACTAAGCTTAATCACCTCTAGCTTTTGATTTAAAGGGAAATATGGGCACCTCTTCCTTTCACTTGAACACTTAAGAGGCCATTGTAGGGTTATTAACTGGCTTAATTTCAATATTGCTGTGTCCCAGGGAACAAGGAAGCCTGAGGAGAGGGAAGAGACAGAGGAACAGCCAGTCAGCGGAGCAGTCAGAACACACACGTTGTGTGATTAAGTTCTCCGACTTATACGGGCACAGTTCATGCCACCCCAAAACAATGACAATAGTAACATCAAAGATCACTGATCACAGATCACCATAACAAATCTGATGATCACGAAAAAGTTTGAAATATTGTGAGAATTACCGGAATGTGACACAGGGACATGAAGTGAGCAAAGGCTGTTGGAAAAATGGTGCCAGGAGACATGCTCAAGACAAGGTTGCCACAAACCTTCAATATGTAAAAAACACTGTATCTGTGAAGTGCAATAAAGTGAAGCAAATAAAATGAGGTATGGCTGTAGTTTGAAGTCAGGAAGTGTGATACCTCCAGCTATGTTCTTCTTTCTCATGATTGCTTTGGCTATTCAGGGTCCTTTGTGCCTCTATAGAAATTTAGGATAGTTTTGTGTATTTCTGTGAAAAATGCCTTTGGAATTTTGATAGAGATTGCATTGAATCTGTAGATTGCTTTGGGTAGTATGGACATTTTAACAATATTAATTGTTCCAATCCGTGAGCATAGAATATCTTTCCATTTATTTGTGTCTTCTTCAGTTTCTTTCATCAACATCTTATAGTTTTCAGTTACAGATTTTTCACCTCTTTGGTTAAATTTATTCCTAGGTATTTTACTCTTTTTGATGCAGTTATAAGTGGGATTATTTTCTTAATTTCTCTTTCTGATAGTTCATTATTAGAGTATAGAAACAATTGAATTTTGTATTTAGTCATGTGTCACTTGATGGGGATTTGTTCTGAGAAATGCATTGTTTAACAATTTTGTCATTATGTGAACATCATAGGGTGTATGGCCTACTACACACCTAGGCTTTATGGTACTAATCTTATGGGACCTCTATTGTGTATGCATCCATTGTTGACCAAAATGTCATTATGTGGCACATGACTGTATTGATTTTGTGTCTTGCAACTTTACTGAATTCATTTATTAGTTCTAGCAGATTTTTGATGGAGTCTTTAGCATTTTCTATATATACTGTCATGTCATCTGCAAATAGTGACAGTTTTACTTTTTTTCCAGTTTGGATGACTTTTATTTCTTTTCCTTATGTAATTACTCTGGATAGGAATTCCAATACGACGTTGAATAAAAGTAGTGGGCAAGAGTGGGCATCTTTGTTTCGTTCCTGATCTTAGAGGAAAGGCTTTCACCTTTCACTATTGAGTCTGATGTTAGCTGTGGGCTTGCCAAATACGGCCTTTATTATGTTGAGGTACATTCCCTCTATGCCCACTTGGTTGAGAGTTTTTATCATAAATGAATGTTGAATTTTGTCAAATGCTTTGTCTGCATCTATTGAGATGATCATATGATTTTTATCCTTCATTTTGCTAATGTGGTGTATCACACTAATTGATTTGTGGATATCAAACCATCTTTGTGTCCCTGGTATAAATCCCACTTGATCATGATGTGTGATCCTTTTAATGTATTGTTGAATTTAGTTTGCTAATATTTAGTAGAGAATTTTTGCATCTGTGTTCATCAGGGATATTGACCTGTAAGTTTCTTTTCTTGTGGCATCCTTGTCTGGCTTTGTTATCAGGATAATGCTGGCCTCATAAAATGAGTCTGGAAGATTTCCCTCCTCTTGTATTTTTTGGAAGAGTTTGAGAAGGATTGGTATTAACTCTTCTGTAAAGGTTTGGTAGAATTCACTAGTGCAGCCGTCTGGTCCTGGACTTTTGTTTGTTGGGAGGTTTTTTCTTACTGATTCAATCTCCTTACTAGTAATCAATCTGTTCAGATTTTGTATTTCTTCATAATTCAGTCTTGGTCAGTTATATTTTTCTAGGAATTTATCCATTTCTTCTAGGTTGTCCAACTTGTTGGCAGATGATTGTACATAGTATTCTCTTGTGATCCTATGTGTTTCTGTGGTATCAGTTGTAACATCTCTTTCATGTCTGATTTTATTTATTTGTATCCTCTCTCCTTCTTTCTTATTGAGTCTAGCTAAAGCCTTCTCTATTTTGTTTATCTTTTCAAAAAATCAGCTCTTAGTTTCATTGCTCTTTTCTATTGTCTTTTTAGTCTCTATTTCATTTATTTCCACTCTGATCATTGTTATTTCCTTCCTTTCCTGGGCTTTGTTTGTTCTTCTTTTTCTGGTTACTTGTGGTATAAAGTTAGGTTTTTTATTTGAGATTTTTCTTGTTTTTTTAATGTGGAGAATTTCCCTTTTCATGGCTGAATAATATTCCTCCATATATATATATTTTCTTTTCCTTTATCTACTCATTCATTGATGGACACTTAGTTTGCTTCAATGTCTTGGCTGTTGTAAATAATGCTGTAATGAACATGGAGGTGCGTATATCTCTTGAAGTTAGTGTTTTGTGAAACTCTTCTATTAATGGTGACCCCAGACTCTATGACATTTTTTGTTCTTCCTACCAGAAATTTTCTTGCTTCTTGACTTAAGTGATGTTGCCATGTCTTAGTATATTTCTTCAACTTTTTAGAGTGAAATAAAAATTTTATTCTATCTCATCATTATCCCTTTAAACAAATTCTCTGTAAATTGTTCTTCTCTGCCCCTGGATAAAATATTGAGCAGAAGTTTTCAGGTAATAAAAAGCCTAGTCCAAACTACATATAAAACTTTAGTCTTTCAAACATTGAAAACCTTCTTTCCTCAAGGTTGGGCCTGAATCGTGCTTAAGAGGTAGCACTGGGGAGATGAGTGTGGCCATTCATTTTCTTATTTTATCCTTAAACTTCCTCTTCCACTTGCTAGCTGCTGTTTCAGAACTCAGAATTGGGTACATGTAGGAGGAAAAAATCAAAATTTTATGTGGCTGAGGGCTTTTGTGTATTGGATGCCCAAATATTAGCTTTTTCTCTTGAGAGGAGAGAGCTAGGACTCCGACATCCAACACACAGAATGGGTTCTTCATACACTCTCATCTTGTAACTGGAAATGTCACCTGATGTTCCAGGATTTAGACGATATGTTCTCTGTCTGGCCATTTGCCAATCACTCCTCAGCTCCTGGCTTCCTATGGTTTTCCCCACCCATTGTCTCTATTTGGGATCACCTCAACCTTGAGTTGGGTAGGGATGACCTTTCGTGATGACCCAAGTTCAGTTTCCTTTCCTGGGGTTCATATTTGCACCCAGCTGAAAGTGCACACATTTTCTCGCACATTGGTGAAAGCCCTGTTTCCATGCACTATATCACTCTTTAGCCTTCCTATTATCAATGTACCTGTAGGCAGCCTTTTACTTTCAAACTTTCTAGATAAGAGGTAGGAATAGTCTTTGCTCCCCCGTCTTCAAACCAAGAGACCTATGTTAGTTTTCCTGAGTGGTTCTCTGAAGCCCCACTTACTTGGGTGGAGGAGGGGAAATGCACAGCATTCAGAAAACTCTCAGAAGAAATCCTCACTATTAGTCTTTCTTATGAGCTCCCAGCCTTCTCTGAAATAGCTCATTGTGGGAAGGGACCAGTTTTGGGACGTCCTCTTTTCAAATCCTGCATTGATGATCAGTTTTAGGACAGGGGATAAACTGGTTTTGGGGCTTCTGTTCAAACTACAAAGTGAAGAGAATCACATTTAAATGTCCTGTTTTACTAGGTTTTCCTATTAACTTTCTATTTTTTCTCTTCATTTTTTCTTTTATTTGTGGAGCTTTCTGCTGAGTCCCTTTTCCTATCTCCCTCAAGACACCCACTTTTGTATTTTCAATTCTTTATCATCAGCTATTCCTTCCAACTCAAGGCCCAAATCAGAATTTAACTGTTTATCAGGCATCTTCACTCATATTTCATTGTCCCCTCAAATGCAAAGTCAAGACTCTTATCTCAGTACTTCTCTCAAAGATAAACCACCCCATTATCTATTTTGGTCAAGGAAAATTCCATAATTTTTGATCACCTAGTCTAGAAAACTTGAGACCATATCGAATCCTTCTTTTCCTTCACTTGCCACATCAGATCAACAAAATCTCTCATTTCTGGAAACATATTTATTAGACTTTCTCCTTTCTTTCTGTTCTTATTGCCACCAGGCCTTCCTTTGACCTCTTTCCTTGTTAACTTCACTCTTCTCATTTATCTGTGTACAGTGTTTTTCCCTTTATACCATTCTTTATACTATTCTCAGGCTAGTTTTCCTAGAACTGGACTTTTATCACAACACTCCCCTGGTAAAGATGCTCAAGAAGCTCTCTAGGTCATGGTTTGAAATTGACTTCAACATGATGAATTGTCGTAAATTACTCTGCTTCCTTTGTTTCTACCTTCCTCACTCAAGGTATTTTCCACCCTCCTTCATGACTCCAGGAGCCGAGCCATAGACAGGATACTATGTTCAACTCCATTCCATGATTAGTGTGGTTTCTGTCACCTGAAGGGTGGATCCTAGTCCTTTGCAATGTAAATCCTACTAATGTTCCATATTCTCCAGGAGGTTTCCTTCTGATGCTCAAAATAGCATTGATCTTTCCCATCTCTGAGTTATTATTGTGCCTATCAATAATGCAAATGATGATATTTGGAAAATATCGCATGTATTTGCTCTGATTTAACCTCCCTTGATTTGTGTGTGTACCCCCACTCCTCCTCCAACTAATTTAAGTATAAGCACCTTGAAGGCTGAGACTGTGCTGCTGTTATATTTGCATCTATCACAGCAATGGAGCATTGTAAAGTACTCAGAATGCAATTGTGAATTGACTAACCTAATCAGTGTTTAACATGAACTCTTACCTCCCACCCCCATAGAATGTCTAATGTGATTGCTACAAGATGAAAAAGTAAATATGTAAATAATAACAATAATTGGATATCTGGATGATCTCCAATTAAATCAAGAAAATAAAAATTTAATTTTGAGGAACTAATGCTAAAACTATTATAATAAAACATTTGTATTCACCTATAGTTTGGATCCAGGATCTTCACACGAAACACATACATTCCGGAATGGTCCACGGGCCAAACTAAATGGTTATGGTTAGACTTGTTGATAATCTCATATGGTTGATTTAAGTCTCCCGGCTTTCCAATAGCATAAGAAAAACAGTGCTTATAGTTCTGAACAGGAAACAAAGACAAAAACCTCAAGGTCATTTTTTGACTTTAATGAACAAGATTATATTCTCATATATTTATCTTGGAAAATTATTTAGCAATGTAATGACTATTCCCTTCTATTCTACCATTTTATTTCTGTATAGTATTTTTAGAGGCTATATTGGGTTAAAGTTTGATAAAAAGTGAAGCTTAATGAAAGCAAATGCTGTATTTATTTTTTATTTGCAAACAATAATAAATTTGGGTGTTGAGAGTACGTAAGCATATTATTTCCCTAAATCAAAAAAAGCACAAAATCCTCCAAGGATGCTTAATTTGGGGACAGACACTATTTTGGTCATAAGGTATGGATACCATAGTCAAAGTGGAGTATATTTGGGTTTTTGTCTTCTCCTAGGACTTTTATTTACCTCCATTACCACTACTGTGTCTGGGTGGGGGGTGTCTCAAGATACAAACTAGAAAGAATACTTATCTCCTGTCCCCCTTTTTAAAAGCACAGATGAAATGAGCCTATATCTTTTAAAGTCACTTTGTTAAAGCTAAGAAAACGATTGTTAAAACTTACAGATTTCTGAGCCGAGGTTCTTGTAGGTCCTGTATGCTTTCACGCCCAACTTAAAGGATTCCTCCTCAAGCACCTGCTGTCTGGGAGGCTTCTTATTGGATGGAATGAGATGCCTTGTGGGGCAATTACTCTGGATGTGCCCGAACTGTTGGCTGTCAACATCCTTCATTGTTTTCTCCACCTATCTTTTGGGGCCCAGAAGTTTGTGCTTCCATCCATCATGGATAACATTGCTCATCTCTCTGTCATGTATTCTCAGTGTGACTAAGTTCTTTCTCTAGCCTTTGAGTGAGTAACTCCTGTTTGATTTATTCAAGTGGTATTTATTTCCTGTTCTGTCCTCACAGTCTCCCTCCATGTTGACATTTGCCAGTACAATGGTGTTGCAGATACAGTATTCTTTCTTAAGTCTACTTGGTTTTGGAGATAATCAGGAACAGATCATATAGCCTCTGTATTTGGTGACATAATCTCTGGTGTATGTAATGACCCCTTGTATAGCACTCTCATTTTATCTTTATTTGCATACACTCCAGGATTTGCCCTCCTGTGTGAATTGTTTTGAAGGTGAATATTACCTTCACACTGAAAATTACTTTCCTTCCCTTCTTAGCAGGTCATTTTCTTTTATATAGGTGAATCATTCTATAATAATGTTTTAATTATAAGTCATCCCTAAAACTCTTGGTGATTTTCTTTAATTTAATAGGTGTTACTGTATATCTTGATAAACCACAAAATACAAAAAACAAGAGGCTCATTATTATTATTATTATTATTCCTTTGGACATTGAAAAACCCATTTCTGCCTTTCTCTGTGTTATTTGTGTATTTATTTATTTATTTGTATTGAGCCATAATTGACATAACATTATATTAGTTTCAGGTGTGTAATATAATGATTTGATATTTGTATATATTGCAAAATGATCACCACAATGTCTAGTTAATATCCATTACCACACAGTTATGAATACTTTTTCTTACGATGAGAACTTTTGAGATCTACTCTTAGCAACTTTCAAATACGCAATACAGTGTTATTCATTACAGTTGCCATGCTGTGCATCACATCCCTATGACTTATTTATTTTATAAATGGAAGTTTGCACCTTTTGACCCCCTCACCTATTTCATCCACACCCTGCACCTCTGGCAACCACTCATTTTTTTGATGTATCCTAATTTGAAAATACGATACATCTTTTTTTCGTTTTCTGGTGGAGGGTTCTTCCAGGTCAAAACTGGCCTGTGAACTTCTTGTTCAACCAAGTTAGTTAACACATGGGACCATGAGCTTAATTGAAAGAATACGTGGTGTATGCAGAATATGTGCAGGATCGGACCTATATCATCACAACAGAGCACTGCTAAAAGGACATATGCATCTTCTAGCATTATCTGTCTTTTTTGTATATAGACACCTGGGAATATTTATATTGTTTCTAATTTCCTACCTAGTTATTTTCTAATGAGAATGATGATACCCACTGACTGTTGTTCCTATTTTTTGGTCATACCTGATATTTCCTGTTATCACACTTTTTTTTCAATTATTCGTTTTACCCCCTTCTTTTGGAGTTGAAAGTTTATTTGATCAAGTTATGTAATCTACGAAAAACCAAATCTTCCCTCGCCTCATGAATCACCCTTTATTTCTAGGTGAGGACTTCTCAGGTTAGTGTGCCAGTCACGTCCAGAAACTCAACTCCCACCCTGAGTTAGATGTACGTAGCCAGCCATTCAGTGCCCACATTTTCTCTTTCCTTCTCAAGCTCTAACGTTAACTTGAAAGAACCTGTGAAAATGCCACTTTCGCTTATGAGTCCTTCAGTTTTTCTCCTGAAAATTTACAGTCTGTGGAGCTACTTCCAAGATTGTTTATGTAAGTGTCCTTCATCCTTGTAGGATCTGAAGGACTATGTAGCAGTCAGCGCAGCTCCACGCATCGGAGGGCTATTTCATTCTAGGTGTCTTATGTTTCAGGAAGAGAGTGCCTCTGATTGCCATGCTGAGTTAGTATATGGTGACATCCTTCAGCAAGGGCAGCCTCACTTACCAGGACCTAACTAGTCTTTTTGCAGGTGCCTGCCTTCTATTATATTCAGACTCCAGACTGAATTCACCCCTTTAGTGGTGAGCTTTGTGTTTCTCATGCAGTAGAATCGAACATTTAGGGCCTGGTGTGGGCACTTCAGACTCTTTCTAGAATGTGAGAACTATTTCAATGGTTCTTAATTGTGGTCCCCAGAGCATCAGTGTCCCCTGGGAACTTGTTAGAAATGCAAAATTTGTGGCCCCACCCCAGATCTACTGATTCAGAAACTTTGGAGGTTGGGCCCAGCGATCTGTTTTAGCAAGTCCTCTGTTGATTGTAAAATGTGGGAACCACAGCACAATATTACACTGATTGAGGCAAGCTCCACGACTGTCAATTACCAGGTGACTCATTGCTTCCTAGGAATATGTTATTTTGGCAGAATCTTAGGACATTTGGGTGACCTCCATGAGATTTTGGCACATAGAGTATCACTGACACCTAATCTCAACCCCAGACTCTTGGATGCCCTTCAACAAAAAAGTCAGGACGGGGCCAGCCCCGTGGCCGAGTGGTTAAGTTCGCACGCACCGCTTCGGGTTTCGCCAGTTCCAATCCTGGGTATGGACATGGCACCACTCATCAAGCCATGCTGAGGTGGCATCCTACACATAGCACAACCAGAAAGACCTACAACTAGAATATACAACTATGTACTGGGGGGTCTTTGGGGAGAAGAAGAAGAAAGAAAAAGAAAACCAGATTGGCAACAGATGTTAGCTCAGGTGCCAATCTTAAAAAAAAAAAAACAAACAGTAGGAGGGTGAGTTTTGTGTTTAACTGATTCCATTACTAGTTTAATTCCTTATGATTTTTTAATAGTGGGATAATACTCTTTATAATAGGTGGGTGACCTATAATTGATTAATTATTTGCACAAATATTTATTGAGCATGCATAGTGGATTAGTTACTGAGGATGCACCAGCTAACAAAAAAAAATTCCCTTCCCTTATGTAGCCCACATTCTGGTGGGAAACCCGTTAATAAATAGGATAAATCGGTATACTGTGTAATGTATCAGAAAGTTATAAGTGCTAATGACATTACAGAAAACAGGGAATGGGGATATGGACTGTCATGGGGTGATGTTTAACTTTTTCGACAGAGTGGCAAGGGAAGTCTTCATTGACTAGTTGATTTTTCAGTAAAGACCTGAAGAAAAGAGCTAGCTAGTCCTGATGGGGTGGGGTGGGCAGTAGGTCACGTAGGCCTTGTCATAACTCTAAGTGAGATGGGAACCATTACATGGTGTTGAGCAGAAGAGTGACATGTTCTCATTTATGTTTTAGTAGGATCACCCTAGCTGCTGTGTTGTGAATAGATTCATGGTGGGCAAGGCTGAAGCAGGGAGCCCAGTTAGGAGGCTGTGGTTATAACCCAGATCATTGGTGATGGTGGCTTGGAGCACAGCAGTGGCAATTGGGGTGGCGAAGAGTGACAAAATTCAGAATATACTTTGAAGGAAGAGCCAACAAGATTTTCTGAAAGGCCAAATGTGGAGCATAAGATGACACTTAGAGCCTTTATCCTGAGTATACTGGAAGGATGGAATTTCCATTAACCGAGGTGGGGAAGAATGTTAGAGGAGTATGTTTGGAAGGTGGATGTCAGGAGCTCAGTTTCGGACATGCTAGGTTTGAGATGCTAGTTGAATGATCATCATTTTTCTTTTTTGTTGGAACATTCCCATCAGTAATCATGAGGTTATTTCTCTCAACTTATAAAAAAAATAAGACCCTCTCTTCACCCCATTGCTTTCCAGCTACTACACTATTTCTTTCTCCCCTTTACTGCAAAACTTTTCATCAGAGTTGCTGCTTTGAATTCTTTTTCTCCAACCTAATTAAACCCACTTCGGTAAGGCTTGTCTCTCACTATTCACCAAAACCAATCCTGTCAAGGTTACTTGTTATCTCCATGTTGCTAAAGTAAATGATCAATTTTCAATCGTCATCATAGTTGACCTATCTCAGTTGTGGATTTGATACAGTTGATCCCTCCCTCCTTCCTGTAAGATTTGCTTTTCATGATGTTCCGAACACCACGCTCACCTGGTTTTCCTCCTGCTTCTTGGATTATTCCTTTTTCATCTCCTCTGCCCCTCCTCATTTCCCGAATCTTTAAATGTTAGAATGACTCAAGGTTTAGTCCTTCTATTTTTTTTTAAAATTAAGATTATGATAGTTTACAACCTTGTGAAATTTCAGTTGTACATTATTGTTAGTCATGTTGTGGGTACACCACTTCACCCTTTGTGCCCTCCCTCCACCCCCCCCCCCTTTCCCCTGGTAACCACTGATCAGTTCTCCTTGTCTATATGTTAACTTCCACCTATGAGTGGAGTCATACAGAGTTTGTCTTTCTCTGTCTGGCTTATTTCTCTTAACAAAATACCCTCAGGTTCCATCCATGTTGATGCGAATGGGACGATTTTGTCCTTTTTTATGGCTGAGTAGTCCTTCTATTTTTCTATCTATACCTGGGGTTCCTAACCTCTGGGGAAGCCTATGGATTATTATGGACATCTTCTCAGAATAATGTTTATAAAAACTTAATATAAAGTAAGTTGCATTACAAGGAAAACTAGTTTTGAAGAATTATAATTGTCAAAATATTAAAAACAATATGGCAACATATTGCACATTTAATAATATTTGCTTCTTTAAATAATATTAAATAATGGGATCTAGCACCAGGTTTAATAACTACCATACTTTTCTTGGTTATGTAGGAAGCAAGTTCATTAGATAAGAATGAGGATGGGGGAAGAGGTGTTGAGATTTTAGAAGAGAGGAGAAAATATGCAATAGCTATTTATGAGAGGGGGAGAGGGAATGAACTACAGAAATACAGTTATGTTTGCTGGGTAGTGTTATGGGACCATTTAAATCATGAAATTAAAGTGAAACAAGTCAGCATGGGAAGGTGGATAGTTGAATTTAACCAGGGTTGTGATGTAGTCACACATGTGAACAGGTGAGAGGAAGGCAAAGGAAATGAGGATATATATTAATAGAGTGATACAATTATTGACTCTGGAATTTAAGCTGGATATAAAGCAGGAAAAGAGACCTGGGGGTGAATGAGGGGGGCAGGATCAGTGGGTTGAAGGTTATGTTGGGGTTGAAGGATTGTTAGAGTAGAGCTGCTGGGTTATGTTGTTGATGAAAAGTGGAGTTGGGAATACACAGGACAACACCCATCGTTTGTATATTTCTCTGTCTTGGCATGCATAGATTCCGACATAGAGGAAAGTAACATTTTTATGGCAGGGTTTACATTTTACAGGCTGAGGTACCTTATATGCCACTTTTAGTTCATGAGATACGGTTTGATTCTCCAAATAACATAAATTAATTTCAATTCAGGAAAATTCAATTGCAAAAAGTTAAAAACAGTATAGGATGGATAAGTGGCATTCAGAGATGATCTTTCAGTTACACAAGAATTGAAGCTTCAGGCATTCTTTAGAAAGACTCACTATCAGTGCTTTCACGTGTTTGTCAGATGTTTAATAATCTGCACACACAGATTTTCAGCAGAGAAAATTAAAACAAAATTGTTAGGAACACAAAAGCAACAGAAGGTCAAAGAGAAATTAAGATGAAGCATTTTTGAAATCATAGTATAATCCAATAGAAAATTTGATTTGATTTACCAAAACAAATTTAAATCCAAAGTGTTTCCATTAAGCTTTCGTTAATACCGAAATGCCAAACCAGTTACTATAAATAGACAATGTGAAAGGCAACGTTCTTCTTACCTCCGGTCCCCAGGCATCTTCTAGTGGCAGGTGCTTGTTAAGTGTAGTCATTGACTTCCATGTCTGGGCTTCATTTAAACAACCACTCTGTCAAAAGATGTTACATATATATAACATACCAATTTACCCCTAAGTATTTAATATATTTTAATGTCATTGAAAATTACATATTTAAAACTTTTTCACTATTTAAGTGTTTGCTTATATATAGAGGAACAGTTGACTTTCACATATGGACCCTGTATGGAGAGAACTTCTTCTTTTTTTTTTATTATTTTTTTTATTGCGTTATTGATAGGTTACAATCTTGTGAAATTTCAATTGTACATTAATGTTTGTCAGTCATGTTGTAGGTGCACCACTTCACCCTTTGTGCCCACCCCCCCACCCCACCTTTCCCCTGGTATCCACTAAACTGTTCTTGGTCCATAGTTTTAAATTCCTCATATGAGTGGAGTCATACACAGATTATCTTTCTCTTGCTGGCTTATTTCACTTAACATAATTCAACCCTGTATGGAGAGAACTTCTTAAACTCACGTATTCACTTTGTTTCACGTGAACAGTCAAGTAGTCTGTGAATATGACAGTTTTCTTTCTTTCTTTCCAGTCCTTACACGTTTAACCTATTTTTATTGTTTATTGTTTGCCTCGTTACAAAAATCAGAACAATGTTGTATTCTGATTTCAGAGAGAAGGCTTTCACATTTTCACTGCTAAATATCATGTTTTCTATAGTTTTTTGGTATCTACATTTTATTAGTGTAGTTACTACCTATTTATAATTTTCTAAGATTTATTTTTAAAATAATGTTACATATGGAAAATTTTTTTAATCAAATGACTTTTCGTCAACTGTTACAATAATCTTATGCCTTTTCTTCCTTATTCTGTTAATACAGTGGATTCATTTGATTTTCAAATGATATCCCAATCTTTCATTTATGAAATAAGTGAAACGATGTGTTATTTTTAAATATATTGATGAGTTTGATTTGCTAGTATTTTTTTCAGATGTTTTGTATCTATGGTCATGAGTCAGATGGGCTTGCGATTCTCTTTTCTTTCCATGTCCTCCGCAGGTCCGCCTCGATTCACAAAGTTAGTTGGAAAGTGCTCCCTCCACCCTAATACTCTGGAAGAGTTTTTAGAAGGCTGAAGGAAAATTTTCCTTAAATGTTTGGTAGACTTCATCAGGAAAGCCATCTGGGATTAGTTTTCTAATTGTCTTGGAATACAAGAAACTTTGGTAAGTTGGTTTTTCAAGACATTTGTCTATTTTATCCATTTGTCCGTTGTCAAATTTGTTGATATAAATTTGTTTATAGTATCATGTATTATCTCAGGAATCAATGCTGGTAATTTCTAAAGAGGCTTCATCATGATGGGGGGCCTCAAGGGCACAAAGCCCCACGTGGGGCTGGGAGTGCAGTGTGGTGAATGGGAGTGGTAAGGCCTTTCTGCCGTGGCCTGCAAAGTGCAAGGGCCGAAGAAGGGAGTTCACGTGGAGGGCGAGATCTGCCAGTCCTGGAGGATGGAGCCGGTCGAATGACGCAAACAAGTCAAGATGCAGCCTAGAGGGTGTCCAGATGATTTACCACAAATGTGATGAATGTCCAAAAGCCAAAGGCAGACCCGTAAATAATCAAACATTAAATACAGTGTGGAGAGAAAAGAAAATATTCACCTATAATTGCATCATCCTACTATAAACATTATCTTATTTTTTCTGATCCCTTAAGTGTGTTTTATATGACATGGCTTCTTTCTTCATAAGTGAATTTTAGTAGTCATAGAATTAATATAGAGAGAATATGTTTTTTCTACCCACAGCTGACTGGTTCTATTTTCTTTAGATAATTTACATACAGATTTAACATAGAAAGACATGTCTAATCGCATGCTAAATTCTTTTTAAATTCAAAGATGCCATACCTTCTTCATAGTGTTGTTAAAGGTGTAGTCGTCCCTGCCGTGTATTTCCCACACTATGAAATTTACTCCAACATCTTCAACAAAGCCGTTGTCATCGTATCTGAAAGAAACAGCAAACACAAAAATAATAGTTTAGTGTAGAATAGAGGGGTTAAGAGCTCCAGCTTTTGAATCAGATGGGCTTAGATTTAAATCCTGTCTTTATCCCTTAACAGCTTTGTGACCCTGGGGGAGTTACTTAAACTTCAAACCCCATTTTTCTCACCTGTACAATAATAACAATACCTACTGTGTAGGTTTCCTCCAGCTCTCAGAACAAGCCTAATGGTAAGGAAGCAGAAATCTGCACTCTTTAAACAGCTGGAACCATAAGTTCTCTTCACTTTGATAGGAACCATATACTGGTAAGGTGAAGGAAGCTGAGGCACAGCCGTCGCGGCTGGTAGCAGAGAGAAGGATGGAAGGAAGTGACGAGTGGAGGAAGGGCCAACCAAGGATCCCTTGGTGTCATTTAATTGACAAATATTTGTTGAGTGCCTGTTATGTACCAGAGAATTAAACCACAGAATTCCTAGGATGACAACTGAGCTGCTGCTGATCTCCCGGGAGGAACCAGGTGGAAGAGGTGGCCGAGCGTCAAAGGATCAGCAGCATCAGTCAGTGTTGAGCTGGGGCTGAGAAGCAGAAGTTGTCATGAGCTCCCTGGAGTGACGGTCATGCACAGCCATGCTCAGAGAACACATGGTGACTTCTGCCACCAGCAGACACCAGCAGACAGTCCAGCATGGAGAGGGAGCCCGCTTCCCTGATGCAGGACTGGAGGCAAAAGCCCTATTGAGCTTTACCACAAACTCAGTGAGTTTTAAAAGAGATGTGTTACTTCAAATTGTTAAGAATCTTTTCTTTTCTGCTACTGTATGAGAATAGGGGCTTGAGACAAGGGCTAAAGTTCAGTTACTGATAAAGCCATACCTTTGCGCATCAGAGCTTGTGACTGTTTTTTTTTTTTTTTTTAAATATTGGCACCTGAGCAAACAGGTGTTGCCAATCTTCTTCTTCTTTTTTTTTTTCGCTTTTTCTCCCCAAATTCCCCCAGTACATAGCTGTACACTTTACTTGTGGGTCTTTCTAGTTGTGGCATGTGGGATGCCCCCTCAACACGGCCTGATGAGCGGTGCCATGTCCGCGCCCAGGATCCCCACTGGTGAAACCCTGGGCCACCACAGCTGAGCGCGCAAACTTAACCACTCGGCCATGGGGCCAGCCCCTTTGTGACTGTTTTAAAAATGGTTACTTGTCTTCCTTCTCCATCAGCTATTGCCCACTTTTCGAATGAAATTGTCCCTGCACCCCTGGGATGGATATTTCACTTAGGACCTGGCTCTCAGACCGGCTGCCTCAGTGTCTGGTATATTTTTTTGATTCTTTTTCTTGTCTCTTTGTCTATTCATCAAGAATAACAGATCCTGGACAGTGATGGGGTTCAGCGCAGGCCTCCCCAGGATGTGCCACTTTGGCAGGTGGGATATTTTGAGCTGAAGGCAATCGAGATGCTGTGGGCTCAAGAGGAACTTTTACCTCCACCTTAAAGAATTCAAATTAAGGGCGTGGCCCAGAAGGAAAGTTATTACCAGAAGTAAATTTTTATGACCTATCTGTAGGGCAGGGC
Organism: Equus caballus; assembly: GCF_041296265.1. Taxonomy (NCBI): domain Eukaryota; kingdom Metazoa; phylum Chordata; class Mammalia; order Perissodactyla; family Equidae; genus Equus; species Equus caballus. The sequence continues at coordinate 8,781,965 of NC_091713.1, forward strand.
AAACATTTAATTATCGAGCATCTGCTCTTCTCACTGTCTCGTGAATTGCCCTCCTCCCCTCTGAAGCCCCAGGCCCCTCTCCCATTCCTTGGCTCAAGATGGCATAAATACCTCATTTTACCTTTCTATCTCTGAACCTCTCATGTATTGGGGTCTCTGATTCTCTCATGTGTGTGGGGTTCCCATATGTACGTAGTAAGTTGGGTTTTCTCCTTTTGTCTTATTACATTTTAATTATTTGACCAGCCATTAGAACCAAGAGGAGCGGGGGGAGAATTTCCCTTCTCCCCCAACAGCATCTCTTTATGCACTGCCCAGATCTCTGCCTGACTTAGAAGTCATTCTGCCTGGCTTTGCAGTCTTCTACAACTTGCTGCCACCCACTACTGGCTATGAAGAACAGTTACTGTCCCATTCTCGCAAACCAGGCAGAAAGGTTCTTTTAATTGACTTCATAATAGTTTACATCATTGTGAAATTTCAGTTGTACATTATTTCTTGTCTGTCACCACATAAGTGCTCCCCTTCACCCTCTGTACCCATCCTCCAACCCCCTTCCCCTGGTAACCGCTGAACTGTTTTCTTTGTCCCAGTACTTGTTTATATTCCACATATGACTGAAATCATCTGGTGCTTGTCTTTCTCAGACTGGCTTATTTTGCTTAGCATAATTCCCTCTAGGTCCTTCCATGTTATTGCAAATGGGATGGTTTTGTCTTTTGTTTCTGGCTGAGAAGTATTCCATTGTATATATATATACCTCATCTTCTTTATCCAGTCATCAGAGATGGGCACTCGGATAGTTTCCGTGTCTTGGCTGTTGTGAATAGTGCTGCGATGAACATAGGGGTGCATATGTTACTTTGGATTGTTGATTTCAAGTTGTTTGGGTAGATACCTAGTAGTGGGATAGCTGGGTCATATGGTAGTTCTATTTTTAGTTTTTTGAGGAATCTCCATACTGTTTTCCATAGTGGCTGCACCAGTTTGCATTCCCACCAGCCGTGGATGAGGGTTCCCTTCTCTCCACACCCTTTCCAATATCTGTTATTTTTAGTCTTAGTGATTATAGCCACTTTAGCAGGAGTAAGGTGGTATCTTAGTGTCGTTTTGATTTGTATTTCCCTGATGATTAGTGATGTTGAACATCTTTTCATGTGTTTATTGGCCATCTGTATATCTTCTTTGGAAAAACGTTTGTTCACATCCTCTGCCTATTTTTTGATCAGGCTGTTTGTTTTTTTGTTGTTCAGTGTGTGTGTGAGTTCCTTATATATTATAGAGATTAACCCCTTGTCAGATATATGCTTTGCAAATATTTTCTCCCAATTGGTCAGTTGTCTTTTTGTTTTGATCCTAGTTTCTTTTGCCTTGTAGAAGCTCTTTAGTCTGATGAAGTCCCACTTGTTTATTTTTTCTTCTGTTTGCCTTGTCTGAGAAGACGTGGCATTCAAAAAGATCCTTTTAAGTTTGATGTCAAAGAGTGTACTACCTATATTATCTTCCAGGAGTTTTATGATTTCAGGACTTATCTGCAAGTCTTTGATCCATTTTGAGTTTATTTTGTGTATGACATGAGATAATGGTCTACTTTCATTCTTTTGCATATGGCTGTCCAGTTTTCCCAACACCATTTATTGAAAAGACTATCTTTTCTCCATTGTATGTTCTCGGCACCTTTGTTGAAGATTAGCTGTCCATAGATGTGTGGTTTTATTTCTGGGGTTTCAGTTCTGTTCCATTGATCTGTGTGCCTGTTTTTGTACCAGTACCGTGCTGTTTTGATCACTATGGCTTTGTAGTACATTTTGAAGTCAGGGGTTGTGATGCCTCCAGCTTTGTTTTTTTTTCTCAGGATTGCTTTAGCAATTCGGGGTCTTTGGTTGCCCCATATGAATTTTAGGATTCTTTGTTCTATTTCTGTGAAGAATGTCATTGGGATTCTGATTGAGATTGCATTGAATCTGCAGATTGCATTAGGTAGTACGGACATTTTAACTCTGTTTATTCTTCCAATCCATGTGCATGGAATCTTTCCATCTTTTTATCTCATCATCTATTTCTTTCAATAATGTCTTATAGTTTTCATTGTATAGGTCCTTCACCTCCTTGGTTAAATTTATTCCTAGATATTTTATTCTTTTTGTTGCGACTATAAATAGAATTATATTCTTGAGTTCTCTTTCTATAAGTTCATTATTAGAATATAGGAATGCAACTGATTTTCCTTTTTTTGAGGAAGATTAACCCTGAGCTAACATCTGCTGCCAATCCTCCTCTTTTTGCTGAGGAAGACTGGTACTGAGCTAACATTCATGCCCATCTTCCTCTACTTTTTTAATGTGAGACGGCTGCCACAGCATGGCTTGACAAGAAGTGCTATGTCTGCACCCGGAATCTGAACCAGTGAACCCCAGGCAGCTGAAGCGGAATGTGCAAACTTAACCACTGCACCACCAGGCTGGCCCTGAAATGCAACTGATTTTTTTAAGTTGATTTTGTATCCTGCAACTTTACTGTAGTTGTTAATTATTTCTAATAGTTTTCTGATGGATTCTTTAGGGTTTTCTATATATAAGATCATGTCATCTGCAAACAGCAAGAGTTTTACTTCTTCACTCCCTGTTTGGATTCCCTTTATTCCTTTCTCTTGCCTAATTGCTCTGGCCAAAAACTCTTGTACCATGTTGAATAAAAGTGGTGAGAGTGGGCATCCTTGTCTTGTTCCTGTTCTCAGAGGGGTAGTGTACAGCTTTTCCCCATTGAGTATGATGTTGGCTGCGGGTTTGTCATATATGGCCTTCATTATGTTGAGGTAATTTCCTTCTATGCCCATTTTGTTGAGAATTTTTATCATAAATGAATGTTTCATCTTATCAAATGCTTTCTCTGTACCTACTGAGATGATCACGTGGTTTTTATTCCTCAATTTGTTGATGTGATGTATCACATTGATTGATTTGCAGATGTTGAACCATCCCTGTGTCCCTGGTATAAATCCCACTTGTTCATGATGTTTGATCTTTTTGATGTATTGCTGTATTTGAGTTGCCAATATTTTGTTGAGGATTTTTGCATCTATGTTCATCAGCGATATTTCCCTGTAGTTTTCCTTTTTTTGTATTGTTCTTGTCAGGCTTCAGTATCAGAGTGATATTGGCCTTGTACAATGTGTTAGGAAGCATTCCATCTTCCCAGATATTTTGGAATAGCTTGAGAAAGATAGGTATTAAATTCTTTCTGAAAATTTGGTAGAATTCTCCAGGGAAGCCGTCTGGTCCTGGGCTTTTATTTTTTGGGATGCTTTTCATTACTGTTTCAATCTCTTTACTTGTGATTGGTCTATTCAGATTATCTATTTCTTCTTGATTCAGCTTTGGGAAGTTGTAAGAGTCTAAGAATTTATCCATTTCTTCTAGACTGTCCATTTTGTTGGCATATAGCTTTTGATAGTATTCTCTATAATCCTTCGTATTTCTGTGGTATCCATTGTTATTTCTCCTCTTTCATTTTTAAGTTTATTTATCTGAGCTTTCTCTCCTTTTTTCTTTGTAAGTCTGGCTAGGGGTTTGTCAATTTTATTTATCTTCTCAAAGAACCAGCTCTTTGTTTCATTGATCCTTTCTGCTGCCTTTTTTGTTTCAATAGTATTCATTTCTGCTCTGATTTTTATTACTTCCTCTTCTGCTGACTTTGGACTTCATTTGTTCTTCTTTTCTGTTTCAGTTAGGTGTAGTTTGAGATTGCTTATTTGGGTTTTTTCATGTTTGTTAAGGTGAGCTTGTATTGCAATGAATTTCCCTCTTAGTACCACTTTTGCTGCATCCCATGAGTGGTATGGTATGTTTTCATTTTCATTTGTCTCAAGATATTTTTTGATCTCTCCTTTAATTTCTTCAATGATCCATTGGTTGTTCAATAGCATGTTGTTTAGTGTCCAAATCTTTCTTCCTTTCTCAGCTTTTTTCTTGTAATTAATTTCTAGCTTCATAGCATTGTGATTGGAAAAGATGCTTGTTATTTCAATCTTCTTAAATTTATTGAGGCTTGCCTTGTTTCCAAACCTATGGTCTATTCTTGAGAATGTTCCATGCTTACTTGAGAAGAATGTGTATTCTGCTGTTTTTGGATGGAGTGTTCTATATATGGCTATTAAGTCCAAGTAGTCTAGCTTTTCATTTAATTTCACTGTTTCCTTGTTGATTTTCTGCCTGGATGATCTATCCATTGATGTGAGTGGAGTGTTGAGGTCCCCTACTATTATTGTGGTGTTGTTAATATCTCCTTTTAGGTTTGTTAATTGTTGCTTTATGTACTTTGGTGCTCCTGTGTTGGGTGCATAGATATTTATAAATGTTATTTCTTCTTGATGGACTGTCCCTTTAATCATAATATACTGCTCCTTTTTGTCTCTCTTTACCTGTCTTATCTTGAAGTCTACTTTGTCTGATATAAGTATTGCAACACCTGCTTTCTTTTGTTTGCCATTAGCTTGGAATATCATCTTCCATCCCTTCACTCTGAGCCTGTGTTTGTTGTTGGCGCTGAGATGTGTTTCCTGGAGGCAGCATATTGTTGGGTCTTGTTCTTTAATTCATCTCACCACTCCATGTCTTTTTATTGGACAATTCAAGCTATTTACATTTAGGGTGATTATCGCTATATGAGGGCTTAATGCTCCCATTTTATCACTCATTTTCCAGTGCTCCTCCCTTTCCTTTGTTTCTCGTCCTGTGTATCTTGGTCTACCAATCGAGTCATGTAGTTTTTAATGTGGTGTTTCTTTGTTTTCTCATCTATTATTTGTGTCTCTGTTCTGCTGTTTTGTTTAGTGGTTACCATGAGGTTTGTATTCAAAATCTCGTGGATAAGATAGTCCCTTTTCTGATGGCCTCTTATTTCCTTAGACTAAACCGATTCAGTCCCTTTCCTCTTCCCCTCCTAAGTTGTTTTTCTCCCATCTTATTCCACCTTGTGTTGTGAGTTTGTGGTTAAAATGACAAGATTATCTTTGTTTTTCATGTTTTCCTTCCCTGTATCTTCAAAGTTATACTTGAGTATTTGCTAACCTGTTCTGATGTGTACAATTTTCTGATTTTGCCTACCTATTTATCTCTGTACTCCATGCTTTGTAACCCCTTTCTCCCTTTTTTTCAGTTATGAAGGCCTTCTTGAGGATTTCTTGTGTGTGTGTGGGGGGAAGGGGTGGGTGGCTATGAACTCTCTTAGCTTTGGTTTGTCTGGGAAAGTTTTTATTTCTCCATCATATCTGAAGGATATTTTCACTGGATAGAGTTTTCTTGGCTGAAAGTTTATGTCCTTCAAAGATTTGAATATGTCATTCCAGTCTCTCCTAGCCTGTAAGGTTTCTGCAGAGAAATCCACTGAAAGCTTAATAGGGGTTCCTTTGTAGGTTATTTTCTTCTGCCTTTCTACTGCCTTTAGTAGCTTTTCTTTGTCATTGACTTTTGTCAGTTTCACTACTATATGCCTTGCAGTAGGTCTTTTTACTTTGACATATTTAGGAGATCTGGTAGTCTCTTCCAGTTTGATTTCGACCTCCTTCCCCAGGTTTGGGAAGTTCTCTGCTATTATTTCTTTGAACAAGCTTTCTGCTCCATTCTCCTTCTCTTCTCCTTCTGTAATACCTATAATTCTTACGTTGCATTTCCTAATTGAGTTGGCTATTTCTCAGAGACTTTCTTCATTTCTTTTTAGTCTTAGTTCTCTCTCCTCCTCTATCTGGAGCATTTCAACATGTCTATCTTTGATTGTGCTGATATGCTCCTCTATGATGTCCACTCAAGCATTCAGGGAATCCATATTTTGTTTTATTTCTTCCATTGTGTCTTTCATCTCTAATATTTCTGATTGGTTCTTCTTTATAGTTTCAATCTCTTTTGTGAAGTAGCTCCTGAACTTGTTGAATTGTTTCTCTACATTCTCTTTTAACTCATTGAGTTTTTTGATGATAGCTATTTTGAATTATCTGTCATTTAGATTACATATTTCTGTGTCCTCAGGACTGATTTCTGGGTACTTGTCATTTTCTCTCTGGTGTGGAGATTTAATATAATTTTTGATACTGCTAGAGGGCATGGCTCTGTTTTTGTGCATCGTGGTATTATTTGGTCACAGTTACCACATATCACCACTGAGTAGGGTTCAAGAGCTGCGTATTCTGAGCCCTCTGCATTCCACCAAGATCCCTGGCACTGGAGCCAGCGCTGGGTGGGTGAGGGGAGGGGTGCTTTCTTCTGTGTGCTCTTGGGGTTTTCTTTCTCTGCTCTCCCTATCTGCTCTCCTGGGGTGTTGGCTTGATGAGGTCACCCCTGTGTTATTTTTCACCTTGGTAGGGGCTTTCCCATAGGCTGCAAGGGCCCTCAGGGATCCTTGATGTTCCTGCTAATGAGTGTCCCCTCCCTCCTGCCTTCCCTCTTGGAGGCCACCTGCTGTCCCAGATCATAGTCTTTAGGGGAGGGAGTGGAGTTTTCTCTTACCCCATTCCACCTCCTCCGAGGGGAGCTCCAGCCTCTCTGCCCTCTGTCATATGGCTGCATGGGTCTCTCAGATGTCTTTTGTGTTGTGTGGATGTCCTCTGTTGGAGTAGGAATGTCTTTTTCATTGTATGGTGGAGATCACCAGGAAAGCTCATGCTGCCATGCTGCTGACGTCACTCCAGCAGAAAATTTTTAAGTGTCAGAAAGTGGTATCTGAGAAGCTATTTTATTTCCATCTTAATTAGGTTTTAGAAATCAGAAGGAGATGAACTCAGGTGCGACTAACTAGGGATTGGAATACTGGTGTTTGACTTCTTTCTTGGCATGGGAGGAGGGTCATAGAGAACTCTAAGCTCTCATGAGATCTCCGGACCCTCCCCACGGGAAAATGCATATGTTGTGTGGGCACACACACCATTTTGTACGCAGCTTTAGAGCTTCAGCAAAGCTCTAATTCTAGGAGCTTTGGAAGGTGCAGCATGTTTGATTGCATCTTCTGAAAGCCATCAGATTCTTGAATTATTAAGAACTAGTTCCAAGGCCATACATTTTAATAAAAAAGATCTTAATTGAACTCTGAGCTGCTGTCTTTTGACACTCATAAAAGCAGTAAGCTACAGTGTCATCTACTGGCAATTAGGATAAATTGCATGACTCACACTTTCTGGGTTAATAATAATCTTTGATAATGTTGTATTTAATTCATTGAGAATATGGGACAAAAATAGTTGCCTGTGTAAACATGGCTTATTTTCCTTAAAGTAAGATATAATACTAATTAAACTTAAGAAATTCAGAAATGTCTCCAGTTGGCAACTACCCTACAGTTTGTAACCTCCCCCCATGGCAGTTAGTTTCTGAATTGTGATGCTTTAATATCTGAGGCCTTGCTTATCCTGGAGGGACTGCCCCTCCCAGCGTTAATTAATTCCTGGAGACAGTAAACAACTATCCCAGGAGTGCCTTTCATGTGAGCCAACCAATCCAGAGCCCATACCCCCAACCACCCCCTTTATGAGCTCTCACAACCTCGGCCACTATCCACCTGCCCTAATCACTCAGAGCCAGGGACTAGACAAGTAGGGACAGCTCTTATGCCCAGAGCCCACTGAGATTATTCAAAATGGCCATTCTAAGCCTGCTTATCCTGCCTTATCCATTCCTTCCTGCAGAAAATGCAATAAAGCCTCTTGCCTCATTTTCCCCTCTCCCTCTGCCTCCTGACTGACCCTGGTGCTTCTCCATGTGGCCCTGCATGGCATGCTGTGCTTACTGTTTCTAGGGATCTGTACGCATAATAAACTTCTTCCTTCATGACAGTCATTTCCATGTCTGTGTGTCTTACCCTATCTGATTACAGCAAATGCTGAGTACCCCTAAAACACCCATAATCCCTGTTCCTGAACTCCCTGCATCATAGTAGAGCCATTATGTCTCACTGTTTCCTCTGGGGTTGCTTCTGTGGCACCAAATTCAAGTTTGGGATGGGTTGTCATGCGAGTTGAGAAAGCAAAGAGGCAGCTGGTGTGACTTATACTCCCAGCTGATCATACTTGCTTCATTCTTATTAGTGTTTGATGGTGAGTCTGTTATTGTCCTTTTGTCTGTAAAATTCTGCCCACCCTTCTTCCTGAGCCACCCTCTATAAAGGTAATGCATATATTGTAATCTAGAGACCTAGACTAATTTCCTAGTGCCCGCCCTGTCTGCCTGTTTCTCGGAGCTTAATTAGCTAGCACCCAAATTCCCTCTGATAAATACTTAATTGAATACCCAGTTATCAACTATGTATTGCTATAATTCAATTGAACTGGGCACTGAACCTTATTGATCTGACTGTCCTTCTGTAGTTAGCCTCTAATATTTGGTTGATTATCCTCAAAGAATTGGAGGCAACAAACTTTATCAAATGATTCCTGGTAGCAGAGATACAAATAAGTTACTTCTGGAAAAAGTGCTGCCACAGCAGTCAACTCTTTGACCCCAGCCTCTTCCATCTTTCACATGTCTTCTCCTCTGTCTCTTGACCTCCTAGAGACTCTTTGTCCACTGATTGCTCCCTGCTTTCTGACTACACTGCAGTTTCCTCCTAGCCTTTCTTCCTTCCCTACTCAGCCCAATCTCATGGTTGATCATCTGACCCCTCTTTCACTAGCATCCTAGATATACTCAATTATTCCCCTTGCATTCAACATCAAACCCAAACCTTGGATGTTGCAACATGCCTTCTTCATTCATGCACACACAACTCCAGAAAGTCAGCATCTGTGGGGATTTGACCCACTCACAGTATCTTACCTCAAGTGTGCCTTTGTGTTGTCCAGTAATCTTTTTACCGGTCCTTAGCTGGCCTCTCTCACGTTACCCTCAGTGACCTCAGACATCCTCCTCAAAGTCCCTCCTCAACCTTTCCCTTCTCTCAGTTTACAGATGGCCCTCCTTCCTACTTCATGTAAGTAAATTGAGGCTATGAGACATGACCTTTTTCAATCCTGCATTGCTATTTCCACATCACATACACTCACATTCATTCATTTTTACTCCTTCACCTGAGTCTCAGAGGATAAAGTGTTCTTCCCCTTTCAACCTTTCCACCTGGGCCTTTGATCCTCTTCCCCAGTTTTCTTCATGGATCTTGCTACTATAGCTTATTTTATTTTAATTAGGAAATATTTCAAATATGTAGAAAAACACAGAGAATAATGTGAAAATTGTTGTATGTCATTTCCATCCAGGCTTTATACTGTACTTGTACATAAATCATATATGGTGTTCCTCTATGGATTTGAAAATATAGATATGTGATCTCATATTGTAAGTTTCTTCCAGCAACTTTTTTTCCCACTCATTGTTGGGTTTTGAGGTGGGTCCATAGAGATTTCTAGTCTCTTGATCTCTGTTTTCCCCATCAGCATCTCCCTCCTGACCTCTCTTCCTTCCCTACCTAACCTCATGGTTGATCGTCTGATTCCCTCTTACAAGCATCCTAGTTCATTCATTTTAACTGCTGTATAGTATTCCATTGTCTAAGTATACAATGTATTCATCCAAATGTTCACCATATTTTACTGTAATTAAAAAAATCTGTAGGTAAAAGACACCATAAACAAGCATTTCAACCACTTTTCTTTTTCACATTGTTTATAATGTCTTTTAGTTACAGATTTTTTTATTGTTGTAAAATATATATAACATAAAAGTTACCATTTTAACCATTTTTAAATGTTCAGTGGCATTAAGCATAATTACATTGTCATGCTATCATTACCACCATCCATCTCTATAACTCTTCATCTTGCAAAATGGAAGCTTTATACCCATTAAATGGTAACTCCCCATTCCCCTTGTCCCCCAGCCCCTGGCAACCACCATTCTACTTTCTGTCTACAAATTTGATTCCTCTGGCTACCTCATATAAGTGGAATCATACAATATTTGTCTTTTTGTGAGTGGCACATTTTACTAGCATAATGTCTTCAAGGTTCATCCATGCATAGCATGTGTCAGAATTTCCTTCCTTTTTAAACTGAGTAATATTCCACTGTATGTATGTACCACATTTTGTTTATCCATCTTTCTGTCAGTGGACACTTATGTGGCTTCCACATTTTGACTATTGTGAATAATGTTGCTGTGAACATGATGTACAAATGTCTGTTTGAGTCTCTACTTTCAGTTCTTTTGAGAGTATACCCAGAAGTGGAATTGCTCGATTATATGGTAATTCTATGTTTAAGTTGATAGTTAACTTGATAGTTCTTTTTTCCTTCAACATTTAAAAATGTTGTTCTATTGTCACCTGGTCTCTACTGTTTCTGATGAAAAGTTAGCTGTCATTCTTGTCTTCGTTCCCGTGACTGTAATGTCTTTTTTCTGTCCAGCTGCTTTTAGGGATTTCTCTTTATCTTTAGTTTTCAGCATTTTGTTTGTGTTGTGCCTAGGAATGATGTTTTTGAGCTTCTTGGATAATATTTTTCACCAACTTTGGGTAAATTTCAGCCAATATTTCTTCAAAAAATATTTCTCTCCTGTTTTTTTCTCTCCTCCAATTGTATTTCCATTAGACTGCTTGATATTGTCCCACAGGTCATTGAAGCAGTGAATTAAATTTTTTTTCTCTATGGTACAGTTGGGATAATTTCCACTGAATTATCTTTAGTTTCACTAATCCTTTTATCTGTTTAGCACAATTTGGTATTAAGTCTATCGTATGAATTTTTATTTTTAAATTTCAGGTGCTGTATTTTTTTTTATTCTAGCATTCTTATTTGTTTTTTTCAATAGTTAGCATTTCTCCACGGAGATTCCCCATCTGTTCACCTATTCTCTACACTTTTCCTGTGACTCTTTTAACATTTACACTCGCTGTATTAAAGTGCTTCCAGCCAGGGTCTGGATCATCTGTAGTCTGCTGCTATTGACTGCCTTTTATTGATTATGGATCATTTTCCTGCTTCTTTTGATGTCTATTAATTTTTAATTTTGTACTGTATAATTTAAAATCATACATTGTTGAAACTTTGAGTTTTGTTATTTTCCTCTGAAGAGTGTTTGTTGTTGTTGTTGTTCTGGCAGGAAGACAAATCACTGATGGATCTCTCCCATCCTGTTAAGTCTTAATTTTAGGACTTGTAGGGATTTTAAAATTTTTAGTTTTTCCCTTAATCCTAGGGCATAGCATTTTGTCCTTGGCTTACTTACCAGAAATCACCCTTTTGGTTTCAACAGAAAGACTAAGGTATTTTTCAACACCTTCTAAGTTGGTGGGACTTGGACTCCACACTTTTTCTCTCAAAACAGGTAGTGCGTGAAATCTGTGCTTCCTCTCCCTTCAGATTCACGGTTCAAGAGTTAGCCAAGAATTTGAGGAAAACATTTTCTGCATTTTCCTTGCACCCTTATATGACTCACATCTTTCCAGGATTTTTCATCTAAATTTACAGTTGCTTTGGCAGTCCCAAACGTCAATGTCTGTTTCTTAAGTCCAGTAGGACTGCCACTTTCTGTTAAAGCCTTGTTCCCTCATACCCTGCCAAAAACTGGGAAGTGACATCAGAGGACAAACTTAATTAGAAATTTTCTCTCCTTTCAAGGATCATGTCTTTTGCAGTTTTTGGTGTCCAAGGTATTTAAATAATTATTTATTACATTTTGTCAAGAGTGTATGTAATTGTCATTGGGCAGAATGCATGTCAAATAAAAGCTACTTTGCCATTTCTAGAACTTCAATTATGGAAGATATTTGTCTTACTATTTTCAGGCCATTGCTTTTCTATATAAAATTTAGGACCTGCTTGCCAAATTCTGCAAAAACCCTGATGGATTTTTTATTGGAATTGCATTGAATTCATGGCTATATTAGAGGAGAATGATGCATTTATAATATGGCATTTCTCTATCAAAACATATGATACTGTTCTTTAATTATCACAGTACTCTTTTGTGTCTTTTAATAATGTTTTAAAATTTTTGCCATAAATGTCTTATACATCTTTTATTAAATCTATTCTTACTTTATTTCATTTTTTCCATTGTGAATGGAATAATTTTTCCATTCTATTCTAGTTTACTTAGCATTTACTGATGTACAGAGACTTATTTATTGTATATTGATTTTGAATTTAGCAAACTTGCTGAACATTCTTCTGAGGTCTAACAGTTATTGGCAATTTTTCTCATAAACTACATATACCTAGATTTCATTAAAAAATGCATTTGGTCAGGGAATAGGGGTGCAATTGGACCTCCCAGATACCCCAATAGCTCTTTCTGATCACTCATAACTATTTTTAATATCACAAAATTGCTATGGACTTCCAATTATATATCTCTAGCTCAGGTTATGTGAACTTCAGATGCTTCAATTTAACGTTTTATTGGAATTTCCTTCTGGATTTTACACAGACTCCTCAAATCCAAGATATCTAAAACTCAACTAGTCATCTTCTCCCTTAAGCCCACCCTTTATTTTCTGTTTTCTATTATAATGGATGGTATTACTATTTGTCCAGGTTGGGGAAGTCATAAACATAAAATTCATGAGTTCATTCACCAAATATGTATTGGTTGCTTACTACGTGCTAGGCAATGTTCTAGATGTGGGAAGATATAGCAGCGAACTAAACAGAAGAAAAGCTCTTTTCTGTAGCTTACATTACAGTAGAGGAGGAAAGACAATAAACAAGCTAAATAAGTAAAATGAACAAAAAAGACAGGTGAGGTGTGAAAGTGGTGCAGAGAGAGTTTGTAATTTTAAACACAACAATCAGCATAGGCCTCACTGAGAAAGTGACATTTGAACAAAGACTTGAAGGAGGCAAGAGAACAAACTAAATGAACATCTAGGCACTGCACTGCAGGCACAGAAAACAGCAAGTGCAATGGACCTGAGGTGGGCATACGCTTGGCTTCCTTGAGGAACAGCAAGGAGGCCATGTGAATAGAGTGGATTGAGTGAGGTGAAGCTCAACGGGAGAAAGGTAACAGGGACAGCGATCACATGGAGCCCTTTAAGTCATTGTGAGGACTTGGCTTTTACTCAGTGATATGGGTTTGAGCTTAGGAGTGATGTGCTCTAACTTTGTTTTAAATGATTCACTATTACTGCTATACAAATGCAAGAGTGGAAGCAGGGAGACCAACAAAAAGGCTATTGCAATAATTGAAGTGAGTAATAATAGCTTAGATCAGGGTGGTAGCAGTTCAAGTGGTGACAGTCAGCTTCTATATGTATTTTGAAGATAGAGCCAAAAGGATTTGCTGATGGATTGAATGTAGGGGATAAGAGAAAGAAGAGTCAGGTGTGAGTTCAAAGTTTTGACCCAACAACCAGAGGATGGGAGTGGAATCATCGAAGTGGGCAAAGGTATTGATGGAGCAGGTTTGGAGGGGAAGATCAGGAGTTTGGTTTTGGACAGGTTAAGTTTGCTACATCTATTTAGTATCTAAATGGAAAAGTGATATATCTATTCAACATCTAAGTGAATTTGTGGGCCTGGAGTTCAGAATTTTAGCAGACACTGTTAGTGCTCACCAAATATCCTTATGCCTGTTTACATTTTCTAACTCACTGTGGAATTAGACTGGGGCTGTGGCATTAGGTTCCAGATAACAGGATGTGGATAGAAGTGATGTAAACCACTTCTAGGGCAGACCCTTTAAGACGTCCCACACAATCCTCCAGTCTTCTTCCACTTTTCTTTTTTCACAGTGGTAACCTAGGAGGCCACATCCAGATGATACAGCTATGATATATCTCAGACTGTGACAGGAAAAGAGTTAAGCACTGAGGTATTAGGGTTTATTTGTTACGGCAGCATAGCCTAACCATCTTTGACCAATACAAGGTGAGATATTCAGACTGGAGATAGAGTTTTGGAATTTATCAGTATCTTGAGACATTCAGGTCTACGAGACTGGATGACATCACTAAAAGAGCAAGTTGAGATGGTGAAAAGAAAAAAAAGCATTGGGTCATTCTTGCATTAAGAGATCATGAAGAAAAGGATAAACTAAGAAATTAAAGAGGAGAGGGGCCACCCAGTGGTCAAGTGGTTAAGTTTGTACACTCCACTTCAGCGGCCCAGGATTTCACTGGTTCGGTCAGATCCCTGGTGCAGACAAGGCAATGCTCATCAGGCCATGCTGAGGTGGCATCCCACATGCCACAACCAGAAGCACCTACAACTAGAATATACAACTATGTACTGGCAGACTTTGGGGAGAAGAAGAAGAAGAAAGAAAGATTGGCAACAGATGTTAGCTCAGGTGCCAATCTTAAAAAAAAAGAAAGAAAGAAAAAAGAAAGAAATTAAAGAGGAGCTACCAGTGACGTAGCAGGAAAAGTAGGAGAATGTGTTATCTTGGAAGCCAAATGAAGAAAATATTTCAAGTAGGAGGGAATGATCAACTTCATCAATTCTTGTTAATGAGATCAAGTAAGGTGAGACCTGAGAATTGACCATTGGGTTTAGCAATATGGAGGCCATTGGTCATGCTGGCCAGTTGTGCCAGTGGAGTAGTGGGGGTACAACCTTGACTGAGAGGGATTTGGGAGAGAATAGGAGAGGAATTGGTGACAGTGAGGATAGTAGCTAAAGGGGCAGCAAGGTCAAGAGAGGGATTTTGTTTTGGTGAGGGAAAGCACTGCATATTTGTGTGATGATCCAGTAGAGAGGGAAAAGTTGATGATGTTGGGGAGAGAAGGGAGAACTCCAGGAGCAATGTTCTTGTTTTTTATGTTTTGTTTTTTTTTGAGTAAGATTAGCCCTGAGCGGACATCCACTGCTAATCCTCCTCGTTTTGTGGAGGAAGATTGGCCCTGAGCTAACATCTGTGCCTATCTTCTTCTACTTTATATGTGGGACACCTGTCACAGTATGGCTTGATAAGCAGTGTGTAGGTCCGCACCTGGGATCCAAACTGGTGAACCCTAGGCCACCGAAGTGGGACGTGTGAACTTAACTGCTGTGCCACCGGGCTGTCCCCAGGAGCAATGTTCTTAATTTGGAAAGGGTGCAGGGATCCAGTTCACAAATGGAGGGACAGGCCTTAGGTACATATACAGTTCATCTATGGTGATAGGAAGATAGGAAGACAGACAGACAAAGTTCATGGGTACAGATGCTTGAAGGTGAATAGATATGGTGGTGGAAGTTTGTGGAACCTTTCTTCTGATTGATATCATCTTTGACTCATCACATTCATTTTGCTCATTCTCTTTCCCTCACCACTCACATCTATCAGTTATCAAGCCCTGCCTATTATAACCACTAATTTCTCTCACAAATGATTCCTCTTCTTTGTTTTTGTTGCTATTTCAGCCATTTGGTTTTTTCTTCCCTGGACCATCAATACAGTTTACTACCTGATCTCCTTACTTAGATTCATTTCCCTGAAATTCATCTTCTACACGTCTCCCAGAGAAGCGTAGTTAAAGTGAATATTTGATTTGATTTGAGCATGACCAAATATGCTCTACCATAAGAATGCACAGAAAGCATTCCATGATCTGGACTTCACCTAGCTGGTTTCCCAGCCTCTTCTCCTGACACTTCATGCCTCACTTTATGCCCCAACAACATTATACTGTTTGAACTATGAATTTTCTTCCTCAAACTATTACTTTTGCTTGAAAGGCTTACCCAGTGGAATGTACTATTACCTACCCCACTTCTCCTCTCCTTTCCTCCCTTGCCTTCAGGTAAATATTCATTATCCTTTAACACTCAGTGACTCAACTCAAATGCAAGTTTTCTAGGAACATTTCCCAGAGCCCCTCTCCCTCCCATAGCTGAGTTGGATTCTTTTCTTTTGAGTTTCAATACCACTACCCATGCCATTCCTGTCTATCACTCCACTTAGCCTATTAGCTCAGATGTCGATCTAATTCATCAGACTCTTGAGCCTTTCAAAGCGGATATCCTGTCTCATTTATCTTTGAATTCCCAGGGCCTAGCACAGTAATTGGTACAAAGTTGGTGTTTAATAATGATGAATTGAAGTGAAGAGTGCAGTTCTCTGGGAAAGAACATTAAGATTTTTTACCCCAGGGGGATTAGGCACTACATAAAGCAAAAACAAAATAAACAAAGACAAAACTAGGCCTCAGTGGGGGAAGAAGCGAAGGGTGCCCGGGAAAAGTAGTGGCATGATTAGATGTCTAGAAGAAGATTGAAACTAAAGAGGATAGCCAATTAGCCTGATAACTCAGAGAACCCATGACAGAGAGTTGTGGGAGGATAATGTAAGAGGGTGAGGGCACAGCGCAGAATCTGAGAGCGGCCGTGGGTGAGGAGTTGGGGGCAGAACATGCTGGCAGAGGCCTTCTAGATCCCGATAGGGAGAGCTCTGATGGCAAAACTAGATTGGAGCACCTGATTCATTACTCTACACCTACCCACCCTGTGAAATCTCAGAAGTGGTCTTCAGCCTAAGAGGGCCCCAAAAACTGACATCTGTGACTAAAGTTTTGATGTTTTATACATAGGAATTTCACTCCCAGTACTTTATCCTAATGGCATATCGGGACAAGTGTCTAAACATGTATGTAAATGGATATTCATCACAATTTCATTTATAATAGCAAAACAATAGAAATGTGGGTCATGTATCTCATATTTTTCTATATTTTAAATTTTTTAACAAGCTGTGTAACTTTTATAATCATAAATCAAGAATAAAGTCAGAGAGGCAAGCAAACTAATACAAAATTACTTGGAAAAGCCTTCCTCATAGCATTTTATTCATTTTTTATTATAAAATATTGTTTATAAGAATTAAGTTAGAGATACTATTTTTGAAATTTCCCCAATGTACTGTCCCTTATTTGTAATCTAGTTTCTTTCCTTGTAAGCTTTCAGTTATTACTGGCCTGTGGAAAGAAAAGTCATTTGTCACCTGAGGAAGGTCATTCCTATCAAACAGGCAGGGGTGGCTGGGAACAGCCTGGAGAGAGATTTGGAGAGGATCTCTAAAGGGCGGCATAAGAGACTGCTTGCATCCCTGAAGAGTCTCAGCTCTCTTAGCCACTTAGGTCTCAGATGCTAAGTTGTAACCTCCCTCAACATGCAGGGACCGTGGGTTGTCCAACTCTGTGTAACTAGTACTGAAAACCTAGTGTCACATATATTGGGTGCTCAAAAATATTTATTATTAAATGAATCATTAATTAGCCTTCTTTTCATATTTTTACTTTGAAACTTTCAAAGTGAGTTGAAAATTTTAGTGAGAGTATACTTACAATTGAAGCAAAGGGTGAAACTTTTCTCTGAAATCAAGTCTCAATGGACAGCCATATTCTTTCCAATTATATCTTACTCTCTAGAAAAGGAAAAATGCTTTAGTTATTTTCTATATTTGGCTGATTGACAAAATTATAATTTTCTTACCAAGTTTTTAGATGGTCGATTCCTCAGAAATGACCTGTAAAAAAGACATTTTTTGTTACTTATCTTTCCTCTTTTCAAACTTAAGAATTAAAACCATTGCTTTGTTTGGGTAAGGAGGTATCACAAAAGTCAAATAGATAATGATAATTACAAAATACTCCCCAAATATGTGGAGATTAAACAACACACCTCTAAGTAACATATGGGTCAAAGAAGAAATCAAGAGAAATTTAAAAATATTTTGAACTAAATGAAAATGAAAACACAGCTTATCAAAACTTGTGAGATGTAGCAAAAGCAGTGACTAGAGGTAAATTTATAGCAATAAATGCATATATTAGAAAACATTGATGTTAAATAGGAGTAAATACTAACTGATTCTAAATTATTGGTAGTACATTATTATAAAACTCAGTGCTTATGTTAAAAAATATTTCTTACTTTTCTATAATGTAAATAAAGTCATGCCGAAGACATTCTTTTTTATTAAATCTACAAAAAATAAAACATAATGAAGCTGTAATAGCATCATTCCTTATATAATTGCACAGACATTTAACCATTTGACTCAGTGATTCTCAGACTTGAGAGTATCACAGAATCATCATATATTGAATTAGAATCTCTGAGGTTGGTGTTTGACTCTAGCATCTCTATTTTTAAAGATCAGCTTCACAGCTGTTTCTGAAGACACCAGAATTTATAATCTACTGATTTACCTTTTATATTTGATACATGTGAAAAATTCACAGAATATCTATCAAAATGAAGACAAAGCTTTTTGGACTGTTTTATTCCTTATAAACTTTTTTAAAACATGGATTTCTAATTGTCTAGGTACTCAGTTGTGCAGATAAGCAGCTACTTTGAGGATTCACATAATTTCTGGTTAGGGTTCATGCAGACATAAGGCTATCACGTCTATGAAATGATAGAGTTTTAGTAAGTTAAATTATTCATTCAACCATTTTTTTCTGGCTGCTTCTAGTGTAACTCAGAAGGAACCCTAGTCACCACTGTATTTAGATAGATATTGGAAGTCTAGACTGCCTCTCACCCTGAACCCAAATCAGACCTCAAGAGATGCCCTCCTTCATTGACAACTCTCCTGTCAGAAGTAACTTGGACCCTATAGGTGTCCTTTGGTGACTGTGAAAACCTTAGGTCCACCACAACCTGAATATAAGATATTAGGGCAGTTTTTAGGGTTCCAGAGCAGTGGGTCATTGACCAAAAGGCCTGAAGTAAGGTCCTGAAATCTATGTTTTTTAAACATGCTTCCCAGATGATTCTGATGAGCAATCAACCTTGATAATTGCTGTCTAGACCCTGCCAGAAACAGATTGATTCAAGCTGCTTGGCGTCTCACTGAAGAAGGAAACCTGCATGCAGTGGTACTGGGAATTGATGGTAATACGTTGCTTAGCAGTTATTCTCAAATTTTAATGCTTCTACTAATCTCTTAAAAATTTTGTTAAAATAGAGATTCTGACTCAGCAGGTGTAGGACGAGGCTTGAGAGCTTGCATTTCTAAAAGTTCCTGGGGGATGCGAGTGCTGGTCCATAGACTGTACTCTAAAGAGCAAGGATGTAGGCCATTGCAGAAATAGAATGCTATAGGCTGTAAAAATGTTAGCCTTTGTGATTCCTTGAAAAGGAATTACGGGAAATGCAAATTCCTTGCTGATTGAGAGGGGAATATTTAATTATCAATCCAGCTACTGATTATTACAATTCAGTACTCAAAAGGCTATTAGCATGACAGATGAGTAGACATCTGTTTCGGATGAGAACAAGTCCTTTCATAAATAGATGAGTCAATGTTCCCCCACTCTCACCCCACTCCTAACCACAGGAAACGAATCGCGATACAGTGCTTGTCTCTGTCATCCAATTCACCTCAGTTAAACAGATTTGAGTATGCTGACCTAGATTCTCTCCCACATAGAAGGAAGAGAGCTGTGGCAAGTGGATGAGACAAAATCCAGTGTGCTTTGTTGTAAATCATGGTAGGATCATTAAAAGTCACACCGTGGGATTCTCTGGATGAAACACTGGTGGTTCTGTTAGGTTTGCTATAAAAAAGTTTCCCATAGAATATGGTACAGGAAATGAGGCTTCTCTGATGTGAATGTAAGCAATTTTCTGACAGAAAAGAAATTATAACTGGTTTGAGTAGGATGGAAAACAGAGGTAAGTGAGCTGTAGACTGAAGAGCTAAGGTAATGGTGAAGATGGACACTGCCTTGTTAAAGAGAAGGTGGAGAAAATGCTGGTAATAGAGAAAGAGGTTAATTCTTTTTCCTTTTTAGTATGATTCAAGTGTAATATTTGACTTGGTGAGAAGTTCAAACAAATTTGATTTGGACAAATTGTCAATTCAATTTTTGGACACCAATGTCAATTCAATTTTGGATTTCATATGGACATGTCAGTCATTAGGCTAATATTATTACTAGTAATTACCATTTAGTTCACCATTCGTTTTAAAATGTAAGGAGTAATACGGGTCAAGTGCAAATATACTTGCCCTTTAACAGCAATGAATTTATTACCATCACAGCCAACAGCTACTTGGAACACCTAAAAGGAACCAATTTGGGTGGTGAGTTAAGTTGTTATAATTCACATGATCTAAAATATTGCTACAGCTGCAAGCAATTATAT
The DNA here is from genome assembly GCF_041296265.1 of Equus caballus. NCBI lineage: Eukaryota > Metazoa > Chordata > Mammalia > Perissodactyla > Equidae > Equus > Equus caballus. The sequence goes on from NC_091713.1 coordinate 8,802,021, forward strand.
TTCTATATGATTACATTTGAAGTAAGAACCTTTTAAATGTGGCGTTTTGTTGTACTGCTCTGTGCTGTTTTCTTCCTTCTCCTGTGATCACTTTTTCTCTGTCTTTCTTCCTTCAGCCCTTAGTGCTCGCAAGGTCCAAAGTTTGGTCCTCTGCTTTCTTACATCAGTATCTCAGAGAACTGATCCAATCTCATCTTTCACTGCTTTCAGCACTTCCACAACCATGACTATTAACTCTGAACTTCCAGCATGCATCTGACTCGAGTGGCAGGTTTCTATCATATATCTAGCTATTGATTTGACTTTTTAAACCAGAGTCCTGGTTCTTCCTTGACTTAGATGACTACTTCCATTTCTACCTGGCTCCAGGACACCTTACTCACTGCTGTCTCCCCCCAACCCCAGGCTTTATAGGTGGGGTATAGACACTTGCATACTGTCTTAAACATGTCCTGTATGTTGCATATTTCCACAAGGTGAATCTGAAAAAACTCTAATACTCTCTTCTCTAAAGAAGGACTTGGGGATCAGGAGGGTGGGGATAGAAAATGATGTCCAGCCAAGTTTGATGGATTTAAAGAGTTGTCCCTATTAAACCAAGACCTTTCAGGCTTCACTTGAAAGGCATGCTCCACAGCAGGAGTTCATGGATTTTATTTCCTGAACCACCTAATCTCACCCACAGGACATTATTTGTTCTCTCAGCCATGCTACCCACAGTCCTTGCTGTCTATTATCACTAAATCTTTGTTTTCCCATCAAATGTGTTCAGAAACATGGGCCAGCCATTTATCTTTACTAAATTATCCATATAACATAAAGTGATTGACCAAGATCCTCAAATCTTTCATAGTCAGGTCCCATCATCACTTGATGATCTTATGCATAACATACCTTCTCTTCTGGGTCCTAGTTGATAGAAATCACCCCTAGCCTCAGAATCAACAATCATGGCAATGATTAAGAATATAAACAGCAGTGTGAGTACAGAGTGTGGGAACCATGAATAAGCCTGTTTTCTAGGGTACCCACTGCTATAGGGCTGACACATTTTCCCCAAGACTGGACACCTAAATAGAGAAATTCTGACATATAGCCCAAATAAAAACAATGAGTGCATTGGTTTTCTTTATTTAATACTGTTCTCTGAAGTGCAGAAACAGGGCAGGACTCAGAATCAGACACAGCATATTCCCTCTAATTAGACAGAACAATTGAACTGAAACAAGAATTCTAAAGGCCTTCAACACAGAAACGTTGGTAAATAGTGCATTGGACAGATTGTAGTCCTCTCTCCCTGGGAAAATTCACCTTGGAAGGAATTGCTAAGGCCCTCTAGGTACTGGCCTTCTAGCGTGGCCTCATTGCATTCCGGTTCTTGGTGCATGGTTAAAAACTGAGATGCAGCCCTGTTGGAGCTGCCTATTCTATTTGCTACTCTGCTGCAGGCTGTGAAGACTAAGTGAGAAAGATGTCAAAAATAAAAATAATAAGATGCCAAAAATATCTAAAGAAACCCACAATGTTAGAAGAATCAAGAGAGGGGTGGGTGAGGGGGAAAGGGGCTCAGTGCCTGGTCCATTTGGTCCAGCAGGTTTTAGCAAGGGCCTAACTTCATCCAGCTGGAGAATTCTGGGGGTCTTGGTTCCATGATAGCAGAGAGCTGGGCCCTGTGTCTCTATAATGTTTATCTGGGAGGCTGATGTCTTGCTTACTGGTCGGTGTAGGAGAACAAAGAAAGGTCCCTCTGGTTGTGAGCATACCTTGTACTTGTATTAAGGTTTTGATTTTCTTGAATAGCTAGAGGACACTACCTCCACAAGGCCACATTTTCCTGTTGCCTAAAGGGCTATTGCATATTTCTCCATTCTGTTTCAGTGAGCGGGTCAATACAAGCTACCTGCAATGGACACAGGTGGTGGCTAGATTTGAACTGTCCATGTCTTGGGGTGTGCCAAGGAGGAAAGGGAAGAAAGAAAACAGTAATGTTAGGTGATTACTCTGTGACATGCACTGTTCTGGGCACTTTATGTAAGTAATCTCATTTAGTACTCTCAACAGAGTGAATAAATACCGTGAGATAGATGCCACATTTCCCCTTTGATGAAGGAGGCAGCTGAGACTGAGAGTGTTTGGTAGCTTGCCCAAGCCAGTAAGGGGTAGAACTTGGATGTGAACTCAGGGCTGGGCAGGATAGGGTGAATAGGGATCCCTAACAAATCTATTGATCAGACAGGGAAAGTGATGGAGGAAACTATGGTGACTCAAGAAGGCATCCTGTACAGAATATCTCATATAGATAGAAAACACAGACCAAGGATGGGGCAGGAACTCGCTAGGTTGCTGTTTCTTGCTTCCTCAGCAGATTAAGCTGGACGGGTGTCCTGGTATGCACCAGGGCAGTAGGGCAGTGGTTGGTATGCACCTGCAGGCAATTTCCTGGGGAAGAGATGTGTGTCAGCAGCGCTCAAGGATGGAGCACGTCTGCCTTGTTTCAGGGCTCCCTCTAAATTCTTGGAATCTTGCCCAGTAGGAACAGGTTCCTTATGCTGGGGTCCTGAAGGTCAGGGACAATGTCTCATTTGACTTTGAATTCTTCATGTAGGTATTCCTCATTGCATTATGCCTGGTGTACAGCAGGTGCTCAATATATGTTTATTGAATGTTTGTTAGGCTGTGAAGGAGTAACGAGAGGAGGCACCCCTCAGTGTGGAACACAGACTCAAAGAGGTGGTGGTGGTGAAGAATTTGTGTTTAATTTCATAACACCCACGGTTACCTGAACGTCCCATTGCTATTTCACATTGCTGTGCTTTTGCACATGTCTCTTCCTAGAATTCCCTTTGCATCTGCCTGCTCAACTTCTGCTTACTCTTCAACAGTCATTTTATACATCACTGTCTTTTCACCTTACCCCCATCAATCAAAACTGCTCACTCTTTCCTCTGGGCTCTTTGATAACTGTGTTTCCCATGGTCTGTTAGGCTGGCTTCTGTTTATCCCTGGGGAAGGGACTCTGTCTTTTCATCTTTGTAACTCTCATTACCTGGCACACAGGCTGACACATAGAATCATAGTGAGCATGCAACACATTTTTTTGAGTGAAGAAATGATCAAATTTTCTGAATAAATAAATGCAGGATAATATGGACATGTCTGGCAGTCTTCTCAGACAAACCATATCCAACTTTAGTTTTTCTCATTAATTTCAGTTTTCCTTTACACAGTTTTGTTTATTCTCAAAAACTAATAATTTTACATTTTTGTATATGTTTATATTTCACACTTTGGATAGTAAACTCGTGGAAGGCAGAAATCTAATCTTCTGTTTCCAAAGTAAAATAATGCTAACCCCACAGTGAAACATTACAAAACACTGCTAAGCGTCGGGGTGTGGTGTCATATGGAGGTAGTGTCTATTATTTAGCTTACCACCTATGCATTATTGAAGTAAATGTTTTGATCCTCTACTCATGTCACTTACATTTTGGGATCTTGGACATGTTCTTGCATATTCACTAGGCCTAATCTGAACAAGCAGAAGACCGGTGTTCTGGTGTCTAGGAGAAACAACATATACAGGTGATTATAGAACACAAGGGAGGAAGGCATGACTGTCTTTCTGTAGAGCAGAGGAAAAGTGCCATGGACACGATGTGATTGAACCCCCAGAGGAATCCCAGAGGCCTGGAGGGTGGTGGTGGTGGTGACTGCTTGCTGCTTTCTGCTAAGGCAGCTGTGTGGGAGGTCTTACCTTGAAGTCACTCCCACTTCATGATATTCCATATTGTGGCCAGCATGGGGTTGGCACAATGGGAAATAGAAGCTAGCATCTATCAGCATTTCAACCCCCCTATTTCATTAATGCCCTTGGTCTCCAGAGGAGAGGGCTCTGTGCTGACGTCTTGTCCTGCTTCCCAATGGTATTACAAGGCCAAGGTCACAGCATCAGTTCCTTCTCTAGCCTCTACAGATTTTTCCCTCCTATTGACAACACTTTTGGAACAATAAAGAGTAAGTTATGAAAGCAGTTTTCTGAATCACATTATGTTGCATAATATCATCTGACTGGCATCAAAAGGGAGACAGACTCAGTGCCCTCTAGATTATGAAGTACACATGAATCATTCTGTTCTCAGGCAAAATGGGAGGACTCAAAAGTCACAGAAGAAATTTGGAAAGCTTTATTCACACCCTGCCCCTACTAAGGCTTTTACTTTTTGAAAAAACTGGTGAGAAACAAACAAACTAACCACAAACAAATGTCCTTTTTCTCCCAGTGTTTGTTACATTTTAATATTTACCTATCCTATATTAGATATAAAATGTAACAAGTAAGCGATACAAATAGCATATTTTTATATTTTTTAATCATTACCATATTTTGTCAATTCTGATACATTTTTTCTCACTTAACACCTTTGAAATAATAATTACAAATTATTTTTTATAATTTGAAATTATAATTATACCAGTTATGGCTTTTTTTCTGTTTGATGGAATCTTTGATAAATTTGGTAATATAGTATAGATCTGTGAGGGACACTAAATTTTCATCTTCAATTTTCTACTTGATTTTTCTTATAGGTAGATTTTTTTTTTCCTACCATGGCTGATTTCAAAGCTTTTGGTATTTTTTCTCCAGTCTCAGCCTGACCTAAAGTATCCTGGACAATTCGATGTGTATTCTATAGCAACGGAATTCTGAGCACATATCCACAAAACCAAAAGCACCTAAAGAAACCCACAGTGTTAGAAGAATCAAGAGAGAAGCGGGTGGGTGAGGGGGAAAGGGGTGAATTGAGCCTCTCTTGGCTTGTGTGTCTAAAGTAGCATTTTGTCCCTGGTCACTCTCTACCACTTCACTCTGTTTTATTTTCTTCATACACTTTTCGGGGTTATTTGCTTACTTGCTGTTTGCTTTCTCCTGCTAGACATGTGCCCAGGACAACAGCTCTATGCCTTTCTTGTTCACCGGGTGTTTGGAACGCCTAGAAAACACTGGGTACTCAAACTTACTTGGAGTAGCAGGACACTAAAGAAAAATGGATTTTTTTCCTAGGAAAACAATGCTCTTTTTCCAGAAAATATATTGAGTGAGGACATGATGGTAACCGTATAAATGCCGTAAGACGTACTCCAAGGTTGGTTGTCTTCCTGCAGAAACTAAGTGCTTAGCTGCTGCCTTCTTCCAAGAATCAAAGGTGGTGTTTTCTGATTCTACTCATTGTTAAAGACTTCCTGGGATATTAGAGCTCTAGTTTTTTCTTAAGGATAGTATATAGGGACTTTAAAATGGGAATTACTGATAAACCTTGCTCCAAAATTGTTAAGAGTGAGCCCATTTTTTGCATCTTCAATTGGATGAATGGGAACCTTCAGATAGATCATGTTTCCATTTAATTACAAGAAGTATTCTACATTTTTATACAGAATACTAATTTCAGATCTATCCATACATTTAAAGGAATTAGAAATCTGGATATTTAAAAGGATATGAGGTCATTTAAATAAAAGAATACCTGCAAATCAATAGCCTGAATAGCATACTTAATATTGAGTAAGATCTTTTAAAAGTCATACTTAACTGCAACTTGAAGTAATCATCAACTGCTTCATAATTTACATTCTGAGAAAATGTTACTGTCTGAAAAAGAAAATTGAAAAGTTCATGTAAAGCAGGAAAACTGGGAATAAGGTTGAAGGATACTTTCAAAACAGATTTAAATCTTTGTTTAGGTAAGAAAAATAATATATTTAGGATTTTTTCCAATTTCTTTTCTTTTCTATCTCAGAAATTCCAATTATGTATACATTAGATTTACTTTGTTACATTTTTGTTATTTTTCCTTTTAATTTTATATTATCATAGTCCTTTTATTTATATTACTTCTCTCTTTTCCCTCATTTGACTTTTGCTATTGTTATATTCTTATTTTTATTTTTCATTTATATGCTGAGCATAGCAAACTTTTCATTTTCCTCTGTTTTCTAATAACCTTTGTCTCTGGACCTTTTTATTTCTTCTTTGAGGTTTTAAATTATTACAGATATCTATTGTCTGTAATTTTTGAGACTATGAGAAAATATTTTTTATTTTTTTATTAATTGCAGTAACATTGGATTATAACATTATATAGCTTTCAGATGTACATCGTAATATATTTCGAATTCTGTGTAGATTACATCATCTTCCCCTCCCAAAAACTAATTATAGTCCATCACCTCACATGTGTGCCTAATCACCCCTTTGGCCCTCCCCTCCCTTCCTCTATGGTAATCACCAATCCAATGTCCGTTGCTGTGTGTTTGTTTGTTGTTGTTTTTATCTTCTACATATGAGTGAGATGATACTGTATTTGAATTTCTCCCTCTGACTTGTTTCACTCAGCATAAATACCCTTAAGGACCATCCATGTTGTCACAAATGGCCGGATTTCATCATTTCTTATGGCTGAGTAGTATTCCACTGTGTATATATACCACATCTTCTTTATCCATTGGTCCCTTGATGGGCACCTAGGTTGCTTCCAAGTCTTGGCTATTGTGTATAATGCTGCAGTGAACACAGGGGTGCATGTATCTTTATGCCTTTGAGTTTTAAAGTTCTTTGGATAAATACCCAGCAGTAGGATAGCTGGATCATATGGTAGATCTAGTCTCAATTTTCTGAGGATACTCCATACTGCTTTCCATAGTGGCTGCACCAGTTTGCACTCCCACCAGCAGTGTACAAGGGTTCCCTTCTCTCCACATCCTCTCCAACATTTGTTATTTCCTGTCTTGTTGATTATAGCCATTCTGACCGGAGTGAGGTGATACCTCATTGTAGTTTTGATTTGCATTACCCTGATAGCTAATGATGTTGAGCATCTTTTCATACGCCTTTTGGCCATCCCTATATCTTCTTTGGAGAAATCTTTGTTCAGATCTTTTGCCCATTTTTTAATTGGGTTGTTGGGTTTTTTTTTTGTTGAGCTGTATGAGTTCTTTGTATATTTTGGATATTAACCCTTTATCTGATATATGGTTTTCAAATAGCTTGTCCCAATTGTTAGGTTGTCTTTTCGTTTTGTTGATGGTTTCCTTTGCTGTGCAGAAGCTTTTTAGTTTGATGTAGTCCCATTTGTTCATTTTCTCTTTAGTTTTCCTTGCCCGGTGAGACTTGGTACTTGAAAATATGCTGCTAAGACCAATGTCAAAGAGCGTACTGCGTATGTTTTCTTCTAGAAGGTTCATGGTTTCTGGTCTTACATTCAAGTCTTTAATCCATTTTGAGTTGATTTTTCTGCATGGTGTAAGGGAATGGTCTACTTTCGTTCTTTTGCATGTGGCTGTCCAGTCTTCCCAACACCATTTATTGAAGAGACTCTCCTTTCTCCATCATATGCTCTTGGCACCCTTGTCGAATAATAGCTGTCCATAAATGTGTGGGTTTATTTCTGGGCCCTCAATTCTGTTCCATTGATCTGTGTGTCTGTTTTTGTGCCAGTACCACGCTTTTTTGGTTACTATGGCTTTGTGGTATATTTTGAAATCGGGGGTGTGATACCTCCAGCTTTGTTCTTTTTTCTCAGGAATCCTTTGGCTATTCAGGGTCTTATGTTGTTCCACATAAATTTTAGGATTCTTTGTTCTATTTCTGTGAAAAATGTTGTTGGAACTTTGATAGGGATTGCATTGAATCTATAGATTGCTTTAGGAAGTATTGACATTTTAACTATGTTAATTCTTCCAATCCAGGAGCACGGAATATCTTTCCATTTCTTTGGGTCTTGTTCGATTTATTTCAACAATGTTTTATAGTTTTCAGTGTACAGATCTTTCACCTCTTTGGTTAAGTTTATTCCTAGGTATTTTATTCTTTTTGTTGCAATTGTAAATGGGATTGTATTTTTTTTTATGCTGGGAAAGTATGTTTATTCAAGATGACCTGTAAGGGCTGATGGTTGGAAAGTACAGAAAGCTGTTGTGTGCTTTAAAAAGGAAACACATTAATATTTTACTAAATTCTAGAGCAGGATGTATGCAAAATGCACAGTACTGAGTAATGCTCAGGCCAGCCACATCATAATGGTCAAACTGCTGGAGAGACATATATGTGAAAATAGATGTCATACATATGAACATCCTCCAGCCAGAGTCTACGCAAGGCACTTTATCAAGTCCAATACGAAATGAAAGCAGAAAGTGTCAGACCAGTTTTTCTTTTTTAAATAATTCTGAAGTCAAAAGACAGAATTAGCATCTGCGTTAAAGGCTGACATTATTTTATCACATATTTGCTCTATATAGGTTTGTTGTTGCTTTGTTTGTTTCTTGAGGGATGTTATTTGAATTCTGTCTTATCGGTAGGTCTATAACAACAAAGTGTGCTGTAATAACATCTACTACATTTTGAGATCTATCCCATTTTACCAAAGTTTTTGTTTTTTAAAATTTTTATTGACTTAATAAGTTACAATCTTGTGAAATTTCAGTTGTACCTTATTATTTGTCAGTCGTCTTGTAAGTGTGCCCCTTCACCCTTTGTGCCCACCCCCCACCCCACCTTTCCCCTGGTGGCCACTAATCTGTTTGCTTTGTCTGCATTTTTAAATTCCTCATATGAGTGGAGTCATACAGAGATTGTCCTTCTCTATCTGGCTTATTTCACTTAACATAATTCCCTCGAGGTCCATCCACATTGCTGCAAATGGGACGATTTTGTTCTTTGTTTACAACTGAGTAGTATTTCATTGTATATATATACCACATCTTCTGTATCCAGTCATCGGTTGATGGGCACTTACGTTGCTTCCACATCTTGGCTATTGTAAATAATGCTGCAATGAACATTGGGGTGCATGAGACTTTTGGAATTTCTGACTTCAAGCTCTTTGGATGGATACCCAGTAGTGGGATAGCTGGATCGTATGGTAGTTCTATTTTTAATTTTTTGAGAAATCTCCATACTGTTTTCCATAGTGGCTGCACCAGTTTGCATCCCCACCAACAGTGTATGAGAGTTCCTTTTTCTCCACAACCTCTCCAACATTTGTTACTATTTGTTTTGGTTATTTTTGTCATTCTAATGGGTGTAAGGTGATATCTTAGTGTAGTTTTGATTTACATTTCCCTGATGATCAGTGATGATGAACATCTTTTCATGTGCCTATTGGCCATCCGTATATCTTCTTTGGAGAAATGTCTATTCATGTCTCCAGCCCATTTTTTGATCAGGTTGTTTGACTTTTTGTTGTTGTGTGAGTTCTTTATATATTATGGATATTAACCCTTTGTGGGATGTATGACGTGCAAATATTTTTTCCAGTTAGTGGGTTTTTTTTTTGTTTCAATCCTGTCTTCCTTTGTCTTGAAGAAGCTTTTCAGTCTAATGAAGTCCCATTTGTTTATTCTTTCCATTGTTTCCCTTGTCTGAGAAGACATGGTGTCCAAAAAGGTCCTTTTAATACTGATGTCAAAGAGTGCCTACATTTTCTTCTAGAAGCCTTATGGTTTCAGGTCTTACCTTTAGGTCTTTAATCCATTTTGAGTTTATTTTGGCAAATGGTGAAAAAGAATGGTCAATTTTCATTCTTTTACATGTGGCTTTCCAGTTTTCCCAGCACCATTTGTTGAAAAGACGTTCTTTTCTCCATTGTATGCCCTCAGCTCCTTTGTTGAAGATAAGCTGTCCATAGATATGTGGTTTTATTTCTGGGCTTTCAATTCTGTTCCATTGATCTGTGCACCTGTTTTTGTTCCAGTATCATGCTGTTTTGATTAATGTAGCTTTGTAGTATGTTTTGAAGTCAGGGATTGTGATGCCTCCAGCTGTGTTTTTTTTCCCTCAGGATTGCTTTAGCAATTTGGGGTCTTTTGTTGCCTCATATGAATTTTAGGACTCTTTGTTCTAATTCTGTAAAGAATGTCATTGGGATTCTGATTGGGATGGCGTTGAATCTGTAGATTGCTTTAGGTAGAATGGACATTTTAACTATGTTTATTTTTCCAATCCAAGTACTTGGAATGTCTTTCCATCTCTTTGTGTTGTCATCCATTTCTTTTAGAAAAGCCTTGTAGCTTTTGTCGTATAGGTCTTTTGCTTCCTTAGTTAAATTCACCTGGAGGTATTTTATTCTTTTTGTTTGATTGTGAATGGTATTATGTTCTAGAGTTCTTTTTCTGTTAGTTCATTATTAGAGTATAGAAATGTTACTGATTTATGTAAATTGATCTTATATCCTGCAACTTTGCTGTAGTTGTTGATTATTTCTAAGTTTTCCAATGGATTCTTTGGGGTTTTCTATATATAAGATCATGTTGTCTGCAAACAGCGAGAGTTTCACTTCTTCCCTCCCTATTTGGATTCCTTTTATTCCTTTCTCTTGCCTAATTGCTCTGGCCAAAACCTCCAGTACTATGTTAAATAAGAGTGGTGATAGAGGGCATCCTTGTCTCATTCCTGTTTCCAGGGGGATGGCGCTCAGTTTTTGCCCATTGAGTATGATGTTGGCTGTGGGTTTGTCATATATGGCCTTTGTTATGTTGAGGTAATTCCCTTCCATCCCCATTTTTTTCAGAGTTTTTATCATAAATGGCTGTTGGATATTGTCAAATGCTTTCTCTGCATCTATTGAGATGATCATGTGATTTTTATTCCTCAATTTGTTCATGTGGTGTATCACATTATTGATTTGTGCATGTTGAACCATCCCTGTGCCCCTGGTATGAATCCCACTTGATCATGATGTATGATCCTTTTGATGAATTGCTGAATTCAGGTTGCCAAAATTTTGTTGAGAATTTTTGCATCTATGTTCATCAGCAATATTGGCCTGTAGTTCTCCTTTTTTTGTGCTGTCCTTGTCAGGCTTTGGTATCAGTGTGATGTTGGCCTCGCAGAATGTGTTAGGAAGTGTTCTATCCTCCCTAATTTTTTGGAATAGCTTGAAAAGGATAGGTATTAAATCTTCTCTGAAAGTTTGGTAGAATCCCCAGGAAAGCCATCTGGTCCTGGGGTTTTATTCTTTGGGATGCTTTTGATGGCTGTTTCAATCTCTTTTCTTATGATTGGCCTGTTCAAATTGTCTGCCTCTTCTTGAGTAAGCTTTGGGAGATTGTAGAAATCCAAGAATTTATCCATTTCCTCTAGATTATCCATTTTGTTGGCATATAGGTTTTCGTAGTATTCTCTTATAATCCATTGTGTTTCTGCGGAGTCTGTTGTTATTTCTCCTCTTTCATTTCTGATTTTGTTTATTTGAGCTTTCTCCCTTTTTTCTTTGTAAGTCTGGCTAGGGGTTTATCAATTTTATTTATCTTGTCAAAGAACCAGCTCTTTGTTTCATTGATCCTTTCTACTGCCTTTTTTGTTTCAATAGCATTTATTTCTGCTCTGATTTTTATTTCTCTCCTTTTGTTGACTTTGGGCTTTGTTTGTTCTTCTTTCTCTAATTCACTTAGGTGTAGTTTAAGATTGCTGATTTGGGATTTTTCTTGTTTGTTAAGATGTGCCTGTATTGTGATGAATTTTCCTCTTAATACAGCTTTTGCTGTATCCCATATGAGTTGGTATGGCATGTTATCATTTTCATTTGTCTACAGGTATTTTTTGATTTCTTCTTTAATTTCTTCAATGATCCATTGCTTGTTCAATAGCACATTGTTTAGTCTCCACATCTTTGTGCCTTTCTCAGCTTTTTTCTTGCAATTAATTTCTAGCTTTATAGCGTTATGATCAGAGAAGATGCTTGTTATTATTTCAATTTTTTCAAATTTGTAGAGGCTTGTCTTGTTTCCCAACTTATGGTCTATCTTTGATAATGTCCCATGCGCGCTTGAGAAGAATGTGTATTCTGCTGTTTTTGGGTGAAGTGTTCTAAATATGGCTATTAAGTCCAACTGTGTTAGCTTTTTATTTAGCTCCACTATGTCCTTGTTGATTTTTCTGTCTGGATGATCTGTCCATTGATGTGAGTGGGGTGTTGAGGTCCCCTACTATTGTTGTGTTATTTTTGATATCTTCTTTTAGGTTTGTTAATAGTTGTTTTATGAACTTTGGTGCTCCTGTGTTGGGTGCATAGATATTTATACGAGTTATTTCTTCTTGATGAAGTGTCCCTTTGATCATTACGTATTGGCTCTCTATGTCTCTCTTTACCTGCCTTATCTTGAAATCTGTTTTGTGTGATATAAGTATTGTGACACCTGCTTTCTTTTGTTTGCTATTAGCTTGGAGTATTGTCTTCTACCCCTTCACTCTGAGCCTGTGTTTGTGCTTGGAGCTGAGGTGTGTTTCCTGGAGGCAACAAATTGTTGGATCTTGTTCTTTAATCCATCTTGCCACTCTGTGTCTTTTTATTGGAGAGTTCAACCCATTTACATTGAGGGTGATATTGATGCATGAGGGCTATCATTCTGTTGTTCATTTTCTGGTTTTCCTGTGTTTCCTTTGTTTTTCATCCTGTGTGTTGTAGCCTACCCATTGACTTCTGCAATTTCTTATGCTGGGTTTTTTAGTTTTTTACTTATTTATGTTTTGTGTCTCTGTTCTGTTTTTTAGTTTAGGGGCTACCCTGAAGTTTGTATTCAGAATCTCATGTATAACATAGTCCATTTTCTGGTGGCCTCTTACTTCCTTAGTCTAAACTGATTCAATCCCTTTCCTCCTCCCCTCCTAAATTATTATTTTCATCTCTTATTCCAACGTGTGTTGTGAGTTTGTGGTTAGAGCGATAAGATTGTCTTTGCTTTGGTGATTTCCTTCCCTTTATCCTAATGCTATAGTTGAATATTTGCTATCCTATTCTGGTTCTATCTATTTGTCTCCCTACTCTGTGGTTTGTGACCCCTTTCTCCCTTTTTTTCTTTTTTCAGGTATGACGGCCTTCTTGAGGATTTCTTGTAGGGGAGGGCTGGTGGCTACAAAGTCCCTTAGCTTTTGATTGTCTGGAAAAGATTTAATTTCGCCCTCATATCTGAAGAATATTTTTGCTGGATAGAGTATTCTTGGCTGAAGATTTTTATCCTTTAAAGTTTTGAATATGTCATTCCAATCTCTCCTAGCTTGTAAGGTTTCTGTAGAGAAATGCGCTGAAAGTCTGATGGGGGTTCCTTTGTAGCTTATTTTCTTCTGCCTTGCTGCTCTGGGTATTCTTTCTTTGTCATTCATTTTCTCCATTTTTACTACTATATGCCTTGGAGTAGGTCTTTTTACATTGACAAATCTAGGAAATCTGAAAGCTTCCTCCACTCACACTTCTCACTCAATCCCTAGATTTGGGAGGTTCTCTGCTATTATGTCGTTGAGCACACTTTCTGCTCCATTTTCCTTTTCCACGCCCTCAGGAATTCCAATGATTCTTCAGTTGCATTTTCTCATTAAGTCAGCTATTTCTCTGATATTTTCTTCAGTATTTTAAATTCTTAGTTCTCTTTCTTCCTCTGTCTGGAGCCATTCAACCTGTCTATCTTCGATGATGCTAATTTTCTCCTCTATGGTGTCTACACGGGCATTCAGGGAGTCTGTATTCTGTTTTATCTGATCCATTGTATTTTTCATCTTTAGTATTTCTGATTGATTCTTCTTTACAGTTTCAATCTCTTGTGAAGTAACTCCAGAACTTGTTGACTTATTTCTCTATATTTCCCTTTACCTCATTGAGTATTTTGATGATAGCTATTCTGAACTCATTTTCACTTAGTTTACCTATTTCCAAGTCCTCAGGACATAGTTCTGTGTTTTTGTTGTTTTCCTTTTGGACTGGAGCTTTTATAAGTTGCTGGATGGCAGTTGCAGTTACACCCTGTCACCACTAGATGGGGGGGGTCGAGAGCTGTGCTTTCTGAGCCCTCCACCTTCAGCAGTGATGGCAGCATGCAGTGTGGGTTGGAGGAGGAGGGGCACTTTCTCTCGTGTGCAGACTGGGATTCTGATCAGCTCTTGCTCTCTGGTTTCCTGGGGCCCTTGCTTGATGGGGTCCCCACATGTGAAAGCTTTCCCCCGTTAGAGAGTTTCCACTGCACAGGTGGTGGGAGTCCTGGATGATCCCATGGATCCATGGCCCCACCCCCACTCGTTCCCTCACCCACGGCAGCGATTCTAGTCTTTAGGGGAGGGAGCGAAATTCTCTCTTACCCCGTTCCAGCTCCTCCAAGGGGGGCTCCAGCCTGCCCACCCTCCGTCATCTGGCTGCTGTGGGTCTCTGACAATCTCTGTGTTATTAGGATTCCTTTGGTTGGAATTCAGTTGCTCCTTTTGGTTGTAATTTGGAGGGGAGAGTCCCTGGGCGAGCTCACTCTGCCATGTCGCTGACATCATTCTCTGTAAATGGGATTGTATTCTTAATTTCTCTTTCTGCTACTTCGTTGTTAGTGTATAGAAACACAACCGATTTTTGTATGTTGATTTTGTATCCCGTGACTTCACTGTATTCCTTTATCGTTTCTAAAAGTTTTTTAGTGGAATCTTTAGGGTTTTCTATATATAAAATCTTGTTGTCTGAAAAGAGTGACCATTTCACTTCTTCTTTTCCAATATAGATCCCTTTTATTTCTTTTTCTTGTCTGATTGCTCTAGTTAGGACTTCCAATACTATGTTAAATAAGAGTGGTGACAGTGGGCATCCTTGTCTGGTTCCTGTTCTTAGAGGGATAGCTTTCAGTTTTTCTCTATTGAGAATGATATTTGCTGTGGGTTTGTCATATATGGCCTTTATTATGTTGAGGCATTTTCCTTCTATACCCATTTTATTTAGAGTTTTTATCATAAATGGATGCTGTATCTTGTCAAATGCTTTCTCTACATCTATTGAGATGATCATGTGATTTTTATTCTTCATTTTGTTAATGTGGTGTATCAAATTGATAGATTTGTGGATGTTGAACCATCCTGCATCCCTAGAATGAAATCCACTTGATCATGGTATATGATCTTTTTAATGTATTGTTATATTCGATTTGCTAGTATTTTGTTGAGGATTTTTGCATCTATGTTCATCAGTGATGTTGGCCTGTAATTTTCTTTTTTGTGTGTGTTGTCCTTGTCTGATTTTGGTATCAGGATAATGTTGGCTTTGTAGAATGAGTTAGGAGGCCTCCCCTCCTCTTCAGTTTATTGGAAGAGTTTGAGAAGGATAGGTCGTCTTTGAATGTTTGGTAGAATTCACCAGGGAAGCCATCTGGTCCTGGACTTTTATTTTTTGGGAGGATTTTGATTGCTGTTTCGATCTCCTTACTGGTGACTGGTGTATTCAAATTCTCTACTTCTTCTTGGTCTAGTTTTGGAAGTTTTATGTTTCTAAGAATTAATCCATTTCTTCTAGATTATCCAATTTGTTGGCATATAGCTTTTCATCGTATTCTCTTATTATCTTTTGTATTTCTGTGTGTCTGTTGTAATTTCTCCTCTTTCATTTCTGATTTTATTTATTTGAGCCTTCTCTCTTTTTTGATGGTGAGCCTAGCTAAGGGTTTGTCAATTTTGTTTGTCTTTTCAAAGAACCAGCTCCTGGTTTCATTCATTTTTTCTATTTTTTCTTTTTTAGTCTCTATTTCGTTTTTTCTACTCTGACTTTTATTATTTCCTTCCTTCTGCTGATTTTGAGATTTGTTTGTCCTTCTTTTTCCAGTACTTCTAGATGCAGTGTTAGTGTTTATCTTGGATTTTTCTTCTTTGTTGAGGTAGGCCTGAATTGCTATAAACTTCCCTCTTAGAACCACTTTTGCTGTATCCCATAGATTTTGGCATGTTGTATTTTCATTTTCATTTGTCTCCAGGAATTGTTTTTTATTTCTCCTTTGCTCTTCAGTGACCCAATCGTTGTTCAGCAGCATTTTGTTTAATCTCCTCATATTTGTGGCTTTTCTGGTTTTCTTCCTGTAGTTGATTTCTAGTTTCATGCCTTTGTGGTCAGTAAAAATCCATGGTATTATTTTGACCTTCCTAAATTTATTGAGACTTGTGTTGTGACCTAATATGTGACCAATCCTGGAGAAGTTTCTGATTTGTGATTACCGTGAGGATCCTATATAATATTCTATGTATATAAAGTCTATATTGAGTTGATAGACTCTTTAGCTTAACCTGTTTCTAAAAGCTCTACTTTTTCACTCCCCTCCTCCTACATTTTATTTTTTTGAAATCATATATAATCTCTTCTTTAGTGTGTCTCTATCCATTACCCTCCTATCATTGAAATAGGTAATTTAAGTACCTTTGTCTTTTAATGTTCATATTATCTACACAGGTAGTTGATCTGCTACCTTTACTATATTTTTACTTTTACCAGTGATTTTATTGCCTTTTTTTAAAAATCTCTATTTGTGGTCATTGATTTCCCTCTCAAATAAGTCCCTTCAGCATTTCCTGTAGAACTGGTTTCTTGGTGATAAACTCCTTTAGTTTTTGCTTGTCTGGGATACTCTATCTCTCCTTCCATTCTGAATGACAACCTTGATAGATAGAGTATTCTTGCCTGTAGCTTTTTCCTTTTAACACTTTAAATACATCATGTCATTCTCTTCTTGCCTGTAGGGTTTCAGTTGAGAAGTCTGCTGATAGCTTTATGGACTTTCCTTTGTATGTCACTTGCTGCCTTTCTCTTGTCTCTTTTAGGATTCTCTCTTTATCTTTAATTTAGGACATTTTAATTATAATGTGTCTTGGTGTGGCCCTCTTTGGGCTTATCTTCTTTGGAGTTCTCTGTGCTTCCTGTATGTGGATGTCTGTTTCCTTCTTCAGATTAGGAAAATTTTCAGCTACTCCTATTTTCTGCCTCTTTGTCTCTCTCTTCTCCTTCTGGGACACCTATAAAACGAATGTTAGTGCACTTGATATTGTCCCAGAGTTCCCTTAGACTGTTCTCATTCTGTCTGATTCTTTTTTCTTTTTTCTGTTCAGCTTGGCTGATTTCCTCTAGTCTTTCATCTATCTCACTCATCTGTTCATGTGTATCACTTACTCTGCTATTGAGTCTCTCTAGGGAACTTTTCATTTCCAGTGTTGTATTCTTCATTTCTGACTGGTTCTTTTTTATATTTTTCAATTATTTGCTGATGAGCTCACTGTTTACATCCAGTCTTCTCCCAATATCTGTGAGCATCCCTCTGAGATTTTGTTTGAACTCTTTGTTGCATAGGTCACTTATTTCTGTTTTATTTAGTCCTTTTTCAGGTGTTTTGTATTGTTCCCTTGCTTTGAAAGTATTCCTTTGCCTCTTCATTATTCCTCTTTCTCTATGCTTATTTCTATGTATTAGATGGGTCAGCTATGTCTCTTGATCTGGGACAAGTGGCCTTATGTAAGAGATGCCTTTTGAGGCTCAGCAGTGTGCTTCCCTCTTGTCACTGGTGCAAATGATCTAAGAGTGACCCCTTTGTGAGCTACTTGTGTCTTTCAGCTGTGGCAGTATTGCTCTTAATGCAGCTACCGAGGGAGTCTAGTCTTTCCTTCCCTGGCCAGCTGTTGGTAAATCCAGTTTGGGGATCCTCAGCACTGTTGGCCACAAGGTCTGACAGCACACTCCTGTTGCAGTTTTCCTCTTAATTGTGTTGGTACCCAGTATAGCTGGTTGCTAGGCTCAGGGACTTACAGTTGCTATAGGCCTCAGGCCTACAAGGCTGTTGTCAGTTCTCTTAGGAGTGCAGCTGAGTGGGGCTGGCCCTAGGCATGGGACCACTCAATTGTGTCAGGCTTTGGAAGGTGGGGCTGCTCCTTTTTATGGCTATTTGTGAAGCACAGGTCTTCTGCCTCTGACAAGCCTCACCCCTACAGAACCACACACACTGTCAACACAGTTCTGGTCCGTGCACACTTCCCAACCCCCTGGAGTGTACCCAGATGCCCCACTGCAGAGGCCCCCACCTCTCCACCAATGCACCCCCACAGTTCACCTTGTTCTCACACAGGCCCTACCCCACAGAGGTGGACACACTCGCCTGCCAGTAGAGGATCAAGGCACCTAGTCAATGCAGGTCGACAAGTAGCCTGAGGGCTTGCTGTTGGGTGGGGCTGGTCCCTAGGGTGGGCTGCCTGCTCTGGCTGAACTGGATTAAATCTGTGCTCTAGTGGGTGTGGCAGACCTCTGGGCTAACAGGCCAAGGAAAGAACCTTAATGGCATCCACTGGGTTCTGTGTCAGCTGCCTGGACTAGTTCAGAGCAATGGCCCCCACTAATGTCTCAGTCTCTGGAGAGGTCCCTCTCCTCACTGAGGTGCCTCTGGAGCCCATCAGGTGAGTCTCTTTTCACCAAAGGACCATCAGCTGTCTCTCTGGTGATTTTAGGTTGCTGAGATGAGTGAGTTTGTGCATGGGCCCTTTAAGACTTAGGTATTTTTGGCTTTCATCTGATAGTGGGGGGGTATCCCCACTGCAGTGAATAGCCAGCAAAGCCAGATAGTAAGACCCTCATCTCAGTTGTGCTGAATCTGAAGGGTGCTTATAGCAATATTGGTCCCTGCTCTGGACCTCACTCCTCCAGGGAGGGCTGCATACCTTAGAGTGGCTCCCGCCTGGCCAGCTGAAAAACTCCACTGCTCCTGAATGTGGCTTTTTCTTTTCCAGCAGGGATTTCTGCCCCTTCTGCCTTAGTCTGTACTGTCCCTTGTTGTCAGGGTTCTTTTTATCCAGTTTTCAGTTTTCTATCCAGGGTAATTTTTCCAAAAATAGTTGTAACCTGATTGTGTTCATGGGAGGAGATGAGTTCAGAGTATGCTTATGCCACCATCTTGACGAAATACCTCCAGAAATTATTTGTCTGAAGCTTTCCTCTATTCTTTTTGAGTATTTTAGGGAAAAAATGTTCATTTGTCTTTTGCATATGGTCTTGTTTTTTTTTTCCCTCTGTGGCATCTTTCAACTCAATTTTCAGCATTACGTAAAGTTGCTATGTTCTTAGGGTAAAGCCATTTACAGAACATATATGATATTAGAGGCAGAAAATTGTAAAGTCCATAGTTTTAAAGTATGGTTTCAACAATCTCTATATCCCTAAATTGCTTTTTGGTAGTTCTTTGTTATATATATAACAAATATAAATATATAAAAATATATTTATATATATTAATTATATATTTAAAAAATATATATATAAAATATATATTATATATATAAATATATATATATCTTGATATATATATCTCAATTGAGAAAGATCAATTTGGTTATGGCTAATCTGTTGTGATGAAAATAGAGACTTTGGGCATCTAAAAAACCTTAGTGAAAATTCTTATTTCTGAGACAGGGTGTATTTACTCATATGCTGGATGCTAAGTGGTATGACACAAAATATACAATCTTTTGTGATAAAATTTAAGGCTGTGAAAGTAATTACATTAAAAGTAAATCTAGATCCAAGTTCAAGGAAAGAAACTAACTGTCAAATTTACACCTGACTCTATTGAATGCTATACTTTTATTAATATGTAATTATAAAGTAACTTACAAGAATGTTCTTGCACATAATTGGATTTGAAAAGTTTAATATTCTCTTTTGTGAAACATAAGGATATTCGCCAAGCTTTGCTTATTAGTTGTCATTTAAATGGTGCTCAAATTTGGGTCTGTAACTCAACCAGCACATATGTATATTATTTTAGATTTTAAACACTGAAAATAGCTACACAATGGAACTATTTAAAAATATACTTTGTGAATGTGATCATCTATTTAAAAGCCACTTCATTATAAATAATTTAGGAATGATTTGGAGACTTCCATTTCTAGTAGTAGTGGGCTAGGTTATATGAACAAATCTCCTTCTTAAAAACAAACAAATCAAGAAACCTAAAAAAATCAGCATTTTAAAAAGTCATCTAAAAAGCATCAAATAACTTATGAGAGAATAGGGAAATGTCAGTCCAAATATTGAGGGAAATTAGGAATCTAGAGAGTAAAGCAGAACATCAGAGCCCATAATCTACTTTTCCCCTAAAGGCATTTGTCAACCTAGTCAGGAGAGGGAGAATTCTAGTTAGAGAACCAAATTGGATATCCTCTCCACATTAACCTATGTTATCAGAAAACTACTCTCTCAGGGTAAAGGTAAGTCAGGATTAAATTTGCCCTCTCATTAATTCTCCAGTGACTTTGAATCAGAAAAAGCAAGAAAGGGAAAAAAACCTGTCCTAACAACTTGTGGCTATGGCTTTGTATCCCAGAATTTTTTGCCTGGATAAGCCAGGGGATTCAAAGCAGTCTCAGAACAGTAGGGGCTGTAGATTTCTGACAGTAGCAAACACAGATCATCTCAAGATCAAGGTATATTCTTACTAGACCTCAGGGATTCATACAAGTACTTTTTCAAGTGTAATGAACAATACATAATCAAAAATAACCAAGCACACAAGGAAATAAGGCATGTATGAATAATAACAAGAATGAACAATGATGGAGGAGAAGAAATAGATGAAACACACATGTTCAGATTTCAGATATGGAACTAATAGATGCATATTATAAGACACATATGCTTACTAGTTTTGTAGGAATAAATGACAAACTTGAAAATATCTGTAGTGTAAAAGAAACTATAAAATGTGTCAGTGTACTTTTAAAAGGGACAAATAAAATTTCTAGAAATTAAAAATACTGCAATGAAATTAAACACACAGTGTATAATTTTGGCATCAGAGTAGGCACTACAAAAAAGGAGACATAGTGGGGCTGGCCCCATGGCCGAGTGGTTAAGTTCATGTGCTCTACCTTGGTGGCCCAGGGTTTCACCAGTTTGAGTCCTGGGCACAGACCTAGCACTGCTCCTCAGGCCATGCTGAGGCAGCATCCCACATAGCACAACTGCAAGGACCTGCAACTAGAATATACAACTCTGTACTGGGAGTCTTTGGAGAGAAGAAGAAGAAGAAGAAGAAGAAAAAAGATTGGTAACAGATGTTAGCTCAGGTGCCAATCTTTTTTAAAAAAGGGAGAAGTAGTGAAATGGAAGATAGATAAGAAGAAATTACAAAAATGTATCCCAGAGACATAAAAGGATGAACAATAAAGAAGAGAGTTAAAGACTCATGGGGAATAGTTTAAGAAGGTTTAACATGTTTAATCATCATTATAGAAGGAGAGAAGATAGAGAAAGAGGCATAGATGATATTTGACAAGATACCTGATGAAGATAATAATCCACAAATTCAAGAGCACCAAGAAATTTCAAGAAGGATAAAGGCAAAGAAATCCACTTCTAGACACATAATAATATAAGTGCAGAAAACAAAGAATAAAATCTTTTTTTTTAAGAGGAAGATTAGCCCTGAGCTAACTACTGCTAATCCTCCTCTTTTTGCTGAGGAAGACTGGCCCTGAGCTAACATCCATGCTCATCTTCCTCTACTTTATACATGGGATGCCTACCACAGCATGGCTTTTTGCCAAGCAGTGTCATGTCCACACCCGGAATCCGGTGAACTCCGGGCTGCTGAGAAGTGGAACATGTGAACGTAACCACTGTGCCACCCGGCTGGCCCCCAACAAAGAATAAAATCATAAAAGCAGCCAGAGGGATTGGAGTTAAAATTACAAGTGACTTCTCAGCAGCAACAACGAAAGCCAAAAAACAATGGAATAATATTTTCAATGTGCTTTAAGAGAATAATCACCAAACTAAAATTCTATATCCAGGAAAAATATTTTTCAAGAATGAAAGTGAAATAAAGATGTTTTCAGACAAACAAAAACTGAGTATGTAATCACCAGGAGCCTTCCACCGAAAGAAATACTAAAAGATGTACTTAAATCAGAAGGAAAGAACTACAAGATGGAAGCACTGAAGATTTAAAAAAACGATAAAGATAGGGTATACATAGTCATGTGTCCCTTAATGACGAAGTTATGTTCTGAGAAGTGCGTTAGGTGACTTCATCATTGTGTGAACATCACAGAGCACACTTACACAAACCTGGGTGGTACAGCCTACTACACACCTTTGCTAGATGACACTAATCTTATGGGACCACCATTGTATGTGTGGTCTGTTGTCCACCAAAAGGTCATTATGCAGTACATGACTGTATAAAATTGTGATATATAGTTTATAGCTATATAAAATTGCTTTTTATTACTTTAAAATAGTAATTGTATCTAAAATAGTATAAAATTGGTGTATAAAATAGTAATAATACTGTCTAATAGTGTAAAACAAGATGGAATTAAAATCCATGAAGTAAATAATATATGAGTTGAGGAAAGATTAAAATAGTCAATTCAATTTAGTGTTGGATAAATTAAATATTCATGTCATAATTTCTAAGGAAAACTGACTAGAAATACAAACAGAATGTATAAGTGCTAAATCAGTAGAAGGTGAAAAATGTAATGATAAAATATGCAACTAAACCTAAAAAGGCAAGAAACTACAGGAAAAAGCATAGAAAAGATGGAAAAATAAAAGCACAAAATAAGACGGAAGGCAAACAGACTAAACACTCCAATTAAAAGACAAAGATTTTCAGGACTGGACAAACATAACAAAAAGTTTAGAATGTGGGGCCGGCTTAGTGGTGCTGCGGTTAAGTTTGCACATTCCACTTTGGCTTCCCAGGGTTTGCTTGTTCAGATCCTGGGTGTGGACCTACACACGGCTTGTCAAGTCATGCTGTGGCAGGCGTCCCACATATAAAGTAGAGGAAGATGGGCACAGATGTTAGCTCAGGGCCAGGCTTCCTCAGCAAAAAAGAGGAGGATTGGCAGCAGATGTTAGCTCAGGGCTAATCTTCCTCAAAAAAAATTGTTTTTTATTTTTATTTTTATTTTTTTGAATTTTTTTTGAGGAAGAATAGACTTGAGCTAACTACTGCCAGTCCTCCTCTTTTTTGCTGAGGAAGCCTGGCCCTGAGCTAACATCATGCCCATCTTCCTCTACTTTATATGTGGGAATGCCTACCACAACATGGCGTGCCAAGCGGTGCCATGTCCGCACCCGGGATCCGAACCGGTGAGCCCCAGGCCGCCGAGAAGCTGAACATGCAAACTTAACCGCTGCGCCACCAGGCTGGCCCCCCAAAAAATTGCTTTTAAGTTCAAATATATGGTGCTCACAGGAAACATAGATAAAACATAAAGCAATAGAAAGGTTGAAGATAAAAAGATAGAGTATGGAAATACTAAGTAAAAGAAAGCTGACACAACTATATTAAATATGAACCAAAATAGACTTGAAAGCAAAAAGTATTACTACAAAGAAAGATGGTCATTTCATAATGTTTAAAGTTTCCATTCACAAGAAAGAGAACTTATAACTTGAATGCATTTAATAACTTATTTTCAAATATATAATGTAAAAATTGACAATCAGAAGGAAAATGATACCAGATGAAAATCTGCATCTACACAAAAGAATGAAAAGCACTGGAAATGATGAATATGTGTATAAATATACAATGCTTTTTAAAAATTGAAATATCTTTTAAAAGATAGTTGACAAACACCACATGATTTCACTTATTTTTGGAACATAAACTTGTGGACAAAGAGAATGGTTTACTGATTATGGGGCGGGGCACAAGGAGTGAAGGGGCACATTTATACGGGGTCTGACAAATAATAATGTACAACTGAAATTTCACAATGTTACAAACTATTATGACCACAGTAAAAAAAAAAAGCTAATTGAGTATTTAAAGCAAAAATAATAGCAATGCATTGTAAGGCTTATAAAACATGTAAAAGTAAAATTTATCAACAATAGCATAAAGGCTCTGATAAGGAAAATGGAAGTACAGTGATATAAGGTTGATATATACTGTACATATAAGTATGATAATACTATATACGAAGTGATATATTTTATTTGAGGGAACACTGAGATAAAGATATGTACCACAAACCCTAAAGCATCCAGTAAAAAACCAAAACAAATAGGAATAGCTAAAAAGCCAACAAAGAAGATAGAATGGAATCACATAAAAATACTCAATCAAAAAGAAGGCAGGAAAAAGTGGAAAAATTTAAAAAGAACAGAAAACAAATAATCAAATGGTAGATTTAAATCCAACCAGATTCTAAAACTCACATTAAATGCACCCAATAGAAAGGCAAAAATGTTCAGATTGGATAAACAAGTAAGACCCAATATTAAAAAAACTTTACAGACACAAAAGACTAATATTAAAAAATGGAAAAAAATATATATTGTGCTAACATTAATCTAAAGAAGCCTAGAGTGGATACATTATCTCACAAAGTAGATTACAGAGCCAAAATTACCACCAGAGTAAAAAGGGTCATTTTATAGTGATAAAGGAGTAGATTCATCAAAGGATATAACAATTCTAAATGATTTATACACCTGATAACAGAGCTTTAAGATACACGAAGCAAGAACTTAAAGAATTGAAAGGAGGAATGGATAAATCCACAATTATACTTGGAGATTTTAACATCCTTTTTTCAGCAATTGATAGAACAAGTTGACAGAAAATTAGTGAGGATATAGAAGACTTGAACAATAAAACCTAACTGACATCTATAAAACACCTCAGCCAACAGAAGAATACACAAAGTTTTCAAGTATGCATGAAACATTTACCACAATAAACCATATTCAGAGCTATAAAACAATTCTGTATAAATTTAAAAGGATTAAAAGAAAAAATATCTTTTCTTAATATAATGGAATTTAATTAGAAATCAGTAACAGAAAGCTATCTAGAAAATCACCAAATACTAGGAAACTAAAAAACATTCTTCCAAATAACCCATAGTTCAAAAAAAAAAATCACAAAGAAAATGAGAAAATATTTTGAACTACATGAAAATGAAAACACAAAATATCAAAATTTGTGGTATACAGCTGCGCAGTTCTTAGAGGAAAATTTATAGCATTAAAGTCCACAGCAGAAAAGAAGAAAGGCCTCAAATAAATGACCTAATCTTTCATATTAAGAAACTGAAGGGACTGGTCCCATGGCTAAGTCGTTAAGTTCACACATTCTGCTTTGGAAGCCTGGAGTTCGCTGGTTTGGATCTTGGGTGCTGACCCACACACTGCTCATCAAGCCATGTTGTGGCACCATCCCACACAGAAGAACTAGAATGACTTGCAACTAGGATATACAGTTATGTACTGGGACGTTGGGGAGGAAAAAAAAAAAGAAACAGAAAGAAAACAAATTAAATACAAAGTAAGTGGAAGAAAGGAAATAATAAACAATCATCAATGAGATAGAAAATAGAAAATCATTATAGAAAATCAGTAATATCAAAAGCTGATTATTTGAGAAAATCAATACAATTATTAATCTCTAGCTAGACAGATTAGGTGAAGAGAGGAGAAGCAAATTACCAATACCAGGAATGAGAAAGTGGATATCACTACAGATTCTACCAACATCAAGAGAATAACAAGGCAATATTATGAATACCTTGTGCCTATAAACTTGACAAAGTAGATGAAATGAGCAACTCCTTGAAAGATACAAACTAACAAAATTCACTCAAGAATAAACAAATAACCCAAATAGCCCTAAATCAATTAAAGAAATTAAAGTTATAGTTTAAAACATAACCGCAAAAAAAACTCCAGGCCCACAAAGTTTCATTGGTGAACTGTATTAAACATTTAAGGAGGGGATAATACAATTTCTACACCAATTCTGAACAATGGGAGAGGAGGGACCTCTTCCCAAGTCATTTTGAATTGCCAGCATTGCCTGATACCACAACCAGAAAAAGACATTACAAGAAGACTACAGACTAATTTCCCTCATGAACAGAGAAGCAAAACTTTTAAACAAAATTTTAGCAAATTGAATCCAACAATATATAAGAGGATAAAACATCATGACCAAGTGGGATTATCCTAGGAATGAAAATCAATCATTGTAATTCACCATATTAATAGATTATAAAACCATATGATCATCTTAATATGCTGAAAAAGCATTTTTACAGAATCCAAGATCTGTAAATGACAGAAACTCAGCAAACTAGGAATAGAGGGGACCTTCATCATTCTCATCAAAGGCATATATGAAAAACCTACAGCTAATGTCATACTTAATTGTGAACGATTGAATAATCTCTTTCTGATTGGCAACAAGACAAAGATCTCCACTCTCATTTCTTCTAATCACCATTACACTGGGAGATCTCATCAAGATGGTGGCACAAGCAGACTCTGAAATTATCTTCCACGAACACAACCAGGTTACAACTATTTTTGGAGAAATTACCCTGGATAGAAAACTGAAAACTGGATAAAAAGAACACCCACAACAAAGGACAGCCCTGACTAAGGTGAAAGAGGCAGAAATTCCTGCAGGAGAGGAAAAAAGATACCTTCAGGAGCAGTGGAGTTTCTCAACTGGCCAGGTGGGAGCCACCCTAAGGTACCCAGCCCTCCCTGGAGGAAAGAGGTCTGGAGCAGGGGCAATACTGGTATAAACATCCTTCAGATTCAGCACAACTGAGGCAATGATCTTTCTATCTGGCTTTGCTGGCTATTCACTGCAGCAGCGACACTCCAGAAAAGCTATCAGATGAAAGCCAAAAAGACCTAGGTCTTAAAGGGCCCACACACAAACTCACCTAGCTCAGCAACCTAAAATCACCAGAGAGAAGGCTGACAGTCCTTTGGTGAAAAGAGACTCACATGGTGGGCTCTAGGGACATCTTGGTGAGGGGAGAGAACTCTCCAGAGACTTAGACATTGGCGGGGGCCATTGTTCTGACTTAGTCCAGGCAGCTGACACAGACCCAGGTGGATGCCATTGAAGTTCTTCCCTTGGCCTGTTAGCCCAGGGGTCTGCCACACCCACTAGAGCACAGACTTAATCCAGTTCAACGAGGGTAGGCAGCCTGCCCTAGGGACCACCCCTGCCCAACAGCAAGCCCTCAGGCTACTTGTCAGCCTGTATTGACTGGGTGCCTTGATCCTCTACAGGCAAGATCTCTACAGGAGTCTGTCTGCCTCTGTGGGGCAGGGCCTGTGTGAGAACAAGGTGAACTGTGGGGTGCATTGGTGAAGAGGTGGGGGCCTCTGTAGTGGGGCATCATGGTACACTCCAGGGTGTTTGGAAGTGTGCACGGACCAGGACTGTGTTGATGCTGTGGGGGGTGAGGCTTATCAGAGGCAGAAGACCTGTGCTTCACAAATAGCCATAAAAAGGAGCAGCCCCACCTTCCAAAGCCTGAAACAATTGAGTGGTCCCATGCCTAGGGCCAGCCCCACTCAGCTGCACTCCTAAGAGAACTGACAACAGCCTTGTAGGCCTGAGGCCTATAGCAACTGTAAGTCCCTGAGCCTAGCAACCAGCTACAATGGGTAACTAACCATTTAAGAGAAAAACTGCAACAGGAGTGTGCTGTCAGACCTTGTGGCCAACAGTGCTGAGGCTCCCCAAACCAGACTTACAAACAGCTGGCCAGGGAAGGAAAGACTAGACTCCCTAGGTAGCTGCATTAAGAGCAACCCTGCCACAGCAGAAGGACACAAGTAGCTCACAAAGGGGTCACTCCTGGATCATTTGGACTGTTGACGAGAGGGGAGCACACTCAAGGGCCTCAAAAGGCATCTCTTACTTAAGGCCACTTCTCCAAGATCAGGAGACATAGCTGACTCATTTAATACGTAGAAATAAGCACAGAGAAAGAGGAATAATGAGGAAACAAAGGAGTACTTTTCAAACAAGAGAACAGGACAAAACCCCAGAAAAATACATAAATGAAACAGAAATAAATGACCTATGCAACAAAGAGTTCAAACAAAATCTCAGAGGGATGCTCACAGATATTGGGAGAAGACTGGATGTACACAGTGAACTCATAAACAAAGAACTGGAAAATATAAAAAAGAACCAGTCAGAAAAGAAGAATACAACACTGAAAATGAAAAATTCACTAGAGGGACTCAATAGCAGAAGAGAGGATACAGAAGAATGGATGAGTGAGCTAGACGAAAACTAGAGGAAATCAGCCAAGCTGAACAGAAAAAAGAAAAAGAATTACAATGAGAACAGTCTAAGGGAACTCTGGAACAATATCAAGTGCACTAACATTCGTTTTATAGGTGTCCCAGAAGGAGAAGAGAGAGACAAAGGGATAGAAAATTTATTTGAAGAAATAATAGCTGAATATTTTCCTAACCGGAGGAAGGAAACAGACATCCACGTACAGGAAGCACAGAGAACTCCAAACAAGATGAGCCCAAAAAGGCCCACACCAAGGCACATTATAATTAAAATGTCCTAAATTAAAGATAAAGAGAGAATCCTAAAAGCAGCAAGAGAAAGGAAACAAGTGACATAGAAAGGAAAGCCCATAAAGCTGTAAGCGGACTTCTCAACTGAAATCCTATAAGTGAGAAGAGAATGGTGTGATGAATTTAAAGTGCTAAAAGGAAAAAACCTACAGGCAAGAATACCCTATCCGTCAAGGTTGTCATTCAGAATGGAAGGGGACATAAAGAGCTTCCCAGACAAGCAAAAACTAAAGGAGTTTATCAACAAGAAACCAGTTCTACAGGAAATGCTGAAGGGACTTACATAAGCGGAAAGTGATGACCACAAATAAGGTTTAAAAAATTATCAGAAAAAAAACCCCCAAAAAGCAGGTAATAAAATGACTGGTAAAGGTAAAAATATAGTAAAGGTAGAAGACAAACTGCCTGTGAAGATAATATGAAGTTTAAAAGACAAAAGTACTTAAATTACCTATTTCAATGATAAGAGGGTAATGGATAGACACACACTAAACAAGAGATTATATATGATTTCAAAAACATAAAATGAGGGAGGAGGGTAGTGAAAAAGTAGAGTTTTTAGAAAGAGGTCAAGATAAAGAGTCTATCAACTTGATATAGACTTTATATACATGGAATATTACATAGGATCCTCACGGTAATCACAAATCAGAAAGTGTTAATAAGTAAGCAAGTAAGTAAGACAAAAGAAATCAAGCATATTACTAAAGAAAGCCATCAAACCACAAGGGAAGAGAGCAAGAGAAAAAGAAAGGAACAGAGAAGAATTACTAAAACACCAAGAAAAAAAGTACCAAAATGGCAATAAATACATCTTTAGCAATAGCTACTTTAAATGTCAGTGGACTAAATGCTCCAATCAAAAGGCATAGGGTGGCCGATTGGATAAGAAAAGAAGACCCATGTATATGCTGCATACAAGAGACATACTTCAGACCTAAAGACACTCACAAACTGAAAGTGAAAGGATGGAAAAGGATATTCTATGCAAATGGCAAAGAAAAGAAAGCAGAGGTAGCAATATTTATATCAGATAAAATAGACTTTAAAACAAAAACTGTAACAAGAGACAAAGAAGGGCACTATGTAATGATAAACGGAACAGTCCAACAAGAAAATATAACACTTGTAAATATCTATGCACCCAACATAGGAGCACCCAAATATATAAAGCAATTATTAACAGACATAAGAGGAGAAATGGACAGTAACACAATAATAGTAGGGGACTTTAATGCTCCACTTACACCCATGGATAGATCATCCAAGCAGAAGATCAATAAGGAAACACTGGCCTTAAAGGACACATTAGACCAGATAGACATAGCAGATATATACAGAAGATTCCATCCAAAAACCACAGAATACACATTCTTTTCAAATGCCCATGGAACATTCTCCAGGATTGATCACATATTAGGCCACAAAACAAGTCTCAATAAATTTAGGAAGGTCAAAATAATACCATGCATCTTTACTGATCACAAAGGCATGAAACTAGAAATCAACTACAGGAAGAAAACCAGAAAAGCCACAAATATGAGGAGATTAAACAAAATGCTGCTGAACAACGATTGGGTCAATGAAGATAAAAGGATAAATCAAAAAATTCCTGGAGACAAATGAAAATGAAAATACAACATGCCAAAATCTATGGGATACAGCAAAAGTGGTTCTAAGAGAGAAGTTTATAGCAATTCAGGCCTACCTCAACAAAGAAGAAAAATCCCAAATAAATACTATAACACTGCATCTAGAGGAAAAAGAAGAACAAATAAAGCCCAAAATCAGCAGAAGGAGGGAAATAATAAAAATCAGAGCAGAAATAAATGAAATAGAGACTAAAAAATAATAGAAAAAAATGAATGAAACCAAGAACTGATTCTTTGAAAAGATAAACAAAATTGACAAACCCTTAGCTCCACTCACCATCAAAAAGAGAGAAGGCTCAAATAGATAAAATCAGAAATGAAAGAGGAGAGATTACAACGGACAGACAGATACAAAAAGTAAGAGAATACGATGAAAAGCTATATGCCAACAAATTGGATAATCTAGAAGAAATGCATTAATTCTTAGAAACATACAACCTTCCAAAACTGGACCAAGAAGAAGTAGAGAATTTGAATACACCAGTCACCAGTAAGGAGATCGAAACAGCAATCAAAAACCTCCCAAAAAATAAAAGTCCAGGACCAGATGGCTTCCCTGGTGAATTCTACCAAACATTCCAAGACGTAATACATATCCTTCTCAAACTCCTCCAAAAATTGAAGAGGAGGGGAGGCTTCCTGACTCCTTCTACAAAGCCAACATTATCCTGATACCAAAACCAGACAAGGACAACACAAAAAAAGAAAATTACAGGCCAATATCACTGATGAACATAGATGCAAAAATCCTCAACAAAATACTAGCAAATCGAATACAACAATACATTAAAAAGATCAATACATCATGATCAAGTGGATTTCATTCCAGGGATGCAGGATGGTTCAACATCCACAAATCTACCAATTTGATATACCACATTAACAAAATGAAGAATAAAAATCACATGATCATCTCAATAGATGCAGAGAAAGCATTTGACAAGATACAGTATCCATTTATGATAAAAACTCTAAATATAATGGGCATAGAAGGAAAATACCTCAACATAATAAAGGCCATATATGACAAACCCACAGCAAATATCATTCTCAACAGAGAAAAACTGAAATCTATCCCTCTAAGGACAGGAACTAGACAAGGATGTCCACTGTCATCATTATTATTTAACATAGTATAGAGCAATCAGGCAAGATAAAGACACAAAAGGAATCCGTATTAGAAAAGAATAAGTGAAACTGTCACTTCGCAGATGACATGATTTTATATCTAGAAAACCCTAAATATTCCACTAAAAAACTTTTAGAAATAATAAAGGAATACAGTCAAGTCGAAGGATCCAAAATCAACATACAAAAATCAGCTGCATTTCTATACACTAACAACAAAGTAGCACAAGGAAAAATTGAGAATACAATCCCATTTACAACTGCAACAAAAAGAATAAAATACCTGGGAATAAACTTAACCAAGAAGGTGAAAGATCTGTACACTGAAAACTATAAAACACTGTTGAAAGAAATCGAAGAAGACAGAAAGAAATGGAAAGATATTCCGTGCTCTTGATTTGGAAGAATTAACATCGTTAAAATGTCCATACTTCCTAAAGCAATCTATAGATTCAACGCAATCCCTATCAAAGTTCCAACATTTTTCCAGAAATAGAACAAAGAATCCTAAAATTTATATGAAACAACAAAAGACCCCGAATAACCAAAGGATTCCTGAGAAAAAAGAACAAAGCTGGAGGTATCACACTCCTTGATTTCAAAATATACTACAAAGCCATAGGAACCAAAAAAGCATGGTAGTGGCACAAAAACAAACACAGAGATCAATGGAACAGAATCGAGAGCCCAGAAATAAACCCACACGTTTATGAACAGCTATTATTCGACAAGGGTGCCAAGAGCATACGATGGAGAAAGGAGGGTCTCTTCAATAAATGGTGTTGGGAAAACTGGACAGCCACATGCAAAAGAACAAAAGTAGACCATTCCCTTACACCATGCACAAAAATCAACTCAAAATGGATTAAAGACTTGAATGTAAGACCAGAAACCATGAACCTTCTAGAAGAAAACATACGCAGTACGCTCTTTGACATTGGTCTTAGCAGCATATTTTCAAGTACCATGTCTCACCGGGCAAGGGAAACTAAAGAGAAAATGAACAAATGGGACTACATCAAACTAAAAAGCTTCTGCACAGCAAAGGAAACCATCAACAAAATGAAAAGACAACCTAACAATTGGGAGAAGATATTTACAAACCATATATCAGATAAAGGGTTAATATCTAAAATATACAAAGAACTCATACAGCTCAACAAAAAAAACCCCAAAAACCCAATTAAAAAATGGGCAAAAGATCTGAACAGAGATTTCTCCAAAGAAGATATACGGATGGCCAACAGGCGTATGAAAAGATGCTCAACATCATTAGCTATCAGGGAAATGCAAATCAAAACTACAATGAGGTATCACCTCACTCCGGTCAGAATGGTTATAATCAACAAGACAGGAAATAAATGTTGGAGAGGATGTGGAGAGAAGGGAACCCTTGTACACTTCTGGTAGGAGTGCAAACTGGTGCAGCCACTATGGAAAGCAGTATGGAGTATCCTCAGAAAATTAAGACTAGATCTACCATATGATCCAGCTATCCCACTGCTGGGTATTTATCCAAAGAACTTTAAAACACAAATGCATAAAGATACGTGCACCTCTATGTTCATCGCAGCATTATTCACAATAGCCAAGACTTGGAAGCAACCTAGGTATCCACCAAGGGACCAATGGATAAAGAAGATGTGATATATACACCCAATGGTATACTACTCAGCCATAAGAAATGATGAAATCCGGCCATTTGTGACAACATGGATGGTCCTTAAGGGTATTATGCTGAGTGAAATAAGTCTGAGGGAGAAAGTCAAATACTTTATGATTTCACTCATATGTAGAAGATAAAAACAACAACAAACAAACACATAGCAATGGACATTGGATTGGTGGTTACCATAAGGGAAGGCGGGGCAAAAGTGTTGATTAGGCACACATGTGAGGTGATGGACTATAATTAGTTTCTGGGAGGGGAACATGATGTAATCTATACAGAACTCGAAATATATTACAATGTATATCTGAAAGCAATATAATGTTATAATCCAATGTTATTGCAATAAAAAAAAAAAACCCATTACACTGAAAGTCCAAGATGGTATAATAAGGAAAGAAAAAGGAAAGTCACACAGATTAGAAAGGAAAACTGTATGTGTACATCAAATGATGAAATGATTACCTATGTAAAAACTAAGAAATTTACAGAAAAGATACTTGAAATAATTAATGAGTTTAGCAAAGTGGTAGGATACATCATTGATATATAAAATCAATTATATATCTATATACTAGTGATGAACAATCAGAACAGTATCATTTATAATACCATCAAAAATATGAAATTCTTAAGGATATATCTGACCCAAAATGTACAAACTTGTACCCTGAAAAGAAGAATATACTTGGAGTACTTACACAACCTGATTTCAAGAATTGTAAAAGTACAGTAATCAAGACAGTGTGGGATTGACATCAAGATGGAACAGAATAGAGTCCAGATACACACTCACACACATGACAAATGTTTTTACAATGTTGCCAAGGCAGTTCAGTGGGGGCAAGGATAGTCTTTTCAACAAATTCTGCTGGAAGAGCTGGCTCCTTATATAAAAACTGTATCTTGGGGCTGGCCCTGTGGCTAAGTGTTTGGGTTTGCGAGCTCTGCTTCGGCAGCCCGGGGTTTCGCTGGTTTGGATCCTGGGCGCAGACATGGCACTGCTCGTCAGGCCATGCTGAGGCGTTGTCCCACATAGCTCAGCCACAGGCACTCAAAACGGATGTGTGGCTATGTGCTAGGGGGCTTTGGGGAGAAGAAGAAGAAAAAAGAAAAAAAAGGTTTCTTGACTTTTACCTCACAGTGCATGCAAATGTTAATTTGAAGTGGATCCTAGACCTTTAAGTAAGAGCTACAACTATAAAGCTTCTAGAAGGAAAAATAAGGAAAGTTTACTGACCTTGAGTTTGGAAAGATTTCTTAAATACAACCAAATGTACAAACTATATAAAAAGAAGCAATAAGTTGGACTTCATCAAAATAAAAAAGAAAACTTTTCAAAAGACATTGTTACGAAAATGAAAGCATAAGCCACAGACTGGGAGAAAATATTTGCAAAACACATATCCAACAATGGATTCATATCTAGAATACATAAAAAACTTACTACTTAATTATAAGAAGACAACCTGTTAAAGTTGGGCAAATAGTTTGAATAGACACCTCACCAAAGAAGATCTACAAATAGAAAATAAGCACTTGAAAAAGGGCTCAATGTCAGTAGTCATCAGAGAA
This sequence comes from Equus caballus, assembly GCF_041296265.1. NCBI lineage: Eukaryota > Metazoa > Chordata > Mammalia > Perissodactyla > Equidae > Equus > Equus caballus. The sequence continues at coordinate 8,836,232 of NC_091713.1, forward strand.
GCATCCAGGAAGTGCTAATTAAAACCACAACGAGATATCAGTACATATTCACTAAAATGACTAAAACTAAAAAACAAAACAAAACAATAACAATAAAAAAGCCAAAATACAGATCACAGGAAGTGTTGGCAAGGATTTGTGAAGCACCTAGAACTGCTAGTGGCAATGTAAAATGCTACCAAAAATTTGGAATACAATTTGGCAGTCTTTAAAAAAAATTAAACATACATCTATCTCATGATCCGACCTTCTGCTCCTAAGTATTTACCCAGGAGAAATGAAAGCCGTGTTCATAGCTGTTTTATTAGTAACATCCCCAAACCAGAAATAATCCAAAAGTCCATTTAACAAACTGTGGATAAACAAATTGTGGTATATCCATACCATGGAACACTACTCAGCTTATTGCTGAGAACAAACTATTAATGACCAAACATCATGGATAACCTCAAAGTGATTATATTGAATGAAAGAAAGCAGACAAAACAGAGTACATATTGTATGACTTCATTTATCTATAATTCTAGCAAAAGCAAACTGATCTATAGTGACAGAAAGCAGATCAGTCACTGCATAGGGATGAGGATGGAAGGAGGGTGGATTATGAAGGAGCATGAGGAAGCCTCGGGGGCTGATGGACATGTACATTATCTTGAGTGTGGTTATTATTTCTTGGGTGTATACATATGTCAAATTTTATCAATTTGTACACTTTAAATATATGCAATTTGCCAATTATACATCAATAAAGCTCTTTAAAAAGACAATATTTGAGATAGGCAAAAAAATTCAGTAAGCAAAAGGCACACAACCCAATAGAAAAAGTAACAAAAACTTGAATTTCTTGGAAGTGGGAATCTAAATAGCCAATAAATATGTGAAAAATTGTTCAACCTCATTACTAAGAGAATATAAAATAAAATATAATACACACACATTAGTTGGGCAAAAATTAAAGTCTGACTATACCAGTTATTGGCAAGTGTATTAGTCTGCTGGGGCTGCCATAACAAAATTCCACAGACCGGGTGGCTTAAACCACAGAAATTTGTTTTCTCACACTTCTGGAGGCCGGAAGTCTGGGATCAGGGTGCCAGCAGATAGGTTTCATTACGAGGCCTCTTCTCTTGGCTTGTAGGTGGTGGCCATCTTGCTTTGTGCTCATATGACCTCCTTTGTACACACAGGGAGAGAGAGACAAGCTCTCTGGTGTCTCTTCTTATAAGGACACTAATCCTATCAGACAAGGGCCCCACCTTCATGAACTGATCTAATCCTAATCACCTCCCAAAGTCCCCATCTCCAAATACCATCACTTTGGGGGTTAGAGCTCCAACATGAATTTTGAGGGGCATGGTCAGCTCATAACAGCAAGGATGTGTAACAGCAGGATCTTTCAAAGACTATTGGGGATGTAAATTGTTTTAACTATTAAAGTTCACCATACGCATACTCCATGTGCTGATTATTAAGCTATTGTCTTTTGGCTCCAAACCCACTCCTCTGTACTCAGCTTTTTGGTACTGGGTTTGAGATTATACAAATCACATTTTTTCCTTTGCTAGCTGGCTCTCTTTTAGATCCTGCAAATATGGGGTACTGGAAGGAGTCCAGAAGACAAGAATGGGAGAAAATTTGCTCCTTCCTGTTTTTCTCATTATTTCTCTCAGTGTCAACCTGGCAATTCTTCTTCATCTTGGCAATAGCAGTTGGTATAGGAGCTAATGAGTGGGAAAACACACTCCCAGAACCGGCCTCACTCATCCTCCACTTTGAGGTACCAGCACTAACTGGCTGGTACCCCATTTCAGAGACCTGAGTTCCAGCTTCAAGGGTGCCATCTTGTGAGTTCCTGAGGCACCACCACCAGGCGATAACATTTCCTTCTCAGAGGTCTGGGTCCCAGGTCGGGGGGGTGGGGGTCCCTCCCTTGGAGTTACTGAGATACCACACCAGCTGAGCAGTACCTTCTCCTTCAAGGTATGGCTTCTAGCTCTGTGGAGGCTGTCTCCTAACTTTCTAGTCTGTAGTAACCCAAATGCCTTCTGTCTGTCCCCTCATTCCAGCCCTAGAGGTGGAATAGCCACTTCTCAATAGCCACAGAGTTACTGGCTCTGTGTAATCTCCGTGTTCATTTTTTTCTTTTCATTCCTTTCATACATCCAATTTCACTAATTCCATATATTAAATTACCTCTGCTAAGACAATTGCTTGATTTCTGTTTTTCTGACCAAAGGCTCACTGATGTGGTTCTTGGTATTGGTTACTCCCAGGAAACCAACCCACAAAGATGGGATTCTGGGATTGATTTGGTTGTGTTCTTCTCCTTGAACACAGTGCTAAGCTCTCTGCCACAGGAAAGGGATTCTATTAATTCATGGTATGCAGCAAAACATTGCACATAATCAAATTATCACCTGTGGTAGATTGTAATAAAATATTTACTGAGGTAAGTGCCTTAGGTAACCAAGTAGATGCTGAATCGAACCATTAATGGCAGTAAAGATGACTGAAAGGTTGGCTGCTTATGAGGGTACTGAAACATTCCCAGAAAGAAAATAATGTTAGATCTTTAAATCACAAGTTAAGTTCACTATTACAGAAACAGGCTTTTATGGTATTTCTAAAAGAATCTTTTATTTATGGTAGCCACAGAGTTGGCCTCACTGAAAATCAGACACAAAATTTAATTGTGCCAGTAATCAAAATAGCATGGTACTACCATAGGATTGGCAAGTACATCAATGGAACAGAATAGACCACCCAGAAATAGGCCCACATTTGTGTGAACATTTGATTTTCAATAAAGATGCCAAAGTAATACAAAAGGGAAAAGAAAAACTTTTCAACAAATGCTGAAAGAACTGGGTATTCAAATAGAAAATAACTTTGATCTTTACTTGATCAAAAGTCACCATACAGAAAAGTTAATTTGAGATGGACTTAAATATAAATGCCCAAACCATAAAGCTTTGAGAAGACATAAGAGAACTACATTTTCATGACTTAGGGATAGGCAAAGGTATCTTAAAATACAAAAAGCAATAATCATAAAGGAAAAACCTTTATCCAAATTAAAATTTCCACTTATAAAAGTCACCATTAAGAAATGAATAGGCAGAGTTCTGGTTCAAGATGGTGACGTAGGAGGATTCTGAACTCACCTCCTCCCGTGAACACCCTGAATTTACAGCTACGTATGGAGGAGTTTCCTCTGAAAGAAACTCCAAAACTAGCTAAGCAACCACTACATATCAGGTCAACGAGAGAAAAACCCACATCGATTGGGTGGGAGAGGCTGAGACATAGCCTTGCCCTGATCCTCACCCCTGGCATGGTGACCCACAATCAGGAGGGAACTCTAAACCTGAGTTTCTCCCTGAGGAGCAAAGGGTTTGAACCCCACATCTGGCACCCCAACTTTTAAGATGTTCACCTGTGAGACAAGCCCTGAAAACATCTGAAAGCCAATTGGGTTTGTATCCAGGAAACTCACAAGGCTATAGCAAACTGAGAAACAGTTCTGAAGAGCTCTCACGCACGGACTCATCCAGCCAAGGGCCCAGGCAAAGCCACCAACTGAAAGGCGCCCAGACTGTCTGTGAAAGAGGCTTATTCACTTAAAGCGTCAGCCTGGGGTCAGCCATCTAATTTAACGCACATCCAGGGACGGGCCTACTGAACTACTCCCAAGATGGAGGCTGGTGGGCACCATCTTTGCCTTCTCCCTCTGCCTCACTCCAGGTCACTCGTATCTCCAAGAAAGGAGCTTGTACACTTGTCTGGCACCCGACTTTTGTGGTTACTGCCCAGAGGATGCTTCCTGATTGCCTGGGTCTGGTGGTCAGTGGGCTTTGTGCTGTGGGTCCTGCAGGACTGTAATGGAGGGATGAGGAGGAGGTCTTAGCAGGCTGCTCTGCCAGAGCACAGCAGAGAGGAGACAGACTGATATGCCAAGTCCTTCTGTGAAAGAGGCTTATTCGTTGATAGCCGTGGCCTGAGGGGCAGGCTTCTAATTATACCCACATCTAGGAGCTGACTGTAATCCTCTCCAGAGACCTCAGAGGGGAGATGCTGTCTTTGCAGGCTCCCTCTGCCTTGCCACAGGTCACTGGCATCTCCTGAAAAGCAGCTTGTGTACATATCTGGTGCCCTAGTTTTTGTGGCTGCTGCCCCAGGGATGCTCCTGGATTGCCTGACTCTGTTGGCCAGTAGGGCTTATGTTTTCAGGTCCCATAAAACTATTACAAATGGAGAAACAGTTCTTAGCTGGCAACTCCCACTGACCCAGGGCAAAGTGCAGAGGTGGTAGACTAAAATGTACCCCAAGTCTTTCTGTGAAAGAGGCCTATTACCTTATCATCATAGCTGTGGCCTGAGGGGCAGGCTTCTAATTAAACACACATCTAGGGGATGACTACAATCCTCTCCAGAGACTGGAGATGCCAGCAGGCATACCATCATTGTGCTCTCCCTCTGCCCTGACCCAGGTTATGGGTGTGTGTAAGAAAGGAGCTTGTATACACATCTGGTACCCTGGTTTTGTGTCTGCCATCCATAGGACACATCCCTTTATAGGCTGGCTCTGGTGGCTAGTTGGGCTTGTATTCATGGGTAGCAAACAAATAAACAGTTCTTAACTGGGTATCAGGCCAGGGCTCAGCACTGAAGGAGCAGAAAAAAACATCCATCTCCCAGTCTTCCCCTGAAAGAGTTATATTTGGATACTTTAAAAGCTGCTGCCTGAGTGTCTGGCTTCCAATCAGCCTGCATGTAGGTGCTGACTGAGATACTCCCCTCTAAGACACTGACAGGTCTGGCACACCCTCGAGCCACTAAGAATGAAGTTGCTGCTTGGACAATCACAAAAGTTTGAGAGACAGCCAAGAGCTAGGACAGGATTGAATGATAAGGCTCATCTCCTACATGAGTCCACTCCTTCAACACCAGGAGAGGTAGCTGTTCTATCCATTGCATAGAAACCAACACAGAAAGTCAAGTAAAATGAAGAAAGAAAGGAATACATTGTAAATGAAATAACAAGATCAAACCTCAGAAAAAGACCTTCATGAAATGGAGATAAGTAAACTACCTGATAAAGAGTTCAAGATAGTGGTCATAAAGATACTCACTGAGTTCAGGAGAAGAATGGATAAACAAAGTGAGAATTTCAACAAACAGAAAATATAAGAAATTACAAAGTAGAAGTCACAGAGCTGAAGAACACAACAACTGAACTGAAAATAAAATAGAGGAGTTCACAGCAGACTAGATGAAGCAGAAGAAAGGATCAGTGAACTCAAAGACAGGGCTGTGGAACTCACCCAATAAGAGCAGCAAAAAGAAGAATGAAAAAGAGCAATGATCCCTTGGGGACTTATAGGACATCATCAAGTGGAGCAATGTTTGCATTACAGGGGTCTCAGGAGGAGAAGAGGAAGAGAAAGGGGCAGAAAACTTCTTTGAAGAAATAATGGCTGAAAACTTCTCTAACCCAGGGAAAGAAATGGACATCCAGATCCAGAGAGTTCCAGAGAACATGAACCCAAAGAGACCCACACTAAGACACATCATAATTAAAATGGCAAAATTAAAGACAAGGAGAGAATCTTAAAAGCAGCAAGAGAAAAACAACTTGTTACCTAGAAGGAAGACTATCAGCAGATTTTTCAGCAGAAATTTTGCAGGCCAAAAGGGTCATATATTCAAAGTGCTGAAAGAAAAAAAATTCCAATCAAGACTACTCTACTTGGCAAAGTAATCATCAGAATTGAAGGAGAGATAAAGGGCTTTCCAGACAAGCAAAAGCTGAAGGAGCTCATCATCACTAAGCTGGCCTTACAAAAAATGTTAAAGGGACTTCTTTAAGTTGAAACAAAAAAGTGCTATTAATAACAGGAAAATATATGAAAGTATAACTCCAACTGGTAGGGGTAAATATATAGTAAAATTCAGAATGACCTAGTGTTGTAAAGGTGGTGGGTTAATCACTTGTAAAGCTAGTATGAAGGTTAAAAGACAAAAGTAGCAAAAATAACTATAGCTACAATACTTTGTTAATGGATACACAAGATAAAATGATGAAATTGTGACATCAAAACCTAAAACATGAGAGGGAGAGTAAAAATGTACAGCTTTAGATTGCAATTAGACTTAAGTTGTTATCAACTTAATAGACTGTTGTAAACATAATTTGTCTTATGCAAGCCTCATGGTAACCACAAAGCACAAACCGACAGTAGATACACAAAGGGTAAAGAAAAAGGAATCTAAGTACACCACTAAAGAAATAATCACCACAAAGGAAGAGAGCAAGAGAAGAAGAAAGGAACAAAGCAATTATAAAACAGCCAGAAAACAATTAACAAAATGGCAATGAGGACATACCTATCAATAGTTACTTTAAATGTAAATGAGTAAATTCTATAATCAAAAAACATAGAGTGGTTGAATAATAATAATAAAAAACCAAGACCCATCTACATGCTGCCTATAAGAGACTCACTGCTGATGTAAGGACACATGCAGACTGATAGTGAAGGGATGGAAAAAGATATTCCATGCAAATGGAAATTAAAAGGAAGCTGAAATAACATTACTTCTATCAGAAAAAATAGACTTTAAAATAAAAACTGTAATAAGAAACAGAGGTCAATCCAACAAGAAGATATAACGTTTATGCACCCAACATAAGAATACCTGAATATATAAAGCAAATATTAACAGGCCTAAAGGGAGAAATAGACAGCAATAAAATAATTGTAGGGGACTTTAATATCTCACTTTCATCAATGAATAGATCATCCAGATAGAAAATCAATAAGGAAATATTGGCTTTAAACAATACGTTAAAACAGTTTGTCTTAACAGACATATCCAGAATATTCCATTCAAAAGCAACAGAATACACATTCCCCTGAAACACACATGAAACATTCTCCAGGATAGATCATATGTTAGGCCACAAAACAAGTCTTAATAAATTTAAGATGATTGAAATCATATCAACCATTTTCCCAACCACAATAGTATGAAATTAGACATCAATTACAAGAGGAAAACTGGAAAATTCATAAATATGTGGCGATTAAACAACATGCTACTAAACAACTATTGGGTCAAAGAATAAATCAAAAGGGAAATTAAAAAAATATTTTGAGACAAATGAAAATACAACGTACCAAAAATTATGGGTTGCAGCAAAAGCAGTTCTAAGAGGAAAGCTCATAGTGATAAATGCCTACATCAAGAACAAAGAAAGATTAAAATAAATGACCTAACTTTAAATCTCAAGGAACTAGAAAAAGAAGAATAAATAAAGCCCAGCGTCAGTAGAAGGAAGGAAATAACAAAGATCAGAGCAGAAATAAATGACATAGAGACTAAAAAGACAGTAGAAAAGATCAGTGAAAATAAGAGGAATTTCTTTTTGAAAAGATAAACAAATCTGACAAACCTTTGCCTAGACACACCAAGGAAAAAAAGAGAGGACTCAAGTAAATAAAATCAGAAATGAAAGAGGAGACATTACAACTGATACCACAGATATACACAGGATCATAAGAGACTACTATGAACACATATGCCAAAAAATTGGACAACCTTGAAGAAACAGATAAATTCTTAGAAACATACAACCAAGACTGAATCATTAAGAAACAGAAAATATGAATGTACCAATTACTCTTAAGGACATTGAATCAGTAATCAGAAACCTCCCGACAAACAAAAGCCCAAGACCAGACGGCTTCACTGGTGAGTTCTACTAAATATTCAAAGAAGAATTAATACCAATCCTTCTCAAACTATTCAAAAAAACAGAAGAAGAAGGAAACTTTCAAACTAATTTTACAAAGCCAACATTACCCTGATATCAAATCCAGACAAGAATGCCACAAGAAAATAAAATTAGAGATAAATATTTCTGATGAACATAGAAGCAAAAATTCTCAACAAAATTTAGGAAACTGCATTCAACAATACAGTAAAAGGATCATACACAATGATCAAGTGGGATTTATTTCAGGGATGCAGCTCGGTTCAACATGCGCAAATCAATCAATGTGATACACCATATTAACAAAATGAAGGATAAAAAGCATATGATATCTCAATAGATGCAGAAAAAGCATTTGAGAAAATTCAACATCCATTTATGATAAAAACTCTCAATAAAGTGGGGATAGAAGGAATGTACCTCAGCATAATAAGGGCCATCTATGACAATCCCACAGTTAACAGGGTACTCAACAGTGAAAAGCTGAAAGCTTTTCCTCTAAGATCAGGAACAAGACACAAATGCCCACTCTCACCGTTTTTATCCAACATAACACTAAAAGTCCTAGCCAGAACGAGTAGGCAAGAAAAAGAAATAAAAAGAATCCAAATAGGAAAGGAAGAAGTAAAACTGTCACTATTTGCAGATGACGTGATATTATATATAGAAAACCCTAAATATGCCACCAAAAAGCTGTTAGAACGAATCAACAAATTCTGTAAAGTTCCAGGATACAAAATCAATATACAAAAATTTGTTGTGTTTCTATACACTAACAATGAACTACCAGAAAGAGAAAGAAAAAAATCCCATTTATAATTGCATTAAAAAGAATAAAATACCTCGGAATAAATTTAACCAAGGAGGTAAAAGACCTCTACATTGAAAACAAGAAGACTGATGAAAGAAACTGAAGACGACATGAGTTACGGAATGATATTCCATGCTCATGGATTGGAAAAATTAATATTGTTAAAATGTCCATACTACCCAAAGCAATTTACAGATTCAATACAATATTTATCAAAATTCCAATGATATTTTTCATGGAAATAGAATAGACAATCCTAAAATTTGTATGGAACCACAAAAGACCCAGAATAGCCAAAGCAATCTTGAGAGAGAAGAAGAGGGCTTGAGGCACCATATTACCTGATTTCAAACCATATTACAAAGCTGTGATAATCAGAACAGTGTAGTACTGGCATAAAAACACACACAGTGATTAACGGTACAGAATATAGAGCCCATAAATAACCCATGCATTTATGGTCAATTAATTTATGACAAAGAAGCCAAGAATATACAATTGAGAAAGGATAGTCTCTTCAATAAATGGTGTTGGGAAAACTGAATAGCCGCATGCCAAAGAATGAAAATGGACCCCTATCATACACCATACACAAAACTCAACTCAAAATGAGATTAAAGACTTGAATGTTAAGACCTGAAACCATAAAACTCTGAGAAGAAAACATAGGCAGTAAGTTTTTTGACATTAGTCTCAGCAATGATTTTTTTGGACTTGACATGAAAAGCAAAGGCAATAAAAGCAAAAATAAACAAATGGGACTACATCAAACTAAACAGCTTCTGCACAGCAAAGAAAACCATCAACAATATGAAAAGGCAATCTACCAAATGGGAGAAAACAGTTGCAAATCATATATCAAGGAGTTAATATCCATAATATATAAGGAAGTCAACAGTGAGAAAACAGCCCAATTAAAAGATGTGCAGAGTATCTGAACAGATGTTTTTCCAAAGAAGACATACAAATGACCAACAGACACATGAAAAGGTGCACATCATTACTAACCATCAGGGAAATGCAAATCAATACCACAATGAGATTTCACCTCACACCTGTTAGAATGGATATTATCAAAAAGATGAGCTAACAAGTCTTGGCGAGGATGTGGAGAAAAGGGAACGCTTGTGCATTCTGGTGGGAATGTAAATTGGTCAGTTACTATGGAAACAGTATGGAGGTTCCTCAAAAAGTTAAAATAGAACTATCACATGATCCAGCAATTCCACTTTTGGGTGTGTATCAAAGGAAACAAAAACACTTTCAAAAAGATATATGCTCTTCTATGTTCACTGCAGCATTATTTAGAATAGCCAAGATGTGGAGGCAAGCCAAGGGTCCATTGATGGATAAATGGATGAATAAAATGTGGTATATGTACACAATGGAATATTATTCACCTGTAAAAAGAAGGAAACCTTCCATTTGTGACAATATGGATGGACCTTGAGGGCGTTGTGCTAAGTAAAATACGTCAGACAGAGATAGACAAATACTGTATGATGTCCTTTATATGTGGAATCTAATTGAAAAGAAAAACCCAAACCCTCACAAACTCATCTACAGAGAACAGATTGGTCGTTACAGAGGTGGGGATGGGGGGTTGGCCAAAAGGGTGCAGGTGGTCAAAAGTTATAGACTTCCAGTCACAAAATAAATAAGTCCTGGGGATGTAATGTACAGCACAGTGAGTATAGTTATAATAACACTGTATTGCATATTTGAAAGTTGCAAAGAAAGTAGATCTTAAAAGTTCTCATCACAAGAAAAAAAATTGTAACTCTGTGTGGTAATGGGTGTTAGCTAGGCTTATTGTGGTGATCATTTTGCAATATGTACAAATAGTGAATCATTATGTTGTACCCCTGAAACTAATATAATGGTATATGTTAATTGTATCTGAATGTAAAAAAAAGGAGTTAGATTAATTAAGGTATTCAAAAATAATTTTTAAAATTTCAAAACTAACTTTTGGTGTAAATATCACTATGAAACCAGCTAGAAGCATTTAAACTTTTCAAAATTAAAGTTATCCACTTTTGTACATGGGTGTTATATTCTGTTTTTTTTTTCAAAAGTGAATGCTTAGCACCATACTAGCCAATAATTAGTGTATGAAGGTACAGTGATCCAATCTGCACTATAGAAGCAAGGCTATAATAACACATTATTTACACTACTATAATTGATCAAATCTAAGATGCCATAGGTCATAAGACTCATCCTGATTTCAGAGATGTTAAATGTCAAAAAAAATCTGCCTTCAGAATTGATGAAATATGGTGGTGGTAGTAGTAGCAACAGCAGCAGCGGGCATAGTAGGCGCAGTAACACACATACAGTGCTTACTATGTGCCAGGCGCTCTTCTAAGTCTTTTCCATATATTAACTCATTTCATCCTCATAATAATCCTGCGAAGTAAATACTATAATAGTCATAATTATTATCATTACTTTGATGAGAGTACTAAAGCACAGAAAGATTTGAAAACTTGCTCAATGTTATCAGCTAGTAAATGACAGAGCCAATATTTTATTAAAACATGGGCGAAGAAAATACAGGGAAAACGTAAAATACATAAATAAAGGGAGACTGAATCAATTTAAGAAACAAGGAGTCTATTTAACTTACTTTTCTGAGGCTGAGGTGCCCTCTCTTCCATTTCCCTGGGCTGAAGAATCGTGTAAATCTTTTCTGTTTTGTTCTTCCTCTATGCCCTTCCCCCATAACAGGCATAATGGGTATCTTTGCATCCTTGTAAAATGAATAATGCTTTTTTCTCGCTTGAGTTTTTTTGGAGCTGTTCGTAATTTTCATAAATGTTACTGTATGATGGATCTTAGATAGTTTCTTACTCAACACTGTTTTTCACTCATTATATTTTAAGATCTAGTCATGTGACCATGCAAATCTAAATCAACTTTGTTTCTAAATCTGTTTATGCCAGATTGCATTATTATTGTAATTGTGGGATTAAATTAAATTTTTTGGACTGATGAAATATGAATATAAAAGGAAACTTGAGTTAATGTTTTTCTGAGAACTAAGCTGATTGCTTTGGAAAGTTTTAGTAAAGCAAGTCATTGAAGAAATTGCAGAACTAGGTATGAGCAAGATAACAGTAAAAGACTGGAAAAAAGTTATAAAAATCTAGAACTTTGGTTGCTTTGCCAGTGTCTTAAATTCTCTTTCCCCCTCTATTTTAAAGAAACTGAGATGGGAACTCAGAGTTGATGCACTGTTAATAGGTTATGCAAGAAAGGAGATGAGGAACTCCAATAAGTGTATTTATTTCAAAGGAAAGTCTGTGGTCTTGTATTAAAAGATTGACTAATAAGTGTATATTCATTTATTTAAACTATAGTAAAATATTTCACACATATCAGTTTCATTTTTTATGATTCTCTGCTTTAACTGACTTGAAAATTAATTGAACATCTCCATTTCATTGTGTCAGTTAAGAGGCTCATTACAGTCCATGCTTAAGGAAGTGGAACAGAATACACAACATTTGAGAAGAAATTGTGGAACAGAATACACAACATTTGAGAAGAAATTGTGGTAACATGTAAAATTCTTGTGCTATAATATTAATCAGAAAAGTAGTATACAAAATAATATATACAGTACCTTTATATTTATTGTGGTAGATTGTTTGCAAAGATGGCGGTACTAATTCCTCCCCCTCCTGCATGCATGTCCCTTTACTGTATACGTTTGCTGTTCTTCCATTAAGACATAGAGTCTATTTCCCCATTCTGTTAATCTGGGCTGGCCTTGCGAATTGCTTTGACGAATAGAATGTGGCCAAATCCAGGCCTCATGAGGCCTGTGGCTTCTGCTCTCGCCATCTTGGAACACTGCTGTGGGACTGCCACACTAAGAAGCCAGGTCTAGCCTGGAGAATAGAGGCCACCTACAGCAGAGACAAGTGCTCCAGTTGACACCCCCATACTAACAAGCCAGTGCTTGCAGCAACCACTTGACATGTGAAGGAGGCCATCTTAGATCATACTGTCCCAGAGAAGCCACCAGATGACCACAGCCTCATGTATGAACCCAGATGACACCAGCAGAACTGGCCAGCTACTCACAACCCAAATTGTTGACCCATAGAATTGGTTGTTGTTTGAAGCTATTAGGTTTTAGGGGTGGTGTTATACTACAATAGAAAGCAGATAGAACTCTGCAGAAAAGCCATGCATTAAAAAAAAAAAAAAAGAAGTGCACAACATAATTGACAGTCAAAGAGTTCTGCAAGAATGTACTCTTTTAGGGGGCAGAGAGGCTTTGGATATTGAAAGTGAAAATTGTGGCTCAGGAATTGATGACTCATATTATTATTTCTTAGAAACTTTTATATTTCTTAACATTTTCCAAGCTAAACCTAGAAAGGAAATCTGTTTTTTAAAAAATGTTAATATTATACTTTTATATTTATTAGAATCAAATGAAGAAATTTGAAAATATTAACTTACCATGGTTTTAGTACAGTATCCTGAGGCAATTTCATAGTGAACTTGTTCTTTTTGTTCTAGTATTTTTGGGCCATAAGATTCCACAATAATATACAGACCAACATTTTCTGGATAGACTATTTGGGCCCAAACTGACAGGTTCTGTCCCTTGTCCAAAAAGTAAAAAACGGTAAAAATATTATTATGAAATGCTATGTAGGGGCATTTCTCTTTTCTTTGGAAAGCTATACTTTCTGCTTCCAGTTTTAAGGGATATTCCTGTGGGTGTATTGTGCCATTTTCAAAAACATATATGAGATATACTTGACCCCATGCATTCATGGAAGTCACTGATTTTATTGTACTATTTGTCCATAAATGTAGCTTTACTGCATCTCTAATATTAATCTTGAAATAAAACATTATATTATTTTCCATTTTTACCACAATATTTCCAAAATAATCTGGAAAAAAGAGAGAAAAGTTTGTGTTATTCTAGGTAACCATAAATCCATGCTGTTTTATTTAAATGCACTTTTAACAATATAATTTCTTTTATGATGACTATTTATATACTTCAAGAAAAGTAGAGTGTGCAGGCACAAACCCCAAACCTCACATGATGCTAGAGAGCTTCTCTCCCACTTTATAGTAGAGCAGTTTTTTTTCCTGTGTATCTTTCTCCTTGCATTCATTATATCACTTTTATCTACATAGGAAAAAGAGCTGGAACTAGTGTATTAAATAATAGTGAGGATGAGCATGACAGGAGTGGCATTATTAGGAGCATTGTGTTTTGGACTGAATCGTGTCCTCCAAAAATGCATCTGTAGAAGCCCTAACTCCCACTGTGACTAGGTTTGGAGGGAGAGTGTTTAACAAAGTAATTAAGGCGAAATGATGTCATAAGGGTGGGGCCCTCGTCCAATATGACTGGTGTCTGTATAAGAGGAGGAAGAGACACCAGAGATCTCTCTCTCACTCTGTGTGCACACAGAGGAAGGGCCATGTGAGGACACAGTGAGAAGGTGGCTACTGTCTCCAAGCCAGGAAAAGGGTTCTCACCAGAAACTAACCTTGATGACACATTGATTTTGGACTTCCAGCCTCCTGTGTTTAAGCCGCCCAGTCGGTGGGATTTTGTTATGCCAGCCTGAGCAGACTAATACAATTGGGATGAAGAAATGAGGGAGGGAGGTGGCACTTCTCCAGATTCACTTTGTAAATAACAGTCAATGTTTCTCCCTTAATAGAGTCTTATGCCTACTCATAGAGGTTGATAGACAATAAGTCTCTTAACCTCTTTGGTTCTGTATTCATATCTGTAAAATGAACAGCTGGACTAGTCAATTTCCTAGTTTTATTTCCAGATACAACATTCTCTTCTAGCGGTATACTTCCTTCAATTTTCAAAAAGTAACACTTAGAGAGGACTGGCTGAAAGGAGGAAGGTGAATTCACAGAGTTAAGGAGGTTCAGAGTGTATTGTGCTTATACATTTCACATTTGGAATCTGAATAAATAAGTGACATTTTCACAAATTACCATAAATTATATTCTAATCAAGCTCCTAAATAGGAAATGCCATTTTTTTGGATCAAAATACTTTAATGAGATATTCGTGTCAACATACATTTCCTTATAAAGTTAAGCTCCCATATAGTTATAATGTAAGTAGGAATTTGACAATATAATAATGTTCATGAAATTGTTACATTGACAGGTAAGGTTAATATGAAGTGTGGGATACTTTTTAGAGTGTTTTAGTAAAAGTGCAAGGGTAAAACACCCTTAATGCTGAGGCAGCACACACGGGAACCAAACCCCAGCGTCAACATGCCTATAGCCCTTCCCGTTCCGCTGCTGTGCATGGGGCAGAGCTGGGGGCTAAAGTGAGCTGGGAAACACAGTGACTGGGTCATTTTTCTCATATAACTTAGATTTCTTTATAAATTTAATTTTGCTTAGTTTTGGCAATAAGTTTAGCCAGGTTTCCTGCATTCTTTGCCTGCTGTGCTTTGTGTGAGTGTCTCTAGGAACAACACAAGGTTGGAGGGGAGAAAAATGTGGGTGGATGATGTAATAAAATATATCTCTATATTGAATGAAAAAAATAATTGCAGGATACATACTATATGATGATATATAAAATTTAAAACCTCACGAAACACCAAATATATATAGTTTTTGGATTTTATATAATGTCCAGCTCACTTGGTGATAGGGTCCCTGTTTTCTTTAGCTGGTCTTATCTCTCGCCACTTTCTGCCTCACACTCTACCATCTACTTCACACTGGACTAATTTCAGTTCTACAACTTGCTATGTTCTCTTCCACCTCCAGGTCTTTGTGATCTCAACCCTCTATCCCGACTAATGATCTAAGTTTTCTAATATATACTCTCCCCTGGTTTCGGTTTAGAAGTCATTCCCTCCATGCTGATTTTTCTGATCTCATAAATCTGGATTAGATGGTCCTTCTATGTGCATTCCAGCACCCTTGCTTTTGCCTATCACATGCTCATTAAAAATATCATTAAGTGGGTCTGGCCCATGGCTGAGAGGTCAAAGTTCCAGGCATTCTGCTTCAGCTGCCCAGGTCTGGGGGTTTGGATCCTGGGTGCAGACCTACATCACTGGCCAAGCCGTGCTGTGGTGGTGACCCATATACAAAATAGAGGAAGATGGGCATAGATGTTAGCTCAGGGCTAATCTCCCTCAACAAAAGAAAGAAAAAAAAATTTAAGTGAATTTTGGATTAAATATGAAGTTAAAGTAAAAATTAGGAATGATTTTAAAAGTAATAAGAATAAGAACACTATATAAAGAAGTTTGTGGGATGCAGCTAAAGCTATACAGAGAAAGATTCATGGCCTTATGCTTATTTATAGCCTGAAATGCTTAGAAAACAAGAAAGACTGAATGAACTAATAATTGAACTTAAAAAGCAGGCAACATAACACCAAAGTTACAAAAAGAAAGCAGAAGTGAAGAATCAATGATGACAAAGCAGAAATTAAGGAATTAAATAAAAAAAGAAAGTAGATTTGATAAATAAAATTGAGTTCTTTTCAAAGGAACAGAAAACAAAACTAAAAACTTCTAAAAATAATAAGCAATATCTTGCAAGCGAAACTAACTTGGGGTGGGGCATGAAGAACATTATAAGTGAGAAAGAGAATATAATTATAGACACATAAGAAATTTAAAAATTAAAATGGGAAACCTTTCCAATATTCAAAAATGTAGATGAAATGAATGATTTCCTAGGAAAATACAAACTTCTAAAACTGACTCAAGAAAAGATGAAAGATTTGAATAGATCAATTAGAGAAAATAAAAATGATGAAGAGATGTGACGTTTTTGGTTGGGAAGACCTGATGTTGCAAATATGCAATCATCTAATCAATAAATGTTTATTTAATGCCTGCTATGGCTGCACACTGTTCTAGATACTTGGGAGGGATGCATTAGTAAAAAAAGAGAAATATCTTTCTCTTGTGTAGCTTACAATCCTGCAGGGAAGGCAACCAACAAACATGAAAATAAGATTGTGTTTGGTGATTAAGGCTACAGTAATCAAAACAACGCAGAGCTAGTGCGGATAGATGAGTGGAATGGAACAGCCTAGAAACTGAACCCAGTTAACATGAGGAATAAATACATAATAAAGATGGCATTTCGAATCTGTGGGGCAAATTTTCTTAATAAAAGAGTGATTTGAAGGCAACACCAGCTTCCACTGGAAAAAATAAAAATAAAAAATAAAATGAGATTCCTAGCTTAAGCTAAAAATAATTCTAGGTGAATTCAAGATTGAAATATAAAAATTAGAATAATAAAAGAAAATACAGTATAATTTTTTTTAATTGGAAAGACTTTTCAAATTATGGTATTACGTCAGAAGTCACAAAAAATTTTTTAACAAATTTGACTGCATAAAAACACAAATTCTAAATACCAGAGTCCCTCCAAAAAGGTACAAGAAATTACACACAAGAGAAAATATTTGCAGTATGTGTCAAAGATAAATGGCTAATATATATTATAAGTAAAGAGCATATCAATATCAATAAGAAAATAACCCAATGCAAAAAATATTTAAACAGCATGAATTCACAATCATAGAACATGACCAATAAACACATAAAACTAGATATAACCTCTAATTATAAAATGTGTAATAAAATGAGAGTTATATATTTTTCTTCTTACTATGGGTAAATGTTAAGCAGACTGTATGAAAACATACATTTTCAAATACTTTTTGGGAGAGTTTAGACTGTGACAACTTTTTCTGGAGGATAATTGGAAAGGATTTATCAGCTTTTTAAATATTCAGAGCTCTGATTCACGAATTCTATATCTAATAATTTGTATTACAGGAATACTTGTACAGGTGTACAAATATATATGTATATAAGCAGATTCTCTGCAGCATTATCTGTAATAGTAAAAGAGCTGAATCCTAATATCTGTTTATCCAAATATATATATTCTTATTAGCTTAAATAATAGTGTAGATAAACAATGGAATACTAAGCAGCAAAGTGGCATTGTTTTTATATGTATTAGATATATTGTTTTGAAAATATGCCTATTGTGTTTTGAATTTGCTGTTTTGAAAGTCTCAATGAATTCACAGGAAGTTGTTAATAGTGGGTTATTTGAGAAATGGGAATGAGGGCTGAGGGCCTTTAAATTCCTATCTTATACACTTAGGAATTGTTTAAACTTTTTGTTGTTGTTGTTAGGAAGATTCACCCTGAACTAACATCTGTGCCAATGTTCCTCTGTTTTGTACGTGGGACGCCTCCACAGCATGGCTCATGTGTGGAATATGTCCGTGCCCAGGATCTGAACCTGTGAACCCAGGCTGCCAAAGTGGAGCATGTGGAACTTTAACCACTCGGCTAAGGGGCCAGCCCCTGTTTAAACTTTTCATTTCAGTATTTCTGAATGGCCTTCAGTAGAGCATTCAAGCTTTAAGGTCCTCTAAAATCTATCCCCAATTTATCATTCTAACCTTATCTCCTTATCATTGTGGCCAGTGACACAACTATGACCCTGCTTCTCTCTTGCTTAAAACTCTTGAGAATTCCCTAGGGGCCTTAGGAGAAGGTCCAACTTCTTCACATGGTTTATGAGGACTTTCATAATCTTGACTCTATTTCTCCAGAAGAGACTCCTCCCTTTCTTCTGGAGAACTCCGTTTCAGCCGTTTATCCTCTCTTGAGTCCTGAAACGTATCCTGTCCTCTCTGTCTCAGGGTCATTGGGCACACCATTCCCATCATTGTCTTCACTGCCTAACGAACCTCTACTTGCTCGGCAGTAGATCTCAGCTTAGACACCACTTCTTCGAGGAAATCTTCCCTGCCTCCCTGCCCCCAAATTTGGGTACGGTACCCAACCTATGTGTTTCTATATTGACTTTGTTACAGAATTAAGCATGTTGCTTTTATTTGCATGTTTACTTGTCTTTATCCTCTGCAATTTTGTAAAATCTGAGAGGGTGGGAATTGTGTCCAATTTACCATTCTATCTCCAACCCTGTGGAAAGGTGACTTGACTTGTTCATGGGTTTGAATACAGGTCTACTTAACTCTACATAACTTAACTCTAACTCTCAACCTGTTATAAGTTGAATTGCATCCCTTCAAAAGACATGTTGAAGTTCTAACTCCCAGCGCTACCTCAGAATGTGACCTTATTTGGAAATAGGGTCATTATAGATGTAACTGGTTAAGATCAGGTCACACAGGAGTAGGGTGGTCCCTGGTGTCCTTATAACAAGACAGCATGTGGAGACACAGAGAGATTGCTATGTGATAACCCAGGCAGAGATTGGAATGATGCAGCTGCAAGCTGAGGAATGGCAAGGTTTGACAGCGAGCCACCAGAAGCTAGGAAGAAGCAAGGAAACATTTCCCTTAGGTTTCGGAGGGAGCACGGCATTGCCAAAACCTTGAATGTGGACTGCTAGCCTCCAGAACTGTGAGACAATACATTTCTGTTGTTTTAAGCCAGCCGGTTTGTGGTACTTTATTATGGGAGTCCTAGAAAACTAATACAACGCTTATGCATATGTCAGTTACTTAGTAAATATCTGCTGACTGACCAAATGAACTTCTGAAAAATGAACTAGAGTTTGCCATTTTGCCATGTGAGATCAGAGTTACCATTAGTAGAATTCATAAGCTATCCATTTTTATTTATTTATTTTTTTGAGGAAGATTAGCCCTGAGCTAATATCTGCTGCCAATCCTCCTCTTCTTGCTGAGGTAGACTGGCCCTGAGCTAACATCCATGCCCATCTTCATCTACTTTATATGTGGGACGCCTGCCATAGCTTGGCTTGATAAGCAGTGTGTAGGTCCACACCTGGGATCCGAACTTGCGAACCCTGGGCCGACGAAATGGAACATGTGAACTTAAGTGCTGCGCCACCGGGCTGGTCCCCAAAAGCTATCCATTTTTAGTTGATAAAAAGTGCACCTTTACCTGTCCAAAACACCATACATTAGTGTACTTAAAATTGTTACATCTTCATAAGGAAGATGTCTATTATGAAATCTAGAAAAATCTTTTCAGAATAAGAATACCTCACCTGTAAAAACATCATGAATAATGCTGTTATCTGACAATCTTGATAGATTTCCAGATTCTGTAGGTGTCTGTAAAACTCCAGTAATGGTGAGATTGTGGTAATAATAGTAGATCCTATGTTTGTCCCATAGTATGAATTCTGGCATTGCTGAATACAGAAAACGTGGAATTAAAAAGCTGTCAATAGCGACATCTAATGCAAAGTCTTGGTGTGCCCATTCTTTGGAATCTTCGTTATATATCACAAGGTAAACCTTTTTGCTAACTGTACATGTAACGCAGTAATTTAATAACAAGGCAAGTTCCAAAGGGTGCGCCGTATACTCAACATTGTGTATAGTCAGAGTAGTAGCTGGTGATATATTTAGAAGTTTTTTCAGGTTTTCAGTAGTTATTATTTTGACAAATTTAAGACCAGTATATCCAAGATAAACTTCATTTTCTGTCCAGATTGCCATGCTGCTTCTTCCTCTTTTGGCCTGTGACAAAATTGAAAATAATTAGAAAATCTTTGATGGGACAGCCCTAACAATTTCTGTCTTCTAATTTGCTATATGGGAAGAGGAATCCATCATAAACATATTAGATGAGAATTCCAGGGAGCCCCAGCTGTGGAATGAGTTTTCACCCACCCACAAGCTCTTTTCCATAGGTCTTCACTTAGGGCTTGGATGTAGGAAGCCAAAGTTCTTGGGGCAGGGCAGGAGAGCTGAGAGATCCCCCTGAGGCATTCAGAGCCTCTCCCAAATATAAAGCAATAACCTTCTGAAGATAGGGAGGAGGCGGGCAGCAAGGCAGCAAAGTTGAGAGAAATCCATCTGCATTCTGGATTCTCAGCTACCATACCCAGGAGAGTGGGACAGGAGAACTGAGAAAAACTCTCCTGAGACATGCTTGGCCTCTACCCAGAGCTACCCAAAGCAGTTTACTTGCCAAGATTAGGGGCAGGGAAGCAGGAGAGAGAGAGAGATTTCCCAAGGCACAAAGATCCAGGGCAGATGAGAGAGGAAAGAGAATTCCTCAGCAATCAAAGCTAGCAGTGACAGCTCTCCCAGAGTTTGGAAAGCTGGTGGCTCAGTTATAAAGTATGAAGAGATCTCTAGAATCTTGTCAGTGCTAAGATCCCAAGCATGGCCAAAGAGAAAAAAACTATGATAAAACACTGAAGGATCTAGTGGAAAAGATGGGCAACATGAGTGCAGAGATGGGAAATTTCAGCTGAGATATGTAAATGATAAAAAAGAACAAAATGGGCTGCTGGCCCTGTGGTGTAGTGGTTTATCTCACGCACTCTGCTTTGGTGACCTGGGGTTTGCAGGTTCAAATCCTGGGCATGGATCTACACCTGCTCATCAAGCCATGCTGTGGTGCCATCCCACATACAAAATAGAGGGAGATTGGCACAGACGTTAGCTCAGTGACAATCTTCCTCAAGAAAAAAAAAGAGGAAGACTGGCAATGGATGTTAGCTCAGGGAGAATCTTCCTCTTCGAAAAAAAAAAGAACAACAAAATGGAAATGCTAGAAATAAAAAAATATGATATCAAGAACAGAGAAATTATTAGATAGATTTAAGAGAAAGCTGGGAAAAGCAGTGGAAAAGAGTGGTGAACTTGAAGACAGATTAATAGCATGTATACAAACTTAAATACAAAGAAAAAACCAGAGCAAAAGAAATAAACAAGTCACCTAAGATCTGTGGAGCAATATTAATTGGTCTCATTTATGTGTTTTAAATCCTAGAAGGAGAGGAAAAAGAGAATGGTGCAGAAGAAATATTTGAAGGGATAATGTCTAAGAATATCTCCAAATTAATGAAAGATGTAATTCTAGAAATCCAAGTTCAGTTGAACCTCAAACAGGATACATACAAAGGAAATCACACCTGGATACATAATAAAAGTGCTGAAAACCGAAGATAAAGAGCCAATTCTAAAAGCAGCTACAGCTAAGAAGATATTATATATATGAGAACAAAGACATGAGTAATGGCTGACTTCTTACCAAAAATGATGGAGGCCATAACATAATGGAATGATGTCTTTATAAATTGCTTTAGAAACAACAAAAAACAACAAAAATCGCCTGTTATCTTATACTTCCTGTATTCTGTGAGACAGTCCTTCAAAAATGAAGGCAAAAAATAAAGACACTTTTGTACAGACAAATGCTGAGAGAATTTGCAATATGGGAAATTTTAAAAAGGTTTTTCAGTCTGAAGGGAAATGAAATCAGGAGGAACTCTGGATGCGCAGACAGAAATAAAGCATACCCAGGAAGATGTATATAACAGATTTATTTTGCTATCAGCTCATCTATATATCTATTTATCTTTATGACAACTGACTTTTTAAAGCAAAAATATTAACAAATATCAATAACTATTTTGGGATGTATAGCATATTTAGAAGTAAAATATGAGACAAGAGCACAAAGGGTGGGTGGGGTATGAATGGAATTGTGCAGTTCTAAGGTTCTTACACTGTTGTGAAGCACATATTATTTGGAATTAGATTCTGATGAATTAAAGATGATTATTATAAAGCCAAGTGCAACCACTAAAAAATGGCTTTGAATAAAAAATCAATATAGGAGACAACATAGAAATACTGAAAAATACATGATTCATCCAGAAGAAGACAAGAAAGGAGAAACAAAGGAACATAGAAAAAGTGAGATTAATGGAAACAAATGCCAGAATGGTAGACTTAAACTCAACCATAGCAATAGTCATATTAAATCTAAGTGGGCTAAATACTACAATTTAAAAGCAGGAATTGTCTCACTGGAGAAAAGGCAAGTGCAGTTTGTAAGAAAGGTAAAGTCACAGGTTGATAGTAAAAAGATAAACATACAGCATACAAACACAACACATAAGAGAGCTGGCACAGCTGTGTTATTATTATACATAGATAAATAAAGCCCAAACGAAATATCACTTCACACACGCTAAAAGAGCTTCGGTAATAAAGATTGGACACACTAAAGGTTGGTGAGATGTGGAACTAAGTGAAAAAAGCTGCTATAAATATTTTATAATGTCTTAATTACTACAGCTTCATAATAAATTTTGATACATGGTAGAAGCACTCCTTTGCTACCCTATGCCCTCCAAATCCTCAGCTCTTTATCCTTTCACATGTATTTTAGAATCAGTTTATTTCGTTCCACAAAGTAACATTGGGATTTTCATTGGAATTGCATCAAATCTATAGATAAATTTGAGAAGAAATGAAAATTTTATAATATTGTGTTTCTACTCATGAACATAACTATTTATTTAGTTATTAATATTTTTGATAATATTTTATTTTTATCTCCACCGAGATCTTGTACCTTTTTAGTGACATTTATTTCCAGATATCTGTAATTTTTTTTGTTCTATCTTGAATTTCTGCATGACTTTTAGAATCAGCTTCTCAATTTCCATAAAAATCCCATGGAGATTTAATTGCTGTTGTGCTGAATTTCTCAAGAACTGACATTTTAAGAGTATTGACTCTTCTCACCCATGACATGATATATGTCTCCATTTAAGTCTTATTTCACTCAGTAATGTTTTATAGTTTTTAAGTGTATAAATTTGCACCTCTTTTTGTCAGACCTATCCCTAAGTATTTAATATTTTTAAATTATTGTAAATAGTATTTTTGAAAATTTAAATTTATGATGGTTCATTTGTATGTTTGTGTATTTCATAGACAAAATTAAATGGTTTTTATATTTCATATAGAAATTTAGTTGATTTTTTTATATTAATCTTGCATCCTGCAATCTTGGTAAACATACTTATTAGCCTTGATAGGTTTTGTATAGATTCCATCAACTTTTCTACATCTAATAATGTTGTTTTGTGAATAAAGACAGTGTTACTTCTTCCTTTCCAATATCGACGCATTTTATTTGTTTCTTGACTGCAAGAACTGCCAGTCCAATGTGGAATAGATGTGGTGTGAGCAGACATTCTTGCCTTGTTCTTATTTTAAGTGAGAAAGGCAAGAAAGAAGCAAAGGAACAAAGAAAAAACGATGCTAACAGAAAACAAATACCAAAATGGTAGTAGACTTAAACCTAACAGCAGCAATAATTACGTTAAATCTACGTGGACTAGATAGTCTCCTGTCATCACGTTAAATCTACATGGACTAGATAGTCTCCTGTCATCACGTTAAATCTACGTGGACTAGATAGTCTCCTGTCATCACGTTAAATCTACGTGGACTAGATAGTCTCCTGTCATCACGTTAAATCTACGTGGACTAGATAGTCTTCTGTCATTACGTGCAATGTCAGCTACAAGTTTTTCATAAACGTCCATGTTAAGTTGAGGAAGTTCTCTTTTATTTTACTGATTTTTAAAACTAATTATGTATGTTGGATTTTGTCAAATACTTTTGACAAAATTGTGTTGGATTTTTTCAAATATTTTTGTGGTCATCTATTGAGATGATCATACGGTTTTTCTTTTGTTGTTTTATAATATGGTGAATTACATTGATTGATTTTCTGTTGTTAACCACCCTTTCATTGCTAGGATAAACCTTACCTGGTCATGATGTGTTTTCCTTTTTATATAATATTGGGTCTGGTTTTCCAAAATTTTGTTTAGGAGCTTTAAATCTTTGTTTAGAGAGATATTGGTCTATAATTTTATATTCTTGTGATGTGTTACTGTTGGTTGTGGTGTGAAATAATGCTGGCCTCATAGAGTAAATTGGGACCTATTACCCCTCTTTAATTTTCTGAAAGAGTTTAGAAGTGGTGTCATTTATTTTTTAAATATACGGTAGAATTCACCAGTGAAATCCTCTTGACCTAGAGTTTTCATTGTGGGAAGGTTTTTAAAGCTTTTAAAAAATAAATTCAATTTCTTTAATTGATATAGGGGTATTCATGTTATCTATTTCCTCTTAAAGAGGCTTTGGTAGGGGCTGGCCGGGTGGCACAGGGTTAAGTTCGCAAATTTTGCTTTGGTGGCCCAGGGTTTGCTAGTTCGGATCCCAGGTGTGGACATGGCACCGCTTGGCAAGCCATGTTGTGGCAGGCCTCCCACATAGAAAGTGGAGGAAGATGGGCACGGATGTTAGCTCATGGCCAGTCTTCCTCAGCAAAAAGAGGAGGCTTGGCAGCAGATGTTAGCTCAGGGCTAATCTTCCTCAAAAAAAAAAAAAAAAAAGGCTTTGGTAGTTTGTGTCTTTCAAGATATCTGTCCATTTGATTTATGTTTTAAAATTTGCTTTAAATTTGTTTTAACTTTGTATTTAATGTTATTTATAACATTCTTTTATTATCTTTTTAATAGCAGTAGACTTTGTAGTGATTCCACTTCTTTCCATCCCAATATTGGTCATTTGTGTCTTCTCTTTTTTTATCCTTAGTCTGACTAAAAAGTTATCAATTTTATTGACCTTCTCCAAGAACTAGCTTTTTGGTTTTACTGATTTTCTTGCAGTTTTTCTGTTTTCTATGTCATTAATTTACCCAATGATTTTTTTATTATTTCCTTTCTTCTATTTATTTTTGGTTTAATTTGTGTTCCTTTTTTTGCAGTTTCTTAATGTGGAAGCTGAGATCATTGATTTGCGACATTTCTTCTTTTCTAATATAGGGGATTAATACTATAAATTTTCCTCTAAGTATCTCTTTAGTAGTACCCCACCAATTTTGACATGTTCTGTTTTCATTTTCTTTCAGTTCAAAAACACTTTCTAATTAGTTTTGAAAATTTATCCTTTGACTTATAGATTATTTAGAAGTGTGTTATTTAGTTTCCTAATATCTTGGGGATATTGCAGATATCTTTTTGTTATCATACCTAGTTTAATTCCATTGTTGTTAGAGAACATACTTTGTATGATCTGGATACTTTTAAACATATCAAGACTTGTTTTATGGCCCAGAACATGAGCTATCGTGGTAAATATTCCATGTACATTTGAAAAGTATGTGTATTTTGCTATTGTTGGCTGTTCTGTACATGTCAATTTGACCCAGATGGTTGATAGATAGTGTTGTCCACGTCTTCTACACCCTTACTGATTTTCTATTTTTCTATCAACAGAACACTGTCAGTTATTGAGAAGTGTTGAAGCACTTGACTATAATTGTGGTTTTACCTGTTTCTCCTTCAAGTTCCACATTTTGCTCCATGTATTTTGAAGCTCTGTAATTAGGTTCATAGACATTTATGATTTTTATGTGCTCTTGATGAATTGTTATTATGAAATGACCCTCTTTATCCCTGGTAATATTCTTTGCTCTGAAATATACTTTAATACTAATACAGCTCCTCTAGCTTTCTTTCTTTTTTTTTTGAGGAAGATTAGCCCTGAGCTAACTGCTGCCAATCCTCCTCTTTTTGCTGAGGAAGACTGGCTCTGAGCTAACATCCGTGCCCATCTTCCTCTCTTCATATGTGGGACGCCCACCACAGCATGGCTTGCCAAGTGGTGCCATATCCGCACCCGGGATCCAAACCAGCGAACCCCAGGCCACTGAAGTGGAACATGTGCACTTAACCGCTGCACCACTGGGCTGGCCCCAACCTCTAGCTTTCTTTTAATTGATGTTATCATGTACACTTTTGTCTATCCTTTTATTTTATGCTATTGTGATTTAATGTTTAAATGTTTCTTGTAGGCACCATCTAGTTGGGTCTTGCTCTTTTTAATCAATCTGATCATTTCTGCCTAACTGGAATGTTTGGGTCATTTACATTTAATGTGATTATTTATATGGTTAGGTTAACCCTATCATCTTGCTACTTGTTTTCTACTTGTGTCAGCTTTTCTTTGTTTCCTTTTCTCTTCTTTTGGATTAACTGAATATTTTTTATGCTCATGTAGATATAATTTTTATTTTGTCATTTTAGTGGATGCATTAGGGTTTATAGTACACATCTCTAATCTCTCACAAATCTGTAAGTGCATTATACCACTCTAAATGTAGTATAAGAGCATTACAAAAATATATTTCCACTTTTTCCGTCATACTTTTTTTTTACATATATTAACTCCACACTATATTGTTACTATTTTTGTTTAAACAATCACTTATCTTTTAAATAGATTTAAATAATAAGGGAAAACATTATACATGTAATCTTATAGTTACCATTTCTAATGACTTTCACATCTTTGTTTAGATCCATATTTCCTTCTGGTATAATTTCGCTTCTGTTTGAAGGGCTTGCTTTAACCCATTTATTCCTGTGGGTCTGCTGGTGATGAATTAACTCAGCTGTTGTATGTGTGAAAAAGTATTTTGCCTTCTTCTTTGAAAGATATTTTCATAGCTATAGAATTCTGGTTTGACAGGTTTAAAAAATATTTTATTTATTTTTTTTCTGCTTTATCTCCCCAAATCCCCCCTGGTACATAGTTGTATATCTTAGTTGCAGGTCCTTCTAGTTGTAGCATATGGGACGCCGCCTCAAAGTGGCCTGATGAGCAGTGCCATGTCTGCGCCCAGGACCCGAACCAATGAAATCCTGGGCCTCCGCAGCGGTGCGTGCGAACTTAACCACTCGGCCACAGGGCCGGCCCCTAAAAAATATTTTCAACATGTTGCTCTATTGTCTTCTCACTTGCATTGTTTCCAGTGAGAAATCTGATGTCATCTTTCTTCTTTTGTATGTAACATTTTTTATTCTTCTGGCTGCTTTTAAGATTTTCTCTTTATAATTAGTTCCAAGCAATTTGATTATGTGCCTTGGCATAGTTTTCTTCATATTTCTTGTGCTTGGGGTTCACTGGGCATCTTAGATCTTCAAGTTTTACTTTTAATCAAATTTAGAACATTTTGGCCATTAATTTTTCAAAAAAAATTTTTTCTGTCCCTCCTCCCCTCCTTCAGAGATCCCAAGTACCTCCATGTCAGGCTGCTTGAAATTTCCCAATCACTGTGATACTCGTTTCATTTTATTTTTTTGGGTGAGGGGGTGTTTGTTCTCTCTGTATTTCACTTTGGATAGTTTCTACTGCTATGTTTTCATGTTCATTAATCCTTTCTTCTATAATGTCTTCTGGTAATGCCATTTAGTGGCCTTTTTTTTTTTAAGGTCTCAGACATAGAAGTTTAAATCACTAGAAGTTTGGTTTAGGTATTTTTTGTATGAAATATTTTATCTCTACTTTATGTGCTCATTTTTTCCTGTAGCTTTTGAATATGTGAAATATATCTGCTAATTCTAACATCTGTGTCAGTTTGGGTTCAATTTTGATTGGTTTATTTTTCTCCTCATTATGGGTCATATTTTCTTGTCCTTTCTATGTCTGGTGTTTTTGATTGTATGACAGAAATGTTGAGAAACGACTCAACTGTGTTGAGTGCTGAATATTTTTAAATAAATGTTCTTGAGTTTTGTTTTGAGACGTAATTAAATTACTTGGAAACAGCTGGATCCTTTTGGGTCTTGTTTTTAAGATTTGTTACATGGGACCAGAGAAGCATTTAGTCTAGTGACAATTATTCCTCAGTATCGAGGCGAGAGCCTTCGAGCACTCTACCCAGTCCTCCATGAATCGTTCTCCGTGTTTTCAGTCTGGCTGGTTAGAACAGGTACTATTCCCATCCCTGTGTGACCCAAGAATTCTATTCCCTAGTCCTTTCAGCTGGTTCTTTCTCCACACTTGAATAGTTTCCCCTCACATATTAGTATTCTGCTCAATGCATGAGGGGAACTCTTTGCAGATCTCTGAAATTCTGTGTGGAGCTCTTTTATCTCTGATATTCTGCTTTGCAAACTCCAGCCACCTTAGTCTCTCCTGACCATCAGCTCTACTTCCTCAACTCAGGGAATCTGCTGGATTCCGCCTGGGTTTCCCACTTCACTCTTCTATGATCTGGGAAATTTCTAAAGAAATTAAGTGAGGCAATTTCAGGGCTTGTCTTGATTTCCAATGTCTCGAGAAGCATTGTTTCATACATTCGTTCAGTTTGTTTTGGTTGTCATTATTTCATGCAGGAGGGTAAATATATAGTTTTTGTTTTTTATTCAATCTTGACCAGAAGTGGAAATTTCTAATATAAGCATTAAATGCTATAAATTTCCCTCTAAGCACTGCTTTAGTAGCATTCCACAAAATTTGATATCTTATATTCTCATTTTCATTCAGTTAAAAGATTTTCTAATTTCCTTTGAGATATTCTATTTAACTCATAAATTATTTAAAAGTGTGTTGTTTAATTTCTAAGTATTGGGGTATTTACAGATATATTGCTGCTATTGACTTCTAGTTTATTTCAGTTGTCATTAGAGAACACACTTTATATAATTTAAATTCTTTTAAATTTGTTGAGGTTTGTTTTATGACATTATATAGTCTATCTTGGTAAATATTCCATGAACACTTGCCAAGAACATGTAATCTGCTGTTAGTGGGTAGAATGTTCTGTAAATATCAATTAGATTCAGTTGGTTAGTCAGTTCTTCTATACCCTTGCCTAATTTCTGCTGTTATCTTCAACTATAACTACAGATTTGTCCATTTCTTCTTTCAATACCATTAGTTTTAATATGTTGTATTTTCATTTTCATTCAGTTAAAAATGAATTCTAATTCCTCTTGAAACTCTTTGCCCAAAAGGTTATTTAAATGTGTATTTGTAAAATTTCAAATACTTGAGGGCTTTCTACATCTTTAAAAAATTGATTTCCAGTTTATGTTAAAATCAGAGAACATACTCTGATTTCTAGTCTTTTAAATTTGTTAAAGTTTATTTTATGTTCCAAAATATAGTCTATCTTGGTTAATATTCCATGTCCACTTGAAAAAAAATGTATTTTCTACTGTTGTTGGGTGGAATATATTCTACAAATATCTATTAGGTCAAGTTGTTTGAAGGTTAATACTAATAATATTTCAGGGCTCAGCAAACTTTTTCTGAAAAGGACTATATAGTAAATATTTTAGCTTTTGGGCCACATAGTCTCTGTTGCAAATTTTCCTCAGTGTCGTAGTGTAAAAGCAGCTAGAGATAATACAGAAACAAATGAGCATGGCTATGTTCCAATAAAACTACAAAAAAGTGGCAGGCTGGATATGGCTGATGGTGACAGTTTTCTGATCCGTGGTATTGTTTATCCTCATATATCCTTGCTGATTTTTTAAATTTTCATTATTTTTTACTGAAAATGGAGTGTGGAAATTGTCTAATAAATTTTTGGATTTATCTGTTTCTCTTTTCAATTCAAATAATATTGGTTCATGTATTTTGAAGCTCAGTTGTTAGGTGCATACACAGTTAGTATGGTTATGTCTTTTTGATGAATTGACCCTTTTATCATTATATAATATCCCTCTTTTATCCCTGATTGCTTTCCTAGTTTGTCTGCTATATTAATAAAGCCACTCCAGCTTTCTTTTAATTAGTGTTTGCATGGTATATCCTTTTTCAATATTTTACTTTTAATCCAACTACATTGTTATATTTAAAGTGGGCTTCTTAGAGGAAGCATACAATTTGGTCTTTTTTAAAAAAAATCCAATTTGACAATCTCTGCCTTTTAAAGATTTTTATTTTTTCCTTTTTCTCCCCAAAGCCCCCCGGTACATAGTTGTGTATTCTTCGTTGTGGGTTCTTCTAGTTGTGGCATGTGGGACGCTGCCTCAGCGTGGTCTGATGAGCAGTGCCATGTCCGCGCCCAGGATTCGAACTAACGAAACACTGGGCCGCCTGCAGCGGAGCGCGCGAACTTAACCACTCGGCCACGGGGCCAGCCCCGACAATCTCTGCCTTTTAATCAGTGTTCTTGGGCCTTGTACGTTTAATAAAATTATTGATATATTTTTATTAAGCTCTGCCATTTTATTGTTTTCTGTTTGTATCCTCTGGTTTTTGTCCCAGTGTTTCCCTTTTCTGCCTTCTTTTGGATTATTTAAATTTTTTTTTAAGTATTCAATTTTAACTTATCTATTAGATTATTTTACTCTATCTTGTCTAATTTTTTTGTAGTTGCTCTATGGGTTACAACATATGCACTTAACTTTTCACAGCCTACTTAGAATTAATACTTTAACATTTCAAGTGGAATGAAGAAATCTCACTACCCTATAGGTCCCTTTACCCTTCCTCATTTATATTGTAATTGTCATATGTATTATATCAACATACATTAAAAACCCCACCAGAAAATATTATATGTTTTAAGTTTTGCTTGTACCTTTCATACATATTTTGAGGAACTTAAGGTTATAAAAATAATCTCTTATATTTACCTGTATGTCTATCATTTCTGTTGCTCTTTATTCATTCCTGAAGTTTTAAATTTCCCATTTCCCTTCCACCTGATAAGCTTCATTAGGCACTTATTTCTTTTAAAGCAGGTCTGCTGGTAACAAATTCTCTTTGTTTTCCTTCATCTGAGAACATCTTTATTTCTGTTTAATTCTTGAAAGACATTTTTTTCTGGAAAGAGAATTCTAGGTTCTTTCTTTTTTTCAGCACTTTAATAATATTGCTCCATTGCCTTCTGTCATCTGTGGCTCCTCATGAGAAATCTGCCATGACTTGAGTAATTCTTCTCTTATATATGATGTGTCATTTTTCTCTGGCTACTTTCAAGTTTTTTTTCTCTTTAGTTTTCAGTAGTTTGATTATGATTTTCATAGCAATTATCTTGTTTGGAGTTTGCTGAGCTTCATAACTCCGTAAGTTTATATCTTTTGCCAAACATGGCAAGTTTCTAGACATTATTTATTCGGATATTTTTTCTACATGATACTCTTTCTCCTCTCCTTCTTGGACTCCAGTGACATGAATGTTAGACTTTTTGGTATCATCCCACAGGTCTCTGAGGCTTGATTCAATTTTGACAAATTTTTTCTATTGTTTAGATTGGAAAATTTCTATTGATGTAACTTCAGTCTTATTGACTGTTTCCCCTGTCATGTCATCTCCATTCTGCTCTTGAGTGCATCTAATAAATTTTTATTACAATTATTCTATTTATATTCTAAAATCTCTGGGTTTTTTTTCTTCTTCTCCCCAAAGCCCTGCAGTACATAGTTGTGTATATTCTAGTTTAGATTCTTCTGGCTCTGTCATGTGGGATGCTGCTTCAACATGGCTTGATGAGTGGTGCTAGGTCCGTACCCAGGATCTGAAATGGCAAAACCCTGGGCCACTGAAGCAGAGCATGCAAACTTAACTACTTGGCCACAGGGCCAGCCCCTAAAATCTCTGGTTTTGATTCACAAAGTAGTTTAAAAAAACTTGTTCTTGAGGATAGTTTCATTGAATATATATAATTTTAGGTTGACAATAACTTTATCTCAGTTATTTGAGTATTTCACTATCTTCTGGCTTCTATCAATCCTGTCTCGTTTTATTGTGTTCGTTTGTAATTTGTCTTTTCTGTCTGGATACTTTTAATATCTCTTGTTAGTCTTTGATACCCTGCAATTGCATTATTTTGTGTCTAAGTGGGTTTCCTTTTTTCCTATATCAATTGGGATTTATTAGTATTTCTGGATTGAGGATTGATACCTTTCTTTTAGTCTGAAATCTCAGCTGTTTACCATTTTCTCTAATCTTTTATTTTGGACTTCTGGTTTAAATATATGTTGGATCTCCTCTTTTCTGTTTTCTCCTTCATCTCCGTTACTCTCTTTTTCTTGTTTTCTATTCCTTTTTCTCTCAGTTTTTCATTTTGTTTAATTTCTTATCTAATTTATAATGCATTAGTTATTTTTCTTGTATCCAATCTTCTATTTAAGGTGTCAATTGAATTTTACATTTCAATTGTTATTAGTTTTACCTAAGTTTATTACATAAAATATAATAAACATTTATTTTTACATTTTAAAAAATTTGAAATATAATCCACACAGAAAATAGACCAAATAGAAATAAACATAGCTGAAAGATTTATCACAAAGCAGTAGGCTGCGTATGACTATATAGATTAAGAAACAGAATATTATCAGAACTTCCAAACACCACCCATGCTGTCTTCCAATCGCTGCATCTTTTTTTTCCAGGATAACTACTATCCTAAATTTTATGGTAATGACTTCCTTGCTTTTAGTTTTACTCATTGCTTTGTCATTTGATAGATTCCTTTTTCCTTATGTTTTCCATTTATTTAAACACATTAAAGATATTTTATATTCTGTCAGTTCCAATGCCTGATTTCCTTACAGGAATGATTCTGCTCTTTGTTGTTTCTGCTGACTCTCTTGGCATCTTGTTTCTTCATTTGTTTTGCTATTTTTCAATGTGAGTTTAATTTTGTCAGAAAGTTATTCGTGGAAAATTTTCAAAGCCTAACTTGAGGGTTTATTTCTCCCTAAAGAACTCATGTTTCCTTCTGCTTGGTGCTAGGCTTAATGTCTTTTTAGAACCACATAAGTACTGTGAATTTGGGCCCCAAAGTACATGTGGGTTGGCTTCCGATCATGAATTCCAAAGACAGACTTTTTCTCTCCTTCTAAGAGTTAAAGCTGGGGCCGGCCCAGTGGCGCAGCGGTTAAGTTCATAGTTCTGCTTTGGTAGCCCAGGGTTCGCCGGTTCAGATCCCTGGTGTGGACACGGCACTGCTTGGCAAGCCATGCTGTGGCAGGCATCCTACATATAAAGTAGAGGAAGATGGGCACGGATGTTAGCTCATGGTCAGTCTTCCTCAGCAAAAAGAGGAGGATTTGCAGCAGATGTTAGCTTAGCGCTAATCTTCCTCAAAAAAAAAAAGAAAGAG
Organism: Equus caballus; assembly: GCF_041296265.1. Lineage (NCBI taxonomy): Eukaryota > Metazoa > Chordata > Mammalia > Perissodactyla > Equidae > Equus > Equus caballus. The sequence goes on from NC_091713.1 coordinate 8,869,581, forward strand.
TTAACACTAAGACAGACTTAATTATATAGGGAAATTTTTGAAGCTTCTTGTTTTAGGCAAAAATTATTACCAGATGCCCTACCTTGCTCAGGCCCAAAAGTTTGTCTCCAAGTACCAGAAGTCTAAATATCTAGAATCAGCATATGGCCTCAGGGCAGCTGAGATTTTGGAATTTGCTTCTGCCTCTGGTTTAGTGCTCCAGGACTCCCCCTTCCACTCTGGATTTCCCTTACTTCTGTATAAGATCAGCTATGTGCTTAGAAGAAGGTTTAACATTTTTATGCAGCATCTTAGGTGTTTTGTAATGTGATAGCATCAGGATATCTTATTCACTATATTGTCAGAAATGAAAGAGTTAATTCATATTTAAAAGCACATAGAGTCTTTGTTTGGGGAAAATAAGTTTTGAACTTTTTGCCCATTTCAAGGTAAAACAAAACTCTCATAATATGACTAAGTGACTCGGCAAAATAATATACAAGGTTCATTTTATCCTCTATTATTGGAGGTACAGCTCTGTAAAGAGATCTCTGAGAAGTTAGGTCTGGAAAATAAAGCTACTTACAACCATAAATAAAATAACTCTGTAAAGTGTTGCATAGTATAGTCTGATATATCACTGAATCAAATAGAATGGTAAATATATCTAAATGTGTAGGTATAATATACATATGCATAATCTTTTACTAACCTTCATTAAATATCTGACCCAACACCATTTTCTTGATGTAATGCCAATAATTCCACCATCAGGAAGATCTACATTTCTTCCCAGTCTCGTAAATTCATGAAAACTTTTTACGTAAAGAATACCATTTATTAGAAAAAATATTCCATCCTGTGATAGGTTCATATCAGACACACTGTGTCTCTCATCGTCAGTCAGAATGTTTGGAGGCACTCTGACTCTGGTCCAAGTCCGGAATGAATCATTTGTTTGAAAGGTCTCCATATCGGCTACCACAACGACAAATGAAAGAACACAATCATACCAGTCTGCCATTAACTGACTACCACGTGGTGAGGAGATCGGTAAAGAACCAGGGATCTCAGGGATGGTCAACAAAGGAACAGTCAGCAAGAAAAGAAAATCTGCAATGAAGCAATCTTGAAAAGCCACTTGATTTCCTCTAATCTCCTTTAGCATGTCACCTGCTGTCATTGGTACTGAGATATGCCACGTCCTAAGAAGAGAAAAATAGAAAATATAAGAATAAAATGGTCTCTTTCTCTCTTCTCATCCTTTTGCACAGTACTGAATTTATCATCTTTTTACAAGTTTTTATTTTTATCTACATAAATCTGGGTAAAACAAATCAAATAGTACTAAGATGCTATTATTGCCCCATTTCTCCTCATTCTTCACTCTTGTTCCCAAAGGAAAACAATATTGACTCTTAAGCTCTTTCTTCTGTGATGTGTCTCCATATTCTCAAATAAATATTCTTATATTGCTCTCAATATATAATTTTTATACATTATCTATGGGCTTCTTATATGACAGATGAAGATGTTCTCTCATATAATATACCTACCCGTACATCTTTTCCTCTTCTCTCAAACTAATATGACAATGTTTAGCTAAATCTATAGTGTTTACATTGTTATTACTATGTAAATATTTTTTACTACTGAGCCAGTTATTATACTATGATTACCTTTTCTTTCATATTTATATTTATTTATAATAGTTCCACTGGAGTTAATAATTATTTCATTTTGGAAACGTGTTTAGTTTTCTAAGTTTTCTATTAGGTAATTAAGATGGCACTCCATAATATTTTCCATGTGGTACATGCAGAGGCAATCTAGCGCTTGTTTCCTGGGATTTCCCTTCATTACTCTCTGGATTGAAGCCACCATTTACTGGATCCAATGCTTTGATCTTTCTTGTTTTGCTAAAGCATATTCTTGAGTACCTCTCTGTGAATGGGTAGATGAACATAAATCTTTTGAGACCCTAAATATGCAAAAATATCTTTATTTTATACACTTGCTGGATAATTTGGTTAGCTGGAGACTTCAGAACTTTGAAGGCATTTTCTCCAGTCTTTTTGTATTTAGGTTTACTACAGAAAAGTCAGATGACACATTGATTCTTGTTATTACTTAAATGGGTTGCCTTTCTATAAGTTTTGAAGATCTTCCTTTTTTCTTGGTATTCTAAAATTTGACAGGACTCGGTCTATCTTTTGAAGTGGACCCATAGAGAAATTTGTGAAAACAAACACTCTGATATACATCTTAGAAGTTATGAAAAGTTCTAAGGAGAGTTTCTCAGCAGGGAAATCCAGGATACATCAGGCTGTAGGATGTTCTGTAAATGCTTCTTGAGTTTCCTGTTTCCTCAATGAATACATATTGGGTTGGTGGTGCTGACATTTTACCCACTCAGAATGAGATCCTGCCAGGTCAAGAGGACCCCATGTTGGGGCAATTGTAGAGTTGTTATCAAACCTCTATGCCCTAAACCATGCCTTCATGAAATTTGGTGCATTTACTGCTTTTTTCAAGCCATACCACTGACTCTAACATTGGTTTCAAGGATAATTTTTTAAATCACCGGTACCATTTTGTTACATTGTCCACTGGCTATATAATAATCTCTTATATGCAGCGACACTACAACTAGGTATTGGTGGCTATTTTGTTTGAATAGATAATTGGTTATCTACATGGCTTAGGATGGACCCGCATTTAAGGCCTGGCCAGGGTATACTGAGCTTTTCAATTGTCTATGTCTATCATTTTATTTTCAAATCTTTGACATTTTCTTTTTACCCTGACTAAACTTCTCAAATTTTTTTCTTACTTGTTTCCCATTTTATAGCCTTTTAATCTTCTTTTATGTTTATATCTTCTCCCATTTCTGTGAAGATGCTATTTATACTCTTTTGAGAAGGTTTCTTTTGCTCCCTGCTGTGTGCTGTTTCCTTTGAGTTCCATCGTTCTCTTTACTGATTGAGGTCTCTGACATTCATGCTGGAGGCCTTCTCTGTCTGCTGGTCCTTGGCTGTCCACTGCGTTTAAGAGAAGCAATAGCAAGCTGTGAGTCAGCTTTCAGGGGTACCTCTTACTCCCCTCGGGCCCCACTGTGCTTCTCTCCACCTGACTGCAAATTTGTGTTCTTTCAAGTAGGTCTGATCAGTTAATCCAAAGAAGAATCCACTTCTATCTTTCCAGGAGGATGTATGGCAGGTTTCCGTATTCAGGGAGCAGGCTAGAGGACAGGAGTGAAGGCACGCTGAGGTGTTCTCATCACTTTACAGTTCCCTCCTGCAAGCTCTTCATTAATGGAATTTCTGTGCTCCACTAAGTCAGTTACCAGCTCTCTCTCTGCTTTCTGTCCTCTGTTCTTGCTTCCCTCTCCATTGTTTGTCCTCATAGGCATGCAGTTTAAGAATTTTTCTCTCAGTCATATTAGAAAGATTATGGGAGAAAATAGAGATAAATAAATGTATTTTATCTGTCATGTTTTAATTTATTTTCTCTAAACTGAATTTCATTAAGTCATGTTCTGCTTAGGAACTTCAGTGGCCCTTTAATTATATCCAGGAGAAAATTTAAACTATTCCAAGTGATTTTCAGGGAATCTTCATATTTTTTCCTATTCAGTTTCACTTGCCATATTATATTTCAGGGGTGTTCTTTCTTTTTGCCTTTGCAAACTGTGTGCACTTTTCCCGTCTCTTGGGGTCCCCATTTCCTCTCCTCCGTCTCTATATTCTACTTGTCCTTCAAGTCCTGCCCAAGAATTCTCTCTTCTATTTTGCTTTCCTGTTTTACCACGCAATATATCTTTTCTAAGCACATATTAGTCAATCATGTGGATGGCATTTTATGGCATCCAATGCAACATTTTTTTTAATGGACCTTTGATATTCTCTACATACACATATTTTTTTATATTTCTTTAAACTATATGTTAAACTATATTAGACTATATTTCTTTAAATTGTGTGTGTGCATCATATAGTCTTTTGTATACGAATGTATTATATACACAAAAAATATATATACAGAAGACTATATGATGCACATACACAGTTTAAAGAATAATACTAAGATGAACACCTGTGTACTAATACCTAGATCAAGAATCAGAACATTATCAATACCTTGGAAATTTCTTGTGTGTCTCTCCTTCTCCCTAGTCCTAGCTGCTTACAGGTAATCACTGACATGATTTTGTAGTTGTATTTGTGTTTACATTCCTGTGCTTTTTAAAAACTAGTTTTGCCAAATGTAGGTTTTACGAACCAATATAGAACTGCAAGGAAAAATAGAAAAATTCAGTAGGGGACTCCAAACCCTTCTATCAGTAATTGACATATCCAGCAGGCAGAAAATCAGTAAGGACACAGTTGAATTGAACAGCACCATCAACTAACTATATCTAATTGACGTTTAAAGAATACTTAATCCAACAACAGTAGAATACACATTCTTCTCAAGTTCATGTGGAACATTCACCAAAATATACCATATCCTGGCTCATAAAACACACCTTGAGAAATTTTAAAAAAATTGAAATCATACAAAGTATGCTCTAAAGACACAATAAAATTAAACTAGAAGTTAATAACAGAAAGATAGCTGGAAAATCTCCAAGTATTTGGAGATAAAACAGTACACTTCTAAATAATACATTAGTCAAGAAAGAAATTGCAAGCGAAATGTAAAAATATTTAGAACTAAATGAAAACACAACTTATCAAAACTTGGCTGCAGTGAAAACAGTGCTTAGAAGGAAATTTATAGCATTTAATGCATAAATTAGAAAAGAAGAAAGATCTAAAATCAATAACCTAAACTTCCACCTTGGGAAACTAGGGAAAGAAAAAGCAATATAAACCTAAAGCTAGTGGAAGAAAAGATAATAAAAATTAGAGCAGAAATCAGTAAATTGGAAAAGGAAAAACAATAAAGAAAATTGATGAGACCAAAATCTGGTTATTTGAAAAAATCAATAAAATCAATAAACTTCTATCTGGACTAACTAAGAAAAAAAGAAAAATCTGGAGATAATTTACTAATATCAGAAATGAAAGAGGGGCCATCACTACTGATCTCATTGACATTAAAGAATAATAAAGGAGTACTATGAACAATTCTATGCCCACAATTTGATAACTTAGATGAAATGGACCAGTTGAAAGACACAATCTACCAAAATTCACATAAGGAGAAATAGATAATGTGAATAGGGATATATCTATTAAAGGAATTGGATAAATAGTTAATAACCTTCCAAAACAAAAAGGACCAGGCCCAGATGGATTCGCTGGTGAATTCTAGCATTTAAGGAACAAATGATGCCATTCTCTATGATCTCTTCCAGAAAAGAGAAGCAGAGGGCATATGTCCCAACTCATTCTATGAGGCCAGCATTACCCTACTACCAACGCTAGATAAGGACATTAGAGATAAAGATACAGACAGTGTAAAAATAATTATATACCATGACCAATTGAGATTTATTCCAGTTATGAAGTGTGGTTCAACATTAAAAAATCAATTAAGGTAATCTATCACATCAACAGGTTAAAGAGGAAAAAGTGTACAATCATATCAACAGATGCAGAAAAAGTATTTGACAAAATCCAACTGTCATTCATGATGAGAACTCTCAGAAAACTTGTAACAGAAGGAAACTTCCTCAACTTGATAAAGGAGCATCTACAAAAAACTTAATGGTGAGAAATTAGAAACTTTCCTCCTAAGAACAGGAACAAGGCAAAGATATCTCCTCTTACCACTCCTTTTGAGCATCATACTATCATACTGGAAGTGCTGGCTAACACTTTAAGATAAGAAAATGAAATAAAAGGTATACAAGATGGGAAGAAAGGAATAAGAATGTTCTTTGTTTGCAGGTTACATGATTATTTATGTAGAAAATTCTAGAGAAGATACAAAAAAAAAATCCTGGAACTGATAAGCAATTATAGCAAGGTTGCAGGTTGCAGGATACAAGGTTAATATAAAAGTTAATTCCCATTCTTTAAAAAACCAGTTTACCACATATATATATTATTGAACAATTTATTATTTAATTTTTCAAGTTTTTGCACTTTATATAAATGGAATCATACTGTATTTTTCTTCCATGACTTGTTTTCAGTATTGTTGGTGAAATTCATTTATGTTGATTTGTGTCACTGTATTTGATTCATTTTTCACTGCTGTATAATGTGTATATATATATTGATATTAGAAAATGCTGCTACAAATATACTTTTACATGTGTTCTGGTTTACCTGTGTGTGGGTTTCTCTAGGGTATAACTGACATTGAATTGCTGAGCCATTGGTATGTGCATCTTCAACTTTGCCAGATAATGTAAAATTATCTTTCAAATTGATTGTGCTAATTTACACTTCTACTAGCAATGTATGTAATATGCAATTGTTACATATTACTATGGACTAAATGTTTGTGTCCTGCTCAAATTCATATGTTGAAATCCTAATGCCCAATGTGATGGGGATGCCCAACAGGTGGGGCCTTAGGGAGGCTTAAGTCATGATGGTGGAGCCTTCATGAATGGGATTTATGCCCTTATAAAAGAGGCCTGAGAGGGCTCCCTAGACTTTTCTGCCAAGTGAGGATACAAAGAGAAGTCTGCCACCCAAAAGAGGGTCCTCACCCAACAATGCTGGCACCCTGATCTCAGACTTTCAGCCTCCAGAACTGTGACACATACATTTCTGTTGTTTATAAGCGTTTATTAGTGGTTCTTTTGTTACAGCGGCCTGGATGGGTTGAGACACATTTTCACCAACAATCTCTAAAACATTAATATATTTATCAATCTGGTGTGTGTGAAATGGATCTCATTGGGCTATTACTATTTTCCTTTGATTATTAATGAGGTTGAACATCATTTCACGTACTTATTAATGAGTTGAGTTTATCAAATCTTTATTTTTATAGTTTGAGCTACTTTCGATTTATTCTAGAAATCTTTTTCTACCCTGAGACAATAAAGACATTCTTCTATTTCTTTCTAAAAGTTTTTCAGTTTAGCCTTTCATTTGTATGCTTTCTGAAATTATTATTATTCATATGAGATTATTTTTATGTAAGATATGAAGTAAAGAACAATTTCATTTTTAAGTAAAGCTTTATTCTGTCCCTATTGAGATGATCATGTAGTTTTACTCCTTTAATCTATTAATGTAGTAAATTACTTAAAACGTTTAAAAATATTACACCAATCTTGCATTTCTGGTATAAACCAACTTGATCATATGTCATATCTTTTTTCATATATTGTTGGATTTAGTTTTCTAATATTTTATTTAGGATTTTGCATCCAGGTTCATGAACGAAATTAGCCTATAATTTTCCTTTCTCTTATACTCCTTGCCTGAATTTGGGTATGCAAACTTCATTTTGCTGTTTAGGACTTGAATTATTTGTTTGTGCTAGTGCTCTTTCCCCTCCTTAAAGATTGTTAAATACTGATTGTCTCTTTTTATTTAGAATATTACTCAACTTCTACATTTCCTTTTGAGTCACTTTTGAAAATCTGTATTTTTCTAGAATTTTTTTTTCCATTTAAGTTCAAAATTATTGGTCTGGAAGTGTTCATGCATCTGTTACATCTCTAATCTATGTTCCTTTTAAAACACCTAGATTGGTCTTTCCACAGTTTTTGCATTGCTGGTTCACGCATATCCTTTATGTCTCAACTCAATGCCACCTCTAAGATGCTATCTAAATGCGTTTCTCTCTATATTATCACCCAGTGTATTTCCTTCATAGTTCTTGATACAGCATAATGTTATCTTACTTATTTATTTACTTGTTAATTATCCATCTTCCATATTATAATTTCAATTAGAAGAAACTTAATTCTTGAATTCCAAATTAGAATTTGAATATAGAAGGTAGGCATCTTGACTATAACCCTAGTTTCTAACAGTGGCCTGATATAAAGTAGATGTATAATAAATATTTGTTCAATCAATTGTGAAAACCTGTTGGCATATGTGTTGCCAAAAAAACTAAGGTAAATCTATACTCATTCTGTATGTAGTTATCATAAAGTTGCATTTCTGAATAAGTCTTCTTGCTAAAAATGGCAAACAGCTTTTGTGTAATGTCCAAAAGTTTATTTAATAGTTCTACGCATATTGGCATATAAGCTTGAAACTATATATTTATTTGAATATAGTGGAAAATTGTGTTAGTTCATTATGTTTGTCTTAGGAGACTGATTTTTACCCACAATGTTGGCGATAATTAACTCACTATGCTATTATTAATTTAGCTCTAATTAACCCAACTGGGTTAAAAAAAAACTATGCAAATATTCTTAAAAGGAACACAGCTTAAAAAGGAAATACATGAAAATATATTTCTTCATGAAAAATGTATTTATAAGTAAGATAATGTGACTTACAGCAGTTCAAAACAATGCAAAATCTCAATTTGTTGAGCAGAATGGATTCCCCAGCTGATAAGCTTTTAAGTTATCTCTACCTTTTTTTTTTGCTTGCAAGATATTCTTTAAAAATTGAAATTTAAAAAAATTTCAGCTTTATTGATGTGTAGCTAACAAACAAAATTGTCAGATATCTAAAGTGTACATCACGGTGATTTGATATACATACATATTGTGAAAGTATCCCCCTCCCCAAAACCTGGTTAATTAACACATCCGTCATCTCACATATTTATGTGTGTGTGTGTGAGAGGACATTTAAGTTCTGCTCTCAGCAAATTTCAGTTACACAATACAGTGTTATCAATAGTCACCACATTTTACATGAGATCCTCAGACCTTGTTCATCTTATCCTGAAAGTCTGTACCCTTTTGCCAACCTCTCTGTATTTCAACCTCCTGTCTCCCTCAGTTCCTGGCAAGCCCTTTTCCACTCTCGGTTTCTCTGAGTTTGACTTTTTTTAGATTCAGCATGTAGGTGATACCATGCAGTGTTTATTCATCTTGTCTTTCTCTGTCTGGCTTATTTTACTTAGTAAAATACCCCCAAGCTCCATCCATGTTGTTATAAATAACGAGATTTCCTTCTTTCTCATGGCAGAATAATATTCCATTGCATATATCTATAATATCTATATTCTTCTTATCTTCTTTATTCATTCATCCATTGATGGACACTTACGTTGTTTCCATATCTTGACTATTATGAACAATGCCGCAGTGAAAACAAAAGTGCAGATACCTCTTCATCATCCTGTTTTCATTTCCTTTGGATATATACCTAGAAGTGGGATTCCTGGATCATATGATAGTTATATTTTTAACTTTTTGAGGAACCTCCATACTGTTTTCCATTGCACCAATATACATTTCCACCAAGAGTGCACAAGGATTCCCTTTTATCCACATCTCCGACAACACTCGTTAACTCTTGTCTTTTTGACAATAACTGTTCTAACAAGTGTGAGGTGGTATCTCAGTGTGGTTTTGATTTGCATTTCCCTGATGATTAGTGATGCTGAGCACCTCTTCATGTACCTGTGGCCAGTTGTATGTCTTCTTTGGAAAAATGTCCATTCAGTTCCTCTGCCCATTTAAAAATTGTATTGTTTGTTTGTTTTGCTATTGGGTCATATGAGCCTTTTGAATATTTTGGGTATTAACCCCTTATCAGATATTTGATTTGCAAATATTTTCTCCCATTCTGTATTTTACCTTTTCATTTTGTTGATGGTTTCCTTTGCTGTGCTGAAGCTTTTCAGTTTGATGTAGTCCCACGTGTTTATTTTTGCTTTTGTTGACACCGTTTTTAGTGTCAAATTAAAAAAATTGCCAAGACTGATGTCAAGGAGGTTACTGTATATGTTTTTTTCTTGGAGTTTTATGGTTTCAGGACTTATGCTCAAGTCTTTAATCTCATTTTGAGTTGATTTTTGTGTATGGTATAAGATAGGGGTCCAGTTTCATTCTTTTGCATGTGGCTGTTCAGTTTTCCCAACAACACTTATTGAAGATACTATTCTTTCCCCATTGTATATTCTTAGCTCCTTTGTCGTAAATTAATTGACCATATATGCATAGGTTTATTTCTGGGTTCTCCATTCTGTACCATTAATCTATGTTTCTGTGTTTATGCCAGTACTAAGCTGTTTTGATTACCACAGCTTTGTAGTATAGTTTGAAATCAGGAAGTGTGATGTCTTCTGCTTTGTTCTTCTTTCTCAAGATTGCTTTGGCTATTTGGGGTCTTTTGTGGTTCCACACAAATCTTAAGATTGGATTTCCTATTTCTGTGAATGGAATTTTGATAGAGCTTGCATTGAATCTGTACATTGCTTTGGGTAGTAGGACATTTTAACAATATTAATTTTTTCCAGTCCATGAGCACAGAGTATCTTTCCATTTATTTGTATCTTCTTTAATTTCTTTCATCAGTGTCTTAGTTTTCAATATAAAGGTCATTCACCTCTTGGTTAAATTTATTCCTAGGTATTTTGTTCTTTTTTATGTAAAAAAGGTTGTTTTCTTAATTTATCTTTCTGATAACACATTGTTAGTGTATAGAAACACAACAGACTTTTGTATATTGATTTTGTATCCTGCAACTTTACTGAATTTGTTGATTAGTTCTAACAGTTTTTTGGTGAAGTGTTTAGGGTTTTCTACATATAGTATTATGGCATCTGCAAATAGTGACAGTTTTATTTCTTCCCTTCTCATTTGGATGCCTTCTATTTCTTTTTCTTGCCTCATTGCTCTGGCTAGGACTTTCAATACTATGTTGAATAAAAGTGATGAGAGTGGGGGCCGGCCCTGTGACTGAGTGGTTAAGTTCATGCACTCTGCTTTGGCGGCCCAGGGTTTTGCTGGTTTGGATCCTGGGTGCAGACATGGCACTGCTTGTCAGGCCACGTTGAGGCTGCATCCCACATGCCACAACTAGAAGGATCCACAACTAAAAATATACACCTATGCGCTAGGGGGATTTGGGGAGAAAAAAGCAGGAAAAAAACCCCAATTTGCAATAGTTGTTAGCTCAGGTGCCAATCTTTAAAGAGAAACAAAAAGTGATAAGAGTGGGCATCCTTGCCTTGTTCCTGATCTCAGAGGAAAAGCTTTCAGCTTTTCACTGTTGAGTATGATGTTAGCTGTGGGCTTGTCATAGATGGCATTTATTATGTTGAAGTATGGTCCCTATATAGTCCACTTTATTGTGAATTTTTTTCATGAATGGATGTTCAATTTTGTCAAATGCTTTTTCTGCATCTATTGAGATGATCATATGATTTTTATCCTTCATTTCATTAATGTGGGGTATTACTTTGTTTGGTTTGTGAATGTTGAACCATCCTTGCATCCCCAGAATAAATCCCACTTGATCCTGCTGTATGATACTTTTAATGTGTTGTTGAATTTGGTTTGCTAATATTTTGTTGAGAATTTTTACATCTACGTTCATCAAGGATATTGACTTGTAATTTTTTTTCTTGTAGCGTTCTTGCATGTTTTTGGTGTCAGGGTAATGCTCGCCTTGCAAAATGACTTTGGAAGTATTTCCTCCCCTTCTATTTTTTGGACAAGTTTAAGAAGGATCGGTATTAATTCTTTAAATATTTTAAAGAACTCACCACAAACTATTCTTAAATGAACATACATATGCAAACACTTTACATAGTCACGCTAGTATTTCTATAGAAAGAATTCTTAGAAATTGGAATAAGTCACAGATTACATATATTTAAAATATACCTATTGCATAAATCTCCCTCCGAAATATTTTTAACCAATTTATATTTTAAATTTACCTGTTTTACCAATTTACACTCCAAATATTTCCCTCTCCCTCCCCAAACCTACATCTTCTCCTTCTTTCTTCTCCTTCTTCACCTCCCTCTTTCTGCTCTCTTTCTAATGTTTTTCTTCTCATTGCCCTTCTTTCTTTGGTTATATTACATTGGTTAGGATTATAAGGACAATGTGGGAAAACAAGTAAAAAAGGGCATACTTTTATTGTTCATGACATTAATGAGAATGTTTCATGTTTCACCAATTTATTTGTTCTTTTTTACTGTTAGTCTTATGTGTATATTTGTTTTAAGTTAAGGAAAATTTCTCCGGATTTTTTAAAATCAAGAATGGATGTTAGGGGCTGGCCTAGTGGCACAGCAGTTAAGTGTGCATGTTCCACTTCTTGGTGGCCTGGGGTTCACCAGTTCAGATCCCGGGTGTGGACATGGCACCCCTTGGCCTGCCATGCTGTGGTAGGAGTCCCACGTATAAAGTAGAGGAAGATGGGCATGGATGTTAGCTCAGGGCCAGGCTTCCTCAGCAAAAAGAGGAGGATTGGCAGCAGTTAGCTCAGAGCTAATCTTCCTCAAAAAAAAAAAAAAAAGAAAGAATTGATGTTGGATTTAATAAAAAGTTCTTTTCACACCTGTTGTGACAATTAGGTAGTTTTTCTCCTTTAATCTATTACTATGGTAAATTAAATTAATTTCCTCATGTTGAAACATCTTTGCATATGTGATCATGTTCTAGAATTTCTTTAAAGTAGTGTTGATTTTAATATAGTAATATTGTATCTGTATTAAAAAGAGAAATTGATCTAATTTTATGCTCTATATGCCCAATTTTTAATATTAGGGTTACGCTAGTCTTATGTAATGAATTGGAAAGATGTCTATATTCTTAAACATATGGAATAGTTTAAATAATATAGAGATTGTTATTTTATGCCTCTAGGCTTAGAATTTGTTCACAAAACCATCTGGGCTGGGTGCCTTGGAGAAAGAGATTAATTTTCTTACCATTTTCACTTTTATGTAACTTTAAAAGATAAAGACTTTCTAAAAAACAAGTGACATCAAAGTCACCACATAACATTTAAAAAATAATTCCTTAATATAGTCAAATATCTAGACAGTCTTTAAATTAAATATCTTTTAATTTATAGATTCCTCTACCTTTTGTTCTTTTCTTGCCTTGTAATTTAGTTTTTGAAGGAATCAGTTTACTGAGGTAATATTTTGAAGTATTAAACAATGTTCTTTTTCCCTTTCCCCTTCTCTGGCTACTGTCATACCAGCCAGGCTGACAGTATGATGCCCAAGGCTGTGCCTTCTGACAAACAGCATCAGAGGCTTCATAACGCAGGGTGACAACTTTCACTAAAATAGTCTAGCCAATCACTCAAAAATAAAACAACAATAAGAAGCCCAAGAGAGGGCAGTATCTAGTGTTGCTAAAATATATTATTTAGATGACTGGTTTTCAACAAGAAAAAAAGACATGCAAAGAAACTGAAAAATGTGATCCAAACAAAGGAAAAAAGCAGGCATCAGAAACTGCCTGTTAGAGGGACCAGATGTTTAATACAACAAAGATTTCAAAGTAGCCAATATAAATACGTTCAAAGAACTGAAGGAAAACATGCCTGAAGAAGCAAAGGAAGGCACAATGTCTCATCAAATAGACGTATCAAGAAAGAGCCAGGAAAGGTTAAAAACAAACAAAACCATGGAAAAAAATGGAAGCTGTGGAGTTAAAACTATGATAACTGAAATGAAAATTTCACTAGAGGGGCTCAACAGTAGATCTGAAATGTCAGAAGAAAGAACTACTAAGCTTGTAGGATAATAGAGATTATGCAATACAAAGAAGAGGATGAGAAAAAAAATGAAGAGGAATGTATGAGCCTCAGAGCAATGTGGGACGTCACTAACTGCATCAACGTATGTATAACTGGAGTGTCAGAAGGAAACGAGAGAAAAAGAGGAGCAGAAAATACGTGAATAATAGCTAAAAACTTCCCAAATTGGATGAAAATCATTCATCTATACATCTAAGAAGCTCAACAATCTCCAAGTATGATAAATACAAAGAGTTCCACATGTATAGATTATCATAGTAAAATGCCAAAAGCCAAAGAAATGGAAAATCTCAAAGAAACCTTCCCCTGACTTCTCACCAGAAACAGTGGAGGGCAGAAGGCAGTGGGATGACATTTTCAAAATGTGGGGAATAAAATGTCAACAAAAAAATCCTACAACCAACAAAACCATTTTTCAAAAATGAAGTAGAAAGTAAGACCTTCCTAGATGCACAAAAAGGAGAGAATTTGTCATAGAGTACCTGCCTTATAAGAAATACTAAAGGAAGTTCTTCAGGTTGAAAGCAAGTCACAGGCCAGCCCCAGTGGCCTAGTGGTTAAGTTCTGTGCACTCCACTTTGGCTGCCCACATTCCATTCCCGGGCATGGACCTACACCAAACTCGTCTATCAGTGGCCATGCTGCGGTGGCAACTCACATAAAGAAAGACGAAGATGGGCAGTGGATATTAGCTCAGGGCGAATCTTCCTCAGCCAAAAAGAAAAAGAAAGCAAGTCACAGAAGACAGTAATTCAAATCCACGAGAAAAAACAAAAAGCATTGGTAAAGGTAATTATATAATTATAAAAGACAGTATAAATGCATATTTCTTCTTTTTTCTCTTAATTGACTTAAAAAGCAACTTTATAAAACAATATGTATTCAATTATATTATTGAGCCTATAACATGGAAATGTAATATATTTGCTAATAATTACACAATGGAGAGGCTATATTGGAGAAAGGAAATGACAAGAGATGGTAACTCAAATTCACAGGAACAAATGGAGAGAACCAGATATGGTAAATAAGGACATTAATATAACAAATGCTATACATATATACTGGCTCTCCTTTCTTCCTTCAGCTTCTTTAAATGACTTAAATAAATTACTTAAAATAATAATTATAACAATGTATCATTGGGTTTATAGCATATATAGATGTAATACGCATAAAAATAATAGCAAAAAAGAGGGGTAAGGAAATAGAGCTATATAGGAATACATTCCTATATGTCACTGGAATTGTTAGTATAAATCTGAATTAGATTCTGATCATATATATGTGGTCAGCCCTGGAGGGTAAACTAAGAAAATATTTCAAAAATATAGTGAAAAAAAACAAGGTAATTAAATTATTACACTAGAAAATATTCACTTAATGCAAAGGAAGCAGTAAAGGAGGAATAGAGGAACGAAAAAGACACGAGAAATAAGGAAAAATAAAGTGGCAGACACAAATCCAACTATATCAGTAACAATATTAAATATGAATAGACTAAACAGTCCAATCGAATGGCAGAAATTGTCAGAATGGATAACGAAAGAGGATCTAACTCTATGCTGTCCACAGGAGAGACATTTAGGTTCAAAAATACAGTGGAAAGTAAAAGGATGGAAAGGCAACCATAAGAAAGCTGGAGCGGCTGTACTAACATCAGATGAAATAGACCTTAAGAGAAAAAGTTACAGAAACAAAGAGGAACATTTTATAATGTCAAGATGGTCTGTCCATCTGAGAAGTATAACAGTTATAAACATAGTCATCTAACAACAGAGACCCAAAATGCATGAAGCAAAAACTGAACAGAATGAAAAGAAAAATAGACAATCCGACAACAATAGTTGGAGACTCCGGTGTACCACTTTCAGTATGGATAGAACAACTCGCAGAAGATCAACAAGGAAATAGAAGAAGACCACTATAAACCAACTAGACCCGAGGACACCTGTAGATCAGTCCACACAACGACGGCAGCCCATACGTTCTTCCTAAGGGCGCATGGAAAATTCTCCAGGACAGACCACGTGTTAGGCCATAAAACAAACCTCAATACATTTAAAAGGATTGAAGTCATACAAAGTATTTTCTCTGATCATGAAGAAATTAAATTAAGTATTTTCTTTGACAATAAATTAATAAGCTGGTACCATAAGACTCAGCAATTTCACTCCTGGGTATACACCCAAGAGAAATGAAAACATTATCTTCACATGAAAACTTGCATATAAATATTCATAGCAGCATTATTCATAATAGTCCCAAAGTGGAAACAACCAAAATGTCTATCAACTGAAGAATGAATAAATAAAATATTGGTGTATCCATATAATGGAACGTTATAGGACAATAAGAAGGAATGACATTCTGATAACATGCTACAACTTGATGAGCCTTGAAAACGTCATGCTAACTGAAAGAGGCCAGTCACAAAAGAACGTATATTGTATGAGTCTCTTGATGTGAAATGTCCAGAATAGGCAAATCCATAGAGACAGAAAATAGATTTGTAGTGCCAAAGGGTTTCTTTGTGGGTTGGTAAAAATGTTATAGAATTAGAAAGTGGTGATATTTGCATAATTCTTTGAATATACTAAAAAACATTGAATTGTGCACTTCAAAAAGGTGAATTGTGTGGTATATGAATTATATTGCAGCAAAACTGTTAAAGATAGAAAAGAAACAAATAGTGCCTTTAACTCTCCTACCTTCCTGCTAAATCAGACAAGGCCTGTAGTTTGGTTTTACAGCAGCTGTTTATCCCACCTCCTTACCCCGCAAAGTTTTATAAAGTCAGCAGAAATATTAGCTCCAGATTAACTGTTTTAAAAATATCCTCTCTCTCTGAATGGTGCCCTTTACCCATGAACTGATCTTGTGCGTCCACCAGAATTCACCTGCTTTCTCAGGCATGTCTGAAGCCCTCGTATGTGTTGCCTCTCTGTTTGGAATGCCCCCCCACCATTGGCTAACTTTGGTTTCTTTTCAGTAATGCAGATGTCACTTCTTTAGGACAGTCCTCCTCGATCCCTCCAAGCCTCAGCCGGCACACTCTCTATGTATTCCGTCGCACCTGGGCTCAACTCTGTCATAACATCTGTTTGCTTACTTGTCTCCCTCACTAAACTGTCAGGCCACTGAGGGCAGGAGTTGTATCTTGCAGCTGTGAACACCTTGCCCTGCGCCTAGGTGCTCAACAGGTGAAGAAAGGCTGTCTAAACCCCATGAGAACCTGCAAACTTCAACAGCAGCACATTTTACTCCTCAGGTGGAATTTGTGGGGGGGTGGGGTGGGCACACTGATGATGGTGATGATTGTGCCATTAGTTATACCACGGTGTCTCACTTTTATGAACCAGCAGAAAACAATATGATTGCCAAGATTTGCCACTATCCTGAATGAGGCTGTTGGATTGAGGTTTAGCTACTAATACAAATTGCAACTATAATCCAGGAGTCTGACTGGCACTTCCTGAATTGGTAACTAGTTCTCATTATCACAATTTTTTTTGTACATCATAAAAGAAGCTACTGGAAAATTACATATAAGATGTTCCATGAAATTCAACTAGGGCTTTAAAATTTTTACTTTAAGTTTCTGATTGTTACTTTACAGGTTAACTTTATATTTGAAATTTAAAAGTTAAATACCCATTCTTCATTCTTGTATGTGGAAAATAAACTTTTCTCCTCAGAATTGTATATATGATAGGTGTCTGTCCCAAAGTAGCCAACTGCTTGGTAAGTATTATCGAATTCTGTAAAAAAAAAAATCTATTTGATACATTTTACTCTTTTTATGGCCAAAATTATTCTGTAATTACATCATGTTATATTGAATTTATTATTTTAGTTAAGACATTATTTACATTTATAAATTTACCACATTTTCAAGATTCAGGTTTGTTTTTTTCCTACCATATAGCCTCCCCCCCATTGGAACTTTATGAATTATAAATAAGTCTAACATGTCAAAAATACTGTGCACAATCAGAATCCTGAATGAATTGAGACTATAGGAACACTTTAATAAATACCCTTAGTTTTAATCTCAATGAAGTACATAGTGGAGTTTCTAAAACTAGTCTGCGAGAATTATTTCTATGTGAGCCTGCCTTCAAAACAACATACTTTTTCAAGGCAGATTTCAAATGATATCTGGACGCTTTAACAAAAATTCTCTTCATAGATAGATAAATCTGACATACTCCCTCTTTTTCCCATGAGATTTAATTTGAATTGACTGGAATTATCCCTAATAAGGTGTTTTTAGAATAGGGGCAATGGTTTCATTATGGGGCATCCCCAGAATGAAAAATCAGATAATGAGAGCCAGCCTGGAATTCTGCGGCTTCCTTCTGCCCTAACCCTCCAGTGACGCTCTTGCTTAATTTCCTAGAAATATGCTAACCACTCACAAAGGAGCCTTGGAGATCGCTATGATGAGTGTCAGTTAGAGTAGAGTTGGGACTATGGGATTGTCTAATAGGAAGATTTAACCTATTTTTGAGAGTGGGGATGATAGTTAGGGAAGGCCTCCCTGAGAATACACATTTAATGATTTTGATAAAGAAATATAGCTTTGCCTGGTAAATTATAAATAATAGATTTTGTTTTTAAAGATTGGCACCTGAGCTAACATCTGTTGCCGATCTTCTTTTATTTTTCTTCTCCCCAAAGCCCCCCCAGTACATAGTTGTATATTCCAGTTGTTGAGTGCCTCTGGTTATGCTATGTAGGACGCTGCCTTAGTATGGCTTGATGAGCGGTGCCATCTCCCGCCCAGGATCTGAACCAGCAAAAACCTGAGCTGCCGAAGTGGAGCACACAAACTTAACCACTCCGCCACAGGCTGGCCCCAATAATAGATATTTTAACCTTGTTTCTGAAAATCTTATTCACTATTCAGATTTTAAATACAACTTTATTTCACATAACTGCAAAGGAAAACAGTAAATGAAGCATTCTTAATGTAGCACAGAATAAGATGGAAATAAAATATAAGTAACACATACAACAAGGTGATAGAAAAAAGGATAGGACAAGAAAAAGTTAAGACAATCACGTAAACAAGCTTAAAAACATTTTTCCATTAAGAGGGTAATTCATGGTCATTAAAAACAATTTTATAAATATAGAAAAAAATCACCACATAGAAATTATCAAAAATATAAAAAACACACTTAGTATGTTTTCTTAGGATTACTGTTATATATTCATGTTAGATAACCTGAAGTCTATATAAACTTTATTTGCAGTGATAGCATGATATTCCACTGAGTGAATTTTCATCATTGACTTAACACTCCCCTATTAAATTTAGGTAGTTTTTTCACTATTGTAAATATTATTGCCATGGACATCACCAGATATACAGTCTTTTCCACAGTTAGGTCTATTTCTTTTGATTAGATTCTCGGAAGTGTGATTACTGGGTCAAAAGTTATGAACACTTTAAAAATTCTTGATAAATATTACTAAAATGATTTCTAAAAGGACTATGACAATTTATTTTATTACTAGTAATCTATGACAGAACAAATATCACAATGCTAGTGCCAAACTTTGTATTATTATTTTTAAAAGTATTTTTCTAGTTGTAGCATCAATATATGGTTATACATGTTGTTAAATTTAATAAACATTTTTGGTCTTACTTGATTTTTCAGCAGCATTTGATATGTTGGGCTAATCTCCATTTTTGAAACACCCTCTTACTTGGCGTCCATGTTACCATTCCCTCCTGCTCTATTGGACGTCCCCAGAGCTTGACCCTAGACTCTCTTTGTCCCAGTGCTCTTCTCATAGTATATTCTCTTCCTAGGTGATCACATCCAATCACACGGCTTCAAGTATTGTCCAATCCTATAGAAGTCCTCAAATTGTATAGCCCAGATCCCAGATTTTATATCTAGTTTAAGATCCATGAATCTAATTAGATTCTTAATCTTGACTTCTGGTTGTCTGGCAAGCACATCAAACCAATATGTCCCAAACTGAACTGCTTCCTGGATGCCCTGCCTCCCAAACCTGCATTTGTAAATATTTGTTGAATAAATAAAGGAGAAAAAAATCTCACCACCAAGAAGAGAGTATAGCTCTTTTACAATACAGCTTTGAAAGAGTCCTTACACAATGAAAAGCACTTACACAATTCAGATAGAATGAACAAGAGTTACAAAGAGTCTGAGAGGGGAGAGGATTATTATGAGTGAGAGACCAAAGCCAAGATAATGGCTAGTGTGTAGTAAGTAAGGCAGAGACAAGTCCAGAAAAAGCTTAGAGAAAAGATAGGTGGGAGCCACATCATGGTAAGCATTGTAGTTCTGGGAAAATAATTTGGATCTTATTCTTAGTACAAATATTGGCAAATATTGACAGAATTTTTAAATAGAATTATAACTATTTTATTTTGAAATAGTTTGACTCACAAGAAGTGAGTCAGCTTTCCCCAATGACAAGAGCTTAAAAACCTTAGTGCATTGTCAAAACCAGGAAATTGATGTTGGTACAACACTATTAACTCAGGTACAGACCTTACTAAGATCACACCATTTTTTTACGGGCAGTCTTTTTGTTTTTGTATAGTTCTATAAAATTTTATCACATGTGTGGTTTCATGTAAGCATCACCACAATCAGAATATAGAACTATTCTACCACAGAGAAGAAACTCCTTCATTTCACCCTTCACAGTCACAGCTGCCACCGAATCTAAGTTCCGGCAGCTACTTATCTGCTTTCAGTTACTACAGCTTTGTCACCTCTAAAGTCTTATATAAATGGAATCACACAGTATGTGACGCTTTAACATTGACTTTTTAACTCAGCATCCATCCAAGATGTTAGGTGTATCAATAGTTAATTCCTTAAACATAAGAGCTAAAACTATAAAACTCTCAGAAGAAAACAGAGGAAAAGCTTCATGACGTTGGATTTGGCAATGATTTCTTGGAAATGACTCCAAAGGCACAGGCAACAAGAGGAAAAATAGACAAATTGGACTTCATCAAAATTAAAAATCTTTCATGCATCAAAAAACACTATTAACAGAGTAAAAAGGCAACCCACAAAATGGAAGAAAATATTTGCAACACACACATGATAAGGCATTGATATACAGAATACATAGAGATCTCCTAAAACTGAACAACAACAAAAACAACCCAAATAAAAACCAGGCAAAAGACTTGAATAGCATTTCCCAGAGAAGATTATAGAAATAGCCAATAAAGACATGAAAAGATGCTCAGCATCACTAATAATTAGGGAAATGCAAATCAAAACCATGATGAGGTACCACTTCACACCATCAGGATAACTATTATTAAAAAAGCAAAATAGATGGCTTCACTGGTGAATTTTATCTAACATTTAAAGAAGAATTAATGCTAATCCTTCTCAAACTCTTCCAAAAAGTTGAGAGGAAGGAACACTCCCAAACACATTTTATGAGGCTAACATTACCCTGATACCAATGCCAGAAAGAACACTACCTGAAAAGAAACTACAGCCAATATCCCTGATGAATATAGATGTAAAAATTCTCAACAACATACTGGGAAAGCAAATTCAACAGCATATTAAAAGGATCATACACGATGATCATGTGGGATTTATCCCTGGTATGCAAGGATGGTTCAACATACACAAATCAATAAATGTGACACACTACATTAATAAAATGAAAGACAAAAATAATATGGTCATCTCAGTAGATGCAGAAAAAGCATTTGACAAAATTCCACATTCATTCATGATAAAAACTTTTTCTGTGTTTGAGGAAGATTGGCCCTGAGCTAACATCTGTTGCCAATCTTCCTCTTTTTGCTTGAGGAAGATTGTTGCTGAGCTAACATCTGTGCCAATTTTCGTCTATTTTATGTGAGATGCCGCCACAGCATGGCTTGATGAGCTGTCCATGCTGCACCCAGGATCTGAACCTGTGAACCCCAGGCCACCAAAGTGAAGCGTGCAAACTTAACCACTATGCCACCGGGCCAGCCCCCCAATTCGTGATAAAAAAAATCTTTTAATGAATTTGGTATAGAAGCAATGTATCTCAATATAATAACGGCCATATATGACAGACCCACAGCTAACATCATACTCAATGGTGAAAGGTTCAAAGCTTTTCCTCTAAGATCAGGAACAAGACAGGGGTGCCCACTCTAGCCACTCCTACCCAACATAGTACTGGAAGTCCTAGACAGAGCAGTTAGGCATGAAAAAGAAATAAAAGGCATCCAAATTGGAAAGGAAAAAGTAAACTGTCTCTATCTGTAGATGATATGATTTTATATAGAGAAAACCCTAAAGACTCCACCAAAAAACTGTTAGAACTAATAAACGAATTCAGTAAAGTTGCAGGATATAAAATTAACTTACAAAAATCAGGTTTCTATACACTAACAAAAAATTATCTGAAAAAGAAATAAAGAAAATGATCCCATTTACAATATCATCAAAAGAATAAAACACGTAGGAATAAATGTAACCAAGGAGGTGAAAGGTCTCTACTCTGAAAACTATGACATTGATGAAAGAAATTGAAGAAGATACAAATAAATGGAAATGTATTGCATGATCATGGATTGGAAAAATTAATATGTTAAAATGTCAATACTACCCAAAGCCATCTATAGAGTCAATGCAATTCCTGTCAAGATTCTGATGGCATTTTCTACATAAGTAGAAAAAACAATCCTAAAATTTATATGGAACCACAAAAGACCCCGAATCACCAAAGCAACCCTGAGAAAAAAGAAAAAAGCTGGAGTCATCACACTCCTGATTTCAAGCTATGGTATAAAGATATAGTCATCAAAACAGCGTAGTACTGGCATAAAAAGAGACACATAGATCATTGGAACAGAATGAAAAGCCCAGAAATAAACCCAAACACACATGGTCAACTAATATTTGACAAGGGAGCCAAGAGTACTCAATGGAGTAAAGATAGTCTCTTCACTAAATATGCTGGGAAAATTGGATATTCACATGTAAAAGAATGGAAATATACCCCTATCTTACACCACTCACAAAACTTAACTTGAAATAGATTAAAGCTTTAAATGTAATTCCTGAAACCATAAAATTCTAGAAGTAAATAGGAATAAAGATCCTTGACATAGGTCTTTAGTGATATGATACCTAATGCACAAGCAACAAAGTAAAAAGTAAACAACTGGGACTACATCAAACTAAAAAGTTCAGCACAGCAAAAGAAACAATCAACAAAGTGAAAAGACAACATATAGAATGGGAAATACATTTGCAAGGCATATATCTGATAAGGGGTTGATATACAAAATATATAAAGGACTCACACAACTCAGCAGTAAAAAAACAAACAATCCAATTAAAAAATGGGCAAAGAACCTGAACAGACATGTTTTCAAAGAAGACATACTTGTGCCCAACAGGTACATGAAAAGATGCTCAATAGCACTAGTCATTAGGGAAATGCAAATCAAAACCACAATGAGATAACATCTTCTATATGTTAGAATGGCCGTCATCAAAAAGACAAGAGATAACAAATGCTGGTGAAGATGTGAAGAAAAGGGAACCCTTGTGCACTGTTGGTGGGGTTGTAAACTGATGCAGTCACTATGGAAAAGAGTATGGAGTGTCCTCAAAAAATTAAAAATAGAAAAACCATATAAGCCAGCCATTCCACTTTTGAGAATATATCCCAAGGAAACAAAAAGACTAATTTGAAAAGATATCTGCACCTCCACGTTCATAGCAGCATTATTTACAACAGCCAAGATATGGAAATGACCTAAGTGTCCACCAATGGATGAATGGATAAAGAAGTTGTGGCATATAGGTACAATGGAATATTATTCAACCATAAAAAAGAAGGAAATCTGCCATTTGCCACAAGATGGATGGACCTCAAGGGCATTATGCTAAGTGAAACAAGTCAGAGAAAGAAAAATACTGTATGATCTCATTTATATGTGGAATCTAAACAAAAACAAAACCAAAACCAACCAAACTCACAGAAAAACAGACCAGATTGGTGGTTACCAGAGGCAGGGCGTGGTGGGAGGGGAAATTGGAGGAAAGTTATCAAAAAAGTTATAAACTTTCAGTTATAAGATTAATAAATACCAGGAATGACATCAAGAAAACGTGATGACTATAGTTAATACTGCTGTATAATATAAATGGAAGTCATTAGGAGAGTAAATCCTAAGACTTCTCATCACAAGAAGAAAAATTTTCTCTTCTTTTACTTTTCTTTTAACCATTTCTATATAAGATGATGGACATTTGCTAAATGTATTGAGGTGAGCATTTCACAATACATGTAAGTCAAACTACTATGCTGCCCACTTTAAATTTATACAGTGATATATGTTAATTATATCTCAATAAAACTGGAAAAAATTTAAAACCAAAGTGAAAAAAAGAGTGACATCAGCAAGACAGCAGACTAGGAGTTCCTCTCAGAAAAACAATAATTAACAACTCTCCATGGATGAAAATAGCTCTGGGAGATCTCCAGAGTACAATTAAAAAGCTGCAGCAACCCAGCAGGGTACAAAAATTGAGGTTAGCACCAGAAAAGTGTAGGAAGCATTCTAATTGCATTACTCCAACCTGCAGGCCAGCACAGCTCAGTGCCAAGAGGAATCCCCTCGGCTACAACTCCCTATGAGGGAAAAGCTGCAGGGGAGCCCCAGCAGCCCTCACTGCCACCACGGGCTTCCACAGCCTTCACCAATGTGAACAGCATATAACAGCATAAATCTGATTTGGAAAGGGAACTATACAGACAAATACGGAACAATGTAACAATGCAATGGCTGTACATAAATGACTTTTACCCCTAATATAAAAGTTAAAAGAGAAAAATTTGTTAATGGATGCACAGCATAAAAACAAGTAAACTCTGACTACAAGAACACAAAGGGTGGGTAGTAAAAGTATAGTTTTGTTTGTGACTGAAGTTAAGTTGTTATCAACTTAAAATAAGCAGTCTAACTACAAGATATTTTATATAGGCCTCAAGGTAATTACAAGCAAAAAACCCTATAATGGATATACAAAAGATAAAGAGAAAAGAATCAAAGCCAAGCACAACAGCAACAAAACATACCAAATAGCAAAGGAAGACAGCAGGAGAGGAAGAGAGAAACAACAGAACTGCCAATCAGACAGAAAATCACCAACAAAATGGTAATATGACGTCCTTACCTATCAATAAACACTTAAATGTAAATGGACTAAACTCCCCAATCAAAACACATAGAGTGGCTGAATGTATATATAAAAAACCCAGCCCCAAGATCCAGCAATATACTGTCTACAAGACACTCATTTTAGATTTAAAGACACGCATAGGCTGAAAGTGAAGGGAGGGAAAAGATATTCCATGCAAATGGTAAGCAAAAGAAAGCAGGAGTGACTATACTTATATCACACAAAATAGACTTTAAGTCAAAAACTGTCTGTATAGACAAATAAGATCGTTATATAATGATAAAAGTGTCAATTCAACAGGACAATATCACAATTATATATGCACTCAACATTAGAGAACTGAAATATGTAAAGCAAATAATGACAGGTCAGAAGGGATATACTGTAATAATAATAGGAGGAGTCCTCAATATTCCACCTTCAATAACGGATAGAACATCCAGACCAAAAATTAAAAAAAAATAAAATAAAAACCAGCTCACTTGAACAATACTATAGACCAAATGGACCTAACAGTCATATATAGGACTTTCCACTCAAGAGCACAAGAACACACATTATTCTCAAGCGTGTATTCTCCAGGATAGATCACTTGTTAGGTCATAAAACAAGTCTTAAAAATTTAAGAAGATATATTCTTCTTAAGAGGAAAATAATTCCATGTATCTTTTACAACCACAATGGAATGAAACTAGAAATCGATAACAGTAAGAACACATGAAGATTCACAAATACGTGGAAATTAAACAACACACTCTTGAACAATCATTGATCAAAGAGGAAATCAAAAGGAAATTTAAAAAATGTCTGAAGACAAATGAAAATAAAAACAAAACATAACAAAACGCATGGGATGTGTCAAAAGCAGTACTAAGTTCAAGATGGCCCTGTGAGCAGACGTTGAACTCGCCTCCTCCCATGAACACAACCAGGTTACAACAATTTTGGGAAGAATCACCCTGGATTGAAAACTGAAAACTGGATGAAAAGAACCCCCATGACAAGGGACAGTCCTGATGAAAGCAGAAGAGGCAGTAACTCTGGCAGGAGAGGAAAAAGGCCACCTTTGGGAGCAGCGGAGCTTCTCAGCTGGCCAGGCGGAAGCCACCCTAAGGTACAAGCCCTCCCTGGAGGAGTGAGGTCTGGAGCGGGGGCAATACTGCTATAACCATCCTTCGAACTCAGCCCAACTGAGAGGGGGTTCTTACTGTCTGGCTTTGCTGGCCATTAACTGCAGCGAGGACATCCCAGAAAAGCTATTGGCCGAAAGCCGAAAAGATCTGGGTCTTAAAGAGCCTACGCACAAACTCACTCATTGCAGCAACTTAAAATCACCAGAGAGAAGGCTGACTGTCCTTTGGTGAAACAAGACTCACCTGGTGGGCTCTGGGGCCATCTTGGTGAGAGGAGGATCCTCTCCAGAGATTGAGACATTGGTGGGGGCCATTGTTCTGAGCTGGTCCAGGTGTGCTGATATGGACACCGGTGGGGGCCATTGAGGTGCATCCCTTGGGCTGTTAGCCCAGAGGTCTGCCACACACACTAGAGCACAGATTTAATCCAGTTCAGCCAGGGCAGGCAACCCACCTAGGGACTGGTCCCACCTAGCAGCAAGCCCTCAGGCTACTTTTCAGCCTGTGTTGACTGAGGGCCTTGATCCTCTACAGGCAGGCAAGGGTGTCTGCCTCTGTGGGGCAGGGCTTGTGTGAGGACCAGGTGAACTGTGGGGGGCATTGGGGCAGAGGTGGGGGCCTCTGCAGTGTGGTGTTGGGGTACGTTCCAGGGGTTTAAGTAGCGTGCATGGACCAGGACTGTGTTGACAGTGTATGTGGTCCAGTGGGGGGTGAGGCTTATTAGAGGCAGAAGACTTGTGCTTCACAAATAGCCATAAAAAGGATCAGCCCCACCTTCCAAAGCCTGAAACAACTGAGTGCCTCCATGCCAAGAGCTAGCCCCACTCAGTTGCACTCCTAAGAGAACTGACAACAGCCTTGTTGGCCTCAGGCCTATCACAACTGTACGTCCCTGAGCCTAGCAACCAGCTATACTGGGTACCAACCCAACTAAGAGGACAATTGCAATAAGAGTGTGCTAATAGACTTTGTAGCCAACAGTGCTGAGGCCCCTCCAAACCGGATTTATAAACAGCTGGCCAGGGAAGGAAAGATCAGATTCCCTGGGTACCTGCAGTGGGAGCAACCCTGCCACAGCAGAAGAACACAAGTAGCCCACAAAGGGGTCACTCCTGGTTCTTATGGTCTGGTGACGAGAGGGAGGCACACTGCTGGGCCTCATAAGGCATCTCATACATAAGGCCACTTCTCCAAGATCAGGAGACATAGTCGACTCACCTAATACATAGAAATAAGCACAGAGAAAGAGGTATAATGAGAGACAGAGGAATAATTTCCAAGCAAGGGAACAGTACAAAACCCCAGAAAAAAGGACTAAATGAAACAGAAACAAGTGACCTACTCAACAAAGAGTTCAAACAAAATATCATGAGGATGCTCACAGATATGCGGAGAAGAATGGATGAAAACAGTGAGTACATCAGCAAAGAACTGGAAGATATAAAAAAGAACCAATCAGAAATGAAGAATACAATACTGGAAATGAGAAATTCACTAGAGGGACTCAATAGCAGAGTAGAGGAAGCAGAAGAACGGATCAGTGAGCTAGATGAAAGATTAGAGGAAATCACCCAAGCAGAACAGAAAAGAGAAAAAAGAATTAGACAGAATGAGAATAGCATAAGGGAACTCTGGGACAATATCAAGTGTGCTAACATTTGGATTATAGGGGTCCCAGAAGGAGAAGAGAGAGACAAAGGGGCAGAAAATTTATTTGTCGAAATAATAGAGGAAAATTTTCCTAACCTGAGGAAGGAAACAGACATCCAAGTTCAGGAAGCACAGAGAGCTCCAAACAAGAGAAGCCCAAAGAGGCCCACACCAAGACATATTATAATCAGAATGTCCAAAATTAAAGACAAAGAGAGAATCCTAAAAGCAGCAAGAGAAAGGCCACAAGTGACATATAAAGGGAAGCCCATCAGGTGGTCAGCGGACTTCTCAGTCAAGACCCTACAGGCGAGAAGAGAATGGCACAACATATTTGAAGTGCTAAAAGGAAAAAACCTACAACCAAGAATACTCTATCCATCAAGGCTGTCATTCAGAATGGAAGGAGAGATAAAGAGCTTCCCAGACAAGAAAAAATTGAAGGAGTTTATCACCTAGAAACCAGTTCTGCAAGAAATGCTGAAGAGACTTATTTAAGTGAGAAAGCAATGACCACAAATAGAGATAAAAGAAAAAAATTATTTAAAAAACCCAAAACAACAACAAGAAAAAACAGGCAATAAAATCACTTGTAAGGTAAAAGTATAGTAAAGGCAGCAGATCAACTACCTGTGAAGATAATATGAAGGTTAAAAGACAAATGTACTAAAATTACCTATTTCAATGATAAGAGGGTAATGGATAGACACACACTAAACAAAAGACTATATATGAAGTGAAAAACATATAATGTGGGAGAAGGAGAGAGAAAAAGTAGAGCTTTTAGAAAGAGGTCAAACTAAAGAGTCTATCTACTCAATATAGACTGTTATATGCATAGTATATTAAATAGGATCCTCACGGTAACCACAAACCAGAAACCTATAACAAGCAGGGAAAAAAGTAAGACAAAAGAAATAAAATATATTACTAAAGATAGCCATCAAACCACAAGTGAAGAGAGCAAGAGAAAAAGACAGGAACTGAGAAGAACTACTAAAATACCCCAAAAAATAAGAAAAAGAGACAAAACGGCAATAAATACATGTTTATCAATAGCTACTTTAAATGTCAATGGACTAAATGCTCCAATCAAATGCCATAGGGTGGCCAACTGGATAAAAAAAACAAGATCCATGTATATGCTGCATACAAGAGACACACTTCAGACCTAAAAACACTCACAAACTGAAAGTGAAAGGATGGAAAAAGATATTCCATGCAAATGGCAAGGAAAAGAAAGCAGGGGTAGCAATACTTATATCAGACAAAATAGACTTTAAATCAAAAACTGTAATAAGAGACAAAGACAGGCACTACATAATGATAAAGGGAACAATCCAACAAGAAAATATAACACTTGTAAATATCTACGCACCCAACATAGGAGCACCTAAATATATAAAGCAATTATTAACAGACATAACAGGGGAAATAGACAGTAAGACAATAATAGTAGGGGACTTTAACACTCCACTTACACCAATGGATAGATCATCCAAACAGAAGATCAATAAGGAAACACTGGCCTTAAAGGACACATTAGACCAGATGGACTTAGTAGATATATACAGAACATTCCATCCAAAAACCACAGAATACACATTCTTTTCAAATGCCCATGGAACATTCTCCAGGATTGATCACATATTAGGCCACAAAACAAGTCTCAATAAATTCAAGGAGATCGAAATAATACCATGCATCTTTTCTGACCACAAAGGTATGAAACTGGAAATCAACTACAGAAAGAAAACCAGAAAAGCCACAAAAATGTGGAGATTGAACAAAATGCTACTGAACAACGATTGGGTCAATGAAGAAATCAAAGAAGAAATCAAAAAATTCCTGGAGACAAATGAAAATGAAAACATGACATGCCAAAATCTGTGGGATACAGCAAAAGTGGTTCTACGAGGAAAGTTTATAGCAATTCAGGCCTACCTCAACAAAGAAGAAAAATCCCAAATAGACAATCTAAAAGTGCACCTAAAGGTACTGGAAAAAGAACAACAAACAAAGCCCAAAATCAGCAGAAGGAAGGAAATAATAAAAATCAGGGCAGATATAAATGAAATAGAGACTAAAAAAAAAAAAAAAATAGAAAAAATTAATGAAACCAAGAGCTGGTTCTTCAAAAAGATAAACAAAATTGACAAACCCTTAGCTAGACTCAACAAGAAACAAAGAGAGAAGGCTCAAATAAATAAAATCAGAAATGAAAGAAGAGAGATTACAACGGACACCTCAGAAATACAAAAGATAATAAGAGAATACTATGAAAAGCTATACGCCAACAAATTGGATAATCTAGAAGAAATGGATAAATTCTTAGAAACACACAACCTTCCAAAACTGGACCAAGAAGATGTAGAAAATTTGAATAGACTGATCACCAGTAAGGAGATCGAAACAGCAATAAAAACCTCCCAAAAAATAAAAGTCCAAGACCAGATGGCTTCCCTGGTGAATTCTACCAAACATTCAAAGAAGACTTAATACCTATCCTTCTCAAACTCTTCCAAAAAATTGAAGAGGAGGGGAGGCTTCCTAACTCCTTCTACGAAGCAAACATTATCCTGATACCAAAACCAGACAAGGACAACACAAAAAAAGAAAATTACAGGCCAATATCACTGATGAATATCGATGCAAAAATCCTCAAAAAAAATCGTAGCAAATCGAATACAACAATACATTAAAAAGATCATACATCATGATCAAGTGGTTTCATTCCGGGGATGCAGGGATGGTTGAACACCCGCAAATCTATCAACGTGATATACCACATTAACAAAATGAAGAATAAAAATCACATGATCATCTCAATAGATGCAGAGAAAGCATTTGACAAGATACAGCATCCATTTATGATAAAAACTCTAAATAAAATGGGTATAGAAGGAAAATACCTCAACATAATAAAGGCCATATATGACAAACCCACAGCAAATATCATTCTCAATGGAGAAAAACTGAAAAAAATCCCTCTAAGAACAGGAACCAGACAAGGATGCCCACTGTCACCACTCTTATTTAACATAGTATTGGAAGTCCTAGCCAGAGTAATCAGGCAAGAAAAAGAAATAAAAGGGATCCACATTGAAAAAGAAGAAGTGAAACTGTCACTCTTTGCAGACGACATGATTTTATATCTAGAAAACCCTAAAGATTCCACTAA
The DNA here is from genome assembly GCF_041296265.1 of Equus caballus. Taxonomy (NCBI): domain Eukaryota; kingdom Metazoa; phylum Chordata; class Mammalia; order Perissodactyla; family Equidae; genus Equus; species Equus caballus. Next base: position 8,900,365 of record NC_091713.1, read on the forward strand.
AAAACTTTTAGAAATAATAAAGGAATACAGTCAAGTTGCGGGATACAAAATCAATGTACAAAAATCGGTTGCGCTTCTATACACTAACAACGGAGTAGCAGAAAGAGAAATTAAGAATACAATCCCATTTATAAGTGCAACAAAAAGAATAAAATACCTAGGAATAAACTTAACCAAAGAGGTGAAAGATCTGTACACCGAAAACTATAAAACATTTTTGAAAGAAATCAAAGAAGACACAAAGAAATGGAAAGATATTCCCTGCTCTTGGATTGGAAGAATTAACATTGTTGAAATGTCCCTACTTCCTAAAGCAATTTATAGATTCAACGCAATCCCTATCAAAGTTCCAACAACATTTTTTACAGAAATAGAACAAAGAATCCTAAAATTTATATGGAACAACAAAAGACCCCGAATAGCCAAAGAATTCCTGAGAAAAAAGAACAAAGCTGGAGGTATCACACTCCCCAATTTCAAGTTAGACTACAAAGCCACAGTAACCAAAACAATATGGTACTGGCACAAAAACAGACACACAGATCAATGGAAAAAAATTGAGATCCCAGAAGTAAACCCACACATTTATGGACAGCTAATATTTGACAAGGGTGCCAAGAGTATACGATGGAGAAAGGAGAGTCTCTTCAATAAATGGTGTTGGGAAAACTGGACAGCCACATGCAAAAGAATGAAAGTAGACCATTCCCTTACACCATGCACAAAAATCAACTCAAAATGGATTAAAGACTTGAATGTAAGACCTGAAACCATGAGACTTCTAGAAGAAAACATAGGCAGTACGCTCTATGACATTGGTCTGAGCAGCATATTTTCAAGTCCCACATCTGACCGGGCAAGGGAAACAAAAGAAAAAATGAACAAATGGGACTACATCAAACTAAAAAGTTTCTGCACAGCAAAGGAAACCATCAACAAAATGAAAAGACAATCTAACAATTGGGACAAGATATTTGCAAACCATTTATCAGATAAGGGGTTAATATCCAAAATATACAAGGAACTCATACAGCTCAACAACAACAACAAAAAACCCCCAACAATCCAATTAGAAAATGGGCAAAAGATCTGAACAGAGATTTCTCCAAAGAAGATATACGGATGGCCAACAGGCATATGAAAAGATGCTCAACATCATTAGCTATCAGGGAAAGGCAAATCAAAACTACAATGAGGTATCACCTCACTCTGGTCAGAATGGCTATAATCAACAAGATAGGAAACAACAAATGTTGGAGAGGGTGTGGAGAGAAGGGAACCCTTGTTCACTGCTGGTGGCAGTGCAAACTGGTGCAGCCACTATGGAAAGAAGTATGGAGTATCCTCAGAAAATTAAGGATAGATCTACCATATGATCCAGCTATTCCACTGCTGGGTATTTATCCAAAGAACTTGAAAACACAAAGGCATAAAGATACTTGCACCCCTATGTTCATTGCGGCATTATACACAATAGCCAAGACTTGGAAGCAACCTAGGTGCCCATCAAGGGATGAATGTATAAAGAAGATGGGGTATTTATACACGATGGACTACTACTCAGCCATAAGAAATGACGAAATCCGGCCATTTGTGACAACATGGATGGACCTTGAGGGTATTATGCTGAGTGAAATAAGTCAGAGGGAGAAAGTCAAATACCATAGGATCTCACTCATAAGTAGAAGATAAAAACGACAAAAATAAAAAAACACATAGCATTGGAGATTGGACTGGTGGTTACCATTGGGGAAGGGGGTGGAGGGAGGGCAAAAGGGGTGATTAGGGTCACAGGTGAGGGGATGCACTATAATTAGTGTTCGGGTGGTGAACATGATGTAATGTATACAGAATTCGAAATATGATGTACATCTGAAAAAAATTAAAAAGAAAATAGAAAGGCATCATGACATACCACTTTGTAAAGTTGAAATATAGAAGGAGATGAGGAAAAAACTTGTATTTCTTTTTCACTTTCAAAGTTCCTATATGTTGCGCACCAGAAAATAGACTCTGCTTGTGTTCAAAAAAAAAAAAAAAAAAAAAAGCAGTACTAAGAGGGAAGTAATATATGCCTACATCAAAAAAGAAGAAAGATCTCAAATAAACAACTTAACTTTACACCTTGAGGAACTAGAAAAAGAAGAACAAACTAAGCCCAAAGTGAGCAGAAGGAAAGAAATAATAAAGGTCAGAACAGAAATAAATCAAGTAGAGAACAGAAAAACAATAGAAAAAAATCAAAACTAAGAGTTGGTTTTTTGAAAAGATAAAATTGACAAATCCTTAGCTAGACTAACTAAGAAAAAAGAAAGAAGACACAAATAAATAAAATCAGAAATGATTGAGGAGACATTGCAACTGATGCCTCAGAAATAAAAAGGATAGCAAGGGTCGATTATGAACAATCATATGCCAACAAACTGGATAAACTAGAAGGAATGGACAAACTCCTAGAAACATACAACCTCCTAACAGTGAATCAAGAATAAACAGAAAGCCTGAACAGACTAACAAATAAGGTGATTGAAGCAGTAATCAAATGTCTCCCAACAAAGAAAACCCGGGACCAGATGCTTCATGGGTCAGTTCTGGCAAACATTCAAAGAAGAATTAATACCAATCCTTCTCAAACTCTTCAAAAAACGAGAAGAGGGAACACTTCCAAAATCATTTTATGAGGCCAGCATAACCCTGATGCCAAAGCCAGAGAAAGACATCATAGAAAAAGAAAACTACAGGCTAATATCTCTGATGAACATAGATGCAAAATCCTTAATAAAATACTAGTAAACCAAATTCAATAGCACATTAAAAGGATTGCATACCGTGACCAAGTGGGATTTACCCCTGGGATGCAAGATGGTTCAACATATGCAAATCAATCAAAGTGATACATCACATAAACAGAATGAATGATAAAAACCATATGATCAGCTCAATAGATGAAGAAAAAGCATTTGATAAAATTTAGCATCCATTCATGATAAAAAGTCTCAACAAAAGAGGTGTAAGAGGGACTTAACACAGTAAAGCCTACTCTATCTCATCTCCACAGCTAGTGCTAAAATCAGTGGGGAAAAACTCAGAAGTTTCCCCTCAAAGACCCAGTACAAGGTAAGGATGCCAAATCTTGCCACTTCTATTCAACCTGGTAATGGAAGTCCTAGACAGAGCAATTAGACAGGAAAAGGAAATAAAGGGTATACAAATCAGAAATGAAGAAGTAAAATTATCTGTTTACAGATGACATGATGATATATGTAGAAAACCCTAAAGAATTAACAACAACAAAAACCCTGTTAGAACTAGTAAATGAATTCAGTAAAGTTGCAGGATTAAAAAAAATCAACATTCAAAAATAAGTTGCATTTCTATACACAAACAATAAACTATGTGAAAAGGAAATGAAGAAAATAATACCATTAACAACAAAAAGAATTAAATACTTAGGAATAAGCTTAACCAAAGATATGAAAGATCTGTACACTAAAAATCATAAAATATTGATGAAGAAAAATAAAGAAGACATAGATAAATGAAAAGACTTTCCATGTTCATGGATGTAAGAACTAATATTGTTAAAATGTCCATACTACTCAGAGTGGTCTACAGATTCAATGCATAGAAAAAGCAATCCTAAAATTCATATGAAACCACAAAAGACCCCACATAACCAACACAGTCTTGAGCAAGAAAACAAAGTGGGAGGCATCACACTTCCTGATTTCAAAACATATTACAAAGCTATAGTAATCAAAGCAGTATGGTACTGGTATAAAAACAGACTTACAGACCAATGGAACAGAGTAGAGAGCCTAGAAATAAATCCACACATTTATGGTCAATAGTGAACATACAATGGCAAAAGGATAGCCTCTACAGTAAAGGGTGTTGGGAAAACTGAACAGACACATGCAAAAGAATGAAACTGGACCACTATCTTACATCATACACAAAAATTAACTCAAAATGGATTATAGACTAGAGCATAAGACCTGAAACCATAGAACTCCTACAAGACAATAGAGGTGGTAAGCTCCTTGACATCAATCTTTGTGATGATTTTTTGGGTTTGACACCAAAAGGGAAGGCAATAAAAGCAAAAATAAACAAGTGAGACTACCTCAAACTAAAAAGCTTCTGCACAGCAAAGGAAACCATCATCAAAATGAAAAGGCCAAACACAGAATGGGAGAAAATATTTGCAAAGCATCTATCTGATAAGGAGTTAATACCCAAAATATATAAAGAACTCATACAACTCAATAGCAAAAAAGCAAAAAATCCAATTAAAAAATTGGATGATTTGAATAGACAAAGAAGACATACAGATGGCCAACAGGTACATGAAAAGATGTAGAAGGACATCACTAATCATCTGGGAAATGTAGTCAAAGTCACAGTGAGACTTACACCTGTCAGAATGGCTATCATCAAAAGGATACAAGGTAAGTGTCGGCAAGGTTGTGGAGAAAAGGGAACCCTTGTGCACTGTTGATGGGAATGCAAAATTGGTACATACCTTACGGAAAACAGTATGGAGGTTCCTCAGAAAATTTGAAATAGAACTACCATATGATTCAGCAATCGACTTCTGGGTATATATCCAAAAGAAATGAAATCGGTATTTTGAAGAGATATTTGTACTCCCATGTTCATTGCAGCATTATTCATAACAGCCAAGATATAGAAACAATCTAAGTGTCCGTTGATTGATAAAGAAAATGTGGTGTGTATATATATACACAATGGACTATTATTCAGCCTGAAAAAAGAAGGTAATCCTGCCATTTGTGACAACATGGGTGAATCTGGAAGACATTATGCTAAGTGAAATAAGCCAGACACAGAAAGATAAATACTGCATGATTTCACTTACATGTGGAATCTAAAAGTTGAACTCATAGAAGCAGAGAGTAGAATGGTGGTTGTCAGGGGCTGGGGAAGAGTGAAATGGGGAGACATTGATTAAAGGGTACAAAGTTTCAGTTACGCAGGAAGAGTAAATTCTGGAGATTTAATAACAGCAATGTGACTATAGTTAACAATATTGTATACTTGAAATCTGCAAAGAGGGTAGATCTTGTGTTCTCACTACAAAAAAAAAAATGGTAACTATGTGAAGTGATGGATATGTTAGTTTGATTGGGGTGATCATTTCACAGTGTAGTTGTGACATATGTGTATATATGATCATTTCACAGTGTATATCAGAACATCAAGTTGTACACCTTAAAAATAAACAATTTTTGTCAATTATAGCTCAACAATCTGATCGAGAAAGTAACAGAAAGTAAGTGTTCTTGAGGTTATGGAAAAACTGGAACCCTTGTGCACTGTTGGTGGGAATGTAAGATGGTACAGCTGCTATAGAGAATAGTATGGCTCTTCCTCAAAACAAGGAGAGAATTACCGTAGAATCCAACAATTCCACTTCTGGGCATACACTCAAAAGTTTTGAAAGCAAGGACATGAACAAATATTTGTATACTGATCATCATGGCACCATTTCACAATAGCCGAAAGATAGAAGGAACCTAAATACCCACTGATAGATGAATGGGTAAACAAAATGTGGTACATATACACAATGGAATAATATCCAGCCTTAAAAAAGAAGGAAATTCTGACACGTGCTACAACGTGTATGAACCTTGACAATATTATGCTAAGTGAAGTCAGTCAGTCACAAAGGGACAAATACTCCATATTCCACTTATACAAGGTATCTGGAGTAGTCAAATTCTTAGAGACATAAAGTAGAATGGTGTCTGCCAGGGGCTGGGGGAAGGAGAAAATATGGAGTTACTGTTTAATGGGTACAGAGTTTCAGTTTTGCAAGATAAAATTATAGACATGGATGGTCGTGACAGTTGCACAACCATGAGAATGTACTTAAAGCCACTGAGCTTAAAATAGTTAAAATTGTAAATATTATTTATGTGTATTTTACACAATTGTTTAAAAAGTACATTCCCCTAAAGGTCTAAAGAATCCTGGAGTGGGCCTGTTAGGCAATACTCCAGGATGACACTGAAAGAACATGCAGTTGTCTTTTTGCTTTATTTCTAAGTTTTGGATATTTTTTCTTAATAGATATAAGTTCCCAAGAGATTTCTCCCTTAAAGGTAAAAGAAATCAAGGAAAACACTTAAGATTCGAGTTAATATCAGCTCTGCATATATGTTTATTAAAATATTTGTTTATATATATAAAATTTTATATATGTAATTACGAAATCCTGGTTAACTGTCTCATAAAATTCAGAAGACAGCATTGAATTCTAAACAATAGTATATTTCTTATTAAAAAAAGTTTAAAACTTATGCTTACTTTTACAGTGATTTGCTACAAGAAATTAATAGGAAGAAAACTGATTTATAACCAAATACCCTTTATAACAATAAATCACTGTTAGAAAAACAAATCCTGAGGCAATGATTAAAGCCAGGAATTATTATAAATCCAAAGAGATTAAACGCAAACTTACATTACATCTCATGTTCTCCATACTAAAATAGGTTATATCTTTGAAGATTTGGCTACAGTTTAGAAATGTTTATTACATTATTTATTCAAATTATGACATTTTAGTTTATGTAATATTTAACCAATGATAATCACACCTAGATTCTTGTTTTTCCCATAATTCTATTCCCTTACTTTTTATTAACTAAAAGAGGGATACTTATCTTTATTTCATAAATATCATTTTACATTTGTACTTCCATATGAACACCATTTGTTTCATGGTAAGTACTCCATCCTGGAGATATTCTTCAAGGACCTTCTCACTTCCTATTCCAATTTAGAGATAGGCTTTCTAGACCTGCTCCCCAAAAAGCCATACTAGGATTTCTCATCACACACCTGAGTTTGTTACACCGTGTCATGAAGCCCCTGGCTTCCTCTTCCTTGGGTTCACTTTTCATTTTGCTAGAGTACATTTTTGAACTCGTTTTTGCCAAAAAGATACATAAGTCATTTAGTGGGCATCGGCCTTTTGTTTAGCTGAGCACCTGAGCCCCCTTCATATTTGGAGATTCCCTGCCTCCTGAGTTTTGGTGCAGGCAAGGCTTGCCTTCCACTGTAAAAAGTGACAGAGGAGAAAATACTCATCTCCCTTGCCACATGTGAGCTAGAGCAGGCACACCCTGCCTAGGCGTGGCCAATCTGACGCTCCCTTTAAGAGCCTTGAGCGTGGAGCAATTGTTGCAGAGAAGTAGAAAAAAAGGGGACTTCGCTTAGGTGACAATAGTGGTGGCAATGGCTTCCAGATTCTGGAGGCAGCAGCGCTAGTGTATGGCATCCATGCCCGGTGCTAGAGGTCAGAGGGCCAGTTGCAGTGCCGAGCACAGGCAGCGCCATCCATACTAGTTGCTCCAGTGGCGTGACTTTGGCTGTGGCATTGGAGCTGGTCCTTCTCAGTACCCACCCATTTTACAAGCCTTCTTGGCAATTCTGTGAACTACCCAAAATCTTTGCAAGAAGTTCCTTTTATCCAAAAGTAAAAGTTCGTTTCTTTTTATTGCTAAGTCACATTTCATTGTACGTGTGCACCACAGTTTGTTTATTCATCCATCCTCTGAAGGACATTGGGGTTGTTTCTAGTTTTTGGCTATTACAAATAAAGCTGCTTTGAACATTTGTGTACAGGTTTCTGTTTGAAGATAAGTTTTCATTTCTCTACGTCCAGGTCTACAATAAATAATCAGAAATGAGATTGCTGGATTATTTGGTAAATATGTGTTTCAATTTTTAAGAAACTGTCATACTGTTTTCCAGCGTGGCTGTAGATTTTACATTCCCTCCAGCAATGTCTGAGAGATCCAATTGCCCTGCATCCTTGTTGGCACTTGGAATGACCAGTATTTTAGATGTTAGCATTCTGATAGGCATGTAACCATATCTTGTGTCTTTAATTTGTATTTACTTAATAGCTAACAAAGCTGAACTGCTTTCACAGGCTTATCTGCCATCCATATAGCCTCTGTCATGAAGTATCTGTTCTAATTGCATAGTTTTAGAGCATTTTTTGTATATTCTGGCTACCAGTTCTTTGTTGGATATGTGATTGCAAATATGTTCCACTAGTCTGTGACTTGTATTTTCATCTTCTTAAAGGGTATTTTGTGGAGCAAAAGTTAAAGTTTGATGAAGTTCAATTTATTGATTTTTTAATGGACTGCACTTTTGGTGTCATTTCTAAGAACTCTCTGCTTAACTCTAAGTCATGAACATTTTCTACTATGTTTCTTCTAAAAGTTTTATAGTTTTTTGTTTTATGGGTTGATCTATTAAACATTTTAACATTTTGAGTATTATGTAACAAGACTCTGACTCTTATTTAAATCTTTCATGTTATCAAACTGTTTAGGTTCAGAATACATATCCTAGGTCACTTTTGTGGGTTGTGGTCCAAACAGTAATTTAGTTTATAGAGCTTCTGCAGTGCTCTTTTGGTCTTCTTGATTCTGTGTTAATAAGAATACAGGACTCCACCCTGTAGGCTCCACAGCACCACCTGGGGAGGGGAAACTGTGTTGCCTTGTTACTGCAGGGTAGGGATTAAAGTCAGAGTCCTGCCCAAAGGTGCCACAGGGGAGGGGCACTCTTCGCTGCTTCTTTGCATCATTACTGCAGGGTAGAGTTGACTTGGAATTCCATCCACAGGCTCTGCAGGGGAGGGGCCCCACCTATTACTGGGGGCAGGGGTGGAAGTCAGAGCTGCACCCACAGGGGCTACAGGGCCCTCATTTAGTGTGTGTGTGTGTGTGCGTTTGTGTGTGTGTGATGAACAAATGGAAGTGAGAATTAGTTTTGCCTTGTTGCTGCAGTGTGGAGATGGAAGTCAAGAGTTCTGCCTGCAAGCACTGTGGGAGAGGGACACTGCCTTATTATTGCAGAGGGGCGAACGTCAGATTTCCACCCACAGGTTCTTCAGGGGAGGGAAACCTCCTCATTACTGCAGGGGAGGGGGAAAACAGGGTTCTGGCCAATAGCTCTGCTACTGCAGCACCTGTTGTAGTGGGCAACAGGAGAAAGTCTAGCTTTTTTTCGTATGATGGTCATTTAAATAAAAGGCAGGTATGTTAACAGGTTTCTGTCTTTCTGGGCCAACTTTTCCCTGGCCCTTTGGCTAGAGAGTTCAGGCCTTTCTTGGGGCTTGTTTTCTTCTGTGCTTTCTTGCATAGCTAAGATTTTTTTTATAGGGAGCAGAAGTTACTGGAACCATCAACTGGGGGAGTGCTTAAATAGTAATTTTGACCACCTGTGGGAGGCTGAGTGTGAGGATGATAAACTCCATGTGGTCAGATTCTTAGAGAAAACTCCACCAGGTTCTCACAGTGAAGATCTGAGAAAGACCCCCTCCTGGCTCTGGCAGGGGAAGGGGAACAGTAATCCTTGTGAAATATACCCAGAACCCTTTCCATAACAAAGGCCTACTCTCCACGAAGAAAGACTTTACCAGATCCTTGTCCCAAGCCATAGGGGAGGGCATTCCTCTCACTCCCAATCCCTCTAGACTGTCTCACATAAGTTGGGGGGAAAAGGCTATACAAGAAGAAACATTTGTGAAGGTCACATACCAGAGACACAGGCCCAGTAAAAGACTGGCATTTAACTGGGAGATTATACAAGGCTCCTGCTCATTCATAACTTACCACCACATCAAAAGGGCTTCAGTATAATAACAGTAGATCGCAACTTAAAGAGCTGCAAGACACATACTCTGTCTGAGGAGGGGGACTTAGGGAAGCCTGAAGTCAAAAGGGGAGACAAAAACAAGAAGCTTAAAGGAATTCGAAGCTTCTGGCACCTATAGCTACAACAAACAGAGCCAAATTCCTAGCCACATTAATATAAATACTAGATGCCTATTTACCTCAGTTTCTATCACCCAATACAACATATCAGGCTTTCAACAACAACAACAACAAATTCCAAGTATACCACAATGCAAGCAAAACTATAGTCTGAAAAGAAAAAGCAAGTTTCAGAACTAGAATCAGATAAGACACAGATATTGGAAGTATCTGATAGGGAACTTAAAATAACTATGATTAATATGTTAAGAGAGCTAATGGAAAATTAGACATGTAGGAAGAGATGGGTAATGTAAGCAGAGTGATGGAAATTCTAAGAAAGAATCAAAAGGAAATGCTACCAATCAAAAACAGTGTCACAGAAAGGAAGCATGTCTTTCATGGGCTCATTGGTCGACTCTACAGACCTGAGGAAGGAATTAGTGAGCTTTAAAGTAGGTCAAGAGAAACTTTCCAAACTGAAATACAAAGAGAAGAATGAAAAAATAGAACAGAACTTCCAAGAACTGTGGGATGATTTCAACAGGTACAATATATACACAACTGGAATGCCAGAAGGAGAAGAAAGAAGGGAGCAAAGGAAATATTTGAAGTAAATTAATGGCCAAGAACTTTCCAAAATTAATGACAGACACCAAAACACAGATACTCACACAGAAGCTCAGAGAACACCAAGGAGAACAAATGCAAAACAACTCCTCTAAGGCATACCATGGACAAACTGCAGAAGACCAAAGGCAAAGAGAGCATCTTGAAAAAGCACCATACCTATAGATGAACAAGAATAACAATTAAAACAGATTTATTGTCAGAAACCATGCAAACAAGAGAACAGATGAGTCAAATATTTAAAGTGTTCAAAGAAAAAAACTCCACCAACCTAGAGTTCTATATCCAGTGAAATTTTCCTTCAAAAGTGAAAGAGAAATAAAGACTTTCTTATAAGTCAGACAGAGAAAGTCAAATGCCATATGATTTCACTCATAAATAGAAGATAAAAGCAACAACAACAACAACAAACATATAGAGACAGAGATTGGGTTGGCGGTTCCCAAAGGGGAAGCAGGGAGGGGAGGGTGAAAGGGGAGACTGGGCACCTGTGTGTGGGGATGGATGGTGATTAGTCTTTGGGTGCTGAACCTGATGTAATCTACACAGAAATCAAAATACAATGAGGTACACCTGAAATTTATATAATGTTATAAACCAGTGTTACCTCAATTTAAAAAAAGAAGTAGAAAAAAAGGGAGACCTTCTCGGCAAACAAAAGACAAGGAAATTTCTTACCACTAGACCTTCCCTGCAAGAAATGTTAAAATATTTTCTTCAGACAGAAGGAGAATAATAAAGGTTGGAAACTTGGATCTACACAAAGAAAGAAAGAGCATTAGAGAAGGAGTAAACAAGGATAAAGTAAAATCCTTTCAGGGCCGGCCCTGTGGCCTAGTGGTCAAGCTTGGCGTGCTCCACTTTGGTGGCCTGGGTTTGGTTCCCAGGTGCAGACCTACACCACTGGTTGCTGGCCATGCTGTGGCAGCGACCCACATACAGACTAGAGGAAGACAGGCACAGATGCTAGTTCAGGGAAAATCTTCCTCAAGCAAAAGGAGGAAGATTAGCAACAGATATTAGCTCAGGGTGTCTCTTCCTCAGCAAAAAAAAAAAAAAAAAAAAATCCTTTCTTTTTATTGAGGTAAAGTTCACATAACATAAAATTAATTACTTTAAAGTTTGCAATTCAGTGGTTTTTAGTACATTCACAACGCTGTGCAGCCACTACCTCTATCTAGTTCCAAAACACTTTCATCGCCCTAAAACAAAACCCTGGACTTATTAAGCCATCACTCTTTTTCTTAAATTAATCTAAAAAAACAATTGTTTCTTTAAAGTAACAATAGTAACAATGTATTGGACTACTATACTATGTGGATAATTAAATGAATGTCAGCAATGTCACAAGGTGCAGGAGGGAAGAATTGGGAATACTCTGTTATAAGGTATCTGAACTACAGTAAAATGAAATAGTGTTACTGGAAAGTGTACTTAGATTAGTTTAAAACGTACATTGTAGAGCCAGCCCTGGTGGTCTAGTGGTTAAGAATTGGCACTCTCTGGGGGGCTGGCCCCATGCTGAGTGGTTAAGTTCACGCTTTCCCCTGCAGGCTGCCCCGTGTTTCGTCGGTTCGAATCCTGGGCGGGGACATGGCACAGCTCATCGAGCCACGCTGAGGCAGTGTCCCACATGCCACAACTAGAAGGACCCACAACTAAGAATATACAACTATGTACTGGGGGGTTTTGGGGAGAAAAAGGAAAAAAATAAAATCTTTAAAAAAAAAAAAGAATTGGCACTCTCACCCCTGTGGCCCAGGTTCGTTTCCCAGTCATGTAACCACATCACCCATCTGTCATTTGTCATACTGTGGTGGCAGCTCACATAGAGAACTAAACTAACAAATAGGATATACAACTCTGCACTAAAGCTTTAAAAAAAATATACATTGTAAATTCTGGGGAAGCTACCAAAAATTTTTTTAACCAATATAATTGATGTGCTAAGAAAGGAGATAAAATGGAATCATATATAATGCTCAATTAAGATAAAAAAGGCAGCAAAAGAAGCCTCTGGCAATGAATAGAAAACAAGTATAAACACGGTTGATATTAAGCCAAATATAGCAATAATCAGTTTAAATGTTGATGGCATAAATCAATCAGTTAAAAGGCAGAGATTGGAATCAGCCCAGTGGTGTATTGGTTAAGTTTGCGTGCTCCACTTCAGCAGCCCAGGGTTCACAATTTCGGATCCTGGGTGCAGACCCAGCACCGCTCATCAAGTCACACTGTGGTGGCATCCCACATAAAATAGAAAAAGATTACCACAGATGTTAGCTCAGAGCCAATCTACCTCGCCAAAAAAAGTAAATAAAATAAATAAAAGGCAGATTGCCAAAGCTAGTTAATAAAAAACCAGACAAGGTGCAACTATATGTAGTCCACAAGAAACCTGCTTTAAATATAAAGACTCAGATAGATCAAAAGTAAAGGAACAGAGACAAAATACTATGCTAAAACTAATCAAAAGAAAACTGGAGGAACTATACTAATTTCAAACAAGGTCAACTTCAGAGTGAGGAATATTATTAGGGACAAAGAGAGGCAACACATCAAAATAAAGAGGTTAATTCTCCAAGAAGATATAACAATTCTAAACATGAATGTAGCTAAAATCAGCACATCAAGGCAAAAAGTGATAGAACTGAAAGAAGAAATAGAAAAATCTACTATTATAGTCAGAGACTTAAACATGCCCCAGTAGTTGATAGATTCAGCAGGCTGAAAATCAATAAGGATATCCACTTAAAACTATCAACAACTTAATCTAATTGTCTAATACAGAACACTTGATCCAACCGTAGTAGAATACACAGTCTTCTCAAGCTCACATAAAACATTCACCAAGATAGACCACATTCTGGGCCATAGAACATACCTTAACAAATTTAAAATAATAGAAATTATATAAAGCATGTTCTCAGAGTATAACAGAATTAAACCAGAAGTCCATACAGAAAGATAGTTGAAAAACCCCAAATATTTGGAAGTTGACACACTTTTAAATAATGTATGGAGCAAAGAAGAAGTCTCAAAAAAACTTAACATTAAAAAATATTTAAAACTAAATGAAAATACCATAGCAAATAGAATCCAACAATGTATGAAAAGAATTATACACCATGACGAGGTGGGATTTATTCTAAGTATGCAAGGCTGGTTCAACATTCCAAAAATCAATCAGTGTAATCCACTACAACAGACTAAAGAATAAAGATCATATGTGCACAGCAAAGGAAATCATCAGCAAAATGAAAAGGCAACCTACTGAATGGGAAAAATATTTGTAAATCATATATCTGATAAGGAGTTAATATCCAAAATATTTAAAGACTCATATGACTCAATAGGAAAAAACCGAACAATCTGATTAAAAGTAGGCCTAGGATCCAAATAGACATTTATCCTAAGAAGACATACAGATGGCCAAGAGGTGTGGGAAAAGATACTCAATAGCATTAATCATCAAGAAAGTGCAAATCAAAACCACAAAGAGATACCATCTCACTCCTGTTAGAATGGCAATCATCAAAAAGACAGGAAATGCAAAGTGTTGATGAGGATGTGGAGAAAAGGGAATCCTGGTGCACTGCTGGTGGGAATGTAAATTGGTGCAGCCGCTATGGGAAACAGTATGGATGCTCCTCACAAACTTAGAAATACCATATGATACAGCTGTCCCACTACTAGGGTACTCATCCAAAGAATATGAAAACACTAATTCAAAAAGATAACGCACCCTCTTGTTCACTGCAGCATTATTTACAATAGCCAAGCTGTGGAAACAACCCATGTGTCCATCAAGGGATGAATGGATAAAAAAGATGTGTATATATATACAATGGATTATTATTCTGCCATAAAAAGAATGAAATCTTGCCATGTGGGATCGCATGGGTGGACCTTGAGGGCATTATGCTAAGTGAAATAAGTCAGACAGAAAAAGACAAATACTACATAACAATACTTGTATGTGAAATTTAAAAAATGAGCAAACAAAACCTACTCAAGCTCATAGATGCAGAGAACAGACTGGTAATTTCCAGAGGCAGGGAGGTGGGATGGAGGTGGGTGAAATGGGTAAAGGGTGTCAAAAGGTATAACCTTCCAGTTGTAAAATAAATAAGTCCTGGGGATGTAATGTAAAGCATGGTGACTACAGTTAATAATACTGCATTGCCTATTTGAAAGCTGTTAAGAGAGTGGATCTTAAAAGTCCTCATCACAAGAAGAGAAATTTTTTTGTAACTATGTATGATGATGGATGTTAACTAGACTTATTGGGTGATCATTTTGCAATACAGTCGTGTGCCACATAACTACGTCTCAGTCAATGAGAGACCACATATCCGATGGTGGTCCCATGAGATGAGTACCATATAGCCAGGTGTGTAGTAGGCTATATCACCTAGATTTGTGTAAGTGTACTCTGTGATGGTCATACAACGATGGACTCACCTAACGATGCAATTCTCAGAAGGTATCCCCATCGTTAAGTGACACATGACTGTGTGTGTGTGTGTGTGTGTGTATATATATATATATCTCAAATCATTATGTTGTATAGCTGAAATAAATATAATGTCAATTGTACCTCAATGAAAACATAAATAATTTTAAAAACCCAAAACAATCTGCAGGTAAATTTCACAGTTAAAAACAGATTCTCAATAAAATAGGAGATCAAACATATCCGTAGGCAGGAATACAAATTAGAAAGCTCATGATTTACGGATCTCTGCATGCTGTAAACTCTCAAAAGGAATCATGCTTTTTTTAATAGTGTTTTTTGCCTCATCAGAATTCTTTGAATATAAAAGATCTAGTACATTTAACTCTGGTTTGAAATACACAAATTCTAAAATCAAACTTGTGAAAAGTAATCTATTTTAATATATTGGTTACCCCAATTATAAAAAAAAATCATATGATCATATCAATTGATACAGAAAAAGAATTTGACAAAATTCAACACCCATTCATGATAATAAAACACCAGGAAACTAGGGATAAAGGGAAAATTCCTCAATTTGATTTAAAAAAATCTACAAAACACCTGGATTCTTTCTCCCTAAGTTTGGGAATAAGGCAAGGATGTCCTCTGTCACCACTTCTATTCAACATTGTATTGGAAGTCCCAGCTAGTAGAATGAAACAAGAAAAGGAAATGAACTGTATGCAGATTGGAATGGAAGAAATAAAACTGCCTATATATGCGTATGATATGACTGTTAAGGTAGAAAAATCACAAAGAATTGACAAATACCTCCTGAACTAATAGATGAGTATAACACAGCCACAAGATACAAGGTTAATATACAAATAAGTCAACTGCTTTGCTATATAGCAGCAATGTACAATTGAAATTTGAAATTAAACAAATAACATTATTTACAATACCACCCGCAAAATGAAAGCTTAGGTATAAATCTAACAAAATATGTACAGGACCTATATGCATAAAACTACAAAATATTGATGAAAAAATAAAAAAAGTCTAAATAAATGGAGAGATGTCCTGTGTTCACGGATTAGAAGATTCGATAGTGTTAAGATGTCAATTCTTCCCAACTTGATCTATACCTTCAGGGCAATCTCAATCAAAGTCCTAGCAAGCTACTTTGTAGATATCAACAAACTGATTCTAAATTTTAAATGGTGTTATGTGTTGAACTGTATCTTCCCCAAAAAGACATAATGGAGTTCTAACCACCAGAGCTTCAGAATATGACCTTATTTGGAGATAGGATCTAATAGGATACTAATTAAGTTAAAATGAGGTCATTAGGGTGAACTTTAATCCAATATGACTATAATCCTTACAAAAAGGGGGAATCTGGACAGAGACAGACAGGTTTAGAGAGAAGACAACGTGAAGAGACACAGGGAGAACACAGCCATATAAGAGCCAAAGAGAGAGGCTTAGAACAGATTCTCCCTCACAGCCCTCAGAAGGAGCCAAACCTGCTAACACCTTGATTTTGGACTTCCAGCTTCCAGAACTGTGAGATGACAGATTTGTTTAATCCATCTAGTTTGTGGTACCTTGTTATGCCAGCCCTAGAAAACTAATACATACGGAAAGGCAAAAGATCGAGAATAGTTAACACAATACTAGAGAACATCAAAGATAGATGACTCGCACTACCTTATTTCAAGACCCACTGTAAGGCTACAGTAAGCAAGAGTATGTAGTACTGGCAAGAGAACAGCTAAACAGCTCAAAGAAACAGAATAGAGAGCCTAGAATTAGATTCACACAAATACTGTCAACCGATCTTTGACGAAGGAGCAAAGGCAAGTCAATGAAGAAAAGAGCCTTTATAACAAATTATTGCTGGAACACTTGGATGTCCATATGCAAAAAAATAACCTAAACATGGATCTTATATTTTACACAAAGATTAACTCAAAATGGAGAATAAATATAAATATAAAATGCAAAACTATAAAAATTTTTAAAGGAGACAGGAGAAAATATACATAACTTTGGATTTGGTGATAAAATTTTAAATATAATCCCAATAGCACTATTCATGAAAGAAAAATATTGTTAAGATGAATTTTATTAAAATTAAAAACTTCAGCTCTGCAACAAATACTGTTAAGATCGTGAAAAAACAATCCATAAACTGAGAAAATATTTGCAAAATACATATCTGATAAAAGATATTTATCCAAAATATACAAAGAATTTTAAAAACTCAACATTAAGAAAACAAACAAAAAAATTTCAAATGGGCAGATACCTCATCAAAAAAGATATACAAATGGCAAAGAAGCATATGAAAAAGATGTTCAACATTGTATGTTATTAGGTGGTTGCAAACTAAAACAATGAGATGTAACTACACACCTATTAGAATGGCTAAAATTTTTAAAAATTGGCAATACCAATTACTGCCGAGGCTGTGAAGCAACAGAAACCCTCATTCATTGATGGTGGGAACGCAAAATGGTACACCCATTTTGGAAAATAGTGGCAGTTTCCTACAAAACTATATATACTTTTACCTTAGGATCTAGCAACTGCACTCAAGTATTTACAGAACTGATTTGAAAACTCACGTCCACACAGAGACCTGAATGCTTATAAAGGTTTTTTCATAACTGCCAAAAACTGGAAGTAACCAAGATGTCCTTTAATAGATGAATGGGTAAACAAATTTTGGTACATTCATACAATGGAATATTGTTCAGTGATAAAAAGAAATGGACTACCAAGCCATGAAAAGACATGGAGGAGCCTTAAATGCATATTGCTAAGTGAAAGAAGCCAATCTGAAAAGGCTACATACTGTATGATTCCAACGATATGAAATAGAAGAAAGTGCTAAAAACCCCTCCACAATGATGGAAGTATGTCAAAGGGATACAGGAGCCAACTGAAAGAGCCCTCAATAAATAGTGCTGGATTATAACACAAAGTATAAAATAAATATCCGTGAGTCCACACTAATATACATAAATGATTGAATAAATAAGTAGATCAAGGACGATAGACAAGTCTGCTACGGAGAAGAATTCCAAACAATTTATATAAATACTCTGTCCTTAAGAAGGTGGAGCACAGCTGCACAAAGTGACATTCTTCCAAGGAGTAAAGAATGGAAAGGGAGAATAAAAGAGTGACTTTATGGGAGAGGATCACTACCTCCGGCCAGGGATGAGGAGTGACGTTAACAGTGGTAAGTCGTATTGATAGTATGTACCCTGCATACGGTGTGATGACAATGGCACTGTAACTCTGTGGTCATCTTCCCAAAACACATAACTCCAGTCTAATCATGAGAAAAATCTCAGACAAATCCTAATTGATTGGCATTCTACAAAATATCTGACAGTAATCCTCAAAGTTGTGAAAGTCATCGAAAGCCAGGAAAGACTGGAAACTGTCACAATCAAGAAAAGCCTAAGTAGACATGACACCTAAACATAATGTGCTATCCCGGATGGGGCTCTGGAACAAAAAATAGATATTGGGGGAAAACGGAGAAAATCTAAACAAAGTCTGTCTCCTCGCTTCCATTGCTGCTATTAGGAAATCATCTTTCAGCCTGTTACTCCTTTGAAAGTGTCTTAGCCTGGGTTCTCCCAGAAAACACAGCCTGCGATAAGGGCTTATATGCTGGTAGTTTACTTTTTTAAAGTGATACCAGAAAATAAGAGTGGAAAAATGTAAAAGAGAAATCCAGTTTTTAGGTTGTTACCATTGTAGGCCACTATAACTCATTCTCACTGGGCCCCTCTGAGGAGCCATGCAGAACATGTCTAAAAATTGTCCACAAAGGAACAAAACATGCCTCAGAATTAGCTTCACAAAGGAACAAATGGCTCCCCTCCCTCACTGGTCACAGGTATCCCCAGGGCTTGTTAACTCCCTTGCACTTCCAGGTTGTACACATGTAAGTGCAGAGCAGGTTTCCACACGTGGCCCAAGACAGTGACAGAGAGGACCTGACACAGAAAGAAAGAGACTCGCGGTACAGCTGAAGTGGGACACCATCAGGCAACAAATGTGCGAAGATGGTTGTCCCAGCAATGGCTACATTAAAAGATGTGTGGCAGGTTACAAGGGGTGTAGAATACATAAAGTAATCCATCTTTTTTCCTCTGGCTACTTTTGAGAATTTTCTTTTTCTCTTTTGCTTTCTGTGGTTTCATTATGAAGTATCTAATGTGGATTTCTTTTTATTTGTTCTGCCAGGAATGATCTTCTTGATGAATCTGTAGATTGGAGTCTTTCATCAGCTCCTGAAAATTATTGGTCATATCTTTTCAAAAATTGTTGGTGCCTCATCATTTTTCTCCTTTTCCTGTGGAGTCCCAAATAAACATGTTAGACTTTCTCACTCTATTTCCTTCTGGGATTCCACTTCACTGTATATTAGACCATCTCACTCGTATGTTGTCTTTTACCTTCTTATCCCTACATTCTATTTTTTTATTCTCGGTGCTGTTTGGCACAAGGACTTTGACCAGCTTCCAGAAAGACATTCTTTTCTTTTCTTTTCTTTTTTGCTGGGAAAGATTTGCCCTAAGCTAACATCTGTTGCCAATCTTCCTCTCCTTTTTTTCCTCCCAAAAGTCCCAATACATAGTTGTATATTCTAGTTGTAAGTCCTTCTAGTTCTTCCATGACAGCTCATGGCATGGCTACTGACAGATGAATGCTGTGGTTCTGCGACCAGGAAATGAACCTGGGCCGCTGAAGCAGAGTGTACCAAAGTTTAACCACTAGGCCATCGGGGCTGGCTCAAAAAGACATTCTTTCTAAACTTGTATTCAACTCACCCACCATTGAGTTCTTCGTATCAATTATTGCAAATATTTATTTGGCTGTTTAACAAAGCTTCTATTTTACTTTTACAGTTTCCTATTACCTGGAGATGTTTTCATGCTTATTGTTTATTAAACATAATAACCACAGTAGAACATAAAACCAGTGTGGAAAATCTAAATACTCTGTTTTTACTATGTTTAACAAATAAAAGCCAAGCATGAAAATATCCAACTATTTATCTTCACTTGAAATTATCAGGGCAATGCCTTGTTATTTATTTTGCTTCATATCTAGGCTTCTTGAAAAAGTTCTTTTTTTTCCCCAAGAATACACATGCTTTTTAAAAAAAAAAAAAAAAAAGATTGGCACCTGAGCTAACAACTGTTGCCAATCTTCTATTTTTTATTTTATTCTTTTCCCTAAAGCCCTCCAGTTAATAGTCGTATATTCTAGTTGTAGGTCCCTATGGTTCTGCTGTGTGGGACGCTGCCTCAGTGTGGCCTGATGAGCGGTGCCATGTCTGTGCCCAGGATCTGAACCAGTGAAACACCGGGCTGTCAAAGGAGAGCGCATGAACTTAACCACTTGGCCACAAGGCCAGCCCCAAGAGTTTTTTTTTAATTAAAAATATAGGGTTTATATTTCCCCATCTTGCCTTCATTCCTTTAAAAATTAAACTATTTTAGAACAGTTTTATATTCGCAGAATTATTGCAAAGAGAGTAGAGAGTTCCTGTAGACACCACACTCAGTTTCCACTATTATTAAGACGTTATACTTGTATATTTGTCACCATTACTGAACCAATATTGATACATTATTATTAACTAAAGTCCATACTTTATTCAGATTTCATCAGTTTTTCCATTAAGGAATATTTTTACTTTGAAAAAGACTAACAAAATTGATAAATCTATGACAAAACAGCTCAAGATTTAAAAAAAAAGGGCAAAGGCACAATATCTAATACTAAGAAGGCATAAAAGGATAGTAACACAGACAGGTGCTCCAAACATTAAAAACAAATGAGGTTATATTATAAAAAAAATTTATGCCAAAAATTTGAAAATTTAGTTGGAATAAAAATATTTCAACAAAAATGAACTTATAAGAGTGACTGAAGAAAAACTAGAACAACTAAATGGTCCTAGAACCAATAAAGAAATCTTGAATTTGGAATGGAAAAATTTCTAGAAATAGGAGTTGTAAAATGAAAAAAATGCTAAACAGTAACATGAAAAAGTGAAAATATACAACGCACTGGTGAAAGTAGGTATATAGCCTAATTAAGAATACTCTAATGCTGTAATATAGTGGTGTGTTAATAAACTCTAGTAAAAAACTTAAAGAACGAGTGTTCAAAATAACTATAGCTACAATAATTTGTTAATGAATGTACCATATAAAAAATTGTGACTTCAAAAACAAAAAAGGGGAGAGTAAAAGGGTAGAGTTTTTGTATGTGATTGAAGTTAAGTTGCCATCAGCATAAAATAGACTGTTATATCTATAAGATGTTTTATTCAAGCCTCATTCACAAAAGATAAATTCACAAAAGATAAATAGAAGGAAATCAAAGCATACCCCCATGGAAAATCATCAATTCACAAAAGAAGGGAGCAAGAGAGAAAGAAAGGAGCCAGCAAACTACAAAACAGCCAGAAAATAATTAATAGGATGATATTAGTGTCATTATCTATCAATAATTACTCTAAATTTAAATGGATTGAATTCAACAATCAAAGGGCATAGAATGGCTGGATGCATTTTACAAAAACAAGACTCAACTATATGCTACCTACAAGAGACTCGCTTTAGTCTTAAGGACACACAGAGGCTCAAAGTCAAAGGATGGAAAAAGATATTGCCTGTAAGTGGAAACCAAAAGAGAGCAGGGGTAGCTATACTTATATTAGACAAAATAGACTTTAAGCCAAAAACTGTAACAAGAGACAAAGAAGACCATTATATGATGATAAAGGGGTCAATTCATCAAGAAGATATAACAATTGTAGATATATATGCACTCAATATCAGAACTCCTAAATATATTAAGCAAGTACTAACAGATCTTAAGGGAGAAACAGATAAAAATATAATAACAGTAGAGGACTTCAATACTCCACTTTCAACAATGGGTAGATCATCCAGACAAAAAATAAATGAAGGAGCATTGGACTTGAACCAGACTTTAGATGAAATGGACCTAACAGACATATACACACATGCCCTGCAAGAGCAGCAGAATGCACATACTTCTCAAAAGCACATAAAACATTCTCCAGGATATATCTACAATAGGTCAAAAAACAAATTTAAGGGGCTGGCCCCTTGGCCAAATGGTTAAGTTTACATGCTCTGCTTCAGTGGCTTAGGGTGTCACCACTCCGGATCCTGGGCACGGACCTACACACCGCTCATCAAGCCATGCTGAGGTGGCGTCCCACATAGCACAACCAGAGGCACTCACAACTGGAATATACAGCTATGTACTCAGGAACTTTGGGGAAAAGAAGAAGGAAAAAAAAAAGAAGATTGGTAACAGATGTTAGCTCAGGTGACAATCTTTAGGAAAAAACAAATTTAAGAAAACTGAAAATTGAAATCATACCAAGTATCTTTTCCAACCACAATGATATGAAACTAGAAACCAGTAACAGGAGGAAAGTGAAAAAATTCAGAAATATATGGGAATTAAACAACACCCTCCTGAACCAATGAATCAAAGAAGAAATCAAAATAAAAATCAGAAAACATCTTGAAACAAATGAAAGTGGAAATTCAACATAACAAAACCTCTGGGATACCTCAAAAGCAGTTGTAAGAGGGACATTTATAGTGATAAAAGCCCACATTATGAAAAAAGAAAGATCTCAAAGATTAGAAATTAAGATCAGTAATGCTTAAAGTGTTTAATTACCATTAATTTATTTTATTCCCTCTAAAGTCAATTGCCAAAAAAACAATTAATTGACTGGTTGTCATTCTGATTTACCAGTCCATCCCTTGACTCATTAAGACGTAGACAGTCCCATAAGAAACTAAAACTGCTTAATTTATATTTCTCTTCAATACATCTTAATTGTAACAGAAGACAGAACTTTAATGTTGAAAAAGGTAAATTTGTAGCAAATAAAAGAAAGGACTTATTTATCTACTGCGTTGCACCTTTAGGAACTTCATTAGTCTCCAAGGGGTAAAGGATTCAGTAAGGGACTGGACTTCAAGATAGATGCTCAGGGAACTCCCTTAAAGCACTTTAATGGCCAGCCTCCTCATGAACAACGAGGTTCACAGATAACATGGAGGGTGCTCAATAAGAATTCTAAGGAGAGATTTATAATTGTAGAGATTGAGTACAAGTTCAAAATCACCATTACAGCTAAACAATTTAATGGATAATTAAAGTGTATTTAGTTAGTTCTGGGCCCTTAAAATAAATTATTCACAGCCCTTAAAAAAGAAACGTAGCATATTATTTTATGTATGATAATAATAATGTTTCCACTTACTAGTGAAGGCTCATTTGCATTCCATAGCAACTCACTAGGGTCTGCATTTTCTGGATCGTATATCCATATAACGATAACCTACAAAAGAAAATGTGTTTGCATTTCTTTACATTTTGGACAAATGTCATTTTTAGTTATGGCAAAACATAACTATAACAATGTTTTTATTTATTTTAAAACTTTTGATTATACCGTTTTAAAAAATCAAAAGCAATATGTGTTGTTTTTAACGAGTGAGACAATCCAAAGATACATGGAGGAAGAGTTAATAATATCCCGCTACACTCCTGAGGTAGCTACCGTTAAAACTTCGTATGAATGCCTGCATTTCCTTCTCTACTCTCCCAGATACAGTGCCCCACCCACACTCACACACTCCTACAAAAGTGAAAGCACACCACACATGTTGTCTGTAACTTGCTTTTGTCACTTGGTACACGACGGCCATGTCAACAGATGTAGATTGGAAGCTTTTTTCTTATTTTTTCTTGAATAGACAATTTATTCACATAATTAAAAACAAATTAAAGATGTAGTGAAATTTCTCTTACCCTGTACTCCATTACTTAGTTCCCATTAGTCTACTGTACCACATGAGTAACTACTATTAGTAAATTCTTGTTTATATTTCTATCAAGTTTTTGTTTAATTAATAAATATGTGTTTTCCTCCTTTTTATATAAATTCTAGCACACCAAACAAATTTTTTCAAACATTACATTTTTCACTTAAGGTTATATCTTAGAGATATTTACATATTCTCATTAATTTTTCACCTGTGTATTATTCCAAATTACGAAGGAACCATAATTTATTTAACCAGTAACCTACTGATAAACATTTGTTTCCAGTCCCTCGCCACGACAATCAATGCTATAGTGAACAACTTTGTACAAATATCATTTTTTGCCTTGGCGTTTTCCTAAAAGTGGAATTGTTGAGTTACAGAGCATATGCACTCATAATTTTATACATATTGATAAATTTTTCTCCATAGCACTTGCGCCAGTATACCCTCTCACCAGCAATGTAAGAGATTTCTTCTTTCCTCACAGCCTTTCCCACCTAGTGTGTTATCTTACATTTGGATATTGTCAGTCAGATGGTGACAAACGGTACTGTGACGCAGTTTTAATTTGCTTTTCTTTTATTATAAGAAAGTTTGAGTAGCTTTCCATATGCCCAAGTTCCACTTGTATTTCCTGTCTAATTGTTCATTTCCTTTGACCGTTTCCCATTTTTCTATTAGGTTGTTAGTCTTTATTTATTAATTTGTGGAAGTTGTTTATGTTAAGACTTCTATATTTATATGTTTTATATCTTGCCCTGGGTGGTGGTTACATGGATTCTTTAGGGTTTTCTATATATAAGATCATGTCGTCTGCAAACAGTGAGAGTTTCTTCTCACTCTCTATTTGGATTCCTGTTATTCCTTTCTCTTGCCTAATTGCCCTGGCCAAAACGTCCAGTACTATGCTGAATAAGAGTGGTGAGAATGGGCACTCTTGTCTTGCTCCTGTTCTCAGAAAGATGGTGTTTAGTTTTTTCCCATTGAGTATGATGTTGGCTGTGGGTTTGTCATATATGGCCTTTATTACGTTGAGGTAATTTCCTTCTATGCCCCTTTTGATGAGAGTTTTTATTATAAATGGCTGTTGGATCTTGTCAAATGGTTTCTCTGCATCTCTTGAGATGATCATGTGGTTTTTATTCCTCATTTTGTTGATGTGGTGTATCACATTGATTGATTTGCAGATGTTGAACCACCCTGTGTCCCAGGTATAAATCCCACTTGATCATGACGTATGATCTTTTTGATGTATTGCTGTTTTGGGTTGCCAATATTTTGTTGAGGATTTTTGCATCTATGTTCCTCAGAGATATCGGCCTGTAGTTTTCCTTTTTCGTGTTGTCCTTGTCAGGCTTTGGTATCAGAGTGATGTTGGCCTCATAGAATGTGTTAGGAAGTATTCCATCTTCCCTAATTTTTTGGAATAGCTTGAGAAGGATAGGTATTAAGTCCTCTCTGAAAGTTTGGTAGAATTCCCCAGGGAAGCAGTCTGGTCCTGGGCTTTATTCTTTGGGGTGCTTTTGATTCCTGTTTCAATCTCTTTATTTGTGATTGGTCTATGCAGATTATCTGTTTCTTCTTGATTCAGCTTTGGGAGGTTGTATAAATCTAAGAATTTATTCATTTCCTCTAGATTGTCCATTTTGTTGGCATATAGTTTTTCATAGTATTCTCTTATAATCCTTTGTATTTCTGTGGTATCTGTTGTTATTTCTCCTCTTTCATTTCTAATTTTATTTATCTGAGCTTTCTCTTTTTTTTTCTTTTTAACTCTGGCTAGAGGTTTGTCAATTTTATTTATCTTCTCAAATAACCATATCTTTGTTTCATTGATCCTTTCTACTGCCTTTTTTCTTTCAATAGCATTTATTTCTGCTCTGATTTTTATTATTTGTCTCCTTCTGCTGATTTTGGACTTTGTTTTTCTTTTTCTAATTCAGTTAGGTGTAGTTTGAGATCGCTTATTTGGGATTTTTCTTGTTTGTTAAGGTGAGCCTCTATTGCGATGAATTTCCCTCTTAATATGGCTTTTGCTGCAGCCTATATGAGTTTCTATGGTATGTTTTCATTTTCATTTGTCTACACATTTTTTTTATTTCTCCTTTAATTACTTCAATGATCCATTGTTTGTTCAATAGCCTGTTGTGGGGTGTGCACATCTTTGTCCCTTTCTCAGCATTTTTCTTGTAATTAATTTCTAGCTTTATAGCATTATGATCATAAAAGATGCTTGTTATTATTTCAATCTTCTTAAATTTATTGAGGCTTGCCTTGTTTCCCAACATATGGTCTATTCTTGAGAATGATCCATGCTTACTTGATAAGAATATGTATTCTGCTGTTTTTGGATGGAGCGTTCTATATACGCCCATTAAGTCCAACTGGTCTAGCCTTTCAATTAATACCACTGTTTCCCTGTTGACTTTCTAGCTGGATGATCTATCCATTGATGTGAGTGGAGTGTTGAGGTCCCCTACTATTATTGTGTTATTATTAATATCTTCTTTTAGGTTTGTTAATAGTTGCTTTATGTACTTTGGTGCTCCTGTGTTGGGTGAGTAGATCGTTATAAATGTTATTTCTTTTTGATGGAATGTCCCTTTGATCATTATATACTGCCCCTTTTTGTCTCTCTTTACCTGACTTATCTTGAAGTCTACTTTGTCTGATATAAGTATTGCAACACCTGCTTTCTTTTGTTTGCCATTAGCTTGGAGTATCGTCTTCCATCTCTTCACTCTGAGCCTGTGTTTGTCATTGGAGCTGAGATGTGCTTTCTGGAGGTAGCACATTGTTAGTTCTTGTTCTTTAATCCATCTCGCCACTCCATGTCTTTTTATTGGAGAACTCAATCCATCTCCCTTTAGGGTGATTATTGATGTATGAGGGCTTAATGCTGCCATTTTATCTCACATTTTCTGGTTCTCTTGTATATCCTTTGTTTCTAGTCCTGTGTATCTTGGTCTAACAGTTGAGTTATATAGTTCTTTATGTTGTGTTTCTTTGTTTTCTCCTTATTTATTATTTGTGTCTCTGTTCTGCTTTTTTGTTTAGTGGTTACCATGAAGTTTGTATTCAATATCTCGTGCATAAGATAGTCCATTTTCTGATAGCCTCTTATTTCCTTAGAGTAAACCTATTCAGTCCCTTTCCTCTTCCCCTCCTAAGTTGTTTTTCTCACATCTTATTCCATTTCATGTTATGGGTTTATGGTTAAAATGACAATATTATATTTGTTTTTGGTGTTTTCCTTCATTTTTTCTTTAATGCTATACTTGAGTATTTG
This sequence comes from Equus caballus, assembly GCF_041296265.1. NCBI lineage: Eukaryota > Metazoa > Chordata > Mammalia > Perissodactyla > Equidae > Equus > Equus caballus. The sequence continues at coordinate 8,927,461 of NC_091713.1, forward strand.
CTATCCTGCTCTGATTCTGTCCACCTATTTATCTCCTTACTCCATGCTTTGTAACCCCTTTCTCCCTTTTTTTTCTAGATATGAGGGCCTTTTTGAGGATTTCTTGTACGGGGGTGGGGGGGTCTTGTGGCTACAAACCTCCTTAGCTTTGGTTTGTCTGGGAAAGTTTTTATTTCCCCATCATATCTGAAGGATATTTTCGTTGGATAGAGTATTCTTGGCTGACAGTTTTGAATATGTCATTCCAGTCTCTCCTAGCCTGATAGGGGTTCCTTTGTAGGTTATTTTCTTCTGCCGTGCTGCTTTTAGTATTCTTTCTTTGACTTTTGCCAGTTTCACTACTATATGCCTTGCCATAGGTCTTTTTACATTGACATATTTAAGAGATCTGGCAGCGTCTTCCACATGGATTTCCATCTCCTTCCCTAGGTTTGGGAAGGTCTCTGCTATTATTTCTTTGAACAAGTTGTCTGCTCCATTCTCCTTCTCTTCTCCTTCTTGAATAGCTATAATTCTTATGTTCCATTTCCTAATTGAGTCAGATATTTCTTGGGGATGTTCTTCATTTCTTTTTAGCCTTACTTCTCTCTCTTCCTCTATCTGGAGCATTTCAATCTTCAATTATGCTGATACACTCCTTTATGAAGTCCAGTCGAGTGTTCAGGGAATCCATATTTTTTTATATTTTCCATTGTGTCTTTCATCTCTAATATTTCAGATTGATTCTTCCTTATAGTTTCAATCTCTTTTGTGAAGCAGCTCCTGAACTTGTTGAATTGTTTCTCTACATTTTCTTTTAACTCGTTGAGTTTTTTGATGATAGCTGTTTCGAATTCTTTGTCATTTAGATTACATATTTCTGTGTCCTCAGGACTGATTTTTGGGTACTTGTCATTTTCTCGCTTGTGTAGAGATATAATATAATGTTTGATATTCCTAGAGGGAGTGGCTCTGTTTTTTTGCATCCTGGTGTTATTTGGTCACAGTAACTGCTTATCGCCACTGGGTGGGGGTCAAGAACTGCATATTCTGAGCCCCCTGCCTTCAGCTAAGATCCCAGGGGCTGGAGCTGGCACTGAGTGAGTAGGGGTAGGGCACTTTCTTCTGCATGCTCTCGGGGTTTCCTCATTCTGGTCTCACTGTCTGCTACCCTGGGGTGTTGGCTTGATGAGGTCACCCCCGTGAAAGCTTTTGCCCCAGTAGAGGGCTTCCCTCTAGGCTGCAAGGGCCCTTAGGGATCCTTGATGTCCCCATGAAGGAATGTCCCCTTCCTCTTCCTTCCCTCTCGGAGGCCGCCCACAGTCACGGATCACAGTCTTTAGGGGAGGGAATGAAGTTTTCTCTCATCCCATTCCACCCCCTCTGAGGGGGGCTCCAGCCTCTCCGCCCTCTGTCGTATGGCTGCGTGGATCTCTCCGATGTCTTTTGTGCTGTGTTTGGATGGCCTCTGTTGGAGTATGAGTGTCTTTATTGTTGTATGTTGTAGGGGAACGATTACTGGGAAAGCTCACTCCACCATGATGCTGATGTCTGTACACGTGTTTTAAGAGTTTTTTATAAATTGGATCATATTATACACATTTTCCACATCCTCCTTTTATCACTCAAGTATACACCATTGAAATTCCCAGTGTCAACTCTTATAATGTCTGAATATTCTATGATGTGGTTATACTGTAATTTACAGATCAGTTTCTCTAATGATGGAGATTTACTACAGATCTAGTTTTGTTTTGTGTTTTTTTTTTTTTTTTTACCACTATTACAATGCTGCATATTACAGATCCTTTTTCATATGGCCTTATGTACTGGAGGTTTCACTTCTGTGGAGTAGATTCCGAGGAGTGGTATTGTTGATCCAAGAGTATACATATATGTTTAATTTTAATAGATGTTGCCAGATTACTCTCCAAAAATTTGATCAGGCTGTAACTTCACATTTTTCACCGGCACAGTTTGAAATGTACCCTTTTGCCCAGATCCCCTCTAGCAATAGCTATTTTCTCTTGTTTGAGTTTTATCAGCATGATGAGTGGACATTTCATTGTTAATTTGAATTTTCCTGAGGTTAAGTGAATTTCAGCATCTTTTCATGTTTGTTAGATTTGCTTTTGTGTGCATGGCGTTTTCACATTTTTCAATTGACACGTGCCATTTTCTTCTCCTTTGTGAGAGTTCTTTGTTTTGCTTGGACTTCAGGCACACAGATTCAGAATCAGAATAACCACAATCCTTAGCTCATGTCACACTGTCATTATTGGCACGACCCTCTTTTATGTAATTATTTAAATTTTAAATTAGTAAAATGAAAACCAGGACCTCACCACCCTACTCAAGAACTAGAACCTTACAAATATCTTTACCTGAGTATTCCTCCTCTTTCTGGTTCCCTGTTTCTGCCCAGAGCTACTCACTTTTCTGAATTCTGTGTTTTTGATTAATATAGGGTTTAGTTTTTGGCTATTTTTTAACTTGATCATCCCATACACAGCCCCCTAGGACCTGATTTTTGTCTTTCAACATTATGTAACTAGGATTTATTCTAGTTATTGCCCATAACTTATCTCATTCATTTTCATTACTATTTAAAATTCCATCATGTGAATATACCACAATTTCTCCCTCCTCCTATTAATGGGTATTTGGGTTCATTCTGTTTGAGAGGGATAGATTTTATGAGCAGATCTATTATGAACATTTTTGAAAATGTCTTGATGAATGAGTGCAAGAAGTTTTCTTGAGTATATACTTAGGACTGGAATTGCTGTGGTGCAGACTATGTGTAAGATAATGCAGAATCATTTCTCAAAATGGCTATACCAACTTACATCCAAACCATCTCTGAACACCAGGGATATTAGCTGTTTAGTGTAAAATTTATGTAAAATTTTTTCGTAACTATTTCTTGTCTAAACTAACTTTGTTTATGGTACTTTTGGGATATGAAAGTTTTTAATTCTCACATTTTCAATTATGACTATCTTCTTCTGTGTGTGTGTGTGAGGAAGATGGTCCCTGAGCTAACCTCTGTGCCTGTCTTCCTCTACTTTGTATGTGGGACACCACCACAGCATGGCTTGATGAGTGGTGCAGAGGTCCTCACCTGGGATCTGAACCTGCAAGCTCTGGGCCATCAAAACAGAGCCTGAAAACTTGTCACTGGGCCAGTCCCTTGACTATCTTTTTATTTATAGTTTCCAATATTGAATAAGATTTCCCTTGAGTCTATATGGAACAGCTTCAAGACTCTCCCCTCCACCCCACAATTTTTTATTTTGCATTTAAGTCTTATATGCCAATTGAAATTTATTTATTTTTGTATACAGTATGAAAGAGGATTCTACTTTCATTTTCTTCCAGGAGGATAGCTTATTATACTATATTATTCCATATTAACGTTAAGATATTTTTTCAATCAAAAATTGGACTCTGGATTCCAATTAAAAACTTAAAAAGCTAGATTTTTTTAAGTCATTCAAAATTCCGAAAGTAGCTCTTGATACAGCTTTCTTGTTAAGCTTATTCTTAAGTGTTTTATAGTCTTTATTGCTATTATAAATTTACAATATTGTACATTTCTTTTTCCTGTCTTATTATTTACACTGTTATATTCAAGCCTAAATTAAATAATAATGGTGATATTAGGTATATCTGTCCAGTTCCTGATTTTAATTGAATTAGAAGTATTTCACAATTTATAATAATGATTTTTAGTTACTTGGGAAGTAAATTTTTTATTAGAAGTAAGTGGTTCCCTTCTAAACTTATTTTACTTAGTGTTTTCATTAGGAATGGTTGTTGAATTTTTAAACTTACAGATATGATCATTTATTTTTTTCTTTCATGTGTTGATGTAATGGATATTGTTGTCAGTTTTCCTAATAGTGAACCAGTGTTGCATTCCTGGAAGATACTGGCCCTTTTCAGTTTGTTCTTTTAGCATATTGCTGGATTCCATTTGCTAATATTTTATGTAGAATTTTTGCACTTATATATACAAGTATATTGGTTTACGTCTTCTTCCTTTCCTCCCTCCCTTCCTTCCTTTCTTTCTTTTTCTTTGCCTACTTTTGGTATTAAGGTAGTGTTGGATTCAGGAAATGAATTGGGGGAATTTTCTATCTTCTTTAGGATTGGATGAGGCTATATTATTAGGTATATATGATATCATAATTTGTTTATCTTCTTTGTAGATTTTTCCTTTATTATGAAGTAATTTCTCTCTTTATATCTGTTAATATCTTTTGGGTTTCACATATCTTTTAGTTTATATTCATATCATCACTCTAGTTTCCTTTTGATGGTGTTAACCTGTTTGCATCCTTTCTTTCCAAATTTTGTGTTACTCTTTGTTTTAACTAGGCAACTTTTATAAAAATCAGATTTCTGGAGTTTTTGTCATTTAATAGGTGAATTTAATCCAATCACATTTTCATTACTGATCTAATTTAAGTGATTTCTTAATCTTATTTTTGTGTTCCTATATTCTATGTTTTAATTTCTCTTTATTTCATTTTTCTTCTTATTGCCTCCTATTAAGTTGCTAGCATTTTAAAAATTGTTCTTCCAGAAGTCTACTTTTTAGAAACTATGCATTTATTTCTATTACTTTAATGGACAGCCTTAAATTTTTACATGCATTTTTAATGTAGGCTAAAGTTAATCAGTATCTTATCTTGAATATTTATAAGGATCTTAGACAATTTCAAAAGCAAATCTCCCTTTATTTTCCATTCTTTGTTGGCTAATATTTTAACTTCACTTTGTTTAAGAAAAAACATTAGTCATTATTGAAGTATTTTGATTGTGAATACTTATTTAGATTTATTAGCATATTATATAGTTTACTTTCTCACCATTATTTACTGCATCCTGTACTTTAGTTTTTCAATCTGAGAACTCATGTCTTCAGTTGTGAAAGAGTCTTCATAATTATACCCTTTCAGTATTATCTCCAATTCCTTTTCTTCCCCCTTTTGGAACTCCTATTATGTGTATGATAAGCTGTCTCAGTCCATCTTCTATGTCTCTTAACTTCTCTTTGGATATTTTCCATCTTTTCACTTTTATGTGTTGCATCCTGCATGATTCACATTCCAAATGACTAATTCTGCCATTTTCTCAATTGTATCTATTCTTCTATTTAACCTGTTATTGAACTTTAATTTTTAGATGCCTACTTTTTCATTTCAAGACATTTTAATAGGATGTTTTAAAATTTCCAAATGTGTAATTGTGAATAATTCCTGGTATGTTGGTTTCTATTCTTTCTTTTATCTATTTGACTATTTCAAATATGAATTTAATAATCTTTCAGATGGTCTTACTTTTAGGTTTTTTTTTTTTTTATTTTAATGATTGGCCCTGTGCTAACATCTGTTGCCAATTTTTTTTCTTCTCCCCAAAGTCCCCCAGTACATAGTTGTATATGCTAACTGTAGGTCTTTCTGGCTCTGCCATGTGGGACACTCCCTCAGCATGGCCTGCCAAGCAGTGCTAGGTCTGTGCACATGATCCGAACTGGCAAAACCCTGGGCTGCTGAAGCAGAGTGCACGAACTTAACCACTTGGCCATGCGCGCCAGCCCCATTACCTTTAGTTTTGAATCATATAAATTTTCTCCATTTTCATGAGTGTGTCTATTCCAGGCAGTTGTGTTTTTTGTGGTTATATCACTTATTTTATGATTATTTTCAGAGGGTTTGTTTTCTGTGAGAATCCTGTACAGTCTTGGTTACGGAAATGGGTTTTCAATCACCTCTGCTGGGCCTTAGGTGTTTCACTGCTTGCCTTTTTGTGTTTATTACCTAGCTGTAGGTCTCCAACCTCTTGGGCTGTTAAACTTGGACATTCACCTGAGATTTTGTGTAGGTAACTCCCTGTCCATTTAAAGCCCCAAAAACATGTATCATTTCTTTACAATGACTCTAAGCCAGTGAGTGGGGCTTTATGAGTTCCTATTTTACAGACCTTTGATAAATTCTAGCTTCATGTAGGGAGGTTAGTTTCAGCTCCTCCCTCTCCCACAGATTGGAGGCTTCATTTTCTATCCCCTCACACATATTAAAACCCCTTGTCTACTAGCGATTATATTCTGTCGACTACCCTTAGTTCATAATTCAATCTTATACTCTGGATTTTAGTTCTATTATTGCTGACATCCAGGAAATTCCTTTAGTTGCTTTTAAAGTTTATACACAGAGACGCCTATATTCATGTAAAACTCTGTACTAGCATTATATACACATGTATATTTTCTAAAGGCATTTCTATGTGTTTTGAGTGAGACGGAGGTTACTCTGATTACTTGGGTCTGTAATATGTATTCTACTTCTAGAATATTCCCTCTACTTTCTATATTAAACTTCCTTATCCACTGATAATACTCTTCATTGTTTTTTTGTGCTGCTATAATTATAGCCTTAATAAATAATTCTATAATGTCAGTTGGATTTGGGATAGGAGTACATATGGACACATGGGCTCATTCAACCATCTTGATCCAATACTGGAAGTTTATTTATTATTATTATTATTATCTTTTTTTACCACCTCTTTTTTCCAGTAAATCACTGCTTTGAGAAAATTAAAATAGTTATAGAACTTTAATTTCCAAATATTATCACTTTATTTCAATTTTTAGAATTTTGAACGTATCTATCATACTTCTAATCATTCTCTGATCCTAATGTTAAAAGGTTTTGATCTCATGACCACTTCATAGTCTTAAAAATTACTGATAATCCCACAGAGCTTTTGTTTTATGTTTATTAGATCTACCAATATTTACCATAAAACAAATTTAAACTGGTAACATTTAAAGATATTTATAAATTTATTTTTAAAACTATGATAAATCATCACATATTAACATATCTAACATTTTTTTTTGAAAAAATAGCTTTTCCAAAACAAAAAAAATTAGTGACAATGGTTGTCTTACATTTTACATTACAAGATCTCTTTAATATCTGGCTTAATGGAAGACAGTTGGATTACCATTGTGCTCCTGCATTCAAGCTGTTGACATATGTGGTTTTGGTGGAAGTATCTGGGGAAAATCTATCCTCACACAGGTATTTGGTTGAAAGGGAAGACCTCATGGACCTCCAGAAATGGTCTGTGGAGTCCTCAAATCATTCCTTAAGTATCAGTGCTCTGAGCAAATTTTGTTGAAAATTTACTTTGGGAAATTGTTCCTCTGGTAAACATAGATAAGAGGGAAATAATATAGTAGCAATATATAAGGGATATACAAAATTTTAAAAAAATATTTTACCTGGGTTAAATTGTGAACAAAATTTCTGTTGGGAAAAAGAGGAATTGTAGTTTAGTAAACAGCATGCTAGATATTAATCTGAATATTCTACTTTCAATATGCATGTTTCTAAATCTTTGAATATTCTCTTTATATTCCATTACAGATACACAAATGATTAAATGCTAAATGTAAACAAGATACAAATGTCTATAATTAAATATAATTATTGATTCTCATGTGTCATCACAGAAGGCTGAGAGGCTTGAATCTGCTTGCTTACCTAACAATAGTACAAGCTCAGATGGCCAAAGTTGCATGACTAATCCTCTTTAAAAATTTGACATGATCATAAGAGAATACTATGAAAAACTATATGCCAACAAATTGAACAACCTAGAAGAAACGGATAAATTCCTAGACTCATACAACCTACCCAAACTGAATCAGGAAGAAATAGAGAATCTGAATAGACCAATCACAAGTAAAGAAATAGAAATAGTAATCAAAAACCTCCCAAAAAATAAAAGTCTAGGACCAGATGGCTTCTCTGGAGAATTCTACCAAACATTCAAAGAAGATTTAATACCTATCTTTCTCAAACTATTCCAAAAATTTGAAGACAACAGAATACTTCCTAACACGTTTTACAAGGCCAACATCACCCTGATCCTAAAGCCAGACAAAGACAACACAAAGAAGGAAAATTACAGGCAATATCATCGATGAAAATAGATGCAAAAATCCTCAACAAAATATTGGCAAACTGAATACAGCAAAACATTAAAAGGATCGTACACCTTGATCAAGTGGGATTTATACCAGGGACACAGGGATGGTTCAAAATCTGCAAATCAATCAATGTGATTCACCATGTTAACAAAATAAGGAATAAAAAGCACATGATCATCTCAATAGATGCAGAGAAACCATTTGACAAGATCCCACATCCATTTATGATAAAAACTCTCAATACAGTGGGTATAGAAGGAAAGTACCTCAACCTAATAAAGGTCATATTTGACAAACCCACAGCCAACGTCATACTCAACGGGGAAAAACTGAAAGTCGTCCCTCTGAGAACAGGAACAAGACAAGGGTGCCCACTTTTACCACTCTTATTCAACATAGTACTGGAGATTTTGGCCAGAGCAATTAGGCAACAAAAAGAAATAAAAGGAATCCAAACAGGCAATGAAGAAGTGAAACTCTCACTTTTGTAGATGATATGATTTTATATAGAGAAGACCCCAAAGCAATCTACAGATTCAATGCAATCCCAATCAGAATCCCAATGACATTATTCATGGAAATAGAACAAAGTATCCTAAAATTCACATGGGGAAACAAAAGACTCCAAATAGCTACAGCAATCCTGAGATAAAAGAACAAAGGTGGAGGCATCACAAACCCTGACTTCAAAATATACTACAAAACTATAGTGACCAAAACAACATGGTCCTGGTACAAAAACAGACACACAGATCAACTGAACAGAACTGAAAGCCCAGAAATAAAACCACAAATCTATGGACAGCTAATCTTCAACAAAGGTGCCAAGAACATACAATGGAGAAAGGAAAGTCTCTTCAATAAATGGTGTTGGGAAAACTGGACAGCCACATGCAAAAGAATGAAAGTAGATCATTATCTTTCCATACACAAAAATTAACTCAAAATGGATTAAAGACTTGAAGGTAAGACCTGAAACCCTGCAACTCCTAGAAGAAAATATAGGCAATACACTTTTGACATCGCTCTTAGAAGGATCTTTTCAAATACCATGTCTACTTGGACAAGGGAAACAAAAGAAAAAAGAAACAAGTATGACTTCATCAGACTAACAAGCTTCTGCAAGGCAAAGGAAACCAAGAACAAAACAAAAAGACAACCCACCAATTGGGAGAAAATATTTTAAATCATATATCCGACAAGGGGCTAATCTCCAAAATATATAAAGAACTCTCACAACTGGACAGCAAAAAAAACAAACAACCTGATCAAAAAATGGGCAGAGGATATGAATGGACATATTTCCAAAGAAGATATACAGATCTCCAAAAGGCACATGAAAAGATGTTCAGCATCACTAATAATCAGGGCAATGCAAATCAAAACTACACTAAGGTATTACCTTAACCTGTTAGAATGGCTATAATCATGAAGACAAAAAATAACAAGTGTTGGAGAGTATGTGGAGAAAAGGGAACCCTTATACACTGCTGGTGGGAATGCAAACTGGTGCTGCCACTATAGAAAACAGTATGGAGATTTCTCAGAAAGTTAAAAATAGACTGGGGCTGGCCCCGTGGCCGAGTGGTTAAGTTCGCGCGCTCTGCTGCAGGCGGCCCAGTGTTTCGTTGGTTCGAATCCTGGGTGCGGACATGGCACTGCTCATCAAACCACGCTGAGGCAGCGTCCCGCATGCCACAACTAGAAGGACCCACAACGAAGAATATACAACTATGTACCGGGGGGCTTTGGGGAGAAAAAGGAAAAATAAAATCTTTTAAAAAAAAAAAAGTTAAAAATAGAAATACCATATGACCCAGCTATCCTTCTACTGGAGAATTTTCCAAAGAACTTGAAATCAACAATTCAAAAAGACTTATGCACCCCTATGTTTATTTCAGCATTGTTCACAATAGCCAAGACGTGGAAGCAACCCAAGTGCCCACCAACCGATGACTGGATAAAGAAGATGTGATATATATATAAAATGGAATACTACTCAGCCATAAAATAGACAAAATCATCCCATTCATAACAACATGGATGGACCTTAAGGGTATTATATAAAGTGAAATGAGCGAGACAGTGAAAGACAAACACTGTACAATTTCATTCATATATGGACGATAAACTAACACACGGAAAAAGAGAATAGACTAGTGGTTACCAGAGATGAAGGGGGTTGGGCAGTGGGCATAAGGGGTAAAGGGGCATATTTATATGGTGACTGACAAATAATAATGTACAACTGAAATTTTATAATGTTATAAAGTATTATGACCTCAATAAAATGAAAAAAAAACTGGATAATTCACAAATATGTGGAAACTAATGACACACTTCTGAACAACCATTGGGTGAAAGATAAAATTAAAAGGAAAATCAAAAAATATCTTGCAAAAAATGAAAAAAGAAGCACAATATAACAAAACTTACGAGATGTAGCAAAAACAGTTCAAGGAAGGAAGTTTGTAGTGATAAATGCCCATCTAAGAAAAACCTCAAATAAACAACTTAACTTTACCCCTCAAGGAACTAGAAAGAGAAGAAGAAACTAGGCCCAAAGTTAGCAGAAGAAAGGAAATAACAAAGATCAGAACAGAAATAAGTGAAAAAGAGACCAGAAAAAGAATAGAAAAGATCAATGAAACTAAGAATTGGTTTTTTGAAAAGATAAACAAAATTGACAAACCTTTAGCTAGACTAAGAAAAAAAGACAGAAGACTCAAACTACTAAAATCAGAAATGAAACTGGAGACATTACTAACAATTCTACAGAAATACAAATGATCATAAGAGACTACTATGAACAATTATAGGCCAACATTTTTGACAACCTAGAAGAAATGAATACATTCCTAAAAATATACAATGTACCAAGACTAAATCATGAGGAAATAGAATATCTGACAGACCAATAACAAGTCAGGATATTAGACCAGTAAGTAAAAATTTCCCATCAAAGAAAAGCCCAGGACTAGATGGTTTCATTGGTGAATTCTACCAAAGATTTCAAGAAGAATTAATACCAATCCTTCTCAATCTCTTCCAAAAAACTGAAGAGGAGGGAACACTCCCAAACTCATTTTACAGGGACAGCATTACCCTGATACCAAAGCAGAGAAGGACACCACAAGAAAAGAAAACTACAGGCCAATATCTCCAATGAATAAAGATGCAAAAATTCTCAACACGACACTAACAAACTGAATTCAACAGCACAGTGAAAAGATCATACATGATGATCAAGTGGGATTTATCCCAGGATGCAAGGATGATTTAACATAGGCAAATAAATAAATGTGAATACACCACATTAATAGAATGAAAGGCAAATATCATATGATCATCTCAATACATGCAGAAAAAGCATCTGACAAAATACAACATCCTTTCTTGATAAAAACTCTCCAAAAATTTGCTGTAGAAAGAACATACCTTAACATAATACAGGCAATATATGACAAGCCCACAGTTAACATCATACTAAATGGTGAAAGTTTTTCCTCTAAGATCAAGAACAAGAGAAGGGTGCCCACTCTCACCACTCCTATTTAACATAGTACAAAAAGTCCTAACTAAAGCAATCAGGGAAGAAAAAGCATCCAAATTGAAAAAGAAGAAGTAAAATTGTCTCTGTTCTCTGATGACATGATTTTGTATATAGAAAATCCTAAAGACTCCACCAAAAAATAGTTAGGACTAATCAAAAAATTCAGTAAGTGGAAGGATACAAAATCAACATACAGAAATCAGTTGTGTTTCTATACACAAACAATAAACAAGCAGAAAAAGAAATAATCCCATTTACAATAGTATCAAAAACAATGAAATAATTAGGAATAAATTTAACCAAGGAAGTGAAAGATCTGAACACCAAAACTCATAAGACACTGAAGAAAGAATGTGAAGAAGACCCAAATAAATGGAAAGATATCCAACTCATGTTAATGGATCAGAAGAATCAATATTGTTAAAGGGTTCACACTACCCAAAACCTTCTATAAGCTGCTTCTATAGATTCACTGCAATCCTTATCAAATTTCCAATAGCATTTTTCACAGAAAGAGGAGAAAAAATTCTAAAATGTGCATGGAATCACAAAAGACCCCAAATAGTCAAAGTAGTCTTGAGAAAGAATAAAGCCAGAGGCATCATGATTCCTGATTCCAAACTATATTACAAAGCTATAGTAATCAAAACAGTATGCTACTGGCATAACATAGATACACAGACCAATGTAAGAGAATCGAGAGCCCAGAAATAAACTCAAGCATATACAGTCACCTTATATTTGTCAAGAGGGCCAAGAAATGGGGAAAGAATAGTCTCTTCGATAAATGGTGTTGGGAAAACTGGATATCCATATGAAAAAGAATGAAACTGGAACCCTATCTTACCTCACTGAAGGAATTAACTTGAAATGAACTAAAGACTTAAATGTGAGATCTGAAACTGTAAACTCCTAGAAGAAAACATAGGTGAGAAAGCTCCTCGACATCAGTCTTGGCACTGAGTTTTTGAATATGACACCTAAAGCACAAGTAACAAAAGCAAAAATCAACAAGTGGGACTATATCAAACTAAAAAGCTTCTGCACAGCAAAAGAAGCAATGAACAAGATGAAAAAGTAACCTATGGAATAGGAGAAATTATTTTGGAAACCATATACCGGATATGGGGTTAATATCCAAAATATATAAGGAATTCCTACAACTCAACAGCAAACAAAACAAAACAAAGCAAAGAAAATCCCTGCCAATCTGATTAAAAAATGGGCAAAGCGCCTAAAGGCACATGTTTCCATGGGAGATATACAAATGGCCAACAGGGATGTGAAAAGGTGCTCAACATCACTTATCACCAGGGAAATGCAAATCAAACCCACAATGAGATATCACCTCACATCTGTCAGAATGGCTATCATCAAAAAGACAAGAAATAACATATGTTGGCAAGGCTGTGGAGGAAAGGGAACACTTGTGTGCCGTTGGTGGGAATGTAAATTGGTGCAGCCACTATGGAAAATAGTATGGAGGTTCCTCAAAAAATTAACAATACAACTACCACATGATCCAGTAATCCTACTTCTGTGTGATCTGCACCCCTATGCTCATTGTAACATTATTCACAATAGCCAACATATGGAAACAACCTAAGTGACCTTCAACAGAAGAGTGGATGAAGAAAATGTGATACATACATACTTTTACTTTTTTGCGTGGACCTTGAAGATATTGTGCTAAGTGAAATAAGTCCAATGGAGAAAAACAAATACTCTATGATCTTCCTTACATGTGACCTGGGTGAGGCCCTGGGCTCAGGTGTGGGAAAGTAGTCAGTGTAGGGTGTATGAGTCCTGTGGCATGTTGGAGTCAGGCATGGCAGCAACTGTCCCACCCATAGCTAGCAGTATCGTGGTGTGGCAGATGGAGGCCCCATCTTGGCAGGGGTAGGGCTCTTGCTCACTTCCAACCCAAGTACCTGGTGTGTCCCAGTGCAGAAGTGCAATACCCTTGGGAGTTGCCCATCTGCCATGACTTGATGTGGTAGGCTCACTCTATGGAAAATACGTGGCTTGACGATTTCAGACTCTAGGCTTGGCTGGGGCAAGATGTGTCAGTTCAATGGCTATTGAGAAGGGAAACGACAGCTGGTGGGCTGCACACATGCTGAATCACCAGGAGACTATGAGGGTCTGTACTTGGCTCAAAAGTATTCTCACATCCATGAGAGCATGACACATAAAAAACACAATGACAGGTAGAGAATGACCATGGAAGAAAGGGAAAACTTTATATATAATACTTTTAACAGTATTTTCCCCCTGCCTTTTGAACAAGAGGACTCACATTTTCATTTTGCCCTGGGCCCAACAAAGATCCAATTCTGGATGCAATGATGAAGAAATGGCAGAATAGTATACTATGGTAGTTCCCTCTAGATTGTAGGATTTTAGTCATTAAAAATTTTAGAAACAGATGATGAATTAGTGAACTGAAAGAAATATATGAAAAAATAGTCTAGAGTAAATCATGGGAGACAAAATGATGGAAAATATAAAAAGACCTGAAGAGTCAGGAAGGATAGAATGAAAAATGTGACATACATTTCTATTATGAAAATCTAAAAAGACAGAAGAGAAGCAATGAGAGAGAACAAATACTTGAAAAGATAATGACTCAATTTTTCAGAATTGATGAGAGACACTAATCTTCAGATTCAAGAACTGCCAGAAATCATAAGTAAGATAAATAAAAAGAAACCTACAATAGTGAAACACCACAGGCAAGGATAAGTTCTTAAAACAGCCACAGAGAAAATACAGATTACCTGAAAAGATAAACCATCAGACAGCAGAGTTCTCAAGTGCAATAGTAGAAGCCAGAGGACAATTGAAAATAATTGTAAGCCTTGGGAGAAAATATAAACCAACCTAGACTTGTATTCCCAGAGAAACTATTTTTCAAGAATGAAGATAAAATAAAGACATTTTCAGAGGCACAAATACTGTGAAAATTTATCCCTAAAAAATACTCCCTTAATGAACTCTTAAAGGATATACTTCAGAAAGAGAAAGTAACGTGAGAAAGAATGTCTGAGATACCAGAAGCATTGTTCAGAAAGAAAATGGTAGACCTGTGAATAAATCTAAATAAAAATTGACAGAAAAAAATGTCTAACTTGGAGGATAAAGTAACAACTAGATAGAAACAAAATAGAGAAGAATAAGCCAAAGCAAGAAAGGGAATATTTGGAGTTAAAGAAATTGTATTTTACAAAAAGAAAGTAAAGATGTTTGCTAACTAAAGTTTGCAACACCATTTACAATAGCATGAAAAACATAAATACTTTAAAATAAATTCAACAAAATATGTATAAGACCTCTAAACTGAAAGCTATAAAACTTTGAAGAAATAAACCAAAATAGACCTAAGTAAACAGATATACCATGTTCATGAATTAAAAGACTCAATATTGTTGTTATGTCAGTTTTCTCCAATTTGATCTATAAATTCAATGTTATGTCAATCAAAATCTCAGCATTCTTTTAGTAGAAATAAGCTGATATTAAAATTTAAATAGAGAGGCCGGCCCCATGGCCGAGTGGTTAAGTTCGCATGCTCCGCTGCGGTGGCTCAGGGTTTTGCTGGTTCAGATCCTGGACGTGGACATGGCACCGTTTGTCAGGCCATGTTGAGGCGGCATCTCACATACCACAACTAGAAGGACCTGCAACTAAGATATACAACTATGTACTGGGGGGATTTGGGGAGATAAAGCAGAAAAAATAAGATTGGCAACAGTTGTTAGCTCAGGTGCCAATCTTTAGAAGAAAAAAAAATTTAAAGAGAAATGGAAAGGACATAGAACAGCCAAAGTAATCGTTAACAAGTAGAACAAAGCTAGAAGACTTATAGTGTCTGTTTTTAAAACATAATAACCATCTGGAATAATCAAGAGAGTGTGGTATTGGCATTAATGAGGGACAAATAGAACAACAAAATAGAACAAAATCCAGACATAGACCCAGATATAGACAATTGACCTTGCAACATTAGTTGACTCTTTACAAGGTAACAGAGCTAATCAATGGGAAAAGAAAAGTCTTTCAACAAAGAATGCTGTAAAAAGTGCCATATAAACATAAGAGAAAAAAATGAAACTTTTGACCCATTCTCATACCATACACAAAAAAATAAAGTCAGGTGGATCATAGATCTAAGTGGACAAGCTAAAATGACAAAGCTTCTAGAAGGAAACTTAGGAGAGTATCTTTGTATCTCTGGAGTAGACAAAGGTTTATTAGATAAGACTCAAAAAGTACTTACTGTAAAAGTGAAAATACATAAATAGAACTTAATCGAAAATTAAAATTTCTGTTTATCGAAAGACACTATTAAGCAAATGAAAAGGCATGCCATACACTGGAAGACAATATGCACAACATATATATTTGACGTAGAATTTGTATAAAGAAATACTACACATCATTAGTAAAAAGACAAACAACTCAATTAAAAACTAGATAAAAGACTTGAACATATACTTTACAAAAAACCATATAGGAGTGGCCAACAAGCTCATGAGAAGATACCCAACATCATTAGTCATGAAGGAATCCCAATTTTAACCACAATGACATAGCATTTAATTCTTACTATCATGACAATACTAAATATTGGCAAAAATATGGAGCAACTGGAATGCTCATAAATTGCAGTAAATAATTGCTTTGGAAAATGATTTGGCTTTTTCTTACAAAGTTTGATACTTGCCAATCCCCTAATCCAGAAATTGTACCCCAGATATTTACAAAAAAGAAATGAAAATCTACGTCTGCAGAAAGACTTGTACAAAAATTTACATAGCAGCTTTATTCATAAAGGCCCCAAACTGGAACAACTCAAATGTGCAACAAAAGAAAAATGGATGATCAAATTGAGGTATAATTATACTACTTAAAAATAAAAAAGAACAAACCATTGAAACATACAACAACGTGAGTTTGTCTAAAAAGTCTTATATTGAGGATAAAAGGCCAGATACAAAAGAGTGTATACATTATAACTACATTTATATAAAACTCAAAAATGGAAAACTAAGCTCAGATGATTAAATCAGAAAGAAGGCTGCCTCTGGGTGAGGGACTGTCTGTAAAAGTGCACAAGAAAACTTTTGGAGGTGATTGAAACATTCTCTAAGTGGCTTTAGTGATGATTCTATAGGTATATATAATTGTCAATCCCAACCACAAATCAAAGTACTATAACCTCACAAATCATAGCAATTTAGCAAATATTTAGCAAATGTGGAATATTTCAAAGCAGACAGAAAAAAAAGAACAGATCACCTACAAAGGAAATGTAATTATCCTGATGGTTGACAATATCGAACAAACATATAGTGGAACAATTTCTTCATAACCTGAGAAAAAATAACTGCCAAACTAGATTTACCCAGAAAAACTCTTTTTAGAATAAAATTAAAGACATTTTATGACAAACAAAATCTGAGTATTTACCATTGACAGATGACGTCACTAAACAAAATTCTAAGTGATGTACTTCATGCGGAAGAAAGTAAACCCAGATAGGACGGAGACAAAAGAGGAATGCTTCTATAAATGTATAATATGCTGATAACAATGTCAAATTTGAAAGGGTAAAAATAAACTAATAAAGCCCCATAATAAAGCCAGCCCCATGGCTGAGTGGTTAAGTTCTCAAACTCCATTTCGTCAGCCCAGGGTTTCACCGGTTTGGAGCCTGGGCACAGACATGGCACAGCTCATCAAGCCATGCTGAGGCAGCATCCCACACGCCACAACTAGAAGAACTCACAACTAAAAAAAATATAGAACTATGTACCGGGGGCTTTGGGGAGAAAAAGGAAAAATAAAGTCTTTAAAAAAATAAAAATAAAAAAACAATATACTGGATACAATGGGATATAAGTTGAGAGAGATATAATCAGAATTAAACTATTCTAAAGATTCTTGTATTGTTTGAGAGAAGAATAAACGTATTGATTAAATTTAGACTTTATATATGTTGAAATTACTGGAGTGTCATGTTAGACAGACATAGAGTTTATAATTTCTAAACAAGTATGAAGAAAAATTGAATAAGGAATAAAGGAGAAAAGAACTGACAAGAAAGAAAATATTAACTAAGTCATGATTAGAATTAAAACATTCTAAAGATGTAAAGAGTTTTAAGAAGGTAAATAGAAAGGACATTTATTTCTACCATAGATATAAATTTAAATACATAGGTAATCACTAAAGATAAATGCACTAAACTGCCTAATTCAGGGACAAAGACTGTCATACTAGAAAACATAGCAAATCCAGTTTTACATCATTTACAAATGAAACACCTAAAATATAAGTTTATAGAAAAATTGAAAATCAAAGGATAAAGACACATGAATATATTACCATATGACAAAACAGAACATAAGGCAAAAAATAAAAAGCATTATAAGTAAGAAAAAAGGCCACTAAAAATAAAGTTCCAATTCTTCAAAAGGGCTTAATAATTTTAAAATCATATATGCCTAAAAGATAACTTCAAAATATAAAGCAAAATGTAGGTACTTACAAGGAAAAGTGACATGTCTGTCATCATGGTGGGAAGTTTTAGCACAGCTCCCTCCTTAATGGATAGATCAAGTTGACAGTGAGTCAAACACACAGAAGATTTGAACAGTGCACTCAACACACCTGGCCTACTGGACACGAATAGAATGCTTCACCCAATAATAGGAAAATATATTTTCTTTAGGTACACATGAGACACTTGTAAAATTGTCTACATGCTGGGCCAAAAATTAGATTCCAGCACTTCTCTGATCACAATACAATTAGGCTAGAATTCAATAACCAAATAATAATTTAAAAGACTCATATGGGGACTGACCCCGTGGCCGAGTGGTTAAGTTTGTGTGCTCTACTTCAGTGGCCCAGTGTTTTGCCCGTTTGGATCCTGGTCATGGACATGGGCACCACTCATCATTCCATGCTGAGGCGGCATCCCACATAGCACAGCCAGAAGGACCTACAACCAGAATATAGAATACTTACTGGAGGGCTTTGGGCAGAAGAAGGAAACAAGAAAAAGACTTTTCTTCAACAGATGCTAGAAGAAAATTTATTCCCTTAACACATATGTTAGAAAAAAAGAAAGCCTCAAGCCTACTGGGATAAATAGCCAATTTAATAACTTTTAGAAAAACAAACTCAAAGAAGAAAATAATGAAAAACATGAGTTAAGGTAAAATGGACAACAAGAGAAAAACTCAACAAAGCCAGTTCTCTGAAAAGATTAATAAAATAGAAATATCTCTAGGAGGAACAAGAAAACAGAAGGAAGGCACAAATAAAAATATAGGAAATGTTAAAGAGAGGCATAACTACAACTACCTCAAAGGTTAAACAAATATAAAAGGATATTATAGACAACTTTATGACATTAAATTGATACTAAAATTGATAACCAAAGACATGGATAAACTCCTAGAAAAATACTAACAAAAATGGATTTTACAAGAATTAGAACTCTAAAATAGCCCTATGGCCATCAAAGAAATTGAATTAATAGTTAGGAAACCTTCCGCCTCACATACACACGCATGCACACACACACACACACACACACACACACACACACACACACACACACAAACAAATCCAGATCCAAGGATTTCTATGCAAGTTTACATCAAATACTCAAGGAACATATGTTTCCAATCTTATACAAAATCTCTCAGAGAATAGAAAAGAATGACTACTCCTACTCACATGATGAATCTAGCACAGTCTTGACACAAAAACTAGAAAAGGATAGTATGAGGGAGGAAACCACAGGCCACTCTCACTCATGAATATGCGCACACACAAAAGCTAACAGAACAAGACCACAAACAGCGGTAGTGTAAACAGAACCCACCTATGTCTATGAACATTAGACAGTTTAAAATGATTTTAAAGTTTAAAATAACTAAAGTTTAAACAGAATTATTAAATTTATTTAATAATTATTTCTACTTATAAATAATTTATTATTATTATTATATAATATTATATAAACAGTATACAGAACCCACTAATGTCTATGAAAGATGATTCATCAAGACCAAGTTGGCCACTTCCAGAAATACAAGGTTAGTTTAATATGGAAATATTGATAACTGTTATTCATCATATTAGCATAGTAAAAGAGAAAAAACACATAACTTTTAAGTGGAAGCAGAAAAAACTTTGAATAAATTTCAACACTGATTCATAAGAAAAATTCATCACCAGTTTGGAAAAGAAGGGAACTTCCTCAACCAGGTAAAGGTCAACTCGTAGTGATGAGGATTTTTAGGCTGCTTACTTTTAAAACGGTTTATGATGAGGATTTTTAGGCTGGTTACTTTTAAAACTGCAGATGAGAAGCAGGCTCCGAGGACTGGAATTTTGCTTGCCCTTTTGAGAGACATTTGCATTTGTGAAGGAAGGGTGGATGAGCTTGTAGGGACCTGAAATTGGCCACCCCAAGATATGTCTCTTTGGCATCGGGATTGTTTTGGGCTGATTGCTTTTGATAAACTGGGACAGGGAGGGAAGCTCTGGGGAATGGAACTTGCCCTTGTTGGGACACATTTACATTTGTAAGGTAAATCTCTATCTGTAAAAGGTGCCTCCCTCTCTGTACCAGGAAGAAGAGGAGAGATGACCTTATCCCTAGAAACTCTTAATGGGGAAGGCAAGAACTTAAGTTGGTTGCTGTCTGGCAATCCCATGTAACTGATTTAGGGTGGTGGCTTCTGACCTTTACTTAATCCGCTTTGATTCTGGTCTAAAAGTCATGGGATCACCCAAAGACCAGACCCCACCTGCACTGATACCATTTTAACTTTTTTCATGTTCTTTCCTTTGTCTTGTAAAGAGATGAATCACATACCCATGCCTTATAAAATTAGCCCTAACCCTCAACTTGGGGCAGCAGCAGGAGCTCTGACTGCCCGTGGGTCCTGTCCCCATGCACCTGCTCTGCCTGCCCATGGGTCCTATCCCCATGCCAGCAGGGGCAGCAGCAGCGGCTCTGCCTGCCCATGGGCCCTGTCCCCATGCCAGCGGGGGCAGCAGAAGCGGTGGCAGCAGAAGCTCTGACTGCCCATGGGTCCTGTCCCCATGCTACACTATTCCCTAAATAAAAGGGCACTACTGCCAGATCTTGAGAGTCCAAGAAATCTTTCTTTCGACTCCTCGGCTCACCGACCCCGCATCAGTAGCCTGTAACAAGTATTACACAAAATAGGGAGAGCCTCCCTTTTGAGGCCAGGAATCAGACAAGGAGTCCTGCTATCACCCTTCTAGGAAACCGTGTTTGATGTTCTAGCCAGGCAGTAAGAATGAAAGAATAAAAGGTATATTTATTGGACAGGAATAAACAAAACCATCATTATTCACAGGTGATATGATTTGTAAAAATTCCAAGAGAATATATAAGTAAATTATCAGAATATAAGAATTCAGCAAGGTTACTGAATATGAAAATCAACATTCTGACAAATAAAAATGGCAAGCAATAGGATATATTGGAGTATATGAGGAAGCCATTTGGTATAAACCTAATTCAGCCTGACTTTGTTTTTGTTTTCCAAAAGGGCCTGACTGTGGCTATTGAGCACGCATTGCATATCTGCTTAGACATTTCCCATGGCCAGAACAAAGGCCCTTGACATAAAGGTGCAACTTCCCCCCACATTAGCATTTCCTTAGGGATAAGCATTTTTCCTTAGGCTAGGAACTGATTGCTGCACTCACCTTTGACCACCCAGCTCACCAGTGACCACTCAGCTGGAGACAACAGACTGCCACCCTGCTGTGTCCACCAAGACAGCAGACCTACCTGCTGTTTCCATCAATCGCTGTGCCGACAGAGCAGTCTCACGACTACTGTAAAAGGGACATTTCAATCCTATGTGAAACATCCTCTCTGGGGGTATATAACCAGTCTGTGCACCCCACTTCTTTGGTGCCCTTTCTCCCTTCGGGAAGAAAGGCCCCGGGTCATAATCCTCAGATTTAAGCTCATAATAAACTCACCCAAATTTTCATTTATAGATTGGTTATGGATTATTTTCATTGACAATTCAAAAGTGCATTGTAAGGGCCGCCCCGTGGCTGAGCGGTTAAGTTTGCACGCTCTGCTTCTGCGGCCCAGGGTTTCACCAGTTCGGATCCTGGGCATGGACATGGCACTGATGAGGATTTTTAGGCTGCTTAATTTTAAAATGGCTTATGATGAGGATTTTCAGGCTGGTTAGTTTTAAAACTACAGATGAGATTCAGGCTCCAAGGAGTGGAATTTGTTTGCCCCTTTGTTGGGAAACATTTACATTTCTAAGGGAAACCTCTATCTGTGAAGATGCCTCCCTCTCTGTGCCAGGAAGAAGGGGGGGATGGTCTTATCTCTAGAAGCTCTTAATCAATGCCAGAGGCAAGAACTTAAGTTGGTTACTGTCTGGCAACCTCATGTAACTGACCCCACCCCCAAATCCTCCTTTGTCTTTAGCCGAGGATAAAATTCAAGTGGTGACTTCTGCCATTTACTCAATCCGGTTTGATTCTTATCTAAAGTTGTGGGACCACCAAATGGCCAGACCAAACGGTCACTGATACCATTTTAACTTTTTTACATATTCTTTGTCTTGTAAAGAGATAACTCACATACCTATGCCTTAAATTTAGCCCTAACCCTCAACTCGGGGCAGCAGCAGGAACTCTGACTGCCCGTGGGTCTTGTCCCCACGCACCAGCTCTGCCTGCCCATGGGTCCTGTCCCCATGCCAGCGGGGGCAGCAGAAGCGGCAGCAGGAGCTCTGACTGCCCGTGGGTCCTGTCCCCATGCCAGCGGGGGCAGCAGCAGTGGCTCTGCCTGCCCATGGGCTCTGTCCCCATGCCAGCGGGGGCAGCAGAAGCTCTGACTGCCCATGGGTCCTGTCCCCATGCTATTCCACACTATTCTCTAAATAAAAGAGCACTACTGCCAGATCTTGAGAGTCTAAGACATCTTTCTTTTGACTCCTCGGCTCACCGACCCCGCATCAGCACCACTCATCAGGCCATGCTGAGGCGGCTTCCCACATGCCACAACTAGAAGGACCCACAATGAAAATATATAACTATGTACTGGGGGGATTTGGGGAGAAAAAAAAGAAGAAGAAGAAGAAGAAAATAAAGGAGATTGGCAACAGTTGTGATGAGGATTTTTAGGCTGCTTAATTTTAAAACGGTTTATGATGAGGATTTTAGGCTGGTTACTTTTAAAACTACAGATGAGATTCAGGCTCCAAGGAGTGGAATTTGTTTGCCCCTTTGTTGGGAAACATTTACATTTCTAAGGGAAACCTCTATCTGTGAAGATGCCTCCCTCTCTGTGCCAGGAAGAAGGGGGGGTGGTCTTATCTCTAGAAGCTCTTAATCAATGCCAGAGGCAAGAACTTAAGTTGGTTACTGTCTGGCAACCTCATGTAACTGACCCCCCCCCCCCCCACAAATCCTCCTTTGTCCTTAGCCGAGGATAAAATTCAAGCAGTGACTTCTGCCATTTACTCAATCCGGTTTGATTCTTATCTAAAAGTTGTGGGACGGCCAAATGGCCAGACCAAACGGGCACTGATACCATTTTAACTTTTTTACATATTCTTTGTCTTGTAAAGAGATGAATCACATACCCATGCCTTATAAAATTAGCCCTAACCCTCAACTTGGGGCAGCAGCAGGAGCTCTGACTGCCCGTGGGTCCTGTCCCCACGCACCAGCTCTGCCTGCCCATGGGTCCTGTCCCCATGCCAGCAGGGGCAGCAGCAGCGGCTCTGCCTGCCCATGGGCCCTGTCCCCATGCCAGTGGGGGCAGCAGAAGCGGCAGCAGCAGCAGAAGTTCTGACTGCCCATGGGTCCTGTCCCCATGCTATTCTATTCTCTAAATAAAAGAGCACTACTGCCAGATCTTGAGAGTGTAAGAAATCTTTCTTTCGACTCCTCGGCTCACCGACCCCGCATCAGTTGTTTGCTCAGGTCCCAATCTTTAAAAAAAAAATTTATAAAAAAAAAAGTACATGGTATTCTGGGGCTGACCCCGTGGCCGAGTGGTTAAGTTCGCGAGCTCCGCTTCAGCAGCCGAGGGTTTCGCTGCTTTGGATCCTGGATGCGGACATGGCACTGCTCATCAGGCCATGCTGAGGCAGGCGTCCCACATGTCACAACTAGAAAGACTCACAACTAAAATATACAACTGTGTACTGGGGGGATTTGGGGAGAAAAAGCAGAAGAAAAAAAAGATTGGCAACAGTTGTTAGCTCAGGCGCCAATCTTAAAAAAAAAAAAAGTACATTGTATTCTATACAACAGTTTAAAAAATGTAATTTAAAAAAATTGACTATAATAGCAACAAAAATATAAAGTACCTAGGAGTAAGTCCAAATAAACATGTCCAGGCACCTCTATGAAAAATTACAAAATATTATTGGCAGACATGCAAAAAGACCTAAGTACATGGAGGGTTATATATTATTCTTGAGTAGAAAGACTCTCCAAATTGATTAAAATATTTAGACAAATTATAAAAATCCCAACTAGAGCTCTTGCAGAATTTGACACACCAATTCCAAATATTTATAGGAAGGAAAACCAGGCCCAAGACGTAACAAGACTCTCCTGAAGAAGGACAAGAGTTGGGGTCAGACTGGGGTGGGTCCTTGCACTATCACTTCTCAAGATTTAAAAAATGAAGTTATAGTAATAAAGAGAATGTACTATTTGTTCAAGTATAGAAAAACAGATCAGCTGAACAGGACAGTCAGTCCGGAAAGAAACCCACGCATACATGGAAACGTGATCTATGAAGGAGTAGGCATTATAGATAAATACATTGTTCAACAAATGAGTCTGAGAAAATGAAGTATTTCTGCAGAAAAAATAAAGTTGGATCTCTATCTCAAAGCATGTACAAAACCTAATTCTAAGTGGATTACGGACTTAATTGTAGCAGGCAAACTATATAGAACTTTTAAAACACAACACAGGAGACTAATTTTATGACCTTGGAGGTAGCGAAAGATGTTATCTATTTAAAGATAAGGGAAAGAGTGCATGAATTCACTTACAATAGTAAGGACCACTGTTATCAATAGAGATCATAAGAAGTGAAAATTTGCATAAACTAAGATAAAATAATTTCTACAAATATGATAATGTCCTAGTAATTAAAATATAATGAAATCTTAAAAATTATTATGGAACATAAAAATAATTTAAAAATGGGTAAAAATGCTCATTTAACAGAGAAGGAAAAGAATTCCTCGTGAGTATATGAAAATGTGCCCAATCGCAATCAGAGAAATGCAACTAAAAAGTGCAATGACATAATTCCACACCTGCTAGATCAGAAAAATTATAAAGATAGTAAGTGTTGGTGAGGAGCTTTCATCTACTGCCGACATAAGTATAAATTTGGACAACCTTTTCAAAACTCATTTAGGCCTTGCCTATATAGTTGAACCAGAGCATATTCTATTTTTAGGCAATTTTACTTTTAGGTCTATACCCTAGAGAAACTTTCATTTGTGTGCCTTGGATTGATACTTCCCAAACACTAATGTCCATACCAATGGCTGCAGGATCTTGTGAAAATGCAGATTATGATCCCACGGGTCTGAAATGAGGCCCGAGATTCTGCATTTCTAACAAGTTCCCAGGTGATGCTAGTGTGCTGGTCCTTGGACCACACTTCGAGGAGCAAGGCACCATGCTGCGAATAAATGCAGCAGCAGCAGAATGAGCAAAAACAGACACACAATGGAATACCATCGAGCAGTTACAATGCAAGAACTAAAGATTCTTGTTTAAACATGGACGAGTATCAAAAACATAATGTTTAGAGAAAGAATCCACAGATGAATACATACAATATCATTCAATTTAAATAACATTCAAAAACTGACAAAACTAAATGATTTAATACAATCAGTTATTATTGGTAAACTATTTTTTAAAAAAGCAAGGGCATCATTTATTATACAATATTCAGGATCGTGGTTAACTCTTGGGGGATAAATAGGATGTGATCAGGATGGACATAAAGCAGATTCTAAGGTCCTGGGAATGGGTTTTGTTTTTTGATTTGTATGATGGATACAGGGGTATTAGTTTTATTTTTATTTGTGAAATGGTATTTTTACAGGAGATAGATTGTGAACATTTTTACAACCTATGTAACAGAACAACAGCTCCCACTGATTTCTCTCTTTTGGGCTAACCTGTCTGTCCCCCCGGGTAAGTGCTTCTCCTTCTGTTTTTGCTTTTGTGTAGGGAGCATATCTGGATCAGAGCAGTCTGGAGGCCTGTCTCTTTCACCAGCTCTTGAGGCTCAGAGTGAGACTGGAAACCCATGAAACTGCCTATAAACACTTTCTTGGCAGATTCTCCTCTCTGATGGTTCCCAGGGTCACTCTCCTCAGGGAAGTAGACAGTAGCCCATTTGGAAACACAGGCAGGTTCTATTCTCCAATTCAGCTGTACCAGAAATTTTTATCACCATATTTTCACTTTTCTATTTCTCAAGTCTTCAAAACACACAGGGGAAAAGCTGGTAATTAGCATCTCCCAAACTCCCAAAAAGGACAGAAGCCTGCCAGTGTCATGAGTACCAGAGACTCAATCCTTGCTTCTTGGTAAGACTCTGGGAAGGTGGCAGTAATTCAGAGAAGAGTGGCTAAATGTGTACTCCTGGTGGGGCTTTGCTGAAATCTAGTTATTAGAACTTTCAATCCAAAAATTGTACATAAACTGCAGAGCCATCTGACTTAAGGAACCATGTGAACCAGGATAATGACACTATCAGCAACAACCATGCTTTACTGAAGATATGAGTATTCTGACAGCTGCTGCCTGGGTCATGTGCTAGTCCTCGAATAATCACTGTGGCCAATGAAATGTGGAGTTGTAGAGTTAGTGACACACAAATCACATGAAATTATCAATTTCATCACAGAATACGGGAGGCATGGTTCCCCCAAAGGAAGGGATGTTAAGTAGATAAAAAGAACTGGGTATGTTACAGTTGTCTGGAGAGCAGAGGCCACACAAGACAGTGCTTAGAATACTGCCTTGACTATGATACTAAGAAATATTCTGATTCATTGATGCTTTTTACTTATTGAATGATTTTATAATGCAGTTAATTCTTTCTTCTTGTACCAGTTTTCCCTTCTTAATGTTCATTCACTCTTATGTTAAAACAAGTTTGAAGAGCTATCCAAGACAAGTCCTTTTGGAATACAATATATGTAATAGAAATAAAAGAGCTCTGTACTCTTAAAAACCAGAGTCACATAAAGTGCTGTCTTTTAGAAGCTGTGTTTTTTTGTGCAAATTATTTGAACTATCCAAGATTACATTTCCTCACTTATAAAAAAAGATGATGTTTATGTTTATGTTGTTACAAGAAGTGAGAGAGATATTTACATAAAGTATGAACATGTAGAAGCAGAATATGTTCAAATAGCAGTTGCTATTGTTATTTTTACTGTTTCTTCTTCAATATTAGTTTGGCAATATATTTGAGGATATCCTGATTGGTGAATGAAAGCTTATATGGAAACTATAATGTAGATAATGAATTTGTGGTTAGTAACTAAAAGTTAAAGCTAAATACTCTTCAAAAGCATTAATTACCTTTGTATTCAATATTGCATTACTTACATAACTTTATAATACCACAGAAAGCAAGTATGAGAACTGTCCACAGATAAATAGCGTTCTTCTTCTAAGTCCTAAAAGAAAATGCAAAAGAAACTATGATATATTAAATTAACTTTAAATAAACACAAATTTGGACACAGACATAAAAGTCACAGAGGAACTAAATTAATTATCTAAAGTTAGAGGAAGTACAATGAATAAATTTCAGAATAGAACTAATAAATATTCATATAATACCAGTTCAATTCTTTAGCTACTCTTTATATTAAGAATTTATCATGATGAACCCTTAGCTAGACTCACCAAGAAAAAAAGAGAGAAGGCTTAAATAAATAAAATCAGGATGAAAGAGGAGAGATTACAACAGACACCTCAGAAATACAAAAGATAGGGGCTGGCTCTGTGGTGGAGTTGTTAAGTTCGTGTGCTCCACTGCGGCGGCCCAGGTTTCGGATCCTGGGCACGGACATGGCACTGCTCTTCAGGCCACGTTGAGGCGGCATCCCACATCCTACAACTAGAAGGATATGCGACTAAGATATACAACTGTGTACAGGGTGGGGTTTGGGGAGATAAAGCAGAAAAAAAAAAAAAGATTGGCAACAGTTGTCAGGCCAGGTGCCAATCTTTGAAAAAAAAAAAAAAAGGAAGATTGGCAATAGTTGTTAGCCCAGGTGCCAATTTTTTTAAAAAAATACAAAAGATAATAAGAGAATACTATGAAAAGCTATATGCCAACAAATTGGATAATCTACCAGAAATGGATAAATTCTTAGAAACATACAACCTTCTAAAAATGGACCAAGAAGAAGTGGAAAATATGAACAGACCAATCACCAGTAAGGAGGTCGAAACAGCAATCAAAAACCTCCGAAAATATAAGTCCAGGACCAGATGGCTTCCCTGGTGAATTCTACCAAAAATTCAAAGAAGACTTAATACCTATCCTTCTCAAACTCTTCCAAAAAATTGAAGAGGAGGGGAGGCTTCCTAACTCCTTCGACAAAGCAAACATTATCCTGATACCAAAACCAGACAAGGACAACACAAAAAAAGAAAATTACAGGCCAATATCACTGATGAACATTGATGCAAAAATTCTCAACAAAATACTAGCAAATCAAATACAACAATACATTAAAAAGATCATACATCATGATCAAGTGGGTTTCATTCCAGGGATGCAGGGATGGTTCAACATCCACAAATCTACCAACGTGATACACCACATTGACAAAATGAAGAATAAAAATCACATGATCATCTCAATAGATGCAGAGAAAGCATTTGACAAGATACAGCATCCATTTATGATAAAAATTCTAAATAAATTGCTGTAGAAGGAAAACAGCTCAACATAATAAAGGCCATATATGACAAACCCACAGCAAATATCATTCTCAATGGAGAAAAACTGAAAGCTATCCCTCTAAGAACAGGAACCAGACAAGGATGCCCACTGTCACCACTCTTATTTAACATAGTATTGGAAGTCCTAGCCAGAGAAATCAGGCAAGAAAAAGGAATAAAAGTTATCCACATTGGAAAAGAAGAAGTGAAACTGTCACTCTTTGCAGACGACATGATTTTATACCTAGAAAACCCTAAAGATTCCACTAAAACACTTTTAGAAACAATACAGAAATACAGTCAAGTCGCGGGATACAAAATCAACATACAAAAATCGGTTGCATTTCTATACACTAACAACGAAGTAGCAGAAAGAGAAATTAAGAATACAATCCCATTTACAATTGCAACAAAAAGAATAAAATACCTAGGAATAAACTTAACCAAAGAGGTGAAAGATCTGTACACTGAAAACTATAAAACATTCTTGAAAGAAATCAAAGAAGACACAAAGAAATGGAAAGATATTCTGTGCTCTTGGATTGGAAGAATTAACATCGTTAAAATGTCCATACTTCCTAAAGCAATCTATAGATTCAACGCAATCCCTATCAAAGTTCCAACAACAATTTTTACAGAAATAGAACAAAGAATCCTAAAATTTATATGGAACAACAAAAGACGCTGAAGAGCCAAAGGATTCTTGAGAAAAAAGAATAAAGCTGGAGGTATCACACTCCCTGATTTCAAAATATACTACAAAGCCATAGTAACCAAAACAGCATGGTACTGGCACAAAAACACACACACAGATCAATGGAATGGAATCGAGAGCCCAGAAGTAAACCCACACATTATGGACAGCTAATATTCTACAAGGGAGCCAAGAGCATACGTTGGAGAAAGGAGAGTCTCTTCAATAAAGGGTGTTGGGAAAACTGAACAGCCACATGTAAAAGAATGAAAGTAGACCATTCCCTTACACCATGCACAAAAACCAACTCAAAATGGATTAAAGACTTGAATGTAAGACCCGAAACCATGAAGCTTCTAGAAGAAAACATAGGGAGTACGCTCTTTGACGTCGGTCTGAGCAGCATATTTTCAAGTCCCATGTCTGACCAGGCAAGGGAAACAAAAGAAAAAATGAACAAATGGGACTACATCAAACTAAAAAGCTTCTGCACAACAAAGGAAACCATCAACAAAACGAAAAGACAACCTAACAATTGGGAGAAGATATTTGCAAACCATTTATCAGATAAGGGGTTAATATCCAAAATATACAAAGAACTCATACATCTCAACAACAAAAAAACCAACAATCCAATTAGAAAACGGGCAAAAGATCTGAACAGAGATTTCTCCAAAGAATATATACGGATAGCCAACAGGCATATGAAAAGATGCTCAACATCATTAGCTATCAGGGAAATGCAAATGAAAACTACAATGAGGTATCATCTCACTCTGGTCAGAATGGCTATAATTAACAAGACAGGAAACAACAAATGTTGGAGAGGGTGTGGAGAGAAGGGAACCCTTGTTCACTGCTGGTAGGAGTGAAAACTGGTGCAGCCATTATGGAAAGCAGTATGGAGTATCCTCAGAAAATTAAGACTAGATCTACCATATGATCCAGCTATCCCACTGCTGGGTATTTATCCAAAGAACTTGAAAACATAAAGGCATAAAGATACTTGCACCCCTATGTTCATTGCAGCATTATACACAATAGCCAAGACTTGGAAGCAACCTAGGTGCCCATCAAGGGACAAATGGATAAAGAAGATGTGGTATTTATACACGATGGACTACTAGTCAGCCATGAGAAATGACGAAATCCAGCCATTTGTGACAACATGGATGGACCTTGAGGGTATTATGCTGAGTGAAATAATTCAGAAGGAGAAAGTCAAATACCATATGATTTCACTCACAAGTAGAAGATATAAACAATGACAAACAAACACATAGCAACAGAGATTGGATTGGTGGTTACCATAGGGGAATGGGGGAGGAGGGTGGGCAAAAGATGTGATATATATATATATAACATTTGGTCTTTGACCCCAGTTCCTGACATAGACTCTTAAAACTCTAGTAATTTCCAGAGTAATATGGGTGTCTGACACAAGTGCTCCTAAATCCCTTTTGTTCTAATGAGGCAATTCCGGGTGGGCTCTTGGATAGGGAACTGGTCACCAGAAAGAGCAAGCCAGGATTAGAAGCTTGGAACTTTCAGCTGAAGCTCCCATCCTCTGGAGAGAGGGGAGGGGCTGGAAAGTCAGTTAATACTACGTGATGAGGCCTCCACGAAAATCCTAAAGCATGGGATTCGGAGAGCTTCCAGGTTGGTGGACACGTGCACGTGCTGGCAGGGTCACGCGCCCCAACTCTCGAAGACAGAAGCTTCTGCACTCAGGACCCTTCTGGACCTTGCCATATATACCTCTTCATCTGGCTGTTCATCTGCATCCTTTATCATATCCTTTATTATAACAGGAAAATGTGTTTCCCTGAGTTCTGTGAGTTCTTCTAGCAAATTATTGAGCCTAAGGAGAAGGCTGTGGGAATCTGGAGTTATAGCCAGTCAGTCAGAAGTACAGGTGAAAACCTGGGACTTGTGATTGGCATCTGAAGTGGGGGTGGTCTGGTGGGACTGATCCCTTAACTTGTGATATGTGACATTAACTCCAGGTAGACAGTGCCAGAACTTTAAATTGTAGGACACCCACCTGGTGTTAGAGAATTGGTCAGTATGTAACCATCCCCACCACACGCACCTGGTCACAGAAGTGTTCTCTGTGAGTGTATAAAGAAAAATGGTGAGTTTCCTGTACAGTCTTTCTCACCAATACACAATTCGATTAATTTTCTCATTTAATGGTTTTCCACCAGGGATGTTTTGCTCACCAGGGGACTTGTAGCAAAGCCTGGAGATATTTTTCATTGTTATAAGTGAGTGCTTTTGAGTGTATTTCAAAAGTCTCATATTCCTTCTTAAAGGTTGTAAGATCTGATGACACTATACATAAATAACAAAGATATTCCTATATATGCACATATTTGTGTATGCATATTTTTTACATAACATTACACATTTATATGGTTTCCAACATAGAACAAAAGGGAAAGAAATCCTTTACTTCCTCAGGAGTTGTGTTCTTGAAACTGGTAGACACTTGTAAACTCAAAAAGCCAAATTCAAATATTTTTTGCTCTATAGGGATTAAAAAATGAATTAATATTTATCTGGCCTCTCCTATATCACTGTCTACTTGTTCCCTGAAAATAATATTATTAAATAAAAAGAAGGCACAAGTTCTAAAGTTTAAAGGCGGGATTTGTCACAATGAGTCTCTAGATTAGTGGCTTTAGACACTTGTGTAGGAACCTCAGCTGTGAGGTGTGTCGACAGTACTTTGTTACTAATTAATAAAGTCCCAATTATTTAAAATGCTTTACTTTTTTTGTAAACTAGAGAGGATTCAACACCATTCTCATTTATTTGCATTCACATATGCTTTCTTGAATTGAAGACAATATAGTGGATTAAAAACAAATCTGCTAGAAATGGCTCTTAATTCTGGGTATTGTCATAAGAGTACATAACATGAGATCCACTCAGCTGGGAGTACTATTATCATTAAGGTTGTAACTGGGGCTTTAAAATACTTATTAACAAAAAGGCTAAGGTAAAAATCATATCTCATTTCATAACATAACATGTAAAAATTAGTGACATTGATAATAATTTTAAAATATCTCATTTATAGTTACAATTTATACTATATAAAACAGGTTAAATTAGGTTGAAAGCTCAAAAAAAGGCAAAATTAAATGTAACATGGATGGTTATTCAGGATTTCATATGTTGAATGTAAGATCTGAAACCATAAAATTCCTAGAAGAAAAACATAGGCAGTACATTCTTCAACATTGGTCTTGGCAGTACCTTTTTGAATATTTTGCCTCCCCAGGCAAGGGAAACAAATGAAACAATAAACAAATGGGACTATATCAAACTTAAAAGCTTCTGTACAGCAAAGGTAACCATCAACAAAATGAAAAGACAACCTAATAATTGGGAGATGATATTTGCAAATCATATATCTGATAAGGGATTAATATCAAAAGTATATAAAGAAATCATACATCTCAACAACAGAAAACACACAACTAAATTAAAAAATGGGCAGAGGATCTGAACAGACATTTTTCCAAAGAAAGTATACAGATGGCCAACAGACACATGAAAAGATGTTCAACATTACTAATTATTAGGGAAATTCAATTCAAAATTACAGTGAGATATCGTCTCATGCCAATTGGAATGACTATTGTTAAAAAGACAAGAAATAACACGTGTTGGAGAGGATGTGGAGAAAAGAGAACCCTCATATACTACTGGTGGGAATGTAACTGGTGCAGTCACTATGGAAAATAGTATGCAGATTTCTTAAAAAATTAAAAAGAGAAATACCATACAATCCAGCTATTCCACTTCTTGTTATCTATCTAAAGAACATGAAATCAACAATCCAAAGAGATCTATGCACCCTTATGTTCACTGCAGCATTATTCACAATAGCCCAGACTCCGAAACAACCTAAGTGACCATCAATGGATAATGGACAAAGAAGATGTGGTATATATACTCAATGGAATACTCCTCAGCCATAAAAAAAAAAGATGAAATCTTGCCATTTGCAACAACATGGATGGACTTTGAGAGAATTATGCTAAGTGAAATAAGTCAGACGGAGAAAGCCAAATACCATATGATTTCACTCCTACGTGGAAGATAAAAACAACAAACAAACACATAGATACAGAGACTAGATTGGTGGTTACCAGAGGGAGAGGGGGAAAGGGGAGAGTGAAAGGGATGACAGGACACATGTGTGTGGTGACAGATGGTAATTAGACTTTGGGTGGTGAACATGATGTAGTCTACACAGAAATCAAACTATAATGATGTACACCTGAAATTTATGTAATGTTATAAGCCAATGTTACCTCAGTTTTAAAAAACGATTTCATAAGTTATCACTAAAATCAACTTACTGGGCCTGTCACAATTGGTTTTATAATCTGAATACCAGGAGGACAACGCAGTTCTGTCTTGGGTGATCTAGCAATCAAAAAGGACAGAAAAGAGAAATAAGAATAGATGCAAATGAGATTAATAAAAATTCCCCTACTATTTTTTAAGCCTAAAAATTTGAATTGTATGCTAATAAGAAAAATTTTTAAATATAGCAATATTTTACTTCTATTTTTAAAGTGATTTTGTCTTTCTTTTCACATCTATTTAATGGGAAGAAATTTACATTAAATTACAGTCTCAAATCTGAATGTCCACACTATATGAATGCTTTTTTGCATGTAAATACACACATACATTGACATTCACAGCAAAAATCTTACCTTTTATTTTTCATAGAACAAGTTCCTGGCACACTCCACTCAGAAAATAACGTTCCTTCATACTCTAACTTAATCTAAAAAAAGAAAGTAAAAGAGTTCAGACAAAAAATCTGTTCTAAAATTTTCATCTCATTGTTCAGATGTAAGTTTCAATTTTCTGGGTCCTTATTATTTAAAGAGAGAATAACTAAAATTTGATTCCTTTGTAACTGTACAAAGTAATACAACAAAGGAAAAGTAACCTAACCTTTCTGGGATACTTCAGTAGTCTCTTCTGAAAAACTATGATTTTTATTTTATTTCACTTCAAAAATAATCTAAGTGCCTAGGAGGTGACTGGTACTCCAGTAGCTTCTGAGGATAAAAAAAGATAAATGAGACATGGTCCTTCACTTAAAAACAAGTAATTTAAAATTCTGAGATTCCATTATTCACACAGTACTGACTCTATCATTGTAACTTTCATCAGTCACATTTTCCTTATTTCTACGTTTTTTCCTGCTTCCACATTCTTTCATTTGTAAGTTCCTTCCTTCCTCTCTCAAAGAATACTGACCCACTTTGTAACATCATCAGTCTTAGTCTCAACATTCGTCCTCTTCTTCAGCCAAGCTGGAACCCAATTTCACCTTCTGATACTGTTACATAAACATTATTTACACATACATATGTATACTTTTTATGGAGATATACATATATAAATATTGCTTCAGTGTTTTTACTCACAAAAAGGGGACTAGAATACCAGTTGTCTCATAGATTTCATATTATAGGATTAATGACAGTGTATAAGAAGAAAAAAGAGAAAAATTCACCAGAAGATATAAAATAACCCTGAAATCAAGCAAAATCTGAAAGAATTACTAGAAGTCATTTTGGGTTTTTTTTGCTGAGTAAGATTGTCCCTGAGGCAATCCTGTTGCCAATCTTCCTCTTTTTGCTTGAGGAAGATTTGCCCTGAGCTAACATCTATGCCAATGTCCCTCTGTTTTCTATGTGGGTCACTGCCACAGCACGGCTACCAATGAGTGGCATAGGTCCATGCCCGGGAACTGAACCCAGGCCACTGATGTGGAGCATGCCAAACTTAACCACTAGGCCACGGGGCCAGCCCCTAGAAGACATTTTAAAAGGCACAAATACAGTGGTAGATTTTTAACACACTTGTTTTAAACTATAGATAAGCCTGAAAAAAAAGGTAGTATTATATATTCCTAACATAACATATATAGTCCTAAAATTAACCAATATTAAATATATTCTTTTCAGTCTCACATAGAACATTTACCAAAATTGACAACATTTACAAAAGCAGTCTTAGTCAATCTCAAAGAATTATTATCACACATATTATGCCCTTTGATATTAATGAAATAAAATTAGAGTTTCTTATAAAGTTAGCCAGAAAGATTTTTAGGATATTTATAATCTTTTTTTAAAGAGAAACTGTACTTCTGAATGGTTCATGGGATAAAGCAAAAATCACAATGGAGGGGCTGGCCCCATGGCGGAGTGGTTAAGTTCGCACACTCTGCTGCAGGCGGCCCAGTGTTTCGTTGGTTGGAATCCTGGGCACGTACATGGCGCTGCTCATCAAACCACGCTGAGGCGGCGTCCCACATGCCACAACTAGAAGGACTCACAACGAAGAATATACAACTATGTACTGGGGGGCTTTTGGGAGAAAAAGGAAAAAAATAAAATCTTTAAAAAAAAAAAAGAAGCTCGTCTTTCAAAAAAAAACACAATGGAAATTACAAAATATTTATAAATAAACAATAAAAGCATTTGATATTATCAGAACTTGTAGTGTATAGTGTAAACAGGCCCTAAAAGGAAACTTATAGCCTTAAATATATACAAAAGAAGTAAGGTGGTTTGAAAGTGAATAAACTCAGTTTTCAGTGTAAGATACCAATAAAATAACAACAGAGAAAACCCCCAAAAAACTAAAAGCTTGGATATTTTTAAAAAGGGGAAAAAATAGGGATTTACAAAAGAAAACAAATTGGGAAAGGTTAGTAGTGATGTCGTTTTTTAATCTACTCAAATTTCCTTATAAACACAGAGAGAACAAATAAGATAGCACCAAAAAAAAAAGAAAGAAAAAAACACTGGACAACGTCAGCAATGAAACTCAGTGACAAAGTATCCCTCAAAATCCCAAAATATACGTGAATTAAACAAACCAGCTAAAACTACCAGCCTCATGTGATATCAGCATAAGGAAGCAAGAGAAAACAAACATGACAGGGCTTAGAAGAGAGCACCCACACCAGCGACAGGCATTCAGTGGAAACCATGGCGGCCAGTCTGAGGACGGCAGCCCTAAGCAAAGGGCTTCTGCCCTTTCCATCTCTAGGTGAGTGCGAGAGGCCACAATGGTGTCTGGAAGAGCAAGAGGAGGGCCCGTGAGCTCCAAAGATGCCTCCAGGACAAAGAGCCACAAAGAAGAGAGATACAGGGAAAAAGAGTCCCAACTGAGCTGGAAAGCGACAACAAGGACAAAGAGAAACGACAGATGAATGATGGAGGGAAACAGAACCTGGAGACCTCAGATACTTTTAGCCTTATTTTTGGACACTTTACCAAACAACAGAGGGGTTAACTCTAGAGCCGTGAAGTTAGAACAGTTATTTTAACCCACCCCTCCCTCCTTAAAATCAGGAAAATTAATTTCATGTGAAAACATGAGCAACAGAAAGAGAATCACAGTCAAATCTCACATAGTTAAGAAAAAGAAGAGAATAAGAAGCATAATAACATCTCTGTAAGAATATACTCAATAAATAAAGGAAAGCTATAACTGAATGTGAAGACTAGTTTTATTTGTCAGCTTGCCTAGATTATAGTACCCAGTCATTTAATCAAATACTAATATAGATTTTGTTGTGAAGGTATTTTATAGATGTAGTTTGTGCCTGCAAGCAGTTGACTTTAAGTAAAAGAGAATACCTTTGATAATATGGGTGGAGCCTCTTCCAATGAGCTGGAAGCTTTCAGAGCAAAACTGAGGTTTCCTGGAGAAGAAATTCTGCTTCAAGACTGCACTATTAACTCTTACCTAAGTTTCCAGCCTGCGGGCCTGACCTAAAGATTTTAGGCTTGCCAGTTCCCACAATCACATGAGCCACTTTCTTAAAATAAGTCTCTTAATATACACATGTATAAATTCTATGGGTTCTGTTTCTCTGGAGAACCATTGACTGATACACCTGCTATTTCAAAATGAGGCAAAATAAATAAGAAAATGATACAAGTTATAAAAGAATAATATAAATCAGAATTTGAAACTCACTAAATAAGCTATAACTCAGGAAAAAATAGAAATAAAAGAAAAAGTCATATCAGAAATGAACTAAATTAGAAGAAACACAATTGTGAAGAAACATAATAGATAAGGCCTTGAGATAAATAGGAGGTTTTTAAAAATAAAAAAGATAAAAAGTGATTCAAGAGTAAATGACAAATATAAAAGATAAGCAAATAAAATCATATGTATAGTTGGAGATTCTGAAGAAGAAAATCAGTGTTTGGAACAGAACAATAATGTTAACATTAACTATAATTCAAAAATAATATGTGAAATGAACTTGAAACAACACATTGAAAGCACACAGCTCATACCTGGGAAAACAATTAAGAATGATTTTTTAAAAAGCAACCCAGGACAGTCATTAATAAAAGCACTGGACATAAAAAGAAACCCCTTGGGGATCTTGACAAAAAGAACAAGGAAAAGAAATTAAGATTTCCACCAGACTTTTCAGAAGCAACTCTTTATGTCAGAGACAACAAAGCAATACATATAAAAGGAAATTAAACATTAGCCAATAATTTTTATATCAAGATACACCAACTTTTAGATATAAAGGCCATAGCTAAGCTCTTATGACCATAAAATAACTCAGGAAATATTGTTCCTCTGAGCCCTTCCTGAGGAATCCACTAGAAAAAGAGCTTCAGATCACCAAAATGATTGCAGAGACATCAACACAAGGACTGATACTAAGTATTAAATACGAATTTTTCTGTAGAACTATGTCTACATGCTGACTATAAAAAAAGGAATATAGTTGCTAATGACTATACTCTGACAATGTATCAAAACATGAGTGGTGGGAGAATTATGGTCAGCCCAGGTAACGGTGGCCATGTAAGGTTGACTCTCTCCATACATTTCCAAAAAAACTATGCAGATCAACAAATAAAACCAAGAAAATTCTACATTACAGCATAACAAGAAGAAGCAGCACACTAAAACCTCAAACAACCTGTAAGTGGAAAATAAACAATTTTTAGCAGAGCTCTCACTCAAGCTCTTGTCATGATCCTCTGTGGAAAGTAAGAGGGCTCCTGAGAAAAGGAGGAGAAAAGACAGGAACGAAAGGTTAGGACTGAATTAAAATCACTGACAGAAAGAGAAAGTATACCCTAAGTGCAAAAATACTGCAAAAAGACTCCTCCAAGATCAGAGCACTGACTCGGAGGAAGAGAATTAAAAGTGTGTGAGACTTGAGGTGTGAGCCTGAGAAAGGCATCACTTCTCAAGAGAAGAAGATAAAAGGAAAGAAGAGACACCATTTGGAGAGTGAGTAGTGAAGGGAAAAAGAATCAAGAGGGGGAAATTTAGGACATTACAAGTCCCCTCCCAATCAAAGGAAAATACAACACCCTCAATTAAAGAAACTGCACTTTGCTATAATGAAAGAAGAAAATAAACCTTAACTAGGAATCTTTTAAACCAAACCAAGCTGCCAACCTGTCCATGTCATTCATAGATATAAGTAGTCTTTATCTATACAAACTACTCTAAGAGAATAGAAAATGAAAATCAAAACATTTGAGTCAATAAAATTGCCTTCAGGGGCTGGGCTGGTGTGTAGTAGCTGAGTTTGCACCTTCCACTTTGGTGGCCTGGGGTTGGCGGGTTTGGATCCCAGGCATGGACCTACACGCCACTCATCAAGCCATGCTGTGGTGGTGTCCCATACACAAAATAGAGGAGGACTGGCACAGATGTTAGTTCAGGGACAATCTTCCTCAAGCAAAAGGAGGAAGATTGGTAACAGATGTTAGCTCAGGGCTAAACTTTTTCACCAAAAAAAAAAAAAAAAATTGCCTTCAAAACATCAACCACAAAGCAGAAGAAAATTGCAAACTAACGTCCTAACTTGAATTAAATATCCCCAAACAAGAATTTGGTGATAACTGAAAGAAAAATCTTGAATTAAAAATTCACAAACTAGGAACAGAAATGAGCTGCAAATAAAAATAAAAAAAGAGTTGAACTAGGAAATGAAACAGGTGATTGTAAAGGAAATGAAGGCTAAATTAAAAGATACCCATGGGAGATTATATTTGAATGAAAATTGCATAAAAGACATTGGAGAAGGGCAAAAACAAAAAAACAGTCAAGAGAATATAAGTGAAATAAGTCAAGAAAAAAAAGGAACCAGGGAGAAAGTGATTGAAATGGAAGACAGACAAATAAAATCCAACACGTGTGTAATTGGAGTCTCTGAAATTGAAAAATAAAACAATGAAACAGAACTAACATTTAAATTTGTAACTAAGAAAACGTTTCACAAATAAAAGACGATCTGAATATATACATAAAAAGGCATCACCTGTACCTGGAAAAATTGATCTTTAAAGGTCAACTCTGAAACATATTTGAGTAAATCTGTTAGACTTTAAAGATAAAGAAAAATCCTTAAGCTTCCCAACAAAAACATCAAATAGGATACAAGATCATCAGAATTTTCTGAAGCAACATACAAAGGAAGGTAACTCAAGGAATGAAAGTATGAACCCAAGACCTTATATCCAGCCAAGCTCCCCTTTTAAGGCCACAGAAAAAACCCACTTTTAATAACAAGAATTCAGGAAATGCTATACCTAGGATCCCTTTCTGAAGAATCTACTAGATTAGGGTCAGCAAACTATGGCCTGTGTACCAAGTCCAAAACCACCTTATTTTGTAAATAAAATTTTATAATAATATGGCCACATGCAATTTCTTTATTTAGTGCATATGGCTGCTTTCATATTACAACAGCTGAGTTACGTAGTTGCAATAGAGATCATTTGATCTGCAAAGCCTAAAATATATACTATATAGCAAGTACAGCAAAAGTTTGCCAACAACTGTACTGGAGTATAGGATGAACTTCGTCAAACCAAGACATGACTCAGGTAACAGGCAAAAGGATTGATGGTGAGCACTAATATATTTGATTGTAGATAAAAGATTAACATGTGGAGATAAAGGCAAAGGATAATATATAAAGGTATATTCTAACCAAGTAGAAATAATGCAACTAAAAATTTGGGAGGAAGAAGGAGATGGATAAAGGAAAGTAGAACAAACTCATTGAATGCTGACCAGGGAATAGGTGGAAATTAAATGATACCATTAAAAAGTGAGAAACCAGATAGTAAGAAGAGTAAATAAGAGAGCAGGGCACTAAAGTTGTTCAAAAGATGCAAGTACTAGGTAACAACTAAGATGAAAATACAATCCTTCCTAAATACAGAAAGACTTTTTTTTAAAGGAGAGAGAAAATAACCAGGCAGAGAAACAGTAAATATAATGCGCATAATTATAAGATAAAATAAGAGACTTGAGAGCAAAGATAACAGTCATATAAACAAAGCAAGATGCAATACATGCTGTGTAAAAGAGGAACACTCAAAGAAAAAGGTGACCCAGACAGACTAACGATAAAGTAATGGGAGGAAACCTAGGTGACCTTGGGTTTGTCAATGACTTTGTAGATAGAACACCAAAGGCATGATCCATGGAAGAAAATTTGATAAATTGGACTTCATTAAAATTAAAAACTTCTGCTTTGTGAAAGTCACTGTTAAGAGAATGAAAGATAACCCACAGACTGGGAGAAAATATTTGCAAAACTACTCACATCTGATAAAGGACTAGTATCCAAAATATGCAAAAAACTCTTGAAGTTGGACAATTAGAAAACAAAAACCCAATTTAAAAAATGGACAAAGTGGGTGCCAGCCCCATGGCCTAGTAGTTAAGTTTGGCATGCTCTACTTTGGTGTCCCAGGTTTGGTTCCTGGGCACAGACCTACACCACTCGTTGGTGGCCACACTATGACAGTGACCCATATACAAAATAGAAGAAGACTGGCACAGATTTTAGCTGAGGGTGAATCTTGCACAAGGAAAAAGAGGAAGATTGGCAACAGATGTTAGCTCAGGGCAAATCTTCCTCAGCAAACAAACAAGAAAAATAGACAAAGGATCTGAACAGGCACCTCACCAAAGAAGATATGTAGATGACAAATATGCATATGAAAAGATGTTCAACATCATATGTCATCAGGGAGCTGCAAATTAAAACAATGAGATATGACCCCACAACTATTAGAATGATGAAAATCCAAAACACTGACAAGACTAAATGCTGATGAGGATGTGGAATATCAGGAACTCTCATTCACTACTGATGGGAATGCAAAATGGTACAACTACTTTAGAAAACAGTTCTGTAGTTTCTTCTTTATTTAAATATATCCTTGGAATATAATAATCCCATTCCTAGGTATTTAACCAAAAGAAATAAAAATATATGTCCACACATATGTACATGAATGTTCACAGAAGTTACAGTCAAAATAGCCCCAAACTGGAAACAACCCAAATGTTCATCAACAAATGAATGTATACACAAATTGTGATAT
The DNA here is from genome assembly GCF_041296265.1 of Equus caballus. Taxonomy (NCBI): domain Eukaryota; kingdom Metazoa; phylum Chordata; class Mammalia; order Perissodactyla; family Equidae; genus Equus; species Equus caballus. The sequence goes on from NC_091713.1 coordinate 8,969,205, forward strand.
ATGAATGCAATGGAATACTATTCAGCAATAAAAAGGAATGAAGTACCCATGTACACAATATTATAGATGAATCTGAGAGCACCAGACTAAGTGAAAGAAAAATGACCCAAAATGGCTATATGTGATTTCATTTATATGACTATCTCAAAAAGACAAACTACAAGAACAGGAAACAGATTGGTGGTTGCCAGCAGCTGAAGATGAGAAGGGCAAGGATTGACTGCAAAGGGCATGAGAGAACTTTCTGGGCGATATCAGTGTTCTATATCTTGATTATTGTGGTGAGTATGCTATTTTATGCATTGTCGAAACTCATCAAACTATATGCTTAAAAGGAGTACATTTTATTGTATGTACATACCTCAGTAAACCTGCCTTTTACAAAAGGAATTAAAGAGATAAATAAACTAATAATCATGTATAAAAACCCCAGATAATCTTGATCCTGATTTACATAAACAAACTGGATCTTATCTGGACTCTGATTTACATAAACAAACAAAAAATGACATTTACAAGACAATTGGGGGCCAGTTCAGTGGCCGAGTGGTTAAGTTCGAGCGCTCCGCTGCGGCGGCCCAGGGTTCGGATCCTGGGTGCGGACATGGCGCCGCTCGTCAGGCCACGTTGAGGCGGCATCCCACATCCCACAACTAGAAGGACCTGCAACTAAGATATACAACTGTGTGTGTGTGGGGGGGGGGGGGTTGGGGAGATAAAGCAGAAAAGAAAAAAAAAAGATTGGCAATAGTTGTTAGCTCAGGTGCCAGTCTTTAAAAAAAAAAAAAAAAAAGACAATTGGAAGTTTGAACACTGGCTAGATATTTGATGATATTAAGGAATTACTATTAATTTGTGGTTATGATTTTGTAAAACACCTTTATTGAGATATAATTCACATACTGTACAACTCACTCATGTAAAATGTACAATTCAATGGTTTTTAGTATATTTACAGAGTTGTGCAACCATCACTATGGTAAGTTTTAGAATATTTTTACATTCTACAAAAAACCCCTGCATCCCTTTAGGGGTCACCACCTCCATACCTCCCAGCCGTAGGCTACCATTAGTATACTTTCTGTCCATATAGATTTGCCTATTCTGAACATTTCATATGGATAGAATCATATATATGTGGTCCTTTGTGTCTGGCTTCTCCCACTTAGCATGTTTTCAAGGTTCATCCATACTGTAGCATATCAGTCCTTTATTCCTTTTTATTGCCAAATAAATATATAATTATCCATTATGAGGATATACCACATTTTATATATTCATTCGTCATTTGATGAACATTTGGGTTGTTTCCACTTTTGTGCTATTATGAATAATACTTCTATTAATGTTCATGTATGAGTTTTTGTGGGGACATGTTTTCATTTTTCTTGAAATGTACCTAGAAATGGAATTGGTGGGTTATATGGTAACTCTATGTTTAATAATTTGAAGAGCTATCAGATTGTTTTCCAAAGTGGATGCACCATTTGACATTTGGCAGCAATGGACGAAGGTTCCAATTTCTCCACATCCTCAGTATTACTTTTTATTATCTGTCTTTTAGATTATAGCCTTCTAAGTGGGTATCTCATTGTAGTTTTCATTTGCATTTCCCTAATGGGAAATGGGCTTATTGGCCATTCTGATATCTTCTTTGGAGAAATGTGTATTCAGATTCTTTGTCAATTTTTTAAAAAATTGGTTTGTTTGACTTTATTATTGAATTACAATACTTCTTTATATATTCTAGATACAAATCTCTCATCAGATACATGATTCACAAAAATTTTCTCCTATTCTCAGGATTGTCTTTTTACTTTCTTGATGATGCCCTTAGAAGCACTAAAGTTTTTAACTTTGAGGATGTCCAATTTATTTTTTCTTTTGTTATTTGTGTTTTGGTGTCACATCTAAGAAACCATGGCCTAATCCAAGATGATGAAGACTTTTCTTTATGATTTCTTCTATGAGTTTTATAGTATTAGATCTTATATTTAGGTCTTCAATCCATTTTGAGTTAATTTTTTACATATGGTCTGAAGTAGGGGTCCATTTTTATTCTTTTTCATGTGGATATCTAGTTGTCCCAGCACCATTTGTTGAAAACACTATTCTTTTCCCATTGAATTTTCTTGGTGTCATTGTCAAAAATCAATTGACCATAAATATGAGGTTTTATTTTTTGGAATCTCAACTCTGTTCCATGGATCTGTTTTCCTATCATTATGCTTATCCCACAGTGACTCAATTACTGCAGCTTTGTAGTAAGTTTTGAAGCCAAGAACTGCGTCTTCCAACTTTGCTCTTCTTTTTCTAGACTGTTTTGTGTATTCTGGTTCTCTTGAATTTCCATGTGAAATTCCACATGAATTATCATATGAAATTACTACACTCACTTAGTTGTTTTAATAGGTTTTAGTGGATTCTTCGAGGCTTTCTACAATACGTCTGTAGAAGATTATGCCATCTGCATATAGGTAGTTTCTTTCTCCCTTTCCAATGTGGATGCATTTTATTTCATTTTCTTGACTAAAAGCCATGGCTGAGATCATGGTGTTTGGTTTTTTTAATTTAAGCATCCTGTCATTTTAAGACAAACACTGAAATATTTGTGGATGAAATGATATGTCTGGGATAGTTTCAAAATAATACAGAAGGGGAGAAAGTGGGTGGTAGAGTCAATGAAACAAGATTGGCCATGACCTGGTAATAATGAAGCTGGGTTTGGGGTATATAGGGGCTTATTAAGTATAATATAATAAATTCCATACTTTTTGTGTATGTTTAAATTATGCTAACCTCTATACCTTTGTGCAGGGTTAAATTTTTCCATAATAAAAAGTTTTAAAAATGTGCATTCAAAACTGAGAACAAGTTTTGTAGAAATTACCAAGTTTATATATAAATCTCTCTAACGGGGAATTTAAAATGGTATAGTCAAGTGCCTGTAGACTGTTTCCACTATGCTTACCAACTTTGAACTTTTAGGTGATTTGGGGTTATTTAAACAGAAAACTGATATTCTATTTAAATTCACATTGAGTGGAGAGGGATTTTTTTTGAGGTGTAATTGACATATAACACTATATTAGTTTCAAGTGTATAACATAATGATTCAATATTTAATACATTACAAAATGATCACCACAATGTCTAGTTAACATTAACCGCCATATATGTTAAGAAAATTTTTTTTCTTCTGATGAGAACTTTTAAGATCTACTCTCTCAGCAACCTACAATATGCATTATAGTAGTTTTACTATAGGCATCATGCTACACATCACATCCTCATGACTTATTTTATAACTGGAAGTTTGTACCTTTTGACCCTCCACAACACCCATTTTGCCCACTGCCATCTCCCATCTCTGGCAACCACTAATCTCCTCTCTGTATCTATGAGCTTGGGTTTTTTTCTTTATTTAGATTCTATATTAAGTGAGATTAATGTGGCATTTGTCTTTCTCTGTCTGACTTATTTCATGTAGCATAATGCCCTCAGGTCCATCCATGTTGTCACAAAGGGCAAGATTTCATTGTTTTTTATGGCTGAATAATATTGCATATATACATATATATATATATATATTTACACACACACCACATCTTCTTTATACCTTCATCCTCCAATGGACATTTTTCTCCATGTCTTGACTATTGTAAATAATGCTGCGATGAACATAGAGGTGCACATATCTTTTTGAGTTAGTGTTTTCATTTCCTTTGGATAAATACCCAGGTGTGGAATTGCTGGACCATGTGGTGGTTCCAGTTTTCACTTTTTGAGGAACCTCTATACTGTTTTCCATAGTGGCTGCAGCAATTTACATTCCCACCAACAACCTACAGGAATTCCCTTTTCTCCACATCCTCTTCAATACTGGTTATTTTCTGTCTTCTTAATTATAGACATTCTAACAGGTGTGAGGTGATATCTCATTGTGGTTTTCATTTGCATTTCCTTGATAATTAGTGATGTTGAGCATCTTTTCATGTACCTGTTGGCCACGTGTATGTCTTCTTTTTAAAAATGTCTATTCAAATTCCCTGCCCAGTTTTTCATTGGACTGTTCGTTTTTTTGCTAAAGAATTATATGAGTTCTTCATATATTTTGGATATTAACCTCTTATCAGATAAGTGATTTCCAAATACTTTCTCCCATTCTGTAGGTTGTCTTTTCTTTTTGTTGATGGTTTCCTTTGCTGTGCAGAAGCTTTCCATTTAATTTATTTACTTATTTCAATTATTTTATTGAAATCATAAAGGTTTATAACATTGTTTAATTTGGGGTGTACATTATTATTTATCAATTTCTGTATAGACTGCATCATGCTCATGACCAGAAGTCTAATTTTTATCTGACACCATACATATGTGCCCCTTTACCACATTCACTCACCCCATACCCCCTTTCCCTCTGGTAACCACTAATCTGTTCTCTTTATCCATGTGTTTATCTTCCATATGTGAGTGAAATTATGGAATATTTGTCTTTCTCTATCTGGCTTATTTCGCGTAATATCATACCCTCAAGTTCCATCCTTCTAGTGGCAAATGGGAGGAATTTCTCTTTTTTTATAGCTGAGTGGTATTCCATTGTATATATCTACCACATCTTTATTCATTCATCTGTCGATGGGCATTTAGGTTGCTTCCATGTCTTGGCTATTGAGAATAATGCTGCAATGAACATAGGGGTGCATAAATCTCTTGGATTGTTGATTTCAAGATCTTTGCATAAGTACCCAGTAGTAGGATAGCTAGATCATATGATATTTCTCTTTTTAATTTTTAAAGAAATCTCCATACTGTTTTCCATAGTGGCTGTACCAGTTTGCATTCCCATCAGCAGTGTATGAGGGTTCCCTTTTCTCCACATCCTCTCCAACACTTACTATTTCTCGTCTTGTTAATTATAGCCATTCTGATGCGAGTGAAGTGATATCTCATTATAGTTTTGATTTGCATTTCCCTAAAAATTAGTGACATTGAACAGCTTTTCATGTGTCTGTTGGCCATCTGTATATCTTCTTTGGAGAAATGTCTGTTCAGATCATCTCCCCATTTTTTTGGATCAGGTTGTTTGTTTCTTGTTGAGTTGTATGAGCTCTCTATATATTTTGGAAATTAACCCTTTGTTGGATGTATGATTTGCAAATATTTTCTCCCAGTTGGTGGGTTGTCTTTTCATTTTGTTCATGGTTTTCTTTCCTTTGCAAAAGCTTTTTCATCTGATATAGTCTGATTTGTTAACTTTTTCTTTTGTTCCCCTGCCTGAGTACACATGGTATTCAAAAAGATGCTGCTAAGACCAATGTCAAAGAGTGTATTGCTTATATTTTCTTCTAGGAGGTTTATGGTTGTATGTTTTACAGTCAAGTCTTTAATCCATTTTGAGATAATTTTGTGTATGGTGCAAGGTAATGATCTACTTTCATTCTTTTCCATGTGGCTGTCCAGCTTTCCCAACACCATTTATTGAAGAGACTTTCCTTTCTCCACTGTATGTTCTTGGCTCCTTTGTCAAAGATTAACTGACCATAGAGATATGGTTTTATCTCTGGGCTTTCAATTCTGTTCCATTCATCTGTGTGTCTGTTTTTATCCAGTATCATGCTGTTTTGATTATTATAGCTTTGTAGTATATTTGTTTTGTTTGGGGAGGAAGATTGTCCCTGAGCTAACACCTGTTTCCAATCTTCCTCTTTTTGCTTGAGGAAGACTGTTGCTGAGTTAACATCTATGCCAATCTTCCTCTATTTTGTATCTGGGACGCCATCTCAGCATGGCTTGATAAGTGGTGCATAGGTCCACACCCAGGATCCGAACCTGTGAACCCTGGGCCACTGAAGTAGAGTGAATGAACTTAACCACTACGCCACTGCACCAGCCCCGTGAAATCAGGGATTGTGATGTCTCCAGCTTTATTCTTTTTTCTCAGGATATCTTTGGCTTTCCAAGGTCTTCCTTTTTTTACTGTAGTAACATTGGTTTATAACATTATATAAATATCAGGAGTACATCATTATATTTCACTTTCTGTGTAGACTACATCTGGTTCACCATCCAAAGGCCAATTACAATCCATCACCAAACACATGTGCCTAATCACCTCTTTTGGTCTCCTCCATACCCCCTTCTCACATGGTAACCACCAATCCAATCTCTGTTTCTATGCGTTTGTTTGTTGTTGATTTTATCTTCTACTTATGAGTGAGATCATACAGTATTTGACTTTCTCCTTCTGACTTATTTCACTTAGCATAATACTCTCAAGGTCCATCCATGTTGTCACAAATGGCTAGATTTCATGCTTTCTTACAACTGAGTAGTATTCCATTGTGTACATATAACACATCTTCTTTATCCATTCATCTGAGTAGTATTCCATTGTGTACATATAACACATCTTCTTTATCCATTCATCCCTTGAGAGGCACCTAAATTGGTTCCAAGTCTTGGCTATTGTGAATAATGCTGCAACGACCACGGGGGTGCATGTATCTTTATGCATTTGTGTTTTCAAGTTCTTTGGATAAATACCCAGCAGTGGAATAGCTGGATCATGTGGTAGTTCTATTCTTAATTTTCTAAGGAATCTCCAGACTGTTTTCCACAGTGGCTGCACAGTTTGCCCTCCCACCAGCAGTGTATGAGAGTTCCCTTCTCTCCACATCTTCTCCAACACTTATTATTTCCTGTCTTGTTAATTATAGCCATTCTGATGGGAGTGAGGTGATATCTCATTGTAGTTTTGATTTGCATTTCCCTAATGATTAGAGATGTTGAACATCTTTTCATGTGTCTGTTGGCCATCTGTATATGTTATTTGGAAAAGTGTCTGCTCAGATCTTTTATCCATTTTTGAATTGGGTGGTTAATGTTTTTGTTGTTCAGGTGTATGAGTTCTTTACATACTTTGGATATAAACCCCTTATCAGATATATGGTTTGCAAATATCTTCTCCCAATTGTTAGGTTGTCTTTTCATTTTCTTGATAGTTTCCTTTGCTGTGCAGAAGATTTTTAGTTTGATGTAGTCCCATTTGTTCATTTTTTATTGTTTCCCTTGCCCTTTCGACATGGTATGTGAAAATACCCTAAGCCCAAGTTGAAGAGGATACTGTCTGTTTTCTTCTAGAAGTTTCATGGTTTCAGGTCTTACTTTCAAGTCTTTAATCCATTTTGAGTTTATTTTTGTTTATGGTAAAAGATAATGGTCTACTATCCTTCTTTTGCATGTGCCTGCCCAGTTTTCCCAACACCACTTATGGGAGAATTTTCCTTTCTCCACTGTATGTTCTTGGCTCCCTTGCCAAAAACTAGCTGTCCATAGATGTGTGGGTTTATTTCTGTGCTTTCCATTCTGTTCCATTGATGTGTGTCTGTTTTTGTGACAGTACCATGCTGTTTTGATTACTTATAGCTTTGTAGTATATTTTGAAATAAGACAGTGTGATATCTCCAGCTTTGCTCTTTTTTCTCAGGATTCCTTTGGCTATTTGAGGTCTTTTGTTGTTCCATATAAATCTTAGGATTCTTTGTTCTACTTCTGTGAGGACCGACTTTAGGATCCTGACTGAGATTGCAGTGACTCTTTAGATTGCTTTAGGAAGTACGGACATTTTAACTATGTTAATTCTTCCAATCCAAGAGCATGGAACATCTTGCCATTTCTTCATGTCTTCTTCAATTTCTTTCAATAATGTTTTATAGTTTTCAGTGTACAGGTCTTTCACCTCCTTGGTTAAATTTATTCCTAGGTATTTAATTCTTTTTGTTGCAACTATAAATGTGATTGTATTCTTAATTTCTCTCTATGCTACTTTGTTGTTAGTGTATAGAAATGCAATGGATTTTTGTGTGTTGATTTTGTATCCTGCAACTTTACTGTATTCACTTATCATTTCTAACAGTTTTTGATGGATGCCTTAGGGTTTTCTATATATAAACTCATGTGATCAGCAAATAGTGACAGTTTCCCTTCTTCATTTCAAATTTGGATCCCTTTTATTTCTTTTTCTTGCCTGATTGCTCTGGCTAGGACTTTCAATACTATGTTAAATAAGAGTGGTGAAAGTGGGCATCCTTGTCTTGTTCCTGTTGTCAGAGGGATAGCTTTCAGTTTTTCTCCATTCAGAATGACATTAGCTATGGATTTGTCATATATGGGCTTTACTATGTTGAGGTAATTTCCTTATATATGCATTTTATTCAGAGTTTTTATCATAAATGGATGCTGTATCTTGTCAAATGCTTTCTCTACATCTATTGAGATGATCATGTGATTTTTATTCTTCATTTAATGAGGTGTATCATATTGATTGATTTGTGGATGTTGAGACATCTCTGCATCCCTGGAATAAATCCCACTTGATCATGGCGTGTAATCTTTTTAATGTATTGTTGTATTCGATTTGCTAGTATTTTGTTCAGGACTTTTGTGTCGATGTTCATCAGTGATATTGACCTGTAATTTTCTTTTTTCCTATTGTTCTTGTCTGGTTTTGGAATCAGGGTAATGGTGACTTCATAGAATGAGTTAGGAAGCTTCTCCTCCTCTTCAATTTTTTGGAGGAGTTTGAGAAGGATAGGTATTAAGTCTCCTTTGACTGGTAGAATTCACCAGGGAAAAAATTCAATCCTGGACTTTTATATTTGGGGAGATTTTGGATTACTGTTTTAATCTCCTTACTGGTGATTGGTCTATCCAAATTCTCTATTTCTTTTTAATTCAGTTTTTTCTGATTCTAAGAATTTATCCATCTACAGGATTACCCAATTTGTTGGCATATATCTTTTTGTAGTATTCTCTTATAATCTTTTGTATCTCTGAGGTGTCCATTGTAGTTTCTTCTCTTTCATTTCAGATTTTATTTATTTGAGACCTCTCTCTTTTTTTCTTGGTGAGTCTGGCTAAGGGTTTGTCAATTTTGAATTTCTTCTCCGAAAATGAGCTCTTAGTTCCATTGATACTTTCTACAGTTTTTTCAGTCTCTATTTCACTTATTTATGCTTTAATTTTTATTATTTCCCTCCTTCTGCTGACTTTGGGTGTCGTTTGTTCTCCTTTCTCTAGTTCTCTTAGGTATAGTTTAAGATTACTTGAGGTTTTTCTTGTTTGTTGAGGTTGGCCTGTATTGCTATGAATTTCCCTCTTATAACCACTTTTGCTGCATCCCACAAGAATTGGTATGTTGTATTTTCATTTTCATTTATCTCCAGGTATTTTTTTTATTTCTCCTTTGATTTCCTCAATGATCCAATGGTAGTTCAGTAGCATGTTGTTAATCTCCACATATTTGCGACTTTCCCCATTTTTTTCTTTTGGTTTATTTTTAATTTCATAGCATTATGATCAGAAAAGATGCTTGATATGACTTCAACCTTCCTAAGTTTATTGAGGTTTGCCTTGTTTCCCAACATATGTTCTTTCTTTAAGAATGTTTCAGGTATACTTGAGAACAATGTGTATTTTGCTGGCTTGGATGGAATGTTCTATGTATATATATATATCTGTTAAGCCCACCTGCTTAAGTGTTTCATTTAAATCCACTATTTCCTTGTTGACTTTCTGTCTGGATAATCTATCTATTGATGTAAGTGGGGTGTTGAAGTACCCGACTATTATTTTGTTGCTGTTAATTTCTCCCTGTAGGTCTGTTAATAGTTGCTTTATATACTTTGGTGCTCCTGTGTTAGGTGTATATATATTTAAAAGTGTTATGTCCTTTTGGTGGACAGTTCCTTTTATCATTTTATACTGCCCCTCTTTGTCTCTCATTGTCTTTTTTATGTTGATGTCTGCTTTGTCTGATATAAGTATGGCAACACCTGCTTTGTTTTGTTTGCCATTTCCTTGGAGTATTGTCTTCCACCCCTTCACTCTGAGGCTATATTTGTCTTTAGAGCTGTGTTTCCTGGAGGCAGCATATTGTTGGGTCTTATTTTTTAATCCATCCAGCCACTCTGTGTCTTTTGATTGGAGAATTCAATCCATTTATATTTATAGTGATTATTGATATATGAGGGCTTAATACTGCCATTTTATCTTTTGTTTTCTGGTTGTTCTATATTTCCATTGTTTCTCTTCCTTTGTATTTCTCACTGCCATATCTTTTGGTGGTTTTCTGTGGAACTTTTCTCTTTTTTAAGAATAGTGACTGTGCTCTGGTTTTTTATTTAGTGGTTACTGTGAGATTTGCATAAAAGATCTCTTAGACAAGATAGTCCATTTTCTAATAGCCTCTTATCTCCATCAGCCTAAGCAGATTCCATCCATTTCCTCTTCCCCTTCTGAGTTATTGTTGCCAAAAACGATTCTGTTTTGTGTTTTTTGTGACAAAGTTAAAGTGTTTATAGTTACTTTTGATGTTTTCCTTCTTTATATCTTTTAAGTTATAATTAAGTATTTGCTACCCTGTTCTGAAAGAGAGCCACAGTTTTCTTAATTTGTCTATTTATCTCCTTGCTCAAAGCTTTATAGACATTTGCCTTCTTCTTTCAGGTACAAGGGCATCCTTAATCATTTCTTGTGGGAGAGGTCTACTGGCAATGAATCCCTCAGCTTTTGTTTATCTGGGAAAGCTTTTATTTCTCCATTGTATCTGAAGGATAGTTTTGCTAGATAGAGTATTATTGTCTGAAAGTTTTTGTCTTTCACTATTTTGAATACAGCATTCCACTCTCTCCTAGACTGTAAGTTTTCTGCTGAGAAATCTGCTGAAAGCCTGATAGGGGTTCCTTTGTTGGTTATTTTCTTCTACCTTGGTGCCCTTAATATTATTTATCATTGACTTTCACCAATTTTACTATTATATGCCTTGGAGAAGGTCTTTTTGCAATGATGTAATTAGGAGTTCTATTGGCTTCATGTATTTGTACATCTGCTTCCTTCCCTAGGTTTGGGAAGCTTTCAGTTATTTCTTTTCTTTTTTTATTGAGTTGTTGATAGGTTACAATCTTGTGAAATTTCAATTGTACATTAATGTTTGTCAGTCATGTTGTATGTGAACCACTTCACCCTTTGTGCTCACCCCCCACCCCACCTTTCCCCTGGTATCCACTAAACTGTTCTTAGTCCATAATTTTAAATTCCTCATATGAGTGGAGTCATACACAGATTATCTTTCTCTCGCTGGCTTATTTCACTTAACATAATTCTCTCAAGGTCCATCCATGTTATTGCAAATGGAATGATTTTGTTCTGTTTTGCAGCTGAGTAGTATTCCATTGTATATATGTACCACATCTTCTTTATCTATTCGTCTGTTGATGGGCACTTAGGTTGCTTCCACGTCTTGGCTATTGTAAACAGTGCTGCAATAAACATTGGGGTGCACAGGACTTTTGGGATTGCTGACTTCAGGCTCTTTGGATAAATACCCAGTAGTGGGATGGCTGGATCGTATGGTAGTTCTATTTTTAATTTTTTGAGGAATCTCCATACTGTTTTCCATAGTGTCTGCACCAGTTTGCATTCCCACCAGCAGTGTATGAGGGTTCCTTTTTCTCCGCAACCTCTCCAACATTTGTTGCTATTAGTTTTAGATATTTTTGTCATTCTAACGGGTGTAAGGTGATATCTTAGTGTAGTTTTGATTTGCATTTCCCTGATGATCAGCGATGATGAGCATCTTTTCATGTGCCTATTGGCCATCAGTATATCGTCTTTGGAGAAATGTCTGTTCATGTCTCCAGCCCATTTTTTGATTGGGTTGTTTGATGTTTTGTTGTTGAGTTGTGAGAGTTCTTTATATATTATGGATATTAAGCCTTTGTCAGATATATGACTTGCAAATATTTTTTCCCAGTTAGTGGGTTGTCTTTTTGTTTCAATCCTGTTTTCATTTGCCTTGAAGAAGCTCTTTAATCTGATGAAGTCCCATTTGTTTATTCTTTCTATTGTTTCCCTTCTCTGAGAAGGCATGGTGTCCAAAAAGATCCTTTTAATACTGATGTCAAAGAGTGTACTGCCTACGTTTTCTTCCAGAAGCCTTATGGTTTCAGGTCTCACCTTTAGGTCTTTGATCCATTTTGAGTTTATTTTGGTGAATGGTGAAAAAGAATGGTCAATTTTCATTCTTTTACATGTGGCTTTCCAGTTTTCCCAGCACCACTTGTTCAAAAGATGTTCTTTTCTCCATTGGATGCCCTCAGCTCCTTTGTCAAAGATAAGCTGTCCATAGATGTGTGGTTTTATTTCTGGGCTTTCAATTCTGTTCCATTGATCTATGCACCTGTTTTTGTACCAGTACCATGATGTTTTGATTAGTGTAGCTTTGTAGTATGTTTTGAAGTCAGGGATTGTGATGCCTCCAGCTGTGTTTTTTTTTCTCAGGATTGCTTTAGAAATTCGGGGTCTTTTGTTGCCCCATATGAATTTTAGGATTCTTTGTTCTAATTCTGTAAAGAATGTCATTGGGATTCTGATTGGGATGATGTTGAATCTGTAGATTGCTTTAGGTAGAACGGACATTTTAACTATGTTTATTCTTCCAGTCCATGTACATGGAATGTCTTTCCATCTCCTTATGTTGTCATCCAATTCTCTCAGAAAGGCCTTGTAATTTTCATTATATAGGTCCTTCACTTCCTTAGTTAAATTTACCCCAAGGTATTTTATTCTTTTTGTTGCGATTGTGAATGGTATTGTATTCTTGAGTTCTTTTTCTGTTGGTTCATTACTGGAGTCTAGAAATGCTGCTGATTTATGCAAATTGATTTTATACCCTGCAACTTTGCTGTAGTTGTTGATTACTTCTAACAGTTTTCCAATGAATTCTTTGGGGTTTTCTATATATAAGATCATGTCGTCTGCAAACAGCGAGAGTTTCACTTCTTCCCTCCCTATTTGGATTCCTTTTATTCCTTTTTCTTGCCTGATTGCTCTGGCCAGGACCTCTAGTACTATGTTAAATAAGAGTGGTGATAGAGGGCATCCTTGTTTCGTTCCTGTTTTCAGGGAGATGGGGTTCAGTTTTTGCCCATTGAGTATGATGTTGGCTATGGGTTTGTCGTATATGGCCTTTATTATGTTGAGGTAGTTTCTTTCTATGCCCATTTTGTTCAGAGTTTTTATCATAAATGGCTGTTGGATCTTGTCAAATGCCTTCTCTGCATCTATTGAGATGATGATGTGGTTTTTATTCCTCAGTTTGTTGATGTGGTGTATCACATTGATTGATTTGCGGATGTTGAACCATCCCTGTGTCCCTGGTATGAATCCCATCTGATCCTGATGTATGATTCTTTTGATGAATTGCTGAATTCTGGTTGCCAAAATTTTGTTTAGAATTTTTGCGTCTATGTTCATCAGTGATATTGGCCTGTAGTTCTCTTTTTTCGTGGTGTCCTTGTCAAGTTTTGGTATCAGCGTGATGTTGGCCTCATAGAATATGTTAGGAAGTGTTCCATCTTCCCTAATTTTTTGGAATAGCTTGAAAAGGATAGGTATTAAATCCTCTCTGAAAGTTTGGTAGAATTCCCCAGGAAAGCCATCTGGTCCTGGGGTTTTATTCTTTGGGATGTTTTTGATTGCTGTTTCAATCTCTTTCCTTGTGATTGGTGTGTTCAAATTGGCTGCCTCTTCTTGAGTGAGCTTTGGGAGATTGTAGGAGTCCAAGAATTTATCCGTTTCTTCTAGGTTATCCATTCTGTTGGCATATAGTTTTTTGTAGTATTCTCTTATAATCTGTTGTATTTCTGCAGAGTCTGTTGTTATTTCTCCTCGCTCATTTCTGATTTTGTTTATTTGAGCTTTCTCCCTTTTTTTCTTTGTAAGTCTGGCTAGTGGTTTGTCAATTTTATTTATCTTCTCAAAAAACCAGCTCTTTGTCTCATTGATCCTTTCTACTGCCTTTTTCGTTTCAATAGTATTTATTTCTGCTATGATTTTTATTATTTCTCTCCTTCTGCTGACTTTGGGCTTCATTTGTTCTTTTTTCTCTAGTTCAGTTAGGTGTGCTTTAAGGTTGCTTATTCAGGATTTTTCTTATTTGTTAAGATGTGCCTGTATTGAGATGAATTTTCCTCTTAATACAGCTTTTGCTGTATCCCATATGAGTTGGTATGGCATGCTATCATTTTCATTTGTTTCCAGGTATTTTTTTATTCCTTCTTTAATTTCTTCAATGATCCATTGCTTGTTCAGTAGTATGTTGTTTAGTCTCCACATCTTTGTGCCTTTCTCAGCTTTTTCTTGTAATTAATTTCTAGCCTTATAGCACTATGATCTGAGAAGATGCTTGTTATTATTTCAATTTTTTTAAATTTGTAGAGGCTTGCCTTGTTTCCCAACATATGGTCTATCCTAGAGAATGTTCCACGTGCACTTGAGAAGAATGTGTATTCAGCTCTTTCACAGTGGAGTGATCTATATATGTCTATTAAGTCCAATTGTTTTAGTTTTTCATTTAGCTCCGCTATTTCCTTGCTGATTTTCTGTCTGGATGATCTGTCCATTGATGTGAGTGGGGTGTTGAGGTCCCCTACTATTATTGTGTTCTTTTTAACATCTTCCTTTAGGTCTGTTAATAGTTGCTTTATGAATCTTGATGCTCCTGTGTTGGGTGCATAGATATTTATAAGCATTATTTCTTCTTGATGAAGTGTCCCTTTGATCATTATATATTGCCCCTCTGTGTCTCTCTTTACCTGTCTTATTTTGAAATCCACTTGGTCTCATATGAGAATTGCAACACCTGCCTTTTTTTCCTTGCTATTTGCTTGAAGTATTGTCCTCCACCTCTTCACCCTGAGTCTGAGTCTGTGTTCGTCCTTGGGGCTGAGGTGTGTTTCCTGGAGGCAACAAATTGTTGGATTGTGTTCTTTAATCCATTTTGCCACTCTGTGTCTTTTTATTGGAGAGTTCAATCCGTTCACATTGAGAGTGATTATTGATGCATGTGGACTTAATGCTGTTAATCCATCGCTCATTTTCTTGTTTTCCTGTGTTTCTTTTCCTGTGTGCTTTAGACTACCCATTTAATACTGCAATTTCTTATGCTGGGCTTCTTAGATTTTTCCTTATTTATGATTTGTGACTCTGTTCTGTACTTTATTTTAGTGTCTACCTTGAAGTTTGTATTTAGAATCTTGTGTATAATGTAGTCTATTTTCTGGTGGTCTCTTACCTACTTGACCAATACTGATTTAGACCCTTTGCTCTTCCCCTCCTAAATAATTATTTTCATTTTTTATTCCAACTCGTCTTATTAAATGGTAGTTAGAGTGCTAAGATCGTCCTTGTTTTGGTAGTTTCCTTACCTTTACCCTAATGCTATAATTGAATATTTGCTATCCTGTTCTGGTTCTATCCATCGGTCTCCCTAGTCTGTGGATTGTGTCCCCCTTTCTCCCTTTTTTCTTTTTTCAAGTATGAGAGCCTTCTTGAGGATTTCTTGTAATGGAGGGCTTTTAGTTACAAATTCCCTTAACTTTTGTTTGTCTGGAAAAGATTTAATTTCTCCCTCATATCTGAAGGAAATTCTTGCTGGATAGAGTATTCTTAGCTGAAGGTGTTTATCCTTTAAAGCTTTGAATATATCACTCCATTCTCTCCTAGCTTGTAGGGTTTCTGTAGAGAAATCCGCTGACAGTCTGATAGGGGCTCCTTTATAGGTTATTCTCTTTTTTTTCCTTACTTCCCTGAGTATTCTCTCCTTATCATTCCTATTTGCCAACTTTACTACTATGTGCCTTGCAGTAGGTCTTTTTACATTGACAAATCTAGGAGATCTAAAACCCTCCTCTACACACATTTCTCCGTTGATCCCTAGATTTGGGAAGTTCTCTTCAATAATTTCATTAAGCACACTTTCTGCTCCATTTTCCTTTTCCATATTCTCAGGAATTCCTATGATCCTTATGTTCTTATTCCTCATTGAATCCATTATCTCTCAGAGATTTTCCTCATTTTTTTAAATTCTTAGTTCTCTTTCTTCCTCTGTCTGGCGCCATTCAGCCTGTCTATCCTTGATTATGCTCATTTTCTCCTCTATGTTGTCTACACGGGCATTCAGGGAATCCGTATTCTGTTTTATCTGGTCCATTGTGTTTTTCATCTCAAGTAATTCTGTTTGATTCTTCTTTATGATTTCAATCTCTTTTGTGAAGTAACTCCAGAACTTGGCTTGTTTCTCTATCTTCCTCTCTACCTCATTGAGTTTTTTGATTATAGCTGCTCTGAATTCATTATCACTTAGTTTACCTAATTCCAAGTCCTCAGGACTTAATTCTGTGTTTTTATTGTTTTTCTTCTGGTCTGGGGCCTTTATAAATTGCTGGATGGTAGAGGAGCGGTTTTTTCTCATGGTGGTAGAATTCAGTTGCAGTTACAGCCTGTCGCCACTAGATGGGGGTCGAGAGCGGCGTGTTATGAGCTCTCCGCCTTGGGGCAAGATGGCTGCGCCCACTGGCTTTGCTGGGGGGGAGGGGCTGTTACTCACACGCGCCAGTCTGGGTTCAGATCAGTTCTGTTCTCTGGTCTCCCGAGGCACTTGATTTATGGGGTCCCCACGGACAGAAGCTTTCCCCCGTCAGCGGGTCTCCACTGAATCAGCGGCAGGAGTCCTGGATGTTCCCCCGGTCGCGCGGCCCCTCCCCCGCTCCCTCCCGACCGCGCCGCAGCGATCGCAGACTCTAGGGGAGGGAGCGATGTTCTCTCCTACCGTTCCCGCGCCTCCGAAGGTGTAAGCAAGGTTTATGATCCCCGCCTTATTGGTATTGTAGGTCTCTAACGAGCTGGCATTATGTTTATTCTCTGAAATTCAGTTATTCCAATCTTTTGTTGTATTTTGGAGGGGAGAGAATCCCGGGTCAGCTCACCCCGCCATTTTGCTCTGCCCCCTTCCTCAGCTATTATTTCTTTGAAGAAACTCTCTCTTCCTTTTTCCTCCTCTGCTCCCTCTGGAATACCTATAATCCTTATGTTGCTTTTCCTCATTGAGTCAGATATTTCTCAAAGAATTCTTTCATTTAAAAAAAATCTTATTTCTTTCTTCTCCACCTGAAGCATTTCTATATTTCTATCCTCTAACTCACTAATTCTTGCCTTCATAACGTTAGTTTCTTTTTTAAGGACTCTAGATTAATTTGTAACTCATTAATTCTGTTCTCCATATCAAGAATTTCTGCTTGGGTTTTTCATATAGTTTCAATCTCTTTGGTGAAGTGTTCCTTCTGTTTATTAATTTTATACCTGAGCTCATTGAGCTGTCTTTTTGAGTTTCCTTATAACTCATTGAGTTTCTTTATGACAACTATTGTGAATTATCTGTCATTTAGATCACAAATTTCTGTGACTTCAGGGTTGGTTTCTAGAGTTCCTCATAGTGTTTGATGAGCTAATCTTTTGGCAGCACATTTGTGGTAGTATCTGGTCACAGATTCCACCTGCAACCACTTGGGGGAAGCAGCTGTGTTTCTGATCCTGTCTCATTTGTTGGAAGTTGTGCAAGTGCTGTGGATGGTCCCACCAGCTGGGAAAGCATTCACATGCAGGCTCAGGGCTGTTGCCATGCTGAGGCACATTCCCACTTGTGGGGCTTCAGTGGTACTCTGGGCTCTCGTACTGCTTGGAAAGCATTCACATGCACATATATCTGCTGCTGCCTCTTCTTACTGTCATGCCAGCTGCTGTGCTTGGCGGGTGGGGCTTCTTTGTGGAGTCTGAGCCTGAGTCATTCGTTGGGACCACAGTCACAGGGTGAGTTTTCCCACTGGCTGGGAAAGCATTCATGCCCTGGCCTTGGGCTACTGCTGCCCCTTCCTACAGTCGTGCCCTGATGCATTCCCACTTTTAGGGTGGTAGCAGTAATATGGGCACTCACACCAGCTGGGAAAGCATTTGGGCATGCACACATGGCTGCCGGGGAAGGGTACGGGGCTGATCCCCTATTTTCACCACTTCCTAGGGAACGAATCCACCCACCTTCAGATGTATAGCTGCGTGGGTCTCTCAGGTGTCCTATTGTGTTGTGTGCATATACTCCACTGGTCAATAATGGCCATTCTGTTGTAGTTCACAGCAGGAGACATAAAGGAAATAGCTCACTCTGCCATGTTGCTGACATCACTCTGTGTCCAGAAGCTTTTTAGTTTGATCTAGTCCAACTTGTTTATTTTTGCTTTTGTTGCCTTTTCCATTTGGTGTCAGTTTTAAACAATCATTGCCAACACTGATGTCAAGGAGATTCCCACCTATGTTTTCTTCCACAAATTTTATAATTTCAGGTCTTCTGTTCAAGTCTTTAATCCATTTTGAGTTAATTTTTGTGGATGGTGTAAGACAGTGGTACAGTTTCATTCTTTTTCATGTGGCTATCCAGTTTTTGCAACACGATTTTTTAAATAGACTATCCTTCCCCATTGTATGTTCTCGACTCCTTTATCATAAATTAGTTGATTGTATAAGCACGGGTTTATTTCTGGGCTCTCTGTTCTTTTCCAGTGATCTATATGTCTGTTCCAATGACAACACCATATTGTTAGGATAACCATAGTTTTGTAATATACTTTGAAACTAGGGATTGTGATACTTCCAGCTTTTTTGTTCTTTCTCAAGATTGCTTTGCCTATTTGAGGTCTTTTGTGGCTTCATATAAATCTTAGGACTGTTTGCTCTATTTCTGTGAAAAATACCATCAGAATTTTAATAGGGATTGCATTGAATCTGTAGATTGCTTTTGGTAGTATGGACATTTTAACAATATTAATTCTTCCAATTCATGAGCAAGGAATATATTTCCATTTATTTGTGTTGTCTTCAATTTGTTTCATTAATTCCTTACAGTTTTCAGTCTATAGGTCTTCAACTTCTGGCTAAATGTGGCTAAATTTATTCATAGGTATTTTATTCTTTCTGACATAATTGTAAATGGGATTACTTTCTTAATTTCTCTTTCTGATAGTTCATTATTATGCATAGAAATGCAACAGATTTTTGAGTATTGATTTTGTGTTCTGAAACTTTACTGAATTCATTTATTAGCTGCAACAGTTTTTTGGGTGAAGTCTTTAGTGTTTTCTATATATAATATCATGTCATCTGCAAACAGTGACAGTTTCACATTTTTGTTTCCTATTTGGATGCCTTCTACTTCTTTTTCTTGCTTAATTGCTCTGGCTAGGACTTCCAAAACTATGTTGAATAAAAATGTTGAGAGTAGGTATCCTTGTCTTGTTCCTGACCTTGAAGGAAAAGCTTTCAGTTTTTCACCATTGAGTATGATGTGAGCCATGGGCTTGTCATATATGGCCTTTATTATGTTGAGGGATGTTCTCTCTGTACCCACTTTGTTGAAAGTTTTTATCATAAATGGATGTTGAATTTTGTCCAATGCTTTTCTGTATCTATTGAGATGATCATATGATTTTTATCTTTCATTTTGTTAATGTGGTGTATCACATTGATTGATTTGTGGATGTTGAACCATCCCTGCATCCCTGGAATGAATCCCATTTTATCATGATGTATGATCCTTTTAATGTATTATTGAATTCAGTTTGCTAATTTTTTGTTGAGGAGTTTTGCATCTACATTCATTAAGGATATTACCCATAATTTTCTTTTCTTGTGGTGTCCTTGTCAGGTTTTGGTATTGGGCTAATGCTGGCTTTGTAAAATGAGTTTAGAAGCACTCCCTCCTCTTCTATATTTTGGAAGAGTTGGGGAAGGATTGGTGTTAATTCTTCTTTGAATGTTTGGTAGAATTCACTAGTGAAGCCATCTGGTCCTGGACTTTGTTTTGAGGGTCTGATTACTAATTCAATGTCCTTACTAGTAATCAGTCTGTTCAGATTTTCTATTTATTTATGATTCAGTCTTGGAAGATTGTATGTTCCTAGGAATTTATCCATTTCTTCTAGGTTGTCAAATTTGTCAGAACATAATACTTCTCAGTAGTCTTTTATGATTCTTTGAATTTCTGTGGCATGAGTTGTAACATCTCTTTCATTTCTGATTTTATTTGAGTCCTCTTTTTTCCTGGGGATTCTAGCTAAAGGTTTGTCAATGTTATCTTTTAAAAAAAACCCATCTCTTAGTTTCATTGATCTTTTCTATTGTCATTTTAGTCTCTTTTACATTTATTTCAGCTCTTATGTGTGTTATTTTCTTCTTTCTACTAACGTTGGGCTTCATTTGTTCTTCTTTTTCTAGTTCCTTGAGGTTAATGTTATATTGATTGAGGTTTCTCTTGTTTCCTAATGTAGGCATTTATCACCATGAACTTTACTCTTAGAACTGCTTTTGCTGCATCCCATAAATTTTGGTATGTTGTATTTCCATTTGCATGTTTCTCAAGGTAATGTTTATTTCTCTTTTGATTCTTTCTTTGACCCACTGGTTGTTCAGTAGCATGTTGTTTAATCTCCACATATTTGTAAAATCTCCAGTTTTCTTCTTGTCATCAATTTCTAGTTTCATTCCATTGTGGTGAGAAAAGATGCTAGATATGATATCAATCTTCTTAAATGTATTAAGACTTGTTTTGTGGCTAACATATGATCTATCTTGCAGAATGTTCCATATGCACTTGAGGAGAGTGTGTATTCTGTTGTTTTTGGATGGAATGTTTTGGATACGTCTGTTAAGTCAATCTGGTCTAACATGTTAAAGCTAATGTTTCCTTACTGATTTTCTGTCTGGATGATCTATTCATTGATGAAAGTGGAGTATTAAACTCCTCTGCTATTATCATATTGCTGTCTACTTCTCCCTTAACATCTGCTAATATTTGCTTTATTTATTCAGGTGCTCCTATATTGGGTACAGCAATATTTTCAAATGTTGTAACCTCTTGTTGGATTGACACCTTTACCATTATGAGCTTCTTTATCTCTTATTACAGTCTTTATCTTAAAATTTACTTTGTCTGATATAAGTACCCTAGCTTTCTTTTGTTTCCCATTTGCATGGAATATCTTTTTCCATCCCTTCACTTTTAGTGTATGTGCATCCTTACATCTGAAGTGAGTCTCTCATAGGCAGCATATAGACAGATCTTAATTTTTTATCCATTCAGCCTATGTCCTTTGATTGGAGAATTTAGTCATCTACATTTAAAGTAATTATTGATAGGTATGTGCTTATTGACATTTTGTTAATTGTGTTTTGGCTGTTTTGTAGTTCCTCTGTGTTCCTTTCTTCTCTTGCTCTCTTCCTTCATGGTTTGATGATTCTCTTTAGTGGTATGATTAGATTCTTCTGTCTTTATCTTTTGCATATCTATTCTAGGTTTTTGCTTTGTGGTTACCATTAGGCTTATATTTAACAACTTATGTTTATAATATTTTATCTTAAGCTAATAACAACTTACACTTGATAGCAGTCTTAGGTTCTACATTTTTATAATCCCCTCCCATGTTTTATGTTTTTGATATCACATTTCACATATTTTTATCTTGTGCATCACTTAACTAATTATTGTAGTTATAGGGTTTTTTTTTTTTTACTACTTTTGTCTTTAATCTTCATATTAGCTTTATAAGTGATTATTCCACTAGTGAGACTTATACTTTCATATGTTTTCCTGTTACTAATTAGCCTCTTTTCTTTTCAGCTTAAAGAAGTCCCTTTAACAATTCTTGTAAGGCCAGTTTACTGATGATGGATTCCTGTAGCTCTTGCCTGTCTGGAAAACTCTTGATCTATCTTTCAATTCTGAATGATTACTTTGCCTGGTAGCATATTCTTTGTTGGAGATTATTTTCTTTCAGCAATTTGAATATATGGTGCCACTCCCCTTGGCCTGAAACTTTCTGCTGAAAAATATGCTGATAGCCTTATGGGAATTCCCTTACATGTAACAAGTAGTTTTTCTCTTGCTGCTTTTAAGAGTCTCTCCTTGTGTTTAACTTTTGCCATTTCAATTAGATGTCTTGGTGTGGGTTTCTTTGGGTTCGCCTTCTTTGGAATTTTCTGAGCTTCCTGGACCTGGATGTCTGTTTCCTTCTCCAGGTTAGGGCAGTTTTCAGGCATTATTTCTTCGATTAATTTTTCTGCCCCTTTCTCTCTCCCTTCTCCTTCTGGGGTCCATATAACACAAATGTTAGTCTGCTAGATATTGTCCCATAAACCCCTTAAGCTGTCTTCACTCTTTTTCTCTTTGCTGCTCTGATGGGATGAGTTCCACACTCTTGTCTTTGAGTTCACTGCTCTTTTCTTCTGCTTCATCTAGTTTGTTGTTGAACCCCTGTAGTTTGTTTTTTGTTTTGTTTTGTTTTTTTTTTTTTTAGTTTGCTATGGTATTCTTCAGCTCTGTGTCTTCTATTTGGTACTTTTTATATTTTCTATCTCTTTGTTGAAGTTCTCACTGCATTCATTTATTCTTCTCTCAAGTTCTGTGAGATCTTTATGACCATTATTTTGAACTCTGTATCAGGTAAATTACTTATCTCCATTTTATTAAATTCTTTTTCTGAAGTTTTCTCTAGTTCTCTAGTTTTGAATATATTCCTTTGTATCTTCATTTTCCTTGACTCGGTGTTGCTTTCAATGTGTTAGATGAAATAACTACCTCTCCCAATCTTGAAAGAGGGGCCTCATGTAGGAGAAAAGCCCTATTGTTCAACACTGCCCTAGCTCTTGGTTGTCTCTCAAACCTTAGTGATTGTTCAAGCAGCCTATTTTATCTTTAATAGCTCCCAGTAGTTGAGGGTATGCCAAGATGTATCAGCGTCCCAAAGGGGAGGATATCATTCAGCACCTAGATTCAGGTTTATTGGAAGTCAGACCCTCAGGTAGCAGCTTTTAAAGTATGCAAATAGATACAGCCCTGTGGGACCACAAGCATAAACTCCACTGGCCACCAGAGCCAGGAAATCTGGAGGTGTGCCATGGGCAGCAGCCACAAAAATTGGGGCTCCAGGCGAGGGTATAAGCTCTTTTCTGGGAGATACCAGTGAGTTGTAGCAAGGAAGAGTGAGAGCACAAAGATGGTGCCCATGGCCTATGTTCTCTGAAAGCACCTCCACAGGCCTGTGGATGTGAAGACTGCCTCTTAGTCTGAAGCTCCAGGAAAAGCAAATAGGCAGAGAGGAATTTTAAAAAAATCCTTTCCCTCAAGGAGATTCATGGGCTATTTAATGCTTAAAGTGTCTTCTGCACACTCAATATTTTCTTTATTTCTCTGAAGATCATGTTTAATATCATTTTCACCACTGGTTTTTATCATTTATCATCTCTTGCCTTTATCTACCTTCTTTGCTGATAAACAAACTCTGGCTCTCAATTTGCATTTCTGCAATGACATAACTCCACTGTTTAGGTGGCCATTTATCAATTAAAGATGGAACAGTTCTGTCACCTACAT
Source organism: Equus caballus (assembly GCF_041296265.1). NCBI lineage: Eukaryota > Metazoa > Chordata > Mammalia > Perissodactyla > Equidae > Equus > Equus caballus. The sequence continues at coordinate 8,992,522 of NC_091713.1, forward strand.
AAAAATGATAAAGGAACAGTAGAGATTTAAAAAATCAATTTTTAAAAACACTAATAAAATGGTCAATTATATAGTAAATCTGTTCAAGAAAATAAAGTGCATAAATAAATAATATTAGAGAAATAAAAATAACCACAAATAGAAATTTAAATGGTAAGCAAAGATTATAATGAAATGGATAGCAATAAATTTGAAAACAAATGCACATTTTCAAAGAAAATATAGTTTACACAGATTACTTTTTGCCTAGTTTTGAATAATGTAAATACAATGATATATATAAATATGAGAATAATATGAAGCCTATACAACTACTTTGCAAAATCTTTTGGCACCATTTACTAAAGCTGAATATAGCCATATATCCTATGGCTTATCAATTCCACTCCTAGGTATATATCCCAAAGAACTGCATACATATACTAACCAGAAGATAGGCATAAGAATGTTCGTAGCAGCCCTAATCATAGTAGACTAAAAATGGAAACATTTTTGCTTATCTACAGTAGAATGATATACATATTGTAGTATGCTAATTCAAGGACAAACTATACAGCATTGGAGCTGAACTTCAACTACATGAAACAACATGTAACGAACAGGATCAGTCAAATCTGCCAACAGGAGAGAAGAGAGTTCAGAAATCAACCATCTACATATGTAACAAAGATGATATCAGAAAAACAATAGGGACAAGGTAAGTTGTTTAATAGATGCTGGTTCGTTATATGAAGAAAGTGAGGTGAATGCCTACCTTATACTATATGCAAGATAGGCAGGCTTCAGATGAGTTTATGACCTATATTTGAAAGGTAAAAATATAAGGCACATAAAAGAAAATGTAGGGTAAAAATCTTTGTAACTCAGGGTAGGCAAGGATCTTTCTCAAATAGGACTCCAAGAAAGTATAAACTATAAGGTCAAAAAGGAAGGGGTGTGGCTCAACAAAAGTCAGCTTTTTAAAAAAAATTAAGTATCCAAGGGTAAAGTTAATGATTAGATGAAATGATAGATGATTGAAAACCAACATCTGCTTAATATTGAGAGTGGAAAGTAGACATCACTCTGTAAATTGACAAGAAAAGGGCAGAAAAATTAAATAGAAAATGGGCAAAAGCTATAAACAGGCAATTCACAGAGGACAGCCTACATAAATATGGGAAGAGATGCTCAAAATCAATAGTCATCAGAGAATTGAAAATAACAACAGCAATAAGCTATTACTATATATTAATGAGATTCGTAAAAAAAATAGAAAATTCAATAATACCTAATTTTGGTGAAGATGTGCACTGGGTGAGGGTATAAATTGTGATTGCCATTCTGGAAACAATCTTCCAGAATTTAATTAAATTAGGTGTCTGTATTCCTGATGTCCCAGCAACCATAGCAGAAAAGTTATTGCACAGATCTATAAAACGACATGTAGAAGGGCATTCATCACAGGGTTGTTTCTGGTGGCAGGAAGCCATGTATCCATCATTAGGAGAATATATAAATAAAATATACAGACACATAATATTGAATAAAAACAGTAATACCGAGAATGAAGTCTACAGCTTAGATGACCCTGCATCCTGGTTTGTGTAGGCAGTTCCAATTTATACCTGTTGTGCCAGTGTAACTATTAATAGCATAAATTTTCATTCTCAGTAGTTTAGATAGAATATTGTATGGTCACCCTATCTGTATCATAACACCATTTTATGAACATAAAATCACAAAAACAGAACAACACTACCTATTTTTGCTACATACATATTTAAGGATGTTTATTGGAGAAGGAATAGGAAAATAAACGGGACAAAGGAAATGAAATAAAAAGAATGACACTGTGCTATACAACTGAGTATGAGTAACTCTGCTCTAAGGTAAAAAAATTAATACTAGGACATCAGCAACATGGTGGAGTGAGCTGTTCCTTTTGTCTCTCCCCTTTTTGAACTACAACTAAATGGTCATTCACTGACCAATGAAGGAAGCCTATACAACACAACAAGATGCCTGAGAGACACATGCAGCTATACATCTGAGAGTAGATGGACTTGCCCCCAGGAAGTGCTGGAGATAGGTGAGCATGACATGCTCTCCCCCGGTATCCCTGTGCATGCACACGAATGCTTTCCAACCTGATGCAAGCACCCAGAAAGTGTAAACATGCACCAGGGTGACCGCAGGAGGAGGCAGGGGTAACCCTTAGCCCGAACTCATAGTTGCTCTCCCAGTAGGGAGGGAGAGTCCACCATGCCCTTGTGCCACCAAGGAGGAGCCATAGCTCAGATCCCAGTGAGGAAGCCCCGCCTGCCAGGCACAGCAGCCCCGTGGACCTCAAACTGTGAACAGAGACCTCAGCAGATCTACGTGCTGGTGCAAATGCTCCTCAGGCACGCATGAGCACTCACAGTACTGCCGAGCTCCCAAAGATGGAACAGGTCTGGGCGGCTGTGGAAATAGGAGTGGCAGCTTTGAGCCCACTTAGGTTCACTTTCCTGGTGGGGAGGGGGAGCCCACCATGCCCCAGTGCTGTCAAGGAGCAGCCATAGCTTGAGACCCAGCAAAGAAGCCCTGCCCACCGAGAACAGTGGCCCCTGGAGCATAAACAGACCACAGCAAATCTACACGCTGGGGCAAGTGCTCCCCAGGGCAACACATGAGCACTCATAATGCTGCTGAGCCCCCAAAGAGGGAATGTGTCCTGGGTGGCTGTGGGAAGCAGCAGCAGCAGCTTTTAGCTCACTGGTGATCACTTTCTGGTGGGGAGGAGGAGCTCAGAGAGCCCTTGAGGTGCTAAAGAGTGGTCCTAGCTCAACGAGGAAGCCCCACCCAACGAGGATAGTCCACACAAGTGCCTGAAAGCACCCCAGGCTGGGGCAAGCAGCCATAATACCCCCACAGCTTCCAGCAGATGGAATGGGGACAGAAATTCTGCTCCTGCTTCCCCCTAGGGTAACAGGTGGAATCTGCATCCTAAGAATACCACAAACGACCCAAGAAAAGATGAGTTTGTCAAACACCATGAGAAACTGCAGCAACAATTCAGACCAAAAGGAAAATGACAATTCTCCAGAAACCAAAATTGAAGACACAGAAATATACAACCTAAATGACAGAGAGTTCAAAATAGCTGCCACAGGGCTGGCCTGGTGGTGTGGTGGTTAAGTTTGCACATTCTGCTTCAGTGGCCCAGGGTTCACCAGGTCTGATCCTGGGTGGAAACCTATGCACCACTTGTTAAGCCATGCTGTGGTAGGCATCCCACATATAAAGTAGAGGAAGATGGGCACAGATGTTAGCTCAGGGCCAGTCCTCCTCAGCAAAAAGAGGAGGATTAGCAGCAGATGTTAGCTCAGGGCTAATCCTCCTCAAAAAAAAAAAAGAAAGAAAAGAAACAAAATAGCTGTCATAAGGAAACTCAACAAATTACAAGAAAACATGGAAAGACAATTCAAGGAGCTCAGCAATAAAATGAATCTCTTCACCAAAGAGATTGAAAGTATAAAAAGAAATCAAGCAAAAATTCTGGATATGAAAAACAATTAATGAAATAAAAAATAATCTAGAATCATCAAGAAATAGAACTGATCTTATGGAGGAAAGGATTAGTATTCTTGAGGATAAAAATGTGGCAATTCTACAGGTGGAGGAGGAGACAGAACTAAGATTTTAAAAATTGAAGGAATTCTTTGAGAAATATCTGACTCAATTAGGAAATGCAACATAAGGATTATAGATATTCAAGCAGGAGAAGAGAGGAAAAAAGGAGCAGAGAGCTTGTCAAAAAAATACTTGCTAAGAACTTCTCAAACCTGGGGATGGTTTCAGATTTACAGATAAATGAACCTAATTGAACACCCAACTTCATCAATGCTAAAAGACCTTCTTCAAGGCATATAGTAGTAAAAATGGCAAAAGTTTTGATAAAGAAAAAGTATTAGGAGCAGCAAGGCAGAGGAAAATGACCTACCAAGGAAACCCTCTCAGGCTTTCAGTGGATTTCTCAGCAGAAACCCTACAGCTTAGGAGAAAATGGAATGATATATTAAAAATCCTGAAAGACAAAAACTCTCAGCCAAGAATACTCTATCCAGTGAAACTTTCCTTCAGATATGATGGAGAAATAAAAGCTTTCCCAGATAAACAAAAGCTGAGGGAGTTTTTTGCCACTAGACCTCCCCTACAAGAAATAATTAAACATCCCCTCACACCGGAAACAAAAAGGCAAAGGTCTACAAAGCTCTGAGCAAGGAGACAAATAGACAGACATGATCAGAAACCTGCAGCTCTCTACCAGAACGGGGAGGCAAAGACTCAATTACAACTTAAAACAGAAAATGAAAGAAACCATCAAAAGTAGTGATAAACACTTTGACTTAGCCACAAACTCACAAAATTAAAAACAGAAGAATTTATAACAGCAATTACTCAGAAGGAGAGAGGAAAGGGACGGAACCTGCTTAGGTTAATGGAGATGAGAGGCTATAAGAAAATGGGCCATGCCACAACTAGAAGGATCCACAAGTAAAAGTATACAACTATCTACTGGGGGGGATTTGGGGTGAAAAAGAAAAAAAAGACAGATTTGCATATTGTTAGCTCAGGTGCCAATCTTAAAAAAAAAAAAAAAAAAGAAAAGAAAATGGACTAGCTCATCTACAATATCTTTCATACAACCCTTATGGTAACCACTAAACAAAAAATCAAAGCAGGGCCACAAATCACAAAAAGAGAGAAAACTGAGATATTCTCCTCAAAAATCCACCAAAATGAAATGGCAGTCAGAAATACAAAGGAAGTGAAGCAGTGGAAACATAGAACAACCAGAAAACAAGGATAAAATGGCAGTATTAAGCCCTCATATAACAATAATCACTCTAAATGTAAATTGATTGAATTTTCCAGTCAAAAGACACAGAGTAGCTGGATGAATTAAAAAACAAGACCCAACAATATGCTGCCTCCAGGAAATGCACCTCAGCTCCAAAGACAAACATAGGCTTAGAGTTAAGGGATGGAAGACAATACTCCATGCTCATGGCCAACAAAATAAAGCAGATGTTGCCATAATTATATCAGACAAAGCAGACTTCAACATAAAAAAGACAATGAGAGACAAAGAGGGCCACTATATAAAGATAAAAGGGACATTCCACCAAGAGGACATAACACTTATTAATATATTATGTACTTACCACAGGGGCACCAAACTAAATAAAGCAATTATTAACAGACCTAAAAGGAGAAATTAACAGCAACACAATTATAGTAGGGGACCTCAACACCCCACTTACTTCAATGGACAGATCATCCAGACAAAAAGTCAACAAGGAAATAGTAGATTTAAATGAAACACTTGACCAGATGGACTTAATAGATATATATACAGCATTCCACCCCAAAACAGCAGAATATACATTCTTCTCAAGTGCACAAGGGTAATTCTCAAAGATAGACCATATGTTGGCAAACAAGGCAAGCCTCAATAAATTCAAGATTGAAATCATCCAAACCATCTTTTCTGACCACAGTGTTATGAAGCTAGAAATCAACTACAAGAACAAAACTGAGAAAGTGAGAAATACGTGGAGACTAAACAACATGCAATTGAACAACCATTGGATCATTGAAGAAGTCAAAGGGGAAATTAAAAAATACCCAGAGACAAACAAAAATTAAAATATACCAACTCTTATGGGATGCAGCAAAAGCAGTCATAAGAAGGAAATTTATAGCAATACAGGCCTACCTCAACAAACAAGAAAAATCTCAAATAGGTAATTAAAATGCACCTAACAGAGCCAGAAAAAGAAGAACAGACAATGCCCAAAATCAGCAGAAGGAGGGAAATAATAAAAATCAGAGCAGAAATAAATGAAATAGAGCCACAAAAAAAAAAAAAAAAAAAACAGTGAAAGGATTAATGAAACTAAGAGCTGGTTCTTTGAGAGGCAAACAAAATTGACAAACCCTTAGCCAGACTTACCAAGAAAAAAAGAGATAAGTCTCAAATAAATAAAATTAGAAAAGAAAGAGGAAAAATTACAACAGATGCTACAGAAATACAAAGGATTATAAGAGAATACTATGAAAAACTATATGCCCACAAATTAAATAACCTGGAAGAAATGGATGAATTCCTAGACTCATACAACCTCTCAAAACTGAATCAAGAAAAAATAGAGAATCTGAATAGACCAATCACAAGTACAGAGATTGAAACAGCAAGCAAAAACCTCCCAACAGGGGTTGGCTCAGTGCCTCAGCAGTTGGGTTTGCACATTCTGCTTTGGCGGCCAGGGGTTTACTGGTTCAGATCCCGGGTGTGGACATGGCACCGCTTGGCAAAAGCCATGCTGTGGTGGGCATCCCACGTATGAAGTAGAGGAAGATGGGCATGGATGTTAGCTCAGGGCCAGTCTTCCTTGGCAAGAAGAGGAGGATTGGCAGCAGATGTTAGCCCAGGGATAATCTTCCTCAAAAAAAAATGAAAATAAATGGAAAAAAAAAAAAAAAAACAACCTCCCAACAAACAAAAGTCTAGGACCAGATGGCTTCTCTGGAGAATTCTACCAAACATTCAAAGAAGATTTAGTACCTATCCTTCTCAAACTATTCCAAAAAATTGAAGAAGATGGAATTCTTCCTAACACATTCTATGAGGCCAACATTACCCTGACACCAAAACCAGACAAGGACAACACAAGGAAGGAAAACTACAGGCCAATATCGCTGATAAACTTAGAGGCAAAAATCCTCAAAAAAATATTGGCAAATTGAATATAGCAACACATTAAAAGGATCATATACTACGATCAAGTGGGATTTATTCCAGGGACACAGGGATGGTTCTACATCTGAAAATCAATCAATGTGATACACCACATTAACAAAATGAGGGAATAAAAATCACATGATCATCTCAAGGGATGCAGATGAAGCATTTGACAAGATCCAACAGCCATTTATGATAAAACCTCTCAATAAAATGGGTATAGAAGGAAAGTACCTCAATGTAATAAAGGCCATATATGACAAAACCACAGCCAACATCATGTTTAATGGTGAAAAACTGAAAGCCATGCCTGTGAGGACAGGGAAAAGACAAGGGTGCCCACTCTAGCCACTCCTATTCAACATAGTACTCAAGGTGTTGGCCAGGGCAAGTAGGCAAGAAAAAGAAATAAAAGGAATCCAAATTGGAATGGAAGAAGTGAAACTTTCACTATTTACAGATGATATGATTCTATATACAGAAAATCCTAAATAATGCACCAAAAAACTATTAGAAATAACCAAAAGCTACAGCACAGTTGCAAGGTACAAAATAAATTTTAAAAAATCAGTTGCATTCCTATACACTAACAATGAAAAAGAAATCAAGAATACAATCCCATTTACAATCGCAGCAAAAAGAATAAAATACCTAGGAATAAACTTAACCAAAGAGATGAAAGACCTGTAGACTGAAAATTATAAGACACTGCTGCAAGAAATTGAAGAAGATATAAAGAAATGGAAAGATATTCCATGTTCATGAGTTCGTAGGAAAAACATAGTCAAAATGTCCATACTACCTAAAGCAATCTACAAATTCAATGCACTCCCAATCAAAACCCCCATGACAGTCTTCATAGAAATAGAACAAAGAATCCAAAATTTTATATGGAACAACAGAAGACTCCAAATAACCAAAGCAATCCTGAGGAAAAAGAACAAAGCTGGAGGCATCATAATCCCTAACTTTAAAACATACTACAAAGCTATAGTAATCAAAACAGCCTGGTACTGGTACAAAAACAGTCAAACAGATCAATGGATCAGAATTGAAAGCCCAGAAATAAAACCACACATCGATAGACAGTTAATATTTGACAAAGGAGCCCAGAACATACAATGAAGAAAGGAAAGTCTCTTTGATAAACGGTGTTGGGAAAACTGGACAGCAGCATGCAAAGGAATGAAAGTAGACCATTATCTTGCACCATACCCAAAAATTAACTCTAAATGGATTAAAGCTTTGAAACCATAAAAATCCAAGAAGAAAATATAGGTAATACACTCTTTCACATTGGGCTTAGCCACATCTTTTCCAATACCATGTCTACTTGGGTAAGGGAAATAAAAGAAAAAGTTAACAAATGGGACTACATCAGACTAAAAACCTTCTGCAAAGCAAAGGAAACCATCAATAGAATAGAAAGACAATCCACCAACTGGGAGAAAACATTTGCAAATCATTTATCAGACAAGAGGTTGATCTCCAAAGGATATAAAAAACTCACACAACTCAACATAAAACCCCAAAAAACTGATCAAAAAATGGGCAGAGGATACGAACAGGTATTTTTCCAAGGAAGATATACAGATGGACAACAGACACATGAAAAGATGCTCAACATCAGTAATCATTAGGGAAATGCAAATCAAAACTACAATGAGATATCACCTCACGCCAGTGAGAATGGCTATAATTACCAAGACAAAAAACAACAAATGTTGGAAAGGATGTGGAGAAAAGGGAACCGTCAGACACAGCTGGTGGGAATGCAAACTGGTGCCGCCACTATGGAAAACAGTATGAAGATTCCTCAAAAAACTAAAAATAGAAATACCATAGGACCCAGCTATCCCACTACTGAGTATCTACCCAAACAACTTGAAATCAACAATCCAAAGTAACATAATGTACCCCTATGATCATTGCAGCACTATTCACAGTAGCCAAGGCGTGGAAAGTGCCTATCAACTGATGATTGGATGAAGTAGATGTGGTCTATATACACAATGGAATACTACTGAGCCAGAAAAAAAGACAAAACCTTCCAACAACATGCATGGACCTGGAGGTATTCTGGTAAGTAAAATAAGCCAGATTGAGAGAGACAAATACCAGATAATTTCACTCATATGTGAAATATAAACAAACAAATGGAAAAAGAAAACAGTTCAGTGGTTACCAGGGGACAGGGGTGGGGGTGGGCACAGGGCATGAAGGGTAGCACTTGTTTGGTGACAGCCAAGAAATAATGTACAACTGAAATTTCACAATGATGTAAACTATTATGAAATAAGAAAAATTAATACTTAAGTATAGTTTGAAAAAATTAAACACTTACAGTACTTCTGGAACTAAAAATGTGGTAGTTTGGGCTGTTACTTGAATACCTGTAGAGGAAAAGGTCAAATATGAATATTAAAACTAATTTTTCCTCCAAATAAGCAGATTATATATATGGTCAGTGCATGACTGGGATGCTGAGAGCTTGACATTTCTGCCCAAGCACCTTTCTGGAAAGTGTAGTCAGAGCTAAAACTGGTGATATCAGTGACCTCTACCCACCATGCAAGGTGTGTTTGGGTTTGCTCAGTATCTGGAGACACTACAATGAGAAGTAAATACTTTCACATCTTGTTTTCATTTTTGTTTTTAGGATGAAAACTCTTGAAGAATATTGGCCAAAACTCCTTCATTTATAAACTGAGTTAAAATAGAGTGAATAAAAATTGAAAATCAAGAAAACAATATTTCTTATTTGAAACACTGAAGTAAAGAGCAAATTTCTGTGAGTCTTTGTTCATTATCATTTCTATTATGAAGGGTACTTTAATTTCTGTCGTTATGATCTATCTAAAGCTGCACAGCCCAATAAAAATATAATGCAAGCCATCTACATACATAAAAACTTATGTGTTCATAGAAATTTATGTGTATAGAGTAATCACATTAAAAGAGCAAGAAGAGGAGGCATGACATCAGCCTCATGGTAGAATGAGGTCTCTCAAAAATCTTTCCCCTCCAATATACAACGAAAGAAACATCCATACTCCAACAGATGACATCCAAACACAACACAAAAAACATTGGAGGGACCCATGCAGCCATAAGACAGAGAATAGAGAGGCTGGAAACCCCCTCGGAGAAGGTGAAATGAGGTAAGAGAAATCTTCACTCCCTCCCCTAAAGACTGAGCTTGGGACCACGGGAGGCCTCCTAGAGGGAACAGATGGGGAGGGGACGTTTGTTCATGGGAACTTCAAGGACTCCCAAGGGCCCTTGCAGCCTAGGGAGAAGCTCTCTACCAGGGATAAGCTTTTGTAGTGGGTGAGCTTATCAACCCAACACCCCAGGAGAGCAGAGCAAGAAAGCCCCAAGAGCACACAGGAGAAAGTGCCTCTCCCTGACCCACTCAGCGCGACTCCAGCCCATGAGATTTCAGTTGAAGACAGAGGGCTCAGAATACGTGGCTCTTGACCCCCATCCAGTGATGATAGGTGGTAACTGCAACCAAATAATATCAGGATGCATAAGAACCAACCCACTGCCTCTAGCAATATCAAACACTATATTAGATCTCCAGATCAGAGAGAAATGGCAAGTACCCGGAAATCAGTCCTGAGGACGCAGAAATATGTAGTCTAAATGACAAAGAATTCAAAACAGGTATTACCAAAAAACTCAACGAGGTAAAAGAGAATGTAGAGAAACAATTCAATGAGTTTAGGAGCAACTTCAGAAAAGAGATTGAAACTATAAAGAAGAGTCAATTAGAAATATTACAGATGAAAGACACAATGGAAGAAAATATACAAAATGTGGATTCCCTAAATGCTTGAGGGGATACCATAGAGAAGTGTATCAGCATAATCAAAGATAGACACGTTGAAATGCTCCAGATAGAGGATGAGAGAGAACTAAGACTAAAAAGAAATGAAAAAAGTCTCTGAGAAATATCTTACTCAATTAGGAAATGCAACATAAGAATTATAGGTATTCAAGAAGCAGAAGAGAAAGAGAATGAACAAAGAGCTTGTTCAAAGAAATAATAGCAGAGAACTTCCCAAACCTAGGGAAGAAGATGGATATCCATGTGGAAGATGCTGCCAGATCTCCTAAATATGTCAATGTAAAAAGACCTACTGCAAGGCATATAGTAGTGAAACTGGCAAGACTGAATGACAGAGAAAGGCAGAAAAAAATAACCTAAAAAGGAACCCCCACCAGGCTTTCAGTGGATTTCTCTACAGAAACTTTACAGTCTAGGAGAGATTGGAATGACATATTCAAATCATTGAAGAAAAAAACCTTCAGTCAAGAATACTCTATCCAGCAAAAACATCCTTCAGATATGATGGACAAATAAAAACTTTCCCAGACAAACATAAGCTAAGGGAGTTCATGGTCATGAGCTCTTCCCCACTAAGAAATCCTCAAGAAGGCCCTCATAACTGAAAAGGAAGAAAAAGGGGAAGAAAGGGGTTACAAAGCATGGAGTAAGGAGATAAATAGGTGGATAGAATCAGAGCAGGATAGTATACTCAAGTATAGCATTAAAGACAAGGGGAAGGAAAACGCCAAAAACAAAGATAATCTTGTCATTTAAACCACAAACTCATAACACAAGATGGAATAAGGTGTCCCCCCCCTTAGGAGGAGGGGAAGACGAGAGGGACTGCATTGGTTTAGTCTAAGGAAATACAAGGCCATCAGAAAAGGGACTATCTTATCCACGAGATCTCGAATACAAACCTCAGGGTAAACAAAACAAACACTAAACAAAAAAGCAGAACAGAGACACAAATAACAAATAAGGAGAAAACAAAGAAACACAACATAAAAAACTACACAACTTGATTGGTAGACCAAAATACACAGGATGAGACACAAAGGAAATGCAGGAGAACCAGAAAAAGAGTGATAAAATGGCAGCATCAAGCCAACATATATTGATAATCACCCTAAACAGAAATGGATTGAATTCTCCAATAAAAAGACCAAGTGGCAAGATGGATTAAGGAACAAGACCCAACAATATGCTGCCACCAGGAAACACATCTCAGCTCCGGTGACAAACACAGGCTCAGAGTGAAGTGATGGAAGGAGAAACTCCAAGCTAATGGCAAACAAAAGAAAGCAGGTGTTGTAATGCTTTTATCAGACAAAGTAGACTTCAAGATAAGACAGTAAAGAGAGACAAAGTGGGGCAGTATATAATAATCAAAGGGACACTCCATCAAGAAGAAATAACATTTATAAATATCTATGCACCCAACACAGGAGCACCAAAGTATATAAAGCAACAATTTACAAAACTAAAAGAAGACATTAATAATAACACAATAATAGTAGGGGATCTCAACACTCCAGTCACATCAATAGATAGATCATCCAGGTAGAAAATCAACAACAAAACAGTGGAATTAAATGAAAAGCTAGACCAGATGGACTTAATAGACATATATAGAGCACTCCTTCCAAAAACAGCAGAGTACACATTCTTCTCAAGTGTGCAAGGAACATTCTCAAGAATAGATCAAGTGTTGGGAAACAAGGCAAGCCTCAATAAATTTAAGGAGATTGAAATAATAACAAGCATCTTTTACGATCACAATGCTATAAAGCTAGAAATTACTTACAAGCAAAGAGTGGAGAAAAGGACAGAGATGTGGAGACTAAACAACATGCTATTCAACAAGCAATGGATCACTGAAGAAATTAAAAGAGAAATCAAAAAATATCTGGAGACAAATGAAAATGAAAACATACCATACCATCTCATATGGGACACAGCAAAAGTCGTATTAAGAGGGAAATTCATTGCAATACAGGCTCACCTTAACAAACAAGAAAAAACCCGAATAAGCAATCTCAAACTACACCTAACAGAATTAGAAAATGGAGAACAAAGCCCAAAGTCAGTAGAAGGAGACAAATAATAAAAATCAGAGCAGAAATAAATGCTATTGAAACAAAAAAGGCAGTGGAAAGGATCAATGAAACAAAGAGCTGGTTCATTGAGAAGATAAATAAAACTGACAAACCCCTAGCCAGACTTACAAAGAAAACAAAAGAGAAACCTCAGATAAATAAAATTAGAAATGAAAGAGGAGAAATAACAACAGATGCCACAGAAATACAACGGAGTATAAGAGAATACTATGATAAACTATATGCCAACAAAATCGACAATCTACAGGAAATGGATAAATTCTTAGACTCTTACAACTTCCCAAAGCTGAATAGAGAATCTGAATAGACCAATCACAAGTAAAGAGATTGAAACAGGAATCAAAAGCATCCCAAAGAATAAAAGCCCAGGACCAGACTGCTTCCCTGGGAAATTCTACCAAACTTTCAGAGAGGACTTAATACCTATCCTTCTCAAGCTATTCCAAAAAATTAGGGAAGATGAGACACTTCCTCACACATTCTACAAGGCCAATATCACTCTGATACCAAAGCCTGACAAGCACAACACAAAAAAGGAAAACTACAGGCCAATATCACTGATGAACATAGCTGCAAAAATCCTCAACAAAATATTGGCAACCTGAATACAGCAATACATCAAAAAGATCATACATCATGAACAAGTGGGATTTATACTAGAGACACAGGGATGATTCAACATCCGCAAATCAATCAATGTGATACACCATGTCAACAAACTGAGGAATAAAAACCACATGGTCATCTCAATAGATGCAGAGAAAGCATTTGACAAGATCCAACAGCCATTTATGATAAAAACTCTCAACAAAATGGGGATAGAAGGAAACTACCTCAACATAATAAAGGCCGTAGATGACAAACCCACAGCCAGCATCATACACAATGGGGAAAAACTGAATGCCATCCTTCTGAGAACAGTCACAAGACAAGCATTCCCACTATCACCCCTCTTATTTAACATAGTACTGGAGGTTTTGGCCAGAGCAATTAGGCAAGAGAAAGGAATAAAAGGAATCCATATAGGGAGTGAAGAAGTGAAACTCTCACTGTTTGCAGACAACATGATCTTATATATATAAAACCCTAAAGAATCCATCAGAAAACTATTAGAAATAATTAACAATGACAGTAAAGTTGCAGGGTACAAAATCAACTTACAAAAATCAGTTGCATTTATGTACTCTAATACTGAACTTACAGAAAGAGAACTCAAGAATACAATTCCATTTACAATTGCAACAAAAAGAATAAAGTACCTAGGAATAAATTTAACCAAGGAGGTGAAGGACTTATACAATGAAAACTACAAGACATTATTGAAAGAAATAGATAATGACATAAAGAGATGGAAGGAGATTTCATGCACATGGATTGGAAGAATAAACATACTTAAAATGTCCATACTACCCAAAGCAATCTACAGATTCAATGCAATGCCAGTCAGAATCCTAATGACATTGTTCACAGAAACAGAGCAAAGAATCCCAAAATTCATATGGGGCGATCAAAGACCCAATTGCTAAAGCAATCCTGAGAAACAAGATCAAAGCTGGAAGCATCACAATCCCTGACTTCAAAATGTACAACAAAGACATAGTGATCAAAACAGCATGGTACTGGTACAAAAACAGGCACACAGATCAATGGAACAGAACTGAAAGCCCAGAAATAAAACCACACATCTATGGACAGCTAATCTTTAACAAAGGTGCCAAGAACATACAATGGAGAAAAGATAGTCTCTTCAATAAATGGTGTTGGGAAAACTGGACAGCCATATGCAAAAGAATGAAAGTAGACCATTATCTCATGTCATATACAAAATAAACTCAAAATGGATCAAAGACTTGAAGATAAGTCCTGAAACCATAAAACTTCTGCAAGATAATATAGGTAGTACACTCTTTCACATCGAACTTAAAAGGTTCTTTTCGAATACCATGTCTTCTCAGACAAGGGAAACAGAAGAAAAAATAAACAAGTGAGACTTCATCAGACTAAAGAGCTTCTGCAAGGCAAAGGAAACTAGGATCAAAACCAAAAGATAACCCACCAGTTGGGAGAAAATTTTTGCAAATCATATATGCGATAAGGGGTTAAGCTCCATAATATATAAGGAACTCACACAACTGAACAATAAAAAAACAAACAGCCTGATTAAAAAATGGGCAGAGAATATGAACAGACATTTTTCCAAAGAAGATGTACAGATGGCAACTAAACACATGAAAAGGTCTTCAACATTACTAATCATTAGGGAAATGCAAATCAAAACTACACTAAGATACCACCTTACGCCTGTTAAAATGGCTATAATCACTAAGATAAAAATAGCAAATGTTGGAGAGGGTGTGGAGAGAAGGGAACCCTCATACACTGCTGGTGGGAATGCAAACTGGTGCAGCCACTATGGAAAACAGTATGGAGATTCCTCAAAGAACTAAAAATAGAATTACCATGTGACCCAGCTATCCCACTACTGGGTGTCTACCCAAACAACTTGAAACCAACAATCCAAAGTAACATATGCACCCCTATGTTCATTGCAGAATTATTCACAACAGCTGAGACAAGGAAACAATCCAAGTGCCCATCAACTGATGATTGGATAAAGAAGATGTGGTATATATACATAATGGAATACAACTCAGCCAGAAAAAAAGACAAATTCATCCCATCTGCAACAACATGGAAAGACCTGGAGGCAATTATGCTTACCAAAATAAGCCAGACTGAGAAAAACAAACACCAGATGGTTTCACTCATATGTGGAATATAAACAAGCACATGGACAAAGAAAACAGTTCAGCAGTTACCAGGGGAAGGGCATGAGGGTTGGGCACGAGGGGTGGAGGGGAGCACCTATGTGGTGACAGACAAGAAATAATCTACAAAAGAAATTTCACAATGACGTAAACTATTATGAATTCAAGTAAAAACGAAAAAGAAAAAAGAGCAAGAAGAAACTGAAATTGATTTTAAAAATATATTTTATTCAACATGTAATTGATATAAAAAATAACTACTGATGAGATATTTTACATTCTTTTTTTAAAAAAAGCCTTTTTAAAAAATTTTCCCTTTTTCTCCCCAAAGCCCCCCAGTATATAGTTGTATATTCTTTGTTGTGGGTCCTTCTAATCATGGCATGTGGGAGGCCGCCTCAGCGTGGCTCGACGAGCAGTGCCATGTCAGCGCCCAAGATTCGAACCAACGGAACACTGTGCCGCCTGCAGCACAGCGCGAGAACTTAACAACTCGGCCACGGGGCCAGCCCCCATTCTTTTTTTTTTTTATACTAAGTCGTTGAAATCCAGAGTAATTACAGTTACAAAACATCCCAATTTGGACTAGCCACATTTCGGAGGAGGAGGTGCGGTCCCACAGTACCAGAGGGAGGGCGGGTAGGCGGTTTGTATCTGGGCTGTGAGGCGCTCCGAGGCTCCGCAGACCTCGCTGCCTCTGTCTCTTTAACGCGAGAGGAAGCGATGCGGAGGGGTGGAAAACGGCAGAGCTGCAGATGTTACTAGAGGAGGAGGTCACGTCTGGGAAGAGGGCGCTGATAGAGTTACCAGAACCTGACCCGGGTGGCCAACTGCTGTGAGAACAACTATATACAGGCTGCAGACAAGAGAAAAGCTTTAGAAGAGACCAAAGCCTACACAACGCAATCCCTAGCTAGTGTTGCTTATCAAATAAACGCGTTGGGCAACAATGTCCGCCAGTTGCTGGATATCCAGGCCTCTCAGCTTCGGAGAACGGAGTCTTCCATCAATCATCTCACAGACTGTGGACGTTCATAAAGAGAAAGTGGCTCGAAGAGAGACTGGTATTTTGACAACAAACAAGAATACATCAAGAACGCACAAAATAATAGCACCCACAAACGTGGAGCGCCCTGTAAGGTAGTTTTGGAAACCTATTGACTGTACCCTTCTGGATGATGTGGGCCATGGTGTCAAGCATGGAAATAACCAGCCTGCAAGAACTGGCACTCTGTCGAGAACAAATCCTCCTACTCAGAAGCCACCGAGTCCTCCCACGTCAGGCCGGGGACGCTGGGGCGGAATACTCCTTACAAAACCCTGGAGCCTGTTAAACCCCACCGTTCCTAGTGACTACATGACAAGTCCTGCTACGCTCGGAAGTCAGCATAGCCCAGGCAGGACAGCTTCTTTAAATCAGAGACCGAGGACACACAGTGGAAGCAGTGGAGGAAGTGGAAGTCGAGAAAACAGTGGAAGCAGCAGTATTGGCATTCCCACTGCCGTGCCTACACCCTCAGCACCCGCTGTTGGACCAGCAGCCCGCGGCTCAGCTCCTGGTTCCCAGTACGGCACAATGACCAGGCAGATCTCTCAACACAACTCTACCACTTCCTCGACATCTTCTGCTGCATACAGACGAACTCCGTCTGTGACTGCTCAATTTTCTGCTCAGCCTCATGTTAATGGAGGTCCACTTTATTCTCAAAATTCAATTTCTATTGCTCCACCCCCTCCCCGTACGCCTCAGTTGACTCCACAGATACCTCTCATAGGCTTCGTGGCCTGGGGGCAGGAAAACATTGCTGATAGTCCAACTCCACCCCCACCCACCTCCACCAGATGGCATTCCCATGTTTGATGACTCTTCACCTCCACAGCACCACCTCCAGTGGATTATGAAGACAAGGAGGCTGCAGTGGTTCAGTATAATGATCCAAATGCAGATGGGGATCCTGCTTGGGCCCGCAAGAATTATATTGAGAAAGTTGTGGCAATATATGGTTATACAAAAGACAAAGATGATGAGCTATCATTTATGGAGAGTACAATCATTTGTGTAATAAAGAAGAATGATGACGACTGGTATGAAGGAGTCTGCAATCAGAGTGACTGGTCTGTTCCCTGGGAACTATGTCACATCAATCATGTACTAGACTGATTAAATTCTTTTGCTTTTAAAGTAGGTTCTTACTACTCATTCATACTGTGGGACTATTATGGTTAACAGAATTGTCTTAAGATGTTTTAAGATGTGCCCATATTTTCAAGACTTGCTGTTTTACTGGTATAATTGAATGTCTGCCTATAAGCATAAATCTTGGAGGCAGTTTGTGATTGCTAAATAGCAGTTCGTACAGGAGGCTGTCCATAACTGATTATGCTTATGTACTTACACATTGTTAACTTGATGACCAGCCTAAATATTCTGGGAGTGTGGGGTATAATAGTGAACAAATCATGGCTCAGATTGTACCATTACATGTTTCAGTGCAGCTTGGTTACTAACGCTATGTCAGACTAATATTAAAATCAGAAAACTTAAATGCTGGTGCTGGTCATACTTTTTGTTTAAACTCTCTCATTCTTGAAATATACTATTTGCTTAAAGCATGCATTCAAATTTATGAATTGAAATATACTTTTAAAAAATCGAAGATGCTTCCAATTTGGGTAATATTTACTTGGAGTACCCGTATTTAGGTCTCTTGAAATGAATTGAGTCTCTAAGGTCTCCATGTGAAACAAAACAAAAAAGGGTTATCTGTAATGTTGTTATTTGTACTTGAGTTTTTTAATGAGTGAATTTGCATTATAAATTTTTTCCATTCATAAATATATAAGTGAACCAAAGATTTTTGTCCTTTCCTTCACTGGTTTGCTTTTTTAAAAAAAGGAAAGAAATAAAAGATACTGATTTATTGCAGAATTATGGTTTTATTTTCTCAATATATTAACTTGGAAAAAAGTTTAGCCTTATCTCAATCTGTCCCAAAGCAATGTGACCAATTTTTGCAGATTTGAAATCTGAGATGTTTATTTACCAGTCAATCTACTGAATTCCTTTCCTAAAGTAACTTTTTCAAAGCTAAGAAAATGTGTCCAAGTGTGTACATTCAGTCCTTCAGTTTTACGGTGGACTACTGTATACTGCTGGTTCAGTGAAAGGAAATGATCTTTTCTGTATTGTTTTTGTAGAGGTGGATGCAGTTGATTTTTGAATAGACACTATTTAATCCATTACCTGGCACTAGCAACATAGATTTAAAAATAATTGGGGGAAAAGGTGGGTCATGTATTAATCAGTGAACAGGGATATACCTGACCAACAGATTTGTATTATCTTTTGACATAATTGAAATGCAACACATGCACTTTATGTGTCCCCTCTTAATTTAAGGGAGGGTTAGAGGGGTTTTTCTTATTTTGTGTCTAATTCTCTCCTGCCTAGGATATATTAAAATAGAGCACTCAAGTGTGGGTTTCTGTGTACTGAGGATTTGTTTGGATTTCAAGTTACAGTTATGTACTGGCATTACAGACTTAGCATAGTAAAATGGTAAGACTAGTGCAAAATATTTATTCCTGAAAATCAAAGACCATTATTGCTACCAAATCAATGTGACTGTTTCATGTGCATTTTGCCTTTGTTAACATGATTTCAGTATCACTAGTGATCAGCTAGCTACCTTCTTCACATTTTTTCAAGTGGAATGTTCTCTTAATTTTGTATATAACCTATTGTCTAAATTTTATGTACAGTCTTTTATAATAAACCATTCTCCTATATGAAAGTTTGGATACTGTTAAAACCTAACTAGTGTGGACTGAAATGTAGACTTCACAATTTTCTGACCTTTACTTCTATGATGAAACAAGATAAACCATTTGAATTTTAACATTATTTATTTGTGGAATGGCTTTACATGTGGATATTAACAGGGTAAGCAATACCACACATAACCATCAAGATACCTCGATTAGAATTTACAGCACAAGAATGACAGATTCAGATGGTTTAATTACATTTAAAAAGTTTTCTGAAAAACTTTGCCAATAAAAAATAATTGCCCATGGACTAGCCACATTTCAAGTGCTCATAAGTCACAGGTGGCCAGTGGCCAGTGGCCATCCTAAAGCACCACCTTAAAATTCTTTCACCTTTCCTCTGCTTCAACAATCTATTCTATGTCTACATTACACACCTAATTGCCATCAGAATGGCTCCATCTCTAAAATATTAAATCAGAGGCAATTTCTGTGTGTATGTGTGCATGGAACTGCTGGGTCATCACTATGTAACTCCTTTATCAGAATTATATAGGCCTTAATAGCATTCTGAATTCTTATTTTCAACAGAAGTCAGTCACCATATGAAACACATTTTATATCATACAGATCAAATATGAAAACACGTTCATGTATTTTTATATATCCCTATAAATTAAAATGAAAAATATTATCATCAAAGGCTTTTTTTCAAGTATGAACCACCTCCCACTTCTTATGAATCCAACATAATGCCCCTTGCATTACAGAAAGAAAGAAACCTCAGGAAAGAGAAAAATACAAGTGGCAGATTTTGTATTTTAATTTACAAAGTTAAAGTATGTAGTTTAATTTGTGAATGAAATCTGGTAAGTAAATGATAAAAATACGTTTCCCAGTGAGCCCTTTTCCCTGACCTGCTCCTTCATCAGCTTCCAACCCTAGTGGGGCTGGGAACAGGGTACGGAGGGAACAATAGCTAAAGGAGTCATATTTAATCTATTAACTTCATCACAGACAGGTATGATAACACCTTCTTATCCCTGCTTCCTTAATTATGCCACACATTTAATGTATTATTGCTGGAAGTGGACCTGGGAGGACCACAGGTGAGCAGTGTGCACACGCACCATGTGCTGATAACTATTTTTTAATGAAAAGGGCACTGTCATCTCACTCTTGGACCATAAGGATGTGTCTTTCCTATTCTCTCCATATATTCCCACTCTACCAGTTCCTCAAAATCAAAGACAATTCTTGACCTTTACCCCCTCCTTCATCTCCTTATAGATAAGTCCCTTCTTGGCTTAACTTTTTTGTCTCTCTATCCAGCCTAAAGAATATCCTCTTTGGGTAAACTTCTCTCAAATTCCCTGGTCGTCCCACTCTATCTAACCAGGAATTGGCCCTAGATAGGTCATACTCTTTGGCATTTGATAGAAGCTTGTGCTAAATCATTTGTGTGGGACAACCATATATTGCAGGAAGTACAGGATTCCAACAGAAAGTCCAAACCCCATTAAAAATATGGTGAATATATTAACATAACACAAAAAAGACTTTGAGACAAAAAGTATTTTCAGAGACAAAGAAGATCAATCCATTATAAGGGTGACCCGACAGAACTAGTGGAGCATGAGAAAACACATTCTTTTCAAGCATACATGGAACATTTATAAAAACGGATCCTCTACTAGGCCGGGAAACAAGTCTCCATAAATTTCAAAGAAGCGGTGTCATGTGGACCCTGCTCTCTGATTATAGTACAATTAACGGAGAAGTTATTAACAAAAAGATAATCACAATCTCTACATATTTGGAATTAAAAAACAAACTGTTAAATAATCCAAGGGCTATAAAAGAAATAATGATGAAAGTTAAAACTACCTAGAAGTGAATGATAATGAAAAGATTACATATCATTTCTTATGGGATACAGCAAAGCAGCACTACATGGGATATTAATACATTTAAATGTCATATTAGAAAAGAATAAAAACCAGAAACTATTAGCTAAATGTCTGGCTTAAGATGTTAAAGAAAGAGTATCAGAATAAGCCCACAGAAAATAGAAGAAAAGAAATAAAAATGAAAAAAGAAATCAATAAAATAGAAAACAAAAATATAAAGATGAATAAAACAGACAAGCTTATCAAGACTGATCAAGACAAAAAAGAGAAAGAATATACAATTAAATAACATTAATGAAAAGGGACCATAATTACAGAAAAAGTAAAACATAAACAGATATGGAAATATTCTCAATTATGTGACAATTTTGAAAAATTACATGAAATAGACATTTTAACATATATTACCAAACCTGACTCCAGGAGGAAAAAAAAGGCCAAAATGGTTCTACAGCCATTAAAGGATCTGAAGCAGTGGTTTAAAGTCTCCCCTAAAACACAGGGCTCAGGGGTTTTACATGAGTCCTATCACAACTTTCACAAACAAATTGTTCCCAGCCCCATACAAACTCTTCCAAACAGCTGAAGGGGAGAGAGTCCTCCCCAACTCATTCCGTAAAGCTAGTCTAACACCGACATCAAAACCAAACCAAGACATCATGAAAAAGAAAAATGTAGATATAAAAATCCTAAGGAAAATATCTTGCAATTGGATACAACAGGTATAAAGAGATAATAAACCCTGACCAAGGTGGATTCATCCTATGTATGCAAAGATGATCAGAAAACTCTACAAATGAAACTGACTGCACATACTAAAGAGGAAAAAAAATACAACTGTTTCAATAGATGAAAAAAATATGATAAAATTTCATATAAATTCATAATTTGGGGGGCCAGCCCCGTGGCCGAGTAGTTAAGTTCACGTGCTCTGCTTAGGCGGCCCGGGGTTTCGCCAGTTCGGATCCTGGGCGTGGACACCGCACTGCTTGTCAGGCCACGTTGAGGCGGCCTCCCAGATGTCACAGCTGGAAGGACTCACAACTAAAAATGCACAATTATGTACCGGGGGGCTTTGGGGAGAAAAAGGAAAAATAAAATCTTTAAAAAAAATTCCTAATTTTTAAAACTTAGTAAATCAGAAATGCAAGGAAACTTCCTTAACCGTGATAAGAGTATCTACAGAACAGCTAAAGCAAACGGTAGCCTCAATGGGGAGACAGTAGTATCTGGAATGGGAGAAGCATGCCACTGTTACCATTTCTATTAAACATTTTATTGGAGGTCTTAGCCAATGCAATAAGAAAAATAAATTAGAAGCATGAGATTGAAAAGGCGGAAACAGAGCCCATTTTTGCAGGAGATCTAAACAGAGATACACACTGTTCTTTGGATAGGAAGATTTAATATTCATAAAGATGTCATTTCTTCCCAAAGTGCCCGACAGATTCACTGCAATTCCAATCAAATCCTAAAAGAGTTTTTCATGGTACTCGATAATCAGATTTTAAAATTTATGTGAAAGTGTAAACATTCAAGAATGACCAGGACACTTCTGGAAAAGAACAGGGAGGGGAAGACTTGCCTACTAGATATCACGACTTATGAAGCTACGATAACTAAGACATTGTGGTATTGGTGCAGCAATGGACAAACTGACCAATGGAATAGAACAGAATAGCAAACTCAGACGCAGACCTATGTTCACAAGGAAGTTTTATATGGGACAGAGGTGATACGTCAGACCAGTTCAGGAAAAGATGTTCTATTCAACGAATGGAGCTGGAAAAATGGATCTGGATTCATAAGGAAAAAGAATTGCATTCCTACCTCTATCATCTAAGAAAACCAATTCCATTGGGATAAGAAATGTCAAAAAAAAAAAAAAAGATGTTAATACTCTTAGTAGAAAATTTAGGTAAATATCTCTTAGAACTTGGGGCAGGGAAGAATTTCTTAAATAAGACATCTACCCCGCAAGTGTCCCCCCGGAAAAAGCTAACCATAAAGTAAAAATTCATTATATTAAGTTTAAGAAATTTTGCCCTTTAAAAAACACCTTATTAATAAATAAAATTCAGGGAGTCTGTGACTATCTTGAGAAAAAAGAACATCTTTGTCTTCTTTAACCTCTAACTGAAGTTTAGTATTTTCTTCAATTATGAATGTAGACTAAGAGTTGGCAAACTATGTCCTGTAGGCCAAATTCCACCTGTTTGTGTAAATAAATTTTTACTGGTGCACAGTCACACCCATCTGTTTACCTTTGTTGGCGTGGGCTTTCCCCTACAGTGGCAGCGTCCAGTAGCTGCAACGGAAGATTGTATTGCCCAAAAAACCTAAAATACTTAGCTATCTGGTCCTTGACAGAAAAGTTTGGCGCCTGTGGTGTACAACAGAACGAAGTCCATAAACCCCTTGAGGTCACAGGCCATTCTGGACGATATCACCTACCATTATTTGGGTCCATTGTTTGCCAGCCGTGTGCTGAGGGCTTTAAACGTATCATTGCTTTCAGACCTCACGACAACCCCATGGGACAGCTTTTATTCACTTTATACACGAGAAAATCGAGGCTTACAAAGTCGTCAGAAGGCCACGGGCTTTTTGCTCTTTCCCACTACTTCACCGACCCTTTCCGAGGGCTACCCTCCCTCTCTATGCGACCCCTCCTTCTGTCCGTCGAGGTGCTGGATCCCTGCCCTCTGAAACCTCTGTCATGGTTTGATTTCTTGTTGGTATTGTGACATTTTAATGTTAGCGGGTAATTATAGCAAAATCTCCATTAAACAAAATTTTCTCAGAATGTGATTTTTCTGGTTAATCATCCGTATTTTAACCTATGTTGAAAGTCTTTGTAAAATATTTTGATACACTTTCCAATCCAGCGGTTACTGAATACCAAGCAAAAATCTCCGAACGTCAAAGTTTTCAATCCTCAAATCAACTCCATACAGGAATTACATTTCCTGACCCCGATGCAGCGTTTACAGTTTATAAGGCGCTTTTTCACAAATCATTCAACCACGACTACAAAATATAAACCGTCAACTACCCAGCGGTGCTCGGTTACTGCCGCCCTCCGTCACCCCGCCCCGCCCGGACCGCGCCCCAGCCCCCCTCGCCACCCCCCATGCCCCGCCCGGACTGCGCCCCCGCCCCGGCGGCGACCCCGCTCCCCTCGCCACACCCCCCCTCGCCCCGCCCCGACCGGCGCGGCGCCCCCGCCCCCCTCGTTCCCCCCCTCCCCCTCCCCGGGGGCTCGGCGCCGCTCGGCAGCTGAGGGGGCCGCGGGAGGAGACGAGCTTCAGGAGGCTGGGCGCTCGGCTGTCGCGGGGACCGCCACGGGAAGGGCCCGGCCCCACTGCGGGGCCTGTCGGGCGTAGCCCAGTCCTCCCCCCGACCCTCATTCCCCGCCCTCAAGCCCCGGAAAACTGTCGGGAGGGGGGTGCTCCGGGCGGGGCGACGCGGCGGCGGTCTGAGAGGCTGGGGGCCCCGCCCGCGCCCGGCGGCCCCGTACCTCCACAGGGCCGAGGCGCCGCAGCTCAGCCCCCACAGCAGCGCCGCCACCCCCGCGGCCGACATGGCGCCGCCGCCTACGCCCAACCGCCGGCCGCGCGCCCGGACCCCCCGCGGCTGCAGGACCGCGCGGGCGCGCCGGAGACTCGGTCCGGGGAGACCACGACGAAACCCGGCTCCAGGAGAGGCAGAAGCGGGGTGTTTTGGAGTGAAATAGCAAAACCAATTGGGAAAATCCGAGTTGACGGAGTGAAGGTGAAACTTCTCCGTTACTCTTTTAGCCCAAATCTTCGTTGTGACTCTATTTCGCAGTCCCTTCCAGGGAGCTGGCGCTCCGTAAGTGATTTTTAAGTTGAACGGAAATGTACAGTAACGTGTGCCTACTGAGCACCTGCTTTATGCCCAACACTACGTCGTGCGCTTGAGTACAAAGAACTGTGACAGCACTGGAGTTTACAAAGGGGCTTGCACTCTGTGGTAAAGCCAAGGTAAACTCACCAACGTTATCACATAGGATTACTTATCAGTTTGTCAGTAGGCAATCTGAATTCTTGAGTGCTGCAGTTGTATCTTTATTCCTCCTTACGTCATCAGTGCCAGCACAATCTTCGTTTGTAGTAGGGTCTCAGTACTTACAGACCAAATGAATCACTGAATAAAAATAGTAGTAAAGTGCTAAAATACACTCTAGGAACCATCAGAGAACTAGATTGAATATATATAATTTGGGAAACACTACCTTTAATGTGATTCTATTCCCACTTTTTCCAAAGCACCTTTACATTAGCATCAGATGCCATAGTTAATTCGTGTTGTAGCTGGAAGAGCATTAGATGAGCAGTAGGTATTCTCCAGAATCCAGCGGCGGATGAAACATCAACAGGAGTGGAATACAGAAAGGGCCTGGGCTCTGGACTCAGACTAAGTACCAGTTCAGCTCTTACCAGCGCAAGTTAACTAACTTTTAAATCCCGTAAAATATGGGTAAGATAGTATTACCTACCACACGGCTGTGGGAAGTAAGAGCTAAGTGCATTACCGTATCCGGCATATACTATATGACATCGATAATTCCTTCCTCTCTGAGCCTCTGTTACATGAGGCTAAAGTGTAACATGAGAAGGGTTAGGACTCTACTTGATCTCTAGATTTTCAGGTCTGAAGACCTCTATCTTAGTGCTTTACTTCAGTCAGCTCTGTTTGATCCCTGTCCCCATCTCTGTTCTTATTTCCAGCACTTTACTTTCCAGTTCTAAACCTATACGTTCCAATTCCATCCCATTTATATTTTGAAATTCCACACTTTGCATCTTGTACACATTACCTCATCCCTTAATTAAAAAAATTATTTAAAGACAATTTTAATAAATGAACTCTTTCAGTGAGTGAAACCGCAGACGGCGGGCACCATGGCCGCAGAATACGTCCCTTCAGCCCAGAGCGTTGCATGCCGGGAGTTGTAGTCCGACGCGCGGGCACGCACCCCCGCGCCTCTCCAGTTTGAAAAGCGGGAGGAAGGACGGGTGGGCGGGGCATTGAGGCTGAAGCGCGCTCGAAGCCTCGCCCCCGCCCTTCCGCTCGCGGGGTAGGCACTGGAGTGGCGCGGGCCGCGGGGGGGCGTGGCCTCGGCCCCGCCGGCCGCTGTTGCCTCTTCCTGCGGGCGGTACCACCGAGGCCGGCCCGCGCGAGGCAGGACTGGTCCCGGAGTGGGCTGTGGCGGGGCGCGGGGCGGGCCGGCGGAGGGCGGCGGCCGGCGGGGGCAGGGGCAGGGGCAGGGGCAGGGGCAGGGGCAGGGGCGGGGCGGGGCGGGGCCGGCCTCTGGCTCCTTCTTCCTCTGCATGTGCCGGCGGCCGCCGAGCAGCTCCGTGCGCGCACCCCGGGCCGCTCTCCGCGGCCGTCCTCGCGTCGCCCGAGCCATGGCGTTCTCCGAGACCAACCCGGCGGCCTCCTCCCTGCCCAACGGCGACTGCGGCCGCCCCCGGGCGCGGCCCGGAGGGAACCGGGTGACGGTGGTGCTCGGCGCGCAGTGGGGCGACGAGGGCAAGGGGAAGGTGGTGGACCTGCTGGCGCAGGACGCCGACATCGTGTGCCGCTGCCAGGTGAGGCGCCGGCTCCGGGGAAAGCCGGCCGAGAGCTCGGCCCGGAGCCCGGACCACCGTCCAAACTGGGGTGTCACCTTGAGGCGCTCTCGCTGTGAGCTGCGGCGCCGCGGAGAAATGGCGGGAGGCCGGAGACCCCCGACCTGGGAACTGGGGGCTGGTGGCTCCAGGGGACAAGGCGGGTTGGCCGGAGCCCTAGGGAGATGCGCGGCGCCTGGGGAGATGCAGGTTTCTGCCCGGGGGCCGGCGCGGGGAGGTGGGGTGCGCTCCGAGGCCTGCTCCCGCTCGCGCGGGGACGGCGCGGCCCCGGAGCCTTCCGCGCTCGCCCACCCCGAGGCCCCGTGGGTCGCGCTGTTCCGAGACGCCCTGCCGTCCGGATCACCACTCCCCGGCCGCAGGCCCGAGCCGCCGGCCTCGCCTCCTGCGTTCGCTTTGCTGGCGTGAGAGCCCACCTCCCGCTTCGGACGGTTGCGTGGCTGGGGGGTTTGCTCGGTGCCGCGTCTGTCAGTGCTGAGCGGAGCTGAGTTCTGTTTGCTGGCCCCGGAGGAGGGAATCCCAGCCGTCTTAGGAGGGAGGCGGGTAAATACATGGGTGTCATATTTGTTGTTTAGAAATATTTGCAGTGTTAGGTGCACGTTCGAAGTGAACTTTCGGGAAGCAGTGGTAGTGTACTTCCTCCCTGGAGACACGTGGTTTTCAGTGTAAGCTTTCTTCCCTATTTGTCGTTTGCTTTGAAGCAGCTCAGAGGCTAGGCCTTTGTAAAAGCTTACCAGTTTCAAAATCGAAGCCGTTGGGCAATAACCACTTTCACAACAAATTGTAATGTAGTATTTGAATTAACTGCAATCTGTGCAGGTGGCGAGGATATTTCTTCTTTATTGAATATACAGGGCACAATATAATGATGCTGTGCTGTATTGTGCTAACAAGTTAGCAGGCCCACTTGATTGGAAGGTTTCTACCTAAAATTGAATACCATTTGAGCATGCAGAAACAAGGTAATCACAGGTACATAAAAAGCTAAATGCAAATATTCTGACTTATCTTGCTTTTTGCATGCAGAAGTCAACCCTGCCCTTCCTTGGCTAAGATAGCTGTTGCACCACACCACCTCTCCCTCCCTTCCCACCTTCTATTCCTTCACCCCTGTGGCAACATACAGACCTTCCTTAATAACACTCCTAAAAGTGTTGCCATGGAATTCCTGCCTTAGGAGCTGCTCCTGGAGCCCAGGCTTCACCTTCCCTTTGTCTTAAAATCAGATCTAGCCATACTGTGGGGAAAGAAGTCTGAGAATTCCTATCTCTTGCTGGGTAGAAGGGGAGAGAGCCTGAGGCATGCCTGTCTGCTTCCCTGTCGTTCTTGACATCTTCCTTACCTGGAAATGATAGTACTCAGGTTGAGCTCCATTATGGGTTGTGAGAAGGTTTTGGGGAATGTAACCATCATGGTATTTATTCTAAAAGATCCTCAATTTTAATATCCTTTTGAAACATAGTAGAGTTAGTTTGTAGAATGAAGAAGGTGTTCTTATGAAAGTAGTCTGGAAGGAGGTCATAGACCAGTCTGATCTGATGCCCTTGGAAAGTCTAGAGAGAAGTGATTAAGAAGGAGCCAAGTTTGGCTTTGAAATATTAGCTGAAGATAGACGAGAAATGTATGAGCAAACTTGTTAGGCAGACTTTCCTCACCTGTAAACTTGTGACTTACTACCTTCCTTATGTAATTCTAAAATCTGTATGTTTTTCTGGTGCCTTTTGAGAGCTCATCATTCTCATCATTAGAAGGAGTCTTACTAGCCTTGTTAGTAAAAGTAGATAAGTATGAATAGATGTAAGCGTCTCTTATGATTCACCTGGTAACTTTATATTATTTGGTCAGTCCTAATAAGCTGATAATCACGTAATGAAGTTCTCCTAGTTTATAAAATTGAATGCAGAATGTTGAAATTCTTAATGTGTGTATAGAGAACTGGGAAAAGCCAACCTTAGGAAAGACATTTCGAGTTTGAATTGCCTTGTTTGATGATTCAAGTTTTGTTTTATTGAAAATAAAACACATAGTAGAGCTTAATACATACTTTTATATATATCATTTATCTGACATATATGATACATGTGTCATATTCATGCCATAAGCTCAAATTTTATGATTATTTCTCCAGAAGTAGTGTATACATAATGTATTCATATTTCAAGAACAGAATAATAAAATAAGGACTTTGTTCCAATATAAAATACAGTTTTTAAAAGAAAGACTGACATTGCATTTAACGGTATATTGTAATATATAATATATAAAATGCCTTTTTGGAAAGAATAGATGCAAAGCTAGTGGCATTTTCGTCATCATAGCACTTAAGACGTATATTTCAGATTTAGGATTTTTAGGAGTTATTTATAACTCAGTAGATAGTCTAGATCCATAAATAAGTGTGTAGGACTTTTATAAAAGGACAACTAGTACAGATGCCTCAATTTTAAATTGATAGGTCTTTTAAGAAAGAGAAGAATTAAGTATAGGACCAACTCCAGGCACAGTTCATTCATCCGGCAATCGCCTGAGTGTCTAGGGGACCACTTAGCTCCACAATTCAAAAGCAGAAAAAGGCAGGGATTGTGCCCATGAGGAGCTTGTAGTCCAGTGGACAGCTCTCTCATCAGCAAGCATGGCTGGGGTGGGGGTGGAGAAGGTTTGAAGGATGCGAATAGGAAGGCCCCTTTCTGGCAGCAGGAAAGTAGTTTTGTTAGGAAGGCTGTTACTATTTTTCCCCCAAATTCTTTCAAACTGTTACATTTTATCCCCTTTATTTTGTTGAGTAGAAACTACAGGGATTTTAGCTGTTGTGGTTTATACTAGGCCTTAAGCAAGGGCTTGTTTCTTGTTCTTGGAGAAAGCAAGTTTGGTAGTCTGGTTATAATGACGGGCATGAAGTTGCCCGTGATCAGGAATAGCTAGAATGGTATTTCTTTTCTTTGTGTTTATTTTCCAGGGTTTTAAAGTTAATATAAAGAGAAAATATTAAGCAAAATTAATTATAAAGGGAAAGTATATGCTATCACTTGTTATATGTAAAAGCTTGCCATAAAAGTAAACACAATGAAAAAAATGTTAATTTGTAGCTAGATGCTGGCATCTGCTGAAGGCTGTGAAACCTGCTATTAGTAAGTGATAAAGAAATGTAAAAGACATGCCAGCAGGAAACTGAGACTCCTCCTTGAAATAGCAGAAAAGTTGAAAGATAGTTTAGAAAGGAATAACTTCAATGTTATTTAAAACCTTGACCTTATACAGCTAAAATTATCTCCCAGACTATTTCCCACAATTTTGAAGATGGTACAGAGTTAGCATTTAAGGTAAAGCATTCTTCCAGGTTTATAACAATTGCTGTTTCTGCCTCTCAGTGTTGCTTTTTATGTTGTTGATAGTATTTCCCAACTACGTGTGTACCACTTGGTAAGTGTGGTATGCTTGGTCAAATCTTGCTTTCTTGGATTACCGTGCTTTCCCTACTAGAACATAAGTTTTCTCGAAAAGAGGACCTGTGGAGCCAGCCCAGTAGTGGTTAAGTTTGCGTGCTCCGGCTTGGTGGCCTGGGGTTCAGGGGTTCAGATCACAGGCACGGACCTATGCACTGCTCCTCAAGCCATTCTGTGGTGGCATCCCATATACAAAATGGAAGATTGGCACAGATGTTAGCTCAGGGCCAATCTTCCTCAAGCAAAAAGAGAAAGACTGGCAGTGGATGTTAGCTCAGGGCCAATCTTCATCACACACACACACAAAAGAGGACTTGTTCCTCTTTTGTTTTCTTCCATAGCACCTAGTACTGTATGAGGCAGAGAGGAAGTAAGCAGTCAACACATATTTACTGTTGGGTGACTGGATCACCCCTAGAAATTTCTTTAAAATCAGTCGTTTCACCCTTCCCTGTAAATTATTTCACCATCTCCCTGGACAATTTAATTGACTGTTGGCATGAGTTTAAGGTGGAATCCCCAGCATTCCTTGGATTAACATTTGTAACTTAGGATTATAACTAGTATTTTTTTACATTGTACCATTGTATTCAAAGGCTGTAAGAGTTTATATTAATGTCTTATCTCTTATGTCAAAGGGAAAATAAATAATGGATACTTGTATCCTTTTTGTGTTTCCTCAGCATGTTTCAGTTGAATGTCATGTAATTCTAGTAAATAGTTTTTCTCTGGTGAGGGCAGTAGAGCTCAAAGTTTGGTTAATGAAGATGTCCCAAGTTGTTCACTCTTTGAGCCTGTGTTGTATTAGTATATAAAATATACCATTGTCTCTACTTATGAGTCATAAATTTTTAAGTTATATAAGGTCATCTCAGTGGTTTCTGATCAATATTATTCTGTTTCTTTGATTTTAGTGGGAAGGGGTGGATTAGTTGGATAGTTTCAAGTATCCCTAGGAAAACTGTTGCCTAGTACAAATCTAGAGTGAACTGGTTATATGCTTACTAGCTTACTTACTGAAACTGGATACAAATCCAGCTATAGTATCTTTTGGGGACCATGTCAGATTTGACACCGAAGATTAGTGTGGATGACCTACATACCAGTAAGTGAAGACTGGTGACTATTAGAATACTTTTATCAGTGGAAAAAGGGACGTTGAAGTATTCAGTATGGCCTGATGTAAGCAATTGAAGAGCACAGTTCCCATGGCAACTTTGGCTCCAAGATGGGATGGTTCTTCACATCGAATCAACTTTTAATTATATTTAATTCAATATAATAAAATTCTTCTTTATAAAAAAGGAGGTTCCATGAAAATTTTAAAAATAGGATTTTTGTCTGATGTCAAGCTTTTAAAACCTTTTTAAAGGGAGAATTTTATTTGTGAAAGGAAACTTTTTTGACTTGAAATCTGCAGTTCAATTTCAGTGTATTTTTTTTTTCTGCTTTATCTCCCCAAATCCACCCTGGTACATAGTTGTATACGTTAGTTGTAGGTCCTTCTAGTTGTGGCATATTGGACACCGCCTCAACGTGGCCTGACGAGCGGTGCCATGTCCGCGCCCAGGATCCGAACCCTGGGCTGCTGCAGCGGAGCGCGCGAACTTAACCACTCGGCCATGGGACCGGCCCCCCAGTGTGTTTTTAAGAAATATCTTCATAAATGTAATAATCAGGTGAATTTTTATCAAGCATTCACAAAAAGCTGCATAACATTGGTTTATCCGTCTTTTTGGTTTCATGTTTGATCTTACTGTCTATGACCCTCGTCATCCCTGACTCTTGTTTAGTAGGTGTGTTTGTTACCTAGAGTCTAAAGCTTCTTAATTAATTAGGAGCCGAAGATCCTCCAAGGCAGTACCCCTTTCCACTTTCTTTATGAGAAATTGTTTCATCATGGTAATTTAAGGTATAAAATACAAGGTACCTGAGATTTTCATCACTTGTGTGACATTTATCTGTGTATGAAACTGGAAGCTAACTCTAATAGTGTAAGGTAAAGCAGATATGTTAGGCTTTTAAAAGATAACTGAGCAGTGTGCTTGGGTGTCTTTGCTAAAAAGAAATTCAGATACCCTGTATATATTTTCTCTTCCTATCTAGTGTGTCTGGTTCCTGTTGAATGGTTTAATTTGATCAACTTACTCGTGATAACTTAACCTGCTCTACTTGGAAATCATAAGCTAATTGCATTTATATGAATGTTTTCATAAAAAACCAGCCATCCTTCTTTATAATTATTGCCGTGGATTGACAGGTGTTTTAGTTTTGGCAAATAGTGAAATGTTTCATCTGGAAAGAGAAAGACAGGTCTTAGAGTGTTTACAAGGAAGCAGCACAGGTAATAAGCATTGACTCGAAAGACTGTTAGGTTCCTAAGAAGTTTGAAGACTCTCGACGAGAAATAGGAATCGTTTTTTGTTTCTGGAATAGTTCAAAGGCATGGGGTCTGGGCCATTGCTGCTCTCTGCTGTAAACCACAGTGGTAATGCTGACTTCTTGATTGATGTTCATTTGGAGCTCTGTCAATACACTACAGTGTTCATGTATTCAGAGCAAAAAGGACAAAGAGAAGACACA
Source organism: Equus caballus (assembly GCF_041296265.1). Lineage (NCBI taxonomy): Eukaryota > Metazoa > Chordata > Mammalia > Perissodactyla > Equidae > Equus > Equus caballus. The sequence continues at coordinate 9,025,372 of NC_091713.1, forward strand.
GACTGTTTCAGAAGCCCAATTAAGTGGCCTGAGAATTGCCTCTGGGCTATGGCTGTTAAACTGTTAGCCCTCAACACTTGGGCCTCTACTGTTGCTGGAGAAGAGACACCATTGTTTAGGTTTATAACGCTGTCAGGAGGCGTCCGCTGCCTTCATCTCCTTTATCACAGCAGGAACTCACTTAGCTGGGGGAGTGATTTGGAGAGGAGGAAGACCTAATAGCCACCTAACTTAAGAGTCAGGAGTCACTTTTGTCATCAGGAGACTAATTTCATGTCATTTCATTCCCTGCCAAATCTTTTTTTTTTTTGGTGAGGAAAATTCGCTGAGCTAACATCCGTTGCCAGTCCTCCTCTTTTTTTTGCTTGGGGAAGATCAGCCATGAGCTAACATCTGCACCAGTCTTCCTCTGTTTTGTGTGTGGGGTGCCTCTCCAGCATGGCTGATGAGTGGAGTAGGTCCAGACCTGGGATCTGAACCCGCGAACCTGGGCTGCTGAAGCAGAATGCACGTGGGGCCGGCCCCAAAACCTTTTTATTTTAAATTTCCCCTGGACCTTTGGAGCTTCTTAATTAGAAACTTACACATGTCAGCGTTTCCTGATCCAAATTTTTATTCTTGAGTTGGGCTTGACAGCCTCTGGTTCTGAGGAGCCATGGAGAGAAAATTCAAAACACTTGTCTTCTGACTTTCTTGAGCTTAAAATGAAATTGGGAAGAAAAAGTATACATGGAAAAACTGACAACAGTTATGAAATAACTAAATACTATTATATCATCCCTGTCCTGGAGTATTGTGTTTTAGAGTTTTGTTCTTGACAGCATAAATATTAAAATTTAGAAGTTAATCATTTTTGTATTCAGTTATGACTAGTGCAAAATGTGAACTTAGGGAGCCAACTGTATACATACTATGTTGCAATGAGTTTGTTTTGTGAATCATTTGGATTCTTTGTTGGCAGACAATGGAAAGAGACTATTTTAAGCAAAATGGGGATTTGTTTGAAGGAAGAGCAGGATGGCCAAGCCTCAGAGTGGCCTGAGACAGAGGCAGCTCCTGGGATCTCAGCACCAGAAATGGCAGCCTTTCTCTTTAGGATACTCCCTTAGGTGACAGATAGCTCTAACTCCTCGCTACCTTCATTTCTGCTCAAATTCCCAAGAGAGGGGAGCTTGATTGGCTCAGCTGGATCAGGTTTCCTCGTCTGGATCAATTACTGTGGCCGCAGGGGATGATTACCGTGCTTTGCAAAGTAAGTGGGGGATGGGACTGAATGTATAAGAGGGATAGCTGACCTAGAATTCATTTCATCCAGGAAAATAAGGAATGAGGAGACGTTGGTTCTAGGTTTCTTGTTTGTCAGTTATTTCCTAGTGTTCTCATGCACTGTAGATCTCTACTGCTTTTCTAGAGGGAAGAAGGTTTGAAGTTAAAAATGTTTTTATTATTTTAACTATAATTAAAACAATGAAAATTAGCTATCTCTGTACTGGTTTTAAAAAACTAATAGTATACACCAGAAACCGTGCTTTTCAGCTTTGAGAACATAGAATTTTAGTTCTGCTTTTTCCCCCCATCATAATGTTCTAGTCTATTTCAAGAGATATGTTTTTTCCTGGTTATTAAGAAGCTTATTTAATATTTTATTTACATTTAATCTTAATGTAAGAATAATAGTCAAAGAAAATTGGTAAAATAAATACCAAATTAGAGGATGTGTTATGACTGTGGTGAAAGCTGATTGGATTTTCTTTCATATATTTATTCTTCACTTTAATACAATTAATTTGCATTTACTTTTAGTAGTTAATATAAGAAAAAACATCATATAAGGCCTTGTAAACTTTCCTCAGAGAAACTTGCCACATAACATGCAGCCGCTTTTGGGCTCTCACTGTTTTGTGTCTTGGGATTTTAGAGGGTAGATTTCAAAATTAAAAATGTTCAAAAAATTAAGATCTCTGAGAATTATTAAGAAATATTTTGTGTCTTGATATAATTGCTCTGGAAAACAACATTAATTGCTATTCCACAGCTCTTCGTATAACAATTGAACAGATTCTGGTTTTTTGGTTAATATAAAATATGCAGCTGTGATAATTAAAAGTCTTTGGTAAATGCTGTACGAGTGACCTTGTTAAATGCTGTACGGGTGGCTTTGTTAAATGCTGTATGAGTGACTGGGATCACAAGTGTTAGGGGAATTTAGCAGAGCAGCAAGAGGTAGTTACATGTAACTGTTAATATGAATATATGATTAATACTGTATCTGGGGGGATAATGTACCAAGTTTGGTTTGGGGAAATTTTGGATTGAGAAGAGAATTTATCTCCCAGCATTTATATAGTACCAGCTGGCCTCCCAGTATACTTAGGAGAATCATTAAACATGACTAAACAAATATGTCCTTGCTCCCCTTCCTGGCACAAACTACATTGAGTTGCCCACATGAGAAGCAGTTCCATCACAAGTGTGAAAGCCTGCAGGTCAGAGTATCTGCCCTGTAACTCGTGGGTGGGTGTGGATGGGTGGGTGGTAGTTGGCGATGATTTCATACTGAAAGCACTTTGTTCTGCTGTCTGCTAATATATGTGACCTCTCCTTGGACCGGTATAATCTGTGTTTGAGGACAATTGCCTGAGCTCTCAAGGTGAATTTTGTATATTCCACACAATTTATAAATATTTTAGGTTAGCATCCAGATAGGCACTTTGACTTTGAAGCTTTATCTGTTGCATTTTGTGAAGTATGACTCTGTGCCAAGACTTATCTCATACATAGATCACCTTGTCAAGAAACGCCTTATGAGTAAGTAGCTCCGTGCAGTTCACCTCAGGAGTCTTTTCTGCATAGTGTGTTTCAAGGGAAGAATCTGTCATACCCCAGCTCCCCCGGAGGGCACTAGTGAACAAAGAAGCACTTATATTTTCTCCCCTAGCTCTTTAATAGGGTAATCCGGAGTTCTTCTGGGCATATTTAACCGTATTTTCACACTCAATCAGACAGAATTTAAATGAGATTTAAACCATATAGTAATCCTTAATAAGACATTGGTTATTGAGAAATGTTGGTTAATGTTTGAGTGAGTAAGCTGTTCACTAACGTGTGATCTCAAGCCTTAAGCAGCTAAATTTTTCCAGCATAAACCACCACCTGTAAACTTGGAAGAACTTAAAAGAATTAAACAATGTATCCCCCTAAAGTCATCTATCACCACTGCCTGCCTCAAACATACAAACATATCAACCATCATCTCTCCACCTGGTTATTGCCATCATTACTGCCTGTCTTGGCAAAATGTTCTCCAAGAGAGTAGGCTTTTGTTACACAACAGAAACATTGTTATGCACCACCAAGTTAATGATTGTTTCACTAAATGATTATATATCTATAAAAATAATTTTGCAGGGGTTGGCCCTGTGGTGTAGTGGTTATGTTCCATTCGCTCTGCTTTGTTGACCCAGTTCCCAAGTTCAGATCTTGGACATGGACCTACAACACTTATCACTTGTGCTGTGGTGGTGACCCACATATAAAAAAGTGGAGGAAGATTGGCACAGATGTTAGCTCAGGGCTAATCTTCCTCAAGCAAAATAATACTAATAATAATTTTGTGTAAATTAGGAGACTGACTTTAAAGGTCTACTCCAAAAATTACAGAGTAGTTTGTTTTTTATGTTAGGAAATGATAGATTTAAAAATAAACCAGTTTTACTTAAATAATAATGCTTTATTGGTTGTCTCAAAATTACTAATACTTGTCACAATTTAGTAAAAATTTATTAAGTTTAGTGATTTATAACCATTTAGAATTGAATAATTATAAGAATTACAAATTAGCATTTTCCTAGGATTTAAAGAAATTTTCATGTGCTTCATTCGCTGAAAAGATTTTTCTCTGAAAGTTTAGGGGAGGTTTCCTAAATCATAAAAAGTTGTGATAAAAAGGCTAATATTGGTATGAGGGATAGAATAAAGAAAAACTATAAAAACCAAGTAAGACTGGTCTTGTGAGTTATTTTAAAAAGACTAAGTTAACATCAGTATGTTCTTTTTGGTATGTAATATATGTTTTAGGGTTTTATCAGAATTGGTTTTAAAATTACACGTGTGTAGGGGCAGGCCGTGTGGCTGAGTGGTTAAGTTCGAGAGCTCCGCTTCCGGCTGCCCAGGGTTTTGCCAGGGGGGAGGGGTAGGAAGGGGAAGCAGAAGAAAGGGGAAGGGAAAGGAAGGGTAAGAAGAAGGAAGGGGAAGAAGAAAGGGGTAGGGGAAGGAAGGGGAAGAAGAAAGAGGAAAAAGAAGAAGAAAAAAGATTGGCAAGAGATGTTAGTGCAGGTGCCAATCTTTAAAAAAAATTACACAAGTGTGAAATAATAATAAAATATGTGCTAGGAAGTGTATTGCAACATTATTTGTAATGACAAAAGATTGGAAACAACCGGAATGCCTCTTTTATGGGACCAGTTTAGTAAGTTGTGTCCATATAAAAGGAACACAGTGCAACTATTAATGAGATGGTTCTGTTTACAAGGTTATGGAACGAGCTTCAAGATTCGTTGAGTAAAACAAGCTGCCCAGGTGTATGTAGTTTGCTGCCATTTATATACATGGAATAAAACAGTATATAAATATGTTTGTGTATGCAGAATTACCTCGGGAGGTCACAAACTGGTGGTAACTGGTTGCCTTGTTACAGGGAACTGGGCTGGCGTGGAGTGTGAGACTTCACTTTTTACTGTGCATCCTTCTGAGCCTTTTGTATCATATGCAGATGTTTCCTATTGAAAAATCAGTAGTACAAAGATTCACCTGTTCCCTTGGTGGTGTCACAGAAGGAGACAGGGCTTGACGCCGCTCTGTCTTCCTGTTTTGCCCCCGCCTGTCCTCTCGTGGACCGCAGAGCAGCGCTGTCAAGTCTCTTTAACATCCGTGACGTACACTAGTCTTCAAGTGAGGGATTCTTTGCTTTGTAGAGTGCAAAACACAGTGCAAGTAGGCATTGGCTTTGCTGAAATTTTTTTTTTTTTGCATGAGCTATGTTTCTGGCATTTCTGTGAATTCATGATTGGTGATGATTTGGTAAAAAGTAAATATCATTCATTTTGTCAAAAATGATCAAGTTAAACTAGTCATTTTCAGGAAATACAGTTTTGATTTGTATTTTTTTAATGTCCCACAAGGATATCATTAAACTTTTTGTTTGTTGCAAATATATCCTTAGCTTGTTGTTTACTTTAAAATTTTTGTTAAATATTGGGTAGAAGTTTAAACATATAATCAATTGATTTGTTTTCTCTCATGCTTTTTAAACTTTGAAATTAGGAAAATTATCTGGTCACTTAATATTCAGTCTCCTTTTACCTGATTTTCAAATTTGACTTCCTGTTTTGGTTTTGCTTGACCATTTAGGCATGAACTTGATAGAGTGGAAGTTTCACCGTAGGTCAGCAGTGCAGTTCCCTCGGCCCAGTGACTTTGTCCAGACGGGAGCAGATTGAGAGCACCTCTCACTAACCAAACCCACGAGACTGCCTCATGAGTTTAAAAATTAGAGTCTCAGGAGAAGCAATATTTGAGGGAATTACTTGGGAGATTTCCTAGTTTCAAAGTCCACGTGAGAATACAAATTTCAGGTCACAAAGTTGCTTGATACACTCCTAGGACAATGGAAATGGTATGAGTGTTTACATCAAGTTCGGGTAACTGGATAGGTTGCTTTTTGTATTTTAGGGGGTTTTTGGTTTAGATAAAATATCATGGATAATTAGATTGCTCCATGTCCTACATAGGAAACAGAAGAACAAACTAATCGTTCCCTGCACTTTTTTCCTCTTTCAAGAAGGCATATGTCCGGCGGGCCTGGTGACGTAATGGTTAAGTTTGCACGCTCCGCTTTGGCAGCCAGCCTGGGGTTCGCCGGTTTGGATCCTAGGTGCAGACCTGCGCGCTGCTTATCAAGCCACGCTGTGGCAGGCGTCCCACATATAAGGTAGAGGAAGACAGGCACAGATGTTAACTCAGGGCCAGTCTTCCTCCAAGAAAAAAAAAGGAAGAAGGGATATGCTTTCCTATTTTCTAGGAACCTGAATTCTCCAGTTTCCAGATCCTGTCAGGAAGCCACTCAAGTGTACTACAGTGGTGAAAGGAGGAAGGATGCCAAGCCGTTGTAAAGCCTCTAAAGAATGAGTTTGTGACAAATACTTGGGTTTCCTTAAGTTGACATTTTAGCAGTAAATCATTAAGTCACTTAGGAAGGAGATATGTAACTTGTCGTATTTATTGTCAGGGTCAATTTTCCCCTGTCTTATATTTCAGGGAGGAAATAATGCTGGCCATACAGTTGTTGTAGATTCTGTGGAATATGATTTTCATCTTCTACCCAGTGGAATAATTAATCCAAATGTTACTGCATTCATTGGTAAGTATAAACTGAACCGCTTGGGGATTTTCCCCTAATTGATAATAGTGTTCATTTTTCATTATCTAAACTGATTTCATCTCTCGCTAATCAAATGATTCATTGATCCCTTATTAATCTTGACCTTGATAACTTCTGGAATATACCTAACTTTGGCTATTTTACAGCTCTTTTAGATCTTTGCACTAATACTTTTTGGAATGATTACTTTGCATTTATCTGTGATCACTGGAAATCCTAATTCTATAAAGAAGTGTTAGATCATCAAATCAGTTTTTCAAACACTGTGACAGTGCACAGTAGGAGATAGAAGAGGTCTGTGTTTCATGGATTGATGCTGAGCCCTTATGATGCAATCTGATACTATTCTAGTTTTTTATTTTTAAAAATGCTAATCACAACCCACAAAATTGATTTTATGACCACTGATAGAGTGTGATTCCCCAATTTGAAAGACATTCATGTAGAGTCTACTGTGACCTGGGTTCTGTTTGCTTAAAACTACATAACTAGTTTCTTTCAAAATAATAGTTTCACTTTGTTTCAAAGAAATTTCAAATTATATTGAATGTAATTTTAGTATTTTGTATTTTGTATATTATGTTCTATTATGTATTTACATTATACTGCTGTTTAAAACTTGGAATCGTTTCTGTGGTAACTCCCTGGTAAATCAGAAGAATATTCTATTAATCAAAGTCCCTCACTCTTCTACTATTCTAGATAAAGGGTTATTATAGGTATCTGTATTTTAATATCATTATGTATGTCTCTATTATAATATAGATGCTTAAGGTTGGGATTTGTTTGTTTTCCTTTAGGAAATGGTGTGGTAATTCATTTGCCCGGATTGTTTGAGGAAGCAGAGAAAAATGTTCAAAAAGGAAAAGGTATGAAAGAACGAGTCTGCTTTGCCTGGTGCCTGGTTATTCTTTTGTAAAGTTTTATTGGGATCTCATGCCAGACAGATTTAACAAAAATGTCGTATACTTTAAAACTACAGATTATTGTAGGACAAATTTTTTAATGTCAGTTGTTAAATTTTACTCATTATAATCAGTATTTTAAACAAAAGACAAACATAATAAGGGCATTGTGTCAGTCCTGATTTTTTTACACATGGGTCATCTGCAAACTTTGGTAGCTAGAATTACTATATATTGGTGAGAAAACTCTAGGAAATTTGTGAGTTCCTTTTGTCATTTGTGCTTGTTAGCATCCTCTTCTGCCCAAACCAAAAATTAGCTTAGGGCAGCCAGGAAGCCCGGAGACCCGTTCTGCACGCTGTCGGTCTTGCTTTCTGGAGGGTCTGGAGCCCCTTGGTTACTGTCACCCAAGGATAAGGAGGGTTGTTTAAGTCCCACCCTCCAAATGAGAGAGAAGCTCCTTCTGTGCCGTGCGTCCACTTCCATCTCTTTAAAAAAAATGAAATAAAAATCCCTCAATTTCCTGCCTTTCCTAGTCTCTGGACTTTTGGAAGTCTCATTACATTCAGCCTTGGCTGTGTTGCTAGGGTTGGAGGGGGGTTTGGCAATGCAAATAGTATACAGTTGAGGAGAATCGTTAGTGTGGTTTCTCCTTAGCTTAACTCCTGTTTAAAATACTCAACTCGACTCTGTTGTTAAAGGTTCTTGTTCAGGTTTACAAGGAGCAATCTGTCCTCAAGTGTTCTTAACTAAATCTGACTTCACAGAGTCCTGTCTTGTGCCCCTGCATTTTTCCCTGTGCACTGGTGTCTGCTTTTTAAATTATCAATTTGAGATTCCCATGCTTGTCTGTTCTCCTTCATCCCTTTAAAAATTGTGCCCTGCTCTTTTTCCGTCACTTGTATAACCCAGCTGAATCCACTTTACTGAGTTTCTTTGTAATATTTTCTTTATGATATGCCTTAAACTAACTTTAGAATTCATATTTACATGTCAAAACAGCTATCGAGGGGGAGGCTTAATATTCCGGTTTGTCTGTTAGCACATCACCAAGGAGATTTTCCTTTTTAGTCTCTAAGGAGTAATTTTCAAAACAAATCTTTGGATATTATCAAAAATAACAACTAATTTTTAATACACAAAGATTAGTTTTGAAAACGTTTGGAGCTTGGCAGCTTATCCTTAGAATGCATATAGCCTGCTAAGGTACTGTCTTTAAAGAAAAATATCTCTTTAGATTCATTTATCTATTCATTCAGCAGTCCTTTCTTTGAACACTTACTGGATGACAGGCCCTGTGCTGTGAGCACTCACGCCGGCTCTCAGGTATTCACAGTTAAGCGGGGAGAGATATTTATGTATCTCGTTACAATTCAGTGTGCTAAGTGTGGTAATTGATAGTCCTTTGGAGGAATTAGTGAGAACGTTTTGTTATTTTGTTTACTCACACTTTTTATAGTTGTCTTTTGGGGAAGAGTGCCATTCCCTTACTCCCTTTGCTCAAAATTCCCCCTTCTCTGCACCTGACTCCCCCTCCCCCCACCTCCAAGAAAAATAGTATGTTCCTACTATTTGCTTTTTGGATTCATAGAAGTATTTTGTGTGGATATGGCTGGCTTGACTTTGGTGCTTTTTAGAGTGAAACATTTAGAAAGATAGAATTTGTGAATGAATTTTTGTATGTATAATGAATGACAGGTGAGAGAATTCTTGTTAAATATGTTTCCTATGCAGAAGAAAAGATACAAAAGAGGTTACTTCAGTGAAAAACACTTTTAAACATTGTGTTTCTAAAGAATTTTAAGATTTAAAAATTATTATACAAAATATTCAATTAAATATATCTTTTCCCCCTTCCCTTTAGGTCTAGAAGGCTGGGAAAAAAGACTTATCATATCTGACAGAGCTCATATTGGTAAGGGGGACATAATGCATTTATTTTTAACGATCTTTTTATCAGAAATTGATCACATGAAAGCATTTAGTAACCATTTTGTCTTTGAATTTTAGTGGAAACTAAGTAGGATGGATTGTAACATAGTCATGAGCCACATAATGACGGTTCCGTCAACAACAGACCACATATATGGCGGTGGTCCCATAAGATTAGTATCACACAGCCTAGGTGTGTAGTAGGCTATACCATCTGGGTTTGTGTAAGTGTGCTCTGCGTTATTCTCACAGCAACGAAATCACCTAACGAGCGTGTCTCAGAATATATCCCGATCATTAGGCGATGCATGACTGTAATTGGGTTCCAACTACTGAAATCTTATTAATTTTTTTATTTTTTTCTGTTTTTAATGAGGGCTAGGCTAAAATTTACCTATTTCTGAATAAAGAGTTAGGTAAGCAAATGGATAATATAAGCAGTATTTCATGAGACATTGCTTTTGTTGACCATTTTAAACTCCTGATTTAAAAAATAATCATACTCTCAGCCTGTCACCTATATAGTTTAAAATATTTTTTGGTTATTAGCTTGTCTTAGTAATTTTATATATCGTCGCTATACACTCATGTGCCACATAATGACATTTTGGTTTGTGACAGACTGCATATATGATGGGAGTCCCATAAAATTAGTAACATCTAGCCTAGGTGTGTAGTAGGGTATACCACCTAGGTTTGTGTAAGTGTGCTCTGTGATGTTCACACAATGACAAAATTGCCTACTGATGCATTTCTCAGAACACATCCCTGTCATTAAGCAGCGAGTAACCGTAGTGCGGTAGCATAGAAAACAATATAGTGTTGTTAATATTTTTTCTTACTGACAGTCTCTTAGGTATATAATGAAAAGTGTTTTTGTGGATTACTGTTGTAGTATTTTTGTCTGCTTACACTCACTAATTGTTAACCTTATACATGTTTTATTCTGTTACCATGAGTCATCTTTAGCTTCTTTTCCTTTCCTGGTTTTAATGTATATAGCCTTTTGGTATTCTTTGCGTCTGTCTTGTGGATAAAGTGTTAGATGATTAAAGCCACTGCTTATCTTCAGAACTTTCCAATGGTCCTTTGTCATCTGCTGTGTGAAATTCAATCTTAATTTGAGTACCACAATTAAGGATTGCAAAATAGGATGAAACTTGGTCTGTCCCCTTTGAGTAACTTATAGCCTTAATATACATAATCAGATAGTTAGTTTGCTATGTGTAGGTGTAAACATATACTGATGGTATTAGTCTCTTGGAATAAACATAGTGTTTAGAGATATGTCTGTTCCTGCTTGGATTCTCCCCTTTCTTCTTCATTAAAATGCTTCAGGTCTGTCACTTGACAGTTTGTCTCCTTGGGAATAGCACAGTGGTTAAGCAAGTTACTTAACTACTTTAGACTACAAAAACCAAAGAAACTGGTAATGCAGAGGGGTCAAAGGACCAGAGTAATAGGTAAGTAATGTGGTATAAACCATAACAAATTTGAATTAATTTTATGATTTTGTTATATTTCTTTAATAATGATTTTTCCTTTTCCATGAACTTGTGTCCTTAAAAGAAAGTATTTCTGATAGAGGAGGACTGAGCCCAGAGAGGATAGCTTGAACTAAAATTTAGATGTTAGTAGTAATATGTGTAATAGTGTGCTTTAAGCATGTGTTACTAAAATGTCTATAAGAAACGTTTTTAGTACAGTCAATTCTAAAATGATGAAAAGAAGTAAATAGTGTCATAAAAAAATCAAATAGTTAACTGGAAAATTGCTGAGAATCATTGCTATAAAACCACCTCAGTTTTTTGCCTGACTCTCTTACCATAGGACTGAAAGGACAGTCCTGTAAGCTCCATTGTAATTACAGCATCAGAACCCTCATTTCAGAGCTAAGCACGGGACCTAGTCTGGTACATAGATGTTTAAAAATTAATTTATTTCTTTCCGAGGCTTTTCTAAGTTTCCCATAAAATCATGAGATTAAGTCAGTACAAAGAATAAGCATTTGATTTTGTTGATTGTCTCTATTTGTTTACTGTTTCATTGGTTTTTGCTCTTTATTATTCCGTTCTTTCTACTTTCTTTGGGTTTAATTTACTCTCTTCCTAGCCTCTTGAGAAGTTTGTTAGATCATTGACCTTTAGACCTTTATTTTCTAATACAGTGATGTGCTGCTTAACAACGTTTCAGTCAGTGATGGAATGCATATACCATGGTGGTCTTACAAGGTTAGTTCCATACAGCCTAGGTGTGTAGTAGGCTATACCGTCTAGGTTTGTGTGAGTACAGTGATGAAATCAGCTACTGTCACATTTCTCAGAACATACACTTGTTACGTGGCGTATGACTGTATGAGCAGTCAGTGCTATAGACATATCCCTCTAATGCTACCTTAGCTACATTTTACAAATATTGACATTTTGTATGTTTATTTCTGTTCATTTGAAAATACTTTGTAATTTTTTTGTGATTTCTGATTGACCGTGAGATATTGAGGAATATGTTGTTTATATTTCCAAATACTGGAACATTTTCCTGATCTCTGTATTATTTATTTCTAATTTAGTTTTGTTGTACACAGAGTATACTGTATGATCTCAGTCTTTTTAAATTTATGGAGACTTGTTTTATGGCCCAGGATGTGGTCTATTTTGGTGAATGTTCTCCATGCACTTAGAATATGTGTTTTGTTATTTGTTGAATAGTGGTTTTTTTTTTTAAATTAAGATTATGATAGATTACAACCTTGTGAGATTTCAGTTGTACATTATTGTTAGTAATGTTGTGGATACACCACTTCACCCTTTGTCCCCTCCCCCCACCCCTCCTTTTCCCTCGTAACCACCGATCGGTTCTCCTTGTCTATATGTTAACTTCCACCTATAAGTGGGGTCATATAGAGTTCATCTTTCTCTGTCTGGCTTATTTCGCTTAACATAATACCCTCAAGGTCCATCCATGCTGATGCGAATGGAACAATTTGTTCCTTTTTTATGGCCGAGTAGTATTCCATTGTGTATATATACCATATCTTGTTTATACAGTCGTCAGTTTCTGGGCATTTAGGTTGGTTCCACGTCTTGGCTATTGTAAATAATGCTGCGATGAACATAGGGGTGCACGGGATTCTTGGGATTGCTGATTTCAGGTTCTTAGGATAGATACCCAGTAGTGGGATGGCTGGATCATAAGGTGTTTCTATTTTTAACTTTTTGAGAAATCTCCATACTGTTTTCCATAGTGGCTGCACCAGTTTGCATTCCCACCAACAGTATATGAGGGTTCCTTTTTCTCCACAACCTGTCCAACATTTGTCACTTTTGGTTTTGGATATTTTTGCCAATCTAACGGGTATAAGGTGATATCTTAGTGTAGTTTTGATTTGCATTTCCCTGATGATTAGTGATGATGAACATCTTCCCATGTGTCTGTTGGCCATACTTATATCTTCTTTGGAGAAATGTCTGTTCATGTCCTCTGCCCGTTTTTTGATCGGGTTGTTTGTTTTTTTGTTGTTAAGCTGTGTGAGTTCTTTGTATATTATGGAGATTAATCCTTTGTCGGATAAGTAGCTTGTAAATACAAATGTCAGTTAAATCAAATTGGATGATAGTGTTGTTCAAATTTTCTGTATCCTAACTGATTTTCTGTTTACTTGCTTTGTCAATTACTGAGACAGAGGTGTGTTGAAACCTCCAACAGTAATTGTGGATTTGTTTATTTTTCTCTTCAACTCTGTCAGTTTATGCTTGGTGTGCCTTGAAGCTCTGTTAGGTACATGTATATTTAAAATTATGTTTTGTTTTTTCTTTTTTTGAGGAAGATCAGTCCTGTGCTAACATCTGCTGCCAATCCTCCTCTTTTTTGCTGAGGAAGACTGGCCCTGAGCTAACATCCATGCCCATCTTCCTCCATTTTATATGTGGGATGCCTACCACAGCATGGCTTGCTAAGTGATGCCTTGTCCACACTTGGGATCTGAACCAGGGAACCCCGGGCTGCTGAAGCGCAACATGAGCACTTAACCACTGCTCCACCGGGCTGGCCCCACCACTAGAGCTTTCTTAAGATTAGTATGGTGTATCTTTATGCACAGTGTATCTTTTTCAATCCTCTGATAATCTTTAACCTATCTGTATCTTTGTATTTATGGTGCATTTATTATAGACAAAATATAGTTGGGTGTTGCATTTATTGATTGTGACCATGTGACTTTTAATTGGAGTGTTTAGACCAATTACTTTTTACTACAGTTAATTATCAGTATGATTGAATTTATATCTGCTCTTTGTTTTCTGTTTGTTCTATCTGTTCTTTGTCTTTTTTCTTCTTTTCCTGATTTCTTTTAGATTTAATATTTTAAATATTATCTCCATTATTAGCTTATTAGCTATACCTCTTATTTTATGAATTTTAGTAGTTGCTCTAGGGTCTACAGTATGCATCTTTTAATTATTACGATCTATCTTAAAAGAACATAACATTTAACCTAAGGTCCTTACAACAGAATGCTTGCATTTCCCTTGTCCACTCCTTTGTGTTACTGTCATACATTTCACATCTACAATGTTATAAATGCCACAACACATTGTGAATATTTTTGCTTTGAACAGTCAGTTTTCTTTTAAAGAAATTTAAAAATGAGTAAGTTGTTGGCCCCCTCTTTACATTAGCATACTTCAGCAAGTATGCAAAGAACTTTCTGTTACCTTACAGTTGTGCCCTGTCTCATTAAATCCATAACAAAGTTTGTAATATAAGAGGTGCTTATTAAGGAAAAGAAACTTGAGAAATGGCTGAGACTTAAAAATTTTTTTTGAACGTTTGAAATCTAAGTTTGTTGTTGTCTCTTCTTTGATTCAACAATTATCTATTGAATGCCTACTCTGCCAGGTACAGTCTGGGCGCTGAGGATCCTGCAGTAGCAGAGACTAATAAAAATCCCGTAATGGAGCGTAAGGTATAGTAGTGAAGACAGATAATAAACACAATAAATAAGTAAATGTACCATAGCATACAGTGATGAGTTCTGAGGAGATAAGGTAAATCAGAGGAAAGAGTGGGGTAGTGTTGGGAAGCAGCCGAGGAGGTTTCACAGAGGTGACATTTGAGTAAAGACCTGAAGGAGATGCAAGATGAATAAGTTCTACAGGTGTGCTCTATGAGACTGACGAGCTGATAGGAGGCTATAGATAACAGATTTTTAAGTCACAATACAGCATTGCTAAGAGGGTAGATCTCATGTTAACTGGCAACAATTTTAAAAAAAGAAAGACCTGAGGAGGTATGAGAAGCAAGCAAAGTGGATATTACATGCACTGAGGCTCACACTGGACACGGTAATGCATAAAACCTTCATAGTGTCAATAAAACTTAACATATAATAGGGAAAAACAAATAATAAAGTGGTATTAATAAAATGACTAAAGGTGCACAGTTATTTTTAATGTTAAAGATTAGATCAAATCCCCAAGGTGGTATTTTTTTATTTTCACTATCTAGGCTCTAGAAAATGGAAGAATATTCAAAGCGACTTCAGACAAAGACTGTTCCTTCAAAAATGGTAATAGTGGAGGTTTTAAGGCTCCATGCCACAATGAAGCTTTATGACAGTAATTGTTCTGATTGCACTAATAGCTTCCTGGGGCCTAGAAAAACTGGCAAGGTACTAATTTCTGAAAAATATGGTTCACCTGTTTTCCATCAACCTTTTATTTGTGGTTTGCACGTTGCCTTTGTAACTTCTTTGAACATAGAAAATAAAACAAATATTAAAATGCAAATGCTTTTTTTATTCAAAAGAAATGGTGAACTCTGTGATCTCAGTCTTGTCATAACTGATTTGCAAAGTCCGAGTTTAAGGAACTAACTCTTAAGAACTATTCTGGCCCCTCAAAAGTAGATAAGAAACGCTGTTGGCTGGGCACCAAAATAGGAATATGATAATAAAGTACATGATCCTATAGTATATGATACCTATTTATTGGCCAAGGTCTAAAATCTGTGTGATAGAAGTGAGTAAGCATTTTAATGTACAACATACAGCAAAGTGCACAAAAAGTATACGAGTATTTTACCCCTTTAATCATCTTATTATGTACCTTATTTTACAGAGCCTTCCTGGTACCCTATAAAGCTATTTTGTTAACCAAGGACATGAAAAACCTGTACACTGAAAACTGTAAGACACTGATGAAAGAAATTAAAGAAGACACAAATAAATGGAAAGATCTTTTGTGCTCGTGGGTTGGAAGAATTAATATTGTTAACTTGTCCATACTGCCCAAGGCAATGTACAGATTCAATGCAATTCCTATCAAAATTCCAATGGCATTTTTCACAGAAATAGAACAAACAGTCCTAAAATTTGTATGGAACCCCAAAAGACCCCTAATAGGCAAAGCACCTTCACAGCTTGAGGCATCATGGTCTTTGATTTCAAACTATATTAGCGAGCTATAGTAATCAAGACAGTGTGGTATTAGCATGGAAACAGACACACAGATCAATGGAGTGGAATAGAGAGCTTAGAAATATACCCACACATAAATAATCAATTAATTTACAACAAAGAAGCCAAAAATATGCATTGGGGAAAGGATAGTCTCTTCAGTAAATGGTGTTGGGAAAATTAGACAGCTATATGCAAAAGAGTGAAACTGGACCACTATCTTACACCATACGCAAAAACTAACTTAAAATGAGATTAAAGACTTGAATGTAAGGCCTGAGACCATAAAACTTCTGGAAGAAAATATAGGTGGTAAGTTCCTTGACGTCAATCTTGGTGATGATTTTTTGGATTTGACACCAAAAGGAAAGGCAACCAAAGCAAAAGTAAACAAATGGGACTACATCAAACTAAAAAGCTTCTCCACAGCAAAGGAAGCCATCAACAAAACGAAAAGGCAGCCTACTGAAAGGCAGATCACATATGGGGTAAGGGATTAACATCCAAAATATATAAAGAACTCATAGAACTCAATAGCAAAACAGCAAACAATCCAATTAAAAAATGGGCAGAGGATCTGAATAGACATTTCTCCAAAGAAGACATACGGGTGGCTGACAGGTACGAGAAAAGGTGCTCAGCGTTGCTAATCATCAGGGAAATGCAAATCAGAACCACACCTGTTAGAATGGCTATTATCAAAAAGACAAGAGATAATAAGTGTTAGCAATGATGTGGAGAAAAGGGAACCCTTGTGCACTGTCAGTGAGAATGTAACTTGCTGCGGCCACTATGGAAAACAGTATGGAGGTTCTTCAGAAAATTAGAATTAGAACTACTGTGTGATTCAGCAGTTCTACTTCTGGGTATTTATCTGAAGGGAACAAACACTAACTTGAAAAAAGTATATGCACTCTCATGTTTATTGCAGCATTCTTTACAATAGCCAAGACATGGAAGCAACCCGAGCGTCCATCGATGGATAAATGTAGAAAGAAGCGTGTGTGTATGTCTGTATATACACATGTACCCAATGGAATATTATTCAGCCATAAAAAAGAAGGAAATCTTGCCATTTGTGACAACATGGATGGACCTTGAGGACATGCTAAGTGAAATAAGTCAGACAGAGAAAGGCAAATACTGTATGATCTCACTTATACGTGGGATCTAAAAATGAAAAACTAAGTTTATGGACACAGAGAACAGATTGGTGGCTGCCAGAGGCATGGGAGGGGTGGGCAAAATGGGTGGAAGTGCTCAAGAGGTACAGACTTCCAGTTACAAAGTAAATATCTTATGGGGATGTAATATACAGCATGGAGACTATAGTTAATAATACTATATTGGATATTTGAAACTTAAGACAGTAGATCTTAAAAGTTCTCATCAAGAGAAAACAGTTTGTAGCTGTGTATAGTGATGGATGTTAACTAAACTTATTGTGGTGATCATTTAAGGATACATATAAATATTGAATCGTTATGTTGTACACCTGAAACTGTTCTATGTCAGGTATATCTTGATTACAAAAAAAAGCTACTCTAATGATCTTTCCTAGTCATTAGCTACTCCCTTTCACCAAGGGTAAGCGCTATTATAGTCAGGCGTCGCTTAGTGTCAGGGATATGTTATGAGAAATATGTTGTTAGGTAGTTTTGTCGTCGTGCGAACATCGTAGAGTGCACTTACAGAAACCTAGGTGGTATAGCCTACTACACACGTAGGCTAGATGGTACTAATCTTATGGGACTCCTGTCATATATGCTTTCTGTCGTTGACCGAAACATGAGTTATGCAGCACATGACTCTATTACTTTTCTCACCCTAGGTTAGTTTTGCCTAGTTTTGAACTTTATGTAAAATTATACATTATGTAATCTCTTGTAGCTGACTTCCGCTCAACTTCATGAGATTCATTTTTGTTACACGAACAATATTTTATTCTTTTCCATTGCCATATAGTATCCCATTATATGAATGAATATGCCAGAATTTATTTATCCATTCTACCATTAATGAATATGTGAGTCATTTCCAATATTGAGTTATTACAAATAATGTTGCTCTGAACATTCTTGTAGCTGTCTTTTGGTGTAGAGTATGCCACTGTGGTTTAAGGAGGTTATTGCCACCTAGTGCTGTGGCACTGAGGCAAATAGTGATTTACGGGATAACTTTAAATCACACAATAAAAATTTAGTTTCTGTATCGTAATTAATGTACAGAAATGTCAGAACTCCCCTACTAGACCACCAGGGAAACCTGTTGATCAGACACAGCTGTGCAGAGGGGACTGCCTTGACAGTCCTGTAGGGCCTCAAGAGGGGGAACCAGGGTGGAGGACTTCGGAGGCTTTAGGGGCCAGGGTTAACCAGAGGGTGGTTTTAGGTCAGGTGTCCTCGAACTTTTCTAGTTTCACCATCTGTAACTACAATATTCTAATGCTAGAATCTTCTAATACTTCTAAATAGTTCTTTTACAGATGCCACCACTAGTTCCAGGAACCTTATATCAGTCATTCTCTTTGACATTTACACATTTCAGCTTATTTCGAAACAATAACAATCATTAGTGAAAAAAAGCCATGGTTAAATATACTAAAATGATGAAATTGCATACTTTAAATGGATGGATTTTATGGTATGTAGATTATATTCCCACAAGGCTGTTTAGAAAACAAATTAAAAAAAGAAGCCTTGGTTAAAAGTCCAGAGACCAAAATTCTAGGCCTTGCCTGTTCCATAAACTAGCTATTTATTCAGTCAGTAAATATTTGAGAACTTGTAGACAGAAAATCAACTACTAAGCTAAACTAACATGGTCTCAATACTCATAAAGTATTGGAGACAGAGGGCACAAGCTCCATGGTGCATCCAGGCATAGGAGGAGGCATGTTCAGACAGGAGAAGCACATGCCTCGTAGCCAGGACTTAAAAGAAGGCCCGTGTGCCCAGAGGGGCCGAGCCTAGTGTAAGATGAAAGGGCAGACTGTGCAAGGAGGACGTGTGAAAGAGTGGTCGTTTTCTTTTGAGCAATAGAGAGTCATTGAGTTTAAAAGTAAGGGAGTGGTGGCATCATACTTGTGTTTTGGGAGGAGAGCTTTGGCTGCATTAAACACTATGAATTAAAGATGTCCAGGAGTGGAGATAGGCACACTGATTAGGGGACTACAGTTTGGTGAGAGGTGATGGAAGCTTGGGCCTACTGCGGGAGAGGGAGATGTGGGAATAATTCCCGGATTTCTGGAGTTCAGAACTTGAAGAAAAGAGATACCTTAGTAAAGTGAGGTTTATAGAATTGTAGGGTAGGGTGTTCCAAAATTACCCTCTTAAGGACTCATTTTTAAACTAGCATAGACTGCAGTAAATAGGAACGAACAATCAGTTGTATTTTCATATTAATATAGCAGTTGGCGTTATAACCTTGACTTTCACCATTATTGTCATGTTTTAAAATGTATCCATTTATTTGTCATAATGATGTTAGGCTGAAGGGATTTATATCTTCAGTGATTTAAAATGCATTATCTTATGCTTTCCTATATTTCTTTCAACAACAACTGTGATTTTGCCTTTTTTCTCCTCAGTATTTGATTTTCATCAAGCAGCTGATGGTATCCAGGAACAACAGAGACAAGAACAAGCAGGAAAAAAGTATGATATTTTGTGTGTGCACAGTTTAAGCATATCCAGACCCTTATGTTTAAATTCTAGGC
This sequence comes from Equus caballus, assembly GCF_041296265.1. Lineage (NCBI taxonomy): Eukaryota > Metazoa > Chordata > Mammalia > Perissodactyla > Equidae > Equus > Equus caballus. The sequence continues at coordinate 9,044,820 of NC_091713.1, forward strand.
CAGAGGATTAAGGAAAAAAGTATTAGAATATCGTGTTTAGATTTCAGAGAAAATCAATAGGATTATGAAAAGAAAGTTAGGAGAAAGTTTTGCTAAACTTATAACAAAAACAGAAAATAGTCTAGTAATTTCATTCAGTGTGAAGATCCAACCACAAGAACTGCATCTTTCTTGTCTAATTCAAAACTCGTTTTGATTTGTTTTTAAGTTTGGGTACCACAAAAAAGGGCATTGGCCCGGTTTATTCCTCCAAAGCTGCTCGCAGTGGACTCAGGATGTGCGATCTTGTCTCTGACTTCGATGACTTCTCTGAGAGGTAATGAACTTGTGTTTCAAAATGGAGAGCGAATGGATTTTTAGAATCTTTAAAACCCAGGATACACATTGGTAAAATCAGTATTCTAGTTGAATAGTGGTGGTTGGCTTTTTTATTTGGAATATTAAAGTTGTTTTTTATTACATTCTAATTGGTCCTTAATTTCCGGTTAACTTCATGACAATAACATGATGATGATATCATAGTGGTACCTCAAGAAGACAAAGCCAAAATTATAATTAAGGATTGGAGTTTAGAATGGTTTGCTAGGAAATAGAGATGTTTTCAGAGGGATGTTTCACTACTTTGGTGGGGTCACCATATCCTAGAGTCTTGGTCCTTAGATTTTTAGATCCAGAGGCATTATGTCCTCCTGCCTAGAAATAATTAGCCTCTCAGGTGCTAGTGAACTATTGTGTACCAAGCTCACCTTGAAAAATAGAAATGCGACATTCACACTTACTCTCTGTAGAAAAGTCTCCATGGGAAACCTAGTGATCATCAGAAAGCTATCTGGTGACTCAGTGTTGGGGAGTCTGTTGGTTGCGTTTAATTACAGGTGGCATCAGAGGTGTGATGTGCTGTATCTGTTTTCGGTCAGCACTGTGTCTGTACTGTCAGGCCCCCACACTGGAATCTCGGAGGCAGACTGCTAGGGTCTCTTGGAAGTATCATGTGGACAGTACGCTTTGTTCTTCACACACTGTAACAATTAATTCAGATTTAAGTCTTATGGTTACAGATTTCAGTCATTCCCCCCCACTTGCACATATCACCTTAATTATATTGTTGATATTCCTGAACTTGAGTAAAAAATATCTAAGTGTATCATTTATTCATGAGACTGATAGCTCCTTTATTAGATTTAATGTCTCAGTGTAATTTCAGTTTGGGGTTTAATTTGTAGTTAAGACCACTTACGTACTGAAACCATTTGAATCATATATAATTATTCGGAATATTTTTAAACAGAGGTAACGTCTTGATTTATCTGTATTTCTCAGGTTCAAAGTTCTGGCTAACCAGTACAAATCTATATACCCCACTTTGGAAATAGACATTGAAGGGGAGTTACAAAAACTCAAGGTAATGCTTTCTGACCTTTATAATGACCGTTTTGAAAGTTGCTTGCCAAATTGGTACCTAGATCTTTATTCATTTAGACTTAGTGTTTGGAACTGAAAATATAAGAATAAAGAACATGTGGTCTTTAATTTCCTTTATGGAAATTACATTATGACTGAGAAGATAGACATTAAATAGTTTATAGTATCAGTACCAGACAGATACGTGTAAAGTATTATGGATAAGAACTGATAAAGCAAATCATTTGTCCTGTTCAAGTCTGAAAGCATATAGGCCTAAAAGGACATGGCACGTTTGAGTAACTTCACGTGATGCGGCTTCAGGAAAAGCTTGTGCAGGGAGCAGGGGGCAGGAGTAAGTCCCTGAAAACACGGTGAGACGAGCAGGGATCGAATCCTCGGTCTGGTATTGGCTTTAAGTGCAGTGACAGGGATGTCAGCTTTTATCTTGGAGATCATGAAAAGCTGCTGAATAATTTTGAAGCAGAAAAAGGACTAGATTTGTATTATGTAAAAATCACTCATAGCAGAGTGGAGGCCAGATCAACAAAGGGACAAATGAGGGATGGTAACTTTTCAAGCTAACCAGTCCATTTAGGAACTAAACCCCATAAGATCAATCTCTTTGGCGCTGTCCTCTTAAGAGACAGTCAGGTAATTAGCCAAAGATGAGACCACAGTTGGCAACTGCTAGGGCTCGGTAGTGCCTGAGTCAGTCAGTAGTCAGGCCTCCCATCCTTTCCACCCTTCCTTCCTGTACAGTCTTTGGAGAATTTCAGGCGGCTTCCTGAGTATCTGATTATTACTCCTTCTCTTCTATAAATAAATATGTACATCAGTTTCAGAACTGAATAGGAATTGATAAGCCTCATGCCATTCTAGAACAGTTGCAGACCTTAGGTCTGTCCACTCACTAAATTCCTAAAAAAATTGACCTTCAAGGAATATTCTAAATATTAGGTATTTGCATTTCATTGTATTCATTGTTGCTTAAAATAGACTGCCATTTTCTTTTCATTCTGTCATGCAATAAATATTTTAAATTTATTATTAGCAGCTTGGAAATATTTTTGTGCTAAAGTATGGGTATGGCTTTTCGATTTTATTTTATACATGTTCCATGTGAATGTAATGTAGATGAATAATGAACAGAACTGAGTAAGAAGGTTCTTAATAGGTGATATATTTTGAACCAGGGCTTTAATGAACAAGGGACGTGATGAATAGTATGTTCATTTCAGGCAAAAAAAGGACTAAAATAGGAATAAGCATGAGATTGGAGATTAGAGGCAAGGGGGGACCATACTTTGATCAATGGTCTAACATACTCAGGTGAGCTCTTGAGTGCATCTCAGAACTTCCGTACTTGTCTGGCTAAATATTTAAACATAGTTGCAACTAGGTTTTACTGCAGTTATACTATAGGCTTTTGGGGAAACTTTTTATATTACATTTTTAATTGACTTCTAAAATTAAGCAATATTATTAACACTAAATATGTTTTGAGAAAGTTTTATAATGCTCATGTGTAAAATAGTATTTGATATTCTTTACTAGTAATACTGCTGAGATATTTTACTGTAATGGAATACAATGGCACAAGAATATTGGCAATCAGTGATTGATATTTGCCTGCTTGACAATGTCACTTGTGGCCCTCACCACGTTTTAAGAATCACCCTGATGCAAAACTCATGGTTACATGGATTATAAATGTAGGTTTTAAAAAACCTCACAAAGTATAAAACACAATGTAATGTAGTCACTTCTTTTCATTTTCCTGAAAGCTGGTTTATGAAGTATGAGTACTTGGCTGTTGGGAAGGTTGTCATCATTATTTGTAGTGAGGTTGATATACAACCTTTGAGTTTCATTCTCTCTCTGCTTTTCTTGAGCTAGTATCTTTTTTCGGGCTCTGGAGAATCAGCATGAGAGACCAAAGCTAACCCAGATGTTCAGTAGGGTGAGCACCATCCCTAGTCCCTTTCCACTTGGCATCTGTCTGTTTTCACTCTCATAAAGTCAGGTGATTTGTACTCATATATGTTATATTGTAAATTTCTTAGTATAAATTGAAATTGGTTTTTGTCTTCCTATATAGGGTTATATGGAAAGGGTTAAACCGATGGTGAAAGATGGAGTTTATTTCCTCTATGAGGCCCTACATGGACCACCAAAGAAGATCCTGGTAGAAGGTGCAAATGCAGCGCTGCTAGACATCGACTTTGGTGAGTGAGACGGAGTCGCTGAGAGCTTAACCGAGCCCTGAAGGGCCTCAGATGGAATACTTAATGTCAGCATTAAGGAGTTTTGAAACAAGGCTTTTAGCTTGTGTGTTCAGAAATGATTGAAGTTTGTCATCTTATACTCATCTTTTCTTTAAAGGAGTGTTTTGGAAAACACAATACATGTGTTAAGTTTTGTAGTTCATTAGAAAAATAAAATCACTATTCAGGTCAGTGGGTTTGGGATTCTGTGAACTGTGATTTTTATTGTTTGGTCCTTGGTTCAACTATATGATGATTAAATGAATCCTATGGAAGGACCTTTATCTTTAATAATTCTGCCTTTTTTAAAACATCAGGAACCTAATATACATTGTTATTAAACATGCATATTCTAAGATCTATGGAAGATAGATTATAAGTCTCCAGAGTGGATAACACGAGGATTTTGGCATTAAACTATTTAGCAGTCCGTTAGATGAGTGCCCGCCATGCAGAGGCTGAGCAACTCAAGGAGCCTCTCCAGTGTAAGCACCATAGTTAAGCTCTAACCACCTGTTTCTATCTTATTAAAAGAGACAAAAAGAATTAAGAACATTGGGGCTTTGAGAGGGCAGTTACGGTTATATTCAAGTCTGTCAAATACCTAAAATATATTCAAATGCAGAATTTTCCCAGTAATTCTGTTTTAAAATTATGTGTGTATATATTATAATACTTGTTTCTATTTTTAGGAACTTACCCTTTCGTAACCTCTTCAAACTGTACAGTTGGAGGTGTTTGTACTGGATTAGGTATGCCCCCTCAAAATGTTGGAGAAGTGTATGGAGTTGTGAAAGCTTATACAACTAGAGTTGGTATTGGTGCCTTTCCTACAGAGCAAGACAATGTAAGCCTCAGTAAATCTGATCCAAAAAGTTTTAAAATAAAAATGCATGCTTTTTTTTCCTTAATGAATTCTTGTCTTCTGTGCATTTTACTTAATGTACAAGATTGATCAGAGCAATGTTAAAAAAAATTATACACACTTTTGTTGTTAGTGGCAGCAGCGTGGCAACCAAAGAGGAGAGATTAGAGGGTCCATAAAGATAACTAATTGCAGGGCTAAAGAAGCTGGGTTCACGAGGGGATTAAGATAGTGGCAGAGAAGGAAGAAGTTAAAAATAACAACTACCTTTCACCAAGAGCTTCCTAGGGGCCGGGGCTGAGCAAAGTCATCTCCAGACATTGTCTTGTTGCAGCCAACACTTATGCAAGTGGTGGTTACTCGGGCCAGGCACTGTCTCAGTGCTGGAGAATTAGGAGCTCTTTGGATCCTCGCCGTAGCTCAGGGAGCTGGGTAGTATCACCGTCCGTTGTACACACAAGGAAACTGAGGGACAGAGAGCTAAAGTAACTTGCTTAAGGCCACAGAGATAGACAGGCCTGGGATTCAAACCTGACAGAGCAACATTTAAAAAAACACATAATTGTAATGATGTCAGAATACAAGAGGTAATGAAATGATGACTTTAATCAGAAAGGTGTAAATTAGGGAAGAGATAGATCACAGGTGGGAAAATTAGGTTGTAGGGAGTGGCTGTATCTTAGATCTTTGAGCATCATTTTCAGCCTCACTTTTGAAAAGAGCGTTGTGATCAACAGCTGCCTACAGGTGAGAGTTTGCCTCCTGGCTTCCAGGAAAATTAGCAAATGCAGTTGTTCTTGGAACAGGTGGCTTGTCTATTTTAATGAATGCTTATTAACAACCTAGTATTTAAAATGCAGCCTGTGTAGTTTTTATATGTTAATCTAAATTTTAAGAGGTTATCTATATAACGTCATAAAAAATATTGGTTTTTAAAAAATGGTAGATAAATGAAGCAAAAAGTGAACCTATTCTCAATAATGCTTCCCTAACATAAAACCCAAGTTATTTTCTAAAAACTGTTTATCTCAAAGAGAATTTGATTTGTTATTTGATCTTAAGTCTAATTCTACTGGATTTACAGCATTGGTATTCTAATCCTAAAGTTCTATTTTCTATTCCCTAGGAAATTGGAGAATTGTTACAAATGAGAGGTAGAGAATTTGGCGTAACTACTGGAAGGAAAAGAAGATGTGGCTGGTTGGACCTCGTTTTGCTCAAATATGCTCATATGATTAATGGATTTACTGCGTGAGTATTCTTAGAAGCGTTTATTTCAGGAAATAATAGGACAGTTCATGGCCACAGGTTAAATTTTGTGGAATGCAAACTTGAAGTAGTACTGTAATAGAAAAATTTCGCTCTTTAGCCTCTGAATGAAATTGCAGTTCAAGGTAGAAGTGGACCAAGATATAGAGGAAGGGTGCACAGGGAGAGGGACCCCAAATTATCTTCCTGGGCATCCGAGGATGGGAGAAAAGAATCATAATACTCTTGCATATGTATAAGTATAGAGGGAAGTAAGATAGGTAGGTAGGTAGGTAGGTAGATGGATGGATGGCTGGATGGGTGGATAGACAAGGCAAGCATAGAGTATGTATACAGAGGGGAGGCAGTGTAACAGTGATTTATTGCATGGGCTTGATTGATATCTGACTTCTGGATTCAAATCTCAGATCCATGCATAATATTGTGTGACTTTGGGCAAGTTAATCTTTCTGTGCCTTTTTCATCATCTTTAAAATCTAGATAATGATATTACCTACTTATATTATAGGGGTGTTTTTAAAATTAGATGAGAAATGTAGTGAAAGCATATAGCACACTGCCTGGCTCACTGAAAATTCTCAGTAAAAGTTGTTATTAACATATATACATAAAATATGTAAATAAGTGTATTTGTGTCTATATTAATTAGGCTTAACTTCTAGCAAATAACAGAATAAAGGACAAAAAAATAATTTGTGGACAAGAATTCCAAACCTAGTGTTTTATCTAATTTCCACAGATTTTTCCTTAAAACTCTTTTCCAGTCAGTTTATTAGGAGATTTTGATCTATCATGAAGAGATCCTTGGTGTGGTTTCCTCACTCTCCTTTGATGATTTCTGACCAGAAGGGTGGAGGTGATGGTAACCAGAATGAAGAAGTGGGTTGATGGCATATGGGTAAATGTGCACATGTCTTGTGGTCATCCACATGGAACAGTGAGCTCTGCTGTGCCCCACAGTGACAGAATGCATCCTTTACTCCAGGCAGCCCTCCCACAAATACGTTTTGATCAATCATAAGAAAGCTAAGGGAAAGGGTGTGGATCAATGAGTGAAAATCTGTTATAATTATTAAAAGGTAACTCACTAGTAGGTCAGTTAAGTCATTTTTTATTTTGAGGAAACTGTATCAGTATATTGTCTCATAGTGTTTTATGTGTGGCATGCTTTAAAATATAATCCTAACCAGTTTTCAGAATTGCTTTAGAACTTTTAGCTTGTACAAATTTTCCTTTACTTCCTCATCAAGTTAGAAGTTAGGGCTTGTAACAGTTGGTTTTAATGTTGCCTTTTCTTCCAAAATTAGGTTGGCACTTACCAAATTGGATATTTTGGACGTGTTTACAGAAATCAAAGTTGGAATTGCGTACAAATTATTTGGTGACATCATACCTCATTTCCCAGGTACTCTTTTTAGGCTTTATATAAAGAGTTTTATGAGGTGAATGTTTTCGAGCAATTTCTTAAAGCTCTTCTGTATAATTTATGATATATAGCCACAGGCTTTGCATTTGAATGCTGATTCAGGCAAGCGTGTACTCAAACTCAAAATAGGAAAGCAGAAACATGGCACCTCTGAGCCCTGCTATGCTGCTTCTGAACCTCATCCTCCCTATTTTCAGAGTAACTTCCATGTAGGCCCTCCTCCCTTCCTTGGGAAATAAGGAGTGGGGGACAGAGCACTGCTTGTCAGGGTGAGCAGGCTCCCGATACAGTAACCCACCCTGTCCTTAAGCCACGTGAGTGGTGTTCTCTGCCCTCTGTTCTGTGTCTGAAGTGGATGGAGGTCAGGTAGGGGGACTTCCTACTTGAGGCAGTGTGTGTTTTCAGGCATATCTTCAGTCGTGTGATTTCTTCAGTTACTCAGGAAGTTCCATAAACATTTCTGGCTTCCACAAATAGGAACTGTTAATTTGTTCAGTCGTCCTATAAGACTGAGAATATGCCAAATGAAGGAATCTTAACTAGCTTAATGAAACTTGGTAGGCTGGTAGATTTTGTGACTTGCTAATAACGACCAGTCTTTGGGAAATGAGGATAGCTGCAAGTTGTTAGAAGCATGTTTAAAGTCATTATCTGTTAGTTCAACATCTGGGCCATCTCCAGTTTGATTTCTCTTGACTATTCTTTTCCTTGATTGTAGATCACTGTTTTTGTGTCTAACAGCTTTTGGTTGAAAATTGGACGTTGTGGATAATATATTGTAGAGGCTCGGATTCTCTTGTCTTCCTCTGAAGAGTACTGGTTCTTGTTTTAGGGGACAACTGAATTACAGGTTGGTCATCTCGAACTTGAATGGCTTGGTTTATGATTTGTTAGTATAGTTATGTGGAGAACCCAAGTTGTTTCCTAAACCTCTCTAACTTCGTATGAATCAGTCCAAATTCCGTCTCCTCTGTGCATCTTGGCAGAGTTGGTTTTAGGCTTCATTTTGGGGGTTCTGTAGGAGATTTTACTCTAGAGTGTGGTTTTTGCTTTAAGGAGCAGCCTTTCTGGTGTCTTAGCTGGATGCCAGAAGAGTTAACAAGATGTAAAGAGATCTCTCCAATCTGGCAGTGCTGGAGCTCCAGTGTGTTCTGTCCCTTCCCTTCCACGAGCACTGCTTGACCTCTAGAACTTTTGTCCACGCAACTGTGTAACAACTGATAACTGGTAAGCCTCTGATGGTCCCATTCTTTGCATGTACAGCTGAACTTCAGCCATGGGACTTTCACACGGACTTGGGTTTGGGGGGCCCTCTCTGTATAGCTCCTTCCTCTCTGACGCTTGATCTCGATGATTCTAGCTGCTTCAGCTTCCCTGAAATCCTATATCTGCCTTCCTCAGGTCAGCGGGACCACTGTTCCCTGCTGACTCCAGTGGTCAGGAAATTGTCCCTGGGCAGAGAGCTGAGTAGTTTCGGGACTTGCTTGTGAGTTTTCTTTCTCTCAGAAACCACAATTTTATGCTGCGTGTTGTCCACTGCCCATGAAGAGCTGTCATCTATTTTGCCCAGTTTTACAGTTGTTTATGCTGGGAGAGTTAGTCTGGAACCATGTGCTGCCTCATGGCTGGAAGTAGCAGCCCCACTGAGTCTCTTGACTCCTTCTGTCGTCTGGCACAAGCAGTTCTGAACTGTCTGCCTAGTGTGGCTCTTCACTTTGTCTAAGCTTCGAAGAGCATTCCTAGCAGTATGCTTTCATCATCTCTGTTTCATGGGTCATGGCAGAGCAGTATACTTGCTTATTTGACTTGAGTTTCCGTCACGCGCTGTACCCTTCCAGCACCCTCAGGATCTAGTCCCATACGGACTCCTTGGCTCCTACTGGTAAGTGTTGGCTCAGTCCTGCAGATCTTCGGAGTGTAGTCCCTTCCCTCCGAACTTAGCCAGCCCAGCGCTTCTTGGCCAAGTTGTGTTTTGACTTGACCCTAGATGATGTTTGCTGGGCAGGAGGGGAGGTAAAGGTGGAACCTGAGAGGGGCACCTGCCCCCTTGTAAGGGAGCGCTTCTGCTGCTTCTTCAAACGGGAAGCCTTAGCCTTTAACAGGAAGTAGTAGGGCATTCTGCAGGCCATCAGCGAAGCTGTGGATTCAGAATTTTCATGTACATCAACCCAGATGTTCCATCCACAGTCTCAGGGTCCCACTTCTCAAACAGCATGCTGGATTTGAGAATTCACCTTTCTCTGGAGCTTCTGCTGTCTGTATTAATGAGTCTCGAGCCTGATCCTCAGCTTTTTCTGCCCTCTGCCGTAGGAGATGAGATTCTCTCTAGATGCCAAGGAGGCCTTCTGACTTGCACACTTTGTCTTAACTTTCATTGTCTTTCTCCTGTTCATGACTGGCATTCATCTGGAGCTGTCCAATTCCATTGTTCCATTGTGCTTATTTCTCAAAGCCTCAGATATTGCCACTGCTTTACTTTCCCCCCGTATGGCAGCGCCGTTTACCTCCCATGGAGGTTTTCACAATTGCAGTACTGCAGCATGACAGAGGCTATCCATACTCTACCTCCCTTCAGTGATGGTCCTCATTGCCTGCCAGCTGTGCAGTGATCCAGCTCCAAGATCCCATTTTAGAGCCTTCTTCCTCACACCACTCTGGCACCAACTGTCTTCAGTGGCGTTCCTTAGGAAACAGACTCTGATAGATTTGCATGCAAGTCGTTTGCTCATAACTACTCTGAGCAACAACATATGTGAAGGAGTGAGAGAAGGAGGAGTAGGCAGAGGGAGAAGCTGAACTGCAAGGTAGTTACATCACAAGCCCTCAGCTGATCCCATGAGGAGCTCTGGGGCTGGAATGGCCCTTCAGAGTTGTCCCAAATTAAGGTAAGTGGCCAGGTCCTATATATATACCCACATTGACCAGTCACTGGATACGGGCTGGTACAGGGAGGCAACTCCCTTCAGTGGAGGGCAATTTCTGGGGAAATTCTGGACTGTGAGTTGTCAGCAGGCAATATTCCCACAGCTGGCGAAACGAGTGTCTCGGTCCTGCAAAGGGAAGTCGACAGTGTACCATAGCATGTGCTGCACCGTCTCAGTCAAAGGGACCGGTCTCTTTTAGCACATTTTCAGTTTCTATTAGGGGATATGGAGAAAATGCTTAGGTATATAGTGAGGACAATTTCCAGCTGAGCTTTTGTGCACAGTCACAAAAGCATTAGAAGCTTTCCCAGATGAGAGCAAGTAAGGGAGCCTTCTTTCTGTGAGACTGCTGCCATCATGCAGACCTGCAATCCCTAATCATAGTGTAGAAATCCAGAAAAGCTCTAAAAATTGAAAGTTTTTTGTTTGACACCAAAATTCATTTGACAGCAAAACCTGATTTAAACTGATGTTAGAACTAATAATCTACCTGCTTCGAATGAATAATCCTGTGTTGCTACAGAAATATGTTTGATTATAAAATACTACCCCAGATGGTCTTTATACTGTTATCTTTCTAAACTCTAAAAAATTCTAAATTCCCAAACACATTTGGCTCCAGGGATTTTGATAAGATATTGTGAACCTATATCAAAAAGTCATCTGACGGGCTGGCCCTGTGGCCTAGTGGTTATGTTTGGTGTGCTCTGCTTCGGTGGCCTGGGTTTGGTTGCAGGTGTGGACTTACAGCACTTGTCGGCAGCCATGCTGTGGCAGGCGACCCACATACAAAATAAAGGAAGATTGGCACAGATGTTAGTTCAGGGTGAATCTTCTTCAGCAAAAAAAAAAAAAAAAAAAAAAAGTTTGACAATAAGCAGTGTCCACCATGAACAAATATACTTCCTCTTTAACTTTCAGCAAACCAAGAAGTCTTAAATAAAGTTGAAGTTCAGTATAAGACTCTCCCAGGATGGAACACAGACACATCAAATGCAAGGACATTTAAAGAACTACCTGTTAATGCACAAAATTATGTTCGATTTATTGAAGATGAGCTTCAAGTTCCAGGTAAATAGAAACACTTGATAAACAGCCATCTTTGCTTTTTCTAGTTTTGACTTAACTGTCTACTTTTGAAATAGGACAAAGAGAGACGATTATGCCTTTGTAGAATGCTCATGATTTGCATAAATGCCCAGCAAGATGTATGAGAATTTTGTTCCTTAGAGTAAATGGACCGTCTTTCTCCGACTCTTCAGATGACTGAGGACGATAGATCACGTCTCTCCCTTTGTGACCCTGTCTTAGTTTGGTTAGTCTGTTTTCTCCCCTGTGACATTCATTCTCGGTCCTTTCTCCCTCTTAAGAACAAGTCCTTTTGTAGCTTCACCACCACCACCAAAAATGGTGTGTGGTTTTTTCATTTGGAGTTAAAATACCCTTGAGAGTTGGGGGTGTTTCTTGAATATATATTAGGAAATAATAGGTATGGAAAATAGGAAATCTAATTGGAAAAAATAGAAGAATAAAAAATAAAACTTCTTTAATAAAAACAACTGTTAGCTGGCCAAGGAGTTAGGTATAACCAAGTTATGGCCATGACTAGTTATGTGAAGTCTTCTTTAACACATTGCTTTCTTCCTTTTATTGGCGCTGATGGAGATTTGAGAGAGCAGAAGTGCCGTGGGTGTGAGGTGTCCTCCGTGTAAAATCTACCATGTACTTAGTCTGATTTTGTATTGTGGTTCATCTCAAACATGAACCTTGTTTTCCATTTTACTTGCTGTCCCACCTCCCACAAGATGTCAGATTTAGTATGTTTGCTCACTGCTCTTAGTGAACATTTTTTGGAATATGAACGAAGTGAATTGAACAGTGACATCTGTAAAATACCATAGAGGTTTACCCATGTAGTGCACGTGATTAGAGATTTGCATAGACTGGTACAGTAGGCGGTTCCTAAGGCTGTGCAAGGTAAAACAGTGTTCTCTTCCAGATACTGCTACTGTCTGAGATACAAAAGTTACAGTGACACTTCAATACTCTGTTAGCATCATCCATTTATCAAAGATGCTTATCTTTTCTACTTATTAGGAACTTGATCAAAGCTTCTTGAAGTCTCTACTGCTTTGGGCCAATATTTTACTATCCTAATTATTAGGAATTGAGGAATTGTAAATATCGTGCGATTAAAACAGGACATGGTAAGACAGACTACCCTGTGTTGGATCTCGACTGCGCACTCTGTTTAGAATTGGCACAGTCTGCTAAGAGGATAAAACAAAGAGATAGCACAAGGCATGTGGAGAAAAGTTAAATGAGGACACTGAGAGAGTGGGGGAATCTGTTAATCCCAGAGACTGAACATTATGAATGAGTTAATAATGTTATACTTTTTTTCCCCTCCCAGTTAAATGGATTGGCGTGGGTAAATCCAGGGAGTCCATGATTCAGCTCTTCTAAGGATTTCCAGCGACGGAGGAAACACTCCTTGATGGGGTGAAAAGAACTTTCTTCACTATTTTATTTGTGATCTACACATTTCAAGAATAAAGACGTTAAAGTGAGTTTTAAGCCCTCCAGTTGTTTCCAGTCTTTTAAGGTGGCTGGCTGGTGCACAGAGAAGCTCTGGCATGTTCCGGGCCAGCTTCCTCGGCTGGTGTCATTGCTGAGTCCTTCGCTGCTCCTGCTGCTCATGGTGCCACGTGTTCTTTTAATGTTGAGTAATGGTATAATCCATGTTGTTTGGAATCTAAAGTAGAATTACTTCCAATGTGGGTTTTTTTTCATTATTGTCATTACGTGTTCCTAAGTTTTACCTCTGTTAAATGGTAAGAACAATTAATGCAGTTTTGCACAAATGTTTTTACATTCTGATCATTCAGTCCTGTCATTGTAATCTTTGCTGTTAGGGAGAATGATGAAAAGAGAAATTCTGTAAACTTTTGTAATGCTGTCAATTCTGTTTAAATTGCAAACTGTTTATTTTCTGCTGAGACCATTGCAAATTTGAACTGTGGCAGGGGGAGGGGGTTATATTCATGAGTCCTTTAATTTGTACAGAACACAAAACTTATTTAAAACAATTAGTCATTAAAAGATCTGTTGTGATATTTGGTAGATATTTTTTTTTAGTTTCAGACATGAACTCTGAAATGTGTAGCTTTCTTTTTTATCTTACCAGTATTTTCAAATCTAGTGGATTGATTTTTCAACATCGTGCCTGCCAGTATGCCTACAAAATCCTCTATAAGTGTTCACATGAACCCAATTATTGTTCATAATTTTGATTATGCCTTTATTTCTCCTTTCTTGCCAAAAAGGAGGTGTTATTTTGACGATTAGGCTTAACGTATTGTGTTGTAGATTATCCTTCAATGAACTATTTTAAATGTTTAAATTAGGTGCCACTTTATTTTATTATACCATCAATAGCTAATTAAAAAGAACCAAATATTTCTATTATGCTTTGTGTGTTGTGTTTTTGTTCTGATGAGAGAAGTATTATAACACTAGTATACAAGAAGGCTTTCTCCCTGCAGTATGTGCAGAGAAGGTGGGGAGAGACCAAAAACAGAAGCTTTGAAAGGACCTAAATCTCTCTTATCTTTACTACATATATAATAAATATTTTTTACTTATTCTAATGGAAATCGAATGGGCTTTTATTTCTCCGTATTCTTTCATCTTCCTACTTGGTCTTCAAATTAAATTAGCTATCCAGAGGTGAAAGCTCTATTTGAGGTAAGCATTCAGCTCTTCTAAGGATTTCCGGTAACGCAGGAAACACTCCTTGATGGGGTGAAAAGGACTTTCTTCACTATTTCATTTATCTTGGCTATAAGCATTGCACATTAAAGCATATTTTTAGTAATGGTCCATAAGCAGATAGAAAGATCCCATTCTCTCGGTCACAAGTTCTCTTATTTTTTACCAAAAAAGATTGTCTCCTATTGATGTTGACAGACATTTACTCATTTTTGACCAGTTTGAGTGGTTCTCTCCTGTTTGTCTTAAAAGTGAGCTGTTTGCTAACTAAATTGGTTAAAAGAAAGGATCTGTTCTTCACATGTAGTTCAGTCTTTAAAATCATAGAGAGCTGTATTAAAATAATCTCTATTGAACAGTATATATGCTAGATTCTGCTACATGTTGGGTACGTGGTGGTGACAAGTACACCATGTTCCTGAAATTTATCATAGTGGGAACAGCATGTTAAACATGTATTTATAAGTGATGTTATGTGCTACGATGGAAAAGTCAGGTGCTGTCAAGGATAACTGAATCTAAATTTGAAAAGGGGTAGAGAAGGCCTTTAACAGAAATAACATTTAAACAGACCGGAAGGATGGGTCGTCAGAGGGACAGTGTGCAAAGGCCCAGAGGCTGGAAGGAATTTGGAAGGTTGGAGCAACTGCACTAAATGAGTGAGGAGCTGGAGGTGCTGGTGAGATTGGCAACAATTGGAGGAAGACTAAGCCAAACAGCCAAAACAAAATGGAACCATATATGTTATAGGAGGCATAATGGGAGTACAGAAAAATTGCTGAAACAAAAAACATGCACTTTAAATTTTACACCAAAGTAGAAGAGAACTGGATGGCAGAAAAGATATTTCAATGTAGAGGGCCTATTTCATGTATATTTTTTACATATTAATTGATTAATATAGTTGAATGAGAATGCCAGTCCTTCATAAATGAGTATATGAATTTAATGCCATTCCAATCAATTGCCATGAGGTCCTCTGTAACTGGACAAAATTATATTGAAGCTTAGGTGGAAAAATTAATATGCAAGAATTCCTAACATATTTTTGAAAAAGGAACATAAGACAGGAGGTATTTCCCCACCAGATGATAAAACATTATAAAGCTACAATAATCTAAGTATGTGGTAGTGTCATGGGAAAGAACAGATACATAAGGGAAGTGGACTAGACATTCCAGAAATAGATGCAGCATATAAGGGAACTTAATATAGGCTAAAAAGGGCATTTCCTTTCATTGGGAAAAGAATACATTAAAAAAATAAATGAGGATAGCAAAAACAATCTCAACATAAAACATGGATTTCAGATAGAACAAAAACTAAATTATAAAAGTTTTAAGTAATAATATATAAGAAAATATATAACCTCAAGGAGAGGCTTCTAAAGCAAAACAGGAAATTCAGAAACCTTAAAGAAAAATGTGCAGATTTGACCAAAGTTAAAAGTTTTTAAAATACCGTAAAGAAAGTTTTCTACAGAAAGAAAACCCTGAGAAAACAAAACAAACTTGGGAAAAAACATTTCAATACATGTCCCTAATACACAAAGAGCTGTCACAAATAAGAATATGACAATTAATAGGAAGATGGGCAAAATCAACACATATGGGTCAATCCACAGAAAAATAAATGTAAATGGCCCAAAACATGAAAAGGTATTCACCTTCCCCTGGAGACAGGAAAATGTAAGTTAACACAAAGAGATACCACTTTTCCTCTCTCGTTGGTAAATATGAAAAGTAAAGTCAGTGCTACCGAGGGTGTGGCGAAACAGGCACTTTCATATCCTGCTTGCACAAGGGGACTTACTCCAATCTGGGGGGAGAGCAATTTGGCAATTTCTGTTACAATTTGTATTTTCAAATCCTTTGACCCACCAGCAATCCCACTACGGGAAGAAAAAGAAAGGAGCCCTATTTCACATGTAATTGCCTAACTGGAAGCACATGAATATCCATTAGTAGCATGCCATAGTCCTCTAGGAAACATTTAAGAACTGACCTACACATACTGATTATAAGCATGAGCATGCCTTTTGGACATACAAACATAGCAAGTTTTCTACAGTATGACACCATTTGGAAGGAGTGGGGGATGGAGCAAGAAAATTTAAAACTATGTATATATCTGTTGGTTTACTAGGACAAATATATAAGGGTATATATCAGTTAACACTGGTCACTAGGAGAGGACTGAGGTTTTCCTTATACGTTTTGTATTGTGTAGATTTTTTTAAAGCGTATAATTTTAAGTATTTAAGAAATGAGTTATAGCAGTTACTGAGAATAAATTACTATTTCAAATATACCTGAGAACTGAGTATATTCAGTGATGAATAATTTCAGAAATTCACAGTATGCATCATGGTCAGTATATCTTTGGAGAAGTAGGATTGGGATGTCGACATTTGGCATCATTTTACAGACTCAATCTTCAGAAACACTGAATGAACATCCACAGTGACACAAATACACAGATTGTGAATGAAGGAAGAACCATGCTTTCACTAGATTCTGAAGTTGCAGCATATAAGCTAAGATGTTGCCTGTTTGGGAAATGCTTCTAGAATCTTGGGGAAGAGACTATTAACTCTAACTTATTTCCCACTCTTTTTTCCTTCTCAAGGTTAAAGAATAGTTTTGTTTGGAATCACCAACATAGACCATTAGCCTCGCTGTTCATCTAGGACAGAATCACCTGTAGAGAGCCTACCTGAGAAGGAAAGGACGATTGGGATCACCCTCATGCACATCGTCGATCCCTCTGTCCTCATTACCTTCCTCAGAGACTTCTGGTCTGATTTTGTTTTATTTTTATCAAAGTGATACATACATATGGGTTTTATTGAAACAACTTTATTGAGGTGTAATTTATGTACCATCAGATTCACCTGTTTTAAGAATACAATTCAGTGATTAGGAAGTTCACAGAATTGTGCGACCATCACCATAATCCAGTTTTAAAACAGTTCCATTACCCTATAAAAATCCTTTGTGCTCATTTGTAGTCACTCCCCATTCCCATTCTCAACCCCACAAATCTGCTTTCCGTCTCAATAGAGTTGCCTTTCCTAGACATTTCACATGAATGAAATCATGCAATATGTGATCTTTCGCATCTGGCTGTTTTAATTTGATGTCATGTTTTGAGACTGTACCATGTACTCCATCCCTTTTTATGGGGGAATAGTATTCCATTGTATGGATATTCCACATTTTCTTCATTCATCTATTCATGGACACTTGGATTATTTTCAGTTTTGGGCTCTTATGAAAAATGCTACCATGAGCATTTGTATGTAAGTCTTTGTGTGGATGTATCTTTCATTTCTCTTAGGTTGATACCTAGGAGTGGAATTTCTGGATCATCTACATTTATATTTGATTTTTTAAAGAAACTTCCAAAGTGACTGCACCACTTTACACTCCCACCAGTAATGTATAAGGGTTCCTGTTTCTCCACATCCTCATCAATACTTGTGACTGTCTTTTGATTGTAGTCATTCTAATAGGTGTGTTGTCTTCTTGTTTTAATTGGCATTTTCCTAGTGTGACTAATGATGTTCCAACATCTTCTCATGGCCATTTGTATATCTTTGGTGAAGTGTATCTATTCAAATATTTTGCCCATTATTGAAGTAGATTATTTGGGTTTTAATTATAATTTCTTTATCAGATATATCATTTGCAAATATTTTCTTCCTGTCTGATGGCTTCTCATTTCATTTTCTTAGTGGTATCTTTTGAAATGTAAAAGTTTTAAATTTTGAATAAGTCCAAGTTATTAATTGTTTCTTTTATAGATTGTGTTTTGGGTATCATGTTTAAGAAATCATTGCTTGGGACCAACCCAGTGGCATAGTGGTTAAGTTTGCGTCCTCCACTTCGGTGACCCAGAGTGATTCAGATTTCGGGCATGGACCTACACACCACTCATCATGCCATGTTGTGGTGGCATCTGGCATGCAACATAGGGGAAGATTGGCATAGATGTTAGCTCAGTGACAGTCTTCCTCAAGCAAATAGAGGAAGATTGGCACCAGATGTTAACTTGAGTCCAATATTCAACACACACACACAAAAATCATTGCTTAACCCAAGGTCATGAAAATTTTCTCCTTTGTTTTATTCTAAATCTTTAATAGTATTAATTCTCACATTCAGGTCTGTGATTTGTTCTGAATTCATTTTTCTGTATTGTGTGAGGTAAGAGTCTAAAGTCTTCTTGTGTGTGGATATTCAATTGTCCCAGCACCATTTCAAAAAACTGTCTTTTCCCCATTGAACTGCTTTAGCAACTCTAACCTTATATCAGTACCACATGATGTTGCTACTATAGCTTTACAGTATATTTTGAAATTTACTGAGTGTGTAAGTCCTCTTTGTTCTTTGGCAAGATTCTTTTGTCTATTCTGGGTCTTTTGCATTCCGTATAAATTTTAGCATTAAAAGTGATGTCAACAAAATGGCAGAATATACAGCTCCCAATACCCTTCCCTCCACAGAAACATAGAAAACCAAGGAGGGACCATCAGAACCAACTTTTTCAGAACTCTGGAAAACAGTTTTACAGCAACTAAACAAATGCTGATCAAGAAAAAGGCAAATTTAAAACAGTAGGAAAGGTTTGTAGTGTTTTTACTTGCTCTTGCCCCATTCCCTCCCCAGCAACCTGTGTTCCCAATGTGGGACTCTGGTCCTTCGTTCTGGAGAGAGGGAGCAAAGCAGACCTTATCTGCCAATTATTATGTGTTTCTGTCTAAACCTGTCTGGGGCTACCTGAAGGGCTGACACAAGCACTCATCTCTGTTTTACCTAACTTGGAACTCAACTAGGGTGGAAAGTAGTGGGCATTGCTCAAAAACATTGTGAGGCAAACAAAGACCCATAGCTACCTAGGACAAATGATTACAGTTGAGGCATACAGTAGACTGTCTAAAGCCAGGCAGGAAGTACAGGGGAGAGTTTCTTTAAGAAATTAGTTCATTCAAAAGTGCCCATGTATATTGGGGAATATAGAAAACCACATGCATGCCCAGGGCAGGAGACATGCTCAGAGAAGACCTGTGAAGACCATAAGCTTTCACCTTTGACTGATCTGTAGGTTCAGTATAAGAAGGAAGGCTAAGGCAGAGTTTAAATGGCCTGGCTAAGTGTTGAAGAAATGCCCCAGGACAATCAATCCGCCAAGACTAGCTTATGTGTGTGTGTGCACGCACGTGTGTGTGTGTTAGCTCCTAGCATTAAAGGAAATCTTTTTCAAAACACTAGGTGAACACAAGCTAAAGGTACAAAGATTTCAGTGACCAACGTGACAAGGAGTAAAGTCTTTGCAAAAATAGTTTGGAAAATTCACTAAACAAACAGATGACTTTAGCCTTCAACAGTCAAGAACAGCCAACTCCAGGGAAGGGAGGGAACCTGTTTCCAGAGTTACCACATTATAATATTCCAGTGTCTGTTTCTCAACAAAAAAAAAAATCTCAGAGAAATAGGAAAATATCACCCATTCACAGGGAAAAAAAATTGAAACCACCACTGAGAAAGCCCAGATACTGCACTTACTAGACAAAGACTTTAAAATGACTGTCTTAAATATGCTCAAAGAGCTAAAAAAAAAAAAAAAACCAAATAAAACCACGTACAAAAGAACAAAAGGAAACCAGAAAAAAATGACGTATGTATGAACAAAATGAGAATCTCAATAAAGAGAAATTATAAAAAGGAACCAAATAGAAATTCTGAAAAATACAGGAATTAAAATCAAAAATTCACTAGAGGGATTCAGCAGAAGATCTGAGCAGGCAGAAGAAAGAACCAGTGAACTTGGAGACAGGACAATTTAGATTATCCAATCTGAGGAGCAGAAAGAAAAAAGAATGAAGAAAAGTGAACAGAGCCTAATGGACCTGTGGGACACCACCAAGTGAGCCAACATATGCACTGTGGGAGTACTAGAAAGAGAAGAGAGAGGGAAGAAATAATGGTAGAAAACTTCCAAATTTTGATGAAAAACATGCATCTACAAATCCAAAGAGCTCAACATACCGCAAGTAGGGTAAATTCAAAACAGATCCACACTGAGACACATAATCAAACTGTTAGAAAAACAAAAATAGGGAATCTTGAAAGTGGCAAGGGAGAAGTTGACTCATCATTACAAGAGATCCTCAGTAAGATTAGTAACAGATTTCTCATCAGACACTATGGAGGACAGAAGGCAGTGGGATATTTATTTAAATTGCTTAAACAAACAAAAGCAAACCAAAAATCCCAGTACCAACCAAGAATTCCATATGCAGCAACACTATCCTTCAAAAATGGAGAAATTAAGACATTTCTAGAATAACAAAAGCAGAAGGAGTTCATTACCCATAGACTGCCCTTCAAGAAATGCTAAAGAGAGCGCTTTAGGTTGAAATGAAAGGAAACTAGAGAGTAACTTGA
Organism: Equus caballus; assembly: GCF_041296265.1. NCBI lineage: Eukaryota > Metazoa > Chordata > Mammalia > Perissodactyla > Equidae > Equus > Equus caballus. Next base: position 9,065,192 of record NC_091713.1, read on the forward strand.
AGCTGAATGAAGAAGTAAAGATCTCCAGTAAAGGTAAATACTATGAGCCAGTATTAACGTATTTTTGGTTTGTTAAATCCACTTTTTATTTCCTATATGACTTAAAAGACAAATGCATAAAAAAGTTATAAATTTATGTTATTGGCCATACTGTATAAAATGTAATTTGTAACAATAATAAGAGGAAGGGGAATTGAGCAAAGTTTTTGTATGCCATCAATGCTGTTGATATCAATTAAAATTATATTGTTATAAATTTAGGGTGCTAATTGTAAATTTAGAGTAACCACTTAGAAAATATCTAAAAAACATACAAAAAAGGAAATAATAAGAGAATCAAAACACTACAAAAAATCAACTAAAAACAAAAGAAGGCAGTAATGGAGGAAATGAGGGATGAAAAGAGGTATCAGTCAGAAAACAAATAGCAAAATGACAAAAGTAAGTCCTTCCTTATCAGTAATTACTTTAAATGTAAATGGATTAAACTTTTCAATCATAAGGCAAAGATTGGTAGAATGGATTTTTTTAAAAAGTGACCTACACTTGATCTTAGCCAAAAGGCTGAGAAGCAATTAAAGACAGGAAACAACAAATGTTCGAGAGGATGTGGAGAAAAGGGAACCCTTGTTCACTGCTGGTGGGAGTGCAAACTGGTGCAGCCACTATGGAAAGCAGTATGGAGTATCCTGAGAAAATTAAGCATAGATCTACCATATGATCCAGCTATCCCACTGCTGGGTATTTATCCAAAGAACTTGAAAACACAAAGGCATAAAGATACTTGCACCCCTATGTTCACTGCAGCATTATACACAATAGCCAAGACTTGGAAGCAACCTAGGTGTCCATGAAGGGACAAATGGATAAAGAAGATGTGGTATTTCTACATGATGGACTACTACTCAGCCATAAGAAATGATGAAATCCGACCATTTGTGACAACATGGATGGACCTTGAGGGTATTATGCTGAGTGAAATAAGTCAGAGGGACAAAGTCAAATACCATATGATCTCAATCATAAGTAGAAGATAAAAACAATGACAAAAAACACATAGCAATGGAGATTGGATTGGTGGTTACCATGGGGGGGAGGGGGGTGGGGGGAGGGCAAAAGGGGTGATTAGACTCACATGTGAGGGGATGCACTATAATTAATTTTAGGGTGGTGAACATGATGTAATGTACACAGAATTCGAAATATGATGTACATCTGAAAATAAATGAATAAATAAAATAAAAAATAAAAATAAAAAAGTGACCCAATTGTATGCTCTCTACAAGTGACTCACTTTAGATCCAAAAATACAAATATGTTGAAAGAGTGGAAAAAGATATTCTAATATCATACAAAATAGACTAAGTCAAAAACTATTACAATAGACAAAGGACATTACGTATTGATAAAGGGGTCAATTCTTCAAGAAGATGTAACAGATATAAACATAAACTGACCAAACAACAGAGCCACAAATATATGAGGCAAACATGGTAGATTCTAAGGGAGAAATAGTTGTACAATAGTTGGAGACTTCATACCCCACTTTTAATAATTCATAGAACATTTAGACAGAAGATCAATAAAGAAATAGAGGACTTGAAAACACTATAGACCAACTAGACCTAACAGACATCACTAGAACACTCCACCCAAATGTAACAGAATATACATTCTTCTCAATGCACATGGAACACTCAGCAGGATAGACCGTATGTTAGGTCACAAAACAAGTCTCAGATTTAAAAATGCTGAAATCCTACAAAGTATCTTCTTTGAGCACAATGGCATGATGCTAGAAATCAATAAGAGAAGGAAAACTGGAAAATTCACAAATACGTGGAAATTTAAAAACACACTTAAACCAATAAGTCAAAGAAGAAATCACAAGAGAAATTAGGAAATACTTAGAGATAAATGAAAACAAAAGCACACCATACCAAAACTTACAGGATGCAGCAAAGGCAGTGCTCCATAGGAAATTTATTGCAGTAAAAGAAGATCTCAAATCAACAACCTAGCTTTATAGAAAAAGAAAGCAAACTAAACTCAAAGCCAGCAAAAGGAAGGAAACAATAAAGATTAGAGTGGAGAAAAACAAAATAGAGAATGGAGAAAAGACAGAAAATCAATGCAACCAAAAGGCTTTTTTTTTTTTTTTTTTTAAATTTATAAATTCTTTCATGTGCTGGAGAACAGCAGAAGCCCTTTCCTTTGGGAGGCTTCCGGTCCTAAGCTCTGTGAAAATGCTTCCTTGATAATTTTTTCTCTGTTCTGTCTCTAGAATGCTTATTAGTCAGATGGTGGGTCTCCTGACTTACTCTATGTCTCTTCTTTTTTAAAAAATCATTTTACCTGTTTTTCTATTCTATATAGAGTTTTTCAGAATTTTCTCCCAATCCTGTCAAATTTTTAATTTCAGTAATCATATGTTTAATTTCCGAGAGCTTTGGAAAGATTGCTTTTCAATGTTTATGGATGTCATTCTTTTGACACATCCCTTTGTCAAATGTTAAAGTTCTTAGGTTGTTTTGTGTTCCCTGAATTCTCCTTCCTCTGGAATTGTTTCTTCCATTTATTTTGTCTTTGTCTTTTATGTTGCATGACTTTTTCAACTCTGGTCACCCTTGCTTGGCTCTTCTCATCTAAGACTAAGGCAATGGGAAGCTATATGAAACTGTTCTTGTGGGAAGTTTGTTAACTGGTAGGCTTCCCTTTGGGATATTGAGTAGGGAACCAACTAGCATGCTGGGGGATTCCTAGGGGCCAGATGAAGGATTCTTTTCTTTGGGATAGTTTCATTTCTTTAGAGAAGACCCTCTAGCTTTTTTGCCTGGGGAGTTGATGCCTAGTTGTCAGGCTTTCTTCTTGCCAACGTAGGGGTGCTAACTCTTCTGTCTACAGACTTTCAATGAATCCTTCTCTTGACCAGTCCCACATCTCACTAAAGCCCTGTGCCATATCTGGGTTTCTGAACCCAGAGCACCTTCAGTCTCTGGTGCTGGTAGTCTTCTCCCTTGGCTACATACCCAGGTTCTTTTTTGTTTTTTGTTTTCTAAGCAGTCATGCAATTATTGAGCAGACGACCACTGGACTAAATGGAAGAAGGTTTGCCAGCACCAGCAACAACACTAGTCTTGAGGCTGAGAAGAGATGACGAGTCCTCTTAAGGCTGGATCTTGATTCCCTGCCCTAGGCTGACCCACTTAATCTGAAAAGAATTTGCAACATGTAAATATTTTAGGATTATAGCCATCCGGATACACACTTAAATTAAAAGTAGTTTGGTAACCATTATTTTAGTTCCGAAGAGCCACCTAAGAACATCACATGTTGTTTTGTTCAAATGCCATGGTCATTTTAGCTAAAAAGCTTTTCTTTCAGAGCTTCCTCTCTTCACAACAGTAGAGCTCAGGCAGTGAATTAAGCGGTCTAGGGTTCGATGAAACTGTGGCTAATTTCTGGTCCCAATCTGGAATTTAAAACAAATTAATGATTTATTTTAAGATTACTCACTCCTAAATTTTAACACATTGTCCTTTCAACAACAATTGTGTGCAACAACAAGCTAATTTATGAGATTTAAGACAAAGGAATATATTTTTAAAATGTGCAAATAAAGGGCTTAGTCAAAATGTTATTTCTGTGGTTCAATCTCCGATGCAGAGGTAAATTATTGAATTATGCCAAGATGTAAGGAAAATGAAATAAATCACAAATTTGCATTCTAGATATCCAAACTCTTTAAGTCCTACATTATAAACAGGCCACTTTGTATCATCTTCGTATCAAACTGCAATTGTTACCATCCCGAAATTCACACCCACTGGATTTCCTCAGACCTTACCTGCAGATCTCGTAGGTAATCGAGAATCCCTAACAGCTCTGCTTATCTAAAGGTAAGGGTTCAAGGAGGGCTAGGGTCGCTGGGGTCGAGCACATCAATCGTGCATCTGCTCTTACAGAACCAAGCCACAGGGTCCCCATGATAGCAGTGTAAACAAACTGTCGTATGTTCAGTGCTGCGCCCTGTGTTAGGTGTCTTTTCACGTTAACTCTAATATTCACAGTAACCTTCAGAGGCCCACTGATATTATCACCAGCGGCAAGAGCTTAGTTAACTAGCCCAAGCTTACAGGACTTGTGAGATGAGGAGCCCACATCTGACCCAGGCTTATCAGGCCCCAAAGTCCCTAATCATTTCGCTGTTCGATTCCACCTTCCACGGCATTTCAACAGCATTGAAAGAAATAAACATTTCATCATATTAAGAATGGATAACATTTTATTAACCCAGGTAGTATGATTAGAAATGCCATCTCTGGAGGATTTTTTAAAATCTAATTTAGTTTGTAATCTTTTTTAGTCTGTCTGTAGTTGGTAACCATATAACTTCTCAAGGCTTATTAAAAGGAGTTAAATAGCAACTCTGACTGTCTTGAGGATTGCATTGTATTCCAGGGAAATATATTAAAGTAGTTTAGAAGCATGAGGAATCCTAGTCAACAGCCTTTGTGATCCTTGTTGTAGGAGTTACAACAGAGCTGAATTATACGCGCATTTAACCAGGAAATTCAATAAACGTTCTGAGAACATACAACAAACTTTTTGAGAGTTTCCTTCTGTCATTCCGCTTAGTGAGTATATACGCGGACGGTGGATGCTATCAAGCCCGAAATATGCTATCCAGGTCTAGGGTTGAGGAGGACTCAGGAAAGAATGTGTGAAATGATTTTTTGGATTTCCTTACCATTTGACAAAGTGAAATTATTGTTCAAGTGGATTTGTGGTGGTGATTTCTTTGAAAGTCATCATTGAAAAATAAAATGAAGAATTAATTGAGAACCACAGAGAAAATATAACCAACTTGCTGCAGAATCCCACATATTTCAAATACTTTAATTAACATCATTTAATATTATCACTTTGAAGAGTTTGAGATTTTCAAGCATAACTTTGATTACACGTGATTATTACCTTATGCACTACTTTTAGAATTTATATCTCAGTATAAGATGCAACTCCATTGTATTAGGTTTTTAAAAAAATATTTACAATGGCACATGTTTACTCTTGATCAATAATTAATAGCTAACTTTTTGAAGGTTTATTAATGTTAGGTACGGGCACAATTCTAAATCCTTTTTATGGCTATCTCAATTCTATTAGGAAGCACCCATTTTCATCCCTTCTGCAGATGAGAAAACTCAAGGTCAGAGAGGCTCGGGGTCACACTGCTACTGAAAGCATATATTTCACTTTGGAAAAATGAGTTCTTTGAATTATTTGGCCCCTTATATATATATAAGGGTAGCTCTCATCTGATGGGCCCTCTCATCCTCCCAGGCTAGGAGTTCTCCACTGTGTCTTGCACACCGTCAGTGCTTAATAAATGTTTCCTAAACAAACAAATGAACTCCTATGTGCTGAGAAAGAATTTCTTAAGCAATAGTCGTGATCTATCATGATCTATATTTAATCTATTCTTCGATAATTCCCAAATAAGAAATAAGAACTGAACAAGAAATGCAAATCATTGCTAATCTAGGCATATGCTCTGCCCTTATAATCTAATCACAAAGACTGGTCAAATGGTTAAGATAAAAAGCCTACACAGGGCCGGCCCAGAGGCATAGCGGTTAAGTTCGGGCACTCTGCTTCGGTGACCAGGAGTTCATGGGTTCAAATACTGGGCACAGACCTACACACCACTCACCAAGCCATGCTGTGGCAGTGTCCCATATATAAAACAGAGGAAGATGGGCACAGATGTTAGCTCAGGGCCACCACAGCATGGCTTGATGAGAGGTGTTGTAGGCCTGTGCCCAGGATCTGAACCCACAAACCCTGGGCTGCCAAAGTGGAGCCTGCAAAATTAACCACTACACCACTGGGCCACCCTCCAGAGTCAGTCTCTTGATTTAAACAAACGCATGATTCAGTCTCAGCTCTTTTCTCCATCAGGGCTAGGATTTGTAACATCTCTCAGTTCAGTCTCTTGCAGACCAGCTTTTTGCCTGCCTGATTGTTGTTTACGACATAATCGCCACGTAAGTATCTCTCAGATCCACCTAATACTCTCTCTACTGCTACCACCCGTCGTAAGTTGCCTAAATCACAGGTTCGGAAATTTGGCTGCACAATGGAATTATCTGGGGAGTTTTAAAAATTATCATTCCTGGTACCCACCCCCCGGGGAGGTGAGTCTGATTTAATTGCATTGGGTATATCCTGGGCACGTGGATTTTTAAAGAGGTATAGCTGAGGTTAAGACCCTCTAGCCTAACACTGCAATTGCCTCCTGACTCCTACATATTCAACCTCGGCCCCACTCTACTCCCTTCCTGCCTCCTTTTCTTTCTCCAGGTAGAGTAATCCTTTCAAAATGCAACTTTAATCATGTCACCTCCACCCTCCTTAAAACTTTTCAGTAGTTTCCCTTTCATCTCAGACTAGAGGCCCCCGAACCTGAAAACGACCTGTGAAGCCCTCTAATTCTGGCCTTGTCATCTCTGCAGCCACACCCTGCTCTGCCCTTCTTGATCTCTTCTTTTTTCTCTTGTTTATTTATTTTATTGAACTTTTTACCTTGAAAAAGTTTCAGACCCCAGAAAAATTACAAGAATATTACAGTGAACTTCTAGATTTTGCCACATTTCTTTCTATATATAAGTATAGTTATAATTTACTAATATGCGCAATGTTTTTTATTCTTTTCATCTTTAAAAATTTTATCGAGGTCATAATAGTTTATAACATTGTGAAATTTCAGTTGTACTTTATTACTTGTCAGTCACCATACATATGTGCCCCTTTACCCCTTATGCCCACTCCCAATCCCCTTCTCCTCTGGTAACAACTAATCTGTTCTCTGTATCCCTGTGTTTGTTTATCTTCCACATTTGAGTGAAATCATATGGTGTTTGACTCTGTTTGGCTTATTTCACTTAACATAGTACCCTCAAGGTCCATCCATGTTGCTGTAAACGAACGATTTTGGTTTTTTTATGGCTGAGTAGTATTCCATTGTATATATATATATATATATATACCACATCTTTATCCATTCAGCAGTGGATGGGCACTTGGGTTGCTTCCACATCTTGGCTATAGAGAAGAATGCTGCAATGAACATAGGGGTGCATAAGTCTCTGTGAATTGTTGATTTCAAGTTCTTTGGATAAATACCCAGTAACGGGATAGCTGGGTCATATGGTATTTCTGTTTAAAATGATTTGAGAAATCTCCATATTGTTTTCCATAGTGGCGCTGCACCATTCTGCATTCCCACCAGCAATGTGTGAGGGTTTCCTTTTCTCTACACCCTTTCCAACATTTGTTGTATTTGTCTTGGTGATTATAGGCATTCTAACAGGTGTAAGGTGATATCTTAGTGTAGTTTTGATTGCATTTCCCTGATGATTGGTGATGTTGAACATCTTTGCATGTGCCTGTGGGCCATCTGTATATGTTCTTTGAAAAAATATCTGTTCATATCTTCTGCCCATTTTTTGATTGGGTTGTTTGTTTTTTTGTTGTTGAGTTGTATGAGTTCTTTATATATTTTGGAAATTAACCCCTTGTTGGATATATGAGTTTCAAATATTTCCTCCCAGTTGGTGGGTTGTCTTTTTGTTTTGTTCCTGGTTTCCTTGGTCCTGCAGAAGCTTTTAGTCTGATGAAGTCCCATTTGTTTATTTTTTCTTTTGTTTCCCTTGCCCAAGTAGACATGGCATTTGAAAAGATCCTTCTAGATCCTTCTAAGACTCATGTCAAACCGTGGACTGCCTGTATTTTCTTCTAGGAGTTTTATGGTTTCAGGTCTTACCTTCAAGTCTTTCATCCATTTTGAGTTAATTTTTATATATGGTGAAAGACAATGGTCTACCTTCGTTCTTTTGCATGTGGCTGTCTAGGTTTCCCAACACCATTTATTGAAGGAAATTTCCTTTCTCCATTGTATGTTCTTGGCTCTTTTGTTGAAGATTAGCTGTCCATAGATATGTGGCTTTATTTCTGGGCTTTCAATTCTGTTCCATTGATCTGTGCACCTGTTTTTGTACCAGTACCATGCTGTTTTGATTACTATAGTTTTGTAGTATGTTTTGAAGTCAGGGATTGTGATGCCTCTAGCTTTGTTCTTTTTTTCTCAGGATTGCTTTAGCTCTTTGGGGTCTTTTGTTGCCCCATATGAATTTTAGGATTCTTTGTTCTATTTCTATGGAGAATGTCATTGGGATTCTGATTGGGATTGTACTGAATCTGTAGATTGCTTTAGGTAGTATGGACATTTTAGCTATGTTTATTCTTCCAATCCATGTGCATGGAATAACTTTCCATTTCTTTATGTCATTATCAATTTCTTTCAATAATGTCTTATAGTTTTCAGTGTATAGGTCTTTCACATCCCTTGTTAAATTTATTCCTGGATATTTTATTCTTTTTGTTACAATTGTAAATGAGATTGTATTTTTGAGTTCTCTTTCTGTTAGTTTGTTGTTAGAGTACAGAAATGCAGCTGGTTTTTGTAAGTTGGTTTAGTACACTGCAACTTTGCAACAGTTGTTACTCTAATAGTTTTCCGATGGATTCTTCAGGATTTTCTATATATAGAATGATGTCCTCTGCAAACAGTGAGAGTTTCATTTCTTCATTTCCAATTTGGATAACTTTTATTTCTTTTTCTTGCCTAATTACTCTCACCAAAGCCTACAGTACTATGTTGAAGAAGAGTAGTGACAGTGGGCATCCTTGTCTTGTTCCTGTTCTCAGTGGGATGGCTTTCAGTTTTTTCCCCATTGAGTATGATGTTGGCAGTGGGTCTGTCATATATGGCCTTTATTATGTGGAGGTATTTTCCTTCGATACCCATTTTATTGAGAGTTTTTATCATGAACAGATGTTGGATCTTGTCAAATTCTTTCTCTGCATCTATGGAGATGATCATATGGTTTTTGTTTCTCCTTTTGTTAATATGGTGTATCACATTGACTGATTTGTGAGTTTTGAACCATCCCTGTGTCCCTGGTATGAATCCCACCTGATCATGGTGTATGATCCTTTTAATGTATTGCTGTATTCAGTTTGCCAATATTTTGTTGAGGATTTTTGCATCTATGTTCATCAGCAATATTGGCCTAAATTTTCCTTCTTTGTGTTGTCTTTGTCTGGCTTTGGGATCAGGGTGATGTTGGCCTTGTAAAATGTGTTAGGAAGTGTTCTGTCTTCTTCAATTTTTTGGAAGAGTTTGTGAAGGATAGGTATTAAATCTTCTTTGAATGTTTGGTAGAATTCTCCAGAGAAGTCATCTGGTCCTGAACTTTTATTTTTTGATTACTCTTTCAATCTCTTTACTTGTGATTGGTCTAATCAGATTCTCTATTTCTTCTTGATTCAGTTTTGGGGGTTGTATGAGTCTAAGAATTTTTCCATTTCTTCTAGATTGTCCAATTTGTTGGCACATATTTTTCATAGTATTCTCTTATAATCCTTTGTGTTTCTGTGGTGTCTGTTGTAGTTTCTCCTCTCTCATTTCTAATTGTATTTATTTGAGCCTTCTCTCTTTTTTTCTTAGTGACTCTGGCTAAGTGTTTGTCAATTTTATCTTCTTAAAGAACTAGGTCTTAGTTCCATTGATCCTTTCTACTAGTTTTTTTTTTGGTTTCAATTTCATTTATTTCTGCTCTAATTTTTATTATTTCCCTTCTTCTGCTGACTTTGGGCTTTGTTCTGGGCCTGTATTGCTATGATTTTCCCTCTTAGGACTGCTTTTGCTGCATCCCATCTGAGTTGGTATGGTGTATTTTCCTTTTCATTTGTCTCCAGATATTTTCTGATTCCTCCTTTAGTTTCTTCCCCATCTGACTGGGTCATTCCTTTGACTCTGATCCTACAATGACTCTGACTGTCCAAACTCAACTTTCCAAACTCCTTCAACTCCAGCACTCTATCCTACTCTGCCAGTCCTCATTTTAATTCCACTCCCTCTTTCTACCAGTCAGGCCAGCATCCTCATCACAGGGCTCCTCCCTGCTTGGCCACCCACCACAAACCTCAGCCTCCTTCTTCCCATCCACTGCCCCTAGTTGCAGTGTCCCCATCTGTGGTGTCCCCTTGTTTCTTCTCCACCATGCAAATCCTATCCTTCAAGACTCAGCTCAGTTCCCCATTGATGCCTCCTGTTTTCCCACTCTTCTGAAGCCCAGTGATCTCATCTTTCAACTTCTGCTGCTCTGCTTGCTCATAATCATTCTCTGATAGGTTGGTTCCTGCCTCGTCTGCCCAATTAGATCGTGAGCTCCCTGCAGCTGAGATCATAGCCTGGACTTCCCTTCATCTCCCTCGTGGCACCTTGTTCAATGCTGGGAACATAGTAGATGGTAAATCTTGAATTCCTTTGCTAAACATTCACTTGGTTCTACAGATTTGGAAAGAATTAAGAATTGTCTTCTAAAATAAGCAAGGGAGAAAAATCTTTTGTGTCTATCTAACAAAATTTCCTCATAGTAGAGGAATTGCAAAGAAGGTCCTGTTTGCAACCACTTTGGAAACTAGAGGCCCCCTAAATTCCCTCCTACAAAGGAGACATTTCATACACAGTCAGCCTTGAAAGGACAAGCTGCTCAGCCAGTTCTGTGGGGACAGGGGCCCAGTGACCCTCCCTGCTCACTGATTTCCAATTGCTCCTCAACTCCTGGCAGCTTCTATTCCCCCAGGCCTCACACATCCTTCAGCCCTAACATATGCCCTACCCTGCCCTGGCTCCTTTTAACATAATCCCCCTAAGGCCCCTGTGAGACCCCAAATCCTATAAGCCTACACTTTCTCCCAGTGCCTCCTTCCTTGAATGACCTAATCTCGGCCACCAGCCTCCTCTCCACTCCCTCAGTTTTCTGCCCTCTCAGGCTCCAACCTTCTCTCATCTCCCAGAACCCAGCTTTGCCCTGCTTGTAACCTCTTATCCCAAACCCCTCCTGTCAATCTCTGGACTCCATGACAGCTTCATCTGTTGCCCCCCATCCCTGGCTCAGCCTTCCCAAGATCTGCCTGGTCCTGGCTGGTTCCCACCCCGCTGACTGCGGTCGTTTGCTGTTCCCTTGGAACCTGAGTCCCAGCCCTGCCTGGTATTCTATCTGGTCTGCAGCCCTTCTCTCAGGGGAAAAGGAGGAAGGGCAGGTCCTTCCTACCCCACACCTGCTGCACCCCACCATCCTTCTACTAGTTTTCTGATTTTTTTAAACAAAAAGAAAATGACTTACTTTAAGGAAAACTATTAAATAAATAGCAGTACAGTGACACTGAGCTGTGACAGCACAGGGGAGCTTAAAGGCCAGGCACAGAGATTGGCTGCCTTCTGTGTGTGAAAGGGCCTGGGTCTAAATTCTGCTTCTCCAACCTACTGCAGTATGATGTGAGGCGAGTTAATTAACTGCTTCTGCAACTTGGTCTCTCTACTGTGAAATGGGGAAAATAATATCACTTACTTCAGAGAACTGTTATGAGGACAAAATGTGTGCCTGCCACAGTGTGAGAGCCCCAGGAATAGCATGGTTTACTCATTTAGAAAGTCTGTCAGTGAAGTGATTCATTCAATGTACTAAAATTCAAAGCATCAATGACTACAGGAAGGTAATGTCTAAATTGATGTCCATGTGTCTACCCCCAGGGTCCCATCTGTGGGGGAGCCTTGGTCCCCCAGTATTCTCACACATGCTGCAGCATAGAGAGATAGAGAGATACTACACAGGGAATTTAGAATTTTTGAAACATGACTCCAAATGTGAAATAATTGTCACAAAACCATTTAAAATAAGAGAATGAGAAAGAAGTTCCCTCAATAGTATGTTTAGGCACAATAACAAATTTGTTGAGTGACAAGGGGCTCAGTAAGTAGTGGTCAGACTTGAGCCTGCTTCTTAGCAAGGACATTTATGTGTTTTCTTCCTTGAAGTTCTATATGGAAAGGTAGGAAAGGAGGAGAGGAAGAAGCAGCCCTGGGAGCTGCCTTCTAAGCTCTTCCTGCACCTGGTCACACGTGCATACCCCTCCCCTGAATCTGACTGGTCCCAGATATGCTCTCTGAGACAGCAAGCCCATGGGAGGTGCTCATCTGTTGCCCAGGTGAGGCTGATCTCAGAGAGTAAAAGCAGTTGACCTGACTTACCCATCTTGTAAAAGGGCAGAGAATAGTCTCTTTGGTACGTGGTTTCTTTATACCATGGTTCAACAGGCTTTGAACGTCTTTGAAAACAAATATATCGAATGAGAGTTTGTTGATCTAGTTGAGGTTGATACTGACTTGTTCTCTTGGGTGGAATTGCCAAGTCTATGAGAGGTCTAAATGAAAATAGAAACAGCGTACTGAAAACCCAGTAGAAAAAAAGCATTTCATTTTCTCATCAGTTGAAATCCCTCCCCTAGAAGTGGCTAGGAGGCTAAAATATAGTATTGGCAAGACTCCATAGCTCGAAGGCCAGCCCTAGCACAGCTGTCAGTGGGTGGTTCAGGGACCCCAGTCCTCTGCTCTTCCTTTTAGCATCACTCCTCCCAAGTCACAAGTCGCAGAAGGTGACCTACATCGAAACTTCCACTGGATCTTCTCACATATGGCTACTTCCCATATTCCAGATCCTCCTGATGCCCTTCCCCATTGTAATTTTTCTATGGATGTTTGGTTCCCCCAAAGAACCAATGCTTCCTTTTGGCTAGACTAACCATTATGGTGCATAATGATGTTTGATGAACTTGAAGTCAGTTATAACCTTCCTGTACCTCTACTCAGGTGAGTACCCTTTGAAAGTAAAAGTAAAGAAGAATCAAAATGTAATGGTGAAATTTTCTTACACTTGAGGGAGTATACATTCACTGGTGCAATTTGTTTGAGAACACTTTGGTGATAGGTATTAATACCTTTAAAATGTGCATATATTTTGTCTCAGCAGCTCCAGAAACTAGCAATGTCAACAAAGACTTAGCTGTAAGAATGATCATCAAAGTATTTCTATGATAAGAAAAAAATTGGAAACAATTTTCATGTGAAAATATGGAATTATTAGGCAATGATACAGATGTGTACAGAAATACCATGCCACAAGCGATGCTGTGGAATTATAATTTTTGAGATGGAAAAAGGTCCATGATATATTATTAAGTTTAAACAAAAATTTCACTTGAATTGTACACTTTAAATTGATTAATTGTGTGCTTTGTGAATTATCTCAATACAATTGTTATAGAAAAAAAGATATCAGTCAACAAAATATTAGCAAACTGAATTCAACAATATATTAAAAGGATCATACACCATGATCAAGTGGGATTTATTCCAGGAATGCAAGGATGGCTCAACATCCACAAATCAATCAATGTGATACACCACATTAATAAAGTGAAGGACAAAATCATATGATCATCTTAGCAGATGCAGAAAAAGCATTTGACAAAATTCAACATCCATTCATGATAAAAACTCTCAAGAAAGCTGATATAGAAGGAATGTACCTCAACATAGTAAAGGCCGTATATGACAAACCCATAATTAACATCATATTCAATGATGAAAAGCTGAAAGCTTTTCCTCTAAGATCAAGAACAAGGGCGCCCACTCCCACCACTTTCTTTCAACACAGTATTGGAAGTCCTCGCCAGAACAATTAGGCAATAAAAATAAATAAAAGACATCCAAATAGGAAAGGAAGAAGTAAAATTGTCACTATTTGCAGATGACATGATATTATATATAGAAAACCCTAAATACTCCACCAAAAAGCTGTTAGAACTAATCAATGAATTCAGTAAAGTTGCAGGATACAAAATCAATATACAAAAATCTATTGCGTTTCTATACACTAACAATGAACTATCAGAAAGAGAAATTGAGAAAACAATTCCATTTACAGTTGCATCAAAAGGAATAACATACTTAGGAGTAAATTCAACCAAAGAGGTGGAGACCTCTATATTGAAAACAACAAGACATTGATGAAACAAATTGAAGAAGATACAAATAAATGGAAAGATATTTCATGCTCACGGATTGGAAGAATTACTATTGTTAAAATGTCCATGCTATCGAGGGAAGATCCAAGATGGCGGTGTGAGTAGTCTTCTTTGTCTCTCCCCCTTCGAATCTACAACTAATTGGACATTCATCGCTTAACAAAGAATATTCATATAGCATCTCAGGACGCCTGAGAGACCCACACTGCTATACATCGGAAGGCGGACGGACTTCTCTCCGGGAGGAGGTGGAGATAGGTGAAAACTCTCCAACCCCGACCCCGAGCAGCCTAGTACCTGCAAGCGGCTTTCTTCCAGCGGATGCCCCCAGAACATCGACACACACCTAGGGCAGGAGGGAGTGCACACCAGAGGAGCGACGGTGGAAACAGGTGACCAGAGCCCTACCTAAGCCCCCCATAATTACACCTAAGCCCAGAGGGAAACTCCAGAGTTACACACCTGAGTCTGCGGGGAAAACTTCTACCCGCCATTAGCAGGGAGGCCACGCCTAGCATACACAATGCCGGGAGGGTCCCGGAGAGAATTGCAAACGGTGTGGTGGCCCACCAGCTGCCGCTGCCGGCCCCACTGACTGCCGGGCAGGGCTCGGGACTACTGGAGACCTCCTGGGAGAGGACTGGGGCTGGGTGGAGCTCCAGCGGCTGGCTCTGCAGCCCAGGGGGGAAGCTCCGGAGTTCCGCCTGGGCAGCAGACAAAGTCTCTGCCTGCCAATAGCGGAGATGTCCCACCCAGCATCCACAATGCCAGGAGGGTCCCGGAGAGAATCCCAAACGGGGCGGCGGCCCGCCAGCTGCTGCTGCCGGACCCACTGACTGTGGCTATCGTGGCTTGGGGCTCAGGGCTAACGGAGATCTCCTGGGAGAGGACTGGGGCTGGGTGGAGCTCCAGAGGCCAGCTCTGTGGCCTGGGGGGGATACTCCAGAGTTCCGCCCTGGCAGCAGGCAAAGTCTCTACATGCCATTAGTGGAGAGGCCTCTCCCAGCATCCACAACACCGGGAGGGTCCTGGAGAGGAGAATACCAGGCAGGGCAGCAGCTGGCCAGCTGCCACTGAACTCAAGGCCTCCGGCTGTCCCCCAGACAGGGCAAGGGGCTCCCAGAGATCTTGGGGGAGAGGACTGGGGCTGGGTGGAGTTCCAGCAGCCTGGCTCCGTAGCCCAGGGGGAAACCCTACAGTCTCACAGCAGCCTCAGTGAAAGCCTCTGCACAGCACTAGTAGAGAGCATCCATCCGGCAGCCACAAGGCTGGAAGACCCTGGGACAAAAGTAGCATAGCTAGGTGAGCTAACCACAGACTGCAGAAGATGCCCATAGCTCTGCTGTGACCCATAGTGGACAAGTGAGATTTTGTGGGCACCGACAGTGATGGAGCTGCAAATATAAGTGATCCTGCCCCGGCCGCTGGAAAAGCCCATAACACTGCTGCAGACCCCAAGAAGGGAGCACGTCTAGGTGGTCTGCAACAGTAGGCACCAGCAGCCTGAAGCCCCCCTGTGACGGCCTCCACAGCTGAAGAGGGAACCGACAGGACCACTGTGACTACGAGGAGGGGCCCAGGCCCGGTTAGCAACAGCTGATAGGGTTCCTGGTTGGTGCAGTATAAATAGCTGTTCCCCCACCACACCAGTAGAAACAAGTGGAAGCAGTAACTAAACTCTATCTCTATGCAGAGGCACAAATCTACAACATCAAGCAATATGAAAAAATATATTAAATCTCCAGAACAGAAGGAAAATAACAAATACACAGAAAACAATCCCAAAGAAAATGAAATATATAACCTAAATGACGATGACTTCAAAACAGCCATCATTAAAAAACTCAATAAGTTAAAAGAGAATTCAGATAGACAACTCAACGAGTTCAGGAGCTATGTCACAAAAGAGTTTGATACTATAAAGAAGAACCAAACAGAAATACTGGAAATGATGAACACAATAGAGGAGATTAAGAAAAATCTAAACGCACTGAACAGTAGGGCCGATAATATGGAGGAAAGAATTAGCAATTTGGAAGATAGGAATATAGAAATGCTGCAGGCAGAGGAGGAGAGAGAAGTAAGACTAAAAAGAAATGAAGAAACTCTCCGAGAATTATCAGACGCAATTAGGAGATGCAACATAAGGATTATAGGTATACCAGAGGGAGAAGAGAGGGAGAAGGGGGCAGAAAGCCTATTCAAAGAAATAATGGCTGAGAACTTCCCAAACCTGGGGAGAGAAACGGAACTTCATGTGACAGAAGCCAATAGATCTCCAAACTTTATCAATGCAAGAAGACCAACCCCACGGCATATAGTAGTGAAGCTAGCAAAAGTCAGCGACAAGGAGAAAATACTAAGGGCAGCCAGGCAGAAGAAAATAACCTACAAAGGAACCTCCATAAGGCTATCAGAAGATTTCTCAGCAGAAACTTTACAGGCTAGAAGAGAGTGGAATGATATATTCAAAAATCTGAAGGACAAAAACCTACAGCCGAGAATTCTCTACCCAGTGAAAATATCCTTCAAATACGATGGAGAAATAAAAACTTTCCCAGATAAACAAAAATTAAGGGAGTTCATTGCCACAAAACCTCCTCTTCAGGAAATGCTCAGGAAAACCCTCATTCCTGAAAAATCAAAAAAAGGAAAGGTGCTACAAAACCAAGAGCAAAGGAGATAAGTAGAAGGACAACAACAGAGAGTAGCAGCTCTCCATCAGAACAGATTAAACCATGGGACGAGAAACAAAGGACATTGAAGAAAACTGGAAAACAAGACATAAAATCACAGCAGTAGGCCCCCACATTTCAACAATCACTCTAAATGTAAATGGATTGAACTCCCCAATCAAAAGACACAGAGTGGCAGGATGGATCAAAGAACAAGACCCAACAATATGCTGCCTCCAGGAAACACACCCCAGCCCCAAAGACAAACACAGACTCAGAGTGAAGGGATGGAGGACAATACTCCAAGCTAATAATGAACAAAAGAAAGCAGGTGTTGCTATACTAATATCAGACAAAGTAGACTTCAAAGCAAAACAGATAAAGAAAGACAAAGAGGGACAGTATAGGGACTCTCCACCAAGAAGACATAACACTTATAAATATATACACGCCCAACACGGGAGCACCAAAATTTGTAAAGCAACTCTTAACAGAACTAAAAGAAGACATCAACAACAATACAATAATAGTAGGGGACCTCAACACACCATTAACACCAATGGACACAACATCCAGACAGAAAATCAACAAGGAAATAATAGAATTAAATGAAAAATTAGACCAGATGAACTTAATAGATATATATAGAACACTTCATCCAAAAACAGCAGGTTACACATTCTTCTCAAGTGCACATGGAACATTCTCAAGGATAGACCATATTTTGGGAACCAAAGCAAACATCAATAAATACAAGAGAGTTGAAATAATATCAAGCATCTTTTCTGATCATAATGCTATGAAACTAGAAATCAACTACAAGAAAAAAGCAGAGAAAGGTGCAAAAATGTGGAGACTAAACAACACGCTTCTCAACAAAAAATGGATTATTGAAGAAATTAAAGAAGAAATCAAATATTATCTGGAGACAAATGAAAATGAGAACACGACATACCAAATCATTTGGGATGCAGCAAAAGCAGTCCTAAGAGGGAAATTCATTGCAATACAGGCTCACCTCACTAAACAAGAAAAAGCTCACATAAGCAACCTCAAACGACACCTAACAGAATTAGAAAAAGAAGAAAAACAAAGCCCAGAGTCAGTAGAAGGAGGGAAATAATAAAAATGAGAGCAGAAATAAACGATATTGAAACAAAGACAGTAGAAAAGATCAACGAAACAAAGAGTTGGTTCTTCGAAAAAATTAACAAAATCGACAAACCCTTAGCCAGACTCACCAAGAAAAGAAGAGAGAAATCTCAAATATATAAAATTAGGAATGAGAGAGGAGAAATCACAACAGATACCAATGAAATACAAGGGATCATAAGAGAATTCTATGAAAAACTATATGCCAACAAATTGAACAACCTAGAAGAAATGGACAAATTCCTAGACTCCTACAACCTCCCCAAACTGAATCAGGAAGAAATGGAGAATCTGAATAGGCCAATCACAAGTAAAGAAATAGAAACAGTAATCAAAAACCTCCCCAAAAATAAGAGTCCAGGACCAGACGGCATCTCTGGAGAATTCTACCAAACATTCAAAGAAGATTTAATACCTATCCTTCTCAAACTATTCCAGAAAATTGAGGAAGATGGAGTACTCCCTAACACATTCTATGAAGCCAACATCACTCTGATCCCCAAATCTGACAAGGACAACACAAAGAAGGAGAACTACAGGCTGATATCACTGATGAAGATAGATGCAAAAATCCTCAACAAAATTCTGGCAAAACGAATACAGCAATACATCAAAAAGATTATACACCATGATCAAGTGGGATTTATACCAGGGACACAGGGATGGTTCAACATCCGCAAGTCAATCAACGTGATACACTACATTAACAAAATGAGAAACAAAAACCACATGATCATCTCAATAGATGCAGAGAAAGCATTCGACAAGATCCAACATCCATTTATGATAAAAACCCTCAATAAGATGGGTATAGAAGGAAAGTACCTCAACATAATAAAGGCCATATATGACAAACCCACAGCCAACATCATACTCAATGGACAAAAACTGAAAGCCATCCCTCTGAGGACAGGAACAAGACAAGGGTGCCCACTTTCACCACTCCTATTCAACATAGTACTGGAGGTGCTGGCCAGAGCAATTCGGCAGGAAAAAGAAATAAAAGGAATCCAAAGAGGTAATGAAGAAGTAAAACTCTCGCTGTTTGCAGACGACATGATCTTATATATAGAAAACCCCAAAGAATCCATAGAAAAACTATTAGAAATAATCAACAACTACAGCAAAGTAGCAGGGTATAAAATCAACATACATAAATCAGTAGCATTTCTATACACTAACAATGAACGAACAGAAAAAGAACTCAAGAACTCAATCCCATTTACAATCGCAACGAAAAGAATAAAATACCTTGGGGTAAATTTAACCAAGGAAGTGAAAGATGTATACAATGAAAACTACAAGACTTTCTTGAAAGAAATTGACGACGACATAAAGAGATGGAAAGACATTCCATGCACATGGATTGGAAGAATAAACATAGTTAAAATGTCCATACTACCTAACGCAATCTACAGATTCAATGCTATCCCAATCAGAATCCCAAGGACGTTCTTTACAGAAATTGAACAAACAATCCTAAAATTCCTATGGGGCAACAAAAGACCGCGAATTGTTAAAGCAATCCTGAGTAAGAAAAACAAAGCCGGAGGCATCACAATCCCCGATTTCAAAACATACTACAAAGCTACAGTGATCAAAACAGCATGGTACTGGTACAAAAACAGGTCCACAGATCAATGGAACAGAATTGAAAGCCCAGAGATAAAACCACACATCTACGGAGAGCTAATCTTCGACAAAGGAGCGGAGGGCCAACGTTGGAGTAAAGAAAGTCTCTTTAACAAATGGTGCTGGGAAAACTGGACAGCCACATGCAAAAGATTGAAAATTGACCATTCTTTTTCACCACACACCAAAATAAACTCAAAATGGATCAAAGACCTAAAGATTAGGCCTGAAACAATAAGTCTTCTAGAAGAGAACATAGGCGGTCCACTCTTTGACATCAGTTTCAAAAGAATCTTTTTGGACACTATAACTCCTCAGTTGAGGGAAACAATAGAAAGAATAAACAAATGGGACTTCATCAGACTAAAGAGCTTCTTCAAGGCAAGGGAAAACAGGATTGAAACAAAAAAACAGCCCACTAATTGGGAAAAAATATTTACAAGCCACTTATCCAACAAAGGGTTAATCTCCATAATATACAAAGAACTCACACAGCTTAACAACAACAAAACAAACAACCCGATCAAAAAATGGGCAGAGGACATGAACAGACATTTCTCAAAAGAAGATATAAATATGGCCAATAGACACATGAAAAGATGTTCATCATCGCTAATCATCAGGGAAATGCAAATCAAAACTACACTAAGATATCACCTTACACCCGTTAGATTGGCAAAAATATCCAAAACCAAAAGTGACAAATGTTGGAGAGGTTGTGGAGAAAAAAGAACCCTCATACACTGTTGGTGGGAATGCAAACTAGTGCAGCCACTATGGAAAACAGTATGGAGATTCCTCAAAAAATTACAATATGATCCAGCAATTCCACGGCTGGGTATTTATCTGAAGGAAACAAAATTACTATCTCAAAGAGATATATGCACCCCCATGATCATTGCAGCATTATTTACAATAGCCAAGACATGGAAACAACCTAACTATCCATTGACAGATGAATGGATAAAGAAGGTGTGTATGTACATACAATGGAATACCATTCAGCCACGAAAAAGAAGGAAATCTTGCCATTTGTGATAAAATGTGTGGACCTTAAGGGCGTTATGCTAAGTGAAATAAGCGAGACAGAGAAAGACAAATACTCTATGATCTCACTTATAGGTGGGATCTAAAAAAACCAAACTCATAGAAACAAACAACTGAATGGTGGTGGCCAGAGGTGGGGTTGAGGGGTAGGGGAAATGGATGAAGGGAGTCAAAAGGTAAAAACTTCCAAAAGATAAATAAGTCTTGGGGATGTAACATACTGCATGGTGACTATAGTTAACAACACTGTATTGTATATTTGAAAGGTGCTAAGAGAGTAGATCTTAAAAGTTCTCATCATAAGAAAAAAATATTTGTAATTATGTGAGGTGATGGTTGTTAACTGAACTTACTGTGGTGATCATTTTGCAATATATACATATATCAAATCATTGTGCTGTACGCCTTAAACTAACACAATGTTATATGTCAACTACATCTTAATAAAATTAGGGAAAAAAGGTTTTCAAAATAGCACCCCATCCTATTTTGTGTAGGTCTGGAAGATTCTGCATGATTATCTCTGGGTGATAATATTATGAGCAATTTTCAATTTTTTCTTTTTTGGTTATCAATGTCTTCTACATGTTCTAATAAACGTGTGTGTTTTAAACTATCAAATAGATGAGCTGAGCTGCTATAGATGTGAAAAATATTAAACGTCGGGGAGATTTAGGAACATCTAAATCCAAACATTCAGTAGTAGGATGTAGTCTTTCTTGACTGTATTAATCACACTTAAATAAGGTGACTGAAACTGTTTAATCACAGTGGATTGTGTTTACACACCTTGTGAAAAACTTGATTGTAATGCATCTTCTCTAGAGAGAGAGTGTGTGGCAGAAATGGAGCGGGTCTGCCTGAAGTTCAGAAAAAGCAAGAGCAAACATGAGACCGTGCGTGGGTGATGCAGGACTGGGAGAGAGGCTGCATGGGCAGAGGGGTGCTCTGTTGTGGATATGCATGGAGAAGCACCAAGAAATTCCCGCCCACCACTATTTGCTTACTAGGTACAACGTCCTGTAAAGTGGGTACCTCAAAGAGGGGAGCACTTCTTTCCCTACAAAAGCCTGCCTCTCAACGTCAATCGAAACATTAGCTGTCTCATGAACGCGTCAGTCTCTTGTGAGTCTAGGTTCTGTGTGACCATCGCTGTCAGTCTGGTCATTTCTGTGGCTTCTGAACCAGATCCTAGTGATTGTCCCTAGGTCTGCCCCTGCTGGACTGGCAGCCTGCTCTGCTTTGCGTTGGGTGTTTCTACGGAACCCGAATATTCTCTGTTTTCAAGGAATACATCAGTGTCTTTCTGAAGACGAGACTTTCGCTCTCAGGAGGGACTCTAACACTGACACCATCAAGTTGGTGAAGGGCTATATCTGGGGAGGGTGAGCCATCACCTGTGAAGTTATATCCTGACTACAAAAGCTGAACTTAGAACTGGTCTGAAGCACTGCATCATTTCCTGGTTTGTTTGTTTGTTTGTTTGGCTCATCTTTTCCTTCTTCTTATTCTTAACCAGAAGCTTAATAAATTTATTGATTGACATTCGCACTAAGTTTTCCCCTTAAGGCTAATCTTGCGCAGGCACAAGTGTTCTCAGAGTCAGGGGGAGTCAAGGTTCCTTTGCCTGAGCCGTGCTGTGGTGGGAGGACTGACATCTGGGTGCAAGGCACTGGGGTTGAAGGATTGCTGGAGCCCACAGGACACATGTGAAGAGTGGAAATTTGTAATTTTACTGAAAAGGAAAGTGAGTCTCAGGAAGGTTAAGTTATTGGCCAAGTTGAAACTCTAAACTCACGGTGTTTCTTAAACTTCTTTGATGATTTAATAAAATTCTGTATGTATTGCTGATTATAAAAGTAATATACGTTCATTAGAGAAAATCTGGAACATAGACCAAAAGATAAAAAATAAAATAAAAATACCAATCATCTTACTATTCATAAGAAAACATTACCAGTTTGGTGTATTTCCCTCCAAACTTCTATCCATTAAATAATATTTATTATTATTGTTATCATTACAAATTGTGATTCCCATTTTTTTCACTTATTCTAACTTCAGTGACATTTTTGAAAATTAAAATTCTGGAAGGTGTCTCACCTGGGAGACCTCCTCACACTATAATCAGGATGGACTCTTGCCAGCTGCCCAGGGTAATAGCCTCGGAGGTCTTGTCCTTGACGAGCAATGAATATACTAGTGGATAAAGTAAGGGATGAGAAAAGAGCAATTATTACGATTAGTTATTTGCAGAGGAACACCAGCTGTGGTATAATAAAAAATATGTCCAGTCTTTGTCCCCAGTCCCCGGCATGGAGCTTATAAAACCCTTGGGATTTCTTGACAGGAACGTCTTTTGTTATCCACTTTTCAGGATTCATAAGGAAATATTTGACTTGTCAGGTATTAGTTTCAAAATATCAGGAAAAAAAAGAATAAGAGGACATATAAAACCAGTGAGGCAATGTTGACAATTGTTGAAACATGCGAATGAGTAAATGGTGGTCCTTAAACGATTTTTTTCGACTTTAAATAAGTTTACAAACGTTCACAATGGTTTTTTTGAAACTGTAATACTTAAGTATGTTGAAGCTAAAAATGAAGAAGCACTGTGATGTCAAAGAACAAGGTGCCTGTGAGCCCGTGGAGGACTCTCACCCTGCCTGGGAGGGCTCGTTCTGAAGCACAAACCCGAGTGGAAGAGGTGGAGAACGGGAGGAAGTGCTTCCGGGCGTGGAGGTGAGACGGGTGTGGACGGCTGACATACAGGGGCTTGGGGGAGACAGGCGAGGGCGTAGTGGTGGCCAGACTTCACACTTTGAAATACATCTTATTTTATAATAAACTCCTTTTCCTCTTAGATTATAGTTACAGCATTATATTGATATTTAAAGTTATGTGTAGTTAATTATGTTACAGATTTTATTTCAGAAAAGTAGTAGGGACATTACAAAGTATTTGTTACTAAAGAAAAGGGAGTCTAACAGGTTGAGAACCACTGATGTAGGTGACAGGGAATCTTTGTAGGATTTTTAAGAATATTGATGATGTAATGCAATTTTTATTCTAGAAAGATTTTCGCTGGTGGCGGTGTGGAAAACACATTTAAGGACAATCTAATTAGAAGCATAAAGACCGGTTAGGTGGTGGTTGCAGTAACTTGGGTGGGACATGGTGAAGCTCTGAACTATGTGGCGGCAACGTGGACGGAGAGGAGGGGACTGACTGAGGTGCTTTTGGAGAGAGGAGTGAGGGTAGAATAGAGAGAGTGCCCCAGCCAGGCTCAGGCTTTGGGCACGCTGCCATGCCCCAGGAGAGGCACACAGGGAGGGGACCACTGTAGAGACGGTGACCTCACAGAGTCTGTGATCTGTGGGGTCTTTTGGGACCCTCCACA
Organism: Equus caballus; assembly: GCF_041296265.1. Lineage (NCBI taxonomy): Eukaryota > Metazoa > Chordata > Mammalia > Perissodactyla > Equidae > Equus > Equus caballus. The sequence continues at coordinate 9,089,096 of NC_091713.1, forward strand.
GACTTTAAGCACTCAGTAGGTGCCATAAAAATTCAGGAAGAATCATTAGAAAGTAGTACATAGTTTTGGATGAAGGAGCTCACCAAATATGTTTTGGATAATGAATGAAAACTTAAACTATGCCTCCAGTCCAACCAGCATTTATCGAAGACACATAACATACCCCTCTCACTGCTAGGTTCTGCAGACGAAAAGCTAAGAGGAAGTCCTTGTCTTCAAAATGCTCTCGATGTGCTCAAACAGTGATGGGATAAAGGGTCAATCCCCACTGATCGGCACAGAGAGGGAGGGGCGTCCAGGGTTCGGGCAGGCAAATCGGATGGGGAAGAGATGCCAGCTGAGGGAATTCTAGGAGCCCAGACTTGAACAGAGTTGGATCAGAGTGGAGCGTGTGGGGGCCAGTGGAGATCTCGCTGTCAAACTAGTATGAAAGGCAAGCACTGTGAGCAGGGCGGGTCTGTCTGTCTATGCAAACAGGACCTCAGGGAGCTCTGATTTTCAGAAAACCACAGGCTGTCTGGGCTTGTCCTGTGGCTGGGATCATATGACTGCGCCGTGAAGAGTAAACAATAGTAAATAACAAATGACGTTTCTGAGTGAGTGGGAATGGGAGACAGTTTTCTTAGGTGGCCGTCCAGTTTCTGAAGCACTGCCTTGAAAGATTATCCCAGGGCCATGTGACAGTCTGTTAAGATCCAGCTGGAGTTCCAGCATGACACTGGTTTCGCACGCTTGCTATGCGGCTCGCAGTAGGCTGTGTTTTGAACACGCACACAACAAAGGTCTGCTGAGTACAGGTGAAGAGCCCGAGCGCTGCTCCCTAGAAGCTGCCTGCAAAGCTGTTGGAGAGCCGAGAAGCCCTTCCCCAGCACCGGGGAACACGCCCTGCCCGCCGTCCCTTGCAAGCGTCTCTTGCCAGACAGAGTGGGAAAGCCTGTAAGCAGGTGATGCCGGAGGAGGGAGTGGAGAAGTGGAGAGGTTTGGGGAGTGAAAGGATGGCACACTTTGCCTCCGCACTTTGGGTAGACTTTCCAAACTCCCCCACGTGGCCTTCTCCTCAAACAGGAGAAAGCTCCCAATTAAGAGGTTAAAACACCAGTTGTTTGAGAGAGAATTTTAATCTCCTAACGGGCAATGCCTCGCCTGCTGTGTCAGTCAGAGTTCCCAGAGGCTGCACGGTACTCCGCCTCTCCTGAGGGGAATTGGATGGGGGGCAAAAACAGGTTAATGGCTAGGAAAGCTGTGCTGGCTCTGCAGACCCGGCCACTGTATTGACTCGGCTTCCACGATTCTTGAATCAGCTGCAAAAGGCCTTTCCCGCTCCTTGGGTGGGACCGGGAGACCAGCTGTGGCCAGCCCCACTGTGCATTGCTCACCATCCCTGAGGTGTTCAGTCCAGACAAGAGCACGCCTGCCCATGGGAGGGCAAGTGTAGCTGGAGCGGGATCTGGGCTTAGCCAAGCCAAAATTCCATATGCACAGTGGGGGTTGTGCGTGTCTGTCCCTCGAGAGCCTGGCCCTGCGGCCTACCGTGGCACGTGTTCCCGTGACTAGCAACTCTGCTCTGTCTGCTTCGGGCCTCATGCTTTACAAGGTGGCTTTACAGAGGCATCCTCATCTAATTCTCACAGTCACCTCCCCAGGTAAATATTAACTCCTCGTTACAGAAGAGGAGACAGGCTCAGAGAGGCTAAGTGGACTTTCTAACATCACCTGGCTAGTAAATGCCAGAGCCATGAGTCAAGCCCAGTTCTCTAAGCTCCGCACTGCATCCAGATTCACGTGTGTGTATACACGATGGCTTTTCTTCAGAAGAGTTCAGTGCTGTTTTGGTTTGAACTCTGTGATTCTCTCGCTTCCAGGCAGACAGGAAGTAGACGTTGTGTACCAAGAGAACAGGAAACGAAATAGACGCGGCAGTGTTAGCCGGAAGCTGCTTTCAATTCCATAAAACAAGCTCTCGCTGCAGGCTCACACGTGTCCGCCATGTGCTGTGGACACAGTGATGACAAGTACTGTCTTTCCACCCGGGAGTTCCTAACGTGGTAGGGAAAACCAGCTTTAGACAACTAACGAATCACCGACAGTCTGTGAGTGCTGTCCACTCAGGAAACTGAGGCTCAGGGGGAATCAGTAACTTAGTCAGGACGTGAACGGATAAGTACACAAGATGGGGGACAACCAGGCCCATGCTCTGGTCTCCCAGACCCCCTGGCTCCACAGTGGCTCCTTAAGGAAGAGCGGAGCCTCAGTTCCTCATCAGTAAAGTAGGGGTGACACTATCGTCTCCACCCATTATTACATGGGCGTCCAGGAGACATCTGTGAACATATTTGGTGACTAAAACATCCCATCTGTGTTAGGTGTCGCCATCATTCTAGGATGCACTGACCCCACCGCTGCCTTTTGATCTCCCAGAGACGGCTTCAATCAATGTTTTTAAAATCCATTTAAGTCCAACACAAATTCCATGCCACATCGAGTGTAGTTCACCTCAAGTGGTCTTTTCAAGAGCATCCTGGGCTCCACAAACCAACACAACAACCAGCCCTGTGCCTCAGGGACAGGCCTGTAGCTTGGGGATGGCACCAGTTCCATCTAATATAATGCTTTTTTTTTTGCTGACGAAGATTTGCCCTGAGCTAACATCTGTGCCAATCTTCCTCTGTGTTGTATGGGGTTGCTGCCACAGCATGGCTGCCGAGTGGTGTAGGTGTGCACCCAGGAACCAAACCTGTGAACCCAGGCCGCCAAAGCAGAGCATGTCGAACTTAACCACTATGCCACAGGGCTGGCCCCACAATATAATTCTTATTATGAGAATTCTATGAACCATTTACTATTTAATTTTATTAGGGGCCCCTACTGGTTGTAACTCAGTTTCCCTAGGATAGCCCCAAGGGTCAGGCATTCAAGGATGAACTGGATACATGCTTGTGTGAAAGCAGGGCAGGCGTTCTGCAGGCGCGGGCGGGCACCAGGAGGCCAAGCCGCAAGTAAATGACAGAATCATTGTTTCTCGTTGACTCATTCATTTTCAGTTTTTCAACAAAGTTGCATAAAGGGCCCACCACATGTGGCCATCTGCTGGGCGGAGGTTAGGATGTGGGTTGCCGAGGGAGGCAAGCCCCCAGGGGAGGTAACTTAGAGATGCAGTGAAGTGCAGGGATCCAGGGCACCGATGCTGGAGCCACACCGGTTGGGTCAATACTGCCTCTGCCCGTTACTTACTGGCTTGTGGGATCTTGGGAGTCACTTAACCAGTCTGTGCCTCAGTCTCCTCCTCTAGACCTCACAGCTGCCCTGAGAGTTAAATGAGTCAACGCACACCTAGATCAGTGCCTGCCACGCAGTAAGAGCTGCGCCAGTGTTCGCTATTATTCCAGTGGCTGAGACAGACAGGAAACAAACAAAGTAATTGGAAGTTGTGATAAGGGCCAGAAAGAACACCAAAAAGGGTGTGAGATGGAGAATAACGGAGGTGGAGAGGAGGGCAGAGGCAAAGATTCCTCTAGCCGGATGGTCAGGGAACGGCTCTGTGAGCAGCTGACCACAGAACTGACACATCTGGTTGGGGGGGAAGGGAGCTAGTGGGACAGGGGCCTGAGGTGGGGGAAGGGAGACATCCAGGGAGCAGGATCACATCCCAAAGCCCTGAGGTATGGAGGAGGGTACCTACTGAACAAAGCGAAGAGCTGGGAGAAGCCAGGAGGGGCAGCCAGGCCCGGTTCACCCAGCGCTCTGTAGGCCCAGCAAGGAGTTGGGATTTTACAGAAAATGCAATGATTGCAGGGTTTCATGCAACGGAGGTCTTTGATGCAATTCACATTTTATGACGCCCAATCTGGAGAATGGACTGTAGGACAAGAGAGGTGGTCGCTGAGGGTGAGCAGGGGAGAGGTGGTCTGGACCAAGGGGTGACACTGGAGCCAGGGAAGCGCATTCCGACGGGAGACACATCCTGGAGGCGGAACTGAGGAACTTGCTCATGGACTGGACTCACTGCTGTTGCAAAGGCAGGCGAGGCATAAAGTAGACAGCCCAGCTCCACGGTGGGGACTGCCGTGCAGGGTCGGGGCACCTGTCTAGTCTAGGAGCGGTGTGGACGAGTACAGGGAACTGAATGCAGCCCAGCCTCAGGACCTCAGCGGGCCCTGGTGCCTGCGGTGTGTGACCCACCCGAACCCGCAGGCTCCCCACAGTCGGCTCAGGCGGGGCCCCTGCCTCTGGCCTGGTCCCACTGAGTCGCAGGAAGCAGCGGCCGAGGGAGGCTTGTTTCCATTTCCCCAGGAGATGAGACCACAGGTCAAGGGGCCTGACAGGGGGCAAAATAGATCTCACACACACACAAGGCCCACGGGCTTGTGGGGAGCGAGAGACCAGGAAACGCTGGGACCCGCCCTTCTCCCTCCCCCTGCCTCCTCCTCCCGAGGTTTCAGTGAGGTAAGGGCAGGCTCTGTACTTCCCCTCAAAGAGGGCTCCTAAAGTGTCTGCAGTGAAGCATCCTTCCCTCACCGCCCCTTCAGTAATTCCCGGAAGCAAAAGGCCTTACCTCTGCTGACAAAACACTGTTAAAAATAACTAAATACTAAAATAAACACGAGGCTTGCTCAAAACCACACAGCCAATGGGGCTGCAAGAGGCTGACCCCAAAGTCACCTGCTGTGTAGGGTTCCTACCCCTATTTTGCAGCTTCTGAATCTCTGCAGACCCCATAGCCAGTGGTGAAGGGAGAGGGGGATAGGATTTGTCGATTGTTATCCGATATTGCTTACAATAAAACATGTCTAGGACTTGTTATTCTCGGGCCAATGGATGAACTTCGTGAATGAGTGAAACCCCTACTTAGTTTCCATCTGTGCAGTCACCTCCCGTGTGCCAGGCACGGGAGTGGTTTCCTTTGTCTCAAGCAGAGTAAAGGGGTCCCCTCTAAAATTTGACCTTGGGTCCCTCAGACTTCTCCCCAAGCAAAAATCCAATATCCTTCTAGTCTTTGGGGAATGTGGAGTTGCCTGTTTGCTTGGATTCTGCCATGAGGGTGAGATTTCTTTTACAACTTTCCCTAAATACAAAGAAACTTCTCTAGATCCCTCTGGCAGCAGGGGTCTCTCAATCACAGAGCAGCAGGTGAGCGATGCTAATTCCCCGGGTGCCTGCCTGCCCTGCGGTGGCTCCGGACAGCGTCTGCATCCGGGGGAACGTCACCTGGGTGGGATCACTGGGCGGCGGTCAATGAATTCACGGAGCCGGACGGCAGCCATCATGGACGCGATTCTGAAAAAAACATTGCCGAGTGAAGGTTCGTACACCTTTCCGAACCTGTCCTGTCTAGTACTACAAAGTCTGTCTTGAAAGAAATCACGGTGAGAAAACTCATATAGCAGAGGACTATCCATGTCTTCTGCTAGACTACGTAGGGAAGGAAATAAACTAGTAAAGGGGCAAAAGTGGAAAGCATAAGCCAATACATACAGACATGCTTTTCTTTAAAAATAAAAAGTACTGTGCCAGCCGGGCACTCGGCCTCCTTTCTCACCCTTCCGAGGGGGCTTTCCCACTGCACAAGCTTGCAGGCTGGGTATCACATTTCCCAGACTCCCTTGCACCTAGAGTTCTGCATGTGAATTAGACTCCTCCAGTCAGATGTTCTGGAGTGAGATTTGGCAAGCAAAGGAGACAGAGGCCGTTTCCTGCTGCTTTGACTTTTTCTACTGGCCAGCAAGGTTGTGAAGATATGGGGTGATGTCTTTCCACCACAGAACTCCAGGGTCCTACCCCCAGCTTTAGGGATGTCAAGAAGAAGTTGCGTTGAAGGCATTGGCTGAACCCCGTGTTCCAGTGTTCAAACACCGGCTTTGTGAGTGTGGAGAGGGAGCTGCAGTGGCAGTGGTGGTGGCTTTGGGAGTAGGTTATTGAACTCAGTTGTTCTGGAATCAGCTTCCTGATTAGGGCAGAGGTCACGCTTTCCATGATGGATCAGTTTTGTGGCGGTTTTCTAGAATCTTTCTGGAGGCTTTCGCCAGAGTCTGTTCCTCTAGGCCTTCCAATGATTTTTTAAGCACCTCATTATCTATATCAAACCCTTTCTGTTTCCTGTACTGACCCTGGACTTAAATGTATAATATGTATTGTTTCTAGTCTAAAATTTCATATTGCATCTGTTCATTTGCTAGAGGAGATGACTTGCCACAGAAAACCACGACATCTAAATGTTCGCTTGAGAAAGCGTCAACAATAGGGAGGGGAACTGTGCGCCTGGGGGACAGAGGTGGGAGAAAGCCTTACTCTTTTACAGTTTACCTTTTGTGCACCTTATGAATTTTGTGCTATGTGTATATGTTATGTGTATACAAAGACAACTGGGCCTCGGATTTGCAGAAACATGGCCAATGGTCTAGCAGGAGAACACTGGACTGAGACCCACGTGATCACCGGCAGGTCTTTTCCCTGCTGCAATGGACTGAAAGTGTCCTCCCCCAAATTCAGACGTTGGAACCCTATTCCCAAAGCGATGGTGTTAGGAGGTGGGGCCTTTGGGAGGTAACTAGGTCATGAAGATGGGGTCCTTCTGAATGGGGCCGGTGCTCTTATGAAAGAGACCCCAGAGAGCTGTCTTGCCTTCCTTCTGCCATGTGAGGACACAACAAGAAGTTGGCAGTCTGCAACCTGGAAGAGGGTTCTCACCAGATCTTGAACATACCGGCACCCTGATCTTAGACTTCCATCCTCCAGAACCATGAGAAATGATAGTCTGTTGTTTATAGACCACTCAATCTGTGGTGGTTCCTTATAGCAACCCAAGTGGACTGAGGTACCCACGCTCTATATGGATGACTTTGATCTCTCTGTGGAGGGGTGAGTGAGGCAATAATGTGGCCCTGAGTGTTCTGTAAGCTAAGACGTACCTTTGAGAAAAGAGAAAGATGAGTTTCCATTTATAAGCATGTATTATGTGTCAGATAACCTGTATTAACTCACATTAGCCTCCCAGAAACCCTATGAAGTATTATCACCATGTTACTGACAAGAAAACTGATGTACTGAGGAGTAAAGTCACTTGTACAAGGAAACAGAGGTGGACCTCTCCTGATCGAGAAACGTTTTTCTTAACAACTGTGCTCTATTGAAACAACCACAGAGCACCGAGACCTCCAGCCAAAGCAAAACTGGGACGGCGCGAAAGAAGCAGGAGGGAGAAAGGGTTGGACAAAGCGCCAGCCTCCCTCCCTGCCCTTTCTAGTCAACACGCGTGAACTCCTCGTCCGCAGGCCAGCGAGCTGCTTTACTTAGAGCGTGTTCTTCAAGCAACGTGAAAATTTTCAGACAAGATTACCCTTTTTTAGCAGAAGAGTTTGGCTATCCCACAGAGCCCATTCATTATACAATGTGTTTTTACTTTTGGCATTGGTGGGATTGTAAAAAAAAGAAGAAAGGAAGAAAGAATGAAAGAGCAAATCTGAGTAAACACAACTGAGCTCTTGCTGAAACTCAGAAAGCTGTGACTGCTGGGGTTTTACTTCATTGGAAGTGACACGCTGGAGAGAAGGGTGCAAGGCGTTCAGGACATTTGTGCTCATAACAAAGACAACACCAAGTGCGCCTTTGATGACAGAGTGATTGCTCAGTGCCTAGACATTCTGAATCAGCACCCTAGGGAGTAAACTGGTCATGGGTTGCATGCTTTGGTCATGTCCCGAAAACATTTTCAGGGGAAGATATTAACAGGTCACTTTGGGTCTAAACCTGAGCTCCAGAGTAATCAGCAGACCTTGTCTGGGAGTGATTCCAGACCCGCATTCCGCATCTTTGAGAATTCCTCTACCATGTATATAAGGGATACCAAGTCACACGTTGCAAGGTAGTTATCTCTTGATAAGATACATAAGAAAATGTAGTTTGCAAACAAAACACTTGTCACCGTCTGTCATACTGTGTGTTTACTTGTGTTTCTTGCTCACATCTGTTTACCCCATTAGAAAGCAGTCTCCACGGGGGCAGGAGGGTTATCTGTTTTGTTCACTGTCGTATCCCTGGGGCCAAAGGTAACTTTTGGCCCAATAAATAGTAAATATTTATTGGATAACTGAATGTGCCATAATTTATGAAACCCAATCCCCTAATGTTGGACATTTTGGTCATTCTGAACATCTATAGGAATATATTTTGATTCTATTGAAATTATTTCTTAAGATATGTTCCTAAGAATGAGTCGAAGTTTGGGCATCTTCAGGGCTCTTACTTAGGAAGATTTTAGCCACTTTCATTAATTAGTGCTGGACCATAAACCACTTTGGTTAGAGTCCCAAGGCAAAGAAATTAAAATTTAACAATAGAATTTTTTATTATGCTGATATTCAGAAGGTGAACTAAAGTAAATGAATAACAGATGTACATTGCAACAAATTTCCTCAAGGTTAATATTCAACATGCTAACTTCAGGAACAAATGTATAAGATTTATTTTGTCAATTTTCTCAGCAATTTTTTGATATTATAGAATATATTACTGATCAATCAGATTTCTATAAAATACATGAACATTGCAAAAAAGCTGATAAAATCTGCACATTTATGGTAAAATTTCTTAGCAAATAATGATGGAACTTTCTCAACCTGATAAAGAATATCTGCAGAAACCTACAGCTAGCATCATACTTAATGGTGAAAGACTGGATGATTTATTCTCAAAATCGGGAACAAAACAAGGATGTTACTCTTGCCACTCCTATCCAACACTGTGCTGGAAGTCTTAGCCAGTGCAATAAGACAAGAAAAGGAAATAAAAGGCATAGAGATGGGAAAGGAAGAAAACTGTCCCTATCTGTAAGTAACACAATTGTCTGTGTAAAATCTTTGGGAATCTACACATAAACTCCCCAAACCAATTGAACAAGACCACAGGATACAAGGTCAACACATAGAAAATAATTATATTTCTATACTTTAAATCAAAAAGTGGAACCAAAATTTAAAGTACAACTATTTACAACCACTGAAAAAAAGAAAGGAATATGAGGCATGAATCTAACAAGATGTCAGATGCACAGGCTGTATGTGCCGAAAACTACAAAATGCTGATGAAAGAAATCGAGAAGACCAGAGACACATACTGTGTTCATGGATTGGAAGATAACATAGTAAAGATGACAGTTCTCCCCAGATAGAGCTGGTTTACCTGATCAAACTTCCCAGCAGGACTTCTTTTTGTGGGTAGAGACAAGCTTATGCAACAATTTATTTGGAAATGCAAGGGAACTAAACTAGCCAGAGCAGTTTTGAAGAAGAACAAGCACCTTCTGCCAGAAAGGGATGGAAACAAACTGGTCCTCAGCTGACACCCACTTACTTCATTCAGTGCTCACAAGTCCTGAGAGCCGTTCATGACTATCTTGAATTTGTATAAGATGTTAATGACATGTGTAAGGTCACACATCTAGTCAACAGAAAAGGCCAGGTGGGTCTGACTCCAGAGCCCGTGCTCCTTCTGCTGCAGGGCCACTGCGCCACGGATCCACTCAACACATATTGTTGGTCACACACCTCCGTCTTGCACCAGACCAGCCAGTAGAGAAAGAGAATTTAGCAAAAGCTATGTGGTTCTGCCCTCATGCTACTTACACAGTGGAGGAGATGAAGTCAGATAACCATCACAGAGTCGCACGAGGCCACATAAAATTAAAGCTCAGTAGTTCCTAAAACAGAATCCTCTGACCAGTTGTTTTTAGGTAGCTGAGCAGCTGTGTCCCTCCTCCATGGGAATTCACAGGAAAGGCTCTGAGAGCAGATAAGTTACATTTGCTTCGGAACACCCAAACATCTCCCTTGATTTGAAGCACGTGAAATGCTCTCCTTAGGACATGGGCTTTCCAAGGGCTAGAAAACATTTCTAAAAATTGGCATCTATTTTTAGGGTAGGAAAGAGTTAAAAATAACATTTAAGTCAGAGGTTGGGTCCTCCCAGTACAACACCAAGTGGATCCAGTAGTAATTACCTGGTAAGTTTAATCAACTTTTGAGCTTCAATTAAATGATAACTAGCATGTTATCATTTAGTTAATCTGTCCCAAGAAGGGGCAGAGGCAGGATCTTAGAGTCAGGGTCCCAAGACTCCATGGCCTGTCTAGTAGTTTTGGGGAAATTCGAGGACTAGTCGGGCAGTGACATTTAAACTGGTGTCTGAATGGCAACAGTGGATTTTCTGGATGTACTTTATAACCCCGAGCCCCGGGTGCCTTTTTCCTTGGAGGTGTGGCATCGGTATTCACAGCATTGGTGGCTGTTGGGTTCGTGGGGAAAGCCATGCCCTAGTGACCTGACAGTGCAGAGAAGGTGTGGGGGGATCTGACCCCCCTCAGCAGTGGGACGTCTACCCTGGCTAGGAGTGTGACAGCAGCCTCAGTGACTGCAGGATTGCTCTCTAGCTAGGACAACTGCTCCCAGCAGCTTTTGAGCACTTGTGTCGTGACGGAACATGTAGAGAAGGGTTTTCAGTAACTGAGTTCCCTTGACGGTCTCCTGTTGCTTGTGCTTCCTCAGGAAGCTGCTCTTCCCAGTTCAGGAAGGCTGGTTGCCTGCCTCCCCCCGCCCCCCGTCATTGGATGCTTTTCCTTTCCTTCTTCTCTAGTCTAAATTCCACCCATTCTTCAGGGCCTTGTTCCAGCCCTACATCATCTCCTACAAGGCCTCTGTTCTGAGTTCCAAAGGCCCATTCCCCACCTCTGAATTCCCAGTCACTGATTCATGCTGTCATGCATTTTGGTTCTAAGGGCTTTCTCCATTGGTTTGTTGGTTTCTGAATTCATTTACTCATTCTATCATTTAAGAAAATATTTAATGATCGGCCAGCCTGGTGGTGTAGTGATTAAGTTCGCGCACTCCACTTCGCTGGCCTGGGTTCGCAGGTTCAGATCCCTGCTTGTCAAGCCATGCTGTGGCAGGTGTCCCACATATAAAATAGAGGAAGATGGGCACAGGTGTTAGCTTAGGGCCAGTCTTCCTCAGCAAAAAGAGGAGAATTGGCGGCAGATGTTAGCTCAGGGCTAATCTTCCTCAGAAAAAAAAAAAGAAAGAAAAAATATTTAATGAGTGACAAATTTATGCCAGGCCTTGGATAAGGCTCTAGAGATTCTTCAAAGAACAAGATGTGAGTTTCGCACAGTCTTGCCTCTCCAGCTGAAATGTAAGTTCCTACATGTTGGAAGCACATTGTTTTGGAGGCCGCTATCTTCACTCTCCTTGTCTTTCTCCTACCTCACTGTCTTGCAAAGTGTTTGCCATCCAAGGAAATGCTCTCTGCATACTTTAGAATGAATGAATAAATGAAAGATTCAATCAATCAATCAGTCAACTCAGTAACCTGGTAATCCAGTTAGCAGTTTTTAAGCTTTGTTCTTCTTGTATCATAGGAACCAGATACCTTAATATAAGCATACCTGATTTCTAAGAAAAAATCCACAAAGTTTCTTTAAATTGTGAGCTCCATCTCCAGAACATTCAAAATGCACTCAGCTATTGGTAATGCAACCGCTAAGAGAGTGGAGAGAGCGGGACGGCAGCAGCACCATCCTGGGGTTACCTGCTCGGGCCTCAGCAGCTGGAGGCCTCCTTGTTCTTAAAAGCAGTCCTCCGAAGACAGCAGTTACTTCAGCTGCCTCCTGGTGGTGGCTATACTGCAGAGGCACCCTGCAGAGTTGTAGCACTTGATCCCTTTACATCATTCAAAGGGTATTGTGATGCATTGTGGGTTAGGCAGTTTTGCTAGGTAATGCCTTTCAGGTCTCCGGCTCATAAAAAGCAACGATTCTTAGGTCTCTATGAGAGCGCAGCTGCATGTGCAAGAAAAGGTGAAAATTAGTGTGGAAAGGAAAACCATGTAGACAAATAACCCAGACTGTTTCATCACTAGAACTTTCTTTCCTATAAAGATTATTCCAGGGGCAGCGTTAAGTCAAAGATCTAGGTGGTGCTGTACCTGCAAGTACCGCCCTCCGTGGGAGTGGATCGAGGGGGCAGGGGCCGGCACAAGGGACAAAGGAGTCCAGCTCTGCGTGGCCCAAGATAGATTAGGCTCCATCCTGCTGCTATTAAGGCATCGAAGAAGGCTTTTAACTGTTTAAAAATAGACTTCAAACCGATCCACAAAGCAGGATAGCAGCACTGCTGTAGAACAGCAGGTCATAACCTGAGAGCAGAATGGCGAGAATGTGCGTTCAACCAACCTTATCAAAACCAAAAAGGAAACGAAACACGAGTGTTATCCACAGCAGGCTGGCCTGCGTACAGGAACACCTCTTAGTTAAATCATGTTCGCAGCTACAAAGTAAAGCGTTCCCATAAGCTTCCAGACGGCACTGAGGAAAGACCAAAGACTAGGCTGGGGTTCCCATGGGAGCCTAACCTGCATAGAACAGACAGATAATTTAATACCAGAGTCTTAGTGACACAGCATTTTGTTGAAAGCAGATATGCTAGGGAAAATTTAATTATAAGAACAGAACTGACATAGTGGGCTCACACTAGTGGAAATGATAAACGGTTCTCATTTGTTGAGTAAGCACCTTCTATGTGCCAGGCATTGGGTTAGCTATCCGATATATATCATCTCACATCCCCACCCTGACCACGGAAGGTGAAGATATCCACATGAAATTGTAGGCTGAGAGAGGCTGAGGAACTTGCCTGAAGTCATACAACGAGGCTGTAATCAATCTAGGATTTGAATCCAGCTCCTCCTGACACTGAAGCCCAGGAGGAATTACATTTTAATTAAAATATGTTCGTTTTTAATTTTAAGAATAATAACCCATATTCTTCATGAAGAAACAAACAAAAACTCCCCATGTTATTCATAGAAATATACTTGGGAATACAAAAAAAGTACAAAAAAGAAAGTTAAAAAATGAACATAGGGTCCGGCCCTGTGGCGCAGTGGTTAAGTTCGCACATTCCACTTTGGTGGCCCGGGGTTACCCGGTTCGGATCCCCGGTGCAGACCTAACACTGCTCATTAAGCCATGCTGTGGCTGGAATTCCACATACGAAATAGAGGAAGATGGGCATGGATGTTAGCTCAGGGCCAGTTTTCCTCAGCAAAAAGAGGAGGATCGGTCACAGATGTTAGTTCAGGGCTAATCTTCCTCAAAAAAAAAAGAACATAAATCTCACTAATCCAAAATTTTTGTTTTCCACAATCGGTGAACAACAGTTTAGACATCATTCTAAACATATAAAGGGATTGACACTAAGCTTTATAAACAAAAATAATTTTAGAAAACTAGGGTCATACTATATGTGCCACAGATATAAAATATAAAAATATAATTTAAGTAAATTTTAAAACATTAACTTAAAATTCAAATAAAAAATTATGGTGACTAATCTACACAGTAGACGAGGTCATGTGGATTAGTCATAGATTCCTCTAAACAGTAGGGACTGCTTCTGCATGAAGATGTTCGCTCATATACATTTCCTCAAGCTTATCCGAAACTTATTGACCTCTCATACATAGTTCTCCGTTCTCTTCTACTTAACAATGTCCTCCAAATTTCGCCTCTGGGTTTTGTAAGTGGCGAGCTAATGGTTCCTTTCAGAAAAGTGTTAGTGAGATCATCTCGTAAAATCTGGTTATGAGGCCATCAGTCTATCTTTTCACAGTGCTGTGTTGCCATTTGACTCTCTCAAGGGTCAAAAGATTGCCAGGCCATCCTGAGCACCATCCACGGAAGAAATCATCACCTTTTCTTCTAAGTCTTAGCTTCTAGCTTCAAAGGATATTCGTTAAAGAACTCTTCCCCAGTTAGCTCACTGGGGGGCATCTCTCCTCATAATCTCATGTTTCTTCCCTGGTGACATCAGAGAGCTCCGAGACTTTCCTCATCTGCATATGATGTGGAGTCGGTGAGCCAAGGAGTTGAAAGAAAGATTTCTTAGACTCTTAAGATCTGGCAGTAGTGCTCTTTTATTTAGAGAATAGAATAGCATGGGGACAGGACCCATGGGCAGTCAGAGCTTCTGCTGCTGCCGGCATGGGGACAGGACCCATGGGCAGTCAGGCTGCTGCGTGGGGACAGGGCCCACGGGCAGTCAGAGATGCTGCTGGCATGGGGAGCTGCTGCTGCCACCGCTGGCATGGGGACAGGACCCATGGGCAGGCAGAGTTGCTCCCGGTATGTTGCTGTTGCTGCTGCCGCTTCTGCTGCAAAGTTGGGTGGAGAGTAAGACTAAATTTAAGGCATAGGTATGTGAGTCATCTCTTTGCAAGACAAAGAATATGTAAAAAAGTTAAAACGGTATCAGTGCCCGTAGGGTCCGGCCATTTGGCGGTCCCACAACTTTTAGATAAGAATCAAACCGGATTGAGTAAATGGCAGAAGTCACCGCTTGAATATTATCCTCAGCTACAGACAAAGGAGGATTGGGTGGAGGGGTGGTGCGTTACATGAAGTTGCCAGACAGTAAACAACTTAAGTTCTTGCCTCTGGCATTGATTAAGAGTTTCTAGAGATAAGGCCATCCCCCTTCTTCCTGGCACAGAGAGGGAGGCATCTTCACAGATAGAGGTTTCCCTTAGAAATGTAAATGTTTCCCAACAAAGGGACAAGCAAATTCCACTCCTCGGAGCCTGCTTCTCATCTGTAGTTTTAAAATTAACCAGTCTAAAAATCCTCATTACATAGAACCTCTAAATATCCTATTTAAAATAATACATGCCCTCATAGTTCAGATAATACAGAAAAACATAGTTAGGAACACTAAAATAATCTGAAATCCTTCATTCCAGAGACACTACTATTACTGTTTGAGCTCATTAAATATATCACAGCTATTATTAGTGTGGGGAGCCATGGTATACTTGGATCCCTATGCATTGAGGGTTGTCACAGGAGAAGCTGTGACTTCTAGTTACCCAGACATTATTCTAGGAGAGAGCAACTCTGCTGAGTATTCCTCACCTACTTTCCTGAAACATCCTCATCCTGGCTGCCTTTGAACATGGAGTCAGCTCTAGCTGGCAGGTTCCCTGTCACTCCTCTGGTCCCCTTGCTGGCTTCCTCCACCTCTCTAGTCTAAAGGTGCCCTTCAAACAGAGGAGCCCTCTAGCCCCAAAGAGGATGAAGATCCCTGTAGCAAAGACTGTGGTGTCCTACCCAGATTCCGCCTTCAGGACTGAGGCATTTCCGTATCTGCTCAGAGTGTGTGTTGCCTCTTGGT
This sequence comes from Equus caballus, assembly GCF_041296265.1. Classification (NCBI taxonomy): domain Eukaryota; kingdom Metazoa; phylum Chordata; class Mammalia; order Perissodactyla; family Equidae; genus Equus; species Equus caballus. The sequence goes on from NC_091713.1 coordinate 9,104,308, forward strand.
GACTCACAACTGAATCTCTCTCCAAGAATTGCCCTTGGCTGTAGGAAACTGTCTTCCACACTTTATGCTCCCACCTGCAGGCAGCCTACCTCCCATGACTTGTCAATATGAGGACACCAAGGTCCAGCCCCCTGGGGCTGGACAACTTTGGACAACTGTGAAGGGCCATCTCAACTCTAGTGGTCCCTGGGAATCAACTGGCTGAGGCTGAACTGCTGTGTCTGAGTTCAGTTTCTCCCTCATGCAATCCTGCTCCCTTGGTTCAATTGCAGAGACAGTTCCTGACAGCATTCCCCAGGGAACCACCTCTATGCCATGCTCTGTCTTGATGAGGATTTTTAGGCTGCTTAATTTTAAAACGGTTTATGATGAGGATTTTTAGGCTGCTTACTTTTAAAACTGCAGATGAGAAGCAGGCTCTGAGGACTGGAATTTTGCTTGCCCTTTTGAGACATTTGCATTTGTGAAGGAAGGGGGGATGACCTTGTAGGGACCTGAAATTGGCCACCCCAGGATATGTCTCTTTGGCATCAGGATTGTTTTGGGCTGATAGCTTTCGATAAACTGGGACAGGGAGGGAGGCTCTGGGGAATGGAACTTGCCCTTGTTGGGACACATTTACGTTTGTAAGGTAAATCTCTATCTGTAAAAGGTGCCTCCCTCTCTGTACCAGGAAGAAGAAGAGAGATGACCTTGTCCCTAGAAACTCTTAATGGGGAAGGCAAGAACTTAAGTTGGTTGCTGTCTGGCAATCCCATGTAACTGGTTTAGGGTGGTGGCGTCTAACCTTTCTAACCTTTACTTAATCCGATTTGATTCTTGTCTAAAAGTCATGGGATCACCGAATGACCAGTCCCCACCTGCGCTGATACTATTTTAACTTTTTTTCATGTTCTTTCCTTTGTCTTCATAAAGAGATGACTCATATACCTATGCCTTAAATTTAGCCCTAACCCTCAACTCGGGGCAGCAGCAGGAGCTCTGACTGCCCGTGGGTCCTGTCCCCATGCACCAGCTCTGCCTGCCCATGGGCCCTGTCCCCATGCCAGCGGGGGCAGCAGAAGCGGTGGCAGCAGAAGCTCTGACTGCCCATGGGTCCTGTCCCCATGCTACACTATTCTCTAAATAAAAGAGCACTACTGCCAGATCTTAAGAGTCTAAGAAATCTTTCTTTCGACTCCTCGGCTCACCGACCCCGCATCAGTCTCACAGGCTACCTCCCAGTGGAGCTAATTTAAAAGAGTTGGTTCTGGGAGATGTCCAAGGATTTTGGATTCTGGAATTCCCTCACCTACTGGCAGACTGTCAGGGAGCACCTCCCCACTGGTGGCAGGTGAAGCAGGGACAGCCCCTGGCATTCTGTAGTGAAAAGATTGTTAAGACTTCCACTTATGTTACCAAAGGATAGGATGTGAGTAGAAGGAAACACACTGGCAGGTGCAGTTTCTCAGGTGTTGGAGAGGTTGGAGGAAGAAGTCATTCTGAGATCGTTGAAATTGGATGGCTCTCGATGAGTACCATCTATGTTTTGTAGTAAGACAGTGAATGTCTGAGTGTGACTAATCATGAATTTAGGCAAAATGTGAAGGCAGGGGACCCTCTATGCAGCATACAGGGAGACTCGTTTGTTGCAGCAGGAGGGCAGAAACAGATGAAAATCAGGCTCAGTTCTTAAATACAAGTCTAGCAGAGCCCCAGAGAATAACCGCAACAACTTCGCCAGGCCAATGTTAAGGCCATAGATGGAAAGGAGAGGCGACCTAAGATTTGGGATGAGGAAAAAGGGGTCAACGCACTTGAGAACCTTGAAGACTCAGACTCCTCTGAATTCTCTGGGCCTGCAGAAGTGGCCCACCCCTCTCAGTTAAGAGTCATTGTTCCTCCCTTGTTGATTCCTTGGAGACAAGGCAGTGACGGCCCCTGCCCCTCCTTCAGAATTTACCCCCTTCTCCCCTTTTGGCCACCAGACAATAATTAGACCAAGTAACAACATAATCTGCCGGGGAGGTACTGGACCTGCTAAGAGAGAAAAGAAACTATGAGTCAAAAGAATATAAACTGAAATCTAATCGTGAGGAAAGATTAGACAAGCTTAAATATTCTACAAAATAACTGGCCCGAACTCTTTAAAAATGATGAAGTCAAGAAAGATTGAGAAAGGCTGAGAAACTCTTCTAGACTAAAAGACTAAAGAGACGTGACAAATAGAAGCCCTATGTGACCTTGGACTGGGTTCCGGCCCGGAGGTGACAGGGCTTTGCAGCAGATTCAGACTGCACTTCCAAACCCCACTTAGGACTAAGGTTCTCCTTCCCCAGCTGAAGGTGCTGCCTGCTGACAGATCACAGTTCAGTCCCTCCCCAGGAATTTCCCTAAAGTGAAAAAAGTTTTCTCTGCCAAGACTACACCCTTCCTGGAGCAGCTCACACGCAATGAAGGTTAACACGGGCCCATAAAAGTCCCACCTCCTGGCCCCAGCTGGAGGCGTCTCTGAACTTCGTTCCAGCCTCAGAGCTCTGCATGGCATTGGCTGGGGCCTCATTGGATGCAAGTGGCTCACAGTTCAGCTGACCCCTCTGCCACATCCTGTTTCCTTTGCTCGCTTACAAGGGTTGCTACTGGAGCGGCCCCAGCAGACGCCCTCATGTAAATTTCTGTCTGAGTGCGTTTCCTGGGAAACTCTATCTACGAGCCCAGCCCAAAGGCGAAATTCTTCTCCCTTTAAAAGAACCGCAGTCCTGCCTTCTCTGCCTGCCTCCAGTCAAATGTTGGAGAGAGGTTGAGGGAATGGTGACTAAAGAGTATTCCATTAAAAGAAGGCTTAAAAGATGTCGGCACAAGGAAAAAACTTCCCAGTGATCCAGAAATTATTCTCAAGTTTCTGGTATCCTGAAATCTTATTAAAAAATCCAAAATTTTCAGAGTTATCTAACACTCCTTAGAAACAATTTAAGAATTTCTCTTTATCGGACAAATGTTACATCAATGTTTAAGGAGAACCCACCAGGTGCACATTACCGCACTGGCCTGCATTTGGAACCAAGCACACGCCAGAATTTCCCCCTGGCTGGAAACTAGGGCAGTAAACCTACCACAGGAGGGTGGGCCTTCGCACAGGATCACAAGAGGTGACACCTGTGGCAGCACTTTGTTGGTTTGCAAAAGTTGGTTACAATGATATGGGACAGTATAGACCTCAGAAACTCTATGGACTAGGATGGCTCACTGACTCACTAGGTGAATCCACCCTACAGGACAATTGCATATGGGACACTTTCCCTAGACATTTTATTGAGAAAAATTTCAAACTTACAGAAAAGTTGCGAGAATAATGCAATGATCATCCACGTACCTTTCATTTAGTTTTGCCAGTTTTTTGTCTTGTTTTTTAAAGATTTTTATTTTCCTTTTTCTCCCCAAAGACCCCCAGTACATAGTTGCATTTTTTTAGTTGTGAGTCCTTCTAGTTGTGGCATGTGGGACGCTGCCTCAATGTGACCTGATGAGCGGTGCCATGTCTGCGCCCAGGATCCGAACCAGTGAAACCCCGGACCTCCAAAGCGGAACGGGCGAACTCAACCACTCGGCCACAGGGCTGGCCCCTTGCCAGTTTTGTATATTTTGCTATATTACATATCTGTTTTCCCCAATCATTTGAAAGTAGACATCATGACACTTAACTCTAAACATTTCAGCATGAATCTCCTAAGAATAAAGATATTTTCTATTAACCCCAGGATGTTGTCTCACTTAAGAAAAATAACTCTAATTCTATAATACCATCTCATATACAGTCCAAATTGAACCAAAAGTGTTTTTTAAAGCTGATCTTTTTTTTTTTTTTTTTTTTTTGAGGAAGATTAGCCCTGAGCTAACATGTGCCGCCAATCCTCTTTTCGCTGAGGAAGACTGGCCCTGAGCTAACATCCATGCCTGTCTTCCTCTACTTTATCTGTGGGACGCCTGCCGCAGCATGGCTTGCCAAGTGGTACGTAGGTCTGCACCCACATCCGAACCGGCGAACCCCGGCCACTACGCCACCAGGCTGGCCCCTGCTGATCTGTTTTTTTTAACGATCCAAGAGCCAAGCAAAATTCACCCATTACATTTGTTCTCTTCTAGCCTATAATAATTCTGTCATGATTTTCTTGGCTTTTCATGGTAATGACTTGCTTTGAGAGTCTGTATCTTGTAAAATATCTCACAGTCTATTTTTTCTCATTTCCTGGTGATTGGACTCCAAGTAAACTTTTTTGGAAAGAGTATCATTCTGGGGTATTGTGGCATACTATATAGTTTTTAAGACCAAACCAAGATGTATATCAATTATAGCTCACTAAAAGTAAAAGAAAAAAGACATAACCAAGAAGTTGGATAAAGTTCTTTTGGTTTTAAGTTACACAAATGATTGCTATTAACTTGATGAAAAAATTAATTTTTTGGAAGGCTATTAGACTGGACTGCAAAGTTGGAGGAAGGATGAGAATCCCCAGCTTCAGGAGACAGGCATCACTGCAGATCTCGGGGCCCCAGAAGCAGGGCTTCCCCGTCCCAGGGCGCTGAAATTGATGTGATAACGACACAGCTCATCTGTCAGGGGTTAGGATCACAGAGCAGGACATAGAGGCTGGGGAAATAGGATCAGGCAGCCACTCCAACGGCTTCCTATTTAACTGATGATGACAATTTACTGTTAGATGAGGCTGATATAAAAATGCTTTTCCTTGCTTTATTTCTTTGATCCTCCCAACAGAGTAAGAGATAGGAAAGTCTCTGAAGAATCTCAAAACAATAGACTGTCCCCTAAGTCATAAAGTCATTTTATGCATGTTATGAACTGAATGTTTGTGTCACCCCAGAATTATTATGTTGCAGCCCTAACCCTCAATGTGTATTTGGAGACGGGGCCTTTTGGGAGGTGATTAGGGTTAGATTAGGTCATGAGGATGAGTCATGAGCGATCTCTCTCTCCATGTGCACAACGGTGGAAGATCCATATTAGGACATGGCGAGAAGGCAGACGCCTGCAACTCAAGAAGAGAGCTCCCACCAGGAACCGAGTCAGCCAGCGCCCTGATCTTGGACTTTCCAGCCTCCAGAATGGCAAGAAGCAAATGTCTGTTGTCTAAGCCATTCAGTTTGCTGTCCTTTGTTATAGCAGTCCAAGCTGCCTAAGACAATGCATCTCATTAGCCCACTTCCAGCCCTAACTCTTTGCCACCTGATTAATTAGACCACTGACATTCCAGTCACCCAAGCCATAAATTTGGGAATCACCCGAGAATCCAGCATCTCTCTCAGCCCTCACTCCTATTATCTCACTAAGTGATTTCAGTCCTTCCTCTTGTTAGTCTCATCGTGCTGTCGTCTCTTCACCCTCTACTTTCATGTGAAAGGCTGTGAGCTTGAGCTTACTGGTTGCCTCCCCACCACTCTTCCCCACTCCTTCTTTGCTGGTACAACCCAAGTTTCGCAGATTGCAACAGGCCCAGCCCCAGTGGATGGTTCATGGTTGATCTCAGCCCTTGATGACTTTTCTGTCCTTCCTTACAGCTCGGAGTGACCTTGTGACTTGGTTCTGGCCTATGAGATGTAATGAAAAGTCTGCTGGGGAGTATTTTCCTTACTGATAAATGAAACATCTTTTCTCAACCCCACTTCCTCTCTTCCTGATTGAGAATGCAATGTCTGGAGCCCAGCAGCCACTTTGCAATCAGTGAAGGCTGTCTCATTACATGTGATGTTTCCTTGATCTAGAACACTTCTCTCCCTTTGTCTGCCAGGTGGATTTCCATTCATTCTGGATTGAGGGAGCCTCCTCCACACCTGGCCTTGTATATGTCTGGTCACTGTGTCTACCTGTGTGTCAGCCCTTTTACATCTGATGTTTTAAGGTGGCACGTATCTTTTCTTCTTTGTGAGAAACAGCATAAGTTATTTAAGAGCAAGAAATTTGGTCTCCCAAAGACCTGGGTTCAGATTCTCACTGTGCCACTTTACTAGTTCCACGGCTTATTTCTTAACCTCTAGGTTCTAATGTCTCCTTTTGTTTGAAAAGTGGCAATAATAATATTATTATTATCTATATCATAGGATTGTTGTGGGGCATATAAAGCACTCAGCAAAGTACCCGGGACACTAGGTGTTCATGCTGTAATTCTGATTTCTGTCCTGGTGTCTACACAAAATCACTTGCTTGCTAGCTGACAAGCTCTGCTTCGTAGCTCAGTCAGAGCTCCCCGGGCGAGTCCAGTGCCCTTTGCTGAACTGTGGGTGGGAGGTAAGGGCACAAATGCTTCCTGCCATCCCAGGCTCGAGTGTGCTGCGGCTGCTGGCTGTGAGGCGGCACGTGTGTAGGGCCCCTGGTGTCACTGATTTAGAACCAGACGACACTCGGTCATGGGCCACTTGGGCTCCGGATAAGATTGCCTGAAGCCCACAAGGTCATGACATGAGGAAGTCCAAACCCTCTCAGGATTTCAGCAAACTTGGGGCTGGTGAGATAGCCGGGGTGCCATCAAGTTCTCATGTCATTTTTTTACTTTAAACTCCAGCTTCCTCAATTTATGGGTATGACAGAGACTGCTGTTTGTCCCTCAATATCCATTCTGTCCCTCCTCCTCAGTAATAGAATCCTCAGTGTTTTAGCTGAGGTCAGGATGAACTCAACGGAAGACTATATTTCTTAGCCTTCCTTTCATTTGGTTTAAGAAAAATACAACATGGAGACTAAGCGACTACAGATAGAGCATTGAGTGTAACAGTTGTGCTCTCAACAGGGAACCTGGTCCAGCAGAGATTCTAGGCTCTGAGGGGAGAAATGCAGTAGGTTTTTTAAAGCCAAAGTGTCTGAAGTTGATGGCGGGCTGGCGACATCTAGGTTTGTTGGTTAGGAAAGCATTGAACTGGCTGGAAGCTGTGCTGTCTGTGTCGGGGGCCTGCCTGGGATCACGGCTGCCAGCCGCCTCTGCCCAGTGAGGTCTGCACCAGTGTCAGCAGCCTGGGTGGCCAGGCTGGCATTTATCACGTCTACATGTTGGCTGTATGTCTGATTCTGGCCAAGTAAATGCACTGGGATTGTTTCGTGCTGTCTCTGGGGAATATCTTTAAAGGGAGATGCATGGCTTTCTCCTTCCTGTTGGGTGAAAATAAGATAAGATGCTAGGATTTGAGCAGTCCTGGGGTGATGCGATGGAAGCCATGCGTTTAGGATGATAGAATATTAAGTTTGAAGAGGGCTGGCCCCTCATGATTTTGGAGCCACCCAAACAACCCTGGCCTGCTTTCCTTTGGACTCTGGATGGGAGCAGGGTGAGCTTCTGTCCTGTTCAAGCCCATCTCTGCAGAGCCAGCCCACAGACTGCCAGCAGCACGAGACCACCTGCCTCAAAGGCAATCTTGTTTTTAAAGAGGATTTTTCCACCCACTTACTCCCCTTCATTCATTCATTTGTTGAAAAAAATGTTAAGTATTGTGTACCAACACTTCCTTCACTTTATACTAAGGAAAAGACAGGAATTTAAATACAAAAACAGTGGCACTGAGAAAGAGGCAGAGGTCATTGTCACTAACATCCTTTTTTCATTCTCAAGCTTAGTGTGGCCTCTGGGGAGCAAGGATTGACTAATAACATGGCTGTCACAGCACAATCAGATTGCACTGTCATGTTTTTCGTGCTAATAATAGCCAGGCTAGCACAGGAGCGTTTGTACTGTTCTATTGTGGAAACTTGTTTCATTTCTCTTCCCTTTCTTTGTAGCACCACACAGCATGCAGGCAACTGCAAATATTTCTCCTTGCCTCCTAGGGGGCTTTGAAAATTAGGTCCAGTTTTTCTGACGTTGATCAGACTCTGGCTCCCTGACACCGTGTCCTTGGAAAGTGGCAAGACCCTGGAGAGAAATGCCTGAGATGGGAACCTAGAATGGGGACGAGAGTAAAAATTAAGTTTATGGAAAATAAAGGAATGCAAAAAAATTTGTTGACGTCAGTTTTGGAGCAAGAGTCCTACTTGCTAAGTAACTTTCAGTTGTTGAGCACTTAGCACAAGTCTGACATGTTGCTGAAGTACTTTATAGGATTCTTTTTATTAATTCTCACAATGTTTGAGATGGGAAAGGCAAAATCCATTTTGCCGCCGAAGCAAATGAGGCCTGAAGACATCAGTAACTCGCTCACTGCGACACAAGCAGAAAAGGCAGAGGCGGGCTCTGAGCCAAGGCGCCCCATGCCCTTGCTTTGATCCTTCACTTTTCTCTCCTCTGCGGAGCGTCCTTAAGCACAGTGGAAGACAGCGGTCGAAGACCTGGGCTGGCACTCAGGAGCTCTTTGGCTTTCAGTGGTGTGTTTAAACTCTGGGCTTCTGTTTCCTCATCTGACAGCAGGAGCCCCCCGTGTGCCCAGCAGCAGCAGGAAATCGTGGCCCCGGGCCCAGGCCCTGCTCCTGTGGCTTCCCATCTTGCAGTCTCAGGCGATGACTGATCAACGTGGAGAAAAGCCCTGGGAGGGGAGGTGACGTGGGGAGGTTCCTGCAGGAAGAGAGGGCGCTGCTTGTAAACCAAGGCTTCCCTCCCAGCACCGCTCCCTCCACCACAGCCCTTTGTTCCCGAATTGGGTGACTCAGCGCTCTCGTGAGGGGAGCCGAGACTGAAGTTGCCAGAGGAAACCAAACAATTCTTATTTACCAAACTGTCAGAATCCTGTCATCGCAATTAAGGAGATAGGCAATTAACTGTGTCTTAATTACAGCAGCTGCCACTTCATCTGAATGCTGTAATTTACAGAGAGAATGGGAGGAGACTTTAAATTAATGTGTGTCTTTAAACAACGAAAAACATTGATGGAGCCTGAAGAAAATTGTCAGCAGTGGTGGCTGAGGCCCCTGCTGAGAAGAGGCATTGTTAGGAGAGACGCTCACAGAACGCCACGATTTCCCTCTGCCTTTGTTGCCTAACGGCTGCTTTCTTAATAAATGCCAGAGTGGCATTATTATGTCCTATTTTGTGTACAATGAAATTTAGTGATTTCAGTAGCAATACTATCTGTGAAATCCTCTGCAAGAATCATCTCAGTTTTTTTCTTTTAAACTCAGTTTTAAAACAAAGATGTTTAAACAATGAGTCCAGACTTACGGACAAAGGAAGAAGCTTTTAAATTCAGGACTTTCAAAGGTAGTCAGGTTTGCATCTGTACAAACACTCACTGAGGCAAGTTTTGTCATCACACATTACATATGAGGAAACCGAGGTTCAGAGAAGCTAAGAAACTTGCTCAGGGTCACAGAGCAAGCTATGAAGTGTCTAAGTCGATTTCAAGCCTAGACAGGACTCCAGAGTTTGCTTTTTTCCCAAAGGCTGGTTGGCAACATAAGGTCAAGTTACCACACTGAGGGATCCCAAACCAGTGAGAGGACAGAGCCATGGCCTGCCCTGGGCAAGCAGCATTTGGAAGTAACTGGGCAGTAGGCAGGGTGGCTGGCAACTCAGGGCCACACTCAGCTGCGTTCAGAGCTGGGCTTCAGTCCTGAGAGGCCCGGGGTGGAGTGGGAAGGGCATTAAGCTTTCAGCCCCAACTGACCATGCTTCAAGCCCCTGCTCCTCCACCTCCGAGACTGGTGACCTGGGGAAATGTCCTTACTGTCTCTAAGCTTCAGCAGCTTCGATGTTCATCATCTGTGTATTGGGAGCTAGACTGGCCTTGCACAGCTGTGGTGAGGATATAAAGGGGTGACAGAGGACAAGGTGGCTGGAATGGTGACAGGCATGCTGAAGCCACTCAGCAAATGTTAACCCATCCCTTCTCTTCCCCAGGAGGGGGCTGGACAGGGCCTCAGATCCAGGAGGCATGGGGGTGGTGATGTCTCTGGGAGGCTACCAGAAAAGGGAAAACTCCAGGGGCCTGTGACAAGGACTAGACCACATGTTCGGGGAGGGCGGGTCAGTCTTAGGAACATAGCGGATGTCAGGTTAGCATCGTCCGGGACTGGACCAATGCTGGACAGCAAGTACCACAGACTGCGTGTTGGGTCTCAGAGAGTCGAGTTCGAGGCTGTTAAAGTGCTCCTGCTTCAGAGCAGCATGAATCCTAGGCCTGTGCGTGACACTAAATGGCTTAGCTGAGGGGAGAGGTGGGATGCTGAGCTGTGGGGCTGGGCAGGCGCCCATATCAGAAGGCCAGCTGTGTGGCCCTGGGTCTGGGCTTTCTCTTGGCAAACCCCTACTTCTCAGTCCTGACAAAAGTCTGCATCCAGGAAAGGAGCTGATGTCAATCATCTGGATCCCAGCGTAATCTGAGGTTTGGGTAACCTCTCCCAGAGGAACAAGCATCTTAGCTTCTCCATTTGTGGCCAATATAATTATAGAGCCACCACTCCTCTAACCAGCAGAAGTGCTTAGCCAGGAGACTGTGATGCTGTGTCTCGGAGAGCTGCTAGGAGTTTCCCAGAAGGGGAAGATGTGAGGCCTCGGCTGCTGAGGAAAGGCTACCTGACCAAGACGCGTGTTCACCTGAGCAGCATTGTCCTGCTCTTTCCCCGAAGGCTCCCACATTGCCTCTTGGGCGATGAGAAAGTATCCAAGGAAATCCTCCCTTTTCACAACAAGGATGTTTCAGCTGATTCAGAGCTCTCTCTCAGCCTTTGCAGACTCGCACTCCCAGGTAATCCCCAGGGCTCCCAGGGTTAGGGGGTAGCAGAAGGCTTGTTGGCACCCTGGGAGAGGTGATCCTTGGGAACAGGTGTGGCCCTCATCAGTCAAGCAGAAGAATGGGGCTTGCTGAGGATATCAAGGATCTTAACCATTTGCAGAGAGTTAATCCATTCTCTGGTTGTGAAACTAAAATTATTACTTTAAAAACACTTTTCAGCTGCAGATGTGGAAGATAGAAATCCTGCTGTGGGAATTAATTCCTCATGGTCACTCCCTACAAGAAGCAGTGGGTGCTTAGAGATGGCCGCCTCTGCTCACTGGCCTACTGCTCTCCTCTCAACACTGTTTGTGAACCCTGCATTATCTGCTGAATACGGAGCAAACTCCTCGATGTGACAATCGCAGTCCTCCATCAGCTGGCTGTGGTGCCATCTCCTATTCTAGTTCCCCCTGATACCACACTCCAAGTATGCCACGCTGTTTGTGGTTCCCTGAACACATCATAAAGTTTGTTTCAGTGATTTTATTGCTCCAACCTGATGTGCTCTTCCTTTCATTGTCCAGTTATTAAATTTCACTAATTCACTTGCTTAAGCAATTATTGAGTATGGGGAATATAGTTACGAGTAGAATGTGGACCTTGTCCTGCAGGAGTTTAGAATCTAAAAAGAGAGAAAGATGTAGAAATAAATAAGCTTTCTCCATCTGGCTAACTCATTTTTCTCAGGGTTCTTGTATTCATGTCCTCTGGAAAGCTTTGATTGACCAGTGAAGGTTGAATCGTGTGCCATAATTATCAGTAATTGCCTGAGTGTCTGGTCTTTCTCTCCCCGCTAGGCTGTAGGCCTTCTTATTCACAATGATTCCCTCAGTGCTTAGGAGAGTGGTTGTCCAATCCATGTTTATTGATAGATGAATGAACTGCTAGATTGGAGGAAGCACATGGTGCTAGGAGAGCAAACGGAGGGGCACCCAGCCCGGGCATGAACGTCAGGGAAGTTTCCCAGAGGACGCCGAGTTCAGAATGACCAAGAGTGAGAATAACTAGTCAAGGACTTCAGTTTTCTGGTTCCACAGGAAAGAAGCTTAGAAGTCTCCACTTACTCCATTGTAGCAACAAATGAAAAGCTGAACAAACTGAAAAAGTGACAACTCTTCTTAAATCTGTAAGAGAAGTGAGGTCACAGGGCAAACTGCTGCCACCAAAATTGGACGGATAGAAAGGCAAACACAGAGAATCACAACTGACTGGAGCAGAAACGCGGGAGCAGAAACTGCCGCAGGAACCAGTGGCAGGCAGGAAAATCTGAGCTGTAACTGATACATTACGGGAGGCTCAGCCTGGGCAAGTGTGGGAGAGAAACTCTGGGGGGACCCAATCATAAGGCGACTCCCACACTTTTGTGAGTTTTACTTCCAAGTTCTTGACTATGTTCTCACAGCAAATATAGGAGAAAAATGCCCTCATTCTTCTGTGAGGGAGCAGGGAAAAGGAATCACTTGAAACACACCAGAGCAGTCTGTTCTTTTTAATATGGTCTGCCCGCAGGAGAAACTATTTACCAGAGACTAATCTGCTAGGATATTATCAGAGCCTAATTGACCTGGAGGAAGGTCCTTTTTAGTCTGGAAGCTCCACTGAAACCTGTCCAGCATGAGTGACCCTGCTGGTGTTTGAAACACCAGTGGCATAGCTTTCAGCATCACAGCAACCTGCAGCTGCCACAGTATGACAACTGAGAGATGGGTGGTATGGTTCCCAGACTGGGAAACAAACCTGGGCCATAGCAGTGAGAGCCAAATCTTAACCACTAAACCACCAGGGTTACCATATACTTGAATATATATGCTTATGTATATGTGTGTGTGTGCGCGCTTATATATGCTTATAGATAAATGAAATGAATGACAGCAATGATACAAAGGATGGCAGGGAGGAATTAGAATTATTTCATTATTCTAAGGTACTTGCACTACCCAGGAAGTGATGTAGTGTTATTTGAAAGTGAAGTTGGAATATTTGTAAATATGTATTGCAAACTAAAGGGCAACAACTAAAAAGACTTTAAAAAAGAAGTATAACTGATATGTTAAGAAAAAGGAGGGAAAAATGGAATCATATAAAATGCTCAATTAAAACCACAAAAGGTGAAAAAGAGTGGAAGACAAAAATAGGAACAAAAATTAGAGGCAACCAGTAGAAAACAGTAACAAATACGATAGACATTAATCCAACTATATCAATAATCACTTTGAATGTCAGTGGTCTAAATGCACCACATAAAAGACAGACCTCATCAACGTGAATCAAAAACGAGACCCAGTTATATGTAGTCTGTAAGAAACCCACTTTAAATATAAAGACACATATAGATTAAAAAGAAATTGGTAGAAAAAGATATACCATATTAGTACTAATAAAAATAAAGTGAGAGTAGCTATGTTAATTTCAGACAGAGCAGACCTCAAAGCAAGGAATGTTATTAGGGCTAAAGAGGAGCATTACATAATGATAAAGGGGCCAATTCCCCAGGAAGACATAGCAATTCTTTTTTTTTTTTTTTTTGAGGAAGACTAGCCCTGAGCTAACTACTGCCAATCCTCCTCTCTTTTTGCTGAGGAAGCCTGGCCCTGAGCTAACATCCGTGCCCATCTTCCTCTACTTTTTATATGTGGGATGCCTACCACAGCATGGCGTGCCAAGCAGTGTCATGTCCACTCCCGGGATCCGAACCGGTGAACCTCGGGCCTCTGAGAAGCAGAACATGTGACCTTAACCGCTGTGCCACTGGGCCAGCCCCAAAGACATAGCAATTCTTAATGTGTATGCACCTAACAACAAAGTGTCAAACTGCATGAGGCAAAAGCTGATAGAACTGCAAGGAGAAATAGATGACTCCACTATTTAATTGGGGATTTCAACATCCCCTATCAGAAGTGTACAGATACAGCAGGCAGAAAATCAATAAGGACACAGCTGAACTCAACAATACATAAATCAACTGGATATAGTGGACTTCCGTAGACTACTTCATCTAACAACAGAAGAATGTACATTCTTCTCAAGCTCACTTGGAACATTCACCAAGATAGACAACATTCGGCACCATAAACACAACTTAACAAATTTTTAAAAATAGAAGTCATACAATGTCTGCTTTCAGACCACAATGGAGTTAAACTAGAAATCAGTAACAGAAAGATAACAAGAAAATCCCCAAATATGTGGAGTTTAACCAACACATTTCTAAATAAAAAAATGGGTCAAAGAAGAAACCCCAAGAAAAATTTAAAAGTATTTTGATCTAAGTGAAAATGAAAAATCAACTCAGCAAAATCTGTGGGATGCAATGGAAGTAGAGCTTAGAAGGAAATTTGTAGCTGTGAATGCATATATTAGGAAAGAAGAAAGACTTAAATCAAGAATCTGTGTTTCCACCTTAAATAACTAGAAAAAGAACAAATTAAATCCAAAGTAAGCAGCAGAAAGGAAATAGTAAGATTTAGAGCAGAAATCAATAAAATTGAAAATATGAAATCAATAGAGAAAAGTAAAAAGAACCCCAAAGCTTGTTCTTTGAAAATATCAATAAAATTGATATGGCTTTAGCCAGGCTAAATAAGAAACAAAAAGAGAGAACACAAATTGCTAATATCAGAAATGAAAGAGGGGCCATCACTATAGATCCCATTGGCATTAAAATGATAATAAACAAATACTATGAACAATTCTATTCCCACAAATTTGAAAACCTAGATGAAATGGACCAATTCCTTGAAAGAAAGGATCTGCCAAAACTGACACAAGAAAAAATAGACAATCTGAATAGACCTAAATCTATTTTTAAAAATTGAATCAATAGTTAATAACTTTCCAAAACAGAAAGTACCAGGCCCAGACGGGTTCACTGGTGAATTCTACCAAATATTTAAGAGACAAATTATACAAATTCTTTATGATATTTTCCATAAAATATTTTATTTTTCCCATTAAAAATTTTATTTTCCATAAAATATGAAAGCGAATCTTCATAATTCATTCTATGAGGCCAGTATTAACCTAATATCAAAACCAGACAAAGACATTTTAAGAAAGAAAAGTACAGACCAATATCTCTCATGGACATAGATGCAAAACTCCTCCACAAAGTACCAGCAAATTGAATCCAACAATGTGTAAAAAGAATTATATACCATGCCCAACTGAGATTTATCCCAGATATGCAAGTCTGAGTCAACATTTGAAAATCAATTAGTGTAATCCATTACATCAATAGGCTAAAGAAGAAAATCTCATAATGAGATCAATAGATGCAAAAAAAGCATTTGACAAAATCCAACATCTACTCATGATAAAACTTTCAGTAAACCATGAATAGAGAGGAACTTTCTCAACTTGATAAAGACCATCTACAAAAACCCTACAGCTAACATCATACTTAATGATGAGAAACTAGAAGCTTTTTTACTAGCATCAGTTTCAAGGCAAGGATGTCCCCACACACCACTCTTTTTTAACACCATATTGGAAGTCTTAGCTAATGCAATAAGACAAGAAAAGGAAATAAAAGATATATTGACTGGTAAGGAAGAAATAAAACTGTCTTTGTTTGCAGATGGCATGATCATCCATGTAGAAAATATGAAAGAATTGATTAAAAAAAAAAAACTCCTGAAACTAATAAGCAATTATACCAAGGTTGTAGGATACAAGGTTAATATACAAAAGTCAATTGCTTTTCTATATAGCAGCAATCAATTAATGGAATTTGAAATAACAAAAACACAGCAGCATTTACACTAGCATCCCCCAAAATGAAATACTTAGGTATAAATCTCAAAAATAAGTACAACATCTATGTATGAGATCTTTTATATGAGCAACTCTGCCAGGGCATATGTAGTCCCCCCAAACAGGGGACACTACTGGAACATTTGGCATGGGTAATAAGAGATGAGCATGTTACTGGGCCCCATAAGGCATCTCTTACATAAGGCCACATGTCCAAGATTGGGGGATGTAGCTAATCTACCTAATACATAGATATGAGCACAGAGAAGTAGGCAAAATGAGGAGACAAAGGAATATGTTCCAAAAAAGGAAACAGTACAAATCCTTAGAAAAAGAACTAAATGAAACAATCTACCTGATAAAGAGTACAAACTAATAGTCAAAAGGATGCTCACTGATCTTGGGAGAAGGGTAGATGAACACAATGAGAACTTCAACAAAGAATTGGAGAACATAAAAAAGAATCAATGAGAACTGAAGAATACAATAATGGAAATGAAAAATTCACTAGAGGGAATCAATAGCAGAGTAGATCACACAGAAGGAGGGATCAGCAATCTGGGTGAAAGAGTAGAGGAAATCACCCAAGCTGAACAGAAAAAAGAATTAAAAAGAATGAGGACTGTCTAAGGGACCTCTGGGATGACATCAAGCACACAACATCAGTATTGTAGGTGTCCCAGAAGGAGAAGAGAAAGACAAAGGGGCAGAGAACCTATTTGAAGAACTAATAGCAGAAAACTTCCCTAATCTCAGGAGGGAAACAGACATCCAAGTATAGGAAGCATAGAAAGTACCAAATAAGAGGAACCCAAAGAAGCCCACACCAAGACACATTATAATTAAAATGTCAAGAGTCAAAGACAAAGAGAGAATCCTAAAAGCTGCAAGAGAAAAGCAACAAGTTACATACAAAGGAAACCCCATAAGGCTATCAGCTGACTTCTCAGCAGAAACCTTACAGGCTAGAAGGGAGTGCTATGATATATTTAAAGTGCTGAAAGAAAAAAAACAAAGCCAAGAATATTCTACCTGGCAAAGTTATCATTCAGAATAGAAGGAGAGAATAAGAGTTTTCCAGACAAGTAAAAACTAAAGGAGTTTATCATCACTAACCCAGCCTCACAAGAAATGTTGAGACTTATGTAAGCGGAAAAGAAAAGACAACAAATAGGAATAAGAAAATTATCACAGAAAAAAATCACTGGTAAAGTCAAATATATAGTTAAGGTATTGGATCAGCCACCTATAAAGCTAGTATGAAGGTCAAAAGACAAAAGAACTAAAATTATCTATTTCCCTGATAAGAGGTTAAGGGATACACAAAAATAAAACAGGCAAAATATGATACCAAAAACATAAAATGTGTGGGTGGGGAGTAAAAGTGTAGGGCTTTTAGTAAGAAGTAAAACTTAAGAGACCATCAACTTAGTAAAGATTGCTATTTACATGGGTTATTATATATCAGTCTTATAGTAATCACACCAAAAATCTATAATAAATGCATAAAAAATAAAGAGAAAGGAATCCAAACATAATACTAAAGAAAGCCATCAAATCACAAGGGAAGAGAGCAAGAGGAGAAAGGAACAGAGAAGAACTACAAAACATCTAGAAAAAAAGTAACAAAATGGCAATATGTACGTACTTATCAATAGCTACTTTAAACATCAATGGACTAAATGCCCCAATCAAAAGATATAGGGTGGCTGAAGGATAAAAAACAAGACCCATATATATGGGCATACAAGAGACACTCTTCAGACTTAAAGACACTCACAAACTGAAAGCGAAGAGATGGAAAATGATACTCTATGCAAATGACAATGATAAGAAAGCTGGAGTAGCAATACTTATATCAGACAAAACAGACTTTAAAACAAAAACTTTAATAACAGACAAAGAAGGGCACTACATAATGATAAGGGAACAATCCAATAAGAGTGCCTAACACTTGTAAATATCTATGTGCCCAACATAGGAGCACATAAATACATAAAGCAAACATTAACAAACATAAAAGGAGAAATTGACAGTAACACAATAGTAGGAGACTTTAACACTCCATTTACATCAGTGGATAGATCATCCAAACAGAAGATCAATAAGGAAACATTGGCCTTAAGTGGCACATTAGACCAGATGGACTTAGTAGATATACACAGAACATTCCATCTAAAAATTGCAAAATACACATTCTTTTCAAATGCACATGGAACATTCTCCAGGAGAGATCACATGTTAGACCACAAGACAAGTCTCAATAAACTTAAGAAGACTGAAATGATACCAAGCATCTTTTTGGACCACAGTGGTATGAAACTAGAAATCAACTACAGGAAGAAAATCAAAAAAGCCACAAAAATGTGAGATTAAACAAAATGCTACTGAAAAACAATTAGATCAACAAAGAAATCAAAGGAAATGAAAAATACCTAGAGACAAAGCCAGCCCGGTGGTGCAGCAGTTAAGTTCACATACTCCACTTTGGTGGTCTGGGGTTCACTGGTTTGGATCTGGGGTGTGGACCTCTGCACTGCTTATCAAGCCATGCTGTGGCAGGCATTCCACATAGAAAATAGAGGAAGATGGGCATGGATGTTAGCTCAGGGCCAGTCTTCCTCAGAAGAAGAGGATGATTGGCAGCAGATGTTAGCTCAGGACTAATCTTCCTCAAAAAAAAAAAAAAAACCTGGAGACAAATGAAAATGAAAATATGACATGCCAAAATTTATGAGACACAGCAAAAGGGTACTAAGAGGGAAGTTTATAGCAATACAGGCCTACCTCAACAAACAAGAAAAATCTCAGAAAACAATCTAACAGAGCACCTAAAGGAATTAGAAAAAGAAGAACAACTGAAGCCCAAAATCCGTAGAAGGAGGGAAATAATATAAATCAGAATGGAAATCAATGAAATAGAGACCAAAAAAAAAAAAGAAAAAATCAATGGAACCAAGAGTTGTTTCTTTGAAAAGATTAAAAAATGGACAAACCTTTAGCTAGACTGACACATAAAAAAAGAAGTCTCAAATAAATAAAATAAGAAATGAAAGAAGAGAAATTACAATGGACACCTCAGAAATACAAAGGATTATAAGAGAATACTACGAAAAGCTACACGCCAACAAATTGAATAATATAGAAGAAATGGATAAGTTCTTGAAATCACACAACCTTCCAAAACTGAAACAAGAAGAAATAGAGAATCTGAATATATCAATCCCTACTAAGGAGATTGAAACAGTAACCAAAACCTCCCCAAAAGCATAAGTCCAGGACCAGACGGCATCCCGAGTGAAATCTACCAAACATTCAAAGAAGACTTAATACCTGCCATTCCCAAACTCTTCCAGAAAATTGAAGAGGAGGAGATGCTTCCTAACTCATTCTACAAGACCAACATTACCCTGATACCAAAACGAGACAAGGACAACACCAAAAAAGAAAATTACTAGCCAATATCAATGATGAACATAGATGTAAAAATCCTCAACAAAACGCTAGCAAATGGAATACAGAAATGCTTCAAAAGATCATATACCACGATCAAGTGGAGCTTATTCCAGGGACACAGGGATGATTCAACATCTGCAAATCAATCAACATGATAGACCACATTAACAAAATGAAGAATAAAAATCACATGATCATCTCAATAGATGCAAAAAAGCATTTGACAAGATACAGCATCCATTTATGATAAAAACTGAATAAAATGAGTATAGAAGGAAAATACCTCAACATAATAAAGACCGTATATGACAAATCCATAGCTAATGCCATTCTCAATGGAGAAAAACTGAAAGCTATGCCTCTAAGAACAGGAACCAGACAAGGATGTCCACTGTCACCACTCTTATTTAACATAGTATTGGAAGTCCTAGTCAGAGAAATCAGTCAAGAAAAGGAAATAAAAGGGATTCAAGTTGGAAAGGGAGAAGTAAAACCATTACTATTTGCAGATGACATGATTTTATATACAAACACCCTAAAGAATCCACCAAAAAACTATTAGAAATAACAAATACAGTAAAGTTGCAAGGTAAAAAATCAACATGCAAAAGTTAGTTGTGTTTCTATACACTAACAATGAAACAGCAGAAAGAAAAATTAAGAATACAATCCCATTTGCAATCACAACAAAAAGAATAAAGTACCCAGGAATAAATTTAACCAAAGAAGTGAAAGATCTGTACACTGAAAACTATAAAACATTGTTAGAAGAAATCACAGAAATGGAAAGATATTCCATGCCTGTGGATTGGAAAAATTAATATTGTTAAATGTCCATACTATCAAAGTAATCTACAGATTCAATGCAACCCCTATCAAAATTCCAATGGCATTTTTCACAGAAATAGAACAAAGTATACTAAAATTTATGTGGAACAACAAAAGACCCTGAATAGCCAAATCCTGAGAAACAAGAACAAAGCTGGAGGTATCATGCTCTCCGATTTCAAAATATACTACAAAGCCATAGTAATCAAAACAGCATGGTACTGGCACAAAAACAGATACACAGATCAGTGGAATAGAACTGAGAGTCCAGAAATAAACCCACACATCTATGGACAGCTAAATTTTGCCAAGGGAGCCAAGAGCATACAATAGAGAAAGGAAAGTGTCTTCAATAAATGGTGTTGGGAAAACTGGACAGTCACATGCAAAAGAATGAAAGTAGACCATTATCTTACACAATACACAAAAATTAACTCAAAGTGGATTAAAGACTTGAATGTAAGACCTGAAACCATAAAAATTCTAGAAGAAAACATAGGCAGTACGCTCTTTGACCTTGGTCTTAGAAGCTTAGTTTCATGTACCATGTCTGACCATGCAAGGGAAACAGAAAAAATTAACAAATGGGACTAAGTCAAACTAAAAAGTTCCTACACAGCAAAGGAAGCCATCAACAAAATGAAAAGAAAATCTAATAACTGGGAGAAGATATTTGCAAATCATATGTCTGATAAGGCATTAATATCCAAAATATAGAAAGAGTTCATACAACTGAACAACAAAAAAACAAGAAATCCAATCAAAAAATGGGCAGATGATCTGAACAGACATTTTTCCAAAGAAGATACACAGATGGCCAACAAGCACATGAAAAGATGTTCAATATCACTAATTATTAGGGAAACGCAAATCAAAACTACAATGACATATCACCTCATGCTTGTCACAATGGCTATAATTAACAAGAGAAGAAATAAATACTGGAGAGGATGTGAAGAAAAGGGAACCTTCATACACTGCTGGTAGGAATGTACACTGGTACAGCCACTATGGAAGACAGTATGGAGATTCCTCAAAAAATTCGTAATAGAACACCCTTACGATCCAGCTGTTCCACTTCTGGGTATTTATCCAAAGAACACAAAAACATGAATGCATAAGATATATTCACCCTTATGTTCATTGAAGCATTATTCACAATAGCTAAGACTTGGAAACAACCTAGGTGCCTGTCAGTGGATGAATGGATAAAGACGACATGGTATATATACACAATGGAATACTACTCAGCAATAAAACTGATGAAATCTTGTCATTTGCAGCAACATGAATGGATCTTGAGAGTACTATGCAAAGCAAAATAAGTTACATGGAGAAAGTCAAATACCATGTGATTTCACTCGTAAGCGGAAGATAAAAACAACAACAACAACAAACAAGCACATGGATATAGAGATTATATTGATAGATCCAGAGGGCAATTGGGGAGGGGGAGGGCAAAAGGAGTGAAAGAGTATGGTGATGGATGGTAATTAGTGATTTGGTGATGAACTAGATGTAATCTATACAGAAATTGAAATATAATGATATACACCTGAAATTTGTATAATGTCATAAACCAATGTTACCACAATAAAAATAAATAAATAAATGTTAAAGAGTTTATAACCATTCTCTTTCATCTACGTACAAAAAGTACAATTCAATTCAAAGTGCTAACTGTGGCCCATATGAAGGCACACGCATACTATAGAGAAAAGCCTCTTTTATCTGGATGTCTCCAAAAAAGTAGACCTAATTAGGAATCCTGGTAAAAGTGTGATTATTAAACTAAGCATTCTTATGATAAAAAAAGAAAATGTTGTAAACAATTTTATTCCAATAAATTTGACAATCCAGATAAAAACGGCAAAATCCTTGGAAAACACAAATTACCAGAACTGACCAAAGAAGAAGTGGAAAACTTGAACGGCAGTATATCAATTAAAGAAATTGAATTCATAGTTAAAAACCTTCCCACAGAGAAAACCCTAGGTCTAGGTTGCTTCACTGATGAGTTCTTCCAAACACATAAGGAAGTGATAATAGCGATCCTACACGAGCTCTTTCAGGAAATACAGAGGGAAGGCTTTACAAGTCATTTTATGAAGCTTGTGTTACCTACATTCCAAAACCAGATGAAGAGGTCACAGGAGAACTTCAGACCAGTATTCCTCAGGAACTTAGATGCAAAAATCCTCAAAAAAATTACCAAATTGAATCCAACAGTCTATAAAATGGATAAGACATCATGACCAAATGTTATTTATCCTGGGAATGCAAGATTGGTTTAACTTCTAAAAATGAATCAATGTAATTCACACTACTAATAAAGGAGAAAAACCATATGATCATTTCAATAAAGGTAGAAAGAGCATGTGACATATTTCAACAACCTTTCATGAGAAAACCGTCGGGAACTGGGGAGAGAAGGGAACTTCTTCAATCTAAAAATATGTGTGAAAAACCTATAGCTAATGTCAATGCTTTCTACCTAAGATCAGGGACAAGACCAGGATATCTGCTCTCATCACTTCTATTTAACATTGCACTGAATGTCCTAGGCAGTATAATTAGACAAGAAAAAGACATAAAATATAAATATTGGAAAAGAAGTAAAACTCTGGTGGGAATTCCAGATGGTACAGCCACTTTGGAAAATAGTATGACTGTCTCTTATAAAGTTAAACGTGGACTTACCATATAACCATATGACCTTGTAATTCTACTCCTAGGTATTTATTCAAGAGAAATAACTACATATGTCCACAGAAAGATGTGCATATGAATATTCATAATAACCAACACTGGAAGCAGCTCAGATGTCCATCAGTTGGTGAATGGATAAACATATCCATACCAATGTATCCACACTATGGAATACCACTCAGCAAGAAAAAGGGACAAATGTTAATGTATGCAACAATATGAGTGAATTTCACGGACGTTAGGCTGGGTGAAAGAAGTCAAACACAGAAGACAAAAGACTGCATACTGGGTGATTTTACTATAGTGATGGAAAGCCGATGGAAAGTCGGTCGGTGGTTGCATGTGGGCAGGGAGAGGGATTAACTATGAAGGGGGCACAAGGAAGCCTTTAAAGTGAGAGAATTATTGTATACCTTAATAGTGCTGGTGGTCACATGATTTCATACCTTTATCAAAGTTTATCAAACTGCACACTTAAAATGAGTGAATTTTTTCCTATGTAGTACCTTAATCTAAAAAAAGAATTTTTTAAAGTAACTGGGCAGGAGCTTGGGCACAACAAACCTGGTTTGACTCATCATCTGTGGGCAGTGGGAAATGTATTTAACCTCTCAAGGCTCACTTTACCCTTCTATAAAACAGAAATAAGAGTATACAGAGTTATGACGATGAATAAATGGGACAATTAACATACCTGCCACCAAGTAAATGCTCAACATGCATACGTCATGATAACAAAGGGAGGCGAGTGGGAGGGTGGAAAGTGTATTCCAAGCTGAGCAAGCCGCAGGCTCAGAGGCGTGGGGATGGATGAGTGGGAGCAGCAAGCCGCCCGACCCGGCGGGGGCACAGAAAAAGGGGGATGTGGGAAATGCGGGTCAACAGTAGCCAGGGGCAGACCGGCAAAGCCCTCTGTCTGCCACATTGATGAGTTTAGATTTTATTTTGAAGGAGAGTTATTAAAGGGGTAAGTACTATGCGGTGCTTGATTGTGTCTGAGCGCCAGACTTGATCTGAATCCTGCTTTCGTCACTTACTAGCTGGGAAACTTTGGAAAGTTCCTTAAGTTCTCAGTAGTTGCCTTATCTGTAAAGGAAATAATAACAATAGCTCCCTCACTGGGTTGTTATGAGACTCATTGAGTGCCGTGTGTTTTCTACAGTCCCTGGGACACCACAAGCGCTCAGTCAAGGTGATTAAACTTGCGCTTGCGGATGCAGAAAGTGGTTTGCAGACAACCGGCCGCAGGCAGACCTGTGAGAAAACTGTTTCGTTATGCAAGAGAGAATTGAAGGTGATCTGGGCGAGGGCAGCAACGATAAACACAGAAAAGAGACAGGTGGGAAATAAACCCACGAGGTCGAATCAACACAGCTCCGAGGCTGAGCGGAGGGCCGTGGGGGAGAGAAAGGAATCAAGGACAGCGCTCACTGGGGTTTCTGGTTGGAGGGGTGGCGTCCTTTATCTACACGTGGGAGACAGGAGGCCTCGTGCTCCCACGTCAACTCCTCCCTGACGGAGATGACTGTGAGGGCTCAGGAGGGGCACTTCCCGCACTACCTCTGAAGTCCCCCAGCACACGCGTTTACATCATCTCACTGCCTCTCCTCTGTATTTCCCTGTGTGACTCCAAAAACTACTCAAACACAATCTAGGTGAAAATTAGCCCTAGGAAAAGGAAGAGAATCTTACTACAACACAAAGTGAAACCTACAAGTCGGCCCCTTTCTCAGAAGACAAGAAAACAATGGAGAAGATGCCAGCTCCTTGGGCCGAATGTGGCTGCCCACAGCATGACCGCACGCACACGACCCTCCAATTCACCGCGACTCCTGTGGAGGAATGGCGTCATATCTTACGCAAATGTGTAATATATAATGTAAAAAACATTATATTTTGTTGCTTGCTTGGCTATGTTTACTGAAATATGTACTTTTCCTACATGTTCTGATGACTTTGTAAATAATTCAGAAGGTTAGTTTTTAAAAAATGTGTTCCTTGAAAACTGGGTTGTGACATAATCTGTGTAACATACATGGTAAGAAATACAATATCCTCTAGTGAGAGGGACGGTGTGACCCTAAAAACCTGATGCAGGTCACACTGTGTGGCTGATATATAGGACACATCAAGCGGAGGGCAGAGTGAAGTGAGGCCAGAAAGAGAGACTGGGGCAAGATTTTCAATAAGATAATAATAATAAGAAGAACTAATGATAATGGCAAATGGTTGAGCAGCTGTTTTATTTCAGCCACTATCGTCAGTATTTCACATATATTAGAATATTGAATCTTTACCATTTTTAGATATGTGAAAATTGAGGCACAGAGAACAAACTTTCCCCAAATTGCTCCAAAAACTGATTTATAAACAAAGAAAGGCCAGCCCTGTGGCTCAGCGGTTAGGTGTGCACATTCCGCTTCGGCGGCCTGGGGTTCGCCAGTTCGGATCCCTGGTGCAGACCTAACACTGCTTATCGAGCCATGCTGTGGTAGGCGTCCCACATATAAAGTAGAGGAAGATGGGCACGGATGTTAGCTCAGGGCCAGTCTTCCTCAGCAAAAAGAGGAGGATTGACAGCAGATGTTAGCTCAGGGCTAATCTTCCTCACAAAAAAAAAAAAAGAAAGAAAGAAAGAAAAAAAAGAAAGATGAAGAAAAGTCACAATTTCTGTGGGGCAGGCAAGCTGCTCTAGTCAGGTTTCTGGAATCCAGCTCACTGTGACTCCTCGTTAACCGGCCCGGTTTTTTTTCTCCCCTGGAAGCCGACTGGTCAGGGAGCTCTGAGTCAGGACTGAGTCAGACCTGTGGTATGTTCTCCAACCTGAAAACAAACTTTGTTTTTTAAGCAACCAAGGAAATGCTTGAATAAACTAAATGTACTTCCGTAGTTATATATTGTCTCTGATTTATGATTTTTTGAATGGTTCACTTGCAAATAATCATTCTGTTTACAAAGAGTTGGTATATCACATATTCTTTACACTTAAAAGTGGTCTTGTATTGTTTTTCCCAGTCCATCCTGGCACCATTCTTTGAATGTCTTCTCAAAACCAATAAAAAAATTTACTAATAATTCCAAAGCTGGGCAAACCAGTTCAACAGGCCTCGGTGCAAGAGGAAAAAGGAGGAGAATCTAGTGGAAGGTTATTCTTTTCTGATTAGTGATATAAGAGCTGTGGCTTTGTACAAACACTCCCTCTGGTCTTTCTGAATTACTCCTAAGAGCCAGAAAGTCCAGCCAGGTCTGGGGACAGAGAGAATTCAGAGAAGGAAGATCCAAGTCATTTCTACTAAGGTTTTTGGGTTTTGTTTCTGTTTTCCCAGACCCGGGGACATTACTCAGAGATGTTAACTATAACGACACTCTTTTAGATAAAGCGATTGAGCAGCCTTCTCTGACTGCCGACGAGGCCATCAGACGATGCACTTTAGTGATCTTAGAATCACAGAATCTCACGTGGAAAGCAGCCTCAGAGAGTCCCTGGTACAGCTCCCACGTGTTAGGAGACACAGAAGCCAAGGAAACAGCAGTGACTTGCCGGGTCACAGAGCTCGACTCTCTGAATGAGATTCCATACTCTCATGCATTGAATGTCTGCGAATAAATATCATAGTGGGGTGGAACTTTGCAAACAATAAAAGCTGAGGTATAAGAAATTTTTTTTTTAAATAACACTTTTAAATATCATTTTGTCTTAGAAATTCACCAGGTCACATCTAGAGCTGGGGACACCATCGAGCCTTTTCACGGACTCAGAAATGAGGGAAACGCTTGATGTGTTTGAGTACACATTGGTTCATACCTTGGCCCAGGAAGGCCCAGGAAGACTCATGTTTCCTGAGTATTTTTGGGTTGAATTTCATGATTGCTTTCTTCAGGGCTGTCATTTCTACATGCTTCTTTTACGTTCTCCTCCTCGCCCACCCACTTCACTGAGTCAGCGCCCTGCTCATGAAGCATCAAGCCGAAAGGCAGCCCCAGGTCTGGTTGGGAAGAACAGTCGGGAGAGCGGGCCCTCTAGAAATCGCTTCCAGGACACAAACGCAGTTGGAGCTTCCTTGTTGACGATGACAGCTGCTCTGGGAGTTCAGAGGACCACGTGAAAGACAATTATGTTAATCCTCTTCAAGGGAGAGCTTTATTGACTTTGACTATTTTTCTCCAAATGATGATTCAGCTGTCCCACTATCGTTGATTGAAGACTTTACGCTTCACTTTTATCAAATGATTATACCATAGAAAGTGACAGAGACTTTTAATACCGTTTCTTTGATCTGTCAATCCTGTAGCTATTGTACACAGTTTTAATGATTGTAGCTTTATGCACAAGGCTCCCTTACTACCTGGATGGGCAAGTAGAGACGGCATTTGTTGCCTTGAAAGACCTGTGGGCACTTGCCCCTTGGCACTGATCCATGGGGCCCAAGGACCCACAAGGTGTCGTTGGATGTTCTGTTGCTCTGCTTTGACCACGGCCAATGGATCTTTCTGCCAGACCTCCCCATGGAGAGTAAGTTATTCACAATGGAGGCTCACTCCATCTTTCAAAATTCTAAAACCACAGGTCAACATTAACATCATCCATTTCTTACTGGAAATAAACATGGCATTTGCCATCACGCTGCGCCCTACTCCTCTTGGACTGCAAATCAGGACCTGTTTGTGAGCAGTTATTTGCACTTTGTCTCAGTCATCGGCCAAGTCAAATCTCCTGGGCTACGTTGGCATCTAAGCTCCACTTAAAATTTACTTTTACTGAATTGGGCAGTCCAATTTTGTTTGGCTGTCTAACTCAGTTTCAGTTTCCTCTTTGTCACGTCTCCTTTCATGGTTTTTTGGGCTCAGTACCCTTCCTCTTATTGTCATAGGCAGCCGCTTGTTGGTTCCCCTCACCTTGAAAATCCCTCAGCATAATCCAACAGTTTTCACTTGAAAATACAGTAAGCTTGCCAGATAAAGTACAGGATGTCATGCACTATTGGGACATACTCTATGGGATGCCATACAATATCTGGGATATACTTACACTAAAAATTATTCATCGTTTATCTGAAATTAAAATTTAACTGGGCACCTGTATTTTTATTTGCTGAATCTTTCCACCCTAAAATACAACTGCCTCTGTGCCTCAGAGACATGACAACGTACAAACGGGGCCCATGTCCAACTCATGACCTGGGCTTCCCTTCACTTTTTTATCTCTAAATACTAATGTCCTTTCACTGTTAAGGACATTGGGTAGTGTGGGGACAACAAGATAAACCCAAACATATTTTATTATTACACTGTTGATATTTATAGTAAAATTTAATTGAAAAATTGATTTATTTTTCTTCTGACTTACAAGCAAAATGGAAAAAAAAACCCCAAATTCAGCTCTCCTCTTTGGGTTCACCTTACATCCCAGACTGATGTGAACTGCCACTGTGCACCCCGGAACATCAACCTGCCTGTGCACACTGGAATTCCTGTGGAGCACAAACATACTATGGCTACTGTGCACACATCATTTCAGTCTCAGAGTCAAAATGACCCCTCCTGGCCTCCCAGCCCATGCGTTTAGGTTGAACTTGAGACAATGCCTTTTTATTCACACCTGAGATGGTCTAGCTCCAGAGAAACCAAGCAATCTTGACACTCTGATCAGTGGCTATGAAAACACAGGGCAAATTCCTTTTTGGCAAAGGCTTCTTGTGAAAAAATATCTTCAGGGCCTAGCCAATGATCCTCTTGTATTGAGCAAGGTTTTCTAAAAAATGCCCTCTGTGTCAAGAAGGAAACACCTCTCCCCGCAAAACTCTTTAAACCTGGAGCAAAACAAAAAGACAACCCACCAACTGGGAGAAAATATTTGCAAATCACATATCTGACAAGCAGTTAATCTCCAAAATATACAAAGAACTCATACAACTCAACAAAAAGAGACTAGCAACCTGATAAAAAAAATGGGCAGAGGATATGAACAGACATTTTTCCAAAAAAGATATACGGATGGCCAACAGGCACATGAAAAGATGTTCAACATCACTAATTATTAGGGCAATGCAAATCAAAATTACAATGAGACATCACCACACTCCCTTCAGAGTGGCTATAACTAAGAAGACAAGAAGTAAGTGTTGGAGAGGGTGCAGAGAAAAGGGAACCCTCATACACTGCTGGTGGGAATGCAAACTGGTGCAGCCACTATGGAAAATAGTATGGAGACTTCTCTCAAAAAATTAAAAATGGGGATACCATATGATCCAGCCATCCCACTACTGCATATTTATCCAAAGAACGTGAAATCAACAATCCAAAGAGATCTGTGCACCCTTATGTTCATTGCAGCCTTCTTCACTATAGTCAAGATGTGGAAGCAACCCAAGGGCCCATCCACTGCTGAATGGATAAAGACGTGGTATATATATACAATGGAATACTACTCAGCCATGAAAAAAGACAAAACTGCCCCATTTGCAACAATGTGGATGGACCTTGAGGGTATTATGTTAAGTGAAATAAGCCAGACGGAGAAAGACAAACACCATATGATTTCACTCAAATGTGGAAGATAAACACATGGATAAAGAGAACAGATTAGTGGTTACCAGAGAGGAAGGAGGTGGAGGGGGTGGGTGAAAGGGGTAAAGGGGCAGATACGTATGGTGATGGATGAAACCTAGAGTATTGGTGATGAGCACGAAGCAGTCTATTCAGAAACTGATATATAATAATGCAAGCCTGAAATTACACAATGTTATAAACCAATATGACCTCAAAAACATTTTTAAAAAAAACTGACATTGGTATAATATTAGTAAAAAAAAAAAAAAAGAGAAATGAGCAAGAATGATTGAAGGCTGGTTTCATTTAGTTTTTACCTACTTTTGGAACCTCAAATGGCAACTAACTTATCAAATAATTTGCATATGTACACACGTGAAATGTTAATAAGTGTCACATTGTGCTTCCAGTTGATAATAGAATCCTGGTGGGTAGGGTTGTCCAACAATCCCTCTCAAGTACTTCAAAGCAAAATTACCAGCCTTCTGGATTCTGAGCCTTCAGATCCTGTTCTTAAATGAGTGCAAGAAATATTCCATTTAGGTTAGCACATCTGTCTCTAGAAAAATTACCTATGGGAAAATGATGCTCCCATTCCTATTCCTTGCCTTTTAGACCCATCAAAAATCCTGGTATTTAAAGTCCTAAAGTTAAACAATTCTGTCGTAGAGGATGCAGTGTTAAATAATCATAAAAGAGAGACCATATGTCCAAGTAGACAGCATGCGCCTTGATGTGGGAATGAGCTCGTTGGGATTAATCATGTCCAGATTGCGAGGTGCAGGATGGTATGGTCTCCGTCCAGATTCCCCTGCAGATCTGAAGGGCTCTGAGAGTGCTGCTGGCTGAGAGCCTTCGGCTGTCGGCTCTCTCCAGAAATTACCCTTGGCTGCAAAGGGCCACCTTGCCCAAGGTCATGTCCTCTTCCTTGGGCAGCCTGGATCCAATGACTATTATTTGTAGGGATATAAAGGCACAAGTCCCTTTCCCCAAATCGTGACAACTCAGAAGGACCATCTGAGCATCAGAGTTCCCTATAGGGTCAGCTGAGGCCTTTGTTAAGACCACAGCACAACCCAACTTCTCCTTCTAATCATTTCCTTCCCTTTTTCCAGGAGCATTAATCCCCAAAACACTCTCTAATAAGCTTCCTGCATGTTAATCTCCGTCTCAGAGTCTGTTTCCCAGGGAATCAAACTGTAACTGTCGCTACCAGGAATAGTCCAAGAAGCAGACACGAAATGGGATTCTGCAGCTGAGCCACCTGCTGTCTGGCTTGCAAAGTTGACCTCATAACTGCTGGTAGTTTGGGCACAGATCAGCCCTGGTAAAAGGTAGCAGGGCAATTGTTAAAACTTCTGCCAGTAGTGAATTTGGATGGTGTACCAGTGAAAGGAAATATACTAGTAGGTGAAACATATTAGGCATTTAGGAAATATGGAGGGACTAGGAATTAGAAGGACAATTGATTTGGATGAGTGTTGCAGGGGGCAATTGATGCTTTGAAAAATGAAAGGCTGACAGTGGTGACACAAATTACAAGGTAGGTATGAAAGTCAGAGGCCTTCTTGGCAGCATGGAAAGGAATCCCCAGCTCCTGTAGCCAGAAGGTAGAAAAAGCCCAGGAGTTGATAACGAGGGGAGCAGAGCTCTCGAGGGGATTGCACACTCAACCTAGGTAGGTCTGCCGTCTCCAGGTCAGGGCTCTGATTAGTCAAGAATGGGATCTGGAGATAAGAAGTGGGAACATCTGGGTTGATACACTTGAAAGTCCCGATTCCCTGAACCTTCCAAGCCTGCAGAATTGGCTGCCTCCTCCATATGAAAGGCTGGCATCCACCCCACTTGCTGGAAGACATGGCAAAGGCCATTCCCCTGCAAGGCAGGCACCCTTATTAGGGTCTGCCCTCACCTGCCCTTTTGGACATTAGGCCAATAACTGGCATGAAGTCACACTATAACCCAGCTTGGGAAATGCTGGACCTCCTGAGGAAGAAAAGGAACTATACACTGCAGGACCTAGCCAACATGTCCTGGAGGGAGCCAGCAGATTATAGAGCTGGGTTCTGAGAAGGCTGAATCAAAGAGGGGGGATAAGGTGGAAGGTTGGGGGGTGTACTGACTATATTTTCTTATTTTCTGTATTCTTGATGCTCTGGCGTTGGGGGCCTTGATCCTGGAGAGACTGCTACTCCCAGGGCTAGTTAATCCTAGACAGAGCAAATAACTAACCTGCAAGCATGCCTTTCGTGCAAACCAACCGATCCCAAGCCCATACCCACCAACCATCTCCTTTATCAAATCCTCACACACCAACCCAATATTCCTCCTGCCCTAATCATCCAAGGGTTGGGTGCTAGACAGCTGTGGACATCCCTATAGTCCAGAGCCTGCTCAAATTATTCAAACTATCCAATCCTAAACTTACACAAAGTGCCTATCCCGCCTCATAATTCCTTCCCACAAAAACCGCAATAATGGCTCTGGGCCCTGCTCGCCTTCTCACTCCTGACTTCTTCTTCTGACTCCCTCTTCCTTCCCCATGTGGCCCTGTAGGGTGTGCCGTGCCTCCTGTTTCCACATATCTGTGAGTATAAACTTCTTCCTTCATGAAAATCATTTCCCCGTTTGCTGTCTTATCAAACCTGATTAAACAAATCCTGGATACATTTTTAATGTAGGAGCGGAATATAAAGTTGAGCAAGGGAAATTTTATAGATATGGGAGCATTCTCCTAGGATATAGGACCTAAGACTCAGGCAAGGATCTCAGGAGACAGAGCGAATATGTTGCTCCTATAGCTCCTAGAAGGTTGGAGAAAGCAATGGCCCATGTTAAATCAATAGATGCACCAGAAGTATTGTTTCCAGACGTGGAAGAAAAGATCAAAAGAATCATAGAAGTGGGCATGCTGGAGTATATCCATACTATGTAAGGCTGGAAAACCACACACACAACTGTATTCTATAGGAGGTAGGAAGCAGGTGTCTGAAGGACACTCCATTTACTAAAGTGATAAGGAATGAAGGGGGGAGAGGGACACCAGCATTGTTGAAAAGCTCAGTGGTAACTGTACTCAATAGACTAGTGCTGATGGTAGGAGACGCTATTATATAACTAGGATCGCTGATGACAATGAGAATGATAAGATCCCAAAATAGTAAGGACCAGGTGGTTACACTTACCTGTCAGAAGTCAGGTGACAAAATCAGTGGCCAGTTCACTTGGTCAGCTAAGGGACCAAGCCCACATAGCGTTATGGAGATGGTTCACAGAACATGGTGTTCCCTTAGGAAGTACTATAGATCCACCACTATACATGGGCACCAAACAAGGGCATTATGCAATTTATACAACCGAAAAATAAAGGATGGACGAGGGCAGCTGCCATAATTTTCATTATGATTAATTAATTAAATATGTAAAACTAACCTGAAATAATTGTCAGACCCAGAACCCATTGATTGAAGAAGGGGCTGGGTCTTTACGAGGAAACCCCTGCAACATCACGATTGTATGTAGCAATGTTTGTCCCAGTCTTTCTCCAATGATTCTGTGCTTATTTCTTTGGATAATGACATTGATCATTCTCAGAGCCAAAAAGCATGTTCATGGCACCCCGTTAGAAGGGAGGCCTATGGAGACCAGGGAGTAAATGGAATTCTGGCCCAAATCTGGCTCCCAGCGAGTCCACAGGCCCACTCATGCATCTGGTGGTTATTTCTCCAGAGCCTGATTGTACAGTCGCAATGGACATACTCCGTGTCGGCTTTACCCTCACAGTGGTTCCTTGGCCATCAGGATAATAGCTATTGTGGTTAAGAAGGAAGAGAGGAAGTCTTTGAAACTCTCTCCTCCGTCCCCCGATTAGCCAAGATAGTAAAGCAAAACCTGTATTGCATCCAGGGGAAATGGCAAAGGTTAGTGATACCCTGTAGGCCATGTGGGGCTGGCAGACGGAGAGCCAGGGGCAGGGAATGAAAGAAGCCTCACTATCTGGAGGGAAGATGGGCCTCCCATTCTTCTCTGAGTATGACCTTCCAAGTGCATCTGGGACGTACAGAATGGATCCTCACACAGAGGTTCACCCTGAAGTTGTTTTCAAAGCCTGTTCAGAATAATCTCTATATTGGCCAGTTTTCCAGGCCTGTTCTAAGGAGGGAAGGGAGCCTGGAGGACCACATACCCAGCAACCTGTATGGCCTGCCCAGAAGGGAGGTGGCACAACTTGGAAATAAGCAGATTGGAAACAGATAGGAAAGCAAGACTTGCCGTGGGCCTGAGGACCGTGCCTCTGCAGAGTGCCTACCTGAGACTCAGGGCCAAACAGGTCACCAAGTCCGGGCCAGGCCACTGTCACCTCCTTCACCACATCTTTCTGGCTGTGACGAGACATGTCACAGCATGATCCACTCAACAACGTCTGGCTAGATATTGAAGAGCACTGATTTTAACACACAAAGGATTAGATTATGTGAGAAGGAAACAGTAAGATTTCCGAGAGAGTTTTAGCCCTGCAATGGATGAAGGTTCCGAGCAGAGGACAAGAACTCTGGCAGGGTCCTCCAGGTCGGGTGCAAGCCAGGCTGGAGGCTTTGGAGACAGTGAGAAGACAATCCCCCATGTCATCCGCTCTGAACTCCTCACCCCTGGGACGACCCTTTTCTACAGCACTGTCAAAGCAATCACTGTATGAGGGCAGGAAGAAAAGGAAAAGAAAGAAAATTCGGGTTGGCTAATAAAGGGGAAATGGGAGTGTGAGAGATGAAAGGTAAAAATTATAAGAAAAACGAAATAAAAATGAAGTGAAATTTATGCAACAAAATAAACACACTGAATCTGAAAGGTAATGAAAGACAACAAAAGAGAAAATGTTTGAGATTTAAAGCAGAATAAAAGGTGAAACCCTTTTATTAGCTAAAGTAAAAGGTGAAGAACATGGGGAGATAGATTTTAGTTTGAGAGTAGAAATATGTGTAATGGGCAAAAAGGAATTGCATTTCTCATTTTTTTTTTCCTTTTTCTCTCAAAGCCCCCTGGTACATAGTTGTGTGTTTTTTAGTTGTGGGCCCTTCTGGTTGTGGCATGTGGGATGCCACCTCAGCATGGCCTGATGAGTGGTGCCTCGTCCGTGCCCAGGATTTGAACTGGTGAAACCCTGGGCCACCAAAGCAGAGTGCACGAACTTAACCACACAGCCACGGGGGCCGGCCCCACATTTCTCATTTCTCACTGGCATAAAAAGGAAGATCGGGAAAGACAAAGTAGGAGTGAAAAGGCTCAACATAAGTCAAATTTAAAAATAAAAATTGAGGGTGTTCAGTACACTTGGCAACGGCGGTCCATAGACCAAGGCCTGGTCGGCAGGGAGCACAGCGCCGCTCCAGGCTGGGACCAGGCGAGCCCTCCCACCCTTGTTCCCTCACCAGCTTGGGCAGATGCTCTCAGGGCCATCACTAAATTCTAAATCACCTCCCTATGAAAATGGATCTCATCCACCCAAAAAGAATATTTAAAGCTCTTGAAGAACTCAGAAAATCCAAAAAGGCAAGGCATTAAGAGGAGAGGGAATTCTCGTGCTCCTTCCCACCCCAGCAGGGAGGGCCATCCCCAGTCTTCCAGGCGCTCGGACAAGACGAGGAATGGTGGCAGGACCTGCGGAAGCTCAAACATTTGACATCTTGTCTTATTCTTTCCTGAATGTTTCCCCCATGAAAACCTTCAAATAATATCAAAAGCAGGTTTAAAAATTTTTTTTAACGATTTATTTTGAAATAATTTCAAGTGTATAGAAAGTTGCAAGAACAGTACACAAAGGATTCTTGATTTTATTTTATTTTTTTTCCTTTTTCTGCCCAAAGCCCCCCAGTACATAGTTGTGTACTTTTAGTTGTGGGTCTTTCCAGTTGTGGCATGTGGGACACCATCTCAGCATGGCCTGACAAGTGGTGCCACGTCGGTGCCCAGGATCAGAAGCAGCGAAACCCTGGGCCAAAGAAGCAGAGCGCGCCAACTTAACCTCTCGGCCACGGGGCCGGCCCCCATAAAGCATTCTTGAATCCCCATTATCATTTTCTGAGCCATTTGAGAGCAAGCTGCACACACAATGCCCTGTCACCTCTAAATACTGTGCATTTCTTGATAGAACCCTGTTGTGGGTTGAATAATGTCCCCCCAAAGTTCATGCCCACCTGAAACCTCAGAATATGACTTGATTTTGAAATAGGGTCTTTGCAGATGTAATTAAGGACCTCAAGACGAGATCATCCTGGGTGTAGCGTGGGCACTAAATTCTGTAGACTAACATCCTTATGATGAGAGGAGAGGGCAAAGAGGGACTCAATCTCCTTCACCATGGAATAATTTCTCTCTTTCATGTCCTTCAGCTTTAATGAGTACAGGCTTTTATTCTGTAGAATGACCCTAGACTTGGTTCATCTGATATTCTCTTTTGGTCAGAACTTGTCATGTGTTCTTTTTTTTTTTTTTTTAAAGATTTTTTATTTTTTTCCCTTTTTCTCCCCAAAGCCCCCCGGTACAGCGTTGTATATTCTTCGTTGTGGGTCCTTCTAGTTGTGGCGTGTGGGATGCTGCCTCAGCGTGGTCTGATGAGCAGTGCCATGTCCGCACCCAGGATTCGAACCAACGAAACACTGGGCCGCCTGCAGCGGAGCGCGCGAACTTAACCACTCGGCCACAGGGCCAGCCCCTGTCATGCGTTCTTGACAGTAATACCACAGCCAGGATGCTGGGCTCTTCACACTGCAGCACAAGATGTCATCTTGTCCCATCAGTGGTGACATTAATCTTGATCACTTGGTTCTGTTGATGTCTTCCAGATTTCTCCCCCATCAAGTCACTACTTTCTCTTCTGTAATGATACACATTTTGGGGGAGATTTTCTCAAAGGATACCAACAACCTGGTCCTACTAACCTCCACTCACCAGCCTTAGCATTCACTGATGACCGCTACCCGAATAAATCATCCCGCGGCGGTGTCATATGGCGGTTTTCTATTTCCATCATTCTTCCTACGTTGATTACTTGGCAGTTTACCACAAGAAAGAACTTTCACCACCACCCCTCATTTACTTACTTATTCATTTATTTGTCAATATGGAGTCCTATTTTATTTAATAAGTCAAAATCTGATACTATCATATTACTTTGATGTTTGGATTGTCCCAGATTTGACCAGTGGGATCTCCCTCAGCTGGCTCCTATGTCCCTTTGCCATGTGCCTATTGTTCTCTAAATACCTCCTTACTTTCTGGCTCAAGATGCTTCAGGCTCGCCTTATCTTTGTTATACCCCTGGAGTTAGCCATTTTCTGACTCCTTTCAGTGGAGAATCGTATTTAGAAACCAAGAGTAGATGTTCCATGTGCTCATTGCTACTGAGGGGTTATTGTTTCTGGGTCCTCTCCATGACAGCTAGAACTTGTTAGTATGTATACACACACACACATAACTATATCTGTATATATATTTGTGTGTTTATACATTTAAAAACTACAAGTTCCCATTGTACTTCCGATTATGATCTAATGCCTCAGTAACCCCTCAAGGTTCCCCCAGGCCTTCCACTTTCGCTTTCTGTCCCTTCTCCACCCTGGCTCCCATTGTCCTTCCTACATTCACTGACTTCCTCAAGTCACTTATTTGCTCAATGTAACCAATCTCAAAGTTCATCTCTGCCTCTGTGGGGACACCTGCCACCACCACCTCCAACGAGCTCAACTCCTAGACACTAGTGCCTCTGAGAGGGGAACAGAGGGAGGGGAAAACTAAGAAGCGGTTCAAAAGAAAAACAGGAAAAAGCTAACTCCACTCTCTTGGGAGCCAATGGCAGAACGTGAACCTGGGTTTCGTTGTATAGGTTTTGCCCGTGTGGGAAGGAGGAAGCGAAAGGCCTTCGTGAATTCAGTCAGCAGAAGCGTCTTCTGGTTCCCCCATGATAGGCGCGATTAAGTAAAGCCAAACAGAAAAAGAAAGTGGACTGGTGTGGGAGGAGAGAGGGAAAAAAAAGAAGGAAAAAGGAATGTTAGGGAAGTCAGGAACCACAGTGGCAGAGACAAGGCACCAACACTGGCTTTTCAGAAAGTCCTGGAGGCAGATTCCCTTCCTGGGAGGAGGCACCTTGGGAACAATTCCTTCTCCACCGGAAATCTGACAGTGGCCACTCCTGGGCCCAGCCTTTCCTTTTCCCCAGCACCTGTCCTGCCCTGGCACCAACACTGGGGCACCCTCAGCGTAGCCCCAACATGGGCCCTGAGGCTCGTTTTCCTTTCATCCCCAGAGCCGTCTTTAACCCTTCGGGTTTTCCTCCTCCTAAATTCTTAAGCTGTAGGAAGCAAAGTGGACCTAGAGTCAGGCAACCCTAAGACTGAAATCCTACTTTTTCTGCTTTCCAGCTGTGTGTCCTTGGGCAAGGTATTCTCTGAATGTCTATTTCATCACCTTTGAAATGTGCAGGACAACATAAACCTCACAGGGCTGCTTGAGCACAAAGTGGGTAAACCAGCTCTTCCTCTCTTCCTGCGCAAATCAGGAGGGCTGGCCTCGGGCTGCTTGTAAGTTCCCATCTGTCCAGAAGCAAAAGTTCAGTGCAGTCTTGGCAAAGACTCAGAGAAATGTCCTTGTTTGTCTACACTGAAAAACTTTCTTAAGAAAACATTAGATATTAGGAAGGCAACAGAGCTAATGGCAAGAGAAAATTTAGCCATAATAAACTTCCCATTACTTTGCCACCTGGAGTACATTGATAAGAAATAGTTTACTTCTGTTTTGAAAGAAGAGAGATACAAATTTTACAATATTGCAAGAATTACATACCGAAGTATGTAATTAAGTGGATTCTGGCAGTAGGAATCTGGCATTCAAAGACTTAGGTGGAGTCCTAATTCTCAAAACAGCTTCCCTTCAATTTCTGGGGTTCCTGTTTGTTGCTTACTTCCTGGGTTGTGTTGTAAGTCACAGGGCCGTTAGGGAAAAGAAGGTACTGGAAGGATCTGTGCAGACTGACAGGTCAGCTCTGACGGCCTCTCTCCACTGTCTGTCCAAGAGACACTTGCTGTGTCCAGTGTGGGTGAGGACGTCTGAAGGAAGCAAGACCAGACACCCGAACGTTCACTGGATCCAGACGAGCCCGCGTCCTTCCTCTGAGTAATGACTACCCTTGACTTTGGCACAGACGCTGATGTGCAAATCTGTGGTGGGACAGATTTCAGTCAGGAGCTGGGGTGCCTCTCCAGCTCATCCAGGGAGATTTTATTACTAAAGCAACTCAAGAACCTCCTCATAAATCAGCCCTGCCGAGGGAAGAGGGGGAGGCCAGGCCACTCCTAGCACACCCACTTCCTTGAAGCTTTGTTCTTTTTGGCCTATCCAAACAAACAGGTCACTTTTCCGGGAGCACTAAAAATCACTCTGTGGCTTTCCGCTTTGCAGCTTTGATTTCAGAAGGAAATCCGTCATCTTTTGGCGAACTGCTTCTGTAATCGAGGCTGGCTGCCTCCAGGTGGCAGCAGTGTGCCATTGTCCGGAACTGAATCTGCCCCAGGATGGAAGCAGGAAGAGTTTCTCCCCGGTCCAATCCATTTGAGGAACTACTGCCAAGGTGAATCTTCCTAACGATGAGGTTTCTTCTCTGCTCAAAGCCCATCAGAGGCTCCCTGTTGTCTGCTGGATAAAGCCAACCATCAGTGGTCTCGGCTTGAGATCGAGCTGAGACACAGTCTGGTCTGAGCAAGCAGGACAAAGGAAGAGGCGTGGGGCTCTCCGGTTGGAGTAGAGGGAGGAGGGTGCTTGAGTCTGGGGAAAAGAGCTGAAACAAGAAAAACAGTGAGCATAAGGAGAATCCCTGATGCCTGTCTTTGCGTGTCTGCGGAGAGCACTGCAGACTGCAACAAGGACCTGCTTTCACACAGGACTCGGGACTCATCCCCTGGGGCTCGCTACTCCTGTCATGAAACGCGGCACAGAGGGAGGAGGCAGAGGAGGAGACGGGCTTTCTCCTCCGCCTCTCCAGGAGACACAGCATGAGCTCAGACACGTGCAGCAGCTGCGACAGGCCTGTGGCTGCCCTCAAATGGCTTCATAGGCAACAAACAATAATGAGAGGTCTCTGTGAGCAGATAAAACCTGCCAAGGCCCCACCTCCTAACACTGTCCCATTGGGGATTAGGATTTCGACTCATGCATTTTGGGGGCGGGGGACCCAGATATTCAGACTGTAGCAGTGGCCATGTACCTTATCATCCTGGGAGGTTTTCCTACTGAAGTAACTCGAGAACCTCCTTATGGTGAACCAGTGAAGCTCTCAGGAGCTTGTCAGTTCTGCTCAGTGACTGTCCCTAGTCCCTACAACAGTGCCTGGAGCACAGTGGCAGCTCCATAAATGTTAGTTGAGTGAATGCAGTTTGTAACATCCCAATAAGAAAAGCATTGATTGTGCAATTCGTAAGCCTGTCTCCTACCTCTCTGTGTCCATCTGACATGCACTGCTCTGGGCCTGTTCAAACGCCTTTGGTATTACTGTCTGGCTGTGGTCAGACGGAGACATGATGATAGACGTGGGGTCAGAGAGATGCTGGCTCCGAAGATGGAGGCAGGGGGCCATGAGCCAAGGAATGTAGGCAACCTCTAGAAGCTGGAAAAAGCAAGGAATGGATTCCCCCCTTGCCCAAAGTACAACGTCCACATCAAGTGTTTACAGCTGATTCATAGCTCTGCCTAGTTCATATGTAATTTACCAATCAGAGACAATTTCACCATAAGCGATATTGCCTGGCAATATAACGACGTTCCCATTTTATCTGGCTTCCAGGATGTGGTAGGAAGAAAAATGAATGGCCTCTCGAAGATGATGCCCATGTCCTAACCCCTTGAGCCTGTGAACATGTCCCCTAACACAGCAAAGGGGAGCCATGGCAGCCGATGTGGTTAAGGTTGTTAATCAGCTGACCTTAAAACAGGTAGGTTACCTTGGATTATCTGAGTGGGCCCAAGGGAATAACTAGGGTCTTTAGAGTGGAAGAGGGAGGCAGGAGCATTAGTGTCAGTGTGATGCAACGTGAGGAAGACTTGGCCGGCCATTGCTAAGGCCACGAGCCAAGGGGTACGGATGGCCTCTCAAAGCTGGAAAAGGCAGGAGAACAGATTCTCTCCAGAGACTCCAGAAAGGATCACAGCCCTGGCAATGCCGGGATCTCAGGCCAGGGAGACCCGCTTTGGTTCCCCAAACAACAGAACTGGAAGGTAGCACATTTGTTTGGCTTAAAGCTGCTAAATTTGCGATCACTTGCTATTGCAGCATTAGGAAACTGAAAAAAGGCTCGCTGGACTTCGAGTCCGACAGGCTGGGTGAAAATCTCAGCTCAGATGTAGACATGTATCAAATCTTTATGCTGTACACCAAAAACTAATACAATGTTATGTCAATTACATCTCAATTAAATAAAAATCCTGGCTTAGACATATGTTCCCTATGCTATGGCAACAAATCTGTTCCTTTGTCTAAAACTAGAGGTAAAAATCCCCGCTTCTGAAATGCAATTCAAAACTACAATGAGATATCACCTCATACCCGTTACAATGGCTATAATTACCAGGACAAAAAAAATAAACGTTGGAGAGGCTGTGGAGAAAAGGGAACCCTTGTACACTGCTGGTGGGAATGCAAACTGGTGCAGCCACTATGGAAAACACTATGGAGATTTGTCGAAAAATTAAGAAAGAAATATCATATGACCCAGCTGTCCCACTACTGGGTATTTATCCAAAGAACTTGAAATCAACATTCCAAAAAGACTTATGCACCCCTATGTTCACTGCAACATTAGTCACAATAACCAAGATGTGGAAGCTACTTAAGTGCCCATCGACAGATGATTGGATAAAGAAGATGTGGTATATATATACAATGGAGTATCACTCAACCATAAAAAAAGACAGAATCATCCTATTTGCCACAACACAGATGGACCTTGAGGGTATGACGTTAAGCAAAATAAACCAGAAAGAGAAAGACAAACACTGCATGATTTCACTCAACAGATTAGTGGTTACCAGAGGGGAAGAGGGTTGGGGAGTGGTCATAAGGGGTAATGGGGCACATATATATGGTAATTCACAAATAATAATGTACATCTGAAGTTTTACAATGTTATAAACTCTTATGACCTCAACAAAAAAAATTTGCAAATGGTTTTCACATATCCACAGTTAAAATTTTAAGAATAAAAATGGTACTGAATAGAAATACTTCAACATCATCATATGTGTGCTCTACTCACAACCTATCATCATATTTTAAAGGCTAGGATCTGTGAAAAACTGACTTTCTGAGTCCAACCTAATTGTCTCTGTATTGAATCTTTTTGAAGACAAGTCCTGTAAAAATTGGTTGCATATTGTTCAAAATCAGCTGGAAATCTTTAATGAATGATTAAAGTTCAAGGAAGAAAGTTCCAAAGAAACTTCAAAAAAAAAAAAAATCCCCACTTCTGAGGGTTGTGGCGATCAGACGGGATGCTGTGCAGTCCATGCTGGTAAGCCTGAAGCTGTGAAGTGGCGCCTTCTTCCCTCCCTTTACAAAGAAAACTAATGGTGGCTGACACTGATATGGGGGACCATTGGCATCGTGAAGACAGTGCTATTAAAAGCAAACAAAAGATGATACAAGTAATACATGTGCATTGTAGAAAAAATAGAAAATACAGATAAACAGCAAAACCCCCCAGGGTGCTCTGTATATTCCTCTCTTCCAGCTTTCTCATGTGCTTATTCATTTATTTGACATTTATCAAGTGTCTACAAAGTACCAGGGTCCCAGAGTACTGAGACAAAAGTTCTTGCACTTGAGGAGAGAAATGGAGCAGGTCCAACTGGGGCCCTGCATTGGAGATATCCTCAAGGTGCATGGTGGTGGGGGCGGGGGAGGCGGGCGTCAGAAGGCGCCTCCAGCAGGCCTGGGAGGGCGGGGAGAGGCCCCTGAGGAGGCTGCGCTCTGCTGGTACCCAGAGAATAAGAGTGTCCACCTGAGGACTGAGCTGTGAGGAGCGGAACCGCACCACCATGAGCCAGAGCTCTGGGTGCCCGGACAGGGTTAGCTGGGAATCCCCACCCCGTCTCCCAGGAGGACGGGCTGCACCCCAGCTCAGCTTTCCATGGAGAGAGGCTTCCTCCATTGCCCCCATTCCCCACCTCCCTAGCCCACGGCGGGTCTGCAACTTTTCCCAGACAGCTCCTGAGAACAGCCGACACCCACGTCTGGCTGCCTGCTCCCGTTGGGCCTGTGCAGGCCTCCACTGAAGAGGTTGCTTTCTCAGCTCGCCCCGTAAAAAGGTAGAAGAGCAGGGCTGCTCCCCTCCCGTGGACCCTTCGGCACCCAGGCCCTCCGGTGCCTCTCTGCAGGAGGTCAGGGCCCCACACCCATGCTTTTGTTGCTGACCCTTGGCCTGTCTGCTTCTCTTTTCTCCAAAAAAGCATATTTCTTAACAATGTCCTGGGACAATCTGGAATTTTCCCTGAGCCCTGATGCATGGAGACCCAGGAAGGAGCCACCTTGCACAACAGGGGCAAGTGAGGAGGAGCGTCCCAGACGAGATCGTGCATGTGTGCAAGTGGGTGTGCAGTGCACGTCGGGCCGAGCCGTGTGGTGGGCAGGTGAGGCTGCGGGGGCAGCACTGACGTCCAAATGCTCTTGCCTGCTGCGCCCAGGGCTTAGATATCCATCTGCAGGTCTTCACTTCTCCATCCTGCAAATACTTACGGAGGGTGGCATTGGTGTCCTGGGACTGCTGTAAGCAACCTCTACAAACACGCAGTTTACAACAACAGAAACTTACCTTCTAGAGCTCTAGAGGCCAGAGTTTGAAATCGAGGGGTCCACAGGGCCACGCCACCTCTGGAGACTGCAGGGGAGAATCCTTCATTGCCTCTTCCAGCTTCTGGGGGCCTCAGGTGTTTTTGGCATGTGACAGCACAATGCTAACCTCCGTCTTCACAGGGCCCTCCGTGTCTCCACGTGTCATTTCCTGTCTCTTACAAGGAAACTCTCATTGGATTTGGACCCAGCCTAATCCAGTATGATCTCATCTCGATTCTTACCTTAACTACAGATGCAAAAATCCTATTTCCAAATAAGGTCATGTCCCGAGGTTCTACGTGGACAGGAGTCTTGGGGAGACACGATTCAACCCAGTGCAAGGATTCGAGATATCTTAGGCACCCTGCCAGGATTGGAGGAAGCAAGTCCACAAAGTTCTTAAACAAGCCAGAAAGCCAAGTAGGATTGCGCTAAGTGCTGTGAAGGCCGCAAATGGGGTGAGGAGGCCTTAGAGTGAGAGGTGAGAAGGGCCACTCTGCAGAGATGACTACTGAGCTGAACTCCAAAGGCCAACGAGGACCAGCCATGCAAAGGTTAGCGGGAGAGCCTGCACAACACGGGAAAGGCAGGAGCAGAGGAACTGAGGGGCCTGGCAATCTCCCAGAAGAGGAAGAAATCCTGTGAGACTGGGGCCGAGTGACAGGGAGGGGAAGGGGCGTGAATTGAACATGCCTGGGGTAATCTTTGAAGAATCTGGAGTAGGAGAGAGGCAGATGAGACTCCATGTGGAGAAGACGATGAGGGCTGGGCAGTGCCAGGTCCCCAGGATGGGGCCGGGGAGGCTGTGAGGGGCTCATCGGTGGTAGAACCATCAGGACCTAGCTGGTGGTTAGACTTGAGGCCAGAGAGGAAGATGAACCAAAGAGGACTTCCAGGATGTGGTTTTGAGGACGGGGTGAAAAAGAGTGCCATTTACTGTGAGGGAAACATAGGAGAGAAAGTGCCCAGTTATTTGGGACCCCTTGGAAACCGCTGGGTCACTCTGGGGAGCAAGTGGGCCACCGGGGAGTGCCACACACCCAGCACTCTCCTCCAGGAGCTTGCCACCCGCCCCATCTGCCCTGCCTCAGGAGCATAGGCAGGGGAGGACCACGGTGCTTCCATGTGGATGGCAGTTCTGCCCCTGTCGGCCTGGTGTCAGGAGACTGAGCAAGAGCAGCCCTCCGTGCTAACAGTCTCCGGAGCAGGTGCCTACTGTTTGGGTGGGGTTTAGAATTGTGGACAAAGAGCCTTGTGGTAGCACTCAGGCTCTCCAGGGGGCAGCGAGACAGCACTGTGGCCACGTCTCTCTCTGCAGTCTCGTTTACTTCTCCAAACAGCCCGTTCAATGAGCTGATGTGGTCTGCATTTTGTGAGATGAGGTTCCGTTAAACATCTTGCTCAAGGTCACACGCTAGTAAGTTGCAGAGCCAGGACCCAAGCTTACGTTTCCTGGTCTGGGCAACTCCACCCTCTTTCCATGACCCCCTGTCATCGTTATGGGTAAGAGGTACAAGAAAAGTCCAGGGGCCCGGGGGCCGGTATTCAGGTAGGGGTCAGGGTGAGCACCCAGCGATGCAGGCCTGTTTTCATTAGGTCGATTTGATGCAGAAGGATGAGGTCTGTTCTAGAGACCCCACTTCCATGAGGACTGGTTTAAAGAGGGTTGAGCGTGAAGAACTTCTTTCCGGAGTGTTCATGGAAAACCTTCAGGCATTACTTCCTCTTTTATTCTGCTCCCAGGCACAGAATCAAATTGATAATATTCATTAATTCATAACATGCTATTATCATTGTCCCTACAAGACTCTTCTTCTATTTTTAAATTAGTTATTATTTTCCCCCATAGTCTTCCAGCTCCAACTCCATCACCCTCCCTTGT
Organism: Equus caballus; assembly: GCF_041296265.1. NCBI lineage: Eukaryota > Metazoa > Chordata > Mammalia > Perissodactyla > Equidae > Equus > Equus caballus. The sequence continues at coordinate 9,149,040 of NC_091713.1, forward strand.
CCCAGCCCCCTAACTGCGTACCCAGCCGTGTATTTAGTGCCTCTCCTTCCAATCCACCTTCACCACACATATGTACTTGTATATCCTCAGTAACATACAGTATTGATTTGTATATTGTTTTAAAATTCTTATAAATGCTATTATGCTATAAATATTCTGTTTCTTACATTTTTGGTTCAATATTATAATTTTGAGATTTATAAATGTTTTATGTAGTCTAAGCGATTCCTTCTGTCTACTGCAAAATTTTTCACCAAATATATGTAATCTATTTTCTTGTCCATTTCCCTAGTGAGAGCCGCCAGGTAGCCTCCAACTCTGCTGAACATACAGCTCTTCCCGAGCCTCTTTGTGCACGTCTCTTTGCGAACTTGTGTCTTGATTTCTCTAGTGCACATACCAAGGAATGGTTTTCCTGGATTCTAGGCAACACATCTAGAAAACACTCTTCAAAATGGCAGCACCAGCTAAATTTCCAATCAACAACCCTCAAAGGTCCCATTTCTCCATGTCCTTGCCAGCACTTGATAGCATCCAACTTTCTAATTTTTGCCAACTTGATGCATGTAAAGTGGTATTTTGTTAATTCAGTGAGTCTCCAAAAATTTTGGTATCCATAATCATCATTGCTAGGACTGAGGTGAACATAATTAATGCATCAAATGCTGTGCTGGCTGAGTTTCTATCCATCTTGTAGCCTTTCCTTCCCTGACTTAGGTTCATAAGTGCGTAATAAAAGTGCCTGCCTCATATGTTGTTGTGAGGGTGACCTAAGGCTCTGGCCCATAGTTAGTGCTCAATAAAGGAAACACTATTATAGTCGTCATTACTGTGAATATAAAGTAACTAGCACAGTGTTTGATACATGGCATTCTACTAGAGGGTGGGCTCCGTGAGAAAAGGGATTTTGTGTCTCTCTTGTGCACAGCTGTATCCTTAGCACCCAGAACAGTGTTTGGTCCATAGTTGGTGCTCAATAAAAATTTGTTGAATGAATGTATAATAACTGGAAGCTGCTATAACGATGGCGATGATGAAAATAAAGTGGATGGTACATAAGGGCTCAACAAATGTTAGCTAATACATGTTAGCTCTTATTATTATTAACCCATGTCACAAAGGCCCCTGTGTCTTTGCACACGCTTAATTCACAAGAAGGAGTTAGGCCACAGGTTCTCAAAATTGGTTGCACTTTGGGATCACCTGGGGAGATGTAAAAATAACCAATGCTGGTCAGTCTCCCAGGATGCAACTCACCTCTTGCCTCGCATCACGAAATGCTAGTTATTTACAAAGGGAAAAGGAGCAACTTTACAGTGGGGAAGGCTGGCAGGCACCATCTTAATCAAATGATCAAAGTGAATGTCATCAGTAAGGGACAAATCAAAATTGTGAGTCACCCAACAGGACGCGATGAAGACATAGCATGGTTTCTGTGATATTCTTGCCAAACATGAATAAATTGAATCTACTCATAAAGAAATTACTGACAAACCCAAGTTGAGGGATATTCTACAAAATCATCTTCAACAGTGTCAAGGTCATGAAAGTCCAAGAAAGACTGAGGAACTTTCTCCACTGAAGGAGACTAAAGAAACTGTACCTCATGATTCTGAATTGGATCCTTTTGTTGTAAAGAATATCATTAGGACAATAATAACATTGTTTATTATTAAAACAATATTGATGAAACTTGGATAGAGTCTGAGGATTCTATTAGCAGAATTCTATTAGTAGAGATGTAATGATGTTAATTTCCTGATTTGGGGTTTTTATTGAGGTTATATAGAAGAATGTCCTTGTTTAGGAAATAGACCTAATGTGTTTGGGAAAGGTGGTGCACTAAGTTGGCAAATTACCCTCAACTGTTTCAGGAAAAAGTTTTTTGTTTTGTACTTGTGTCTTAATCATTTTGGGCTGCTATAACAAGATGTTACAGACTGGGCAGCTTACACAACAGACATCTATTTCTCACATTTCTGGAGGCTTGAAGCCCAAGATGAACATGCCAGCATGGGTGGGTTCTTGGTGAAGGCCCTTTTCCTGGTGCGGAGGCTGTGTCCTTGTACGCAGAGAGCCGAGAGAGGAAGCAAGCTCTCATGTCTCATCTTATAAGGGCACTAATCTCGCTCCTGAGGGCTCCACCCTCAGGACCTCATCACTTCCCAAAGCCCCTACCTCCAGATGCTGTCTTATGGGAGTTTAGGGTTTCAACACAGGAATTTTGGAGGGCACAAACATTCCGTCGTTAGCCACTTGCAACTGTTCCTTAAATTTGTGATTGTTTGAAAATTTTAAAATATTATTAAAAAATTCTGATGCTTAGTTCCCCATTAAATGCTGCCTTAGTTGGTATGGGGTGCAACCTGGTCTTTAGGACTTAAAAAGTCTCCCCAGTTAACTAGTATGTAACCAAGTTTGAAAACCACTGGATTAGATCAAGACGATCAGTTAATTTTCTGTGATGAGTTATTTCCCATCATCACTGCAGTGGGCAATGTTTTCTGGGCATGGCAGGCCATTGCCGTCCCTCCCTGTAACCTCAGGAAAAGGGTGTGAGATGGGTGAGTGTGAGCTTCCCTCTGGCACGTAGGTGCCAGGGGCTGGTGAGGGCTGCCTCGCATGGGTCAGCAATGCCGTACAACAGCATTCGACCCCCATCACAGAGAGGGTCTCAGGCGACGGCCAGCAAGCTCCTGGCTTTGCCACTTACTGTCGGGTGACCTGGGTTATTCACTTTAGTTCTTGAGCCTTAGATTCACCCTGCACACATACTCACATTTTGTTTGTTGTGAGGATTTGATTGCTGTGAGGATTAAATGAGATCATTAGTGCAAGAAAATCACCTAACACAGTGCCCAGAATGAACTAAGCCTTCAAGTCATGCTGGCCAAGTGTAAGAAGGACCTATGTGATTTCCTGAAAATATTAATATCACCGAGAGCTTTTGAGTGTGTGTGTGTCTGTCCTGGGAGATGTTGCAGCCACAGAAGGGGAACGTGCTAATAGCTACATCAGTTAAGAGAGCTCAGACCCCAAGTGACGGAGAATAACCTCGCCAGCTGTCCTTCCCTCCCTGCTGGCCAGCCTGGCAAACTCTTGAGAGGAGTGTGGGGCCCAGCGTAAGGGCCTAACTGTGGCCAAACTCCCGTTGGCTACAGCCTCTTCACGACCTGGGCACTAGAGAAAATCTCTGCTCTTAGGAGGTTTAAGTGTCCAGAGGGGGGAGGTGAAATTAGTAGGGAAGAGAGGGCAGCAACGGCAAAAAGAGGGCCCGCGGACAGGCCTCATCTGCCTTTTGATCTGAAGGTTTCAAAGGGTCGAGAGAGTCCACTTTTGACATTGCGCCTTCGGGTTGGATCTGGCGGGGAGAAAGCTGCGGAGAACAGTTGTTTGAAGGGGAAAGGAGGTTAATTGTTTTAACTTGAGCAGAGTAAACTTGGAAAGTGAGAAATCCTCCCTATTCCAATAGGTCTCTGGTCCAAAACCACACCTGGCCTCGCATCCTTCTAATGATAATCCCCACAGAGTTCCAGGTGTTCAGCCCAGTGACTGATGGCAAGCCCTGCCGAGTTCAGAGGGACAAGGTGGAGGCTATGTATAAATCCAACAAAGTTTCAAAAGGCAAAAAGACGTGTGCCCGATTATGAAAGCTCACATCGCTCTGGGAGAGCACTGAAGCTTGTATTTCTGCCCTGGCTGATACCCTGCCTTTGTGCCTTCTTGGAAGACAAGGAGGTCCTGCGGCCACAGTTCCCCATCTGTGAAATGGGGTGAGATTATCAACCCCGTGGGAACTCATCTGTGCGAGGCCCCTTTGAAGGCCCCAGGGTACAACAGCTCAATGTGCTCTGAAGAGTTGGTGCCAGTATCCCCAATGACTAAGGCACCAGGGCCAGCTGACACTTCAGGTGGTGTCTGAGAGGCGGGTGGGGGGAGAGCTGGTGGTGGGTAACACCTGCGAGTCATTGGTGAGGGTTGCCAGGGAGGACTGCAAAATGGCGGCAGCTGTGGGAACAGGTCAGCAGGCAGCCCCTGTGTCAGGCAGGATGATGCCTCTTGGAAGGTGGTGGCTGGCATCCGCTCTGCTCTCAGTCTCTGCTGCACACACATATTGAACCACACGTACCGACAGAAGGAGGCGAGCACTTGCTAATGCCAGGAGGAAGTAAACTTGGAAAAGTCATGAAAGGTGAACGCAGCTACTCAACAAAGTACAGTCTCTAGAATTGGGATGCACCCTGTTAAAGCCGACAGTCTGGGGCAAATCACGGACTCTTAAGACGGAAGTGCTGTGAGAGGTCACCTTCCCTAATTCCTTTATTTTACAGAGCTGGGAACTAGGCTCAAAGAGTGTTGCTGGCTTGCCCAAAAGTCTCACAGCTAAATAACAACAGAACAACTGGTAATTTCCCAGTTGTTTACTCTTTTCAATAGAACTTAGCCTCCCTAAATGGTACAGCATATGTTAAACTTCTGGAATTTACTTTCTCCAGAATAAAGGTAGCTTTAAGAGGCAATGTGTCATGGTAGATAGCACAAGAGAATGGAACTCTGCTCTGTCAGGCCCTCACCCATACTCTGCTCCCATACCAGAAGATTCTTAGACATGGCAGTTAGTGCAATAATTGAAAGCTTGGCTTAGTCATGGAGCCCTCCCAACCCGTTGGTGGTGGGCAGTGGGAGGTGCCCCTCCCCTGGGGAAGCAGTGAACTGACGCCCAGTGGGAAGGTGTGTGTTGGTCCTGTAACACAGGCAGGCATGGTGAGGGCTGATTATAGAGTCCTGAAGTGTGGTTTTCAGTTCACTACCCTTCAGCCCAGTCTCTAGAACACACAATTCACAAGCAAAACAAGGCTCCCTTCCAGGGGGCCTGTGGGCTGAGATCACTCTTCTTCCAATCTCAAGGCAGTGCTGACGGGCATTGTCAGGAGCCGTGGTGACAAGCCTAGTGGCAGAAGGGGTGAGAGCTCAGTGGTGCTGCATCTGGGCCTAGAATGACCACAGTGACAAGGTCCAAGTGGGACCTAACCCCACTCACAACACCAAGGACCCTCATGAAGGGCGAGGTCCCCAAAATGTACTGAATGGTCGATCCACAGCTTTGGCGTTGGACAGTCTGGGTGCTGTTCCTCACCTGTGGCTCTTAGTGGCTGGATGATCTTGAGCATGTCATTTCACATCTGTGCTTTGGTGTCTAAAACTGCAGAGTTACTCTGCGATGTCTAATAGCATCATAGAGTAAGTAGGGTTATTGTAAGAGTTAAATGAGATAACACAGTAAATGCACCTAGAGTAGCCCCAGAGTGTCAGGAGCTGCTCAAACAATGACATTTCCTTCCTTTTCCCCCCTAGGGTTAAATATCATTGAAATTGTCACCTTTGCCCTTAGTCGTCCTCCATTTGGGCAAATAAGCGTTATACACACACACACACACACACGGATACTCACACATATATTCTTGTACGTAAATTCTACAATCAAAGAATCACAGACTCCCAGTGCTTCAAGGCACCTTGGAAATGCCCAAGCCTTGAGCTCTCCTTACATAGGTGAGGTGTTGAGACCCCAAGAGGTGACATGGCTTGGCCAGGGTTGTGTAGGCCCAAGGGCATAACTTGTACTCGATTCTAAGTCATGTTATGGTGTCCAAAAGTAGCTGTGGGATGTTTGGGAGTGCACTCCTGGTCTTCGGTGGTCAACGTCAAGGCAATGAGCTGCGTCTTTGAAAGCTGGGCCAGGGATGAGATATGAGGCTGATGCATTATCTGGCTCACCCAGAATGTCTGGTATATTTTCTTCCTCAAATACTTTTGAGATCATAGTATGTCAAGCCTGGCCTCATGCAACTCAAGCTGGTGGCAGAGAGATTTGAAAACTTACAATCTTCTGTGCACCATAACTGTGGCTTCCTCAGCTTTGTGGGGGTTGATAGGAGATGAGGGTGAGTGTCAAGGTCTCGCGGAGAATTTGTCCTTGCTTAGAGCAGATGGCTCACTCAGGGCATGGGAAGGAGGTGTTGTCTCCCTCCGCACACACAGGCATACGCACGCACATACATACACATGCAGGCTCTCCCTCGCATGCTTGCCAACACCCAAAATCCAAGCGTCGCCTCTCTGACCTGGTAAAAGGGAAATAAGAACACGCAAAAGCGAAATAGAAGGAAATCACCTACCAGTTCAAAGCCCGTTTCAGAAGAGAGTCTACATATATTTTTTCTCAAGTTCCTCTCTCTCTCCTCTGCTTTTTTCTTCCCTTTTTTTTTCTCCTGACAAGACTGGAGATCCCCTCAAAACAGTCAGACCTCTTCTCATCTTTACTAAACAAATGTTGCTTTACCTAAACTAGTATAAATAAATCATGACCAAACCTCACTAAAGGGTCCCATCCCTCTCGCTCATCTCTCCTGTGTCCCTGCCAAGTAAACCAGCTCACACAAACAAACTCCACTCCTACGCTTCAAAAGTGACATTACTTTCTCCTGATTGTAACATATTTTTGCTCATTATGCAGAATTTGAAAATCATGCAGAAGTAAAACAAAAAAAGACAAGTCACTTATAATCCCTCAAACTCTGGAATGATCTGTGTTAAAATTTGCATCTTCTTTTTCTTCAAGAAAAGATCACTTATCAAAAAAAACCAGGAACTAATTCCAACAGTCACATTTTGAAATTTTTTCTTTTCTTTACATTACAGTAGGAGCTTTCCCATGTCGTTAAATAGTCCTTGACGACATAATTTTTCTTTTTTTTTTTTAAGATTTTATTTTTTCCTTTTTCTCCCCAAAGCCCCCCGGTACATAGTTGTGTATTCTTCGTTGTGGGTTCTTCTAGTTGTGGCATGTGGGACGCTGCCTCAGCGTGGTCTGATGAGCAGTGCCATGTCCGCGCCCAGGATTCGAACTAACGAAACACTGGGCCGCCTGCAGCGGAGCACGCGAACTTAACCACTCGGCCACGGGGCCAGCCCCCTTGACGACATAATTTTTAATGGCTACATATTATTCCTCATTTAGCTCTCCTTCAATTTATTTACCAGATCTCTATTTTTGTACACTTACGTTTACAATTTTCCAATGTTATATGTAATTCTGTGATTAACATCCTTGTACACAAATTCTTGCCCACATGTCCGATTAAACCAGACATCAACCGAGATTGTCCAGGCCGAAATGGTCTCAAAATGCCCAATTCTGGAAGTGGTGGAAGCCAAGATATCTTAAAGGTCCCTGCTCATTGATGGGGCCTTGGGTCCCCTGCCTCCTCTGCCCTGGGTCTGGCTGACCCCCCGGGCTGCCTCGGTCCTGGGCCATGTTTACCTTGACATGGAACTCAGCTCTTTCTTTGGCTTTCACAATAGAAAATTGCTCACACAAGGCAATAATGTGTCTAGAAGATGTTCCCAAAGATTTGGGGAGTCTCGGGATGGTGCCACTCGGTGGTCCTTGCCCTCCCTTCCCTTCCTGCTCTCCTTGCCCAGTCCTCCCCTTCAGCTATGCAGCTCTGGGACCTTGAAATCAACGGACATGGGGCCACCTGACACCAAGTCCTTCCTAGTGGGGCTCATCTTCTACTCAAGCACTAATCAAGACATTTTTTCTCAGCAAGACAGTTCCCATCCTAAGAGGAACTCTGGTGCCAGCAGTTAATTCTCATACTTAGAAGAGATTGTAGCATAGCAGGAGAATTACTGGCTTGAACAATATGAACACTAGGTGCTGAAAGGTGTTTAAAGCCAAGAATTAGATGTGGGATAATATAAATAACAGCACAATTGTTTGTTTACATTGCCAGACTCCAGAGTCACCATTTTAATGTGAAAGCTGACTTAGCACCTGGGAGTTACATTTGCATATTAACAATCTGAGAATCATTCATCAGAAAGGGATTTATACATCATCCAGAAAACTCAAAGTCAGAAGGAATTCTAGGCTCTGCCTAAACCACCCCCCGACCCCCCAGGCCCTGACCCTGCCTTGCCCAGGTGACCTAACAATATATTATGTAGTGGTGCGTGTCAACTCGTCTCTCTGGAAGAACCACTTTTTAATCCAGTGTTAGGTCCAATTTTAGATGTTTCTAGAAATCTGTTAATTCTGTGACTGATACATGTATTATAGTGGAGATGAAATATGGAACGGGTATATATTTCATCACGCTAAGCTTATCAATTAGAAATGAACATCCAGAAAAGTGTGAATTCAGTCACTCAGCTCCAAGATCACAAGGCTGACAGAACGAGCCTCCTGGAGGTCGTGTGAACAGGGTGGAGCCGCGGGCTCGGCAGATCCTCTGGTTACATCAGTCGGTTCAGAAAGTACTGATGAAGGTCCAGATGTGTTTCCAGACATGAGAGGCCCTGTGAGGGCAACAAAAGCTTTTAAGGAAAAAGATCTGGGAAGCTCTGGGGCCCAATAAGTCACAACCCAAATCCCAGGGGAAAGAGACACAGGCGGGGACCCCATGCAGGAAGAAATCGTGGATCCTGCAGGTCCTGAGGATGCAAGCATTCTGAGGTCAGCAGAGGGACGGCAGAGGGACCTAACTGGGTAGGACAGGAGAGGTTCTGCAGAGTGCAAGCAGCGAGGCCGTCCTGGCCAGATACGGGTCTTTTCCCACCTCTAGTATCTGTGCCACTCTGTCATCTACCAATTAGACTTCTCTAAGGCCGCTTCCGTTCATGCTCTTCCCTTGGCGTCGGTGGCTCTCAGCTCTGTTGGTTGAGTTTGGTGTCTCTTTTTCATGAGGTTGGTTTTTCCACATGAGTTGGTGCTGGTGGCAGGTTCAGAGAGCACTCAGGATCTCCTCTCGGCCTGTCTGGGAGTGCCAGTCAGTGGCCCGCAGCCCACTCCAGCTGACTGCAGGACGGAAGGCAGTTGTGAGGTGGGCACGCCAGCTTGAAGGCCTCCCTCTTTGTCAGGGAGTCCACTTCTCACGTCTAAACGTCCCAGCTTGTGAGCCCACAAGGCTATCCCAAACCAGCCACAGCGACGGCACGCCAGGCCCCTCTCCGCGCTGGCGCCTCTGTCCCTGGCCTGGGCACCAGGAGGGGCTCCATCTTTTGGCAGCAGGCCTCTCTTGTTTGTACTTTGGGCTGTGACTTCCTCCTCTAATCCCATCCCTGCCTGCTTTCTGGATTTCTAGGATTTGACATAATTTCTAGATCCTTAACAGCAATCCTTCTTAGTTTCCTGTGCTTTCATGATTTCACAAATGTCTTTTCTGTAATGTTTAGGGATTTGTGGGTGGGAGGGGGGTAAGGCCTGTGTTCCCGTGGTTATCATAAGTGAGTCTCCCAGTCGTACAGTCTAAAGTTCCAGTTCACGTGAGAAGATGTCAACATCACTAACCATCAGGGAATGCAAATCAAAATCACAATGAGGTATCACCACGCACCTGTTAGAACGGGGACCATCAGAAAGACAGGAGTAACCAGTGCTGGCGAGGGTGTGAGGAGGAGAGAGGCCTTGTGCACTGCTGGTGGGCATGCAAATTGGTGCAGCCACTAGGGAAAACAGTATAGAGTTTCCTCAAAAAATTAAAAATAGCACTACCATATGATCCAGCAATCCTACATCTGGGTATTTTCTGAAGGAAAAGAAATCACCACCTTGAAAAAGGTGTCTGCAACCCCATGGTCATTGCAGCATTATTTACAATAGCCAAGACGTGGAAACAACCTAAGCATTTGTCAGTGCATGAGTGGATAAAGAAAATGTGAGATACACACACACACACACACACACACACACACACACACACACACACAATGGAATACTATTCAGCTGTAAAAAAGAAGGAAATCTTGCCATTTGCGGCAACACGGATGGATCTTGAGGGCATTATGATAAGTGAAATAAGTCAGACAGAGAAAGACAAATACTGTATGATCTGACTTATATGTGGAATCTAAAAACAGCTGAACTTACAGATGCAGAGGGCAGACTAATGGTTGCCAGAGGCTGGGGTGGCAGGAGTAAGAGAAAGGTACAAGGTTATACGATGAATAAGCCATGAGGATGTAACGTGCAGTATGGAGACTACAGTTAATAATACTGCATTGTACATAGAAGGTTGCTAAGTGGGTAGATCTTAAAAACTCTCATCACAAGAAAAAAATTTGTAACTGTGTAAATATGTGGTGAAGGACATTAACTAAACTTATTCCAGTAATCATTTCACGATATATACATGTATCAAATCATTATGTTATACAATTAAAACTAATATAATGTTATATGTCACTTAGATCTCAATAAAAAAATAAACTTCCAGTTCAAATGAAGAGTGTCTCAAACATTCAGACACGCCTACCAGCCCCTCTCCCTAGTAGGTCCTACTCCAGGGAAGAGAACTAGTTCTCTAGTTCTGTGTTGCTACTGGTTTTGGCGTCTGGTATAAAGCGCCACTAAGTTCTTCTTGGCTCATTTGTTGTTGTTAGTGGCCTGGAGTCAATTCTGACTCCTAGCGCCCTGTGGACAGCAGAGGAACCCTGCCCTGTCCTTCTGCGCTGTCGTCACCTTCTGGCGCTGTGTCAGACAATGCCCTGCTGCTCTTCATAGGGTTTTTATGACCCATTTTTTTGGAAGCGGGTGGCCAGGTCCTGCTTCCTAGTCCGTCTTAGTCTGGAAGCTGCACTGGAACCTGTTTACCATGGGTGACCCTGCTGGAATATGAAATCCTAGTGGCACAGCTTTCAACATCACAGGAACGCTCAGCCCCCACAGTATGACACCGACAGACGGTGGTGTGGTTTTCTGACCGGGAAATGAACCTGGCTGCAGCAGTGAAAGCACCCAATCTTAACCACTAGACCGCCAGGGCTAGCTTCCCGGCCCATGCCGTGGGTGAAGAGAAGTGAATGAAAGTTCATGTAGGAGGGAGTCCAGTGTAAAGGTAAAGAGAGAGACAGACAGAGACAGGGACACCCTCCCCAGGGCACATGTAAGCTCAAGGACACAAATGATACTCAGCAGGGTGCAGGTGCGGAGGGGCTGATGTGGGAGGTCAAGGAGCAGGACCACACTCACGCTGAGACAGCGGGCAGTGAGCCTCCTGCCGCGTGATTAACTCACTCTTTCAACCAACATCCATCACTGGACGCCTCTTGCATGCGTGGGAGGCGGACACGTGAACAAACGTGCCCAGACCAATGCACTCTTCTGTGAATTTCCCCAATGAGTATACATGATTGGTTTCACAGTCCAATGCGCTTCTGACACTAACTGCCCAGGGTTAGGTCACGTTTCCCAGGGTCAGGGCACACTCCTCCACAAGACTTCCCTTACTTCAGACATGAGCCGCAGGCTTGGAGCTTCCCAGGCCGCCTGCACGTCTGATCGACTGGCTAAAAATTTAAGAGTTCCTACTTGCCCCTGAGACTCAATAATTTTCTAGGATGGCTCAGAATTCAGGGAAATGGTGTATGTATAGGATATAGTGTAGTGTAAACATAACTCTTGTATGCACTGGCAATAAAAAAATTTGTGTGATTCACTTTATTGTGATACTGTTTACTTTGTGTTGGTCTGGAACTGAAACTGCAATATCTTCACTATTTGCCTGTAGTTTTATTGTAAAGGACACATATCAGGACCAGCCCAACTAAGAGTTGCATAGGGCAGGTCTGGGAGACTCCTGAATGTGGAGCTCTGGTGTCCTCATGATGAATTACTATGCCAGCACGTCGACACGATTACCAACCAGGAAAGCTTGCCCAAGCTTCTGTGAATAGAGTTTTTATTGGGGTTTCGTTACATAGGCGTGATTGATTGAATCATTGGTCACAGTGATTGCACTCAAGCTCCCCTCCCCAGAGGTTGGGCTGACATCACGTGGCTCCAAGCCTCAGTGCTCTTGTCACATGGTGGTCTTTCCAGCATGGCCAGGCCCCATCCTGAAACTATCAAGGGACCCATCGTGAGTTACCTTATTAGCATAAACTCAGGTGTGGTCTGAGGCGCCCACCATGAATTAATAAGACACTCCTGTTACCCCAGAAATTCCAAGGGCTTAGAGGCCCCCTCCCAGGAATCAGGGACGAGGCCAGTCAAATTCTTGACTCTACATCACATACCGTATTGCCAGTTTCCAGATATTTCCTCTACTCCTTCTCCTTACACTTTGTGAGATTTAACATGTAGGATAGGTATTTTATCTACTGGGTTATATCAATAAGCGTATCCAAAACAAATCTAAAAATTATCCTAAAAATGAGTATTTATCCAAAAAAATTAATTCATTGCTTTCTGTTGAAAGCTGGCAGTGCCCCTCTTCCCTTTGCCAATTATTGTTGCCCATGCGGACGTGAAAGTGTCAGCTCCCGCAGCACATTCTGAGACCCTCATACCGTGACTTTCTGTCACCTCCTGGCCACGCGGCTGGCACTCACACCTAGATGCTTGAATTTCCACAGCCTGTCTTTTTCAACACACCACAGAAAACTAGTAATTTTGTGGCAGTCTTATCGTGCCCACAATCACCTTTGCCCTTGTCAGACCATATGTGCTTCAGCTCAGAAAGTTTAGCTGCCATATCTCTAATTCCTCCTCTCATTTGGCCATTATAAGTAGTTAATAAAGATGGAAAAGCTCTGAGGAAAAACCTCACCCTCTTGTACTTTCCTGAGGGAAGACCCTGATGCTCTCACTCTCCCACTGACCACAGGAAGAAGACCCTCCTATTTTCAGAGGCAGCCTGAGGAGGAGTGAGCTCCATCTACAGGTTTGTCTCTCTGGAAGTTTCTGGGGCAGCCCAACAAGAGTTAGGTGGGTTATGAGCGGCTTCTCTGACTGTGGGGTTCCGGCATGTCACCTCTAGGGAGGGACACACTCATCCTGCAGGGGATGGGCACGACCTTTCCTTCCATTCCCCCTGACTGCCACAGGACCCTCCTGGAGACACAGCCGGCTCCCTCTTCTGTCTCCCTCACCACCTAAAACACTCAGGTTCACTGGTGACATTCAGGATCCTAAAGGTGGCTTCCCGAGGTCAGGCCTAGGTGAACCAAACTCAGAAGCAGGTGAGTCTGGAGACAGCTGAGCCAGCCTTGGGCATGCAAAGCTGAGTCTTAACTCCTCACCACTCACCCGAGGATTTGGAGTCCTTCTGGCTGGTGTGCTATGTTCTCTTTGCAAAACTATTGAGCCTACTGCCAAACATCCCTGAAGCCTGCCTCCCGCATCAGCGAGATGACAATGCTGAGTGACTGGAGGGCTCAGAGAGGGCTGGCCTGAGGGGGACCTCTGAGCTCTGACCAGCACCTTGGACGCTTGCTCCATCAACACAGCCAGCGCTGGCTGGCCAATCGAGCCAGGCAGAACCGAAACATAGCTCGAGCTGAGGACTGCAACATTTGAATTTGTCCACCAAGTCCAGAGCAGACACCAGAAATTCTTGGCTTCCTCCGACAGCTGCACAGAAGCAGTGGCCAAACCCATCTTGTGTGTGATGAGTCATCTCGCGTCAGTGTTGCGCGGCACAGACGTCCTATGGGAGCTTCCTTAGCTGCTGGGTCTGGCTCGAGCTTTTTCCAGACTGAGGCAGCCAAATACCCAAGCCCCAACCCTAACGGGGTTTGCGATTCCATGTAAGCAGGCTTTAACCTCCGAAGGCTCATCTACATTCCTCATTAATCATTCGCTGGCCCAACGAAGAAAGGCCCAAGAAACTGGTTTTCCTTAAATCAGAGAAGCGAAAGCTAAGAGAATCTGACAGTCTGTGCATTTAGGAAAGCATATGATAGTGCGGAGTCCTTCTCTCTTCTTAGCCCGGGGCTGGGCTTCTACTGTAGGAGGGGTAGACAGCAAAACAGGTTTTGATCCTCTAAAAAAGTTTTACCAAGTATGATGGGAGAATCTACTTTTTTAGAGATTTTTAATATATTTATGTGTGTTTATGTATAAAGTTAAGTCACTTTTTATATGCATTATCTTATTTAAGCTTCACAAAACGCTAAGAATCACACATTTATTATGACCTCCATTTTACAGATGAGAAAACAGGTTCACAAAAATGAAACGATTTGCTCAAGCACGATGCCACAAACAGTTGACTGGCACATAGAACCAACATTCTGATTCCAAATCCAATCCATCTCCTCGAGATGGCTTAAATGAAAGCCTGTCTAAATATTTTGAAGAATCCTTCAAACAACCTGTGTTTTATGGTACTTAGAGGTTGGTTTGATCTAAACTTGCGCATCCCCAGTGTGGCCACAAGATGGCAGGGTAGCCCCGAGGATTGAGAGAGCGGCTGCATCCGGGCACCAGCAGAGGGCAGTAGCTGCTCGTTTCAGAAAGTGAGACCTGAAAACAAAACAATAAAACTTCAGTGTCTACGTTGGTGAAACAGGACGGTGGGAGGCTTGCTTTTATTTTTGCTTTTTCTTTTTGAAATTAGCCAGTGAGAGTTCAAACAAACAAGTCTCCATTTTCACCGCTGTGTTTGCTTTTGGAGGCACGAGGTCAGGACTGGGCCAGCCGCCTAGCCTACATTATTCATCTGTCCAGCTCCAGCCCTGGAACAAACGTGAAGAAATGAAGTAGCTTCAGTCGAGGGAAACAGTGTTGTTATTGTTGCTGGTGACAGTGCTATTTGCCAACAAACATAAAAACATACTTTGGAACCGAAATGGGCTTGTCAGAGGGAACTTTTGTTGCATGTTTGGGCTGGGATGCTTCCAGATAGAAATCGGGCTGGCATTTGAACTTCAGGAGGTGGGGAGAGGGCTGCGCACAGTGGCCACTGACCCAAAGGCCCAGGCCAGCAGCTGCAGCTCTCATCTGGGTGTTGCTGGACGGCTGTCCCTGAGGCTCCACGTTGCCAACTGGAGTCCCTGCCCTGACTGGGCATTATGGGAAGACGTGCAGGGCGTGCAGTCCAGGACGAGGGGCTCTCCACCAAAAGGATAAACAGACTCTGGATTCTGAATCTTGGGAAGGTAGTCCTCACGTTGGGGCTTTGGGAGAGCAAAAGTGGTCCTGATTCTGCAGGGTTTATTTGCCGTCAGGTCCTAATCATCTCAAGATTGTTGGCAGCACCTTTAGGATCCTTTGCCACATGAATTAATCACTCCAGGAATAAAGCCACCCTTGCTGTGTCTGCTGGTGAGAGTTTAGGGTAGGTAAACTTAGGGTGATGCCTGGCTAAATGGCACAGTTCAGAAGGCCAGTCTGCACATCCCCGGGGCTGAATGCACTTCAAGGTGGAGAGCCTGTCCTGAGCTGTCTGGGGCTGCCTCCTCCCTCTGCAGGTGGGAGAATCTCACGGGATGGACTGGACTCACACCGACACAGCATCTACTTGGAAAGAAGAGAGTCGAAGAGTGACTGCCGTGGTGATGGCCCTTCAAACACGGCAGAACGGAAAGCACTCCATGAATGTCAACTCCCTGCTCCTCACATCACCGTTATCCAAGGCCCCGGTCTCACCGAACATTTTAAATTGAGCATAAAGCTAGAAAGGCCTCTTAGAGATAATCCAGTCCCAGACTTCCACGTCTAAGCCAGCGAGGTCCCCATAGGGGAGGTCTAGAGATGTCCAGTGAGTGGATGAGCCCCTGGTTTTACAAATAAAGGAACAGCTTCCAGGAAGCAGAGCAATTCCCACAACCCTGTGCCTGCCTGTGCCTGCCTCTGCCGACCCAGGCCGGGAACGCAGCCGGTAGGTGAGGCTGGCGCTGCCTCGACTCCATCTTGCTTTCTCACATTTTAAAACCCTCACATTTCTTTTCAAGCTTTATTTTAATCTACACTTTGCTTCAGGACTACGCAGTAGGCAGCCAGAGGCAACCCAACCTCAGATTCATTTGGGTCTCAGCTCCAACCGTTGGGCCTTGTAAACCTTAACTGACTCTAGAGCTAAACAATTTAATTTCTGGCATTCAGCCTCAGGTTTACGGATATTTGTAATAGAGGAATGGAAAGTATTCAATAGAGCAGACATTGACAAATGTTTTTCTGTAAAGGACCAGATAGTAAATATTTTAGGCTTTGCAGGCCACACACCCTCTGTCACAACTCAATTTTGTGGCTCTAGGGTGCAAAGAGCCATAGAGAATGCATAGATGAATGAGCAAGTCTGCGGTCAATATCACTTTCCTCACAAAAACAAGCAAGAAGGGGACCAGATTTGGCCCTTGGGCCAAAATCTGCTGACCTCTGCAATGGAAGACTTGGTCTCTGACTTAGTCTTCTTCAGCATATTTCAGATCTAAGCAAAGGAATATTATCCATCCTTGCAGAATATATTGACATTCAGTTGTCTTCACCCACCTTAATAGATAGCATTCTTAATTTTTTCAATCAGAGACTTGACAGTCCTAATAAGGCCATTTATTTGCATGGTGCTCTTGTGTTTATGTGCTATGCAGTTTGAGCTGTGAGATGGGGAGGTAAAGCCAACACGATGATAGACTGCAGAGAGGAGGAAACTGAAGGAGAGGAGTGGAGACTGGAATCTAACACCGTTTCGACTGTCTGATGTGGACCTGACACTGTTACGCCGGGCACTGTATATGCATTATCTCATTTCCTCCTCAAGGTCCCGGGAGGTTTCTGTGATTATACCGATTTTATAGATAACTACTCAGAGAGATTAAGTAATGCGGTCAAGGCTTATTCTACTAAGCAGCAGAGTTTCTCCTGAACCATCCTGAGTACTGAATTCCGAGGAATCATCATCTGTTCTGGGGAGTCATACTGATAATCCTAGGAGCTCAACCCCTGCACATTCATTAGCGCTCAGGAAGTGTCTGTTGAATGTTCAATGAGTATTTGATGGGATGACAGGATCTTTTAACGGTACATTTTTATCTGATGCTATCTTTAAAAGTAACTGTCCACTCCTGTCCCACGACGGCTGGATCCCCACATCTGAGCTATTAGGTGCAGGATTCCCCTTTATTCCGATGGACATCAGCGTGGCGGCAGGAGCCCTGCCCAGCCCCTGGAGGCCGGAAGCCGCAGGCCGGGCTGGGGGCAGGCGTGGGAGGAGGTCTCTGGAGACCGGCTCCTAGAACCCACGAGTTCCCGCCTTCCACTGGAGTGGGCAGAGGAAGTCACTGATGGAAACAAAGGGCACCATCTAGAACCTCAAAGACGCATTCTTTCTTAGAATTCACGGCAACTGTTGCCGTTCTCGGATAGCCACAGGGGTCTTGGGGCCCGCGCTCTGTCGTCGGGCGGGCCGGCAACTGCGGTCTGGGCCACGCGACTTTGGGGAACTCAGTTTCAGTTTCCTCACGGGGCGGCCCAGGCAATCCCCCAGGACCCCGTCCGTTAGAGGAACAGAGAGCAGCCGGCGACCTGCCCGTCCTCGTGGGAAGGCCCGAGGGCCAGTGAAATCATCTTCAGATGCAGATGTGACCCCCGCGGCCGCAGTGCGCGCCAGGCTTTCCCACCGCTCCAGGGGCCGCTTTGGGCTACAAACTCCAGACACGTCTTTGCATCTGGACTTCTCCTTTTTTGGAACAGACCTCAAGCCATCCTCCAAGAGGACTCTGAAACAGCAAGTGGCAGTCTGGGTTCCAACAAGATCCAGGGCAGAGGCACTGTGTTAAACCTCCTTGGGGACAGTGATGGAGCAAGGGGGAGGTATATCGCCAATTCCAGAATGCCTTCCCTTCAGGAGGCCTGGCGAGGCCGAAGACTGCGGGTCTGGGGGCGCTGCAGCTCCCCACGGCAGCTTGCTCACGGAGTCCCGGGGCCTCACCATCTTTGTGTCAGTTTTCCGCGTGTAAAATAAGGATAATTTCACACGTATCTTCCATGCCGAGCAGCCTGGGCTGAATGTCTGGAGGGTCACGGCTTTTGGGGGTTTCGGTAGGGGGTGGTGATATAATTTTTAAAATCTTAATGAATTTTGAGCAGTTTGTAATAGAAAAGATTGTCATACTTGGTGCTAAATTATTATCCAGTTTTTATTTACCTTTTAATTTTGTTTGTACTTTTTTGGCATTTAATGAAGTTAATTCTAAAAATACTTTATTTTATTTATTTTTATTTTTAAATTTTCTTTTGGTGAGGAAGATTGGCCCTGAGCTAACATCATTGCCAGTCCTCTTTTTTGTAGGTGGGACACCACCACAGTGTGGCTTGATGAGGTGGTGTGTAGGTCCGCACCTGGGATCCAAACCTGCGAACCCCAAGCCACTGAAGCAGAGCGGGTGAACTTAACCACCACGTCACTGGGCCAGCCCTTAGAAATACTTTCTTTTATGATTTTTTTATTACTTTCAAACTTTTTTTCTCATACAGAGACCAGGTATTCATGTATTATTTTTAATGGTTTTATTCTTTACATTTAACTTTTAAAATATTTTAAAATTTGAAATTAATATATATCCACTTAAAAAAATCAACTAGCATGTGTATATATATGTATTTTTTATAAAATTTTCATAAAAAATTAAAATGCCACATTCACACCCAATCCCATTACCTTCCCCGGAGGCAACTACTGTTAACAATTGATGTGTGAATTCCTCAGACTTTCTCTAAATTTGTGGCATATGTTTGTGCGTGCGTGTATGCGACATTTATTTTTACATGAGTAACATGCATCCACGTACATAAATATACATATCGCTCCACAGCTCGGTTTTCTTTACATAGCACTCCCTCTTGGAGATCTTTTCATGCCAGTGCACAGAGCTTTCAACGGCACAATGTTACCTATTATACACGTGCTGTAATTGACAGTTGACTTTTAAGTTCATCTAAAGCTTGTGTCAGTGATGGTATGAGATGAGTGTCCAAATGGATTTCCCTCCCCGGAGCAGCCGATGCTCCCAGCGGGAGCTCTGTCCCACGTGTGGGGGTGGGGATGTCTTCTTTCATAGTCTGCTTTCTAAGGTGCCACAGTGGACAACACGTTTTAGAAAGAGCGACAGCAAAATGTGTACCCTGTGCCACTCTGCCGTCGGAAGGTGTGTCCCCATATGCAATTCCGTTTGCATTTCACCGTGACTCTCTGACAGGGGAAGTATTACTTTTTCTGTTTTACACCTGAGCAAGAGAGGTGTAAGGTGTGAGGTTCGGGGTCAAGGAGCTGCCCAAGGTCATGCAACTAATTGTGGGCAGGGCTTGAATTTAGGTCTTCCGACTTCCGAGCTTTCCCTGCACGGTGGCCATGACTTCAAGGAGTTTCAGCAACTGCAGCAATCGAGAAGGAGACGGCCTCCCTGCCTCGCTGCTGCCTGCCCTTCCTTCCTTCTTCCCTTTAACAGTCCTTTATTGAGATTCTACTTTGTGACAGGCCCTGTGCTAGGGTTTGCCGTGAAAAAGCTTCAGAACATTCAGAAGTTAATTATTCTCGGCTTCAGCTTTCTCATCTGTCAAGTGACCTGTGAGGGACGTTTAGACTCCAAGATTCTATAAAAACGTCTCTTCGAATTAACTAGGAAGTTAAATTCAGCAAATCACAAATTTCTTTGAGCATTTTGTTTGAGATCAAGGATTTGCTACACTGTTTCGAGAATTTCATAGGCTCTAGCCCTGGAAGGGCGTCTGGACAATCAATTGTTCTTGTCTGGCCTCTTGCCTCAGACGGATGATCAATAAATTTTTCAGGAGAGATGTTGCCTAGTCTTTCTGTTCCTTTTTTAAAAAATATTTTTTTGGGGGAAATATTGGCCCTGAGCTAACATCTGTGCCAGTCTTCCTCTATTTTATGTGGGATGCTGCCACAGCATGGCTTGATGAGTGGTGTGTAGGTCCACACCCAGGATCCAAACCAGTGAACCCCAGGCTGCTGAAGCAGAGCATGTGAACTTAACCACTACATCACCAGGCCAGCCCCTCTGTTGCCTTTTCTTGGAGGTTTAAAACAACAAGCATTCATTATTTCACAGTCTCTGTGGGCCAGGAGTCTGGGCCTGACTTAGCTGTCCCTCTGGTCGGGTCTCTCACGAGGCTGCCCTCAGCCTGGGCTGGCGTCAATCTGAAGGCTCTCCGGGGGAAGGGCCCACTTCCAAGCTGACTGACTAGCTGTCAGCAGGATTGGTCGGCAGGATTCAGGTCCTCATTGGCTGTTGGCTAGCTGGAAGTGAATTTCTTGCTCTGAGGGCCTTTCCACAGGGCAGCTCACAACACAGGATACGACGTGACTTCCTTCAGAGCAAGAGAGCAAGAGATGGTGTGCCAAGATGGAAGCCACAGTCCTTTTGCACCTGATCTTGGGAGAGACATCTCATCACCTCTGCCACGAAGATGGGGAGGCTGCCACGTCGTAGGAATTGCTGTTCCTCAGCTGAGGCCTAGAGAGGGCAAGTCGCTTTGCTGAGGTTACGCCAGTGGCAGTGGAGGAGCTGGCGGACAGCCCAGGTGCTCTGGCTGCAGAAGAGCTCTCGTGAGTACTTTGCTATACTGCCTCGAGGTCAGAGGCAGCTAGAGGGCGAGTTGCTTAGTTCTAGTAGGGCTCGTTGGTCTTAAAATTTAAAATACATGCAAATAACAATAATTGTAAAAGAAAAAGTGCAAAATAATATAAAGAGAAGTGTATCTGCCCCTGTCCTTTCCCCTGGTCCTTGAGGGTCCCTCCTCAGAGGAAGCCCTGGGACCAATGTCTTGTGTGTCCTTCCAGAGACTTCTATACATGTACGAGCCTGTGAGAACACACTTTCTTCTTCTTCCTTTTTAAAAATACACATATAGGAGGAAAAAAGCAACACACAGACTGGGAGATGATGATATTCATTCAGTATTTGTGTTGGTTCGCACCCTTGGGAGCTGCCCGGGTGTCATCTGAAACGCCCTTCACACGAGGACAGACAGAGACCAAAGACAGAGACAGACACTCCAGAATGGTAGGTGGCAGGTTCAATAAGCCAGGGGACTGGCTTACGAGACTTGTCTTGGGTGGCCACAAGATGAGTAGAGCTCTGCACTCATCTCCCAGAACCTGAAAAGTTCATATGGAGACCTTAACTGGGTTCATCACATACTCAATCCAGATGGTCTCAACAGCACCTTCTGTCTCATGGCTGTGCCCTTGGAATGGCTCCTACTGTGGGAACCACGGGTAGAGTGTACAATCTAAGGACAGGGGAGTGTGTGAGGGGCCTCTGCTTGCCCAGGTCCAGCTCAAGGGTCAACTAGCCATCATGTTCTCTCTGTGATCACTTCCATCATTTATTAAAAACAAACAAAAATCCTATAAATCAAGAAGAGAGAGATGACCCAACAAGATAGCCCAACAAGAAAATGGACAAAAGACATTTTACAAAAGAGGAAAGACAAATGGCTACTAGACATATAAAGCAATGCCAAACTTCATCAAGGAAACGTACAAAGCATCCAGGACATCCCAGCACAACCCACAGAACGGCAACGATGCGGGGGGTGGACAGAACCAAGAGCTGGTGCCCTCAAGTGCTCTGGTGTGCAAGTGCTCTGGACGCTCCATGGCCCCGTCAGCGGGTGGGGTGTCCCTGTATCTTATTTCAGCTGCTCTCCTAGTCTGCATCCATATGGCTGCAGCCTGCCTGCCCCTGAGGACGCTGACCGTCCCTTCACGTGTTCACATGCCCTCTGTGTGTTCTTTCCCCTACAGGTCGGTTTTCCATTATTTATTTGGATTGTCTGTCCTTTTACTGTTGAGTTTTGAGAGTTCTTTGTATATTCCAGGTTGCTCCTTTTTAAAAAATTTTAACGATAAAAATTTTTTGAAAAGCAATGAATGTATATCGTGAAATTTCTGTTTATTTGTGAGGATAAATCAACATTGCTTCTGCAGGCCCAGAGATACGTGCTGCTCTGGACTTGCTGTTTCTCATTTCCGTGAATGTTTTCATCTGATTTCTAGCCATAATAATATATAATGATGGTTTTCACGTTTTAAGCTCCACCTACATGTTATACTGTACATATCACCTGGCAGCATGTTTTTCTTCTTTTTTTTAACTCGAAGTTATGTTTTTGAGGGATCTTTGTGTTAATATATAGAGATGTTAATATAATGTGATGTTCCCTGTGGGCTTTTTGGAGATTCCTGTTATCAGTTTAAAGCTGTGTCATTCTCTTCATCGGTTGCCAAGAGTTTCTATCATGAATGGATGTTGAATTTTGTCAAATTATTTTCTGCATTTATTAAAATAATCGTATGACTTATCTCCTTTATTATGTTTACAGGTAAATTACACTTTTTTCTTGAAACTTTTAATTTTGATGTAATTTAAAACATATAAAAATTGCTTTGGACAAGGAACTCTCATAACTCTTTACCCATATTTACCAGCTTTTTACATTTTGTCTCATTTGCTTTATCATTCTTTCTACATAAACATAAATATGTGCACATTACTTATTTTTTCTGAACCATTTTAGACCAGATTGGAGATACTATGTCCTTTTACCCCTAA
This sequence comes from Equus caballus, assembly GCF_041296265.1. NCBI lineage: Eukaryota > Metazoa > Chordata > Mammalia > Perissodactyla > Equidae > Equus > Equus caballus. The sequence continues at coordinate 9,171,405 of NC_091713.1, forward strand.
ATACTTCAATGTCTGCTTACTAAGGACAAAGACATTTTCCTATACAATTGGAGTTCAATAATCAAGTCAGGAAATTAAACACTGGTCCATTAGTATTCCTAAGTGTGAATATTAAACCAACCTTGCATTCTTAGAAAAAACTCCACTAGACATGACATTTTATTCTCATTATATGTCATTGAATTTGATTGGCTTTTTAAAAAAAAATCTATGTTTATGAAAGAGCTTGGCCCTATAATTTTCTTCTTGGTAATGAATGATCTTGCTCAGTCTTAAAAACTTGGGAAGTATTCTCTTTTTTTCCATTGTCTGTAAAAGTTGTAAACAATTGGTGCTATTTCTTCATTAAATGTTGTAAAGAATATACTCCTGAAGGAATGGGAAGGTTTTAAATTTTGGATTCAATTTAATGGATATAAGACTAGGTTTTCCCTCTTTTTTGTGTCCATTTAGTAAATTTTTTTTTAAAAACTGTCATTAAACCTAATTTTCCAGTTTAGGAAAATTGTCATAAAGTTGCCCGTAATATTATTCTATTATCTTTTTTAGTATATGAGGATATATAGTCATGTCCCCTTTTTCATTCCTGATGTCTTTGTTTGTGCCTTCTTTCTTTTTTCCTTGATTGTTTTTTACTATGGATTTATTAGTTTTGTTAGTCTTTAAATAACCGCCTTTTAGCCTTGCTGATTCTCTCATATATTTGCTTTCTATTTTATTATCTTCTGTTCTTATGTTTTTATTTTCTTCTTTTTGCTTTCTTGGGGTTTAATTTGCAATTCTTTTCCTTTTCTTAACTTCCTAAGATAGATACTTAGAACATTGATTTTCAGCCTTTCTTCTTGTCTGATATATACTTCTAAGGCTATAAATTTTCTTTTAAGCACAGCTTTAGCAGCTTTCCATAAGTTTTGATATATACTACTTATGATGATTTCCAAATAGTTCTCATTTCTATTGTGATTTCTTCTTTGATTCAAATAATATAGCAGTTTATTACTTAACTTATAAATATATATGAGGATTTTCAAGTTTTTATATAATTGATTTCTAGTTTAATTTTACTGTAGTGAGAGAATATACTTTATATGATTTCGATACTTCCAAATTTTTTGAGACTTTCTCTATGGTCAGTATTGGTAAAGGGTACAGGTATACTTGAAAAGAATGTGTATTCTTTAGTTCTTAGGTGCAATTTTCTTAATACATCAATTAGTGCAAGGTTCATATTGTTCAATTCTTTTATATTCTTACCAGTTTTTTTTGGTCTTCTTAATCTATTAGCTAATGAAAGAGGTGTGTTAATATCTCTCTCTATGATTTTGAATTTGACTGCTTCTCCTTTAGTTATGTCAATTTTTGCTTTATATCTTTTTGGTCTGTGATATAAGCTACATACAAATTTAAAATTGTTATCTCTTCCTGACGAATTGAATCTTTAATATATGGCTGCAAAATTCCAATCTGATGACCTTTGTTTTTTGTTGAGGCTAGTCGGATTTCATTTTTGTGATATGTTATGATTTATGTTTTCCAATCTTTTCTTTAAGTGTCTTTTTCGGCTCCTTTTATCCCCCTGATTCCGCTTGGGAGGTTGATTGCCCTCCCCACCCCTCCTCTAACTTTGTTCCTTTGCTGGTTTGAAATTCTTCGAGTATACATTGAGCACATTCACACCTACCTCCTTTTTTTTGCTATGATTGGAAACACTTTAACTTTACTTTTTAATAAAACATTAGATTTTATTTGTATTTTTTACTTTCCATAGTTGCGATTGATATTCTATCAATCTCCGTACTCACCATTTTTTTCTTGCTTGCAAACCATAGTTTATTTTTGGATTTAGTTTTGTTTTCTTTTTTCTGGCTAAGGAACATCTTACAGTGAGAGTCTGTGCGGGTGTAAGAGGTCTTGATCTTTGTATATCGGAAAATATCTGCATACCACGCTCATTGCTAAGTGGTGGTGGAGCTCAATATAACATTCCGAGTTGACGCCTAGTTTTCCTCAGCACTTTGAAGCTATTCCTCCCCTGCCTTCTGACCTGGGCTGATATGGAGCTGCTACGAAATTTTCTGAGTGTCTAATTGTTATTTCTTTGTAAATAATTTGTCCTTTTTCTCTCATGGCTTTTATCTGTGTAGTTCTGTAGTTTCATTTTGATGAGTCTAGATGTGTATTTATATTAGGGAGCTGGAGAACACTTTTCTTTAAGATTTCTTGTCTTCCTTCCATTATGAAAAATTCTTAATTATTAGCATTACAAATATTACTTCTCTGCCATTCCCAATATCCACTTATTTTTGAAATCCTATTTAAGGAATGTAGGAGTTTCTTTATCTAGCCCCTTTATCTCTTAACTGTGTGTTTATATATATTACTTATATATATATGTATTTATATACAATTACTTTTTTTTCTGTGCTGTGTTCTGGGTGAATTTTTCAATATTCTAATCAGCATATTCTTTCTTTTAAAGTGTCTAGTCCCAGAGTTGCTCTCACATATTGAGTTTTTAAAAATGAGTCTATTTTTTGTATTCCAAGCTTTCCAATTGATTATTTTGCATATACACCTGTTCTTCTTTTATTTCTGCTCTCTCAACATTTTCTTGGTCACTTAAAAGGAAAGTTATTATTCTATTTATGTCTTTGTGTGTTACATACTTCTTTTAATCTAAAAAGAAGTCTTTTCTAGACTGTTCCATAAAATTGATTTAATTAGAAATGAGTTCACATTCAGACTCTTGATTTCGTTCTCATCGGATTTCCTCACATCTGGGATTTTGGTCTGCACCCTGATTGTGAGTGGGAGATCTTGGTGTATGTTCTCTCTCTCTCTCTTACCACCTCACACTCCGCACCCCCCCCCCCCCCGCCCCAATAATTTCCTCTCCCTACAGTGATTTTACAGTTGTTCGGAGCTATTGTCATCCAGGTCTCTAATCCTGAGCCATTTCTACTATTTCAGGGCTTTCCTCCCATCTTAGTATTGGCGACATCATATTCACAGTCACTAAATTTGACTTAGGTTCTTTGTCACAGAGCCTTTTCCTTGTCTTCCTGTATTCCTAAGCTATAAAGCCAAAGCTCCAGACACTATCTTGTCAGATTTCCTCATGAAGAAGACCCACCCCAGCCCTTGCCTTGGCCAATGAAAATGAGTCTGGATTCCCCTCACATGGAGTGTTAGTAGTCTCCTCGCTCTGGAGAGTTCGATTCTAGACCATCACCACCTGCAGCCCTGTGGTTTCAGTCGCTGCTCACCACATTTTGTTTCCATTGAAGAGGTGATTATTTTGAGCCCAGTTATTTTGCTTTTTTTGTTTCTTACTTATCACTGCTGTGTCTTTGCAGCAAAGGAGTGTGAGGCACAGCATGAACCCACTGCCCTGGCTTGACCAGGATTCGATCCTATTCTTGAAGGTCTCCTCATTCTTCTTCCTCAGTGAATGTACATGCTTCTGGTCAGGTGGTTGTGGACACAGCCTTGATGCCGGGCCTGGGTGAAAGTAGAGGAGTCTTTCTTCTGCTTCCAGCTCCCAAAGGATATCCTGAGTGACATCTCGGGGACCCTTGCCTAGGAAAGGAACAGAGGAGTAAACGGAGGCATCAGAGGCAAAGACCATAAGCTTCACTGTAAGGGGGCTTCTGGAGGAGAGCAGGGGGTAGAGGGTACGGGGCTGGGCTTATTCTCCACCTTGCTCTGCTCTGCCAGACCTCCCAGAGAAAAACAAATTTTCAGCTGCCAGAAACTTAGACATGGAAATGTTGAAAGAACAAGAAATTAGTGGCCAAAATTGTATCACATTTTTATATTTATTATGACATTGTAAGCAATCTCAAAAATTCCCAAGTAGATAGAAAATAAAAATTATGAACATTTTTGATGTAATTGACTAGAATATGAAATAGAGTGGGAATTTAAAATTTATGCTGTCATTATTTTATATTACTTGTTCCTAATGAATTTTCCTTGAGGAATATTTGAAAAAAAATAGCATATGTAAATGATCTAACTTGTATATTAATTGGTTCATGATATTTCTTAAATAAAAAATTTCTAGTAAGTTTGAATTACAACTGAAACTGTACATTGCCTAGAACTCTTGAATTGGAACAAATCTAGATTAAATTTTTTCCAGGAAAAAAACTGAACAATGTCTGGTTCAGTGTGAATCGTCTCTTTGTAGCCTGTTAAAACAACATAGAAGTGCATTCAATTTTGTGTGCATGTGTATGTGACTACAAGGGGTTAAAAATCCTGGGTTCTCTTGATTCTGAGAGCATGTGGTGGCCAGCCCAGAGCCAGATTGAGCCATGTTAATTTCCCAGAAGATTTCAAAGAATTATCTTTTGAAAAGGGGAAGTTTGGGCTAATAAAAACCAGGATAACCTCCGGCAGTCACAGGGAGAAGAATAGAAACAAATTACTCCTGGCTTGTTCGACATTGGTGCAGGGGGGCTTTCTCTGGCCAAACCAGACTGCTTTGTTTTTCCTTTATTCCAAAGACAGAAGTTATTTCAGTGATGTCCTGAGAAGGTAAGAGCAGCCAAGTTGTGCCTGGTGCTCATCTGTGTTCTTTCTTGGGCTTAGCTCTCCGGAAGGCGTGTAAGGATTGTAAGGGCCTTGGCGCCATCAGGTCCTGGGTTGGGATTCCTGTTTTGCCACTGATACCTAGGGAATCAGGGAAATTTATATTTCTGCTCTGAGCTTCAATATCTGCATCTCTTAAAGAAGATAATTAATGCCTAGCACATGACCATGACGGCAAAGATTTGGATATGATAAGGGTTGTCATATGCACTCAGACATAGCGGATACAGAAAAAATGCATAGAGGTGCCCGGGTTCCCCTTATTGGATCAGCTCCTCTCATCCTCTCTGACAGTTCCTGAAACCTCACCTCTTCTGTAAGTAGATTCTTGAAGTTTGGGGCCAGAAAATTGTACAAGTTTTGTGTAGAATTAAGGAGTTTAAAAATAAAATTCAGTTACCTATTGGCTGTGTAACACATTGCCCTGAAACTTACCAGCTTAAAACAACTATTTTACTATGCTCATAGATTCTGTAGGTCAGGAATTCAAAAAGAGCACAGCTCCATGATGTCATGGCCTCAGCTGGGAGAACTCAAAGACTGGGGGTAACTCAGTGGCTGGGGGAGGGAACCCTCTAGAGGCATCTTCACTCACATTCCCAGCTGTCAGTGAGGCCCTCACATTCGGAACACCTACACGTGGCATCTCCATGAGGCTTGGCCTTCCTCACAGTATAGCAGCTTTTCTTTTAATGTGACAACTAAGGGTCTGAAGGCAGGTTTCTGAAGAGAACCAGGCAAAAACTGTAACATTGTTTAGTTCCTAAGCTTTGGAGTCACATAGCATCACTCCTGCTGGGTCTGAGCCCCTCCAAGTTCAAGAGGAGGAAACGTAGACTCCACCTCTTGATGGGAGGAATGTCAAAATCCCGTTGTAAGAACACATGGACTCAGGACTAGTGTTACGGCATCTTTAGAAAATACAATTTGCCACAGAAGTGAGTCAATAAGTCCTCAACATTTTTGACTGGATCTGGCAGGAATGTGAAGGATCTAAGGAGAATAGATACAAGGCCATTGCCGCAGAGATTGAGGTGGGAATGAGGAAGGCCAGGCAAAAACAGTAACAGAGAAGATGGAGAGAAGGGGGTGGAGGTAAGAGCCGGCATCAGAATAGGATCTGTCTCATACAGGCAGTGAGGAAGAAGATGAAAAGGGGAAAGAAGAGTCAAGAGATCTGAGGTTTGAACCTGCGTGCTGAGAAGGCTAGGGCTGCCATTACCTAAAACGGGGAAGTCACAGGGAAAAGCAGAAACCTCCTCTTCCCTCTTTGCTCACCACACACTTGCTCATCTTCCAACAACTCGTACGTACAGTCTCAATCTATTTTGCATGCCTGCCTTCTGCTTTCCCCAGTTCGCACATTAGCTCAGATCCTGAGGCCTTGGTAACTCCCTAAAGGGCTGGGACGAGGACTCTTGGAGAGATGACATCAAGGGCTATAAGTGGAAATGAGGCCATTTAAGAATCTGATTTTGAGTCAAGATCCTGTGTTAACTAAGCTTACCTACAGAACTAAAAATCCAGGAAGAAACAGCTGCATGCGTGGAGCTTCTCCAAAATGTTTGAATCCCATCATGAGAGGTGTGATCCAAACACTGGTGAGCCGCCCCTTCTCTCCATCTTCTCTGTTACTGTTTCTTCCAGGCCTTCCTCATTCCCACCTCAATCCCTGTGGCGATGGCCTTGTAGCTATTCTCCTTTTTTATGACATTATCTGTCCTTGGAGGGTAGGCCCTTAGGGCTCCATATTTGGTTGCGTGTTCATGGCTTCACTGGCAGTACCCTCTTCTGCCTTGATCTCTGCTACCCAGGGCACAGAGATGGTTTAAGTACATGGCTTAACTTTGTTTCATTCCAGAGAATGTTGAGGTCACAAGAGATGTTACAAAGAAATTAGTTATAAGATCATTTAAAAACATTCCAGATGAATGCTATCCTCCTTCTAGTGGTACCAGGAGAGGCTAAGCAATTATTCCAGTGAAACTCCCCTTGCTCCAACATTTCAGGAACTGGCCATTAGGAACTGCTTTTAGAGTCACTCCATGAACCCTCATCACTACATTCCTTGATTTTGACCCCAAAATGCCTTACTCACTAAGTCAGAACTCTTTTATTTGCAACTGACAAGGATTAACTCAATTTAAGTGAAAAAGCAAGTTTATTGGCTCACATAACTGGAAAGACTGGAGTGATCTAGCATCAGGTATGACTGGATCTAAGAGTTTAAATGGTATGGGGTTTCTGCCTTTGTCACTTCTCTCTGTAGGTTCAATTCATTCTCTATTGCTGCAGATGGGCTTCCTGCATGCACCAAGGAAGATGGCTCCTAGCAGCCCCGAGACGCTATAATCCCAGTGTAGTAACCCCAGGGAAAGGAGGGCCTGCTCCCCACTCACCCCCACTCCCCCATTCCCACCATTGTCCTTACAGCGTTCCCAGGCAGGACTCTGATTGTCCCAGACTGAGCCAAATGCCCATTGCTGTGGCTGGGAGGGAAAGATTTCTCACTAGGAAAAAACCCCCACAAAACCCAGGGCAAGCACGTGGTCTGGGAAGACAGAAATAGTGGTGGCCAATGGTATCTCACCTGCTCTGGGCATCATTCTTGACAGTGATTAGCCTTCAACTGTTTCAAAAACCTACTCTTGGGAGCTTGTTAGAAATGCAAACTCTCAAGCCCCTGCCCAGCCCTACTAAATCAGAGCCTGCAGCTTAACAAGATGCTCAGGTGAGCCTCACATACATTGAAGTTTGGGAACAGCTGGGCTAAAGGAGAAAGGATGGGGCAATGGCTCTGAGGAGCTTTCCAAAGAGGAGTTTGAGAAGGTTCTGCACACGGCAGCGTGCTTGGAACAGGCAACCAGCCTGCTCAGCTAACACCATAAGGAAGGCAGCAGGCCTGGGCACTACACTGATGTCCCAGGCAGGGACACAGAGACCAGACTGGGGCCCAAGGACAGAGCCTGGATAAGCGAAGGTGGTGATACCGGTTCTGCTCAACTTCTGAACAAGGCACTCCTTGGGCTCCTTGAGTGCAGCAGAGTGCGTTCTGGAGCCTGAGTGGGCCACGTCTGAGGGAGGTGCCACCAGTGGCTTCCAGAGAGTAGAGAAGAAAGCTTCAAGGCCAGGAGAGTCTGTTCCGGGGCTATGATAAGGCAGGCAAAAGGTGCCGTGACTTCTCTGTCTTTTTTATTTAATGAACCTTTGCTACAGTCGGTCGTTGGATTTTGGATCCTGTCTAGTTGCAAATAGAGCCACTTCATACATAAGGATTTGTGCAAAACCCAATCGTTCCTAGACAGCCCTTGTCCTTTCCGAAGCAAATTAGTCATAGGAGTTAGATGCGGAAATTAGATAAATTCTCAGTTGACTCCATCAGTCCCCTCTCTTTTATTTACTTATTTTTAAATAGAGTATTCCTGTAAGAAGGTCTGCGGAAATGGAAGCCAACGGAAGTGTAATTACATACAAAGGTTTGGAGGACTCGAGATCTGGACCAAAGACTGGAGCTATTTCCTGCTGCCCCTCTCAGGCCTGGGAGGCCTTGAGAGCACAACCCTGCAAGGCCACACAGGCTGTAAACCAAGGTGACAGAGCAGATTCTCCTGGGTCTCTGGGCTCCTGTGTCTCCTCACAGATGGGTCTCACCCATGGTGTTCTCCACGTGTGTGTCTCTCCTCAGGATTGCCTCACCGTCCTGTGAGCTCAGGAGATGCTTTTGCTCCCAAAGACCGAGTCCTCGAGTGTGGGGTTAAGGACACAGGCTTCGGAATCGGATCCACTGCATCTGAATCCTTTCTTTGCCACTTATTACATGCATCATATGGGCAAATCATGTAACTTTGGTCTCCTCAACCATAAAATAGGGTTCGTGATAGGATCATTGTAAGGATTAGATGAGAAAATGTGTTTGAGGTGAGGCAGCAGAAGTTGTGTGCTGTGCGAGAACTTGGCACAGAGAAGGTGTTCACCTTTGAATGTTAGAGCACTTTGCCCCACGCTCAGAGCATGGGAAGTGCTTCATCAGGAGTGGCTGTTACTATTCCCTAACCTTTGTTCGATTTTGCACGATACTTTCCCTCCAGATGCTGCAGGGTGAGCACACACATGCCATTCACGTATGATGACTATGAGCTAACATTTACTTCGTCTTGAGAATGTTATGACATCCCTTTCTTGAGATATTTGGAGACACACTAAGGTTTTAGAGAAATGAGGAGTCCTGAAAGAATTTGGCATTCACAATACGCAATTATTGGTCTTGGTCACATTAGTAAGAAGGTTCTGGCATTCCCACTCATTCTTTCAGGTCCCTATGGCTCCTCTCGTAAACAACCCCTTCCTGAGCACAGCCACACAGGACTCAGGGGCTTGAGTTAGTGACTCTTTGAGAAAGAACACTTTATTATATTCTCTTTTGTTATTTTTAGTACTGGGCCTGTGCTCGTAGGCAACAAGTATTTGGCTTCCTTGCTTGAGTCAATTTTCCTTTATTCGTTTCACACAGTTGTTGAGCACCTCATCTGTGAAAGGCAGGGAGCTGTGCGTTGGAGGGAGATAGCAAGGCTGACTTAGGTGATCCCTTTCTCCTGCACGCCTCTGCCTTCACCACTCCCTTGGCCACACTTGGGCACAAGCGCACAGGATTCCATCCACTTTCCCTTCCCTCTGCAGTGTCTCTCCCTGCATGGCATCCTGGCCACTGGAAAACCGATGCTCCCACACTCTGTATCTGCATCCTGAGTTCTTCCAAACCCAGGATTCACATTTCCAGGTCTGCGGACACACTCACTGGCTGTAGGCTGAGCTTCATTCTCAAGGCCCTTTGCATATCTTCTTCGTGAAGTCTCCCTGGTTTCAGTCCACCAGAATTTTTGAAGGGCTGTGAAGATCTAGGTTGGGTGTATTTGCTGGTTTGTTTCTTTATTGGTAGTTTTTCCCAAGCATGCCTAGGCCCTTTCTTCTTTACTAACTTAGCCAAGAAAGTCTCCGACCCTAGAATGCTCCGCTCTTCTCCTTTCCCTGCCCTCATCTGTTGATGTCCCTCCTAAAAGGGTCAGTTCAAATGCTTCTCCGAGAAGCCTTTCGGGCACAGCCTCACCTCCACCAGAATAAACCTCCTCTCCTTGAACTCCCTGGAGTGGGCCTGGGCGATGACTCCAGCTTCAGGACCCAGAGTGTTCACGTTGGGGTTACCTGGTGCTTGTTTCTTCCCCCTCCAGATGGGAAGCCCCAAGAGGGTGGGGGCCTTCTGCATCTTTCCATCTCACAGAGCCTCTAGCAAAGATTTCCTTAGCTGGATGACGTAGGCGAGTTATTCACCGTCTCTTTGTTACCCAACCTCACAGAATAGTTCTTCTGGCCACCTGGCTCAATCCCCACTCCCACTCGGCGTTTGATAGGTGTCTGCTTTCCTTCCTCACTCTGTGTGCCTCTGAGATGTCCAACATATTCCTGAATGAATGAGTTAGCTAATAAATACATAAATCAGATGGCTTTCTGTTCCAGAGTTCTCACAGCCCTGTTGATGTTTACTTTCATTGATGCTGACGACATGATTATTATGTAAAATACAACGGTAACTATGGACTATTTCTCCTCTTTCTCTCTTTGGTGTTGTTTAGGGTTTGGGGCAGGACGAAAAAAGGAATTCAACCTATGTAAACACTGGTTGTTATTTTTTTAAACTTTTGCAACCCCAATAGAAGAAAAAGGTTATTTCGTTGTTATAGTTTATGTTTCTCTGATTACCAGTGATTTGAAGCACTTGTGGAAAAGCAACAGAAATATGTGTTTTAAACCACTTGAAAGCTGCTGGGTACTTCTGTGAGACACCAGGCACAGGATTTAGAGAGGCCAGGCATGCCTGCCAATGCAATCAACTTCCCAGGACTTCCCAGGTTGTGAGGTCACACAGAGGGTAGTTGACCAATTGTGTGGCCAGAGAAGATTGGTATTTCAGTGAGGGCAGCTCCCTGGCAGCCCTAGGAGCCTGGTGTGGTCCTCCGACTGCCCATGTTGTGCTTTGCGCCTGTCAGTAGCCATAGCCATCCAAAGAGACTAGCCTCCTTAGAAATCTCTCTCCAGTTCCCCAGCCTATGGCTAAGTTCCTGGGGCCATCTTACCTCAGTCACTGGGAGAACCCTTGCGCATGTCTCTCCTACCCAGAGTCAAAACTTTAGTCCTCAAGGTCCAGGGTATTAGTGACCACCTTCCCTCAAACTGAAGCCCACCTTCTAGGTGCTCACCCCTGTGTCAGGACAGACTGCTTCTCAACATGGATGACAGTGAGAGCAAATACACTGTCCCGCAGAGGGGACCCACGTGCTACCTGAGAAGTCTGGCCTTAGCTTTGGACTTCTCCTGAAACAGCCTTCATGATACAATGACCGGGCTATCCAGTTTTTGATAATCCTGCCTGTGGGGCTCTTGTGGAAGGTCAAGATGGGCTTCAGCAACCCCTGTCTGGTCTCTTTGTGGGGGAATCTTGCCTGCCTGAAATGATGATTGGCTTCCTACGTCCTCCCAGTCTCTGCTCCCTATCTCCTGCTAGCCAGCGCTTGGAAGATAAATTTTAAAGCCTATCAACCAAGAACAGAAAATAATTTTCAGAGACTGTATAATCTAAGCCCTTTTTTAGGAAAGTAAGAGCAAAATGTGCCCACCATGAACAACCTTTTACATGATTATGCACAGCATTTGACCTTCCTGTTCTGGAACCGGATCTCTGCTATACTGCTGCCTGACTGAAGGACCCACTGAAGTGTGTTTTCCTAACATAAAGAAGCAGAGGTGAATGCAAACTTTGTTACGTCTAGATAAACCAGTTCACTGTAAGCTATGTTAGCTTTTCTCTGACTTCTAATGATAAAAATTACTCACATGCTGATAGATGATTGATAGAGAGATAGAGGCAAACATAGATGTGTATATGTATGTAGGTATGGTTTCAGCTGGGTTCCGCGGGTACATGTATAGCTGTGCACCAAGTTCTTCATTGTCATTTCTAGTAGTGATTCCGTCCGGCAGGCAGAAGCCAAGGTCAGTGTCAGAAGTGGATTCAGAACACCTCTAAAGAGGGTTATCTCCTGCTGAGGGCTATATCTGCCCATACTTGAATAATGGGGACAGAGGAGCCAAAGGCTAAGGCTTGGAGGAGTGCTGGCGGCCTAGTGCTGTCCTTGACCTTCTCTTCTAGGTGATTACCTTATAGTAAATCAATCAATCAACAATCATCAAGTGTCTGTTAGGTACCAGGCACTGACTTGGCCTCTGAGAGAAATGCAGAAAAGAAGGAACAATTGCAACTCACCTTTATTCACACAGAAAGAGTGCTGCTAGGGTTTAGTCAATTTCACGTAAGGCGGTGAAGTGGCCTACACCATAAAACACCATCAACGCCTTTCTAAGAGGAGCACTATGACCGCAGGTCATGAGCCCCGCGAGGCTCTTTACCCCAGTAATTAACTGCCTGGACTGAAAATCTAGCTGTGCCACTGAAGCTGAGTGGCCTTGGCCACATTAACAACTCTGGGTCTCAGTTTTCACCTCAGTAAAATGGGGATAACAGTAGCTGATTCAGCCTCCACATAGGGCTGTGAGGATCCAATGACGTAATTCATGCGAAGTGCTTAGAATGCTGCCTGGCACGTAGAGAAGGTGCCGTGAACGTTAGTTAGAATTACCATGAAACCCCCACTGGCTGTGAATGTCTGGGTCCTGGGCAACCCAGACTCAGAGCTCAAGGGGAGAGGGCCAGCAGCAAGGAATGCTGAGGAGGCTGGGACTGCTCTGATGCAGGAGATCAAGGAACCTGCAGGCAGGGGCCATCCTGGAGTTTTTGTTCTTTCATTAAGAAAATATCCAAACACACAAAACAGTAGAGAGAAACGTGTAATGGACACTTACCAACCCATTTCCTGGATACTACAGTGGTTAGCATTTTACCATATTTATTTTATCTATTTTTTAAAAGTTTCACTGAAGTATTTTAAAGTAAATAAGAAATATACCACCACATTTCATCTCTAAATATTTCACTGCTCATCTCCAAAACTATGAAGACATTTTCTTCCAGAACCACATTATCATTATCCCACCTAACGAGTCAACAATTTCCTAATCTAACATCCAGGCATCTTGGAGCGTTTAAAGACCCTTTTGATTTCAAGCTAGATTATGCTGGGGAGGAGACTATCCTGAAGACAAGATACACGTCGCTGTTTGTAGGAAAGAACGTCCTGAGCCTTAGGAGAGAGAGGAGAATGTACTGCTGGCCAGCGTCCTTCTTGTGGATACTCCATACCCTTGTGGAGAAACACAGACTGGTCTGGGATCCTGTGTGAGAACACCCCATCACACTTTCCTCTTTCTAAAGGAGGAACACATGTTTCTGAAGGCTGCTTGACAGACAAGAAGGATATTAATAAATGACATGCAAATTTCCTAATTTCACTTTGGCTGGATATGTGATTGCTACTTCTGAAATACAGGCTGGTGATGGAGCTTCTTTTTTGTGAAGATTTCTTGAGCTCCGCGTATATGTTGGATTGTCCAGCTGAACTTGGCTGGTGGCTAGGGGCGGGCTCCTTCTCATCTGAGATCCGGTAAAATGACACTTTTGAATGAAAACTGGCCTTAAATAAGAAGTTGAGAGGTTAATGTTGAGACCATTTCTTGGGTAGAGATACTGCAGAGGTTTGACTGAAAAGCTGGAAAGTTCTTTTTATAGCTCTGTTGCTCACACATGAGAAAGCAGTTTCATTGATCGGCCTTTTTACACTTAAGCTTTCGTGTTGCTTTTCCTCTATTTGCTCCTCCATTCCATGAGTTGTTGGGTGGGAGCCACTCTCCTTCACCCAGGTGGGGGTGGTCTGGGCTCTCCAGTTCAAACAACTCTTTCCCTTTCTCCCCAGAACAGGGTCAGGTGGCTCCCCATCAGTACGCGGCATATGCAGAGTTCCCTTTTGTCTTAGTGCTGGCATGCAGTGTTGCTGGTGGGAACCCTGTCGTGGATCCGAGTGAAGGGCATGGGCTCTGGATGGAGACAACTTGGACTCGAAGCCTGCGTTCACCGCTTACTGCTGGTTCTGCTTTTTTCAGGGCAGGGAGGAGCCAGGATTTCAAATATCTCATTCTCTCATATTTACATTTTTGTGAAGATATTTTCATTTGTTCTGGAAAAGATTGTCCTTCACCAAGAATGAGTGAATTTCTTTCTTACATAATGACGAAACACCACAACTATAAACTGAGGGCAAATGTTAACACAAGATGACCATTCACATCCTGCTAAGTGTTCTTAACTGCCTGGCTTGTTTAGTTTTAGTAGAAGGAATTCAATTTTCATCTCTCCTTCTTTTAATAGCCATGTTTTCTCTCACCTGTGGATTTTGTGTATTTAGAATAAAAACCCATAGTATCCTACTTTCAAGACAGAAATGTGACTGGTTCTGTAAAGGAGTACATTTATATGATCTGGAGATCATAACCAAGTATAAGCCAAATACAATTTGATTGTGTAAGGTTATTATTTGAGAAGTAACTCACTACTTGGATTTATGACTGATACTGTTCCGCCTTCCATAAATTTAAAATAATACCACCAGCTATTAGTAAATCATGAACTTTGAATAATTCGTAAGATAGTGTTTTTAGATGCCAATAATGATCTTGAAAAATGTGAATGTTGAACCTTAAACCTAGCTTGTTCAGAAGTCGACTGATTCAACAGGTCCTGGGCAGGAATCTCCTCGAGCAGACAGATGACAAGCAATGCTAAGGCAGAATTCTAGATAGTTCTTTAAGCAGGTCATGAGAGTACAAATGTTTCAAAAGATTGAGAACAAGGAGAAAGTACTGAGAGGTGTAGTCAATTGCTTAAATCATTGGAAAAAGGGAATTTAAGTAGCCTTGTGTAACATTCAGCATGAAGGAAAAGAAAAGTGAGAGAGAAAAGGAATCTCTTCCTCTACTTGGCCCTAAATGAGAGCTCGTGTATCCAAGCATGAGCCATAGGAATGAGCCACCTTATTGGAACACATGCTAATGATTTCATGATGCACCATTAGAACGGAATTAGAGGATACTGCTGGAATCTCATTCTTTCTCTCATTCAAGGCCCAGACGTCACAGATCTTGGGCTCTGTGCCTTTGCTCACATGTCGTGTCACTGTAGGCATGGATTGGCCGTGAACCTCGTAGACAACCGCTGAAATTACGTTTGCTAGGATTGATCCTGGCTTATATACAGGTAATATACAGGTACCAAAATTGCAGATCCAGACGCCAGCTCCCAGCTGCTGTAGCGGATACTCCTGATTGTTTCCCCAACATCTATGTCTTCGTCAGTCTTCCTTACGTAGAGAGCTCCGATTTTGCTTGGGATAGCAGTATGGCGGACGAACACTCTTTTTCTCAGCCTCTGTCACAGCTGGTGGAATCCTCTTGGCAGTCTGGTCAATGAGATGTGAGAAGTCCTTGGGAGCATGTACGTTTTCAATAAAAAGGCTAAGCTTTCCGAAAAGAAAGCCTCTTTCTATCTTTTGTTGTCTCTCCCGACAACCCCCAGAATGCAGATGTCGAAGACACAGGTAATAGTCAACAAGCGAGTGTGAGGGCCTGACTGTGTTAAGAATGGAGTGAGGGGTAGAAAGGTGGAGAAGGCCTGGGTGCCTGAGAGCATCACCGAGTTAGTGCACCTGCCCTGGACTGCAACCTCTGCACCTGGTCGTGTGAGAGAAATAAAGCCCTGCTTTTCTAAGTTGCTATAGCAATGTTTGCTTTTGCTTATACGCAAATGTATTCATAACTGATACTGATCCAAAGAAAAGTTCTTCCAGAAAACCTGAGCCTGAGTCACTTAGTAATTTGTTAGTGGCTACTTCTAGAAAACAGCACATTTTCAGCCCTAAAAATCCAATTTAAAGGAAATTTTTACTGCTCCTTTTTTTTTTCTTTTCAGACCAGGTGATTCCAGATATCACTATTTCAAGTGTGTAAGGAGCAACAGTTCTGTGCTTTTGACACTGTTACTTCATCCTTCTAGTATCGCCACCTTAATGAAAAAAAGCAAGTTGACTGCAATAATTCTGCTTAGTTTCTTTGCTCTCTCCATTGTTGCCACAGCCCTTCGTATTGGGCACCCAAAGAAAGGTTGTATTACTTTCATTTATCTGGCATGACCTTGGCCACATGTCAGATAGAGGAAAAGTCTAAGGACAGCATCAGAAGTCCCCACGTATGTTTCAAGAGTCTTCACAGGCACCTCACCGTTCACAAAGGAAGTCTGCTGGCCCCGAGATGCTCAGCATCTTAAGCTGTACTCCACTGGAGTGATTATTTGTGTCTAAGTCCATGATAAGTTATCATGCCTGACTCATTCCCCAGCGTATATGGGCCAAAGCCAATCTTTTTCAACTTAAACAATTAAACCACGCTGTTGGATATAAGATGAGAACTAGAAAGTAAACCAGAATGTTTTATGGACATTCAATAAACATCTTTATCTCTATTGACTACGAGAATGACCCCAAAGTGTGATGAGTGTCACCTGAGCGTGGAGGGCGGTTGGCTCTTCCTGAAGTCCTTGAAGCACGCAGTATGGCGCTATGCGTTGACCGTAAGTCTGATGAAAGCTGAAGTCGACAGCCGCGTGTGCTCTGTCTTGGCCGTCTGTCAGTGGTGTCAGCTGTTAGACTCAAGGTGGCTCATCTGGGTCACAAGGGCTTAAGGATTCTGGTCACAGGACTGGTCAAACAGGTTTTTCAAGTCCTGAAAAAGCTGGAAAATAGAACAAAAGCCAAGAAGTATAAATCCTTAGTCCAAGGGGCCAAAACCATGTCTAAGGTATCTGTAGAATCTCATCAAAGTGGAATTATTAATGCAGCAGAACTTTCTAGAACCTGCAAGTTGTTTCACAAGCAGTGCTAGTTGAAGAATTCTGATACATTTTAAGTAAGCCCATTTCAAGCTGACCTGACCAGCACTTCCAGGTTTGAAGAGCCCTGCATCACTTTCCAGGGAAAACACCACAGGAGGAGGCTAGCAGAGTCTGAAAGTCTATGGAGCTGTGCTCTGGACCCACTGTCACCTCCTTGCTGCCCCTCGAGGCCTGAGTCCTAGAAACCCTGACAGTCTACACGGAGAGGCACAGGACAAACCTAGAGTATTTTCCTGGAGCATTAATTGGCTTGATGATAAATAACCAAGAGCATTTTTATGCTTAAATAATATATTGTAGATTATAATGCAAAATTTGTCTGGATTCTAAGGAGAAAGATTCTGTCGCTGTCGGTAGGTTCTGTCAGGTGCTCAGGTTCCCTCCAGCAGGAGTTACCTGTGAAAGTTCTGAAAGCAGTGAACAGGTGACGGCCCTTCACTACGAGTTGCTGAATTGCTAAGGTAACAAAGATGTTACCTTAGATCAGCAACTCCTTGAGGACGGGGCCACGGGTTGTTTATCTTTCTCCCTCTAGTCTCTTCCCAAATAACACAGAAGAGATCAAGGGGCAAAGAGGAAAAACTACTCAAGATCTCAGGCTCTGAAGAAAGCTACAGGTGACATTTTGGTGAACATCTTTCAGGATATGTCTCTATGCGTGCGTCCGGCTTAGATGTGTGGATTCCCTCTTACATAAAGAGTGAGCTTGTTTGTCTGTGTGCTTCTATAATGGGCAGGGAACTTTTTAAATGTTCACATCAATTTGACTTAGCCTGACTCAAACAAACTAACGTTTCCAGATACCCACTCTAGCAAACCAGATCACACACCAATGTGAATTGGGAAAATCTTTTACATCTAAAACAACAACAACAACAAAATGGGACTTGCAGGTGCTTAATAAATGATTGTTGGATGTGCTTCGAAGGCTGGAAGTTAAGGTGCCCTCATCCTGCAGGTCAGAAGGAGAGTGTACGGGTGAAAGGGGCTCTCAGATTTCTTTGGTGTGAGGCCTGGCCAGCTGGAGCATCATTTGCTGGCATCTTGCCTGGTTTCACCATCACCAACAGCCTCCCATGAGCCTCCAGTGGTGGAGTGAGACCCCTCAGAAGGAACCTAGAGAGCCGAGCCCATCTGCCCAGACTGACGGCTCCCGATGTGACACGAGCCTGCTGTGGTGGACATGTGCCAAGAGTGGGCAACAGCATGAGGCCCGAGAGAGGGAGGCAGGCAGAGAGGCAGTCCCTGAGGGCCTGATACAGCTGTTGCCTGCACGGGCCGCAGCTCTGTGGGGAAGCCCCGCCTCAGACACGCCTGCCCAGCCTGAGGGCGCTTTGAGCAAAAGCTTTGTTCTGAGAGTGACTTTGCCAGGTGGTTCTGCAAACAGTGGCAGGACCTCAGATGGGGACTGCAGCTCCAAACCCCTCTCCTCTGTGTTCTGTGTGCACTGCTGGAGGGTGAGGCCTGAGGTGCGGGCTCTGTCTGACTCTCAGGGCCTGCTAGAGGATTCTCCCCCCGACTCGGTCCCCCCCCCCCCCCCGTCTCTGTCTCACACACACACACACAAGCACACACACAGTGCTACCTCACTCTCAGGTCCATGACGGGGAATTTTAGGTGCCAGCTTTCCTTTGAGCTCGTGTCTACAAAAAGGATGGTCTCCTTAAGGGTAATACATAAATATGGGTCCTGGGGCAAAAGTGGAGAAATTCTCCAAGTGCCTAGAAATTATGAAGTACGAGTCATGACTAAGACACTGGTTTTTGAATCAACCTGCACGCGGCCATAGTTGTTCCACCTGTGAACTGTAAGACCTCGGCCACCTTAGCTTGCACGAGTGTAGGATGGGGAGGCGACCTCAGAGAGCAGTGAGGACGAGACATGCTCACATGTCCCAAGCACCTAGCAGAGCGTTGGCCCATCCTAAGTGCTCAGGAGGTGGTAGCCGCCAAGAAAAGTCAACTTGAGGGCTGGCCTTCCCAGGCCCCAGACTTCTCGGAGCGGGGAACTCAGCTGAGTGAGGATGTCACCTTGAAGCTGTGGCCACGCTCACCTGGTCCCTGCAGGCTTCTGGGCCTGGCTGCGCCTGTGTCCACGGCCGGGCCTCCCTCTCGAGGACGTCCTTCTCTGCTCTGTCTCTGTGTCGGTCAGGGCTCCTGCTAGCCTTTAAACTGAGGACCTGGGAGTCACGCTTGTCCATCCCTGCTGGAGTCCGGCACTGTGTGCTTCTCCGTGGACAGTGCCATGTGAGGGGCAGTGTGGCTCATTGGCTAAGAACACAGGATTTACATTCAAACAGAAATGGGTTTGGGTTCCAGCTCTGCACTAGCCAACCTGTGCAACTGTGTGCAAGGTTTTTTTAAGCCTTCTCGGATCTCCGTTTTCTGAACAGTAAAATGGGAGTAATAATAACATCTAAGTGTTCTTATAAGAATTAAGTTAGTAATATTTATAAACATTTGTAAATCACAACACCTAGTACATATTAGCTATTATTCATTTTACTGATACTCATTATTAATATATTTTAAATTAGTGTAGTGCTAAAAATCAGACAGGGCAGGGCTGATGGGTTTGACCTTCATAAAAGAGAGCAGCAGCTTGTTACCTTTTGCACATGCCCACCATGCAGCGTGGGTTCATTTTTTTTTTTTAGCTGAGGCAGATTCACCCTGAGCTAATATCCACTGTTACGTTCTTCCTCTTTTTGTACGTGAGCCACTGCCACAGCACAGCCACTGACAAAGTGCTGTAGGTCTGCGCCTGGGAACCGAACCTGGGCCACTGAAGCAGAGTGCGCCAAACTTAACCACTAGCCATGGGGCTGGCCCTGCTCGTTCTTATCTTTCAGGTAGATAGAGAAAAAGGAGAGAGAGATGCCCTCAACTCTGGCCAAGAAGGAGGGACAAGTGCCCTGTTACTCATAGGGACTTACCACTTTGCTCAAAGCTCCTGTTGTTGCCTTGTGGCACGTTCTGCTTTCCAAGACCATCGGCTGTTTGTAAGCCCGTTTGGAGAAAGACGTTGGATCCATACAAGGTTAATTACTATTATGCAAAGGAGGAAACCCACAGCACTGTTCCTGGTCCTTTTGGGTGGCATATACATTCATTTCCATTTCTTTTTAAAATTATGTCTCTTTTTACTCATTTGGTATCTTCTCTTCTTTTCTCTATTCTGTTTCTGAAAAGAATAAAAATGCATCCTCCATCATGTCAGGTCATGCAACTCTGCTTAAACTCCCCCGAGGGTCTCCCTTTCGCTCAGATGTAACCCCAGGCGCTTACGACAGCCCACGAGGCCCTGCGGGACCTGGCCTCTCCTCTCGCTCACCTCCTTCCCTCCCAGACCTCTTGGTTGCTGGGTCCAGCTGCACTAACTTCTTGTGGTTCCTGGAATACGCTGAACAAACTCTCCTGCAGGGCCTTTGGCTCCTGCGGTTCCCTTGCCTGGCATGCTCTTCCCTCTGGTGTCCTTGTGGTTGGTCCTTCACTTTTCTCAGGCCTCTGTTCAGAGGTCATCTTACCAGAGCGGGCTTTCCCATCTAAACCAGCGCCAGCCCCCCTGTCACTGTCCCCTTTGCCCTGTTTTGTCTTTCTGCATAGCGCTTACTGCCTCCTGAAGCGTGTGTGTCCAGGGGAGGGACCATTGTCCAGCTTCTCTGACTCGAATAAAAGCCCCTGAGGGCAGAGACTTTTATTTTGTTCACTGCAGTAGACCCAGCACTAGCACCATCCTGATGCACAGTGGGCACTTGGTAAATAAAGAATGAATGAATGTTGCATGAACAACCACAGTCACATGACTCTTGAGCTTGTGCACATGAGCATGGTGGAGGGACGACTTTTGCAAACTGGCTGCATTATGAGAGGTTTCAGGAGCCTCATGGTCAATGCCGACCTGCTCCATGGACGAGAAGACCTGCTGGGTGCCTTATTCCACTGGGATCTCCATGAGTATTTTGAGTGTTGGACGTGAAACAAAGCCCAGCCAGAGATGAGGGGGTGGCTTTCTGACAGAAGGTCTTACATATTGTACATGCTCAATACATGTTTCAATGGCAAAAAAAAAAAAAGAAGAAATGGCCATGCAAAAATAGCCCTTAGGAGATATGCGTCAGTTTTGTTTGCCAGAGGCTTGGAAAGAGGATGTCTTAGAGTCACGAGAGATACTTTTGATGGTGTCTTACATAATGTCCCTTCTCCCCAGTATTTTATGATATTAGGAAATCAGAAAGGGTTCTATTCTCTATGTTAATCACGGCATGTCTTGGAAGATCAGGAAAATGTTCAATGCTCTTCTCACTGCTTAATCACCAATTTTCACTAGGATAAAAAGGTGAAATCTTACTTCTTACAGAGATGGATTTTTTTATGATGCCTTTTTTTAAAGTAAGTGCTCCTTGTACGAAAAAGAAAAGTCCAATAATACAGAAGAGAACAAGGAAGAAAGAGAAATGATGGATCGCTCAAGATCTCCTCCCCTGAGAATACCACAGACAACATTTGGTGATCACGTTTTAGGAACAACCTTGATGCACGAATACAGCATGGAAGGGTGGATTCCCTTTTACATAAATGAGTTCACAGTACACATTTTATAGACACTGCTTTCTTCACCCAAGACTGTATTTTGAGGATGTTTTCTATGTCAAGATATGTAAGTGTTTAACGTCACTTTCAGTAGCCTTCAGCGGAAAGATGATATTCCACTGCATGTAACCGGTTCCCTGCTGGATCTTCAGATTGTCTCCAATTCCTTCTATCAGTTGAGATCGTATATATAGGCTACTCCATAGGCGTGTTCCGGGCAGCTCTTGTCTCAGCTGAACCTTCCCTTGCCTGTGGCACTATCACCCTGGAAGTCTGTCATCACCATTGACAAATGGTCTCTCTCCCCATGCCTAGCCCACAAAACTCTGTCTTAAAGCCTCCCCAAACCCACTTCTTAAGAACTTATCAACCGAATAGGCTCTATTCAATCCACCTGCCACATGTGGAGGAGGGCTTGCTTACTTATTTTTGATTTCCTAGAAAAATTGAGAAATGCTTGTATATTGTACTTGGCATCAATTGTTTGTGCCTCTCTAGAACCCATCCCGTCACTTTCTGATAAGAGCAGTTTATGAAGAGTTACTCCTTCTTGCTGGATGCAGTCCTGATGGACCTGGCGGTGGGGACAGGCGGATAGTCATTAAAACCTTGTGTGTGTTTCCCTGAAACAGCCAGCCTCTACTTCTGTTCCTTCCCTCTGTCCTCCTGGTCCCCACAGCCTCCAGGTCACAGGTTTGGAAGCGACTAGGGTTGGTGTGAGAGCCTTTTACAGGACTGACCACCTTCAGCAGAGATACCAGGGAACCTCCAGGAGGAGGCGTGTGTTATCTTCATGGCCTTAAACATCTCCTTTCCCTTGTTTCAGGGCACAAGGAGAAGCAAAGGCTTGACATAATAGACTTCAATGCTAGGTGGGGTTGTTTTTTAAAAATTTCCTCTCATCATGTCCCATCATTGAACATGTTAAGGTGGCTTCTCTTTGCTAAACCTTGCTGCCCTGGGTCAAAGTGCGCCTCACAATTACTAACCTGTTGGACAGCTGAGGACACAGAAGCACCCAGAAGCTATGGGACCCACCCAGGATCACGTGGCAGCACCCTGAATCCTGGGACTCAGGCTTCTGATGGCAGGCGCTGCTCTCGGCTCAGGTGGAGCTGCCAGCGGGCACAGCGCAGCAAGGGAGGTGGCTCACGTTGCGGGACCAGGTCTCATGCTGGGGGTGTGCTGCTCTCTTTTTCGCCACCCAGTGTCCAAACAGGCATGGGAGGAGGTGGCAGGGCACTCTGGTGGTCTTCTTTTAGAGGGCGTCTAGTGGCAGAGTCTAGTGACGTCTTCTTTAAGTCTGTCAACGGCATGGGTAGATTAGGAGGTCCCAGGGTGGGTAACTCAATAGTTCGCTGTGGCCCTCCAATGACAACACCACTTCCTGAAGGCTCTCAGCTGTTCAGCCCAAGTAGTAAAGTTATAGGGGAAGAGGAGGTGGGGGCCGGCCAGCAGGAAACGCACCCTACGGAAAGCCCACTCTGAGTCCGGCGTCGTGCTGGCGCTTTCCCATAGATCGTTGCATCTGCTCCTCATACCGACCCTGAGAATTCAATCAACGGCTTCGACTTTCTTCCTCCTCCTTTGGGTCGAGGAAATAGGATGATCAGAGCTGCAAAGTGGAAAGTTGCTATTATATGATAGAGATGGGGTTTTAATTCTTTTGTGTCTTGATTCCGAAGTTCAGGTCTTTTCTGATACGCACTCCCTCAGGAGCACCCCAGGACTGCCTGAATTTTGCGATAAATGTCTTTGGTGTGAGACTCTCCCCGTGGAGGAGTACCGCTAAATCTCGCGTGGGCTCCCCACCCGAGCTGGCTCCCTTTCCTAGCTGACTGTCCTCAGAGGAGAGCACAGTCAAAGCTGGTGTTTTTCTCTGGAACTCTGGGTGAGTCTCCCTCCAGACTGCAGCTGGCGCAGGGGCACCATTTTGGCTGCAACTCTTGCAGAGTTTCATTTTCACTTTTTTATTGAAAAATCGAAATCTGGGGAATTAGAGCCTTTCCATATTGATTTTTCAGGGACAAGTGAAAATTACATTCTTTACAGGACCAAGAAAGTGCCACCTTGAGTGGTGACAGGGCCGACGTCGGAGTGACGTGCAGTGAGGGGACGAGGGGCACGCAGATGTAGTTTCTGTGTGATCTCTCTGGGCGGCAAAGCAACAACTAAATTTGATCCACATAACATGATTTTTGGAAGTAGAATTTCATTTTATTTTGCTTTTAGTAGAAAGGAAAGTTGACGAAAGCGACCCAAGTGAGAAGAACTTTGAAACTACCAGTCTCCAGTTTCTCCTTTAAGTGTCGCAGGGTGGGGGTAAGGTCCACACTTAGCCCTCATCTCCTCCCAGGCTGATACCTTAGGACGTGAAGACAACTAGCCAGAGTTCTGGTTTATTCCTTCACTTTGATGCCCAGACAACTCTGGGTTCAGATCTTGCTCTGCCACTTACTGCCTGGATGCCCTTTTGAAAATTACTTAATTTCCTGAACCTTAGTTTTTTCATCTGTGAATTGGGGATAATAATAAAAACTACAGCATAAGGTGCGATAAGGATTGACAATAAAAATTAGCTGACTGACTAAATGAATAAACAAGCGGATCTGTGGAAGCGTTTGGGTTTGATGAGACAGGTGTCTGTTGTGTGCAGTGACCGTCCCCCATTTCTAAGCTGGGCCAACCGCCAAGAAGCTTGAGGGATGGTGGAGCTCATGGCACTGGGGACAAGTGGACCTGTCTGTGGTATACTCTGCTATTACGGATTTTATTCCCTTTTTTCTGTTGCATCAGGATAAATGCCTCATACCTGGTTGTGGGTGAAACTACCTGTTGTCCCTGTGAAAAAGTTCCCTCTGGGGAAAGACATCCTGTGAGTTAATATCCAGAAGCAATTTGCCCTTTTCTTCTTTCCTCCTTCTCCCTCCCACCCTCCTTAGCACCTGTGAAATGTTCTATCTGTTCCCTTTTCCACATGCCGGTTATTTAACGTCAACCAAAGCCCCAAAAGTGATTCTAGCAGGAAATGAACAGATCTCTGTGAAGTGGAAGGAGAGTCTGGTACTTTGGAATAGAACATGCCAGCAGCATGGGGATGAGACGACCACACCAGGCCGGGGGGCTGAGCCACATGGCAGGATGCCTCTAGGTGTCTCCCAGGCACCCCCACTTTGAAGGTAACCCCTCAACCAGACCAGGCATCCACAAACGTTGCAGCCAGATGTGCAGCCCTTGACCGGAGAGCCGAACAACTGCTTTGAAGATGAGAAGCCCTCGGAGCATGCTAAGCAGCTTCCTTACTGCCGGGTGGCGTGTGTAAATGCAGAGGCATCGCCTCCCAGCACTGTTCCTGCTCGGAACCGGTGAAAGGCAAGCTCAGCTGGAAACGCCAAGTGCAAAGAAGAGGAGCAAATGAAATGCTGGGGGTGGAAGGAAGTGGAGAGGTGGGTGCCTATGCTTTGAAATTCTGCCACAGAAAGTTCTCTTCAATGGATCCTCCTCCAACCTGCCTGAGCACAGCAACTGGACGTGGCGTGTGACAGCACTGCAGACAGACCATGCTTCACACCTGCAGCTGTAGTATCTGGCGCACAGGTGTTTAGCTGTGATTGCCAGCTGCTCTGCAGCACCCTGCTTCCCCGGATGGGGGGAGGAGGGGAAACCCTCACACTTGTTGCTGCTGAAAGTGAGGAGGGGGCTGGAAATTTCTGCCACCAGGCCAAGTACTCAGCATTCACGTCAGTGCTGGAGTCTCCCTGTGCCTGCCTCTGAGGGTCCCAGGGCCTCTGCTCACGAGCTATCCGGGGACAGGAACTGTGACTTGATGGGAGGTGAGCAGCGGGACCAAGAAGCAAGCTGGCCAAGGTCCAGGAAGGCTGGTCAGTGGGCCCTGAGCCCAGGGAGAGAGGCCCCTGGGCTCGTGAGCCAGGAAGACCTGAGTTCAGGTCCCAACTTCACCTCCAAGTAATTGTGAATTTTCGGCTTATTTCTTATCCTGTCTGGGCCTCAGTTTCCTAAGCTATAAGATGGAGTATGTCACACCTGATCCCAGGCCCTTCGTAAGGATCACATGAGATGTTATGTGAAGTGCTTGGGAAGCAGTGCTCCTGAGAAGGGGGGCAGGGCAGGGACCCCCAGGCTCCGGGCCACTGCTCTGGACCCTGTCACGCAAGCTTAGCCAAGCAGTTCTGTGTCATGGGGTGACTGTGCAGGCCCAGGTACCACCCGTGTCAAACACGGATAATTGGTTTCCTGCTCTTTCTCCTTCCCCAGGGAGGGAGAGGGCTCTCCATTCAGGAAACTAACATCATGGAGGAAAGGCCCCGTGTCACTCCCCCGCCCTCAGACCTGCCCCCCGTCCTCTCCCACCACCTCTCCCCAGCTCTGTTCTGCTCCTCTCTGTGCCCACACCTTGTCTTCTCCTCTAACCGCCTCTCTCTGTCCACACCTCCGTCTGCCCTGCCCCTGTCTCTCCTGAGTCTGGGAGATGGGAGGGCCAGCCAGAGTGAGGTTGCAGGAGGAAGAGAATGATGTGGATCCAAGGGTGGGGGCCATGCCAAGCTCTGTGCTTCCTTCTGAGTTTGCTTCTTGGAGGTTGCAAACTGTCTGTTGAATGAGCATCCTCTGTTCTATATTCCTCTTGTGTATATTTTTTTAAAAAATCACCCCGGTCCGATCTCTCTCAAGGAGTTTGTTCTTCCTTAGCTAGGCTGGGCAGCTTCCGCTACAGTCCTTCCCACGGCTGGGTCTCCTGCTTGACCTGTGCATGCTAAGCTAGATGTCTGTCCAAGGAGGGCCTCCCTATCTAGCTGAAACCCTCTCAACCACCCTCTGTGATCACTGCCAAAGTCCACTAACTGTCCCTTCTCGGGAGGGGAGGAGTGTGGAAGTTGATGTTTCTTCAGCACCTGTTACGGGCTGAAACTGCGCTAAGTTCTTCATCGTCAGTGCGTCACTGAAGTAGGTACAACTACTCTCCCCACTTTACAGATAAGAAAACTGAGGAACAGAGGGTTTAAAACTTTCCCAGCATCACACAGTTTGAATCCTGGCCTGGAGGACACCTCAGCTTGGCCCTTTCCGTGTTATTCACCATCACTAAACAACCTATACACTAATTCGTGCAGATAGCTATGGGCCGTGCACCTACAACCTTCCTTTCTGGGTAACAGTGTCCTCTTGGGGGATAATGCCATTCACTCATCCAGTCATTCACGCAACAAGTAGATATTGATCACCTGCTGTGTACAAGGCTCTGTTGTGGTAGCTGGAGATAAAGTGGTAAACTGGACTGACCGTCTCCCTATAGGGAGCTTATAACATAGCAGAGAGGCCAACCCTAAATGGACAAGCACGTAGCTCCGTTAATTGGTTGGTTATAACTGTGTTAAGTGCTATGAAGGAAAAGTGCCAGGAAAAACCTGTCTGGGGGAGTCAAGGCAGGCTTTCCTGAAGAAGAGACAATATTCCTATTTTGCTGTCAACCGGGCAAGTGGCTTGAAAGGCAGTAACTTCTAGTGAGGACGGTCCCGGCTGACAGCGGAAGGTGTGCCCAGAGGAGCACTCAGGCGTCATCCAGCTCTCATGTTCAGCTCTGAAGGGAGTAACCAGCACGTTTTAAAACTCCCCAAGAGGGAAAACCCCACACCCCAGCAGAATCAGGGCTCTCACGGCACTGACCGGCTGACGGGTCACGCTGCTTCTGTTTGGGTCTATGTTCCCAGAGCCTGAGGGATGGTCTCAGCGAGTCTCACACAGCACCCCACCAGGAATGGGAAATCACTTGTGGAAAACCTAAACAGAGCATACGATAATTGGCAAGACACGGATGGCTAACCACCATTCTCTCTCCTCTTGCCCTTCCTCTGATCCTGTTTCCGAGATGTATTCTCCATGCTTTCTATCACATTTTTGCTTTGCTTTTGAAGACAGACAGAACAGCTCCTATAAGCCCTTGATTTAATCCAGGTTAGAATCTCTCTGTGTCACAGGCTGCAAATGCCCTTCAGTGATGCAACAGAACACAGAGAAGGGAGAAGGGGGGGACAAGCCCAGGCTGCCCCCACCTTTCCCTCCTTCCCTGAAAACTCTGGTTTCTGATGAGGTAGAGCAAGGGCCCCTCACGTCCCTCATCATCATCATCCAATGAAAACCGCAGAGATTCTGTTCCTGCCACATCTTGAAACTTCCCGCAGAGTTATTTTGGGCAAGCTGGACATCAGATCTCTGTTGATTTTGGTTCCTTCCAAGATACGAACTAGCAAGAGGGACATGCAAGATGCTTTGCCAAGCTTTCCTATTAATGAGGTATTTGGGGGGTATTCTGGGCTTGAAATATTTTCTGCCGACCCCCAGAAAGGAGCAGCACCTTCCAGTCTTGTCCTCACTCAGCAGGGCAGGCAGCCGGGCCTGGCACACGTGGGCAGACACGCTCTCCCCCCAGCGCTGTAGGATGCAAGGGCTCAGAAAGACCAGAGCCACTGCTTCCTGTCAAGAGCCTGGGAGCCCAGCTTTGCAGAGTCGCCACTTCCAAGCAGCCAGCGCTCCGGCTGAGTTACAGTCCGGCCCCAGGAGGGGAGCGGAGAGACTCATGTTGGGAGATGGGCTCTCAGTTGCTGGACCACGTGGTGAGCTTAGCTGACTCACGCTGCCCCCACACAACGCTTCTTTACCTGGTGGGAGAACCAAAGCTTAAGTGCTGGCTGGTGGTGCCCATAGGATGAAAACAACTGGTAGAATTGTTTTATTTCCAACGCTTCTGAACGACTGGTAAACTCAGCCTTAGTCAGGGCGCCTGGCTCTTCTTCCAGGCCGGGACACCTGTTCACTCTTCAACTTTTAGCAATCTTTCTACCCTATAGCCTCAATGTCCACATCTATAAATCAGACTTCACTCTAAAGACAAATGAATTTCCCGAAGTGTTGCACTTCTGGATTGAAAGGCAGGAAGACTGCCTGGTCGCCTGTCCCAACAGTTGCATCGCTGCTGCCTCCAGTCTACCTTGGGGCCGTTTCTCCATAACTCAGGGAGCTGTCTTTCCTCTTGGCAGCTCTGCAGATGGGCAGGATGCGGGACAGGCGAGTCTCATGAAGTCTCGAGATAGGAAGGGTTGACGGGAGGTTATTAAAGCCATGCCTCTGCGTACTCTGAAATCAGCCATCTGACGTGTCATTTCAGCCTTCATGATCTAGAGATTTACAAGGAAAATTGCTTTTTTTTTGAGAGGGGACTTAAATCTCCCATTTTCCTTTGCCTTCTACATCTGGCCAATAGAGTCTTTGTTGTCTGTGTAGCCAGGAAAAGCTCTAGAAGTCTGTTTACAGATCCTTTCTTCTTTAAAAAAGTGTGTGTATGTGTGTGTGTATATATATTTGACTAAGTTATTAGTGGGGCAACTGATGATTCCAAACAACAAACAACATAATACCCCTGAACTGACTCATGAGGCCTCCCCTGCCCTGGGCACTTCCCAGCTCCCAGTGAGGAGGGCTCTGTGAGGATCAGACTTTTGGTTTCACTCAGGCTCTTCGAACATAAAGATTTAGAGTTTGGAAACTGGCTCGTCCTCTCCATGAGCAAAATGGAACGGACCACTCTATAGGTTCCATGTCAAGGAAACATGTCAAACAAATTCAGGCACTAAAGGACTTTTCTCAAGTGGGCTGATGCGTCTTGTTTTCTGCTCTAGCATTTGCCATATGATGCATTCGAGGTCAGTGGAATGTTCTAGTTTCTTCTTGCTTGGGAAAGTTAAGAAGAGCTGCTGTCTGTTGAACTACAGGTAGAATTGACGCATAGTCAACTCCCAGTGGTAGACAGATCTCACTATTATTATTATTAACTCTGAGAGTTGCCACAGATCTCAAGAGTTTCCTTCAGCTCAATCAAAATGGAGCCCAGTCTACCAGCCTGACTATTCGTTCTAGGTTCACTCTTCAGAACTGTGGAGAATTAACCCCCCGCCTCCCTCCCACCGTGGTCCCTGTGTCATGTGTCTTGAAATCCCATGTCCTCTTCTCTAGGAAGGCTGTCTTCCACTGGGTCCAGACCACTTAGAAAGAGCTCCTTCCAGATTTCATCCTGACCAGGGACTCCACTGCTGGCAGGGAGCATCTGTGTCTGGCTCCAGCATCTCTGCTGCGATTCCAGCCCTGCTGGGCAGACTTCCTGCAGTTCTCTACCAACTCTAATGCTTCTTTTCCTCAACACGAATAATGGAGAACTGATTGTACCACCTTGACAATGGGCCTATTTGGAGACCTGGGGTTCTGAGTTCCATCTCTGGATTTCTGTGAAAAAGTTCAAGGAGGGTAAAGGAATTCAGCAGAAATGTGAGTGCAGGAAGACAGACATGGACGAGGACTCTTGCAGGTCATGATGCAACGCGCAAGTAAGGAAAAGAGGAAATTCTAGTCGACCTTGGTTTATAGAGTTTTTAGATAGTCAGGAGAATGGAGCAGTGTTCTTTCTCTCTTGAAGAATTTTGTTGGGGGATGTGGCGAATGTTCTATTGACACAAAACCTCACAAACTGAGGCCCTTGACCAAACAGATTCTTGAGAAAAGAGCAGTTCCATGTTAACATGAGACTAAGCTCCAGCCTATTAATTGCCCTCCAAAGCGTCTAGTTCAGCATCCTGATTCCTCTTCAATAACGTCATTGTGAGTATTTAAATCAGCAGAGTTCTCATGGAAACAGCTCTTATTTTTGACTTGTACAACCACAAAGGAGAAAGTGGCATGTATTTAATGGTCAGATTTCATTTTACTTCTGGGTCCTGTCAAATTTTGAGTAGTAGCTAGTATTTTCTGAATGTCTCTAATAAGAATTCTCAAAGAGGACGTGGGCACTGCATCAGGAACTCACCATCAGCAGAGGCTCCGTCCTCACTGGAAGTGAGCGTGGCTGCCCGGCCCCGGGGAATGGAGGGAGGGACATGGGAGACCATCTCAGTTTTCACGTTCCCTACTTCCCACTCTCATGACCCAAATCACACCTTCATGCGGAGACTCCTACTGTGTCCTTTCAGATCTCCCTGTTTCTGTTCTTTCCAATCCACCCTTCCCATTGGTCAAACTAATTGTCTTAAAGCATTGTTTTGTGGATGTCACTCCCCTCCTCAAATGACCATTAGCTTACAGCAGCATTTCTTAAACTTTGTAAAGATTAATAGCCACTCCAAAAAAAAAAAGGATTTTGTAGACAAAACAAAATTAAAGATTTTCTTTACAGCAGGACTTTTTGGAGCCTTAAGATGCTACTAAGCATTGCAAATTTTCCAGTATTTCCCCCAAATTTACTTGACTGGGATCCTGGCAGGAAACAGATGGCTCATTCAAAGGAGTAATTGCAGGGACTATTAGCAAAAGTGTGAACAGATTAAGGAAACCAACAAGGGGATGATGGAGCACCCAGGGACTAGCAACAGAGGGAATTTGGGATAAGGAAGAGAACGGAGCCCGGGACAGGCGTGGGCTTGGAGAGGCACAGGCACGGAAGCATCTTGCAGAGGGATTTGCCACCACCTAACACAGCATGGCAGGCAAGAGGCGAGCCATAAATACTTTGGCCTCTTTCTCCTCCTGAGTTCCAATCACATGGCAATCCTCGAGTCGTCAGAACACAACCCTAGACCAAAGGGCATGCAAATCCAAACCATACACTTCCAGGGAACAGAGGCAGAGAGCAAAGAAGGGTGGAGAGCGGACACCTGCATACCTTTTCCCCTCCCTGGAACATCTGTTAACATCTGGTAGAATACTGTGTTTTCCAGTATACCATCTGGCCGACTCTGGCCTAGACCATTATGTCCACACCTCTAGGCTGGGTGTTTGAGCTCCTCCATCATTTGCTTACAATCTACCTCCCCAGCATCTCCACCCCGCACCACTCTGCCTCCACATGGCCCCTGGAACACGTTCTTGGCTGTCACCGCTCAGCCTTTGGCTCACACCATTCTTTCTGTGCAGTGATCCCGTCATTTGCAACTACTCAGCTCAGGCCCATCCCATTTCCCTTCTCCTCTAGGGAGCTTGCTTGGCCACCTCACATAAATTTCATTCTTATGTCCTCAGTGTCAGGCACCACAGTGTCCAAATTCAAATAGACGTTGAAAAAGGATTTCGTGTGGCTTCCAGAAGCAAGAGGCAATCTAAGAGATGTGGTTTAGGTGCCCCTAAATATCAGAAACTTGGAGTGTTTCAGTGGCTTATGGGGACAGAATATTTGAGACCAGGGCTATCCTGGGTAACGCAGAAGCTTGGGCCACGGGTCCTTTCTCACTTGCCATCTGGGCTACTGATTTTGCAGATACACTCAGTGCCTGGATTTCTGCGTAATCTTTATGAATGTTACGTATAAAAAAATGTTACGTTCTATGAAAAGCTCTGTGATCCTTGAGTCCGCGGACACTTCCCTGTGCCTCTTTGCCCTGAGCTGTCATAGTAGCGTGGGTGCGTTAACGGTGTCCCTGCGGCCTGGGGCGGGGCCTGGAGGATCAGCAGTCAAGCTGCAGCTTAGAAAGGAGATGCCCTTGCTGTTTGGGAGTTCATTTTTTTTGGAGGCTGTAGGAGGCGGTGTTTCTGATCTGTCCAGCCACGGTCAGGCAGATCCGTGTGTATGCGGGACCTGCTGGGCAGGCGTTAGTCGGGCCCTGACACTTCCTGTCCCCTCCTCTTCCGCCTACTCAGCTTAGGAGCTGGGCCCAGGGCTCTCTCTCACAGCTCTCCTCCACACCATTTTGTTCTCTCACCTGAGTTCCAGTGTAACTGCACGGCAGGTGCCAGACCCTCTGGCTGCCTCCCCCCATTCAGCAAGAGGCTATTTGGGAGAGAGTGTGACATTTCGTGGGAACTGGGGATTCAGGAATGTTAATCTCCCTTCTTCTAGGCTTACAAAAAGACGCCGGCTTCAATATTCCAATGATTCCCACATTATCTGAGCTTTTCCAAATTGCCTGATTGGTGGGTACACAAGGCGTTATTTATCTGGTGCCTAACAGCTGGGATGAGTGCTCCCACAGAACGATTCCTGCTCCTTTGAGATAAGGCTCACTTGCGGGCTCTAGATCGTAAGGGAATCAATGAAAAGAATTGTGTCCCCTGCAGCGTAAAGTTTTAATGAGACGTTAGGTCCTCAGCTTTTCCTGGCTGTTTAGGAAGCTCTCGTGGAAACCTCAGTCTTGAAGAGTCCGAGGGAAGACACTTCGCAGGGAAGTGACAGTGTTATGTGTGGGGGGGGGCGGGGTGCAGGGAGGGGTGGACAGCAGAATGCAGAATAGTCATTATTGTCCCAGGGATTCATTTTCAACAAGAAACTCAAAAATGAGTCCTTGCTACTTTCCTCTTCTCTTTAAATGCCCCGTTTTCTCCTTCGGGAGGGGTTGGGAGAAATAAAGAGATCACCTGCGGGAGGACCGATTTCTCAGCCTTGCAGAGGGGGACCTGCGCGGCCTTTCCGCCCTTAACTTGGAAACCGACATTCCTGCCCCACATCGTCTCTCACCGCGGCCCCGGAGCAGACGTCATTGCCCTCTGTGTGCGGTTCCGGGCTGCTCAGGAACCCTTCCCTGGACGGGGAGTGGGCGGGAAGCAGGCCTGGGACAGCGGACAGGTGTTTCCCCACTGCCACCCTGGAGGTTCCACGGGGCGCAAGAGATAACAGTGATCTCTATGGTCCTCCAGTCTCTGTGCAAAGCTGGACCCTACTGCCAAGCCCTACAGTCAAGCACCGCTGCTTAAGCAGGACAGCCGCTCAGCTCCTCTCTCTCTGGGGCAGGAAGCTGCCTGCACCAGCTGGTTTCCAGGAGTGATGCTTCCCGAGAGCCAGTGGCTCACACTGCTCCTTCCCTTCCTCGGTTAGGGTGCAGGGAGCCCTGGGCCCCAGAAGCCTGGCCGGCTCTTCCTCCCAACCTGAGCTGCAGCAGAGCTCCTTTTTCTGGAGGTGATGCTTCTCCCCAGAGCAGGCGCACCCCCCTCCCCGCACCCCCTCCCAGGGGAAAGATGTGTCTCCTCCCCCTTCCACTTCTGCATCCTCCTCCTGGTGCTCCGGGCCAGCCTGGTTTCCCCAGCACTCTGCCTGCCACCTTCTCTTCTGCTGTAACTGTGCATGTTCATGTAATCCAAGGGAAGACCTACACCTTGTCTCCCCTCGGGACTAGTTAGAGGACTCCACTCTCCTTTGTGACTCAGTAACCTGTTTTACTCCATCACTCAGTGGTTTTGTGAGAGATGGGCCAGAAAGCAGCTCCGAGGCTATGTGTGTGACATACTCCTGTTCCTCCTCAATTGGATGTTTCGAATGTCAACCATTTACAAGGCACTGAGCTCAGAACTCCGGGGGGCTCAACAATGCTTAAGATATATTCCCCACTCTCAAGGAGTTTGACCTTTAGAGGGGCTAGTCAAATAATCATACTAGTCTCCCAGGCCAGGCAGACCAGGGTGAGTGGCCTACAGAGAACCACTCCCAGCTCCGGAACAGCCAGAGCCGGCCCGGCAGGGCCCTTGAGGCGGTGGTGGGCCAAGGAGGGATGGCAGAAGCAGCAGCTGTGTCAGCCAGGGCCACCCCTCCCTGTGGGAGGATTCTACAGGTGGACAGAGGCACTGCAAATTTGAGCTGTCTTTAATTCTGCGATTCCCCGATCCCTATGCCCCCATCCGCGGCTTGTTCTTGCTCTTTACACCCAACACAGCAGGGTGGGCACAAGGTCTGTGTGGGCAGCTCAGGGGGAAAGTTCTGGACTTGAGATGGAGCCGCAGGCCTTTTTCCTCAAAGCGGGATTTGTCACGCATATTTCACTCTGTCTATTAAGTGGAATAGAGTTCTTCCAGAATTCCCATTTTGCTAGGAAATGCCCCTGATAATGTACACACTCTTGACAATGGGAGACAAACAAGTTAAGAAATGAGGGCTTCCTCTTTCTCCTTTTCGGCAGTGTCTTCTTGCTCTGCCCAGCAAGTACAGTGATGCAGGTGAGAGAGCATTTCATTGTTTTCTATAGTGCACCTGCTTCCTCACAGGCTCCCTCTGGCCTCTCTTTAATCTGACAAAGAATCTCAACACAGCAAATTACCCGATGTAGGACAGGCAGAGAGACAGCACTTATTATAGTGCATTCTTCTTCCTCCCAGCCCCTGAGGCCAGTGAGATTTGGTGCCCCAGCTCCTCCCCACGTGTGCATGTTCAGCCTCAGATCACAAAGGCACACACTGTAGTCCCTAACAGATCAGGGTGGCC
This sequence comes from Equus caballus, assembly GCF_041296265.1. Lineage (NCBI taxonomy): Eukaryota > Metazoa > Chordata > Mammalia > Perissodactyla > Equidae > Equus > Equus caballus. The sequence goes on from NC_091713.1 coordinate 9,205,777, forward strand.
CAATAGATACCACTCACAGCACTTGCGTGTCTCCGGGAAGCTGTCACTCTCCCTCCAGACAATTGGCGCGTGGAATCAATAGCCACATGGTCTCCTGGGATGTGCGCCTTGGTTCAGTCCAGCCACACTGGCGCCTCCCCACCCAGCCCTGCCGAGGGCTTCTCCATCAAGGTTAAGGTCAATGCCTCCCCTGGGTGGGGTGGGGCAGGAGAAGTTTCTGATGCCACGGCCCTGACACAGGACTAGGAAGAGATGGCAGCTGACTTCTGACCCTCCTTCATTGCCCCAGACTCTGTGATTAGAAAGCAAAGAAGGGGAAAAAAGTTCACGGACATGAAATGGGGCTTTGATCGATCGATCGATTGATTTAGATAGAACATATTAGTTTCAGGTGTAGACCACAATGATTAGATATTTGTACGTATTGTGAAATGATCACCATGATAAATCTAGTTAACATCCATCACCGCACATAGTTCCAAATCTTTCTTTTTTTTTGTGATGAGTAGTGTATTTTATTTTGATTATTTGCTAAGCACTATTGACCAGAAGGAGATTAGCATCTTCACTGTGAGATATCTATTAACTGGTGTGGAGGAGGGGAAGTGTGAATTCATTGGTGCCTCAGTGTGCCCAGTGCCATTGTTTCCTGAGTTCGTGGCGCTATGACATTCGATGCTGCTCCCCCCACTTCTCTCCCACCTGCACCTGCCCACGTGCTCCTAAAAGTGCTGTGAGGCATACACCTTCACACGAAGTAACATGTGTTCTTGTGCATTCTTTCTACCAACATCCATCCCACATTTATACTCTACATCTTTTTGGAATCATCCAAATTTTAAAACTAAAGTGAAACGAAATTGATTTTGAAAACTTTTTGAGAATTTCAGCACTCACCCCATGATAACTAGATCCCCTCACCCACTGGTGTCAAGGCCTAAAGCCCGGGAATTCCTCTCCCAGGAGGGCCGTGATGGACCCTGGCCCACTGTTCCAGCATCCTTAGCCTGATTGGCAGAGGCCTGAGAGGTGCAGTGTCTTGGTCGGCTTGGGCTGCCATCACACAGTACCACAGACTGGGGGCCTTCAACAACGGAAGTTTATTTTCTCACAGTTCTGGAGGCTGGAAGTCCTCGATCAAGGTGCCAACATGGTTGGGTTCTAGTGAGGATACTCCTCCTGGGTTGCAGACAGCTGCCTTCTCCCTGCGTCCTCACGTGGCAGGGCAAGAAAAAGAGGGCACGCTCTCTGGTGTCTCTTCTTATAAGGACACTAATCCCATTGTAAGAGCTCTACCCTTGTGACCTAGTCAAACCCTAATCACCTCCCAAAGGCCTCACCTCCAAATACCCTCACACTGGGGGTTGAGGCTTCAATATGTGAATTTTGGGGAGACACAATTCCATCCATGGCATACAGGTTTTGTGTGTTTTAATGTTTCTCCTGTGTTAGTGGCAGAAGTATGAGCCACTGTGCCAGAGCCCCTGTGGTGGGCACGTCCCTGAAAGAGGTGTCTGTGTGCAACGTCAACTGACTTCTCACCCCCAACCACACGTGGCCTCGCTGGGTCCTTGCTGGGTCCTCGCCGTGTTCAGATGAGGAAACTGAGGTTCACTGGAATTAAGGGTCTGAAGTTCCTTCTGAAGTAGAGCAGAGGTGCCACGAGAACTCCTGTTGGCTCGTCTAGTCCCTTTTACCAGGCATTGTGCTTCTGCAGCCTTCTCTCTAAATGGGAGGCCAAGATAAGAACAGAAAAAAAGTGGAAACAATGAAGAAGTCACTAAGGATAGCCACACAGACAACTTCGTTGTTTCCTGGCTTGTGGGACGAGAGTGCTGGTGGCACAGTTGGCACAGGGTCATTTGCTAGAAAAAGACCTCACTCCCCCTTCCTTCGTGTGCTCAGACTAGAGTTGCTTCCCTCCTGAGGGCCTGGAACATAGCTGCCAAGGTCAGTGACAGGAAGGCTCAGGAGAGCAGGCGACTGTCCTCAGCTCACCACTGGACCCTGGGCACATCGGCACCCCCTCACCCGGGCTCCAAGATGCCCTTGGAGCCTCTTCTCCCTCCCGCTGGCCAGAAGACGTGGCTGCCCCTTGAGGTTGTTACTTGTGGCACTTTAGCGACTGGCTCCCCATGGGGTCTCCTCTTAAAGAATCTTGGCAAAAGCTGTAGCCTCTGGTTTCTGATTTTAGAAACAGCAAAAACAACACGAAAGGACAACGCTTCTCTAATTCTGGGCCACCTGATAAATATTAGCTACCATCGCAGTTGCAAATTGGGGGTCTTTTCACTGCCCAGGTAGGCGCCGGCACTCAGTGTCACAGCCCTTCTCTGCCAACAGCAGCTTCCCCTGCACCGTGTCCCCTCTGCCAACCCTGCCTAGGGTCCCTGAACCTCGTGGTCCAAATCAGAATATATATATGATATATATGTGTGTGTATATGTGTATATATATAAATAGATACACTGTATATGTGCACATATGTCTATATGGGTTGATGGATGCATTGTATATGATGCATACACACATACGTGCCTATGTGCACATGTATACACGTGTACACATATGTACGTGTGTACCCATCTTTATTGCTGTTTGCAGTGCGCCCCAGCACTGTGCTGAACGCTTTGCTTTCCTCGCTCTCAGGCCAGCTCTGTGGAACAGGGTGGGCCATTCTACAGATGAAGAGACTGAGGGTGGGAGACCTCATCGGCTTGAGCAGCAGAGTGGGGGCTGAATCCGGGGCTTGCTCTCTCAGAGGGCTGGGCTCTATTGGCCTTCCTCGGTCCCGGTGGCCCATGGGGTGAAACCGGCCCTCCAGACTCCCGGGCCAGCACTGGCTTGAATTCCCTTTGGAATAAACCAATATGGCTGAGCTCTTGCTCCTTTCTCAGAATTGAACTTTTTTCCTTCCTATTCTCTAATGTTATCAAAACAACAGAAAACATGGTTTCTGGTGAACAGAGCTTAATTTCACATAATATATAACCCCCCCCCCCACATCCCTCAGGAATCCATTAAGTTTAGCTGAGTGCGGGCTGGAGACCACGTGTGAGGAAGGGCCTGAGCCACCACCGGCCGGGTTCATCCACAGTTCACGTGGCAGAATGGAGTGAGTCACTCGTCAGTGGCACGGCCAGGGCTGGATTACCCTGCGGCTTCCTTCCTTAAATGGACAGAGATTCCAACTGCTGCGTGAATAACAAAGACCATAATGTCCCGCTGGCCAGTGGAGACCAGGCTGGAGGAGAAGGAACCGCAACAGCTGTTTTTTTCCAGAGTGCTGAAGGCTGCAGTCCTGGCCCTCAGCTGTCACCGGCAAACCTGGTGGGTTACATGGAGAGCACAGATGGCCCAGGGCCACCGGTCCCCCCCGAAAAGCCGCAAGCAGCATCCATGTCCTGTGGACAGGTCTCCCCAGCGCGCTCAGCGGTCCGCTCCCCGCCCAGGGAATGCGGCTCTCATATTTGAAGCGAAACAGCATTGGTTGGCAGTGCTGTGGGCACAGGACAGCAAACCTCATCTTCTCAAACCTCTACTCTCAATGGCTTCTTTACTCCTCACTGTCTCTTCTTGGACTTTCGTTCTTAGCTCTCTGTCTGTGGCTGTCTTTTGGAGTACTGGCTAAGTGTTAGATAATTATTAAATGTTGAATGCATCGAATAGGCCTCATGCAATGTGCTTCCTTGTTAATTAAGCACAGCAGAGGGATATGAGAGATCATCTCTAACCTGCGTCTGGTTCTTGTCTGCATGAAGTGTGAGTCTATGAAAAACTAAGCTTAATATTCACTATAATCACCTATAGAAATCCATCTTCTTTTTTTCTTTTTTTTTGGTAAGGAAGATTGGCCCTGAGCTAACACCCTGTGCCGGTTTTCCTCTGTTTTGTATGTGGGATGCCACCACAGCATGGCTTGATGAGTGGTGTGTAGGTCCTCACCCGGGATCCAAACCCATGAACCCTGGGCTCCCAAAGTGGAGTGCACGAACTTAACCACTACACCACCAGGCCAGCCCCCCATCATTCTTTTTTATGAAAAGGAGAAAAGAATCAATGGGAGAGCAGAAAGAGCATTGTAAGGGGATTGGGATCAGTCCTCAGAGTAGAGATTAAGAACATGTGTTCTGGAGCCAGTGCCCAGGACTTCCTGTGCCAGCTCTGTCACTTTCTTGTGGGACGCTGGGCAAATCCCTTAAGCAATCTATACCTCAGCTTTGTCATCTCTGAAATGAGAGCAGTAATACTGAGCCTCCCGGGCTACTGTGAGGTTTAAATGAGGAAACAGGGATGCCCTGTAGGTAGTAAGAGCTCAGGAAATGGGAGTTCCATTGGCCCCTCTTTTTTCCTCTAAAGTGTTGATATTTTCCAACGCTGGTGCAAACATCACTTGGATACACTTTGGCAGATAATTTAAGGCAAGTTGGCTGTCCAGAGGAATGTGCTGCAACCCTGAGGCCTCTCCATATTAACAGGCCTGATTGTGTCAAAGCTGATGGGGCCTTTGGTTCCTGGCCAGAATGCAGAGGCATGAGGACCTCTTTCATGCTTGTGAATGGCTGGGCTTGCTGGGCTTCTGTGATGAGCTTCTTTGTCCATATTCAATGGGGTCAGTGTCCAGACTCTAGAATGGGAACGGGGTCAATGTCCCCTCCCTAGAAACACCACACTCACGTCTTCGCCCTGTAAAGAGGCTGCTTTGTTGTTGTTGTTTTAGCTAAACTTTCTCCACAGTGTGTGCTAAAATTCTGGGGCCCTGATCACGTGTTTCTGAAAGGAGCCCTAATGTCTTTGGTTAAATGCCAAAGAAACAACTCTTGGGGAGGGAGAGGCCTCTCTTCTGACACACCCAAAGCCGTGCAGAGCACAGGGACGCTGAGCACTGGGCTTTCTGCGGACGGGAAGAACCCCAGGGTCTCTCCTGCAGCGAAGAGAGCAAGCACAGTGCCTGCCGCTCTGTGGGCCAGCTCCACCTCCCCGCTCTTTGTCTGCCTGCCCTGCAAGGCGCTCCTGCCCTCTGGCTCAGCTGCTGGTCCAGGATCAACAAACATGTTGACTTATAGTAAGTCCTGTTGGCTCCCCAGTTCTCTGCTCCCGCCCAGTGTTGAGAGCTATTACATGGAATTAAAATGTGGCTGAGAACCCAATGAAGCTATTGTGGTTTGAACCTAGCAAGCATGACCCGACACTCCACAAGGCTTGTTGGGTTTCACTGGCTAAAACTGTCCAATATGCTCATAGTTATTTCTTGACACAGATTTCCCCCTCTAAGATGGCCTCACAAATATGGATTGTGAGCATTATGATCTCATTTTGAGGATGAACTAGAGAAATAAAGAAAGAATGATCTGGAAGAAAACAAACCAAAATGTCAACAGAAGTTACATCTCCACTGTGGGATTATAGTTCATTTTCTTTCTTCCTCCCTTCTTTCTTTTCTTCCTTCCTCCCTCCCTCCCTCCCTTCTTTCCTTCCTTCCTTCCTTCCTTCCTTTCTTTCCTTCTTGCTTTTGTTTAGCTATATTTTGTAAATTTTCCTTAATGGTCAGATTTCATTCATGTAATTAAAAAATGATAAAAATTTACATTTTAAAGTAAAGATTACTAAAACAATAGCATGTAAATACATCATTCTTTCCTCCAGGACAAGCCAATCGCTGACAGTTTTCCCTTTTTTCAGGTATAAATCATTATTTGCTCTGTGTGAGTTGGTGAGTGCTATTTACAAGGCTATTTTAAACTAACAAGCTTGTGTTGGAAGGTTATGATAGACTGAGAGGGAATGACAGGGTCCGAGCTGGGCAGTGTCTTGGACGCAGGGCCTGTTTTGATGGAGAAGAGAAGAAATGACTAAGTGCCTCTTTGGCTGAGAGAAGCGAGATCAAGCCTCTTCAGGTTTAGAATGCATTCAAGTAATTACCTTTTCACATGGCAATTAACAATCCCACACCCCCTAAAGAGGCCAAGCATGGATCACATAGTCCCAAGACTATTTGGTGAAGGAAGGAGTGTGGCTTGATTACAACTCTTAGTGCTTGCAAGTGTGTGTGCTGAGGTGTTCCTTGGTGAGGGGCTAACTCATTTTTCAGAACCTCAAGGCAGAATTTGTAACATAAAGGAAACATGTACGATGTCTTTCTGTGGAAGCTGAAGCTCTGGGCTGAGGTATTCGAAGATGCTGTAGGGACGCGCAGAGGTGCTGTATGACCTGCACTGAAGCCCGGAGAAGGTAGAGGGCGCTGTGGTTGGAGTTCCCACTTGTTCCCCCATCCACTCTCAGGACGGTGTCCGCTCTTTCAGCTCCACTGCTTTCTCTCTGGGACTTGCTGATCCAGTGTTGCATTGAGTGTTTTCGCTCTGCCTCCCCTATGCCCCAGAGAGGCGCAGACGCTCCAGTGCCCAGGGCCCATGTTCAGAAGCTCTGAGTATTGAGGCTGCTGCTGAATGGCTGGCAGAGGAAGCCGGACTGGGGGCAGCAGCGTCTGAGCCGTGGGATGCCAGGTCTCAGCAGAGCAGATAAGGCTTGATGGACCTCGGCTCTGGGCAGGACGGGGGAGAGCCCTCCGTTTTGGAAAGGCTTAGGAGGTGTTGGGGGAAACTGGCAAGGTTCAGGCCAGCTACAGAAAACCCATGCCTTTCCACCCACTTGGATTTGGTGAAGACTTCATAGACGGAGGAGCCCGTGCCAGGATTATAACTAAATAGTCTTCCAGAATATCCTGGGGCTGACCTGAGGGAAAACTGCCGGAGAATTCCTCTCAGGGTGGCAGGGACGGAGCTTCTGATGTTTTCACAGGAAATGATCTATTTCCTTTGTGTGGAAAACACACATGCAATCACATCACTGCTATTGTTATAAACGGTCTTATGCACAGAGCCAATGGGGCGGCTTGGGATCTGTGCATCCAGAAGAATCATGAGCGCTGTCCCCGTGTGCTAAGGCAGCTTTTAAAAAGAGAGCATTTAGTATCAGGCACTCTTCACCCCATGAATAAGATCAAACCTAAGGTTAGTTCCAATATGTGACCTGATATGGCACACTGGGAAAACTGTGCTTTATATAATAGGAGATTCCATCGAAATTTTTTGATAAATTGTTCTGTGGTGGTGGTAGTCATGTAAATCCTATTTTCTTGTTGACCGACATGGGAAGTTCATGGACTGCCAAAATTAAAAAATGTCTTAATTTGGAATATTATAAATTCAGAATTTGTGATAACTCAAATGTGATCTGTGAAAGTTTATCTTTGTCTACTCAGCTAGCTGTTTCTTCATTTGTTGTTCATGCCCTCAAGTGGGTCCCGACCCCCAGCGCCCTGTGCACAGTAGAGCGGAGCCCTGCCCCAGCTTCCGGCGCACTGTCAGATGGGGCCCCGCTACTGGCCACAGGGTTTTCAGGGCCAATTTCTTCAGAAGTGGGTGGCCAGGTCCTTCTTCTCTGTCTTAGTCTGGAAGCTCCTCTGAAACCTGTCCTCCATGGGTGACCCTGCTAGAATTTAAGATACCGATGGCATAGTTTTCAGCATCACAGCAACATGCAGCCCCACAGTAGGACAGCTGACGCACACGGCTGATCTGGTTCCCTGACCAGGAAACGAACCTGGGCCGCCGCCATGAGAGCGCTGAATCTTAACCACTAGACAACCAGGGCTGTCTGTCTCTTCGTTGAGAGGGCTAATTAATAGAACAAAGAAACCCTGATGAACAATGTTTGAAATCATTGATGGAAGAAACTATTTCCAAGCACTCTCAAATATTTTAGAAAAACTAATGACAGAAAAATTACTATTGTCCTAAATAAACAAACATGGATTGAAACCCCTGCTGATTCCTATGGGAAGGGTGGGTGAGGACATAAAGAGAAAGAAGACAGTCTCTGCTCTCAGCACGTAAACCCAATAAATTGGATACAAGACAGAATGTTTGAAATACATCCCTTTCTCCCCCAGCCTTTTGAAAAGGAGGTGGCACATTGCCTGCTGTCTGTCCTGCACCTCCATTCAAACCTCGAACCGATGAAGCCCTATTTCTGATCCTGCCAGTCAACCGAAATATTTAGCTTTCACAAATCAATGGGCAATCAACAGCCTCTCTTCAGTTTTCTTCTTGCTTAAACTTTTAGCGGCATTCAATGCTATTGACTGTTTTCAACTTCTCGTTACACTATCATCCCTGTCTTCTTCTTTCTGGTTTCCATCCCACCCCTGTGAATACTCCTTTTGAGTCTCTTACTAGCTTTTCTGCCAATCTTATAGTGCAGTTGTTTTCCTAGGGTTCCATTCTCATATGTTCCTTTTCTTATTCTGGATAGCTTCTCTGAACAAGCTCATGAGCTCTGGTCACTTCAACCACAAATTGTATCTGCTGTGACTCAGAAATCTGCCCGTAACACTGACCTTCTCATAGATAAGAGTCAGCCACCTAAAGCTTCTGTGCACTAAGTGACACAGCAGGAGGAAGCTTGTTATGATGGCAGTGTGAGGCTGGACTGGATGGGGGTACAAGAGAGAAGGGATGTGGGCCAGGGGACTTTTGTGTGTAGGTGAGAAGTTACAAGATGCTTTATACATCTTGATCTATTGTGTCATTGACTTCCATCACATCTGTTGCCACAGTATCTTGAGTCACCTGTTTATGTGCCTGCCTCCTCTACCAGGCTGTGAGCTCTCTGGGGGGAAGGACTATGACTCTCATCTTTGTATCTTTAGTCCATAATAAACATTGTAGTATGATTACTTGTGCCGATAGGGCAGCAGTGGGATTATAAATGAGAGGCTGGGGAAGATGTTTTAGATGTTGGTGGGATTTGTTGACCAGTTGAATGTGGAGCCTGAGGAGGTAGGAGGAGTTGAGGAGGACTCTGAGCATCAGGTTGAAGAGACTGGCGATGGTGAGATGATTAACTGAGATCAGGCACGTAGAAAGAAGAGGGCAGTGGAGCCAATGTGTTGGGTTTAGGATGCATAGAGATTGAAGCCCAGTGGAATTTGGATGTGGAAATGTTCGGGAAGCAGATGGAAGCACAAAACTGTACTGATATGCTGTGAGTTGTTCCATGAAACTAAAAGCATTGAAACTGGGAATGTAAAAACTTATATTACCAATTGAATTATGGCTTCTCTAGCGTTAGGAAGGTCTTTAAAAATCATGTAGTCCAGTCACCTACCAAATGCTTGAATCCTCTCTAGAACTTTCCCACTGAACTTCCTGAGCTTTGGTCTCAGTTGTCAAGCTTTCTCAGCATATACAGCATTTTTACTTTTTGATTCATCTTCAAAGACTGTGGTTTCTTTTATTCCCAGTTTTAAGCTCCTCTGGCATTTTTATCATAACAGATTTCTATCAGTCAGCTGTTTAGAAAAATCTTTTATTGAACATGCATTTACCTGCCTTGAGTGCCCATCATTTTACTATTGGACGATATGAAAATAGGGTTTTTTAAGACCCTGTAAGAGGAACTTTGGGTTAATTAGGAAACAAAAGGTAAGAACTAACTTAGCTCACAGCAGCTACCTCTTTTTAACGTCAAGGTTTCTACTACCTTTGGATTTTCTAACTCTCAGGGAAGTGGGACGCAGACTACCTGAGAGCAGATGTTGGCTGCACGATCCGCCAGCTGAGACACATCGGGCAGCTTACTTAACTGCTCAGAGCTCTGGCTTCAGTGAACAGAGATGCTGACGGTATTAATCTCATAGTGTCATGTAATGAATATTAGCTCTTATTATTACTATCTCAAGCACACCAATCCACACAAAGAACAATCACCACTAGGGGAAATGTCAAGAGCATGAGGAAAGATGGCAGAAGCAGTCCTCACCTCATCTAATGACAAAGAAAGGAAATGACTACAGTCAGTGGGGTCTGAATGTAACGGAGAGGAAGCTTCAGCACTGAGCCAAGAGTCACTCAGCTCACGGTTTTCCGAGGGGGAGAATTACGGGAAGACGCAGCTTCCGGCATTTACATTTAGAAGTGAGAATGTTTTCATCATCACTGTGAAGTTTATTTTAAATAGTTTGGCTAATTAGGTGATGATTAAATTACACCGCTCCCATATGCTTGTGCTGTCTTCCGTGCAGAATGTATCTGCCTGGAAAGTGGTAGATGAGTTATGTGTTCAAATATATTGAATGGTAAATTATTTTATAAAGCTAATAATAATAATAACAGCTAATATGTTTGAACCCTTACTATGTGCTTCATATAATTATCTCATTTACTCCTATGAAGTTAGTGCTATTATTATTTCCAATTAACTCTTGAAGAAACTGAAGTCTGGAGAGCAATGAATCCTTGGTATCATCAAGATCTCTCTGTCATTTTTTTGTTTGCATATTTGCGTTTTTGTTATTGGGAATTCTTAGAACAGAAAGCACCTGCAGGAGAAATGGTAGAAGTGACTAACGGCTAAGCTGAGGGTAGGAACCATGGAGATGGTGTGGTGGCTCTCAGCGTATGATGGGCAGAGAGAGGAGAGGAGGAGGAAGAATGAGGAAGACTGGGCTGAAGCCACCTGTGAAAGCAGACTGCAGAGAGCCCTTGGGCAGAGCAATTATGAGGAAGCCTGAATGATGCTGGCCTTCTCTTCCCCAAAGACAATACTAGCCCATTACAAACTGCCCCAGTCAACCTGTGCAGCCTCATCTCTTATTTCCCCCTCTCAAGCCCTACTTTCCCAATGCGGTAAACTACTTTTTGTCACCAAAACATACTCTTTCTTTTCACACGTCTCTGTTTTCACACATGGTATACCCTTTATCTGAAATGCCCTTCTTCACAGCCCCAGCTGGTAAATTTAATAATGCTACTACTTATTTTGTGCCTATTCCCTTGCCAAACATTTAACATAGATTATCGCTAATTCTTATACAGTTCTGCAAGGTAGGCATCATTATTTCCGTTTTGCAGGTAGAGAAACAGAGGCCCACTAAGGCTAAATAATTGACCCAAATCTACACAATTGGATCCAGGGCTAGAATGTAGGTCTGTCTGACTTTAAAATGTGTCCTTTTCTCCTTTTCCCATTGCTTTAGAAATGCCCAGTCACCCTTCAAGATGCAGCCCTAATACTATTTCCTCTGTGAAACCTTAAAAGAATTCCTGAGATAATTTCATATTCCCCTGTCGTCTTGTAGTACTTTGTACGCACCTACAGAAACAGTGCGTATTAAGGTTGTGTTCTAATTATACGTCTGTATGGCTGTCTCGCTCCACCAATACAGGGTTCATAAAGAGAGGAAGGGGGCCTATCTTTATACATCTTTATAATAATATATTCCCTCCCCTCCATCTTCCAACCACGCCTCCCACATTGCTTGTCATATCATATGCCCTTACCAAATTCTTGTTGAATTAATGAATAAATTAATTAATGCTAAGGAGTTCATTTGTGAAGCTGTGAACTTCCTCCTCTTTGCCAGATTATTGATTCTGCCTCTAAGTATGTTCCCTGTCTGCATCCCACACTAGTGCGATGAACGTTACCCAGATGGCTAGCCACAGAGGCGTCCATCCTTGGAACCCAAAGCTTGCTTCCCAAGCCAGTGTGCTGGAAATAACTGGAGACCATACCAGGTCCTTGAGCACCTTCCCTGCGGCCCCGGCAACAACAACAGCACCAAATCTAAGGACTATCTGAAGCTCTGGATTAACCTCTCAGGATCTGACTGGCAGCAGAAGTCCTTGGCTTTTCCACTCCAAACCTGTCTTATAGCATTTGCTGAGTCACCTCATGTCGACATCATCCAGCACAGACATGTGTTAAGTGCAGTGGCTGCTCTGACTGATGGTTTTCCAAATGCACGCTGGAGCCAAGCATCCAAGCTCCAGCACTAATCTGAAGTTTATGCTTTTTGTGTGTGTGTGTGTGAGGAAGATTGGCCCTGAGCTAACATCTGTGCCAATCTTCCTCTATTTTATGTGGGCTGCCACCACAATATGGCTTGAGGAGCAGTGCTAGGTGCGCGCCTAGGATTTGAACCTGCAAACCCCTGGCCGCTGAAATGGAGTGCACAAACTTAACCACTACACCACCAGGCCAGTCCCTTGAGGTTTGTTTTAATATAAGCAGGATCACTTAACCTCTCAGAGGTTCACCTACATTTCCCGTCTGTCATTTCCTGGCCTCTCTGTTAGTTTTTGACCTACCTTCTTTTAGATTCCATTCACCTCTCTTCCTTCAAAACACAATGTGGCTTGTTTCCAGAACACTTGTCTAGAAATGAGATGATCATATAATGAGCTGAGCCAACATCCATCATTGAAAGGATTAGCACCCCTTCCCCAGTGACTGACCAAAGCTGAGCTGCCACCCAGGTGCTGATAGTGACACGTCTATACAATCAAAACGGTGCCACACAGGCACCCTGGGTCCTGAAGAGGTATTTGCACCAAGCTTTTGGCTATAATATGCGATGGCATTTAGGCATTTAGCCTTGATTCTCGGAGTTGTTCTACCAGGAGCATAGACACCTTGCTAGAGTGACCATCTATCTTGGCTTACGCCAGTTGTCCCAGTGTCACACTGTCCAGGTTTCCATTTTTCACAGACAGAAGTGTCCAGGTTTGGAAGACATAAGTTTCCCCACTCCTTGCTGTCTCTTCATCCAGTCCCAGTCCACTAACAGGACACAAATTCAGCTGTGCATTAACTGTAGCCAGGGAGAGTATGGTGCTGTGCCTCTGGGCGTGGCGAGAAACCCAGCTGACACAGGGCAGGCGGCTCAGCAGACGTGTGCACACAAACGGGGGTCTTGACAAGTCAAGCAGACCTGGGCCCAGCACAGGCAGGCTGGGCTGCCATTGGGGAAGGCAGGGAGCAGAGGCCCCTACAGGTGGCCCCTGTCACCTGGCAGGGCAGCCTCACCACGGAGGCACTTCCTCCGAGCCTTCAGGAGACTGGGCATTTTTTTCTGGCTAAACACATTATGCAAATACTTATGGAAGAGCCATTAACTGATTAACAGATGAGTACAAATTGGCTCGTATGTTTAAGTGATTAATACCTATTGTGAACTAGCAGAACCCAAAGAGAATAGAATGTTGAAATAAGACTAAACATTGTGCCTATGCCATTACAAGGTTTTCAGGTAGATGTGTGGCATCTCATTTGGATGTGATTTCTTCTGTTATTTTCTCACAGAGAAAGAAGAAATGATGAAGAGTTGGTGCTAACCAATCTTTAGTAAACCTAGATGCATTGTACACACCATTGAATTAATGCTCCCAGAAGCCCCATGAGGAAATGGCTGTCATCCTCAATTTACAGTGAGGTGATGGGGCTTGGAGGGACCAAGCAAATTGTCCAAGATGGCAGAACCAGGACTCACAGCAAGGATAGACCCAAATCCAGTCGCCTTTCCATGGGACCACTGGTGATCAGAAATTTAAAGGAAAAGGATGGCTTGTTCTTTTTTTTTTTTTTTTTTAAGATATGAGCTTTTCTTTCTTTTTTTTGGTGAGGAAAATTGGCCCTGAGCTAACATCTCTTGCCAATCTTCCTCTTTTTTTTTCCCTCCCTGAAATCCAAGTCCATAGTTGTATATCCTAGCTGTAAGTCCTTCTAGTTCTTCTGTGTAGGACGCCACCGCAGCATGGCTTGATGAGTGGTGTGTAGGTCTGTGCTCAGGATCTGAACTGGCGAACCCCAGGCCACTCAAGCGGAGCACATGAACTTAAGCACTCAGCGATGGGGCCGGCCCTGGGCGGCTTGTTCTTGAATGAGTTATAAGAGTTTGTGATGATTATGAAAATGCAGAGGAGAATGTGAGGTTGGTGACGGGGGTGACCACCTCAAATCCTGTGTGCTGGGCTCCCTGCCAAGCTTTGCATGTTTATTATTTTATTTCATCCTCACAAAACGCCCGTGTAGTAGGTGTCATGAACCTCCTTTTGCAAATGAGGAAGTCAAGACAATAACTGAGTGGTTGTGCCAGAATTCAAGATCAGCTCTTTCTGCCGGCAAAGCCTGTGTTCCTGGCCCCTGGTACGCTGGAGCGGGACCCAAGAACAGACGAAGGCTCCCAACTCGAGCCCAATGCCAAGAGGCCTTGAAGGACAAACTCTGGAACAGAGCTGGTGCTGGACTTGTTCTCCATCAGGATTTCGACTCAGAAAGAAAAATCCTGAGTAATATGATACTAAAAAAGAGTCTAGCATTAAATTCAGTCCTTAATCAAATATTAGCCAGAAAAGTATAGAATTGCATCTAGAAATAAGTATTTTCTTAAATTCTATTCTATCATTTTTGTCAATAAAGATTGGCGGTCACGTTTAGCTAACTTAATTGATTACCATTGAGATAAAGAGAGATAACAGACCCGGTCAAGGCCTATGACAGGAAGAGATTGAATATCCGATGGGCGGGACAAGGCCTTGGGTGCTTATGGGCTGGGACCCACCAGAAGAGATCCAAGCTGAGGCTGGAGTGCTGAAATACAATTCGTCTTTCTTTCTGAAATTGCCTAGGGATGGGCCAAAACAAAATCCAGAGTATTCTACTTGGGAAAAGCAAATGCATGAATGCAAAATGGAATAGTGTTAAATTTGCTTCTGTGACCTAGACAACAGCTCAGCCAGCAGCACAGCAGCCTTAGCAAAGTCCTGAGGCCGGGCGGTTTTCTGTCCGTTTTCCCTACTGCGATTTTCAGTACCCCTTCACTGAGATTCCGGGCATCAGGACTGCTTCTGGAGACCCCAAAAGCCTCCCTGTGGAGAGCTCTGGCTCAGGCTTCTCCCCCTCATCGGACCCCGAACCTCTGCTGTGGGACAGATTTCAAGTTAACTCATCAGATGAACAAATCCATGCGTGTACTTGGCAAGTTGCTGTTAAACATTAAAACAGGAGTTGCTTCGCCGAGAGGTGTGCTCTGATGCCAAGCTTTTACAGACGAGGGCAGGCTGCTCAGGAGCGGTTTAGGGTGCTGCCCTGTGTAGGCCTGGGCGGGTCCTCAGTGAGGGAGGGACTGTGGAGCCAGACCTGGACCCGGGAGCAGGGGGGCTGCCACAGGACAGGCGGGGCAGGGGGGAGCTTGGCACAGCCAGCAGGTGGAAGATCAGGCACTGCCCGGACTCCCATGAGTGCCTAGCCTCTGACCTCAGACTAGTCACCTTCCTGATCCCAGCCTGCTTTGCCCCAATAATTTGTGCCAGGACTCCATTTGGAGAAATCCCTTCTGTTGGCCCCCACCCACAGCTTCTTGAAGCCAGGCTGTGTCTTGCCTCATGAGGAGCCGGACCGGGCTCACAGAGATGTTGATGAGTGCCACCAATGCCAGCGAGGAGGGGTCAGAACCCACCGGGCCACCGCCTTGTCATCCGAGCAGCCTGCCAGCCACGCATCTCCCTGCGGGGTTTCCCTCCCGTTCTAAATGTGCCGTCTCTGACTTCCGTGGATCCGTCTATAGTTTTAGATTCTACCACATATATTCTTGTAATCCACTCTTGAAATAAACCAATGTGTAAATAAACCAATAAAAAAAGTGCTCAGATTTTAGGACTATCACAAGCTATTCCCTGGCCATATTTAAAACCCCCATTGAATAAACATGACACTATTATGACAGATCATCTGCTGCCTGGGTCCTCAACACGATCTTTCCTGGACCTCCTCTTGCTAACATTTCATTAGAATAAGAGGCCATTGAGACGTCCACATGGTGCACATGCTTCCCCTGACACCCCCATCCATCCAGTAAGTATTTTCTACATGTGGTGCTTTAGGAAACCTCCACTGAAGGCCCCTGACAAACGCGAGTGCTCTGAGCACCACACCTGCATTCAAGCTTCAGGTTTTTCAATATTTGCAAATAAGGTTGAAAGATTGCTTACCCCAAGGGATGAGCCATCAATTCTGTGGAAAACTAGGGCACAACAGCATAGGGGACCTGGTCCCCGGGTCCCCGAAGCAGGAGAGCAGGTAAATCAGAGCCCGGTTTATGCCCAGTGTTGGCCACGCTATCCCTGTCACTGGGGTTGGGAGGCAGCTGAAGCCAGGTGGGCGAGGAGCAGAGCGGCTGCGATCTCTCTGAGGTAGCCAGATGGCAGGGAGCTGCCTGCTGGGCACAGGGATGGCCAGCCTAGACATGGGCACTTTTTGCTGGAATTTGCTCTCTGTTATCAGGGCGCCAGGTGACACGGGTCATCTTCCGCTTCAAGCCAAGTAACAGGACAACAGGAGAAATCCACCACCTGGCCAAGACACCTCGGCCGAGACACCTGAGCGAAGAGCCTCACATGGGCTGAGCTTCAAGTCCACGTTCGGAGAACAGAACTCTTTCTGGTCTGGTCCTAAAGGCTCCTCCTGTTTAGCTCTGTGCAGGAGCCTGGCCGCCTGCTGCCCTTTGAGGGCTGAACTTTAAGTTCATTGACCAGCCGAAGCTCCCAGCTGACCCCGAGGGGCCCCGCTGCTGCGCTGCAGCCCGTAACTCCGTCCCCGCCCCACGCCCCATTCGGCCCCTCTCCCCCGCCATCTGTTTCCTTGTATGCTGCTCGTTGAAGGAATGTGAGTCGCAGTAGGTTTAGCAGGGGGTGAACAAAATGTCTTTACAAAGCAAGACAGTTTTCTATAAAAATTATAGCCTAGAAAAGAGAAGGTGGGTGCGGAGGCAGGCGTGAGTGGTGCTGTCCGACAGAGGCTGCAAGCTCTTCCAGCCGGGGATTCGGCTAGGCGAACCAGGATTTCAGTAAGATCTGCCTTACAGCTAAGCCGCCCTCCGGGATTAAAGACCACAGCCTTTTCTACCACTCCTCTGGCCTGCACTCCTCACTGACTGGCGGGTGCTAGGAACAGCGGCAGAACAGAGATGGGACGAGCACCTCACACCCTCCCTTTGGGGAGCTAAGGCACCGGTGTGTGTTAGTGTTTAAGATGGCGTTTCTCCCCACAGATTTCATTAACGTTTGCATACATTTTGGGGCCCCCCTTCCCCTCCCACTCCTGACAATAATTTGAGAAAGCCCCTGCAATATGCAACTCACGGCAGAGAGAAAGGATGGTCAAGGCCCCACAGAGGGAATTGTGAATTTCATCTGCTCTGAACTCCAGGTTGTAAGCAACAAACCTTCCAGAACGAGCCTGGCAGCCTTGGCTCAGGACGACAGCCTTGGTTCTAGTCCTCTGAGATCAGTCCTTTGTTTCCTGCAAACACATCTTCAGATCTCTGGAGAATACACGCTGACTTGGGGCCTAAGGTGAACAACCTGATAGGCGTCAATCTATCCAGGAATAATACTAAAAGTGGCATGATCCGAGGACTTCTCAGCAGGTGGGAGTTAGGATCTGGAGAGGAGAGCTGCCAGAGCAGGGGGGCTCTTTGAAGGAGGGCCAGGGCGCAGGGGTTCCTGCAGCGGCAGCAGGCCCAGGCCACACACCAGGCCCGAGCATGTGACGCGTGTGCACTGCTGGGAGGGGGTCAGGCCTGACCCCAGGAAAGGGCCCAGGCAGCAGGGAGGGGATGGGCAGAGTGGCCCGGCCTCCAAATGAAGAAGGACAAGCACACAGGTAAGGTGGGATGACAGTGAAGAAGGGGCCCACCGGGTGATGGCCTTGCAGAATGTTCTCTGCAGGGCAGCTCCTGTTCCATCTCAGAGCCCTGCCCTGGGTCATGTCAGCTTCCGCCTGCAGGTGTCTGGCAGTGTGACAAGTGCCAGGAAACTGCTGGTTGGAGGACCAGGCTTTGAGAAGTGGGAACTCAGTAGCCTCTTTGGGCCCCTTTCACCTGAGGCAGGTGATTCTGGAGAGTCTCTGAGGGAGAAACCTGGAAGCCTGGTGCAGCCTTTCTGCTACACGGTCACTCCGGGAAGGTGGCCCAGGAGAAAGGAAATCCCAGCCCGGCTGGAGCCCTCGTTCAGGGCCAGAGCCAGGTGACCCCCAGAAGCCATGCTTCACAGGCACCCTTGTGCTCCCAGGTGACCTATTCTGAGCTGCGCAGCAGGATGGCGGGCTGACCGCCGGTTTACCTGGAGTCCTTGCCCATCTTTCCCCCTCTACTCACCTTCCTCAAACCACCCCAGTTTTCCAGGTTCCTGAGCTCTTTCCTCCCTTCTATCTATGGAAATCTCCTCCCCTATAAATAATTTTATAAATTCCTTTATGCGGGGGTGTAAATGAAGTCTTACCCATTTCAGAAGGATTGATATTTTGAGAATGGCAAAACTTTGACCCAAGTGAAGGAAATCATGGCAGGGTTAAATCAATTCAGGCCCGAACAGTAGTGCACAGCTGAGCAATTCGAGGGAATCCTCGCAGGCACGCGGACTGACTGGGATGGGGGGGCAATTTTTAATCCTATATATAAGGAACAAGCCTGGCATTTTTGAGGTGTGGCTATGTCATGTGGGGTGGTGGAATACACCCTGGACAGGCGGTCTGAATACCTCCCTCTTCAAGGCTACATTCTCAATCTACGAAGTGAACAGTGAGGCCCACGTAGATGACATTTAAGAACTTTCCAGTTCTTGAAGTCAACCATTTTTTTCTTCACATGGAATCCACTATCCGGACCAGGAGGAGCAGCTAAGAACCCTGGATGCTAGGTCAGGTGCCATGTAGATAGAGATCCCATCAGAATGGACCCCGGAGGAATTCGTGCTTTTCAGAGTAACGTCAAGGCGATACTGGCACCTGGCGATCTCTTTTCAAATAAGGGGGAGGAGCGAGTGGAGGTAAACACCAGGAGTGGGAAATAATCTCTGTGCTCCTACCACTGACCCCAGGCCAAGACCAGACTGTAAGGGTGGATATCAGTGATGTAAGGCTTGAAACTCGAGCCTTCCCAGGGAACAGAGTGGGGAAGCGGCTCCTGAGAAGCCGCACTGAACAGACATTATTAGCCTTCACCAGCTGCTCCTGTAATGACACTGAAATTCAGTTAAACTAATTTCTTACACTTGATGAAAGCCATTGTCTTTCCAAATTATCCTCAGACTCTCCTAGTCCAAACACAATGCAACTCATGTAGGGCCAGGTTAGAAAAGTCTTCCCCTCTGGTCTCTCTGTCACCCTTGTTCTGCCCGGCCCTTGGCCAGGACGCAGTTTTTTGTTAAAAGCTCAGAAAGCTGAATTACCCTATTAGCATAAGATTCTGTGACTCATCAACTCACAGATTGTAAATCAGACTAACATTGGATTTTAATTAATTATATTAATTTTAGGGGAAACAACAAAACTGAAAAGTCTGCAGTCTTCATTTACTGAGAAACTCTGAAATGTCTTTTATTTTTAGCAAGAGCCTTAAAAACATCTCATACTGAAATAACGTAAAAATCAAGGAAGGGTTGTATTACTCAGCGTGATCGCGCCCTTTAAAAGGCTTTGACATTTTCTTTATTTTTGTAAATTTTTTTGGAAAGAAAAAAATAGATGTATATTATATTACACACACATCCACACAAGCACACGCTACACCAGACCCTCCCTGCAAGTGTTCACTACTGACTGTAATTCAGGGTAAGCTGTTTCTATCTTGAATCCTCTCAAAGGGAGATTAATTACCAAATTATCATAAAGATCCCGCAGTTAGTTAGCTTCATTTAAGAGACTGTCTGTGGTGAGAAACTCTCAAGCGCCTCTTGTATACACATGTACAATTCATTCATTCATTCTTTCTTTATTTTGAGGAAGATCAGCCCTGAGCTAACATCTGCTGCCAATCCTCCTCTTTTTGCTGAGGAAGACTGGCCCTGAGCTAATATCTGTGCCCATCTTCCTGTATTTTACGTGGGATGCCTGCCACAGCATGGCTTGACGAGTGGTGTGTAGGTCTGCACCCAGGATCCCAACCAGTGAAACCCGGGCCACCAAAGCAGAACATACGAACTTAGCTGCTGTGCCACTGGGCTGGCTCCTATTCGTTATTTATTATTCTTTGATTTTACTCAAGCTAACATATACTAAAGCCTACTGTGTGCCCTGCATCTGTGCAGGTGCTGAGAGCATAAGGGTGAATTTGAGAAGACTACAGTCTAGAAGTGGAGGCAAACTGAGCTGAGCATGGTTAAGTAGCAAAATAGAATTAAGGACACAGGGCTCTGGGAGCAAGAAGGGAGCATCTGGGAGCACCTGGCAGAAATGGGAAGACCCAGAGGTGGTGACATGAAGCGAAGCCAATAGTGGTTCAGGGAGTGACTATGACCTGCTGTGTGTGTGCTGGATGCTGCCCCGGTGTTGGGGACCCTGCCATGAACGAGCTCAACACAGTCACCACCGTGTCGAGATTTGTAGTCTAGCTGTGAGATGTTAATCAAGAAATAACACAAGAACTAAAATGCTATTTTGGTAAGAGCTTTGAAGGAAAAGTGCAGGTGCTTTGAGAGTAGACTCCGTGGGGAGCTGAGCCACACGGTGAAGGTAAGGGCAGACTTCCCTGTGAAAGGGACATCTGAGCAGAGACCTGACAGATGAGGAGGGGAGGCCAGCCGGGAGGAGGGATGGCAGAAAGAGCACTCCAGGCTGAAGGAATAGCTATGCAGAGCACTGACAGGAGAGGAAGCTTGGAGTTTTCTGGAAACTAAAAAGAAGCCAGGGAGACTAGAACACAACAAGGTGGGTAAGAGTGTCTTAAGACCAGGGCTGGAGAGGTGGGCAGGGGCCAGGTCATATAAGATTTGGTCTTTGTGATAAGAGCAATAGAAGCATCATAACATACTCCTAAAAAAAAAAAGAAAGAATTTGTTTGGCGAGGAGAATTATGAATTTAAAAGTGCCTAGCACTGTGCCGGAGGCATAAACAAATTAGCTATTCTGCCTCTTTCTATACCCAGCTTAGGTCCCTCTACTAGGCTAATCTATGTACCTTGCACCTTCGTCTTGGTCTCCAGGAGTGTACTCTGTCTTGTTGGTTCTGATTTTGATTTCTCACCTAGTTTTTCAACTCATCCCCTGCCTCTCTGCCACCCTATGATTTCTGCTGTGATTAGCCATGTGGATGATGGAATAGCTCATTTATTCAATTACTCATTCGACTCACGCTTATTGAACACCCTTTTTGTGCAGTGATCCATTCCTTGCTGAGCTTACAGTATCACAAAGGTATAAGACACATGCATAAAAATTATAATATTGAATATGATACTGGAGGCCCTGGACAGTGCACTAAGGCAAGGAAAACAAAAGAGGATAAGACTGAGTTCATAGGAAATCCAAAATAGCCTACAGATAAATTAAAATTAATAAGGGTCTTTACCAAGGTAGCTGGATACAATAGCAATATACAAAACTCAGTTGTAGTCCTATAAATCAGCAACAAAACATATAAAAAATATGAAGCAATTAATATAAATATTTATAAAGGTATTTAAGATCTTTATGGAAAATTTAAATTTCCAAGGTTTTAAAACTGTATTGAGAGATGTTAAAGAAAACCTAAATAAATTGAGAAATATACCATTTTCATGGATGGGAAGACCTAACATTGAAAAGATAATAATTTTCCCAAATTGATTTGTGGATTCCATGTAATTTTAATCCTAGTCAAAATCCCTGCAAGTTTTTGTGGAATTTGACAAGTTGACTCTAAAATTCAGACGTAAGTACAAAGGGTATCTGACTCTCTTGAAGAAAAACAATGAAGACTGAGGACTTGCTCCACCAGACACCAGATTTACTCTAAGTTATAGTAGAGACCGTGTGGTATCAGCACGGAGATAGCCGAATAGACCAATGGGGCAGACTAGAGAGAACAGGAAAAGGACCTGAATGTGTGTGGACACTTGACAGGTTACAGAGAGGCATGGCAGATCAGTGAGGGAAGGAATGCCTTTTCCATGGTGAATTCCAGGTACATTAAAGATCTAAATGTGAAAGGTAAAACTACAAGCTTTTAGATGATAA
Source organism: Equus caballus (assembly GCF_041296265.1). Classification (NCBI taxonomy): domain Eukaryota; kingdom Metazoa; phylum Chordata; class Mammalia; order Perissodactyla; family Equidae; genus Equus; species Equus caballus. Next base: position 9,227,611 of record NC_091713.1, read on the forward strand.
TATAGAACATCTTCATATAGGAAATACATGCAATATCTCCTTAAACAAGATTTAAAAATGCAAAATGTGTAAGTCTGACTACATTAAAATGTAGAACTTGTGTTCGTCAAAGGATATCAAAAAATAATAAAAGGTCATACTGTAGTGGAGGAAGATATAAATGTTATGTGTTGCAATATTTGTAAGATATAATTGCCAATAAATTGAGAATATATTTTAAAAACTACTCCATATCAATAAGACAAACTCAATCTAATAGAAAAATGGGCACGACCCAACAAAATACCGAAGAAGTCTGAATGACTAATAAATATGTGTAAAAGCATTTTATTAGTAATGAGGGAAATGCAAATTAAAACCACAAAGAGATGACACTACACACCAACCAGATTGGCAAGAATTAAAAAGTTTGATAATACCAAGTAAGGGCAAAGATGCGTAATAATGAGAAGTGTCATACACTTCTGGGGGGAGGTATAAATTGGTGTAACTGCTTAGGAAACAATTTGGCATTATCCTCTGCAGTTGAAAATGTATACAGCTTATAATTAAGTATCTCCTACTAAGCGCGTCCTAGAGAAACTCATGTGTATGTCCACCAGGATATATGTACCAGAATGTTACATTGGAACATTCAAAACTGGAAACAAGCCAAACGTTCTTCTACAAAGAATGGAGAAATAAATTGGGATATTCATACAAAGGAGAACCACATGTCAATAAAAATAGATGCAGCTATTTACAGCACAAATGGTTCTCAAACAGTGTCGAACAAAAGATAAAAGACAAAAGAATACACGCAATATGATTTCCATTAACATGAAATTTAAAAACTGGTGAAATCAAACCATATTGTTTATGGAGACATACCAAAGAGGTAAAACTATCAAGTAAACCCAAAAAAGAATTATCGTAAAAATCAGATGGGCAATTTCTTCTAGGTTAGAAGGAGAGGGGTAGGACTGGGGAAGGAGGCTAGCTAGAAGCTTCTAGACTGCTGGCAATATTCTAATTGTTGACCCAGGTGGTGGTTATAATAAGTTTATTTTCATTTGTTAGACTGTTCACACATATTTAAAATTTTTTCTGAATAAACATTATATATCACAACAAAACTTTTTAAAAATTGTACATATAATTTGAATGTTCCCAAATATTTCCAGTCTTCTGGAATTCCTCTGCCTTTTAATATCCAAATAAGAGTAATGAGTTTCCATCCTAGGTGATGGTGGGGAGTCTAGTCCCCATCATTGCGAAATGCTGTAAGTCTCCTGGCCATTTTAAGTGGTCTCTCACTTCAAACAGCCGTGTGTGCCTGGCCACCTGACCACTGCCCTCCCTTGCAATGGTGGCGTGGCAATCAGCTGGCCTCAGAACAGGAGCCTGGGCAGTCTCCACTACCCCCATTCCAGCACAGATGCAGCAGTCACCAATCCTTATTGATCATGCAACCGACCAGTGAAGTATTTTTGAGAATGCGCAAATATATGAATATTGGCTTATTTACAATTTTTATAGATGTACTACCATTATTAGCTAACATTTCAAGTGGAGTAAATCCGTATTTCAAAAATGTTGACATTTTTGGTCACCATCTTGACAGATCTGATTAGTATTTTTTTCCTTAAAATATACTTTATGAAGAGCATTTTTCTTGGGTCAATTTGTCTGTATCATCAGCATTAGCTTCAATCTCCAGTTTCTGTGCAGGACTCTTTTAAAACCACGTGCCCATTTTTCGTGAGAATGAATTTAGTTAAAACTAGACGATGTAATCCATAAACTCACTCAACTGCCTATGTGTAAATTACAATACATCTCAAAATGTCAGAAGTAACGTATAACAATATATTAGTTATCTTTTGCAGGGTTAAAAAGTATCCTCACAAACTTGGTGGCTTACAACGACAGACATTTATTGTCACATAGTTTCTGTGTGTCAGAAATCCAGGCATGGGTTAGCTAGGCAGCCGTGCTTCAAGGTGTCTCATGAAGCTGAAAGTCCCGGCAGGTCTGCAGTGTCATCTGAAGGCTCGCTGGGATGGAGCAAGGCTGGGGGCAGGGGGGTTATCCGCTTCCAATCTCATTTGTGTAGTTGGAAAGCATCAGTCCCTCGTCACATGGCCTCTCCCAAGGCTTGCCTTTCAACATCCCCAGGTGAACAATTGAAGACCTGAGCTAGAAGTCACAGTTTCACCACAGGAGTGAGCCCCCCGCCAGGACCCGCTTTGGGGGCATGGGACTTGTGTGGTCACTCAGGGCCCTACATGTGGTTTAATACTTTGCTGTACCATCTTGAAATTCTCAATAATTTTTGAATAAGGGGACCTACATTTTCATTTTGCACTGAATCCTACAAATTATGCAGCAAGTCCCGCTTTCTAGAAGTTATGTTTTTGTTAAATGTCATTGAACTCGTATTAGAGCCACATTGCACCAGTTGAGGACACCTAACTTGAGGGCAATCACATTCTCCCCAGGAATTTCAACTAGCATCAGAAACTGGGAGTGGAAGTCAAGTCACAAAATGACAGAACTCTGAGAGAAGGTCCAGAAAATGCTGCTTCTGAGGTCGCCAAAGCACTGTTGGTGCTTCCCAAGTCTTGGACATCCACCTCTTCCTTGGAGTCCATGTTTTATCCCAGATTCTTTTCAATAAGTTTCTCTTTTTGCTTCATCTAACTGTATTTGGGTTCTGTTCCTTGTAACCAAAGAATCTTAATGGATTCAACCAACTTTGTTGGTGGCCATGCTTTGGCTAGGACTGTACAATAGGTTCCAACCTAGTCAATGGTATCCTGGAGGAAGTGGCTTGCACACACGTGCAAGAGTCAATTTTGTACATTTCTTCCCAACTTGTGTTCAGTGATGTCATAAAGATAGCTTGAAATGAGCCATGGTGGCAGTATTTGCACCACAGAAACCAGGAAATGCTGCAAATCAGGAGTTTACCCCCAAAAGATCCAGTTGTTAAACATTTACCAGCTCACCACTAGATCTAGTCTTGCTTAAGGATGCAGTGAGGGAGTTACACGGGAATAGGCTCTATTGGGATAAGGCAGGAAAAAAGAGACAGCTCACAGACATGACAACAAAAATTCAAATCGTAAAACTATTGGTGTAACGAGTGTCTTAGGTGAGTCTTTCCAGCTCACAATGAGAATTGCTCCCATCATATGGCTGCCTTTAGCAGCCATGAGCTCTTTCCATCCCGATTATTGGGACAGGAGTGAAGACGTCATCTGAGGTGGACCAATCAGATTCTCTCTCTTGGAATTTGAAATCAGGACTCAGAAATTTCCTGCTCAAGATGGAAGAATGAGCAAAGTATTTATTTCTATTGCCTACTGAGACTCCAATAGAATGTAAAGGAATAAATCCACAAATGTGAAGAGAATCACCAGCAGACAAGCTATTTCAACAAATTTGTGGAATATGAAGAGAGTTTGGAACCCTACTGACAGACAAAACAGAGAGGAAGCTCATCCCAGACAACCCAGGAGCTACTGCAACAGAGAACCTGCCCCCAGAAGCCAGAAATGCTCCAAGCTCAGTCAGCACAAAATTCTACTTAGTCAACGACTGCACCAATTGTTTCTTCATGCTTCCCTCCCCTCTCCTCTCCACCATCCCTAGGAAGGTAGCCCAGTTCTTTACCCACACAGGCAAAACAAAAGCAGGGCCAGCCTAAAGACTGAGGTCTGCTCAGTGGATGTCAGCGCCCCTGGGTAAAGATCTCTCCATTCTTGTATTTGGAGGCCCTCCCAGCATCATATCTGGTACCCACTTCGCCAACTCGTCCTTTGCTTTCTGAAGTGAGACCTGCCAATTGTTGAGCCCTGCTCATATCTACAAATTCCCCAGTCAATCTGTTTATGAAAAAGTAGGAAAACAGACATATACATACAATAGCAGAGAAAACCCACCTAGCAACCTAGAAACAAATCAAGTCCTTCTCCCATCCTTAATTATAAGCAGACAAGCAAAGTTAATCAGACCTCAGAATAAAATGAGTAGCACAAAAACAGGATGAAACAATAAACCAACCCCCAAAAAAGAAGATAATGAAGAGAATACAAGAGAAAATTGAAAATCAAATAAACGACATAAACACCTAGTTAGTATCCTAAGTGAGATATGAAAAGAATGAAGTTCATCTAACAAGAACAGGATGCTCTGAGAAAGGAACAAACAAGCAGACCAGCAGTGCAAAGGAGACAAGAGTGAGCCCCGGCATGTAGCCGTGTGAGTGCCAGCATAAAATTCGAATTCAGAGCTGGCCGTTTTCTCTGTGTGGGGTGGAATTCAGGAACATTGTAAAACTCAAGAGCTGTGTTTACTATCTTCCCCCTGGGAAAGCAGCAGAGGAGAAAGCCAGCCTGCAGAGAAGAGTGAAAGAATGGAATGAACGCAGAAAGGCAGACAGAGCTAGAGTCGGGCTGATGCCTAGTCTCCTTCTGGCTCCCATTCCCTGCTCTACGAGAGCTCCCACAGCCTTCGGGTTCTGTGAGATACCCCAGTAACTTTTTAATAAAACTCCCCTCTTGGTTCAAACTAGGTCAAGTTGGGTTTTTTTAGAGGACGAAAGAGTCTTAACAAAGACAACGGGGTTGGGAGTTGGAAGCCCATCCAGTCTCAAGTCCCTTAGGATCAAGTGTAACTGAACGGAGTTCAGAAGGTGAACCAAGCCCGGGGAGAGCCGTGCGCCCTTGTTCTTGTGGTTAACTTTTCCTAAATATTACACTGACATTCAAATTGTAAAGTTGGACAGCAGATGCCCCACATGCAGTGTTTCCTGCACTTACATTTATTTTCTTAACATCTTGAAAGAAAGATGGGGCTTAGCCTGCCAACTCTCTAAGCACCTTATAATAACCTATTCAGACATCATGTGGAAGGATTAATTTAGCCGTTTCACACATTAATACGGTAGCTAGCAAACTAAACTACCTTTTCATGTATCTAAGGCAGCTTGGGAATTTTAAATGCAACTGTGGATTTACTTGAAAATAATATATTTTTATCCTTAAAGCCAGACTTGGGAAAAAACAACTTGAGAGAGTGAGCCTCAAATTAGCAATTTGACTGGAGACCATTACATCAGCCCCTAGTTCTCTTCCTTTCTCCTCAAGATGTTTTCCCCAAATGTCCTTCCTTCACATTGCCCTCTGGAAGGCACTGGAAACAAGATGCAAAAGAGGCAGTTGATAAGGGACCTTGGTGTGCTCTGACACAGGAATGATGTTCATGTCCCTGGTGAGATCCAGCTAAAGAGGAGCCATACAGCTTTGGTGAGAGAAAAAGAAAAAGAAAAATTAGCAAGAAAATGGAGATCCCACAAAATGAAAGATGTAGGTATTGGGGGAAAGGCGCTTTCGGACCCTAAAACTGGCTTTGCCTTTTTCAAATCACAGTAATTTTATTTTCCTTTGTTGATTCTGGTGCTGTTTGTTTGTTTGTTTGTTTGTATTCCCGGCTTGAGACAAGTTGCCTTCTCAGCCCAGCCACGGTCCAAGAATTTGCTATCTAACCCAAATCCAATTGAGTGTTGCAGGAGAGGGAAGAGGAAACATCTCACACCCAAGTGGCCCACACCAAACACAAAGAGGAGTCTCGCTGTGCCAGCTCTTGGCTTCGGCGTGGCCCAGCGGGAAGCTGATGTCCCTGTGCCAGGGTGAGGGCAGCCACCGAAGCAGATCCTGGGCAACTGAGAACTATTGATTTCAAATGCTCAGATTCCTCGGGGTGGCTGCCCTCCTCCTCCTCTCGGTGGGAGGGCGGAGGTAGCTGGGAGCTGTCAGCACAGCTCGAGTTGGGAGAGTTGTCACCAGCCTCTGGCTCCAGGCAGGAGGTTTGTTAGGAGTCAGCGTTGTCTATTTATGAAGATTTATGGAGAAGCCGACAGACATTAGGCTTTGAAGCAGAATTCAGGTGAGCTCTCTCCCCTCCACGGAGGATTCAGGAAGGCCGTCTGGATGATCAAGAATGATGTCCTTTCCCCTCCAGTTCCCATTGGTATTCCAACCCCAGGCCTGGCCCGCGAGGGAAAGCAAAGGTGAGGTGTGCCTGGCGTTCTGGCTACATCCATTCTTCTTCAGAGAGAAAGAGAGAGACTGGCACTTTTTGTGGCATCTCACACGGAGGGGAAAGGCCAAGATAAATGGATAGTTTCAAGGTCATTAGCTTCCTGAGCTCCCAGCTCTCTTTCCTGTGCCAGAGGACTGCTTGGAGAGGTTATAAATGTTTTGCGGCTGGACCAGGGGAGTCCATTGTTGGACCTGGGGCCCTGAGACCTGCTGCCAGTGGCAAATTTGGACTCTGGGGCTGTGGAGTGTGCCTTCTCTCCCTTCACATGCTTGCCCTGAAAGAGCTTAAGCCACAAAATGCAGGGTCGGGGCTCTTGGAAACTCAAGAGCCCTCATCATAGTGATTGGCCTTCCAAGAAGCAACCCAGGAAAGAGGCAGGGAAGAACTCAGAAAGGCTCCCTTGGCATTCAGTGTTTCTAACCTCAGAGAAAAACAGACCTGAATTAGAAAGTGAACCTTTCAAAAGCAGAGGAGGTAAGGTGGATGGCCTGATAGTGAGTGGGGCGGAGGTGGGCAGACAGGCAGGGTGCAAGGAGTCGGGGGGACAATCGGGATCCTCATGCTGACTCCACTACGGTTGGAGTTTTAGTTGTGTTTCTCTGAATCTCTTTCTGGGCCTTCCAAGTTGTCTTTGGCTATACCACACCCTCACACTTCTCTTTCTAAATTCAAAATTTTTATTGTTCTCTTAAATATTTGACAAGAAAAAAAGAAGCAAGGTTGAAGTTTCAACTGTTTTCATGGTTCCAAATTTATCCCTAAGCTTTGAAATGGTACACGGACACATTTTTACATCAGTGTGCAGATACGATGTTGTGCTCTGTTTTGTCCACATAATGTGATTTATATACATATTTCCATATATTAGCATAGACCCCATTCTTATCTCTTTAGGCGGCCACAGAATTGGTGACAGAAGTGATATCTTAGGGCCTTGGTCCTTCAACTATTTCTAGATAACGGGTTGAACATCTATCTATAGACCTATATCTATAATTCCATCCCAAGATGAAATTTATCTATATTGCACTTTTCAAAAATTTCTTCTTGTGACAGAGTTAGTCCTTTTCTTTTTTTTTCTTTTGCATCACTTTTCTGGGTGATATTCTTAGAGGTTAAATTACCAGGTCAAAAATATAAATCTTTCATCATCCTCATTACCCACCACCACATGGATCTCCAAGAAATTCAAACCAAACCCTAAGGGGCAGTGTTGACAGCAGTGTGCAAATGAAGGCGTTTTCTCTCAGCACAGCCGGCATTGACTTTTATCATTTTTCATTTACTTTGATGAAGGCTGCCCTCTCCCATGTCTTTTTTTCTCTAGTTCCCCTTTTTCCCTGACACTCGTTTTTCCTACCACTCTCATATACATTCTGTTTTCTCTCCTCACAACCTGTCATTCAGTGAAGCACCCAGCACCCTGTGCACTTGGCAAACGACTGGCCCCCACGCACTAGCCCCCCATAGAACGGCCTAGAGAAGTGCTTGTTCCTGGCCCATTCAACAACCGCTTGTGAGGCTTGATGTCCAGACGCAGCATTTCCAGGCAAGAAGGTCTCCTCATTTCTGCTACGTGTGGAGCCTGGGTGTTTTCCAAATTCACCTTCAGGGTGTCGTCAGTGGGTTGGTGGGGGAGGGGGCGGGGCGCTTGCCACAGCCCGTGTCCCCTGGTTCAGCTTTTTGGATGTGGGGAGGCAGGGAGCAGGATGATGTGATTTCCAGAGGGGTCTGTCTGCCCCATGGTTCACCGCTCAGAAAAGCCCCCCAGATGACTGTTCTTTCCCTGCACCAAGGTCACAGACACACTGCTTCCCCTGAGATGAACGGGGACAGGCGGTTTCCCACACATTCTGCACGGCTAGAAACATACACCATGGTGGTTTTTTCTCTTTGGGGGTAGGAATGGGGGGATTAAGGCCCTGGAGGAAGCACTCAAACCAGAGTTTTCTTGCAATGTGGTGACTTCCCAGGAGTCTAGATTCACTGGGAACATCCCTCAGTCCCTCACTCACAGAGTTGATCAGATGGGATTGAACCAATGAGCAGGCACTGATAAAGTGTGGAAAAAAACCTAGAAGTGGCATTGCCAGCGTCTTGGTACCCGTTGGTACCCACATGTCGTTTGGATCTGCATGTAACTGTGGGTTTACGATGTCCATATACATGCTATCTGAGCAGTTTAGCTCGTGGGTGCCTAGGAAAGAGCAGCTGAGGCCTCTGAGGCAGATCTCAGGAGAGACATTGAAAGGATCTGCGGAGTTCCAGCTGGAGCAGGCCCTTCCACCTCTCTCTGCCAGCACCCATCAGGTGCGCCCACCACATTCTATACCCCACACGGGGCGGACGATGCAAGAGGCTGTTGTACACAGGTATTGAAGAAACGAGTGAGCAAAATTGTGCTTATCGTACTCACTTTAGTGACAAGGGCACTTCAGTCAAGAAAAAGTTCGACAGCTTGCAGCAGGAACATGGGTCTCTCATCGGACACCTGGACCAGAATCAGGCCTCTGCCTCTGGGCTGCGTTCTCTCCTCTCTGCCTGTCTCAGGAGGTGATGACGTGTCTTCATAGGACCAAATTTGAGAAATTAAAGCAGCATAAAGAAGAACTTACCCACCAGGGTAGCGTCACATCAGACTGTACCAGAGGAAAGTTCTGGAATCTCTCTCCTGAGAGAGACTTTAAAAGAAAGAACAGACCAATCACCTGTTCTAGACAATATCCCCAGTCACCACACGCCACGTCGTGCTGTGTGGCTTTGTGCTGTTCACAGAGCACTTTCACCCGCATTGCCTCCTCGATTCTCATAACAGCCTTGCACACATAGGTTTCCTTGTCGCATTTACTGACAAGGGAACTGGGACGCAGAGTGGCCATGTTCTCTCTGTGATCACACAGCTGGTAAGAGGCAGAGCCAGGATCAGAATATTCAGAATCTCCCCTCAGCAGCCAACACTGAGGATCAGAGTGCAGTCCCCAAGAGTAGTGGTCTATGGGTCATTATACTAGCTAACGTTGCTTACGCGCTGATGTGCCAGATACTAACTCATCTCATTCTCACAGCAGCCCTCCGAAGCGGGCATGATCTTCATCTCCACTTCTCAGATAAGAACAGTGAGGTATAGAGAAAGTAATAATGTGGTCAAGGTCACCCAGCATAAGCTGCAGAGGCAGGATTTGAAACCAGATGGCCTGACATTAGATCTTAACCTCTAACCACACATCTCCAACAAGAGGCAAAGACGCGTGTGGTCACAGTTATCAAGTAGCTCCTGGAGGGTCCGCTTGCTTCTTTAAGGGCACTGTCAGGGTTGGCCCCGTCAGGCAGGGGAGGACAGGCTGACACAAGAACTGTTCCCACATATCAGGAGCCTCTGTGACCCTAAGTCCTAAGCTCTCACGATAGGGAAGAGCAGAGTATTTAAAGCTGAATGAAAATAAGGGAGAATGAACTGGAGAAGTTGGCCCCCTGTTCAGCCCCAGACAACAATCAGGAGTTCTCAAAGGACAGGAGCCCCCCGAGCAGCACCCCCAGGAATGTGCGCAGTGACTTGGCATTAGGGGTGTGCCAGGCTGCAGGTCTGGGGCTGGGCGTGGGCCAGTGTGGTGTTCCTGAGAGAGAATGGACAGCCCCATAAAACACAGAGACTGTTAGTAACTCACATGCATCCATAGTCAGCAGGTAGCCCCTACAGAGTAGGGGTCTCCCTGAGCCAAAAGAAAAGGAATGGCTTTTGCATTTTTCCTTGAAACGGCTCACGGTGGGCTGGGAGCTGCCATCCCCCAAATGTCAGAGAGGGACAGGGGTCTGGAGAGTTGCTGCATGAAGTGACTTGGCCCTGGTAGCGGAAGGTAAATTGGCAGGGCTCCGCGAGGCCTGGGCTGCTGAGGTAACATGCATGACTGCTCCCGGCAGCAGCATGGCTCTGACACCGAGCCCGGGGAGGCCTGGCGGCTCAGAGATTGGGGACTGGCGCCGAGAGCCCCAGAGTTGGACAGTTGGACTGTTCTCAGTGGGACCACTTTGGGCTGCTACTAGTTCCGGCTTTTGCTGAGGCCATTTTTCCTTTTCAGAATCCTCTCCATTCAGGGTCCCCTTATCTTTCCTCCTGTTTCCATCCTCGTCCTACACAAAGGATAAGGCTAAATGTTCAAGGGTTCCCTCCCCAATATCCAGCCAATTAACTCGTTCACTTATTAATTCACCCATTAATCAGTCATGATTAATCACCTCATCATTTACTGGCCCCTGAGTCTATGCAGAGCACGGCGCCAGACACCATATACACCTCACAAATGTGAATAAGAAATGGTAGCTCCCTCAAGAATTTGCTAGACTGTTAATCTGGGAGGTCAAAAGCAAAGGTCAGTTTCAGCAGGAAAATAATTAAGCAAGGGTCTGTGAACCCCATGAACCACACTGGAGTGAGAGGGGGGGCTGAATCGAGTTACACAATAGTCCCTAGGAAGATTGTCCAGTTGCTCCAGTTGCTGCCCCATGAGGTGGCCATCCTCATACGTCTCTGCGTCCTCAGAGAGGTGACAGGAGTTGAGATCAGAGCGTATTGTAGTCCAGTTTCCTGGCTACCATAGTGACTTCCATGTGAGGCTTTTCCAGCTTCCCTAATCCACTAACGGCCTTGGAGAGAAGCAGGATGTGGCAGGCCAGCACACCCAGATCTTCCGCCAGGAGGGAGGAAGTGCGGGAAAGGTGTGGGAAGATCTAGATGGGGGGAAGCATTGTTTAAAAAGAAATCTCACTATGCAGGATACTTTTTTGAGTGCCTACTACATCTCGGGGGTTTTCTATCCATTTTCTGTAATCTTGGAACGAGGCTGCAAGGCGGGAACTGTTATCTCCACCTTGCACGTGTAGCAGCTTGAAGCCCAGAGAGGTTAAAGTGCCCACAACGGGTCTCACCACTAGTTAGGGACCCAGCAAGTATTTGAATTCGTGTGAAGAGGTTCCTCCGAAATAGACAGGAGCTTCTGGTCAGCTGTTCCCCTGATGACTGTGAAACTGGAGCACACGGACTTAGGCAAAAAGGTTCAACCGAGAATTTCCAGGGAGGGATCTGTCAGCTGAGCTAAGATCCTTGATGAAAGGATGATTTTGAGTTTTGTTTTGTTGGGCTTCGTTATTTAAGGAGAGGGTATGGAGTAGCAGAGCTCTGCCCCACGTTCCTGCAAGGGAGAAATAACTTGAAGCTGTCTGAGGGGCTACAGCGGAGTAAGTTTATCAGACTTACCTGATCAGCTACAGAGCAAGTACCTGAAGAAAGGACATGAGAATAAAAGTGGGGACGGAGGAAGGGCCTGCTGAGAGCTCACGCCCCGGCAGAGGTGCTCTGGAGGCTCGGTGCCAGGTGATGTGGGAGGGCCCCGGGTTGCTGAACGATGGTGAGGGGGGTTCCTGACATAAAGGAAGAGGATGGCACCAGAAACTTTCAGCAGCTTCATCATTTGCTTAGAGCTGGTCCCAGAGGGAAGGAGACGGTGGGACGTATCTCACTCACAGATCACAGAATTGTGGTCCTTGAGAGAAACTTTGAGATCACACAGGCTACCTCTCTTGTTTTACAGAAGAAGAAACAGGAGGTAAATGACTTATCCAAAGTCACAGAGGTGATGAGAGATACAGCTGAGCCTTGGTCACTGACTTTTCCACTCCTCGTCACGTGCTGTTTCTACAGTACTCTGGATCACAGGTCAGCAAACTCTTTCAGTGAAGCGGCAAATAACACATTGTTAGACTTCGTGGACCAAAAAGCCTCTGTGGCCACTACTCAACTCTGCTGTTGTGGCCCCGAAGCAGCCACTGGCAATACACAGACAAATGTGCGTGACATGTTCCAATAAAACTTTATTTAAAAAAACGAGGTGACAGGATGGATTTGGTCCATGAACCATAGTTTGCTGACCCTTGTTCTAGATATTTCCCTTCTCCAAAAACACCCTCTGTGGTAAGGAAATGGCCACAGTTTAGAGCCAGTGATTGGGAGTTTGGAGGACAGAGCTTCACCTTCCAAAACTCAGGGCATTGAGAGCAGCCAAGGCCCTGTGCTACAGCCTTAAATGAGAAAAAAGCAGTAGGGTGCCAACTTTGCAGACTTGAACAGAAAGAGATCGTTTGAGGAAAGAAAGAGCGAGGAAAGACAACCCTGACAATTAGTAATTTCTAGCTCAAAGAGAATCACTAATGAGTGATGATGTCCAATTATAAGGCAGGAGTAATGCGTGTCAATTTTCCAATTTACCTCCAGCAAGCCTCTTCTTAATTCTAGAAGGGGTTTAGATTATAGTTGATTGAAGAACTGAAACAGGTAGACAATTGTTCCCCAGACCATCCGTCTTGCCCTCAAGGGCAAATGGGTTCAAAAAAACTCATTCCAAGGCCTGAAAGTGTCTGGCCATGTTACAACTCAGCCATGGGAAGAAGGAACAGCATGCAGGGGTAGAGATGGAGGGAGCAGTAGTGTGGACCTGAGAAGTCCTTTAATTGACACAGTTGTATATTAAATAGAAGAAGAACTCCTTTGCTCAAGACATTGCAATGATGGATTTATATGAGTTTTCAAATTTGGAATCTTAGGCCTTAATGGGATAAATCTCCAAAACAGTAATTTTCTTTAACGGCATCCTTTTATCTTTAGAATTTATATCTTTCTGGTAGATGATATTCCCTCTACTTCCTAATGACCTTTGAAGGTCATTCCTTTAAGACTCAGGATTTCCTAACGAAAAGTCTCCAAAGGGACTCATAATCTCTTGGTGTTTGGTTCACTTGGAAACATCTAGAATGTAAAGGGTAATAAAGATAAATTTTATTGGCCACTTCTAGTTCTGAAAGCAAAGTCTATATAATTCCAGCCTCTCGCAACTTCCTGTTTTCCCATCATGGAGGTTACTAAGAGTTCTCGGAGCCTGCAAGACACACAGATCCCCTTGAATTTTCTGGTCTTTGTCACTACATCCAAAATCAGGGAGATGAGTGACGGCAGCAACTGAGGCATTGGGTATTTTGACTTGATTACAAGATTCCTCAGATGCATCACTTAACGGGACACAAGTATAGCTTATGGACTGGCTCAAAACAAATAATTTTGCATGACTCCTTCAAGAGTTTAGAGGAGAAGGGACTGATGATAACTACTCCTATAAACCGCTATCTGGGCAGCATCTTGCTAATGGTATTGGCTACAACCCTAAGCTTTTAAATCAACTCTTTTCATGCCCAGAGACAGCGATCTCTCGGGCTTAAAGCCTGTGAGTCTGCAATGCTCATGTGAGTACCTCTGGCACTCCCTTTATCTGTTCCATATCTTCTCCCTGTTGGAAAGCTTTTGACTACCCTGAATGGCAATGAAAAATAGTTGCTATTCCCATTTGGTGATCTCAACTTACTTTTGGGTGTTGTGAAGTGAATTTTCATTGCTAAGAGCTGCTTCCTTTTTATACAAGTGGAAAGAATATGGAAACATTTCTGCCTTGCCCTTCACATTTGATTGATACTTTTCACTTTGAAAGCTAATTATATCTGATGTGAAGGAAAAATGGAATTCAGAAATATGGATGTTCTTTTCATTAATTTTCACTCTTAAAATGTGGGTCATCTGTTCAGTTTTCTCATCCCTCAGTTTACTCATCAACCAGCTAAGGTAATATTAGTTATCCTCTAAGAAGAGTGTGTCGTGTAACTGACCATCATAACCCATGGTCTCACAGAATCTCAGCCTGGGAAGGACCTCCTGTCATTTCAGGAATGCTGTCCACAGTGTCCATGACTTGGCCCCTGTGTAAACTCTTCCGGATACTGGAGCCCTCCGTAGTCAAGGCGACCATTTCATTTCTGAATAGGTCTAATTGTTAGAACCTTCTTCTTGATACACAAATGCCTTCCTACCACATCTACCTATTGGTTTTGGTCTGCCTTTTGAAGAAGAGCAAAACAGACAGAATTTCAACTTTTTGGTTTAACTTCTCTTTGATAGGCGTATTTGCAAATTGTTTGAGACATAGCGTAGAAGAGCATTTTGAGAAAAATAAACGTATTGTTATATTTGTCGTGGTCATTCCTGTTATTAGTGAATTCTCAATTAAACAAACAAACAAAATGTGTTCTAGTGAAGTGGAAAACCTATTGGGTATGTCTGTTCAATACATCAGGCTTTTGAGACACAGGTAACCCAATTTCTGTACCACATATCACTAAATCCTGCCCGGATGATGGCTTCTCTCTCATCTGCAATGTTTACACAGCTAATGAGATGGCTGCATTTCCAGTCTGACTAAAACGTAAAGGACCTGGGAGTCTCATAAGACTTTCAGATGAAATACCTTGGATATGTTTATAAATGTTAGCATTTACTATCAAGAGATTACAGCACCCGTTTGGAGAAATTTTTACTGAAGCCGCCACCTTCAGGACTAGAGAAAGGATTGTGATTTCTTTACTCAACAAATATTTGTTGAGCGTCTATTATGTACTATGCAATGTTCTAGATGTTTGCGTTACATCAGAGAACGGGAAAAAATTCTTGCCCTTATGAAGCTTACATTCCAGTGAGGGGATTTTAAAATTGTGTAATAAAATAGAATAAATAGGTAAATTATATTGTGGGTTAAAAGGCAGCAAATAGTTAAAGAATGAAAAACAGAACAAGGTTAAGGGCAGGAATACTGGGAGGAGGGGTGTAAATAGGGTGTCAGCGTGGGCCTCCTTGAGAGTGTGACAGTTAGACCAGGAGACTTTACTAGGAATCACCGGCGAGGCAGGAGGAAGACCAAAGAGAGTAAAATCTAAAAATGTTGCCTTGAGTATTTTAAAAGTCATGGTAGAAACCTTCAAGGGTTGCTTTAAAATGCTGAGCATGATTTGGTCGTTGTGAACCATAGTTTTGTGAAGGGAGGTCTTCTCTTGGGTGTGAGTGTGGGTGTGTGTGCTGAGAGGGGAAGAGTGAGATTTCTGCTGGGCTGAGCATAGGGGTGCCCGAGGGTAGAGTGACACAAAGCCAAGCTGTTTTTGTGAAACTCTGGAAGATACGAGAGATAAGTCTGCATGGTCAGAGTCACAGCCCAAATGAACAGCCTCCAGCAACAAGGATGGACCTAGTCCAAGATGGGGCCTCCACAGGACAGAAGAGGAGAACGGAGCCCACCGGTGTGACCAAAGACGAGAAAAAGACAGAAAGGAGAGCTCCCAGTTCTGCTTGCTTTAACTGGGGGTGGTTAACACACACATCGCAGGGATGTTTCTCTGCATTGGTCTGAAAAAAGAATAAATCAAAGAGACACTCCTCTGAATTGTGCTGAGGGAGGTATTTGCACATTCTCTTAGTTTCTACCAAGCTCAGAAATGTTGGAAATGTTGTACCTAGGGCCTAAAGGAAACTCACTGTTGAGCCAACAGACAGGATGCAAATTCAAAAGCATGCCTTGAGTCTAGAAAGACAAAGGATGGAGCCTCTGTCAGAAGAAAGCATTATCTCAAGGGTTAACAGTCTATTGAAAAGGAGATCAAGAAGGAGGGAGCACATTAAAGGACTGATGTTCTCTGAGTCTTTGAGGCACACTTGTGACAGATCTCAGCAGCAGACTGTATGGGCCCTGGTACCCTTCCACCGCAGGAGAGCATCCTTAGGCACCTGAATGCATCTGTGTGCTCTGTTGTGAGAGAAACCAGAGCAGCGGCACCTAGTTCACAGCAGGCAGAGTTTAATGAATGGAATCCCCAAATACAATGCTTTTACTCTTGAGGACTTGGGACAGTTCAGTCCATCCATTGGGCATTACACAATGTATTGAGGGACCCAAGTAAATATTTGAGAACTAAAAAATTTTTTGGACCCCCAAAAAACTATAAAATTGAAATTAATAAATATTTAACTTGCAGAACATGACATGACCACTTCTTTAATTGCTAAATTTAGTATTAATAAAATTAGCCTACCCTTGAAAACAATGCATAGATTTTCTCTCTTTACAAGAATTCCCATGTAGGCAAGAGCAGCTGGGAGACCACTGCCAATCACAATTTAAATTACTCACAGCCAGAAAATTTCAAAAGCAAAATCACAATTTTAAATTTCATTTTTATAGCAAAAAGAAAATACCCTTTAATGTGGGTACATTTTAATATGTGTGATACGGAGCAGGGTGGGGACCTCCAAAAGGAAGTCAAGGGACTAAGAAGGTGTGAACACAGCCCTGACCTGAGGTCATATGCTGGATGTCCAGGGGACAAGCACCTGTTTAATCTGTATGGTTGGGAAGGTAGATAAAGACAAAACAGCAGTGTGCCACTCTAGGCCCTAGAGAAGCAGTCTTCAGTTTAGGCGCCAGGGCTCTGCATCAAGAAAGGCTCTTTGCTGCAGCTTCCTGTGCGCTGGTTCTGCCCAGCCCCCACCCGCACCTCTACCCCCGTTCTTTCCGTAACATGGCCTCATCCATTTACTTCAGTAGCTCCTTTCTGGAACAAATTCTCACACAGCAATCCTTTCCAGACTGCTGCCGGGACAGAGTTCTCAAAGGCTTTGATGGATGGGATTTGAAACACTCTTTCTTTTCGGAAATATTTATATTTGATCCCTTTTGGACAGACTGCACATAACTAGAGCTTATCACATTGCTGGAAATCATGGGCAGACTCTGAGAGACAGCAACTCTGCGTCGGCCGAGGCCTGGGAGAGCAAAGATTAATATCCATTTGTGCTTTGCCATCCTCAACCCCTGATAACTGTTCATAATGTTTGGAGAAGATCGGGCTGCAGCGTGATCTATCACCTGGTGGCGGTGATTGTGGTGGTTAGGTCTTCAACAGTGATTTATCTTTCTCTGCAGTGACACAAATCATGGTTCTTGCCTGACACTCTGGAATGTACGTATGATCTGCTGACTATAACAATGATGAATTTGTGTTTATAGCATAACATTTTTAACCTGAGTTAAACCTGACCTCCTGCTCCAATTTGGAAATGTATTGAACATAAATTTTTGAAAATCTCTTTGGTTTTGCTGGTATTATAATAAGACTCTCTTTTCCACTTCTTGGGAGGACTAATGAGAAGCAGTGTAAATAGTAAGAAAGTCAGATTTGAGATAAAAACATTTTCTCGACTTCTTCGTACCTGTTATCCTTTTAGCATAAATCATATAGTGAGTAAGAGATCAGCACAGACTTGCCTCCGCCCCGCAATCAACGTCTTATTAAGCAGAAGAGAGCCGGGTAGTCTGCTCTTTCAAAATCTGAACATTGAGGCGAGGCCTCAGAGCTCTCCATGTCTTTCTTTGGAGTGTGTGGGCCTTTGTGCACACGTGTTGTGTCTGTGTGCGTGCACACTTGTCCACGAGTGGGCACGACTTGCACCTGGTCTGTTTGGGCTGCCCCTTCTTGCAGTAATTTTCTCTGACACGGTCCAGGATCGAGAAGATCTTTGGGAGGTTCTGCACGAAAAAGCTATATTTCTCTGGATCCCTTTCCTTTCTGTGAAGTGTGGGAGCAGGATGAAATACAAAAAAAAAAAAAAAAAAAAAAATTGAAAATCTAGTCTTTCCTGTCTGGAATGATCTTTCATATTCTATTCAAATCAATTACCTTTTTTCATTCATCTGAGGAGCCCCAGGATCTCAGGTTAAGAAATAATATTTGAGTTGCAATTATTCACATTTAAATGAATAACTTAGAAAGTAAACAGCTGCATTTTACACTAAAACCTTTTTTTTAAGTATCTGTCCTAGATTCTCAGTTTTGAGACAGAAAATAAAATAAAGCTGCAATGTGGTAAAGCAACGAAGAGGGTGAATTTTTTCCCCAGGTTCCCCTCCACCCTCAGTCAGTACCGGGCTCCAGGCTTCCTCACCTGATGCCCTCACAGTGTCCTTGCTCACCCACAGATTGTCCCCTGTTTTCAAATGTCTGTCGACAAGCTAAGATGACAAATTTGCCTGTGATAATGTGCTGAGGCAGTATGCATCTTAGCTGAAGCCTCCTGGAATCTACTCTGCTTGTGCTGCCGAAGCCTGCAGTGGCTCTGAGGGCGGAATTCCAGGTGAGCACAAATCCGGGGAAATGGAAGCACACTGGTACAGCTTACGCCCCTCAGCTCGCTTGACAAAGAAGATACGATCTCTTATTCTGCCTTGTTTTTCTAATTTTTAGATGTAGGATTCTGAGTCACTCTCAAAACAATAGAAATTTTACAAGTATTATTGAAAGTGACATTCATTTTCTAATTTAAAACCCAGATGAAGAGGAATGACAATGAATTTTCACTACATACCAGTACTTTGTCATCTATAGAGGGTTATTAATACCACCCTGGAGCCTTGGCAAACACCATTCTTCGCCACGTTCTACTTTCTCATAAACATCTTATCTCATCCAACCTCACGTAACTCCTAATACTTTATATAACCATGAAATTCAACACTCCACCTTCTGCGGATAGTTCTTTTTCAAAGCCCAATCTTTCTTAAATTCACTTCATATGACAACAACATTAATTGCTATTTTATGCACATACACAGACAGACTTCTTCACAACTTTACTTCTTGGTAACTTACAAGTGCACTGGTGACAGCATCCTCAATTAGCAGAGTCATTTCCATATCCTGGACATATACATTGATCAGAAAAGATGACAATTTATTTTTAGACAGACGCAGACTGCATATTTTAAATATATTTCCCATTTGGCAAAAATGGTGTTGTAGCTAATGTATGTACAATATTTCCAAAAACATTGGTACTTTCCCATAAATATCTTCCATATTTTTTTTCAGTGAGTAATAAAAAAGGTTGAGGTGGGATGTGTTTTATCCCACCACATTATATCATTCCTATTTTTCCTCTTTGTTGGATGGCAAGCAGGGGCCCTGATGCCAAGCTTTGGAAGCAACAGCATCTGGCTCCTTGGCACATCCTGCAGGCAGACTTGTTGCCAGCCTCTAAGCTGTGTCTGGGTCTGTTGCATGGTTTGGCTGCAGATGGACTCTCTGGGTTGCCTCGTGCTTCTGGAAGCCAGTCCTGGCTTTCCTTTGATTCTGAGGACTTTACTCATTTTTATTCATTTGTGAAGAAGGGCCCATCCAAATGCTTTATGAAACCAACACTGGAGAACATTAATGGATCAAATTCTGCCTTTGAAAAGGAAGAGGTCAGTGTGTATTTGGATAGGAGACATGGCATTCTGAAGATGGGTCAATACATGTCTATGTGTCTTTCCATAAACTTCTATTCTGAGGAGCTTGAAAAGAGACCAGTTACGAGTTACCATCTCTCCCCACCCCCAGGATGAGGCTGTGTGGTTACCTGGAAAGACGGAAACACGGGAGAGCTCAGATTTCCTCAGATCAGTAAAACCTCCCATTTCTTTTGTCTTTTCAATAAATCAGACCCTGAGGAAATGAACACACACGTCGGAGGTCCTCCCACCTTCTCTCCTGTCCCATAGTATTGCCCATGTGAGTATGGGGTTACACCGTGGCTAGAAAGAAGGGTGAACATTAAGTCTTAGTTTAGTCTGAACTAAGCACACATAGCGAAGCCAGAGCACTTCTGTTAGCATTCCCGGAGACTCTGCCTCTAGGGAAAGGCGTCCCATTTTCTTAGCGTTGTGAAACCCTGTCACCATTGATGTTTTTTTTATCACGCCAAGCCACTAAAAAAACTCTATGCCCTGCACACACATACATACCCATACCTTAATTCAAATATAATTTATTTTTGTTTTAAGGATTATTGTAAGAATTTCATATTTCTTGAGTGTATTCACTCTGGCATTGTTTCATTTGTTAGCAGCTATTTATTGAACATCTATTATTTGCTAAACAGGAAATCCTGCCCTCATAGTTTCCATTCTACTGGAGGAAGGTGGGAAATAAAACTGGTAAAATGAATTAAAATAATTTTAGATAGTGACATGATGTGAGGAAAATAAAACGGAGTCATTTGATGAAGAGTGTTTGTGGGGTAGGAGGAGAGCCACTTAAGATTGATCAGGAAGGATTATTCAAGGAGGTAACATTAGAGCTAAGACCTAAATGACAGCGAAAAGGAACCAGCTAACCTGGGAGAATAGTGTTCCTGGAAGAGGAAATAAAGGCAGAGGCACTGGAGTGGGCGTAATCTTGGCACATTTTAGAAACAGAAAGACGTTAGACGTTGCCGTAGAGAGTAAGGAGAAGAGCGGTCAGACCGGAGAGTGAGCAGGGCTAGTCACGGCGGAAGGTGCCGCGTCACTGTGAGTCACGGCAAATGCATGGAGTTCTTCTGAGAGCAATGGGAAGCCACTGGTAGTTTTCAGTAGGGGAATGACATAACCTAATTTATATGTTTATAAAAGGCACTCTGGCTACTCTGTAGAGGGGAAAGAGTAAAATCAGCGAACTAGTTGGATGGTTGTTGCAATAGTGCAACAGACGGCTTCGGATAATAATGCTGTAACACCTACATGTATTGAGTGCTTACTGTGTTTTAGGACTGGGCACCCTTTATCTTAGGTGATCCTCTCAAAAACCCCCGACTTAGGAGCTATCTTCCTCATTTAATAGGTGAAAAAACCATAGGATTTCAGCCTATATATGTCTAACTCAGGTGGGCATGCTGCTGTTCATGCTATGAAACCAAACCAGAGTAGAAAACCAATGCTTTGTTTTTTCTGTGTGCTTTCAAATAAGAAAGATATGACGTTGAAAAGGATGCATCCAGTTGAAGTGGATCAAGGCTGCCCCAGGGAGAGAAGCCCAAGGCGTCCTGGCCTACATGCCTATCTATATGACCCAATTCATAGCTAAAGTTATATGACCACACAATAACCAGAGCCCACCTGCACCGATACCATTTCAATGACTTTTTACATTATTTTTCCTTTGTCTAGTAAAAATAAGTCACGTACCCATGCCTTATAAATTTAGTCCTAGTGCTTAACACATTGCAGCTCTTCACTGCATGTGGGTCCTGTCCCCATGCCTGCAGCTTTACTGCCCGTGGGTCCCACCATCCCCATGCTGCAGCCTTTCACTGCCCACGGGTCCTGTCCCCACACCTGCAGCTCTTCCTGCCCATGGGTCCCGTTCCCATGTTATTCTCTGAATAAAAGGAGCACTATTATCAGATCTTGAGAGTCCAAAGAATCTTTCTTTCGACTCCTTGGCTCACCGAGCCTGCATCACAGTCATCAAAGCCTTACATATCAATAAAATGAACAAAGTTCTTTCACAAACTATTTGGGATTTTTTAAAAAGCATGGCAGATTGCTCTCAGAAAACATGAAGGACTCAGGCAGGCAGAAGTTAACAGAGGCCTACAATACCTCTTAGTGCAATTTAAGAATCGTGAATGAAATTCTGTTTCGAATACAGAAAAGGTGGGTTTTCTTAAAAGAGCTCACGAGGCTTTTCCTTCATCCCTAAATTCCAATCTTTGAGTGCCTCTTAGTATAGCCGTGGGATGTAGAAAAGAATTGCTTCCCTTAATTTATCAGGTGATATATTTCACATCTGTTTAGTCACCAAAGTTATCCTTTTACTTGAGTTGAAAGCTTCTGGAGACATTAAGAAAATTAGGTTCTAGTGAACCCAGAGGCAGGAAAGGGCTCTGTCAGCGAACATGTATATTTCCTGCTGTCTACTGTTGTACACGTAACAAAAACGCGGAAGAACTCGACCACAGCATCACTGCCGCAGAGGCACAACAACCGACGGGGGAGTCGGCGCTGCAGGGTGGGGTGCCAGGCGGGTTCTCCGCCAGGTGCTCACATCTGTGGTAACCTTGACAGAGAACACTGCTCTCAAGTCATCACTACTTAGTTAGCTTTTTCTTTCTTTCTTTTTTTAATCATTACAAATGTCAATTGCCCATTACTTTTTATATTGGTTCCCGCTTCTGGTATCTTATCAATTTCTATAACAGCAGTTTATTCTCATAAACTATACTAAGCATCATCAAATCCTCAATTAGCCTAAATAAGTCTAATCCAATTAAACTAAAGTTTTTATCCTTATTGAGCAAGCAGATGCCTCAACCAAGATACTGTGTTCATCTGAACTCAAGTGATCAAATCATTTGAATCAAACAATCAGACATTTCTTTTTTTTAATCAAATATTTGAATTGACTGGTCATTTGCCTAAATGTATCAGTTAATTTAATTAGGAAAATAGAACCAATTATGTATATATGCTCAATAGTGCTATTGACATCACTTTCCTTTAAAGTTGATTTTTACTAATGCCTTTGGACAAAATATTTTCCTTACACGAAAACGTTGTGTACTCCACCTGGGAGCAAATACTCCCTCAAAATTCTGCCACTTAGTTTCCATCAAATGAAAATGTTATGTCAGTTTCAGCTATTATGAAGCCTTCACTACAACTTATTATTGAAACGTAGTTAGTTTCACAGCCTATTCTCACAGACAGTAGGATCTGGGTACAATGGCCTTGAGAGTCCTCACTGTGGCGTGAGCAGTGACCGTTACTACTCTAATAAAAATACCGCAAAACAGAACAGGGAATGGTCTTGGAAACTGAAGTGTTCTCTTTACTAAATGGCTCAGAACCTTCCTAGAACATTCAACTTTTCTGGCCTGAAACCTAATAGCTTCTGGGTTTCTTCTCTTACATATGGCGTTCTTTGAAAGTGTGATGTTTGAGTTGCGGTGATCAGGATGAGCTCCAGGAGAGAGGTCTGGTCAGAGAGGCGGCAGTCAGGGCCCGCGCGTTCCACAGATGTTTCCCTTCATTGGGGGCTGCCTTCAGGTGGGTTACAGCCTGTCATGCTATGTGAGTCCTCATTACAGCATTTCGTAGGCAGCCTTGTGGCACATTTACAATTATAAGTCTTTCAGAGCCTGGTCTCCTGGATACAGTCATCCCCTTTTATCTGCGGGGGATCGTTCCAAGACCCCCAGAGGATGCCTGAACCACAGATAGCACTGAACCCTGGCTAGGCTACGTTTTTTCCTATACATACATACCTATGCTGAAGTTTAATTTATAAATTAGGCACAGTAAGAGATTACCAACAATAACTAATAACAAAATAGAACAATTATAACAATATACTGTAGTAAAAGTTACCATAGGTCTTAGCAACCTCAGCATATGACCTTTTTTTCTTTCCCTATTAAGTCAAGAACTTTCACCTTTTCACCATGTCTCTTTGACATGTCCAAATTGCCAGCATCAGTACTCTTGCACTTTGGGGCCATTGTTAAGTAAAATGAGGGTGACTTGAACACAAGCACCGTGATAGCAGTCAATCTGATAACCCAGACAGCTACTAAGTGTCTAAATAGCAGGCAGCATGTACGGCTTGGATCCGCTGGACAAAGGGATGATTCCAGGTGGGACAGAGCAGGACAGTGCGAGATTCCATCACACTACTCAGAACGTCGTGCGATTTAAAATTTATGACTTGTTTATTTCCGGAACTTTCTATTTAGTGTTTCCAGACCATGGTTGACCGCTGGTAACTGAAACAGCAGAAAACAAAACCTCGAATAAGAGGGGACTACTGTATATCATCTCTATGGTGTGGTGAGGGGATTGATGCTGCTGGTCCCTAGTCCTAAGACCCACCTAACACAAACAAGGTAGGACCTGTGGAATATTGTGAAGATTTGTGGCTCCCAGGCAAACAGGCCTGATGGACTGGAAAAAGAGGTTGGAGCATATCCTAGCCATCCTACAGAAATGGTCTTAGTAAACATTAAGAAACGTGTTTCCTCTCTTCTTTCCCCATATGAAATTTCCCACCCACTTCCTGCTTTCATTGACAGCTGATGGTGTTCTGAAGACCCTGCTTTCCTTGAAACTCTCACAAGTGGGAGCTGTTCTCACACCACACCCTACATGTCACAAGCCCTAGACGTGTAGTGGGTGCCCCTGCTCCAATTGCTGCTTCCTCTTTCCTTCTGCAAAATCATCCTTTGAAATAAATATCATCAGACTTTGCCACTCATTGCTCCTTCTCATCTCTTAAGCCTACTGACCTCCCAGTTTCTCTCAGTCATTCAGAGATGAATTTGGCACCTTGCTTTCTGAACCCCTCTTCATTCATGGTGACTTTATCCTCCATGTTGATGATCCAGCTGTCATCCTGCCTTTTAGTTCCTTGATCTCCTTTGCTCCAAAGATCTTTTCCTCTAGAGGTCAGCAACACACTCCCATGGCTGTACCCTAGACCTTGGCATTAACAACAACTGCACAACTTCCAAAATCTCAAGTTTAGGCATCTCACTCTTGGACCACCATCTCTTGTCTTTCCTGTTATTGTTCTGTTATCCCTCTCCAATTGTACCGTGACACTAGCATGACTGACAGTCCATTGGCCCAACCTCCACTTTTTCACTATTCATCACCACCACGCCACCACCGCCCACACACAGATATTCTCACTTCCTTTCTTAGCTCAGATTCCTGGCCCAGCAGTATAAACATTCCTTTGCAAATGCCCTTAACAACTGTGCCTCTTTCTTCCTCGATTATGCATGCTTATTAAAATTCCAATACTTGCTCAACCTACCTATCCACTTATTCTATGCCGAGACTCAAGAGCTGAAAGTTCCTGGGCTGAAATCACTTTGCCTCCTTTTAAATGGAAGTATACCTACTTTTTCCTAAGACCAACTCCTCCATTTATGATTCAAATCTCACCACTGTGCTCTTCTCAAGGACTTTGCTTCTGCGATTATTTCCTCTCTCTCTTTCTTCCTTAATTTCCCCGTCTGTCTCATATTCATTTCCACCAGCAAATAAACAATAATTAATAGCATATATGTTAAAAAACAAAGTCTCTTGACGCCTCTTCCCATTCTAGGTCCAGCCTCGTGCCTGTGCCTCCTTCAGAGGAAAAGCTTTAAAATGATTGTTATGACTCATCTTTTTCATTTCCTACCTCTCAATCTCTCCTAAAACCAGTCCAATCCGACTTTTGTCCCCTCCATTGCACTGGCATGGCTTTGATCAAGGTTACCAGTTGCCAAAGGCAGGAATCAGCTCTGCTCTCCTCCTCTTCGACCTCTCAGCAGCATTTGGTATGGGTGATCAAACACCCCTTCTGGAAAGGCTTTCTTCCTTGGGCCTCTAGGACACCACGTTAGTTTGGTTGTCCTCCTACTTCACTGGCTCTGTGTCAGGCTCCTCTGATGGCTCCTCCTCTCCACTTCTCTCCAAGTGTTGGGGTGCCCTGGGACTCTGTTCTTGACTTTCTAATTTATCTGCATTCCCCCAAGGTGATCTCATCCAGTCTCGTAGATTTAAGACTTATCTTTATGCTGCTGATCATTACATTTATTTATCCCACTCTGACATTCCTTTGAGCTCCAGATTCAAATACTCATCTTCCAACTCAGCATGCTCACTCAGATGACTAACAGGTCCCTCACAATTGACAGTGTCAAGATTGAACTCTTAATTTTTTTCCTCACCTCAGATTACTTCCTCCCCCTCAGAACCAAGCTTTCCCCCTTTCAGGATATGGCATCGCCATCCACCCAGTTGCTTAGACTAAAAACCTAGGAGTCATTATTGATTCTTCTCTTTCCCTCAAACTCTACATCGGATCCCATTGGCGCTACTTCTAAAATATAGCTATAAACTGACCACATCTCACCATCTCGACTGCTACAACCATGGCCCGAAGTCCTGTCACCTCTCATCTGAACTCTTTCCCTGCCTCCCTTCTTGCCCCTAGTGTCCATTGTGCACAGAGCAGAGGAAGTAATTTTTCTAAAGTATAAATTGGACTTATGTCACTCCCCTGCTAAAGCTCTCTCATGTCTTTCAATTATTCTTAAAATAAAATTCAAAGTGGCCACCATGGTCTGGACCCTGCCCTCCCCTCCAGCACCCCTGGAAGCCCCTCCCCCTGTTGCTCTCTATCCTCCAGCCTCACTGCATATTCAGTCACCCTTGTTCTCATCTTGAGACCACTGGCAGCTCAAAGGGTTCCCTCAGAGGGACTTCTTTACGCCTTGCCTTCCAAGCCCACTCCCCAGGTGCTCTCTCTCACGGTGCCCTATTTTATCTTAGGACACTTAGGAGTGCCTGAAATGATCACATCTGTTTGTTTTTTGCGCTTGTTCCCCAACTTTGCGCTTGTCTTCCTCAACTTGAAGGTAAGATGTTTGATAGACTAAAAGCTAAGATTTTATTTCTTTCCATCTATCACAGGAAAATGTTGTAAGATTTAATAAAGTCAGTGTATCATCTCTTTAATGTGACCATTCTCATCAGCAATTCTCACACTAATGAAAACATCAAAAACACCCAGTGTACTACACTACCACCCTCAGGGTGAAATACGACTAGACTGCAGACATATCTGTCTATGTATAACTGATTTCTTTTGTATGTCATGATGATTACTTGGCAAGAACAGGAGTCTGGAAGGTAGACTACCTCTTCGAGAGGCTTTAGTAGGCTCTAGAGTTTAGTTTAGCATCAATCATGTGAGAACATGTGAAGTACATGATTAGGGAGGGTATGTTCCTGTGAGCTCTTACAAGTTTGCTTTGCTACTTTCCAAAGTGTAGCTTTTGTTCAGACTGATGCTAGATGGATCTGATCCCCCCTGAGGACGTGAGAACTCTCTCTGTGTTTTGGGCTGCTCCAGGCCTGCCTGTCTAGTATGTGCGAGGGCCGGAGGGAGCTCTGATGATGGAGCTTCCTTACCCAAGCGACCACCTTATCTGTGCCCAGTGAAGCCTATGGCAGGTGCTGGGTGACTAATCCCCAGAGACCACCCCAGGGCGAAGCCAGTATGGATGATGTCAAAGGCTATGGAGGTGGGGTCATGTGGCCAGAAGCATCTCCAGCAAGGCCTACCTGAGTCAGAGGGGGTAATGGCAAAGGCCTTCAGAGAACTGCTTCTCGCTGGAGCACACGCGGGAGGAAGTCCTCTCCGGGAGGGGAGGGGAGTCAGAGCTTGCTCACAGCACTGGAGGAGGAGGACAAGCGTGTTTTACAAGAGATTTAGGTTATGTCCTTGGACATTCAAAAATGCTTAGATTTTTTTCTCGTTCCCTTGTTGAGCCCTAGAAAAGGTGTCTCTGGAATGGTCTTTAGGAGAACCCGTTAGTAGGGGAACGGACAGGTCTGGGGCCACACTCTGAAGGACAGCCGCTATGGACAGCACTGGGAGTGGCCTCTGGAGGGCATTTCCGGTGTACCCAGGGTCTCTCTGGCTAGTTGGCAGCAGTTCAAGAACTATGCCTTAGTCCATCTTTCAGAACATAAAACTAATGCTGGATACGGCGCATTTAGGGAGGAGGTCTGTAGTTCACATCATACTTAAAATTCCTGAAACCACCTACAGAAAATGCTTGAAATAAATTGTGGGAAATCACTTAAATAATCTTGCAAACGTCCAACTAATACTTAAACAAAGGGCACCTACAAACGAGGGGCAGGCTGCCAGGAAGTGGCGTGCGGCTTACCTGGGAAGCCCAGGGAACCACTGCCCATCTGAGCGCCCAGCAAACTCCATTTATTCTATTCTCCTTTCTTGGAATACTTTATACAACCTACTATCAACCTCACTCTCAGAAACGGAGGGAGAATCCCTCCAATTTTCACAGAGTAGCTGATTAAAACATCTCTGAACACTGCGCAGTTCTGTTTAAAGGATAAAACTGAACATGTCATTTCCTCCTGGCCACAGAGGGCCTTGTGGTGACTCATTCTGCCATTTGGTATGAAATTCTCTTGTGAACCTTCAGTGGCCTGGAGGAGAGAGGCTCCTTAAGCCACCACTCATCTCCTTACGAGGAAATGGCCAGCTAACTGTAAAAGCAAGCAAACAAGCCGACAGCACCCCGGGAACCAAGGATGAGAGGGGACAACATGCCCGTCTGCCTTGCCTCACAGTGGCCTTTCAAGGGTCCTCTCAAACCTCTGTGGGGAACTGGTCTTGGCCACGCCAAGATATGTCTCTTTGGCATGAGGATTATTGGGCTGGTTGCTTCTGATAAACTGCAACAGGGAAGGAGGCGCTGAGGAGTGGAACTTGCTTGCCTTTTGTTAGGAGACATTTACATTGTAAAGGAAATCTCCATCTGTAAATGTCCCTCCCTCTCTGTACCAGGAAGAAGAGGGGGATGACCTTATCTCTAGAAACTCTTAATCAATACCAAAGGCAAGGACTTAAATCTGCATAATAATCTTATTCCTGTTTCTGGTAACCTCCTGTAACTGACTCCTCCCCTCCCACCCCCAACATCCTCCTTTGTTGTTAGCTGAAGATGATATTTAAGGTGGGGGCTTCAGCCGTTTTGGTGAGTTGCTCAGCTTGCCTGAGCCTCTCCCACGTATACATGTTATAAAGCTTTGTTTAATTTTCTCCTGCTATTCTGTCTCATGTGAATTTAATTCGTTCTCCGGCCAGATGAACCCAGAGAGGGTAGAGGAAATGTCTTCCTCCCTTACACCTCCTGTTTGGAATTTCAGTCATTCATTGTATAATGTTAAGGGATGATAAGATGTTTGTTACTCGGATGGGTTCAGACTCTTACTGTATGCTACATCTTGAAAGATTATTTCAACTGTGATTTAGCAAAATTGTTTGAAATTTATTCACCAATCACTTGCCCATTCTCTATGGGCCAAACTTGGGGAATCCCTGGGCATGTGGAGAAAGAAAAAACACAGTTCCTGCTTTCAAGGAGCTCAAGGTCAGTGAGAAACACAGATTGGCAAGTCAGCAGTGACAATTCTGAGGGCCATGCTGTCAATGAGACGTAGCAAGCATGTTACGGGGGTACACATCAGGGTAAAGGTAAAGACACTTAAGCTGAGCTTTCAAGGAGAAATAGAAGTTAGCCAAGAGAAGATGAGGAGAAAATGCACTCCTGGCCCGGGAAGAGCTAATGCTGGGGCTTGGATGTCTGAGGGAGCAAGGATCTCTTCCAGAGATCCGGCTGGAGGGAAGGGCAGGTGTGGGCACCTGGGGAAGCTGAGGTAGGCAGCAACAAAGACCCTTCTAGGCTAGACTAAGGATGTTGACATTTACTCGGAAAGCTGTGGGGAACCTGGTATGATCAGGCTTATCTATTAGAAAATTCCTCCTGGTAGTAGTAGAGGGACAGAACAGAGAGGAGTAAGACTAGAGGGTTAGGATGAGGATGAAGGCATGGGATTGAAAGATAGTTCACAAATAGAATTGACTGGAATTGATTATCCACTGAAGACAGAGGGAAAGACAATTGGCCATGATGTCCAGGTTTCTGATTTAGACAAGCCCACTTTTGCTTATAAATGCAACATTGAAGGAATATTTTTTAAAGGAGACAAAACTTTAAAAATTTCCAAAGTAAACTTTTTTAAATTCCTAAGGTAAACTCAAACATCTTAATTAGACAAGCCTATTCTAGGTTTCACTTTGACTCTGAAGCAAGAGGCAGAGAGTTTAAGCACCCAAGAGGAATTTGGATTGCACAGTTGAGTTATGAGGGCTTGATGTTCTCAGGGTCTATTACAATTCCCACTTAAATGGGGTGTGACCTTGAATGCACAAAGGACGAGGACCCCAAGAATAGAGATTCTGCTGCCATGTGAGCGAGATATATAAATATGAATGTCAAGCCACTCCAATGCATGAAAGGCTTTTAAATTGCCTGAGAGTTCCAAAGTGCACTGGGCCTCACATAAGCACAATGAGATGATAATGAAGACAACCAGCAGCAGGGACCACCCACCAGCGGTTTTATTGCTGTAACTAGGAATGAAGGGTCTCCCTGGAACTATTGACACTGGATGGCATTGTCATTTTTAGCACATGCGAAAGCTGTGATTGTGAAAGGAATTGTCTCTGTTAAACTGGAGCCAGACTATTTATGGACACCCCTGCTCCCATCACATTCTTGTGCCATGGCCATAGGTAAGAAAAAATGGAAAATGGCTGCTTGGTTGCCACACATTTTCCCAAATTCCCTGTCCATGCTTAATTAACCAAGGAAGAAATATGCTTCAGAGGCCTCTTTTTGGAGGGCCTCAAGCTTAAGTTCTGCACAGCCTCCTACCTTCTTATTCATTCCCTTGTCTTCTGGAAAACCTTGGGTCAGAGTTGTTACTTGGGCCACCCACAAGGCTGTAGGTCAAAGGACTGCCCTTAACCCTGATGCAAGTTTCTTTCCTGAATTCTAAGAAGAGATAAAATCACTTGCTTTAGTATGTGGAAGGCAAATATTAGATAATAATAACTTCATTGTCCCTGCTTTAGAAACACTGACATGTGTGAACACGCATGTGTGCATGCACATATACACACAAAATACTCCCACAATCTATGCTCCAGGGAGCGAACACAGGGAAACGGTTTTTGTGCCCATCTTTTCATCATTCAATAGTTAAGAATACTTGGTGCAAGAAGAGGGTGGTAAAACTCTAGAGGTTTTCAAGTCCTTCCTACTGGTATTTCAGCTTGATAGTCCAAATAGATGGCCAAGAAGGAAGACTGAGTGGTGATAAGTAAGCGGTCAGTTTTGGTTTCAGTGTAGTCTTGGGGGCAGGCCAAGAAAAGGACTTTGGGGTCAAGGAAGTTTATGCATTTTCTTCTCCTCTAAGAGGTGTGGTTTCTTTCATCTCAAGTGCTCCATTCAGCTGCATATCCAGCTTTTCTTTTTTTTTTGTTTTTGGGTGACTTCTAGAATGAGGGATCCTTTCACTCCAGAAATGTTGTGTGCCAGGCACTGGAGTGAGTGCAGGATGGCAGGGCTGACACAGTGTGGGCTCTCTGCACAGCATCCACTAGGGTTGCTCCGCATAGCAAGAATTCTGTCAGGACTGACAGACCAAGACGAGGTCCTTAGGACCAACAAATCTTGCAAAGACAGACATTCATCCGACAAGAATTGAAGCCAGAGATTGTTGATGTAAAACAAAAATGAATCTCTACCAAGTAGGTTAGTC
The DNA here is from genome assembly GCF_041296265.1 of Equus caballus. Taxonomy (NCBI): domain Eukaryota; kingdom Metazoa; phylum Chordata; class Mammalia; order Perissodactyla; family Equidae; genus Equus; species Equus caballus. The sequence continues at coordinate 9,258,609 of NC_091713.1, forward strand.
GTTCCATCAGGACTCGAGGGACAGCAGCAGGAGGGGAAAGGCATAGTGACACCAAAAGCCGCAGCTGGTGCATGATCTGTGGTTTCAGAGGCACCCACAGAGCTCTTGCTAATGACTTAAACTATGGCGGGCTGCAGAGACAGTGCCCAAGCACAGTGGAGCGTGTCAGCTGGAAGAGTAAGCTCTGGACTGAGACACACCTGGCGGGGATTTCCCGTTTTTCCCTCATGAGATGTCAGTCTCCTCAAGCCTGAGTTTCCTCATGGGTAAAATTGGGTATGAACATAATATAACTTGCTCATGGAGTTATTGTGAAGCAATGTGAAATAGTGCCTGGAGCATCATGGTTCAATAATGAATTAGCTGTTAGCATATGAGTATACTACATGGGGCCAGAGCCAGGAGTATGGATAGGTGATACTCCCCGGTGTGGGCACAGGGAATACATGGTTTGTGACCCTGAATTTTGACCCGAATTGTGACTTTCAAATTAGGCAAACCTTTGGAATAGATTCCTATTCTGGATATGGCTGGCCTTGTTCATCTCCAACCCCACACACATACACTGCCCACCTGCCAATGCCAGTGCATGAGGGTTCACAGGACTGGGTCAGGCCACTGTCACCACCAGATAAACAATCTGTAAAACGTTTTGTTTCAGCTGCCTAAACCAACAGGAAAAGTAAAGGCCTGAGAACCCACTACCCTTATTTCAACACTTCCAGCAAGTTTTTACATTGTTTACAGCACAAATTTGTGCCATTCTGAGCAAGAGCCATATACACAATGGGCCCGAGATTATATACTGCTAAGAAAACTCTGTTTCTCACCAATGGGAAGTTTTCTTTGACTGGAGCTCTGCAAACACCTCCCCAGATTATAGTTCCAACTTTGGAGGAGTCTCAGATGTGTCTACATCTCCTGGACAAGGAGAGTTCCAGGTAAGTAAGAAGATCCTAGCAAATATGCATAGCTTCCCACTTGCTAAGGGTGCAGGATAGAGGAGAGGTGAGGGGAAGAAGGAAGAGGGTGGTAAGGAGAGGGAGAGGAGGGAGATAAAGAAGGTAGACAGGAGTATGACAAAATTACCTAAATACTTATTACAAATGGAATCCGACATGGCTTTAGAGAAGAAAACTCCTGAATTCAGAAAGGGCACCCTTTCTTACCTAAGGACTCCACCCAAAAGAAGAAGAAGTTTTATTGCTAAATTTGGTTATTTTTGACTCATAATTTCTAAAGATGAACATGTATTTTACCTCTGATGCAGTATTATAACTATCACAGAATGCAAAATTGAGGATATAGTATGGCAAATCATAATTCACACAAAAAAATTGGACATTTCTGCCAAAACAATGATTCCCTCTTACCTACTGTCACAGAAAATACTCTGGGCCCATGTGTAACGTCTGGATATTACTTACTGCGATATTGGGTGCATCTAAAAGCCATGGGACTGTGAGATGGTAACTAATAATTCTTGGTATAAATTCTATGGTGTTCTCTGATTTTTTTTTTACTAGCTTTTGCAATTCGGTTGGTATAAAACTCAGTTAATAGGCACTTGCATACACCCAAGGACTCTGAATACTTTGAGCTAGGTTAAAAATTTCTCAGAAAATCCTCAGGTACCTTTGTTTCCAGTTAGATCTAAGCTATTTCTCCTCCAAAATCAACCAGACATAGCAGAATTATTCATAGTAGTCAAAAGGTGGAAACAACTTAAATGTCCATCAACAGATGAATGGCTAAACAATGTGTGGTGTACACATACGATGGAATATTATTCAGTCATAAAAAGGAATGAATGGGCCAGCCCAGTGGTGTAGTGGTTAATTTTGCACATTCCACTTCAGAAGCCTGGATTTTACGGGTTCGGATCTTGGATGTGGCCCTACACACTGCTCATCAAGCCATGCTGTGGGAGCATCCCACGTACAAAATAGAGGAAGATTGGCACAGATGTTAGCTCAGGGTCAATCATCCTCACCAAAAAAAAGAAAAGAAAAGAAAAGAATGAAGTTTTCCTACAAGCTACAACATGGATGAGTCTTGAAAACATTATGCTAAATGAAATAGGCAAGTCACAAAAAGGCAAATATTGTATAATCCCAGTTATACGGGTGCCTAGAATAGGCAAACTCGTAGAGACACAAAGAGTAGACATTACCAGGGGCTGGGGGAGTGGAGGTATTGTTTAGTGGCTACAGAGTTTGCTCCAGATGATGAGAAAGTTCTGGAAATAGGTAATAGTGATGGTTATACAGCATTATAAAAGTACTTAATGCCATTGAATTGTATACTTAAAAATGACTAAAACAGTAAATTTTATGTTACACATAGTTTACCAAAATTAAAAAAAAGAAACAAACAAATAAGCCAGAGGAGTATCACTTAGCTCTCACTATTTGGGGGCTGGTCTTTGCATCCAAAACTTCAGAAGAACAAAAGTGTTTTGTATTTTTGTGTTCTAACAACAGACCATTAAACTCCTCACAAAATGGGATCAGAGTTCCCAGAGTGTGAACTAGGCACAGATGTAAAGTAAGGTGTTCTGGAACATTCAGATTGTTGCATACTATGGCTGAGGATCAAAGGTGGGGGATGGGAGGGCTTAAAATAAAGACGGAAAAAATATCAAAGTTTTAAAAGAGAAAAGGATCAACAGTGAGAAACACAGGGATAAAAAATGAATAAGAGAACTAGTCTGTGGAATACTTTTAGGAGCTCTATATGTAGCCCTAGAAACTTCTTGCTCATACATTTTTTCTTAATCCCTTGGGAAGAAGTTGAACTTTTTTTCCTTTTCAAATGTCTAGTGCTGTTTTTCCAAAATACCACTAAGCGGTTAGTGTATCAGCCTATCCTAAACATTCACTCGTGGTGATTAAGATTATGTATACAAGGGCGCCAACCCAACTTCCCCTGCAAGTTCATCACGGAGCAGCCTGCCGAACTCAGGAGATGCTGCACAGACCTGCCCGAGGCCACCAGCTCGGTCAGACAAAATAGGAATTATTCAGAAACAAAATTATTCAGTCCAAAAAGTATGTCTCAAACTACAGTTGTTGTTGGTACACTTGGAGATGACATTAGAGAAGGGCACAGTGTGGAGGGCTGAGAGAAAATGGACTGATGGGCTTTGAGAGCAATAATGAGCATTCCTAACAGCGACCAGTTCAGGATCATGGGACGTGGTTTTGAGTGTTAATATAAATAACATGGCAACAACCAAGATGCAGGGTGGATACGCGATTAGAGAGAACTAATAATATTCAGTCAAAGTAAGATTTTGGTGGTGGGGTGCCCATGTGTCTTGTTCCTGCAAACTCTCAGGATCCGCCATAAGACAGGAAGAAAGGCAATAAACGTGAATCTATGCACGATGTCCATTCCTCCTAGAGATGTGGGCTTTGGGGAAAGAACCAAGAATGCCATCAGGTGAAGCTACACAGTGGGAGAGCTCAAGAAGGGTCTAGAACCAGCCTCTCTATTCCTCAGTTGACACTACCATAGCTAGAGGCTCATGAGTGGCTGTCAACGTGAAACAGAGCAGTGCAGATTTGGAAAGCATTCTAAGGGAATCGAGTAGAAGAGGAACGTAGCAGAATTGCCTGCATGCTCATTACACATGTACTCTGACGGGATTTTACAGATGTCCCTGAAGCTGACTGAGCTGAGAAAGAACTCCCGTGTGACCAGAAGCCCCCGTCCGAATGATTCACATGTAAAGATAACTCTTGGCTGGCGGTTGCAGCTGCTGTTGACAGAGCTTTGTGTGACGCTGCCTGCTGGCCTGCTTTGCACGAGAGGGAGCCGTTCCGTCCCTCCCTACCAAGGAATGGGTCAGGCGGTGTGTTTGTTGCTACTGCTGCTGCCTCTGCTGCTGCTGTTTCTCAGCTGTCCACAGCAAGGCCATGTGTTTGAAGTTGGGCACAGTGTGCCTTTGAGGTGGCTCTTGGGCCCATTCGTTGCAGCTGTCCCACCTGTGCTGGCACGGAGCAGCTGCTGGGCCCCTGCACACATCCTGCCCACAGGGCCCAGCATGGGCCAAGTGCCCTTCAGCTCTGGGAGGCTGCTTAAGCCATGCCTTGCTGTCTACTGTGACCACGTATTATGTCCAGAATTGGCGGCTACCTTTCTGCCAGTTGTTTAGCATTGCCTGGGCCTAGGTCATGAGGCTCATGTCCATGTGGGCTGGTTAGTTGCCCACACTTGTTCTGTGATTCCAGAAGGCTCAACTAACCAGGAACCTTATAAATGTAAGCCCCTGATTGCAGGGGAGACTGGTCAAGAAAACATGGTTGAAATGAAGGAAAGGTGTCACTCTGGCTGCAAAAACAACTCAGAATTTGCTCTCCATGAGTAATAGCCCATAGGAGCCCCACTATTTCCAGGGAGTATGTTGGCTTTACCACCTCCCTGCTGACCTTGAGTGGTGTATTGAGTGGTGTCGGTCTTTAAACGCAATCAATCTTGCCTTAACTAAAGGTTCTGCCTCTTAGTCAGCAACTTTTGGACCCCACAACAAAATTTATTGCTAATTTAAAATCATAATTTGTGTAAATCACTGGCTATGTGGGGCATTTCATTCAAGAGTGCTGAAAAATGAACTCAGTTTTTGCCCAATCCAGCATAATGGGCTGAACTTATAAGTTACATAAAAACAGTCTCCATGGAGGTCAGCCCTGGTGGTCTAGTGGTTAAGATTCAGCACTCTCACTGCCATAGCCTGGGTTCATTTCCCGGGCAGGGAACCACACCACCTGTCTGTCAGTTGCTGTACTGTGGAGGCGGCATGTTGTTGTGGTGCTGATAGCTGTGCCACTGGGATTTCAAATACCAGCAGGGTCACCCATGGTAGACAGGTCTCAGTGGAACTTTCAGACTAAAGACAGACTAGGAAGAAGGATCTGGCCACCCTCTTCCAAAAAAATTGGCCGTGAAAACCCTGTGCATAGCAGCAGAGCATTGTCTAATATAGCACTCGAAAGTGAGAGGATGGCACAAAAAGACCCAGCAGGGTTTTGCTCTGCTGTATGCAGTCTCTGGTAGTCCTACAGTATCTCCAGCAGGAGAAACAGAGCCCAAGGTGAGCATCAAGCTCCCTGAACATTGCAGGATGGGGCTTGACCACTGGGGATCAGATAGAGACGGGGGAGCAAGGCCGGGTTTACAGAAACCAATGCTCAGATCTTGGTAGACTACATTCCTGCTTTCAGTGACCCTCAATCATAACTCCTGGCCAGAAGCTCTGCCCATCTGCAGAGCCAAGCTGGTGGTGCTGTGTGGACAGGGAGCTTGGTTGTCAGTTCTGCCTGATTTGGGTCCCCAGTCAACGAACCATACTAGCCATGGAGCCTGTTTTATGGCTTCGCCCAGGCAGGGAAGCAAATGTGCAGCCCCACTCAACTACTAAGTGTAGCCTCCACTCCCACCTCACCAAGAAGTTTGGCCAGAGAACCCAGGCAGTTGTGGAGCCCATCTTACAGTCCCACTTGGGCGCAGCACCAAGCCAGACCCCCTGCCAACTGTTAATATGGCCTCTGGTCTGGCCCCACATAATCAGGGAGCCTGAACAGTGACCCTTAACAGCCTTGGAACCCAGCCTATGGTAGCGCCCAGCCGTACAGCCCAGGCTATGGCCCTGTCCAATTACTGAACACAACATGCAGCCTTTCCCAGGCAGGGAGCCCAGAGAGTCACCCTATCCAATTGTGGAGCACACCCTCTAGCCCCACTCAACTGTAGGATACAGCTAAAGGCCCCTCTCAACCAGAGAGCCCAGCCTTCAGCCTTGCTCAACTTCAGGGCACAGCCTGAATCCCAATCTGATTGTGAAGCCCTGTCTGTGGCCCTGCCTGAACACAGAGTCAAGCAAATGGCACCATCCGGTTGGGAAGTACAGCCTAAGACCCCACCAAGCCAGAAGTGATTGCAGAACCCAGCCCACAGACCTGTTTCATCACTGCCCTGCCAGGGAGCACAGCCTGCAACCTTACCCAACCAGAGGTAATTTCAGAGCCCATCTAGTGGTTCCACTTGACTGCAGAGCAGCCAGCAGCCCTGCCCAATCAGGGAGCCCACCAAGTTGTCCTGCTTGAGTGTGGAGCCCAGGCAGCAGGCCCAGCCAACCACAGAACCCAGTCAGTGGCACTCTCCCTACTTCAGAGCATGGGCAGTGGCCTCTCCCAACTAAAAATACCAATGGCAGGTCTCATCTGCCCATGGATGCTACCAGCTCACTCATCCAGCAACCCAAGCTAAGCAGACTGGTGAAGGCCTTTGCATGCCAAAGTGAACTTGTAAAGTCTGGAAAAGAAAACTGTTTACTCAAATATACAGATACCAACACAAGGAATCAAAGATCATGAAGAATCAGGTAAACATGATAGCACCAAAGGAAAATAATAAAGCTCCAGACCCTAAAGAAATGGAGATCTATGAACTGCCTCACAAAGAATTCAGAATAATCCTCTTAGAAAAGCTGAGTGAGCTACAAGAGCACATAGACAGACAACTAAATGAAACTAGAAAAACAATGCATAAACAAAATGAGAAGTTAAACAGAAAATAGAAACCATCAAAAATATGCTAACAGGGGCTGGCCCCGTGGCCAAGTAGTTCAGTTTGCACACTCTGCTTTGGCAGCCCAGGGTTTCGCAGATTTGGACCCTGGGCACAGACATGGCACTGCTCATCAAGTCATGCTGAGGTGGCGTCCCACACAGCACAACCAGAAGGACCTACAACTAGAATACACAACTATGTACTGGGAGGCGTTGGAGAGAAGAAGAAGAAGAGGAAAAGAAAATTGGAAACAGATGTTAGCTCAGGTGCCAATCTTTGAATAAATAAATAAATAAATAAACCTGTTGTTTAAAAATCCAAACAGAAATCCTAGAGCTGAACAAAACAATGGCTGAACTGAAGAATTCAATAGAGAGCTTAAATATCAGACTTGACTAAATAGAAAAAAGAATCAGTGAACTAGAAGATAGTTCATTTGAAATTATCCAGTCAGAGGAGTAAAAAGAAAAAAGAATGAAAAATATTGAAGAATGCCTACAGGACTTATGGGACATCATCAAAAGAAACTGTCTACACATTATGGAAATCCCAGAAGGAGAAGAGAAAGAGAAAGGGAAAGAAAGTCTAATTAAAGCAATAATAGCTGAAAATTTCCCAAATGTGGGGAGAGAAGTGGACAGTCAGATTCATTAGGCCCAAAGGACCCCAAATAGCATGAACCTGAAAAGGGCCACACCAAAACATATTACAATTAAATCGTCAAAAGTCAAAGACAAAAGAGTATTTTGAAAGCAACAAGAGAAAGTGACTAGTCATATGCAAGGGTGCCCCAATAAGACTATCAGTGAATTTCTCAGCACAAATTTTGCAGGCAGAGACTGGAACGATGTATTCAAAATGTTGAAAGAAGAAAACTGTCTACCAAGAATATTATACTTAGCAAAACTCTCTTTAGAAATGAAGGAGACGTAAAGACTTTCTCAAACAAACAAAAGCTGAGGACCTCATCACCACTAAACCAGACTTACAAGAGATGCTAAAGGGCATTCTTCAAGCGGAAATAGGAGAATGATAATTAACATCATAAAAACATATGAATGTGTAAAAGTCACTTGTAATGGTAAATATACAGTCAAAGTTAGATCTCCTAACACGGTAATGATGGTGTGTAATTCACTTACAACTGTAGTTTAAAAGTTAAAGAAACCAAACGTACTAAAAATAACCACAACTACAATAATTTGTTATTGGATACACAATATAAAGAAGACATAAATTGTAACATCAATAACCTAAAATGTAAGGAAGAGAGAAGTAAAAGTAAAAGTTTCTGTCTGCTAACAAATTTAAGTTGTTGTCAGCTTAAAATGTGATGTTATAAACATATGTTATGTAAGCCTTATGGTAACCACGAAGGAAAAGCTTCTAGTAGGTGCACAAAAGATTATGATAAAGGAATCAAAGCATATCACCTCAAAAAGTCATCAAATCACAAAAGAAGACATCGAGAGAAGAAGCAAGGAACAAAGAATTTACAGAACAGTCAGAAAACAATTAACAAAATGGCAATAGTAGTCCTAATCTATCAAAATCTACTTTAAATCTAAATGGACTAAACCCTCCAATTGAAAGAGATAGAATGACTGCATGGATTAAAAAAAGGACTCAATGACATGCTGCCTACAAGAGACTCACTTTAGCTTTAAGGATACATGTAGACTAAAAGTTAAGAGATGGCAAAAGATACTGCAAGCAAATGATAACCAAAAGAAACCAGAGACAGTTACACCTATATCAGATAAAATAGGTTTTAAGTTAAAAATAGTCAAAGAAGAAAAGGTCATTATATAAGGATAAAGTGGTCAATTCATCAAGAAAATATAACACTTGTACATATTTATGTACCCAACAGTGGAGCACGTAAATATATAAAGCAAATATTAACACAACTAAAAAGAGAAATAAAAAATAATACAAGAATAGTTGGGAACTTTAATACCCCACTCTCAAGAATCTTCTAGACAGAAAGCGAATAAGGACAGAGTGGATTTGAACAACACTACAGACCAAGTGGACCTAGTGGATGTACAGAACATTCCCTCCAAAAACAGCAGAATACATATTCTTCTCAAGGACACACAGGACATTTTCTAGGAGAGATCATACTTGAGGCCACAAAACAAGTCTCAACAAATTTAAGAAGATAGAAATTATATCAAGTATCTTATCTGCCACAATTGTATGAAACTAGAAATCAACAACAGGGGAAAAGATGGAGAATTCACAAATACATGGAAATTAAACAACACACTCCTGAATCAAAGAAAAAAATCAAAAGGTGAAAAAAAATCTTGAGACAAATGAAAATGGAAACACAAAATACCAAAAAGTAGGGGATGCAGCAAAAGAAGTTCTAAGAGGGGAGTATATAGTGATAAACGCATACATCAAGAAAAGAAGAAAGATGCCAAATAATCTAACATTACACCTCCAGGAACTGGAAAAAGAAGAATAGAATGAGCCCAAAGTTAGCAGAAGGAAGGATATAACAAAGATCAGAGCAAAAATAAATGAAATAGAGAACAGAAAAATAATAGAAAAGATTAACAAAATGAAGAGTTGGTTCTTTGAAAAAATAAACAAAACTCACCAACCTTTAGCTAAACTAACCAAGAAAAAACCAAAATAAATAAAATTATAAATTAAAGAGGAGACATTACAACTGATAACACAAATACAAAGGCTCATAAGAGACTACTATGGACAATTATATGTCAACAAATTGAGGAACATGGGAGAAATGGGTAAATTCCTAGAAACATACAACGTGCCAAGACTGAATCAGGAAGAAATAAAAAATCTGACCAGACTAATAATGAGTATGAAGGTTGAATCAGTAATTAAAAATCTTTCAACAAAGAAAAGCCCAGGACCAAATAGTTTCCTTGGTGAATTTTACCAAGCATTTAAAGAAGAATTAACACCAATCCTTCTCAAACTTTTACAAAAAGTTAGACAAGGGAACACTCCCAAACTCATTTTACAAAGCCAAGATTATCCTGATACCAAAGCCAGGTAAGGACACTACAAGAGAAGAAAACTAGAGCTCAACATCCCTTATGAATAGAGATGTAAAAATTTTCAACAAAATACTAGCAAACCAAATTCAATAGCATATTAAAAGGATCGTACACCATGATCAAGTAGGATTCACCTCTGGGATGTAAGGATGGTTCAACATATTCAAATCAATAAATGTGACACATCATATTAATAGAATGAAACATAAAAATCATATGATCATCTCAATAGATGCAAACAAAGCATTTGACAAAATTCAACATCCATTCATGATAAAAAAAAAAAAACTCTCAAAAAATTGGATATAGAAGGAAGGTACCTCAAGATAATAAAGGCCATATATGGCAAGCTCATAGCTAATATCATACTCAACAACAAAAGGCTAAAACTTTTTCTTTAAGATCAGGAACAAGACAAGGGTGCTCACTCTTACCACTCCTATTCGACATAGTACTGTAAGGCCTAACCAGGACAATCAGACAAGAAAAAGAAATAAAAGGCATCCAAATCAGAAAGAAAAAAATAAAATTGTCTTTATTTGCAGATGATATGATCTTACATACAGAAAATTTTAAAGACTACCCCCAAAATCTGTTAAAACTAGTCAACAAATTCAGTAAAGTTGCAGGATAAAGAAAACAATCATTCACAATAACACTGAAAACGAGAAAACACATAGGAATAAATTTAACCAAGGAGATGAAAGATCTGTACGTTGAAGACTATAAGACTTTGATGAAAGGAATTAAGGAAGACACAAATAAATGGAAAGATACCCTGTGTTCATAGATCAGAAAATTAATTCTGTAAAAATGTCCATACTACCCAAAGCCATCTATAGAGTCAATGCAATCCCTCTCAAGATTCCAATGACATTTCTTTTAAGAAACAGAGAAACAATCTAAAAATTTGTATGGAACCAAAATAGACCTCAAATAGATAAAGCAGTCCTGAGAAAGGAGAATAAAGCTGGAAGCATCACATTTCCTGATTTCAAACTCTATTACTAAGCTACAGTAATCAAAACAGTATGATAATGGCATAAAGACAGACATAGATCAGTGAAACAGAATATACAGCCCAGAAATAAATGCATGCATATCCAGTCAACTAATATTTGACTAGGGAGCCAAAGATACTCAATGGGGAAAAGCTAATCTCTTCAATAAATGGTGTTGGAAAAACTGAATATTCGCATGCAAAAGAATGAAACTGGACCTTACACCACTCACAAAAATTAACTTGAAATAGATGAAAGACTTAAACGTAAGACCTGAAACCATAAAACTTCTAGAAGAAAACGTAGGGGAAAAGCTTCTTGACATTTGTCTTAGCAATGATTTTGTGGATATGACACTCAAAGCACAAGCAACAAAAGCAAAAATAAGTGACCGGGACTACATCAAACTAACGAACTTCTGTACAACAAAGAAAATGATCAAGAAAATGCAAAGGCAACCTACAAATGGAGAAAATATTTGCAAACTGCATATCTGATAAGGGGTTAATATCCAAAATATATATGGAACTCATACAACTCAATGTCAAAAAAACCCCAAATAATGCAATTAAAAATGGATAAAGGAACTAGACATATTTCCAAAGAAGATATTCAAATGGCGAAAAAAAAGAAAATACTTCTTCAGAATTTCTGAGCCAAATTTTTAAAACAAGCTAGTTTTAAGACCATTTGTATCTTAAAACCTGCCTGAATACAATAAGAAAACTGATATTAACTCAATATTCAATTCTGCTCTATAAAAAATGTGGACTGAAACAAGAGGTCAGTTGATTAAAGAAGTTAAACAGTTAATGAAAACACCATATTAATCAAAAAATTATCATTTCAGTGAGACTTGATCCTTCTCTTCAAAGTACTCACAGGAAAAAGGAAAAAGTTGATAAATCACCGATAATTGCAGTTCTCAATTTGAATTTCCCTGTCCTTGAAGAGATTTCAGGGGGTTAAAAAACTAATATTTGATTTATTAAAATTAAAAATTCATAAGTTCAAAAACCTAATTTTAAGGTTGAACCTTAAGCCTTTATGTTCACTTTTATTTTTCTATCTTTACTTTTTTTGGTGAGGAGATCGGCCCTGAGCTAACATCTGTTGCCAACCTTCCTTTTTTTTTTTTCCTCACCAAAGCTCCAGTACATAGTTGCATATCCTAGTTGTGCGTCATTCTAGTTCCTCTATGTGGTAATGCTGCCACAGCATGGCTTGATGAGCGGTGTGTAGGTCCATGACCAGCATCTGAACCAGCAAACCCCAGGCCACCAAAGCAGAGTGGGTGAACTTAACCACTCGGCCATGGGGCCAGCCCCTTTATAAGTCTTTTTATTCTATTTGTACATCTACTACATTTTTGCAACGACTTTTAAGAAAACTTTCACTGCTTAATTGAATTTCCTTAAATATTTTTTTTCCTAAAGATTGGCAACTGAGCTAACAACTGTGGCCAATTTTTTTTTTTTTTGGCTTTATCTCCCCAAATCCCCCCAGCACACAGTTGTATATACTAGTTATAGGTCCTTCTAGTTGTGGCATGTGGGACGCCACCTCAATGTGGCCTGACAAGCAGTGCCATGTCTGCGCCCAGGATCCGAACCAGCAAAACCCTGGACCGCCACATCAGAGTGTGCAAACTTAACCACTCAGGCACGGGGCCAGCCCCTTCCTTAAATATTTTAAACTGTATGCATTTAAAAATAATATATTCAACTTCTTTTTTCAATGCTTCAATTTTCTGATTAATACAGAGAATGTTCCCAAGCACCTACAACGCTCTTTTAAATCTAATAAAAGGAAACATGCATATGATGAATCTTAAGCTCTTTAAACTGTTTCCATATTGTTTATAACCTTGGTAATAGTCTCCTGTACTTTTCAACTTAGAATCATAAGTGGAATTAATTAACTCAATTTTATATTTTAAATTGAAATGTGAAATTAGAATGACATTCTGTTACATATTGAAATGTGCCTATTTCTTTCAAACAGTCCAAGTATTCAGCAGAGCAAATATACACATATTATTTCCAAAGTTAGCTAAAATCTTAATATATTTGTTTGATTTATTTCAACATTTAAATATTTAAGCCTATATCTTCCTAGAGTTAAAAAAAAAGTATCCACTAAATAAACGACCGTCATCCCAACCCAAGCAAGAGGTTTCTTAAAGACCTAGAGATAAATTTCATCAGATCATGAGACTTGATTCTTGCTGTGATCATAATGAGACACAATGAGAGCTCTTTGTTGTCCCTATAAAATGTATTTCAAAACTTAATAATGGGATTGTCTCCTGTCCATGTCGCAAGACTTAAATTCTTAATTAATTTTCTATCCACTCCCTGAAATCTACAATTCCCACCAAAATCTAACTAATTTCCTCCACTACCTCAATGGATTTGTGTTTCTTTGACTCTTTTGAGATACATAAATATCATCTTAATGGGTTCTGCATATCTCCCAAGTCTTTGCCTGCCCAACTCTGTGCATACCAACAAAGGCATGCTAAAGGCAGCAATGTGCCACATTAAAGGCAATGAAAGAAATGCAAAGATGCTGTGGATAAGGGCTACCTAACCCAGCCTGATAAATAGGAACTAGCAAAGTAAGAATGGAAACATCCTGCTTAAACACATATTTTTGAGAGAACACCCTAGCAGCAATGGGGACAATTTATTTGACAAGACTGAAGGCAGGGAGGTGGGTGCAAAAATCCTGGTGAGAAATTATATTAGACGGTTATGCACAAATGAAGGGGACAAATACATGCATATTTAACAGGTAGAAATTGCAAGATGGTGATAGGTTGAAGAGTCAAGAGGCGTCTGCACTTTTCAAAATCCAATGTCTTAAGTAAGTTTTAAAAACAATTGAGTTTGGGCTGAATTTTTTAACAAGTATCTGTAGGTAGATATTCAATGTTGTTGCTTGAAGTGAGAACAGAAATTTCTGAATGACAGCTGTATTAGGGTTGGGTAGGAGGACAAAGCTGTCATTTTGTTATGAACATTCAAGAGCCAGATGTACTCTCATTCCTTCTGAAGGTCATCTTCTTTAGCTTAAAGGTCACTTTCTTGGGAGAGACTTTCCTATTCTTTCAGAATCAGTGAGGGTGCCCTCTCATATGCTCTTATGGTTCTCTTCATGTCTTTCTTGAATCAGATATCCAAATCTGTAATTAGGTAATTATTCATATGATTACTTGGAGAATGTCTCTCTCACTCAATCAGAACTAGGACTATGTCTGTCTGTCTTATTCTTTGATAAATCCCCAGTAGCTAGCACAGTGTCCAGCATTTAAAAGGTGCTCAGGGAGACAGGTTCATGATGGAAGAATAGGAAAACCCGAAACTCACCTCCTCTCATGGACACAACAAATATACAGCTACATATGAAACAACTGCCTCCAAAAAGAACCTGAGAACCAGCTGAACACCAGCTCCACAACAAGGGATAAAAAGGGCTACACTGAGACACGCAGGAGAGGCAGAGACATGGTCTGGTCAAAAACCCCACCCTGGCATGGTGACCCATAATCTGGAGGGATCTAAAAAAAAACAGAGCTTCTCCTTGAGGTGCAAGGAGTTTGTTCCCCACATCAGGTACCCCAACCCTTGGGTCTCTCACCAGAAAGACAAGCCGTCAAAGCATTTGGCTTTTAAAACCAACAGAGCTTACATCCAGGAGAAACATAGGGCTATAGAGAAAGAAGATTCCTCTCTTAAAGGGCTCATGTGTAGACCCACTTGCCCTGGGACCCAGAGAAAAAAGCAGCAGTTTAAAAAGAGTCTAAACCATATATGAAGGAAATTCACTTATTAATCTTAAAGTGTCTGCTAGAGGGGCAGTAGTCAGTTAAAGCTCTCTCCAGGAATGGAACACTGGTGGACGCCATTTTTATGGGACCCCTCTACCTTGCTGGTGCTGGTGCTGGTGCTGGCAGGCATCATTTTTGCATTCTCACTCTAACCTGCTAAACAGCAGTTAGCAGCCCTACCACCCCGCATCACTTGTGCAACCACACCAGAGCCAATGGGTGTGCGCAGCCCACACATGGGATGTCCCTTGAGCACCAGGCTCAGATTTCATGGGGGGATTGCATTTCTGGGCCCCATGGGTCTGAAAGAATTGGAGATAGAGTTTAAAGACAATCAAATAGTAGGGATAACAACCAAGTAGTAGGAGATCCTACACAGCAGCACACCTTCAAGACAGGGAAAGATAGCTGTTTTCATAACACAGAAAAACAAACACCGAAAGTCAAGCAAAATGAGGAAACAAAGAAATAAGTTCCAAATGAAGGAACAAGAAAAAACTCTAGAAAAAACACTTAATGTAATGGAGATAAGTAATTTATCCAATAAAGAGTTCAAAGTAATGGTGGTCAAGATGCTTACTGAAATCAGGAGAAGAACAGATAAACACAGTGAGAACTTCAACAAAGAGATAGAAAATATAAGAAAGTACCAAAAAGAACTCACAGAGCTGAAGAGTGTAATAACTGAACTGAAGAATACACTAGAAGGAATCAACAGCAGATTAGATGAAACATAAAAGTGGATCAATGACCTGGAAGACAGGGTAGTGGAAATCATACAAACAGAACAGCAAAAACAAAAAGAATTCTAAAAAATGAGGATAGCTTAAGGGACATGTGGGACAACATCAAGCAGACTAACATTTGCATTATAGGGGTCACAGAAGGAGAAGAGAGAGATAAAGGGGCAGAAAACTTACTTGAAGAAATAATGGCTGAGATGCTGTGGCAGGCATCTCACATATAAAATAGAGGAAGATGGACACAGATGTGAGCTCAGGGCCAATCTTCCTCAGCAGAAAGAGGAGGATTGGTGGCAGAGGTTAGCTCAGGGATAATGTTCCTCAAAAAGAAAGGAAAGAAAGAAAGAAGGAAAGAAAAGAAAGAAAGAAAGAAAGAGAGAGAGAGAGAGAGAGAGAGAGAGAGAGAGAGAAAGAAAGAAGGAAAGAAAGAAAGAAAGAAAGAAAGAAAGAAAGAAAGAAAGAAAGAAAGAAAGAAAGAAAGAAAGAGTGACTGAAACTACCCTAACTTTGTGAAGGAAACAGACATTCAGGTTCAGGAAGTACAGAGAGTCCCAAACAAGATGAACCCAAAGAGATCCACACCAAGACACATTATAATTAAAATGTCAAATGTTAAAGATAGGGAGAGAATCTTAAAAGCAGCAAGAGGAAAACAACTAGTCATGGTCAAGGAAACCCCTTAAGACCATCAGCTGATTTTCAGCAGAAACTTTGTTGGCCAGAAGTGAGTGGCATGATATATTCAAAGTGTTGAAAGGAAAAAACTTCCAAAAAAGAGTACTCTACCTGGCAAGGTTACCAATCATAACTGAAGGAGAGAGAGAGTTTTCCAGATAAGGCAAAACTAAAGGAGTTCATCAGCACAAAACCAGCCTTACAAGAAACTTTAAAGGGACTTCTTTAAGCATTAAAAAAAAAGCCATAACTAGGAATAAGAAAGCATATGAAAGAAAAACATCTCATTGGTAAAAGCAAATATATAGTAAAAGTAGTGGATCAAGCACTTACAAAACTAGTATGAAGGAAAACTAACTATAACTATAACAAATAGCTAAGGGATACAAATAAAAAGATGTAAAATATGGCATCAAAAACATAAAATGTGCAGACAGGAGGAGTAAAAACGTAGTGCTTTTAGAATGTTTTTTAACTTAAGTGACTATCAACTTAAAAAGACTGTTATATTATAGGTTGCTATATATGAACCTCATAGTAACCACAAATGACAAATCTATAACGATCCATAAAAAATAATGAGAAAGGAGACTAAATATAACACTAAAGAGAGTCATCAAACCACAAGGGAAGAGAGCAAAAGAAGAAGAAAGGAAGAGAGAAGAACTACAAAAACAACTAGGAAAGAAAACCAAAATGGCAATAAGTACATACCTATCAATAATTACTTTAAATGTGAATGGACTAAATTCCCCAGTCAAAAGACATAGGGTGGATGAATGGATAGACAAACAAAACCCATATACATGCTGCCTACATGAGACTCATTTCAGATCTAAAGACATACACAGACTGAAAGTGAAGTGATGGAAAAAGATATTCCATGCAAATGGAAATGAAAAGAAAGCTAGGATAGCAATACTTACATCAGACAAAATTGACTTCAAAAGAAAGGTTGCAACAAAAGACAAAGAAGGAAATTACATAATGATAAAGGGTCAATCCAAGAAGAGGATGTAACATTCATAAATATTTATGCACACAACGTAGGAGCACCTAAATATATAAAGCAAATATTAACAGACTAAAGGGAGAAATTGACAGCAATACCATAATAGTAGGGGGTTTTAATATCCCACTTACATCAATGGATAGATAATCCAGACAGAAAATCAATAAGGAAACATCAGCCTTAAATGACACATTAGACCAGATGGACTTAATAGATATATACAGAACATTCCATAGAAAAACTGCAGGATATGCATTCTTCTCAAGTACACAAGGACCATTCTCCAGGATAGATCACATGTTAGGCCACAAAACAAGTCTTGATAAATTTTAAAAGATTGAAATCATACCAAGCATCTTTTCCAACTACAATGGTATGAAACTAGAAATCAATCAAAAGAATAAAACTGGACAAAAAATCACAAACACATGGAGACTAAACAATATGCTACTAAAGAATCAATGAGTCAACAAAGAAATCAAAGGAGAAATCAAAAAATACATTGAGACAAACGAAAATGGAAACACAACATTCCAAAATCTACAGAACACAGGAAAAGCAGTTCTAAGAGGAAAGTTTATAGCAATACAGAACTATCTTAAGAAACAAGAAAAATCTCAAATAAACAATCTAACTTTACACTAAAGAAACTAGCAAAGAAAGAACAAACAAAGCCCAAAGTTAGTAAAAGGAAGGGAATATAAAGGATCAGAGCAGAAATCAATGAAATAGAGACTAAAAAAAAAAATAGAAAAGATTAATGAAATTAAGAGCTGGTCCTTTGAAAGGATAAGCAAAATTAACAAACCTTTAGCCAGACACATCATGAAAAAAGAAAGAAGGCCCAAATAAATAAAATCAGAAATGAAAGAGGAGAAGTTACAGCTGACACCACAGAAATACAAAAGTTCATAAGAGACTACTATGAACAATTGTACACCAACCTAGAAGAAATAGATAAAGTCCTAGAAATGCACAATTTTCCAAGACTGAATCATGAAGAAATAGAAAATCTGAATAGACTGATTACTAGTAAGGAGATTAAATCAGTAATCAAAAAACTGTCAACAAACAAAAGTCCAGGACCAGACAGCTTCATGGTGAGTTCTACCAAACATTTTAAAGAAGATTCAATACCTCTCCTTCTCCAACTATTCCAAAAACTTGAAGAGGGGGGAATACTGTCAAGCTCACTTTACAAGCCCAGCATTATCCTAATACCAAAACCAGACAAAGACATCAAAAAAAAATAAAATTACATGGCAATATTCCTGATGAATATAGAGGCAAAAATCCTCAACAAAATATTAGCAAAACAAATTTAACAGTACATTAAGAGGATTATACACTACAATCAAGTGGGATTTATTCTAGGGATGCAGGGATGGTTCAACATCTGCAAATCAATCGACATGATACCCCACATTAACAAAATGAAGGATAAAAATCATATGATCATCTCAATAGATGCAGAAAAAGCATTTGACAAGATCTAGCATCCATTTATGATAAAATCTCTCAACAAAGTAGGCATAGAGGGATCATACTTCAATATAATAAAGACCATATATGACAAACCTACAGATAACATCGTACTCAACAGGAAAAGGCTTTTTCTCTAAGATCAGGAACAAGACAAGGATGGACTCTCATCGCTTTTAGTCAGCATAGTAATGGAAGTCCTAGCCACAGCAATTAGTCAGAAAAAAGAAATAAAAGGCATCCAAATTGGAGAGGAAAGTAAAATTGTCACTATTTGCAGTTGACATGATACTACATACAGAAAACCCTAAAGACCACCAAAGAACTATTAGAACTAATAAATGAATTCAGTAAAGTTGCAGGATACAAAGTTAATACACAGAAATCTGTTGCATTTCTATACACTAATAGTGACTACTAGAAAGAGAAGTTAAACAATCAAATTTACAATTGCAGCAAAAAGAATAAAATACCTAGGAATAGATTTCACCAAGGAGGTGAAAGACCTGTACTCTGAAAACTATAATATACCAATGAAAGAAATTGAAGAAGATACAAATAAATGGAAAGATATTCTGTGCTCACAGATTGGAAGAATTAACATTGTTAAAATATCTATACTACTGAAAGCAATGCACAGATTCAATGCTATCCCTATCAAAATTCCAAAGACATTTTTCACAGATCCTAAAATTTGTGTGGAACCACAAAAGACCTTGACTAGCCAGAACTATCTTGAGAAAGGAGAACAAAGCTGGAGATATCACGTTCCCTGATTTCAAACTATGCTACAAAGCTACAGTAATCAAGACAGTATGTACTGGCGTAAAAACAGACAGACCAACAAAACAGAATCCAGAGCCCAGAAATAAACCTGCACATACATAATCAATTAATTTATGACAGAGGAGCCAAGAATATACAATGTGGAAAGGATAGTCTCCTCAATAAATGGTGTGGGAACAATTGGACAACTACATGCAAAAGAATGAAACTGAACCACTATGTTACACCATAGATAAAAATTAGCAACGTGGATTAAAGACTTGACTATAAGACTTGAAACTATAAAACTCCTAGAAGAAAACATAGGGTAAGTTCCTTGACATCAGTCTTAGCAATATTTTTTTGGATCTGACCCCATAGGCAAAGGCAAAAAAAGCAAAAATAAACAAATGAGACTACATCAAACAAAGGGAAAGGAAACACAGCAAACGAAACCAGCACCAAAATAAAAAGGCAATCTACTGAATGGGAGAAGATAATCGCAAATCATATATCCAATAAGGGGTTAATATCCAAAATATATAAAGAACTCATGCAACTCATATCAAAGAAACCAAACAATCCAATTAAAAAATGGGCAGAGGACCTGAATAAACATTTTCCAAAGAAGGATTCAGATGGCCAACAGCCACGTAAAAAGGTGCTCAACATTACTAATCATGAGAGAAATGCAAATCAAAACCACAATGAGATATCACCTCACACCTGTTAGAATGGCAATTATCAAAAAGACAAGATATAGTGAGTGTGTTGACAAGAATGTGGACAAAAGGAAACCCTCATGTACTGTTGGTTAGAATGTAAATTGGTGCAGCCATTACGGAAAACAGTATGGAGGTTCCTCAAAAAATTAAAAATAGAACTACTATATGATCCAACAACTCCATTTCTGGGTAACTAACCACCCAAACAAAATCAAAATACTAATTAGAAAAGATATATGCACCCTTTTGTTGATTGCAACATTATTTACAGTAGCCAAGATATAGAAACAACCTAAGTGTCCATAGATGAATGGATAAAGAAGACATAGTATATAGATACAACAGAATACTACTCAGCCATGAAAAGGAATTAACTTGAGATTTGTGACAACATGGATGGACCTTGAGGGTATTTTGCTAAGTGAAATAAATCAGACAGAGAAAGACAAACACTATATGATTTCACTTATATGTGGAATCTAGAAAACAAAACAAATGAACAAACAAAACAAAAGAAAACGATACTCATAGATACAGAGAATAGCCTGGTGGTTACCAGAGTGAAGGCGTTTGGGGGATGAGTGAAATGAGTGAAGGGGGTCAAGAGGTGAGAACTTTCAGTTATAACATAAACGTCATGGAAGCATAATATACTGCATGGGGAATATAGTCAACAACATTGTATTAACTTTGTATGGTGACCAGTGGTAAGTGGAATTATTGTGATGATCATTTTGTAAGGTACATAAATGCAGAATCACTATGCTGTACACCTCAAACTAACATAACATTGTATGTCAATTATGCTTCAATAAAATAAATAAATAAAAGGTGCTCAATAACTATTTGTTGAATGGACGAATGAATGAAAGACTATAGGAATGATGGAATGAATTAACTAATTAAACTAACAGACAGCACAGATCCCTGAAGGTAGAGACAATCCAGTATATTCCTTAAAATGACGTTCTGAATGTTTTTCAAGCACATGTGGACCTTGAAAATAGGAGTCTGAGAGTGTGAGAGTTGCTGAAACCGTCAACTTCAGTGTTGGACTAGCCAAGCATTCAGACACCTCTAAGCGTATGAAACAGGGTGATCTCAGACAACTCACTTCACCCCCTAAGACTTCAGTTTTCTCCTTTGTAAAACGGGAATAATAATGGTATGGTATGTGTATATTCAGTTTTTTCAAATGTTTTTTCAAATATATGAAATAGTTATAAGCAAAGCAAATGACTCCAAGTCAGCTATTCAGTATTCTCCTTTATCTTACTTTGCCTTATATATAAAGGTATGCAACCTTCTAGAATACAGGCAACAGTGTCAGTTTAAAAGCTGTAAACAAGAGGAATGAGATCGGGGAGGCAGCCTCTAGACTTGAAATCCTAGGCAACTCAGAACTTGATGGTCAGTTCTCAAAACAATCAGAAGAAAAACAATTCCTGTGTGAATTATGTTAACAAAATGACTAAAAGTAATACTAAGTTGGAAACGTTTTAAGTGGTATTATAATGTAGGGCCTATGAAGAATTAACCCCAATATTTCATGTAAACATTTGTCACATAATTCAGCATATTACTTTGGGTATTACATTTAAAAAATACAAATTGCAGGAAAAAAATGTTTTTTATCACTGGGGAATTCTGACTTTAAGCCTTCCATGAAAGATGGTTTCTCAAGTTCATTGCCAGGTTTATGATACTCTGATTTATAGTAACATTAAAAAAAATACAAATTGTAGACGTGTTTGATATCATCAGGGACTCCTGACTCCTGACCTTAGACTAAATGTGGCCTCTCAAATTTATTGCCAGATTTATGATTTTATGATTCTCTGATTTATAGTAACTGGAAAAGTTACTATATGGCATTCTGTTTTTTATCATAAGCATCTTTGAATGTTTATTTATGATCACGTTAATACTGTGCTTTAGTATTTTTGTGCTTCTGAAAATTTTATGGCCCACGAGAAAAGAATCCATGGGTCATCTGCTCTGCCAATAATCCCTGGCCTTCTAAAGCAACTGATCTCAACAGAAATTATTGACATGGCACTATTATTTCACATAAGACAATAATGAGGGGCAGTGTTTTTTAATTAAGTAGATATGAGCAAATGACTAATTCCATAAAACATATTCAAACAATATTACAAATATTAAAAGTAAATCAGAGTCTGAAGTCAATGACCACATGCAGCCATCCACAGATCCCAGTTTGAGACCCCTGCCATTGCAGAGCCTTCCTCCTAGTAGCAGAAGGTAAGAGGGTCACCAAGTGGCGCCAGGGTGTGCAAAGTGTGGCCCTTGATTTGGTTCTTATTGAAGGCTATTCCCATCCCAGCTAGAAGTGTCTGCATGGAAGCAGTTTCTGGAGAACGAGGGGGCCTGACCAGGGGAAGCACCTCCCAAATGCGATGGTTCTGGCTTGCGCGTACTCTACACAGAGGATGTATTTATTTGGGCCAAGATGTGAATTAAAACCCGTGGCCATCCCCACTCGCCTCATGGAAAAGCAAATAGAACTCAGAATTCATGATGGTCCCTCGCTAACTGCATTCACAGTCAAAGGAGAAGGAGGCCTATTTGCCATTTTCTCAGAAGTGTGGGCTTTCCAAAGTTGCTACACTCGATTCACTGTTGTGCATGTGTCTGTGTTTAGTCATACTGAAGATGAGTTGGGTTTTGAAATGTCAGAACATTGGCCTCTATAGAGTGGGCGTGGTTCCCATTTGTACAGCACAGAATTTGGGGAAACAGGCTTGTGGATGAGAGGAGTGTGTTCAGCTGGAATCCCCACCTGTGGTCTCCAGCTCTCCCGAGGAAATTAGTGTGTCTGTAGACACTTTGATAAGTAAGCAAAGCACAGAAAACCCTTAGTCTGCTGTGACTTTAAGGGAGACGTGACTTGGACCTGACCTTCAGCTTCTGGAGTCTGTCTTCCTCCATGAAGGTTCCCCATGTACCCTGGAGGCAAATGCACAGTCCGAGTTCTCTCCACCGTTGCCTCTCAGAATGGTGAATCAGCGGCTCGTGAAGTATCTTCACACTCCATCAAACGCGGCACCTAGCCGTCCATCCGTGTTGGCATGTGCTGTAGATTGACAGGCTAAGTGATAGGCTAGAAATTCAAAAGTCTGCGGGTTTTCATCCCTGCTGTGCTGGGTGTGACCCTAGGTCAGCCTCTTACCATTCCTTCTGCTTCAGTGTCAGCATCTGTAAAAGGGGAGGACGGGCCACACAGCTGGCAATTATTAGTAACGTGTTGCTGTTGAACTGATGGATGGGAGGCCCTCAGAGCTCTGTCACCTTCTCCTTAGAGAATGCGGAAGGCTTCCAGGACATGAACCCTGCTAGTGTTTTCTTAGATCCTCCACGTAAATGCCTCATCTCCTTTGTAGATAAAACCTCATCTTACTCCTCCACTCTTGGGCATCTCTGGCCGGGCAGTGCCCTTGCTGTAATTGTCATTGAATGCCAGTGACAGGCTGAAATCACGGCAAGGGAGAGGCTAAAGAGTTGGAGAAAATGAGAAGATTGGAGACAGAGAGAGGCAGAAAAGAAGGCTGCGCCCAGACCAGATGGGCTCAATGTCTTAGGGACACCGTGGGTCTTAGAGGAGACAGACATGGGTTCAAACCCCCATATGGCTGTGACTTAACTGCCCTGCTCCTCGTTTTCTCCCTCAATAACCTGACCATAAATGACAACAGTGCCTATGTCAGAGCGTAGCTGTGAAGATGAAGCCCACAGGTGCATGCACAACCTTAGCACGTGGCAGATTCGATAATCAACAACTAATTAGGATTATTACTGTACTCACCCAATGCTTGGCTAAAATGTAGAGGGTTTTAATTACTCACCATCCTACATTTTTCTGTATATGTCTCATGGCCTAAATTGGGAATCGAGAATTATGCATCTTGGGAATTCACTTACCCTCTCAGTGTTCCAGCATGGTCCCTGCTCCCAATAAAGCATCGGCCTCCCACTCATCTGCGGGAGCAGATGTCTTCTGGAGAAGAGGCACTGAGTGTAGCCAGGGCGGCCTCTAGAAGCAGCTGGGCTTAAGTTAAGACGTGGAATGGAGGGTAGACATGTGCCTGGAAGCACCTTACAGGCAGACGGCCTATTACACGGTATTGTGGTGACTGGTCTGGCTCCCTCTCTGAGCCATCAGCTTCTCAGGGGCAGGGATCCCACTTCCCAGGGATTTCGAAGGGGTATGGATGTAAAGTACTCAGCACAGTGCTGGTACGTAGTTCGCAGGAGTAGTACCTGTTCAAATGCTGCCGCTGCTGATCATCGTGTTCATGAGATTTGTGATGTGCTTGGCTTGATGTTTAGTGCTTGACTTTTCGTACGAGGCACTCAGCAAAGTTTATCAAACTTCTTATGTCTGTGGTGATCCTTTATGGAGTCTATTCCTGCAGTGCCTGGGTGGTTTGACGTTCTAAAGAATAATGGAAGAATTCTATTTTGTCTGAAACTCTGGGAAATATTGTGGCTAAATTGCTATGGTTTCCCATCATTCAAGATTGAAAAGCAAACAGAGGAAAGTTCTCACAACTTCCCCTAAGTCACCCAGTGTCCACTACACCCAGATGTACTCGTTCTCAGCAAAGTGGAAGCTGAAAAGTTGTTTTAGTTCCCAAAGAACATGGTTCTTTCATGTCTATTAATATTAATGTCACTCTGAACCATTTCAACTTTCCATTTTTTATAGGTCAAAGATGGTCAAATATTGGCATCATAAAAGGAGCTATACCTTTCGCAAACATTTATTGCATTGAAATAAAAGAAGAAATTGGTTGTCTAATATAGATGAGTTTCAATGTCCATTTTGTCAAATGAGAACCTTGCAAGTGGACGACAGTTTCCATGCTAAACTCACAAAGCTGTGACCAAAATCATTCATGTTTTCTCTTTCTTATTACAACAGCCTGTATACATGTTTTAAAAGATTTCAGTCTTAGTTTTATGATTAATTTTTTTCTCAGGCTTACTGTGGGAATTACATTATCCTGAACAAATTGAAAAAAATAATTCAACAGAGATCCAGACCAAACTAATTATGTACCAGGCACTGTTCTAAACAATTTATATGTATTAACCCATTTTATCTCCTTAAGAATTCTGAGCTAGTTACTGTTATTATCTTTGTGTTACAAATGAGGAGACGGAGACGGAGACGGAGAGAGGTTAAAGAAACTGCCCACGGTCATACAACTGTCAGATACCAGAGGCAAGCTGCACTTCTCGCTGCTGGCCTGTGCCTTCATGCCAAAGATGGCACTGAAATAACGACTAACGACACACAGGCGGACCAAGACTGAAGTTTCCATGTCTATCAAAAACTATCAATTCTGTATTTCTGCCTTTTCTAAATCGTCAAATAAATCGCAATGACTATCCACCTTATTCATTCTATTCCATATAACTTAACATACTAAGGTAAATAGCTGAGAGAAGATTCAGGTATTTGAAAGTGTTATTGTTGGCATGGGTCCCCTTTTTGGTGTGGTACGTGTATTAAAGAAAAAGGTTCCAAGGAAGTCTCAAGAAGCTTGGCACCAGAGCAAAGTATAGTTGAATTGCAATTCTACTGCTTACCAGCTTCAAGACCCGGAAGAAGGAACTTGACCTCCCCAAGCTTCCCTTTTCCTTCTGTACAGTGGATGTCATAACACTTAGCCTAGTGAGTTGTAGTGGTGATAGGAAATCACACATATACAGTGGCTACAACAGTGCCTGGCTCATGGTGGGTGATTAACGCATGTTCCTTCCATCCCCACCAACTTTCAGAGCTCTCAAGATTGACAAATAATAGAGAGCACCACGCCAAAAGCAAGTTCCTCTTAAAATTTAGCGCATGGTATTGTTTTCTCTGAATATCTTCTCAACAATTGTAAAGATTTGATTGTAATACATTAAAATTGTGGGTCATTCATTCAGGGGATAATTAGAAATTAAGGAAATAAAGTGTAGAAATTTAAAACAAAGATGCAAGCATAGAGGTTTTGCAACAAAATTTTAGGAGAAAAAAGGCAGCTAAGGGAAAGGAAACTAGGTTCTTAAAGCTAGACTTCTTAGTTGGAAAGGAGAGGATTGAGCTGTGTCTGTGAAGCTGCAAAGTTTTCCCAGCCAGTGTTACGACCCTATAACCCATGTGTTGGGGGAATGGCAGAAAGCCTTTTTTATTTCAATAATCCTAATTTCTATAAACACTGCAAAACCCGAAATGTGGGAATCAAAATGATACAATTAAAAATATTTGTGCGTTTGACTGGAGAATCAGATACAGAATTAGTATCATTACTATTTGCAAGAAGGAGATATGAATATATAACCACCTGATTAAAATAGTGGAAAAGGAAATCCTAGCAAACAATGCATTACAGATAAAAATTAATTTCATAGTATTTATTATTCCTAGTTTGAGCAATGCAAAACATCATGAAGGTTTATCATTAGTTGCTGTGTTATTTTATTTCATAGGATATAAAGATATGTACAAAACTTTCATAAATTCAGCCTGTGACCTCTGTCCCAGTGTTTTCCCTTCGCGATCTTAAGTTCCTCAGCTGTGGCTTTTCTACTTCTTAAAGGAGGAAACTAACTCTCACCACCCGAGGAACCACTAACCAGTGCATCCCATTACTTGAGTCCTTCAGCTGCCATGGAGAGTGATACCTGATTAATATGTCTGACGGAAGCTTTGAAATTCTACGACAATGAAGAAGAACAGTTAGAATGACACTTTGTTTACCACTGTTTTGGATGCTCAATAAATATTTGGCAAAAGAACGGTATACTAATGTTTCTTTTCTTTGGTCACCTGAAATAGCTCAACGTGATTAGTGATCACATGCACTTGGCCTGCCAGGAAACTCAGAGCCAACCTCTATGCTTGGTTGGTGTAACTTTTCTCCACAGGACTTCTTGACCTAATCTTTCCTCTCTTCTTGGCTATTACCATGTTTTCTTCTTTAATCTTTTGTTAATGGTTTAGGGCATTATTGTACCTATGCTTTTATTAAAAGTTGCTGAAATTCCACTCCCTCCCCTTTTAAAGATGCTCATGGTATATAAATAATTAAATAGCAATTTCGAATCCTAATATAGATGAGTCAAGAAGACCTTGTACAGTTCGGGTCTTTGTATTTATTCATTCCTTGTCTTCCTTTTTTGAAAGTATTGGTTTTCAGGATGCTTATGCAGGACCCGTGTTTCACTCTGCATTCATTTAGCTGACTGGACACATTCATATTCAGCGGGTTTTGCCTGCACTTATAGTCCAGATTTTTCAATAGTGCTATTGACTATTTAAATGAAGTCTTTGTGAATACATTTAGATATGCTCATATTTGCATTTAATATAGATGCAAATCATTGTTCAGAAGATTGCATTTTAGCCTGTAGTGAGTTATAGACTCATAATGAATAACAGTAATAGCATGAAAGAAAAATTTCCAAATTTATGTACAGGTAGCAAATACTGAAATGATAAATTAAAAGACAAGAAGCAACCAAAGTAGTCATCAGAACTCTTTGCCTGCAACCAAAATCCTACCCTGGCTCAGAATAGAGGGTATAGCTAATCAAATCATGAAGCTTTCTCAAGAAACAGCCCCTGCATCTAACAAGACACCAATTTCTAAACAGCTTAATTGAATTAATGAGATTATTAACTTGGCAGGATGTTGTGTGTGTGGTGGGGGTGGAAGTTGTTGATCACAGAGCAGCCAGATTCAGACACAATTGGCTACTGCTGTCAATTTAATTAGTACGATAGATCCTGTCTCAAATAGTTCTTCATTCCGTTATTCGGTGTTAAAAGAAGTATCAATCATCCTTGGTCTATTTGGTTGAATGCATAAGTTACTTCTCTGCTTCTCAAAGATACCATGTCTTTTTCTCACCCACTCATTCATTCACTCACTCAACAATGAGCACCCACTACATAGCTGGGATCTGTGCATGGAAGATGATGTGAACCTTAAAAGGTAGACATTCAAGGCCATGTAGATGGACTCAAAAGAGGCCTCTTTACTTTGCCTCCAAAGAGATTCCCTTTATGGCTTCATTGATAAGTTTGGATTTTGTTTTGAAAATGTGTGCATAACAACTTATTGAAATGTTAATGTCAGAATCCTAGGGTTTAAAAAACCATTGTTTTACCCTCTGGTTTGTGGCATTTGAAATTACATTTTCTGAAATGCTTTGAGTTACATTTTCCCAGTTCTTTGTTTACACAGCAGAAGTAGAGTTGGGGCTTCTCACTGAGGCAGCCCCACAGAACAGGCTCACCTCACAGCACACTGAGCCGGTGATAGCCAGGCTGGTCTGATTTGAAGAGGTTCTAGGCAAAGCACCCTAGTCCCTAAGTCCTCAGCTCTCACCTGTCTTTTCACCTGTATAGCCTCAAAATTTTGGGTCTCAGAGGCTGAGGTGACATCGAGTTCCCTTTTAAGTAAGAAATCTATAGGACAGCAGGACTGGGACAGGGGCTTCTCAGAATCGGGGGGAGAGGAACCTGGGAAGCGGGGAGACAGAGGAGCTGAAAGGGGCAACACGGTCCTCTGCAGTGTCCACACCTGGTCTGCATTGGATCCTTTCATCCAGAGATGTTTAGAGAGGGCGACGGAAGGAAAGTATGTGGTTTTCCCCACCTTTCTTTGCAAGAGAGGCTACCTTCCTGTTTCTGGTGAGGTTTTGATGACCATTAGTACTCCTTGAGTGAAAACACCCCAAAAGACCTGCCACTTTACAGCCACTGCACACGGGAGCATTGGCTCAGGGGACGAACTTTCTTCTCGGGAGAGAGCTGAGCCATGCTGTCTCCAGGGCCAGGACTCCGTGCTGCTAGAGGATTAGCGAATAGCAGAAACAGACTGATAAATGGATCCCAAAGCCACAGAGACTGCTCTTTATAATAGTGAAGAAACATTTGATCAGATATGGGGTTTAGTCTCACTGCCCTCTCAGCAAGCCCAGGTAAGAAGCATGCACTCCTGTACTGCTCTCCCAAAGATGCTGCAATATCCTCTTAGGTACCTGGAAAGACAGTTTTATCGATGCCATGTAGGTAGGAGCCCAATCAAAGCTTCTGCTCCATCATTTTAGTGTCTTCAAGGACACATATTCTCCTATTCAAAGGTCCTTAGTTAAAATGAACGTCTTTATGCATGTAGTTAACTGATGAGAGTAATTTGCTTCAAAATGGAAGTTATATTGATAGGACAATCTATGTGCTTAACCCATTCTAGAAACATCATAATTAGTTTCTTAAAGGATGTCTTATATGAGAGAATGTCTTATATATGAGAATGTATAACAGTAGCCATGTACATACAATTCTTTTCAATGTTTACAGTATAAGCAATAGCCTCTAAAAGTGATTTATGCAATCAAGTCCATTCCTTAAGCAGAGGGTATTCTGATTCTACTGCTCCATAAGAAACCAGCCATTAGTGGCAAAAAACATCAACAACAACTGCCATTTATTATTATTATTATTAGATGATGATAGTTGCCTCTCACGGGTTAGGGGTTTGACCAGGCTCAGGTGGACAGTATCACGCAGGGTCTCTCATGGGACCATAATCAGACGAGAGTGACTGGGCTGGAGTCATCTCAAAGGCTTCCTCATGCACATATCTGGTCATTGATGCTGGCTGTCAGCTAGTGTTTTAAGCATACCTTTTTATTCTGATGCTTTAACTTCCAGGGCCTTGCTGACCCTGGAGGGACTGCCCATCCCAGAGCTAGGCAAGTCCTAGAGATAGTAAGTGACTTTCATATGTAAGCCAACCAATCCAGAGTCCATGCCCCAACTGCCTCCTTTATTGGGCTCTCACACTCCCGGCCACTATCCACCTGCCCTAATCACCAGGGTCTGGGATCAGAAAACTAGAGAAAAGTCCCACATCCCAGTGCCCACGAAAATTACTTGAACTGGTCAATCCTAAGCATGCTTACCCTGCCTCAGCTGTTCTCTCCTGTGGAAACCACAGTAAAGGCTTTTTCCCATGTCTTCCTCTCACCCCGTCTGCCTCATGATAGACCGTGGTGCTTTCGCATGTGGTCTTGTGTGACATGCCATGACTCCATTTATAGGGACCTGTGAATATAAAAACCTCTTCATCATGACTCGTTTTCATGTCTGCATGTCTCACCATGCCTGATTAAAAGAAATCCTGGGTACATTTTAAAACAGCTGGGACGTCAGCTATTGGCCAGATCACCTACATGTGGCATCTTCATGTAGCTTGGGCTTCCTCACATTATGGCAGCTGCGTTGCAAGGCTGAGCATCCCAGAAGAGAGAGGGCTAGAGGGAAACAGCCCTGTTTCTATCTGAGACTCAGAAGTTTCAGCATCCCTCTGTCACGTTCTCTCTGTTAGAAGCTAGTCAGTAAGGCCAACCCGTAATCAAGGGAAGGGAATTAGACACCATCTCTCATTGGGAGAAGTGCCAAAGAATTTGCAGCCATGTTTTAAAATCACCACAGATGGATTTTATTCATAATCATAATTAGTTATTAAATAACTAATAAGCTTAGGTTGAGAAAGACAGTTTTGCTCAGTTCAGATGTCTCCACATGTGGAAGTTGGGTTCAGTCTTCTTAAGCGTGTGTTTTTGTCACCCATCTTTAACTATTTCATTGTGGCAATGTACATATTCAAAAAATTGTACTTCTTTTAAGAGATTTTATGACTCCTTACATTGTGATCTTTAATGCCTTAAATAGTGTTAAATTACTTAAAATAATTCAAAATTGGCACAGCAGTTAAATGCACACATTCCACTTTGGCATCCCAGGGTTCACCAGCTCAGATCCTGGGTGCAGACCTACCCAGAATCTGAGCCATGCTGTGGCCAGCATCCCACATATAAAGTAGAGGAAGATGGGCATCATGTTAGCTTGGGGCTAGTCTTCCCCAGCAAAAAAGAGGAGGATTGGCAGCAGATGTTAGCTCGGGGCTAATCTTCCTCAAGAAAAAATTAATTAAGTAAATAATTCAAAATTATTGTAAACTCAAATTTGAAATTTTACTTTTGTCTTCCTGTCAAGTCACTACCTTAACACAATTTGGAGAAAAGTACCTGCTTAGAGAACCAATTGTGGGCCAAAATTAAAAACAAAAATAAAAAAACATTTAAAAATCAATCTATTAAAATATTATAAAAATTAGATCTAATGGAGGCCAGTCCTGTGGCCAACTGGTTAAGTTCGTGTGCTCCACTTGGGCAGCCCCAGGTTTCGCTGGTTCAGATCCTGGGTGCAGACCCAGCGCCACTCATCAGGCCATGTTGAGGTGGCGTCCCACACAGCACAACCAGGAGGACCTACAACTGGAATATACAACTATGTACTGAGGGGCTTTGGGGAGAAGAAGAAGAAGAAAAAAAAGAAAAGATTGGCAACAGATGTTAGCTAGGTGCCAATCTTTAAAAAAAAAATTAGACCTAGTGGAAAGTGGAAAGTAGGATTTTAGCTGTAGCATTACTTGACTTAGGAGAATTTATGTTTTCCTAATCTAATTGTTGGTTTTATTTTCATTAGTTTATTTCAAGAGGGGAAAGGTTTGAAGAAAACGGCAAAGAGAGCATTTAATCTCCTAACCGATGCTTAAGTGACAACTCTGAATTCTTGATGACTCTTTTTCAGATGGTACATAGGGAGAAAGGAAGGCTCTTACACAGTGGTTTGGTTTCATTGGCAAGGAAGACCAGAGTAGCTAAATTTTTTTCAAGAAGTTATGATAAAGGCATTAGAAAGGTCGGCCTCAGTATGAGGACAAGGAAAAACCTGGCTGTCTGGAGAAGCATTAAAAAATAACCAAAATGAAATGAGCTCTAGGGTTGAAAATGAAGGAGGACAGACTAGTCATAAAATCATGTAACAAATCCATAGGACCAAAGCAAGAAGGGAGGCAGCACTCAGCAAAGCCCTGAGGGGAGGCAGGAACTGCTCTTCAAGGAAGCAGGCAGAGAAAAGGTGGAGCGAACGCTCTCCCATCCCTGGATGGGTCTTATGGGCAGAAGACAGGAAAAGGCAGCCCTTTTAGAAACATATTGCTACTCAGTTAAACAAAAGGATTCTTTTTAAATCTACAGGTTCTGAAGGCTTCACCCCTTAAGGAATTTTTCAGATCATTGTGGAGGCGATGACTCTCTTTTCCACACGATGAAGTGAAAAACAATTACAAAAGGATTGACACTGTGTTTGACAACACTGAAAAGAATGAGAGGAGAAAGTCTCCTGAGAGGTCAGTCTCCTCATCCCCAGGAAGGACCACATCCAAATAGCTCTCATCCACGCCGCCCTCCTTGTCAGAGGTGCAAGAAGCACAGGAAGAGTTGGTGTCAGGAAGGGCCCCTGAAGTCCCTCCCTGAGCCCCCTCTGTGGCTGTGCAGTAAGCAAGCATCTGTCCTCTCTTCCTTTCTTTGTTAGAACCCCGCTCTTCACTTTCATTTGTGAAATGAAATGCCTGTTTCTTCCGCTTCTCCCTTGAGGCATGAAGACCAGACCTAGGCTGGATGGCGCTGATCCCCTCATGATTTATATCTGCTGAACGCTCTTTGTTTCGGCATCCAAACGTCAGCTTCTTTGTTTAAACTGTGGGCTCCTTGCTGATTATTATCTTTAACTCATGAGAGTCTCTGACTCTCAAGATCTTTTTCTGTTCTATTCCAAAATAACAATAACCACTTTTACAACTTTTCTTACATTTATGCAAGGAGCTTGTCCCTAATTTTTTAAATGTTATAAATTGCAAAGTAATTCAGAGTAAGTGATACTACATTCTACTGCATTAGAATTTTTTGTGTCTTATTGTCCTTATTAACTAGAGCTTAATGGGCGGGGACTCTCTGTTGCTCATCACTGTGTCTTTTGTAGTGTTCAGTCAAGAGCCTTGCACAAACCTTGGTCCGTAGCACACAGTGTGGGATTTCTGGATGCTGGGTGTCTAAGGTACCACAGTCTAACCACTGCGTACACTTTCTGTCTTCCCAACCGGAGAGTTTCCCGTGGCTTTGTGTACTCAATAACTGGTACTTAGAACGCATGCAAAAAATGTTTTTGAATGAGACATTGGTTGAATAAACTTCTGTCAGAGGGACGAATGGATGGAACGTCAACTTGTAATATTCACCAAAACCAGAAAAGATTTGAACGTACACAGGTTTATTCTTCCTGTCTTCCTTCCAGAGAGTCTTTAATCTGGTTAAATGGTTATCCATTTAATTACCTTTTCATTAATCAATTTAATTAACTAATCCTTTAACTAAGTTAACTGTTAAAAGTTATGACCATTTTCAGAAAACGTTCGCTTACAAACCATAAAGGAGGGCAGGGAAGCAGTGATGCTGAGGCTGGCTGTGAATCCCAGGGCTCCAGAGACACCGAGCTCGCAGCCCACGTGCCCTGTGTGCCAGCACTCGTGAGGGTCACACACTGCGAGTCTGGGAGCACCAAAATACCCGCAGAAATATGTTGCTTCTGTGTTGTTTGTCTCTGAATAACGGCAACAGAATGCTTTGGGAAGAGGTCGTGAGCCGCTCAGAGGAGGAAACGGATCTAAACTGCTTGAGGAGGTGGAGAAGAAAAGCAAGCGAGAGCTGAGAGGTGTTGGAAGGAGGGAGAGCATCTGCCAGAAACGAGAACGAGGGCCCCACTGCCGCCCAGCCCCGCCGGGGCGCTTTACTGAGCCTCTTTCTTCATTAGGAGAAGTTAAGGGTTGAACTGCTTGATTT
This sequence comes from Equus caballus, assembly GCF_041296265.1. Lineage (NCBI taxonomy): Eukaryota > Metazoa > Chordata > Mammalia > Perissodactyla > Equidae > Equus > Equus caballus. Next base: position 9,292,225 of record NC_091713.1, read on the forward strand.
TTGAAGTTCCTTCCAGCTCTAAATGATCTTGGTTCAATACGAAGCCAAAATAAACAAAAATGATATCCCCTTTGCATATGTTCTTCTAAATACCCCAGCGGGACAGCAAGAAGCCTGCGTTCCAGCTCACTGCTTTAAAGGCACCAATTCACAAGCCACCCTGAATCTCAGAGACGCTGTGTGGATACCTCAGGGAAGGGAACCTTAGTGGTGTGCGGCCAGGGTGCGCATGTGAGAGAGAGAGAGCAGGAAAGAGTCCCCAGCATTTGGACTCTTACCTCTAAGAGAGCACCACTCTTAACACCATTCCACTGGTGATCAAGTTGACTCTGTAATCTGCAAACCTCTGCAGTATTTTAGATATGAACATTTCCAAAACTTTGCCTCTCCTAATTTCTTTTAGAAAGGAAGGAAGAATTATCTGTGCCCATGTAACACTCCATTCCACCGATTCTTCACCTCTTTTTTCTTAATCCTACAGTGTCAGAGATACACATGCACTTTCTTGTAGTCATCTTTGCTTTTAGACTATCTTAAAATACGAGTAAAGGAACAGTGTGATCAACAGATGCACAGAGAGAAGACGTGGTTAACACTGAAGCTGCTTTCATGGGGGAGCACCTACAAGTCCAAACTGAGCGTCCTCACCGCCCTTTGCCAGAGGGGAGAGCAGCAGGGAGACAGATGTCCCTGTCACTGCTCTGTTTGGAGACCGTTGCCGCTCTGATACGCGCCATCCGAGAAGGCCGGCATCGAGCGGGGCAGCTGGCACCACCTATTCTTCTAACGTCCTCCAGGGCCAAGGGAAAGAAACTGTAGCTTGCACTTTCTTTCTTAATTTAGAGGCCATGGCTTTTAGAATAAAGATATTGAGGAATCATTTGTTTCTAATGTCATGAGACAGACCTTCCTTTCCTCTCTTTCCGACGAGCATCTTACTCGTTGCTCTTGGTGGGTAGAAACTTTGCAAAAAGCCAAAAACTAGGCAGGGAAAATGGACAACATCAGGGTCAAGTGTATATCTCTCCCTTCTGTTAGTCTATTTCGAAACATGCGTGTCATTTCTTTATATCGCAGACGCCCAACCATTTACGCTGAGGTTTTGCTGCACATTAGCACCTTCGGACATGGGTAATGACTTTCAGGTTTTCTTACTCAGTAAGAATGTGGGCATCTTTTTCCAGGTTTGCTCAAGCCCGCCCTTGAGTGCTAGACCTGAGCAACCGACGGTCCGGGAAACGCTGCATTCTTGTGCGCATTTGGCAGGATTTCCTGCAAAGGGTCAAGAAAACATATTTTCCCATTGTCTTTGTTTAAACTGTAGAAAGCCCTTGTGTCCGACTGGAGACCCTGTTAGTCACAGCAACTAAGAAAGTTGGGCAGGTCACCCTTTGGCACTGATGGTCACCTTCACAACAAAAGCAGCTGAGAAGACAAGGTGTTTCTGAACCTGTCCTGTGATTCCTTGTGCTCTGCACCCCTTGAATTCACCTGGTTGGTAAAATGGGAAAACTGTAGCTGGAACCAAATGAAAGCAAAAACATATGCAGCACTATGCTAGAGGTACACTTCAGTTTATCAGTGCTCTTGCTTAATAGCGTTTTTTATGCTGTATCTCCATATAAATAATAGGAAACAGTATTGGTGAGTAGGAAAAGGGAAGGAGAGGGTCCGAAATAACTCTGTGAATCTTGAAGTGATAGTCGCAAAGTCTTGCCTATCAGAGATAAAGTTCTAAAGCGGTAGGTGCTGATGTTATGATGGGAATCCAGAAAATGGATTAATGATCTAGAATGTGGGATGTTAGTCCCTGATTTGGTACAGTGTCTGACACTGAGTTGGCAACAATAAAAATAACAATAGAAGCAGTGAGCAGAAAGTCTGAGATACGACTTGCAAGCTCAACATATCTGAAGCTCTGCCCACTGCAACCTGGAGCTTGCTTCTTGTACTGCAGGCATCTGACAGCTGGATTTCCCTTATTATTCAGCCACTGTCTTCCCACTCCCTCAATGCCCTTTAAGCAGCTTGCGCTTCTGTGACTGTACAGAATTTGTTTGTGGCTGTTTGGAAATGGACATCCACAGTGAATACACGGGGGCCGTTTGCTAGGTCACTGTTTCCCAGAACGGCTCCATTAGGAAGCTACATTTCAAGGGCTTCTTTCCTTATCTCGCAGAACAACTCATTTGCTGTGGCCCTGAGTGCATAGGAAAGGTCAACGCCTACCAGAAATCTGAGGACTGAGAAGGCTTATTACGAAGATGAAAGTGAAAGTAACTTACATAGAAAAATATTCTCTGTAGGGTTGCATGTTGGTTTTTGACAAAGGACCTGCCTGGCTTTTAGCAAGAGTTAATGCTGATAACCTGTCAAAAAAATAAACAAAAAAAGGAAAGGAAGGAAAACAGAGAAAGAGAAAGAAGAGAATAGACCATAGGTATAAAGATCTTTCAACAGCATTACAGCGGCTGGGAGTTTCCTAGGTTGGGGAGGAAGATACACCACCTGCCACACCATCACTAATGGGACTGTGACACTCTTCTCCTGTCAATCAATAAAGTCACCAGAAGGAACCTCCAAGGGTAAGTATAATCTTTCAGATAAACCCAAAAGGTCAGCAATAAGTTAACTCCAGTCTGGAGAACTCTGCATTAATACTATTAGGGTGGAAAAAAAACCCAAAAAAACTTATTTTTTATTCTCCTGCACATTTTCAGAAATGCTGCTTAAGTTAGGCAGTAATAAATTGACTCAGTATAATCTTACACACACGCACGCTCAGAGTGGTGTCCTGGAATGATGGCTAGAATAAAAACCCCATTCCCAGACAAGTTCATGGTAAGGTCTTAGGTCTGTATCTCCACGAGCTTGGCTGAGGAGCCCCCGGTCTAATGCATTCCCTCCAAGGCACTGTTTTAGATTCTGGGTTTTTTTCTACGAGGAAGTTACATAAAGAAACTTGCATTCTCATCATTAAAAAAGCACACAAAATTTATAAAATACAGCAATCCAGGCCGTATGTTATAGATGTCTAAAGATAAAAGCTGTATGATTCCGTTAAATAAAGTACAAAACAGTCAAAACTAATCTATGCTATTACATGTCAGGAGAGTAATTCCCCTTGTTTGAGGCAGGGGTTGGTGACTCTGAGGGACTTCTGGAGTGCTGGGAGCACTCTGGTGTTTTTTATCTGGGTGCTGGTTATATGAATATATTTAGCTGTAATAATGTAAACTTAGGCATACGTTTTTGCATATATATTAAACTTCAATTAAATTTTATTTAATTACCCAAAGGTAATATAGACCTTAGTACTGGAGTTCACAGGGATCACACGCCAGGGTCTGGGCTACATTATGGAGAGAGCGAGCTCGAAGCTGGGATTAAATTTACGGGGAGGATTTGAATCAGTGGGGCAACTCAGTCTTGGAAACCAGAGCAAGTCCCAGCACACAGCAGGCTCTCAATAAATAGTTGTAGAATAAGGGACTGAATGATATAGGCACATTTTCCAAGCACAAGATTCAACAACATAGTTTTATGGATCAGACAACCAGGTGGAGCTGCCAACGTGTCATGCTTTAAACCTACCTCTCAGTAACTGCGTTAGAGTAAGTCAACTCAGTGCTGGGGTGCAATTTTTATAGTTCAGGACCTGCCATGGTGTGCTAGTATTCATGTAAGTATGTCCAAACACATACAGATACACATTATCTCCCATTCTGAGCCAATTTTTGTTTGGTGGGTTCATGCAAGACGTGAACTAGGCAGACTCTTGACAGACTTTCCAAACTGACATACAATTACATCCCAGGGCGTGAGCTCTCAAGAAAGGGAACTTGTCTTCTCCATCTTTAATTACCAAGACTTGGCACAGAGGCTGGCCCACAATAGATGCTCAGAGAATTCCTGCTGAGTGAATGAGTGAACCGGAGTCCGTCATCCAGGCTGATTTCATCATGAGGCCTTGCTCCACCTCCTCTGTGGTCTCGATAAATACATGCAAATTCTAATATAGGTTTTTCATTGCTTGAGGGTGGAGAGTGAAGGACAGAGAGACATAATAGCTGATTGCTTGAGTCTGAGCTTCAGAAGTCATCACAAGTCTAGGTCTGGTCCTCAGTTTTGTAGGTCAAGAAAGTTGATTCTTTCACATTAGTTCACCCAAGAGTGACAGCCTCTAGAAAACAGCTCATAATAATCAAACACACGCTCACTCAAAACTTGGTTTTTAAGCAAGAAATATATGGAGACATATTTACACTTAAGACGAGAGCACTTACATCGTGTCATAAGTGCCTTTTATTTCTAGTCCAAAAGTTTTCTTGAGACGTTAAATTAGCATGAGAAGGTGATTTGGTGAAAGTCGTCAGAGCAAAGGGAGCTGGCTGATTTCGTTGGACACGTATTTAAATTTTATTGAGCACCTATTGTAGGTCAAGGGCTGTGATAGGGATTAGGTACTTTCACGTTATTTCACTCAACCTTATTTAATCCTCACAGTAATCTTGTAAAATTAATGTTCTCCTGTTATTCATGAGTTAATCAATGCTCAGAGAGGTTAAATGATATTCCTGGCATCATGATTGAGCATAAATAGACAAGTAACAAGTGCTTACAGAATGAATGAGTAAATTAACGAGTGGAAACCTGTTTTCCAGTAAGTAAGCAGCAGAGATGGAATTCTAACCCAAGTCCTCTGATTCCAAGTTCATCACACTTGAGGTTATGATAGCCTAATGTGCTCACAGACAATGTAAAAGTTTGCCTGCCAGTTAGACTGGAATATCTCTATCAAAGGACTCTCTTCTCCAGCTAGTGGTAGAGCTATGGGGAGAAGTTATTTTTCGCATGCATGCATTCATTCATTTCTTCAACAAATTTTGATGAAAACACACTATGGGACCAGCACCGTTAGTTAATTGCTCTGAGATTTAAACAGATGCTATGTAAAGGATAGTAATTTTTACCTTACACAATTGTCATAGGAAATAACTGTTGTCAGGACACAGAGATTAAAGACAGTTCCTGCCCACAAGGAGCTCAGTCTAGTGGAGAAAAGACAAGAAACCGAATGAATAAAACAAAGTTTCCTGGAGGATTTGTCTCAGTCTGTTTGGGCTGCTCTCACAAAGGTCCATCGACTGCTGGCTTATAAACAGCAGACATTTATTTTGCACTGTTCTGGAGGCTGGAAGTCCAAGATCAGGCTGCCAGCAGGGTCCGCTGAGCCCTCTTCTGGGTTGCAGCCTGCCGTCTTCTTGGTCGTATCCTTACGCGGCAGAGAGCAGAGAGGGGAAGCAAGCTCTCTCACAACACTTATAAGGGCATTAATCCCTTTCATGAGGGCTCCACTCTCATGACCACCTCTCATCCTCATTACTTCCCGAAGACTCCGCCTCCTCACACCATCACATGGAGGGACAGGGTTTCAGCAGAAGGATTTGGGAGAGACACAAACATTCAGCCCATAACAGAATTCAGGGATGAGCCTTGGGGAAATGTTTTTGTTTTGTTTCATCTTTCTGTTATTTTGATAATTGCTTTCATTTAAAAACATAGTGTTTAATATCAACCATCTTATTATGGTATCATTTTGCTTCTAACAAGTGCAAGGTGGCGAGGGATGCTATTGAACATGGTCAGGGAAGGCAAAAATCATCATCATCACCATGATGTGGCACTGAGATTAGTTTCCTATAAATAAAAACGAAAGGAAATATACCCTAGCATCTCTGCCTTTTTACATTGGCCCTTAACTTAAGAGCAAGTTAAGTTGTGGAAATGTCATGGAAAAGAAACAGTTGGTAAGTCTTCTGTGTATTTGTTTCTACTTTTACTATTGAACATCATGAGATACAAAAGCCACAGTGTTCTTCGGTGGCCCAGATCCTCCCAGTGCAAACACAGATCCAATTAAACTGTCTGTCCTCTCCACACATCAGGCAAGGTGGACATTCTTGGTTGGAACCGTACCAAAATGTGGCTGTGCTTTGATACAAAAACTTTGTTTTCATGTATCTCTCAAAGCTGCTTATAATATACCTAAGGAAAAGAATCCACACACAATTGTGAAACCACGTGTCCTGAAAAATAGTCATAAGACTTCTAGTTTGGATCAGAGAAGGAATATTGAAAGAGTATCTCTGTCAAATATAAAGTCATCTATTCCGGAATCATCAGCATTTCTTTTAATCATTTCTTTTAACCATTTGATGAAGGTCACGGAAGAACCAGCTAATAAGCCATTTCCCTCGAAGACAGTTACTGACACCTTTCGGTGCATCTCAGTCTTGGGTTTTGTCCATTAGGTGCACACTGATACTATCAGGGAATTCCTATTTTGTGAATGCCTTTTGGAAACCTCAAAGGCCATTGACATGTTCAAAATTGTTAAAAATTTCTTTGCCAAACCAGGGTCTAACTTGGACACAAAATCTTTGATTTGAACTGATGAAGCATGTGCTAAGCTTGGCACCAAGCCACCTGGTTTTGCTTCTTTGATAAATAAAGAAGAACAAGATACTATTGTGTCTCATTGTTTTCCCGACATTGGCATGTGCTCACATCTAAGACTGGGCCGACAATTTTCAAATCGTATCCACTGTTCGTAACATTTGTCAGTTTCTTCAGTGTCAACGTCTTGAATTATCCATTAACTATGTATAATGAAGAAGACAGACTACAATAGACTTTGTCAAGGAAGTGGAAGAGAATATGATATTCTTTCTTAATCCACATATTTAGTGACTTCCCAAACATCAAGTCTCGAAGTACTTGGTTGAACCCCAGCAAGGGTTGTTTTGTTGTTTGCTTGCTTGCGTTGAGAAGAAAGAAAGGCTCTCTCTCAGAACACAGAGGTTATTCGTGGGCTCAACCTGTTTGGCAGATCACGTTTTCCATGATAATGATAACAATCTTTCCATTCAGGGCCCTGCAGTAGTCACTATGAGTACTGTCACTCTGGAAGAAGAGAATAAGGGTAGACAATTGCGTAAACTTTCCAGTTCTGGAGAAACAGCATCTGTAGGTTGACAACAAAGGGCCAAACCTTATCAATGTCTTTGAAAGAAAATAATCTGTTGTGTGGTAGTCAGCCTCCAAAATGGCCTTCCATGAGTCTTACCACCTAGTATTCATGCCCCGGTGTAGCCACCTCTAACAGTAAGTAGGGGTGATCAGTGTAACCAATACACTATTACAGAAACGATGGTGTGTAATGTCTGTGCCTAGGTCATAAAGACATTCGATTTCCATACTCAATTATGTTGATTCTTATTAGCTTCCATTTCTAAGTGTACTATTTTGTAAAATTATGCTCTCTTCTAGGAGGTGCATCTTATCTGAGGCCCACAGCTCCCAAGGCACTGGGCACCTGGAATCCACTAGAAGGAAATCAGAGTAACCAGTAAAGGCATAAAACAAGAGGTAGCTTCGGCGACTGGCTACTCTTGGGGATGCTGTCTAGTGACACAGCGTCATGGGAATTTCCTCCGTCTGCTTTGAGCTTGCCCAATTCTGCCTGCCCCTAAGTTTGGGAGAAAACCTGTTCAAAAAGAATCAGTGAGATTAAGACTTGGGGTTAGGACTTCACAAGTTTACTTTTTGTGTAAAACACGAACAAATTTTGTCTAGATATGAGGAAAAGAATTTTTAATCTTTCTCCCAGACTGAAAGGTATTTCAGTATATTCAAGCTTTGCTTTTGCTTTCCTTTATTAATTAGTGGGGACATCTGCATTAACACAGGATCATTAATTTATGATCTAGTGGGTCTTTTCTATCTCTAACTTCCCTGACGAAAGAGAATGAAACAAAAATGAACCGTTTGATCAAGACCTCTCCCACAGATTTAAAAGATGGTCTTTGAATAACATTAAAGATATTGATTTTGCTGTTGTGTATTTAGTTTGTTGTGAGAAAAACGTATTAACCAAAAACGGAGGCATTAAAATTCAGATTTTTATTACTACTTGCCAAATCACTAACATGAAGGCATATTGCCATTCTCTCTAACTTCTAAATAAAACCAAATGTCAGTAATGCCAACCCAAGGTGTACCATTTCCGGAAACTAAAATCACAGTTTCCTCTGAGGGACTGCCATAAAACGTAATTGAGAGAGTAAACAGTTTTGTTACACTTACTCATTTAGGGCACATCTTCATCCTTCTGTATCCATTTTCTTCTCTGTCTAGGTTTGAGTCTTGGCAAGTTTTCCTGATACAACGTTCTGGACAGTCAGAGTCATGAATTTCAAATAGAATCCTCAGAAACAAAAAGGAACGTGTATCACAAGTGTGCTGGTTTCCTGTTGCTGCTGTAACAAGTTACCACAAACTCAGTGCTTTAAAACAGCGTAAGCGTAGGGTCTTACCTTCTGGAGGACTGAAGTCTGACCCAGGTCTCACTGGGCCAGCATCATGGTATCCACGGGGTTCGGTTCCTTTCTGGAGGCTTTAATGAACCATCCATTTCCTTGCCTTTTCCAGTTTCTAGAGACCCCCTGCATTCTTTGACTAGAGACCCCCTTTCTCCATTTTCAAAGCCAGCAATGGCAAGTGGAGTCCTCCTCATATCGCTCTGCTCTGACGATGCACATCTCCCTCTCACTGCTTCTGCCTTCTTCCACGCTTAAGGACTCTTGTGGTTACATCAGGCTGCCTGGATAATCCAGGATGATCTCCCTGTCTCAAAACCCTTAACTTAATCACATCTGCAAAATCTCTTTTGCCATGTAAGGTAACATATTCACAATTGTGGGGACGAGGACATGGACATCTTTGGGGGGTCATTATCCTACCCACCACAACAATTTTTAGTGTCTAAAAATAACATTCTGGGGCCGGCCCGGTAGTGCAGTGGTTAAGTTGGTACACTCAACTTCAGCAGCCCGAGGTTTGCCAGTTCGGATCCCGGACTCAGACCTACACGTCACTCATCAAGCCATGCTGTGGTGGCATCCCACGTGGAAGAACTAGAGGGACTTGCAACTAGGATATACAGCCAAGTACTGGAGCTTTGGGGAGGGAAAACAAAAGGAAGATTGGCAATGGATGTTAGCTCAGGGCCAATCTTCCACACCACTAAATAAATAAATAAATAAATAAATAAATAAAAATAACATTCTAACATTCATTTAGGATTTAGTGCATTCTTCCTCCTGAAAAATTGTATTTTAGAAGTTATAAGAAGCAAATGAATCCCCCAGGTGTGCACATACTAAGCTGTCATGTATACAGACCGTGGCACCAATAGCAAGAGGATCTGCCTTGTTTGCAGTGAACTTCCCTCTGATCCGGGCATAAAAAAAGAGCAGGAAATGCACAGCCCATGAAGCCGCACTATCTGGAGAGGGACTGTGCATTTCACAGTGGTGTTATTGTTGCTGTTTTTAAGATTCCATCGCAGTATCAAGCATTAGTCCTGTAAGTGTTACTGTTAGATTTAGAAATTTTTATTTTTAAGAATAGTTGATCCATAGGGAAAAAATATGTGTCTTAAATTTGTTGCTCATGAAAGAAATAGGGAGGGCAGCCAAGATTTCCTTCCATTTGGCATTATTCTAACCTCTCTCCAAGAGGCAGGCACATCCTGGATCCATATTTTGTATTATGCTAACCATTCTCTTCTCAATACTCATTATTTACGGACTAGCATGCAATACATTTCTTAACCATGCCCTTTTTCTACTAACACTTATAACATGTTTTCATATGCAAATTCACGTGTTCTTATTCGCCTGATATATAATTGGTATTTTATAAAATTGGAATGGTTGCATAACTCTGATAGTATGGTATGTGCTCAGTAATTTAACATATATATGAAATTCATTTAATTTTGATCAGATTAGGAAAAATAAATGAAAATAAAATAGCTACAATTACAAAGGACACATGTTTAACCAGCCAAAAGCTTCTGTCAAATATACGTACCATATGTGATTTTAATATCCTTGAAAATGCTACCCAGAATTCCAAACACGCAACAAGATGAGACAGTGTTCATGTGGGCTTCTCAGAAATCAGGGCAAAAGTGAGTAAAGGAAGATTTATTTCCCTGCTGGACAAATGGTACAGATTTCCTTTTGATGGTCAACTGTTTCCACCAAGTTCGAAGGAGCCCTGGCATTGCAAACTCCACCTTGATCATTAACATACTTAAAGTCACAGTGAGGATAAATGCAAGACATGTGCAGCCCACATTTTTATTCCTATAAAAGTATCTTGGACAAGTGAGAAGGAAAGATGGAGGGTTTTTTCAAATCCTACAGGTGGTTTCAGTTACTCAATATGTTTGTCTAATTGCTCAGATGTTCCCTACTCAATATTGAGAGCAGATATTCTTTTGCAAAGTTTCTTAGCTTCTGAATGTTGCCGGCACCTTCTTTAGCATAAATCCCTCTTCTGCATGCAAAAGCTGAAATATGCCGTGTTCTTGTCTTACCCTTTGCCATCCAGTCTCAAGAAACTGGATCTGACAAGCATGGCATTTTTTAAAAAATGGGCAGGGGACTGGCACCAGCTGTTGCTAATCAAACAACCTCAGCCCCGTATTGGTGGCTTCCTGCCCCACCTCCACATCCCTGCGGTGTCGGCAGTAATCGGGCGCAGTTACAGGGGCAGTTCTCTCTCAGGGGAGACAACAAGAATATTAATATTAATGCAATAGCTGCTCCTTCAGATGGGAATGGATAAGATGAAATGATTTAAAGGAGGCTTGATCAATCATTCCGTTTCTTGGCAAGAAAATGATGCCTTTGCATTTAAGAAAGAACATCTGGGTAGCATCACAGTGGTTAAAAGTGCTGGGTGGTTGGCAAGCAAACATTCACCTCCTTGCTAGAGCTAGATGCTTCCTGCTCTGGGACTTCTGCCCCCGCTGGGGGTGAAAGCAAAACTCTGAAATGCTTTACTTGAAACTATGTGCTTACAGTTCAGGACTCGTTTGGTGACCTTGCTGCTGACTACTGATTTATTAGCAGGGTCTAAGAAGGCATCTGGGGTAGCTGGTCAACTTGTCTGATTCTGAAGAAAGGGTGGCCACCCTGGGAGCCTTCTGACTCTGTGACCCTACCTCTGGCCACGAAGCTCTTTCTGCTCCCATGGTGGCTTAAGAAGTGTCTGCAGCCAAGAGCTCTTTGGAGCAACGTGGACAGTTAGCCAAACCTTTCAGAGTGGGGGAGAGTCAAGAGGTTGCTGCTTGTTTGTGACCAGGGCACCAGCAATGCTACAGCACAAAAGGACCTCGCTCATGGCAGATAGACATGGGTTTCTTAAGATGTTAAATATTTCAAGGTTTTGCTACCGAAAGCACAAGGGGAGCCTTGTGTGGGAGACAAAGCTGTGTGGCCTCAGGGAGCGGGCGGGAACACTCTGCTCCTTTTACTGCTCTCTCTCTGAACGGTGATGACCCAGCGTGGAGACATCTGTGACCTACATCCCCCTTGCCAGATGCCAGACAGCCATTAGTTAACCAGAGAACGGGCCTTTCGAGTGACATTCCTGCCACCCATCCACTCTCCCAGCTTTGGGAGTCAGAGCTGGAGGTACCCAGCAAGGCAGGGCTCATCAGGGCAAAATCAGCCCATGAGACATGTTTGGAGGATTATAGGAAGGCAAAGGCACCCAACTGCAAGTCAGGACAAAGACAAGGCAGGTGCCCAAAGAGAGCCTTCCCACCTAAAATGTGTTTTAAAGGTCATGGTCACAGCCTGTCTCCACGCTGGGTCTCCACAGCCTCCTCCACTCACAGCGAACCCACTTCCGCAGTCTTCCTGTTTCTTGCTAACACCTTAGTTATACAAGCCCTGGAAACACCCTTTGCTCCCTGTAGTACGTTGAGGCTCATCCCAGAGCTGCTGCATCAGAATCGCTGGCAGAACCACCTGGGAGTCACTGTGTCAACTATTATCGTCTCAGCTCTGTCTCCTTTTCTCTTATTCCTTACCATTTTAGTACGTTATTCTTTGATGCTGTACTCCTGCAAAGTGTTTAAAACATCACCGCCATCATCAAGGAGCACTTTTATGTGTGTATTTGCACAAGATGCGACATTCCTTGTTGATCAAAGAGAATTCTCTTGTTTTGCCCATTAGATGTAAGCTCTGTAATGTCACTGAGTTCCCAGTGCCTAGAAGTGTACCCGGCATTTAGGTGCTTTATAAATATTTGTTGACTAAAAGAATTAATGAATGAATATAAGTCTATCCTCCACCCTCACAGAGCACAGAACCTAAGAAAGTGCCGTACATGTGACCAGAAGCAGAAGGCCGACACATTACCAGGCAGCGAAATACTGGCCAAGTTCCCTTTCACAAGGTGATGATTGATTCGATTCACTATGGATGTTCCATTTTTGGAGCACAAGCAGGTGAGATGCTTCAAAGCCCTTCATGGAAACATGTATCCATGCACGTGGTTTCTAAAGAAACACTATTCTACTCTTCAGTACATTATGTTATTGCTATGGAAACAGCAATATTTTAAAGAAGAACACTGGAACTTTCCAAATACAGTATTTATTCCTTTTGTACTAGCAAAATAATGTGTTTTGCCTAAGAACTTGTTAGGTGGCCTGCAGCTAAATATAAAGAGACAGATTCTCATCATGTGGAAGTCTATGGGAAAATTTGGACCATCGACTTTTCAAGATACGTTTTAAATAAACTGAGTGCAAAACTCTAGACATAATTGGGGCTTTCAATGAAACACTTAATATGTTAGATTTGTTTTTTACTTAGAAAAACTATTTATATTTGAACCCAAGAAATGCCTTCTGCAGGATTTCAAGCTGGCATTGCCTTTGGGTTTTCAGAGGAACAACTTCACTTGTCACTTGTGTTTATTACTTCATTAATACCTCTGGAATGTTCAGCTTGCTAATGTGGCCCTAGCTTTCCTGAACTGACATCATGTTTTAACCAAAAGGGAGAAGAGAAAATCAGGAACCCATACCTGGAAATCGTGAATCCATACCTAGAAATCCTGAACCCGTACCTAGGCTCTAACAGCAAAAGAGAAGAGGAGCCGAATAAGATTGGATGCATTATCAAAGGTCACTCAAACTCTAGTTCACACATGTGGAAATTCAGCAGGTATCCATTAATATCCACGTATACAAGTTTGCCTCAAAGCAAACCTAGACATATGCATTTTTAAAACATCTCTTCCTGCTGATAAAAAATTTGGAGTAATTTATTAAGATGTACAATTCCAGCATTATAGTGAGCATAATTTCTACCTTGTATTACGTGCAAAATGGATAGCATTTTAGCGTTTGTTTCTAGTTCGAACAGGTCCTGCCTATGCAGACGTAGTAACAGGCGCTTCCCTCCCAGAGATGGAAAGGGCAGACGTGAAGCCGCCGACACCCAGGTTTGCCGCCACCTTGGCCACTTGCCAGCTGTTTGCCCCTGAGCAAATTCCTACCTCCCTCAGCCTCACTCAGTTCCCCAAGTGATGGGATCACCCAAACAGGAACACACGTAAAGAACCTAAAACAGGCTTCAGTAAACATTAATTCTCTTCTTGTCCCTGATAATATAAAATAACTATTGCATTTCTCTTTATTTTTTTTTAAAGATTTTATTTTTTTCCTTTTTCTCCCCAAAGCCCCCCAGTACATAGCTGTATATTCTTCGTTGTGGGTCCTTCTAGTTGTTGTATGTGGGATGCTTCCTCAGCGTGGTTTGATGAGCAGTGCCATGTCCGCGCCCAGGATTCAAACCAACGAAACACTGGGCCGCCTGCAGTGGAGCGCGCAAACTTAACCACTCGACCACGGGGCCAGTCCCATTTTGCTTTATTTTTATCAGCCTGTTACAGCACGTGTCTTTAAAGCTTCTTGAAGTTGAAAGATATTAGATAATCACTTTTCTGTGGGCATAGTTAACTTAAATCAAACGTTTCTCCCATTAGTAATTTGGTTCAGATAAAAGAGAAACACTTATTTCACAAATTATATTGCTGACATTATTATAATTTGTAATTATGTGTCATCTTCTATGCAAGAGCTCAAAGGGCCTTACAAACAAAAATACTTGCAATCTATAAGGATATAGTTAAATATTATATTTCACTGACAGGTAAACTAATAATAACAAATTAAGTCACACAAGATTTCATACTACTTTGGTGACATACCTGAGAAAATACAAAAGTTCCATGTTCTATCTACACTTCAAGAATGGCAAGAACATGCCACAGACACCCTGCTCTCCTCTTCTGTGACCTTACCAACCATCACAAATTGAGCGCAGCACATTTCACATTGGTCCTCAGAATTTTCAACGCAACCCTCCGGCAGCCACCATCAAGCAGATAGAAATGGTTTACATATTAAAGTTTGTTTGCCTTCCTTGAGTTAGATTATTTTCCAAGTGTTATCTACATTAGGAATGAATTCACACAATGGACCGCAAAGCCTCATTTGCATTCTTCCTTTCTACCGTTTTTTAATGTTCACTGAAATATATCCTTGAAAATTTACTTGTCTTTTTTTTTAGATTTTGTTTTTAATTTTTCCTTTTTCTCCCAAAGCCCCCCAGCACATAGCTGTATATTTTTAGTTGTGGGTCCTTCTAGTTGTGCATGTGGGACACCACCTCAGCATGGCCTGATGAGCGGTGCCATGTCTGCGCCCAGGATCCGAACCAGCGAAACACTGGGCCGCCAAAGCAGAGCGTGCGAACTTAACCACTCGGCCACAGGGCCGGCCCTACTTGTCATTTTTAATTGGACCTGGCACAATTAAATTCTCATTACATTAACCCTCAGAGAGAGAAAATTTGCTAAAAGTCCTTGCTCCCTCCTACTCAGAGAAAACAATATCCATCCGGTTCTCCAAGACTTCCCTCAAACCCAACACTGTGCTCCACGTTCACGGACTGCATTTCACTGTCCGCCCCGCACCCTGCCTCTCCACGACCTGGCTCCATCAGGTTTCCTCTTTCTGTTTTCTATTTTATATCTCCTTCTCCTGGATCTTTCCCTACTCAGATTTTTAGAAGAAATCCCCATCCTGTATGGCTCCACTGCAAGTAGATGATTCTGATTTCAGCCAGACCCTCGAAGGCTCAACAATTCCTCTGCATAACCACAGGTGGCCCTTTCCCCATCCATTTCATCAGAGCTTTGAAATCTTCATCAGTCCTCTCAGTCTGTACCCCCAGCTCCCTTGACTCATCAGATGCCAAACCGTCATAGAGAACACAGGTGCCGTTGGGTATGGACTGCCCAGCTCCCCTGAGCTCTGCCTGAACCTCTGCACACACTCGTTCTTGGCTCAGCTGCACCTTCTTTCTCCACAATGTCCGTCCCTCCTCTTGGCCCTGTGCCCCTCACCTGATCCAGGACTCTCTGTCCTTGTTTTCCCACTCCTCCCTCAACATGCCTTTAAAATCCTTTCTTGGACAAATTCCTCGGAGCCTAGAAATAAGATTGAGAGTGTTCCTCACGAAAAATAAAGAAGCAAGGAGGCAAGCAACAGCAAAGCACTTTCCTTGAACTTGAGCCTGACCCCTGTGCTTCACGCCCACCTCTGTGTGCTTTCTCTCCTGCTCCCTCAGCCTTGGGTAAAGTCCTACCTATTTCTCTACATTGAAATCCTGCCCACTCCTTAAGACCCAAACCAAACGTCTTTTCCTTCCCAACACTCCCAAATGCAAAGAGTCACTTGCTTCCTTGAACTTGCACGGCAACCTGTGCCACTCTTTCCAACATCTCTTCTTTCTTGTGTCATGATTATGTGAGTGTCTGCTCCCATAACTACTGAAAGTTAAATAAGGTCAGAATCTGTATCTGATTTATCTTTGTATTCCCAAAAGCGCCCAACACCTGCCTGCATATAATATGTGCTTACTCAGTCACCAGCATTTTCGGCATTTTCGAGAGATTAGGTATCTGATGCAGGAGGGCCTTAGAGACACGCCCTAAATCGCAAAGCTTGTAAATGGCAACCTTGCCACTATCTTTAGTGCTCTTTCAACTCCTTGTACAAGGCCTGTATTCTTAAAAAGTCTGCTGCAACTGGGTCACAATTATACCATTTTTATGGCCTGTAGCAAGTTTCTCTAAATGTCTACTTTCCAAAGGCTTTTCACTTTATTTCGCATTGCACATGGTAGGAGCTAAATAAATGTTGAACGAATGAATAAGTGAGAAGTGGATGATGACATCTACAAAGCTTGGCCTTGTTACGGGTAGAAATCAGAAGGGGTTTTGGCGAGAGGGAAGCCCACGGGAGGGGTCATTCTGCTCCTGCTGCAGCAGGCTCGCTGAGGCCGGCGAAGGCTTCGCCCTGGACTCTAGAACTGCTAATAAAAGGAGAGTTGCCCCTTGGGGTTCCATTCTTTTTGCTGTGCCATATTTCCATAGTTAGGATTGTGACAATTTAACATATTTTTAAATTACAATGTGTCATTTGTTTTCTAATTCTAGTTGTCAAATTCTGATCCTGAAGGTCGGAGACAAAAATATTACCAGTCATAGGGAGAATATTAGGAGACTGTTTACTTCTGTTCCCAAATTTCATACCAAGGAAGCACCTTCAAATATTAAGCCAAGAAAGTAATTCCAGATGAATAAAGAAATCCAGTCAAGACCACTTTATTGTCCAGTTTCTGTAAGGCCGGGTGGGATGTAAATTTCAACTTGGGTGCAGATGGGGACATCTATGCTGAAGAGAATTTGGGTGCCTTTGCTGCTTTTCAGCTTATTTGCAATAATTGCTGTTCACCTGTATCTAAGTTTGATTCTACTTGACACTGATGAGGTTATGTAAAAATCTCATGGCACCACAAGTCTTTTCAAGAGATCAAAGTACAACGCTCGGATAATAAGCAGTGTGCAAGTGCCGAGGAGTGTCCACTTTGTTATGGATGCTATACTTTCTGATTCTGAATAGGGCTGGTGAAAACATTCACTTGAACCCAAAAGAGGAGTCTATTATCCAGAGTGTAAGAACTCTATTGCACCTTAAAAAGAGAGAGATTTAGCAGCAGGCAAGAAAAGGAGAGTATTAGCCCTCAGCAGAATTTTCAGTAATTGCCTCACTGAAAAGGCTCTGCATAAAGTAATCACATAAAGGTAAACTTAATGGTATAAAGACGTGATTGGGCATATTTAGGTGGGACAACTGAAGGCG
This sequence comes from Equus caballus, assembly GCF_041296265.1. Classification (NCBI taxonomy): domain Eukaryota; kingdom Metazoa; phylum Chordata; class Mammalia; order Perissodactyla; family Equidae; genus Equus; species Equus caballus. Next base: position 9,309,374 of record NC_091713.1, read on the forward strand.
AGGTGTATTTGTTTTCATTTCTCACTGAAAGGCAGGGGCTGTATTTCATATCCGCGGGAAGGAGCCACAGGATTGAATACGAAGATTAAAATACATCATAATTGCTTTAGTCAAATGAACAGATTTTATATCTAAAAAGGACCTGTAAGCATAATTTAGGGGAGGTTTTGCATGGAAATGAAGTATCACTTACAACGCCGGTTCCCAACTACCTTACACAACTTGTCTTCCCAAGATGGGTATTTTAATCTCTAATTTATTAAAAGACGAAATGTTGGAATGTTGGATAGATTGAAATCATTTGTCAGATCACGAAGTCCTCACAACATTTCTCAGCCTTAATAACACATCTGCTCTTAGAATGTGGTCTCTTGATAATAGCTGTCTGAAAGTGTCTGAATTTAGGGATTATTTGAGACAACAGATTTCCTTCTCTTTGCAATTGAATGAGGCATCTGCTCCCTCACCGTTAGCTTTGTGCAATAGTCTCCAGGCGTTCATAAAAGGGCAGATCATTTTGAACATTATGAGAAGAAAAAAAGACCTCTATCGACAATATGAGATTTGGAAAGAGAAATTAAGAACTTATTTTATGTTTAGAAATATTATTCCATAGTTCCTTTCTCAATCTGGGAGAACACAGTGGCTAGAAGGGAAGGAGTAACACAGCACTCCAAAACCACCAATTTAGGGAAGACCTTGATAGAATGCTAAGTAGAAATTCACAAAATTTTATCGGATTTGATTCAGTACAACCAACAGAACTCAGTGGAAACGGACAACCGTGATCGTTCCAGAGACCATATGCCAAATTAAGCATCCAACCACAAGAGTAGACCAAACAGAATGAAAAATAATACATAAAGATCACCTTTTCCATTTCACCTCCAAGAGAGAACATTCCAAAAGACGAAACCATAGCAAAACATTTATGCAAGTTCAGATAGCCTATTCATACAAAGAAATGCAGATCAAGCATCTTTGAAGGTGCTTGACCAATAAAGAAGAGACCATTATTGGCTTTTTTACTACATTTAATTATAAAAGTTACCGTTTACGGTTGCACAAGTTGGTTTTAAAATGATAGTGTTGCCCTTTTATTTCCACACACACCCACAAAAACATTCCTTACATTTAGAAAGAAGTAAAAGGAAAATTTTAGCTAAGTTTCCTGATATTTGCATATTGTCGTCCTACAGATACCCCCACAGAGGGCTTTAATGGCCATAGAACAATGAGATAACATTTATTATAAAAGCCACTCTTCCAATAATCAGTCCATATTACATGTACATGTACAAACAGATATACAAATAACAAATACATGGCATTTTTAACATCTATATATACGGCACTATTAACAGAGCTAAATTCTCAGATTATATAACTGTGCGAGCATGATTATAACAGTGAAACATAAAAACTGGGCCCTGCCTGAAAAAACACAGCTGTCCCATCCGCCAGCACGTAGGACGACACCTGGCTGTTTTGGAATAAGGAAAGGTGTCATGAGGACACCTCCCCACTTGTCTTTTCAAGTTGTTTTTCAAGTTGGCCTTAGTCATTGATCTCTCTGTGACATTTGACACCACTGATTACCCTGCCTTTGGGAACATCTTTGCCTTTGGATTTTCTGCCACACTATTATTTCTTGAACAACTCTTTACCTGAATTGAGATTTTCTTCTTCCCCAGAGGGGTTCTCAATGGTCCTGGCTTGGAGGGTCAGAAACCACATCCTAGGAAGACTTTGGACATCTGTGGGGCCCTTCCCAGTTGTCCCAGTGATTGCAAAGTGCTACTGGCATTTTGGGGGGAGGGGAGAGAGGAGCAAGAACATTGACTTTCTGGGATGCACAGAACGGTTCCATATGACAAAGACTTGTTACGCAAAATGCAAACAGCACCACACTTTTGAGAAACACTGAGTGGGAAAATAGATTTCTTGACGTTCATTCACTACTTCTGAACCTCCCCTCTTGAGCACTTTTCTTCACCTGGGGTCACGTCTCCCGATACACACTAGACCCCCAAGTCTGTCTCTCCCACTTTGCATCTTAGTGTCACCTCAGGTTCTTCAAGCCAGCTTCTGCTTGAGAGCTCTTCACAGGCAGTGCAGACTAACATCCACCCAGGATCCTGGCACATGGCTCGTCTTTTCTGCTTCTTCTTTCTCCTTTATCCCCACATCCAAATGACTGAGTTCTGCCAGTTCTCTTTATCTACAACGTCGTTTAGAAATGTTTCTTTTCCAGGGTCACAGCTACCCCTTAGCAGACACCTCTGTTTACCCACACTGGCTTCCCAAGGCAATCGCTGCCCTTTACCACCCAGCCTACAGGCTACAACAATTATTTTATGGGCACTCCCCACAATTTGGATGGTCCACCCTGACGAATCCTGCCCGTTAGTTCTCATTGTGGCTCTTCAGCCCCCTGTAATAACTCTCCTACCTCTTTCCCCCATCTCACTCTTTACCTTTTACTGTCTCCCTGTTGAGATCTTCTGTCCCAGCCAAGCTTAACTGGACAGCGTGACGTGAATTTTTCACTCCTTTCTCAGAACCTTCATACCTGTCACTGATGCTGACCCCATCTCCTTTCCCTCCCTACTTGCAGGCTCAGTAACAGTACCTCATGGAGCCATCTTAGAGCCAGAGGGAAAAAACAATCAGTAATATCAATCCTGTTTTTCTTCAAAATTTTGAGATTTTGTTCATTATTTTGTATTAATTTTGATTTCTAAAAAAATTGCGTTAAAATTTTCTTAATTTTGGGGCCTGCCTGGTGGCATAGTAGTTCGCACATTCCTCTTCAGCTGCCTGGGGTTTGCGAGTTCAGATCCTGGGTGTGGACCTACACACTGCTCATCATGCCACGCTGTGGCAGCAGGCCACATACAAAGTAGGGGAAGACTGCCACAGATGTTAGCTAAGGGCCAATCTTCCTCACCAAAAAAAATATGTATATGTTCTTTATCTTGATGACTCAGTTTTTGGCACTGCCTTAAATTTTGCCCCAGAGGCAAATGCCTTAATTGCCTGGCCCTAGTCCTGGCCCTGCTGTGTGGCTTCCTCTCCTCCCACTCTGCTCCTCCTGCAAGGCATCCCTGATGGAGACTTTCTGTGACGAGAGCCCCCTTGATCTGATCCTTGTCTGCCGTCAAGTAGGTTGCGGCTGTGGTTGCCGTGAGAGAGCTGTCAGCTGCAGGTTTGGGTTGGACTGGCCCCCTCTAGGACAAGGCTGGTATGCGGTGCTCTTCACAAAGATGAACACCCTGCCCCAGCTCGGCGGATGTTCAAAAAAATCCATGAGCATCATAGAACACAAAAGCTGTCAGTGACTGAAACCTCACATAAGACATCAAGGTGCAGTCATAGGGATGTTGGCCTATGACACACACAAAACACACAAAAAATCCTCACTTATCCCGCTATTATTTTGCTTTGAAAATTACCCATGAATATGTAAAGTCTAGCTCACCAAAAATCCTGAAGTCCATAAAATAGGAAAGTAAAAAGGATATTGGCACCATTACTGTGGTAAGGTGGCTTGGAGGTGAGTCTGAGCCCCCCTGGGGTGTGCTGGGTCCTCTCCCGTTAGTCGTCTCTTCCAAAACCCGCACTCCCCACTGTCACAGACACTTTCGATTCAAACAATCCATCTCTTTCACAGCAAAAAAGCCTCCGCACAGCTCCTTCTACCTCAGCGCGAAGACACATGGCTATCAGATAACTAGGTTAAGTATTTCTGAGGCGTGTGGCAGAATAAATGAGTCTCGTCTCACCACAGAAAGAAGACACAGCATGCTTGAAGGTAAGCACGTGTGAATCCCAAAGCGGGACTTTCGACACCGGCCGGGCCCTCAGTGACACTGTTTTGAAGAGAAATACAATCGGATACTTGGACTCTGACTTCCCACTCGAAGTCCTGTTCCTTGCCCCTCCCCCGGCAGCATGTGACTGAGTTCTGATATTCAGAGGATGGGCAGTTGGGAATCTGGGTCAGACCTGCTCCCTTTCTCCCCTGTGCCTCCTTCTCCATCTCCCCTACCTTCCTCCTCACTCACTTCCTTTTCCAGCTGTTTTTCTCACCTTTCCCATCCAAATCCCCTTTCACATATCCAGATACGGTTAACGGCCCTAACAGTACAAAAGCAAAATTGAGTAAACTTGATGGCAATAGAGGATTTCTCTGTATATATACCTTTCTAAATAGTTTCATGTGTGATACTTTTTATGCAGAGCAAACACATAAATTATATGTGGGGCTATTCCAGGTACTTCTAAAACACAGTATCTTCTCCGAGATTTGATTATTTGGAACATTAGATAGGCAGCAATAAAAAATATCTTTTTCAACCAAAAAGGCACAGGAAAGGGATACAAATAGACATGAGCTCTTTGTTGCTGTTACACTGGGACCCACCTAACTACCCAGTCCTGATAGCGTGATTCAAGAGGCATTAATTGGTCTGTCTGGAGTACAAAACAGCATATCTAGGCATGCTCACTTGGGACCACACTGGATGCTGGAGGGCAGGGTTGAAAGGCAGAGCAGGCGCTCTGTGGGTCTCCGTTTGGTCCATGTCCCCTCCCAGCAGGACCTCTCCCCCCAGGTACTACCTCACTGGATCTATTGGCATCAATAGAGCTTCGAGCGCAAAATTTTGAATTTACTGAGCAAAAAGTTCTCCTATTTTAAAAACAACCGGTAAGCATTCTTGTACCATCAATATTTGAAAAGCCAAGAAAAAAGACTTTTGAAACTCATTATATATCTGTCCAAACAATGTTTTATATTTTCTGACCTCTAAACGATGACATTTAAAGAAACCAGTGTGAAGCATGGATAGCAGTCTGGTGAGCTCAGATGTTAAAAGAAAACACATGGAACGTGTCTTATTGAAACATAAATAATATGTATATAGAAAAAGAAGGAAGGAGGAGCACATAGCCCAAGGAGATTACGAGTTTCGGGAACATACAGAATAACGTAAAGGAGTGCATCAGTTTCCTGTGGCTGCTATAACAAGTTACCACCAAGCTCGTGGCTTCAAACAGCAGAAATTTATTCTCTCCCAGTTCTGGAGGCCGGAAGTCCAAAGGTCAGTATCACTGGGCTGCAGCCAAGGTGTCGGCAGCTGCTGTGCTCTCTCCGGAGGCTCCAGGGGGGCATCCATCCCGTGCCTCTTCCAGTTTTGAAATGGCAGTGACTGCCACCATCATTACCTTATAACCTCATCACTCCACTCTCCGCCCAGTCACATCGCCTCTTCCTCTTCCATCTGTATCAAATCTCCCTCTGCCTCCCTCTTATAAGGTCGTGTGTGATTACATTCCGGGCCCACCAGGATAATCGCCCCAAGATCCTTAAATTGATCACACTTGGAAAGTCCCTTTTCCCATATAAAGTAACATTTACAGATTCTAAGATTATGATTTGATATTTTTGCGGGTCATTATTTGGCCTCCTACAGGAGGCTGAAGCCCAGGATGAGCTTTGAAAACGCCAAGAATGACAAAAATGTCTTATTGGATCACATTTAGATAGAGATGATGAACAAAGAGACAGGCTTATTTCTTAGCTACTCGTTTCTATTTGGCTTCTAGTTCCAAAAGGGAGAATGGTCTTCACATTCGAAATGGTTGAACATGTCAACAGACAATTAAAGAGCAAGTTGAATGAGGAACTCCTAAGTGTGCGTTCAGCCATTTTTTGTGGATTTAAAACTGCATGTCAGGCTCTGGAAAAGGTGACAGATGTGGTCTCAGGATTCCACTGCCAGGAAACCTCCTGCACTGCATGATTGTTCATTCTTCAGGTCGTGGCTTCAATGTCGCTTCTTCAAAGAGTGGTCTCTGACCACCCTAAGGGTTTATCCATGCTCCCGCTGGCCTATGAACTCCACAGAACAAGGATTATTTTCTTTTTGGTCACCAATGTATACCAGCACCTGGCACAGTCCTTGGTACATAGGAAATGCTTAATTGCTACCTGTTGAATGAATGAAAATAGCTAACATTTTTGAGCACTTGTATCTGGCAATCACTCTTCCGAGTGCTTTCTGTGTATTAACACCCTTAGGAAGTAAGGGATGAAGGGAGGGAGGGAAACAGAGCGAGGAAGAAGAGAGGATAAGAGCAAGAGAGGTGTGAGAAGATAGATTGACAGATGTCTCCATTTTCAAAATGAGGGATAACAGGAAATGGAAAAACTGCAAATTCGTAAACCCGATATGTATCCCTGACAAAATCTAGAATGAATTATTAAACAGAAAGAGGCTGTGAATAAGCTTAGAATGGCCTGAATTTAGGTTTCCACAAACCTGTTATAGGAATACAGGGTAAATAGAAATATATTCTATTTCTATACAAAATACAATAAAATAAAAATGAAAACCTAAAGCCCTTATCCTTAAGCCCAAGCTTAATATGAGTTATTGCTATGCTCGAGCCAGGGGAAAATGTTGTCACCATCCAATGCTCCAATCACGGAAGCAGAGCATCCCAGTCATGGGAATAACAGAATCACGGGCAACATGGCAGAGCAGAAAGAACAAGAGTCAAGTTGACGCAGGTGATGTGAGAAAATTACTCAAAATTTCTAAGGTTTTCTTCATTTACCTATATAATACATGCTTAGAGAATTATCATGAGGATTAAAATAAATAAAGAGTGAAGGGCCTGGCACACGGTAAGTTTTAAATAATGTGAGTCCTCTTCTTCCATTCTCTTCCTTTAATTCCTATTGTACTTTGTACAAGACCAGTAGTTGATGGGACAGTGAATTTAATTCTGGTCAGTACCTTTTAAAGAACACAATGATAAACTATAGGTCAGCCAGAGGAAGGACACTGGATTGGTAAAGTAGCTGGAAACTATGTCTTGTTGAAATAATAATGTCTGATGTTTCCATAATATCTTATAATTTTCAGAGGGTTTGATTCCCAAAACCATACTACAGGTAAGCAGACCAATATCAATATGATGTTTTACACAAGAATCTATAAACACCCACCAAATACCACATCACTCATAAATAACCAAATGGCACACAAATGCAAGTTTACTAAGCACCTACCTGCAATTTCCTCTTCCGTACACTGCATCCCTTACAGGCAATGGTGGAAGAAAGTGGGCAATATTCTGGAGATGTCTGAGGGAAGACATGATAACTGCCTTAAAATATTGGAAGGATCGTCCTGTAGTAAAAGGAATAGAACGCTCCCCCCAAAGAACAGACCACGACTAACAAGTGGAGATTGCAACAGACAAGCTTTGGCTCAACATCAGGGGGAACTCTGGAACCGTTGGCGGTCGGCAACAGTAGACCGAGGTTGACTAGTGAGATATTCAGGGCTGCAGAGCCGGATGTCTGCATTGGCATATCCGTTGAACTAGATCCATTCAATTATTTCATTGTTAAATACATAATTATTGAGCAAAACCCTGTGCTGGGCATTGTGGGAGACAGAGAGACAATTAAGATGCTGTCCTTGACTGTGTTGCTCACCTCAAATGCCCCCACAACTTTAGAAATTGTATGAGTGTTTGACATTTTTATTTAAACAGATTTTTAAGACATTTGGGAAAACACAATTGGCATCAACAGCGGAGACTTCAACAACTGACAGAGTGCGGCGTACATCCACCGGAATACTGCTTTGCTTTCCCGTCCTGAGTGGACACGTGAACAAGCACGCACGGCCGTGTGAGCACAGTGTGCGTCTTTCTCAGCCGGAGGCAGACAACGTGCCTGGAGACAGCTGCTTCCTCTGTCTGCATCCTCCCTCCGAGGGACCCGTCTACCTGATCTTGGACCATCTAGAGCTGGCCGTAACTCGCAGCGGGTCAGGCAGTTTCTCTAATTCTCCACACCCTTGAAATTTTGAGAATGTAGCTATGTGCTATTCTAAAGCATTTCAATATTTGCATTTCTAATTCCTATAAATTATAAGCGTTTATTTCATGAAACTTGGACAGATCATCGTTTGTCTCCAATTATACCAGTTACGCCGGCATCACACCAGAACACAGACTTGCGGAACAGATGAGATGGAAACCTGACACTCAGTTCTCTGCGACGTGTTAAACAGAGAACAAATCTGGACTGCTGTATAAAAAGCTGGGGAATCAGTTTCAAACTCAAATTATAAGATTAAATCAATAAAGAGAACAGTTGAAGAGGGACCTGGAATCGGGACCTCTGAAGAGAGTCCAAGGGACAGAGTGAATAAGGAAATAAAAAACACTCTTAAATCGCTTTGGAATTTATAATCTGGATTAAATAGAAATTTTGCTCAAATCCATAACTCATGTATATTTCTCTTAAAATAGTGCATTGAAGTACCTTCGGGGCATTAGGAAATTGTTGTTTCTTCAAAAAAAGACTTAATGGCATTTAAGGAATAATATTTTCTATGACTGAAAGAAAAAAGATGAAGATTATCTTTTCCCGTAAATTAGTTTTAAACGTTTTATTTTTTCCTTTTTCTCCCCAAAGCCCCCCAGTACATAGTTGTATATTCTTCGTTGTGGGTCCTTCTAGTTGTGGCATGTGGGACGCTGCCTCAGCGTGGTCTGATGAGCAGTGCCATGTCCGCGCCCAGGATTCGAACCAACGAAACACTGGGCCGCCTGCAGCGGAGCGCGCGAACTTAACCACTCGGCCACGGGGCCAGCCCCCCAGTAAATTAGTTTTAAAAGCTAGATCTACTGGTTCACAAGCAATTCCAGCCCATCAGATTTTCCCAGGCCTTCCCATATTTATTAGTGTCAAAACGATGCATCTAGTAAGAGTAAGCCATCAGAGCCTGAAGAAATCACCAGAAAACAGTTCTATGGACCAGAGTTCCAAATGTTATGAAAATTCTTACTCCGCACAGACTGACGTATCTCTGACATGATCTCTAGCCCCCTTCTCTTCCCGGAGCACCCAAGCCTCTGATGCACGCAGCAGACGGCTCATGCAGCGGGACTCAGCGCCAGCTGCTCGTTGCGTAAAGCTCGAATTCCTGATTCAAATGCTGCATGCACAGAGATTTTTTTCCTTTGATTAATGATTAACTACTCTAAGAAGTAAAAATGAAAAAGCTTCAGTGTTTCAAAAAGCTATTATTTTATTGCCTAAGCTTTCAGAGTAGAAGTGAGCTATAAATTTAAGGGCAGATCAATGACTGAAAAATTTGCCTCCCCTATAAAGCAATGAAAAGGGGGAATATTTTTCTCTTTTCAGTGACTTTATAGGATTGAATCCTGTACCTCCAGAATAGGAGAGAGACTGGTCAAATTGTACTTAACAAATATTAAATCAAGATACAGTCCTCCTACTTCATTCACCCCCTTCCTTCAGCAATGACTAATTTCTCATCTAAACTGTCATTTTAAGGTTCATAATAATGGAATCTCATCCAGTATGACTCTCAGGCTTCTCTTACTTGGGTCTGCATACATTTGGCTACCATGGTCTCAAATGACTTGTTATTAGAACGCAATGCCAGGATGCTATTAGAATTGTATGCTGATTGTAGAAATCTACGGCAAAAGAGGCAGGGCCCCTTCCTGCGGGTCTTTTCCACTTCTGTTCAAAGAGAAATCGTTCCCATGTTTTAAAGGGCTACAGTGAAACAGATTCTGTCACTTTCCTTCAAGACACATTCCTGCATCTCATAACTCTCTACTATGGGAAAATATTTTACATATTTAAACTAAATCCTTCCTATTCCAGCCAATATCCATCTATTTCCCTCCAGTTTCGAAATAGCAGGTTCCCATCCTCGGTGTGAGACCTCTGTGCCCAAGAAGACCAGGATCAAATGGGCTGCAGCCCGCAGTGGGATCTTACCCCAACTCCTGCTCAAGGGTTCCCATGACGAATGATTTGCTTCAAAGTCCATACTCCATGGTTAACTACTTTAAAAGATCTGAGCTACGTATTTTCATGTTTAGCATAATGATTAAAAGTACTGTTGTAGGTGTCAGGCCTTGGTCCCTATTCTGACTGAAATTTTATCAGCTATGTAATCTTGGGCAAATTGCTTACTAGGGTGGGACTAACACCTTCCACGGAAGTTTGTTGAGAAAATATACAGCACACTGCCCAGTACACAGCAAGTCCTCAATAAATGGTAGTTAATATCGCTGAAATAATTTATAACCTTGGTTATCAGATCTATAGATTTAGATGTTGGGTTCTTATAAATTTAGGGAATTACCGTGGGCTGAAAAGTTAGCTTCCTTATGTAACTTTAAAACGTGTATGATATCCAGATTGAGGTTTAGTATTGGTTCACATCAGGGGATTCTAAATCACTCTCTAATGACGTTACTATGACATTATAAACACCAGAAGTCCTCTCGTACCTTGCAAAGTTTTGAGTGGACAGAGGTTAAAATGATCTAAGAGATGGCCCGTCCGTGATGCACTTTACTTGCAGGTGGGGATTTGGGCTCTCTAGACCAGGCCAGTGCTTTGCAAATGTTTGCTTTATTTACTGACAAGTGTTAACATCTTCTTTAACCCACCTAGGGGAGGGTAAGATGAGAGAGTGTCCCTGACCAAATCAAGTGGTGAGGAGGGGAAAGGAAGGCCTTAGAGAAGAGGCTACTAAGATGTAGTCCGAAATGAGAGGAGAGGAGAAAGAGTTGATATGGCAAAGAGTGTGCTTTCAACGAGGTGGTCCAGGAAGAAGATGCGAGTGAGTGCTGCAAGCAGCCTGACTTAGAGTTGAGTCCTATTTGGGAGGACAGTCAGAAATGTGGGTTGACTCATGGACAGAAGAAGGGACTGCCTCGGGAACATGGTCACAGGCATCCTTTGGGTTGGGGAAAGCTTGGTATCTCAGACAGGCCATTATGGTGTGCCTGTGTGCTGAGCTGGTGATGGGGAAACATGGGCCTAAATTACACTTCTACTTTCCAAAGCATCAACTGTCAAATGATATTTTTTTAAAAGATATCTGCACTAGTTCATATAATTGGAGCACGATGCTCTTAGTGTGCTAGGAAAGCACCTTTCTTCCCCATGTTGTTCTTGCAGTATCTTGGCTCAGGGGTGGTCATGGAGTCTGTCCCAAGACAGGGACCATAGATTTTGCTCATCTCTGCACAAATGCAGCTGAGAGCAACAAAGCTGCCTGTCTCCTTTTCTTCCCTCCCTCGCTCCCTCCCTCTCCTCTTGCCTTCCGTCATGCAAATACAGCGCAGCTTTGCTCATTCTTTAGTTCTGGATCCTCCGCAGTTTTTCAGGTATACCTGAAATGCATCCCAATGATGATTATCTTCTCAACATGAATGACTTATTATGGAATATTTATTGAGACAAGAGGAAAAAGAGACTTCCTAACTTTATTTTTAAAATAGTATAATATGTAGGTACATGGATAGGTAGATAAATAGATGGAATTATGGGATGATCTAACTGTAGCTATAGAATCAGAAAGAAAACTGTTTTCTTTTTTTTGGGTGAGGAAGCTTTTTCCTGAGCTAACGTCTGTGCCAATCTTCCTCTATTTTGTATGTGGGATGCTGCCACAGCACGGATGATCAGTGGTGTAGGTCTGCGGCCAGGATCCAACCATGCAAACCCAGGCCACTGAAGCAGAGTGCACAGAGCTTTAACCATTAGGGCATGGGGCCAGCCCCCCAAAACTTTTCTTTTTTAAAGCGATTTCTCTGAATAAGGCTTATGCTTTGTAGTATTCACCAATAAAGTAGACAAAGTTATGGTGTTGGTCATTTTTTTTGGCTATTGCATCTCACTCTACAGGCATTGCCAATAAAGGAAGAATGTTGGTTTCAAACTTTCAAAAACATTTATTTCTGTATTTTAAATGATGATTAGATGTTCTTCCTAGAGAAGCCTTGGCAAAGGGGGAAAAATTACTGTGATTTGAAGGTAAAATACCAAAAAGGTAGAAGCCTGAGTTACCTACTCAGGGAGCATCAAATCTTAGTTTTAACAGAAGTCTCCTTTTAACGTCTCAGGGTCACATCTGCTAGATTCAGGGCATGTCAGAGCTGGAAGGACCTTGGACGTTCTCTGGTCCTATCCTCTAGTTTTACAGTGAGGACTTAAGACCCCCAGAGAGGTAGGTGATTTGCAAAGTCCCCCGGTCAGTAATAAACAGAGCCAGGACTGGAAGGGAGGTCTCTTGAGTCCCAATTCAATGTTTTTTCCACTGCAAATGCATCTTCTCTTGACAGAAATGGAACCTGCATCAAAAGTCTCCTGAGAGTTGCCATGTGGGGTTTTTTAAGTGTGATGCCTTTTTCTTCCACTTTGAGAAAAATGCTGCCAAACTCTTCTCTGGGGAGTGGAGCCTCTATAAGGAAAGGAGGGTTCTCATGCTTGGAGATCACAGTGAATAATCATCCATTTAACACCTAGACTGCATCCCAAAGGCCACAACCACTCTGGGGAAGATGATCAGATGGAGAGATCTGAATTGAGTTAGGGAGAAAAAGACACAGAGAAAAGTTGGGCAACTTAGCAGCCAAGAGATGTTGGAGTAGAATTGAAAACTGAGCAAGACTAGAGAATGGGAAAGCTCAAGGGAGCAGAAGAGAAGCTCAGATGTTCTCTGTCTCACATAAATAGAAAATCAGCTTTATACATATATATAACAGCTTTCCTTATATCCACTGAGAGCCCAGTAAAGAAGTAGATAGATACCTTTTGGCTATCCTAGGGGACTGGCAATCCAGCATCTTTCTGTGTGTGTGCTTTTCATCCATTAAATCCTTGGGGAGTAGGGGACAGTGTGGGAGAATGAAGGAATCTAGATGGGGTCAGACAAGAAGAAAAGCATCAAGAGATGAATAGAACTGAAATACGATGGCCGGATGGGACATGCCCAGCTATATGGTGAACCGGTGATCAATGTCTTTAAGACAGATGAATTCTGAGGATTTTCCCCTTTGTTTTAGAATAATTTCGATTTGGTTTCCTTTATTTTACCAAAAAGGTAGCTTTAAATTATCTAAATCTACAGAATGAGTCAAGGTATTCTACTTGGTACACAAAAATTCCAGATAAGACTTTTTAAAATTATTTTATTTTCCAGAAAGTATTAGATGTTACAATATCTAGCATATTTCTTCATGTGTGGTAGGTGCCAAATAGATACTGGTTTATTAGTCATCCAGTGGTTTGTTAATGGACCTTGGATAGCAGGACGTGTGGAATACCAAATGACTGGCATGTGCATATTCAGGAAGCACCCTTCGTGTGCTTTCTTCTCTAAACACAGTCTCAGAGCATAAGAAATCTTAGGAGATTTCATGTCTAACCAATCTCTCTTTCTCTTTTCCACTGGTGCTGAAAGAAGAGGCTTTTTCAGCTACTATTCCTAGGAATGAGGTGGTTTGACACTTCTTAAGTTTTTCTCTGCACCTCTGACCACAAAACAGCACAATGATGGGAAAGAGCACACTCCTTCTTTGGACCAAGCTCACGTTTACTCGGAGAGCAAGACTTCAGGGATCTACGTGTCACCCTAATGAAGAAACCAAAGACAGTGTCAGATGAAATAAAAGATAGGTCTTGCTTCAGTCTCTTCCTGAAGGATCTTTGATGCTTGTCTCTCAAAGCAGCTTGTCCAGGTTCCTCTCAGACTGCAGGCTGCTGCTGAGAGGAGAGCTCCTTGCCTTTCCAGAGTGTTCCAGCGAAGAGCCTTGAGTATGATTTTGCTTTGAAAGAGCAGTCCCTGCTTCTGACCAAATTTCCAGTTGTGACTTCCTCAACAGAGAGCATCTGAAAAAACAAAACCGTTTCTACTCACATGAAAACCCATCCAACAGGAAAAAAATTTAAACCTCTATCCAGATAAGTATTAAATGTCTTACAATACGTTCAACAAACTCATAAACACCACAGGTGGCTTGTTGGGACCCTGAGTCATTTATGTCTCTTCCAACAGGCCCCCAGGCTGACACAAGAAACATCCTGAGATTTACGAAGTGACCAAACCCTCTCACAGTGAGGGATTCCTAGAAAAATGCAAAGGTGGCATTACATTTATCCAAAAGAGAGATGATTCTAGGAAAAAATTTTTCTTTGTGATTTAAAATTCACTTCTGAGGAATTCGACTTTTTTTCTTTTATTTCTAGTAAGCATTTTGAATAGAAGACCCATAATTTTCTAATATAGTCTTTTAAGCAATCCTAACAGTTCTTGTCACATGATTATTGTTATTAACATCATCATTATTATTTCCAAATCCGAGCGACTATGCCTCCACGTTGTTCACTTGGATCAGCTTAAACTGGATCATCCTTGAAAACACTGCCACGTTTTGTGATCCATTTGAATTAAAGTGCTTAGGACTCAGTATCAACAAGCAGCAAATGACCTTTTTAAATACATCTAATTTACTGAGTCAATTAGGTTTATGATAATAAATAAAACCTCTGCAATGCTTCATGATAACAGTAATGCCTTTCAAATGATTCTGCACTTCATGGCCAATTTCAGAGCATTAGATGTTGTTAACAATCAATTTCCTTGATATTAATGTGCTTCAGTTTATAAATATCAAATTATATAGGTCATAGCGTTACCTTCGCAGGCCAGTTGCAGGATTTATATTGATGTTCTGTAGAATAATTGCCAGACAGTGTACCATAATGATTTAAAAAAAAATTGGATTCTCGGCGGGTTCCTAGGCTTTTGCACTGACACTTTTCTCTAACTTTTGTCCCCTCAGGATCAGGTAATTAAAAGGGTATTGATGCAAAGGGAAGCCGAACACCACATGGCTTGGCAAAGTGCTTCCATAAAGTCCTGTCCTGTAGCTGTGGATACAAACTCAAGCTGGTCATGTGCAGAGCTCCAGCACGTTGAGCCCACTACCCCTCGGCACAGCCAAATGTTTCAGCAGCTGCCCTTTTGTCCTGTTTCTTAAATAAACAAAGAACAGATACAAATTAATGACCTAGATTTATGGCAAAACACACTGGCTTCCCAGAGCAAATAGCCTTAAAAGAACAGATGCTAAAATCGCATTTCTCACTCACAGACCCCAGAGAAGAGACTTCCGTGCGCACATTAGTTTATATTCTATAGAAATTAATAATTGGTAGAAATGCAATCGTATTGTGCAATGTCACGCTTCCCCCCGATTTCAAGAGCTTCCAGGCATGAGCAGAATGCGCTCATGGTTTCGTCCATGATCTCTGCCCCATTTTGCTCTGGGATCTTAATAACTTTATTTCACTTTTGCATTTTATTTGACTTTTTGCTAAGAATGCTCAAAAGATCATTTTCTTAGGATTTTAAGTAATACTGAACGATTGAATCTGGTTAACGTCATTGCTACTATGGTTTCTAAAGAGCGTCAGGAATGTCAGGAAGTCTTTGTTTTGCTCTGAACTGCAGGATGGGATTGTATGAAAATGGGGTTGTTTCTGTAAAACTTCGTTCAAAATTTGCTTTCTGCTTTTTTTTCTTGGTTTTTCTTTTAGTCAATACCAACTACACATAACAAAATGCGATAGAAACAATGAAAACCTCGCTGCTGATTTCACATCCAGAAACTTAGCAGCAGCTTCATAATTGATGGCAAATGGGAATGAAGCTAGGTCACGTCCAGGCAGGCATTACAATGAAAAGGGACAGTGTGTCATTGGCCACACATTGTGCATTCTCTTTATCCCACACTGTACAATATTTCCAATCTTATTCAATAATTTAATATACATTTTCTTGTCAAGCTTCTTGGCAGCAGGCTATGCAGCTTGCAAGATGGACTGAGAATGCCACAGGTGGGCTGATTAGCGGGTGGCATTTCTGAGTTCTAACAAGCTGTTAGCATTATGTCTGTGTGCTTTAGGTGCAGATGTGACATGATTTGACAGGAGATTTCAAAAGTGTGTGAGTACATTTTTGTATGTCAAACCATGGAAATATGTTTCTTTTAATTTCACACATTGATGGTATGTATTGTATTTATTAATTTCAGAAAGTATATGCCACTGACATGGCACAAAAACTGAAAAGCAGTATCCATAATGTATAAAAGGAACAGATTGAATAAACATCCCACCCCCAGTTAATCAGAAAGTCTTATCTTGTGCTTCAGAAAAAGTCAAAGGTTGGACTATCTCAGCCAGGAAATAAGAGTCTTGGAAAAGTTTATTTTAATTGGTTTTATCGTGAGATGGTGATTTTTAAAAAGGAGGGGAAAAAAGAAGCAAAAGGGAAAACAACGACCACACGCAACAAATGGCGTGTGGAACACTTGCCAGTCACAGTACGTGACATCTGCCCTTGTCTAAAATTTCAGAGGTGATTTCAGGATTTATAAAGGGAAGTCGGCTTGATGTATAAAAAGGAAATTTAAAATAAATCTCAGAAATTTAAATTTTGCTATATACTTAAGGCTATGGTATAAACTTGAAACCAGAGAGACGCCCAAAAGTTAGAGAGCAAACTGGATCTGGGTGGAAAGGTCCTTCCAGGTAAAGCTGGGGTGGGGGTGGGGAGGGTTTTCTTTCTCAGGACGCATCAGCCGCGGCACAGGAGGAATTCCGGAGGGGACGTTGGTGCCCAGGCTCATGGGGACAATGCTGCTTCCAGACTATGATAGACGATGACGACAGCCCCACCACTCTGCACTCTTCCCCAGTCCTTGGAGAATAGCCACATTTCTGCCTACGGAACAGCCTTCCAGGAGAGTTAGACGGGAGGGTGCCTCAGTCCTTCTCCGGGAGGATCTGAGACGGCCCTCGATCGCCTTCCAGCAGGGTCAGGTGTCCAAGCACAGCAGACACTCGGTCCTGCTGCTATCCAGGAAGCTCTTGAGCGGACACCAGGGAAGGGACGGAGGATGACGCTCCAGGGGAACATTGGTCAGAATTCGGCTACTTCGGGCAGAGGTGGAGGCTTCGGGCTGGCAGCGCAGTCCGCACCCCTACCATCAGGCCTGAGAAGTCACTGCAGCAGGCAGCGTGGAAGAGGTTCAGATTTTTGTCTCCATCATTATTGTTGCCCTTAAGAGCGCCAAATTGATCTTAAATCACAGTTAATACGACACACTGATTTAACGACGAACAAACCACAGCTTGGAGAGGGATGTGTCGGATGACTCTACAAGCAGTGCCACCTCTGCCGGCCCAGCGGCGCTGTGAGGTGTGCCGGAAAAACCTGCTTCCCTGGCCAGAGGACGGACCCGGGGTGAGCCATGTGCTCTAGCCACACAGCTGGGCCTGCACGCTCGAGTCCACTGCTGCAAGAGAGTCCCGGAGATCCTTATGACAGTAACATTCATGCAACCAATGTGTGTTGGGCACCATATTGCCAAGACCTAGTCTAGGTGCTGAGAAGAAGTAAAGAATAAAATCGACAAAAACCCCTGCCGAAGGCAGCCTCCCTTCAGAGGGGAGAGGCCAAAGATAACAACATGGAGCAGTGTCTGTGTGGTGTTTAAGAAGGTGGGAGGGCTCCAGAGAAAAATGAAGCCAATGAGGGTGATTCAGAGGGGTGGGTGGGCTGACAGTGATCAGGGAAGCCTACCTGGAGGGGGAGGCAGTTAGCCGCCCCCTGCAGAGAGGGGGACAGACATTCCAGGCAGAGGGAACAGGTTCCAAGTCCAGAGGTGGGAGCAGGCCCTGCAAGATCATGAAGCAGCAAGGAATCAGTGCGGCTGGATCAGCATGAGCTGGGGGAGAGCAGTGGCGGGGCTGCCGGAGAGGTGCTGGGTGGGGTGTGGGTCTTGTGGCCATTGCAGAGACAGAAGGCATTTTCAAGGGTTGTCAGGGGACCCTTGCAGGGGACCCTTGCTCTTGCAAGAAGTCCTTAGATTCTTACTGGGCAGAGCATTCCAAATTCAGCAGGACAGAATTCCAGGTGAGCCTTTGGGATACAATGTGCTTAACCCTCAGAGGCCACCCTTCAGTGGAGACAGGCCAGAAACAGCACCATCCTGTCCTGGCTTTGAGCGCGTTGCATACAAAACTAGACATTCTCCTGTACAAAACGGCCATTTTTAACTTGTGCCCTGGTTTTCCCCAGTGCACCATGCCACCTCCTCTTACAACGTGAGGGCATGTTCCTAGTCATTTCCATTCATTTCAACATCAACAATTTCAAAAATAATAATAATCCTAGCTCCCAAACCTTAGAGACTATGTTTTCTTGTCTTTTTTATTAGTTTTTCTCATAAAAGCCCTCTGGCTAACAAAATAATTTCTTACAAGCTTTTCTATTCTACCACCTCAAATATACCCAAACGTAAAAGTAATAAGAAAAAGGCTATAATGTGGAGCCCATGTGGTGATACTTTATCCCCCCACTCAAGTGAGCTTCTTGTTGCTATCCTTATCCTCTACGCCCGGATATTGTAGGTACTTAGTAAAGATCTGTTGAATATTAAAAGGATGTTTCTGGGGCTGGCCCAGTGACCCAGTGGTTAAGTGCACACATTCCGCTTCTTGGCAGCCCAGGGTTCGCCGGTTCAGATCCTGGGTGTGGACGTGGCACCGCTTGGCACGCCATGCTGTGGTAGGCATCCTGCATATAAAGTAGAGGAAGATGGGCACGGATGTTAGCTCAGGGCCAGCCTTCCTCAGCAAAAAGAAGAGGACTGACAGTAGTTAGCTCAGAGCTAATCTTCCTCAAAAATAAATAAATAAATAAATAAAAATAAAAGAATGTTTCTTTTTCATCCAAAAAGAAAGTGGCAGGGGCCAGCCTGATGGCATAATGGTTAAGTTCGCTTGCTCTGCTTCGGCAGCCCAGGGTTCACCAATTCGGATCCCAGGCGTGGACCTACCCACAAGCCATGCTGTGGCAGCATCCCACATATAAAATAGAGGAAAATGGGCACAGATGTTAGCTCAGGGCCAATCCTCCCCAAAAAGAAAAAGAAAGTGGCTAGGAAAGGACAATTACTTTTAATTTTACCTTCTCAATACAATGGTCATGTGGGTTATTTCCTCCTCCATCAAATAACCTATTCCAGAAATAGAATTAGCCGGAGAAACAGGACTCCATCTTAGAAGTGCTTGGAGCCAACAGAGGGCCTGTCCCTCCGGGGTCAGCATCTTGGGAGAGGTTTATACACAGAAAAGCCCTGGGGTGTTACTCCTGGGTGACGACCTTGGATGTCTCCCACCGTGCGGGGACGCTTAGGGAGAAGTCAGTGTCCACAAACACTGCCTGACCTCGCGCATTTGTCCAGCTGCCGCGGGTTGTTTCAGCCTCCCTGCTGGGGCCCAGCTGCTTCACACTGCCATCACAGGCCAGACATCACTCACCCTGATGGTCAGTCTCTAAGTCCCAGCAAGTTCTCCTGAGGACTGGAAGCTCACTTGTCCCCACCCCCAAATTACCATATGCAATACCTTTCAAAAGCCCAAGTCGTGAAGTAAATACGAAACTACATTTATTTTCAGCACAAAAACAAGAAAATCTCCCTTGGAAGACAGCAGTGCTATTGCTGAGGAACCCCTTTGATTGGAGCATGCCCATCCCTGTGCAGGAAGAGCCTGCTGCTGGCCTGTCTTGCAGAGGACAGACACTTGAGTGATGCGTTTGGAGAGATGATGGATTTGCACCGCTCCATCCCTACTCCCAGCTTGCCTGGTCCCCCCTGTGACCAATGGCAGGCATTTGCAAGACAGCTGGCGGGGTGAGGGGTGCAGGCTGAGACTGTGCTAGAACTCACTGGCCTCTGCACGGATCAAAGACTCATTAGCATCCCGCTCTCACCAAATCAACTTATTGGCTCAGACAATCTGTATTGCTTTAAACCTTTAGACAACTATAACATTTATTTGTCAGCTAGGCAGGGTTAGGGTTTGATTTTTGACAGGTCCCATCCAAAGACAAAAGGTGTACAATCCCAAAGCCATACCTATTGCACATGCTGTAAATCTAGTTTTTAGGAAAATACAAATTAATAATTGTTTCCCAAAGTACCAAAATAATAACTTTGGCTCATAAAATATAACAAATAGGCCAGAAGAAAATGCAGAAAATATCTCACCTGGAAGATCTGGTGACAAACTACTCAAAATATGACTTTATGGTTTATGATGTTTCAAAAATTTCCTGAAAGATTTATAAAATTGTAGAATTTGCAGTGAGGCCACGCACATTTCCTGGTCTATTGAATATTCTTATCTGTGTGGCTCAACAGAGAAAAGGAAGTTGAGAACTCAAAAGGCATTGAGTTCTAATTTAGATTTTCCCACTGACTTACTGTGTGTCTGGTAGCAGGTAATCCCTCTGTCTGCTAATTCGGCCGGAAATAAGATGAGAAGTACATTAGTCAGTTAGTTACCCCGTGGGTAAAAACTGTGGAAAGTATAATTTAAAAAAATGGGAAAACCTCTATGAAATATAAAGTTCTAGCTACAAGATAATGAGTCTTGCTTTCATTTATAAGGGGAACTTTACTGTTGATGTGGAAAACTCAACATTTTGTCCATGTTAGTTTGCCCATCTTGACGATTCTCTGTAGGCTGTTCGGTCTGCTGGAAATAGCAATGGCACCAATCTTTCTGCTGTTCATTTTCCTTTTAAGAATCCTTCAGTTCCTGCTACGTTATTGCCTGGAAGGAAAGGAAGGCAGCAGCCTGTTTTCCAGTTGGAGCCCGATGCTCAGAGCACAGGGCTCTCAGGCTTCGTGACTCCCCCCGCACTGAGCCTCCAGTGGCGATGTCGGCCGTGGAGCTGGCAGCAGGGAGAAGCCGAGAGGACCATGGTGCCCTGTGGCTCGGGTCTACCTGTCCAATTCATGGAGCTATTAAGTCTGTGGCAGCCAGTCTCTTGATTTTGTGGTGTCAAATATAGTAACTGGGGAGAAGGAAAGAAGAAAAGGCATTTAGTTAGATCCCAAAAGGAAATCATGGAAAGTACATAGACATTTTTTTTTAAAGACAGAGAGATTTTTAAAAGCCTCACATTGCACGGAGTGCAAGCAGGAAGCAGCTGTTGAGTGGAGGGGATAATGGATGGCAGCGCGGAGGAGAGGCTCTGCGGTCCCGGGCAGGGGCGAGGACGCTCCCGCCAGGGAGAGCCAGTGCATCAGGGCAATAAATCAAGTCAGGAATCGCAGCCACTGGTTTGCAATGCGGATCTGCTTCTCAGTGGGCTGCATTTTCTTGCTCATAATTCTCTTCAGTGGAAAAGGGGAAAAAGAGAGAGAAATTTTAAGAATATTTATATTATGAGCCAACTGAGGGTCACAAGGAATCAAACACTGCCCATTTTCAAGCCAACCTCTAATGAAGGACCTTCTGCCTTTTCCTCTTTGCTGAGCATGTAATTAGGCACTTGAATTCGTAACCACACTATATATGCCTGATAATGGGGGTATAGTTGTTTATATGACTTAAAATCGACTTTAAAATTGGAGACGCTCACTCTATTTGTCCGCAGATGTTTTCTGAACCTACATGTTTCAGATTCCACATCCTAGCATCTTTTCTACAGTGACTCCCTGTAACTATTTCGTGCAAATTAAATAGTATGTCTACAGGCATATTATCATTTTTAATAGTTTAAAATCTTTCATTTGAGTACAGATAAATTAGATTTTTTCAGATGCCTTGCCATGTATTCATACTTATTTATACAAGGTTAAATTGCTATTAGACAAATAAGCCAGTTCATTTCAATATGTATAAGGGTTTTTAGTAACGTGCCTTCACATCCAGATTGAGCATGTGGTTAGTGTTGGGTTGGTTTTGGGTTTTTTTATCATATACATTTTACTAAAAATAGTTTACCAAAAGCAAAGTCTGCTTTAATTTAATTATGCTTTAAAAAAAAATCAATCATCTGCCAGCAATTAGTTACAGTAACATTAGAATTTGAAACTACAGTCAGCAAAAGAGAAATCCCAGTTAAAAGGAATTTTACCATCAGGATGCAGAAATGCATTCATTTACTGGTCTTTTCACCTTCATCTCCTGTGCTGGGTGTTTCACAGTTAATGGCGAAAGGAAAGGATTTGGAGACAACCTGGTGCTCTCTGTGAGGTGGGCGGCGGGCTTTGCTTGGCGTCATGGGACGACGGCATCCTCTTGATGCTGATACAGAAAGAAGGGTCATAGCCATGCCAGGACAGTAACAGCAGGGGCAGCTGCCACCCCCACTGGCACATGCCACTTCACTCAGTGCCTAAAGATAACAAAACAGAGCCATAGGAAAGCAGGAGAATTCCATTAGCCGGAGCAGTTGTCCTCCGGGAGAGGTAAGCAGGCTTCAACCTGCCAAAGTTCCGTGAGTAATGAACGCCGCCCCAGAAAATGCATGGAGTCCACAGTCTGCAGCCTCCCTACAAGCCTCCTCTCTGCCCATCAGCAGTTTTAAAGGTATGCTTCTCTGCTGCCTCCTCCACTGCCATGCTGAACTGGCAGCTTAGAAAGCCGAATCTCCTCTTTCCTAGAGGGGCTGCCTTCCTCCGTGAGAGAGCTGGGTTGAACACTTCCTACAGAAAAGGAGAGGACAAGGAAAACAGAATAAAGAAGATAAAGACAGCAGGGATGCAAAGAGAGACAAAGTTTAAAACACTTAATTTAGTCTAGTGCAGAGCAAAGAACAGACAATACGCAGTAAGAATCGTATCTGCCTTCTTCAGGAGAGCTTCCTGGCTTATTCAGAAAAAATAGGGAAAAGGGAAATCAAGGCATAAGAAGCAAAGAAAAGAATGACTATGGCACTAAGATAAAAATGTGAGGTAAGCAAAAGTCAGAAAACTGGAAGTACAACAGGAAACACCATAGGAAAGCTAATCATGTATCAAAGTATATAAACGTGAAAGTCAGGGAACAATAGAAAAGCAATCAACAGGAATCTAAATCTTAATTAATCTAAATTATTTGTCAATGCCATCTTCCCGTTACCTGAACTTCTGGATAATTCAAGGTTAACCTGGAAACCCATAACTGTCCCAGCACAGATGAGTGAACACAGTTACCTATTTCTGTAGAGACTGAGGAATTCTTGTTGACTTCAAGTCATTGTGGACTTCAACTCTTCTTTTTTGCTAGAAGCCCATTTTCTCTAGCTGAGGGCAGTGTTTAAGGCCATGGGCTCTGGAGTCACACAAACTTGAGTTCAGATGCTAGCTCTGCTCCTTACTAGTGGTAGGACTAGTTATATAACTGGTTATAGGCAAGTTGTTTGAAACTCACCTGTATAAAGGGGATAATGATAGTAACTTCATAGAATTGTTGCAAGGCTGAAATTTAATCATGGATGTAATTCGCCTAGCATGCTGTCTGACACAGAATAAGCACTCGATAAATCTCAGTGGTGGTTGTTTGATTATATTACAACTTCCACTCCGTACGGGGAGATACAGAAGACCTATCCCTTCTCCCAAATATATTTGCCATATCATTTACTGCTATCATAAACTTGGTTTCTGGGAAGCCTCAATTGTCTCTGCCTTCTAAATGCAATATATTGGGAGATGGGGTAGACAGGCCAGGAGGGGAGGGAGAATTTACTCAGTTGAGGATCACAGAGAGGGTAGGCTACAATTAATTTTCATGGATATTTCCAATATGATGAATTATGGTGTATAAATACACTGTAAGTCATATTCGTACATTTTTTGCTATTGTCCTAATCATTTCTGCTTTACGTCTCCCGATACTGAGGTTCTAGTTTTTAAAATAACTCTACATGTAGCCAATTATCTCAAGTAAAGAATTAAACTTTCAAATTATTTTTAAAACATTGTTTAGCCTAAATTACTTACTAAAAATAATACAAAAACAAAGTAAACAAATGAATAAACCAACTCTTAAGCACACAGCCTCGTTTCCATGGAACACCAACTTGGGGCAGCTCCAGAACAGGTGGCTCCCCCAGGACCCAGGGCTGCCCCGCCGCCCCCGAGATGTGGCCCCCTGAGGATGGCGTTCAGGGCGTGTCCTCCACAAGGACCAGGAAACCCAGAGCGCGGGGACGACAGTGAAGACGAAGTCTTGTGACCGAATCAGACTTGTGTGAACTCAATGTAAATACTTGTGGGATGGGACACTGACTTCCCAGCTAAAGCAGGCTCTTGGGGAAATCTGCTGGGTGAGTCTTAGAAAATATAGATGTTCGCAGTTTCCATTTTATGTTTCTTTTAGAAAATGGTATTTAACAGCCCAGAGACTTCTCACGGGAGGCGGGGCGCACACACCATCTGAGCCCCTCAGGTACCACTTCCTTCCCCAGGACCGACCCTACTCAGCGTTGAGGAATTGACAAAAATCACAGCCCGAGATGATATGACGGCAGCTTGATTAATAACGATCATCACAACAGATGGAAAACTGTAGACAAAACTTCCCATAGAATGAGTCTACCACAAAATTTCTTGATGAGACAGAAGGATGGTTAGCTACCACAGAATTACTCCTTACTTAACAGAATAAAATTGCTGAATTTCTACCCATCCCTTTTGATAATTTTCACAACTCTCTCATGACTTCCAGTTGAGATGCAGACTGCGCATCGCGCTGAACTGTGCGGCTCGTGGCATTTCTCAGGGCAGCGCGGGGCATCCTCCGGGGCCAGGGCAGTCCCGAGGAGAGGCCACCACACAAGTTCTTCTCAGCCACTTGTCTTTCCAATGCGTACACGTGCTTGGACCTGCGCTGCTGAGAGAAAGCGAGTTTTCCACCCCCTGCCAGAATGGTTTTTGCTCATTTGGGTTGTTTTGCTTCATCCCTGCTTTTTGTTGTTTAATTTCGTTTACAGGGTAAATAGCTTCAGCAGACGCTAACCATTAATTCTGGGAAACAGAGCCAGCATCTCTCTCTATTCCTTCCCTCCCCACATGGCCCAGCGCGGCATGCAGTAGAAAGCAACTTGCCCTCCACCTTTTGACGCTGCTGGGAGGAGAGAGAGCCCTCTGTCCATCCACGGGTCCCCTCACCTCTGCTGGAGGACAGAGGGCCCAGGCGCCCTGAGGAAGGGCCTCTGTGCACTGGCTGCGTGCGAGACGGAGGCAGGTGACAGGAGCCAAGGCAGCAAGAAACAAGGAAAGGCTCCTCTTTCAGATCCAAAGAGCCTTCCAGGTCTGGGTAAAGACGCCAGTCAGCGCCGGAGTCTTCGAATGCTGCTCTGCTCTCCCTTTCCCAAACCAAGGGGAGACCCCTCCAGCACTTCGCTTAATTACCCTGTTCTGAGGAGCTAGGAAACCCCCTCCATCCACAAATTGAGCCCGAACTGCCAGGAGATTTCTGTCATGCAGACCATTCAGAGTATTAATTATGCCACTGAACACTCTGTGCTCCTGCCCTACTCCTAAAGAAGCCGAATTGAAAGGAGAATGCATTTGTAAGCAAACTGGACACAAGAACCTTATCAGTGAGGGGCTTTAGACGGCGAAGGTGGAGAGCCAACGCATGTCTGTGCTGTTGAGTTTTAAACCACTCACCCCCTACGGGTCTCCAGTGAAGACAGAGGGGCTGAGCCAGAAGAACGCTGAGCTGGGGCCTGGAAGATCCGGGTGCCAGCCCCTGACGCCACTCCTCACTTCCATGTCCTTGGACTGGTCACTCATCCTTGCTGACACTTTCCCCTACTGTGAAATTTGAGTAAGGAACTCACGAGACTATTGTAATAACCCAAAAGATAACAAAAGTGAGAGCATTTTGTAAACTCCTAGGGCTGTGCGAATGTAAGGTCTTTGTCTACACCTAGACCGCATGACTGTCCCTTTGGCGCGAGGCAACAGGGCGGAGGAACAGGCTAGGGAAGGAGGTGCCCTCTCAGCTCAGGCCAGCCCCTCTGAGCTGTCTGCTCACCTGGCCCCACCATTGGTGGCTCTGCCAAGGTTGGCTCTGTGAAGACATAGGGCAATGTGTATTTCACACGAAATGGAGAAACATGGTGTGGTTGAGATTAAATGTAGTTTTGGGATCGGAGAGATGGGCACAAAACCTTTCTGTGCCCCTTGCTGTGCAGCATCGGGCAAGTATGTAACCTCACTAAAGCTCCATTTTCTCAACTGGAAAACGAGGGTGATGATGACATTGCCCTTCATAGGGTTGTGGTGTCGATTAAATGAGAGAACACATGCTGACATTTGCTGCAGTACCCGGCACATGGTCAGGGTCAACAAATACTCCCCGACCTTTGAACTGCGGAGTCCAGAGCACACGTCCCGACTGTTCTGTTTATAAATACATTATGGCATTATGTGAATTGGGAGTGTTCAGCCACTTATTTGAGCTACTTTTTCAAGCCATCCAGAGTTTAGCTCAAATGCCACTGTAAAACCTTTCTTGATCCAGTCCCAAACCCTACTCCCCAGGTTGTACTAACCTAACTGTTAGGGTCAGGACCAGCTTCATGGGCATAATACCTGTATAGCTGGAAAGGGCTCCATGCTCACAAAGGTCCCATGCTTGGTTTAATGCTCTGCTGTTGCTATCTTCTTGAACAAGAGAGCCTGCATTTTCATTTTGCATTGGGCCCTATAAATTCTGTAGCTGGTCTGGGTTATAATGCTTAGTTTTTCCTCAACTCTTCCTCGTAAATTTTATAATTTGTCGTTAACATGACTTTTAGAATACACGGTCGACCTTCATTATTCACAAATTCCATATTTGCAAATTTGCCTACTCTCTGACTTTATTTGTAACCCCATATCAGATCTCACGGCACTTTCCCAGTCATTCACAGACATGCACAGAGTGGGGAAAATTTGAGCGGCTCAACGCGCATATTCCCAGACAAGGCCAGACAAGGTGACACTCTGCCTTTCGTAACTAGACACATGTTCGTCCTGTACCTGTGTTCTTTCACAGCCTATATAGTGCCACATTTGTCTAATGTTTGTGCTTTTTTTTTGGTGATTTTGCTGTTTAAAATGGCTCCCAAGCATAGTGCTAAAGTACCACACATGTTCCTAAGAGCAAGAGGCTGTGATGCGCCTTGGAAAAGACACGTGTGTTAGACAAGGTCTGTGCAGGCGTGAGTTACAGTGCTGTTGGCAATGAGCTCAATGCTAATGAATCAATAATAGATATTAAATAAGGTGTCTTCAAACATGAGTACGCATAAAACAACTTTATGCACTGATCAACTGATGAAATGTCAGAACAAGAGGCTCACGGGAATCTAACCCTGCATTTCCCTGGAGGAATAACTCAGTATTCACTTAATTCAGTGTTTGTAGTGATCTTATAGGACATAACTACTGCTAATAACAAGGATTGCCTGTAACTCCTTTAAGGGCAATGACTCCGTTTCATTTGTTTTCTCATTTTCCCATCATCATGTTTGCCTCTCCCTCTGTGCCTAGCAGAGTGCTATGAGCATATTGGCACTCAAAAAAATAACTGAGTTATGTTATGATTCTGACTTTGAAGAAGTATGTACAGCTAATTGTTGATTCTGAGATTTCCTGCTTGCTCCCTATGAGATCAAAGTCTCCTTGTGATGTTATGGTTGTGTGAAAGATGTTCCACACAGCCAAAGTCATAGGTTGCTCTTGACATTTTCCTTGGTGAAATGAAAAAGACTACAGCAGTGAATGCTTATGGACTAATACACCCAAATTCTTCATCATCCTCAGACAAAATATTGATGACCTAGACTTGAAATTTATTGAGGAGAAAGTTGTCATAGAGTTCTAAAGGGATGCATAGCAAATTAAGGGGTCTGTATTTCAGGAAAACAATTTTGGATATAGGAGAGGATTTTTCTTAAGTCCATCTCAAGTGAGCCATTTATAAGAGGTTAGCTGGAATAAAGAGCCCAGCAGGAAATGACATCCACTACTTGGGACAGGAGTTAAAGACTTCTAGAATAAGTAACTTATCATCTGTTTAAAGCAGATGGGGTACTGGATCCCAGCCTGATAGTGCCCTAGATTCTGCAAAGTACAGAAGTGGATGAAATAACTTGCCCAGTGATCGGTAGGGTGACGGTAATGCCAATTCTATCATAAATGAGCCTATCTCCAAATCTCCAAATCTGAAAAACATGTATTTTCTCTTGGCTGAATCCAAACCTTCTACTGAGACTTGTCATGATCCTGCTTGGGAGGAAAAGAATTCGACTTAGTCACTTTATTCATGGCATTTGAGGAACAATGTGTATCTAAAGGGGCAAAAGAAGCGAGCCCCTAGCCCCACAGTACAGGCACTCCTCCCTCTCCTGCCCTCCCCATCCACCTCCGCGCGTGTAGCTCTTGGCCCCTGGCTGCTGGATCTGGCCCCTCTCTCTTCACTCTGCCTTTCCTTTTATGGAAGCATGTCCATGGCTAGATAGGCTGCTTTGAAAGTAGCCTTCCTCAAAATAATCTGCACAGACCACTAAGTAAACAAGTTAGGCGGGGTAGGCCTGTCCCACAGAAAGACGAGGTTCAGATTTGATGGGCTATCCTTTGATGAAACAAGTATAAAAGCACAGAAGGTAATGAAGAAACGATTGAGGTGTCCTGACAGCTGACGAGCACCAGATGTTAGACAATGTGCCTGGAGAGAAGAGAAATTAAAAGACCCTCACTGCCCTGGATGACATGTCTCTTTGGGCTTGGCTAGTAAACAGCAATAAGGGTATTTGAATTGAAAGGCAGGTGAGAAAGAGGAGGTTGCAGCTGAAGAGAAGAGCCAGTCCAAAAAGCCTGGAAGGCAGCTGTGGAACTAGAAATAGTATGCTGGGGTGAAGGTGTAGAGTATGAGGTTGAATATGAGAGGGGGAGGGAATAAAACCTGAATTATTCAACTGGGTCATGTGATAAAAGCCCATGAATTCAAGGAGTATGTACTCCCGCAGGCAATGGGAATCCACAGAAGGTCTTCCAGCAGGGGAACGACATACTCAGAACTGCAATTAGAAAACGAAGTCAACAGCAGTGCAGAACTGATGGGAGAAAGACAAGACCAGGAGAGAGGTCAGTGAGGAGGCCTTGGCGACAGTAGACAGCAGGGAAGAATGAGGAGTGCAGGTCCAGTGGGAATGACATGGAGAAGGTTGAGTCTGTGGCCCTGGAAACTGAGTATGTGGCGGCAGGGGGCGTGCACAGGGAGGGGGGGTTCAAAGATGGGGATTTTGAGTCCCAGTGACTGGGAAGCAGAGGTGCTTGGCAAATGAGGTGGATGGAAGGTTTTGGCACATGGTGTTTAAGATGCTGGAAGCAATTAAAAATTGGCAAAATCTAGATATGACTTCATCTGAGTTACATTTCAGATATTAATGCACCAACTGTTCCGACTTTGTTTCTTTGTTACCTACCAATATTTCTCCGGGAGAGTGTGTCCAGGCTTGATTTCTCCGACCTGAGGTAGTCTAGGCAGAGTTCAGCCTGGCTCGGATTTACTGGTGTGCGTTAGAGACGGCGTTTCCCTGAAAGACTCTGAGTGGAGATTGTAACATCTTTAGACCTCAGGTTACTTATGCAATTAGTGAAATCTTTATCTTATCCCTTTTACCCCTCCTCCCCTCCCCCAATCCCACCCTTCCAATTAAAAACACACACACGCTATACCGAGTTTCTATTATTCCAAGCCCAGCGCTAGCATCTGTGAAGGATAGATACAGAGGTGAATAAGACACTATGCTATCTTCAAAAGCGCTTACAATCTGGTGAGTACTCCAATAGTTAGCTACATTTATGGTTATTGAGCACCAACTGTGCACTGAACACTGATGTAGGAGGCACAAAGAGGCAGTGTTGCCTGGTGGTTAGGCATGGATTGTAGTGGTTAATATGTGAGCCCTGGAGCCAGATTAGCTGGACTCAAAGTCTTGTGCCACTGCTTATTCATTGTGAGAACTTCAATCAAATTATTAAGGGTCCTGGTTCTTCAGTTTTCCTATCTGTTAAATGGGAGTAATAATAGCTATTTCATAGAGTTTTATGAAGATTAAATAAGTCAATAAATATATCATTATGTGCTAAGAACTCATACATGTTCCTAGCACATGATAAGCACTCCATAAAAGCTTGTTATTATTATTAGACAGTACCTTCATAAATATAATCTCATTTAATCCTTGTATTAGTTCTGTAAAACTAGTATTACTCTCCCCATTCATTAATGCGGATCTCAAGACTCAGAAAGAATGTCTGACTTGCCCTAGGTTGCCATCAAATGAAGGAGCCATGGCGTGAATCTAGGTAAGCCCAGGGCTCATTCAGCAATACGGCAAAACATCTTGTGACAGGGTACAGTGAATTAAAGAAGGATGCTATAAATCTCATTCTGGTCTAAAATCTCAAAAGTAGAGACAGTTTTTAAATGGCCAATAATCAAATAATCAATAATGATTCAAGCTGCTAATATAATTCTCTAATTTAAGATTATTCCACAAATAACCTTTTAACATTATTTGATTGTGATAATGAATTAGATTGGCCAGGTATTTTCCTCGTTGATTTTGTGAACTATCCCTGGAGACATTGCTTATTGAAAAATTAGCTTCTAATTTCCTGTGGCTGAAACCAGTTTGCTAAAATTAATAAATAAACTGATGAATTTTTAGAAGATGTCAAGTTATAGTCGCGCATCTGAAGGCTCTGTATGAATGTTAACATACACATACATATACTCACAGAGGGACACAAGGTCAGCTACGAGGCTGCAAGGATGATTTCTGTGTCGCACAAAATGAGTCACATCGCGGAGGCTGGCTGTTCCCGCCCACCAAACTGGTGTGAAGAAGTCTAGGCCAGGCTGACTTTCCCCCGTCTCTCCACAGCACTGTCACGTTCCTCCCTTCAAATTCTTGTCAAGCTTTGTCTTCAATTTGCCATCTGGTCAACTTCTAAGGACTAAGCTTGGATCAGGCTGTTGCTCAGGTGAAGTCAGGTAAGATGTTTGCCTGGAGCGGCCCCCAAATCACACAATCCAAAGGGACAACATCAGTCCCAGGCAAAAATGAAAGCCAGAGGTCAGTACAAAAAGAGTTTTACCAAGACAGATAGACAAAGGTCAAACTACAAATGAAAAATGGGAGATAAATCTGAAATCAAAAAGATTCAGAATGGTTCAAGAGCAGGAACGCTGGCTGTGTTAAGGGAAGCCATTCTTTACATGCAGGGGAATTCCAGACCCCTTCTTACTGGGTGCTGGCCTGGAGCTGGAGAAGAGGGTGAGGAATGATGAAAAGTTTGGAGTGCCACTACCAGAACCACGGCTGCCTCCCCCCTCATAACACCAGTCACTTTTTGGATGTTTACCATGTGCCCAAATTGTGCTAAGCACTTGACATATATATTTTTTATTTAATTGCCACAAAAACCTTACAAGGCAGATACTATTCTTAGCCCATTTTATAAATGAAGAGACTAATGCTTAGAGACATTATCTTTTCCAAAATTGCATATCTAACAAATGGTGGAAACAGCAGTGTAACCCCAGTCTATCTGACGCTTCAGTCTATGAACTTGACCACTCACTTAATTCATAGTGTTTTGGACCCAGCCTTGCTTGAACCTGAGTTGGATTCTAAAGGTTGTATGAGAGAATTCCCATCCTCCCCTTCAAACCTCCCACCCCAACCTAGTTCAGGGCCCGGCTGCTGTACTTGCAGGCATGTCTCTACCAGTACACTCAATACATTGTCAAATAACTATGTTTTAGATGATGAGCGTCTTTACTGCAGGGCTCTTGTTCACTTATGTTTCCCGATTGTGAATAGAATGATGGCTGGACTACAGTAAAGGTTAAATAAACATTTGTGGAGCTGATTAACTATCAACTTCTGAATAAATGATGGTCATTTAGAAGACTGTGCTTGCTAGAGACCATTTTGATCTTGATCCATGGATTGCCTCTCATAGGACTGAAAGGCCTGAGAGAGAAGACAAACAAGGCTGTTTCACCACCTCTCAGCAGCTACCTTTGGGCTGGCTTTACTGCCTTCTTGGGTGAAGTGGTGGCCCTCAACTTTGCTGAGTGTCAAGAGCAGGGATTCTAGGCATGGAGCTGTTGGTTGCCCCACAGCTTACTTTTTAACTCAAAAGTGCTGGCTGACCCTGGAATGGGAGATCTGCATGAGGTGTTAACAGGACCTCTGGACCTGCGAGGAGAGGGGTGCGAGAGGCCGAGAGAAGCAAGGAACACCCTGGTGAGAACTTTAAAATAGAAAAATAAAGGAAGAAATTTTAAACTATAAAAAATTTGAAGCCTTTAGTAAAAAAATAATAAGAGCATCCTAGAGTAGTGGTTAACAGCATAGGAATTAAACAAATTTGTTTCAAATTCTGACTTCTCTCTTCCTATCTGTGTTATATGGGGCAAGTTATGGATTCTAAGGCTTAGCTTTCTTGTCCATAAAGTGGTACTGATAATGTCTACCTTACATTGTAAGCATTAGATAATGTATGTGAGATAGTTAAAACAGCACCCATATATAGCAAAGGCTCAATAAAAGATAGTTGCTGATCAAGCAGGTAAGTTTTATTCATTTACTTAATGAATATTTATTCAGCACTTGCTGCGTCCAGGCACTGTGCCTTCTCCATCAACATAGAATGGTGAGCAAACACATGCAGGGCCACTGCCCCACAGAGCTTCCTGGAGAATCGGGAAAGTAGCCACAGGCTCTTCCCCTCTTGTCTCCACACCCCACCATGCCTTTGAGTGCCTTCCCACTTTGACTCTAAGCTTGGCCATATGACTTGCTTGACCAACGGGATATTAGCCAACACGATACAGGCACAAGCTTGAAAATTGCCTGTGCTTTGTCTTGTGTGGCTGCTCTTAGAAACCCCGCTGCCACCACCATGTGAAGAGCTCAAGCTAGCCTACTGGATGGTGAGAGACACAAGGCCCAAACGTGCTGTCTCGCTGACCAACAGCTGCCAACTTCTAAGATGGGAGTGAGGCCATCCTAGGAGCATTGCTTCCAGTTGACCCACCAGCTGACCACAGGCACATTAGAGAGCCCAGCAGAAATCAGCTGATCAGGCCTAGACCACAAAAGCTACCTAGCCAGCTCGTAGAGCTGGGAGCTAGATAAATGGTGGTTGCTTTAAACAATTAAGTTCTGAGGTGGTTTCTTACACAGCCAAAGCTAACTGACACAGGCTTATAGCCTAGCACAGGGGTCAATAAACTTTTTCTGCCAAAGGTCAGGCAGTTTTGGCTTTGCAAGCCATAAGGTCATTGTTGAAACTGCTCAGCTCTGCTGTCATAGCCCAAAAGGAGCCGTTGACAGTACGGAAATGAATAGTCACATCTGATTTGGCCTGAGGGCTGTTGTTTACTCCCCGGCTCTAGGACAAGAAACAGATATTACTCAAATAATTACAAAAAGAAATATGTGCATATAAACATTGTGCGGCCAAGGCTTATCGTGCTATCAGAAGAATACCTGGAGAATCCGTGCCAGGCTGGTGATTCAGACTCAGTGTCTCGGTTAGATTTCCCCTGAGATAAGGATTTGAGGGCTAGCAGTCTTTTTGGGAGATGACCTCAGGAAGTGTGGTAGGAGAGGGGAGACATGAGACAGAGACAAAAGCCAATATGGTGCAAGTTGATGAGCATGTGATCCTGTGGGCAAGTGAGGTTTAGTCTGCTGGGGCCTCTGGAAGATGCTCTAGGTCACTGAGGGGGTGAGGAAGCTGAGTTGTGTATTCTCCA
This sequence comes from Equus caballus, assembly GCF_041296265.1. Taxonomy (NCBI): domain Eukaryota; kingdom Metazoa; phylum Chordata; class Mammalia; order Perissodactyla; family Equidae; genus Equus; species Equus caballus. The sequence goes on from NC_091713.1 coordinate 9,342,927, forward strand.
ACTCCCATCCATCATTGCTGGAGGGTGGCTCCTGGAGCATTCATTCTCCACTGCTCTGCCCCACTCACTCTTGCAGCCAGAGAGAGCACGTGGGAGACAGCAGCCGCAGTGGGAAGCTGATGGAGGCGTGAGGAGCGCCGGGGATGTGGGAGGGCACTGACAGCATCCGCTGCACATGGCTTCCCCGCAGGAGTCAGGTCTGAGCTCAGCTCGGAAAGCCGGGGAGGATTTACAGGTGGAGAAGCCGTGGCTGAAGCATAGATGTGGAGGAGGTCTCCTAGGGAGGAGGATACGTCAAAAGATGAAGAGAAGTCTAGAACTAAGTGTTTAGGACAACCTACGGTTAACATAGGATGAGCCTGAGAGGAGGCGTCATCAGTTTCTCAGTCTGCCATACCAAAGTACCACAGCTTAATGACTTAAAACAAGAGAAATTTATTCTCTCATAGTTTTGGAGGCCAGAAGTCTGAAATCAAGGTGTCAGCGAGGGCATACTTTTTCTGCAGGCTCTGTGGGAAGGTCCCTCCTTGCCTCTTCCTAAGCTTCTGATGACTTCTGGCAATCCTTGGCATTCCTTGTTTTTTGTTTGTTTGTTAGTTTTTCTTTGGTTCGTATTTATTTTATCCACTACATGGCAAGACTTGTGGAGAAACAGATGAAAACAACAGCGGCTCTGCCATCAGAAGCTCTTGGTCTATTACACTGAACCATATGAAATTGCCATTTTTGTAGGACGAACAGAGTGGACTGTCGGCAGTGTCGTATGGTTCGTCCTGGTGGCAGGAGGGAGGAGGGAGATGTTTCTAGCCGAGGCTGGGGAATGCTTAATAGGAGGGTGGCTGCCCACCATGGCAGAAGGCCCTTAAGTAGCCACCCCGCTGAGTATCAGGTACCCTGTGGTAGGGGACCCCCAGCACTGTCGTTGTGTTCACAGGCTTCCTTCTGAGCTGCTTACTCCCACTGATTGCTTGTTCTTGACTCTGAGCATTACAGCCTAGCCTGGGGCAGGACACTCAGCCTTGTGGACACCGACCTTGGTCTTCTCTCCAGCTGCTCAGGTCCCTTCTCCTTCTGCACTGTCTTGAGAAAGCAAGGCTTCTGGTTGAACTTGGCCTCAGAACCTGTTTGTTTGTTTTTAAAGATTGGCACCTGAGCTAACATCTGTTGCCAGTCTTCTTTGAGTGCCTCTGGTTGTGCTATGTGGGACGCCGCCTCAGCATGGCCTGATGAGCAGTGCCGTGTCTGCGCCCAGCATCTGAACCGACGAAACCCTGGGCCGCCGAAGCGGAGTGAGCGAACTTAACCACTGGGCCACGGGGCCAGCCTCAGGATTTCCTTGTTTTGTGGATGCGTTTTCTCTGCCTCCAATGTCTGCCTCCGTCATCACATGGCCATCTTCCCTCTGTGTCCTAATCTTCTTATACATAAGGACACCAGTTATTGGATGAGGGCCCACCCTGATGACCTCATCTTAACTTGATTACATGTGCAAAGACCCTGTTTCCAAATAAGGTCACGTTCCCAGGTGCCGGGGGTTAGGACTTTGATCACATCATTTGGGAGGCTTAATTCAACCCACCACAGAGACTGAGAGGGAGCAGCCACAGACAGGAGGACAATCAGGAGAGTGTGCTGTCACAGACACCAGCTGGAAGGCAGCATTTTGAGGAGGGAGTGACATCACAAGATGAAGACTGCAAAGCATTATTGAATTTAGAAACATGGACCCTGTGGTTCTTACCAAGGGCCGATTCTGTGGAGAAATGGAAGACTAACACGACAATACAAGATGAGGAAATGGAGCTAGTGCGTATTCAACTCTATCAAGATGCTGTGGAAGGGAAGAAACAGATGGAGACAAGGGCTTATGGGATGAAGGGAAGATATCTTTTAAGATGGCAGAGACTGAGCATATCAGTGGGAAGGGCCCAGTTTTGAGAGAGATGTTGCATATGGATGCGACCAGCATGATGCAAGGTCCTGAGGAGATGGGAGAGGATGGGATCCTGGGACCAAGCTTCTCGGTTGTAAGAGGAGGAAAGGAGGGGTAGGGAGGGTAGGCCCCAGAATCACCTCCTCTATGCTTTGTGCCTTCATTCTTCCCACCACATGGTCCCATTTGCCCATCGTAGCATAATCCACCCGGTAACAACTACCAATGATCTGCCCCCAGTGAGTGCTGTTGCTCCACATTTTCCTAGTATTTCCCTTTCATTTGTGACCCTTTACCAATGTTTATCAATAAATGTCTTTTATGTCTACCAAGTCTCCACCTAAAAAGATTGTCCTAAGAAGAGGAAGCATAAGCGTGTGGGACTTTGGTAGAGGCCTGCATTATCCTAGTGATCTTAGAAACAGCCCCAATGGGAGGGCAGGACAGGATTATCATCTTCACATTACACAAGAGGAAACTGAGGCTTCCAAGAAGGCAAGCTTTAGACAAGACCATGTGGATTTCAGCCCACATCCTTGGATATCTCGTTGGGGCTTTTTTCACTGCAAAGAGCTGCCTCCTTCAATGTGATGTTAAGGGTGCTTTAGAAGTTACATCAGAGCAGGAATATTGCAGTTTCCAGAAGGAAATGGGGCATTTTTTTCAAGATTTGTAGAGTAGCAAGAACTATTTATGGACTTGCTTTCCTAGGAATAACGAAGGGGACTGGTGTTTTGGGAACTAAATTTACCTTCCTTGAGAAGGCCGTGCAACCAAATGATCCAGACGAAATCACACAAGAACTATTTTCCCATCATCTTAGAGTATTATCTATCCGCAAACATTTACTGAGCTCCCACTGTGTGCCAGGCATTGTTCTCGGGACTGAGGGATAAAATGAGTCTGGCATCATCTCTATTCTCAAGGACCTCAGAATCTGGAAAGTAGACAGGTCTGGGTGTGGGCAGGTTACCCTGGTCATGTGGGACAGTGAGCCCTAAGAATCCACGCATATGTTTGGGGCACTGACACTTGAAGGAAACTGGTGGAACATAGAGATTGTGAGAAGAGAGGGGAGAGCGATCAGGCCAGGGAAGCAATAATCGCAGCAATAATAAAAGAGATTCATGTGGTATTTACAGTTTACCAAACACTTTTATATAATTTTTTTGATTCAATCTTCACAGCAGCCCTTGAGAAGTAAACAGTAAAGTGCTTTCTCCCCACGCGGGTGGCTCTAGAAACACACTTTCCCTGAGCAGCAATGTATTCAAAATGAACAGAATAAGAAATCCACCCATATTATACTACATATTCATTAGACTGGTCGTTCTGAATTACATTTGACAGCTTTTGCCTAATTTATCACATTTAGTCCAAGCCATGCTCCACACTGTCTTGTCCTAAAATTTCCTAATTCTGCCAACCACACTCTGAAAGTTGGTGGAAGACCCTGCCTTCCCACATTCTGTTGCTTCAGCCAAATGTGTGTTGTCCGCCAGGAGCCAGTCCTTCCTGTTCTTTTGTTAAGTGATCACCAGTGTGGGCACCAAGAATTGACAGCTTCAACCAGAAAACTCATTTAGGTGGAGCGCTAAGCAATCTGCTGACCATGAACTTCCTTCTTAAAGCAGAGATTCATACACCCCGGTTCATTTATGAGTCCATTCGTCCCATAAATGTATTGAATGCTCACTACACTCAAGACACCCTGATAGGCCTTGTAAAGGACTCAAAATAGCAAGATACACACAAGGTATTCAGAGCCTCTCAGGAAGATTAAGATGAGCCCACCAGAAGTAACATGCAGGTCAAAGTGGGAAGAGGGAGCCAAGTTCATGCATTATTTTATTTCTTCAGCAAACGTTTATTAAGCACCAATCATGGGAAAGGAACTACTCCGGTTCACTCCCATCTGTTACCTTATTCAATCTTCACAAACAGGAGGCAGATGCCCCGAGCCCCCTGTGACAGAGGAGGAACCAAGGCTCTCCCCACTTCCTCCCACTGGGGGCTTCATGGAAGAAGCTTTTTGTTTCTTTGTTTGGGGGCTCTTTGCTTTGTTTTGTTGTTGTTGTTACTCAAATTCTTTGTTCAACTTTGAAGTTTGAATAGATTTGAACATTTAAATCAAGGAGGATTTAACAGGAAGCTGAAGAAGCTCCATCTTCAGGGACTCTAGCTTGCATGGGTTCCTTGCAAGCTCCTAGGAGGAGCCATAGAAATATGTTCACATTTTCATATATTTTTATAAAATTTGCCAAAGTAATATATTTTAGCATTCTTTTTCTTAAAGAGGCTGTCCCAAACTGTGTGCACGTCAGGCCCCACAGAATCTGGATACACCTCTCCACGTAAAGATAGAATGAAGGGCATGTGAAAAAGAGGAAAGCACTGAGCAAGTGCCGTGAAGTGGAGAAAAGTCGGACACACGTGCGAAGGGGTGTGTGTAGCCCCTTTTGCTCAGGAGCAATTCAAAGCAAGGACGGAAAGGATGAGCTGATGGCGTCCCCGACTCCTGGCCCCAAACCCCAGGCTAATCCGCCCTGACGCCCAGTCCTGCTCTCCGCCACCGTGAAAGGGAGCTGTCTCCTCCCCGGGGCCACCTCTCCACCCAGGCTCCGATTGCCTCCCCAACAGCCCTCTCTATGGATCATTCCCTCCCCCTCCTGGGTCTTTGCCTGCACCTGCTCCACAGGCATCTTCCCAGTGTGAAGCATTCAGGATTCCCCTATTGAGGAAGCAAGGGAGGACGAGAAAGAGGAAGGGAGGGAGGGAGGGGAGGAAGGAAAGAAAGAAACCCCTTTTGAAGATGTTTCCTACCCTGACTCAGTCCTTGCTTTTTCTCCCCCATTCTCGGCTGAAGTTCTTGGCAGAAGTCATCTTCACTTACTGTTTCCAGTGTCTCACCTCAGATGACTTCTCAACCCACTGCATTCTGGCTTCTCTCCCACCAACACCAACTCCTCAGAAACTTCTCCTGCCAAGGTCATCAACAACCTCCTTGCTCAAGACAGCCATTGAGCTCTCTTCTGCCCTTATTTTCCTTGGCGTCCTATTAGGACCCACTTCCCCCAGTTTCCCCCTGCCTCTACGCCTCCTCCCTCTGTGCCTCTGTCGCAGGCTCTCCTTCCCAGCCCACCCTTCAATGCTGGTGTTCTTCAGGTTCTGTCTTCAGCTTTCTGTGTTTCCTCAATCACAGTGACATTTCTCCTTGTGTGTGTCATAGACACTGAATTTCAATATGGCCGAAGCTGAGCTCACAGTCTCTCACACCCTCACCCATACCCAGACTTGAGACCTGCTCATCCTACCTGGGACCTACCCGTCCCAGGTAATGGTACAGCGTCCACACAGTTGCCCCAGCCAGAAACCTGTGAAATGGGCTTGTCACCTCCCTCTCTCTCATCCTCTACCTCAAATAACTGCCAAGACCTGCCCACTCAATATGTCAAATGTCTCCTCACATCTGTCCACTTCCATCCACCCCAACGTCATGATCACTTCTTGCCTGGACTCCTCAAAGTGCTTCCTGACTCATCTCCCGCCTCTCTCCCCCTTTCTAACCATTCCTACAAACTGGCACAGAATCATCCTTCTAAAACGCAAATCTGTTCATACTACTCTTCTGCTTAAATGCTTCACTGGCCTGCCGTTGCTCTCAGGATTAAGTGTGAACTCTCTGACAGGTTTCTCAAGCTTTTTGTAATCTGGACCCACTCATTCATGTTGTCACTTTCCTCTCGGGCTATAGTCATATGGACCTGCTCCTGTTCTTTCATCTCTGGGCCTCTCACCATCATCACTCTCTCCATTTCCCTGTCCACCCCACATCCACCCATCTTTATCTGGCTCCCTCCTTTGCCTTCTTCAAGTGACATCTAGTGACTTTCGACAAGTTGTTTTTCAAGGAAGCCTTCACGGACTATCTGGGACTGGATTAGGGGCTCACGTCATGTAGTTCCACAGCACTCTGGCTGCGGAGCCCACTACTCTGGAAGGTCCTTGAGAGAAGGACCCAGGACTTTGTCTTCATGTGCCCACAGAGGCAATTCCACTGCCTGGCACATGGAGGAATATGTGTTGAACAAGTAATGAATGGAAGGTTGGAGGAAACCAGATGCCCACGTGCACTGAATGCCAGGCTGGGGAGTGTCTGCTTTATTCTGGGAGTGAGAGAGGAGCCACTGCAGGATTTGGAACGAGGAGAGAGTTGGCGCAACCTGTGCTTCAGCAGGTTCACTCTGGCGGCACAGCAGCTGGTGGCTTAAGAAAGACGGACGAGTCCCACAGCAGGAAACCCAGAGAGGTTTTCGAAAGTCCAGGCAGGAGACAACCCAGCCCTGACCCAGGGCACAGACAGGGAGCCGGCAGGAGAGGGGAGGGCACTGACAGAGCCATCAGCTGATCAGACTGGGGACAGAGGAAGCGGGGGCTTGAGCAGAGCAGAGGAAATGGTGGCAGGTGGCCCTGGAGTCAACAGTGGCAGTAACAGGGGGTGGCTGAGACTTACTCTCTGTGTCTTCTGAAGTTTCAGGATCCGAGACTTCGTGCTTCTGCCCCCAACTCTTATGTGGAGAGCAGGCACCCGCAGAGCATTGGGTGATTATTGCTGTTTTTGTTGTTATTTATCCAAGCAGAGCCTGAATGATGAAATCGACAGTGGCTTACACTGGTGTCTCTTCACACACACAGCATAACTCCAGCCCCACCCGGACTTTAAAGAATATCTATGGCAGAGGATTGTTGGTTTGGCTTTTTATTTTGTTTTTCAATCTTTACATGCTCTTCTCCTTCCACCATGGTAGAGCTATTTTCCTGTTGGCCTTTCCTGGACAGCTGCAGCGGCCACCACAGTGTGGGCCACTATGCCACAGCCCGGGGGGTGCGGGGGCAGCAGCCACCACGCCCACCAGAGACAGGACCACAGAAGGAGGCCCAGCGGGCTCTCCACTGGGTGGAACAGGCAAGGAGCTCACATCTCCTCTGCTGCTCCCCACCAAATGCCACCTTCAGGGCACAGGTGAATTTGAACCTGATTTGCCATCACCTGGCATAGCCTTGCTGGGGTTCCCACATTCAGCAGTTTCATCAACCTCAGTGTATCTGAAGCATGTATCCCATTGGACAAGTTATCACTGATGAAAGCGGGAAGGATAACGACAGCACTATTTCCACTGAGTGAAACTGGACAGTGCCACACGCACGGGTGATGCACAGGACACACAGATTTATAACAGCTGCAGGTAAAATGGTGGGCCAGGAGGTCAGGCCACCTGAGATCAAAGCCCAGCTTTGCCATTTACAGGCATCGTGATGCTGGGCACGTCCTTCAGCCCTCTCTACACCTCAGCTTTCTCATCCACGCAATGAGCGTGATAAAAGTAACTCTGCCCCGGGTTACAACGAGCATTCGATGAACCATCCACATAAAGCACTCAGCCTTCAGCCCACTGTGACCCTTAGATGGTGTGGCTTCAACCCACAGACCCTTAGGCAGAAGAGCTAATCCTGAAGGCCCTCTGATTCCCATTCAAGGCCCTCGGGATTCCCATCCCTGTGGTCTTCTTCTTCTTTGTTATTCACGAAATTGTATTCCTTCTTGAAAAGAGCTTCCAAAATGTAACTGCCCCTGGAAATGATTAGTAATAGTTTTTCCTCTTCTTGCCTTTTTTCTACATTTTTTAAATTGTGGTAAAACACAAATATAAAATTTACCGTTTTTGACATTTAGGACATTCACAATGTCGTGCAACCATCACCACTATCTAGTTCCAGAACATTTCATCACCCAAAAGGAAACCCCATACCCATGAGCAGTCACTCCCCATCCATCACCCCCCACCCCAGCCCCTGGCAACCACTAATCTGCTTTCTGTCTCTATGGATTTGCCTATTCTGGACATTTCATATTAAATGGAATGCTTCTTTTATTCCTAAGACAGAGTTTCATTTCCACTTGGAAGCAATAAGCTCTGTTGGGCCGTCTTGGACCCAAGCCCGCTCTGCCGCCACTATTGACCGTACAACAGTGGGTCAGTGCTCTCACTTCCGACAGCTTGGTTCCTCCTCTGGAAAGCAAGGATGTTGCTCAAAGGCTCCTCACCTAGGCTCGCATGAGGAATCAATGAGATGACACCTGTCCAGTGCTTGGTAAGCACCTACGCTGTCAGTGATCATCAATGTTATTTTCAATTACACAAGTAATGCAGGCTCATTGAAAAAAACCTGGAAAACAGTAACGTACGCATAAGAAAAGGAGACGGCCCTGTCCGTCAGCTGCATTGCCAGTTGGAGGTCTGTGAGCACGTCTTCCTGCAGTGCCAGCAGCAGCAGCGCCAGAGCAGGTGCTGGGGGTCAGCAGCCCCGAGCCCGGCTCTCTGCACTGTCACTCCACGGATGACCTTGGACAAGTCACTTAACTCCTGTGAACATCGTGTCCTCATCCAGCACAATGGGAACACAGCTACTGCATAAGGTCAACGTGAAAGTCAGAAGAGGCAGTGGGTGTCAAGTGCCTGACATCACAGAGTCTCAGCAGCCGAGAGCGCACGTCGGCTCCGAGAAGGCAGCTGTGAGAAGAGCGGTGCAACCCCAGGCAGTAGACGCAGTGGCTGTGCAGAGCCAGGGAGGGGGCGCCTGGGGGCTGGCGGTGCTCCAGAGTCAGAGAGCGGGAAGGACGTCGCAGGCAGGGAGGAGGTGCTGAGCCTGCATGCTGAGCAAGTGGGCTGCTCTGTTTCCCTCACTAACCTTCACGCCCCCTCACTTCTATCCCACTCTCCCATCCCCTCTTCTCCAGGTCCCTGTGTTCACAGGAAGTGGTCCATGGGGGGGTGCAGAGAACTTGGAAGTCAGGAGAATAACAGCAGCTATTGTAACAGTAATAGCCGGCGTTTACAGGGAGGGCTGCTGTGTGCCAGACACCGAGCCGGGCAGTTCCCAGGCCCCTTCTCACTTCATCCTCAGCGCCAAGGATGGAGCTGCAACAGCTCCCTGAGGATGGGGGAGCACAGAGGCTGCGAAAGTGCTGAAGGGGAGGGCCCCCTGTTCTGTATGGGCCTCCTCTCTCCCAGCCTCCCCTCCTCAGAATCTGAGGAACTATACACTTCTGAAAAAGGAACAAAGAAGAAGGAAACATGCAGATTTTATGTTCAGTTCAGAAAAACCAGAAAGTACTAGCCAGCTCCCTCTGGTACTGGAACCTACTATATGAAACTCAGACTCCTAGGCCAGGGCTGCATGCTTTTTTCAGAAAGCCAAAGCAAGGCCACCTCAGCTCAGAAATGCCAAACTTGAATTAAATGTAAACTGACCCCTTAATGCGCAGCAGTGGTGAGACAGGGAGAGGCTGCTCGCTGGGTTTCGCCACTCGGCACCAGGGAAGTCGGACTCCCGGCAGAGGGTACGTACAGACTGGCTGTGCGTGTCCCGGAGCATGTAAACTGTGGCAGCAACAACACTGCCGTTCGCTCCATCAAGTAGGAGGTGACTGCCATCACTCCTAGAACACCCATGGGCCACAGATGACTGGGGGGAGCCATCTCCTTTACCATGCTGAGCAGGCCAGAACGGCAGAAGGAGTGTGGGGCAAAAGTAAGTGTCACCTCCCATCACTAACCAGCTGTGTGACCTCAGGCCGGTCACTTCACCTCTCTGGGTCTCAATTTCCATACCTACATAAGAAGAGACTTGGCTGAGAGAATCTAAGTTCCCTCTGGCTCTGACATCTCTCTTTGGGCCTTCTCACAGGAACTTTTGGAATCAGCGAATGAGGCCCAAGCTGCGGCTACAGGCTCCTGCAGACTGAGCAACCAGCCACTCGCCAGCAAAGCCCTGACAGGGGCGCTCCTGAAGTTGTGGGGTAAATCAGAGAAGGGAAACCGTACCATGAAAATTCTAGAATCACTCAAAACTTAAAGGAGTCAATAACTGAATTCTTTTGTAAAAGGAATAAAACTTTTGTAATGCCTCAAAATCCCTTTCATTTGTTTTTTCGCTTGAATTTTCACAGGCAGATTTCCCCTGGCTCCTGGAGAAGGTCTCTGAACTTCAGTTTCCTCACCTGTGAAGTGGGTTTTTATACCCATCTTGAAACGTTGTTGGAGAGAGGAGCAGGAATTTATATCGAGTGACAAAGCCCTTAAACATGAGGTGCCCATTAAGTGTCAGCTTTTTTGGCGGCATTCTGAAAGCAGCGTCTCTTCTCTCCAGTCTCTTTTGGGTCCTCTGGGATAGGGACAAGGTAGTCTTCTGGGTAAACGCCGCAGAGCCTTGCACTACGATGAGTGGAAGAAATGAATTCATCAACTAATGCAACGATTCTTCCGCTCTCCCCTGGGGTTCCGCCTTCCCGGGGTGCACACCTCTTCTCCCTCCCTCGCAATCAACAGCTCTGCCGGGTGGCGGGCGTGAGGCGGTCTCTCAGAACCGTTCCCACAAGCCTCAGCGTCTGTGCCTTTGTGACGAGGCTTCCCGACACGTGCATCCCCCATCGGAACACGTGCATCCCCCATCGGAACGGGAAGGCGCGCCGAGAGCCACGAGGCCGCAGGCAGACGGGGCCAAGAGCCAGCCGGGCCTCCCCCTGCGCCGCAGTGGGAGACGGCTGACGCTCGCAAACATCGTCGCGAGGCGATAAAATGCCAGTCCTGGCCTCTCGGTTGAGCAGACTAAGAGCAATGAGTATGAACGGGAGGGAGCTGGCAAGACAGGGCGTGGAGGGAATCCACTGAGTGGATTGCACTGAGCCCAAAAATATGCCCGAGAGGTAGGGCAGGAAGCGTGTCCTTTCTCGGGGAGGCGGCGCGGGAATCCTGGCGTTCTCTCATCCCCGGACTGGTTCCTGCTTGCATCACCTGCCGAGAGGTCAAGGCCGCAGCGTGCGGCTGGAAATCAGCGTGGCAGGAAAGCCCATGAGCAGACAGAAAGCAGTGGCCTGGTGGAATTAGTCACCTGCAGGAGATGAGAACCACGGGGACACACAGCTTTGTGTCCCCAGCGCTAGCACGAGGCCTGCCCCCGTAAAGGAGTGCGTGCATGCGCAAAAGCAGGGACTAAACCGAACCAGTACTTTAGGTCCCTCTCCACGGGGCTGAGACCACCCATTTCACAGCTTGTTGCTTTCACAGCTTGTGCTGCTTATGAGTAACAAGGAGAGACTGCCGAAGGTTCCGGGACAGTGGGGAGGGTAATTTGTGGGCAGGTCCCAGGAGAGAAAGGCTGCAGGTGGGGGAGCCAGCTGCCCAGGAAGCAGATGGGAGAGAAGGCGGAGGTGGGCACAGCTGACCCACCGGGGAAAGTACGGGCAGGAAAGGGGGTTGGTCAAGCACAGGAGGGAGGGGAACTGAGCACATTTGAGGTGCCCACGTGGCGCTCAGGCCTGGGCCAAGAAGCCGGCGTGTGTCCTCATTTAATTCTCCCAAGAGCCTTGTGAAGTCAGAATCATCTCCATTTTATTGAGGAAAACACTGAGGCTCAGAGAAAATAAGAAACATAACCAAGGTCAAGAAGCGGTGAAGTGGAAGCGTTGGGATTTGAACCCGGGTTTAGCCAATTCCAAAGCCAACATTCTTTCCATCTCCCAGTGCTATCTCCTGGGAAAATTAGAGTGGAAGATACATATTATCCATGATGATCCTTCTGCCTCCATCCTGCTGCCTGCCACCCACAGCCACTCAGTCCCAAGTCCTGTCGACCTGCTTTCCTAGGTAGATCTATGATCCACCTCTTTCCATCCCTCACTCAGCCACTGCCCCAGCCCAGCCCCTGTCATCTCTCACCTGGAGCACAGCATCAGTCTCCCAGCAGACCTCACTCTGCTTCCATCTCTCTGCCCACATGCGGTCCACTTCCACAAAACAACTAGAGTGTTCTTTCTGGAACGCAAATTGAAATGTCACTGGCCTGCTCTAGGGTGAGGTCCAGATTCCCCAGGACCTGGGCTTGCCTATCAGCCTAGAATCTCTCTCACTAGTCTCCTCTCTGTAGTGGATTAGATGAAGGCCCCCAAAAAGACAAGCCCAGGACCAGTCCCATGGCCTAGTGGTTAAGTTTGGCACACACTGCTTCTGTGGCCTGGGTTTGGTTCCTGGGCGTGGACCTATGCCACTCCTCTGTTGGTGGCCATGCTATGGTGGCATCCCACATACAAAATAGAGGAAGATTGGCACGGATGTTACCTCAGGGACAATCTTCCTCAGCAAAAAAAAAAAAAAAAAGATATATCCACAATATCCACATCCTAACGCCTGGGCCCTGTGAATGTCACCTTATTTCGAAAAAAGGTCTTTGCAGATGTAATTAAGTTAAGAGTCTTGAGATGAGGAGATCATCCTGGATTACCTGGGTGGGTCCTAAATCCAATGACAAGTGTCCTTATAAGAAGTAAAAGAGAAGACACAGACATAGAGTAGAAGGCCAGTGAAGGTGGAGGCAGGGACCAGAATATACAGCCACAAGGAATGCCTGGAGCCTCCAGAAGCTGGAATTCCAGACGTGAGGAAGGATTCTCCCATAGTGCCTCTGGAGAGAGTGCCACCTGCTGACACCTTGATCTCAGACTTGCCACCTCCAGAGCCGTGAGGAAAGGAATTTCCGTTGTTGCAGCCACCCAGTCTGTGGTGATTTGTCACGGCAGCCCCAGGAAGCTAACACCCTCCCCCACAGGGCTCCAGCCATGCCACCTGGCCTGAGAAAGAACTACCAGACTCCTCAAAGCTGCCTGGATCTCTTTCTGGACCTTTGCACATGCTGATCCTTCTGCCCAAAACATTCTTCCATCCCCTTATTGTGCAACTCACTCCTATGGTCCCATCACTCCTGCTGAAAAGTCTTCTCTGCCTCCTCAGCCAGGTGGGCCCCCCTTACCGTGGTTCCTACTTGCTGTATACTTCTCTTTTCATGACACTTACGATATTTTACTATCATTTCTTGTTTGTTTCATTAACCAGTAAGTGGGTTCTGTGATGGCGGGGACTGCTGTCCCCCTGGGGCCAAGTGCACAGTAGTCACTTAATAAATATCTGCCCCGCACCTAGCACTGCTTCCTTACCCTCCCGCATGCCCCGCTCATGTGTCTCCTTAGGCAGGAGGCTGTGAGCAGAAACCGTCACTCTCCCTGGCTCCCTGGTAAGATCTTCTTCCCCTGTCGTTAGGCTCCTCGAGACTTTCGACAGTTCTGCTTCCAGCTCGGGGGCTTGAGCTGAGGCTGCCCCCACAGCGGCTGTGACCCCCGGCCTGGCTCCCAGTGCCTGGCCCCTGGATGGCACGTCGCCGCGGGCAGGGGAGAGTTCTTCCCTCGGGATTGACACACAGGTGTCCCGAGGGTGCCATCCTCCTCCTCCTGGAGTCACTAGCTGGGACGAGGCCATCTTTGTCCCTGCCCAATGCCCCCAGCATGTGAGGAAAGCTTCTTCTCAGCTGTAAATACAGAAGTAAACCCAAGAAGTGGGGTGGGGAGAGGAAAGAGAGAATGAGAGAACTTAATGTCATCTTCCACCTCCTTGTGTCCAGTGGTCCCTGAGGCCGTTGCCACCCCCAGACGTCCCCAATACGTAAAGTAATAAATTCCCTTCTTTTTGCAATCTGGTCTGAGTCCATTTTCTGTCACCTGTGCCTGAAAGCGGCCTGGCAGATGCATGGCTCCTGCAGCCTGACAGACGTCTGCCCGGTGCTCCTGGCCCTTCTCGGGGAGTGGCGGCACCCTCCGTTTGAGCGAGGAGCCGTCTGTCCGCCCAAGCTCACAGCCTTGAGGTGCGAAGGGGATCTGAAGCCAGGTCTGCCGCCTTCACAGCACAAGCGCTGCTCCTATCCTGGCTGCCCAGCTGCCTCTCAGGACTCAGGCGACACCAGGCGGCACCCGCTGTCTGTCCCCAGAGCTCCCCAAAGCCAGAGCACAATAGTTCTAGCGAAAACAGCAGCAACAAAGTCCACGGTGCCTAAATACTCACGTCTGCATTCTGCAGGGTCTGCGACACCCTGAGTCAGTAAGCCTTACACTTCTCCTGGGCCCTGACGACTAACGCTGACCAGGAGCTTCCTCCAGACTCGGATTATTTTGCATCTTTAGCAATGGGACAGCAAGTTGCTAAGAAGTGAGGAGCCACACGTCCACCCAAACAGCCTGTGTCTGCTGTCTAAAGCAAGCTGAGTGTTTCTCTTCCCTCAGCCCCAGAGAGCCAGGTCCTCCTGGGGCTCAGTCTCTCCCCCAATAGGCAAGGGCAGTTCCTGACTGTCACTCTGTGACACTGGAAGCACCTGGGAGGGTTCACACAGCTTTGTTAGCAGCCAACACCCTGGCTCTGAGGGCCTTGCTCACACTGAGCAACAGTAGCCCTCCCAGCACCTCCAGGCCCGGGGCTCACCGACTCCTGCGTCCCCAGGCAGAGCACGTGTTTCTTGTCGGCTTCGAATGCAGAGCTCTCCACTGCCCAGAGCTGCCTTCCTGTGGTGCAAACAAGGAGAAAGTGAAAAGCGACATCTCTGTTCGTTGTGCTCCGTTGTCTGATGGCTCCCGCCTCACCCACAGGGCATGTGGATCGCTGTTAAATAGCTGAAAGGGAAGACCAGCAACTTAGTTCCGTGGCCTCACCTGGATGAGCCAGGTAAGAATTTCATAAAAATGTATATGAACGTGCTCCGAGATCGCAACAGTGGGTAACTTGAGGGAGATTAGGTGAACTAAGTTAAATGAAAATTAATTAATGTTTTACAGTACTTTAAAAAACAGACTTTATTTTCATTTAACTATTTGGCCACGGGCTAGAAATTAATAACTGCTGTTCGACCACAAGGGGGAATATATTAGTCCTGCTTCTAGATAAATAATACTTTTCTATAGTGTCCCTTTCAGTAGAGAATCGTAATGGGCCCCTATTGTTTTGTCAGCTCAGCACCAGCCTCACTTCAGGGAACTGTCTGCCCATCCCTTGGGACTGGCCCCTGCCACCTCACACACGTGCCCTCCATGTGCACGTGGCTGCCACAGGGGCTGCAGGTTGGAACAGTGGGCCTTGCCCTTGGCACAGCCCATTGGTCAAGAGGTGGGTGCCTGACCCAAGCCAGCCAATCAGAATTCTCCCCCAGCATTTGGGAACTGCAACTGACAAAAGAAGTCAGCCTCTCCCTGGGTGTCTGAAAATGAAGACGTGCAAATGCAGAAGCAGTTGGCAGCCCCGTTCCACCATGTGGACTGAGGAAGAGAAAATGCCAATCAGCAGAAAGAGAATCAGAGGCAAGGAAAGGAGAACAAAACCTGACAGCCTTGGAGCTCCCACTTTAGCTGCTCCCAAGGCCTATCTATCTTCCCCTTTTGGATTCCATTGAATCCAAGTAGCCTCATAATAAAATTCTTTTTTGGCTTAAACTAGCTTAAGTTGGATTTCTGTTCCTTGCAACCAAAAGAGTTTTAACTAATATAAGAATGTAGTCCTATTTCAGTCTCACTTACATGCTAATCTTGAATTCCTCAACCATTTTACTTTGTGACTTCAGAAGGAAAAAAATAAAAATGAAAATATTTGAGTTAGCCTCTTGTACAAATTAGTCCGCAATCCTTCTCTTGGACTGTTTTATTCCACACAGCACTGTGGGTGGGTTTTCCTCCATACTGGAATGGATTAAGTTCGTGCTAGAAATACAGGAAATGACTGGGTCAGTGGTCTGGTTGCCAATGGTGGAACACGGGATTTTTACGACAGGCACTCAGAATTTGGTCTTCCCTAAGTTTAGAGTCCGTCGGAGAGTGTGATGTGTTCCCTTTGGATGATCCGCCCAACTCAAATGGTCTTCCACCTGCAGGCCTACCCCTCGTCCCCGGACACTGCACGTTCCATGAGCCACGCCCGCAGCAGTCTCCGGTGCGCCTCTTCCTGTGGAAGCTGCCTGTCTGCAGATTCAGCCTGTCCACGCGCGAGGCCCTGTCATGTCCTGGAGGGCGGCAGGGAGCTGTCCAACCACGACGCTGCAGAGCAGCTGGACCCGCAGAACGCCGTCCCCACTGCTCGCTGCTGGTCAAAATAATGAACAGAGGGGATGCTGTCCCCACCCACTTCCCAAAAGGAGGTGTGTAGTGTAAAAGACCATGGAACTAGATACGCTTTTCCCTGTTATCTATTTGGGATCTCTCCAGTTTCTCCTACTAAAAAATAAAAATTAACCCAAACCCCACTAGGCTTGACCAAAGACAAGGAAGCTTGTGTCCAGCACATGTCTAGCATGTGCACGCGTAAATACAGGCAGATGTCAGACATCGAAGACCAGCGGAAGCGCTGCCCAGGCCCCGAGTCTGAGAGCGCGCGCTTCGGGTCACAGTGGGCCTCTGAAGCCTGAGCAGCAAGTTAGCTATCTTACTCTGCCTGGAAAATAGTTCCTCCTCAGCCCAAGTTCAATCAGCATTTCCGTTAAACAGGCGACCAAATATCCGAGCATTTAGAGCTGAAAAGAACCGCAGAGTCCTTTGGCCCAAGAGGTTTATTTTAAAGATGAAGAAAAAGAAGCCCAGAGAGATGAAGCCACTTGTTCAAGCTGCACAGCCAGTCAGCAGAGGACTGGCGGGAGGGAGGCTTTGCAGAAAGCCTCCGGGCCCCAGCGCCCGCTCCCGCACGGCCCTGGAGGGCGGAGACGGCCCGAGGCCCCAGGGCACTGCCTCCTCGAAAGGCCCCGGGGGACTTCCGAGGCGCAGTGGCCAGTGCGGCAGGACGTTCCAAGGCCTGCAGCGGAAGCCCTGCGCTCAGGGACACGGTCCAGACGGCCTCGTGTCCCCTGTGCAGACACCAGGCTCCCCCTGAGCCGTCCAGCCCTCGCAGCAGCAGGCCTGCGCCCCGCGCCCGTTCCAAGCACACCTGGGGACGCGCCGAGCGCCCGGGGCAGGGCCGGGCCGCCTCCCCGCGCGGCGGGCGGCTGCGCGCTGCCCTCGGCTCCCCGTGGCGGTGGCCGCGGCGTGGCGGAAGAAAACGCGGAAGACGCAGGGCCCTCGGAAGTCAGACCTCCGCCTAACCACGCTCGAAGAAAGGGCCATTGCTGCGCAGCTTGAGGGGCATTGTGAGAACACCGCGGGGCAGGTGGAGTTCAGTGCAAATCCAGAGTGTCTTGCTAATTATTAGAGATGGCAGCATTGTTCAGTTTCAAGAAGTGCAGTTTTAGGGTCATTTTTTTCCTTGGAAAGGAGTCCGTAGAGACAATATTAATTTGTTGAAAGTCAAGATGTGAAACAAACGGATGTCGTGGTTTCTCAGCTTTCTGCGTAAGGGATGATGCTGCCGTCCAGCATCACCTGAAGCTGAGTCACCTGAGCAGAATTACGAATTGTCGTGAATCCCCACCCCCATCTCCAGAGATGAGCCTGAGCCTTCGAGACTCACACACACAAAGACAGAGGTACCCTTCTCCTGGCCCCCGATCTGTTGAACTACAGACATCCACAGGAGGTGCAGGTTCTCGAGCTTCAGTCCTGGAGAAGAAAGACCACAGGATTCCTCTAGGTAGGGGATTTCTCAGTCCCTGTCCTGGCACTCTCTGTGCATGGTTTATGCTACCTGAACAGAGGTGGCAATTCCGTATAGGCTGGCTGAGAGAAGAAAACCGTTCTCACTCGGGTTCTATAAATTACTCATCTTCTCACTTTAATATCAAGTACGATATGTATTAGAGTGCATGATTTTGGCTAGAATCAATCTGGAAGGCTGTCAAATAAAAAACAAAATAGGAAAATAAATCCAAAGTAAAATTTATGACATGATTTTACTCCCATTACATTCCACTTAACAAATGCATATGTTTTACAATATCTTTAATAATAATTATTAAACATAGTAAAATACTTCCAAACTTGGCTCGTTGCATAATTGTACTTCGAGTGAAAAAAATTTATCTGAAGCCTTGTCAATATGCCACTTCCTCCTCCCCCAGCTTTTAACAGAAGCAGCCTCCAGTGGAATAATCCAAGCTGTGTTCAAGAAGTTGGCAAGTAGGTCCAATTAAATGTGGTTTTACTGTATTCTGGCGTTTGCATATCTAGTTTGCCAAGAAGTAATCTTTCACAAAAAAAAAAAAAAAATCTGTACTGGTCCAGACACAGCCTGGATGGTGCAATGCATCACATAACTTTACCCCATGACTAAGATAATCTTTTTTTCTTAAATAGCTGTGGAAAACGTATCATACATCCATCATATTCCTATATGAATCATAAAATACTGTCCTTTATAGAGCCTCTTACATTTATACATGACAAACTGAAATTCATCTTAATAGCTCTGTTTATTTTAATTATTAAACTCACACGGCGTTAGCTTTTAGCCACCTGGGCTTGATGTATTTATTCAGGTCTACTCCAGTCGGATTATCTGAATGAGGTTGTAAATGATCCTATTGACTATTCAATGCCGACTTGTCAAAGCGGCATCATACACATTCACAAACCTGAGTACCTGAAACTCAGGGAGTGAGCAGCTGCTCCCAGCCTTGCAAATGAAATCCTGAGCTCTTCTCTGCTGATGTGTTACACACTGACCCCTCACGGAGGAGCCGACTCTCGTGGCCCTTGCAGCTCACCAACACCCTACGTGAACGGTGAGCCGTATCCAAAGTCCAGATGGAAGGCTGTCAGCAAAGAGATTCCTTCCGCTTCGCCCGCTGCGTGATCCATCCCTGGCATGCAGACAGCCCGGACATGGCCCCTCCACCTTGACTCCCCTAGGGGAGCCAGCAGAGGAGCACAGGTGCCCATTCCTCGGGTCAGCAGGGAGGGATCAGGTCAGAAGATGCCGCAGAACAGACAACCTGGCCTTTGTTATAAACCATCGTGAGCTCATTAAAACACATGCAGAAATGGTTAAACAAAATCCTCTAAAGCTTTTACAAAATTGCCAGTCTATTAGAAGGACTGAGCTCACAGCGAACTCTCCCTTCCAATGTGTGCAATGGAGCAGCTAATGTCCTTTGGACTCTTGTCTATGGCACCAAGCAGAGGGAGGTGGAGGGGGGGGCTTGTTTGTTTTTGGTTCTTGCTGTTGTTTTTTAACTTTTTTAAAAACCAAACTCTTGAATACATCAACCAAAAGGACTGTTCCATCAAACATGTATTGTTAAAGTCATTGCCTTAAGAAAAAAATCTATGAAAATTATAAAATAAAAAGGAAGGTCTGTGTCATTATATCAAGGGGAGAAAAAAGGAAAAGAAAAATAGATGGCTGTGGAGTGCATGCCTTTGTGAAGTGGCATTGCATCAAAGAGCGAAGTGGACACACTGAATGGGGATTTTGAAGCCTGGACGTGAAAAAGTTGGATCCTAAGTTTGAACCGTGCAATATTTACTCAAAGTTCCTCACAAGGAACATAGCAGCCTTGCATTCCATCTAGTTGTGGACTTTCACCAGGTCATCTTCCTCCAGATGAGTTTATTCACTGTGATACAACATGCCCATAGATTTGCATGATACCGCAATGAGTCTCTGACGATACATAACATCACACAGATGACGCAGGGGCTGGGATTGAGATGCTCTGAGGTCTGATCTAGCTTGTGCCACCTTCTCCTTGTGAGATTGGTGTAACTCATTTAAATCTCTGGGTAAAATATTTTAACATGTGCCCCTCCCTGGAGAGTTGTGCCTATGCATTACCATTATATATATTAATCATACCACTTTTTATACTTATGATGCAAGAGTAAACATAAACTGAAGCTTTCAGTCTTGGTCTCTTCAGCTTTAAGAGAAAAAATATCTGTATCCAACTTAGAATTTTAGATTAGATTCATCAGATCGAGAGTTGAAAGGGTTTTGAGAGATTTGTCAAAAGGAACCAAAAGAATAGTGTAAGTTATATGAGGCTCACATACCGAAACCTGTGCACACCTACACACCCACCCGAGGGGATGCGAGCCTCTGCATTATCATGGGGCTTCAACCTTCATGCTTCATGTCAAGACTGTTTTCCTCAGTCCTGCTTAAAAATGAAATAAAATTGAGACTATTAGTGCTCAATGAAATTAAATCATAAAAATCCACACTGGAAAAAATCCACATCAGTAGGAAGGCTTTATGATAAGGTAAAACTTCATCTTGGCGTAAAAAAATAATAATAATTATTATAATAGTGATGTCACCTCAAATATACATAGTACCTGTTTTCTGAGAGCTTAATGCTTTTGCATATTCATTTTCACCTTATTCTAAGGAAGGAGGAGAGATGGGTATTATTATTCTGGTCTTACAAATGGAAAAACCAATGAAGATATCGGGGTGGGGTTCCTCCCGTGTTCATTGGTAGACATTCCCCAACTTTCTCTTGAGTCTTCTTTCCAGCAAATGATGCTGAGAGAAGGAGGTGAGAAACATTCCAAGAAACCAGGGCCAATTTTCAGATTAAGTGGGAAAATATTCAGTTTTACCACTTCGGCAGCAAACAAGTTCTGAGGTTCCTGTCTGGCTGCCCCGCTCCGTCGTGCATCCATGTTTCTCCTCTCCCTCCTGCACGTCCAGCAACAGCTCTGTCAGCCCTGCAGTTACCAGCCTGCAAGTAGCAGTGCCTCGTTGTGGTTGAACAAATTACATGTTTTGGAAACCCAAACCACCCTTTCACGGCTGGGAGCAGAGAGGGAGAGCGCTTTAGGCAGTAGAATCCTGCCAGGGTCTCAGCGCTTGGGGAACCTGAAGTAGAAGGGCCAGAACACGTCCTCCTCTGACACCAGGAGAGAGTGTTCTGCTGTAATATTCTTTAAACAGTTGATAGGATCCAAGTCAGGAAAAGAAATAGTATAATTCCAATCTTGGGTTCAATTTGTAAATATCAATAGCAGACAATGGAAAGTGCAATGATGGTAAATATATATTTATATAATGCAAATTTTCTCACTTGGGCATAACCAGAATGTTGATTTCAGATTCAGACTTGATCAAAGACGTGCCCAGAGCAAGGAAGTCAACCTTCATGTGCCTCTAAAGAGAGAAAAACCTCATGTCTCAAATGCTAGACCACCAATGCTTTGGGGAATGTGTGAAATGTTTGAAAGTCCTTTGAAGCTCTCCCCTTCCCCTGTGCCTAGCCCGGCACCTTCTCGTCCACTTTTAGGATGAATAAACTGGAAGTCACTTTTGCCCCTTCCAGCTCTAAGCTTTTGTGATTTTAGATTAGTCTGAGTGGAAGAACACGCAACAGAGCAATCTGCAAGGGGACAGCGTCAGACACACAACATAGGTCTTCAAATAATGGAGAATAATTGGGCCATTAGATTATTATCAAATTCTGGCCATTAGATTTTTGCAATTTGAATAACAAAATTAACTCATTATTTCAAAAGGAACCAGTCCAGAATGCAAATTTTAAAATTCAGGATACAGATGTAAGCTTGGAATTGTTTTTGTTTATAATGCTTAAAAGTTACGTTATTTTAGGAGAGAGAAAAAATTATATATGTGTGATTAAATAAGAATAACAGTGTGAGGATTGATTACCTCCTTCCTCGAGGGCGTTATTTGACTGAGTTTTAAACAGAAACACTTCAATCATTTGAAATCCTTCCATGCTGGTCAAGCCTAAAAACTGCCTGTATTTTGACTACAGTATTATTTTTACTGCAAGATAAGCACCTTGACAAAGCCAGTTGAGTAAACGATGACAAACGCTCCCTCCCTCCCCCTTTCGCACAGAAGTGATTCTAGCACTGCTCTGAGGCCTCCAGTAAAATAACATAGAAATAGAATGTGAGAAATCGCATTTTCTAGACTTCACACTTAGTATGAAAAACAAAACTTCATTGTGCCCCAACATATCCTCTAACTTTTTCCTTTCTCTTAACTGGAGGATTTCACCCAGTTCGGCTGTCACTGATCACAGTGAGCCCCGAGAATTGCCCCCGCTGCCTGGTCCGCAGCCGTGGCCCCCCTCACTGGATAGGTGCGGTTTGCCGGTGCAGACTGGTAACATAGGGCCAATCTCAAATGTAGTTTTGATTTCAAATTTGTTTCAATTTTTTCAAAATGGTAGAAATTCAGACACAAAAACAAGTCGGTTAGAAAATTCAGTTGTGCAATGATGTCAAAATCACTCAATGCATAAAATTTACCCTCCTATAAGTAATAAAAGGACATTGAGAAAAACAGAGAACAGGTGATAAGTATGAATTTTAGTTTGAGTCTCAACAAAAATAAGAAACTAAAGGAATACTCCTTCTGCCAGGCTTCAGTTTCTTTCGGTTTATTCAGTTGCAAAATCTTGGGGATTCTGAAGAGATCTTAAGCAAATTCTACACTAACAACTTGTGTGTCGTGTCTGTGCTTTGGATAGAAACCTGTACATTTTTCCTTCCTGTCGCATCCTTAAGAGACCCTCTTTCTCAAAGGCAGTTATAGAAATAACTTTATAAATTAGCTTTTCTCGGAATATGGTTCTATGCTCAAATTTCTTCTATTCAATGAGGACTTTAAGTGACACAGAGAAATAGTTATAAATGAGAAGAAATGGAGGTTTTTTTACACTAAATACTAGATGGCTCTAACTTCTATGGCTATTGCTCACTAGCAATAAATACTTTTCTTAAATGTTTTTGTTATCTATTGTCGTACCATTGTGCTTTTCTAAACATTGTCCAAATAGACACATCCTTAGGAAGCATCGTCGTCTGTCCAGTAACATGCAAAAGGTATTTCAAGATTACCAAACAGCTTATTTACATGATACAGTCCAAAGGAATGGTCCACAGAAAAGGTGTATGCATATTTTTAGTTTGCATTTAAAAACAACTTCAAGAGATTCAGACGAAATGCCTGAAATGCTCCTACTTTAATCAAAAATCACTTCAGCGCGTTAGACAGGCAAAAATGTGAGGGTCTCCAATAATCTTCTCAAAGATAAAGCACACACTGCATTAAGTATGATTTTTTAATGGAGTGAATATGTGCTTATTTATAAAGAGTTTCAAATAATATATTTTTTGAATCATAAATAGTTAAGATACATTCTTTTAAGCTCTGTCACATATCAAGAGTTAGCTCTCGTTTGGCACACCACACATAAATAAGGTTATGCTGTTCTGTCAAGTTCAATATCATTATATATGCATTATGTATTGAAACAACAGATTTCATCTAGCCTATGTTTACCAATATTCACATACAGTTTTCTATGTATCACTCCATATTAACTACAAATATACTTTTTAAAAACTTCAATATTTAGGCCAATATGACTTTTTGAAATTCCTATATACTCATATTAAGCATGCATATTGAGATTTGATAAAAACGACTTGATTTAATGATTAACTACAGAGATTATAACAAACTGTAAATAAGTCATTTCCGTGAGTGGACTCTATGGGTGTCGCACAGCCTCTCAAAGCCACTCGAAATATCCTCACTGAAACTGTTACTGACTAATGGGCTACATTTTAAAGCCAAATTGGGTTTTCACTCCTCTCCTGCCAAACTAACTAGAGAGAATGCCTCCTATAGCAAAACGCAAGTTCAACTGCAAACCCATTCCTAAAGACGGTTGGAAAAGGGGAAGAAGTGCCTGAAAATTCAGGAAAAATCTTAGTCTTGAAAGAATTGTCTTGTAAACGACCCTTCAGCCAAAAGAAAGTACCACGCTCACATAACCTAGGAATTGTGATTAACAGTAAATTAGTAAATGTTAAAGCGGAATCAGGAAAGTTAACCGGATAACCTGTCTCTCAAGAAAATCTGATTCCTTTCAACTGCTTGAATATTTTAGGAAAAACTTATTCTGTGAGCCTGAATTATCTGGATAATTCAATAATTTATTTACTGTAAGCAGATAAGGTATTTCGGGCTTAAAAGAAAAACTTTTCATCCTACTGTTTCATTTCTATGACCTCACCGTTTCCTGTTACAATGTTTTAAACTTGGAGTAGAGCTTCTTTTACAAGAAATTACAAAAATTAATTAGCAAAGATTTTTAAAGGGTCAGTTTGCAAAATTACTAAAAATTTAATTTCTAAAATCTCTGAAAATGAATTAATATTTCTAAAAACTTCCAGTGACATCAATTAGCTCTGACTGCTTTAGCTATCCTTTTATAATATTAAGAAAATCTAAGAAGGGGTGCGGAGGGCTACAAACATAAAATGTTTCTCTTTATGTAACTAAATTGATTTAAAGTCAAAAGATAAGTGGTTCTACAATTTAAACCAAAGGATCATGATCATACAAAGATATCTTGCCATACTTCTGTAGGCAAAAGGTAGAAAAATTTTAACATAAGGAGCAAAATCCTGTCAGTGTAATAAACTTGGACTATAGCCAAAATGGAACTCCTAAAAGCAATTTGCTTTTAAAAAATATAACTATTGTTTTATTTTTAAAACGGTATTATCTTCAGCATTTTAATGGCAAATGACTTTAATGAAAAGGCTTGAGCTCTTCTGTCCTGGATTTCAAAATTCACACTTACTCGATTCACTGTACCGTATCAGCAATTTCAAACATTGCAACAAACAATTATAACAAAAATTTAGATCAATATCTACAAATTAAATCTAAAATGATCTGTTTCCTACCCAGAGGTATGTAAAAGTTTCCATCATTATATTAGAAATCAAAGAATGTTTTAAGCTTTGTAGGAATAAAATGTAATCATACACTACAGGAAATTTTGAGATCTTAAGACTTTTCTTTCATTCTTATCTGATAGAATGGGATTTTTAAAGTCTCATTTTTATATACTTTGTGTTTCATTGCTCAAACTTGGGAAAGCCAAGGTTTTTTAGTGTTACTTCTTGGGTAAAAAAAAAAAATTGTTTTCTTTGATGGTTCAAAACATTTACTTGGAAAATGAATATTTCAGCCGTTTGAACGTGCGCCATTATGTAATTTTACCATGGTGTTCACCTTTTTCTAACCTTCCAATAAGCTGTTTGTAGATAATCAGGACAAGTCTGTATCCTTAACATTGTATACTTCTGGGACATTCCTGAGGGTACACCTAGCACATGATGCTAGGCCCACAGCGACCTACCTACGGCATAAATGATTATCTAAAAGAAACAGATGTTTGCAAAAGTAAGCAAAACCACGTATTTAAAATATACTTATGTATCAGCCAGATGTCAAAGGGGGGAGCAATCTGACTGATCTCCAAGATGATTACATGACAATTAATTTTCTTTCTTTAAATGGAGCGAATAAACAACTGATTCCCTCACTTCACTTATCAAATGTGGTGATTTGTGTAATTAATACTCTGTTCCAGTTTTGCAAGGAATGTTTCAAGAAGTTATTTCTTCCAAATTACATGTCAAAACATTGTTTTTATAAGTGTGCCTGTTAAGTTTAAGATAATGTTCCTCATTTAAAATTAGATGCCAGTCAATGGAACTAAATTCTAACTCTCGACACCTTCAGAAAGCTTTGAGAGACCATGACTAGATACCACAGGAACTGAAAACACAAAATCTCCCTTTTCATAAGCTTGTAACTGCTCAAGAAATTATTTTGTGGAACTCAAATGTACATTCCCCTTTCACGTGAAACAATGTTCATTTGGTTAAAACCAAATGCGACTTGCATGGAATAGAAATCCTGTTTCAACAAAAAAGGGAAACGTAGGATTCCAAATTGTAAATTATTGACTGTGCTGTATGATAAAATCATTTGGATTCCCAGCCAAAGCCATCGGGAAGCTTACAAATGGTATATTTTCAGGCTCCACACCGTATAGCCGTTTTCCTATAGCAGCTAAGAATATTAACCTTACGATAGGCCATTTAGCCTAAGTGTATTTGACAGCAGTAATATAGAACCATGTTTTCATGTTTTCACATGTATCTCTAAGGCTGTAAGTTACGGGCAATTACAGATTTCAGGACTTAAAATAACTCTCAGGTCCATGCCGGCCCTGCAGGGCCGTATGTGACCATTCCTCTACCGTACCGTCTGGCACATGTGTGTTCTGTCAATTCCTTGGGTCAACTAGCAAAGTTTCTCACCCTGATATGCCCAACGAGACAACCATGAAGTTGGGAACATCAAAATAATTAGGGGACAGGGTTCTGTGAATGGTTGCATGTGCTTAATTACATTTTTAAATTACAACTTGAGAATTAAAAACCTGGGAACTTTCGAGTTCTCCCAGCAATAAAAAGGATGTCTATAGCTAATCTTGAACAATCGAATGCCTGCTAATTCGATTGCGTAGAATTCCAGTCATTAGCCAAGCAGTCTTCCAAATTAAGACATCCGGTCTCCTTCAATTTTCCACTTAAACCAGAGCACAGAAGAATAGATTTGACCAATCAACTTAGGATAAGATTATCCATGAAAATGACTTATGGCGTACAGATGAGTAGCTGTACAGCATATTATGAAAAACCTATGCTGCCGCTTGAAGTTTCATGGATTCACAGATTTCTAGGGAATTATCTTAAATGATCGAGATTGTAGAAAATGGGTCACATTTTTAAAATGTGCATTTAGTATCCTCTTGAATGACCAGAAGCAAAAATGTTCGCACGTTTCCATTTGAGGGATTTAAGGCATTCTAATAATTTCATAATCTCTGAATATTAAAAATAAAGATCCCATGTATGACATTCAGGATCTATGTAGTATAGAACCACAACTGACATAGCACACAAGAAATTCTCAGTTCATATAATTTATTGCAGTTAGCACACAGTTTAAAAATTCACCAACACACCAATAGTACAAAACTAAACAGCATTATAAGTTATTCCCCCCTCAGGAAAATAAAACATACTATGATTGTCAAAGCTAGATGTCAGTCTAAGTTTTAGAACAAAGGAAGAATGTGAAACTAATAAAAGGAAAAAGCAATCACTCACAATGACCACAAAATGAAAATCCAAAGAAAGTCCGCTTTCTCACAGACATTGATTGTCCTCTCTAAATTAATAAAAATTATTTTAACATAAACTGTATTTAAAAAAACTAGAAACTCTTCAAGTAACTAAAGATAATGCTCCAAGGCCATTTTCACAGCTTTTTTTGTTTGTTTGTTTGCTTTAAATGCCATTACAGCCAAATTAACACACATTTGACCAAATATTTCCAAAACAGTCCAGCAACACACAATGGAGTTTTCCATTCAGTATCTTAAGCACAAAAATAGGCTATGTTTACAGTAGTTAAGGCGATCAAATTTTAAACAAAAGCTATTAAAAAAAAAAAGGGAAAAACAGCAAACATTTTCCATGCTACTCCCATAGACCTTATTTGTAAGTGCAAGACAGGAAAACAAACACTGTGCAAAATGCTTCTGCCCTGCGTGCTGGCCACTAAAACCACACGTCGGGCTGCAGCCTCTGCTGCCGCGACACACAAAGTCTACTAACCCCCTTCCCCATGTCAATCAAGGCAGGCCAGTCCTTTCAGCCTGGGGCTTTTTCAGTCCATAGAATCTTTTCATGAGTTGGGGGGGGGGGGGGGGGGGCGGTGTTGGGTAAGGAAGGGGAGAGAAAGAAAAGGGGAGCAAAAAAAGAGAGAATGACCTATTGTCAATTTGTGCAGTAGTTATTCTAAAAATGCTCAACTGGGTAAATGTGTACACCTAAACTTTGAGCTGGCATGGGTCTTGTGCAATTAGAAGTTTGTTATAAATGCACACTGCACATGCAAATCTTTAAGCCGTTTGTAAACATTTATATTTTCCTTGTTATGTAGCGAAGTTATCAATTTGCAGCTTAAGTTTTTATTCAGCTTAACAGTTTCAACTTAAGGACAGTGGGAAAGTCAATTTAAATTATATAAAATAAAAATAAAAACAGTGCATTTACGTTCTTCATAACACCAGTTTTTTTCCAAATGGTGCTATTTTTCTAAGGAAATTAAATAATTTTAAACTCACTCGTTAAAGTTATACAATGCAAACAAAGACAAAAAATATATTGAAACTCATGCATTTCTGTAGCGTTAATATTTACTTTTCAAGACTCAACTAAGAGCATCAACACAACCTGTCAAGTTCTTTGACCCCCCCCAGCCCATGTAATCAATTACAGTATACAATAACAGTAATTCACATTTTCAACACAGAGTTCAACACTGCTGAAGCTGCACTATCCTTGTTCGTCCCCAGCAAACCTTCACAGACAGCGTCCCAGTGATCCCAGTGTACTCTCAGAATTGCTCTCATTGGGAACCGTCAGAAAACCAGAAGTTGCCACAGAAAGTTTTAAGTCAACTGCTTGTTTAAAAATAGATAATCCAGCATTTCAGAAATTTTCCATTTGGGTCTAAAAGCATTCAGGTTTCCAACAGCCAGAAAAGATTCATGCAATTTGAGACATATAAAGAGGCTAATAAAACTGGAGGGAATTTCTACTTTAAAAAAAAAAAAAGTGGGGAAACGAGAGAGCTCAAAAGACAATGCAATGTTGACAAAATGAAGCCCTAAGAAAGCCTTTTGTGATAGGACGATTTGTTTCAAAGGTTCTTATTGGCCCACTTCCCCTGCCCCCTTGAAAGCAAAACGCCTCTCTATTCTCGACTTGCGCTAAAGTTTCTTTTATCAGAATGCTAAATTAGTGAGATTCTCATGCTATTCTAAAGTGCAAAAACAAGTTAATATCCCAACTTCTTAGTTCCAGGAAACAAGACTGCTTTTAGACCGTACCACAACTAGATAGAGATCTATTTATATATATGTATATATATATTATTTATATATATATAAAATTATTTCCAGAGTTCTTGAGAGCTATCTTCTAAGGTCCAGTCTCTGACAGCGGGCAAGCTCAGCGCCTCGCTTTTGACAGACAAGGAGTTCACCAACTCACAGTGGAACTTGCGGATGTGTCTGTACAGGTCCCCGGACTGCGTGAACCTGCGCTCGCACCACTTGCAGGCGTGCGGCTTCTCGCGCGTGTGCACCACGGCGTGGCGGCTCAGGTTGTGCGAGTACTGGAAGCTCTTGCCGCACTGCGTGCACGTGTAGGGCTTCTCGCCCGAGTGGGTCCTCTCGTGGCGCTTGAGCGTGTACATGCACGAGAAAGTCTTCCCGCACAGCGAGCAGGTGGGCACGTTGACGTCGGCGGCCGGCTTGCTGCGGAGGCCGTCCTGCTCGCGGAAGTGCGTGCTCAGGTGGATCTGCAGGATGTGCGGGCTGGGGAAGACCTTGTTGCACAGGGGGCACATGAAGATCTGGCCGGCCGGGCTCAGGATGTTGGAGACGTAGGGCAGCAGGCTGCTCTCCATGCTCCCCTCCACCTGGACCCGCTCGTTCTCTGGGGTCATCATCTCGTCGTCACTGGCTTTGTCCTCCCGCTCGAGCTCCCTCAGGACCGAGTCCTCCCTCAGAGGAGCCAGATGGGCCGGCTCATACTGTACCCTGTTATTAGTGCTCACACTTTCTTTCACAGTGCTATGTTCCATGTCATAGTCATTAGTGCCAACATCACTCTCATCACAGGAAGCCTCTTTCTCCACCTTCACCTGCACCAGGTTGCTTCTCAGCACGTCCTGTGAAGAGAAATAAGAGCTGTTCAGATTTTCAACTCCTGAAAGGCTGGACTTGACAGACAGGTCCAGCACACAGTCAACATCTGCCGAATCCCTCACGGAGGTGACAGACCTCTGGGACAAAGACTCTGTTGAGCTGCAGGGGCTGGCTACTGTTTTTCCAGCTGCTGTGGCGTGTGGCTCTGCCTCTCCGCCAGCCTGGGGGATGCCTGCTGAGTCTGAGGGCAATCGCATCCACATGTTCCCAGGCTCGGCCGCCAAGTCTCTTTTGCTGGGCAGGATGTTCAATTTTTCATCGTCTCCTTCATCTTCGTCACTGGGCAAATCCCCTGCCATGTGGCTGCTGCCATCCGAGAGACTCTCGACTTTGTCTGAACAACTTGAAGCATCTTCTTCCTTTTTGGTGCTGTCTGCCTCCGTGGTGGCTTTCTCTTTCAGCTTCTTTTTGCAGACTTTGACAATGTCATACATGTGGAGATAACTGGCAGCTGCTAGCACGTCTTCAATGGGCAAGTCTTTGAACTGGAGTTTCCCTTCATACATGAATTCAAGCAGGAGAGCGAAAGCTGGGGCTGTAACAATGTCGCTGTTCAGATGAACAATGTCTCTTTTGTCCAGCTGGTCCTTGTAAAAGAGGTGGAAGTACATGCTGCATGAAGCCAGCACAGCCCGGTGCGCCCGGAACTGGGCATCTCCCACCAGGACAGTGCAGTCACACAGAAAACCCTGATGCCTCTGCTCGCGCAGACACTGCAGCAAATGTCTGCTATGGTCTGGAAACTCCATGCTGTCTTCATAACCTGGGGAGAGAGAAATTTCTCATGAGAGCCTGGTCAGGAACAACGTTTCAATGCTCTAATCCCCATATAAAAAAAAATAATTCCGCTTGGGCCGCTGAGGTCCATGTCCCTGAATTTTAATCAGGCTTATGACCCAAGAACCACAGATCACACGCACGAATCCTAAATGCGGGAAGAGACACGGCCCCTTTCCCCACTCCCTGACCCCAGCCAAGCCGTCTCCCATACATCTCCACCCTCCTTGGACTTGTCGTCAAGTTTTAAAAGCCTTAATTTCAGTAGAGTCTCTTACTGAGAATGAGAATTTAGAACTCTTTCAGAAGAAATTTAATTAACTCTAGTCATCAAATTATATCCTAAAAAAACCTAGAAAATGGCTTTAATTTCAAAGGGAACAACTCATATAATGAACAAAGAAAAGTCCCAAACACATTCTGGAAGATTCAGAAAACTTGTTCAACCATTCTTTCTATTTTATTACTTTTGATACTTGACTGCACTTAGAAAGCACAATTTAAACACACACATTTGGCTGAATCAAGGAAAAAAATGAAATCGCATAATTAGTCCAGAAATTAGCAAACAACTTACTCTTAAAGTCAGAGTGTTACAACAACAAAAGCCCTGTGTATAAAAACAGATGTTAATGCCGTAAGATTTGCAGGTATGGCACACATGTACCAGATCAGAAGGAACTACACCAGCAGATGGAAAAGATCATCTTTACTATGAACACATCCAAATACTTTTTTAAATGAATTGAGAAAAAAATGGTTCTACTTCTTTGTGAAACCTGTACATCTAGAACATTAGAAGCCAGCAGGGCTTTATTTAACTCTGAAAATTCTCACCTAAACTTTGTGATACGTTGCAAAGCAAAATGAGTTCCATATTAAGATTAATTGAAACTCTTTAAATAAAGGTATACTACGTTCAAGTGAAACTCAAAAGCTTTGCGGGTTCATCATCCCCCCCCAAAAAAAGCCTCTCTAGAAAAAGAGAAACTATTTTTTTTCTGACTCTGCCTTACCTCAGTCAACAGAAAATACTTTGTTTCAACATAACTTGATATATTTTGTTTTCCCCACTAGCTTCTATTCTTTCAAATATGCATTGTTGCCCTTGTTCTCTGGTGAAGGAGAGTGAAACCAAGGGAGAGGAAAGGCAAAGATGTACAAAGGGTCAAAATTCAACTCCTTAAAAATAAAGACGACCCAACTTCCCTTTTCCTGTGACCAGAAGCAAGGCTCCACACTACCCATCTCAGACTGCATTTGGGGAATGGACACACATTAATTTAATATTCAGAAATTACTTCCCTGCTTCTTCTACACTTTGCCCAAGATGGACTAAAACTTTCCTCCTAACCCCAAATACATTCTGCAAGATGCCACTGTTAGAATAAACCAAGATTTACAATACAATCACTTTAAGTGCCCCACAGCTAACATCAATCCTAATCCTTGAGAGGGCTAAAAATAAAGATTGGAGGGCAGCTCAC
This sequence comes from Equus caballus, assembly GCF_041296265.1. Lineage (NCBI taxonomy): Eukaryota > Metazoa > Chordata > Mammalia > Perissodactyla > Equidae > Equus > Equus caballus. Next base: position 9,374,598 of record NC_091713.1, read on the forward strand.
AAGGTAGCCGTGATCAAATTAGGAGGCTGAGAGGACAGAGAGGGACGAAGAAGGAAGCTTATAAACATCTGATCCAGCTGACTGTGGCCATATGGCAGCTGCTGCCCAGATAAAGAGATTAAGAACAGAGGAGTGCGATTACAGCTGTCTGGCCAATTCAGGCAGCTCAAATCTACAAGTTCTAAATTAGTCGCTAACACAAAAACTCCTGCAAATAATTATTGTTATGCTGAAATAAAAGATCTCTTAAATATATATTTGAAAGAGAAATGAGGAAACCAGTCAAACTATTCTCCTGGGGACAAAAGTTTTTTTTTTTTTTTTTTTTGTCTTTCTAAAAAATCTTCAGTTTCAAAAGCACTCCAGCTGTATGTTTCAGTAGCGCTGCTGAATGTTTTGAAGAATAAAGTTTCACAGTGGAATTAATTACACAACAATCTAGCTTCTTAACTAGAAGAATCTTCTCATATAAGTTTGAATGCTGGATTCCAGACAGTTTACTACTTCTCCCCCACAAAAAGCAAAAGGAATTAAATAGCAGTCAACAACAACAAAAAAAGGATTTTAATCCGAAGGGATCTCAAAAAGCAGTATTTCAAAGCCTTTCTTAACATTTCAAAACTTGAAATATTTCTGTGTATTAAAGTTATTTACTCGCTCAAGCAAAAGGGATAAAAATTAAAACTAAACAAGCCCAAGACTTTCAACTCCAATAAGATGTTCATTTAATACTCAATTTCATATATTATTCTTAAACTGGGTTAGAAAAGTAATGTGATTTTTTTAAATTAAATAAACAAAACACCAAAACAGAAATATGCTCAATCTAATCTCTCGCTACTCCTACCTTTAGGACACATAAACCTGATTAAGTCCTCTCCTCGGAGTCTTGCTGGCTCCAGGTCTGTTACATCGGTGGAAAAAGCAGACTGGGAGAGACAGATGCCGAGTGGAGAGGATGTTCGAGAGGGAGGAGATACCTTCTCCGCCACAGATCCGCACACACTAACTCCCTGTCTGTGTGTTAGAATAAAAGGCTGAGGGATGGCAGGCTGTCAGCTGCTCTGACATCATGTTCAGATGGAAATGCTACCTCCAGCTGTGCTCCTTTTAATGCCATATGCTACTCCTCTACACTCCTGCCACCAGCTTCTTCTTAGGAGAACTTTTCTCTTCTGTTAGTATAAACAAAATACTTCAAAGTCTCCCTTTTTTTCCAAACTTTCTAACAGAAGAAATTGAAAAACTCAGCATATGGAGTTCTACTGTATTTATGGAATCGCAACACTTCTGTCTTAAGTTGGTGGACTGGCTTACACACTGACGGCACACTCGAGCCACGGTGCTATTCAGGAAATCCAGATTCACTTTTATTCAACTCGAACGTGAAGTTTCAAAGGCAACTTAGGGATATTTTTAAACCAACTCATTTGACATCTTCAGTCCCATTTCAACATTATTACGGCACTTTCATTTTTTTTTCTGCTGAGATAATGGCATACATGTCTCAGAACGTTGGAGGACTGTTGAGAACTATTACTTCAGCCTGGTTCACCTCCATATTTCACTCTTCCTCAACTACTATCTACAACTACCTCTCAGTAACATTTCTCACACTGCCAGTTAATGCAAATTTCAATTCTCAGTATCAACAAGCTGAAAACGCACTTTCTGAAATCCTGGAAGGTACTTCAGTTCAATGAGACACATTAATAAACTGACAGAACCTGCCACAGTCACTTTTATTAAATGCACGCTGCACCTGCATATCTGATCTGACTTTCCGCTCAGAAAAAGCAGAACGTTGTCTTCCCCTTGATCTGTGTCCCATAACAATCTTTTTTTGGGTCACTCTGTAATGTTCTCGATCACAAGAAAACCTTTCAGGGAGAAAGGAGGAGGGAGGGAGGGAGGGAAAGCCAGGTCTAGTGAGTTTGGGAACTTTTTAGCTAGACTTTATGGGTCTTTTCGAACGGCTGACGAAACTGGCTGGGCTGACCGTTGCCCCGCAAGGTGCTGCGACATCTGTGAACTTCAAATACATCTCCGTAGACTCTGGGGAGCCTGAGGGGCAGAAAAGGAGCTGGGGCCTGAGGCGCAGTGTCGCAGCCCTGGTGAGAACCACGCCGTTCTCATTCGAGAGCCGTAGCAAGAGTTAAAGAGGAACAAAAACCAACGTCCGCCCCGTCCTCGCTTCCCCAAAGTCACAAACCTAACTTTCTCTCACTTCGCGACGAATGACAGAATTATGAGTGCCTATTTCAGGGGGCACTGTTCACAGATAAATTCCTTCTCAGCCCCACCACCTCTTCTCCACCAACGCCCTCTCCCCACTCCAACATATGAGACATTAATCACCCCATCTACCCGGTGGGGTGGGGGGTGAGTGACAGTTTAATGAGTCCCGAGCACCGCAACGGGCCAGCGGCTCGCACTCCACAATCAACCCCTCTACGTCTCGCTACCGCGGGTCCAAGGGTTTGTGAGGCTGGGTTTTTGTTTTTCAAAGAGGTGGGGCGGGGGTGCGGAGTGGGGAAGAAATGCAAATCTTGACGTAGTTGGCTGTGCATTCAACACTCGGGGAAAGAGGAAGGTTAAACCACAGGGAAGGAGGTGGAGGGCGTAGAGCCGGTGCAGCAGGAAAACACCTTCGACAACAGCCGAGAAAACAGACCCGGGTCACGGCAACAACAAAAGAAAAGTCGCCAGGAGCAGCCGGGGGAGGGGGCGGCGGCTCGCGCGCCCCGCCGCCGCGGCCCGGCCTCGGCCCCGCGCCCGCCCGCGGCCCCCGCCCCTCCCCCGGCGCCGCCGCAGCTGCACGGGTCCCCGGAGCCGCGGCCGTCCCGGGCGGTGCAGCTGCGGCGGCTCCCACCCCCGCCCCCAGCCCGCGCCCCCCGCCCCGGGAGGCGCCGCCGCAGCTGCACCGGCCGGGGCCGCCGCGCCGCCCGCAGCTGCACCGGCCGGGCGCGGAGCCGCGAGCCGCCGCCGACCCCGCAGCTGCGCGGCCCGTCCCCGCGCCGGCCTCCCGCAGCTGCGCCGCCCGCCGCCCGCCGCGCCGAGCCCAAACTAACTCCACTCCGGGCGCCGGCCCGCCGCCGCACAGCTGGGCCCGCCGGCCGGCCGGCGCGGAGGGGCGCGGGGCAGGGGCCGGGCCGGCGCCGCACTCACACGGAGCGGCCCTAAGTCGCCGCGTCCCCGCGCCGCGTCCTCCGCCTCCTCCGCCTCCTGCGCCTCCCGGCCGCCGCCGCCGCCGGACTTGGTGGGCTTCCTGCGCCGCTCGCCCCCCTCCCGCCCGGCCCCCCCGCCCCCCAATCCCGGCTCCGTCGCCCGCTCCGCCCGCCCGCCCCCGCTGGCAGCCGGAGGAGCGCGGCGGAGCGCAGAGGGCCCCTCTCAACGGCTCCCCATGGCAGCAGCCCAGCGGCGGCCGCAGCCTGCCAGAGCCAGCGAGGGAGCGGGCGCCGAGCGAGCGCGGAGCCGCCGGCCGGGGGCGGGGCGGGCGGGGGCGGGGGCGGGGGCGGGGGACGCACCACGCACGCACGCGGCGGCGCCGGCCAGATGTTTCCCCGCTCCGGCCGCCCCTCTCCGCCTGCTCCCTCCCTCCCGGCGTGGGGCTTCTGCGATTGACCGAAAGCGGCCGGCCCCGCGCTCCCGCCCGCCCCAGCCCGCCATCTCCGCCAATAGGAGGGCGGCTTCTCGGGAGGGCGGAGGGAGTGGCGGGCCGTCGTCGGACTGACAAAGGGGCCCAGCCAATGGGAGGGGCGAGCCGGAGCTGCCGCTCGCGCGGGCCAATCGCAGCCAGGCACTGCAGGGGCGGGCGGGGCCGGGCGGGCGGGGCCGGGAGCGAGGCGGCGCGGGGCGGAGTCCTCGGGCGCGGCGGCGGTGGCGGCAGCGGCGCCCCTCTGGGTGACTTGGCCGTGAGAAAGTGAAAGGAGCCCGCAGGCGGCGGCGACAGCTGCGCGGGGAGGGGCTTGTTTCCAGGCTCGGCGGCCTCGCGCGCCCTGGGGGTGCGGAGCGAGCTCTCGGCTGTGCGCCGCGACCGCCGTAAACACACTTTTGATCGAGGTGGGGCTCGGCTGCTCCGGGTCGCGCAGGTATCTTCGGGAGGCGGCGCGCCCGGACGCGGCGCTCGAGGCCGGCGCTGGCGGGCCTCCCTCCGCGCCCTCCGCCGGGGGCCGCGACGCCTGGGTCGCCGCCTGCCCGAGCGCCGGAGCAGCTTTCCGGGTGCCGCCGGGGCGCCGCGGGCGCTGGGCGTCCTTCTCCTCCCGCCGTCTCGCCGCAGGCGGAGCTGAGCGCCTGCTCCTCGCGGAACCCTCATGGCACGTGTGTCCTTACACTGTTACAAATAAACGTTCCCAAGTGACCAAATTTTAGAGATCTGTAGTAAAATTGATACTTGCGCAAACCTTAGCCTGATTCCTTAATTGGTACGTATCCAGCCACAACGTTAAACCACCGAGGGAGGATGTAAGACTGTTGCACCGCTTTTCCCTCCCTTCAGATAAACTTTTATTCGGTTCTTGTTCTTTGCAGTTAAACTGTTCAAACGGCAACAAAGAAAATGTAGAAACTTCTACCGTCAAAAACGGGAAATCTTGTTGAAGACGCAAGAATTACAAGTAAAACGTTGAGTAACAAATGAGAAAAATGGTTCAAGAAAATAAAATAGAAAACTGCAGAGTGAAGAAGTCAGTACACTAGTAATTGTCGAATGAAATGTGTTTATTCTTTGCTAACTGAACCGGGGCTGGCAAGCCTGTTGCTAACCAACTTGCCAGGAGACCTTTCAACTGGGCAAAATGTGCTTTCACTTTGTTCCAGGTCAAATGGGCGAACTAAGTTGGAAGCATTGTGTGGGCAAATCAGACATGTTGAATTACTAATGAAGTGAAAACAGGAGCACACAAAATTCCTGCAACTGAAATGCTATTGGAATATTCTGCTGGAAACAGTAGTGTTGTTCTCCTTTTCCCTCAACCTTTGCATATGTCCTCGTGATTGATCACTGAGGTCAAGGCCACGTATGATAACTAGAGTTTGTTATTTCTTGAAATATATTGTTGTATCCATGCTTTCGATGAATTTTAGATCTTTTGGTCTGTTGGTAGAAGGCCCAATTTCAGTCTGACCTGTTTCAAGTTAGCGAAATTTATAAATGTTCTTGATGGATGAAATACATTATAAAAAAAAAAAAAAAAGACACGAAAAGGAATACATTGCCTTGCCAACAAGTTCAGGGAAAAGAAACGTTTGCATTCTCAAAGCTGTTTCTTACCTACTAAAAGTTAAAAGTAAGGCAAGTAAATCAAGTGAAATAAAGTAATTGGTAGTGTCAGGATATTAAATAATAAATTCATGAGAAGTTTAGAACATTCAGATTATCCACAAAAAGCTTAGAAACTCGGCGCTATGGCGTGTGGAACAGAGTTACAGCTCTAACAGGAAGGTTTGTGGAACGCACCTGCAAGTAGGACAACAGCCTCAGAGAGGTGCGGGGGAGACACCGAAAGGTGTGAGCATTGTTTTCTAGATCTAACAGTCATTGCCAGAGTCCATTTTGAGAGCTGAGTGGTGTAGCCAGGAAATATAGATTAGGTGGCTATTTAGGGAAACAAGTATGTTGTCCCTCAATTATGTAAAAGATTTTATAAATTTATGAAAATGCATGGAATATTCATACATTGTCAGAATCAATAAAAATGTTTCTAGAGTATTTATTGTGTTCAAGGAAGACAAGAAGAAAGTATGAGAGAGCTTCTCTCCTTCCTGGGGTTTAAATTTAATTGGGAAAGAAATGGCGTAAATATATAAAAATTTGAAACAATAGAGAAGCTAAACAACAATATAATAGTATGTGAATGTCAGAGCTAAATTTGATACTTAATTGTTACAGCTGTCTTATTCCTGGTCCCTGGTGTGGTTGTATTTCTCTGCCCTTTTTTTAACATTAAAAACAATTTTTTTACACTCTGACTTTATTTTAAAGTGTCATAAACTTACTGTTAAAATGGTACTTTTAATCATTTTGGAGAATCGTCAGCGTACAAATTGTAAGTAAGTAAAATGAGACCGATGTCAGAGGTATCGTACAGAATGACTGCTGTTTTTATTGAGCGTCCATTGGAAGCATGGAAGGTAGTAAGTCAGACTCTAAACAGCCCGGCAGGCGAGCTCCTCAGAGTAGGGTCTGTTTACCTCTCTGTTTACAAGCTTAGCTAATTACCATGATACAAAGCTACTTGACAGATTTGAAGAGCCAATAATGTTTCTTTTTTTTTTCTCTCACAGTGAAAAAAAAAGTGCAAAATGTACAGTCTCTAGACTATTAGAAAAATATACCATTGATTCCCCCTGGAGCAGTCCCGGTCCTGACAGGTCCAGTTAATCCGCCCTTTGCTGGGAGTCCTGAAATTAAAAATGGTGCAAGTCAGCTTAACCATTCATGGTTAGATTTCTTGCCAGGGAACAAGTTTTATGTTTTATTAACACATGCATTCTGGCCAATAACAATGTAACACTATAAAATGTTGACAGACCAAATAAAATTCAACTTAATGAGCAACTCCATAAAATGAATGTCTGACTTAAATGCAAACCACAGGTCAAATGTCTGAAAAAAATCACTGTGTTTATTACACTTTCTGCAATAGGTCATGTTGAAAAAGTTATCTATGAAATTAATTTTTGAAATATTGACTTTTTATAAACTTAATGTATAACTGGAATTTTTTTCTTAAAAAATTAGAGAGGCAACTATTAACAATGAAAGACCAGATGTTCCAAAGTGTAATATTTTAAATATAATAGCTATAAAATGTAACACAATGTAAGTACAGGTTGACCTGATTTTGAATTTAGAGAGAAAAATTACACTAAAATGAAAAATTTGTTGAAGCTTCTCTTAAGCCCACTGGCTTTCAATGTCATGGCACACATGAAATTCTTTCAACTCTCTTCAATTCCCTCTCTCATTCTCTGCTGACTTCTAGAAATGAACAGGTTGAAATGGCCTAAAAGGAGGAGGAGACACAAACACAGCTGAGACAATAGTAAAAAAAAGTAAATGAGCAAATGAACACATGCCACAATAATGAAATGAGCAAGGAGCATATTTCCTAAAGCATGGTTTTTAAAAATATACATACTTATAATTCCGCAAGGCATGTTATATACCACACCGTTCCCTCAGTTATAAATTCTGTAATACTTGAAACTATTTATTAAATTCCTGAACTATGACAAGCCATAAGCAGGAGATAATTCATCCCGATTCTCAGCCCTAAAGACAGAAATAATGTTATCGTCAACTGCTGAGGAATGGTCCTTAGCAGATTTACACAGGGCGTTGGGGATATGCCCCTACACTGCAAGTGGGATGAGCCGACACCAGTAATTCAAATCTGTTTGAGGTTAAAGGCAGAGAGGAGCAAAAGATACAGTCTTCCCAGAACTGTTTTTCCTGTGTAGCAGCCAGTTTTCAGTTGCTTACTATAAATCAGTGCTTTTGCATGACCATCATAAACCCAGAGGCAGCGTAATGGCTGAAGGAGGCTGGTAGCTCAGGCTTGGCTAAGACCAAGACGGGCCACTTCAGAGAATTTAGAAAGAAAGCAAAGAGCCACCCAACCCTCATCTCTTTCCTCTTTCGCAATGATAATACTCTTAATTATATTCAGTTGCTTAAATTGGGACTTGTGGAAATTCGGGTGCAAATGAACTGAGTGAGAAAAGGAGAAGTAAAGAGAACGAGAGAGACTACCAGTAGGTATTGATTATGCAAACCTACGACGTGTCAAGTGTGCTTCTGACCAAAAGATGAAACATCTACCTGTCTGCATTCCAATACAGGGGAAGTGTTTCCTTCCTTTTGTGCTTGCTCGCCCCTCTAATGCAGCACCTTCTTGTCCTTTAAATGGCATAAAAGAGAATGATACATCCAAACATTATTTACTGATTGCGTTAGAGAAATATGGACCTGCATTCTCATGGCTCTTGCTGTAAAATTCCCACCACGTGCTGGGTGCCTCCAATACATGAAATCATATCAGCCCCCTTATATTTAGGGCTTCATTATATAGAAATGTCATTGTGAACCCAGTGGACAAAGATAATATTTCACTTTTAGTTCAGTGGCTAGTAAATGCATTCCAACCTTAAGTATTGTAATAATGTAAAATTGGCTTAATAAAAATCTTTTCTTATAAAGAAATCCTATAAGTTTAAAGGAAAAGTCTTGATACATATCAAATTCAGACTATTCCTGGTAATAAGAGCAGACAGAAGGTTAAATCTCGCTCCAGGAGTTAACTTCACCCGTAGCAAGAACAGGCAACTCAGGAAGTTACTCCCCTTACAAAGAACGAGCGTTTATGCCTAAGACTAAAATGATTATTTTTAAAGTACCCATTTTACAATGCAAATGTGTATCTAAATTAAACTCAGTAAAAATAAGCATTTTAAATTGAAGCTGCAGTAATGACTTTATGGGAGACAATGGGAAAAGTGGTTCTTGAAAATGAACTCAGAGGAAGCAGATTTCAAGCTCCTTCTAGGTGCCTTGAAGCTCTCTTTGTTCCCCCGCTCTGTACCTTAATGTATCAGCACACGTTTAACTGAAAACCCATTGCTCTGAAGTTGTTTTACGTAACTGAGGCTATTCAGCAAGGTCATAGCCAAAATAATTTTTAAAAAAAGGTCGAGGCCAAAAAGAAAAAAACAACCTCATAACTGGTCTACAATGCCAAACCATGCCTGAGCCGTTGGAGTGGGGGCCAGACACAGGAAGGCAGACTTGCCAAGACAGCACAGCAACCAGAGTCCACACGATGAAGACATATGCACAAGGGAGCATTTTGGACAGAGAAAAATGACAGACAGAGCAGAGCCGTAGAAGGGACAATAGATTAACAGGGGAGATGTAGGGCCATGAAAAACAGTGAGAAGAAGGTGACAGCATTGAAGGATGACTGGAGAGGAGTCCACAGCAGAGGCCTTCGTGGTGGAGATGGTGCTGGTGGAGGTGGTGGCAGCAGCGAGGTGAATAAAACAGAGTCGTCAATATTCCTTCCTGGGCTCTGCTGACCTATGCCACTGCTTTTTGTCAAACCACGTCCTGCTCATTGCCCTTAAATAATACTCTGTGAGGATTGGAATATACTTGCTGTTTAACATTAAGTTGCCACAGGGCAACTGTGTGTGTACGTGTCTGTGTGTGTACATGCTTGTGTGTGTCTGTGTGTCTGTGTGTGTGAACATGCCTGTGTGTGTGTCTGTGTGTGTACATGTCTGTGTGTGTGTGTGTGTGCACACATGCCTTGAGGCCATTTGTTCGGCTGGTTTTTCTGATAAGACCTGCTTGATATAAACTAGATTTTCTTGATTATAGAGTCAGAGCTTCATAGTACACTCATCACTTAGTTTTAGGTTGACCTCACAGAGAAATTGTGGGGATGTTTTGACATTTCATTGAGGAACGTGAACTATTTATTAACCTAACTAATCACGTTTCAGAAATTCATTCACTCAGCAGTCACTGAACATCTACCATAAGTGGGGCCTGGTACCAGGCACATTGGCCTCCATATAAAACATCTGGCCTGCATCATAACCAATGCCTGAATTAGCAGTGGAAAGAGAGAGGGTTGAACTACTTCAGTGAAGTCAACCAGGAAAATTCCCATGATCTAAGATATTGACTATTTTTTGTGTACTCTCTTCCTTGATAGAATATAAGCTCCCTCAGGATGAGAACTTTTTCTATGACATTAACTGAACCCTTAGCACCCAGAATGGTGTTTGGCACATAATAAGCATTCAAGAAAGATTTATAGGAAGGAAGAAAGGAAGAGAGGGAGAAGACACGGAGGGAAGAGAGGAAAAAAGAGATGGAAAGAAGGAGCTTATACATTTGCACTTTTCCAGAGGCTGGAAGGAATAGGGGAGCTTTACAGGTTCACTTGTTACTTTCAAACTCAGGAAAAAGTGAGTAGAGCTTATTCTGTAGACTACCAGAAAAGTGTCCATTTTCTTTCTTGGGGGCACCCAGCATAGAAATTAACCCAGATGGATGTGGTAGAGAGTTTATTTCAAGTTGAGTCATAGTAATTCCCTAGAAATGTGTAAAGAATATTTCATCTTTGAGGCATTTTAGAAATGAGTTATTCCTTAAAACATCTCTTGCAGGTAGAAGATGCATTGTTAATTTTGCTACTTGGAGGAGAATGTCGAAATGGAGTGGCTAAGCAGCTTAGCCAAGGCCCCGAGTCAAGACTGGTGAGTTGCAGAACTAGTTGGTCATTAATTCATTAAGCTGTGTTTCTTCAGATATTTAGGCCACTCTGAAACTAAAAGAAAAACCTCCATTGTTTTTAAGCAAATTAGAATGCACCATGCTTTGAAAAAATACAATCTATTGGGTCTTTATCTTTAACAAAACAGTCCGTGATCTCAACTGAACCACGCAGACGAGCTAAAAATATATAATGAAAGGAATTATTCCTGACTTTTCAAGAGTAGCTTCAACTGAAGACATGCTTTTGGTGGACAGGGATGACGAGGCCTCCAAGCAGGAGATGTTTCCCCTTCCTGAGACCCTGTTAAGACCGTTGGGTCCTCCGAGCATAAATCTGGAGCAGAGGAATCTATAAAACTGGGTGCATCCTGTGACTGAGAGACATAAAAGATTATATTTTCATTTGCATGGTTTGCTGGGTTTTATTTGGCAGATACAATAACACAGGCCACGCAGAGCCTGTAAAACAGAGTGAGCACAGCAGCTCATTTGGTGGCAGAATGTAATGGTTATGGCTAAAGGGCTTACATAATTCATCTCAAACCCTTATGCCTGTATTTATTGTTATTTAAATGAAAATCAAACTCTCACGGCCATAAGGGGGGATCTGGTCACAAATTTGATTGAGATCCTTTCTTCTTATACAGCTTCTGAGACTATCAATCTGCAACACTCAAAAACAGCTAGAGAAATAACGAAGAGTCAGCATACCTTACCTACACACATCAGTGCTTCATTCCTCCAATCCTGCTTCTCTGAACAACTCTACAACTCCCGCAGATGAGAGTGAGTGAGGAGAGAGGGCTGGATGTTATCCTGACTCAGAATTCCCAGTTAGACTCAGAGAAGACTCAGAGCAATTATAAGCCACGGTTAAGAGATGATGTTTAGCAATCAGATGATGTGTGGGGGCTGGAGGGCACAGTACGAACGAGGATTAAGGCAAGTGACGTTGGCCCAAACCATTTCACACAGTATAGTGTCTTTTAATGTTATTAAAAGTATTTATTTCATAATATATTTCTAAAAGAAGATTTCTTAATTCATGATTTTTAATCACTTTATTCTTGTTATGTTGCAAGAGAGAAAACTTTGGCTCTCAATTGTGAACGCTCAAGACTATGGATTTTGCTCTTTTAGGGGAAGATTTTTTTTTAAGAATCAGACCTGAAATATAGTTTGTTAAAGAGAAATCTGTGCCATATTATCAAATGTACATCTGGATAAGATTTAAAATTATCAGTGATTATCACACCAATTTAGTGAAAATGAAACTATATGGCTTAAAAACAGTGTGTAAAATAATATTTTAGTTTTATTTTCTGCAGATCTCATGGAAGTAACATATAATATTGATATATAAGCTTCAATTTTATAATTGTTAACTAAAATCATATTCCATTTAGTGAGATAGAAATGTTTCACATTTCTGAGCTATTATAATATTTGCAATTAAAGTAATCTCAAAAATAAAAGAATAAATTAACTCATTTTTTTTTTTTTGAGGAAGATTAGCCCTGAGCTAACTACTGCCAATCGTCCTCTTTTTGCTGAGGAAAACTGGCCCTGAGCTAACATCCATGCCCATATTCCTCTACTTTATACGTGGGACGCCTACCACAGCATGGCTTTTTGCCAAACGGTGCCATGTCCCCACCCAGGATCCGAACCGGCAAACCCCAGGCCTCCAAGAAGCAGAACGTGCAAACCCAACTGGTGCACCACCAGGCCAGCCCCTAATTCAATCATTTTTTAAGTGACCAGCATACCTTCTCCATACAAGCTAAATAGGTATGAAAATAAATAAAACCATATGACCTAAATTTTACCTACCCTAAGCAAGTCACTATTTTTGAGACTGGGTTATCCTTCTTGATTTTAAAAATCCTTTATTATTTTTAGGTAAACCAAAATGGATATTAAAGCGATTGGCTCTAACTTTCCAAATTTGAAAATTTTATGCCATTTAGGTTGTTACTATATACATATGTGAACCAATTTGGACAGGAAAGACAAATACAACAAGAAAGTTATTTTAAACCACTGCTAACTCTAGGTAAATAATTTATTTTCTAAATAATGAGATAATTGACAGACTTTATCTTGCTTTGGTAATAAGCCCAAGCAGTATATGTGTGTGTGTGTGTGAAAGCATAGCTTTAATTGCATATTCCTTGAGTTTAATAGGAAGCAACTACAAGAAAAAAAATCAAGGACTATTAAAAAACAAACAGGAGGGCCGACCCGGTGGCCTAGTGGGTAAGTTCAGTGCACTCTGCTTCAGCGTCCTGGGTTTGGTTCCTGGGTGTGGACCTACACCACTCATCGGCAGCCATGCAGTGGTGGCCACCCACATACAAAATAGAGGAAGATTGGCAACGATGTTAGCTCAGTGGGAATCTTCCTCAGCAAAAGTAAAAACAGAAAAAACAAACAGAATATTACATATTTTTATTTGAAACAAAAATGATATTGTCACAAATGTATTATAGCCTGTGCCTTACTGTTGTCAGGAGGATGGCTCATTGCTAATCCATATTCATCTTTCAATCAGCTGATTTTGATGGCCGTCCAGCAGCTGTAGGGAAAATCTGACAAGTGGAAAGAAAAAAACAAAGGTAAGCTGACACTGAGTAAGAGAATTTCAGAAAGAAAGAGAAGAAAAGATTGAAAGGAGGAAAAAGAAGAAAGGAGAATGGAGAGAAACAAATAAAATTAGGCAAAGTTTTAGGAATAAAACAGTTTTATAAGTTTTAATTGATTCATTTTTTCTGAAATATAATTTTTTTAATTGGAAATAATATGCCCTAATAGTTTAATTTAAAAAAAAATTTCCCTTCATTAAACTAAAAACAAGGCACCTAATGCCTTGTAAACATGAATATTCAAATTCTAAAATCTAACAGCTAAAGGGACTATGCTATTGTTTTGGACGGCCACTCCACTCAGAGATCTATGGACTTCGGAAACAAGAGAGAAGCGAGTAAGAAAATAAAAATTGTTTTTCTTTCGAAGACAGTCCAGCAGGAAGAAGCATCGCTTCCTGAACTGCCTGTTACCAAGGCAAGCAGACGCTAATTTGGTCAGCGAGGATATGCAGATTCCATTATCCTAAATGAGTGACTGGAGCCATCCAGGTCTTCCCCCACCTTCACGCCACGGGGCCTTCAAACCTCACCTCCATCACAAATATTTTTCCTCAAGATTTTACTTTGAGTTCTTCAAGCATATTATTATTATTATTTTTAGTATTGCAATCTCTAATAGTCCTTATTTTCACTCAAAATTACAATACAGGGGACTATGGCCAATGCTATGCAGATGGCCAAATAGATAATAAAGACTCAGTTCATGAATAATATCCACTCAGAAAGAGGACAAAAGCAACAGGAAAAAAGAGCCCAAATTGGACAAAATGTGCATGCTATATTTAAAAAAAACACACACGCGATCATTGTCAGAGATCATTAAGGGTGCCCTATAGTTTTAATGAGATGCCAGTGGCACCAATTTGCTGTGACTGTTTGCTCTTATAGTCAATAAAAAAAGTCATAACTGCCATCAAATTTAAATTTAATTTATTTTCTACACAGCCCTTTCTGTTTTCCTTGGGTTTTTTTTTTCTTTTATAACATTAACACTTTTTTTGTTAAAAAAATGTGTGAAAGATTAATTTGTAGAATGAGGGGAGCTGTGGGTGTGCAGCACAGGACAGATGGCGTGGGTGGGACATGACAGTTTTCGTCTATGGCATCATTTTGTTGTTGCTATTGCAAGGGAGCAAAATAAAGCTACTGCTGCCTCGAGCCTTTCTCTGGGGGCCCCTCGGATAAGGTGGGTTGCTTTTCCCCATGTTGGACCTGCTGCTTGGGCTCATGGCCACCCTCTATCCTACAACCCAATAACAATCCTCGCGAGCATCGTTAGTCAGCCTGAGAGCCCGTGGATTTTAACACTGCGTTTATATAGTAGTCCACCGACTTCTGTATACACAGAATGAAATGCACCCTTTCTTGGTAAGCTGACTATTTTGAAATGAATTAATGATCTGTCCTCTCTGAGATCCTGTACTGGAAACCCAAATGCGTGAAATGATAAGATGCAAAAAAGAATTTTTTTTTAAAGGAGGGCATTTTTTTGATTTTTGCACCAGTCAAAACTTCTACTCACATTCAAGGGGAGAGAGAAAGGGTACCGGTTTATCTTCAAAGGTTCGATTTTTGCCTTGCAACAGCCCTAATTTACACATTAAGTATTGTGGGAGTTTGCCATTGTAAAGGTTCTTATTGAAGAATAAAGCAATTACCACGGAAAATCAGTCATATGGCACACACAGACATCCTGAGAAAACATAAAACTCTGAGAAGGAGAAAAAGGGGAATTCAGGACGGCACGTGGGAGGGAAGATGGGAGCTCTTTTTATGCACAAAGCGATCCGTTAACAATATCTTTATCAGTTTCCTTCTTCCTTGTTAACCGAACCTACTTGCGGTGCCCAGAATATGGGAAAATGACTGCAAATAGATGATTTGGAGAGGAGGGCAGTAAACAAGCGAGTGCAGATGAAAATGATTGCTGGGTGATTCATGGCAAGACACGGTTAGCCTGAGGAAAACTGAGGAAAACCTTTGCCTCAAACTAGCACTTCTGTCGTAGGGAGCCAAGATGGTCCACCAGGGGACATTAGCGGCCACAGAGGAGGACACGTAAATCTTCTTGGGGCGTCAGGCCGCCTCAGCCTTGAGATCAGTGTGTCCTGGTGGACAGGGTACTCGGTGTTCAGGTCAGTTTATACTATGATGTTATTTTCCTAACCAGGCTGTAGGCTTTCCCAGAGAGGGAGTGCTCCACAATGCACCTCGCTGAGTACCAGCACGGTGGGACTGCAGGTGCAGTGAGGGGGCTGTGATGGAGGCAGGTGACACAGTGATTACAGCGTGGGCTTTGGCAGCAGGCCGTCTGCACTGGTCGTCAGGCTGTCTCTAGCTGTGTAACTGTAATCAAGTTATTCAACATGTCCGAGCCGTCTTCCACCTCTGTAAACACAGGGATAGCAATAATAGCAGGTACACTCAGCATACCTTCATTACAAGGTTAGTGGGGAATTAAAGAGGTGGTCCTTTGTAAAGCATTTGGACAGTGCCTGGCAGGTAGTTGATTAGCTCAAGATTTCAAGAAGTCACTTTCTGGAGTTTCCCAACCTGATGCCCAAGGGCGCTCAAAACCCCAAATCTTTCGTATGAAACATTCCTTCTTCTATGTCATTGAGGGTAGTGTGGGCAAATAAAGTGTTGGGAGGTCCATGGGAGGATGGGGAATGAGGAAGAAGGATAGACACAATCTTAAAACCAAGTGTACAGTATTACCTGGGGAAGGGTGTCACTGATGTCACAGGAAGTAGGGGGAAGCTGGTATATGTATTGATTGCCCATAAAATTGAGTACAAAGCAAGGCAACATGTCTAATTTGAAAAGAGTTATCTAGCTGGTATTTTTTTGTTCTACCAGAATTTCTCCACGATTCAACGTAGTAGCAGGCATTATGGACACGGAGTACAGCAAGTTCTTACCATTCACTCAGACACATGCACAGACACAAACAGAACAGAGAATGTCTATCCATAGTCAATACCATGATCACAATACTAGATGAGTGTTGTTGAGATGGAGACGACTGCTGAGCCCGTTCTGTGTACTCGCCTGCGCATGTGATTACTTATCTCTGTGCGTCCTGATAGACAGCATGTAAAGGACCCCTAGTCTTCCTTTGTTGTCTGATGCAGTTGTGTTTGTGCCCCAAACACTGGAGAAGAGTAATTCGCTGACTCTGGAGGAATTCTGATGGGCGGAGACTAGGGTGGAAATGGTAATCTATATGCAGTACATATTTTTTTAATATAAATGAAAATTTTATGTGTCTGTCTATGTGTACACAGATGTATGTCTCAAATTGCATTTTGTATAAGTCAATTTTTCCTTCGCAGTGAGAAGTTTGTACTTATTACATGGAGTAAAGGCTCTGCAGTCTACCCCCATAGCCGTTCTCCCTTTCCTCTTTAGTGATAAAACTCTCAAGTCTTACTAAGTACATGGTTGCCCAAAATAAAAACTAAATTACACAGCTTCCTTTGCAGCTAGACATATCCACATGTTAAGTTTCGGACAATGAAATATGAGTGGAAGTGTTTTCTGGCAGTTTATAGGAAGCCCCCTTAGAAGACAGTCACTATGCGGTTTTGAGCCCTTTCTTCTTTCTCCTGTCCTACTGTCTGCCATATAAACGTGGTGGCTGGAGCTTGGGCTGACATAATGGACCACAAGAATGAGAGCTAAACTAGGGAGTCTGGAGAGGTGAGCTGGAAGAATCTTCTGAATTTAATGACTTCCTAAACCATACCGGCCCAGGACTGCCTACTTCTCGACTTTATTTCTATAAGAGAGAAATCATGACTATCTTGTTTAAGATCTGGTTATTTCACATGCAGCTGAACCAAATTTCGAACTGAGGCCTTACATACGCCTTTTCCTAAAGCACAATGGAAAGTAGGGTATATGTCGCCACCAAGGTCTGAACCTTTAAATGGAATATAATATGTAAATATAGCAACATAACAAAGGCTACATTTAAACATCAGATTCTAATATATTCACAAAAACATTTAATACATGTAAAAACATTAGTGAGAGAAAGTAATGCTAGCTGTTAGAACAATCAATCCCCCAACCTCAGGGGCTTAGTAAACAAAGGCTTATTTCTGATGTAATTGTCTACTGTGGACTGGTCAGGATGGAGGAGGAACGTGGGAGCCTCCGTTCCATGCAGTTATTGAGAGACTAGGGCTTTTTCTATCTTAGCCATCAGAGACTGGCCGTTTCCCATAAAAGGCCTCCGAAGTCTCGATAGAATAGAGTGGGTAGAATCAGACCTGGGAGATTTTGAGTGGTCCAGGCCTAGAGTGGCATTTGACACTTCTGCCCACGTTCTATTAGCTAGAACTCAGTCATATGGCCCCAAACTATGTGTAAGAGAACCTGGGAAATGTAGGTTATCTGTGTTCCCGGGAAGAAGAGAAGAAACACTAGCTTTCTCTTACCTAATAAACAGAAAATATAATTTCCAATATCCCTGTTTCTCACTTCTTTTCCAAAGGCCAAATTAAACAAGGACCCCGTGTTCAGAGATAAGCTCATTGTGTGGGAAAATATTCTTCTGAGGTCATTTTGATGTCGACACCTTTAAGACTAAAACATTTATAGTCACGGATGATGAGCCCCCCAAACAGTGTGGCTTCATTCACAAGCTCTGGCCAACTGATGTCCTCTGATTCCTGCCATTGGTCTCTCTCCTTCTTCAGGTGCTTTCCCCATGATGTCCACTAATTCTTTAACATCGACAAAGGACGTTAAGAAAGGTTCCATAGGGCTTTATATTGTTGAGCAAAACAGTTAAAAACATATTGAAGTGGTGGTCTGGAAATATATTGCTGGAGACAGCAATGGATTACTGAGCACGTGGAACTTTTCCATTTCCTCTTACACTACGATTGTATATTTCATAGACTTTGTGATTGTGTGCTACCTGATACTTATGCAAAATAAGATCATTAGGGTATTTACAATAGAGTTAGACACTCCAAAAACAGTTTAAATGAATGGGTAGATAGATAAGTGGGTAGGTAGTTAGATGGTAGATAGATAGGTAGATAGATATAGATAGATACATGTAGATGGGTGGGTGGGTAGATAGATAGATGGGTAGACAGAGAAAATTCTATCTTTCATCTGAAAATCAATCATGATCGTTTTATTGAACCAATGTTTCCCTCAAATTCTGGGCAATTATTGAAGACAAACTATTTGAGGAAACATGATTAGGATAAAGAATAACAGATTCAAGAAGAATAAAGTCCAAGATTCCATCTCAACTGAATTATTAGTTTGTGGCCTGCAGACTAGGACAAGTTATTGTCCGTCACATTTTATCTTGAGAATTCTTTTTTCATTTTCATAAAAAGTTCGCAACCTCCATTTTCAGAACTGCCCAGGAGATGTAACTGTTAATGATTATTTCCTTTCATGGTTTGATTTTGAAGTTCAGCTCCCTTCCAGAGGTTTCAGGTGTATGAGAGGCAGAAGGTGAATTCTAGGGCATCTGTTTATCTCCCAAGGGAAGTATAAAGCAGATTTTAGTGTTTTGGGTTGTCCACTAGAAATATGAGAGGGAATTTTAAATCTTTGTATTAACAAAAGAAATCTGAATTATTGATGTTCGGATAGAATAAAAGAGAGAAATGTAAAAAAATGCTTTAAAACCAGGAAGAGTTTAAATTTGAAAATGAAAAGACTTTGAATTGATTTCTGTACATTTCAAGGAAGCCCCAGCTGAATATTGTTGGATTTAGTGCAAGTGGGGCCCCACGTGAGGATTCCTTGTTACACATCTGACATGTCTGGCACAGAGTGGGCACTCAGATAGTTCTTGAATGAATGAATCTGAGTCACTAGGGCCCCAGAGGACTGGAGAAGAGGAGGATGAGTAGGGACACAAGTTGGGATGGTCTTCACTTCAGTGAGAAAGGAGAGGACACCCCAGGGTGCCTGGTCCTGCAACCTCTGCAGGCAGCATACCTGGACCAGTGGTCTCCAGCATCTCTAAAGTGATGCAGTGAATAAGGTTAGCAGTCTGAATGAAGTGATCATTCTGCTCTCATCTACCACAAGGAAATCACAGAGCAGCTGCCGGAGTGTGAGGCTCAGGGAAGCAGAGATTTTTCGGCTACCTGACCGCGGCTCTGAGGTTTAAGAAAGCCATCAGGAGTTCTTCGGCCTTCCAGTGCTTTCTGGTGTGGAGCCAGAACTGGGCCAACCCTTTCTTCCCTCAAATCCTTCTCCATGTTTCCAGGCTTGGGGACTGGCCACCGGCCTACATCACTCATTTACAACTTTAACGCTCCTTCGAATCACCCTGGGGCTTTTCCCAAAATATTGCTGCCAGAGTCCCACCTCAGACTGACTCGCTCACTGAACCCTAATCTCCAAGGGGAGGGTCTGGACATGGGATCTGGGGATGTGGGCCTCCAAAGCCTCCCTATTGGATCAGTTACTTGTCAAAGATTGAGAAATCCTTTCTCATCTCACCTCTGCAGTTGACTGAAACTCAGCGCTAATGGGGCTTTAAAGGCAGCTGTCACGGTCTTTGGTCACCAGCTTGAGATAAGAGGACTGAACCCATGTCCTTGCCCATCAGTGATTGAGTGATCATGAGTAAAACGCTAACCCTTGCTGCAATCTTTTCCCCACCTACAGGAGGCAGGGTATAGTCTGGGCATCTGTATAATGTGTATTAAACACAACTTATCTAACCCCTGACCACTTGGGCTGAGTTCCTGTGAACATATGAGCACTAGAAAAAGGAAAGATTGAATAAGCGTAGGCGGACTATTAACAGTTAGAAAACCATAACTAACTGGAGACTCAATACCATTACAAGAATTAAGGCATTCCTTAGTAAATAACAGGCTAGAGTATGATGGAATATGATTAATTTTTTTTTCATTTAGAAAATCCAGAAAGTAGATTATATCCAGTTGAGGACAATCTGATCTATAACTAAAGACACTTTCAAACAAGAGTCCAGTGAAAATCAAAATAATTGATTGCAGTTGTGAGACTATCAAATAACCAAAAGACGGGATTATTCCCATCATCATTTTTCAGGTTCCTTTTATTATTGCCAGTGCCCTTATAAATTGTAGACAAGAAGGAAAAAAAGACTACTTGGGATTAATGTTGTATGGCATTTTTTATTTAGCCTGCTGTCTTTTTGAAACACTGATTTCCATCTGTTCCAGGTCTTTGATATAGATCAGTTAAACTTGAACGAACAGAGTCTTCTCATCTAGTTTGCCTTGTCCTGATGACAAGAACACAGTGTGCTTTTTTTCCCCTTCAATAGTTTATAAATAGTCCATATAAAACTGCCCATTACCTTTTTATACATCTAAGGTCGTTATTGAAAAATTACATCCCCTCAAAACTCCAGGCCTTTCTACATCTAAATGAAACTCTTTGCACTTAAATGTATATGGCAGGAAAAATCAGCAAATACTAATGTTCAAACCCCAAGGGGGCAGCCTGCACACAGACGAAAACATGACCATGCACATACACAGTTTTTATTGCATGACACCAGGTCTAAAGGAGAAAACCTAAGGCAGCATAAAAGATTTCACTCAGAAGAGCAAAAGAACCCAATATTCCGGTGTATCCAAGCTCATATGTAAACTCAAAAATGTCAGTAGAAATCCTGACATTGTTTCAAACCGCAGCGTAAGATTAACAGCACATAAACCACAGCACGTTTTTATTAAATTCACATTTACTTAATAATACATATCACCAACTTTGCAGTCAGATATTGAGGCAGCAGGCAAAACAAGTTATTTTTAGGAGTCTGGCCAAGACTATTTGCTCATTCATGAGTGGATTCTAAGAAGGCCAAAGCCAAAATATTAAGACAGTCCATTATCTGGCCAGTGGCTACAGGGCCAAGGAAGGGGAGTTCCATTGACCACACAGGAAGCTAGATGAGACAATGTGCGGTCAATATGGGCCCATCACAATTATGAGAAAAACAACCACGAGCTTAAATGCTGATGGTGGTCAGAGAATTTTATATTCAAAGAAGAGTTTATGAATTGGTTTGGCTAAAGACTTGGCCAAGGGTCTAACATGTAAAATTCATCTGAAGACTAATTTGCTTCTTAGGAAAGAGATTTAGGTAAGGGGCAAACAATGCCAGCGATTACATCTAGAACTGGAATGCAATTTACTTGGTTCCTATTGTTTCCTAGCTGCTGCCCGAGCGGCAAGACCATAGCTTCCAGTTCTCATCAAGGTGAATTATGGCAAGTCAGAAGCTATTCCGGGCTTGTAAAATGCCTTTTTGCTGTGATGTAACTGGATCTGCTGAGAAAGGACAGCAATAAGAAATGCCTCGTGAAGCTGAGGATGCAGAATGCCACATTCTTTCATTTATTTGTTCAAGAAGACTTTACTGAACTCTTTCCACAAGGAGTGCACATGCCAGGGGTGAGATACCAAAACACACACAACATGGTCTCTGCCTTCGAGGCCTGTTCTTCACACTGTCATTGATGAATCCTCATCATCTTGTAAACAAATACTCCACGCAACAAATACAGTTCCTTGAGTTTCCCCTAAGAGAAAGGGGTTTTTACCTGGCTGTACTTGTCATTGCCATCCATTTTGGATAATGATGCTCATTTTGACGAATGCAGCAGAAACAGAGTTGCTAGCCTCACTTTCCCTGAGGTGGAGCCATGGGGCTAGCTCTGTCCAATGGCCTATGACCTGTGAGTCTCACAGGTTAAATAAAACTCAGAAGAGGCAACCGTTACCCCCTAGCTGTCTCGTCCCTCGCCAGGACAGTCAAGGAGGCCTCATGACAAGGCAGTGGAACTGCCAGATCAGCCTTGACTGTCGAGTTGCAGCATGTGGACAGACACGTGGGAGGGCCACTCAGCCCCCAGTGGCTTCCTGAGTGAGAAATAGACCTTCGTGGTGTGAAGTCGCTGTGACTTGGGAGCTGTTTTTCACTGCAGTACAACATAACTTATCCTGCCTAGTACTATTAATAAATGTTTGTTTTGCTTAGGACTTTTAGAGGAGACAAGAAATCATCAACTCTGTAGAAATGGAAGGAGCTTTACAGAGTAATAATAGACTCACCCAGTGCAGATAAATCTCCCAATGGAGAAAATCAACCTCTCCCGCTGTGTTTTTTTCCTTTTCATCAACTCCAGCCGCACTGACACTTCCTAGGATGCTGGGTGTGGTAGCTGCTGCCTCCCTCATGCCTGGCTTCTTGTGGCTCCCAGATGCCTCCAGACAGTCTGGCCTCAGTGTGTCCACCTCTCCTTTCTTCTCAGGTTAGTGGAGGCATGCTGGGATTCTCCAAGCAAAACCTTTTTACTGAGAAATGAAGATAAAGCAAGTACAAATGTATAGAAACAGATGGATTTGCTGAGTTTGGATTTCTAATCAAAGTATATTTGATCTTCCTCTTCCAAAACATGGGCAGGATATTTTTTTTGATCCTTGAATCCTGAATTCCTTTAGTTCGGACCTATCTAGAAAAGAAAGTGGAGATCTGAAACACCTCACAACCTGGCCAGATGCCAGCCTTGTTTATTCATCCAAAATTATGACAACATACAAAACACACTCCTTTCTACGGAACAATCACATTCCTTATGAACAATATAACTCTTCAAGAGCAATAGCTCATTAATAATTAATTTGTGATTTTAAAGGCCTTTGTATGTTCAAAGTAATAACTATGGTATTGTGAACAATAATAGTCATCACCATATTTTAAGCCTATTCATGCACAGAAGAGAGTAAGGAAGTTCTTTATGATGTAAATTATTCCTAAATTCTAGAAATGCAGTTTACCCTTATAAAAGTTACTTAATTTCAAATTCTTCTATTAAAATATATAATTGTTGGGGCAACAATCTTCATATTTAATTGCCAATTCTTTCAAAATAAAACTATGTTGAATCTTTCTTTGAGTGAGAGAAAGTGACCACAGATGGCAAGTTAACACTGGCGGTGTGATTTCCCTCCCTGGAAGAAGAAAATCACATTTATTTCTTGTTAAAAAAAAAAACTAAGCACCTTTCTTTGCGTGTGTGCTATGTTTTAACCTACTGTAAACGTAGTGCTTAACGGGGGTGTGATATAGTGGCTAAGAGCACAGACTTTGACGTTAGACTCATGGGTTTAACGCTGCTTAACTAGCTATGCGACCTTGACCAAGCTCTTTAACCCTCCTGGGCCACATCTTCCCTGTAAAATGAAGACTACAACTGCCCCTACCTTCAAGCAGTACCTGACATCGTATGTGCAATTAAATTGTTTGTTGAATAAAAATGAATTCATTAACTAGCTGTGAAGTAA
Organism: Equus caballus; assembly: GCF_041296265.1. Taxonomy (NCBI): domain Eukaryota; kingdom Metazoa; phylum Chordata; class Mammalia; order Perissodactyla; family Equidae; genus Equus; species Equus caballus. Next base: position 9,397,869 of record NC_091713.1, read on the forward strand.
AAAAATGGTGAAAAATACCAAACCTTGATTCTCCATGATACTCCAAAGTTGATTGCAGGAAAGTTTCTCATGCCAACCCCTATAATAGCCACCAAAAAGCAATGGCTGTTTGGGGAACTCAAATTCAGAGGACTCTCAGACTTTGGGTAATTACCTGGTGGTGAATTGTTCCCTCAAATATGCTGAGTTGGACTAAAGATTTCTTAAGGCTAGCAGGGTCTACTGGAACATGCTGGTGGAAGTGAACCCCACACCAGCAAGCCCAGCACAGGTGCCTATTGAGAACTGGCTTTGGGTATGCAAGTCCACACTTACACATCTGCAGTTACTGAATCCAGAAAGCTGTGACAGTTTCTTTCTTTCTTTCTTTCTTTTGGCAAGGAAGATTGGCCCTGAGCTGATATCCGTTGACTATCTTCCCTTTTTTGCTGAGGAAGACTGTCCCTGAGCTAACATCTGTGCCAGTCTTCCCCTATTTTGTCTGTGGGACACCCCCACAGCATGGCTTGATGAGCGCTGTGTAGGTCCACACCTAGAATCCGAATCCATGAACCCCAGACCACTGAAGTGGAGTGTGTGCAGTTAACCACTACACCACTGGGCCAGCCCCTCGTTTGTTTTTTTTAATTTAATTTTTATTGAGTTAATGATAGGTTACAATCTTGTGAAATTTCAATTCTGCTTTATTGTTTGTCAGTCGTGTTGTAAGTGCACCCCTTCACCCTTTGTGCCCACCCCCAAGCCCCCCTTTCCCTTGGTAGCCACTAATCTGTTCTCTTTGTCCACATGTTTAAATTCCTCATATGAGCGGAGTCATACAGAGATTGTCCTTCTCTACCTGGCTTATTTCACTTAACATAATTCCCTCAAGGTCCATCCATGTTGTTGCAAATGGGACGATTTTGTTATTTTATACTGCCGAGTAGTATTCCATTGTGTATATATACCACATCTTCTTTATCCAATCATCTGTTGGTGGGCATTTAGGTTGCTTCCACGTCTTGGCTATTGTAAATAATGCTGCAGTGAACATTGGGGTGCATGGGACTTTTGGAATTGCTGATTTCAAGGTCTTTGGATAGATACCCAGTAGTTGGATAGCTGGATGGTATAGTAGTTCTATTTTTAATTTTTTGAGGAATCTCCATACTGTTTTCCATAGTGGCTGCACCAGTTTGCATTCCCACCAACAGTGTATGAGAGTTCCTTTTTCTCCACAACCTCTCCAACATTTGTTACTACTTGCTTTGGTTATTTTTGTCCCCTCATTTTTTTTTAATAAGTGAAGAGCAAACTCACCTGGCATCAAAACTCATCCTGAATGAGTTTTGAGGAGAGGAGGCCATTTGGAGTCCTTGTTTGTGTCCCTCTTAGTGTGAACATCCCTTCATATGTTTCCCTACAGAAACAATAATGCATTTGTTTATGGGGCTTCCTCAGGCCTCGCTGGCATGTTAAATAACTTATGCACCATGTTACCTTCCTATAATCTGAAAAACCCTGAATTCCGAATCCCATCAGGCCCCAAGGATTTCAGCTAAAGGATTGTGGACCTCTACCCTCTTATGCGTGATGCTTTCTGCTTGGAAATTGGGAGGTCACTGACAACTCTATGCTGTCTCCAGTGTTGAGATGTGAAGTCCACAGAACCTCATCTCCTCAAAGCCAGAAGGTGGGCAAAAGAATGGAGCCTCCAATGAGACAGAGACAGTCTTTGACAAAATATCAGAATTGTTTTGCGAAGTCTTTTCTCCCGAGAACTCCTGCCAGGAGGTCTGCTGTAAAGATTGACAGGGGGCGGCTGGATGGGGACCAGAACACAGAAAGCATGAATGATCAAACCAAGAGGCTCAGCAGCAGCAGCATTCCCTCCTGGGTGAGCCGCGGGCTGTGAGTCAGCCTGAAGGAGGTAGAGGGTCATTCCGAGGACGAGTGTGAAGAGAACATTGGCTAGACAGGGACCACACGGAAGTCTAAAGACTCTGCTGCCACCCAAGCTATGTTGCGTTTGCATCTGATCACTAAGCTCTTCTCCAATCTCATCCACCTTGCTTACTTGGAACATCCCAGACAGCAACCAAGTCGTTAACATGATGGGAAGCCCAATCCTCCTGCTCATCATGGGGATTTGCATCCACTCATCACTGATAATTTTTAGGGGTTGGACCAGACAGCCTCTAAGCTTTTCACCTATAAACCTACAATCTCTACAAAATGATGTAACCCAGATAACCCCAGGGGCACTGCTGCCTCTTGAAACCTAGATGATTAAGACTCAGAGCTCGAAGTCTACCCTCTGTAGAAGTCAACATCCCTCCCCAAGGCATCTCTGAATTCCTGGTGGAGGAGGCCTGTCTTGCTCATGAGAACCTCTTCCCACATGTGCTGGCTCTGCCGTGTACCAGTGACCCACGTGTGAAACTCAATTTCTACTCACAGAAAACACACTCACACAGAGCAAATTAAGTATGTAGTAGACGTCTGTAAAGATCTGGAGGGAGGCAAAAGGGATGTTTACATTGCTGCAGCTCAAACAAGTTCAACTGAATATGAGACACCATTGTGCATTAAAAATAAAATCATCCCACCCCATTATAGGGACACACTTAGCTGATCCTCTTCATCTTACTAATGATCCTGCCCCAGCACTGCCCAACAGAAAAAGAATTCACATATATGATTCAATATTTTCTAGTGGCTGCATTTAAAAGTCAATTTATTAATCTTGACATATTTTACTTAACTGAATGTTATTGTTGAGGATATTAGAATTTCAACATGTAATCAATATAAAAAAGTATTAATGAGATCTTTTACTTTCTTTTTTTCATAAAGTCTTCCAACACGTATATTTTATACTTACAGCGCATTTCAATTTGGACTTGCACATTTCAAGTGCTCAGTGACCACGTGTGGCTGTAGCTGCCTTATTGGGCTGAGCCAGGCTAACCAGGTCTTCCCTCCACGACCGCCTCTCTTCCTGTGACCTTCCTCCCATCTCTGTAAATACGCCCAGGGAACTCTAAATTCCTCTCAACTGTGTGAAGCCCTTCCCAGTTTCTGCTCCTATATCCTGGGCCTGTTTCTGCTTAGTCAATTTCTATTTTAAAAGAGCCACTTTCCTTAGAAGTAAGTTGGGCGTCCAACAGCAATTTCTTTTCTCCTCTTACATTAGAAGCTATGATTATCATCAGGATCTGACAGATAAGGAAACTTCAATCCCAAAGTTAAAGCTTTATCGCAGATGGGCAGTAAGGCCGTGGCAGCGCAGCTGAGCGCACTATCCTGAAGGTTTTCTTTCAGCTCCGAAAGCGAGGGGCACAGGGCCTGGAGCTGGGGACTGGCTGACTGGTTCTCCTGGTTGCTCCCCTGGGCCCATCATTAGCCTCTGTCGGGCCTCCAAAGTCCTGGCCTCAGTAGGCCCGTCCATCTGTTCTCTCCCTACACCCTCTCTAGTGACTGAATCTGCGCTCTGGCCTTCAACCTGCATCCCCAGCTGCCTGCTGGAGTCCCTTCCCCTCCCAGCCTGACTCTCACCATGGCCAGTACACATGCCAGCACCTCTGAGGCTGCTGTCTCTGTGAACCCTGAGCATGGGTCTCCTCTGGTCCTGGAGCTCTGGGCCACATCCAACCAGTCATCATGCCCTCTTGACTACCAGTTTAAAAGTGTAATTTCAAGACTTTTAATAGGAAGTTGAATGTTTGAAGGTAATTTTACTAAGTTTGTAAACACTATTCAAATGTCTGATGGAACGTGAGTCACATCATTTATAAATCCCAATTTACTAGATTTACAAAGCCTTAACATTGTTGGAAGGCTTTGTTTATCAGAGTCGTTAACTTGCCAGATCAGGCATTTGAAGTTGCTTAGAAAGAAAATTAAATGTATTGAATTTATCACAGAAGTTTCAAATGTTTAAGGGAAGCTAATAATTAATGTCAATGACGCTAATAGTTTAAGGGGAATTTGGTCCTTTCAACCTGAGTAGATCAAAAACTAATCAAAGGTGTTTCCTCTTCTTTTACATAAAACACACTAAATTTATAAAGAGAATAAGTTGATTTGTAACATAAACTTAAAAGCTTTAGGAAACTGGGCTTTTAAATGTGTAATTGTAGTAAACTGGTTATTATTTAAAACCCCCAGGTCTACTGTGTTCCTTGAAGGGGTGGCCATCTTAACACCGCAGGCATCAATGACAGTCCCCTTTTGGGCCTCTACACAGTGGAGTCTTTCAAAGAAGACCACGGTCAGGAAGTTTCCAGCGTGAATGACAGCTTGGTGAGGCCATAAGAAGGCAAGGAGAGGGGCCAGCAGGCAGGGAGGAGGGTGGGGCAGAGGAAAGCTGGCCACTCAGCTCCCTCAACCTCGAGGGGCAGGAGTCCAGAGAACAGAGAGAGGCTTCTGTCAAAAGGGGCCTTTCTCCACGTGCCTGGGCTTCACCTCGTCCCTGGAGCTCCTTTGCGGCAGCTTCTCGTCGGCTCTCAAGGACCCTCACTAGCTCCACCTGCGCGGCTGTGCAGCCACAGCTCCCCGCATCAGTCACGTCCTGTCCTAGTTCATTCAGGCTGCTACAACAAAGGTCCCTTAGCCTGGGGCCTAAACAGCAGCATCGATTCCTCATGGCTCTCGAGACCAGGAAGTCCAAGATCGTGGCACGGGCAGATTCGGTGTCTGGTGAGAGCCCACTTCCTGGTTCACAGACGGCTGTCTTCTCACTGTGTCCTCACACAGTGGGAGGGGCGAGGGAGCTCTCTGGGGTCTCTTTTATGAGGGCACTGATCCACTCATCGGGCTCCACCCTCATGGCCTAATCACCTCCCAAAAGTCTCACCTCCTAAAACCATCACATTGGGGTTTAGGTTTCAACGTACGAATTTTGGAGGGACACAAACATTCAGTCTATAACACACACTCAAGTCCAAGGGCCACAGGCAGTAGAACCTGAGCTGAGATCTGTGCTTGCTGGCTCCTGATTCTACTGTCGTCACCAGCACACTCCACTGTAGAAAGAAAGCATAAGCTTTCATGGAGAAACAGAGGGTCCTCTCTAGGCAAGTGAACAAACCCATAAGCGTGTATGACATGGACATCTTGAGATAAGGCCTGAAAAATACTTGACGTGGCTTTCGTACTTCTGTTCAGTGAATGAGACTCTTGTCTCTCTCAGCAGATTCCACTTTAATGATACAGCGCTGTCCCTAGCAGGAGACTGTCAGGTGATTGCAAGTAGGGCCGACAGCGTTTAAGTCACGTTAGACATCACAGACGCCCCAGGATGGAAAGGGAATTCCCTCGTCAAAGTTTTGTTAGATGGCTGTCTTAACATTATTAATTTTTATCAAAGCAGGGCTTCTTTCTAGTGGTTCAGGGCCACCACCTTCACAGATAAACATCTGCTTCTGAGGGAAATGGGGGCACAGCACAGAGTAAAGGATATTTCATAGATATTTAATCAATTAAAGAAAAGAAAGCAACAAAGCAGTTAACCCATTCATCCTTTTGTTTGTTTCAAACCAATTATAATTAGGAGACAAAACAGAAGATTAATAAATCAGGCCCATTATCAGTTGGCATTGTACTCATCAAGTCGTATGTCCATCATGCCTTTTTGATAAGAGTGAAACACAAGAATTGGGACAAAAATGAAGAATTGTCACGGCAGTAGGAAAAACAGTTTTTCCTCCCCCATTGAGCTAACTTTTGTCACTTATTTGAAGAATAAAAACAATAATGTTTTGGGACCAGCCTCATGGCATAGTGGTAAGTCCAGTGCACTCTGCCTCTGCAGCCCAGGTTCGCAGGTTCAGATCCCAGGTGGGGACCTACACCACTTGTCAGCCATGCTGTGGTGGTGACCCACATACAAAATAGAGGAAGATTGACACAGATGTTACCTCAGAGTGAATCTTCCTCAAGCAAAAAAAGGAGGAGGATTGGCAACAGATGTTAGCTCAGAGCAAATCTTCCTCAGCAAAACAAAACAAAACAATAATGTTTATGTAGAGGAGTTACACTTAGCAAGTAAAATATAAGACATAGTTAAATGTGAATTTCAGATAAAAAATAAAATTTTAGTATAAGTATATTCCAAATATTGCATGGGACATAATGCAGTATTTAGGACATACTTATACTACAAAATTATTATTAAAAAGTTTTCATTGTTTATGTTAAATGCAAATTGAACTGGGTGTCTTGTATTTTATCTGGCAATTGCAGTTGTATGGTCATTGTGCTAATGTATGCCTAATATATATTTTTTGAATTAGCATTGAGAGAAAAAAAATAACAAACATGTAACACAGGTAGAGTCTTCCTTAGCCACTATTTCACAGTTGGATAAAGAGGTCTTTCCTAACCTTACAGAGTTTCCATCTTAGAGAAATGGGCTATGGAGGAGCTTGCCCAGGGTCACCCAGTTAATATGCAGTGGAGGGAGGGTCCAATCCAGGTCTACCGGAGTCCAAAGCCTGCTCTTCACCATGACCCTGTGTCACCTCTCAGACATCCAGTTAATAATGCAGGAAACTGCTGCTTTTTTTTTTCATTCTGGTGAAATAGACTTGACATAAATTTACCATTTTTACTTTCAAGTGGACCATTTGGTAGTGTTGAGTACATTTGCACTGTTGTGCAGCCAATCTTCAGAATTCTTTTCATCTGGCAAAACTAAAACTCTATACCTAGTAAACAACTCCCTGCTTCCCTTCCCATCAGGCCCTGGCAACAACCATTCTACTTTCTGTCTCTACGAATTTGACTATTCCAGGTCCCGCGTGAAGTGGCATCAGATAGTATTTGTTTTTTGACTAGCTTATTTCACTCAGCATAATCTCCCCAGAGTTCATGATGTGGCATGTGTCAGAATTTCCTTCCTTTTTAAGGCTGAATATTATTCCATTATATGTGTATATCGCATTTTGTTCATCTATTCATGTGTTAATGGGCACTTGGGTTGCTTCCACCTTTTGGCTGTTGTGCATAACGCTGCGATGAACATGAGTGTACACATATCTGTTTGAGTTTCTGCTTTCCATTCTTCTGGGCACATACCTGGAAGTGAAACTGTTGAATCATATGGTAATTCTATTTTAATTTTTTGAGGAACCGCCATAGTGTTTTCCGCAGTGGCTGCACTGTTTTACATTCCCCCCAACGGTGCATAAGAGTTCCAATTTCTTCACATCCTCACCATCACTTGTTATTCTCTGGGTTTTTGTTCTTTATGTACTCATCGTAATGGATGTGAGGAATCATTGCTTTTTGTCTCCATGATAAAGTCAAGTAAAAACAATTGTAGTTTGATCTTTTTTACTGATTTAACTATTCGTTTTGTTGGAATCTACAGAGACTATTTCGCTGACTTATTTGTTCTATTTGCTACCATAATCAACACTACCGTGAGCTATTGCTAATAATAATACGCAGTGGGCACCTGCTGAAGTCGGGCCCTGTGCTGTGCCCTCTGAATCCATCCTCTTGCTCAGTCCTCCCAACAACCCTGCAGAGTGGGGACCTGCTATATTGTTCCTGTGGGCTAGGCAAGGGAAAGGGTGCTTAGAGAGAGGTTATCTTATCCAGCGTTACAAAGTTTGTACAGCTGGGATGTGATCCAAGTAATCTAACTCCTGCCCTTTGACCCTAGTTTTGGTGGATCTTGATAAGAAAAATACTTTTTGAATCAAGTTGACCCATTTGAAGGGAATTAAAAATTGATTGAATCATGGGATCTTCTGAATTTGACTCCTTTCAGTGAACATTAAAGCTTCTTAAAAAAAAGAGAACAGCTTTATTGAAATATGTCACCTACCATAAAAGTCACCCATTTAGTGTACAACTCAATGGTTTTTAGTACGTCCACAGATATGTGCAAACGTCGTCACAATCAATTTTAGAACATTTTTGTCACCTCCAAAAGAAACTTTTTTCCCCTTATCTATTACCTCTTACCCCCCCCCAACCATTCCCCCCAGCCCTAAGCAACTACCACTCTACTTTCTGTCTTTATGGATTCCCATACCCTAGACTTTCATGTGAAGGGGGTCATATAGTATATGGTCTTTTGTGACTGGTTGCTTACACTTAGCATAATGTTTTCAAGGTTCATCCGTGTTGTACTATGTATCAATGCTTCATTCTTTTTTTATGGTCAAATAAAATTCCATTGTATGAATATACCACAGTTTGTTTATCCATTTGTCCATGGATGGGCATTTGGCTTGTTTCCCCCCTTTGGCTGTTATGAATAATGCTGCTATAAACATTCGTGTACAAATTTTTGTGTGGATATGTGTTTTCATTTCTCTTGGATGTATACCTAGGAGTGGAATTGGAAGATCATATGGTAACTCTATGTTTAATCATTTGGGCAACTGGCAGACTACCTTCCAAAGCGGCTGAACCATTTCATGTTCCCACTAGCAATATATCAGGGTTCTGATGTTTCCATATCCTTTACAGTATATGTTGTTATCTGACTTTTTGATTCTAGCATCCTAGTGGGTATGAAGTAGTATCTTGTGGGTTGCGATTTGCATTTCCCTGATGACTGATGATGCTGAATGTCTTTTCACAAGCTTATTGACCATTCGTATATCTTCCTTGGAGATATGTCTATTCAGATCTTTGCCTATTTTTAAATTGAGTTGTTTGTCTTTTTATTATTGAGTTGTTATTTAGATATTCTAAATACATTTCTTATCATATATATAATTTTCATATATTTTCTTCCATTCTGCAAGCTGTCTTTTTATTTCCTTGATGGTGTCCTTCAAAGCATAAAAGTTTTTACTTTTGATGAAGTCCAACTTATCTATTTTTTTCTTCTGTTGTTGATGTTTTTGGTGTCATGTCTAAGAATCCCTCGCCAAATTCAGGTCATGAAGATTTCTTCTATGAGTTTTATAGTTTAGCTCTTACATTTAGGTCTTGAGTTAACTTTTATATATGGTGTGAGATAAAGATCCAACTGCATTCTTGTGCATGTGGCTATCCAGTTGTTCTACCACCATTTGTTGAAAAGACTGTTCCTGCTCCCACGGAATGGTCTTGGCACCTTTGTTTAAAATTAGTTGATCATAGATGTCCGGATTATTTCTAGACTCTCAATTCTATTTCGTTGATTCATATGTCTGTCCTTGTGCCAGAACCACACTGTCTTGATGGCTGTTGCTTTGTAGTAAGTTTTGAAATCAGGAAGTGTAAGTCATTCTGCTTTTTTCTTCTTTTTCAGGATTGTTTTGACTATTCTAGGGCTCTTGCAACTCCATATAAATTTTAGAATCAACTTGTCAATTTTTACAAAGAATTCAGCTGGAATTCTGGTAGGGACTGCGTTGAATCTATGCATTAATTTGAGGAGTGTTGTCATCTTAACAACAGTAAGTCTTCTGATTCATAGACATGGGATGTTTCTCCATTTATTTGGATCTTTAACTTCTTTCAAAAATGCTCTGTAATTTTTTTTTTAAGATTTTTTATTTTTTCCTTTTTCTCCCCAAAGCCCCCTAGTACATAGTTGTGTATTCTTCGTTGTGGGTTCTTCTAGTTGTGGCATGTGGGACGCTGCCTCAGCGTGGTCTGATGAGCAGTGCCATGTCCGCGCCCAGGATTCGAACTAACGAAACACTGGGCCGCCTGCAGTGGAGCGTGCGAACTTAACCACTCGGCCACGGGGCCAGCCCCAATGCTCTGTAATTTTTGAAGCATAAGTTTTACGCTTCTTTTGCTAGATTTATTCCTAAGTATTCTAGTTTTTGTAACTATGTGACTTGAACTATTTTCTTAATTGCAGTTTTGGATTTTTTTGTTCATTGCGAGTGTATAAGTATGCAATTGATTTTTGTGTATTGATCTTGTATCCTGCAATGCTGCTGAACTCATTCATTAGTCCTAACAGGTTTTTTTAGTGGACTCTTTTTTTTTTTTTTTAAATATTGGCACCTGAGCTAACACCTGTTGCCAATCTTCTTCTTTTTTTTTCTTTCTTCTCCCTGTAGCCCCCCAGTACGTAGTTGTATGTTTTAGTTGTAGGTCCTTCTGGCTCTGCTATGTGGGACACTGCCTCAGCATGGCTTGCTGAGTATTGCTAGGTCCGTGCCCAGGAGCCAAACTGGGCTGCCAAAGCGAAGCATGCAAACTTGACCCCTCGGCTATGGGGCCGGCCCCTTTAGTGGCTGCTTTAGCATGAGAACTTTAAACCTTCTAGATTTTGTGGAAGAATCATTGATCTCATGAGAGAATAATTTACTACCTTTGTAGATCATAAGATGAGACCCAAAAGCTGATTGAAAAGGTGAAGAAAATCTAAAAACCATCAATGAGAACTCCAAGATAAAAGCTAATAGGTCATTATGGATGAGTCTCACAGATTAAGTAACCATTAGGATTGAAGGTGCCAGTTGTTGGTTAAGAAGGGTGAAATGATGCTCAAAGCAGCACTGTCCAAAACAACTTTCTGTGATGATGGAGATGTTTTATATCTGCACTGTCCAAAACAGTAGCCTGTGGCCACACATGGATATTTAAATTTAAGATAATTAATATAAATAAAATTTGAATTTAAAATAATTAAAATTAAATTAAATTTAAATGTCAGTTCCTCAGACACACGGGGCACATTTCAATTGCTCCATTAGCTATATATGTATCTACTGTTGAATAGCACAGATATGGAACATTTCCATCCTCACAGGAAGCTCTACTGGACAGTGCTGCCCCAGTGTGTCCAGTAAAACAACCACTGGGTGCTCACAGTGTGGGCTGGAGGGAGACAGGAGAGAAGAAAGTGGTATTTTCATTCTTAAATGATTCATAAAAAGAGAAAATGCAGTCTATTAGGTGGTCCAATTAATGCCTGTATCTGTAACTCTTACAGAGGTGTTAGAAGGAAAGGAATTCACAATTAATGGTCTCCCTGTACTCTTTGTGCAAGGTAGAAATGCAAAAAGAAAAATGAGAAAGTCTGTATATAACATGAGAAAAGGTGTGTAAAGCACTTAGATGTGCATCTAGAAAACAGTAAGCATTCAACACATATTAGTTATTATTATTACTAGAGGGTGAGATAATATCATACATAACAGTGATTTGTGCTTAAAACACTTCAAATGATTTCTTATTGCCTACAGAGTAAAACCCAAGGTCCTCTGTGTGACCCACAGGGCACGAGGTTGGTCTGCATTTACTACTCTGGATTTCCTCCCTCACAATCCACCTTGGGCTCTCAGCGTTGTTAATACCACGCAGCTTGTAGTTTTTCCAAACACCATGTTGGGGTTTTTTTAGGTTTTTTTTTTTGCTGAGGAAGATGCACCATGAGCTCACGTCTGTGTCAGTTTTCCTCTAGTTTGTATGTGGGTCGCAGCCACAGCATGGCTGCTGATGAGTGATGTAGGTCAGCGCCCAGGAACTGAACCAGGGCCACCAAAGCAGAGCATGCCAAACTCAACCACTAGACCATGGGGCCAGCCCTCCATGTCATTTTATATTTCCATGACTTGCTCTTGCCATTTCCTCTGTCTGGAAGCCCTTCCAGTTTTCTTGGCCCAGTTAACATGTGCTGATCCTTCAGAACTCCAAGAGGTTGGCTTAAGGGCCTCTCCTATGGAGTTTCATTGCTTCCTTCCTTTGTATTGAAATGCTCTGTTTAGGTGTCTGTCTCCACCGATAAGCAGGAAACACTTAATATGTGCCAGATAATGTGCTATGCTTTGAGGGCATAAGCAGGAATGACAAATATGGTCCCTGCCCCCACTAAGAAGAGTTTGGAGGCAAGTAGGGACCATATGTCTGGTGCCTCTTTAGAACCTCAAATCATAGCACATGCCTAGCTCATGGCAGGCGCTTAAACATGTTGTCAAACCAACCAGAATCTGATGTGTAGAGAAAGGACAGCCTAGCCCAGAACTCAACTTCCTCCCAACGTGTTTTGTTGAGTGTTTTAAAGGAGGAATTGGGGCTAATGAGCAGGATAGATTCCAGATAAAAATTAGGTATCTCCTAGGCACACACCCACCCTTTAAGCTTTCTCCAGTACTTTGTGAGGCCACCAGTCCAGGTACTCAGCATTATCTTAGTTACCCACGGGCTCCTGGCTCTCTCTCTATCACAATTATTTCCTTCCTTCTGTTGCAAAGCATGGATAGAAATGGTTTTATTGAATAAATTAATTCCTTTCAGATTAAACAACAACTCATTTAACACTTTATAGCCTAAAATTTAACCTATGTTCCTCTTCTATAGCGTCACCCTTTCTGACACAGAAGTCCAAATGTGAAATTCTCTCCTCGCATACATAATAAGGAGCTCTTCCTGGCTGGGATACAGAGATGACACCATTGCAAGCAGAGAATTGGCCCCTCACCCAGTGCAGAAGCACTATCCAGACTATGACAAATTCCTACCAGAAGTACTTGAGAGTTCTGATGATTTCAAGTTTATCTGGTTAGTATAGAGTGAAACTGGTTAAAGAGATAAGCTCCCTAAGAAAAATTCATTTAAGAGGAAATTTTAATGCTGGCAATAGAAAATTGCCAGCCCTACGGAAGGATAAAGCTGTATCAGAGAGACATTCTGGGGGCCAGTGGAGCCTTTTAGCATCCCCAGTTATAGCTAATTTGTGTTTTTCCTGGACGGGCATTAGTGGGTCCATTTACACATGTAATATTATATCAGCTAAATAATAATATGTAATACTATGGTGGATAGCATACTCTGACTAATACGGTTCAGACTGTAGCCACATGACACCTAATCTCTAGGTTTTCCCCAATGTGCAGCCTAAGATAATTGAAAATGACAAGTATGTGCCATGTTGGATAAAGAGGCATGACTGTTCCCCACCATGCTGTGAATTCCAGGCTCATTCATCTCTGCATCTAGATCACCTAAAACGGTGCTTGGCCCAGAGCAAGAACCCGGAACTTCTTGTTGAATAGAAGAAGGAAGGCAAGGAAAGAAGGTGCGGGATAAAACCGAAGCGTTACTTCCGGCCCCTTAGGACGGTAGATGGCCACTACTCAGGGACCTAAAGAGGAAGTTAGAAACAGTAAGTGGTATCGTCTGCGCCAACCAACTATAAACAGAATTCCCTTTGGCTAAAAGGTACAACAGTTGAATCAAATCAGTAAAACCAAGAGCTCTGTCGTTTCCTTTAATAATCTCTTCAGAAGTTGCATCGACTGTTGTACATGTTATCAGCTACAGGAGCAATTAACACTGTTATAATGGAAAATGTTGTCATAATAACCTTTTTCCAGTCACTCATAACTTTCTAAAATTTCAACATTTTGGCTAGTTTTCTCCATTTGCTCTCAGATGCAAACTTTTGGAAGTTTGAGAAATAATACTCACAATAGCTTTAATTTGGTAAAAATTAAATCCTCATTATTTCCCCCTTATAATAAAATACAAAATGAAAATAAAATATAGAACCAAGTATCTTCACAGGGTGAATCAGTATGAATTTGGGATTCTTCAAGTTAGGAAATATTAATTATTCTCTTTTACTGACTCTTCAAAAATAACATTTTTGGGAGCTAGCCCAGTGGCATAGCAGTTAAGTTTGCACATTCTGCTTCAGCGGCCTGGGGTTGACTGGTTCAGATCCTGGGCGCAGACCTATGCACCACTCATCAAGCCACACTGTGGCAGGCGTCCCACATACAAAATAGAGGAAGGTGGGCATGGATGTTAGCTCAGGGACAATCTTCCTCGGAAAAAAAATATAACATTTTTGTTACAAATTTTACTTTACCTTTTTACACATGCACAATGACATTTTACCTTAAACAACTCAAAGCTCCGTGCTAAATTATGTTTTCCTTCAAAGAGGATATAACCTCAGGTTCAACCAGCACAGCATTTTCAGGCTTACCCATTAGGCCCCTTCTAGTTGCCATCCTTCTTACCTGGCAGAATGAAATGGAAAGGCCCACACAAAGTTTAGCAATCCAGCAAAGTGAAGGAATCTGCAAGCTAAATTTTGAGAGCACCATTCATGCTTGCTGTGCTTTGCATTAATAATTAGTATTCCTGCCTGTAGAGGAGATACTTCCAAACTGGGACTCTTGCATTGATTAAATTTGGAGTTTAATTTTGCCTCTTAATCTTTGTTGGCGTTGGCACTGAGCTCACTCTTTTATGGCTGGCTCCGGTGAACAATAAAAGTAACCATTTGAAGAGTCAAACAACAAGAGTGGTTTTTAGGAAACCGGCAGCCAATCTGATTCACCGCATTGGCTGCCTTCCTGGGGATAAGGATCTTGCTAGGTAGTTGTAGTAGCGGTTATCCTGGGTGAGAGCAGAATATACTCAAGATTCCCAGCTCCATGCCTAGTCAGGCGAGTTAAAGAATGTCTAGGTTGAGAGCAGTAATGGAGGTGACTGGGTTGGAGCAAGCCCTGAATTAAGTTGGTACATTCAAAGTTGCCATAGAAACCCTGTCTGAATGTCCTCACTTCTGCAGAATTGATTTGATGTTTAAATGTTAATACGCCTTCTTACATTTAATGATACGTAAAATAGAAAGTAGATGAATACAGAAGAAAGAAAACATACTCTAATGTCTGAAATACTTAAGAATTGAACACTTTTCCAATCCTAAATCATCCTTTTAAACCAATGACTGCAGAAGAGGAGGTGGCGTGGGGAGCCACAACTGGGAGCCGTTGACGAGTCTTTGCCTTTACGTCAGATGCCACCCCCTGAAAGGCTCTGCTGTAGTTCAGCTAAGCCAGCTTGTGCTGGAAGCCAAATGAAATGCAAAGTTGCCTTTCAACAGCAAACCTCACTGAGGAAACGCCAGTTAGCAATTGTGAGAAGTTTCAGCTACTGTATCTTCGCATATTCAATTTCACCACTAAATGTCCGTGAGAAAACATTTGCAGGCTCTTTAGTGCTGGTTACATTATCAATTAATCTATAGTATGTTTTAAATAAATATTTCTATTAAATGTAACAAAAACCAGCATTTGTATTGCTTGCACCTAAATTATCATCATCATTGCAAAGCAGATGCGGGACGCAAGACGAGGCAAACAATTGGCACTATAATTTGCCCAGTAACATTGTTTCAGATCTAATTAGTGCTTATGCAGATCCTTTACAAAAATGTGAAAACTGCACCAGGATGTAATTGTTTAATGAATTTAGTGCAAAGCACATCTGCATAAATTCCATTTTAGCTGAAAAAACTAAGTTCAACTGCTATTTGCTCCCGAGCCAAAACATTGTGAATCGTGCTCGCTGCGCCTTAGCCCTGCTCTGCTGGCGTGGAGATTTCAAATAAATACTACAAAGTTAAAGCCTCCAGCTGCAGATCAACCCATCTGTAGATGTTTGTTATATTTGGCAGGATCGTAGAATGATTGTGCCTTCCTGCTGGAACAGAAAAAAAGAGGGGGAAAAACAAGGTCTGTCAGCAAAAAAAAGTAGGTCTGAAATATGCGCCACCTAACAAAAGTCAAGTTTTGAGTCTGAGTCTGGTCTACCTAGCAGTGAATTTTAAACACCTGGTGACATTGAGCCTACCGTGTAAACCGAATAATATCCTTTTTCTCTGTTCTGCCCAGCATTTAATTCCTGTTAAAATCACGGAAAATTGAATTGGACACAAGTTTGAGGGAAAAAGAATTTGAGCCTTTCCTTTAACTTTTCAGGATTTTACTAGTCACTTTTTGTGATCAGTGTTTATATACAAAAAAACTGTAACTTCCACTGAAAGATGTGAGTTCGTCGTGGATGTTAAATGGTCGGCTGGAAAGGTGCACTTCTCAGTGTTGGGTTTTTGGATTTCTGTTTTTTTCTGTTTTGGTTCCTGCTTTTTTTGGGAAAGCACGAATGAACCGCCGAGCCCCAGCTACTGGTTGTAGTAAACCACTCCTGGCCCCGGGGGGCGGGGGGGAGGGGGGGAGGTGGCGCGGGGTGGCGCAGGGTCGCAGGGTTTGCAAATGGGCAGTACGGAGATGTTTGGGCCCGAGTTGGAAGAATTTTGTAAACTGCGAATATTCTTCATCATTCACCTGAATGTTCCAATTTAGGTTGAAACAACCCTGAAAAGCTTACAGTCAATGTTCCACTTAAACCAGAAATGTTTGTTCTGCTTTTGTTGATTATTGTGGGTCCAGCTCAGGCTGTCTTCCGTTAAGGTTCCCTGGGAAACAGAGTCCCCGGAGGCAGAGACATGCCTGCAGGAAGCTTCGGGGCCGCGCCTGGGACCCAGCCTGCGAGGGAGTGAGGGCGGCAGACCAGGACTGGGCAGAAGCGGCTGACTTTCGGGCAGTTACAGTAAAGGCTTCAGCCAACCACAAGGGCTGCTATGAAGCTGGGGTGTTGACTCAGGACTTGTGTGTGCAGACTTCAGCCAGTGCTCCTGGAGGCTGGGGAGATACGTGCTGGGTCCTGAGGGGGGCCTCGGTGTTGAGTCACCACAGGCACTCCAGTCCAGCCCTTACACACTTGGTGCACTTTGTACAATCACTTCACCCCGTCTGGGAAGGAGCTGTGCTTCCAGGATGCTCATGGGTCTCTTTTCCTGCAGAAACTCCAAGGGATTGGTGTGATGAAGAAGACCCCTATAGCTGTAGCTGGTCCTGACTGAAACTGCTCCTCATCTCCCCCAACCCCCACTCCCCTTTCCACATTCCCCTCATTCTCAGCTAGCACCTCTGATACAGGGGGCTTACTGGGAGGGGCGGACCTGGGCCTCATCCCTTAGCCCCTGGTCACCGTGCACTTCTCAAGCTGTGCATGCTGCACTTGTCTGTTTATCATCAAAATTTGCTGAGGGAGCACCAATAGACACCAATGTGGATCACCTGGGTGGCACGCAAATTCTCCTCTGCCCCGTTGTATGACAGCAACTCTACCTCCTCCTGATGATCAGAGTCAATTACTTCCGCTGGGATGGCGACTTTCCTTGCCCAATAGTGTCTGGGCACAAGAATCCTGGAAAAACCAGTGGCAGCTACAGCTTAAAGTTCAGTGAGACTCTTGCTCTGCCCCCTGGTGGAAGCATTCCCTTTCTTGGAACCAAAACCTCTAGCCCGGTGTAGACCCTGCAGAATCCAGTGGGAAGGAATAGGAAACACCCACCCTCAAGTGAGTCAGTGTGAGTGATGGTGAGTGGAGCTGTTCCTTCTCTCATTCTTTGGTTCCCAGGCCCATATATTCTACCTCCACAGGACATGATTCCATATAATGGTCGTTGACTTAGGATCCTAGTGGGTGGCGTTTCTTACTTAAAAGGCATTATCTTCACATCAGTGGCTAAACCACTCCTTTAGAAGCCTGTTACATCCCTCGATCAGGTGGCAGCTTCTAAGTGGTGCAATCTGTGGTAGGACTAGTAGAGCCCATGGTCAGATGCCTCTTGTGGCCTCTCCTTTCCTGTGAAATGGATTGCTTAGTCCAGTATGATATCATGTGGGCTCCCGTGTCAGTGGAACAAATACTCGTAGGCCTTCAGATAGTAGCTTCGGCTCTGTAGGCAGGAACACTGAACCGACACCTGGAATCTGTGTCAATTCTAATCAAGATAAATCACTTCCCCTACTGGGTGGAAGGGTGCAATGTAATTAAGTTCCCACTAAGGGGCTGTTTGGTCTCTTTGAGGGGTGGCACTCCATCTGGGGCTAGGTGTTTGTCTCTGGCTTGCAGGTTGGACATCCAGTGATGGCAATGACTAAGCCAGCCTTGATGAGTGGGATCCCATGCTGGTAAGCCCATACATAGCCTCCTTCCCTGAGGTAGTAACTACTGTGTTTATGTACCAATTGTACCAGCCCTTGGGCAGCCAATGACAGAGGCTGGCTGACGCCGACTGGTGAATCGTTCTGTGTTTTGGTCCTTTCATGCACTTCTGTAGTAAATGCTCTCTGGTGGGCACTAAAAGGTGTACAAAAGACTTCACTCTTTGTGCCTATTCCCATAGTTCTACCACATGCCTCTTCTCCAGAGTCCTTATCCCTGATCTTTCCAGTCTCGCTTCTTCCAGCCTTTGCCGTTGCTCATGAGTCTCTGCCTGGGCCACTTCTTTTTCCTCAAAAGTAGATGATCAAGTGCCTAGTCCAAAGCTCCTCCTGTGGAGGAGGATTTCCCCTTAACTCTGTGTCTCAAGACCACTCCTAGGAGGGGCTATAAAGCAGTCACTGCCTATTTTTGGCTTGTACCCACAAGCTAGATTGACTCTTCCAGAAACTAAGTTCTGCCTTTTTCTTCCTCTATCAATTGATTAATAAGGAACAGTGCAGCCCTCAAGAGTGCACAAGTGATCCTCATAGATGTGAGCTGAGAGAGAGAAGGTGGTGCAACAGTGGTGGGTGACGTGAGTGTCTGGGCCACCTACTTATGAAGTTTCCTTTTGCCCACTTGCCCTGCTCATGCCTCCTCCTGGATGTACCACTTCTATCTTATGATGGATTGCTCCTAGGCCTGCTTGACCTTATGACTTGGTGGGTTGGACAGAACCCAGATTGTCATGGGCAGTTCTGGCCATATGGTCACTCAATGTCCCAGGGTTAGGCACTCCATCTCAACCAGGGCCTATTACCCTGCCAGGAGTTATTTTTTTGAATGATATATAATTATCCGCTGCAGATGGCATGGCCTTGCTCCAGAACCTTAGGGGTCTACATTGTGAAACTCCTATTGGGCTTGCCATAAACTCCACGTGGCATCTTTTCCCACCACAGATACCTCTAATAACAGAGGGTCTGCTAGTCATATGGTCCAAGCAGCAGGGCTGCTTACGTCACAGTATAGACCAGACACAGAGCTCTTTCCTGATATGGGCCCCACTCAAAGCTGACAGCCTTGCAATGTCACTTGGTATGTGTGTCAGAGTAGTATTTCCAAGAAGGGAAATGCTACCTCCAGAACCCAATGTGGCTTACCAAGTGATGCGCTTCCTTCTTAGTGAGGGGAGGCATGCAATGCAATAATTTGACCTTTACTAACTGTCCACAGATATGATGGGCCCCTGAATCCTTGTAGAGTTTATCTCCCACCCCTCTGGAACAGATGTACCACCAAGGTCTCTAATTACTTACCATGTCTTGTTAATGTGGATCTATTAACTTGTTGTCATCAAATTAGTAGACCAATGTGACATTCTTCCAATGTCTAGATAGTCCACGTTCCCTTCAGACTAAATGACTGCAGAGAGCAGAAGAGTGAACAGGGCCTAAGAAAGACTGGAAATGTATACTGTTGTCCACTCCATGTGAATGTAAATTGCTTCTGGTAGGAATGGAAAAGAATACATTTGCCAAATCAAGGTCACATACCATGTGGTTGTGTTTCTCTGCTTCAGCAAAAAAACTCGTATCTGGAACAACAGTAGGAACTGGGGCTATTGCTTGGTTGAGTTTGTAGTAGTTCACACCCTCCAGAGCCTGTCTGCTTTCTGTAGGCCCCAGACTGGTGAATTAAATGGGGGCTATGATTAGAACCACTACCCCCAGATACTTTAACTTTTTATACTTTTATACTTTTAGGTGACACTAACCTCTGTTATTCTCCCTAGGATACAATATTGTTTTCATTTAGTATTTTGGCTGCGGGGGGAGCCAGTTTCAGAGGCTTCCTGTTTGGGCTCCTCTACTACAATAGTTATCACTATACAAACTGACAAACCAACGAATCAATGTGAGATTTTGCTGATGACCAAGTACTTCCATTCCAACTACACATTCAAAGATTGAGGAAATGACCACTTTGTGAGTTCATGGACCCCATGGGCCCACTGTGAATCAGTCCAGGTCCAGATCTCTATTTCTTACACAGCCCCTATATGCCCTATTCTAACAGAAGGAGCATGATGATGCTTCAGATCCTTAGGTATTAGTGTGAACTCAGACCCTGTGGCCAAAATCATAGAAATGTCTGGATAGTCCCTTTTACCCACTGTATGATTACCTGAGTAAAGGGTTATAGGTTCCTTTGGGGATAGACTGGGCAAATCATTATCCTAT
Organism: Equus caballus; assembly: GCF_041296265.1. Taxonomy (NCBI): domain Eukaryota; kingdom Metazoa; phylum Chordata; class Mammalia; order Perissodactyla; family Equidae; genus Equus; species Equus caballus. The sequence continues at coordinate 9,417,848 of NC_091713.1, forward strand.
ATAGTTGGTGTGGTAATGCTGGGCCTTTCTCTTAAAGACCCAGCTTCTCCTTCAGTCAATGGATTCCAGGTCTGGAAACTGGGCCAGATATAGAAACTGGACAAGGGATCATGCTATTTTATTGGGATGACTGACCTTGGTCTCCTGATCACACGTCCTTGATTTATTTTGATGTATAGATGGAGCAATACTCTTGTTGGTTTCCCTTCCATCTTTCTCCTAGGAATGTCAAGGTCTATTAACATCACCAAAGTTGTCTGCACTTAATCCTACTCCCAATACTATCCTTGATGCTCCCTTTAATAATTGTACCCACTTTTTTTGTGATGGTTAAATCCACCACCTGGCCTCTATTATTTGGGGATCTTATCCTTGAAGCTCTAAGGAAACCCAGTTCTGTAACAATATCTCTCATCATCAGCCCACAGCCTGCAGAGAACAGCCAATACTGAGCTTCTCAACGTTACTAAAATCTCTTAATCAATATATTGCGTATTGCTTTAGAGTGGATGTCCTGGCATGCCCCAGAGTACTGGACTCCTGTATATTCATTGATATGGATCTGGATCATCATAGAACTGATCTCCTACTCTCTGGAGTGTCTCCCAAGGCCTTCTAGGTAAGATTGTCAGCTGGTGGATTTTCTGGCTTTTCATGGTCTATCCACTCTGGCATGCCCACTTGTCTGAGCCTTTTGATCCCTTCTTCCATCATTTGCTGTGAAAGTTCTAGTAGTTCTACTTTAGTTAGTATGGTTCATCACCCTCCCCATGCTTCTGAGAGCCAACCTGACAGTGTTTTCCAAGAGAATAACCTCCCGGGGTCCTTACTAGGGTGTATAATTCTGTAGCATGGGAGAGTGCTCCCACAGCAACAAACTCTCCCTTATCCAACTATAATTCTATCCCTCTAGATCCAGCACTTTAGGATACAGCCCCATATTTTCTATATTAGTTATGGTTCTCCAGAGAAACAAAATCAATAAGATAAATAGATACATAGATAGATAGATAGATAGATAGATAGATAGATAGATAGACAAATGGATATGCAGATGTAAGAGGAGATTTATTATAGGAATTGGTTCACGCAGTTCTGGATGCTGAGAAGTCCCACAGTCTGCCATTTTCCAGGAAAGCTGGTGGTGTAATTCAGCCCAAGTCTGAAGGCCTGAGAAGCCTCAGGAAGCCAACGATGTAAGTCCAAGTCCAAAGGTCCAAGAATAGGGGGGCCGATAGTGTAAGTCCTGGGCCAAGTTTGAAAGCCCAAGAACCAGGAGCACCAATGTCCAAAGGCAGGAAGAGATGGATGTCTCAACTCAAGCAAAGAGAGCAAATTTGTCCTTCCTCTGCCTTTTTGTTCTATTCAGGTCCCCAATGGATTAGATGGTATTAGTAAAGGTGATCTTCTTTATTTGGTCTACTGATTCAAATGCTACTCACTTCCAGAAACAGCCTCATAGACACACCCAGAAATAATGTTTTGCCAGCTGTCTGGGCATCCCTTAGCCCAGTCAAGTTGACATATAAAATTAACCATCACAAGTTCACCCCTTGACAACTTGGCACCCATATACATCTCCTTAAACCATACTTAATCTCCAAACAAAGACAATAACAAGGTCATAATTCTGTCTAACGTGGTACAACTATCCTGTGTACACCTGAAAATACACCAATCCCTTCCCCAGAAGAGAGTAAAGGCCTTGAGTGATGTTTACTCTTCTCCTGATACCCCATAACTTAAATACTACGAGGTAAGACCTCTAAGCCAGCAGAGCATAAAGTCATGGGAACAAGAAGCAAAAATTTTGCTAGTGGGTCACTAGGGGTGATAGTGAGTGGTGATGCTCCCATTTCCACTCCTTGATTCCTGGACCCGTGAATCTCGGCTATCAGAGAAACAACACCATATATTGGGTGCTGATTCAGAGCATATACAGCCTTCTGGAGAACCTAGCTCCAGACCTGCAAGATGCTTTAACTGAGGCTTCAAAAGGCCATTCTACCTTTCTATCAAGCCACCTGCTTCGGGATGGTGGGGAACACAGTAAGACCAGCGAATTCCATGAGCATGGGCCCATTGCTGCACTTCTTTTGTTGTCAATTGAGTTCCTTGATCAGAAGCAATGCTGTGTGGAGTACCATGATGGTTGGATAAGACATTCTGTAAGTCCACCAACATAGCTTGGCAGAAACATTGTGTGCAGGGAAGGCAAATCTCTATCCAGAGTAAGTTTTTATTCCAATAAGGGCAAAATACTGCCCTTTCCATGATGGAAGCAGTCAGTATAATCAACTAGGTAGCTGGCTGGTCACCCTAAAGAATGATGCCATATTGAAGGCTCAGTGTTGATCTCTGCTGCTGGCAGATTGGGCACTCAGTGGTGGCTGTAGCCAGGTCAGCCTTGATGAGCGGAAGTCCATGTTGCTGAGCCCATGCACAATCTCCATCTCTGCCACCATGGCCACTTTGTTCATGAGCCCATTGGGCAGTGATGGGGTGGCTGGGGAAAGTGAATGACTGGTATACACAGAATGGGTTATCCCATCTACCTGATTATTGAAATCCTCCACTGCTGAGGTCACTCTTTCATGAGCGTTCACATGGGACACAAATATCTTCACGTCTTTCCCCATTACTTCTAATGACACACACCGCATTGCTTCTAATCAAGGAACTCACATGTGGGAAGGCCACTTCTTCTGGGGTTAGGGAAACCTCTTTCACTGGCAAGGAGACTCATCATAATTTATGGGTTCAACATCCCTAGTTTCATCAAGGCCTTCCTACACATCCTCATCCCAACTTATAGGATCCCATTCTTTCCCAACCAATGCCCTCATGTTAACAGTAGATACCACGCGAGGTTGAGAGTTCATCTTGAGTTGTAATTTAGCCAATTGCAGGGTGAGGTCCTGCATCTGATTTTCAGCAATTTCAGTCCTGCTGCTTCAGGAGATAAGGGCACACGTAGAAGCACTTAGGTCATTTATGCGGTGCTTGAGCTGGGATTTCAATCCCTGAGCTCATCCTTTTCTTTGTCCAACAACACTAAGAACAACCAACCAATGTCATTATATTTCCTAGTTTTCCAAAAATATTCAAAAGTATCATATACAACATCATTTACTTCCTTGATTCGTATAAGTGATTGATTAACAGGATCCAATGCAGACACTTTGCATGTCTCTATAAACAGTTTGTGCTCTCTTCTCTACTGGAAATAGAGTCACCAGCATCTTTAAATCTATTCAGGTTAGAAAGCCAATTCCAGAAACAACAGAACCAATTCAGAAAACTCACTCTTTTAAAATTCTGTTCCTCTAGAACCACTCTAAGTACCAAAATCTATATTAATCAGGGTTCTCCAGAGAAACAGAATCAATAGGATAGAGAGAGATAAGAGGAGATTGATCATAGGAATTTGTTCGTGCAATATGGATGCTAAGAAGTCCTATAATCTGCCATGTGCAAACTGAAGAACCAGGAAAGCCAGCAGTGTGATTCAGTCCGAGTCCCAAGGCCTGAGAATCAGAGGGACCAGTGGTGTAAGTTTGAGTCCAAAGGCTCAAGAACCAGGAGGGCAAATGTCCAAAGGAAGAAGGATGGATGGATGTCCCAGCTCAAGCAAAGAGAGCAAACGTCCTCCTTTTCCTTTTTTGTCCTACTCAGGCCCCCAACAGGTTGTATTGGTGAGGACCGGCTTCTTTACTCAGTCTACCGACTCAAATGCTAATCTCCTCCAGAAACAGCCTCACTGACACTCAGAAATCATGTTTTACCAGCTATCTGAGCATCCCTTAGCCCAGTCAACGTGACTCATAAAATTAACCATCACGCATACTTTCCCAACTTTTGCTAACGCATGCTTGCTGGTTCCTGCAGCCTCTTCTGCATATGGTCCCCTTCCTCACTTACCAGGCCCGACACTTCCCCAACAAAGTTATGTCCTAACTTGCTCTTAGCTGTTGATCTGGTAGGGAGTTGATTTGGGGGTAGAACCTGAGGTGGGGAGGGGGCGCAAGTTGTCTGGCAGGGTGAAGACCTCTCATCATCCTCATGGAAGTGGGAGTCCTATCCTTTAACAGGGAGGAGGGGCCATGTCTGCAGCCCTCTAGGATGCGGGGGACCTGGCTTTTCAGGGTGCTTGAGTGATCAACCCAGATGTCCACATCCCAAATCTCAGGTTCCCACTTGCTTCCAACCAGGGCCATGTTTTGGGCATAACAATCTTGCTAGGATGGAGAATTCCATTTTCTCGCAAGCTCCATTAACCTTATAATGAAGTCCTGGGTCTGATCCTCAGCCTTTCTTTTGGCTTCTGACTGAGAGAGATGATCACTCTTCATATGCTGCCAAGGAGGTCCTCTAACTCCCACACTTTGCCTTAAATTGGTGATTGTTCACTCATAGCCTTTCATTGTTTTTCTGCAGTGCATTGGTGGCAGTCAGTAAGAGCTATCTGATGTCATTGCACTTTTAATTACTACTCTCCCCAATACTGTAAACTTCTCAAACACCTGAGAACATCCCAGTTCATCACTGGTAAAAATTTCAACAGCTGCCCTACTATGTGGTGCCAGGGGATCATGGATGATCTAATTCCCAAATCCCATTTTAGAGTAGGTACACTTGGACCTGCATCCTGGCACTAACTGTCTTAGGTCAGGGATGAGTTCTGAGACAGAGATTTATGTGCACGCAGTTTCTTAGGGAGCGCCCAAGAAACACACCTGGGAGGGACTGAGCGGGAAGCAGGGTTCTCTCGGTCTACCTGCTCCTCAGCAATCAGGAGCCTGCTGACTCCTGGCGTTTCCCACCTCTTTAAGTAATCCTGAAGACTTTGTCCTGCACCCTTTGTAGAGGTGGGCCAGGCTCCTGTGGTCTTGAAATGGGTTCTAGATGAACTGGGGATCAGATCACCCCCGCCATCAATGTTTTGCTTATAACATTTTCAGGTAACGGCAGGCGTCTCTGCAGTTCCTCTGTCTGTCTTCCTCGCTCCCCTCTTCAGTCACATACAGATACACGCACACGCGCACACGCACCCCTCCCAGCTCCAGTCCTTTCGGCCATCACAGATCATACCCACACTGTGGCCTCTCTAAGGATTTGGGTAAGAGAGAGGCAGAGAAGTTTCAGAAATGATCATTAGACAATTGTTTGTTATTTGTTTGTTTTCTTCTTTACATATTGTCTACACTGACAGATAAAGGAGAGATCTAAGAGGTGGGGGGCCTGGGGGAAGGAGCAATTTGACCCCACTGGTTTCCTTGAGTCTATATTCATTTACCAAACTCAGCTTACACTCTTTACTAGAAAATAATAGAATTTTCAATGTCTTTCTCTGGGGTCTTTTTTTTTTTTTTTTTTTCCGCCTCTTGAACAAGGTCTCTTAGGCATAGAATTCTTTCTCCAGAGTATAACCTGGTGACTCCTCGTCACCGTGGACCTCACCACTCTGACAAGGACACTTGTAGGATCCAGATCTTCAGCTCAGTCCTATTCTCACTCTAATTTCTTGCCTTTTCTTGGTTTTAGGGGAGATGGAAACTGTGGTTTCTGTCATTTGTCCTCACTTGAATATATAAAAAGTTTACCTATTTTAAAGGATTTTCCCCTCCCTCACATCTGAAAAAAGACTGTGGGACCCAGATTACTAGTTGTAATTATTTACAAATAATTACTCCATAACCTATTAGAAACCATGTTACTACAAGCAGAAAATATACTGTCTTAACCTAATAACATTTCCCCCATTTGGAGAAGATGAAATTGATGGGATGCAGTAGTGCCTAGGATTGAGGCATTGGAAAGACATTTAGGGATTCTGATGGAGGACCTCTTATATGCACATATCATCTACATTTTTCTGATGAAAAGAAGGGGAGAAATATTTTTGCCTTATCAGAGCTTATCAGGAAAGTACTGCAAATCAGTGCCCCCGAACTAGCCCAATGGAGGGAACGGAGCCAAGCAGCTTCCCTGGTCAGTCTGAGAGATGAGTAGAGTTATAGAGAGTGGTAAAGCCATTCAGTGGCCACTGAAAAGAAAAGAGAAAAATAATATGCCTGCTGCTTGATATAAAATCCTTGAAAATTAACCTTCAAAATGACTTGCAAAGGTGGAGCGATGGACACACAAAGAGGATGGGTTGTAGTAGGGACCAGAGTGGTATATGCAAGCTGGGAAGCAGACATAACACAATACAAGTAGGAAGGTTGTTAGCTTTGCTTTCCCTTGCAAGGCAGCACGGCCAGTTGGTCACCCTCTTCTTAGGGGCTGGAAGAGTCCACTTGGTTCAGATGCCCCCTCTAGGAGATTCAGGGGAAGTCCTGGTTCCTGTGGGCCCTTGTGGTCAACTCGTTTCCTTGTCAGTGACTTGCTCAGGAGCAGACACGTCACTGAATTCTGGCCAGTGGTCTCTAGGAGTGATCTCCTGGTGGCTTCTGGGAAAAGGACCTTTAAACTTACAAAGAAACAAAGAAAAATAGTTCCTTTCCTTCTGTCGGATATTGTCATGTCTGCCTGTGTACAGGCCCTGCAGTCGTTATCTTTTGACCTTGAGACAACCCCAGCTGAGGTCAGCCCATGTCAGGTGAGCAGAGCAGGACGACAGAAGGAACCAGAGTGGCTGATGTGGCTGTCCTGCTGAATTAACCAACTCTGGACTGTCCTACCTGTCTGCTCTTTTTGGTGAGATATTACTTTTTTAAAAAAATAGAATTTATTTTTTAAAACAGTTTTGTATATACAGAAAAATCAAGAAAATAGCATAGAGAGTTCCCATATATTCCCCCCCCCCCCCAAGCTTCCTCTATTTTTTGTCTTATATTAGTCTGGTACATTTGTACAATTTGTCACAAATAGTGAACCAATATTCATGCCCTATTACTAACCAAATTCCATAGTTTATTCAAGTTTCCTTAGTTTTTACCTAATGCCCTTGTTCTGTTCCAGGATCGCACCTAAGACATCACATCACAATCAGTTGTCACATCTCTTAGGCTCCTCTTGGCTGTGACGGTCTCTCAGACTATCCTTGTTTTTGATGCCCTTCACAGTTTTGAGGAGGACTGCTAAAGTATCCTGTAGGACGCCCCTCTACAGGGATTTGTCTGATGTTCTTTCCATGATTAGACTGGGGTTATGGCTTTTGTGGGGAGGAGGACCACAGAGGTGAAGTGCCATTTTCACCGCATCATCTCAAAGGTATATGCTGTCACATGACCGACGCAGCTCACAGTAACCCGCACCTCCTGTGTGAGGTCGTGTTGTCAATTTTCTCCCCTGTAAACTTACTTTTCCCGCCTTTCCATACTGTCCTCTTTGGAAGGCCACCATGAGGGGCAGCCCAAACTTAAGGAGTGAGGAGCTGCACTCCCCTCCTTGAAGGTGGAGCAGTCACATGAATTATTTAGAACTTTCTGCACAGGAGATTTGTCTCTTCTGCCTAATTTATTTATTCAATCATTTATTTATACCAGTGTGGACTCATGGATATTTATTTCATACTTTTCGTTATCATTCAATCTACTTTGTTTGTTTTGTGGTTCAGATTGTTCCAACTCTGGCCATAGGAGGAGATAATATGTTTTAATGCATATGTTTAGTTGGGTTTTCTGGGTTTTTTTTGGAACCAAAAAGCTCCTAATCGATATAGCTTCCCAAAAGAAGATCTTGCTGGATCATAAGTTAGCAATAAGTTAGCTGTGTAGTGCTTTTAAAAATTTTAGCAAGGCATGTACAAACAAGCATATTGCCTGAAATTTTCACATTTACCCTTCTGTCTGTGTTGCTTGGCCTGACCTAATTAGAAAAAAAACCTCAACATCCTACTCAGGAAATGAATACTGCTTCTTGACCTCTTGCTAACTGGCTGAGGGGCATCACAGATACAGGGATCAGGTTAACCAGACCAAAAATTGGGACGCCATAGTCAACCACTCTACAAGTATTCAATCGAGTGTCCAGATACCATTGGTAGTGAATTGCTTTTGTTACAAAGAGTGAAAGCACAGGAAAAGAGAAACAATTCAGTGAAAATCATTTCAGCTAATACCACTTTTTAATATTTGACATCAGAGTTTCTTTGGAGACCCTCACGTGTCTGATCCCCAGCGTCAGCAAGTCTCCGAGCCTTTCTGACAGTAGCTTCCTAATCTGGTAAAAGAGGATGATGATATCTCACTACTGGAGCCACAGGGTTTATTTGTAAAGATAAAAATGAAATGATAACTCCAAAAACGCTTTTAAAAATTTAAGTACTATATAAATCCAAGTTGTAATTATTACAATAAAGTTAACTCCCAACTATCCAAATTTATGGACTAATTAGGGTATTGATATAGCTAAGCACCTACACTTCTTTAGTCCTCTTGCAGCACTGGAAGTCTCAGACACACCACATTTTTTGTATAGATAAGATCAAGTGGTGAGCATCAAGAGCAAGAGAGAAGAAGAAAACGAGTCAGGAAACGGCAGCAGTATGTGTGTGTGTGGATATGTATGGATGTGAATGTGTGTGTTTGAGAGAGGCAGTCTGTGTGTGGTGGTGTGTGTGTGTCTATATGTGTGTGAGTCTGTGTGTGTGTGTGCATGTCTGTAACGGATGAACCTATAGCCAGCCTTGCTTGGTTCTGGCAGTGGCAGTGAACATGTTGGACTAACAGGTTGAGGGGATAGTGACAAGTGATAAGTAGGGAGAAGTGGATGGAGACTCCAATTCAGCTGCTCTTTTCTTTTCCAGCATCAATGGGCAGAATCACCTCTTTCCTAACCAACTACATCCTAAGTCACTGTCTAGAAGCTAGTGACAAAGTGCAGGGCCAAGGGGAATTCACTCTCTCCCAGGAAGAGCTCTGGTCCCAATGCCTCAAATGACCGCTAGAGAGGAGAAGGGCTCTCCCTCACCAGATATTACCAAATTACCGCAAAACTGGGCCAAGCACTGAGGAAGTAAGGGGGGGGGCAAAAATCAGTGTGGCATAATCAGATTTCAGTGGAAGCGACTTTGGTTAAAGCATGAATAAAAGGATTTCTAGTGGCGTACAAGACAGACTTTGAGGAGGAGTAAACTTAAAATTTTAAAGTAATTGACCATTTCTAAAATTGGAGCATTTCACATAAAACCCAGATTTCTGACTTCTCTTGAAAGTGTGAGATCTGGCAAATCTGGTGGTGAATTCTCTCAGGGGGACTCAGCGGGAGCTGAATGGGGGCAGCCTTCCTAGTGTGAGTATCGGAGGCAAGGGTCTCTGGTTCCCCAGAGCCCCCACAACTCCTCTGTCATTTCCTTCTGTTGTTCCCAACCTGTCCACCCACATAAAATACCTGCGTGACCTCAGTCAGCACCTTGAGCTTCCGTGCCCTGTTCCAAGAGGATGGAAGGAGACGATGAGAAGGAAGAGAGAAAGGTGCCGAGAGAGAGGCCTAAGGGAAGTGAGCTCACAAGAGAAGCAGCTGACAGGCCAAAGAACGGCAAAGATAGTCTTGTAAAAGGTAGAATCTGTTGGATGAATGCTATAAACTAGGTTTGGGGAAATAATGCTGACTAAAGATTTCTGAGAAAAAATTGGGGGGAAATTCAGCAGCTGTTTTTCTGTGGTGCTTATACACAGCTAACGTAGAGAACGAACTAGTGCTTTATAATGAAGGATTGTGTAAAGCACACATTTACAGTTTAATTAGGGCTTAGGATTCTAAGAAATTCTGAAACAACAATTTCGCCTAGTTTGAGATATTATTATAAAAAGATCTTTGGGGCCAGCCCCGTGGCCGAGTGGTTAAGTTTGCATGATTCACTTAGGTGGCCCTGGGTTTTGCCGGTTCAGATCCTGGGCGCGGACATGGCACCGCTCATCAGGCCGTGCCGAAGTGGCATCCCACATAGCAAAGTCAGAAGGACCTGCAACTAGAATATACCACTATGTACTGGGGGGCTTTAGGGAGAAGAAAAAAAAAGAAGATTGGCAAAGGATGCTAGCTCAGGGCCAATCTTTAAAAGAAAAAAAAATTATCTTTTTAAATAGCCCAGAGACCAGTTTCCTATGATCAGTTCAGCAGTGGATTCAAATTAATCAGGTATATTTTAATTTATGAAAAAAGAAAGAATCCACTTGGTGTATAGCTCTCCATCTAAAACAGAGAGATTAAAGTCAAGTTGTGAGTATTAGAATGGTCAAAGAAAGAACGCAAAAAGGAGGAGCGAGCTGGTGTGGAGTTACCTAAGTAGAACAGCCCAATCTCATGTCAAATATTCCACATATGCCCCCAAACCTCTTAATATTTAGGAGTAAAATTACTGCAAATGAACTGGCGCCACATGTGGCCAGAGAAACTGACAGTGAAATCAGCAAGAAACTGCTTATTCAGCCTCTTCAAACAAAAATGAATTGTTTTGATGAATGAGAATTCTTTAATGAATTACCACATGACATGCCAGCAATTTTTTCAATGTCAAGCAGAGAAAGTTTTCATTTGTCTTTTGTTTGGTTACAGCTACTTAAAAATAATGGAAGGTCACGGCCAGTGAGACAACACTTCCGATTAAGGCCCTCCAGAAGCAGGAGCCCAAAGAACAGGGCAGGGGGTAAGTTCTCGAATCTCCAAGGCTCTGCCTGTTCTTGTGTTCTCCACATGGAGATGTGTGGCGGCATTTAATGAGTCCAGTGGATGACGTTTGGATACCAGTCGTGTCCAGATTTTATACAATCTACACTGACTAGCGCAAGTGTTGGGTGGTCTCATTTGAAACTCTAGGCTCATAGTCACAGACAGTGCATGAAAAACTTGAGGTATGTGGAGTGAGTGGAAGGATGTCTGCTGGAGCGAGAGCTGGAAGGGAGAACAGCGGGACAGCAGAGGGCCCCAGCAAGGGAGCCAATGGAAAAGCACCATCACAGTCAAAGGTCTGGAGGTGGCTAGGCAACACTCAGCCAAGATGCCCAACCAACTACTTCCTGAGGGCTCAGCCTAGTGGGTGCACAGAGCATTAGGCAGACTCGACATGACGTCCTCTCAGCCCTGGCCTTTGAAAGGCTGTAACCTTGGCCCCTCTTGGTGCTCACATGGACACGTGTGGTCCTTCCTACCCTGTATCGACCCTTCTCCTCATTCTGTCCACCTGGGTTTTGTGCGACTGGCCCCATCCCAGCTCCTGAGGTGGGCAAGTGACACACGCTAGGCCAATTAGAACAAATGGGACTCAATTGCAAGACTTTCACTGAAACGATTAGAAAAAGAGAATTCTTTGTGCTGAGCATTCTGAGAAGATCAGACTTGATAAGGCCATAGCTACTGAGGGCCATTTGCCACCATGAGGAGAGTGCTTTCCCAGAACTGACTCGAAGGGTGGGCAGCAGCTCATAGGAGGCCCGCTGAGCCCTGCACCTCGTCGTGCCTGACGCCAGCTCCCTTATGTGAATCCTGAGTTCCCATCTTTGCTCCAGTCACTTTGAGATAGGATTTCATTCACTTGCAACTAAAACAATCCTGACTAAGACTTCAAAGTTGATTCAGGAAACAGGGCTGGACACAGAGGGAAATTAATAGTGAGTTTGAGAGAAAGAAGAGAAAACACACTGTCTTTGGTGCAATGCTGCCATCTCAGTGACTGAGAGACACTGAAGCAAGAAGGGACACACATTAGATGACAAACGTTTAGCTGTTTTCCCTTGTCCCATCTCCCACCAAAATATATAAATATAAATACACACTAGCACATCTTTTGTAGAGAAAATACTTTCTTAACTAAACCCCAGAAGAAATTCATGACATGTATCCCTATGCAGGGCCATCAAAAGAAAGCATGGATAGAGTCCAGAATTTGAAGACCAAGAAGCACTGTGTAGACCAAGCTTATTTATAACATCTGGACGTATAGCATTAAGCTGTGGCTCATCTGAGGCATTCCTTAAAGGGGCTGAGATAATATGATGCAAGAGCCTTTCTTTCTGATTGTCTAATTTCACACAGAAATAGCATGTAGAGAAATAAATGCCATTTCTCAAAGTGTAGCCCATGGATTACCTGGAAGGACTCAGAAAATGTAGCTTCGTAAGCTTTATTCCAAAACTACTGAATCAGAATCTCTGCAAATGGGACCAAGACATGCATTTAAACAAACTCCCCAGATGATTCCAATGCATGGTAGGGTGTGTGCAAAACAATGTTCCCGAGGACATGAACATGTTGATTGACCAGCCTTTCAAATAGCAGATCTCCATAGTGAACCCCGGCGGTCCCTGGTTTTCGTTAATTCTTGAATGAACTTCTAACCACTGCCTTCGTGTTAAGACCTGGTATTGCTGGTTAGAGTGAGAACCACATGCTTTAAAACCAGATGTGAGGGAGGCAGAGTTGTCGTTCTGTTGTGAAAGTTTAAGAAAAACATGTACATTTTCACCAGGTGAGAGGTCCAACCTCCCCTTGGGCTGGAACCTTGGGGAGAGCCAGCATCAATGAAAGGAAGGCACTGACTCCTCTCAAGTACTTGCACAAGTTCTTGGTCAGCATCTGCAGTGCGCCTGGTAGGAGAGATGTCTGATGGGTTTCCCACAGTAGTTCTCAAGGGAAGGTGATTTTTGCTCTCCAGGGGACATTTGGTAATGCCTGCAGACAAATTTGATTGTCACAACTGGAGGAGGGGCTTTCCTGGCATCAAGTGGGCAGAGGTCAGGGTGCTGCGCCATATCCTACAATGCAAATGTCCTACAGGACAGCAAAGAATTATCAGATCCAAAATGTCAACACTATTGCTGTTGAGAACCTCCCAGAATGAGCTAATTCAAAAGCACACCTTCAGGGAGGTGAGAGGACTGATCCAGTGGATAGACGATGCCCCCTCCCACACTGGGAAGCTGGTGTGGCATGGTGGGACAAGAAAGTGAAGTCAGGGAGCCAGGAGACTCCCAGAGTGGTGTTGTGAGGTCTTGCTTGTATGTTCATTTTCCCCACTGAATAATGAACTCTTTTAGGACAATTTACTTCATTTCCAGATTCCCATAGTTAATCATTCATTCATTGAAAAAACATTTATTGTATGCCTATTTTGTGTTAGGTGCTAGAAATTCAACCATAAGTAGTGCTTGCCTCATAGCCCACAATCCATAAAATTCTGTGGAATGATTTTCCCACTAAATTTAAGAATTTCTGATGGATAAGAATATGTGATGGGTAAGGTGCTGTAGGGTAAATATTGGATTTTATTATGTGGCAACATAAATGTTTATGATGTAGGAAGTGTCAGTAAATACGTACTGATCCAATGAGAGCCTACAGACAAACAAAACCAGGAATCCTGTTTAAGAATCCAGGGAAGTGTCTTAACTCGGTGTGTGAGCAGCTGCTAGGAGCAAGTCCAGGACCACTGGGCCCGCTGCCATTTACTGAGCCCTATCCTCACCCCTCCACCCTCACTTGAGAAGTATAGTCCCAGGCAGCTTAAAATACAACCTCTGAGCGACCTCCATAATGTCTAGGGCTATAGTACATAAAAAAAGAGGGTGATACACAAGAGAAGGACAGGAGACAGGGCATAATGATAGAAAGAGTTAGCTTGGGGAAGGGAGGTATAGTGACTCCAAGCCCTTTGGAAAGACATCTGATTAATTCTCAGTATTCATTCACTCCTTTCCTTTCAATAACCAAACTCCCCAAAATTTTAGCTGGGTAGTGGCAACCTAGCTAAAGATTTTATTTCCTCCACCTCCCTGGCAATAGATGTGGCCATATGAACAGAAGCCAGCCAATGGGATGTGAGCAAAAGTGACACCTGCAACTTTGGGTTATGTCGTTAAAAGGAAGCTGTTTGCCCTGGGTTATGGACTGAATGTTTGTGTCCCCCTGAATTCATCTGTCAAAGCCTTAACCCCCTTGTGATGATATTAGGAGGTAGGGCCTTTGGAGGTGATTAGGTTTAGATGAGGTCATATGGGTGGAGACCCCATGATGAGATTAGGGCCCTGATAAGAAGAGGAAGAGACCAGAACTCTCTCTCCGCCACGTGAGGGTACAGCAAGAAGGTGGCCATCTACAAGTCAGAAAGAGGGTCCTCATCAGAACCCAATGCTGCTGGCGCCCTCAGCTCAGACTTCCAGCCTCCAAAACTGTGAGAGAGGAATGGCTGTCGTTTAAGCCTCACAGTCTATAGTATTTCATTGCAGCAGCCCAAGCTGGCTCACGCACTCTGCTTCCTTTCCCCTCTTCCCGAGGGCTGGAACACTGATGTGGTGCTTGTGAGCGGGTTTTGATCCTGTGGACGGGGACAGCACCCCAAGGGATGGCAGGCAACACAAAAGAAGGGGTCTGGGCCTCTGGGATAACATTGTGGGGCACAGCCAATGAGCCACTCTGGATGCTCTACCAGCTCAGACTTCCATACAAAAGAGAAATAACCCTTCTATCTGCTTTAGCCCTCGGTTTTTCATCTCTGTGAAAATAGCCGGGCCAACATACTAACAAGGAAAAAAATTCCTGATGAAAATGTGCACAAAACCCAGGGGACCCACCCCATTTCTGGCCTTTATACAGAGCGGGCTCTCATCATTCTGTAAAAGTCAGCAGTGGTCTCCAAACAATGCCTATGGACTTGCAACATCAGAATCAGCCAGCAAGGAGCTTTTTAAAAAATCACAAGGGCTCTAATATCTATCATTTCATCCAAATAATCCTGATGTGCCGCCCCTAGACCATCCACACATCCCAGCTACGCGCCCCCTCTCTGCTCTCGGCTCCCTGTGAACAGGCCACCATCCCCCTCCACACCTGCCCTTCTCCTCTGTGTTGACGTCTGCTTGGACTCTTCTCTGACTTGTCATCTTTGCTCCCTACCTGCTTCTCAGCAAGTGCACGCCTTCTTCAGATGTGGGATCACAACACCTTCAAATATGAGGCCCTCCTTCAGCCAACCTCAGCCTGGAGGAGCTCTCACCAGAGCAGCTCTCTCTCCTCCACTGCGCCAGTCTCCCGGCCAGGGAGAGGATGCGAACCCAGAGGGGGATGTTGCAAAGGCAGCCCAGGCTGGGCCATGTCCTATCCTGCGACAGTGGGGGAATACCAGGCTGGCCTAGTTGATAACCCCCAGAGAGAGGCGAGGCTAGGTAGCCTAGAAAGGGGAAACCTCCAGCAGGATTCCCTAGGTTGCCAGGCAAAGACTGCGGTGTGGCCTTCTCTATGCAGGCAGAAGCACCAGAAGCAAAGGCCCCTTTGCAGTCCTCCAGGAAATGATCTGCTCCCATGGATAGTTGAGCCCTGGAGAGTTCTTGGTCACTTCCTTGAATTATTCCAGAGTACTCCTTGAAGATGCCCTAGCAAAGATCCCCAGGGAATCCCTCTGGTTTCCTCAGAATCCCCTGGAGGGCTTGTTATAACACAGATTTCTAGAGTTTCATATTCAGCAGCTCTGGGGTGGAGCTGGAGAATGTGCATGTGTAACAAGTTCCAGGTGATGCCAAGGCTGCTGGTCCGGGGACCATACTCAGAACAACCGCTCTAGGTGTCCGATGCTTTGGGGAGCTGGGAGTTGTGGGAACTTCCCTGTGTGGCTCCTGGAGTTTAGACCGAGGGAGTCTCTACAGGCAATAAAAGGAGCAAAGGGTGGGAAGAGATGCAAGAACAGGAGACATGATGCCACAGACCAGGGAATCCAGCAGAACTTCCTTGGTCTGGTTCTGTCCTATATTGGCTGTGGGACCAATATCTCTGAACCTTCATATCCTTTTCTGTAAAATGGGGGTACAATACCCATTTAATAGGATTGTTGAGAAGATTAAGTGAAGTCACATCTGGGAAGCTCCCTCAATCGCCTGACTCAGGTATACAGCTGGTAGCCAGCAAATAATATTTCAACCCACTGCCTCAGTTTCCCACAATGTTCCCCATACAGTTTTATGACATTATTCGGAAAATCCTGAGGCACTAGCCCCCTTATGTGGATTGACTCCTTGCTTATTTCTGAATCTCAAAGTGAAGGAAAGCATTTACCCTCTTATTTTACACTGTAACATTCTCTAAACATTATTTTCCACTCTACTTGAAGAGTCTTATTTGATCAACTCACCCCCTAGACAGAGGGAATTAATCCCATTTTCTCTAAAATTACGTACAAAGGGTGTGTTTTCCAGGAGCATGTACTTACAACTTTTGCAGTGGACGTCAGCACCTCACTCGCCTGGTTGGGAGTTTTAGAGGTCCACCCTTTCCAGAGAAAAAGTGAGAGGAAGAGAAGTGGATAAAAATCTCTAAAATTCAAGCCTCATTACTCCACGATATTCCAAGCGTCTGGCAGCAGCCCCTCCAAAACAGTGAAGCATGGGCTCCATCACCTGCCTCTGCTGAGCTCCCAGCTTCCGCCCATGGGACCTCCAGATGACCAACCAGTTCCCTTCGTTTCTAGGAGTCGACTGCACAATTTGTGGATTGCATAGATGCTTTGCTTCTACTTTTTCTTTTCTTGGGAGCCATTTTGTCTTTATCTCTTCAAAAAACTAGTAGTGTTTTGTACACAGTGGGCTCAATAAATATTGTTGTCTGACTGAACAATGTCTTCTGCCTGCCTTTGCGACATTCTTCTGTTCATAAGCTCCAAAGGAGTCAGAAAACACTAAAGGAAAGGACATTCAAAACAGGCGGTGCTTGTTAGCCAACTCTGAGAAATGTGTGGGCGAAGGGCTCACAAAAGCCAGAAAGGTGACGCTAGTGGCTCAGAATCCATACTGAAGGATTTCCAAGACTAAACCATCCAGGTTCTTCCTTCCCACCGTCACTGGGATGAGACTTGGTAATCTCCTGTCCCCTCTAAGTTATTTTATCTGATGACCTTTCCATACTGGTCATCAACTAGTTTAGAAAACATTTTCCTCTAGGGCATGGCCCTGAGCAATGAGTCCATGCTCTGTGGAGATAACCAAAGTGGTCTATTAGGGGAAACACGGGCACAGAAGTAGCCAGAAGACACGGCTTGTCTGTAAGCATCATAATTCACAGCCTAACTTCCTCCATTGTTTCCTCTCTCAGTGAATAGCACCATCATCCATCTAGTTGACCAAGCCAGAAATCCAGGAGTGATTCCTGGCACCTTCCTCTCCCTTAAACCCTTCCCATAGTCAATCTAGCATCATGTCCTATCAATGCAATTTTACCACTTAACTATCTCTCACATCTGTCCATTTTCTGTTACTTCTGTACCGCTCCAGTCCAAACTATTGCCTCTCATCTGGAAACTGTGATAGTCTCCCATCTGGCTTGCCTGCAGCCATGCGTGTCCCCATCCAATCTCTCCTCCATGTTGCAACAGAGTGGCCTTTCAACATACAATCTGATTGTGTTACATCTCTTCTTAGAATTGTTCAATGACTCCCATTCACTTTTCAGATGAAGACAAACTTCATGGCCCTGGAAAGTCTGGTCTCTGCCTACCTCTCTAGTCTTACCATTCACAGAGTGCCTGATAAAAAGGGGACCCTCAATGTTTGTTGAGTAATGAATATGCCACATATAGCTGTGATTAAATGAATAAATCAATGGATGAATAAGTAGTTTAGTATGCCACTTTCCCCTTAGGACTTTGCAAAACCTCTCTGTCCGCCAATGAAGTCTTGAAGGGGTCTTCATGCCATGACAACAGACATAAGGCTCTAATTAAAACTTAAGTTCTACTGTGGTCCAGGGTTCTCAATTCATATCACTCGTCCCATACCTAACTCTTCCCTTCTTTTTCGGAATCTATCCTGGCAACAGTTCCATCATCTCATGCATTTATCTCAACACATAATCTTATTTCTCAGGGCTTAGTAACTCAGCTGTCTTCTGGATATTTTTAAATTCTCTTTTATCGCTCCTGTGCCCCTCCAATGTTGCCTATTCCCTGGCGTCCTCCTTTCCTTCTCCCCACATGGGTGGCTCCCATCTGGTCTGCCCTAGGATCACAGGAGAGGCCCACACATAGCCAAGGCCCTGAATTTTTCAGATGTCAGGGCCACCAATCCCAGAGACACTAGTTTAGTATCTCATGGAAGGATCTCAGAATCCGTATTTTAACTAGCTCTCCAAATAATTTATTGTGCTGCATCTGGGCCACAGCATCTACCCCGGTATTCGCCTGGGAGTCCCTCATCTGATTCTCTGCTCTCAGTTATGTGTCTGCAGGCCAAGATACCAACTTTTTCTATACCAGAGTCTAAGAGATAGTCTAAGGAAATAGCCATCCCTCTGATACAGCGTTTCTTGAAACACCAAAGTGCTATTGAACAACGTCTCATGGATAACATAGCCCAAATTTTAGTACAGGACAGAATTTTAATAGAACAAGAAAACAATAGGGACTCCTTCTTCAGACTTTATGTTTATTGTCATGAAATACACGATCAGTTTATACTTTAAAACTCTGGTTAGCACTCCCATAAAAGAGTGTCTTATGCAGATGTCAGTATAGAGTCTGGCACAGACAGGTGCTCAATTAATATCTTTTGAATGAAGAAATGATTCAAATATATTCTCACCCACCCAAAACCCCCCTTTCCATTAGTTGTATTAATGGACTGCCTTTGAAATCAGGGCTGGGAATTTTACAGACAGATATCCGCATGAGGACATGCCCATTTTCTGTATTGGAAATTGAGGGCCAAACACCAACCAAACGAATCCTATCTGACTGACAGTGGAGTTACTGGTTGGGCTCAGTGTCTGGGCTTCTATTAGGGGAAATATTAGTCAAACCATTGATTGAGTTTTGAAATGGTCTCTTTTTGTATATAATTGCTATTAAATTACGCTTAAAATCCAATGGCTTGCATATTTTATTCTAAATGCCCTACCAGTAAAATGTTGGAATAACCTTGGTTCAAGTCAAATTAACGTTTCTTTCAAATTTGAAAGACAAATGATAATACAACTGAATGTATGAGCATATGATTGAATGAACTGAATGATAATATAGTTATAGAATGTATGAAATGAACAAATGAATATATACTGAAAAATAGGAAAGTAGCATGGGATGCTGACTCCCTCCCCTGAGTCTAATCCTGGAGGGAGACACCACAGAAGAGATGCAGTGGCTGAGTCTGGAGGACCGCAGAGCTGAGTTCAACAACTAACATGGGAGGAGTGTAATTTGGAGTCAGAGAGGGCCAAAACCATCAGATTCCTTCCTTCCTATTGCCTATTCCTTCGCTTTCCCTCCTCTGCATTTGCCTGCGGAGATCATTTTGTGCAGCAACATCAGCCCAGCACCTAGGAAAGGTGGAGCTGGAACGGTAACATGAGGGCAACATCAGCACCCGCCAGAATAGGAAACATGGTGGAGAGGAGGTAGGCTGGCAGGACTGTGAGCATCTTCTCCCTGTCACTCACCTACAACCACCTTTCCTGGAAGAGAAGTATTAGGAGATTCCCTGGGGGACAGATGATATCTAAAGTAGGGAAAACAGGGAATGGTTGAACAAGAGTGCAATACAAGGGTCTGTTCACCTTGAGGAACAGCCCCAGCCTCAAAACCTAAACTAACCTGGGAAGCAAAGCAAGTTCTCTCCCCTCCCCCAAGGCAAACACTGGTAGTCAATGCAGTTGAGAGTCCCAACAGAGGAAAAGATAAACTCATAGAGAAAAAGAACAAAGCAACTGTTCCAGAGGAAGCAAAAGTAATGAGAAAGAACAGTAATTTAAGATGAGCATAATTCATAGCCCCCAACATAAAGGAGGATATTGGACATCTGCAAGAGGAACAAGTAACCATGAAATAAAGCTATTAGAAATACTGCACACAGAAAAATATAATTTTCCAAGTAAAGGATTCAATGGGTAGATTTAATATCAGAATGGATACAGCTGAAGAAAGAGTTAATGAGCTGGAAGATCAGGTCAAGGAACTCTCAAAGATAGCATCAGGAAAGAAAAGAATAAGAGAAAAGTTAAGAGGTATGGAAAACAGAAGTAAAACTATCACTATCTGAATATTAGGAGTTTCTAAAGGAGAGAAGAAATAAATAAGGAGAAAAATACTTGAAGAAATAATTTCCCAGAATTAGAGA
The DNA here is from genome assembly GCF_041296265.1 of Equus caballus. Classification (NCBI taxonomy): domain Eukaryota; kingdom Metazoa; phylum Chordata; class Mammalia; order Perissodactyla; family Equidae; genus Equus; species Equus caballus. The sequence goes on from NC_091713.1 coordinate 9,437,881, forward strand.
AAGAGAACATTTAGATTGAAAGATACCACCCACTGCTAAACAAGATCAAAAAGAGTGACAAAAAAGTACAGGCCTATCAAAGCAAAATTTAGAAACACCAGCGCTAAAGAGAACATTCTAAAAGCTTACAGAGGGAAAGAACAGATCACCTTTAAAGGAACAAGGACCAGACTGATATTGGGATTCTTGATAGCAGTGAAAAATACCTTCAGATGTCGAAGATGAGGAACTTTGAACCTAAACATTTCTATTCAGCCAACCTATTACTTGAATGGGAGGACAAAATGAAGACACTGTGAAGCATACTGGGTCTAAGGAAAATTTGTGCCACAGATTTAAGCCTCTTTGCAAGACTTCTTGGGAGATACACTTTAAGAAGGGAAATTAATCCAGAAAGAAGCAACAAGATATTAGGAAATGAAAAGAAATAAAGCACTGATTTTTGATGTAATGTGGGTGAGCCTTGAAAACATTATAAGTGAAAAAAGCTAGTCTAAAAGGTCACATATTATATGATTTCATTTACGTTAAATGTCCAGAACAGGAAAATCCACAGAGACAGGGAGTAGATTAGTGATTGGCAGGGGCTGAGATGGGGCTGGTGAGAAGAGACTACTAGTAGATGTGAAGTTTCTTTTTGGGGTGATGAAAATATTCTGGAACCAGATAGTTGAGATGGCTGCACCAGTTTGTGAACATACTAAACACCACTAACTTGTACACTTTAAAAATAATTTTTAAATACACTAAAAACACATATTAGGAAAGTCAGTTTAAAAAATATGAGCAATGATCTACACCCCTCCCCTGCCAAAAATAACTATAACATTTTAGACTTAAAACTCCAGACAATAGCAATGTGCCAGGAGGACAAAGTGGAGGAAGAAGAGACCAGAAAGCATACTAAGAGTTTTTATCATTCAGGGAGGGAGACGTAAATATGCATAAGCTTTAAGTTTTGATAGGGAAAAATAAACATAAGTGGAAATCTAAATAAAGCTGGGAGGAACCACCAGGGAAATAGCAATATCCAGTGTAGTTGAGTTCAAGCATTTACATGTTGCAATACATATTGTTTTTTGACAAATTACTTCCTTGTTTATTTGCTTTTTATATTTAGTAAATATATTTTATATACTTATATATTATATATAAATAAATATATATATATATATTTTTTGAGGAAGATTAGCCCTGAACTAACATCCACCACCAATCCTCCCCTTTTTACTGAGGAAGATTGGCCCTGAGCTAACACCTGTGTCAATCTCCCTCTATTTTATATCTGGGATGCCACCACAGCATGGCTTGATAAGTGGCACTTATCTGCATCGGGGATCCAAACCAGCGAACCCCAGGCCACCAAACAGAGCATGCAAACTTAACCGCCATGCCACCGGGCCAGCCCAAAAAACATATTCAGATGCAAATAAAAATTTTATATTTATCGTATATAAACTGAAACGTTGTATATTTGTTTCCTATTTATATATTTACATAAAATATATTTATAAATGCACTTTATATTTTGAAGTATATATATTTGAAGTGCATTGTACTGTGCACTTTTAAAATTATATTTGTAGGGGCCAGCCATGTGGCGTAGTGGTTAAGTTTGGTGTGCTCTGCTCTGGCAGCCCAGTTCGCAGGTTCAGATCCCAGGCACAGACATACACCACTCATCAGTTGTGCTGTGGTGGCGGCCCACATACAAAATAGAGGATGATTGGCACAGATGTTAGCTCAGGGACAATCTTCCTTAAACAAACAAAAAAAAAAGAAGAAGATTAGCAACAGATGTTAGCCCGGGGCAAACCTTCCTCAGCAAAAACATAAATAAATAAAATTATATTTGTAGATGTGTTATGTTATCTATGAATTTCACATCAGGGTAGCATTGCAAACTATTTCTTTATTGTAAAGAGCTTTGTTTTTGGTGGAGTTGAGAATCAACTGCTCTAAACCATCCTGGGGGATCACCTTACTAACTGATATTGTTCTTATTTTTTTCATTTGTTTCTTCCCCACACTGGAATGTAGGCTCCATGAGGGTGAGCTCCCTGCCGGCCTGTGAGCGCCCTATCCCAAACACTGAGAATGACCGGCACGTGGGAGACACTCTGAGTCCCACCTCTCCCTCCACACGGTCATCTATGTGGAGCGAAGCCTGAACCAGCCCCTCTCAAAGAGCCAGGCCAGTTTGGCTCCAGGCGCCCACCAAACAAGAGTGAGGGGTTGACAGCACTTTAATTCAAAGTGCCTGGAGTTATTCCCCCGACTATAACAAGAAAGGGGCATCCCAACCCTAAAAATTTACTAGTGTAGAGGAAACCACTTTGGAACCAGCTACAGGAGCTGTGGGCTGTGCACTTTCGATGTACTTCCCAGAGTGGAGGGTTGTCCCTCTGCAGAGAAGGCACATAGAGCTTCCCCAACCCCCACCTCATCCTATCTACCACAGTTCCCCCAAAACCCTGCTGATAGGGTCAGAACTTTGCAGACAAATAGATCAGCAGCATGAGGGAGGGAGAGATAAAGAACAGCCTCTGGGAGCTGCTTAGAGGTACTTTATCAGCAACCCACGCCATCTAGAAGACCACCCTGGTCACACAGGAGAATAACTCCTGCCTGGGGCTTGCTAAAGGGATGAATGGGAAAACACATTTCAAGCGCCTAACGGTGTGTGGCGCAGTCAGTCATAAATAAACAACTGATCCATGGGTGAAGAATGGATGTGCCCAGTCCAGGGTCTGATTCTCAACTGTCCCTCAGTTGAAGACAGCTCTCTTAGGGGAAGACAAAAACAGAAGACCCAGGTTTGAAGGAAGAGGGTCAAGAACAGCAAGGAATTCTGAAGGTTCTCTACCATATCTATGAAAATAAATCCATCTTGGGAAATGTCTTCGTTTGACAAAATGGTTCCTTGCTTGGTAAAACACTCACCATAGATTCGCTTTAAAAGCTAAATCTTGGGCCAGCCTGGTGGCATAGTGGTCATGTTCGCATGCTCCACTTCAGCAGTCCAGGGTTCGCAGGTTCAGATCCCAGGTGCAGACCTACACGCCATTCGTCAAGCCGTTCAGTAGCGGCGTCCCATGTACAAAAATATAGGAACGTTGGCACAGATGTTAGCTCAGGACCACTCTTCCTCACCAAAAATTTTTTTAAAAGCTCTAAATCTTTTTCCAAATAGCATTCCACATATCACAAATTTATTTACACCCCACTTTCCTGAGCAAATCTATTGTTTTGATTGAATCACACCTGCATTAATATTTTAAATATATATAATAATATATAATAATATATAATATATTATATAATAATATAAAAATGGTGAATGAATGTTTACTGCTTCACTAGGGAAAATGAAAAGAAATTAGCTTAATTACAGTAGACAAGTTTTCATGCAGGCGTGAGGAAAAGCACATTGATATTAAGGGCAGCCACGAATGCAAAGAAATCCCCAGTTAACTTTGTTATGTGAATACCTTCGCATAAATCATTAAAGACGCCAAGTAGCCTTCTGACTTTAGTGGACTATTTTGGAATCAAAAGCGTCAGTTAGTGCAGATCCCTTGATACTCACAATTTCTATATGTTACAAATGCACTTCCAATCTGGTTATTGCACATTTTTTTATCTGAAAGGAATCTGAATGGTCACTTAATTGAATCCTAACATTTTCACAAGTGCAATCTGATGCCCCAGGAGGGCTAGGCTGACTTGCCAAATGTTGCACAGCCGGTTAACTATGCACTCAGGACTGGAACCCTATTCTCTCAAATACCATTTCGATGCTCTTTCTACCACATTCTATTATTGCCACCCTTTTATTCTCTTTCATTGCTGTGCTCTTAAGTCTTAATTCATTCAGCTACATCGTCTATATTAAATTCAAATTGAACCCAAACACCTTTCCTTTTCAAGCTTTCTTGCTCAATGTCAATGGTCCACCGCTGCTCAATACCTTTTTCATTTTCTTTGTTGAAACAACAATCTTACTGGGAACGAGCTGTATCTCTTCCAATATGACATTCGACAGAAAATATAGTCAACATGTTTAATAACAATATTCAAGCTATTTAATGATAATAATGAGGTGTTGTAGGTGTAAATTATGACTTTTACCATCGAAACCATAATTTTTAGAAACGGGATAAGTAGTGTGGGAAAATAGTCTCACCACCGGTGAAAAATCACGTTTTCACAGGGTTTGCAAACAGGGAAATATTTGTGGTTTTGTCTCATATGTTTTGCTTTTTTTGGCAAAAGCAAAAGGCAGTTTTCTTTGCAATAAAAACGGCCTTTCATTTTCGCCAATGCTTCACATCCATTTTTGCCAAGCAAAAAGCTGTTTTCTCAAGAGAAAACAGCTCAAGCTGAAATAAAAGTGAAGCACAATTTGTAAAATTTCCCTCTTTGAAAACAAAAATCACACCACTCAATGCAAATGCCACCTGAGGGGCCTTGCAGGGAGAAAGATAATAGGAGAGCCGTGGTTAAAACAGACACATAAACAAGATTTCTGGTAGATACAAAAATAGTTCCAAAGTCACATGGGTGGAATTTTTTAAATCGTGCCCAGAATTAACACGAGTCCAGTCTTCACCTCTGTGATCCAAATGTGCCCTCAAGAATAACTCTTCAAACACTGCTCACTGAATCCATCTGTGCCATTTACTCTGGATAGCTTCTGCATTTACAACAACATCTTACATTTTATTATTATACCATGATCCATTTTGATACTTAAAATTGGGCAAAATAGGTGGGCCAACCCCATGGTGTAGTGGTTGAGTTCAGTGCACTCTGCTTCGGCAGCCCAGGGATCGGGGGTTTGGATCCCAGTCGCAGACCTGTAACACTCTTCAGCCACGCTGTGGAGGCATCCCACAAAAAACAGAGGAAGATTGGCACAGATGTCAGCTTGGGGCATATCTTCCCCACCAAAAAATGAGGAAGGACAGGCATTATCTCCATTTTGTTTAAATTCACCAGACATTTAATGGAGAGGAAGGTGTGTGGCTCTAAGGGCTGGCTTAGATAACGAGGCTGAGGCTCACTAGTGTTTCTTTGACAAGGTGATTAAGTGCCAGAACCTGGACTGCAACCCAGCTGTTTTGACTCCTTCTTTGCGCTCTACCCTGGCACTCCCTGTAATACACTCTGATCAGAAGTTCCCAATGTGATCATGGAATTTGTTTTTATTTCTGCTCTATTTTGTTTTGCTTTGCATTTTCCTAAGTGTGATGATATCTGCATGTCCTTTGAAGCATCTCAGCGTATACTCCAGCAGGTCATCTCTGTTGTTAGAAAGACAACCCCTACAGAAGATTTTAGTTTTGAAAAAATCAGAAGTTTCCAGTAGCCATGCCAGTTGCAAACAAATGATATAGCAATTGTCGCCTTTATAGAAGTGGGCCATTTATTACATAGAAAAATAGAAAGACTGAGACCTTTTCTGGATTAATAGCAATATTTAATGAGCTATTCTTTGGGACTTAGCCCGCTGGGAAAATTTTTATTGGCTATATTAAAACAAAAGCTATAATCAAATTGCAAAATGACCTTCAATTTCTTAATTTGTTTAAAATAGGATGTTTTATTCTAAAATTCCACATTTATCAGAATTATTACTTTATAAATCATTATTTCACATTCAAGCAGCCACAAAAGAGTAAACGTTTTGCATAAATGCCAACCTAGACGTGGACGTTCAGCTAAATCTTGTTGGCGTGCCACACACACGTCTTCACTCCCCCTTCTGTCCCAGTCCTAGGCATCTTCTCTGAACAAGAACTCAAGTCACACCTCCATCGAGAACATCAGACTTCTCTGATCTTCCATCTTTCTCAATTTCCCCTCCCGCTCTAGTCCATGCTACAAAATCTACTACTATGTCACAGAGCTTTACCCTTAAACATAGTACATTTTTATGGTAAATTTTATATGTATATTAACCACAACAAAAAATTAGATAAAAAATATGAGTTTATTTTAACCAAGGCTATGTTTAAGTCTAAAGAGCTTAAAAATAAAGCATTTATGTAACTGTTCCCTTAAAAAAATTTACCACTTCGGGGCTGGCCCCGTGGCCGAGTGGTTAAGTTCGCGCGCTCCACTGCAGGCGGCCCAGTGTTTCGTTGGTTCGAATCCTGGGCGCGGACATGGCACTGCTCATCAGACCACGCTGAGGCAGCGTCCCACATGCCACAACTAGAAGAAACCACAACGAAGAATACACAACTATGTACCGGGGGGCTTTGGGGGAGAAAAAAGGAAAAAAATAAAATCTTTAAAAAAAAAAATTTACCACTTCATTGTATATTGCTTGGATTGTTTCACATGTGTATGCTATTTTTTGTCTTCCTTACTAGATTGATTTTTAACTTCCTGAAGCTTGAACCATGGCTAAACCTTTCTAAGTCCCTCTCAAGACTTATAACAGTGCTGTGACACAGCAGACAATAAATCAATAATTATTGATTGCTTAAGAACTTATTTGGACACACCTCAATTGATGCTTCTCTTAAAGTTTTAAATAAATGTTGGAAAGACGGCCACATGGAAAGTCACAACATCTAATCTTACCACATTTTACCTCAAAACTCTCAATTAATATTATTTAATCACCTTATTCTTTATCCATAGTTACCCTTCATATTTGTCAGGAGGAGGTTTCACAGAAGCAGAAATGGAACATACCCTCTGGTAGTAAACAGCAATTTGCAGCAATTAACTGTAGGGTGTGGTACCTTGGACAGCGCCTTGGCGTGTTGTGTGATTCAACGCTCGTTTGATGGACAGAGCGGGATATTTGATTAGTGAGCCTTCAGAAAGCAAACAACTAAGAAACAGAGGAATGGGCAGGGATGGAAGCAGCATGACAGACAACAGAACAGTGATACTCAATTAGTGCATTAGTGCACTTCACAAACCCCCAGGGCCCCACTTGGAAGCCTTGGGCTTCCTGTCTCCTTGTATATCATGGGAGACTGGGGGCTCCCCAGAGTCTACATCAGTCAGATGATGGCAGGACATCTGGAGCATGTCTGCCGACGCTGAGTCGCCCTACCTTGACAAGGGGAGAGGAGGCTGGGCCAGCTCCAGCCCCGTAGCTCTAATGTGTGCACCCTGCTTGCCCTCCAGCACGCACTGTGGAAGGACCATCAGTCCAGCAAGGGCAGGATGGTGTCTGTCATCCTGGCCCTCTCCCAAGTGAATGTTAAGAAGCTGACATTTATTAAAATGAGCAAACACCTGCTGCTATGAAGTGTGCCCTGCATAAGGGCACATAGAAGAGCATCTAGAGAGTTTGTGATGAGAACCAGAGACTCTTGAGACAGAGCGCCTCCAAACTCAAGCTTTTACTCACACTGTGCATGACATTTGATTATAACCAGCTGTCCCCCTGCAAGAAGGGAATCCTGTGTCCATGATCTTACTCTGGGAGGTAGAGGAAAGAGTATGCAGGTTTCTTCTATCACAGAGTCTCAGCCTTTTGTTTCTTATTTCTCCTATACAGCAGTTCATTTATATTCCAGGGTTGCTGCACATAAAATTCATCTCTGTGTGGGTGGAAGTAGCCCCAACTTACTTCCGTGCTGTTCACAGAGTTATTTTCATTATTGGTACATGATGTGCTATCTCTGTAACTCACTGTACTTGGAGAAACAAGTGTTGGACTCCAGAGGGGTAATATCCAGTTTAATTGCCTTAACTCTCTTGTTGCCATCAGGATAAACATTGTTCTCCATCACCCCTCATCCAATGCCTTCATCACCAAACCTGGGTCTATACCTTCAAAAATAAAACTGGCGTGGATTTCAATACTTAGAATTCGAGCTATGCTCAGTGCTCTCCATTTCTATCACACGAATGCAAACGCACTGATAAACTGATTTGGTGTGTACCATACGCCCTGCTGAGAAACTTTTTCTGACACCGTGCAAGATCTTAAACGTTATTTCAATCACCCACAGGTATGGATTTGCTCTGATTTTAGGAGACAGAGCTAACACTTATTGAGTGCCTTCTATATGCTAGACATTTTCCCAGGTCTTATTTAATTGATTATGCTCTCAATAGCCCTGGAAAGTGAGTATTACTAACCTCATCCTGTGGATGAGAAAACTGAGACATAAAAAGATTAAATAACTTGCCAGTGATCATGCAGCTAGTAAGTGGCAGAGCAGGGATTTCAATCCAGGACTGACTCTTTCCAGTGTCCACGTCATTTCACTCCACTGTGCTCCCTCTCTTAGTGAGCGCAGGACCTGTGGGACAAGGGCTGCCATCAGCATCGTTAGGAGTGCAGCAAAAGGGAGAGCCAAGTGGACCCTGTGCAGGCAGTCACAAATGCTTTCCCTCCTGCCCTCTGCATAGAGCGGTGGTGATCGCAGAAGGAACAGGCCCCTCTCCATCGACCGCCTTCAGAGGCGCCCGAGTACAGCTGGATCACAGCACAGTCCTTCTAGCAAGTTCCTCAGGCATCGTAAGGCACTGTTAGCCTCAAATTACTCCGTAATGTCTGACTCTGGCTTTCCTGATTCCAGAGATAAGAAGATATACCTGAGGGGGCTGTAGAAATCATCACTCCTCAAAACCAAGGAAAGAGCGTGAGCGTTTTCAGCGTGCACAGGTTCTGGAGCCAGCCTGTCCAGGTCCATACACAGCTCTGCCACTTACTAGCTGAATGATCTTGGGCAAATTGCTTCCCTCTTCCGTGTCTTGGTCTCCCCATCTGTAAAAATGGAAATAGTAACAGTACATACTTCCCAGGATTGTGATGGGAATTAATGAGTTAGTGGGCACACAGCACTTCGTGACCCCTGACGCCTAGAAAGCCATGTAGGCAGATCTCCCCTTGCGCTTGTGGCAATAACCCCAGGAGAGACCCCTCACTTCCTGCGGAACCACGGCGTGGCTCACCAGGTGTCCGTGTGAGTGCTTAGACTCAAAGGGCTTGGGAAATGCAGTTTTTGTTTTCTGTCTGACATGCCATTGAAGCAGACCTGGGTTCCTTTTTATGTATCCACAGATTTAGTCCTCATTCCAGGCTGCTGATATTTGGGAATGGCAAGGGGACAACACTAGGAGCCTTGTGCCAGTAAAGCTCTTTGATGGGGAATGGAACCTACTTCACATCCTTCCCACTGGCCTTTCTCTGGCATCTATCATGAAAATATTCCATTTTTTTTCAGCCCATTTCACAGGCTATGGATATGCTCTATGTCCTACAATTGTTTTAGAAGATCTACTGAAAGGAAGGCTCTTGCCTCCAAGGACCTTCCAGCCTGAATCATTTTGTTAGTCCTCCAATTCCCTTTGCATCTACAAGGATCCAGCTTATCGATTTGCTGCCTTTCTGATGGTAGTGCCCTGGCATCCATGAATATATTCAGATGAGTTTGCTGAACGTGGCAATGTTTATTATACCCTGATAGCTTGATGTAGCCATCGTTAAGACCCATGCCTGGGTGCACTCTAAGACAGTTCTTTTTAGTGTCTCTTTCCTCCTCCATTTCTACAAGTAGAAATATTTGGAAAATGTGTCATGAGATATTTGTATAAAATCTTGACCAACATTTAAGAAACATTGGCTTTATGGGCCAAGTATTGTTCTTAGCACAGGAGAAAATACAAAGAACAAAGAAGGAAAGTCCTCTACTCTTGTAGAACACATATTTCAAGGAAGGAAAGAGCCGATAAACAGGGCACCGAACCAGCAGGGTGATTTGTGTTAAGTGCTAAGGACAAAGAGGAGGAAGAGGCAGAGGAGGGGGAAGATGACAGCAGAGGGCGGGGCAGGTCAATCATAGAAAAGGTGGCAGCACCAGGGCTATTTGAGCTTGAGTACGTGGGACAGTCCTTTCTGAAGCAGTGGCATTTGTGTTGAGACGTAAAGGAGGAGAGAGCCAGCCACGTTAAGAGTTAGGGGAAGGGCATTTCGGGCAGAAGGAACAGCAAGTGCAAAGTCCCAGAGACAGAAAAGAGCATGATATTCAAGCCAGAGAAAGCATGCTAGCACGGCTGAAGCTAGGAGGAGAGTGGTACATCAAGAGCTTTGAGATGCAGATGGCAACCAGATCAGGCAGGACGCACACTTGCTGGTGAAAACACGTCCAGCACGTTGGCGACTTGTACCGCATGCTGGGCTCCACACAGAGACATCTCCTTCCTTTCATCTGACATCCTCTTCCTCCAAATTTAACAACCACTTGCTATACCAAATTTTTCAAAAGCACTAAAGTAAAGAAGAAAAAGCAGAGGGAGGAAGCAAGTTTCACAGAACTTGGCCAAATCTGGATGGAAAGGAAAAAAAATAAACCTTTAGTCCAAGTGCTCGTATTTTTAAACCTGAGGGGGCTCTCATCTGGTCTGTTACGAAGACAAAGATTGGTCAGTGGACAGCAGTGTCAGTTCCTTTGAGCAGCAGTTTTCATTGCTCTAAAGTGAACTATTGGTGTCAGAAAGGACAGAGTTTATCTGTTACAGATGCATTCAAAACCCCAGCCAAAACATCAATTAATTCATATAAATAACGTGAACTTTTCTTGGTTCCTGGATCTGAATTTAAAATGAGATAAGGCTGGGGCAGCTAATTTTTTTGTTATGAGCCAAAAAAATCAGAGTCCAGTGTTTAGAAGCAAACCCGAGAGTACACGGGTAGCACAAACCCCTTCGATAAACCAGTTAGGAGACGATGCCTCAGATAACAGCTCTGTGTCATTTGTTAGTTTATGCATTAAGTGTTATTGCCCCATTAAGAGAGTACCTATTTCTTCTAGAATGTGGTTCAAACTGTTATTTTAAATAGCTAATCAAATAGTATTTAGAAAATTAATGCCATGTATTTTTTTAAGGTCTTTCATTTTACTGTCTGCTTTAACCTTCTCTGCTCTTTGAGCATTCAAAATGAAAAGAATAAGAAAACCTTCAATGGCAGGACCACATGAGAATGGTCACTTTCCCCACCACAGTGAATAGAGGAAGATGAGAAATCCCTTGATTTAGGAACAACAACATTCTCTCTGGCAGATTTAACTAAATATCTAAATGTTAATAAAGCATTTGTCAGTGGACTATTTAATTACTTCGAAAGTAATATACATCCCCCTGTTCATTTTCCAGATGAGAAAGTTGAGGATCACAATGATTTAGGAAAGAATCTCCAAGACAATGCACTTTACCATCTCCAGCAAGAAGAAATCACCTCACCTTCTTCTCTTTCTTGTAAAACTAATGCTGTTCATTGTCCTTCCATGTATTTGAAGCCGGGAAATAAAGATCTCCCCAAATTTTAGAGAATAAAATCACTTTTCTAACACTTCCTTTTAGAATGCGCTCCAAATTGCAAAATAAAAAATACAGCATACATCTCTTCTCCGTATTTATATCTTCTGTATTTACATCAGAAGTGAATTTGAATTTAGGAAGCATGGCAACTTGTATTTTAAGAACAAATTAGCCTCATTAGCTAGAACAAAATGCTGCTCCTCCAGCTATCATTTTGAGACTTTTTAAAATTAGATTCATCTTTCCTTTGCCATCAGAAGCCTACCCTCAGATTAGATGACAGCCTCCAGCCACACATAGAGATAATACGGCAGATCGACTGCTGCCCTTGGTCACTGTCTTTGCAGATATCAGGAGAACCCAGAAAGATGGAAAAGGTACACCACCTGCCACAAGCACTTATATGGGGAATATACTAAAACCAAATTTAAAAACGGCCGTCTCTGAGTGGAACTTCGTGGAGGAACGAGCATCCAGGAGATTTCTGGGGTCCTGACAGATGCACAGTTCTACTTCATGCTCAGTGTCGAAGGGTCACGGCCAGGGTAAATCTAATGGCTTTGGAATGAAGAATACGATAAAAGTGTAAACTCATATTTTTCCAGCCTGGCTCTGCTTTTACTCCCCTAAAAAGATACTTTAATAATCTCACAGCCTTCATTCACAAGATTTCCTTCTTATAAATTTCAGCCCTCCACTTTAAACTACAGGGAATGCTTTTAGGCTCATTACACTTTAATAATTCTTGATTTATAGGTAAAAAGTCAGGAAAACACCCTTAAATTTAAATGTTCCATTCTTGATACTCTTAAGCCAAATCACACAGTCCATTTTTCTCATAAATCAGCCTATCACCTGTTAATCACTTTGGTTGCTTTATGCTGACTTCCCTCTGGTTCCTCTAAATCTGTCTGCTCCCAGGATACACAGACCTGCACGCGATATTCCAGGTGTGTTTCTGCCAAATGCACTAAATTACTCCACTTCTCCCTCGTGACATGGCGCGTCTGCACACACAGCCCCAAATCACATTGGCTTCCACAGTATATTGCAAACATGTCTAATTTGTTGTCCACTCTACCCTGGTCTCTCTGGCATTGCCGTTTTTCTGGATCTTTCCCTCTTGCTGCTTACTTTTATAGCTTGTTTTTTCCCTTCAAAGCATTGGGGTTACACCTGTCCACCTTAATTCTCATTTTGTTTGATCCTTCCCATATTTTTAACCTCAGAAACCCTGGGTGGCATTTCTCTTTATTCACTGGTGTTTTTCCAATGCTTCTTGATTTAATTTCATCTGTAAAACTAATTAACATGCTGTTTACTACATTTTTTCCAGGTCACAAATGGACATGCTCAGAAAAAATAGCACTAACAGCGAGTGCAGGGGCGCTTCTCAGCACCTCTCCTACTGGGACCGCTCAGAGAGTGCAGTTAACTCTCCCCAGCTCCAGGGACGGCTGCTTCAGCCACTTCGCACCATTTTGATGGACAGCTGGGTCTCTCCCCTAATCAGCCACTTTGGAGATAGAACAATTACAAACAACAGCAATTACTGAACGCAGTCTGTCATTGTGAAGATGAAGGCTGGGAGGAGGAAGAGGAAGGAAGAAATTGCCCAAGTTTAGAGTCAGATGATAAAAGATCTCAGCCCTCTTGAGGGAGGGGGCCTAAACAGGAGGACTCTCGAAGGCAGAGACTCCCAGGTTGCAGGAGATGAAAATGCAGACGCGGTTTTCCAGCAAGCCTCAGTCCATCTCCAGGCTCTTAGTGAGGAGACACTAATGAGTGCTTTTTGTTGTGGTGGTGGTTCTTAAAGATTCCAAGAGTTTCTTAACATCATACTCTGATATTTAAACAATTATGCTTAAGGTATTTCTGTATGTCTTTCTGATTAATTTTTGTTGTAATTTAAACATATTTCACTTTGTTTTTTAAAGTGAATACAATGACTGGCAAGATCATTTTCACAGTGAATAATTGCAAACTGTAGAGTTTTCAAGAGATGTCCTGTCCTGTTTCTCCTCTGGGCTCAGTAATTCCAAGTTCTTGATCTTTCTCTCCATTCACTTTAGTTATTGTCTCAAAAGCACCATATACTTTCTCCATATCCAGTGAAAAGACCAAAAAATGGGATCTTAATCAATGAGAAAATGTTATTTCTCAATTTTAATGGGCATAGTCTTATCATAAGATTAGAAAAACATCATAAGAAAAACAATATGTATCTCTACTTAAATATGTATTTATAATTAGGATGATTTCTAATTAAATGCATTTTTTAATATGGGAGCAAGAGAACAAGAAAGGCAATTTATTTAAAATAATTGTGTCTATAGCAGAAATCATGTTGAAAACTAGCAGAGCTTAATAAAGAAGGTCTTCCCAAGATATACTGCACATGTCCCAGGAAAGAGAGGGAACAAACTAGTAGGATGGTTGCCAGGTAAAACGTTTTCTTATTTAAGGGAGAGAAAAATCTCATTAGAGGATCTTATGAATAGTCTACAAAAGTCTTGTACCTTATTTCTCTCTAACTTTTTTTCTGTTCTCATAAAAGAAAGAAAAGGAAGGGAAGCCACATAAAAATCCAGCTTTCTTGTGAATTTTAGGAAGAGGAAAATGTTTTTAGATGAGAGATGCCCAGGAGAGATGAGAATTATGAAGGGAATCAAATATCCTTTGTCAGGTAAATAGAAAATAGATTGAGGAAAGCTGGGACACAAAAGCTTACTGGAAACTGATGCAGATGGTGCGTAGTCAAACTGGAAGCTTCCATAACACTTTGGACAGGCCTAGGGTTCAGAATAACTGAAGCTCCCTGGTGAAAGCAAGTTACGTATTTTCTCTCTAGAACAGAACGTCTAAGTCCAAAGTGGATTCAGCAGTGATCTGGATTTCCGCTCATCCTTAATTGTTGTGTGCCCTTACTTAAGACGTTCAGTCTCTCGCTATCCCAGCTTCCTCATCTGCTCGAATCTGCTCTCCTAGAGGGCTGTAGCAATTATCAGAGGAAATAGCAAAAGTGAAACCTCAAACTTCATACAGAAAGAAGACATTTTTCGTAATTAAGCTTTCATAAAAACTTAAAATGTTTTATTGTTACTGAGGATGTTTATAGATATTGTTAATCACCACTGGAAAAACATTCACTTTTGTATTCATGAACCCTAGACCAGTGACAGGAACACTCATTTTCAAGCAGACCGGGAAACAGCTTAGAATTCAAAATATTAAGACATTTGAAATGCCTATTAAACATGTAATTGCATAGACTTCTAACTGTATTTATTCTATAACAATCTACTTAAAACAATCAAATTTAGTATGCAGTTTTTCATAGGCTTTCAATCTGAATGTTTATATTTTGGAATTATTCCATCATTTCAGTACTTCTAAATATTTTGCTGTATTTCCATTTATTCTATTTCTCTATCAATTATTTGAAGTAAAAAGCAAGTCATGTACTATCTACCACGTTGACACTATCAAATATTTGACAATCACAGTGATGAATTTCCAAGCAATGAGTAGTACGGTAGGACAGCTGAATTCATCTAGCCATTAGCACTCCTGAAATAACTGGATCTATCACTTGCAGACCGGCTACATACCAATGAGCAGCTGACCCACCGTGGTTACAAATATGACTGAAATTAACAAGACTACAAATACTTACACTGATTACTGCAATTGCCAACTGATCAATAACCTAATTTATCATTCACTGATCACCTCACAAATGGCTTGTGCATTTGGACACACAAAGCATGTTACAATTTATATTTAGCCTCTAATAATGTAAAAGCAGGAAAAACACATGTCAAGTAAGCTCTAGAAAAATTCCAGATGTGTGTGTGCGTGCGTGTGTATGGAAACTTGATATCACCCATTGGCAGTTCTCTGAAAGAAACAAGAATTTTTGTTAACAGTTGAAGGACTTCCTGAGGATTATACAAAGATATTGAGATATCCATATGTGAAAAGAAGCTTGCGAATAGATGAATATAGTCTTAAGGATCAAGAATATATACACCTGACCTCACTGATCAGTCTTAGCATCCCTAAAAATGGGACAACCAGATGTTGTATGCCCCATAACATGATGTGATAGGAAGTAACGACACGACGCTCACCAACCATGAAATGTTCCTGCCTAAAACTTGAAACTGAATCTAGTCAAGCCTAGAGCTCTAAATGCCTGTGTACAGGACACAGGGATGGGGGCCAGGGCCAATGCCTTTACAAGGAAGCATTGGTCCAACTCAGAATGTAGGAAATGCCAAGGACAAATGACTTGGTTTATCCAACTAATCAATGAAATGAAAAAAGAAAGAGTAAAATAAACTTGAGACATAATTAGGACCTCGTTTGGGACGTGATTCAAACAAACTAACTGTATGAACACACCTCCAAGGAAAGTGGGGGACTCGGGAGATGGACTAGGAATTTGGTGATATTGAAGAAATATTGTTAGTTTGGCCATTGTGATTTTAAAATTTGTCCTTGTCTGCTAGGGATGAATATTGAAGTAGTTCAGGGTGAAATGACAGTTTGAATACACTTTTAAAAACTCCAGGAAAGGGAGGGGGAAAGTGTGTGAGTGGATGGCAGGGGGAAAGAAGAAACAAAATCAGCAAAATGTTAATAATTTTGTTAAATCTAGGTGATGGTTACCTGAGAGCTCATTATTGTCATCTATCTATTTGTTTTGTAAGTTTTAAATGTTTTCATACTAAAACATGTTTAAAAGTATCTACAGGTATCTACACTTCAATTAATTGTTTATTCACATAACACAATGATAGATACCAGCATAATGGTTTTGGGGAATCGATTGTAGCTTAAATCTTGACTTGCTTGCAAGTTCTAACCCACAAATCACCAATAATAGGTCAATTCTAAGTTGCAATGAAATAATAGCTCAATAATCTCCATACAGGCTCATTCTGATTTCCCACCTAATTCTTACAAGAGTTCTCCTTCCCTCCTTCCCCACTTCCGATAGACTAACAAGAGTGAGTCATGTTACGGTTGTGTCACTGCACAACCGTGGTGGGGCTAGGGAGGGAAAACACTGCCTTCACACAAACAAGCTTGGTGCTGTACCCAATGTGTGAGTTGATGCTCATGACCCCAAGAGGAGCTGGGGTCCGGGTCTAGTTATGGGCCTGTAGCTGATGCAATAGAGGAAGGCAGGGAAGGTAGATGGAGATGATGTCTGAATAGAAAAGTTCCTCGATTCTTGAAATTAACATGTAAATTTTCCATGGATTTTTGTTTCACTCTTGTAGATGGTTTTATTTTCAATGGATATGCTTTATTTTTGTTCACCACCTCTTCAACAAAACAGACATTATTTTTTAAGCCTAGGAAAAAATGTATTCCACGTTGCCGTGTGCAGAGAAGAGAAGGTGCCTGGGGACAGTGGAGTGGCCTAATGCGAGCAACTGTTGGAAGGGTGTACTGAAAGCACATCCTGACGTCTTGGAGCTAAGAGGAGGAAAAGGATATTTACATAAGATGAGATGCCATAAATTAGAAAGTTCAGTGTGCTTAGAAACAGGTAGTGGCTGGGACAGTGAGAGAAGCATCAGTTGGCTGCAGCAGATTGCATCTTCCATGTTTAATTTCCACTTAATTCCTGAGAACGGCAGAGGCTCAAAGGAATGACTCCCTTTCATGCTCTTCCTTCATAAAAACTCTTGCCAACCTCTTAAGGGCCAAAGCCAAACCCTAGAAATACCCCTAATTGTTACTCTCCTGATCTGATGACTTTTCATACGGCGTGCATTGATTAGAAGTAATGTTCATCCGTGTTTCAGCCACGAGGCGGTGTCTCAGACCAGGTGAAGAGGTACAGGTGGCCATTTCCAGCCTGGTCATCTACACTGAGTCATCTGGCATCACCTTGGTGCCTGGAGAGAACAGTAAGCTCTCTTACCTCCTCCTCCAGCTCTTCATTGCTCTATGTCACAAAAGTACAGTTAACAAATTAAGGTGTTTTATCTGTTTTAAGCAGAAACACTTTTGTCATCTCAGTCAAGAAATGAACTAAAGTTAAGTGATAGAATTAAAGTTCTGAATAATAAGAATATTTTGGTTGGGTTCAACAAGAGGTTATAACAGAGTAGAAGGAATGGAGAAACTGAAATCAAATAGTTTAAATGACTTTTAGCAGTTTTGAAAAAATTAAATATAGGTAACAATATGCAGGGCCATCTGGAAACGAAGACAGCATGTTTTTAATGGTCAAGAACTTGACTTCCAGGGGCCAGCCCTGATGGTCCAGTGCTTCAAGTTCCGCATTCTCCGCCTCCACGGCCCAGGTTCACTTCCCGGTCGCGGAACCACACCACCCGCCTGTCAGCTGCCATGCTGTGGCGGCAGCTCACACAGAAGAACTAGAAGGGCTTACAACTAGATATACAACCACTCCCTGGGGGGCTTTGGGGAAAAGCAGAAGGAGAAAAAGGAGGGGTGAGATTGGCAACAGATGGTAGCCCAGGGCTAATCCTTCCCTGCAAAAAAGAAAAAAGCAGAACAGTTGACTTCCAGGGAGAAATAATTAACCTTTATTATGATTGTTTCCCAAAAGTCTCAAAACACATATAAAACATTCACTGTGTTGCATTGATTATGAATGGAAGCTGATTTATAATGCTGATTTTAGTTCAAGATATACTGGAAAACCTAAAGAATTTCGGATTTCCTTGGAGACATAGAGTAGATGACATCCAACTCATCTTGCTCACCAATGATTCCCCTGGCGGAGGAAGCTAAAATGCACGGGTCAAGTCTGAGGCTTTAAGGAGGACTGAGACCTGATTCACTTTGTTTCTTCCTAATAGAAAATCTGTCGTTAATACAAAGAGTGATTATTGATTTTTTAAATTCTGAATATTGATATTTCTTAGACCATAGGTTCATTGATTCAACAAGAGTTTATGAAGCACCTGCTATATTCAAGAGAACATGCGTATAGATTTAAGAACCCATTATTTAATTCTTTGTTATATTTTTATTATTTTATAAGTAGGTAATAGTTTCTGGCTTCCCCATGATATGAACAGACTTTTGTTACAATAAAAATATTAGAAGAAAACAGTGATTTCTAGCCACTAACAAACAAGTTGCTTTGTTCTCTCAACTTTTCATCTGGTATTAAACATCATTGCCCAAAAGATTATACTATATTGTATTTTTAATTCAAGCCCAAATTATAGCATTTCAGATGAAATGAGAGCCAAGTCCCACTGGTATTTGAAAGTGGCAACACCATGATTTCTCCATCCTACAGATTCCAGCATTTTTTTCTCTTTTCCCAACCTGTTCTGTAGACAGGTTTCCAGTTCTGTGCCATGTCTTCAAGTGTGATTCTACAGGAAACTTCATAGAATTGGGAAATACTCACTATATTTCAGAAACAAATAACCCTCTAATTTGATAACAAATTTGGGGTTAAATGCAAAGTGTACTTTTCTTTCCAAATATCTGACCTTTATTTCCCACAAAACTCCTAGGAAGAAATTCCATTCATGAATTTTATCTATATCAGAACAAAAATATCTAATTGCCTCTTCTATGAAATCTGTATTTATCAATTATGGCTTTCTCAGGGAAATTCTAATTTGCAAAAATGCTTTATATTCCAAGCTTTAACAGTTGGAGGTAGATGTCCTTAAGGATGGAGGGGGAAAAAGTTCTTTTTTAAATGGCACATTTACTAATTATAAAATGCTCTTATCTCTCTGCAGCCAAAGCCAAAATGAACATGTGCCTTGTACTAAGAAATCCCAGGATTGTCACAACTTGTGCCAGCTGTTGAGGTTATGACACCTGTGCCAGCATCGCCAGCTCTGCCCACTGTCATCTGTTCCAACTGTTCCATCTGCACTGTTTGTACCAATTCTCCCTTTTCTGCATCTGTACCTTCTGCAGAAACGTTTCCAACAATGCCAGCTGTGTCATTGGTGCCAAATATGCCAGATGTTCTATTTGTCCACCCTGGGCCAAATCAATGCAGTTTTGTGCTCATTAGTTTTAGCTGGTAGATTCTATTTTACAATTTTTTGAGATGTATTTAGATTGAATCCAGGCAAAAATCCCCATTCCAACGATTTTACATCTACCTACCCATCTTTTTGCCACCACAACTTTATATAACAACTTCAAGTCAGTCAATGTCGTCTTGATCGTATTAAAGCAGTTCTCAGCAGCGAGTTCAATGTTAATTGTGGTGGGGCATTCCCTACAACATAAAACTCTATAGAAGCAAATATTGCAAAAGCTATGGAACACAACAATAAATTGGCAAAGAAATTAAAAAAGAATAAACTTTGTTCTGATAAACAAACTGAGAATGCTCAAAAATCAATATGTTGAGCCGATTACAGTAATCTATGGCATAATGTGCTATTAAGCTGCCTGTTTATTGGTCTTTTAATTGACAGAGTTACACATGCGGGTTAATGTGTATGTCATACTCTCCTGTTTTCCGGGTTCTGCTCTAAAGAGTATTAACCAAGGGCGCACGTGGGTGGTGGGGCCAGACCCGCTGCCCTTCCTGCTTCCTCGTGCAGCTAAGCAAGCTCAGGAGCAGGTCCTCAGCCAGGAGCTAGCTTCTCTCTCCTCTCTCACATGTCAATTCTACCAGTGTCAACACAAACCACTCTGTGAATGGGCATGTTCTTTCAGCTTTAAAGTTAAAGATAAAAGTATTTTCATACGCACAACTGCAATATTCTTCATCCCCACAGACCAAAAGGTAGTGTTTTTCTCTTTTCTCATTCAGGAAATCCTTTTATAAGGAGCACTAGCACTTAATCTCTAAATTTTAACACAAATTCTTTCCTCTCAAATCATTTTCCAATGTGGAGGATGAGCCCAGAGTTTGTCATTTGAAAGTTGATGCTTTACTAGAAATGTGAGGTCCAGGGAACACTATGTTACCTCCTGTTCGTTCAGCCTGGGTTATTTAGCTTGTCCCTCTCCAAGGATGAAACTTGCCTCTATTTGCTAAGGCTTGAAAGCGTTAACGATGAAGTTCTTAACGATGGATAAAATGTCAGCTCATGATTATATCCAAAATTTTTACTCAGCCTACACATGTGACGAGGTTCAGTGAGGAAAGGTCTCAAAAGCCTTATTAAGTTTTCAAAATCCACAGAAGAAACACTAAACTTCCACAGAGAATCACCAAATTACCCTAAAATGAATGAATTTATCTAGGTCTTAGGCTAAAAATCCTGGTGACATCATTTCTTCCCAGACAATGGTCTGTATGCTGAGGTTCCAGACCCACATGGGTGACGGTTCCAGTACACACAGATGTTCCTGAGTGGGTGTAGCACCCTCCATCCAGCCATGCTTTTCCTTTATAGGATCAGTGATTATTTCTCAACATCCCAAGTCCTTCATTCTCCTACCCAAATTTGATCTGTTTCTGATCCTTTTACTCTGTACATTTTCCTAATCTTCTCTGAACATGGAGAGGAGATTGAATAAATATCAATTAATAAAAATGGTGGCTTTCTATCAAAATATGCCCAGTTCTTAACTTGAAGGATCCAGTCTGAAGCTGCTGACCCAACTTCTAGAAATGCCACAGAAATTCTAATTCTCTACGTTACTAGATGCCAGGAGGGAACATCCTTAATTAGGATTAAAATAGTTTTATGATTTGTTGGGAGTGCACCCTCTACATTTTCAGAACATTTTAATTAATATAATTTCTGCTCCCTGCTGATGAAGACGTTTCTGATGGTGTTTTGGCCTCACACATTTACCGCCTTCATTGCTGAGTCATCTGAATACTTAGAGGAATCCATAAACTTTACAGTGTCATGTAAGATAGAGAACTGAGTGTTAGAAGTGCCAGGTAGACACACACAGCTGAGAAGACTTTTCACCGTCTATCTGGCCCCTTTTACGTAAGTTTTTAATATGGCGACCATGAGAACACTCATTTTTGCACATAAAGAATACAAAATCATACATTTCAAGGTTCCAGTGGCAAAGGAGAGAAAAAGAACCAAATGATTTTGAAATTTGCTATCATTACATTTAGCTTCCTTCTAGGTAGTTGTTTCTCTGGAATGTATATGTCACCATAGAGAAGAACACTGTCCGTTGGTCCTTCAGCTGTTTGGAGTAAACAGAAAACCTGAGTCCTCTTAAGTTTCTTGAGTATTTTTCTACCTAGTTCTCCAATCTCATTGTCCACACTTTCAAATCTAGAAGGAGAAAGGAAAATCTTACCTTTGTAGTTCATTATCATTAGATGCATTAGTAAACTATGTAGCCTGGCAAGCAGACCGGCAGCTGTGTGATCAATGTTTACAACAATGTTATAAAAGATAGCAATCACTTACACTGAGATACCATGGCTCAACAGGAACTACTGCTGTCATTTTCACCATTTTCTCATTCATTTCGACACTATGTAACTTTCAGGCAAATGACACTGCTTGACTCACTAATGTTGCAAGCTGCTGTCCTCAGCTCCTAAATGGCAGTCCTCAAACTCCAGTGTCGACATACGCAGAGAAGCGATCTACATCTGGAAGTGAAGGAAGTCTGTCAAAATGTAGAAAAACCTGAGAGGGCAGGAAAAGCAGTCAATAGAAAACTAACTTGGGCAAGAATAGAAAAGAAGAAATAACCGCACCAAATCAATAAGATAAATAGCTGGAAGTGGGTTGTCCTGGTTGAACGAAACAAGGAGAGCAGAGATCCTTAGAATTTACAACTCACAAAGTTTCCGAATCTCTAATAGAAAGGAGCCTTAGAGACTCACTAATCCAATCAGAAAACTCAGGACCTCAGAGGTTAAGTGACACAGTCAAGCTCACATAGCTAATTAATGGGAAAATCAAGTCTAGAGCCAGCCTATCCTCAGGTTCCTCCTCAGGTAAATGGCGGATGATAATAACAGTACGTCACTCATAGAAATGTTGTGAAGATTAAATGAGTTAATTGGTATAAAGCATTTAGAACAGGATCTGACAGATAGGAAACACTGTGTATTACCTATCATCATCATCTTCATCATCATCATCATCAGGATACTTGAATCTGGGTGGTTTTTACTTCTTGAGGATCATACTAGCTCAGTCTTGCAAATCTCAGCATCAGTTTAAAGTCACACTTTTATCCTCCACTATAAATCATCTTCTTTCCATCTTTGTATTATGCCCATCAAATTTGTTATGAAAAAAGATGTTGGAATATGAGTCTGGAATTAAGCAAGGCCCAGTGCTTGATTTTCTGTATCCTACCTGGCACACGATGCAAAAATTCAGTCAATGCAGGAAACTCTAAGATTCCCATGTTAACGGAAGGAGGCAAAGGCTCGATTAAACCAGTAAATGACACAGAAACAGTGGTATTTGGGTTTAGAAAGGAAGCACATTCTCAATGCACAGCACGCTCACATGCACTCAGGCGCATACTTGCCAGTTACCTCTTTTGTGTCAACCACAGATACACGGGGCCTTGCTGAGCAATAGAAAGAATAAGGCCACAGGGATTCCAGAAGAAAAACTCCACTCCGAGAGGAATGAGTTAACCATGTTGGGAAATTAGGAGGAGATAGTAAGGAAATTACAGTTGTTACATAATAAAACTAATGTCTCACGATTGTAAAGCACTTTATACTTCTCAGTTTGGTACTATCGTCTTCTGATCCCAGGCTTCAGTATTTGGTGGCACGTTAGAATCAGCGGGGGCGGGGCGTGGATTAGGATGCCAGACCAACTGAATCAGAAGAATCTCTCCGGGATGAAGACCAGGCATCTGTGTTTTTAAGAGGCCCACCAAGCTATTCAGATGCACCAGGAGGGTCCAGGAATCCCTTTAGGAAGCCCAGTCAGTACTCTCTCCTCATTAAAGCATTCTCCTCATAGAAAAATTAAAACAAATTTAAATTAATTATTTAGAACTTCAGAATTTTGAGCTTTATAATGTTACTTCATTAAAAAGGTTTGGATTAAACTGGGTTAACTTTTCCTTTCTAGCCTTCTGTTTTCAGACCATTTCTTGCCTTATCGTAGTACATTCAAGTTGGACTGAATGACAAAAGCCAGAGATACGACATTACCTCCCGACTTTGCTGCATGTGCTCCTGTAGGAGTTTGCCTCGTCGTTAACCTTGTTACAACTCAAGATCCATCATCAGGAGTGTTGTGGTGAGCGATGATACAGATGGAAACATGCTAGAGAGAGAGGTCACTGGGCTGGTATTTAGTGCTATCGCAAATACACAGCGATACCAAAACCTCATTCATAGCATCATACAGACGAAGCCAGTATGTTGGACATATACTAGAAAGCTTTTCTCAAGCAAATGTTTCAAATCATGTTTAAAACAGTTCACAGCACTTTTATGCATGGAAGCAGAATTTCCTAACTTGTGGACAATGACACACTTGTGTAGCCCACATGGCTCATGGAGGTGCCAAGATAGTGACTCCTTCATCCTGGGGGCAGCCAGAGCTTCTGGGCTAGTCGCCTTCAGACATTAGCAGCCTCACCCCATTGGCCATACAAATATCACCATCTTCTGTGTGCTATGACTCAAAGAACATTGGAGAGCCCTGAGCAGCGCGAGCCGAGCACTGGGGCAGCACTCTCCAGACAAGCTTTTATTTTGGACATCAATAAAAAGCAACTTTCACTTGTGACTATCATTTCATAAAAGAAAGGGGATTGTTGAGCTGTTGTTTCTAAAATGCTTTCACTTTAAAGTAGTTTACATCACCCAAGAGAGTGTGGCCCAAATATACAGTACCAATAAACTATTTTATCAAGAGGAATTGATTATTTTTCTTCCTGATATTTATTTTGAAATTTTTAGTCTTCTGAAAAGATGAAATAACATCAAAATGAATATCCCTATCTGCTTTATCTGTCTTCACCGGTTGCTTACATTCAGCCACATTTGCTTTATTTATTGTCCAACTTTTCTTTCTGTGGAAGCATTTGAAAGTTGCAGACGTCAAGCCACATCACTCCTAAATACTTCGTCATGTCCCCAAAGGAAAAAAACATCCTCCAGAACAACCACAATGCTGTTGTCCCACCTAAGAAAATTAGCATGAATTCAGTGTCATCTAATAAACAGCTCATATTCAAATTTCCCCAGTCGTTTCAAAACTCTCCTTTATAGATTTTTTTTCCCATCTGAGATTCAATGCAGTTCCATACACTGTATCTGGTTGTTACATCTCTTCAGTATCTTTTAGTCTAAATAGTTCCCCCACGTTTTTAAAAAATTGTGTTTTTCTTGATGTTGCCTCTCTAGAAGAATTCAGACAAGTTGTCTTGTAGAATGTTCCACAGTATGGATTCATCTGTTTACTCATGCTCAGATTCAGGTCGAAAGAGCATTTTCAAACTCCTGGATATCGGAAAAATATAATCTAGACTAAGTGAAAACATTGAACTTAATGGAGAAACCCTCTCCATAGTCTCTGTTTTACTCAGTAACAGTCACCGAATGGCACTTTCCACAGGCCATCATTAGGCAACCACCAACCTACAGAATAAAAATGATTCCACCACAGACCATCTACCAACAAAGGGTACTACCGGAAAACGACGCCAGGTCTTCAGAGGACTGGCCTAAGGTTCTGCTGCCGTTCATTGCCAGGCACTAGGGCAGCTGCTCATTCCAGTGAATTTGTCAGGCTGAAATGGCCTTATCTTACGCTGGATGTTGTCTATGATCACAGTAAGATGTGCTGGGCCCAAGGTCTACTAAACAGTTAACAAAAAGAGACTAGAGGTCGGCACCTGCTGACTTGCTGAGGAGCCCCTCCCTATCCCTATGTTCCCAAGCACCCGAGGACTGGAGCAGGGCTCACAGACGAAGCGGGGTCTGGGGGAGGTTCACCATGCCACATCGCCCACCTGCCTGCTTCACGACTTGCTCAGTGCCAGGAATGCCCTAATTATATGCCCCATTTGGTGCAGAGCTGTTCAGTCGTGGACAATAAAATAGAAATGCGTTCAAGCATGAGCAAAAAGCTCTCTGGTGGTACCCTGACTTTGCTCAAGGGACTTCCTGAGTTATGCTCATTACGATTATTGCGCATGACTACAGAGCCCAGGCCGGGGACAGACTCCAGGCAGGGCCACTGCTTCCCCGCTGGGGCAGAGGACTCCCAGATCCACTCAGCCCGCTTTGTGGGATGCCAACTGTTCTCCTCCCAGGGGGAAGACTAGGGCCCTGGGGTGCTGCCCCCCACTCCATCAGGGGATTGTCCTCCATCCCAGAAGGTGCATTTAGTGGCGAGGGAAGAAGGAAGAGTTGCAGCAGCCTCTCTCGTAACGGCGGGCAGGTCCTCTCCACTCCGGAGTCCGTCCCTCCTCCCCGGCGACAGGTGTGCAGCACAGCGCGCAAGACGAGGACAGTGCGCACCGGAGGATCACAACGGCGAGGCCAATTTGTTTTACATGGACACTCATCTGCTTCCAGAAAAGGATTTGCCCCAGGCTTCCCATCACAGACACTTCTCACCTGGGCTCCTCCACTTCTGGCCGACTGCTCGGCGGCTCCTTGGGCCTCCCGGGACCCGCTGCTTCCCACGGCCTCCGACCAGATGCGGCCAGAGACAGCCCCGCGCGGCGTCCCCAGCCACAGCCACCGAGGCCTCCTCCACCGCCGTGTCTCACCAGGGCAGAGGCTGAGCTCTGGGAATTCAGAGGTGAGGAGGACAGGCTTTCCGACGGAGGAGGTTCTGATCAGGCTGGGAGCGGGATATCCAGAGCGACAGGAGGGCTGTGCGAGTCTAGCCAGGGCGCTTCACGCCGCCCGAGGCGGACCACGGCGGAGCCAGAGGGAAGAATCCATCGACTCAGAGGTTTCCAGCTCGACATCTTAATCTCAACATCGGTGCCCTTAACTGATAAAAGAAATCCTGAGAGGTCATATGTGAGGCGGGCCGGATGAGCCGTTTATTCATTTATCTTTCAAAGATATGTCTTTCGCATCTGCTGTACGCTCAGAAGGGTGCAGTTTGGGGCATGCTGAATTTGAGGGCTCATCAGAATGCCTGGATGAAATGTTAATTTAACTCATTTTAAACGCGAATCAAGCTCAAATGAGCAACTGAGGATGGAGCTCATTGTTCCTCTCACAAGAAACTCTGCTTCTTTACGTCCTGTCTTCTGTTTTGACCATATTCCCCTGTGGACACCTCGTCTCTTTAGCCGGTTATTGTGTCTTTATGTGGCATTTTTACTAGTAGTCTAGCCCCTGAGCTGTGCACCTGGAGGAATCCTGCATCTTCCTGTTATGGTTGATTAAATTAGGTTCTGAATTCTAGAGGTTTCCTACTATCCCAGCCTATAGTCTCCAAGCCAGTAGTTCCCTACAGCTTAAAAAATGGAGAGGGGCCGGCTGGTGGCACAGCGGTTGGGTGCGCACGTTCTGCTTCGGTGGCCCGGAGTTTGCAGGTTCGGATCCCGGGTGTGGACATGGCACAGCTTGGCAAGCCGTGCTGTGGCAGGCATCCCACATATAAAGTGGAGGAAGATGGGCACGGATGTTAGCTCAGGGCCAGTCTTCCTCAGCAAAAAAGAGGAGGATTGGCAGCTGATGTTAGCTCAGGGCTGATCTTCCTGAAAAAAAAAAAATGGAGAGAGTGTGAGTACAAGATTAAGACAAATAAATGCCTAATGCTTAGGAATCTGTTTATTAAAAGATCAAACTATACAGAAGCACTTTTTTTTTTTCTTTTCTCTGTTTTTTTTTTTTTTTTTTTTTTGGTGAGGAAGATTGGCCATGAGCTAACATCTGTTGCCAATCTTCCTCTTTTTGCCAGAAGAGCTTATTTTCTTATTTCCCTCTATAAGATTATCCACTCTACTATTTTATGGCCAGTATGTTTATCTGTTTTAATATGGCTAATTTTTCAGAAAGATAAAATAAAATGTAATCTAGATCTTGGACAAAACACATGGTTTATGATTTCAACTGTGAGACAAGCCACCATGAGCCATCTAGCGATCACTTATCCTAACTTCCTACCTGGTGAAACTTGCAAACCACAAAGTATAAAACAATGAAATTATACTGACTGCCACCATCTTTTTTATAGAACTCATCAAACCAATGATCAAACCAAGGAGATGCTTTTGTTGGAGATAAACCAGGAAACCTTTGTTGGTGTCACTTAATTGAACTCATATCCTTCACTTATATCCCAAGATAATCAGATCCCTTGCAATGGAAATTCCCAAGTTATGAACAACACAGCAGCACAACTTTATGAGACTGTGTTCCCAACCTTTGGTAACAACCTTGCAGTCGTCTCGGTCCCAGCCTTTAGGCTGTTTCATTAAGGCCCAGTAGACTGAGACTTTGGCTTTTGGCTGCTGACATTTCTCTGGAATTCTGTGCATCCCATGAGGTAAGAAGTCATCTACGTGATCCAACTTGCCTATCTCAGAAATAAGCATGGGTATCCATAAACCCTCAGAAGGCAAACATCGTATTAGAGACCCAGGCTCCAGGTGCAAGTTCAGGGGAAGGTAGTTCCCCTGTGGTAGTTGCCTAGGGCTGCCACAAACCAGGTGGCCAAAACAATGGAAATGTATTCTCTCGCCGCGCTGGGGGCGTGCAGTCCCAATTTAAGGTGTCTGCAGGGCCCCACTCCCTCAGTGAGCTCTTGGGCAGGACTCTTCCTTGCCTTCCAGCTTCTGGTGGTTGCCAGAAATCCTTGGCATTCCTCATCTTGTGGCAGCATCCCACCAATCTCCGTCTCCATTGTCACATGACAGTCTCCTTGTGTGTCTGTATCTATGTCCAAATTTTCCTCTTTTTATGAAACCCATCACTCGATGAGGGGCTACTCTCATCTAGTATGACCTCACCTGAGCGTGATTACATCAGCAAAGGCCCAATTTCTAAAGAAGGTCACACTCACAGGTGGCATGGAGGTTAGGACTGGAACGCATCTTCTTGGAGGACACGGTTCAACCCACAGCAGAAGGAAATGGCAGCTTTTTGGCCTTTGTTCTTTGTAATAAAAGGAGACATAGAAACAGTTTTTAATAAGCCATTTCCTACAAATTCTCTTTAAAAATGTGTTAAAGTTACAGGAAATAGAGATTTTTAACATTTCAAAATATACCCCGAAAAAATTAAAAGACATAAAAGTCTGAAAAGGTTATTAGCATTACTTGATTTTATTTTGAACTTTTAACATGTGAGTCGCACATGCTAATAGAGTTGATGAAGACTTACAGAGATACAAGTGCCATATGGTGGCAGTTGGGTAAATAACTGTGCAGACGTGAAAGTGGAAGAAAGGACAATTCTCTGGACCCCAAAGACTAGATATTGGCAGCGACAGTTTTAGCACCTCCAGAGACTATCGGCCATTGCACACGTTTGAGACTCCTAGTGCAGAAGCATGGCGTGTCAAGTCAGCAAACAGTGGTATGTAGATATTTGCAATCTAGTAGACTATTCTCGTGTCAGTTAAGTGGGTGCATAACCAAACGCTGGGCGTGGATGTCCAAACCAGATCTGTGACCTAAATTGGCAAGGACAGCACTCACAATGCTTTGAGAAGAATCGCTCTAAGTGCTACGCTCTGACACAGTCCTCCCTTTCAGCAAGGCCAAATTGCTCTGCCACCCTTCAATTCAGATCATCACAGCAAAACGTTCCAAAGCAATTTACAGCATTTTGCTTTTCGAGGCCACACCCTGCCTGGACAGTCACTTTTACAATCATCATTTTCTCGTAGAGCTAAAAGGGTGAGGATTAGCCCCAGGATACTGGAATCGTGAACAAATGGATTTATAGCCACTCTAAAACTGCAGGTGCATGTGAGTGCTCCAGCTAACACCTACAAATCACTGCAAATGGAAGGGCAACAGGGGCATCAGAAGCAAAACTCTGACAGTATTAAGCCACTCTGTCCTTGGCCTTCTCAAAGTCAGTCTCTCTGTTCACAGTCAGAACACTTGCACTGTCTTCACCAAGAGGACTCAAGAATAAATTGGCAGTCACTTTTTCTGCCATTCTTCTGGGCTCCTGCGAAATAGTTCCAACGTAACTTCTACCCAACCGAGAGCAGGAAGAGACCTCAGAGATCATCAGGTCCGGGGGAGAAAATACTCAAAACCCCCAAGCAACACCTCCCCAGTCGTTGGTCGTCACCTTGATTGGTCAGGGTGCACAGGAGACGTTTCACAGGCTGTCTTCTAAAGGACGTGCTAAGAGTCCTCTGTCCCATAGTATTTGCTTTGCCAGCTGCGATCAGCGTTGGAGATTCTCAACTTTCAACCGTCACCCCTTGCTTTCTGCCAGGTCCTCTTTCCAAATGCCCTGGTTGTGCATTGCGCTCCCTGGGTCACCATGTCTGCTTTCCCACTGCTGATGGCCTCCTCCAGGCAGGGGCCTTCTCTTAGTCATCCCTGCACCCTCAGGGCCTAACTCAGTGTCCAACACAGGCTAAATGCTCAGCAAGTTTGTGCTCAATGAAGAAATAGTTCTAGAAAGGATAGTATGTGAGGCCTGGCTTTACAATCTGGGTATAAATTCATTGTATTGAAGTTTATCAAAGTTATTTTTTCACAAGTCACTAAGGGAATGAGATGTGACTTGTGTGCATATGTTTTCATGGGGACAGGACAAAGAAAGGAGTTAGGATTTAGGGAGCTATTGAGGAAAATTATAGGTTTAACAGCAAATTCCAGTCACCAATAGGGTATGATGAAGGGTTGGGATGGGGGAGCTGCCCCCTAGGGTCAGCTGAGGACACTGGAGACCTAGAAAGCTGGGCAGAGACTTCAAGATGGAGACGTGGAGGGGCCCTGGAAACAAGCATTTCTCCACCTTCCAAAGGACTTCAGCCTGTTTCTCCTGTCTTCTCAGCAGGCCAGGCTGCTTTGAGGGTGAAGGGATCTGACATAGGTTGTACTCTGTGTAGCCTTCACAGGATAATTACCTGTAGGGTACCTTCACAGGGTAATTGTCAACGATGAGGACAATCCTTTTCATGGATGAGGTTAAGCAAAGGCTGAGTCAGGAAAGCATCCTTGCTGCCCTTCTGCAGAAGAGACAGAAGACCCCACCCTGTCTGGCTTGGTTCCCTCCTTCATCCTTTCCCCGCGACAGCATACCCCAGTTTTGCCTGGGTGACCTCTCCGGCAATGAACTCCGACCTGTCTTGTTCTTTCCCCCCACTCTCCCTCTACCACAGCCAGCACTCAGCAGAGAATTCACATTTGGTGCCTTTTTCCTACCTTGAGTAAAGTTAAGTCAGAACTTTTATGAGGGGACTTGCACGCAGGCAGAGGTACCGTGAAGTCAATGAAGTTTAAGACTAAGGGCCCTGAGGCTCTGGGAGGCTCCTTAGCAATCTTGCATTTGTCCTTGTGACATGTTCTTCACATGTGTGCGTACATCACACGCACACCTAGACTTCCAGTCTATAAACTTTGCCCCCACACCAGCATCTGTCCCCGTCTCACACACACGCCCCGCACAGTCACAGCCCTTCTCAGACCGGCTCTGCTGTCAGGCAGCCTGACCTGGCCTAGAAGATTCCATTCCCCAAATCCAATCCCATCGGCCCTTCGCAGGCTCCTCTACCGACATCAGCCCTCTGTGTCTCCCCATCTGTTTACGTAGATCACGACTTCTCTGATCCCTCTGAGCTTTTCTTGACCAGAATCTGGGCTTGTGCAGATAAGAGCTGTGGCTCTGCCTTGGCTCGCTTCTTTGTTTTTTCTAAGACATCCTCTTTCTAGGCATTTTTCCCCCACTGAGAATACAGTTCTCTCCTGCTTTTAAAGGCACATGTCACGGTACAAAATAGAATTCTATTTGGTAGTAAAAATCACAGCACTACTGAAAATTGTAATGTAAAACTAGGCAGCAGAATTCAAGGTCAGTCTGATAAGACAGATCCCTGAGCAATTTTACCTCCCTTTGAAATGACGACTTGAATTGAATTCCAGATTACTAGTTCACTTCAGTTACTCAGTTAGTCCATCTTCGCTTGAGCATTTCTCCCTGCCCTCAGGTGATGTTAGGGAAGCAGCTGTAGAAGCTTTCTTTAAATGCATCAAATAAGCAAGCTCTTTCCTGGCCCAGGGCATTTGAATCCACTTTTCTGTCAGCCCAAAGCACTCTTACCCCACACTCATGAGTAGGCTGGTTCCTTCCCACCCTTCATAACCCAGTAATCAGTATCCCCTCTTAAAAGAGATCTTCCCTGACTATTAAAGTAAGTCCACTCTCTTCTCTTTGCACATTTTGTTTCCTTATCAGAATATGCAATTTTATATTGTTTGTTTACTTCTTTGGGGTTTTTTTCTGTGTCTTCCTTCAAACCACAGCTCCATGAAGTTGAGGACCATGCCCATCTTTTCCTTCAGTGTATTCACAGCACAAAGCACGGTCTGAGGGAAGATTGTCACTGCTGTCACAGCAAGCCAGATCACCATACTTGTGCTGGCTTTTCTCACAGTCCGGACAAGAGAGGTGTAGAATGTTTGTCCCAGGTTCCTGGGAGCACAGGGACAAGGGAGCTTTGTTCTTATCAGGAGTTTTCCTTGAGGTGTCACTGGTAATGGTGTGGCATCTCCAGGACCTCCTTTGCCTCTCCTCCCAGGACTCCCCAACAGGCCAGCTCTCCTGTGCTTGCTTACTGCCTCAGAAAGGGCAAGCCAAGGGCAACTGACACCACATGGGACTGACTGGTCTTACCAAGTTCCAGCTAGAGCTCCCCTCCACTTGGGACAGTGGAGTTCCAGGAGATGCAGGCACTATTTACATAACTCTCCCCCATGACACAGATGGAGCAATGGTCCACTTCAACACCAGGGACAGCTCCCCTGGCCTGAGGGAGGCGAGGGGACTTCTTGAGCTCTGGTGAACACGGTTTCTGGGGTTCAGCCCCCTGCCCCATGCTCCTCCTTTGCTAGAGCTTTGAGCCACTCTTCTTCTGAACTTCAGAGGTCCAGTGAGCCATTAGAAGGGTATATTGGGTTCAAGGCCAGGCTTCACTCAGCCCTAGAGCTCAGGGGCTTTCCCTTGTGATCCAGTCTCAGACTTACACCTGGTACATTGGGAATGTAGTGTGGCAAAGGGTGGGGGACTGTTCAGAATCCCCATCAGGAATTTAGAGTCTAGTCAAGTCTGGGTAAATCTTGGCAAAATACTAACTGGGAAGTTTTTTGTTCCAGCTGCTTTTTCATCCTGTTTATTCCTACAGAATGGGATATTTAGATGGATGCTGGCTCAGAATATCTTAGAAGCTAGAACTTACCTCTAAGATTAATGGGAACAAAGTAGGGTCCTTAAATGTCTTGGAAATTTCTAGGACCCAAGTCCTCCATTAGCCTTTAAGGATATGCGCATCCTTAGACACTTAGAGTGAAAACAAGGCTCAGAAACATGGACTGTTCCCCCCGAAATAGTCCCCCCGAGGCAGCTGTGACATATTTAGTGGTTCTGAAGCCAGTACAACTCTGTAGTCCGTGTGCCTTGAGATAGCTATGGACGTAGCTCAGAAGGTGTCAACCCCGATGTCCCTACGTATAGCAGCTGGCAGGAAAAACCATCCACAAAGGTTCACATTTGATGCAGAGTCAACAGTTTCTTAGGAGTTTTGCACTGCAGTCAGAGTATTGCAACCCAAGGGAATTAGCAGGTGAGTGCAGACAGGGACAGCAAAAGAGGCCTTTCCTGGACCTCAGCATTGTATTGTGTTGTACTTGTATCTTTGGTATCCATTGACTGAGAGATAGATAATGACAAAAAGATGCTTTGAATTCAGTAATGCTATTAAATGGATTTATATCTAATTAAATTAGATGCAGAAGCATCCACATCCATTTTCAAAACATTATGTGTATATTTATGTGAGACATTACACATTCAGTCTACAGTCAGTCTCTGACAGACATCTGGATACCTGGACCCCCGCAACAGCACAGCACTGTCCAGGCATTGCAGCCCTCATATTCTCACCAGGAGTTTAAGGCACAATGGCAAAGGGCCTAGCCCTTCAGGCATGATGCAGACAGTATCAATAGGATTTGTTCAATGGGGTGACAAATCTAGGCAGTAGTCATGCACTCAGGAATCAGAAACCAGGTGGATGCTGAGACTGTGGACTGAGTTAGGGGAAGAATAGTGCGTGGATCAGCTCCAGGGAGGGAGACTAGCAAGAGCCAGGTATGGTGTGAAGAAATCGCCAAGCAGACTAGGGCTCAGGGCAGGACTCTGCTTGGCAGAGGCTATTAGAGGTAGGAGAGCTGGAACAAGACAGGCGGTGGATGGATGGAGCATCACAGGATGTGGTGGCATGCAACAACTCTAGGGGCATACAATAGGTCAGGGTCCCCTGGGGGCTGGTTGGGAGCAAAGGACATTGGTGGGCATGGAAAGTTAGCAGACATGGCACAGCCACGGCATCCTGAATCTGCAGGGTGTCCAATTTAATTCTCAGAGCTACCAGATGGCGGATAAGGCTGAGATTGCAGGCATCATCAGGATTGATTCAGGATCTGGGGCTAGACTTAGCCGGCCAGTGGGGACATCAGAACATTCAGCTCTGAAGGCAGAACATTCAGCCTTCAGAGGCAACAAGGCCTTGGTGACAAGCTTGAGAGAATGACAAAACACCCCGGCCTCATAAAACAATGTCACCCAGACTCAGAACACATAAGCACACACTCCCCAATAGGGTAAGAACTCAAGTAAGTTATTTAGGGGGGGAAAAAGGAGAGAAGGAGAGACATGGAACAATTTCTGAGTCCCTCTCTTTTTGTACTCTACATGCATAATGGCATTCAGTGGGGGAAAACATTAATACTTGGGGCCTCGCTTCCAAAAAAAGAATACAAGAGTGAAACAGCTTTATGGGCAGAATCTTTGTGGGCTCTCTTGATTCAAATCCTTATTGTAATTCAGGAGCCAAAAGCTTTTCCACACCGCCTCCACAACTCAGATTGAAGCTGCCTCTCCAGACTGGAAGAAACAGCCCCCTTCCCGAGCCCTACAGAAACACTTCCACATCCTTTGTCTATGCATCAAAAACAGGATGATTAATGTAGATGGCGGTGACACTTTAAAAAGGATCCCTGAGACCCAGGGATGTTATCTAACTGGAAGTGTCTCGAAAATGCTTTTCACAAACCTCAAAGCGCCCTCCATCAAACGCGTCCAGTGAAGCAGCCACGAGAGGCCAGGACAACACATGGAAATGAGCAGTGTTCAGAATAGTAAAAAGTCCTAGGAATGGCCTAACTCAAAACAGTGCATCGTGGTGGGGAGGGAATTCTGCCCTGAGACCAGCACTCATGGATGGTAATAAATAAAAAGTTCGGAAAGAAGGAAAAAGCCCAAGCCAGGAATAGGGCAAACACATGGCTGGTTGGAAGCCTCACTGTGACTCTGACAGGTGACACACACTGCCAACCCCACCTGAAAAGGATTGCTTTTTGGCAAGAGAGGATTATAGTTAATTCAAGAGGAAATTTTCAGGTGCAGCCCCTAATCTTCTCTCTCGTCTGTGCTAGCTCCAATCCTTTTGAGGCAGTGAAAATCGCTACTCAGCCTGGAGTTTCCAAGTGGCCCAGGCACTAAGGTAGGCACTTAGGTAGACCCTGACCCAGGCACCCTTCTACAAATCAGACAGGGTTGCCTCTTCAAAGCATGAAGGAAAGCCTATTTTCTTTCCCTCTGGCCACTCGCATCATAGGAGGAGGCATGGCTGGTCTTCCTCCCACTTCATCAACCCCCTCCCCGACACTGGTAAAGTTCAAAATGTAGAGTTCCTCCCCCGAGTCACCAGGCTTTAATAAATAATAAGCAGAACAGCACCAAGAGCTGGTCATTTGCTGTCCACCAAGTGTGGGCTCTCTGCCACACATTATCCAAAGGAACATTACTGCCTAATGGTTCCTGGTGTGGGAGATACATCTGGTTGCCTACCTACCCCCTCCACTCCCCCTTCTTTCTTTCTAGGGAACCCTGACTAACCTCTCCCCCACGAAGCTCAAGTGACACCTGAGAGACTGACCTACCCCTGTCTCCAGAGGGAGGTGCCGCTGGGTCTGAAGGAGTGAGAGCGAGCCCGTGCTTGCCAGAGATTGGCTCAGGAATGAGGCGCAAACTCACAGCCTTCCTCCAGCAAGTGCTCCTAGTCTGGGGGTGGGCATACAACCTCAGCCAGCCCAGGGGGCCGCAGGCAAGGACTTCTAATCCACGCTCTCCATCTCCCCTCATCTGGGTGTGAACAGGGACGCACAGTGGTCCTGTCGCTGCTGCTGGTAGCCATCTCAGCACCAGGATGGAAGCCACTCTGAGAACAAAGCTACACGTGGAGGCTGGTTAGGGAAGGAACGACCAAAAGTGCAGTCGCAGCCCCTGTCATCTGACCCCCAGAATCTGCCCCACCTCAGGACTTCTCCACACGTGAGATGATAAACACCTTTATTCTTTAAGCCAGTTTGAGTCAAACGCTCTATTACTTCTAGCCAAAAGCATCCTAACTGCTATATCTGGAGGAAATTCTTTCTTTCTTTCCCTTTCTCTCCCTTTCTCCTCTCTCCACTCCTTCTCTCCTTCCCTCCATTCTAAGGAGGCCGTCTAGGTCTGCCGGTTTTCTTGCTGTGTGACCTCAGGCAAATCCCTTGACCTCCCTAGTCCTCAGTGTCCTCATATTTAATGAAGGAGCTGAACTAGAATGATCTGTAAGATCCCTTCAAACTCTAAAATTGATGGTACCAGATTAAACTATAATACTGCTACTAAAAGACAAGTGTCATATTAAGTAGGTAAACTACTGAGATTAGTTCAAACTAGTTCAAGCTTAAGGCAGAGAGTTGCCAAGGCAATAAAGAAAGATGGCTTGAGAAGACACGAATCAGCCTCCCATACACAGCAGGCTTCAAGTCAATGAACACAGAAAATCAATGAGGCGAAAACCGTGGACCCCTGAGAATGAATGAGGTGAAAATAAATTGACCACAAAACTGTATGTTCCCTTTTATACTCAGCCAAATAGACACTCTATACCCTGTCACTCGGTTGTGCCTCCTGGCTCTGACTATCCAAAGAAGATAAGGAGAAAGGGACCCAATGCCTTATTCATGAAAGAAAGGAGAGCAGAAAGCACTGGAATGACTGGACAAAGAAGGAATGTTATATGGGCCAAGAGGCTCTGAGAATCGATCTTATTGGCATTTTTTTTCCTTCTACACTCAGGTGGATGTTTCATTCCTTGTGCGTCTGCAGTTACCGTGCACTGCAGGGACCAAAGACTGTCTCAGCTCAGAGCAGTTTTGCCTCAAGAAAAAGACTGTCTCAGCTCAGAGCAGTTTTGCCTCAAGAAAGGACTGTTTGGGGGGGTTGGCTGCCTCTACCTCTCTACTGCCTCCAATAAGAAGGGGTGCAGAGACAGAACCACAAGCACAAGTGATTGGGTGGCAGACAATTTGGGGGTGAGAGCAGGACAATACTATCCATAAGGACCCAGGGACAAGCAAGGCATTCTGTGTCCCAGGCAGCCATGGCAGTGAGAGCTCAGGAGTGGTGCCTTTGTGACCCAAGTCAAGAAGGGGAGAGGATACTTATTCACACTGTCTGGGATCCCCACAGCAGAGACACTCCGTCATTTAGCATGGTCCTGACATACAAAGAAATTCTACAAATAGTTGTTACGTTGATAAACTAAAGTGGGTAAAAAAAATAGATCAACCAAGATACACTATGGCAACAAAGGAGATTGGAAATGGAACAAAGGTCGGAGTAGCGGAGATTGTGCCTGGAAAGAATAATGGATAGGAACTCAGCATAGCAGAAAAATATTTGCATTCCTCTTTTCAACCCTGGTGGCCCTTAGAATCACCTGCGGAGATTAAAAATAACAGTCAGGATGCTTGAACCCCATTCCAAGGAGTTTTGATTGGGCTGGTCTGGAGCAGAGTTGAAGTACGGAACCGCTGCGGGAGGCGAAAGTGTGGTTTGAATCAGCTCTTTGCTACTGGCTCTTCAAGTCCACAGGGCTTGACAAGCAGTTGTTGGGGTGCATTTTATAGTATGAGCACATCTGTGCTTGTATCTCTGCACACCGCCACCAGAACTGTCAGTCCAAAACCCTCTCCTCCATAACCGTCATGGCTCCCCATTACTTGCAGGTTAAAAATCCTGGAACAAATTAATGGATTTCCGATGCTTTTGGTTTTTGTGCTTTAACAACAGCAACGTCATCCTTTACACTTAGACACGTCCCAGAGAGATTTCTGAACTCCAAAAACAAAGATTAAAAAGAAAAATTTTTTCAGAAACTTGAGTTATGAGCACTTGCTTCACAGGAAGAGTCTAGAAGCAAAGCAACATAAAGATTTCTGTCTTGGTGGACACGTTTGTAGGACTAAAGGGGGAATGCAAAAGCAGCTCTGGTTAAAGATCATTAGATTCTTGACTGACAGTCCACTGAGTGGGTGGGAAGCTCATCTCCCAGAGGCCAGCTCTCTTTAAGCTCATTAAAGTCTACTTAAAAATTACTTAAGCATTTTATCAGGAATATTAGTTTCTTCCCAGAAGGAAGGTGAGAAATGCATCATGCAAAAAGTTCTATCCAGATCAGGTTAGAGACAGTTTTTCCTTTCCAGTGAAAATCTTACAACTCTCAGAGAGTACTCCTCTTTTAAAGCAAAAAAAAAAAAAAAAAAAAAATCATTCTGGCACCATCTCATACTCAACTCTAAAACCAGAAGACAATGAACAATGTTTTCAGACTTTCTAGAAAAAGTTGTCCGATTTCTATACCTGACAAATTTTTCATATGTAAGGGTAAACTAAAAATAGTTTTGTTATGCAAGGATTCTAAATGTATCCCATTTTATTCTCTTTCTGAAAAACTCACTCAAGGAAGTACTCTAGCATAACAAAAATTAAATTACAATAAAAGTTTCTAGAAAGAGGGAAGCAAACTGTGTAAGGATCATGGTGATTGATTAAGTAAAATCTAGAGTTAAATAGGTCTTGCTAATGTCACTGTAAAATGCAAAGTAAATTCTAAGAAAGACTTCTTTAAAAACAGAAGCAGCATGTGAGAAAAAGCAGTATGACTCTCTCCACTGTCTTTGTGACACTCATTCCCTCTCTGCTGGTTGGCAGTGTGCACCGAGGAGTATATAGGTAAGTGGCCCATAAGTCTTCTGCCTGGTAGACTCAACTTTTTTTCACATACTGATCGTAGTTTATAGTAAAACGCCTCTTTCCTCCAGCAGCATCAAAGATTGAGATGCTCTGAACCCATTCCTAAACATGGCACTCCTTAGGAATAACCCTAAAAAGACAATCAATAAATAAAGCAAGAGGTTAGAGTGAGGATGTAAATACAAACATGACCAGCATCTTGGATTTTTGCCCTCCTAATCTCAAAGCACAGAGCAGAGTTCAATTCCTCCAAAACGCCTTCCATAAAGAGGCTAAAGGAGGAATTGCCTGACACACAGTAGGCAATCCATACGCTTTTTTTGTTTTTTGTTTTTAACTTGATAGAAATCTACTTTGTTGGCTCATGTCAGAGGTGTTCCTTCTTGTTTTGTCCTCCCTAAAGGCCCAGGCATGGGTGTATGTCGCAGTTGTAAGTTCTAGTTCTTCTACGTGAGTGGCCACCCCAGCATGGCTATTGACAGACGGGTGCTGTGGGTCCTCGACTGGGAAGGGAACCCGGGCCCCTGGAGCACTGAGCATGGAACTTTAGCCACTAGGCCATCAGAGCGGCTCCCACACATGCTTCTTGAAAGGAATTAAATAGAAACAACCGACTTAGCTGATTTACCTTTCCACTGCAGGAACTTGTAAGAATACGTTTGGTAAGTAATGTGCAACCACAGTAAGTAATTGCAAAGATTCTTATTCACCTGATTCGCCAGCAGTCAAATCACAGTTAGAATCCTGGACTTCACTAGGAGCGCTCTACTCCTTACCTGAAAGCTTGGAACAGAGATGTTCCAGTGAGGAGCGCAGTGAACATCCCCCAGCATCTGGAGGTCACACCTCAGGCTCAGCCCCTCCTTGCAGCCCACAGCCGACAATCTCCCGCCTTACCCTCTCTCCCCATCTAAAGGGAATTTGAAAATCAGAAGACCCACTGGAATGCAATGATTGGAAGTTACCAACTTGTCTTTCTTCATACCACTCACAGACGTGAAAATGTTCAGCTAAGAACCCCATTCCTTACATACACACCCCTCTCTCACGCTCACCACTCCCAGCCAGGTACACTAGCCCAGTCCAACATCCTGAGTAACCAAAGATGTCACCGACAGAGGCCAAAAGTGACCTGAGCTCATGTGGCTCCCAGCCACCAACATTCAAATTCTGTCCTTTAGTAGATGTCATAGGAAGCCAGAGACCCTGCTCTAATCCTAGTCCTGCTTGTAACTCTTTTCTTATTCTGGTCCTCTTATCTGCAGAACGACAGATGAGTCCACTCAGTGCCTCGCACCAAATGTCGCTTTCCTGCTAAGCTGAGTCATTAAAAGGTCTGCAGGAGAGTGAAGGCCTATCCTATCAGATCTGCATCTGCATTTTCCGAAAATTCAGACAGGAGCTTGGACTTGTCTGGTTTGCTTGTCTTCATTACCCTCCTCAGATACAGTCGCTTTAAACCTCCAGGAGGTGAGCCCGGATTTTGCGGAGCTGGCTGGCCCAGCAGGAATTCAGAAAGAAAGCAGAACCGATCCCAGAGCCCCCCACTTCCCTGCGCGGGGAGGGCCTGGGGCCGCCCGGGGCCGCTGCTGTCCGCCTGGGATCCGCGCCGGGACCGCAGCACGGAGCCCATGCACCGCCCCCCGCACCCAGCCCCCCGGGCCTCAGTCCCTCCTCGTGCTCCGGGGGCGCCGAGCCCCTCGTCAGTGCTCTCCGTCTCCGTCTCCGGGCCGGCGGCGCACGCACGCGAACCTTGAAACCAAAGCACTGCGGATCCCTAAGGAAGGGAACGGGGCTCTGCTGCTAAAAAAAAAAAAAAAGCTGAATCCACGCTAACGGGTCTCAGGGGAAAGGATGGGAATTAGCCCTCTCTTTCAGATTTACTTGTTGCTCAGGATGCCGAGGACTGGTCCAAAATTCCTGGGATAGCAGTAGGCGGGGGGGTGGGGGGGGCACTGAACTTTCCACCCTGAAACGACAGTTGGTCTGTAATGTTCTCGAAGGTTCCGCAGGGCAAATAAGGATGAGAAAAACCTGGAAGAGAGAAGGGAAAAGAGAGATTCAGAGGAGGGTGGAGAAAACACCTAGTCAGCAAAAACGACGACGGCCTGTGACTGAGCGCTGTGGGCGCAGGCGCTGCTCTAGACGGCTGGGCTGGGACCGGCGTGCCACCGGACCTCCCCGCAGCATCCCCAGTGCGCAGACGAGGACGCCGAAGCACAGACGCGGGGAGCAGCCTCGCGGCTGCACGAGCTTCCAGCCAGAAGGCCAGCTCCTGAGCCGTCAGGAGCCCCCTCCGTAAGCTGCTCGCTTTCTGTTCTGCAGAACCAGGCTGGCTGGCAGGCCCTTGGGAATTTACCTGGTTTTAGGTAAATTCGAGCTCCTTGGCTTAGACAAGTCACTTAATCTCTGAGTCCCAGTTTCTTTCTCAGAAATGAGGGTGATAATTGCTGACTTTTCAGGAATGTTGTGAAAATCAAACGAGACTGTTTGCATGTAGTTTGCAAATTAGAAGACACTTAGCAAACATAAAATAATTTTATATTCTTCTAGGCCATCCCTAGCGCGGAGGCGTAAAAACATCTCCTGAGAAGGGTGCCCATGTGCCATCAGGAGCCCTCAGAAAAACTTCGCCTCCACCATTCGTCCTACAGACCCTGGAAAGCCTCTTCCGAGCAGGCCTCGTGCCCTCTGCGGAGTCTTGCTCGGTATGTCCCAACGCACTGCTGACTTTAGGCTGCTGCCCGCAGGCATTTCCTTGTAACTTAGAAACAAACTACCAGACGGCCAGTCAGTTCTGTGGTTAGTATCCTGGGGGGCAGGGAGCCCAGTTTCTTTTTCAAGCCTGAGAGCCACCAACTCCCTCTTTTTTCGCTGCCTGGGTCCCGCCGCCACAGCTGTTGTGGGGTCTTCTCGGGCCCACCTCCGCTTTCAAGCGCTGGATGCGGGAGCGTCTGGGACCCGTCCGGGAACCAGCCAGGCTCCTCGGGAAAGAGGAGGGCAGGCCGGCCGCACAGGGGGGGCTCGTCTGCTAGGGCTGCCATGACCACGTGCCCTAGACGGAGGGGCACAAAACCACAGCAGGTCGCTTTCTCACAGTTCTGGAGACCAGAAGTCTGAGATCAAGGGGTCCGTAGGATTGGTTCCCTCTGCGCACTCTGGGGGCAGCATCTGTCCCAGGCCTCTCCCTTGGCTGTAGGTGACCACCTTCTCACAGTGTCTTCACATTGTCTTCCCTCTGTGTCTGTGTCCTAATCGCCTCTTCTTGAAGGACACACTCATATTGGATTAGAGTCCTCCCTAATGACCTCGTTTTAACTTGATTACCTCTTTAAAGGCCCTGTCTCCAAATGCAGTCCCGTTCTGAGGTACTGGGCGTTAGGACTTGAATTCTGGGGGACACATTTCAGCCGATAACAGCTGGCCTGCAAATGGGGTGTAACCTCTGCAACACAGCTGAAAGCGAACACTGCCCTGGAACCAGCATAGGAAGGCCGGGCCCCATGCAGGGAAGCGCTTCTGGAAGAGGCACTCTGCAAGGCGGGCTGTGGTGCCCACGCCAGGTCTGCTTGAGTTACACGCGGATAGTGCTCTGCGCACAGTGGGCGCCTGCTGAGGTGTTCCTCATCAGTTAGGGGTGATGCCTGTCACCTGTTATATAGGTATCTGTGGCCCATGAAGATGCATGCCAAAACTTTTAGTAACGCCTGAGAGTCAGGAAAAACTTGCATCTTTAATAAAAATGGCATGCTTTTTTCCAAGAAAATGTCCATTCTGAAATTGAGAATATTTTCCAAGTGACCATATTTCCCTTTTTGCTCTGGTAACCAGAAAACTTAGATACACATTTATCAGTCAGTCTTGGTAGCAGTGTCAGAGTTTATGACCTGTGTATCCCCATACTTTCCTGGCTTATGGTCTTCTGGTCCTATCCATACTTTCTCCAGCCTGATTCCGTACTTATACTTTCTCTATTATCATGCAAT
Organism: Equus caballus; assembly: GCF_041296265.1. Classification (NCBI taxonomy): domain Eukaryota; kingdom Metazoa; phylum Chordata; class Mammalia; order Perissodactyla; family Equidae; genus Equus; species Equus caballus. The sequence continues at coordinate 9,480,364 of NC_091713.1, forward strand.
ACATATTCTAGATACCATATCCAGCCTATTGTGGAACATGGTAAGGAATATAAACAAATAAAATAAGTAAATTTTTCAACAATCCTCTGTCTGGGACCCTTAATAAACAGTACCGTTTACTGCAAATACACCGACTTATAGGAATTCAATGAGAATTAATGATATAGCTGCTCTGGAGAACTTTAAGCTACTTCAGAAGCAGAGAATTTATCAGTAAAGCCGCAACAACCAAGGAAGTTAATATTCTTCTGAAAGCAGGTAACAGCCCAGCTCTTGATGTCTTCCCTCGACCCCTGCCCTGTTCTGCTTCTCCCCTGACCCCAGCCCCAGCACTCCTGTTGCTTTATTTTCACAAGTTTTTTTTGCTTGGTTTTGGGTTTTTTTGGTGAGGAAGATTGGCCCTGCCTAATATCTGTTGCCAATCCTCCTCTTTTTGCTTGAAGAAGATTGTCACTGAGCTAACATCTGCGCCCATCCTCCTCTATTTTATGTGGGATGCCGCCACAGTGTGGCTTGCCAAGCCATGCTAGGTCTGCGCCCAGGATCTAAACCCAGGAACCAAAAGAAGAATGTGTCAACTTAACCACTACACCACTGGGCCAGCCCCTTGGTTTAGCATTTTTCCCCTCAGAATAACTTACAAAATTACCCCTTGGAATCCTAAATTCAGAATGCCTAGTTGGCAAAGCAAAATCCAAATGATCAAAGGCAGTATTGTTTATTAGCATTATTAGATGCGTTAAAGAGTCTGCTTTCGTCTCATCATGGAGCACAGGCAAGGAAGGCTGTGCTGTCCAAATACTTCCCATCGAGGTGGCAGGAGACCAGACAGCACGAGGACTGGTGCCACCTGACGCTAAATTAGCACTTAACACACATCGTGAGCAGCTGATGTCCAGAAGTCAGCATCAAGCTTCTTGCTAACATGATGAGCAATGGCCATCTGTCCCCACAAAGCCAGGCGGCGTGACCTTCGGTCCCAGTCATCACCAGCATCGCTCCTTCCCGTGATGAAGGATGAGAAGAAAGAGCTGCTCTAATAATTTTCTGTTATTAGTGACAACAAAGACCAAAGTGCTTGTCCCTATTTTCACTACATATTTTCTCTTAAAAAAAATAGAGGAAGAGTCAACAGGAACCTGGACAGCAAGTTAAAGCTTAGAGATGTGATTCTATTTCTCAGAAGGAAGATGTATGTATCTAATTAGTATGCACTCAAAGAGCAAAGCAGATCGCACGCATTATACCAGAAATTCCTTCATGTTTTATTAATCTAAACTACATGAAAATATCTAGCTGGAACAAAAGCCACAGCTCAAAACCTCAGGCCACTGAATCTCTATTGACAAACAGCAAGTCACTCGAAACTCTGTGACGATTGTAGCACAGAGAACGTAAACGATGACAGAGGTAGGTAGAACAGATCACTACAAAGATATAACCTTGCCAGTGAGGGCTTTGTAATCTCGACTGACTCATTAAATCCTATGTGAATCGGATGCCTTTCCCCATTTGTCGCCTGCATTCTTTTCTGTGCCTGTCATACAAGGGATCTTAGCATCATCAGAACAAAAAAGGGGGAAAAAAAGTAAGCGGCTGCCTCTCAGTGGGAATCCATCATTTGACAGAGAGTAAGATAACCATGTCCAAGATCAACAAAACCAGACACTATGAAATGTTTCTTTAAGCCTGACTGGTTCTCACAATATCAAGCAAATATGTATGCAGTGTGTTATTTTTGTACAGAATTCCATTTTTCCATAACCTTTTACTTAGCTCTCAGGAGTGAAAAAAAAAGTTTTTTTTTTTTTAAATGTGAGTCATTCCTAAGAACTTGGTTTGATAGATCATTTAAAGAAATAGAAAACACATAATATAAGCATTGGTTGGTATATCCCTTAGTGTGAGTTGGATCACGAGGAAGAAACAATTCGCCATGACTTAAGCCACAAGGACTGTTTATTGTCCTCTCACAAGTGTCTGGAGGGGCGGGTGGCTTCTGGGTAGTCCAGCAGCTCAAAGCCACGCCCAAGGGCCCAAACTCTTTCCATTTTTGTGTTCCATCACCCTCTGTGGATTGACTGTTCATTCTAACGTTTGTCAGCTCAGAAGCCAAAGTTGGCTAACAAAGCTTCCGGTGTCATACTCTCTCACTGACTTCCCAGCAAGGAAGAAAGGGCAGGGGCACAAGCATTGTCCTTGCCAGGCTCCCTCCACTCAGGAAGGGAAGTGCTCTGTAGATTTCCCCTTGGATCTTACTGGCAGAACTGGGCCCATGTCCATTCAGAGACCAATCATTAGTGAGAATGAAAACTTTAGGTTTCGGCCAATCATCGTTCCTTCCCAGAATGAAATCTCTGCCCAATGCTCGCCAGGGAGGGATATGGGCAAGTGACTATTGGGGAGGCAAGGGACACTGTCTGTTCCAATGGGCCGGGGCCCAGCCTCCTGATTCTCCAAAAACTCTCCTATCACATGGAACTCCCTTGGACTTTATGGAGAATGCCCATGTCAAACAGCTGCACACCAGATAGCACATTATATTCAAGGCGCTGTCCTCTGTCTTCCCAGGCATTTTCCTACTCTTTCTCAGTCTTCTATGGGTCTAGCTGTGTATTTTCCCTCTGGCAGCATCTGCCTGTTACTCTTAGATTTGTCTCTCAGTCTTCTCCCTTGTCACCGCCCATGTTTGAATAACCTTGCCCTTGTGCATCTACTGACCTACTTATATTTCAGGAAAACAAAAACTCAGGCGAGTCGGCTTGTAGTTCCTATATTCAGGTTTATATTTTGAAGCTGTGACTTCAGTCTCTGGGATCAGAGCTGACAAGAGCTAGGCCAGTTCCCTCGATGGCCACAGAGACGAAGGCAGAGGGCAGCGATGGGGACTCACAGAAGTGCTTATCTTTGGACTGCACAGTCTGTAACCCACTTGGCCACGAATGTCCCTTGCTCATTTATCTTTCAAGAGCAACTATTAGATACATTTAGTTGGAAAATGCCAATCTTCTTTGAAAGAAGTGTTCCCGTCAGACTGCCCAGTCACTAACAGCTGCTTTCTGCCCTCCCCTCACAGCAGGGCCCAGCTCCACACCAGGCCTCCTGACCTAAGGCAGGACGCACTCCATCAGCTCCACTCCCACACTCTGTGGCTCTTGTTGCTTGCCCAATCCTAATAGAACATTATCAGAAAACTGTTGGTTTCTTAAGAAGGAAGGAAGGAAGGAAAGAAGGAAGGAAAAGAAAGCCAGATCTGCCCGGGTGGGTTGTTAGCAAAGGGAGACGCCCCCTGTAGGAAGAGCAGCAGGACCTTGAAGCCCAGAGGGGTGTGCTTGGTGACTGTTCTCGCACTATCCATCTCGGCACAAGCCAGGCTGGCTCTGCTGGGGCAGGTCGGGGGGGCTGCGCTCCCTCCCCCAAGGCCCAGTATCCACAATTCCAAGTTCATCTTGAAGTCCTGCGCTACACACAGCTGAGGCTTGCAACACATCAACGAGGCTTTTCCAAAGAGGCAAGAAAAAGGAGATAAACAGAAGTGATTACAACTGGATGATTTAGCTCACTATAAATGGGGTCCATGTCCAGGCTGACTCTAGGCTCACCTTGTATCAGAAGCCATTTGCAACAGAATGCTAAAACAGGGGCTCTCTGGAGGGCCAGCGGCTGACAGCAACACAAAACTCTATAGTCATGCTTCTCAGCTGAGGGTGATTTGCCCCCCAGGGTACATTTGGCAAGTCTGGAGACATTTTTGGTTGTTACAACTGGGGTGATGCTAATGACATCTAATAAACAGAGGCCAGCGGGGGTGGGGAGGTGGTTCCTAAACATCCTACAAGGCACGGGACAGGCCTCACAGCAGAGAATCATCTGGCCCAAATTCAACGGTGCTGTGATTGAGAAAACCTACCCTAGAGACGTTAAGCCCGCCTTTGGGGGAAAAATGGGGAAGCTGTGGTCCCGGTCCTGCCGTTGGTCCATCATCTACTGGAGACTTGTAAGGGAGGTGAAGACAGGGCAAAGGATCATGTGTTAGAAAGTCCTTGGTGATCTCTGTGGTTCATGGGAGAGGGAGGAAGTGCTTCCCCCTCCCTTGAAGGCTGAGAGAGAGAAGGCTTCAAGAAACCCACACCCACCCGCTTGATATGGGGCCTCTGGGATGTGTGGGAAACAGGACCTGGTGTCTGGCTTTTCTGGGGTAAAAATCTAAACATAAGAGGCTAACTCGAGTTGCACTGGGAGCAAGATACACTTCTACCAACCACGGAAAAGGGCTGGCCTGGGGCTGTCTTTAAAAAAAAAAAGGACCCCACCTACAGGGACCCTTTGGAAGAACAGACCTTCCCTAGCACAGGGACAGACTGCCAGAATCCAGGGGATGTGGCACAGAAGAGGTAGGCTATAGCATGCGCACAACCCCCTGGGGGCTGACAAGAGCTCTGCCACTTTCTCTCCAGGTCAGAAAGGAAACCCTCAGGAACGCAGGTTCATGCGCGTGCTTTACGTCGGGAGGGCCTTGAATCTGCCCTTGTGCGTTTCTTTTAAATTCTGGTGCTTGTTTATTAGTAATAAGTTACTTGTGAATCCACCTCACAGCAGATATTAACAGTCTGACAACTGAGAACCAATGCCAGCTATTGAAAAGGATTCAAATCCTGACTCTGCCACTTGAAATCTTTGTGCTTTGGATTCCTTATCTGTAAGGCAGGTCTGTAGCTAGTATGTGGATTAATAAGACAGATCACCCAGCACAGCAGAAGTGTTCAATAAATGGCAGCCTTCTGTGCATGTAGACGTGGCCTAAAATGGAATCCATGGAATGGCAACGCATAGAACTTTTCTCTAATTTTACTTGGGCTCTTACTGTAGAAAAAATTATGCGACTTTTCTGCTCTTATTGCCAGACTAAGGTACATGTCACAGTGTTTCCCAGGGCTATATGTATCTTTCAGTCACAAGAACAGAAAACCAAACTAAATGTACCTTAAAACACAGAGCATTTATTATCTCACATAACAAGAGTATAGGTGGGACAGTTCTGGGATTAATAGGCAACCAGATCTATGTAATCAGGAATCTTTTTTTCCACTCTCCCATCCCCAGTGTTGTGGCTTTTTGTCCTCAGGCTTATTGTCTCAGGATGGCTGCAATAGCTCCAAGCATTTTATCCTTACACAATACCATAAAGAGGCAGGAAAATGAGGAATTTTCTAACATTTTCTTTTGAAAAGCAAAAATCCCTTTCACAGAGGATCACCACTCAGCAATCTTCCTTTCACATCTAATTGGCTGGAATTGCATCACATGCTTAACTGGGAAATGAGACCACTAGGAAGGGCTTGGACCAATCACGATTCACCCCAGGAGTGAGGTGGGCCCTCTTCCTTGAGTACAAGGACAGTGGAAGATAGCAGACAAACAATTGTGGTTGTTATACCACTCAAAATATCTCCAGGCTAAGACATTGTGAGAGCCCCATCAATTTCACCGCTGAGGCTGGGCGAATAAAACAGCAGGCGTAATGGTTACATATGGCAATGGGGTGGGAAGGGCTGAGCTTCTGCTGGGATTCCTACCAGCAAGCTGACCATCAGAGAAGTTAGTTTCCTTTGCCTCCTTCTGGATTGTCCTTCTCCCCAAGTTTCTGTCTCTCGTTTGGCCAGATATGCACTTTTTTAAAGTAATGATTTGACTGTTTTTGTCAACATTATGTATACTTAGTATTTTTTTTAATCAGCAGTACAAAAAAGAAAAAGCAACAAGGGCTGGCTTGGTTGCCTAGTGGTTAAGTTTGCATTCTCTGCTTCAGCGGCCCAGGGTTCGTGGACCACTCATCAAGCCATGCTGTAGAGGCATCCCACATACAAAATAGAGGAAGATAGGCACAGATGTTAGCTCAGGACCAATCTTCCTGACCAAAAAAAAAAGAAAGGCAACAAATCACCCCACATCCCACAGCCCAAAACTAGCTAAACCTAACATTTGACAAGCATAATTGAAGACATCACTATGCATGTGGAATAGATATGGAGATGGAGAGCTAGATAGAAGAAACAGTTTAATAAGGATGATATGCTATTTATTCTTTTAATAATTGCAAGCATTAAACTTAATTTTATTTGATTTTAATCAGCAGAAAAAACAAAGTGAAAGTGAAAGTATTGCAGAATTTAGACAAAAATTTCATTTCCTAAAATATCTAAGATTTTTAAAAAGAGGAAAATAAAATGTTCATGAAGCTAGAATACTTTTATTTTTTAACTACAGGTTGAAGTTAGGGCAGAGAGGGCCAGGGGATGGGGTAGTTACGCTCCTCCCATCCCCACCCTCCACTTCCAATGGTGATATTATTTTTATTTCGTCAAGGTTTGTGACAATCACACTCTGCTCAGTCACTATCACTCTGGGCCAGATGTTTTGAACATATCTGTCTTGCTCTCTTCCTTCGGGCCTTTTAGAAGCAAAGTGTCCTGAAAGCAATGCCTCCCACCCAGACTTTGCCAGGCTCTTTCTGAGCCTCCAGCTAGGCAGACGGCGACACCACCCAAGTCCAGCCGCACACCGCCAGGCCTCATTCTGAGCTTTTTTTTGCTGTTCCTTTCTCTCAGACTAACTAGGTTCTATCTATTCTTCAAAGGCTATTTAAGCCCCACACCCCTAAGACGTCTTTTCTGTCTGCCCCATTTCACATCTTAATTTTTCCCTCTTCTCTGAAGTCCTCCTAAATGTACTGTCTGTGCCATTCATTTTATTATTCAGTCATTACTGTCTGTTTCATACACCTATGTATTATTTCCTCAGGGAAAGCATACGTTCCTGAGGGCAGGGACCAAATCAAATGTTGTCTGACAACTGCTCAGCTGAACTAGCCGTCCGCAGAGTGAAACACAAGCCACAGACTTTGGCGCAGAAGACTTGAAAGCACAGGTCTACCCCTGCTGGCTGACCACAGACCACATGGCTGCCAAGCCCCCCACACCCTTCGGCGGAACACACAAAAGCCTGTCTTCTGGCCTCTTGAAAGGAGGTGACCTACTGCAGGAAATAAAAGAGGACTGGACCATTTTCTGTGGCATCCATGCGAAGACATTTAGAAATGTTCACGCCAAAAGTTATTGGTCAACAAAAGGATGGTATTTTCGATTTATGAAAATCTATATTTATTCACTAATTTGACAAATATTCTTGAACAGTGACCATGTGTTAGACTCTGGCATTGCTGAACGTGATGTATGTGGTCTCTGTCCTCAAGCAGAACAAGGGAGTGGAAAACACAGACATCGAACCAATAAAACTATTTGACGGGCAATTCAAGGGAAGAATGTCAAGTGTTAATGAGGGCCAGGATCTGAGCGACCTGGTCCAGGAAGGCTCCTCTGAGGAAGGGCCACCTAACCCAAGAGCTGAAGAGGAAGTCCGAGTTCCCTTAAATGAAGCACAAGAAGTTCCTCCAGAAGGTTCGAGTTAAGGCAATCTTTGCGTGCAGGTGTGGAGTTAAATGTCACGCAGACAGAAGGAATGACTTCTTTAAAATGTTCAGCAATGAATTAAGGATGAGGAAGAGAAAATAACCAGAGGGGACATGTGTCGTGGTAGTTATTTGTCAGAAGGCTTGAAGCTTCATTATGAAACAGAAAATCAAGCTTGAATATCTCCTTAGCTGAGAAAATTAATAAATGTCTCCATTTTTATATTTCCACACTTGATATCATCGGCTAGTGACAAGGCTTAAAACAGAAATGGCCGGTTGCTTGCGATTCAGTTCTGGGCGATGACCTTCCCCACCAGCACGTTGAAGGCTCCTGCTGTCACCGCTGATTATATGAAAAGCCTTTATGGCTACATATTTTGATAATGTATTTGAAGAGTAAATATATTTACTCATAAAATATTCATATATTAGTTTTTTAAAATAAGGATTAACCTTTTATTTAAGACTTTGCATCAGGTATTTCATAATGCCCAGAAAAACAGGTATCTCTCATCACATTCACTAGATACATTCCAGCAGAGAGTGTGTGCAGGCGCGTGTGTGTGTGTATTCTTGGAGAGGGGCCCTAAATCAAGTACTATAATATGTTTTTCTCCACTGATTTCTACTAGGAGAATAAAAACGTTGAGCCAAAGGAACAAATAAATTCTAGAAGCAAAGGCTCTCTACTTGGTTGTTGCAGAAACACCAACGCTATGCTTTTGGAACAAACGGTGTAGCCACTCACCATTGACCAAATAAGGTCCTTCTCACCTCCGCTCTATTTGCACATGCTCTTCCACGAGCCCCCAACCATCTCCCTCCCACCCCCACTGTGGCTCTGCTTTACCTGGGACCCAAGGCTCAGCTGATCGCCACAGAATCAGCTCGTCAGCTTGCCAGCTGCCTTAAAAATTCTAACTCTGTAGGCGGAGGATGAAGCCAGGGAATATGAACTTTGGTCACCTTCCTAAGTCATTCCAAAGCATGGGCAAATTGGGAAACCCTTGCTAACATCCTCCTCCAGTGCCACTTTCTCTTGGAAGCCCTACCTAATGTTCTCAGCTTCCCCTCTGTTCTCCCAAGCAACACATAAAAAATTATACACATAATATATGTAAAGCAAGATCTCCATCATATCACTCTTCCTAGTCCTCAGAACATTGTAATCCCTCGCAGGTTTGTGGAATAAATCAATAAATGGACCAATCAGGAGGAAGGAAGGGTACTCTATTCTCTAAGATGAAAAGGTTAAGATGCCGGCCCTCAGGTGTCTGCTGAACGCTTCTGCTTCGCGCTGCTTCGTGCTTTCAGGCGGGCCCTCATCCACAGCCCCACAGGGATGGAGTAATCCACAGCCCCACAGGGATGGCCCTTCCTCCAGGAGCCCGGACTTCAGGGTCAGCTCCCAGCGGGGTTTTCTTTCCTTTTGACCAGGAGTGGGGTTGCAATATTCAACTTCACCAACAAACATGTAATTGTGCAAAATTGCAGACTTGAGATTCCAGGTACTGAAATATATCAAATTTGAATGAAAGAGAAACACATGTAACTTGGAGAGAATTCTGAGTAAATTTCGATAGAGTTCTACCACTAAACGTATCTCCTGGCTTCCACAAACACCATAATAGAGTTGTCATTTTCTCAGAATTAGCTGTTAAATGAGATGGGTATGGACACGTATCTATTAACAGTTCTGAAATCCTCACAGTAACAGGAAGTCAGAGTCGTTGCATGAAGAAAGAAGAAACAAACAGGGAAATAAATGTGTAAACAAGAGCATTACTCCAGCCAAGCGCTAACTCGAGTGTTGGTGGGCAGAAAGGCCCCGTTTGCTGCGCTTCTGGGACAGACTTCAGCCGCGCCGCTGTCTGTGAGAGCACTGAATAAATGGGAGGGAACGGTGCCCGTTCCAAAAAGAAATTTAAAAAGCAACCAGACGACATAGCTGTTTAGGAATGCCTGCATCGCGATCCTTATTTGCCATCGCGGAGCTTAAGCCTCGCCGCATACGCGCTCACAGCATAAACAGGAAGGATTAGGGTGACCCCACGTCCCTAAAGACTGAAGCCGTCCGGGAAAGGCTCTGGTTACCTTGCATCCTGAGCAGCCTGCCCCTTGATGACAAATGTCCCAGATTCGGGCGTTCTTTTGTAGTTCATGGGAAAGCACGACTAATCCGTGCAAGCCCGCGCGCACACGTACCAGCTCCATTCAGCTCCCGCGCACAAAGCGCCCGCCGAGCTCCGGGGGCGCGGGGCCCGGGCGCCGGCTCCACCCGCCTGCCCGCCCGGCCGCGCCGCTCTGCCTCCACGTGCGCGCGCCGCCGGCACCGCCTCCCTCCAGGAGCGGGGCGCGCGGGGAAGGTCAGGAAGGAAAGAGCTGGCTGCGTGTCCGTGGCCTCCGGGGTGAGGCTTCGGAGCTAAGAGAAACACGAGACTGACGAGGTGGGTCGTCTTCCTCAAGCCAGTTCTTGCTCTGTTCTACCCGGGATTCACCCCACTTTTTAAACCCTCCACCCAACGCTTCCCTTCCTCTTCGGTCCTCTTGGTTCATTTAGCGCTTTAAATGTATGGCTCTGTTCTAATGGTCATAACAACCCTGTGAGGCAGGTACATTTTGCAGATGAGGAAACTGAGGCACAAACTAGCCCTGGGAGCACTGGACTTAAAGAAGCACGGTCTTCACCACTAAGCCACCAAGCTGCGAAAACGTGAACCGTTTGTCCCAACCATTTTCAGATAAATGAATGAAAGGATGGTCTACAGGCGTTTCTCAATTGGTGACAAGTGATCTCCTTGGAATCCTGGAAAATGCTCGAAATAGTACGCTATTTCCTGGGAATAATTTGATAATTCAGAAAACAAGGCAGTGAACAAAATCCAGAAAGTGCAAGCAGATTTGTTAAGGTTTGGGGCAATATTAGTCAGAAAAGTGTACTGAATATGTGTGTTGGGGGGTTCGCTTTCATTAGTAATTAAAGAAATAAAATTAAACCGCAAAGAGATACCGAATTTTAATCTGGCCTAAAAAAAATAAAATAATAATACCTAGGGAAGATGAGTGTGCTGTCTCATGTACAGTTTGTGGGAATGCAAATTGAGTAAATTTATAAGAGATGATTTGGAAATACTTATCGAAGGCCTTAAAACGTGTATTTTTTGACCCAACAGATCTACTTATGGAGTTTTATCCTAAGGTAATAATTTAAAATACGCCAAATAATTTGGATAGAGGAAGAGTTAATATACCAAAAGACATGACACCAAAAGAATGCGAACAGATCTAGATGTCCAACAGGTGTGGTGATCCAAGCAAAGGAAAACTGCTTGCAGTATATGGATAACAGAAAAATGGCAGATTTTAACAGTGTGCATCTCATGATGTCTTTCTCTGGAAAAAAATTCTATAGAAATATGTCTGGAAGGGCATACAAAATATTAATGCCTAATGATTATGAGTTTTATTTTCTCTTTTCTGTTTTTCTATATTTTCTAACATCTTCAATTAGTATGTATTATAAGTAATGAAGTAAAACAAAACATTTATTTTTAAGAAGAAAACAAATTTCTCAGTTTCCCACATAAGAGCAAAGTGAGAGCAGCCTCTGAGTCAAAGGTGGAAGGCCCTCCAGCTGGGGGAGAGCACTCTTCAGGCTTCACGACTTCCATAATGGAATGTGAATCTTGCCACGCAGGTGTCTGGTACCAAAGCAGAACAATGTCCTTCAATCAACAAAGCAAGGACATCCACAGGTCTTGGGCTCTCACGAGGGAATCTGACTGGAAAGTGCTGTTATCCCAAGCTTGGCAAATGCCCATGCAACACAAGTGCGATTCCAAGAAGACAGTCTAAGGGGCGCGCTGTGCGCCGCCCTGTCCGTGCGCTTAGCACCACGCTCCTTCCCACCAGTTAGACTTGCGCTCCGCACGCAGACCTCATTCCTCAGAAATGCCTCTGCTGAGTTACGTCTTCATGCTATACCCTTGGCTTCTATCTGGGTTTAAAATGACATAGTCATTTCAGGAACCCCTTTTCTATAACTCCTTTGCTGCAGCTGTTTTTCATGCTATGTAATACCTCTGTGTGTGGTCTCTCTTAATAAAATCCCTTCCTAGTGGTGGTGTTTAAACTCGGCTCCCAGGAGCTGCTGAGGAGGCTAAAAGACCAAAGCCATCTACCACTAGAGGATTCTACTTTTACTTGTTCAGCCACAGATGCTAAATCCATGGCAGTTTCACCCCCTCCAAAATTGACCCTCGGCAAAGAGGAATTCCCGTTACATGTGAGCCTGTCACAATTTCTCACATTACAGGCACTGAACCAATTATCTTTAACCACCAAGTATTATTTAGGAAGGACATAGCCTGATACCATCTCAGTCAAAGCTGGTCTTAAATGCTTTAAAAGAAGGGAGAGCAATTTAACTTGGATTTAAGTAGCTGTTTCTGGAGGTACCACTTCACAATTGGAAGTTTCTGGGTGCCAGTGAAACAGGCCTAGAATGGAGGCTGGAAATCTGAAATGAAGGCGTCGGTAGGATCATGTTCCCCCAGAAACCTGTAGGGCAGAATCGTTTCTTGCCTCTTCGAGCAGCTGGTGTTTGTTCACAGTCCTTGGCTTGTAATGCACCGTTCGGATCTCTGCCTCCACTGTCACACAGCCATCTTCTCCCTGTGGTCTTCTTGTTGGATATCAGATAGGGCCCAGCCTATTCCAGTACGACCTCATCTTAACTAATTACTTCTACAAGGACCCTATTTCCAAATAAGGTCACATTCTAAGTCCAGGGCTTAGGACTTGAACATATCGTTTTGGGAAGACTATTCAACCCATCACACACATTTACAGAACAAATTTTTAAAAACTAACTGTCTGGTCTTGTGTAAAGGATATTTGTATTTTGAGATAAAATTCCAATGACTGCATCATACAAAGATTCAAAAACTTCTATATCCCAAATAAATTAGATGAAAAGATAATATTTTCTTTAAAAATGTTGTTAATGACTCAAAAGCAGCTCCCTTTAATGACAACACTGTATGATAGTTAATTTTGTGTGTTGACTGGTCACAGGGTGCCCAGATTAAATAGCATTTCTGGGTGTGTCTTTGCGGGTGTTTCTGGGTGACATTGGCATTGGAACTGTGGGTCCAGTGAAATAGATTGCCTTCCGCAGCGTGAGTGGGCACCACTCAGTCCGCTGAGGGCCAGAAGAGAACACACAGCAGAGGGAGGAGGCGCTCGCCCTGGGTTTCCGCCTCACCACCTGCGCTGGAACCTCGTCTGCTGCTGCCCTCAGACTGGGATGCTCGCCATTGGTCCCCTGGTTCCCGGGCTTTGGGCTCAGACTGGATTTCACCACTGGCGTTCCTGAGTCGCCAGCTTGCAGACGGCAGATTGTGGGGCTTCTCAGGCTCCATCATCACAAGCCAAATTTCTCATAATAAACCTCCTTTTATATTTATAAACATATATATAATATAAATATATAAAATATAAGTATACAAATGTCTATAAATATCCTATTGGCTCCATTTTCTGGAGAATCCTGACTAATATTAAAAATTCACTTAAAAAGCTTGAATGAAATTATTTCTTAATATTTGAGACCTGAAAAAGCACATGTTCTAAATTATTGTTCTATTTTATGTACTCAGTATCCCTTAATATATAATATACCTTGAGTTTCCGGGTGATATTTCACTTGAAAAAGCTTCCAATTTTTTTCTAAGTGTGAGAATAATCCTGGACTCTTGGCTTAGGATCTTAGTGTATAGTTTCTTCTCATTCTATCTGATTTTTACTGTTTTGGTTTCCATTTTTGTTGAGGAAGATTCACCCTGAGCTAACATGTACACCAATCTTCCTCTATTTTGTATGTGGGTCACCACCACAGCATGGCCGCCAGCGAGTAGTGTAGATCCATGCCTGGGAACCAAACCCTGGGCCACTGAAGCAGAGCACACTCAACTTAACCACTATGCCACAGGGCCAGCCCCTGAATTTTACTTTTTAATCTTTTTTGTAGACACCCTATTTATGGGTTCCTACTATATATACAAAAATACTTGCTAGACACAGGGGAAATCATAGTGAATAAAACAGACATGCTTCTTGCTCCTATGGAGTCTCCATTATTTATACTGAAAATTGCCTTTAATTCTGTTTAGAAGTGGATAAATAAGAGAGAAACGATAACAGATTATGAAAAGAAAGGACAATTCAATGAAGGATATTCTGAATAATACTTGCTCTCCTAAAATTGTTAATCTTAGGAATCAATGGCTGGTTTCCTCACATCTAACCTGGACAAAGATAGACTAGAATAGAAAAGAAAAAAAGAGTGTGCTTCCAACCAAACCATTAAAACAAACTCCCAAGCTGTGCTCTGCACACAGAGTGGGGCAATCCCCCTGATCGTTAGCCTCATGGCTTTGGGTCCCAGAGTCCGTGGTCTGTCTATGTGACGGCTCAGTGGACAAATGGACAATTTACTCTCATTTTCTTCCCCACTCATTAGCACAAGCCTGCTCTTCCACTATTCTCCTTGGCAGAAAATGGCACCACCATCTACTGGTTACTCAGCCATATAATTCAGTCTTGACTCCTCCCTCTCCATCACTCCCATCAAATTAATCTCCAAGACTTGGCAATTCTGCCTTGTAAGTATCTTTCGAGCCCACATAGCTATTTCCATAACCACCACTATAACCCTTGTATTAAAAATAAAGATTAGCATTTATTGAGCACTTAATTTATCTCAGGTGTAATTTAAACTGTTTGTATTCACTGTTTTAATTCTGACTTCAGCTCTATGTGCTAGGTAAATTATTATTCTGATTTGGGAGATGAGCAAATGAAGCACATGGACATTAAATAATATTCTCAAGGTCACGCAATAAAAAAGTGACAGAGCCTGGATTCAAACCACAGAAGACTGCCTTCTGAGCCCACTTCCTTGATGACAGTCCTACACAGCCCCGCGAGCCTGCTGCTCTTTCCTGAGAGTTGGCTTCCCCTGAGAGCTGAGCCTTTTCTTCCTGGTTCCTCCTTACCCAGCTCTTCCCTCCCTGCTCCCAGCTGATGACCTTGCCTTCCAGGAGAAAATAGAAGGCACCAAATCCACAAACCAGCATTCATCCGTACCGGTCTTTGCTATCTCTCTGGTCACAATGGAAGAAGTGTCCACAGGCCCACAGGGAGTCCATGGAGAAAATTCAGGAGTTTTGTGAACTTAGATGGGAAAAATATTATATCTCTATTTTCATTAATTGAACAGCCACAGTGGTATTATCAAGACTTTTTACCTTTATCAGTAGTAGAAGTCAGATGTTTGGGTGTTACACTAGTTTTGCAGGTATCTCCAAATAGCATTTATGCTTCCACACAACCTCAAAATTACGGTAGTTGTAGGCTCACTGATAGATCTTGTAGCGTAATACATTAATAAAGAAACACACACTACTATATAGTAAACTTATCTTTTTTTAACTATATTCATTATCAAACCCCTCCCCCAAGCTCCAGACTCATAGAGCCAACTGCCTCCTGTCTTCTCTAGCGGAGTGTCTAACAAATGTCTCAAAGTTAATAGATCTCGAACAGGCCTCTTGATTTTCCTCCCAACTCCTATTGTTCCCCTTGGTCACTCACATCTCAGTAGATGGCCCTACCATCCATTTACACCGAAACCGAGCAGTCCTTCTTCGTTCCTCCCTTTCTCTCAATCCCTACTACCAAGTTCTGGAGTTAGACCTGCCAAGCCTCTCGGGCCACCCGCTGCCTTCCTGCTTCCCACCACTGCCCTCAGCCTCCCAGAACTGGCTCCTGACCCTGGCCCCTCTGGGCCTGCTCTGCCTCCGGGGCTCTGAACTCACTGCCGCCTCCATTTGCACCTCCAGATTCTCACACAGCTTTCACTTCCTTATCCTCAGGCCTCAACTCAAGTGTCATGGACAGCGTCTTTTACAACCTGTAACTCGCACTGCTGTGTATCTTGCTTGTTTCTTGTTTGTCTCCCCTCTGGAATATGAGCTCCACGAGTGCAAGGCTCCTGCCTGTTCCCAGCTGCATCCCCAGAGCCTAGATATGGACCACATAATCAATCAATAAAAACCTATGGAATGAATAAGTATTTAACCAACTAATTTCTATGTGGCTATTCTGAAGATCAACTGAAATCGTGTGAGTTCGTCCCTCTGCAGGGCCCCAGCGCCTGGGAGCCTGGGGCGCTTGCCCTGCAGCGCCTGCCCTTCTCCTGGTGGGCAGCACCACTGTGCCGACAGTCCCGGGGGTCTGACAGACGTCTTCTCCTGAGGACGCAAACATAAGCTGGAATTCAGGTTAAACCACAGAAGAGGACACTGCGTGCACAGATAGAAATGCTCTTGGGCAAAGTTAAAATAAATGCAGGGTCTGTTTATTAAAATAAGTGCTAGTCACAAAGAGTAGGGCTTCCAGAGGGAGGTGGCCCTGCTTTCCAGCCCCGGTTCCTTCCCTTTCCAGATTTGCATGTTGGCGCCTTCCTCAGGGTCCCTGAGCATCCGCGTCCTTCCTGTGCACAGGATAACACCATCCGTGCCGTTGTCTATTCTCTAGGTTGAGGGAGCCAAGAGACACGACAGGCGAAAAGGACTCAACACGGAGCAGACCCCCTCTGTCTCATCATGTTCTTTTTTTCACAAGATTTTATTTTTCCTTTTTCTCCCCAAAGCTCCCTGGTACATAGTTGTATATTTTTTCAGTTGTGGGTCCTTCTAGTTGTGGCATGTGGGATGCCACCTCAGCATGGCCTGATGAGCGGTGCCATGTCTGTGCCCAGGATACGAACCGGCGAAACCCTGGGCCGCTGAAGTGGAGCGGGCAAACTTAACCGCTCGGCCACAGGGCCGGTCCCTGTCTCATCATTTTCATTCACGGCTATAGCAAGACCCCTTTAAAAATCAAGAACGTAGATTGAAGGAAACTGACGGAGCTCCTGTGTTGTCTCATTTTTTATATTTAATGTCAGACCTAATACAGTTTTGTTTGTTTTAATCCACACACTTCATGGAATAAGCTATTGCAAGCAAGGAGAATTTACCAAGTATTTCTTTGTGTCATAAATTTTTTTTTCTTTCTTAGCAGCATTGCATTTGAATGAATCCTTTTCCCAGTAATCATGCTGACAAGGATTCCTATCTGTATTCAGCTTAATCTCCCACTGTTCTTTAGGGGTCATTTTCAAATCTTTCTACACAAGTCGACACAATTCCCATTGATAAATAGCCTGAGTGCTGTTGCCCCCTGCGTACTATTTTGACAATCACTACCCTGAAGAAGTTTTTTGTGTTTAAGAAAGTAATTCGTCTAAAGGAAGAGGGTATTTTCAAACCACACTTCTGAAAAAATGTCAAATAACAGGAATAAAGGAAAAAATGAGCTTTGGAGTAAAAGAGATAGCACTTGAATAAAAGAACTCTCAAACTAAAAAGAATAGAAAAGATCAAGAGATAGCTAAAAAAGGGAAAATGGGAACCTAAACATTTATTAAAAGTAGAAAATGGGAGTATAGCTGCATTCTAGGTGTGAGAGTTCCGAGTGACATGACAATATTAATGAGACAGGAAAAGCCATATTTCAAACCAGCAGCTTCTCCCTTTGAAAAATTGTCTCCTTTTTTCAGAATTTCAGGATAATGAGAACCAATGGCTGGAATTAATACACAAACATAGTCCTTCATTGCAGGTGATTTTCCATTGGTAATTTTAATGAAAATTATAACTTCAAATAAATAGAGATAAGAAATTAAGCTGTAGTCTAACCGCTAACTAAACCAAAATGTGAATCACCCAGATATTCTGTTCAGTGAAGGACCAAATAATGTGTTGGTGCTCCCAGGTAAGATCTGTGAGCCCCACCACAAGTGTCCCAACACAATTTTGACCTGCAGCCTTTGTTTGGTTTGTTTGTTTTCATGATAATAGAATTTTTTAAAAAGAATTCAAAACACATCTTGACTTTAGAAGGGAGTTTCTTGTTGACCAAAGCCCTCAAAACAAGTTTCTTGATTAAATGAAACCCTTTTCCCCAAGAATTTATTTCTTAGCAACCCTTCATAGTTTACATAAATTTATCCTTAAGTTTCTTCTTCTTCTTTTTTAATCACTTGCCATTCCACTGCTTAATGTTGGCTTGTTAATACTGCTCCACATTCCATCTCCCTGTCCTAAAAAAGAAATTATCTTTCCTGTTAGAAACAGCTTCACATGGGCAATAAGCTAGGACTTTCATTCCCAGCAACCCATTCCTGCGGCTGTTCAGATCTTCACGCCCTGAGTTTTGTTTACGCATATTAGGGCTTTTATTAATCAAGCTCTTTTGGTTTGGTGGCTAGTTATGGAAAGGAAGTTAATTTAAGTGAAGACTACCGGTGCCCGCTAAGAATGCCGTCCACCTAGGCGCTTCCAGAGTAATGGACACTTCCGTTGTTTGGCCTAAAGTCAAGGCTTTTGTCGAACTTCCAAAATGTTTCCGCAGAGTTACTTAGATAATGAATAATTATGCACAGTTTATGACTGCTATCCACATAGTGGCATTAATAATACAGGAAACACAACAGCCATGTCAAACGGTAAAGCAATAATTTGCACTGAAATTTGGAATTTTTTAAAAAGAGTATTGAAGGATGCTGGTTTCAAGTGAAAGATTATCATGTTAATTCTAGCTCTATGTCTCTTATGTTTCTCATGAAGAAATACTCCAACAGACTGACATTATTGGTCTGAGCTGATTTTGACTGTGACCAGTACAAGGCACATTGGTCCCATTTGCTATCGGATGGAAGACGCAAGTTCCTGATAATGAAGGTACAAGTGTGACGAGAAAGGCCACTGCAGCAGCGGCTGGGACAGTGACAATCCAAAGTCAGGAGCCCACTCTTTGGGGGAAAGGTTGTAAGAAACACAAATGGAGTCATTTAATAACAGGAAAGGTTTGGGGCCAGCCTGGTGGCACAGCTGTTAGGTTCACACGTTCCACTCTGGCGGCCTGGGGTTCGCCGGTTCAGATCCTTGTTGCAGACCTATGCACGGCTTGGCCAGCCATGCTGTGGTAGGCAACCTACATATAAAGTAGAGGAAGATGGGCATGAATGTTAGCTCAGGGCCAGTCTTCCTCAGCAAAAAGAAGAGGATTGGCAGTAGATGTTAGCTCAGGGCTAATCTTCCTCAAAAAAACAATAAAATAAAATAAATAAAAACAGCAGAGGTAAACACTAATTTCAAATGTTTAGGACCATACTAGCTGGTTGCAAGAGCTTGTAATAGCCTCTCACACCTGTAACGACTTTTTTGAGGGTCCTTATACCTAAGGATTCTATATCTGTATATATGTGTTACTTAAATATCAAGTTGAAATTTAAAAATTCAATCAATCATTCTGATGTATTCTCTATTGGAGATTTCTAAAAATCTCATTTTATGCTCTGAACACAGAAAGAAATTAAAGTTTACAGGCTTAAAGTTTGCCTGCCTCCTTTTAGCTCAATCATATTTTCAATCACTGAAATAATTTAAAATAAATTTAGTCAATTTCTTTCATGTTTGAGTAGCAGATGTTGCAGTCAAGAGCTTCACTCACAAGTTCTGCCGCCTTTCTCCTGTATTCATTTATCTTTTTTAAATGTGTCCATAGGAGCTAACATATATTGTGCACCTACTGTGTTCTAGATACGGTATGATAAGCACAGTATGTATATTCTTTCACCTGCTGTAGTTTCCATTTTATAGATAAAAAGCGTGAGGCTTAGGGAGAACTTGCCCAAGACCACCCAGCTTTCAAGTCTGGATCTGGGATTTGAGTCTCTGGTGAGGCAGTCAAGATTCTTAGCTGGAAAAATAGAAACTGACTACCTGATATTATCAAAAAGAAAAGAAATATTCAAAGGGTAATAGAGTACTTATAGAATTTCCAGGAGGGCTACAGAAACAGCCACAGAATCGTACCCAGGAGCAAAAGGAGGCCATGCAGGAGGCTATGCAGGCAGAACCGCAGCCCAAATCATGCCACTAAACTAGTCTGATTGATTCTGCTGTACAGTCATGTTAGACACGAGTCACGGCAACTTACAGCCCCAACAGTGCCAGCACTGGGCACCAGACACTGATGCCAGCACCACTGTTCTTGGAGCCCTAGAAACTGGGTGTTGCACCAGAAAGAATCTTTCACTCTACCTGTGTTTTCAGATCACCAGATCCTGATCAGAAGTCTGGGGCAAGTCAGTCTAATTGACCGAGTCTAGGTTATATGCCTGGGCCCCAACTTCAAGGAAGACTGAGAAATGAGTAATCTGACCCTTTAAGCTTCAATCGTGGGAGGTGGGCTCTAATTTCTCACCAAGGGGGAATTTCTTGCCAAGAAATTTCTCACCAAGATTCCTATGGTGAGAAATTTCCTCCAAAGAAGAAAAGGATCATTTCCTTTCATCCATCACCATAACTCAAGCATTTAGCATAATACTGGTACTAAGGAGATATTCAATAAATATATATACTAAATGAACAAATGAGGGTATGACTCAGTTGTCCCTGGGAGCGGCACAAGGAAAAGCAAGAAAACACTGGAAGAGAATGCCCCAGGAGAGACCCAAACCCTCAGTACTGGTCACCATAACTGTTGTCAACTAGGTCAGAAAGAACTCATTCAAAAGTATGAGAAAGCAGTGAGTGCCTGCCATGTGCTAAAGGTTTTATATGCATTATCTCATAACCATCAGAACAACTCTGAGAAGTGGCTACTATTTGTAGCTCCATTTTACCGAAGAGAAGAGCTAAGGCTTAGGGAGATTGCCTAAGGCTGTATCACTAGGAATTGGCAGAACCTGGCTTTGAACCCAAGTCTTATTGACCCCAAATCCACCCTCTTAAGAACTATGCAACACTATACAACAGAAACTTAAACAATAAAAATAGGTTATTGTGGAAAGCATTTCTATTACAAAATTTACTAGTTTCCCAGTCAACTTATCCCATTATTTCTTATTTCACGTTTTTGCACAAGAAATCAGTTTATGCTTGAGCTGACTCCAGGGAGGGAAATGGAGGGCTGAGCTTGACGCTCTCCAAGGTTCTGAAAACCAATGTTTGAAATTTAAAATTTAACCGCCAGACTGAAGGTATCATCATTTTATATTGGCTCTTCAATTTTTACACCCAGGGCAAGGCCATCTGTGAGTGGAGGAAAATGAAATAATTATGAAATTTAGGCAACTCTTAAGAAACTGAGTCTTCAACACACCCACATCCATTCACTAAAATTAAGGGATGTGAACTCTGAAAACAGAGTTCCTTTATGCATTTTTGGCTTTCTTCCACAGTTATAAAAGTCAACCCATGCCAGTAATGTCTGAAATCACGATGGGAACTTCTGTGTGCTGCAGTAAGTAGATCCTCCTGGTTATGCATCATCAGCCCTGGAATGTTGCTGAGGCCAGGGTAAGCATCTGGAACCAGAGTGCCTGGCGGCATAAGCAAGAAACAGCCAGTGGGGTGAGGATCAGAGTTAGAATTGGCAGCAAGGGAGTCTGGAAGAAGAAAGGAAATCAAAAGAAAAGGAGGGGAGAAAAGATCTGAAATAAAGAGAAAAAAACCTAAAAGCTTGAAGGGGGCCGGCCAGAAAGGAGATGAGGCTATGGCCAGTGGCAAGACGTGGCTTTCATTTCATGGGGAGAAAGGTATCATCTGCTCTCTCGTTACTCCTAATACCAACTGCAGCGATGCTGTTTCTTTCCAAGTCTTTCTACATAGCTCCATGGGGGTTGACATTGGGCTGGACTGACATCTGCTGCTACTTCTTGCTGCATTCTGTGCTATTTGGAGATACTCTATTGATATCATCCTTCTTTGACCTTGCTTTCCTCTTCCCCCTCCCAACTCTCCTTCCGCTGTCCTATTTGTAGCAACCGCTTCAGTCCACTAACAAGGGCTCTTTTATCTATTGGTCCTGCTCCCGCTTTTGTTTCTCTTGTCTATTTGGAGTTAGCGTCTTGATATAAAGCCAGCACGAATTTTCTCTTGTCCTTGAGAAACTGTTGAACGTAGCTGACTTGCTCGAACCAGCAGGTAAAAGTGTGAGCTAATCCTATGTTCATTGTCGTCTGTTCAGCAGCCTTAAAACTTTAGCTAGGCAAACAACCATTTTCCTTTGCAGAAATTGTCATCCTGCCCTTATAATCACAATCCCAAGCCACAAGTTACAGAGACCACATGTGTTGAGAATAAATAAATAAAAAGAACTGAGCTCTGTCATATGGATTCTGGCTTCGGCTGTTTGGACCCTGCCATTGCAGCTGAAGATGGGCTGCTGCGTACAGAATACTAATTGCTGTGACTATTCTGAACTGATCTCTCTTGTGAAAGAAAAAATGTGAGAGAAAAGCTTATTTTAGGTTGGTCACTCAAAATCATAAGCTGAGTTGGGAGAAATTCTGTGTACCAAATATATTTATCTCCAGAATTTTTACTGAAATGCCTTTGGGTTTGTGCCAAGTCAGAAGTATCATGACTTTTTAGTTATCATTTAAGTTTTGTGTGCTAACTTTGTCACAGCAGTCTGTCAACAATATTTACCAGGGGCTCATGTGTACACAGAACTGTAGAAGGCTGATCTTATTATTTGTTTGACTCCATTTAAATAGAACAAACTGATCTGAAAGTCTGTTGACCAGAGATTCTCCATCGATCATGTATTCTCTGATGTACCTTCTCTTTAGTGGATTTAACATCAGATGTTAGCAAACTTGAAGATAAGAGGAAAAGTATTAATCCTTGTACCCAAATGAAAGTTTTCCTGGTTTGGTGGGAAAGCTATGGATTTGGAGTCAGGGGATCTAGGATTAAATCCTGGTCCTGTTACTTACAAATTGCTTGAGCTTAAGCAAGTAACTTACTGTTTTTGATTTATAGTTTAGCATCTCTAAAATAAAGGTAAAAATCCTGCCCTGACTGTATCACAAGATTATTGTAAGGATTAAGTGAGACCGTGATGTGAACCAGCTTTGTAAACTGTAAAATACCCTACAACATAAGGGATTAGAAACTATGATAATAATTTAACACAGTGACTATGAAATGCACAAGCTGTCAGGATTAAGGATCACAATTCAGAGAATGGCCTTTTGAAATTGTCAATGTATTTTCCCCAAGTACAAGCTAATACTATTATAGTAAATTCAAAATATGCTTCCATTTTCTCCTTCTGGGATTTCATTCCATTGCACAAATTAAAACTGAAAAATCATTAGTAGGCGCTGGAAGTAATTTGGCTCAACAAAGCTCTTTTCATTTTAACAATGTGCTTTATAATGCATATACTGTAAGAAGGATTGTTAAAATATTTAGAATACATCTGAAAGTGTCTCATCAAAAATGAAGCAATTCTACACATTTTCTGATTAGTTACCTCCTCTCAGGCACCAAATGTTGAATAAGACCATTAGGAGGACTTCCAGAGAGTTCTATTCTCAATGAAGAGAGTTCTAAGAGGCATTAGAGAGCATTCTAAGAGCATTCTCTTCAGATGTATGTTCTCTGGGAGGTGGTTCCCTCCCTGTTGCTGGCAGTGGTCTGGCAGAGGCTGAGTGAAATTACCAGAGAGGAACTGAGGAGGGCATTCGAATGCTACATGGAGCTTTGGACTAGATCAGCAACTCCCAGTTTTGGGTCACCAACATTTTCTCCCAAGTTAAAAAAAAAAATCAACTATAGCCATAACTTCATTCTTTTAAAAAAAGGGTTATCTCCACATGAAAAAAAGTAGGATAGCTATAAAATCACAGGAAGAAAAATAGTCCTACAAATATAGTCATTTAGCTTTTTGGAAAAAATCACTACATTATCCTAGATTTTCTTTTTATTGCAAACCAGGAAAACCTCCTCTGAAGCCGGCTCTGGTTGTTGGGCCAATATTTGGGAGTAATCTAGGAGTCCTTTCAACCTTGAGAAACTGCGACCACAAAAACATATTAAACCAAAATATTTATTATTCTATGAGCACAAAATAATACTTTTCGGTTAGAGTGTGTGACCAGCTCTTTGTGAGGCTATGGATAATTTAAAATTTTGAGAGCCTCTGCCATCATTTAGAGTCTTGATGAAAAATGGTTAGATATTTTCATCACTAAATTCTGGTCATTCACCATCATACAGTGAATTCACTTCAATAGCTAACAGAAAAATAGGAAGAGAAAAATAAACTAGGAAAAAACCTATTCCAGATTTTCTCTATTGATAAAATTGCACAAGCTGTTCAGATCTTGTAACAGAGGACATTGGACACTTCCCCCCAGGTAGAAGGAGGAGGAAGGTTCCATTTTTCAGGATGTCGCACCAGTGATTTCAGTTGCTCTTTGCCAGGAGTGTGGAATTCATCTGCTGTTTTCTATTTCTATTAGCTCTAAATTCCTCTGCGTTCAAGTTCCATCTGACAACCCAACTAAACTTAGCTCCTTTCAGAGAGAACAGCTCCCATGGAAAGGTGTCGCTGGAGCATGTCTCACGACCTGGGTACCTGAGAAATAGAAAGTCCCGCAACTTTGTTCATCATGAAAGAGAAAAAACATACTAAAATATCTGTCTTTGTTTTTCCTAGCCATAATCAGATACTCACTAGGCTGGACGATTTTATAAGGAAGCTCAAGAATCAGGAAAAATTGTTCCTTAACAGAACTAAGAATTTTTTAAAACAAGTGATGTATTTCCGATAAATGGAATGAACAAGATTGTAGCTGTGCGATAATATTTCAAAACTTTATAAATGTGCTATACATAGCACTTCCATTTAGTGTTCCAGGCGTTCTCTGCCCAGCGAAGTGGCTGCAATGCCTAGTAATTGTTTCTGGCAAAATCAGGTTTCTTTTTTTAAAGCTCCTGAAGGGACTGAGTTGGTTTCTTGTCCTTATTTTTTTCCTGTATCACAGCCTATCCTGAACATTAGCAAATGTAGGATAATGAGTTCAGGGAAAATTAACCCATACTACATTAATGCTCTTTCATTCGTTCATTCACTCATTTGTTCCACGCACATTTGTTTAATGTCCACTCCATGCAAAGCATTTGTGCTAAATTCTGGGATTACCAAATGAAGAAAGAGTTCATGGTGTAACAGCATCTGAGTTAGCTTGTGTCATCCCCAAAATGGTCAGGACAGTATTTCTCAAAATCAAAACTTTTTTTTACTATAATCCACAGTAAGAAATAAACTTTATATCTTAATTCAGTACTCATATACACACAAATACACACCTTCATGCGTACACACGCAAACAATCATGCAACAAACACTCAAGTGAAACATAATTTTTACAAATCAAAGTTATCCTTTCTACCTGTGATATACTGCAACATTTTCTGTTCTATTTCATTTAATTTTTTTAAATGCTGACAGGACCACCTGAATTGATTTCCGAGCCCAGTGTCACAACATGCGAGTTGAACGACAGTGGTTTGAGATAGGCCAGTATGCAGCTAAGGATACCAAGAAAATTGCCAAGAAGTATATTGAAAGTAAAAACAAAAGACATTACTAAAATAATATTAGAGTATTTAGGCTAATGTACCTTAAGAAAGATATGAACCACAGGAAAATATGGGACATTCTTTGACATGGAAGTGATAAGCTTGGATCTAAAAAAGTACCACTTCACAAAAGTACTAACTAAAGCGGGAGAGTTTTAGGCTTTGATTATACTGCAAGTAGTGGTAAATATGGAAAAAAATGAATAGTTAAAAATTACTTGAATTTAATCTCCTGTTCTACATCCATTCAACACTCTTGCACACACATTTTTTACAGTCTAAGATGAAGGCAATGCAAACATCTGATACAGTTGGTTTTCAGACATATATCCAAATCTTGCAAGAAGCAGCAGAGAGAAATCTGAGATATAAATATCATTGTATGAAACACGTTCAGAGATGAATTGATAAATTGCCTCATGAACGTCTAAAACATTCATGCTTTGGCTGCATCACATTCTTCTCAGGGCTGTCCATGCCTAGTTGCTTGTCTCCATTGGGCTGTCTACCTCCATTGGGCTGTTCCCTCGGCCGCTCTTCCTCCAGTCTGCATGTTCTCCTCAGGTGATCCATCTGTTCTCTTGTTGTGGACTCTCTCCTGAATGTGCTGACCATATAACCAACCCACATCTCAGACGCATTAACCAGCAGCCTGTTAGGCCAGTCAATCTGGGGGTCCTATAGATGCCCCAAAAGCAAACATATCCTAAGCCAAACTCCATCTCTTCCGTGGTGAATCAGCATCTTCTTTTCCTGTGCTTCCTAACGCACTAAATTTTACTAGACAGAACCAGCCCATTTCTACGCAGGAGTCGTGCATTGTCGTGTCCCAAACCTAATCAGTCGAGTCCCCAAGTTCTGCCAATGTTACCTTCTCAACACGTGTTTTAATTTGCCCTTTGTTCTTCACACACATTGTCTCTGTCTTAGTTCCGGCCCTCACCACTTCTCACTGGTGCAAGAGCCTTTCAGCTGACCTCCTGTCTCTGGACGAGCCCCCCCACCACCCTCCCTCCCCGAGAGTGTACAGGCCCTGGGAGGGCCCTTGCAGCTCTGCTCTCTTCTCTGAGACACCTTGGAGTGCCCGCCACACCTACAGCCCCCTTCCTAGAGGTTCTCAAGGCTGATTGCTTATATGTTATACTGCAAGCCTCACAGTGGCCACAGCTGATAAAAGGATCTGACCCAAAGGCAGCCAATCACAGGCCTGGGAGGAGGTCGAGCATCAAGGACCTGCCCAAACTGGGGTAGGAGTGGGTGCTCCACACTGGGTTAAAACTAGCTGCCAATCAGGTCCTCTCTATTGGGGAGCTGAGACACACAGAGAAGCTGCAGAGAGCTGCTGCATCTCTGCCCGGGGAGACACAGGGAGCGTCTGGAGCCCAGGGGGCAACAAGAGAGTACAGGGACCCGAGCCGTGTAGAAGCAGGAACAACACTGCTCTAATTGTCATGAGGTCTGGGTGGGCAGTGGCTGACAAGGTTACGTGTCTTCCCTAATTTCACCACGAATCTTTTCAATGGTCCCCATGAGCTAAGCAAGTCTCTATCCCTTAAAACTTGAAAGAGCCTGCCACTGCTCACCTTTGCCAATCCCTTTCCTATAGGGCTGCAGATGAGCCTCCACCACGCGTGTGGAGGTGCATCCTGCTTCACAGTTCTTTCAGGCTTCCCCTTCCCCACAGGAGAAAAATCTCAAGTCCGGAGTGTATCATGGTGTCTGGTCCCGCCTGCTCTCCCCGGGCCTCAGCGTCTGCCCACCAGCCCCGGTGAGCTCTAACCCATGCTGTGATCTCTCACACACGAGACTCCATAGACCTCCTCCCTCTGCCGCAATCCCTGCCACTTGTCCCTTGATAGACTCACTCATTTGTTAAATCTCAGCTTGCATACTTTCCCTCAGTAACCCCTTTCCTGTCTCCAAGACAGCGCCTTCCATAAAATTCCATGAATGCGATCATGTGCTTTGTCAATGGTGACAAACCTCAGTCTTGTCCGTCTCCAGCTAGGATGGGAAGGCAGGGCTTTGCCTGTAATTCCTAGAAGCCTTTAATTCTTTCCTTTATTAAGCAACTACTTATTGAACACTTACTATCCACCAGCCTCTGAAAATACAACAATAAGTAAGATGGGCACAGTCTTTGCCCTCCTACAGCTTGGCACGCAAGATCCGCATTAAATAATACAATGTGATGGGTGTTATGGCAAGGGTGGCACAGGGCACCAGGGAAGGCAACAGCACGTTTGTGGATGGCCTTGGTGACTAGTGATATTCACATGAGACCTGGGAAAGGAGCAGAGCTCAGCGGGAAAGAGTTTCGAGGCAAGGAGAACAGAGAAAATGTAAAACCATTAAGGTGAGAGAAAGCGTAGTGAGTTCATAGAAAAAGAAAGTTCCTTGGAGCTTAGAGTGCCCAAAGGTGAGTGGCAGGCAATGAGATGGCAGAGGTGGCAGTGGTCAACTCACTGTGGGCTGTATCGGTCATTCTACTGACGTGGCATTTTCTTCTATGGGCAGCGATGGCTTTTCAGCAGATTTTATTTTGAATGATCACCTCGCTTGAGCACCAATTCGAGGGGAGGGGCAGGAAGTGAGGTAGAGGAGTCGCGGCAGGCTGCGGTGGAGCACAGGCGAGAGAAGCCAGTGCAGTTGGGAGATGAAGATTCCCATGCGACCGACTCCGTGCAGGTGCGGCTTTGGAGCGCGTCCACCTGGCTGGGCTCAACCACCTTCCCGAGCATTCCCTTTCCCGTGTGCTTAAGGGGAGCTCCATGGGAGGTTCTTGTGGGAGATCTGGAGGATGGAGGTTGTTAAGTTGACTAAACAGGGAGGCCATTAGACTGAGGTGGCTCTAATGCCCTGGCGACAGACGCAAGCAAACCAAAATCTAATCCTATAAATGCCTCCAGGTTACAAAATCAAACCACTAAGGACAGCCAATCACAAACAGCCAACGGGGCTTTAAAATTTAGCCAGTCAAATAGTCTCGTCTTTGCTTGTGGCACTTTCTCTGTACTAATGTCTTTCCCCTGGCTCCTGGGGTGGAGTGCGCCTGACCACTTCCGGTTTGGCACTACCTGGTTGGGATTCAGAAGTGCTCGAATAAACTCTTACAATTTTAAATACACTTCGCTTTATCTTCTAATGGTGTGAAGCAACGACAATTTTTTAGTTCACACATGTTGTCATTTATCTGCAGGCTCATACACAGCGTTGTGTGAGGCAGAGGCCAGGCCGGCCTCTGTGCCACCCTGCCCTGGACATGCTTCGGCTTCTCCCTCTGCTGGTCCAGCTGTGGGCAGAGCGCTCGGCTCAGGTGGGGTACGCACACCATCCAGGTCGGAGGCAGCATGACCTGACATGGGTTTCAGTCTCTCCTAAAGTTCTCCAGCTCATGCTTATGAGTTCCAGATTCTTCTTTTCTCCTTCTCTTTACATTCACTTTCCCTTCCTGACTGTCCATCCTGTGGACTTGAAGCTCCAATATCAGATGCAAAGAGAATAGCCTTTCAGTGACTCATAACCAGTGCTCACATTGTGTGAAATCGAATCCCTGAATATATGTGTGTGTGTGTGTATGTAAATGTCTACCTACTTGTATCAATCTATAGATGAAGATATGTGTAATTACCAATATCTTCTGATGGCTCTTTTCTCCAACTGAACTCTGATTGATACAGCAGGGGTTGAGGGAGAGACAGGAATCAAGAATAATTTCTAGGTTTCAGACTTGGGCAACTGGAAGGATGGTAATGTTATTTATAGAAATAGGACCCCTGGGCAAGCAGCAGGTTTGAAGGGAAGGTGAAGAATCCTGTTATGGACACACTGAGTTGGCAGTACATGCAAGACCTTCAGTCCAACAGGGGGTCAAATAGGTGGGTCCGAGCTTGAGAGTCAGGCAAACAGCAGCAAGCAAACCGAGTTATGATAACAGAATGTCAAAATGAAGAGAACCCAACCAAAACCTCTTTAGCACATTTCAAGAATTCTAGACAATAAAAATCTTAAGAATTACTTTTTCTTCTTATTTAGTATATAGTGATCATTATAAAATGTTGAATGGTTGAGAAGCTAATTTAGTGTTTTAGATCACGATAATAGCACTTAGTTTGCTAGTTGCTTATTGATAACCCAACTTTCTAATAAATTTCATAACTTACTAGAACATACAAGTTTCAGTGAGCCTACAAAATCTATCCTAATTTCTATATTTAAAAAAGATAACATCGGGGTTGGCCCAGTGTCATAGTGGTTAAGTTCACGCACACTCTGCTTTGGTCGCCCAGGGTTCGCAGATTCAGATCCCAGGTGTGGACCCACACACTGCTCATCAAGCCATGCTGTGAGAGCATCCCACATACAAAATAGAGGAGGATTGGCACAGATGTTAGCTCAGGGACAATCTTCCTCACCAAAAACATTTTTTTAAAAAGATAATACCCTTCTCTCTAGTCCCAATTAGACCTTTGATATTCTCATCACATTACCCCTCCCATTTCACCAGATTAAGTGAACACAAGAATCTGCTTTTACAAATGTCATCTAAAGTTCCCTCCCAAAGAGAGATGCTTATGATAATGAGCAAATGGAGTAGGAAGAGAAGGAGTGTCTCTTGACTTCATTTATACCCACTAACCTATTTTTATCTTGTGTGTCTGATGCCATAATAAAAAAAATGATTGTGCCCTGAATCTTTTTAGACCTCAGGGCTTTGGATTATAGTGCTCGTTTTTCAAATGACAACAATAGCCTAGCAATGTGTCCGAATTATGACATCCTTCAAAATGTGCTTGTTCTTCTTAGGGAATGATGCTCTTGAAGAGCCAGTCTTGTCACACAACCACTCTGGAGAGTCCCTTTACAGCTCGGGACAAAGAGCTGTGTGGTTCACATCGGCACACCCACTGTCAACATCAGAATTCCAATAGGAAAAGAACCCTCCCCAAAACTCCTTTAACAAATTTGAAGAGTTCTATACAATAAAAATCTTAAGCCTTAGATTTTTCCATAACCTTTTGTAGAGTGAAAATACTGCCTGATCTCAATATCCTCCACAGCAGATACTCAGTGCGCTCTCCCTGCTCTGAGTGACGTCAGTCAGTATTCAGTTCACCTCTTTCCCAGGAAGGAATATCCAGAAGTTTGGGGACATGTGGTAACATAGTAAGCAGCTGTGTCAAGACTAGAATTTACAGCTTCTTTTTTTAAGTGATATGCACTGCTTTTTTTTCTTTTAGTGAGGAGGATTGGCCCTGAGCTAACATCTACTGCTAATCTTCCTCTTTTTTTTCTCCCCAAAGCCCCAGTACATAGTTGTATATCCTAGATATAGATCATTCCAGTTCCTCTATGTGGGATGCCACCTCAGCATGGCTTGATGAGTGGTGTGTAGGTCCGTGCCCAGGATCCAAACCAGCAAACCCTGGGCCACCGAAGCAGAGCGCACAAACCTAACCACTTGGCCGCAGGGCCGGCCCCAGAATTGACAATTTTTAATTCTCAAACCCAGGGTATTTGAGCCACGGTCCTGCAAATTCTGCTTTCTCAATAATAAGCATCAACCGCATTGTCCATCCGAATTGTCAAACGAAACCTCCTATGGATCCCATTCACCACTGTAGCTGGAGAGCTGGGAAACGCAGCCAGGAGAACGGGAGTATTACAGCTGAAGACGGTCCTTTCACAAATGGAAACCAGTTTAATTAAACCAACAGGGCAGGTAAGGCAAGTCTGTGAGTTGACGGCAGCCCTCAGCTGTTTGAAATAACTGTCCTCACAATAGATACGGGGTTGAGATGCTCACCTGGCGCTGACTTTAAGGGATGCCTTGTTTTGCAGTCGTTTTAATCCTAGTAAACTGAAGAATTAATTAGCAAGCATGCAGGCTCAGCAACTAATGCTTGAGTCTGTCCAGCCATCTGCTCAGGAGCGCCTTCCCGAATCTCGGCATCGTTGAGGAGGGGAGCAGAGTGCTTTCCACGCTTGTGCTGGAGAGGTGCTCCTCAGCATTGAATCATTCCATCTTTCAAATGCTCAGGAGGAAGCTCAGTCTGAGGACTCAGCTCATAAAAGTTCTGCCTCCTTTTGCATTTACAGTCAGAACCTCAGCGAAGCCAAGCTTTCATTAAGGACAAGGGCCTCGTTAAACATGACTCATCTACCCAAATGAGTAATGTGCCTTTCAATGTAGGTACCTCGGGGGGTTCTAGTAATAACTCAATAATTCTTTGATTTAGATCATTTTTTCAAATCCAGTTTTGGAATTTTCTTTTGCATTGCTTTGTATATTCACTCTCAAACAGTGGAAAGAATCCTAATCTATTTAATATGGTTAGATATTTCATGTAAAAATGTTATGTAATTATAAACTAATGAGACAAATTTTATTTTACAGTTTGTAAAGTGACTCGGGAGGCAATTAAAAAATGGAGTTAAAAAAAACATGTTGGGACTGGCCCAGTGGAATAGTGGTTAGGTGTACATGTTCCACTTTGGCAGCCCAGGGTTTGCAGGTTCAGATCCTGGATGCGGATCTACACACTGCTCATCACACCATGCTGTGGCGGCATCCCACATACAAAATAGAGGAAGACTGGCACAGTTGTTAGCTCAGTGATAATCTTCCTCAAGCAAAAAAGAGGAAGATTGGCAACAGATGTTAGCTCAGGGCCAGCCTTCCTTACCAAAAAACAAAACAAACATATTGAGTAAAAGGCAACATGATTTGAACAAGCACGGAGCTTCCTAAGGAGGCCACTCACGTTTGGGTGTAAAGGACTGAAGGACTTGTTTTCCCCTTTCCTCTTCTGATGACAGTACACTGATCTCCTTGAGGAACAACTCCCTCACCCACTTTCAGTGTATTTGCTTCCTGGGGGGGTGGACAGCACAGGCCTGCCAATCAGGGCGATCCAGCACTATGGCTGCAGTAACTGGGTCAGGGATGGGCCCAGACTTAAGCCTGTGATATTGGTAGAGAGAAACTTGCTTTCTTTTGGGGCTACCAAGTTCAAAACATAAATCTGTAACTGCTAGAAACCATCACATAGGGAGACCTTCCTGAGGATGAAGGCAACGCAAAGCAACACAAAGCTGAAAGATGGAGAAAGAGGATCCTGATGACATCACTTGAGCAGCTAGATCCAACTGTGCCTGAAGCCAGATCCCTGAACTTTTCAGTTATATGAGCCAATAAATTCATGTTTTCGATTTATACCCAGTTATGTGTGTTTCCTTATGTAATGGGTTCAGTCAAGGAAAAAACCCAGGAAATGTTACAGCTTGTACATATACAAATATAATGTGACTTAAGTTGTAGCCACTAATCTTGTCGCTAAGTTTTGGTTTGACATCTTTAATCATGTATATCTCATTTTTCAGTTTCCCTGCTACACAAAATGTTTTTACTTCCCGGTGTATTATCCAGTGCTGGAGACTCAGCAGCAGGGATGGGAGGGAAAGGTGGTTAATCTTTAAGACTATTTCCATCAGTGACTCTTAAGTTTGGAATTTATGATTTTGAGTAAGATATATTCAAAGTCAGCATTGTTACCTTAAGAGGTTAAGAGAATTTAAAGCAGAAACCAACCTTGACGTCTTTTACTTTCCCTCTGCCACTCGGGTCAGCAGCCTTGTGAGTCTCTCTGGCAGGATATTTCATCAAAAAAACCACTCCTGGTCTGTCATATCTCCGTGCAGTAAGCCCACTGCACGCTCTTTTTCTCTAAAGATCTGATCAATACATTTGTTTCCCCAGGGCCAGAGAAAAACCAAACAGCAAGTCCTGATGAGCCTTCTCTGGCGTTGCTCATTCCCTCAAGTGCTATACATGGCACACTTACTACTTCAGTCCTCTGCTATTAATAAGCCTTCTTGAGGAACCACTAAAGCTCTCACTGCATCCAGACGGGCAGTACGGGCACCAAGCACCTCACCCCAGAAGCTCCAGCGAAAGCTCTAAGAGCGCAGCATGACTCACACATCCTCAAGCCTTCCTCTCTGTCCTCAAACCTGAAACCAGGGGATCTGGAGCAGGCTGCCTTTTGGCGATTGACTTTTCAGCTACTGTAATTCATAGCACGGCTCTGCAATGTATTTTCTCTCCTCGCAGAGGAAGGCGGTTAGCATTAGAGAATTAGCTCAGGCGTTCAATTCCACATCCTTAAAGTGCCGCAGAGGAAAATTACAGTGCGGCTCTCTGCAAACCCAACGCGTCATCCAAAGAAGATTTGCAAACAAGCCCTTTGCTGCAGATTCCACACTACTACCACTCCACATGCCAAGTCAGAAAGCGTGCTTCGGCCACGCCCGGTGGAGAGAAACGAGCCTGCACCGGGCAGTCTCTTGTTTGTTGAACCAAACCCTCAGACTGCACAGTGATGAGCCTGTGATTTCCATCTGCTCCTCTGTCTGTAGGAAACCCAGTCCCCTGGTCCCCAGTTGCTCAGTGAAGCTTGCCCCTCTGTCATTTCTCCCACTGCCCGCTTCCGTAATGATATTCTGGATAGTACATGCTTCTGAGAGGCAGTAGCATTGAATAGTTTTAGTAAATTTATCAAGAAGAGTACTCTGGAAGCTTTGGGATAGAAAGTTTAGGAAAAACTATGCCCACCATTAAAACTCCTTACACGAAGAGGTTGATGAGACCCCACCCGACCTGCTCCAAGCAAGCCGGCATTAGAGGAGCTCCTGTTCAAAGAGAAGCACACGCGAAGCTACTGCTGCTCTTCTGGAATACTCACTGGTTGCTGGAGTGAGATCATAGCTGACTGGGGAACAGAGCAACCCCCGGAAGTTTAAAAAGGGCAGGGTTTTTCTAGAACACCTTTTTCCTTATTAAGTCTATCTGGGGAGAGCAAGTAAGAGATGCAGAAAGGTAAACATTTTGCTAAAAGAGTGGATCTTGATACAAACGTCGTTAAGGAAAGCATTGCTCAGGCAAAAAGCTGCCACTGCTTCTTGTATCCATTTCAGATAAAGCCCTCCATTTAAGGCCTCTGAAGATAAACCGAGACACATCACACTAATAGTTGGTTTGAGGGTTTTTTTGTCATTATATAATTTCCAAAATTGAGGAAAATACTAGTATTTATAGATAGTATTCACAAGTTATGCAAATCGAAAATATAATAGACCTTTAGTTGCAATGTTCCATCACATAGAGTGACTAATTTTTCAAAGTGGGAGAGGAAGTTAGAACTATGAGTCAGTGAGTGGATCACCCTAATGAATGGAAATAAAATTTATGCTTCTCCCAGATGGACTGCATTTTATTTCAAAAATATTTATTAAGGCTTATTAGTTTTGTACCTAAATTTTTTAATAGTTTCCCCTATATGTGTTTCAGTGCTTCAGCTATGGTGTTTATACATTCAAAATCTACTATGGAGTCAGACGCGGAATGGACCTTGACGGACAACACAGATACACAAAAGGTACAGTGTCTTCTAACTCACACAGAAGTGCAGACAGGCCATCACATTCTACTGACACACTTGAGGTCCACCTCAATATTTGTCACAACTTTTAAGGCAGGAAAATACTTCTGCACTGCTGATCTAAATACCACCTACTAAACTATAAAAACAGTGATGAAACCAGTTATATGTCTATTTTTTTAGACCTTGTCAAATTTTACATGTAATTAGACTTGCGTAGTAGGTCTTGCTCTATGTAAAACAAATAATCCCATTAGAGACTGAAGCAAGCATATGAATATACGTAAGCATTGTTTATTCAGCAAATATTCTCGAGTGCCTACTATGTACTATTACACTATAAGAGTACTAGTACCAGTATACTAGTATACAGTACTATGTACTAATACTATCGCCGGCACTACTCTCGATGCTGTGGTGACCAAAGAAAAAGGCAGAGTGTGTGTGTTGAAGGAGGTGCGTCAGAATAGAGGTAGCGTGTAAACAGACGTGATACGGGAGCATCAGAGCAAATGCTTCCCGAAAGTCTGAGGGAACAGCCATTGAGCAAATTGTGCACAAATTAGAAATTATAAAGGCTTCAGTTTCAAAGGGCAAAGAGTTAAAATTAGGAGAGGCAGTTTGGCCGATGATGACTGTCCTTTAAATTTAAAAAAAGCACGGAGATTCTTGTGACCCGCATATGGAGATTAACAGTGTGGCCACGATCTTTTCCCGAAGAGCAAGGTTGAGGCCCACAGGGAAAGATGCTCAAAGTCTCAGGGACTCGCTTTAGTAGCAAAGCAAAGCAGAGGCTGAGCGCATACAACGAGCACCGCGAAGGAGGCTGCAGGGACTTCGCGCTAAAGCTCGGGAGCTGCGTCGAAGCCCAAGAGTATAGAACACAACCCTACGTAGACGAGCTCAGTGGAGTCAGAGAGAACAAGGTCACCGTTTAATTAGAGCAGCTGAGTATTGTAGCCCAGAAACCTTTTAATGCCACCCTGGCTTAAAGTCTCAGAACTTTTCAGAAGAGGTCTCACTCCAAAGGAGGTTCAGGATGGGTTTGATCTCCTTCCTCCTATTGGCTATGGTTGAATCCTAAAGGAAAATTGGGGCTGGGACAAATAGTGCTTACAAATAGATTGGTTCTAAAGATGCTACAGATGCCTAGGTCTTAATATTTCTTTAAATTTTACTCTAGTGTAGTCCATCTGACTGTCCTGCTCCTTAACATGTGTGCAAAGCCATTGCAATAAGGAAATATATTTGTATAAAAATGTATGAGACTGCAACTAATAGGCTTTTCAACTCTGTTAATTATGCTTATTGGGTGCTTGGATCTTTGGGGGCCATAGTACCATAAATCAGCACCCTCCCTACACATACGTATCTGTAAAGGCAGCTTATCTTAAATGCGGACCAGATGAAACAACAGGACAGCTCACATCTGCTGATATGTGCTATATGCCAGGCACTGTATTAATTATTTTGCACATTGTATTTTAATTAATTCTCTCAACCACCTTAGAATCTAGGAATCATAATTACCAACATCTTATAAATGAGAAAACTGAGAAGAAATTTGCACAAGCTTGCACAGTTGGCAAGTGGAAACGCCAGAACTCCAGGCCAGAGGAGCTCCGATTCCAGAAGAGACACAGCTCAAACCTGTCTCCTTCCTTGAGTTTTAAGCAGCAGGTGGGTACCAGCTTCTGAGTCAAAAAGAGAAAACCGATACAATGGAGAACGAAAGTCACGAAGAACAGAGAGACAAAGAGCGCAGAGGCCAAAAAAAGGGACACAGTCAAATGTGGTCGCTGAAAACAACTTTACTGAAGACTTCCTAACCTCCCTCCCGTCTTCCTTGTCCCCATCCCCAAACTCTCTTCACTTCCTTCAAAACACTTATCACAATCTGCGTGTTTCCTTTATTTTTCATCTTGATTACCTCCCACACTAGAAAGTCTGCTTTTCCCCAGGGTGCATCCAGCACAGAGCCCTGTCAGCACTTCATCAACAGCAAGAAGCATTTATTGAATTAATAGTTAAACCAATCGATGAAACAATAGAATTTTCAGAACTGGAGGCTAAGTTCCCCAAAACACTTTTTACCAGCCAGTTAAGAATTACGTAAGCTATTCTCCAACAGCAAGAGAGACACCACCTAGAATATAGTCTCGTGGGCTCTGCCTCTTGGTCTGGTAATTCATATTTGCTTCACAGTTGAGACCCAGGGACATATGGAAAGGAGGGGGTTGTTTAAGGGGGGAAGTATGGACCTCCATGAGATCAAATGTAGATTATTTTTATTAGCAGATTCTGTGCTTCTTAAATTTGTCATTAAAATAGTTTCAGAATCACCTTCCTAGAAGAGGCGAGCTTTGTTGGAGGAGGATGGAGGAGAAAGGTGACGTCAGGCGGATGAGCGAATTTTGTTTCCACCGCACAGGGCCATGTGGAGGCACATGAGGAGGTGGGAGCGCAGGGGAGAGCGGGAGTGGCAAGCAGTTGTGATTTAAGAGCGTGGAGGTAGCGACTGTGGGAAGAGAAGGAAATGACAGCGCTGGGTTGAGCAGTGGGCTTCACAATCTGGCAACGAACTGGGAGCTAACAAGGCCCACCTGGAGCGGTTAGCGACAAAAGAAACATTTGTAGCTCACCAAGAAGATTTAATTGAGGAGAAAATAATATGATGTTTGGCTAGCATGAGACTCATGCTGTATCTTGGACACAACTTCTTTTGGAATTTTGAAATGGGCAAGAAATGACTGACATGTTTGTGCTTCTGCGCTGAAAACTTGTTTCTTTGGTGGCATCTCCACACCCGTGCCAGCAGCGGCAGTATCTGACCCATGGTGACTTGTCTTGATTTTCAGGTTTCTTAACATGAGGTATTTTGTTATTATTATCTTCATTATTAAAATTGTTTTGCTTTATTCTTCGATTAACTTCTTGGCACAGATGTACTTTTTGATGCTAATCATAGATTTGTTCCTTTTAACTTTTTATTTTCAATCTTTTTCATGATAGTTCAACTTTGCTTGGTTACTCTTTTTGCTGTATACTCATAAAACCTATCTTCCACTTTTAGTCATAAAGGATTCATTCACCTTAGAGATTCCAACATTTGTTTTTTTAAAGCCCACAGTCCATCTGTTAGCATCTCCTCTGATATTAAATTTTATTACCCTTTGTTGTTTCCTCCAACTTTTGGCAAAGAGACTATTCTCCAATAAGCCCACTCACTTCTTCAGGTGGCAAGAAATGTATCAAGCTATCAGCTTTTGCTGCAGATAAATCATTAAGCATAGCCCCAAATGTTTATACTTACTGCTTATTTATGTCATTGATCCAGTGTATAGGGTGGGGAGAAGAGATCACAAATGTGACTTGGGAATTGGAGGCTGTGTTCGTTATCTATTGCATGATTACAAATTCCTATCAACTTAGCAGCTTCAAACAACATACATTCATCATCTCCCAGTTTCTGCGGGTCAGGAGTCTGGGCATGGCTTAGCCAGGCCTTCTCCTCAGGATCTCACAAGGCTGCAGTCAAGGGGTCAGCGAGGCTGCTTCCTGTCGGGAGCTCAGGGTCCTCCTCCAAGCTCGTGTGGTTGTCAACAGAATTCCATTGCTTGCAGCTATAGGGCTGAGGTCCCCATCCTCTTACTGTCTGTCAGCAGGGCCACTCTTGACTCCCAGAGGCCACGTACAATTTCTCGCCTTGTGTCCCCTCACAGGCCCTCTCACGTGACAACTTACCTCTTCCAGGGCAGCAGGGGAATTTCACTCCATTCTAATAGGTGGAGTCTTAGATGACCTAGGGTAATCACTCGAGTAATTACCTCTATCACATTTGTGGCACTGCTGTGTCAATGGAGACCCCCCCCCCCACCAAGCAGTAATGAGCTGCTCCTCCCTCTCCCCTTGGGGCTGTGTCAGAGGAAGCCTACAAGAGATATGGGACTTCCATGACCATCCGTCATACTATGGACTGAACTGTGTCCCCCCAAAATTCTTATGTTGAAGCCATAACCCCAAATGTGACTGTATTTGGAGATAAGTTCTATAAGGAGATAATTAAAGTTAAATGAAGCCATAAGAGCAGGGACCTGATATGATATAATTAGTGTCTTTATAAGAAGGGATCCAAAGAGAACTCTATCTCTCTCTCCCTGTTTCTCTCTCTCAAGTGAGGACACAGCAAGGAGGTGGCATCTGCCAGGAAGAGAGCTCTCACCAGGAACCAAATCCTGCTGGAACCTTGAACTTGAGCTTCTAGGCTCCAGCACTGTGAGAAAATAAATTCCTGTTGTTTAAGCCAAACAGTCTATGGTATTTTATTGTGGCAGCCTGACAGACTAAGACCCATCAGTAACAAGGCAAACCTCCCCCGACTTCAGTGTCAGTGGAGGCCATGGGGGGGGGGCAATAATGAGACACCTCTGCCCCACCGAGCCCTGGTGTATCAGAGGAGACCTAGTGGGGAGCCAGAACTCCCACCCACCTCAACAGTAATGAGAAGCTCCTCCCCTATAAATGAAAAAATAATAGAAAGTCTCAGTAAAGAAATTGAAAATGTAGAGAAGAAAAATGGAGATTTTTCCAACTAAAAAATACAATAGCCGAAATAAAAGACTCAATTGATGGGCTCAACAACAAAATACAGAGGGCAGAGGAAATATTTAGTGAACTTGAACGTAGAACAATATAAATAACCAATCTGAAAGTGAAGAGAAAATACACTGAAAAATTTAAAAATGAGCAGAGACTCAGAGATCTGTGGGACTATAACAAAAGACTTAGTATTCATGTCATTGGATTTCTGAAGAAAAGAACGAAAATGAGGCTAAAAGTATTCAAAGCAATAATACCAGAAATTTTCCAAAATTTGGCAAAAGACGTAAAACTAGATTCAAGGAGCTGAGTAAGCCCCCCCAAAAAATAGACATGATGAAATCATTGTCAAGACACATCATAGTCAAGCTTCTGAAACTAAAAGAAGGAAAAACTCTTGAAAGTAGCAAGAGAGAAACATCACCTTATATTAAAGGAGAAAAACATTTCAAAGGATAGAGATTTCTCATCAGGAAGCAGGGAGGCCATAAGGAAGTGGCACAACATTTTTCAAGTACCAAAAGAAAGGACCTGTTAATCCCAAATCCTACAGTCAGCAAAAAAGACCCTTCAAGAAGGAAGGGGAAATCAAGACATTTTCAAATAAAGGAAGATAAATTTGTCCCCAGAAGACCTGCCCTAAAAGCATGGCTGAAGGAAGTTCTTGAAACAGAAATGAAACGATAAAAGAAAGAATCTTGGGACATCGGAGAAGAACAATGGAAAGAGTAAAAATATGGTAAACATAACAGATTTTCCCTCTCTTTTTGAGTTTTCTAAATTGTGGTTGATGGTTGAAGCAAAAATTGTAACACTGTCTGATTTGGTTCTCAGTGTATATAGAGGAAATGTTTAAGACAGTTATTGTATAAGGGATGTAAAGGGAGGTAAGATTTCTGCACTTCACTCAAACGAGTAAAATGTCAAGACAAGTAGACTGTGATAAATTATGTGTATATAATGTGACACATAGAGCAACCACTAAAAAGCTATACAAAGAGATACACTCAAAAATACTTAGATAAATCACAATAGAATTCTAAAAATGTTCAAGTAACCCCCATGAAGGCAGAAAAAAGAAAACAGAAAAACAAAAGACAGAGAGAACAAACATAAAACAAAAAATTAAATTGTAGACTTAAGCCCTGAAATATCAATAATTACCTTAAATGTAAATTGTCTAAATATATCAATTAAAGACAGAGATTGGCCAAGTGTATGAAAAAACCTCAACTTTATGCTGTCTACAAGAAGCTCACCTCAAATATAATAATGTAGGAAGGTAGAAAACAAAATGATGGGAAAAGATATACCATGCAAACATTAATCAAAAGAAGGCAGGAAAGGCTATATTGCTGTCAGATAAAGTAGACTTCAGAGCAAATACTCTGTTTAAGTCTATTAGAGTAGACTTCAGAAATAACTATGAAGTTTATTACAGTAGACTTCAGAGCAAAGAAAAGTACCAGGAACAGAGAGGGACATACATAATGAGAAAAGAGTCAATCCACCAAGAAGATATAGCAACCCTAAATGTTTATGCACCAACAACAGAACTACAAAATATGTGAAGCAAAAACTCAGAAAACTTAAATAAGATACAGACAAATGCACAATTGTAGTTGGAGACATTAACACACTTCTCTTAAAAACTGATGGAACAACTAGACAGAAAATCAGCAAGGATATAAAATAACTCAACAACCCCATCAACCAACAGGATCTAGTTGACATTTATAGAATGTTCCACCCAATGACAGAAAAACACACATTCTTTTCAAGGACCCACAAAACAAATACCAAAACAGACCCCATCTTGGGCTATAAAACAAGCCTCAAAAATTTAAAAAAGAATTGAAATCATACACGGTATGTTCTCTGACCACAGTGGAATCAAAGTAGAAATCACTAACAGCAAGGGAACAGGAAAATTGCCCAATACTTAGAAACTAAACAACATACAAATGAATAATCTACGGGCCAAAGAGGAAGTCAAGGGAAATTTAAAAAATACACATAACTGAATGAAAATGAAAACACAACGTATCAAAATTTGTGGGATGCAGCTAGAGCTGTGCTGAGAGGGAAATTTATAGTACAAAAATGCTTATCTTAGTTGGGCAGGATGCCTCAAATCAATAATCTAAGTTCTCATCTTAAGAAACTAGAAAAAAAAGAGCAAATAAGCCCAAAGCAAGCAGAAGGAAGGAAATTATAATATAGTAGCAGAAATTGATACTCAAAGCCAAAAAACAATAGAGAAAATCAAAGAAACAAAAAGCTGGTTCTTTAAAAAGATGAACAGAGTCGATAAACTTCTAGCATGACTGACAAAGAAAAAAAAGAGTGAAGATACAACTGACCAACCAGAAATGAAACATGGAATGCAACTACAGACCCTGCAGACATCAAAAAGATAATACGTCTACACATGTAACTTTGACAACCTTAGATGAAATGGGTCAATTCCTTGAAAAGCACATACTAGATGCTTTGAATAGCCCTACAACTATTAAGGAAATTGAATTTGTAATTTTAAAACTGATGAAAGAAATATCCATGTCCAAATTGACTCATTGGTGAATTCTATCAAACGTTTAACACCTACTTTACACAGTCTCTTCCAGAAAATTAAAAAGGAGTGAACACTTCTCAAATCATTTTATGAAGTCAGTATAACACTGATACCAAATCAGACAAGGACAGCACAAAAAAAGAGACGTACAGAAGAATCTCTCTCATAGATATAGATGCAAAAATTCTCAACAAAAATATTATCAAATAGAATTCAGCTATATGTGAAAAGACCAAGAAAGTTTAATTCCTGAGATGCAAAGCTGGTTCAATATTTGAAATCAATAAATGTAATCCATGTTAATAGGTTAAAGAATAAAAAACCTGACATTACATAAACTGATGCAGAAAAAAATTTGACAAAATTCAATAACTATTCACGATAAAAACTCTCAGAAAAAATTTCTAAACTTGATAAAGAATATCTACAAGAAACCCACCGCTAACATCATATTTCACGGTGAAAGACTGAATGCTTTCCCCAAAGATGAAGAATAAAGTAAAGATGTTCACTTTCACTATGGCTATTCAACATAGTACTGGAAGTTCTAGTCATGCCGAACTGAACTAAAGAAAGAAAGAAAGGGAACAAAAGGCATACAGAATGGAAAGAAAGAAAAACTGTCTCTATTTACAGATAAAATAATGGTCTACACAGAAATTCCCAAGAAATCAAAGAAAATAAAACTTATAAAACTCTGGCTATTATCAAAAAGACAAAAAATAACAACTGTTGGTGAGGATGTGGAGAAAAGAGAACCCTTGTGCACTGTTGGTGGGAATTTAAATTGGTGTAACCACTATGGAAAAGAGTATGGAGGATCCTCAAAAATTTTAAAATAGAACCACCATATGATTCAGCAATTCTACTTCTGGGTATTTATCTGAAGGCAGCCAAAACACTAATTCAAAAAGATACATGTACCCCCATGTTAATTGCAACATTATTGACAATAGCCAAGATACAGAAACAACCTAAGTGTCTATCAATGGATGAACGGATAAAGAAAATGTGGTGTGTATAAATATATATATATGGAATATTATGTATATATGGAATATTATTCAGCCATAGGAATATTATATATATGGAATAATATTCCATAAATATATATATGGAATATTATTCAGCCATAGGAAAGAATAAAATCTTGCCATTTGTGACAATATGGATGGACTTTGAGGCCATTATGCTAAGTGAAATAAGTCAGATAGAGAAAGATAAATAGCATATGATCTCATTTATATGTGGAATCTAAACAAACAAACAAAAAACTAAACTTCTAGATGCAGAGAACAGATTGGTGGTTGCCAGAGGTGGGCGATATGTGGTAGGTGAAATGGGTAAAGGTGGTCGAAAGATACAAACTTGCAGTTATAAACTAAATAAGTCATGGGGATGTAATGTACAGCATGGTGACTATAGATAATAATACTGTACTATATATTCGAAAGCTGCTAAGAGTAAATCTTAAAAGTTCTCACCACAAGAAAAAAAACTTATAACTGTGTGGTGATGAGTGTTAACTAAACTTTCTATGGTGATCATTTCACAATACATACAAATATTGAATCACGATGCTGTACACCTGAAACTAATATATCGTTATATGTCTATTATATTTCATTTAAAAAAAACAGAACAGAAAAACCTATAGAACTCATAAGTGAGTTCAGCAAAGTTGCAGGATACAAGATCAATATACAAAAATCAATCGTATTTCTAGGTACTAGCAATGAACATGTGGACACTGAAATTAAAAATACAATATCATTTACAAGCTCTTCAAAACTATGAAATACTTAAGTGCAAATCTAACAAAACATGTACAGGACTTGTATGCCAAAAACTAAAGCGTGATGATGAAAAAAATAAAAGGTTTAAATAAATGGAGACACAGACTGTGTTCATAGATTGGAAGACTTCACACGGTAAAGAGGTCAATTCTCTCCAAATTGATACACAGGTTTAATTCAGTTTCTATCAAGATATGAACAAGATCTTTTAAAGATCTAGACAAGATTGTTCTCAGATTTATATGGAA
Source organism: Equus caballus (assembly GCF_041296265.1). NCBI lineage: Eukaryota > Metazoa > Chordata > Mammalia > Perissodactyla > Equidae > Equus > Equus caballus. The sequence continues at coordinate 9,524,048 of NC_091713.1, forward strand.
AAGCAAAAGCACTAGAATAACTAAAATAATTTTAAAACAGAAGAATAAAGAGGGAGGAATCACTCTACCCAATTTCAAGAAGACTCTGTGGTATCAGTGGAAATACAGACACAGATCAAGGGAAGAGAATAAGAATCCAGAAATAACCCCACGCAAGTGTAGACAATGGATTGTTTATAAAGGCGAATAGACAACTCGAAGAATGAAAGAGAGCTGTTCAACAAACGGTGCTGGAGCAATTAGATACGTCCACATGCAGACAAAGGAGCCTCGAGCTCAACGTCACACCTGATACAAAACTATCTCAAAGTGGATCATAAATTGACACGTAAAATTACAACTGTAAAATCCTTAGAAGAAAACATAGGAGAAAATCTTCACGACCTAGAGCTCGATGAAGAGTTCTTAAATATGATACAAAATGCATTGTTTATAAAATAAAAAACTGATAAATTGGACTTTATCAAAATTAAAAACATTTGTTTTGTGAAAGACTGTGTTAAGAGGATGACAAGACAAGCCACAGAAGAGTAGAAAATATTTTCGAATCACATATCTGATACAGGACTAGTTTCTAGAGTGTATGAAGAACTCTCAAAACTCAACAGCTAATACAAAACAAAACAACAAAATCCAATTAAAAAGGTAAGAGATATGAGACATTTCACTGAAGAAGATATATAGATGGCAATAAGCACATGAAAAAAATGTTCATCATTATGGCCATTAGGGAAACCCAAATTAAGGCCACATGAGGGGCCAGCCCAGTGGCCGAGTGGTTAAGTTCTCACACTCTGCTTCAGCGGCCCAGGGTTTTGCCAGTTCGAATCCTGGGCGGGGACATGGCACCGCTCATCAGGCCATGCTGAGGTGGCGTCCCACATGCCACAACTAGAAGGACCCACAACTAAAAATACACAACTATGTACCAGGGGGCTTTGGGAGAAAAAGGAAAAAATAAAATCTTTAAAAAAAAAAGACCACAATGAGCTATCACTGTACACCATTAGAATGGCTAAAATAAACAATAGTGATGATGGTAAGGATACAAAGAAAGTGGATCTTTCATACATTGCTGGTAGGAATGTAAATGGTAAAACCACTCTAGAAAATAATCTGGCAGTTTCCTAAAAGCTAAAACTACACCTACTTTATGATTCAGCAATTGCATTCTTGGGCATTTCCCTAGAGAAATAAAAACTTACATGCACACAAAGACCTATACATGGCTGTTGATAGCAGCTTTATGTGGAATAGTCAAAAACTAGAAACGGGCTGGCCCAGTAGCGCAGTGGTTATGTTCGCACATTCCACTTTTCGGCGGCCTGAGGTTCACTGGTTCAGATCCCAGGTGTGGACATGGCACCACATGGCAAGCCATGCTGTGGCAAGCATCCCACATGTAAAGTAGAGGAAGAGGGGCATGGATGTTGGCTCAGGGCCAGTCTTCCTCGGCAAAAAGAGGAGGATTGGCAGGAGTTAGCTGTGGTAAATCCGTACCATGGAATACTACTCAGCAACAAAAAAGGAACAAACTACTGATACATGCAATAATTTTGATAGATCTCAAGAGCATTAGGTTAAGTGAAAAAAGCATATCTCAAAAGGTCACATACTGCATGATTGCATTTATATAACATTCTTAAAATGAAAACAATTATACAGATGTGGAACAGGTCAATGACTGACAGGGGTTATGGGTGGTGGGAATGGGGTGTGTGTGACTACAAACAGGTAACACAAACAAGATCTTTGAGGTGATGGAACAGATCTGTATCTTGATTGTGATGGGGGTGATACAAATCTACACATGAGATAAAATGAAGTAGAATGGTACACGCATGTCATGACAGTGTCAATTTCCTGGTTTTGAAATTGTACTATGGTTATATAAGACATAAGCAATGGGAAAAACTGGGTGAATACAGAAGAACTCCCTGTACTATCTTTCCAAGTTGCTGTGACTCTACAACTATTTTCAATATAAAAAGCTTTTAAAATTGAATATAGATGTATGTGTGTGTGTGTGTGTGTGTATTTCTGTATTTATCTACTTCCTGGTAAAATTACTATAAATGTCAGGTGCTCTGTTTGTTTCTTTTAAATAAATTTTAAAGCCACTAATTTAGGGTGAGAATATTTCCATATCACTACCCAGTCTATGTATTGGTGAGATGACCCTGAGTAAACTCTCTGAACCTCTGTTTCTGTAGCTGTAAAATCGGGATAATTATGCTTACCTCACATGCCCACAGGGTTTTCCTAAGGGTCAAACAAGGTTACATATTGAATACTCAGGAGACATTAATTTCTTTCTTTCCTTCTTGCTTTTTTTCACTTTGTATTACACTACTTGAAAAGTCTTTATTTCCAGTTGGGTTTCAAGGACTGTTCTGGCTCCATTATATCATTTTCCCCTATTCTCTCTGACATAACATATTTCTTTGGTCAAGATAAGGTGGCCTTAACTGAGACAGTTTCTACAATTATGAACCTTCCTGGAGAGGACTCACTTAGGTTTTTCAACATAATGCTTCACAGCCCAAGTGGACATATTTAATGTAAAAATCTAACGGATAAAGGGAATTAAAGCTCTTTGTAGAAATGTTGATTCAAAGTCCATGGCAGGAAATATCTAAGACAAGCCTTGAATATCTTTTTGAAAACTATCAAGGACTAATAGGATCATGTCTAAAGGAAACAGAAGCCTAATCGAATGCACTTCTGCTGGTCTAACTTGGCACAAATTAAGAAGCAAAAGACTGACTGAGAAGGTGGCAGCAGAGGCAGTATAGTTCCAATCTCCTAAATTCCTCTAAAAACATAAAGAGCAACTAGGATAGCAAAACAAAAGACCCACGGATGATATCTGCAATAAATCTAGAGGACAAGTATTCCTGTGATCCCCCAGGTACACAACACCCTCAGCTACAAGACCTGAGCAATATCAGCATTTACGTTGCAGAAAAAGAGCAACGAAGAACGAGCTTCTAATGGCACTGAGGTCAAACCCTCAAATCACCACGTCGCACTCACTACAAAGCCTGAGCCAACCTGAGAACAGCTGAGACGGGAGGACGTTCTGCCGGACAAAATTCACGGGTAAATTCAAGGGGATCGTGTTGTAATAAAGTCCAATGGAGCTGTCTGGGTCCTATAAACTCTCAAAATTAATAAAACACATCTCCCCTACAAGACAAAGCCCACACTGAAGACAAGCTGCTGAAAGGAGAAGTCAAATTGAGCAAGATAGGAATGATATGGGCAAATAAAAAAAGAACTGGTTAAAAGTTGGGAAGCAAGGAGACAAAGATCAGAAATCAGAAACTTCTAATCACTTTAAAAAAAAAACAAACACAGAGAAAGCTCTAGAGCTATAAAGCAAGAGAAAATCTTCTACTCCTCTTCTGAAAGTACAGGAAAGTTTGTTTCCTTAAAGAGTGAGCATCAGAAAAAGATCATAGTTGAATTTCATATAAAGTTACTATAAGAAAAAAATAGAAGGAGTAGAATGACATCCCTGTGGACAATAAAATCATGCCATCAAAATAAGCCTATAAAATGTGAAAACTATAATTCAGTATTTTTAAAAAATTAAAAAATTAAAACATGATAGAAATTATGAAAAAACAACATAAATCAGAATTAGAAAAATTCAGAAATCAGGTGATTGTTGAAAACAAATATTTAAAAAGGCAGATGACAGAACCCAAGAAAGCATTATAAAAAAGAAAAGTATTTTTCAAAATAAAGAAAAAACCAGGGGGAACACAAAATGGATAGCGCTTTAAGATAAATAGAAGATGGAAAATAGAAAGTTTTAAAAAAATAAAAAAAGAAATTAAGAAAGAGATAATAAGGATTGAAAAGAAAGACATAGATATGGAAGACAGACCAAAAGAGTCAACATACATATAACAGGAACCAAAAGGATTGGAACGGAACAAATGCTAAAAATTATAACACTATGGGGGCTGGCCCTGTGGCCAAGTGGTTAAGTTGGCGCACTCCACTTTGGCAGCCCAGAGTTTCACTGGTCCCGATCCTGGGTGCAGACCTAACACCACTCAGCAAGCCATGCTGAGGCAGTGTCCCACATAGCAGAATTAGAAGGACCTACAACTAGAATATACAGCTATGTACTGGGGGGCTTTGGGGAGAAGAAGAAGGAAAAAAAGATTGGCAACAGATGTTAGCTCAGGGCCAAACTTTAAGAAAAAAAATTATAACATCATAATATAATATTATAAATTATAACATCTTGTAATGAAGATTAAAAAGGCAGATTGTCATCATCCGACTTTTCTACAGCAAAGCTTAATGCCAGAAGACAGTGAAGCTACATCTTAAAGATACTCAGAAGAAAATGGAAATTATGCATTTAATATCCAGGCAAAATTAATTTCAAGAATGAAGTCACAGATAAACTGTTATAAACATGCAGGAAGTCCCATAATACTGTTGCCATAAGACTTGCAGAAAAATCTACTGGAGCTTCAAAGAATCAAAAAGACTAGCGAGACGTCAAAACAAGAACTAGGGTTGAGCATTAGACACATAAATATTCACAGGTAGAACTAAGATTAAATGATAGGATCCACAATCGTGATATCTGATAAGGCTGAATTCAAAACAAAAAGCATAAAAAGATATAGAAAAACATTTTGTAATGCTAAAGCTCTAGTCACAATGAAGATATAACAGTTATTAATATTTATATACCCAATATAACAGTAACAATTTTCACAGAGCATAAACCATAGATGATAAAAGAAGAATTAAGACAGAAATAAACCAATAATAGAAGAACGTAACATACTTCTCAAACCAAGACAGATCAAGTGGATAAAAAATTTAGTAGGGACACAGGAGACCTAAAGAACAAAATCAATGAGGTAGGTATAGATAAAGACATATAAATATTGAGCTCTAAAGCCTAATACTCAAGAATATACATACTTCTCAAAAGCAAATCAATACTCACGAAAAGTGATCATATCTCAGGCCATAACGAAAACATCAATAAATTCCAAAGAATTATCTGACAATAATGAAATCTGACTAAAAAGTAATGAGATTAAAAAAACAAACAGAAAGTCCTTTCCTTCTGAAAAACTTAAAACATGCCAGTAACCACCACTTGGGTCAAATTGCATCAAAGGGGAAATACAGAGAGAAATTGTAGAATTTATTTTAAATAATGATGACATATCAAAGACATATCAAAATCTGGGATACAATTAACATAGTCGTCGTGGAAATCTTATAGAATTAAATACTTATTATCAATAAAAGTTTTTAAAAAGTAAATAAAAACCCAACTCAAAATACTTATACAAAGACCAAAAAAAAAAAAAAACCAAAAAAAACAGAAAGAAGGAATTAATAAAAATGAAAGCAGACATTAATGTCAGAAACAAAAATCAGCAGAATAAATTCAAAGCTGATTTTGCAATCACATTTTAAAAAATAGACAAACTGTTATGTATTAGTTATCAATAGCTGTGTAACAAATTCTCCCCAAATTTAGAATCTTAAGACAACAAATATTTATTATCTAGCAGATTCTGTGCATCAGGAATTCAGTCTAAAGGGTGCCTTTAGATCAGAGACTTCACAAGGCTACAATAAACATGCCAGCCTGAGCCGTAGTCATCTCAAGGCTCAGCTGGGGGAGGATCTGTTCCCGAGCTCCTTGCTTCTCCTCGGTATCTCCTTCTTTCAACTATTGCATTTTAGCTGACTCTGCTTCACTAACTCAGATATCTACTGTTCCACCAATTCCTTGAATGAATGAATTCTCTCTCACCCACAATTTTCCTCTCTTTACTGCCCTTTGTTGTCATTTTAGTGGTATCTTGAGAGTTTTAATGTAGGTGGAAAGTTATGGTAATAGCTTTTTCATGAAATTGTGGGTATTCATCTCTGATACTACACCAAAACTTGACAAGTGATAGTTGCTTAAAGATTAGTTGCAATATAGAAAATGAAATCATATCAATGAACTTTTCATTGTCAAGTACATTAAAATCCATTTGTCTATCTACCACCTTGAATGTTTCCTTTACCCACATAACATCATTTACTAATCACCTGGAAAATATTGGGTCACTGAGTTTTGAAGATCTTCCAAACGTTGGCACATTTCAATATGCAACATTGAAACAATTACAATTGTTCATATCACTACTGATCTTATCTATTGGCAAACTGTCAAGTTCATGATGGCAAGTGCAAGTTTTCCAAAATTCTAATTTTTACTTGAAAGTACAGATGTTGTCATTGGCAAAGAATGCATCAGTAGTTTTCCTTGAGGTGATAGAATCACTACATTTATTTTTTAAAGAATTGCTGCCAAATAGCCAAGTTTGAATGACCATATTTTTTAGTTGTCTTTCAAGTAAAAACAGTGCTCCATTTAAAAAGTGGCTAGTTCAGCTTGCAACTCAAATAATTCCACAAGTGCTTTTACTGAGGGCCTCATACTTCAATGTGTAGTAGCAGTGCTTTATGTGTACTTCCAATTCAATAAACAGAGTATTTAAATGATATGTACTTAATAAAATTGATACATTTTACTCCTTGATCAAGGAGGTTCTTTAGTGAAACTTTCTTCTTTTTTTGTTTGCAAGTACATGTTGAACACCAGTAACTATAGTACAGTTTGATGCCACTGCCTTGATTCATGCTCAGGCAATTTTATCCACCATGGCTTTTGCATAATCTGTGCAAACATTCCCACAGAGAAAGAGGAAAATAGCATCTTAGTGGTATTATGAAAATCGTTAGATCTCACAAACACCCCTGAAAGGGACTTGGGTACTTCCAGAGGTCCAAGGACTACACATTAATGACTTCTGGTCTAATAGCAAGACCAATCTATATGCTGTCTACAAGAAACACACTTTAAATATAAAAACACAAATTTGTTAAGTAGAAGAAGAATAAAAATATACCACTCAAACACTGATCCTAAGGCAGCTGGAGTGGCTATATTAATATCAGACAAAATAGACATCGTGAAAAAGGATACTACCATGGATAAAAAGGGACATTTCATAATGATAAAGGATAAATTTGTTAAGAAGACATTATAATCCTGAATGTATGCACCCAATAACAAAGATATTGAAAACATACAGAAAAAAATGGCTGAACTAAAAGAAGAAATGGAGAAATCCACAATTATATTTGGAAATTTCAACATTCCTCTCATCAATTGATAAAACAAGTAGACTTCTAGTTTCTAGCTCCACATGTAAGGATCTTGGAAGTCACCACTCCATCCTAACGGGTAAAAAGTTGAGCAGACTGAAAAACCAACGACTCTTCTCGGATCTGTAAGACAGGGGAGGACACAGGGCAAATCTCTGCCCCCAAGACTGGAGAGACAGACACCAGCAGAGTCACAGCTTCCCGAAGCAGAGACTCATGGACAGAAACTGCCTGGGAACCAGCGTGGGGGCAGGGAAACCTAAACTGGACTCGATGAATTGCCAGGGGTTCCAAATGGACAGGTCTGAGAGTTAAACCTCCAGGAAGACCCAGTCACAGGGAATTTACCCCCAGGAGCTCGACCAGGTTCTCAGTAAATATAGTAGAAAAAATCCCCTCATGCTGCCAGCAGGGAGAGGAGAAAAGGAACCATCTTAAAATATGCCAGAACATTCTATTCTTAACAAGGCCTGTCTTCAGGGGAAACTAGTTAACCAGAGCCTAATGTGCTGGCATATTATCAGAGCCTAACTGACCTGGGGAAGGGAAATAACAAACTCCAGCCCACTCTAGACATCCTGTCCCACCGAAGAGGGGAGGAAAAACTGAGAAACGCTTACGAAGTTCACAGTCCAGAGACATAGGCCCCCTAAAAGACTGAGACTTAATTATAGGACTAAGAGACACTTCAACTTCTTCATACCTCACCACCTCATTACTAAAGGGCTCTTGGAGCCAGCCCTGTGGCTGAGTGGTTAAGTTCACACGCTCCACTTTGGTGGCCCAGGGTTTCCCTGGTTCGGATTCTGGGAACAGACTTGGCACTGTTCATCAGGCCACATTGAGGCAGCGTCCCAAATAGCATAACCAGAAGGACCTACAACTAGAAAATACAACTATGTCCAGTGGGCTTTGGGGAGAAGAAGAAGAAAGAAAAAAAATGAAGAAGATTGGCAACAGATGTTAGCTCAGGTGCCAATCTTTAACAAATAAAAAAACAAAGGGCTCTTTACAGCAGTTCCTTTTGCCAGGTACATCGTGTCTGGCTATCAAGAAAAACTTACAAGGCGTACTAAAAGGCAAAAAACACAATTTAAAGAGACAGAGCAAACATCAAAACCAGACACGGCAGGGATCTTGAAATTATCAAACCAGGAATTTAAAACAACTGTGATTAATATGTGAAAGGCTGTAATGGATAAAGTAGACGGGATGCAAGGACAGATGGGCAATGTAAGCAGAGAGACAGAAATCCTAAGAAAGAAGCAAAAAGAAATGCTGAAGATAAAAAGCACCGTGATAGAAATAAAGAACACGTTTGATGGGCTTATTAGCCAACTAGACACGACGGAGGAAAGAATCTCTGAGCTTGAGAACATATCAATAAAACAAGCAGACAATATCTGTAAGGATGTATAAGACTCGAACATTAGCAACAAACCTGACCTACCTGATATTTATAAATCACTATATCCAACAACAGCAAAATATACATTCATTTCAAGTGAATGGAACATTCAACAAGATAGATCATATACTGAGTCATAAAACAATTATCAATACATTTAAAAGGATTGAAATCATACAGAGTATGATCTCTACTCACAGTGGATTTAAATTACAAATCAATAACAAGTTATCTGGAAAATCCCAAAATATGTGGAAATTAAACATACAACTACGTAAACCACAGTCAAAAAATAATAGAAGTTATAAAATATTTTGATTGATAATGAAAACATAACACACCAAAATATGTATGATGCCACTAAAGCGGTGCTTACAGGGAAATTTAAATGCTCTTTTTTAGAAAAAAGAATAGTTTAAATCAATGACTTATGCTTCTATCTTATGAAACTAAAATACATTAAACCCAACACAATTAGAAGCAAGAAAATCATAAAGATCAGAAATTAATAAAATAGGAAACATATGAGCAATAGGGAAAAATTAATGAAATCAAAAGCTACTTTTATGAAAACTAAAGCCAATGAAACAAATAAACCTGTAGCTTAACTGATCAAAAAATAAGACTCAAATTACCGATAACAGGAATGAAAGAAGAGCTGTCACTATCAGCCTACAGACATTAAGAGGAGAGCAAAAGAATATTGTGATTGACTTTACTGCAATTAATCCAACAATTTACATGAAATAGAAAAATTCATTAAAAGACATGAAATGCCAAAACTGACACAAGATGAAGTTAAAAATCTGAATATTCCTATATACATTGAAGAAATTGAATTTTTAAGAAACCCTGGAGAAAACTCCAGGCCCAAATACCTTCGCTGCTGAATTCTATCAATCATTTAAGGTAGAAATAATACCAATTCTACAGAAGATCTTTCAGAAAATAGATGTAAAGAAAATACTTTCTGATTCATTTTATGAGGACAACATAACCCTGATACCAAAACAAAATAGGACATTACAAGAATACTACAGGTCAATATGCTTTGTGAACAGAGATACAAAATCTTTTTAAAAAGTCAGCAAATCAAATTCAGCAAATATAAAAAGGATAAATCGTTATGACCAAGTGAGGTTTAGCCAAGAAATGCAAGGTTGGTTTAACATTCAAAACTCAACAAATGTAATTCATCAGATTAAGAGAACAAAGAAGAAAAATCAAACACGCATCCCAAGAGATGCAGAAAAAACTTTTAACAAAGTTAACATAAATTTATAATAAAAATTCTTAGCAAACTAAGAATAGAAGGGAATTTTCTCAATCTTATAAAAGGCTGCAATTAAAAACCTATGCCTAACATTTTGCTTAATGGTGAAATAGTGAATGCTCCCCCCACCCCACCTCCTTCGCCACTTCTATTCAGTGTTATACTGGAAGTCCTAACCAGTGTAATAAAGCAAAGAAAAGAAATTAAAAAGTATAGAGATTTGAGAGAAAAAATAAAACTTTCTTTATTTACAGATAACATGATCAGATACATATGGAGTTTACACAAAAGTTATTAGAAATTAATAAGCTAATTTAGCAAAGTCCTATGATACAGGGTCAATATACAAACATTAGTTGTATTTCTATATGCTAACAATAAATGATAAGAAAATCAAATTTATTTTAAGAGTACCATTTACAATAACTTCAAAGACCATGAAACACTTAAGGATAAAAATTAACAAATATATGTAAGATCCTACCTTGAAACTAAAAACTATTGTTGAGAAAAAATTTAAACTACCTAAATCAGTGGTGAAGTATGCCACGTTCATGACTTGGAAAGTTCAATATTTTTAAGATATTAATTCACCACAAATTGATCTAAAGATTCAATACAATTCCAATCAAGACACCAAAAGGATTTTTTTTTTTTGCAGGACTTGACAAGCTGACTGTAAAATTTTTATGGAAATTGAAGTAACCTAGAACAGACAAGACAATTTTTAACAAGAGAAACAGTGTTAGAGGACTTTACCTGATTTTGAAACTTACTACATATTAAACTACCATAATCATCACAGTGTGGTATTGGCACGAGTAAGAATGTATAAATCAATGGAATAGAATAGAGAATCCAGAAATAGACCCACATATACATAGACACTTGATTTTGACAAAGGTGTGGGGATAATAGTCTTTTTAGCAAAAGATGCTGGAGTAACTAGATATCCTTAAGGGGAAAAAAATGAACCTCAATCCTTGCCTCACACTACACACAAAAATTTAACCCCAGATGGCTCATAGACCTAATTTTAGTAGGCAAAATTGTAAAATGTGTAGAAGAAAGCATAGGAGAAAATCTTCACGCAAAGATTTCTTAGATACAGCACAAAAAAGCATAAATATTGATAAACTGGATTTCATTAAAATTAATAGCTTTTGCTCTTCAAAAACCACCATTAAGAATGTAAAAGGTAGGCTGCCAACTGGGAGACAATATTAGCAATTCGTTTATCTAACAAAGCATTTGCATCCAGAATATATAATGAGCCTTACAACTTAATAACAAGACAAACATTCTAATAAAAAAACTGGGAAATGGTTTAATAAGACATTTCCCAAAAGAAGATAAAAGCATAGGCAACAAATATATGAAAAGATACTCTACATCATTAAAATTAAAACCTTAATGAGATAACATAACACACCTATTAGAATGGTGAGAATTAATGTGATTGATAATACTAAGTGTTGGTGAGCATGTGGAGCGACTGGAACTCTCATACATTGCTGGTGGGAATGTAAAATGGTGCAGCCACTTTGGAAAGAAGCTCCGTTTCTTACAAAGTTAAGCATACAATGCACAGTGACCTAGCTATTACACTCCTACGTATTTACCAGAGAGAAACAAAAACGTATGTCCACCAAAGACTTAAACAGGAATGTAAGCAGTTTTATTCATAATACCCAAAAGCTGGAAACAACATCCAAACAAAATGTGTTATATCCATACAATGGGTAATACCCAGCGGTATTATAGAATGAACAACTGATATACACAATGTAGATGAGTCAAAAACAGTATGATGGGCAAAAGAAGCCTGATACAAAAGAGTGTATATTGTGTGACTCCACTGACGTGAAATTCTAGAAAGGGCAAAACAAAGCAGCAGTCACCGAAAGCAGAATCACCTGGGGTTTCGGAAGTCAGGTAAGGGACTGACGGCTGACAGGCAGAAGGGAGATTGTGCAGCGATGGAAATGATCGTTATTTTGACTATGGTGGTGGTTACAGAGGTCTAGACATTTGTATAAATCTCTTACCATTGTACACACTTGTATTTTATGTAAATAATGCCTGAATAAAGTTGATATTTAAAAAAAGAAGCTGGAAATCCAAATTTTAAAAATGTGACAGCTATTAAAACTTTTAGAAAAATACCCACATGAGACTAAGGTAACACATCTGTGAGACACAATTCTGGATCTATTGTTTACCAAGTTCTGACAAGTCTCTTAAATGTTAACTTTACAACCACCATTGATCTAAGTACTGTTATTATCTCCATTTTACAGATGACAAAACTGAAGTCTTATTACATGATTTGTCCAATTTCACATAGCTAGTGCATAGCAAAGCTTGGACTCAAACCAAAATCTTGAGTTTTCAATCCTTTATCCATTCCACTCTATTATGTATTTATTTGCAGGCTTTTCTAGAAAACATATTAATAATCCTAAGCCTCTTCTTCCTTAATGCTTTGAAGAAATTAATGAGCAAGTGACCCCAAGCTAAATTTATTTCCTTTTTTTCTTTTGTTCAACAGGAATAGTCTTAAAATTGTTCTTGGTATCAGCATACCTCCCTTGGGTCCTTTATATTTACTGAATTTGTAATGGTTCCTTGCATTGTCTCTCTCTAACCCAAGTTTCTGTCCTTAAAAATTTCTTAGCGATTTCCCTCATTTTGTACTCACAGGATTACAGTCTCTTTTTGTATCACATACTGTTAACAAGTGTAACATGGTAGCTGAGGGTCTAGTCTCCAGGATCTAACTAAAGAATAAAGAAGCATAAAATGTTACACAATTAATTAATATTTCATCTCCAGAAGAAACACGCCTTCTCCATACTGTACCAGTGAAGGTGGGTCATTGGAAAAGAAGTTACTTATCAAATGGCAAAACAATGCAAAACAACATTCATTAATAAGACAAATACAACAATTTATCTGTGAATTGTTATGCTTATAATCTGCATACACATATGTGCTGCAGTGTTACTGCACTCAAGACAACGTTGGAACCTAATAGAATTTATATTGAAGTTCCAAATATATTTCTAAGTAAGAATGATTAATCAATCTAGAAAAAGAGAAAGATTCTCTTGCTACAAAATATAAATGCAATAACAGAAATTCCAGTTTCTGATGAAGGTGGGTTTCCACATGAGGAACCTCTTTGGCAGAAAGCCTAGCGTACACATATCTCATGACACCACATTTCCATTCCTAGGTGTCTACCCAAATGAAATGCATGCGTATGTGTAAGCAAATGATGAATCAGAATGGCCATAGAAGCAGTATTGATAACAGCCCCAAATTACAAACAAGCTAAATGTCCATCAACAACGGAATGGATTTTATTTTTCAGTGTGACATATTCATACAATGGAATATTATATAGCAATGACAATGTAAAAAGTATTGCCATGGACTACAACACATGAATCTAACAAATATTGAGAGAAATAAGCCAGATTCTTAACAATACACACAGTAGGATTCCATTTATATGAAGTTAAATGCCAGGCAAACTAATTTCTGATATTAGTAGTTAGGACAGTGGTTACCTTTGGGCAGAGAGGTAGAGTGATGACTTGAGGTGGGAGGGTGCTCCAGGAGTGCTGGTAATGTTTTATATCTTGACCTAGTTGGCGATTACCCAGGTGGATCTGCTCTGTCATAACTTATTTAGCAGCACACACATATGTGCTGTTTTCTGTTTTACTGTACTACATAAAAAAGTTCATTTTTAAAAATGAGGGTATGAAAAGACATTTTCAGACACACAAAAATTGAGAGTACGTTACTAGTAGATGGGTCCTCATGAAGGAAATGTTAAAGCTGTACTTTATGTTAAAGCTCCACTCAAAGCGAGGTGTGTGACTCACGCCCGCCCGTGAGCATTGCTGCCGGTCCAGGTGGGAGAAGTCCGGGAACCAGGAGGAAGTGTTCAGAAAACTTCTACCAATTTGACAGAGTACTTTTGTATCTGTTGAATCTAATAATAAAAATGTGAGTCTTGTGTTTTGTGTCTTCGCTTTTTTTATTTAATTTTTCCAGTAATTCACTTTATTGTACTTAAAAAAAAGTCTGTAATCATCAAAAGAAAAAAGAAACAAGTCTGTCACCACAGATAGTTTAAGAAGCACTCTGCTAAAGGATGTGCTTCTGGAGGAAGGACAACTCAAGATACACAAAAGAATGGGGAGAAAAGAAAAAGGTAAATATTTAGATAAATAAAACGTGTATAAACATTAATAATAATGGCCTGTAGGAATTTTTTTAAAGATATTTAATTAAGATTCACAACCGCAAAAACATATTAATTTGGTGGGTATGGAGGGAATTCAGTTCAAGCAAAGTTTTTTGTTTTTTGTCCACTCATCACTCCAGGAGGAAGATAAAGGTATTGATCAGCTTGAGATATTGATATGTTAATTTCAAATACTGTGATTTCTAACATAATTACTAAAATAGCAGACAAAGAAAATAATTGCCAAATCAACAGAGGACCAAAAAGAAAATGACATAAAGTAAACAGTCAAAAAGAAGATAAGAAAGGCATTGGGCCCAGGGGTGTGCACATATATATCACTGGCATGACAGGACATAAATGTGGGGTCAGGTTTTCTTAGGGAAACCTGAAGGCACAGAGCAGCTGCAGGTACCCCGCAGGCCCCAGTGCATATTCTCCCATGGAGAGGCAGGCCTGAGGAGCAGGGCTCTGCGAGAAGGCCATGTCCTGGGCGACTCTGTATGTTTCTGAGGAACTTGGAAGGAGGGAGAGGACAGCAGGTCAGCTCTGTAACAGTGGGAAATTCCTGGTCAACAGAATGCCTCTGACCTCAGCTGCAGCGTGTCCTCCCATGGAACCAGGGTCTGCTGAGTGGGCTTCTTGTTAAGCTACAGGAAGCAGGAGGAAACAACAGAAACCATCAAAGAAGACGGCAGATTTTTCTAAAACCCAATTTTGTCAATTGTTATATGAAATGTAAATTAACTAAATGCTCTGGTTAAAAGACAAATTGTCAGATTTGATTTTTAAAAATCCACATAAAGCATAAGTATACAGAAAGGTTTGAAGAAAGATTTAAAGTAAAGGGATGAAAAAATAATGTAAATACTAACTGAAAGAAAGCTGGTATAGCTTTCTACACAAACTTGTATGTATACATATACGTATGTGCACATATGTATATATACAAATGTCTACATACAGTATATATGTATACACATATGTATATGTGTGTGTCACTCTATAACCCCTTCTCTCTCTCTGTGTGCATATATGTGTGTGTGTACACATGTATAGCTTTAATATGACACAAAATAGACATTACGGTCAAAAGCACTATTAGAAATAAAGAGCATGTCTTCATAATGATAAAAGGTTCAATTCATCAGGAAGCTATAAGAATTCTAAATTTGTATGTTTCCAATAACATGGTCTTAAAATATATAAATCAAAAATTGACAAAACTTCAAGAAAAATAGATGAATTTACATCGTAAAGAGATTTTAATATACCTCTCTCAGTAATTGATAGACTATGGAGACCAAAAAAATCAGTAAAGATATAGAAGATTTTTTTTTTTTTCAAGGAAGATTCGCCCTGAGCTAACATCTGTTGCCAATCTTCCTCTTTTCTTCCTTGAGGAAGATTAACCGTGAGCTGATATCTGTCCTGAGTTAACATCTGTGCCCATCTTCCTCTGTTTTTTTATGTGGGTCACCGCCACAGCATGGTTGACAAGCAGCGTAGTTCCGCACCAGGAGTCTGAACCCACAAACCCAGGCCGCCAAAGTGGAGCACACTGAACAGAATCACTGTGCCATGGGGCCAGCCCAAAAAGATTTTAACAATATGATTTTTAAAGACTTAAATATAGGACATACATAGATATGTATATAGGACACAACACCCAACAACTGCAGAATATATATCTTTTCCAAGTGCACATGTGGAACATTTACAAAAATTGAGCAAAAGCTGGGATACAAAACAAGTCTCAATAGATTTTAAAGGGTTGAAGTCATACAAATTATGTTCCCAAATTTTGGGGAATTAAGAAATGCAATTCTAAGAAAAAATCTGAACACAAATAAAAATTATTTTGAACTAAAAGACAATGGAAATATGACATCTCAAACATATGAGACATCCCTAAAGAAGTCATTAGAGAAAAATGTATGGCCTTGCATACATCCATTGAAAAAAAAGGAAGGTTAAAAATGACTGAGCTCATCATCCATCTCAAGAAGTTAGAAAAAGAACTACAAAATAAAACCAAAGCAAGTTAGAAGATAGACAATAATAAAGGTAGCAGCAATTAATGAATTACAGAACAAGCATAAAATACACATTCAACTAACACCAAAGTTTATTTTTTAAAACACTGGTAAAATTGACAAACTTCTGGTGAGAATCAATCAAGAAAGAGAGAGACCTCATAAATAACTATTATGAGGAGTGAAAAAGAGGACATCACAGATTCTTCAGATGTTAAAAAGAAAATAAGGAGATATTTTTTTAAAACTTTATATCATTAAATTCTAGAGTTTAGATGAAATAGAAAACTCCTTTTAAAAACTCATGATATGTTTATACAATGGAATATTATACAGCAGTAAAAATGAAAAAATAAAGCCACTCACAACAACATGGATGAACCTTAAATGCATAATATTCAGAACAAGGAGAAAGTCAAACAAAAACATTATTTATGGGCTGACAAATTGGAGGAAACACTATAATGAAATCCAAGGAAACGATTACTCCAAAAGACAGGGTGGTGGTTATCCTTGAGGGAAAAGGGACTATGGTCGGGATGAGCACACTGGATTCAAGGCTGTAGCTCATATTCTGTTTTTTGGACTTGGATAGTAGTTACACAGGTGTTTGCTTTAAAATTATTGGTCAATCTATGTATATGTTTTATGTACTTTCTGCATAAATATCATATTTCAAAACTTAAAAAATGAAGATAAAAAAATCAATACAGGGCTAAAAAGAAAGTCCTATGTGTATTCTTCACTTCATACTTATTCGTTCAGTCTCTCTCTCTCTCGTGCAAATATAATCTGTTGCGCACTCTGACTAAATAAAGCTTTCTTTTCTAAGGAAACCAGTAGAGCTGATTTTGTCTCCTCTTGGAATTAGCAGAGACGCATATATCCTATACATATATTTATCTAAAGTAGCCTTTCTGATTAAGAATTTATGAAGACAAAGAGAGAATCATCTGTTAATTTAAGCAGATATAAATCCTTCTATCCATTACAGACATTCGAGTTTGGATGTTAGATTCCATTTCTCTTCACTAATGAGCTGGTGAAAACTCTCACCAGTCGGGCTAAAATCAGGTCCTTCTTTGGAGTCTGGTCGGCACAGCTCGGCTTTGCTTGTCACGGTTCTGATGATGCTCTCCCGAGTCCCACACCCTTACTGGTCCACCCCGCTCTGTCACTTTCCTATGTTTGGGTCTTTACTACTATTTGTGGGAAATGTTCTCTATTTCTGTAACTGCTCAAAATCCGCTTATTTTAAAGATCTTTTTGGCAGGAAAAAAATATCTTCTAACTGAGGGTTTAAGTGAAAAAAAATGCTTTTTTACTGCATAGAAATGTGTCACCTTGACACCCTGGTGCATCATTGTCCATCCCCTCTGGGCTCCCTATTCAACCCCGACCCCCTTTTTTTTCAATTTCTTGGTTTTTCCCCCTTTACTTTTTTTAATTAAATAAATTTGAGGGGCTGGCCCCGGGGCCGAGTGGTTAAGTTCGCACGCTCTGCTGCAGGCGGCCCAGTGTTTCGTTGGTTCGAATCCCAGCGCGGACATGGCACTGCTCATCAAACCACGCTGAGGCAGCATTCCACATGCCACACTAGAAGGACCCACAACAAAGAATATACAACTATGTACTGGGGGGCTTTGGGGAGAAAAAGGAAAATAAATAAATAAATAAAAATCTTTTAAAAAAAAAAATAAAAAAATTTGACATACAAAATTGTGTAAATTTAAGGTGTACCATGTGTTACTTTGATACATTTATATGCTGTAGTATGATTGCTGTTGTAGAGATATTTATTCTATCACATAATTATAATACAATATTATCTACTTTCATTATACTGTGCATCAGATCTTTATGGCTTATTTAGTACTCATTGCAACTTTGTACCCTTAAACAACAGCCATTTTGTCCCCTCAACCTCCATCTTCTGGTAACCACCCTTTCACTCTCTGTTTTTTAGAAGTTTGACTTTTTCATTTCCACTGTGCTGTAAGATCTACCATGGCACACTTGATTGACAACTCGGGGCTTGTTTTTATGTGTTTGTGTTAGATATTAAGCATCAGTTGAATCGGAGAAAGTCATCAAGTTAATCAAGAAGAAAATTGAGAGAGAAAAATCTAAGTTGATCTAAAAAGAAGTTTTGAATTTAAATGTACTGTATTGTTGAGATAGGTCCTCAACTGAATTGAAGTTTGTATTGAAGAGTGGGCCTCTATTTTGTGGCAGAGAGTGGCTTGTTTTTCAAAGTCAGGACATTAATCATGTAACTGGTAAATGGATTTTAAAAATAGTCTGGGGTCAGGATTAAAGAAAGCCTTCTGATGCATGTAGAAACGAAGAAAAAATACGGAAAGAAAGGCAGGTCTCAGTTGGAAACCTGACATTTTGGGAAAGAGCTGAGGTTGGGGTGGTAACCCTCTAAGCAGTCATTGGGCAGTCAGTAGGGTACTCTGAAGGCACGTCTTGACAATTTTGAAGGTAATTATGGAATTTGCAATGGAATAAATTACTTAACAGGGAAGCAGACTCGCTTCCTGTTCTGTTTCCCACAGCTCGGGGATATCCATTTAAGAATAATTGGCAACAGGATAATTATTATTTAATTTTTAATGATTTTCTTACTGTGATTTGGGTTCACAAATAGCTTATATATTTAAAAAACTACCTCTTCCTCTTTCTGAACTTATGATATTTTGATTTGAAAATACATTGGTTGAATTTGGGGCAGTACTCAAACGCAACCAGATTCAAACACTGAATGGATGGGTTGACAAATGAGGACACTGTTACCAGTTTAATCCCCATATGGGCCAATTAGTTTCACATAGAGAAGAACTCTGTTCCAAAGCCACAGATTGCACCATTAACCCCAGTCAGCCGTCTCCAAATTGCGTGTCATTGATCACAAGAGGCCCAGGTATGAGTGTCAATAGCTCAGAGCAAACCCATCATCACCTGGGAGAGCAGAGGTGTTCTGTTGTCTCACACATTCTCCACCTCCTAGAGGGCGAGGAACATTACAGTAAGGCAGGGAAGCTGAAGACGTCTCTGCTCCTGCATTTCCTGTACCCCATAATCTTATGACAAAAGGTGAACATTACAATTGCATAGCTTTCTTTTTGGTAGGAAATCTGGATGCTTTAGAGAAAAGTGGTAATAGCATTATTGATAAGCAATACAACTGGCAAGCAACAAACGACTTATGGATTGACTTCATCAATACTTAATGATACCTTAGAAATCCTAACATGGACTCAAACAGATGAGAAAAGCCAAATACATGCTTTCTAGCTCTTAAGACCTTATTACTTTTGGTTAGTTTGTGGAGTAATAAAAATGAATATCGGAAGTAGAATTATATTAAATGTGGAACCTGCAAAACATGACACCTGAAACACTCAACTGGTCTAAAATGTAAATATTTCTTAATCCTATTTATTCTCAGAACAAATGAAATCTTACTGAATGTTTTGCTGTGGAAAAAGTTTCGGAGCCATCCTTAGCTTGGGACTAAGCCTGAAAAATTATCCGAAAGAGTAATTTTGGGTAAAATGAGGTCAAATTAAAGCAATTTAAAAATAAGCCTTGATAAAAATAGCATCATCCTTACCGTCACTTCTGCAAACCTACAATAAATGTTTGGATGTGTGGATCCATTCAGCATGCTTATCTTTTGGTAATAAAATGTCATTAAGTCAATGGTAAAACTGATTTTAGCAAAAAGCTGATGTGGTCCTTCTATGTAACAGAGCCGACACCCCCGGTTCTTTATGAATCTTTTGAATCGAGCCCACATTTGAGAATGAAGAACAGTGACTGAAATCTGATGCCCAGGAGCCTGGGCAGGTCCATCAGTGACTCACCCCTTCTCTCAGGCAAGAACTGCTTTGCATTTAGGACTAGAGTTCATGGATGTTTTCTAAGTGTTGGAGCCATTACATTTTTCTCTATCTTTTATTCCACATCATGTTTATTTTTCACCTTCCTTGTCACTCTTGCTACTCACCCTAAAAAGCCACCCAAACGCTAAATACTGTTTCTTGTCCTTCCAAAAGTGCTGTAGGGGTAAAGGTTTCAGGGAGTAAAACAACTCTCCTCTTTCTTCTTTGTGAAATGGATCCCAGTTGAGAAATATAATACGAAAGGTAGGCATTGGCAAAGAAAATAGCATCTTGACATTAGTAAAAGTTGGATTTTGTATATGTCTGCATTTAGGGCTGCAGACATATAAGCATGCTGATCAATACTTCACTCGAGAGCCAGAAAACACAGGCCGTGCCATGGGGCAGGTGGCCTCTTTATACATGGGCGGGGGGGAGCAGACTCATCCCCCAGAGGACCCTGGAACGGGCTAAGTGCCTAGTTACTTCCCACAAACTCTGCAATCAGAGGAATCCCTGGGGAGGAGAGAGTAAGGGATAGCAGAGGTCAGGAGTGTAACTGTAATCCACGTGGACACGATTGGGCAGGAGGAAAGGAGGTTCCGCACACCACACAGCTGTTCATGCAGGAAACCCTGATTTTCCCAAAGCATGCTGGTATGATTTTCTCGGTTGGATTCCCAGGGAGACCAACTCTGAGATGGAGATGGGCCTGCAGGAAGTTTGGGGGAGGGCTCTCTGGATAAACGCCTGTGTGGGAGCAAAGGTAGCAGGACTGGGCGGGCAGAGGGGGAAATGCAGCGCAGTCACAACACAGACCTCAGCTGACCTGGAGTGTGTGTGTGTGGGGGGGGGGTGTCCTGTAGACTTGTCCTGAACTGAGGCAAGGGGCTGGACCTTACACCCCTGGACTGAATACTCATTGGGTAGGGAGTGTCATCTAGGGTAAAGCCGCTCTTTCAGTAGAGGGCAATCCTGGAAAGGGGACCTAATGAGGTGTCAATGACCAATATTCCTAGCAGCTGGAGAAATGTCTGCTTTAGTTGTGAAAGGAGGGGTTGCAGATCTGGGCATAATGCCACTACAATGTTGAAGGAACTCAATCAAATGCATGACATATACTACCTTATGTTCAAGGCACTAAAATGCAAGGTGTTATGGTTCAGTCTTTATCCTACATGCATCCGACGACCATTGCCACTTGGGCCTTCCTCTTTCATGCCATGAAGCACTAACACTGTCAAATTTCTCCCACCTGTCTACAAAACTCTTTCTATCTGTGCAAATGCTTTCCATGTTCACTCTTAGAAAAGTACCCACCTTCCATTCAAGGTTTATCCCTTTATCTCTATTCTCCACCCTGCGGTGTAAGACAGACAGTGGTATGAGCCCTGGCTTTGTCCTTTGCTAGCCTAGGGAAGTTCCTTAATCTCCGAACCTATTTCATCATCTGTATTGTGAAAATGGCAATTCCCATTTAACGAAGTTGTAGTGAGGATTAAGTGTCATAGAACACATATGGTGGGCATGAATTTAACTTTCCAAGTTCAAGTGTTTAGGAAACGTAACTATTTCTAGAATTCAACTTTATTTCTATTTTGAATCCCATTTTGCTGGGTGGTTAGAAACTTCCTTTCTGCCTGGGGTTGTGATGAAGTTCTGGAGGGCAGGCAGTGGGGAGAATGGCTTACATGGTATCCCTTCATGGGGAGAGAAGGGGCTATTGGTGCTGGTTGTCTGTGTGCACTAGCATCCTCTGAGACATGGGTCACCTCAATTGCCCCTTGGCTGTTAGTCCTTCACAGTTACTGCTGAAGTGTCCCTCCATCCCTTCGGGCCATTTGCTGACATGCTGGAGCTGCGATGCTGATCACGCATCACTGTTGCGCACGCATGGCGATCTCAGATGTCTGCCTAAAGCCCTGTGCAGCCTCAGAAATGCTGCTTGCACAGGAACAGTTGTGTTGCTGTCCGAGTCACGCTGGGCCCCAGGAGGCTCTGTGGGGCCTGAACGCCTACTTTCACGGTGCAGATAAGGCAACCTCTGCTGCCTTCCCTCTGTCCAGGCTCTCACAGGGGAAGAAACATAATTTCCCTCTTTATTTTGAATCCTGAAGGCTGTCAAGTTAGTTACTCATTTTCCCACTTGGGCTGGGCGCATAGGGCAGGGTATAGGGCCAGCCCTTCCCCAGAAACCCACTCATGTACTCCTGTACTCTCTTCCTCCTGCTGAGGAACTTTCCAGTGGTGGTGGTCGTGGGCGCACAAGTGTGTGAAGGCTTGTTTGAGAGGTCACATAGTCCCCCAAGTCCGCTGTTAGAAGCCCTAGGGTCATTTCCATCTCCCCCTGAGGGCTAGGGTATTGAAACTGAAAAGCCAGGAAAGGACTCCTTTCCGCATCATTGATAGAATCTTCTAGCTCTCTAAATGGAAGGGAAGAGGTAGGGGAATCAGAAACCAGAAAACAGTGGTTAATATTTCAAAATAGCATCCTGCCACACTGATGCAAAGTGCCGGCACAGAACCTAGCTCATAGCAGTTTTCAGTAAATATTACTTCCCACTCTCATCCCTCCACTCTCCTCTCTTCCTCAATTGGCCATTTCCTTTTTAACTCATTTCAGTGAAGCTTTCAGCCCCATTACCCCACAAAGTAACTTCCACAAAGGTAACCAATGACTCCCCAGTTGTAAGGAGGAACTTACCAGATTTTTTTATTTGACCTCCTCTGCAGCATTTCCACTGGCAAATATATCGCCCCTTTGTGAAATTCTCTCCTAGCCTGGCTTTTGTAACTTCTTCTGTCACTCTTCTTACTCATTTGGCTATTGTTCTTCCATCTCCTTCTGCCCTCAAGTACCAGTGTTTCCTAAGGTTCAGTTCTTTTTCTTTTCTTTTTTTTTTTTGAGGAAGATTAGCCCTGAGCTAACTGCTGCCAATCCTCCACTTTTTGCTGAGGAAGACTGGCCCTGAGCTAACATCCATGCCCATCTTCCTCTACTTTATATATAGCACGCCTACTACACCATGGTTTTTGGCAAGTAGTGCCATGTTCGTACCCAGGAACCAAACTGGCAAACCACGGGCTGCTGAGAAGCGGAACGTGCACACCTAACCACTGCGCCACCGGGCCGGCCCCAGGTTCAGTTCTTATATCACATTGCTGCATGGTGACACTTACTCCATGCTCTGATGCAGACCTGTATCTTCAGACCAAGCCTTTTCATCAGACCTCCCTATTTTCATATCCCCCAAACCCTCTGATATTAAATCAGTTAATTCCTGTAGAGTGTTTAGCATGGTGCTTGGCACAGAGAAAGCCTTCAATCATGGTAGCGGCTGTGTTTATTCCTACATCTACCTGAAAATCTCACAGGCACATGTCAATTTTAACAAGTCCAAAATGGCTGATTTTCTCTTTTCTCCTTTATAACCCTACCTCTTGACAACTTTCCTTCCCAAAATAAGCAATAACAACCATGGTGAGTGCAGGCTTGTAAACACACACACACACACATTCCTCCTCCCAGTGCTAGGAGGGCAGAATTCTGGGCATCATCCTTCATTCCTCTTCTTTTCAGGACCCGTCTGCCCACCGTCTGATCACTCAGTCCTGATAATTCTATGTCATAAGTTACTCTAGAACAGAAGTCTCCTTTCTGCTTCCTCTCCACTGAGCTTGCACAAATGCAGACTCTTATTTCATCCTTACTTATTCTTCAAGCCCAGCTCAACTGTCTTCACGTCACTGAAACCTTCGCTGCACCTCTTTCCTTTTTCTGGAGTTCCTGAGGTTGCTCTCTCCTGCTTTGCTTTGGGCTCCTTTCATTGCCTGGAGTGTCTCCTCCTGCCTCATCCACTTCAGACCTCATTTTAAAGCTCAGCTAAAATGTCATTAACTTCTATTTAGGTTGACCTGACTTATTTCCTCTCATCCCACTGTCGACCGTTCCCATAGCGTGTTTTTTGGTTCCTTTATACGTATTCCTATTGTCACACTCATTTGTATGATAGTTATTTATTTGTGTTGGTCTCCCAACAGATGGAACATGTTGAGAGCAGGCATTGGGTTGTACTCATATCTATCTCTAGACCTTTGTTTGTATAAACTCAACAGATGTTTATGGAATTAACTGAAGTGAATTAAGTTAAATTGTGAACTGCACGATCTGAAGTGTAAACATTTTATCAGGAAGACAATAGGACTAGGCAAATATGCAAATTAGTGTTATGAAACCCTGGCTGGAGATTTGAGGAAAAAGAGGTTATGATAACCCATGATGATGAAGAAAGCACGTGAAGAGTAACAAAAGTTGGGGGATTTTGCCTTTTTCCTCACTCGTTAGAAGTTTTCTCTTATGAATCATCTAAAGAAGCTTCTGATCATAAATAAGACTTCTACATGTCATGTAACTCCAGGACTTTCTCCGATATTTGGACTAAGATATCTATAAGGAAGTAACTTTTCAGAAGATGACAGGGAGAAGACGTACTGTGGGCAAGCATGGCATTTGTTTAGTAAATTGGTATTTTCTGACTCGCGTACTCATGTCTCACAATAGCACTTTGAATGGAGCATGACAAAGTTAAGAAGTTTAAACTAGACACCAAAGTGCAAACATTTTCTGAATTTTTTGTACTTTGATATGGAACAAAGGAAGGCAGCTCCTCTTTGGCAATCATAGACATTAAGGGAAAATCAAGGCAGCCTTATGTTGTTAAAAAAAATCCATCTGATTAGAGACTCATGTCTCCATCCAGGGGTTTTCATGGTTCAACATAGCCTTCGTTCCAGTGATCAACATCAGTACAAAATGTATTTCTATATTTTAAGTTTTGATTTTGTGGCATATTTGTCTATCACAGACTTTTAGAGATAAAATTTCATAGTGTTCAACTTAAATTTTTTTGGTTGAGAAAAATTGTCCTTGAGCTAACATCTGTGCCAGTCTTCCTCTATTTCGTACGTAGGACACCCCCACAGCATGGCTTGATGAGTGGTGTGTAGGCCCACGCCTGGGATCTGAGCTGGTGAACCCCTGGCCACTGAAGCAAAGAGCAAACTTAACCACTAGGCCACTGGGCCAGCCCCAACTTTAAAATTTTTAAGAAAAATGTTTGAGAAATTAACCAAGGGCAAGAGTCCAAATATTTAACGTCATTAATATAGGTAACAATGTATGAAAAACACAATTTGTTGTCACATATTTGTCAAACAGAAATACAAACAAATGTAGAAAACATCCTATTTTAATTAATTTTGTGCTTTGAATACCTGTTAACCTGAATATTTTTTGTTTGGTAATAGCTGACCATTTTTTTTTATCTAGAGTACATTTTTTAATTTAAAGCACATCTAAATAAGAAACAGAAAATATTTATACCACAGAAAGAATACGCTTTTTTTTTTTTTTTGAGGAAGATTAGCCCTGAGCTAACTGCTGCCAATCCTCCACTTTTTGCTGAGGAAGACTGGCCCTGAGCTAACACTCATGCCCATCTTCCTCTACTTTATATGTGGGACGCCTACCAAAGCATGGTGTGCCAAGCGGTGCCATGTCCGCACCTGGGATCCCAACTGGTGAAGCCCAGGCCGCCGAGAGGTGGCACATGCAAATTTAACTGCTGTGCCACCAGGCCAGCCCCAAGAATACGCTTATTAATAGGAATTTAAAACTGAAGTTTCAGCTGAGATTTCAAGATACAAAAAAGTATGAAATTTGAGGTTAGATAGTTCATAATAGTTTGATGAAGGAAATAGCCCAAAGCCTATCCTATGACTCAAATGTTCTCGTTCACTTTACGAATATCAAACAGTGGAGACACTTGGAGAAAGAGGAGACTTGTGAAGGGATTACCCTGGGAAAGCAGAGCTCCCCATCTCCAGTGGGGAGGGGGTGGAAGCTGCTTCTGCAGCTCATGCCAGGGAGCTTCTGTGGGCTTCCATGGGATCACGTGGAGAGCTTGAGATGCGTTCCCCACAACGAGGGGATTCTGTGGAAACTGTGAAACAGGCTGCCCAAGTGCTTCTGTGGCAGAACCAAGAGGGAGAGAATGGCCTGCAGAGTCAAGGACATGTGAATGTTTCCCATGGCCCAGATAAAGTCCCAGGGGAGAGAGAGAGCTGGCCTGGAGACATCTTGAATCCTGCCCAGAAGACCTTCTGTGGGAGAGGTCTCCCATAGAGGATGAGAGAACTCCCACAGGGGGACTCTCACAGGGCTGAGGAAACAGAAGCTGAGGGGTGACCGGAAGGAAAAGGTGCATCCCCCTTCTCATGAGGGTTGCTGTCAGGGGAGCCGCGAAGCCACTCTCCAAAGAGTCCCTAAAGAGCCCGGCGGCTCATGGGTGTGTGACCTGTGCACGCTTGTGCACAGGGACCTGCTCTTGGTTTGATGCTCTGCTGTCGCCATCTTGAAATTCCTAATTCTTTTCCAACAGACGCCTGGTATTTTTGTTTTGCACGGGTCCTGCAAATCCTATAGCTGATTCTGTGTGTCAGGTGGAGAGAGAGCAAAACTGACTTACAATGGCACCAGCTGGATAACAACTATTTTGTTTTTCACTCAGATGGACTTGTGCTGTGAAAGAGGACAGAGAGACGGAGATAAGATGGAGAAATAGAGAAGCTGAGCTCACCTGCTTTCCCCACTGCAGGCTTTCAGCCTAAAGGAGACTTGAATTTTACATCAAACCCAGTGATCCGATTAAAGTCTAATTTCTCAACGGAGATCGTGTTTGCAACTTAAAGAGACCATAGTTCTGCCTAGTAACTAAAGTTCAATAGAAAAATTCTGAGACTGAATTTCTTCCTACTATAAAAAAGCAAGTCAGTATTATTTAATAAAATAGTACAAATTCAACAATTACAGGACGTTGTAGCAGGTAAAAAAAAAAGTCAGGTGTAGATTTGAAACTTTCTGCTTGATTCTGAAAGTATTTTCATTAGCAGAAGAAATTGTGTTTTAAAATGGATGGGGAAGGGCCGCCCCATGACCAAGCGTTTGGGTTCCCACGCTCTGCTTTCGTGGCCCATGGTTTTGCTGGTTCAGATCCTGGGCACAGACATGGCACTGCTCATCAAGCCATGCTGTGGTGGCGTCCCACATGGCACAACCAGAAGGAACTACAACTGGAATATACAACTATGTACTGGAGGTCTTTGGGGAGAAGAAGAAAGAAAAAAAATGGATGGGGAAACTTTCTGGAACAGAAGTGTACTTACATGAGATAACTGAGGAAGGAGTTGAAGTAATTACCTAGATGAGGGGTGGACATTTACTGTCATTATTTCACTACTAGCTATTGTGTTGAAAAGTTCAATCCCCATGGAGCAGATTCTGAAACAGCCAGAAAAGCACACTACCTCATGAAATTAAAATTATGTCCCAAAATGAGGCTCTGGGATCACAACATGTACATATTAGTTTTATTGCACACATTGATTCTCCTGCACAGCCAGGAATAATCATTATGTATGCTTGTGGCTTTGGAGTTAGAACAGGAATTCTAGCCCCATGTCCCACAAACAGCTATTTAATTGTGGTCAGTAAATCTGTGACCCAAGTATCCTGAAATACTAAATGTACTGTCCAGAGATGCTTCAGTTGCTAACAGACTTAGCTGTCCAAGAGGGAAAGTGACAATATGAAGGAAAGGTTTTCATTCATACTCTACTAACGTAGCAGGAAAAATAAACCTGATGACGAAATGAGAGGGCAGTTTCCAGAGGGCTTTAAGCACCGCAGTTTCACACGGCATCAGGTTACTGACACACCTGTTCCTCAGGTACTCTCATGTGTTACTAACACAGACATCTGACCTACACCTTAAGAAAGATCTGTGAAAGAGAGAAACAGACAATTAGTACTGATAACTCTTGCAACTGACTCTTCCTATACCTGGATTTAAACTATGCTCTTTTGGAAATTGCTCTGTCAATCAGCTAGGATATTCATTCATTACAGCAGTAGACTTAACATGGTTGTTTCAGAAACCAACTGTGGCGGAGACTGGCTGGCTGTTCTCAAACCTATTTCTCTTCTTCCCTGGCTAGACTCCATTTAACGGCCCGCCTTGTTGTCAGGCATTCTAGCCAGTGGAATGTGAAAGGAGGTGATGTGCATAGAACCTTCCTTGAGTGATCCTCTGTGCTTCTTCCTCTTCTGCCAGCTCAATGTTGTGATTACGTGTTGAGCAGGTCAGAGCTCTTCACGGAAGAAACTTGGATCCTAAGCATTTATAAGAATGAAACACCTGCCATTCGCAACTTTACGTGGGTGAGAAACATACTTCTATTGTTGTGAGCCGGGATAGCTTTTTGTATTTACTTGTTGTAGCAGCTAGTGTTATCTTAAGGAATATATTCACATTTACAATAAAGGAATTTTAGCTTGCTGACCACTATGTTTTAGATACTATCTAATATTTCATCACATATAACTCTCCTATAAGCTGATGAAGTAGTTGTAACTGTCATTTCACAAATGAGGAAATTAAGGCTTAGGAAAGTTAAGCAGCTTTCCTGAGACATAAATTCTGCTGAGAGAGGATTTGAACTCAGGTCTGCAAATCTCCAAGTGTGTTCACGATCTTTCCAATAAGCTATCCCAAGAGGAAAATACTGTATAAACTGCACATAGGGCACAGATGTATTTGTCCATTCATTCATTAAACAAACACTTATTCTGTGGATACTCTGTGCCATGTCCTATCCTAGACAATGCCGAAGACAAGATACTCTTTTTATTAAGGACGAGAAGCAGTGACTTAAATTTTACCTCGTCTTCAAATTCTTAATGTACTTTCTAGTTTAAGTTACTCTTAAGAAATGGTAGACGTACTAAGAAATAGCTCTCAGTACCTAATTTACTCATTGGTAGTCAAGAAGAAAGAATAGGTTTCTTAAGAATTATAAATTACTACTACTGAGACATGCTAGCCTTAAGAACATCTGGCTTAATAACGAATGACAGCTTTCTCTCTGAAATTTAGGAGAGACTTTCCCATGGATGAACATGCTGTCGCTCCTCACATTTTCGCGAGGTGATGACAATGAAGAGGAGGAGAAATGTGGCATACATTCTGTACGGAGGACCATCATGCCAGGATTGGCAGATTTGGCCAAATTCATGATGGCACAGTCTAAAAGAAAAAACAATGCTTTTAAAATAAATAATAGTTCTATAACAAATAATAGTAATCCTATAATAAAAGCCAACATGATTTTATTATAGAAACTTATGAAACTATTATAGTAGAAAAGCAAAGTAGAGCAGAAATAAAAGTTTATGCTTTTCAAATAAATGAAGCCCAGAGTATATAATCATTGTAGTTTATACAATACTTAATTTTAGGGTTTAATCTAGCTGAGATTTAATATGATCTCATGAAACTAGGAGAAATATTTTGAGGCAGTATGGCTCATAAGACAAATTTGGTTCTCACAAATACGTTGATGTTGACAATGGAAACAAATGAAAATTGCAGCTGATAAGAGATATCTAGTAACTCAGAATACCACAACTCTCAGAGTTAAATATATTTAACAGAGAATTCACGACAGTCTTTTTTAGTGCTGGTGTCATAAGGGACTATTTTCTTAAAAATAAAAAGTGGGTTGGGTTACTATAGAATAAAAATCTGACCCATTTTTGTGTTTTACTGCAAGAAATCTGTAACTGAATCGCTTTGCAGATAGGGACTGATAACTATGGGAATAAATTATGTCTATTTGATGCGCAGAAAAACGGAATAGAATTAGGTTACAGTCTGTTTATTAATTAGTCCATGATGTGCTGGGAAATTTGGGAAAAGGAGAAAAGCAGCATTTGAGGACTCTTCTCTTGGGTGGATTGTGTATCTTAAAATGGCAAGTTTTGCTCTAGAATGGTCAGGGAAAGGTTTCCCTCACAAATGGAGCAAATTGACTCAAAAAAACTCTTTTCTTCTTTAGTAGGTTTCATACTTCTGTCCACAATCCCAGTATATGTGCATTTCATAACAGAAAAGATGTGGACATAGATGTATAAAGACAACTCACTATATAAACACCAGGGATAAACTATAAGAGAACGACTACCATCTCAATGCGGTCAAGACAGGGAAAAGCAGAGAAGGAAGTGCCTGTGAGGAGGAGGAACTCTTCTAACAGAAAGAACCTAAAGGTATGATAAGAATCTTGCACTGGGAGAAATAACAGGTACCTCAACAAGACTAGAGCCACGTGGCAGAATAATACGGCGTTTTCAAAGTGTTCTAGAAGCGACCAAAATGGTGCCAGAAAAAATAAACTTCTTTGATAACTTTATGGAGGGTGATCTATGGTAAAATATGGCCACTATGCAAAAATAGTGTCTCCAATTGCAAATATTCTTAAGAACCATGAACTTCAAAAGAAAGAAATCGTTATCTTCGTGGTGAGTGCAATACATGCTAGCTTGCCCAAAGTCAATGGAAACGAATATCAGTAAAAAGGGTGTAACTGTAAGAGTGAATTAGGGTCCCACTGCAACCTGTACACTGTGTGTGGCTATGACTGCCTACAGGAAGCGCCGCGGCCGACCATCGCAGAGGGGGACCGTCGGCAACGGTTTTCCGTTTTGGACTGACCCCTGCGGCGCGCAGGCTCCAAGCGCCGAGGTTACCTCCCCGCAGGGCACCGCCCACCTCGGGGGGACCAGGTGCGGACCCCGCGCGCCGGGTCCCACCTCCCGGGAGCCGCGGCGGCGGGAGGACGTGGCGCGGGGCCGGCCGCGGCGAGGGCGGGTGGCTGCGCGGAGGAGGCGAGCCCGCTCCCGGGCCCCGGGTGCCCGCCGCGCGCCACGAGGGCGAGGGGAAACCCAGCACTTCCCGCCCAGGAACGGCTGCCCCCGCTCCCGGCGCCCGCTGGCTGGCCGGGGGGATGTTCTCGCGAGAGGAGAGGGGGCGCGGGCGCCGCGAGTTTGGGGGGCGCGGGGAAGCCTGCGGATGAGGGCCCGGCAGGGAGGGGAGCAGAGGCGGCGGGCAGGGCCGGGGCCGGGGAAGCCGCTCCCGCCAGTCGCCGAGAGCCGGCCCTTGACGTCAGGAGTTTTCCTCAAAGTCAACAACAAGCCCCGCGGCGGCGGCGGCGGCGGCGGCCCGGGCGGGAGGGGGCGGGGGGCCCGGCGGGAGGGGGCGGCGGGGACCCGGAGAGGCCGCAGCCCCCGCCCGCGCCGCCGCGCCGCGCCCGCCCGCCGGCCTGGCGGCCCCGCCCGCGCGGTGTTTTCTGTGATGAATTGAATTTGTAGCCGATATCCGATTCCCATGTAGTCTCCGCCTCCTCCCGCCGCCGCCCTCCTCCCTCCCGCCGCCGCCGCCGCCGCCGCTCCAGCTCCGCGGCCCGGCCCGGCCGGCTCCCTCCCTCCTCCTGCAGCCCCGCGCCTGCCTCCGCCGGCCGCGCCGGCTCCAGGGGCCAGAGGCTCTGCGGGGTGGGGGGGGGACAGGAGGGGAGGAGGAGGGAGGGGGACCCCCGAGTCGCCCCCTCTCCTCCCCCCGCCCCCGGCTCCATCCTCCGCCGCCGCCCGAGCAGCTGCGGGGCCGCCGCCTTTGCAGGTAACAGCCGCCGCCCCCACTCGCCCCCTCCCCGCCGCGCCCGCGCTCCTCCGGGCCCGGCCCGGCCTCTCTGCCGGCCTCGCTCGGGCGGGGGGCGCGGGCCGGCGGCGCTGTCACCGCGCCGGGGGCGTGGGCGGGGGCTGGGGCGCCGCCGGCCGGCTGCGGGTGCGGGGAGGCCGGGGATGCCGGCGGCTGGCACCCGCCCCGCGCGCTTCGCGGGGCCGCGGGGGGCGGCGAGCCGCGGCCGGGCGGGGGCTCCGGCCTAGCGGTCCCGTGCGCGCCTGGGCCGCCCGGCCTGGCGCCTCGGGCGGGCCGCTCCGGGCCGGCCGAGCGGCTGGGGAGGGGGCGCCGCGCCGGGCGGGAGGTTATGTAACGCGGGGCGCCGCGGCGGCGTCCGGGGGGGCTGTCTGCGCGTGGGGGCGAGGCCGCGCCGGCTCCGGGGGCTCCTCCCGGCCGCCCCGCTGCCCGCGCACGGGCGAAGACGGCCTGGTGGGCGGGGGTGTCTGGGAGGTGGGTAACGTGCTCGGCTGTGTTTTTAATAGTAGTGGGGTTCTAATCCGCTCGGGAGTTGTGTGCCAAGAATAGAAATGTGCGGAAGATGCTGGGTTTGGCGGATCCAGTGATGCTGTCGCTGCTGGCGGCGGCGGCGGCTCGGGCTGCAAGTAAACAAACCAGCCTCTTCCTCGTCCACCTCCTCCTCCTCCTGCGCATCGGTCTGCATCAGCCATGATGCTGGTGGGGCCCTTCAGAGCCCAAAGTTGAAACCGAGCTGGCCGCTGTGTTCGCCCTGAGTCCTAGGCGGGGTCACTCCTTGTTTGGGATTTCCCGGGATTGTACAGTTAGACTAGATTGAATCTGTTTGGGGCCAGGGTTTCATTACCGATATTTAACGTTGATCTTCAGAAAGCAGAGGAAATGCTTGCCCATACGTCAAGGCTAGGATGCCCTCATTTCTTCCATGAAAATAACGTTGTCAAAATAAAACCAACTCATTTCACCAGTGTGGTAATTGGTTGAAAGCTCAGTAGTTTGGAATTGATAACGTTTCCAAATAGAAACTCAACAGTGAAACGTATGTGTCTATATTGACTAATTACTAGTATTAATAAGATGTTTACACTTTTTTAGTTCATTTTGTAGCTGAAAGGTATGGAATAAAGACTTTGCAGTTAATACATTGCCAGCTCCCTCATATCATCAGTTTAGGAGTGTCTTCCGTATTTGGTAAAGCGTGGTCATATTATGTCTCTTGGTAGATTATACTGTAAGTCACCAGACAGCCACTGGTTTTGTTTTTGGTGGAAAGTTATTAAATTAGGTTTACATTGTTAGGAAATAGTTGAAAAATCCAAAAGTGGAAGAGTCCAATAAAGATGATTTAGGAAAGTTTATCTCCAGAACTTGAGTATCATTACAAAATATGTGTAAATTAGTATGAATATTCCGGGAGGTGATTGTCTAAAACACACGTATTCAGGAGGTAGTTGTCTAAAACATGAAAATACTTCTTATTAAAGTATCTACTTAGGAATAAATTATTAGTTTTCCAAGATGTATGACTGAATGCACAATTATTTGCAAGGTATTTATCGGGATTGTACTTTGTTTTCTTTTGTCAATACATAATCTTGACTTTAAAAGTTTACCAAGGAGACTGTAGTTTGAAGGCCTGCTTTTTGTTTTTCTCGCTGAAGTTGACCCCAATATCTTTGATTGGTTGAGCTTCTTATTTTAAAGTGAGGGAGTGCATGTCATATGTGAGACAACACTGGAATTCAGAGGAATGTAGAATTTTCATTTTCTGTTGTGTATAGTTGTGCCAAGTATTTTCAGTAGTATGTTTTCTTACAGTATTTAACGAATATCTAGTCTAAAGTAATTTTCTATCAAAAATTTTCTGAAACTATTATTTGTGTTCCTTTTGTCCCCTACTTTTAGCCTTTCCATAATGATTACTTTAGTGAATTGTTTTCCAACTTAAACTAAGAGTCAATGTCAAACTAAAAATTTTAAGTTGCCTGTGTGAGAGTATTTCAGTGTTCTGCTTTGCACTTTTTTTGTTGATGTAGTTTTATGTCTGTAAAGTATTTTAAATAAGATTTCATTCATTCATTCAAGAAATACCAGAGTGTGAACTGTGTGTAAGGGGCTGATTGATTAAGAACTGTTTTATTTACATTTCATCCAGAAGATCCCTACCGTTAGAAAGAGAATTTGTTTTCAGAATCACTGGAAATCTAAACCTGTTTTGGTTAAGCATATCATGGGACAGACGTACTCAGCATAGAGTCTTGTGCAAAGTAGAGATTTAAGAGTTTTTAAACTCTAGTTTTTGGTTTAAACGTATGAGAGATTTTCTTTCTTAAAAAAGTTGAATGGAAATTTCCAACTCTTGGGGTTTGTTTAAAAAAAAGGAACCTGTTTTACAAATTGATTTTGTGGAAGTTTAGGGTTTACTTAAATTTTGCGTATTTTTGTGAAAACATAGCTACACTTCTTTGTTGTTATACCTTTTGGTTCAAGAATTCACCCTTGGGAAGATAAGGCAATTACTGTTAATGACATGTTAATTGAATTTTTAGCCATGATCTGGTAGGATCTTATAGTGTGGTTAAGTTTCAAGCATTAAAAAATATTTAATTCAAAACCACTTAGATTTAAATAACATAAGATACAAGGCAGAAAAATAAACCATTTCATTTTGTTTTGACCAAATCAGTCTTGTAATTTGACTGGCATCTTTATCTTTCTAAAGTTAATCTAAATTAATGCACATGATGAATTTTTGTACGTTTGTGTTAGAATATTTGAATCGTTTAAAATTGCTTTGTTTTTAGCTCCAGGTTTCAGTATGCATCAGTATTCTAAATCCTGGTTTTGTATGGCATGCGCTTTTCTGTAGTCACCTGCTGTTAACTTAGATGTTTTCTTATGGTCTTTACTCAGAGCTAGATTCACTGTAGAGTTAGCGCTGGCCAGTGCATGGTGAGCACTTGCGTGTGCAAGGCACTTTTATATGTGCCTCACATGCATAAATGCATTTAATCCTTACAACAGCCCCTGCTATACTTCTGAAAGTGACTTTCACAGGAAAAAACACTTATTCTGGCACTGTAGAAATCGTTTCATTTTAACTTTCCTAATTCTGAAACACATTTTCTCAGTGTTTTTCCTAACTTGTTTGTACCTATTATTAGAGTTCACAATGACGCTGCTAAATTTTGATAGTGTAGTACAATTATTTTGAAAGAAATCAAGTAATTGTAGGGAAAAAAAGTGTATTGACTGATCCATAACAGTTCTTTTTCATTTCAGTTGTTTCAAATGGTTAATTAAATGCCTCAAATGTTTGCATATTTTATTGTAGCACCATAATCTTTCAGCATATTAGGTATAAACACATTTCCTTTGTGAGGTAATTTTCAAATAGTAATCAATAGATAAATTAATATATACTTCTTGACCTGTAGATTTGCTTTTTCATTCTTTTTCTTTTCAATACTCTGTTTATATTTATTTATCACCAACTGCAGATATTTCATATTTCTTAATGAGTATATTATGCTCATATTCAGAGGGAAAGTAAAAAGATTTAGTAGAAGTCACTAGAAGACTTTCAAATGAGAGTTTTCTCCCCTCTATTAATTAGCAAAACCTCTGACAGTATTTGGGAGTCTGGGGGAAGGGAGGGGAAGAGAGACAGTATTTTGCCAGTATTGGAGTTTAGTTCAAATTTTGTCTGAGTGGAATTGTTGTTTGAATGTTTTATCTTCCCAACTGTCTATTAAACTTGAGGACAGGAACTGTATATAATCATGACAGTGTCACCTAAGATGCCATCTATAAACGAAGGAGATACTCAGTGGATTTTAACTTGAAGGATCATAAATATTAGCTCTGGAAGAGCTGTGGGGCTGTTTAGAGTTCATCTAACGCTCCACTTTTTGGACCTTACTTAACATCACACTGGGTGGGGCAGAGTTGGGAACAGGGACCCAAGTTTTTTGGCTTGTCCAGTGCTCTTTCTGATGCACCACTGTGAGGAGCTTAGTTACAGGAGTCCATACTTGCTGGTTAGCTCTCAGTTTAATTGGGGGTAAAATCTGTCTAGCTGATTTTTGGCATTTATTGGACCATATACCAATTGTATTTTGTGTGCGTGTGGGGATTTTTTTTATTTTATAATCAGGGAGGTCCCCAAGGCAAATTTTAGAAGGACTTTACATGTATGTTGGAAAAATATGACCAACTGTGCAACTGAAATTCTTTCAGTAGTGACCCTCCACCTGTCCATGTTGTTATAGCTGCCTTCACATAGAGACAAGCCATAGGTCATGTGAGAGATGTAGGGGATAATTTATCAGTAGCTTGTTCAGTGGTTTGGGTGAGCCAGAGGAATCCGATAAGCATTTCCTGAGTTGTTAATATATTAATATAACATGTTAATATATATTAATATAATAGTATACAAATAATAATAATAAAGATATAAATAATAGTATATATTAATATTAAATATATCATCCAGCACAAGTTGCTTTTCTATTTGTTTAATAATGGATGTGTTGGGTGAAATGGGTAGGAAGTGGGGGGAGAATGCTTTGTTTTTGTATATATGTTTCAAAGCTTATTAAGTTGATTTCTGAGAGTTGGTTGGCAATTTGAAAGAATTGATATTTTGTGTGAAAGTCTTGCCTATGCTTATTTAAGTGTTTTCCCATAGTGTGAAGCAGGGAAGATATCTATAGAAAGAGTTTTAAGAAAATCCACAAAGTGTTTTATTACCCACTGAAGAGAGGAAAGGCATCCGAAATAACATCGTTTGTGTGGGTCACTTGCCTCTACGATGTGTTTTTAACAGGATAACAACTCTTATAAGGGACAGACTGGTGAAGTGCAGAGCAAATTGCCTTGAATTTCCCTTCCACTTCAGTATTTTTCCTTTCCCTTAAATTCTTTTAAAAGTTTTGTATAGCCTTATGTGTTTATCATGGTGTATATTAAGTTCATATGTTTATTTCTTGAAGTCAGTAAATACCGTCGGATTATATTATGGTTACTCTTGACCATCATTTGTATTTCAAAGTAGCAACATTCTGTTGTATTTGAACATTAGTTGTCCTTCATTAATTCACTTTGGCTAGCATATTTAAAGTAGGTAAAATATTGTGTTGCAGAGCAAGTCTGTTCTACATAGTATTAAATTACAGCCAAGTTTATAGTTTAGAGAAAGTTTTATTATAGATTGTATTGTGGCTTTTAACTTAGACATTAACATATAGGAAATTATTAACCTATGAATTTTTTTATTATTTGTAAAAAAGAATTGTTGGAGTTGCTCTTCTTTTTTGTGTGAGTAAGATTGGCCCTGAGCTAACATCTGTTGCCAATCTTCCTCTTCTGCTTGAGGAAGATTGTCGCTGAGCTAACATCTGTGCCAGTGCTCCTCTGTTTTATGTGGGGCGCCGCCACAGCATGACCTGACAAGTGGTGCTGGATCTGCCCTCGGGATCCAAACCTGCAGACCCCAGGCCGCCCAAGCGGAGCGTGTGAACTTAAGCCCCTGGGGTTGCTTTTTAACTTTATGTCAACCTACTTTTAGTCTTCTGATGTTATAATTTCGTTTGTGATGCCACAGTTATATTTAATTTATTTGAAAACATTGTACTTTAGTGGAAAGTACAATGTTTTTATTCTGAGAAATAATTTGATAGAGAAAAACATGTTCAGAACTATTTGTAAATTTTATCCATATTTTTGAGAGTTCGTATTGTTATTTGGTAGAGAGCATACTTGAATTGCAGGTAGTCACTTTTGTTACTTGTCACTAACTTGTCATGGTAACTGTGAGGAAGTAATGTCATTGTTGTTGATTGGTCAGTTTTCCTAGGTTCAAAATTGTAGATGCAATAGCCACTGCACAGATTGTCTTTAGAGTCAAGTGGGGTTGTATATGTGAAAGCACTTTGATAACAAATCATTATAGGTTTGGGAAAAGATTTTTAAATACTTTGTTTTGCTTACCTCCCTGTATAATCCATATTGTGCTTGTCCCAGAGTAGACAATCAATACATGTTAATTGACGGAATAAATATACGTATATGTTTTCTTGAGTGAATGATGTTTTTAAAAGATGTTTGAAGAAGTTAACTTAAAATTGAATGGTTGGTTGCCATAAGTAAACAAATACCTTTAAAAAATTTTTGTAAATATCGTTAGGAAAATATGCCATTCTTGGGGCCAACCCTGTGGTGTAGTGGTTGAGTTTGGTGTGTTCCACTCTGGTGGCCCAGGTTCACGGGTTCAGATCCCAGGCAGGGACTTAGACCACTTGTCATGCCATGCTGTTGCGATGACCCACATGCAAAATAGAGCAGGATTGGGATGGATGTTAGCTCAGGGCCAGTCTTCCTCAAGCAAAAAACGAGGAGGATTGGCAATGGATGTTAGCCACAGGCCAGTCTTCCTCACAAAATAAAAGGGAAAAAAGAAACTATGCCATTCTTTCTCGTTTTTCCTCCCATAAGGGATGATTTTGGGCAGTGTTGATGCTTGATTTGTTTGGGAATTGAAACTTGACCATCTAAACAAAAAGTGTCAAAAAACGTCAAGATAAAAGGATAATCTTAATGCGTGAGTCCTTCTTATTAATGGCAGTCCATAGGAAACATACGTTAATGAATAGGGAAGAATATTTATTATAATTTTAATTACTCATGTGTAGGTGCTTTCATAATGTTTAAGTTCAAGTTGTTTTTAAGATGACAGCATCTCTCTATTGACTTACAATATTAGTTTGCTTAGTCTGTTCTTTATTAGTTATTTCATGCTTCATCTTTGTTCTTTCATTCACCCACACATTCATTGTTCCATATTTGTTGAGCATCTCTTATGTGCCAGGCACTGTCAGTGTGCTTTACTGAATATGCTATTGAATGAGGTAAAAGATGTGAAAATGTTTGTAAGTTGTAAAATGACATTCCAATGCAATTATTATCATCATCAAATTCTCAAATAGTTCTGAATGAAAGTACCTTTAGTGTAACTGCTTCCTGTAACTTCTAAGTTGAATCTGCCAAGAATTTTGTGTGAAGTTTTTTATAAGAATGGGAAAAATTAGATTATCCAACAATGAAATGTTTAATGTGATAGGCTCAAAAGAAAATTAAACCAGATTTTGTCTGTTATAGCTCATTGAATAGAAGGCATTTCTGGGGAAGTTAGACCGTAGAGGGGGTGAAGTTCAGCCTACTTTAGGGAAGCAGATTACAGAGGTGAAGTCCAGCTTGTCGTTTTGCAGATGTGTCTTTAGTAACATGGAAGGCTGAGTGGGAGAGAGCTGATGGCTGGTGCAAGAGCACTGCCGCAGTGGGAAATTGAAGACCGCTTGAGAGTCAAGAGCATTGTTCTTATATACAGAAGACAACATTTACTTCTAGCCTGTTGAGCATAATTCTAGAGTAGTATGCATTTGCACATCTTTTATGTTCAAAGAATGTATCATTTTAGCCAATAGACCCAGGAGCAATTTTAAAGCTGAAAATTAGGATTGTGGGTAGGATTTGGTAACATTTTAAGATGCAAATGGATGAAGCCATCTCTGTAACGCATGGGTTCACTGGCCCTGATGAAGATTCTAAATTTTGTTCTCTCCATTTAACATACATTTTAACAGTTTACCCTAAATATATAAGCACTAATAAACATTTTTATCTAAAAAACTAGTTTTTTGAAAGTTTCATTATAAAACAAGATTCATTGATTTTGAGTTGATCTGGATATTTCAGTATATTGTTTTGTGCTGAAGAGGCAGTGCTGGAGGAAAGAGCATGTGCCTGCTTCTCTTGCCTTGGTCCTCTTGTCAAGTAGCTTCGTGAGCCTTGGCAAGTCACTTCATCTGCTTTGACCTCTTTTTCCTCAACTGTAAAATGAAGGTCCCTTCAGGTTTAAGATTCTAAAAATGAAATGTTCACTTAAAAAAATAGAATCAATTTTGAAAATATTTTTGTTTTTCTAGTGTTCTTTATAAGGATATTGTAATGCAAGTTATTTTAATAGAGTATATGTTTTATATATGTTTATTGGATATGTATTCTTTTTTGGTTATTACTAAGTATTGATCCCTGATCTCTTCCATTTCTAATCCCCAAAATACCAAGATATGAATTTTCCTTTACCCCGATTATATAATTTCATAGTCAGAAAGCAAGAATGGCTCTAGGAGCTGTGAAGCCCCTTGCTGCGAGTATGACCGAAGAGCAGGTCTACAGCCAGTTCTTCTGAAGACATCGTTTTGCACTAGTGTTCCTGATGTTTAACTTCCTTATAATTCTTTATGTGGTATAAAGAGTTAAGCCTTTCACTTATCTAGTTCTATATTGTGTAGCCAGTTGACCATGTTGAGTTCTTCAGAAAGTTATATAAATCAAATTAAAGTGATGTTTGGATTCTTTTCTCAAGATTTTTCTTTTTTCCCCTATTTTTAATGGTGAGATGGGTCTTGTTTTGGATTCTGTGGCATTTCCTAGGGTCATTTCTCAAAGTGTGTTCCTCTGGCTATCAATACATGTTCCTAAAGAAAAAAAGGGCCACGTGTGTTCAAATAAGTTTACGATTTGCTGAGATAAATAAGATTATACATATTTTGTACCTTCAGTGTGTTAATAGTGACATTTCAAGAGAAAGGCATGGTTTGTATAATTTCCCAAACTTATTTAGCCAAAGAAGTTCTTTTCTTTTTTCATCTTTCTTTTTCTTCACTTTTTCTGGACTTTCTCTTAGTATTTTTGTCTAACATATTTTGGGATGATACACCCGGATTCTAATACCCCTTTTGACTCTGCAGTAGCAGACGATGATTCTGAGGACAGCTTCGGCCCTGCCTGGAGCTGCTGCCCTCAGCCCCGTGCCACGTGAGTGGGGCGGTCTTCTGTTCAGCCACACAGATGCTGTCTGGCTTTCCTGAGAGCATGTTAGTCTTGATTCCTGGCTGCTGAGTGATGAGGTTCTGTACTTTATTTGCGTGGGAAAAAGAGCTGCAATTCAGTTCAGTGCTAGCTGGACAGTCTGCCTTGGATTTACTGCTGTGTGCTATTTACGAAAACCCAGTTTGAGAAAACAGTATAGTTATATAGTCCTTCCATCTATTTTCCTGGTCATCTAAAATTTATGCCTGTGTTCTTGGACCGCATAATGCTGGGGTACCTGGACCACATTTTTTGGATCCTTTTCTGTGGAAATGCTTTAACTCAATTTTATCTTGGCATTTTCCTTTTTCAGTTGAGAGGGACAATAAGAAATAGCCCTGGAAAACTCATTGCTGTATATATGTGAGGATATTTTGGGGACTTGGTTTGTTACACTACGAGGTATTTTATGAAGACCCATGGGATAAATTTAGAGTTTTGTCCCAGGAAGAATTGTATTCTTTTGAGCACTTCTTTTTTTTTTTTCTTTTAAAAAATATTTATGGATAGTGTAAATACTGAAAGTGATTGTGTTTTTTTATTTGCATTGCTTCCTGAAAGCATCATGCTAAATTTGTGGCCTGTGTTTCACAAATACTTAGACTGTTACTCTGGCTTCTTTTTATTTTTATTTATTTATTTATTTATTTTTTAAACTTTTTTTTTTTATTGAGTTGTTGATAGGTTACAATCTTGTGAAATTTCAATTGTACATTAATGTTTGTCAGTCATGTTGTAGGTGCACCTTCTTTTTATTTTTAAGACAGTGTAGTTTGGAGTTAAGAATGCAGGCTCTGCAGTTGACAGCCTGGCTTTAGCTCTTGGCTCCATCATTCATGAGCTGTGTTGAAGTCGGGCAGTCTGCTTACTCTCTGTGAGCCTCAGTTTCCCCATGCAGGAAATGGACTTAATAATACATACTCTTATAGGGTTGTTGTGAATATTACCTGAGAATAATAGATATAAGCAGCTATGATATTCTTGACACATCTGGAATACTCCATACTTTTTTCCGCTTTCATATTCCCTTTATTTCATTTTGTCTACTATAAAAAATAATTGATTTTATGTTATTTATAATATTTTATTTTTCGTAATCTACCTAAAATATTTCTTGGAACAAGGCAGAGTAAGTGTACATAAATGTTGGTTTCTTAATTCATTGTATTTTACATCAATACAGCCATTAAAAGCATTCACAGTCGCTTTGCCATAACTGTTTCTGAATTTACAGGGATTTTGAAACTAGGCATACATGAAGATTTACTTTTAGTTCACTTAACTTTCATTTTCTTCCCTTCTCACCTCAAGCACACATCACCCGTTTTTCTGTGTTATTTGTGTAGATGTGACAGTGGTTTTCTTAAGACATTTTTTGTTGAAGCCTCTTAGGTTAAAAGTTTCACTATCATTTGAAATCCGTCACAAGACCAGGGGAGTGCATTCATTATAGAAGTATTTAATAAATAAGTTCTCCAGTTTGAAGAGCAA
This sequence comes from Equus caballus, assembly GCF_041296265.1. Classification (NCBI taxonomy): domain Eukaryota; kingdom Metazoa; phylum Chordata; class Mammalia; order Perissodactyla; family Equidae; genus Equus; species Equus caballus. Next base: position 9,566,159 of record NC_091713.1, read on the forward strand.
GACTTTTATGTGAGGTCAGGCCAGTTGAAGACATTTACAAAGAATTAGTTGTTTGTTATTGCTATGTGAGTTGCAAGAATGGAAAAAAAAGAAATTCTTTCTTCAATACTTCCTTCCAGGCTGAGTCATCACTAGAGAGTGGGAAGGGCAGCAGCAGCAGAGAATCCAAACCCCAAAGCTGCTATCACAAAGCACCAGTTCTCCAAGTTGGGGCTCAGAGGGGAGCCATCATGAGCGATGTTACCATTGTGAAAGAAGGTTGGGTTCAGAAGAGGGGTAAGTGTCCCACAAAGCTGAGAGTAACGTGCTGGGTAAGTGTGCTGACAGTTAGTGGTGGCCTGGAAGGGGATATTTTTTCTGATGCTGTTAACAAAGTGAACTGTGACATACTATGTCCAGTAAGAGAGAAAGGATATTTAACATATGCGTTAGAAATTTGCTTGTTATTTAGTGATTCTTTATAATTCTTGATTTTGATTGTTTATAATCAAAGTTGTAAAAGTTTGGCTTTCTGGTGTGTTGTGTGCATGCATGTTACAGAAAGTTTGTGTTGTGATTTTTTGTGTTTTCCACAGATTCTACAATCCAGAAAGATGTCTTTAGAATGATTTAATATCTAGAAAAGTGTCTAACTTGGATGCGTTTAAAGATATATAGATGTGTAAATAGAAGTATTCAATTATGTTAAGCCTGTTTGAGTGGTGACAGGGACGGGCTCACCCACAAGCTCATGGATTCGACAGTCCCCTAAGTTAGGGAAGTGAGGTCCTCAAGTAAAAGACCAGATGAGGAGAGGCTTTTCTTTTGTGTGTGTTTATGTTTAATTTAATTTTTTATTTTTCATGATCTGCTTTTAGTATTTCTTGTTCACTCCTGCTTTAGATAAATAATTAATCTTAACAAGTACTATCTATCTAAATAAATATTATTTATTATTCCTTTTTAGTATTAAAGGAAGAACTCTTCAGTGTAAAGCTTAGTTTCTCCTCTTTGAGTTCACCTGCTTGTGGTCAATGTGTTTATTAGAAATCTAGAGTTTAGACTGGTTGCCAGGCAACTGCTGTTTATCCACATGGCCAAGTGGAGTAGGATGAGGACTGTTCCATTCTTAGGACTTTTAAGTTCCTGTATATCTATTTTCCGGTTAAAAGTTACCTCTTAAATAGTGATTTTAATATTCTTTGAAGGTCTGTAGTTAATACCTGTGCTGAAAAGCTGTTGTCAGTAGTTAAATGTGCATATGTATTATTGAGTCTTTAAAAATCAGCCTTTTTGAGTCGTAGGTTACATACAGTAAAATTCAGTGTTAAGTGTACACTTTGATGAATTTTGCTAAATTTATACAGTAGTGCAACACACACTGCAATCATGACATAGAACATTTCTGTCACTCCTAAAAGTTCCCTCATTCCCCCATACATCGGTCTTCTTCCCTCAGCCCTGGCAACCACTAATCTGCTGTTACTATAATTTTGCTTTTCTAGAATTTCGTATAAGTAGAATCATAAATACATAGTCCTCTGCGCCTGGTTACTTTCACATAGCATGGTACTATAGAGGTTCATCTGCGTTGTTGTGTGTATCGTGTTTGTTCCTATTTGTTGTTGAGCAGTATTCCGCTGTCTGGACATTACCACGGTTTATCTGTTTACCAATTGATGGGCATTTGGGTTGTTTCTAGTGTTTGGCTGTTGTGAATACAGCTGCTGTCAGCATTTGAGTGCGTGTCTTTGTGGTGTGTTTCATTTTTCTTGGGCAATAACCTGGGAGTGGGATTGCTGGGTCATATGGTAAGTGTTTGTTTAACTTTATAAAAACTGCCAAACTGTTTTCCAAAGTGGTGACTATTTGTATTGTTAAGTTAAATTTCTTTCATTACTTATGACAGATATTTATTATTTCATTGTATATTATAAATTTGGAGAGCATTTTCAGCTTTCAGTGTTACATGAAGGTATTTTTAAATACATTTTTTAATTTGTCTAGTATATTTATATTATTTTTCCTACTTTGTTTTTTTGGGGTGGGAAATCACTAAAACCTTTGGGAGTTTTACTTGATTAATCTCTAAAATCTGCTCTCACAAGATTATTGTGAGAATTAAATAAGATAATGTGTGTGGATGTGTTTTGACCATTCTAACACAAACGTACACTGTTGCCATCACCACTGTTTATCAAGGATGTAGGGTGGTTCTTGAGTCTATTGAATCAATTGTGTCTCGTCTGAAATACCATAATAGAAGGTTGGTATATAGTGCATGGGATTTAGAAAAAAGAAGAAATGAAGAAGAATTTCTCAAGTGTTTTCTTGCATTGGTGAGGAAGGGGGACTCTAATGAAATGTGTATGTGTCTCTGTGTACGTGTGTATATTTATTTTGGGAAGTAATAGCCATATAAACATAAGAATTTGAATAGTACACAAAGGCATAAATAGAGAAGTAAAAATCTTTCTACCTCCTACCTTTTCCAACTAATTTCTCTCCTCAGAGGTAACCATTTTAGACCTTTTCTATTTTTAATTCTGATTTTTATCCCAATTTTGTATGTAATATGCTAAACTTTATTTTTCACTATTCTTAAGTAATCTAGTATATCCCCTTCGTAAAAAGTGAGGATTTTGACTTTTAATACCTATTCTCTTTCTTCCCTTTTTTTTTTTGGTCTTTCTGGTTAAACTTCTTAGTCTTGTACCATTAACTCTAGAAAGCATTAAACATCTTCTCTAAACTCGCCACTTTCTAAGTTGAGAAAAATTAGTACCCCTCACAATCTTGACCTTGAATTTCTCACATTCCCTTCCCCATTTATGTCAGCTGTAACGTTTATTTTGTATTGTCAAGGGTTGTAATAGTTACATTTGTTGATTCTGCAGTAATCAGTATGATGAGTATGTAAATAATACTCACTGCTGAACGAAGTCGTATGATGGGATCCATAGAGAACAAATGGGTTTTTATACTGTACTGGTACTCAAGATCATACCTTGCTTTAGTATGGCTTCTAGTTTGGGCTGTAACTGTTTTCCCTAGATTTTCTAATTGCCATGTTTTCCTCCTCTTGGTAGAAGAGTGTATGCCTTCTTCATATCACTGGTTATCCAGCTTTTTAATCATACTATTTGTTGAAATTCTAATATGAACTGACTTTTTTCTGGGTGTGATGCTCAGCTAATATCATGTTATTTAATTGCATTCTTGGACAAGTTCTGTGCTGTCTTAGATCTCATGTCTTTGTTCTTTTTACTTTAGATTTTACAGTTTTCTAGAGCATTTCCTGAAGTAATTTTTCAGAAAGAATGTGTGTGTGTGCTTGTCAGCACAATGTTTGAAAATGTCCTTTTCACCTTCGCACTAGGTGCACACCTTGGCTGGGTATAGAATTCAGGTTTAAAATCGTTTTCCTTTACCATTTTGAAGGTTGCGTTCCGTTTCCTTGAGTACCCGGTGTTACTGATAAGAGGTGTGGTGCTAATATGAATAATTTCTTTGTAGCTTGTCTGTTTTTGTTCTCTGGAAGCGTTCTGTGCTGATGCGTCTTTGCTCTTGGCATGACGAAATTTCAGGAGGATGAGTGAGGGTCCTTTTTCATTCATCCCGCAAAGCGTTTGGTGGGCCCTTTGAATCTGCACCCTTCTGTCTTTCTTCAGTTCTGGGAAGTCTTCTGTATTTCTTTCATTATTTCTTTCCTTTTATGTTTTCTGTATCCTTCTATTTTTTTTTCTTAGAGCTTCTGTATCAGTGCTCTCTTTTAAAATTTTTCTGTCCTTTTCCATGTCTTTGTTTTTCTCTCTGTTCTGCAAGATTTCCTTGACTCTTTCTCCAGCCCTTTATTGAATTATTTATTTCAGCTATTACTTTATATTTCTGGAAATTCTTTCTAGTTCATAGCCACCTGCTCTTATTTTACAGGTATAATACAATCTCTAATCTTAGGTAACTGAATAGATTTTATTTTTAAGCTTTGTCTCCTCTTTGAATAACTCTTTCAGTTTGTTTATTTTGATTCTATTTTGGTGGTGGTAGTTTTCTTCAGGTGTCTGGCAATCCCTGTTTGTGTATATTTGTGAATGAAAGACTGGTGTTCCTGGTAGTGTCTTTCATCTATTTTGACAATTTATGTATTTTTCTTATTCTTAGGACAAGTTAGATTCCCTGAATGAGGGTTTGTGATGGTAGTGTTTAACTGGGCTCTTGAAAGCCTTAGTTGAAATATTAGGGGAAACCAAATGGGCATTTTTTTCCTCCAACATTCTTAATTTATTCCTTTAGAGATTTTCAGTATTATTTTAATAATAATTTTGTGTTTTAGTCAAGTAGATTTCATTAGGTAGTCTGTTGTTGTTTGGCTGTATTTTGGTTCAAAGAATTCTAAAAGAGCATTATTATTTACTGTCTGTTTACCCTGGGCAGATTATTATCACCTAAATTTTGATGTACTCGTTTGAAAATAAATATGATTATATCTGCCTTCTTTACCTCATAGTGTGTTTGTAATCATTACAAGGTAATGTGTATAGAGGAGTGGTTTTGTTTTTTAAAGATTTTATTTTTTTCCTTTTTCTCCCCAAAGCCCCCTGGTACATAGTTGTGTATATTCTTAGTTGTGGGTCTTTCTAGTTGTGGCATGTGGGATGCTGCCTCAGCATGGCTTGATGAGCAATGCTTTGTCCATGCCCAGGGTTTGAACCGGCAAAACCCTGGGCTGCCGCAGTGGAGTGTGTGAACTTAACTAGTCGGCCACGGGGCTGGCCCCCTAGAGGAGTGTTTTTAAACTAGTAAACTATTAATAAAAGGTATTGATATAAAAAAGTTATAATAGAGTCCTTCCTTTCAGTATCAGTTCTTTTTCTCAAACCTGTATTTATGAATCAGTTCTTGTTAGCTCCTATCAAGATAGAATCTTGGGCCGGCCTGGTAGTGTAGTGGTTGAGTTCGCCAGTTTGGATCTCAGGCGCAGGCCTACATACTACTCGTCAAGCCATGCTGTGGCAGGCATCCCACATATAAAACAGAGGAAGATGGGCACAGATGTTAGCTCAGTGACAGTCTTCCTCAGCAAAAAGAGGAGGATTCGTAACAGATGTTAGTTCAGGGCCAATCTCCCCCCCCCAAAAATGATATAATCTCATTTTATTTGTACTTTTAATGTAAGTTGCTCTTAAGTGAATAGCTCCCTGGGAAACGAAAAAATAGACTTAAAGATAATTAATGATTGTGTAGGATAAGTGTTTCTTAACTTTGGTTGTTAGAGATATATCAGTAGTGAAACCTCTCCTGTACTTTTCTGGAGCAATTGCAAAATGGTGAGTATTAATTGAGATAACACATTAACATAGTATTGTTGGTGTTAGAAATGGCAATAAGAGAAATACCACGTAGCAAAATTGGTGTGAAGTGTTGTCTGCATTTTCCTCCTTGATGGTTCTTGGAGAGCACATCCCAGTTTGGCTGCACTTCAGCGAGGAGGCATCTGCTTGTTAACTGGACAGTTGTTGGATTGTCTCCTTCAAAGACCAGCCTGTGGGTACACCTTAGGGGATGCGTAATCTCTGAACGAGATGTCAGAAGTTTTGCTTTCTTAGTTTGTTCTGTTACAGCTCGTGGGATAATTTGCTCTGAAGAAACTTACTGCATTAATACAGTGGGAAATTTAACCAGCTTAAAAGGTCTAAATTATAGAATTAAGTAGATTGAAATAATATTAATCAAGGGCTTATTGTAATTTGCAAAATTCCATTTGCTTTATGGTATTATTTCTTCAAATCCTAAGTAGTCTCTTAGAAATATGGAGAACCAATTCCTTGATAAAGTTAGAGTCTGTAATCTTTTTCTAGCCAACTCGTAATCTAACTGTTTTGAAGTTGGTACAAATCTAAGAGGTGGTTATAGCATTAAAAACATTTTGATTGATGAAAATGCTGCACGCGTGTGTTAATTTCTTATACTTTTTGTTGTATTAATATCTAACACATCAAACTTCCATATTGTGTTCTTTATGAGTAACCAGTTTGTGCTTTCAAAGAACTTTTTGCCTTAGTTTGCCTTGTGCTTAGAGTTTCCAATTCAGGGGTATCCATAAACTGTGTCCTTTGGGTGATACTTGTTTTGCATTCTATGAGATGGTTTGTTTAGATGAACTAGAATGTTAGCATTTGGTAATTCCTAGCTAATACTTTCTAAGTCTATGAGTTTTCTCACAAAATAACTTAACCCTGCCATGCAAAATATACTTTAGTACAATAAAGATTGTAAGCTGGGTTATGCTTTAATGCGTGATTCTTGTGACCTAGTCAATTATAAATTGTTATAGAAAACAAAATATACAATTTTTTGGTGCTCATCTGAGTCCAGGGACCTTTCCTTCTCCTTTACTCTGTATGCACTTGTGTACCTTTTGTTCATGTTTTATTCACAAACTGACTTTTGAAATAAATTATAAGGTGATTAAGGAAACAGAAAATGACAGTATGATTTCCTGTTTACTACTCAGCAGCAAGCATTTTCCATAGAGTGAAGAGCTGTGGTTGTGGCTGTAAACCACATGATAGATCAGAGAAGCGCACTCTGACTGTTGACGTTACAAGTGGAGAATAAACATGGAAAAATTAAGCTTATTTTCTAATGGCATTGAAACTCTGAGATTTAATGTATTTGCAATTATGTGAAGTTTGTTTTTCCTATAGTTACAATATGTTTGTTTGGAAAACTTTAACCAAGTAAACTGAATGGGGAGAACCATCAAATGATAAGCTTTCATATGCATTCTAGAGTTACAGAATTATACAGTTGCTGTTACACACACACACGCGCACACACACACACACACACACACACAGTCCCTTCCCAGTCAACAGCTGAGTTTCATGTATTGACTTTGTATCCTGCGGCCTCCTTCAATGCTCTGATTAATGTTAGTTACTCTGAAGATTTTCTGTGTAGATGGTCAAGTCGTCTGCAAAGAGCTGCACTTCTTCTTTCTTGCCAATCTTTATGTCTTTAATCTTTCTGGGCTTATTTTACTGGTTAGGACTTCCAGTACAATGTTGAGTAAAGTGGTGAGAGTGGACGTTTTGGCCTTATTTCTCATCTTATTGGGAAAGCATTTATTTTTACTACTATCATATTAACTGTAGGTATTCCATTGCTGCCTTTTATCCTGTTAAGAAAGTTCCCTTCTATTCTTCATCTGCTGAGAGTTTTTATCATGAGTGGATGTTCAGTTTTTTCAAAAGATTTTCCTGCATCTGTTGAAATGACCATTCGATTTTTCCCTTTATTATGTTGATACGTTAATATGGTATAGTTCTTTCTTTGCTGCAATAAATACCGTTTACTTATGATGTATTATCTTTAATTTACCAGTTTTGATTTATTAATATTTTGTTGAGGATCCATTTTTGCACTTGCCAGAATACTGACCTGCAATTTTCACTTCAGGTTTGGTCCAGCTGTCCTGTACATTGTAGAGTATTTAGTAGCATCCCTTGCCTCTACCCACTAGATGCTGGTAGCATTCCCACCCCAAGCCATGACAATCAAAACTGTCTCCAGACATTGCCGAATGTCCCTTGGGGAGTAAAATAACCCTGGTTGAAAACCACTGCCCTGCAACAACCACTAAATAATTAATGCAAGTTAAAATGATGACCGAGCAGTGTTTCTCAAAGTTTTTTCCATTATGGCTTAGCCTACCACATGAAATATTAATATCACAGGTATCTGTTTATATAATGTGCCCCATTGGAGAGGCACAAACGATTGTAATATCTAAGTTTTTTCACACCCTCCCCCAAGAAGCAATTATTGCCCCTTGGGAGATCTCTGCCACTGAGAATGCATACTGATGGAGGAATTTAAATGAAATACTAAAAAATTCAATTAACCCAATAGAAGGGAAAAAACTACAAGCTGAGGAATTTTTTTTTACATGGAACAAATAGAACATAAATAAAATAGTGTGTCTAAATTCAACCACATCAACAACAATATTAACTATAGGTTTTTTTTAATGTTTAAATAAGAGGCATAAATAATAAGCTGGTAGCAGAGGTAAAATGGAACAGTAAAAAGATACTAAATCTAAAAAAATGCAAGAATGTAGAAAGAAGGAATAAAGAACACATGCGACAAATAGGAAACCACACCATATCAGTAATTACATTAATAAATATGAATGGTCTAAACACCCTCAGTTAAAAGCTACAGACTGTCAAATGAGATTAAAAAAGAAAAAAACAGACCCAAATATATGCTATCTACAAGAAAGGCAGTTTAAATATAAAACACAGAAAACACAGATAGGCTAAATGTAAAAGGACATTTGAAAAAGATGTAAGATGCAGCAAATATTAATCATAAAAAATCTTGAGTGGTTATATTAATGTTAGACACACTGAATTTCAAGACAGACAATATTACCAAAGATATGATGGGCATTTTCTAAGGATAAACAATGTAATTCATCAAGAAGATAGAATAATCACAAATGTGGATGCGTCTAAACACAGAGCTTCAAAATATACAAAGCAAAACAGACAGAATAAAAAAACATAAATTTACAGTCACAGTTGGAGATTTTACCCCTCTCAGTAAGTGACAGAACTAAAGAAAAAAAGTCAGTAAAGATACAGAAGATATGACTCACCGTCAACCATCTTGACCAGACATTTATAAAACACTACACCCACAAGAGCGGAAAGTCAAGATAGACCATATGGTGAACCATAAAAAAAAATCACAAAAAGTTTCACATGAATGAAATTTTACAGTGTTTCTTCTGTAATTACCATCAAATAGAAAATAGAAATCAATAACACTAAGATATCTAAAATATATATTTTATGTATCATATATAAAATATACCTACATATTTTGAAATTAAACAATACTCTTCTAAATATCCCATGGTTCAAAGAAGAAATCACAAGGGAAGTTAGAAAACCTTTTACACTAAATGATAATAGAAAACACAATATATCAAAACTTGTGGGATACAGTTAAGCAGTGAAGTAAGATAAATACATAGCTTTAAATGCTTATTTTTTTTTAAGAAAACAAGGTTTAAAGTTAATGACGTAATATTTTATCATAAGAAGTCAGAAAAGGACAAGCAAATTAAAATAAAGTGTTTTCATTTCATCTTCATTTTTGAAGGATTTTTTCATTCTATATAGAATTCTGATTTGATAGTTTGTTTCTTTCATCACTTTAAAGATGTCATTTCATTTTCTTCTGGTGTCCATCATTTCTGATGAGAAGTCAGCTGTTATTTTGTGTTGTTCCCTATGTATAACATGTCATTTTTCCCAGGCCTCTTTCAACATTTTTCTGTCTTTGATTTTCAGCTGTTTGAATATGATGTGCTTTGGTGTTTTATTTGTATTTATCCTGTTTTGGATTAACTGAACTTTTTTTTGATCTACAAATTTATGTTTTTTACCAAATTTGGGAAGTTGTTGTCCATTATTTCTGAAAAACATTTTACAGTGTTCTCTCCTTTGCTTCTTGGGCTCTGATTATACCTATGAAGATCACATGATAATGTCTTACAGGTTAATTACGCTGTTAATTCTTTTCAATCTTTTTTCTCTTAGTTCTTTAGACTAAATAATTTCTATTAAGCTGGTAAGTTCCCTGACTCTTCTGGCATCTCTGAACTGTTACATTGAATTTTTCCATTTGGTTCTTTAAAGGTTCTGTTTCTCTGTTGAGTTTCTTCATCTCCTCGTTTATTATGACCATATTTTTTGTTAAGTCCTTGAATATTTTTATAATAGCTGTTTAAAGGCCTTGTCTGCTAATCCCAACATTGGGGTTTTCTTGAAGTGGGTTTCTGTTGATTGCTTTTCTTCTTTGCCTGTTTTCTTGTTTCTTCATGTGTCTGGTAATTTTCAGCTGTGTGCAGTTCACTGTGGTGATAGTGCGTACAGACTCCTGATTTGTTATTTTCTCTGAAGTTGGTTTTTGTTCTAACTGATACTTATCTTGATTCCCTTCAAACTGCACACTTTATTTTCCCTGTTGTGAAGAGCAGCTGAAATGTGCTTGTTTTCCACGTTTTGCTTTCTGCATTCAGGCTCATTGGAGTCCTGCATGTACAAGACTCCAATGCGTGTACAGTTCAGGGGTTAACCAGAATTTGGACAGTTTATTTGTAGGTCTGGGGCTCCCCCTCTGTGTCTCCCTCTTTTGTGGGATATCCCTTTCACTTTCTACCTGTTTGGGCAGCTGTGAACTCCATAATCTGACTCCTTAAGCCAGCGAGACTATGGTCAGCCTGTCCCAGTCAGGCTGTCACTGCCATCTAAGGGTGCAGTCCCTTTTTTCAGTTTTACCTTTTAAAGGAACTTTTATTATCTTTTGTTTATACAAATCATTTACAAATGCCAATTTGTTGTATAGATGTTACCAATTTACATTCCTATTACTAGTATGTAAAAGTTTCCGCTTTCTTGTAACATAGCCATCACTGGGTGTTATTCTTTTTAGTTTTTGTCATTATATTGCTGTTTTATTTTATATATCTTTGTTACTGAGGTTTAATTTTGTTGTTAATGCTTTTAACCATTTTTTTCCTCAAATGAATTGCTTGTTCTTATCCTTAACCAATTTTTATGTATAAGGCCTATGTCTTTAGTCTGGCTGATAAATTTTATATGTTCTTATTTATTTGTGAGAGCTTTTTTTATATTCAGAACACCTTTGTTTTATTAATCTTTTTGTCATTGCAAATATTTTTCTGGTTTGAATATACCTTTTCACTTTATGGTATATTTTTGCCGTGTACAAGTTTTTAATTGTTATATAGTCTAGCATAAAACTTTTCACTTCCAAGGAGACCATTGGGGTCGTACTCAGAAACTTTTGATGTGTTTTCTTTGAGTACCATTATGATTAAAAAAAATTGTATTGGAGCCAGCCCGGTGGTGCAGCGGTTAAGTTTGCATGTTCCACTTGGGTGGCCTAGGGTTCACTGATTCTGATCCTGGGTGCAGACCTATGCACCACTTGTCAAGCCATGCTGTGGCAGGCATCCCACATATAAAGTAGGGGAAGATGGGCATGAATGTTAGCTCAGCACCAGTCTTCCTCAGCAAAAAGAAGAGGATTGGGGGCAGATGTTAGCTCAGGGCTATTCTTACTCAAAAAAAAAAAAAATTGTATTATCCTTAATAAGTAATATATGAATTTCTCTTGTAAAAGATTCAAGCAGTAAACAGAGTATGATAGGATTCGTCCACTCCCATTTTCCTTCTCAGAAATAACGAGTGTCAGGTATGATGTGCCAGTATAAAGCCAAAATTTTCCTTCAGTATTTAGGAACTGGAAAGATACGTCCAAACTATAACTAGTATTTGCCTCTAGTCAGGGGATTGAGATGCAAGAGGTTAGGCAGGGGACAGGAAGGGAGTGAATAAAGAAATGAGACTGTTACACTATTCTCTGTAAACGTTTGGATCGTTTTGTTTTCTCTCACTTTGCATAAATGACATCGTAATCACTTAACAATATGTCATAGAGATTTGTCTTTGTGGTTACAACATGGTAACTGGAAAAGTGACTAGTTTGACAGAACTTGCTCTTAATGAATCTCTTCTTACTTCCCCTGCATCTCTTTTTCTCATTTTTAGGGACTCATGTGCTATCAGTTTAGTCCAGTGGTTAAGAGGATGGAATTTAATTTCAATTTGGCTTTGTCATGTTTTAGTGACTATGGGCAAAATACTTAATATGCCTTAAATTTCTCAGCTGTAGAGTAGTGATGAGAATAGTGTCTATTTTATATGGTGGTAAGACTCTAAGATCATAAGGTTTGATGAGCTCTTACCACAGTGCAGGGGCCATACGGAATAGTTAATCAACAATAACTGCTATTATTATTCAATAATCTTTTATAGGATATTGCTAACTTTGACATCAACTGTACTAATATTTAATATTTAGGCTCCCCCAGTGTTTTCCTCTATAAAAACAATAAGGATACTTGCCCTTTTCAGGTTTCTTTCTTTTTAAAGTACCCATCTGATGCTCTGCATTTCTCAAAGATTATGGATGCGTGGCTGGAACTCAAAGTGAGAAGTTGCTGTCTCCCCAGCACCTTGGGTGTCAGTCTTTGCTGCGATGGCTCTCTTGAGAAGACAGGTGTGAACTCAGTCAGTGTCCTTCCCTGTCGTCTGCCCTCAGTGTTGTGCTCTCCTCCTCATGCTTCGTCTTTTATAATTTTAAAATTCATGTTTGTCTGTAACAGTTTTTGTTTAGTTCATTGTGGGATTTATAAGTTCTTTCAGTTGTTTTCTGTCTTTCTTCTTCGTTGTGATACTTTTCCTGTCTTTCCCCGCGCTTTTTAAATTAAATGAGTTAGTGCCAAAGCAACAAGCACACACATTGTTTTCTTTCTCATTCAGGATTGGGTAAAGCCAAATGATAGTCACATTTTAATTCTGTTGTTGAACTTTATGACTCAAAATGTTTGCCATCTAGGGACACTAATTTGCTTATCTTAAACAGTTGGATACTAAGACATTCTATCTAATGTTCATGGGTCAAGAAATAGAGACTTAAGTGTATTTTAACATTATAATGTCAACCAATAGGAGAACTAAAAATGAAAATAAAAGTAATCAAAATTGGGAAGAAGGGTGAAGGGGGACTCAATTTCTCACTCTCGTAGTGGGAAGTCAGTTGATGTGGTTACAGGAGATAAATCAAGAAGCCAGGTGTAACACCAAAAGTGTGAGAAGTGGGATGATGAGTGAGTGTGTGTGTGCGCACGCGCGCGCATGTGTGTGCACGCATGCGAATGGTGGAGGAGATACTTTTATTTTTAAGTTTTATCTTCTTTTGTATGCTACTGAATTATTAGTACTTTTGTGCATATATTAATAATAATAAATGTATCCTGCATGATGCCAACTTATGAAAATAAAAAAGCATAGTTTTGTGTATTGGTATATGTATAAAAATTGATTAGAAGGAAATATACCAAAGTATAAAAAGTGGTTATTTCTGGATGGTGAGGTTTTTAAAAAATATATTTTTCCGTATTTCGTAAAATTTCTAAAGTGAATATATTACTTCTATAGTCAGAAAAAAATATTGTTAAGGGAAAATATCTAGGACCTCCTGGATTTAATTTTTAGACTTATTTGGCATCAGTATGACTGTTTTTTATTTATACAAGTATGATAACTTGTTTTAAATTAAAGTAATTGTACACCATATTCTCTAAATGTTTGTAAATATATCAGTAAGGCAGGCATTCTGCTAAAAATAACAGAAATCCTAGCTAACAGTAACAAAACAAAGAGGTTTATTTTTTCACCTAAGAACGGTAAAGGTGGGCAGTTGCTGGTGGTTTAGCAGACAAGGATAATCGTCCGATATCCGAGCTCGCTTCCTGCCTCTTCACCTTGAGCCCGTTGGCTTTGCATTCCCGTTCTTTCAAGGTGTCAGGATGCCTTTAGCAAGCAGTGCATCCCTGTCGAAGGCAGACACATGGAGGGGCTGGTGTCAGCCGCGCTGCCCCTTTTTAGGAAAGCACTGACCCTCTCAGAAGCTCTCTATTGGACTTCCTCTTATGTCCTGCCGTCCAGAACTGGGTTATGTGCCCCCTTAGCTGTGAGAAAGCGAGTGTCTGGCTTTCAGCCTCTAGAGGGAGGTGCAGGGGTAAAGGGGATTGGGAACTGTTACTGCGGTAGCCAGCCAACAAAGTCTGCCACGAAACTGATGTTTATACTATGATGCTTGCACTTCAGCTCCCAATCAGATTTCAGGGAGACGACAGCCTTTCTAGAGGTCAGGTGGAAAATTTGGCACACAAGCATTCTAAAATTTACCTCTGTGGAGATTATTCTAAAATGTAGCCGTTTTGTCTGGTCGTAGGATTGCTAGGCTCATGCTCCCTTCTTAAAAAAAGATAGTTTGGTATTCTCAAGTGGTAGTGAATTAAGGGCTACATTTGTAAAATGATCCCCAATTTGACTTTATTCTCCTTATAGAATCTAAATTTCAGTTTCTAGCCAGTAATCTTGAGGATTGTGAATTTTTCCTGTGTCAAGTCAATTATGTAAAGGTTTTCATTTTTCTTCCTGTTTTTAAGTCAGAGTATGCAATGAAACTAGTAGCCACAGGTTTTATAGCTGACGATTCCAACTATACCCATCCAAATAACACTGGGTCTGCCAAAAATACCCAGATTACATGATTCAAAGTAGTAGGTCTTACATTTACTTGGATTTTTTTCATCCACATTTTTTAATTGATAGGCCTTCTTATTTTCTTATTCCTGTCACTGACTTATTTAAAAAAAACTTTTTAAAATGCTGAATTGTGTAGTTGTCATTGTGATATTTATGGGTTTCAGCATTAAAATGGTGCTGAATATACTATATTACTATCAAGTTAGACTTGTTTGTAAATGTTTAGGACTTAATAGTTGTGTTTATCAATAAATTGATAAACTTTTATCCTATGTTAATTTTTCTTACCAGTCAACCAGAGATATTTATTTAGCCCCAAGCCATTTTTTCTTTGTCCAAAAAGTTATCATCATTGAGGAGTGTAAAATTGTCCTTGTAGAGGAAATGAACGTATTAATTTCTAGCATTTGCGTAAACTGATTTATTTATTTACTTATAGAGAAATACGTGCTGGAGACTGGGGAGGATATGAAGGTGAAGAATTGGGCCACCTGCCCTCATGGACTCTGGAGTCTAGTGAGGAAAAAAGACCTTTCAGATGAGACAATTTCCTCATCTGTAGAATAGGGATAATTGATTGTTCTTCCCTACCTCTTGAGGATTGTTGTGAGAACTGGGTTAAATCGTGTGAAAGGCTTAGAATAATGTCAGACACATAGTAAGTGCTTCATAAATTTTAGCTGCTATTTCTATTATTACAAAATAGAGATTTGTACAAAGTACTTTGGGAGTGCAGACTAGGCAGGGATTGACTTTCTGGAACAGTTAGGGGAGCAATAAAATTTTTACCTGCCCTCGATTCTGCTTCATAGTTTCTGTATTCATCTTTACCACTCCAATACCTAGTGCGTAGTCAGTCCTCAAGCACTGTTAATGAAGGAGTGAGTGAGAGAATGAGAATACACTTACACAAGTGGAATTTTCTGAAAACATCTTAAAGTAGATATCAGTAAAATTTGAGGATGTAATATTAAAATTTATTCTTCAATCTTCCATGGTTGACTTAATCCTAGGATAGAGTTTAGAATATTTTTTCAAATAAGTAAATGATAGAAGACAATTTGAGAAATAGAAAATCTGTTACTTTCAACCAGGCTTTTGAAACAAGCTGAGTTTTCAAACAGTTTAAGATAATATTTCCAGCAAGGACTTAGGACACAAGTATCTTACGCTGCAGACTGCAGATATGTCCATGTATTTGGTAGTGTTGTCTGTTTTAGATCAGCTACATCTCTTATCTGCTGCTTCATAACAGACCACCCAATACTTGGTGGCTTTAAAACAGCAATGATTTGTTATTTTTCGTGATTCTGTGGTTTGGCTTGATGGTTCTTGGTGATCTCACTTGGGGTCACTTACGTGGCTGCATTTAGAAGGTAGCTGGGCTGAACCGGGAGGTCTAAAAAGGCTGTGCTCCCGTATTTGGGTCTGGTGCTGGGTGCTGGCTGGGAGTCCCTCAGTTCCCCATGGTGCTGTTTTCCAGCAGTGCAGCCTGACCACTTTAGAGCATGTGACTGGCTTCTGACAATGGAAGCTGTCAGTCTTCCTCAAGGCTAGTTCCACCGCTGGCACAAGCATTTATTCTCATACATTTTATTGGTCAAACACGTCACAAGGCCAACCTAGGTTCAAGGTGGGGAGAGATAGTCCATCTCTTGATGGAAAGAATGGGAAAGAATTTGTGGTCCTCTTTAATCCACAATAGTAGCATGGTGCCTTATTATTTTTGATTGGATATTTGCTTCCTACCCTTTATATTTTTCCTTTGTTCCCTTATGTTTTGTATCTTTTGCTTTTTTCTTTCATTCTCAGTGAATTTTTGTAGTTTGTCTTCTATTTTGCTGATTCAAGTTCCTGTTCTTTTGATACAAACTTGATTTGTACAATGTGGATTTTAGAAAGTTCTGCCCTTGTGTTTTTACTTTGCCTGTATGCTTTTCTTTTATTTTCTGGTTTTCTTCTAATGTATCCTATATTTTAGCCATCTCCCTTTTCTTTATATCTTTTATCTTTAATTTTATAGAATCTATTAAAATTTTTCATTCACAACATAAATCAGAGGTGTAGTAGTATCACTAGAGGTGGTGTCAGAAACTGTGGAGTGGTGTCTATTGTGCTGTTATTGACATTAGGACCCTGAATCTTTGGTTTAGGGATCTAGTGGAAGACGACGAGGTAGCCCCTTAAACTGAGACAATCCTCAGCTTTTGATAGTCACTACTGAGTTTTTCTATATGTTATAAAAATGGTTTCAGCAGGTTACCCATAAAATTGCAGTGAAATAATGAATTGCTTGAATTTTGTGATTTAAATCATGTAAGATAAGCTATAGCTATGCTAGTTCAGAAAGCAATTCAGCCTGATGGATACCTTGGAAAAGCATCATCCAGAGACATGTAAATATGGAGTGGCCATTAAGCTCCTTTCCCACGAAGAAGATGGAACTATAAGCCAAAAGCCAGCGTGCACTTGACAGCTGTGGGAATCTTGAAAGTAAACCCCACTCAGGTAGAGCCTTCTGATGACTACAGCCATGGTCAGTGTATTGTCTGCAATCTCATGAGATGCTGGTCCAGAACTGCCTGGCTGAGCCCCTCCTGCCCCATTGAAACTGTACAGTAAAAGTTCATTGTATTCAAAGTGCTAACTTTTGGGGTAACTTGTTATGTAGCAATTGATAATACAGGTTTTGGTATCAGTGATTTTGTTTTGCCATAACAAAAACCTAAAATGGAGAACTGTCTTGGAACTCAGCGGTGGATCCAAGCTGGGGAAACTCTGAAGCGCTGGTGAAAGCCTGCTCAACCTGAGCAGACTGTTGGTAGAAGCGTGTTGGCCTTTGGGGAGGCTGTGGGTGTGAGCTTAAAGGAAAGTGAGAGAAATGTTACTGGACATTTGAGGAAGGAGATCCTTGTTCTTTAGTGGCAGAAAGTTTAGCAACTCTGTCACCTGCAATAACATGGGAAGTAGAAAAATGTACACAGTGAGCTAGGTGACCTAGCCGAGGGGATTTCCAAGAATGTTAAAGATACCCCTGGTTTCTTCTTGCCACTTATATGTAAAATAGACAATGGGAGAAATAAACCAAAGGAAGCAGTGTTAACAAAAGGGAGCAAGGGACTGTTGAATTTGAAAATTCCTGGCCCCTTCATATGACCAGTGTAGCTAGAGTTAAGAAATAGGTTCCGGGAAAGAAAGATCCAAAGTGTTGCCTCAGAGAACTCTAGTCGAACAACAGGGCCTCTCAGGACGGTTAGAGCATTGTCCCCCTGCTTTCTCAGCAGACGCCAAGATGTGGGGACTTATCCTGAAGAAATTTATGGTGTGGCCTTTGTCTCACAGTGAAGTAAACCATAATAAGACTCACAGGAAACCCACAAGGCTTTTTCTTTTCTTCTCTCCCTCTCTCTTTTTTAAAGAGAATCGAATTGGCAGAAACACTGTCAGCTTGGACTGAAAGGTTTAGAGACAGTACAAATGAAAAGCTCTCTGTGGATCCCTGAACCTCTGCAGGCATGCAGCGTGCTGAGAAAACGACACAGATTCACACGCGGGCCACCCTTTATGGAAAAGAAAGGATTGCTCAGAGCAGAGCCAAGAGCCTTGAGGGCAGAAGCAGGCCTTAAGTTCTAGTCAAGAACTGCCTGGATCCACTGGGTTTCAGACTGCTTTGAGCCCGTGGCTCCGTCTCCTCTGCTCCACCCTGTTTGAGCAGTGGCGCCACAGCAGTTGTCCTGTGTCTTTCACTCTGCTGGTCCCCAGAAACTGTGAGACAATAAAGGGTTATTGCTATGTTAAAGCGCTAAATTTTGTGGTCATCTGTTACACAGTGATAGATAACTAGTGCAGTGACAATTAAGTTGAAATTGGAAGGCTGAGAAGGCAACCTTGTGAATATGGCAGGCACTGGGGGTAGGGGAGAACCTTAACACGGAGGAAGAGTAAGACTTGATTTCAAAGGTCATGAACTGTTAGAATCATAGGATAGCTATATGTCATTG
Source organism: Equus caballus (assembly GCF_041296265.1). NCBI lineage: Eukaryota > Metazoa > Chordata > Mammalia > Perissodactyla > Equidae > Equus > Equus caballus. The sequence continues at coordinate 9,584,361 of NC_091713.1, forward strand.
AAGAAAGATCTAAACTCAAGAATGTTCATGAATAATGTTCAGTTAAACATTGGAGAAAGGAGTCATCTGACCTCTGACGTTGCTAAGGTCTACCAAGTATTGCTCATTACTGCTAAGAACTGTAAAATGGGGAAGAACTTCTTCTCCTTATTCTACCTTTAGTTTCCTCATTTAGCCTTGTTTGTTAGTAGATCAAGTTATGTTTACGTAGTGTGTATTCTCAGAGGTTAACTTGCTGTTTATTTTGTAAAAGTATTTTAGGTAAATAAGTGTTAGATACAAGAGGACTGTAGACTCAGCTCTCATCAGTTTACTTAGCTTAAAGTGAATGGAAAGAAGAGGAAATTACTTTCACTCTTAATTTTTTTATTTTGAAATTTGTAAATATACAGAAAAGCTACAAGTGTATAGTGTTAATGAGCACATAAACATCCTTAATGTTTTGCCAGATTTACTTTATGTATACTTTTTTCCCCAGGTTTATTGAGGTTATACTTGACAAAAATTTTATAGATTTAATGTGTATAATGTGATGTTTTGATATACGTATGCATTGTGAAATGATTACTACAATCAAATTAATTAACATATCCAGCACCTCACCTCCTTACAATTTTGTTTATTTATTTTTGGTTGAACCATTTGAAAGGAAGTTGCAGATATTGCTCCATCCCTAAGTTCTTTTAGCCTGAATCTCCAAGAATAGGGTATTCATAGCTACAATACCATTAACACAACTAAGAAAATTAATACATTCAATGATCACATCTAGTAGAGTAGTCCAAAAAAACTTTTATAAGTTTTAAAAAAATCCAGGATCCATACAGTATATTTGATTATGTCTCTCGCCCATTTTATGCTGGAATAATAATAAATATGACATTATATTGCTTTCTATGACATTGATTCTAATTTTTTTGAGGATTTTATGCCTCAAGTTACCTTGTAGAATGTCCCACATTCTGGATTTCTAATTTTTCCTTATTATTAGATTCAAGTTGAACCTTTCTTGGTGAAAATACTGCATGGATGATGTGTACTTGATCAAGAAGGTGACTTCTTGATCTCTTCTCTATAAATTAGTTTTTTCTTATTTATAAATCTGTGGGGTCGTATTTCCTAACAACCGTTCACTTTGGTTTTAAGCTTCCATTGATGGTGCTTACCTGAATCGATTTTTACGTTGTGCAGCAGGAAATTGCCTTTTAAATGGCCATATGTAATAGATCTGTATTTGCAAAGAAAGATGCCCTACCACCAGTGTTGCTTTTTCTTTTTAAAAATAAATACATTATTTGGACTGTGGATTTGAAGATATTATGAATTCCATTTATTTTCCTTAATGAGTAATTTTGAAAAACTTTGATTTAATTTAGAACAATAAGTTAAAAAACCCCAAAAAGTTAATAACAGATCTGTCAGATAGTTTTAGAATTCCTAATAGTGAGGCTTATTGAACAGTCATACGATACTTATTGAGTCCCTACTAAAGGGCAAGGAATCACATCAAGTGATATAGTATACTTATTAACAGTTGCAGCCCTCAAGTACGTACCCTCTTGAGAAGATAAGATGCATATGCAAAATAGAAGAATATTCACAGCAAGAAACCATAAATGCCAGTGACGAGTGTAGTTACTCAATATTCAGTGTTCAGAAAGCTGTCACTTTGAACTTTGGCATTTGCAAAGCAGTATGGGTATATGAAGGGTCTTAAGATGTCACTGACATTCTGAACCTGGGCCTTTCAAGCATGCTTTCCAATAAATATCAAGTGCCTACCATGTTATAGCAACCAAAGAAACAAAAAGAATAAAACATATCCCTTGCCCCTGAAACATAATTATTGAGTGAGATGAAAAACACAGGAGTGTATACTACATAAGATCATAAAAATGCTGTAATAAAGTTATCTGCTTAGTGCCATGGCTCTGTAGAAGAGAGAACTAGGAGTTCATGTTGCTTGGGAGATGGGTCTGTGACTAGAAAGGCTTCACAGACGGAGCGGCATTTGAATCTGATAGGAAGTTTTTAGACTGGGAATGGAAGAGTATTCTAGGCAATAGAAGATGGGCCCAAGTGCCCACATGTGTGCTCGTGCCTGCCATGGTTTGAGAGACTTGTGATGACATTTTCAGGAAATGCAGGAGTGGTCTTGATTTGGGACAGGATGACAGAAATGGTTATTCTGCTGTGTGTGTGTGTAATATTTTCTCAACACAGAAGAACAACACAGCTGAAATTTTAATGATAGGCACAATTTTTCAGAGAAAGTGCATAGAAAGATGATCACTGGACTGAAGAATGAACCTGAGAAACACTTGTTCTCCTAATATCGGGGAACGGGAGGAAAAGGAGACCTCTTTAGGGAAGTACGAAAGGAGTTATTAGGTAGGAAGAGAGCTCAAATAGTAATGTCATTAGAACCAATGGACGAGAGGTTTTAGAAGAGAATAGTTAATGTCACATAGAACAGAGTGTACAAACGAAATGAAAACTAAAAAAAGACCATTAGATTTGACAAGAAAAGACTGTTGTGAATTCAGTTTTAGTGATTTTTGATGGGGTAGTGATGGTGGTGGAAGCCAGGTTTCTGGGAAATAAGGAGTGAATACTTAAATATTGAAACGATTTGTTTGAAATGTTTGGCAATGAAAAGTTATGTAGGAATAGAATGAGGTCAGCTTCGTCAAATGAAATTTTTTTTTAAAAGTTAGAGAAAACCTTGTGTTATATGATGGCAGAGGGGAACATGATAAATGGGACAGGAAATACTGCAGTTGGCAGAGAAAAGAATAATTGATGGAACAAAGGGTTGGGAGGAGATGAGAACACAGAAAAAGGGTTAGTTTTGGAAAAGAGGCGAGGCTGACTTCCACTTAGTCCGGAGGGAAGGGAGTGAGCAGGAAAGAAGAGCAGAGAGAAGGAGGGATCATTAAGGAAGAGAAGAGGCAGGAGAGGACTTAGATGCGATGGCTGTTATGTTCTCTCTGAATTGGGAGAGGGCACGTCATCTTGGTATAGAACTTCCTCTTCTGTTCATGTATCCCAGGAGCATGAATGGAGGAAGTCCCCGCCCACCCAGCATAATCTGTAGTTGGAGAGTGGCCTGGTGGAAGGCTGAAGAGCATAGGGAGTGGGCTTGTGGTATTTTCTACCATTAGAAGAATTTTAATGCAAAGAAAATATTGAACATTAACGTATTCCAGTATTATTTTTAAATGCGATTATTGTTAATATGTGAAGATTTAAAGTCACCTTCTTTAGGAACGCTAAATGTTTTACTCAGTTTAATTTTAAAAGTTTTATTAGTATCTAATTTAAAGCATATTTTATATAGATAAAATTAATTGATCTAACTTTAAAATTTTGCAGCATAATATTTTTTTTAACTGACGACTTTTCTCTATGAGCATAATTAGAACTCTTAAGATTTTAAGCAATAAGAACCCAACAGAAGCTTAAGCAGTGAAGGAAAAATTAAAATAAAAGAAAGGATAGCTTTATTAGATTACATAAATGGGGCATCTAAGATGGAATGCTTTCAGGTAGACCGGAATCCAGGAACCTGGTAGTGGTGTCAGGCGTTCCCTCTTCTGCTCCATTCTGCTCTGCTTCCATCTGCGATGTCTCCTTTACAAGCAGGCTTCTGCTCCATAATAGGCGTGTGGCTCCTGGGAGCTCCACGGTCACATCATCATGGCGCACTGTCCAAGAGGAAGATAGACTCCTTCCCACCAGCCATGTAGCAAATATGAGAGTCGATTCTGTTTGTGTCATTTTTCCATCCCTAATTATCACTGTAGCCAGGCATATAGCATCCTCTGATAGTCGAGAGCCCGGGGTATGTGATCATTTCTGGAAGGAGGTCACCATGATTGTGAGCTGGAGGAATATTGGTTCTAAAATTTTGGCACATTGCCTTCCAGTCTTATGTATGTGTGTATGTGTGTGCCTATATTTGTTCTATAACAAACCAAGTAGTCTAATGAAAGCCTTGTGTTGAAATCAAGTTCCTTAGGAAAGAATCAGCCTTTGATTGCTTGTATAAATGAGTCGTAACAGCTTTTTTAGTTTATGATTTTGTAAAGATATTGTAGAAGCCTTTTCTTTTTTATAAGTAAAAATGTTTTCCATGCTACATATCACAATATTTTTAGACCTTCACAAAAATGGAGCAGCTGTACATGGATCGATTTCAGTAGTAGCAAGAACACACAAAAAGAAACAAGACAACCATCGTGACACACACACACACACGCACACACGCCCAACCTGGGTTTCTGGTTGGGATTCTGAAAGCAGTATGATGGGAGAGAAAGTGTAGCTGACCTTGGAGTCAAACAGATCTGGCCTTTTAAGATTGTTGGGAGGATTCAGGATAGTTGTATAGAGTACTTACTTAATATGGTTTCAGGCCTATAGTAGGTGCTTGATAAGTGATAGCTATTATTATAATTTTTATTGATAACCACTGATCTTTTGTGATGCTGGCAAGAACTGGATGTGAATCTAGCAGAAGTCCTGGGTTTTAATCTCAGCTCTTTCAGTAACCAACTGTGTGTACTCAATGCGTTTTAGAAAACTGCTTAACGTTGCTGGGCCTGTAAAATAGGTCGATTAGAGATCTTGTCTAGCTCTCAATTTCTACTATTTTTTTGGTAAGATTTGCCCTAAACTAACATACATTGCCAGTCTTCCCCGTTTTTTTTTAGCTTGAGAAAGATTAGCCCTGAGCTGACATCTGTGCCAGTCTTCCTCTGTTTTGCATGTAGGATGTCTCCATAGCATGGCTGACGAGTGGAGCAGGTCCACGCCTGGGATCTGAACCCGCGAACCTGGGTCACCTAAACAGAGCGCATGGAACTTTAACCACCCGGCCCTGAGGCTGGCCCCAATTTCTACTATTTTTAATAGAGTAATTTGGGTTACAGGAAAGTGTAAAATAGGAGGAATGTAAGTATACTGTAAAGAAAATTAATGATCTTAGTTTTGGTGTTAGACAGATTTGGGTTTGAATTCTATCTCTTCTACCTACAAGGTGTGTAAACTTGGACAGGTTGCTAAACCTTGTCACTTCATGTAAAGAATGGCAATCATAAAACCTGCTATGAAGTTTAAGGATAGAAATGTATTGATTTATGCTCAAAAAAATTTCACTTTATTATCTGTAAAGTCCCTTTGAGCTCCAGAATTTGATATTTGGAATTATTTTTGCTACATAAATATTTATTTCTCCAATCATTTCTTTCCTGATAAGTTCTCGCTAGGAAGATTGCTACAAGCTACAGATGTATAGTTACAAATGTGACTTTTGTCACAGCTGCCTTGTGCCTGTGATATGCTTCCCTTTGAGACCTTGTGGTATAGAGTGCTTATATGGCCCTTCTCCTGACGGGATCTGAGCACCTAATGGTTAGCTGCCTTACCAATAGCTAGGTGTAGTAGTGGATTGTGTTGGAATATACCTGACAAAAGGTAAGTTATGCCAGCAAAAAAGAAGTGTATAAACTTACAAAAAAGAAAATCCATACTAGGCATTTGGAAATAAGCTGTGGACTTGAGATCTACTAACATTCCCACAGTCAAGCCAGATCTCGCTTAAGATTATTGTGAAGATCAAGGAAATGTGTGTAAGCCTTTGAGCATAGTCTTTCTGTATACATCAGCTACTACTATCATTGTTTTTATCTTTTGGAAATGTTTTACCCATGATCACCAAGCCACATTTAGTCAAGAGCAAATCCAATGGAAAATTCAACACAAATTTTATCCAAGGAGTCTACTGGAACCTTATATCAAAAAAACTGAAGAAGCTCAACCAAAACCCCAAACTAGAATTTTCTTTCTGATCTTGCTTTAGTTCCTGAAATCATTTTTCATGAGAAATTTTGTTAGTATTCATTTATTCAACAAATATTTATTTAGTACTCATTATGGGTAGATACTGAGGAAATGAGGAGTGAACATAGATAGGTAACATACTTTTATATTTTAAAAAAGTCAGTGGCTCATTTTAATTTCATTTCATAATACACTTTCTAGTTGCAAAATATAAAATTAATTGAAGCTATAAAGTCAGTTAAGGCACATTAGTACGCCAATGACTTTTGGGTGGACTAGATGGTGAAGAAATTTGTTTAACTTTGTTTGCTTTGGTGTATCTCAGACTTTTTGACCTATTCGACCTTCCCCCATCCCCTGAGCCCACTTTCAGAAATAATAGTATGCAAGTAGGTTTCTTTAACTGGAAGTGCGCAATATTAAGTTAACTATATGATATTTGTAGGGCAGAAACAGTTGCATATCAACAATATTTTATGGTTCTTCCTACACTAATTGGATGACTCTGTCCTGGTTTGCTTAGGACAGTTCCGGTTTATGCCTATTGCTCCAGTGTGCTCAGTGTGGTTATTAATTGTCCCTTCTTTACATCTCACAAGTGCCCTGGTTTGGATGATAAATTATATGGTCCCCCTATAGTTAACACTTTTGGATCACTTATTATCCACCAGGCAGCATTCTAAGCATTTGATATATATTAACTCAGTAGTCACAACAAGCCTGTGAGGTTGGTACTATTTTATCCTTTTTTTCTTTAACAGATGAACAAATTGAGGCCCAGAGAGGTTCAGTCCTAAGGGTGCACACCTAGTAAGTAGTGGGGAACAGATTCGGACTCAGGCAGGTCCAGTTGTGATGGGTGCGCTCATGACCGTCGTGCCGCCTGGGGAGGATGCGCATGCTCAGTGAACACGCTTGAGAGAAGTGGGGGACAGACCCCTGGAGAGTGCTGACACTGAAAATCAAGGGAGTAGAAACTTGGAAATAAGGCAGAGAGTGGGAGCTAAGGAGAATCAACTTCAAGTTGTTTGTAGAAGAATTTGGTGATTTTGATTTGTTTTCCTCTAAGCATTGTCCTCGTCCTTTCTTAACTGCAAAGAAATATTTTCCTTTTCATGGTTTAATAAGTGCACAAAAGTACTAAATAGTTTTTTCCTGAAATACAGTAAAAGAACATTTATTTAAAGCAATTTGTGTATGTGTGCTTTGTTTTTATAATTAGGGATATCTTTTTTTTCCCCCTTTAAGTAGCAGAAATCAGACTTTTGAAGAAACTTTTTAAAACCTACCCTAACTTATTTATGACAGTTTCTTCATAGATCTGTAAGCTAATGTTAGGAATTTTATGGAGCTCTTGCTTACCACGCTAGCTCCAGACTTCAGTGTTCCTTCTATTTCCTCCTCGTTTCGTGTTGACTCTAACTTGACTGGGTTACTCTCCCCCCACCATCTGGAAGTTGAAGAATGCTAAAGTGTGGTATTGCTTCATTGACTAGTAATTTCTGAAACGATGCATGTGCTTAATAAGTCTACAGCTACAGTACAGTGTGATTTTTATAACCAAGCCTTTAGGGTAAATGTACAACTGTTAGAATTTTGAGTATAAATGTTCAACGAAATTGAGCAAAACCAAACCATTAAATGGGAAGCATGTATGTATTCAGTTAGAGTCACCAAACATTGAGGTTCTGTCTTTTCTGCTTTGTACTTAGGGATAAAAAGGCAAGTAAAACTGTTTCCTGTATCTTCTTTACCCCTTCACCCCCCTTCTTTTGCTTTCCCCACTCCTCTCCTCTTTCCTTTCTTCCCAACTCCCGCAAACCTCTCTTGAGTGTCTGCTGTGTGCTGGAGTGTTTGGGCTAACAGGTAGTAAAGATGAATAAGTAGCTGCTGCCCTCTAGTAAAGACAGGAGAGATGCCTTAGGGAGACAGCCTAAGCCTGGGTCAGCCGGCTCAGAGGAGTGTAGTATGTTTTGGAGCCAGGTTCACACCCAGACCTGCCTGGGTTCCTTTAAGGATGAACAGAATTTAAGTTATCTGGCAAGAGGAGCAGAACTTAAACAGATGGAGAGAGATGATGAGTATTGGAAAGAGAGGAGGTCATTGGTGACTGCTGAGAGGGCAATTGCTGTGTTAAGGGGTTGACAGCCATGTTAGTTGCCATGGAGTTGCGGATTGAGGAATCAGCAGAAAATTAGAAAGTAGTCTTCCAGGAAGCTTGATGTGGTCAAGGGGAATAGAGAAGACTGTAGGTTGAGTGTGTAGTAAGATCAAGTGATCTTTTTCTTTTTGGGGTGAGGAAGATTGGCCCTGAGCTAACATCTATTGCCAATCTTCCTCTTTTTGCTTGAGGAAGATTGTCACTAAGCTAACATCTGTGTCAGTCTTCCTCTATTTTATGTGGGATGCCACTACAGTGTGGCTTGAGCAGTTCTAGGTCTGTGCCCAGGATCCAAACCTGTGAACCCCAGGCTGCCAAAGCAGAGCGTGTGAACTTAACCACTATGCCACCTGGCTGGCCCCAGGTGAATATTTTTTATAACGAGATAAATACAGTCATGTGCTGCATAATGACTTTTTGGTCAACGACAGACGGCATATACGATGGTGGTCCCATGAGATTAGTACCATATAACCTAGGTGTGTAGTAGGCTATACCATCTAGGTTTGTGTAAGTGCGCTCCATAACGTTCACACAGCGATGACGTGGCCTGATGACACATTTCTCAGAACAAACATCCCCATCGTTAAGCATGACTACATTTGCTGTCTGGGAGCAAGCTATAGAACTAGCAAGGTGAGATTTAAAGACGAGAGAGAAGATAACAGAACAAAATCCTGTGGGAAGTTAGAAAGATAACGTAAAGAACATAAATAGGATTTTTTTTTTGCTGTCTTAGTATTTGAATTACATAATAAAATAGATCGTTAAACATCTTTATGATGTGGAAGCTTTTCTAAAAGGCATGTGTGCTAAAATCATTTAAAAAGAATTATATTAAATTTAAGGAAGTATATTATCATGTTATCAGGTATTCCTGTATGAAAATAATTAGAAACTCATCTTTTATCTACATCTTCCACATTGTTCAATCCTTCAGTCAGAAGCAAATGGGTCTCCACTGGTAAGAAAAAAGAATATCTGTTTTAAAGGTCAAATGTGTCAAATTGTCCTGACTAGCTGCAGAGAGGTGTGCTATTTGAGTCATAAATAGCTAGTTTTCAGTTTTTATAAATCAGTGTCTTAGAATCTCAGCATTCTCATTCAGTAGGTCTGGTTGGAACGTGGAAACCAGTTACGTCGTTTATCCACCAAATGTTTATTGAGCGCTTTCCTACCACGTTCTTAGTTCTGTGATGTGTAGGTGATGGTAGAAGGTGGCCCGGTGCCTGCTCTCTAATTGGAGGACAGGATAGTAAATGAGTAATTAGATAAGCAGGGTAATTTCCCACAGCGATAAGTGCTCCGAGGAAAATGAAGAAAGTGAACTGTGGTGCGTGCTGGAGTTACCCCGGATGAGGAGGGAGAGCTCTGTAAGCTGTAGTCTTTGAAGAGGCAACTTTTTTTAAACCTTGCTTTTTTAAAATTATTTTTTTAAGTTGTGGTAAAATATACCTAACACGGAATTTACCTTTTGAACCATTTTTAAGTGTACAGTTCAGTGGCATTAAGTATATTCACATTGTTGTGCAATTATCACCACCATCGATCTCCACAACTTTTTTCATCTTGCAAAACTGAAACTCTGTACCCTTTAAACAATAGCTCCTGTTGCTCTCTGAATGAGATTACAACAGGAGACAGAAATTGCTATATGTTTTTGAAATAAGAAAGCAGATGGAGAGGCGATAGCTGATTGAGCAGAGAGGAAGGGCTACCATTCCTGTAAGAAATCTGACACTGTGTCCTGATGCCCCCGAGAGGCTCAGCATTGGGAGACACCTGACGCTTAGGGAAGAAGGGCTCCGTGGAGCTGACAGTAGGGGGACTGGCTGGAAAATCTGTACGCACGGGTGGAATCCTTACTTTCCTCCCTGTGTGCTCGTAGGTGGGTGACTCCTGCCATCACCAGCTCCTGGCCTCAGGAGATCAAAGTTTCTTCTTTATAAAATTAAAGAAGAGCCTGTCTTCTGAAACCAGAGGCAGTGGGTGGCTGATTAATTTAAAACAGGGAGATCGAGGGAAATCGACATCTGAACAGTGGGACTCTAGTTTGCCCCTCCCTCCCTCCGTTCTCCTTCCAGAACTCCACAGTCACGTCTGTCCTGCTCATCTCCTGCAGAAAGCCAACATATCTCCAGATACTAGCAGGCTCACCCCCAGAGCACCCTAAGTGAATTCTACCAGTTGACAAGCCCCGTTCCCTCACACAGATCTTTTCAGTTACTTCTTTTCAGAACCTCATTCTTAAATATGAACTAACAATCCGAGACCATTGGACACTGGGGAAAGGCTCCAGAAAAAACAGAGGTCAGAATAAGCAAAGAGAAATGGAGGTGGAGGAGGGAATGATACTTGGAGAATCGGGAGAAAACAGACGCCATAGGCGTCAAAGGAAAACCTAAAAAAAAGCCAGCCCTCTGATAAACAACCAGAGAACACAAGTGTTTGTCTCCCCACTAGAATGGCAGAGAAAGCAAAAGCCTCAGCCCATGAGGGTGGAGAGGACTGGATGAGAGATGACAGCGACAGCAACAGGGAATATTGGCTAAGTACTGGAAGCTGAGAGCTTGACGCACGACGGGGAACTGATGGAGCAGAGCCGAGAAAGCGGAAACTTGGTCCTGTGAGATGGGTAGTTGTTCCACAGTCAAAAATTGATCTTCCTTTAATTATGATGTGCTTTGCTCTGTTTGGATTACTAGTTCTTATTTTTTGAGTAGTATACTCTCTCCCTATTGAAGCTGCTAATGGGGTATCCACCAATGGAGAAATCAGAATTATTAAAATGTAGTTCTTCTTTTCTTATGGTTCTCTTAAGTGGTCATACATTACATGCTTCTCCTTATTGTTTGTGAGCCAACATTTGGATATTTAAAATGAGTAGCTGATGTTTTTCTGGGTGACAGTGACAGTGGGGTTGAAAAGGATGGTGAAAGGAAAATACTATAAACAATATTCAACCTAAGAATGTATTCTAGGTTTTGTTTGTAAAGTAGTTGTTAAAAAACTTGGTACTTCCAGGGCTGGCCCTGTGGCCAAGTGGTTGAGTTCACATGCTCCGCTTCAGTGGCCCGGGATTTTGCCTGTTCGGATACTGGGCACAGACCTAGCACTGCTCATCAAGCCATGCTGAGGCAGCATCCCACATGGCAAAGCCAGAAGGCCCTACAACTAGAATATACAACTACGTACTGTGGGGCTTTGGGGAGAAGGAGAAAAAAAGAAGATTGGTAACAGATGTTAGCTCAGGTGCCAATCTTTAAAAAAAAAAAAAAGAAAACTTGGTACTTCCTTTTGAAATAATGTAGTACATGGTTCTTAGAACTCCAGATGAAACTTTAAAAAACTTCTCATCAGCAGCTAAATGGGTAAATTTTCTGGGAGACCTAACTGCTTTATGTAATATTTTCCTATGAAAAAATAATTTTTTGGGGGTAAAGTGGCTTATGTGGATTTAGAGTTATACTTGAATTCGAATCCTGCCTCTGCCATTTTTCTGCTGTGTAACCTTGGGTAAGTTATTCAATGTCTCAGTAAAATGAGTAAAATAACAACTAACTCAGAGGACAGTGGTGATGATTAAGTGAAATTAAAATAGATAAAGCACTCAGCCCAGCTCCTGGGCCCTGTAGGGTCAGTAAGTGTTAGTTCCCTTCACGTGGCCCCTTCTGTGGTGTGTGGTAAGAGGGAATATTATTTTTCTAGGGCTTAAGGGAAGTGCAGGTCAGTTGAAGGTTTATAACATTTTTGAAATGGAATTCCTGTGTTTTTGAATTTTGCTTATTTATTTGTAACACGTTTCTTATCATTTGGTATATTTGCTATCGTGATGCTGTAGCAAGAGCATAGAAATGAGACCCAGGACATCCAGGGTCTAGTTAGCCTCTTTTTTTTTTTTTTTTTTTTTTTTTTTTACTGCTAACTAGATGAATGGTGTATATGTTGCTTCCCCACTTTGGGTCTCATTTCTGATTGGCAAAATGAAAGAGTTTTATTACAGGATGGTTCCTAAAAGTATGTTCTGCTCTAACATTGTATGATCCTGTGATCTGTGAAGCTGAAGACGTCTTTTTGTGATCTAGGTTTTATGGGGTGTTGAGGCTTGGGATACATTTATTGTTATGAACTCAGTTTAATGTGTTTGGAGGGCTTGAGGTGGTAGCTGATGTTGCGCTTTTTCACTGGAAAATACTTCTGGCTATGAAAGCTATTTCTGAGTGGCAATACACCAGGAATAGCCATCGCTTTTCTTCCTACAGTTAACTGATCTCTTGGTGCTGTTCGCATGAAGCCATCACCATTATTTTCAAAGTCATGTGTGGTGTGGGCTCAGTGAGTCAAGGAGTCGAAAGAAAGATTTCTTGGACTCTCAAGGTCTGGCAGGAGTGCTCTTTTATTCAGAGAATAGCATGGAGTAGCATGGAGACAGGACCCATGGGCAGGAAGAGCTGCAGCATGGGGACAGGGCCCATGGGCAGGAAGAGCTGCAGCATGGGGACAGGGCCCATGGGCAGGAAGAGCTGCAGCATGGGGACAGGGCCCATGGGCAGGAAGAGCTGCAGCATGGGGACAGGGCCCATGGGCAGTAAGAGCTCTAGGCATGGGGACAGGGCCCATGGGCAGGAAGAGCTGCAGCATGGGGACAGGGCCCATGGGCAGGAAGAGCTGCAGCATGGGGACAGGGCCCATGGGCAGTAAGAGCTCTAGGCATGGGGACAGGGCCCATGGGCAGGAAGAGCTGCAGGCATGGGGACAGGGCCCATGGGCAGGAAGAGCTGCAGGCATGGGGACAGGACCCATGGGCAGGAAGAGCTCTAGGCATGGGGACAGGGCCCATGGGCAGGAAGAGCTGCAGCATGGGGACAGGGCCCATGGGCAGGAAGAGCTCTAGGCATGGGGACAGGGCCCATGGGCAGGAAGAGCTCTAGGCATGGGGACAGGGCCCATGGGCAGGAAGAGCTGCAGGCATGGGGACAGGACCCATGGGCAGGAAGAGCTCTAGGCATGGGGACAGGGCCCATGGGCAGGAAGAGCTGCAGGCATGGGGACAGGGCCCATGGGCAGTAAGAGCTCTAGGCATGGGGACAGGGCCCATGGGCAGGAAGAGCTCTAGGCATGGGGACAGGGCCCATGGGCAGTAAGAGCTCTAGGCATGGGGACAGGGCCCATGGGCAGGAAGAGCTGCAGGCATGGGGACAGGGCCCATGGGCAGTAAGAGCTCTAGGCATGGGGACAGGGCCCATGGGCAGTAAGAGCTCTAGGCATGGGGACAGGGCCCATGGGCAGGAAGAGCTGCAGGCATGGGGACAGGGCCCATGGGCAGGAAGAGCTGCAGGCATGGGGACAGGGCCCATGGGCAGTAAGAGCTCTAGGCATGGGGACAGGGCCCATGGGCAGTAAGAGCTCTAGGCATGGGGACAGGGCCCATGGGCAGGAAGAGCTGCAGGCATGGGGACAGGGCCCATGGGCAGTAAGAGCTCTAGGCATGGGGACAGGGCCCATGGGCAGGAAGAGCTGCAGGCATGGGGACAGGACCCATGGGCAGGAAGAGCTCTAGGCATGGGGACAGGGCCCATGGGCAGGAAGAGCTGCAGCATGGGGACAGGGCCCATGGGCAGGAAGAGCTGCAGGCATGGGGACAGGGCCCATGGGCAGGAAGAGCTGCAGGCATGGGGACAGGGCCCATGGGCAGTAAGAGCTCTAGGCATGGGGACAGGGCCCATGGGCAGTAAGAGCTCTAGGCATGGGGACAGGACCCATGGGCAGGAAGAGCTGCAGGCATGGGGACAGGACCCATGGGCAGGAAGAGCTCTAGGCATGGGGACAGGGCCCATGGGCAGGAAGAGCTCTAGGCATGGGGACAGGGCCCATGGGCAGGAAGAGCTGCAGTGGGTTGAGGGCAGGGCTAAATTTATAAGGCATAGGTATGTGAGTTATTTCTTTACAAGACAAACAAAACATCATGAAAAAAATTGTTAAAATGGTATCACTGCAGGTGGGGTCTGGTTATTGGGTGGTCCTATAACTTTAGATAAGAAATCAGATCGGATCAGGTCAGGACATCCTGTGCTTCCCGGACGATGATATAGATCATCGGTATGTAGGGCAGGACGCCTTGGGCTTCTCCCTGGGGCAGGGGTGATCTTGATCCTCATCAATGTGGATTTTACCATTGCTCTTATAAACCCCTTTCCTCCCAACAGCTGTGGACATTCTTATTATGAGGATGATTTGGGGGGTGTGTGAGTGTTAAATCATGTTTAATGTTGGTTATGCTCACCTCAGCTCAGTTGTCACTACCAAAGGAGCGCTTCTCTGATCCCCCGGGGGGCTAGATCATGTCATTTGTTCACGTGGTATTTTTCCCTTTTCATATCCTGGGTTATTTATATGCGTAATTTCGTGATATCTGTCTTCCCAGCTGGATTGAAAGCTCCTGGAGGGCAGTGACCACATCTCTGTTGCTGACTTTCATCTGTAATGTCTGGCACATAATTCACACTCAGGCCATATTTTTTGTATAAGTGAATAAATTAAAATTGTTTCCCAACAATTTTAAATAAGTAGAAGTATAAGCTCAAATTATTTACTGGAATTAATAACTGTAGCCTTTGCTATTGCCAGACAGTGAATTTAAAAGGAAAGGAAAGAAAAATCAAGGTGGTTGTATAAATTAGGGCTGTTATTGTTTGTGCAAGAACAGTGAGCGTTCCTGAGTACAGGAAGCAGCTTTTAAACACTGCTGTCAGAACTAAGCAGTCGGACTGTCCTTGACCCTTAGATCAAGTGTTTTAGAGCCTTAGTTTCCTTGAATCTTACTCACTTTGGAATAAACATTTTGACACAAGGAAAGATTTATTCTATAATTTTTGGTTCTCATAAGCAAAAAGCTTAACTAAATTTGCTGAAACAAAAAGAAAAACTTTTAATTTTTACTAGTGCCATTTAAACAAGTTCCTTTCCTTTCAAATGCATAACACTTTGAAATGAGCTCAGTTGCATTAGCAGATAAACATGTTGATTCATTTGGCCCAAAGCTACTGAATGAAGCCTGGAGGGGTACAATTTGTTCTTTCCCCCACCCAGTGGAAGAAGGTGTTTCTTCCTCTCTTCCCTATTGAGGGAAGGGACTGGCATAAGTGACTCCCCTTATTTAGGTTCACCTGCATTGTTTAGGAGGGAAGGGAAAAAGATTTCCTCACCATTACTTCTTTCTCTTGTTTTATTTCATGTCATCGACATGAAGCATGTGCTTCTCATCTAGTGCTCATGCTGTACCGGACATGTGCATGGTAACTGACTGCCATGTGTTACTTCACAGCTTTACAAGGCTGCTTGCTTAATGCTCTGTTTGGATGATCTGTTGTCAGGAGTCTGAGGTGTCTTCAGGTGTGTTTCGGATGGACTTAATTTTGAAAGCAAAGAGAAGTATATCCAGTGGTGTTGGGATAATAGATATATTCACGTGTAATGAATTTATGGTAGACATTTTATGAAGTATATAAAGAACTTTTATAAGAAACCTGGATCGTCCTTGGTATTTTGGAATAGTTTTTAGAAAAATGACCAAAATATGTGGCTGTTACTATTATATAAACTCTGTAATTGTTTGTTTCAGCTACATTGTTTACTGTGTGTTTCATACCGTGTCAGGTGCTATGAATATGCAAGGAGTGATAAGAAATTCTCTCTGCCCTCAGTAGCTTACCATCTGTGTACAGTTTCCTGGAGTACACCATTGATAGGTAGCTGTTCCTCAAAAATAGATTTCTGTCTTTGAATAAGTTTTGGAAATACCTAGACTAAACAAAATAGGTGTCTTTAGTATAGGGCTCTCAAAAGTGTACATTGTAGAATTTCAAAAAATAATTATACTTTGTAAGATTTTCCAAAATTCCTTGACAGTTTTTTTTTCTTATGAAACTTCTGTTGTGGGATTTGAGGGGAAGGCAGGATGGGAGAGAGTGGCAGTAGCATATGCAGAAAGAGAATGATCAGTGTGTCATGGAACACTCTTTGGGAAACATCAGACTGATGTAATATTCTTATCTAGCCCATGCTCCTGAATGCTGTCTGAAAAGTCTAGCATTTGCTGCAGCATCTCTATTTATGCTTCTTAATCCTTTCTAGACTCAATGATGGGCTTGGATCTTTTGATTGAATTAGTAAATTGGAAATGGAGATTAGTAATTAATATGAAAAATGGTACCTGTTATCTCAAATTCACCCTTTCTCAAAGCAGGCTAACCAATTCTTCTGAAGCGGTTATACCTCCCAGCCTTTCTATTTGATTACACTGTCCTACCCCAGGCACCTAGGCACGAGACCTCTGTCATTACTGACCTTTTCCTTTGTCTTACTTAGCCACAGCCCCGATGGAATAACCAAATACCGCCTAATTTTTCCTTAACCTTCATCAGTTTATTTTCCCGTTCCCACTGCTGTCATCTAGCTTAGATTTATGTGAAGTCAGTGATAGTCAATATTTTTCAAATGATGGGATCTGGACTACTGTAACACCTTCTGACACAGATGAGCCTCCAGGCGCTCCCTGCTCTTTCCTGTCCTGTACCACTCTGTTTATGTTGTACTGTGTGATTTATGGGGAGTTTCTGCTCTAAGCCCTCAGTAGCTCCCTGTCGCCTAGGAAAATTGTCCATATGTCATGACCTGGTGCTGTTGTCCAGCATCAGTCTCCATTCCAGCCTAGACCTCACTACTTTTTGACTTATACCATATACTTTTTGCCCTGATATGCGGCTCACCATTTCCCGTGATGATGTTCTCTTACAGCTTCTATCTGGCGGCATAAGTCTTTCCTTCTATGTGGAATGCATTGTTTTGCCACACATTTAATTACCTAAACCTGACCCTTCAACAAAAGTTGCATTAAATGCTGATGCCTCCGTGATCTCCCCAGTGAGAGTGCTGTTGTTTTTCTCTGAGCCTGTAACTTTTCCCTGTGAACATAACTTTGTACTACTCTTGTGGTGCTGTCCATATATGTTATAATAGATACTAGTATACCTAGCTTATTTCCTCTAAACTTTTACGTTTCCATTTTTTTTTAAAGATTTTATTTTTCCTTTTTCTCCCCAAAGCCCCCTGGTACATAGTTGCATAGTTTTTAGTTGTGAGTCCTTCTAGTTGTGGCATGTGGGATGCTGCCTCAGCATGGCCTGATGAGCCGTGCCACGTCCGCACCCAGGATCCAAACCGGCGAAACCCTGGGCCGCCGAAGCGGAGCACGCGAACTTAACCACTCGGCCATGAGGCCAGCCCCAAAACTTTTACATTTCTTAAGGCAATATAGTGTAGGGTTTGACTGCTGTAATAGATAAACCTGCAGGTGTCAGTGACCTAATATAATTTGAATTTTGTTTCTTGCTCAGTAAAGTCCAGAAGTACAGCATTCCTGATTGGGAGGCTCCTTCCATCTTCAGGAAATGGTTTCTGTCACACATGCTCATGGGCATCAAGCCGGGAAGGGAAACAACATGGAAAGGTCACCCAGACGAGGTGTTCAGCAGGCCGCGCTGAAAGTGGTGCTCCTCTTTCTCATATTTCAAGAACTAGAATTCATCACATGGCCATATTTGACTACAAGGGAGACGGGGAAACAGGTGCCTAGGAAGAAGAGGTTTTCCTGAACACAGGGCAGTTTGTCAAAGTGCTTAAAAGCTTGGGCTCTGAAGTCAGACACACCTCGAGTTTAATTCTGGCTGTATCAACTTGCCAGCTGTGTGATCGTGGACAAGTTATTTACCTTTTCATCTGTGAGATTTAACTAATAATGCAGATAAATACTTGGCGTATAGTAATTACGTAATAAATTTTAGCTGTCATTATCATCCTTAGTGACATATCTTATACCTTTGTTGCATAGGTGCTTAGGACATAAATATTAAATAGACTTAAACAGGGCTAGTTTAAGGAGTTTGTTGTGTCATAACTCCTTTTCTTTAGTTAATATTATTATAGTGATAACTATCAAGAAATCTGTCTATACCAGGACTTATAAATTATACTGTACTAAATTATATTATTCTTGCCAAATTGAGTATTTCATAAACATTCTTTGAAAAGAAGAGTGAATAGTACTTTCGGAGAGGTTAGAAGATAAAGTAGGAAAATCTCCCAGGAGGTACAGCAAAAGAAGGAGATAGAAAACAGGAGAGAAAAAGCTAGGAGAATTAGAAGACTTGTCCAGAAGTTTCCAACATCGGAATTACAGACTTTCAGAGGGAAATCTGGAGAAACGGGGAAAAAAGTCTTAATGGGATAAATCAAGAAAATATTCTAGAACTGAAGGACACGATTTTTTTCAGTTGAAAGGGCCCATTGAATACCCTGTCCAATGGTTGATGATAGACCCACAATAAGGTGCATCATTGTTCAGTTTAAGAATTAGATCCACATATAAAGGATCAGGAATCAGTGCCTTTAGACTTCTCAACAACAGTAGAAGGAGATGGACAACAGAGCAACAATGCCTTTATAATTCTGAAGAAAAATGACAATACAATCTAGTCTAACTAAACTATTAATCAAGTAGGAGAGTGAAATAAAAATATTTTCAGAGTTTCAAAAACTTTACCTCCCACAAACCCTCAGGAAGCTGAGGAATGTACTCCATCAAAGCAGGGGAATCTATCAAGAAAGAGGAGGAGCCGGGTGAGAGGAAGAGGAGCTCCGACCCTGGAGAGGGTGAAAGAAACCCCCAGCGTGGTAGCTGGGCAGCCGGTCCAGGGTGACCGGTCCAGATGGCAGCAAGTCAGAAGACAGGGAGAGACTTCTTCAAGAAGAGGAATTGATAGAAACCTGGTGTGAATGATAATATTCAAAGGAGATTTGTCAGATGGAGGAGTCTGGGGTTAATTAGGGATAAATATATAGTAGATAAGTATATAGGGATAAGTATATAGAGAACTAAGCAAATGAGAAACCAGACAACTATTAATTCCAAGGAAGACAAAACGTTCTGCAGGAAAAGAAGGTAATTATTGTTTACTGCTTGGCTCAGCTCTGAATACCCTATGTAATCATAATAATATAAGCCTTAAATATTGATCCAACCAGAGTATTGAGACAGTCGGGGTGGGGTGTGTGGAGGGTGGCCGGACCAGGAAGTAGAGCTAATTCTTAGACTTCATCCACAGGCATTCACTAGGGGATACCCGCAGCTGGCCATCTAAGAAGCACGAATACAAAAGTGATGCATGACTTAGAGATATGGAGGTAAATTCCAAAACAACTAATAAAAGGAAATTTTGGGGGAAAGGAAATGTTGGAGAGAAGGTCTGGAGACTAGTTTTTCTTAACAAACTTTGTGGATCTAGTTGATTTTAAAAAACTCTATGGGTGTGCAACATTTATTTCTGAAACTCTAGATTTTGGAGAATTCATTAACTTAAGCAGATTTTTTCTAGGTCAGGCGTTTTCACTTGTTTTAGCTTCTCACTTAAGTGTTGTCTCAGTTAGATTAACGTTTCAGTGGTATATAATTGAATTGAAACGTGTAAGTCCGTGCTGTCACTGTCTTCATCATTTAGCTCCTAAGCCCTTACTAACAGGTGAGGTGATGCTGGCAGTTCTTGCGTGGCCGTCGGTCTCGGACCCCCATTTCTCAGGTTAGCCTAACCCTACAGTGCTTTTCTTCTGTGTCTCCCACTCCTAAATTTGTGCGTTCTCTCTGTACTATGCTCTTGGTGCCTGGGACATTACCGTGTGTTCTCACATCAGTTCTTATGTGGACACCACCCCCCCACCCGCCATTTTGCCGTCCTTAGTTTCCTCTTCTCTGTGGCTTCTGTTTCGTAAGCGCTTCAATAGTGGGGATACTTTGCGTGGTGAGAAGCTGGCTCCTCTCCTCACACCTCCCCAAAGCCTGCGTCGAAGGGCACAACGGGAGACCTGTGCTGAGCTGCAGGCTGAGGAACACCCCCCTCCAGCACTTCCGGTTCAGCAGCTCCCAGTCAGTTCTGCCATCTCCACCCCACTGCTTGTAAGAACTTCAGGGTCCATGATTGACTGGTTTACTATTATTTGCTTATTGCCTACTTATAGATTCAGAGTTCTTAATTGTTTGTAAAGACTTTTACTGGTTAAATTTTGCCAATAAGCAGAAAGGAGATTTATTAAGGACATTGGTCCCCCTGAACCCATGGGAAGACCAGGCTGTCAGGATTGGGGCTCACAGCTGGAAACTGTGCCTCCGTTCCTAAAATGGTTGTCACCGAACACTCAGTGACCAAGTGTCCTGACTGAAGATTCCTGTTCTTTCCTGCATTAATATAGCTTCTATACTTTTTAATAATAAACCTGTAAGTTGAGAAATGATTACTTCTCTTTTCAACTGGAGGTCATTCAGATAGAATCATCTCTGGTGAGAGCGCTCTCTGAGCAAGGCCCTACCTGAGTTCTTGTAGCTGCTACGGGAGAGGTGCAAGTGGTGCTTGAGACTGCTGGGTCTTGACTGCTTTCACCTCAAAATAACCCACATGCCAAAGTGGCACATTTGGGCGAGGCTCGTTCTGAACCCCTTCACCATCCCTTCAGGTTACGTTGGAGTGGACACAGGCAATCTTGGAATCCCTGGGAGAGAGGTGTGGGGTGCATTCATGTGGTTTGCGGTCTCTTTCACGCATAGTTCGGTTTCTGCAGCTGACTCAGGGTAAGAGTGCCTCAGCTGGCGCTCTCACAGGAGGATGTAGGGCCAGGGGCTGAGTGGCCATCGGAACTTGTCCTAAGGCACCAGCTGCTGGAAGAACGTGGGGATGGAGGAGAAACCAAGATTGACCATTTGCAAGTTTGTTGAGCATTCTTCTAATCTTACAATTCTTATGGGAAAGAAACGTAAAAGTGGTTTTCAAAAATTTGATAATTTAAAATATTTATGTGATGTCACCAATAGTCCTTTGTGAAGCTGAAGGAAACTTTTCTAAACTATCAGTAATAAAAAACAAATTTTCACCCTCTGTTCTAGATGAAAGACTGAGCTATTCTCTGTGGTTTCTCTATAGAAAATAATATTACAAAATCATTGTCATATGAAGAGGCAATCAAGTACTACACAGCCAAGATATGTAGGAAAAATTAATATAAAAGTGTGCCAGGGAGTTATTAAAAATATGTTATTTAGGATTTTTTGATGTGGTTGACAACTTCAAAAAATTTGTGATTTGATAGAGTTTCAGATCTCATTCTCAATAAATATTCAATTTAGAACCTAATTTTGTTTTCATAGTTTTGTGTTCCTTTTCTTGAAGAGCCCTTTCCCCAACTGCGTAAGCTTCAAGCTCCGGTAATGCCTGGGTTCACCCCTGGGTTTCCTCTTGCTGCTCCTCAGCCTTCCCTCTCCTGCTAGCCCTGCGCTCATTGCAGTCCACATGTCAGCATCTTTTCCTTCCTCAGATGCATCGTGTTTGTGCTCGTGTCAGGCCTTATGTACTTGCCTATTATACTCTTTTCTCAGCTTTCAAAGGACTTTTCGTTATTTGCTTCTCAGGACAGGTGTCTTGTCAGAGTCTTTGAGCACCCAAAGTATCCTTTTCTTCCTCCTTTATCTCTGCCACATCACCTGTTTTATTTTCATAGCTTTTACCAACATCTGACTTCTTGTTTTTTGTATTTTTTTTGACTGCCTCCACCTTTTAGAAGATACGCTTCTCTCCTCACCGTGTTGTGAGAGCTGTGTTGTTCACTGCTGTATCCCAGATCCTAAGATAGTGCCTGGACCTTATCAGGCACTCATGGATACTTGTTGGATGAAAAGGTACTAATGAGCTTGAGCTTAGACATTTTGCCATGTATTTATTTGCTAGTACAGTTTCTTATTTGTTAGTTTTTTTGCATGTGTTTTGTGTATTCACAGAATGAGGTGCTGGGTTGTCATTAATTTGCATGAACTCTCTTTTGCTCTTTTCTGCTACAAATATTGCTTAAAATTGTATTTCGGGTAAAAATATTTTGTTTTCGAATATTCAAGCAAACAGACAAGTATAAAGAATAATAAAATGAGCACTCAAGTACTCATCTCTTAGCTTTGTTGTGTTTTAGTATCAGATCCTTCTTTTATTGATTAAACATTACAGATACACTTGAAGCTGATGTATCCCTCGCTAATATTACTCCCGCTCCTTTTACCCTGCTTGTCCAGAGGTGCACCTAGTTCAGTATTGATCATTCTCATGCATTTATATTGTAAAATTTCTCTTATGTGTAAATGCATATATTAACAATAGAACTGGTATGTTTTTGAACTTAATATAAATGGTACCATCCTGCAATTTCTTTTCAACATTCTGTTTTTATGAGGTATTTATACCTGGAATTCTGATTTCTTCGTCTTCACTGCTGTGTGGTTTTGCTTGGATAAGCCTCATTTTATTTAACTCTTCTTCTGTTGAGGGGCTTTAACTGGTTACCAGTTTTTTCCCTTTTACAAACAGTGCAAAGAATGTTTTTGTACATACCCCACGTGTAGATGTGGAAATCTTCCTAGGGCATGTAATATTGCAGGTAGAATGTTGCCAGGTCATAGGATATGCTCATCCTTTGCCTTTGCCAGATTTTGTGTATTTTTTGAAGTGGTTGTCACCAGTTTACGTCTGACAGCAGTTATGAGCTGTCATCGTCATGTCGCCACGCCCTTGCCATCACTTTGTTTTATCAAATAGAAGTTTTGTCCTTCTAATGTGTGAGAAAAGATATTTAGTGTTTGAAATTTGCATTTCTCTGGTTACTGGTGGAGTTTTGAATTTTTATATGTTTATTTCTATTTAATTTCTTTCGTAAATTACTTTTTCTATCCTTTGTCCCCACCTCCTTTGTTGTATTGGGTGATTTATCCTTTCCTTATTGATTTGTAGGAGTCCATCAAGTATTGATATTAATCATTGGTTATTTGAATTGCAAATATCTTCTTTCAGTTTGTGGCTTGTCTTTTTCCTTGTATTTGTATTGCCTTTCATTGTACCAAAATTTTTCATTTTAATATAGATACATTTATCGAGCTTTTTCTTTATAGTTTTGCTTCTGGAATCATATTTAAGAACCTCCTTCCCCACATTGAGGTTGTAAGGATAATCTTCTTATTAGTTATCAATTGCTGCATAACAAATTACCACCAAAGCCTATTTACTTAAAACAAACATAAGCGTTTATTATATCCCTCCATTTCTGGGAGCAGTGTGGCTGCGTGGTTCTCATCTCAGTCTCTGATGAGGTTGTAGTCAAGATGTCAGTTAGGGTTGCAGTCAGTGGAAGGTTTAACTTGGGCTGGGGGACTGGTTTTTAAAGATAGCCCACTCCATGGCTGGCGAGTTGGTGTTACTGCCCAAGCGGGGGGTCATGTGCCCGCTGCAAGACATGCCAATAGTCAAGAGGCAAGATGGTAGGAGAGAAAGGGTTTTATTACAGCTTGCCAACAAGGGGGAAGATGGCCGACTAATGTCTGAAAAAACCATCTTACAGAACAAAGACTACAGGCCAGTTGTATAGGGGGCTGGTCTCCGGGTTGGGGAGGTATCTGGTCTCCCGGTGGGGGCATCCATCTGATCTCTGGGTGGGGCCTGACATCTGGTCTTAGTTCAGGTAATCTTTTGTTTTACTGGATATGCAGAGAGGGAGCAACTGCCCCATACCCAGATCTTTCAGTTGTCATTGATGATGGCTGTCAGCATAGACTCTCTGCCCGGGGGGTCATCACATTCCTAAGGAACTCAAAAGCACAAAGTTATCGACTTATAGCAGCTGAGAGGGACCTTAAAATCTACAGGGTGTGTGTATCTCCTGGAGGGCGCATATCCAGTTGGGTTAGTTAATCAGAGGTCATTCAGAGTTACAGTATGGTTTCTTCTCTATGATATGGCTTCCCCTATGTGAGCCTTGTGTTGAGCTGGTATCATTGGTACAGGCTGCTGCCAGGAGGCCTGAGTTCCTCTCCATACAGTCCTTCACTAATCCCATCCAAGTGTCCTCATAATATGGAGGCTGGCTTCTCCAGAGTGCGTGAGTGGACCAAGAGAACGAGGTGGAAACTAATGCCTTTTATGATCTAGCCTTTGAAGTCACAGACTGGCTGTCAGCTCTCCTCATTGTCGGAGGAGAAAATACTGGGGCTCCAGCACAGTGTGTGAGGATCACTGGAGGTGATCTTGGGCTAGCTACCAGAGTGTCTTCAATTTTGTAATAAGACACCTAAAAGTTCTTCCACATTTAGGTCTTTAATCCACCTTGAGGTTGTTAGGTTGTTTTGTGTTTGGGTTTATGGTGTTGTGAAGGGAATCTAGTCTTCTTATCCTTCCAAAGGTGTGTATAATTGTCCCAATCCCATTTACTGAATAATCTGTTATCGTTGTTCTGTCTGTCTGTGGTCTCTTTCTCAGATCTGTTCTCCGTCAGCCTATTTCCTCTTCCTATGCCCGTTCCACTTTACAACAAGTGTGGATTTCTCTAAGACAAGTCTCAAACTCTTTTTGTTGTTCTTCGTGGTTCGCTTGGCTCTTCTTGTCTCCAAAAGGCCATTAAGAGAGAAATTGTTAAATAAATTCATTTGATTTTTAGAATCAATTTTCCAGGTTCCATGAAATATCCTATTGGGATTTTTCTTAAGGAACATAATTTTTTTAATTAAAAAAGTAATAGGTGCTTAGTAAAAATTTGTGAAATACAGATAAGTAAAAAAAACTTTTGAAAAAGGCATCCATAATCCCATCACTCAAACGTCACCATTATTGTAACATTGGGAATCCTTAAAGATTTGATTTTCTAAAAATTAAATCTCTATAACAAAAGGCATCATATATGGGAAAAAATAAGGATTAACGTTCTTATTATACAGTGTACTTCCATAAATCATTAAGAAAAAGCAACGACCCAGTAACAAAGTGGACAAAGAATATGAACAGGGACTGACAAGAGGGTGTACAGATAGCTGAGAACACATGAAAAGATGAGGAAAATGTGAAGTAAAACAAAACTGAACCAGCATTTCCCCACTCACATAGCATTGTCCGTGCAAAGAGAAAAGCTGGAGACAAGCTTAAGTACCCACCAAAAGGTGAGTGGTTAAATAAGTGTCTCCATACTGTGGAATTTTAAGCAACCACTGAAAAGAAGAGTATTATATATTAACTATGTCTAAGGCGTAATGTTGAATAAAAAATGTAAAGTGAAAGAGTAGGTTATATAATGTGGTATTATGTTTATAAAGAAAATTATATATATTATAAAGAAAAAAAATATGTATTTAAAACATTTTAGGAGGCTATCTAGATTTATTAAGAGTAGTTACCCAAGAGTGTGGAAGTGTGTAAGAGAGGAGACTTTAACTGTATTATTTGGATTTTTAAAAAATTGTGCATTACTCTACAATGAAAAAGAACTGTTTTGGTATAGTTGCCCATAGTGTTTTTTTTCCTTAGGCGTAAGTTTATTTTGTTTTTTACTTTTTAAAACAGTAGTCATCTAGGGGCCGGCCTGGTGGTGCAGCAGTTAAGTTTGCACGTTCCGCTTCTTGGCGGCCAGGGGTTCACCGGTTCAGATCCCGGTGCAGACATGGCACCTCTTGGCACACCATGCTGTGGTAGGCGTCCCACGTATAAAGTAGAGGAAGATGGGCGTGAATGTTAGCTCAGGGCCAGGCTTCCTCAGCAAAAAAAGAGGAGGACTGTCAGTAGTTAGCTCAGGGCTAATCTTCCTCAAAAAACAAAAAAGAAAGAAAAGGAAAAAAAAAACAGTAGTCATCTATAGAGAGAGACAATTTTGCGCCTTAAATTTTTCACTCAATGGAAGGATTCATTCAGTGGCATGTTGAAGAGTGCAAACTGGAGTCAGCATCAGTCTGGTTTCTGATTCCAGATCTACTGCAAGTCTTTATCTTGACATAGCTTCAAATCTGCAGAAAAGTTACAATAATTACAAAGAAGTCCATATGCCCATTCCTCAAATGAGCACATTTTCCCACATTGGTGTGGAAATGTGTCTCCCTCCCCCTCCTTTGCTCTCTGTCCACTTGCTGTGTCCCTCTCTCCTTCTCTCTATATATGATATTTTAAATATCTTTGTATTTATATAAAGACATTTTTAATATATTTAAAGATACTTATATGTTTATGTTCAAATATGTAGATTTTTCTGAACCATTTGAGAGTAAACGTGAGACATGATGCCCCTTTTTAATTTACCCTTGCATACTTAAGTGTGTTTCCTAAACAAGGACATTATCTTACATAATTATAGTTATCAAAATCAAGCAATTAATCTTGATACAATACGATTATCTGGATATTGCCAATAATAACCTTTATCACGTCCCCCTCCCACAGTCTTGGCATTGTGTGAGTTCCATTATGTGGCATCCAGATGTCTCATCATGCAGAGAAACTTCACTTGTCATGTCTCTTTAGTCCCCTTTAATCAGGAGGCACAGAACGTTGATTTCTCCCAGTCCTGGTGATGTGAACTTTGGTCACTGGTTGCAGTGGTGCCTACCAAATTTCTTCTTCACTGTAAAGTTACTATTTTTCCCTTTGTAATAAGAATCTTGTGATGTGATACTTTGTGACTATATAAATATCTGGTTTCTCTTCAGACTTTGGCTCACCGATTTCAGCATTTCATCTATGATTCTTGTTGGAATCAGTTACTAATGATTTATGGTGATTTTCTAATTCTGTTGCTCCTTTTTCATTTTAATTGTATTTAATTGTAATTTAAAGGAGTATTTATATAGAAAAATTTCTACAGAGAAATGTATGTAGGGAAATTTCTTCCTCCCTTATGAATTCTATTTTATTCAACGGATTATAATCTTTTACTATCATTATCAATTTTGAAATGCTTGAATTCTCCTAGACTTGGCCCATGAAAGCCCCTTCCAGCTAACTCCTCTATTCTTTGACACGTTCCTGTCAATTTGTGCAGACTTTCTGACGTTTTGACGCAATAGGACGTGCCGAGCTCATCATACACTTTCCCTTTCCTGGCTCTGGCGTCAGCTGCTTCTCCAGGGAGCTCTGGTTCCCTTTAGTGGAGAAGAGTCTTTTCTTTCATTTCGTAATTACCTTTATTCCTTATTACTGTATGTTTTTTTATTTAATTAATTTATTTTTTTGAGGAAGATTAGCCCTGAGCTAACATCTGCTGCCAATCCTCCTCTTTTTTTGGGGAGGAAGACTGGCCCTGAGCTAACATCGTGCCCGTCTTCCTCTGCTTTATACTTGGGACGCCTACCACAGCATGGCTTTGCAAGTGGTGCCATGTCTGCACCCGGGATCCAAACCGGCAAAGCCCGGTCCGCCAAAGTGGAACGTGCGAACTTAACCACTGTGCCACCGGGCTGGCCCTGTCTGTTTTTCTTAAATGCTATCCTGATCCATTCTGTTTTTGCATGAGTACCATACTGCTGTACTTATTTGTTTTGTATTTTAGTTAATTATTTATCGTATTAGATCTCTCTGCTATATATTTGACACCAGTGTGCAGTCATCTTTTCTTGCTTGTCCTCTAGAATCCCATCATTCCTGTTTTTCCTTGATCTCTTTGTTTGTCTCATTCTTCTGGATTCTTCTTCCTTGATTAGGTTTTTAAAGGCTAGAGTTTCCTAGGATTCCACCCTTGCTCTCAGGGACCAGGCGCTGTTACTGCTCAGACATTGCTGGTGGGGGGTCTACACTGGTTCTCTTATCACACATGATGGGTTCTCTGCCCAAAGCACATAAAAATCCAATTATTATGGCATCAGCTTTTGAGAAAAGAAAAAAGCTTTATTGTGAGATTGACCAACAAGGAGACAGGAGGCAAAAACTCTCAGATCTGTCTCCCCAATCCGGGGCTTGGGGCACAATTTATGGGCTGAAGGGCAGGGTGGTCTCAAGTGTGGAGATGGATGATTGGAGGTGAGGAGAAGTGGGGTAATCGATGCTCTGCACGAACGTATATGGAAAATCGTGGAAAAATCACTGCAGTTAAAAAGAAAAAGAGCAAGGTGTAGAACATAATATAGATTACGTTTTGTGTAAAAGAGAGGAAATAAGATTATATAGTCATTGCTTATATTGGCATCAAGGAGCTCTGGGAGGAAAGAGAAGCAGCTAAACTGCACCCCAGCAAGCAGGGTACGAACCGCACGCGTCACAGATGGGTGCAATGGGATTCTGCTGTGTACATTTGTAATCTGATTGATTTTGGACATGTGACCTGTTTAATTCAGTTTTTAAAGTGTCGTCCAGTGTAGCTTAAACCTAGTTTTGACACAGCGTGGGTCTGTAGTGTTGGTTCTAGGCCACTGGCCTACGGCACAATGTCCCTTCACGCGCTTGATGAAGCCTTCCGTCTCTCTAGGTTCCTGCTCGCCAGCTCTGGCTCTGTGCTTTACATTCTAGCAACATGGGATTTCTCGTAATCCTTCCCACACATGGCACTGTTTCGTGTTTGTATTTTACCTTTGTCTTCTTTATATTCATTTAAGAATCAGTTTGTCATCTTCTCTGGGAAGCCATCCTGTGTCTCTGCGGGCTGAGTTAGGTGATTGTCTCCTAATCTTCTCTGTATTTGTCCATTGTAGCTCTCAGATTGCATTGTAATGAGCAGCTCCTTTATAGTACTTAGACATAGACACGCAAAGATTTGCTTGAAATATTTTCTTAATATCTGTGCCAGTAGGGTAGGGGGTATCCCTCACATAGCCTATAATTTTTAATGGAGACGGACATGCAGGAAGATAACTAACGTAAGACAGTTGCAGTAAGTGAGATAATAGGCAAAGTTATACTTCCAAAGGGAGTCTTTACATGGGTCTTGAAGATGGGCTAGAGTCCAGATGGAGACATTTTAACAGGGCCTGTTGGGAGCACAGATAATTTGGTGTAGCTTCAGCACACAGGAATCATGACTCAAGGTGAAATCGGGAAGGAAAGGAAAAACAGGGACAGATTGTGAGAGGCCTAGCATTCTAGTCTAAGGAATTTAAATAGTATCTTGTAGGCAGAGTAGGACTATTGAATGCTTTTGAACGAGGAATCAATCCAATCTGTGTTTTAGGATGATTACTTCTATGCTTTGTGTAGGGTGGTTTGAGAAAGGAAGAGATGAGAGACAGGGACACCTGTTAAGATATTTTATACTGTAAACTACAGTGTTGAATATAGGATCAGAAAAGGAACAGCTAACCACGTTTCAAGTTCTATGTTTTTGTTCATACAGTTCTTTCAACCTAGAATTCTCTCTCATTTCAACGGTGAGATTCCAGATGTCTACTTCTATTTATCCCTGATAAATTTCCTCCAAGTCTAATTAATTGTGCCCTGTTCTGACTGCATTTCATTTATTCTTTTATAACTGTTTTCCTACCCTACCGATCTTACAGTATTGTCTTATCACCCCAAAATCAATTGCTTCCTTCTGGAAACTACTGTGTTACTTTATTTGACCTGCTCATGTAACACTTATCACATTATGTTATTGTTTGATGCTTTTTCTGTTTATTTCAGTAAACATCTCTTGGTACCACACCTCGAGGACTTCATACTTTGGCAGTCTCTATGTTTGTGATATGGGAATAGATGTATGAGTTCCTTAAGGGCCACCTTACTTTGATGTCTTGCACTTAGCATAGTGGGTGATGCATATTAGGCACTCAGTAATGTAGAGACATCAGTGCAACAGTATTGGTTAAAAGCCAGGTTTAAATGCTTGCTCTACCACTTTAACCTGGGTCCACTGTAGAGAAGTTATTTAGCCCCTTGAAGCCATAATTTTCTCATCTCTGAAATGGGGAATTAGTCAGTTTGGGCCGCCATAACAAAATACCATAGACTGGGCGGCTTAAACAGCAGAGGGTATTTCTCACAGTCCTGGAGGCTGGACTCGGAGCTTGGTGCCAGCAGGCTGGGTTCTGGGGAGGACTTTCTTCCTGGCCTTCAGACAGCACCTTCTCGTTGTGTCCTCACATGGTGGAGAGAGACACAGCAAGCTCTCTGGTGTCTCTTCTTAGAAGGACATGAATTCCATCATGAGGGCATCACCCTTGTGACCCCATCGAAACCTAATTACCTTCCAAAGGCCTCATCTTTAAATACCATCACACTGGGGGTCAGGGCTTCAACACAAGAATTTTGGGAGCCACAGACATTCAGTCCATAACACTATCTTATACAGTGATTATGAGAATTAAATAATTTATGGAAAACATTTACATATGCCTCTAACTTTGAAAGTGCTGTGTTTATTTAACCTATTATTGTCATCATTATCGTTATTTTGACTTGGCATAAATTTTGCATATGGAGTAATGGAGGAAAATTAGAAATGATTTGGTGGTTTTGCTTTTCATTGATGGAGAATATGAGATGACATTAATTAAGAAGGGGAATGTAGAAGGAGGAACAGGATTGCAGGCATATTGATGAGAGATGCTTTCTGCATTCTGTCGAGGGGTGGAGAAAGATGGGAATGTCAGGTTTACAGATGAGCCATAAATATGCTTAGAGTAGAAGAAAAGAGAACCTTTACGCTGGATATATGTATATGACCTCTAAAATGCAGATCTTAATTTGTTTTTATTCAAATCTTTATTTTCTTTTTTCTAGTTTCGTTGATCAGGTTGAGTTTTTTCTGTGAGCCCAGGAGAGCAGAAGTACCATTTACATCTTTATCAACAAACAATGCTAAATTTATTTTGCTGGGTTTTGAAAAGTTCTTTTTCAAGCATTTTGAATCTTAGACATATTTTGATATTTTCAAATTGGAGTATAACCTGTTCCTACCCTCTAGCTTTTGAATTGAGACTTTCTCCCTCTAAGTTAGTGAATCAAGGATTTAATATATTATCCTTTCTAGAACTATTAAGCATCTCTCACTCATTCGCTTTTGGCAGTAACTGTCTCCACATTTACTTCATGGAGTCCTCTCTGGTGGAGCCCACAGGCGGAGAGGAGGCACAGGATTATGGGCGGGTGAGTTACCGAGAATCTGGGCTGGAACTTGGGGCAAACGTGGTAGTGGTTGCTCCCTGATAATAGGAATAGAATTTGAAGTGTAAGTTTGGTCATTACATTGTGTTGATGCGGTCTATAAAGAAAATGTAATGGTTGAGTTTTTTCTTTATGTAAATTTTGTTGATCATTTCTGTGGCATAGCCATCATGCCACCTGTGCTGTGATTTTATCAAAATTCACACAGTGACCTGGCACACAGTTGGCAGTTTGAGGAAACGCAGAACAAGTAGTTTATCTTAGAGTATACCTTTTATTTGGTTCTAGTGGTCAGAGATACAATCTTTAAGTTGTGGTTTGGGGCTTTTCTTTTTCATTTTATAATAAAAATTTCAGGGGCCGGCCCGGTGGCGCAGTAGTTAGGTTTGTGTGCTCCGTTCTGCGGCCCAGGGTTTGCTGGGTCAGATCCCAGGTGCAGACCTGGCACCGCTTGGCACGCCATGCTGTGGTAGGTGTCCCACATATAAAGTAGAGGAAGACGGGTACGATGTTAGCTAAGGGCCAGGCTTCTTCAGCAAAAAGAGGAGGATTAGCCACAGATGTTAGTTCAGGGCTAATCTTCCTCAAAAAAAAACCCCTAAGAAAACAACAGAAAAAATTTCAACACTTAATAGATGCTATTTTAGTTGTGATAAGCAGACAAATATGCTTCTGGAACCACTGCAATCAAATTTGAGAGAAAGAAAATAAGAAACCTTGTAGGGAGATGGTCTCTAATGGATACTAACATAAAATAATCAAGTGGCAAATATTTTCATTCAGAAGAAAAAGGATCTGTGCCCAAGATCAACTTTATTGTGGTATATATTATATAAACTCAAAGCTGTGATTTTATACGATAAATTCAGTATTGCAACAGTGATATAAACAAAGAAAAAAAGGCAGTAGATTGAAGTCATGAAAGCAATGGAGCCTGTAAAAGTGGAACCATATAAAAAGGAGCAGTTTGTGGGTCTCTATCTGTGGCAGATGTTTAGATTTCTTTGTGTAAAAGTAACGTAAATTGGTGTACTGCTTTATGATGAGTTTTTGAACTTTCTGTGAGTGTAAGTAGAGGTATGTAGTTAGATGAGACTGATTGTAAGGAATATTGTAAAGTAGAACAAGTGTGTCTCTAGCGCCCTTTCACTGCTTTTTATCTTGTTCGTGCAGCCTCTTCATCAGGTCGTTGCCCTCCATGGGCCTTTCCCTGTTGGATCAGTATCAAAAAAGATCCCAGTACTTTTGGGCCTTGGCAGGTCATTTTAGAAAGATCACTAGACATACTACATGCCAGGTTATTTTACATTTTATTGGGGCTTTTGAAAATTCAAACAGAATTTCCTATGGTAAAACTTTAGACATTTTTAGAGAAGAGAGCTTTGTGACTCTGCCCCTTAAGTCAGAACCTTCTGCTAGGTAGGAAGAGAATTAACATGGTTCTAGGCCTGTTAGAGGCTAGTGTCTGGGTTTGCCTAATGGTCCTTGTTCTGCAGCATCTCATTTGACCATCACAGAGAGCTTAGGAGATCGGCATTTTTTTTTTTTTTTTTTTTTGGTGAAGAAGACTGGCCCTGAGCTAACATCTGTGCCAATCCTCCTCTTTTTGCTTGAGGAAGATTGTTGCTGAGCTAACATCTGTGCCAGTCTTCCTCTATTTTGTACTGCCACAGTGTGGCTTGATGAGTGGTGTGTAGGTCCATGTCTGGGATCTGAACTCGTGAACCTCAGGCCAGCGAAGCAGAGTGCACGAACTTAACTACTACCTCACCAGGCTGGCCCTGAGATCGACATTCCTATTCACACTTTACAAAAGAGGAACTGAAAGAAGCACATAGAGATGAAGTGACCTTCCTAAAGAGGTCACAGAGGAGGCACATCTTAAAATCAAGACTTTCAGACTCCAGAGCTTTGCCTGTGCCACTAGACCAGTATTGTGCAGTCATTGTATTCTTTGGTTTTACTCTGCTTCATCTTGGTGAATGTGCAGTGTCTTACCCTCAGCAGTCTTTTATGTGTTTCTACAGATGTGAGTCCCCCGTTCCTTGCAAGTCACTGCATAGACCATGCTGCTTGTGGGGCATTAGTCTTCGTCGAACCTTTGTTGTGTTTGGGGCCTTCTGAGCAGAGATGGCCCACAACTGCAACGTTCAGTTCCAAACTTACTGACTTAGGTTTGTCTGTTTTTTAGCAGATTGGCCAACTCTGAAGTTTGTCCTTAGAATAAGAAATTATTGATGAATTATGTGTGAATTCTAATGTTTTGGAATTATCATAGCAAGAACTAATAAATTTCTCATTACTGACACTTTTGAACAGATGTGTTCAGTGTTAACAAACAGTTTGAAATTGTTCACTCTACAAAGAGTTATAAAGTGCTCTGTGCAGGGCTGTGCTAGATTTTACGCTGAGCACAACACAGGAAACACGTGGTTTCTGCCCTCAATGAGAGGACAGTGTAGAAGGGAGACACACATGTGAGAGAACTATTAGAATACGCGATAATAATTATAGTCACGGAGCGTGTAGAAGGAAGAGTGGGGCACTGGGAAAAGAATGGTCAGCTGTGCTCAGAGGACTCGGGGAAAGGTTCAGAGAGACACTGAAGCTTGAATGTATTCCCGACTACAGGAAAGTTCCTGGGCTGCTTATACATGCTGCATACACGGCGTTTGTGCAGACAGCCTTTCCCTCACATGCACACACAAATGCGGTATTACGCTTGAACACTTAGCCTCTTTCCTTTTCCCCTAAATCATACATAGTCATGCGTATTCTTTTCCCCGCATATATCTTTTAGAAGGCTTTTCTGGTAGCTGCTCATTTGATTCCCTTTATTTTTCTGCTTTCTAGCTCTTAAATTTCTTGGGTTTTGGAAGCAAGCAGACTGATTTCTGGGTGGTAAAGGAAAGTCAAATTAGTGTCGATTGCTCTCTTTCTGCATTCTGTACAACACGTAGTAATGCGTAAAGGATAGCAATGGTGGTGGGAAATGGTGAAGATAGGAGGGTAACAGAACCAGGCGCCTGATTGCTTTATCATTTTTACTGTCTCACAAATGGTGTTCTTCTATTTAGAGTAATCTGAGGACGGAAAGAGTGACTCGCTGTGTTTTCCAGCTAAAAATGAAGTTAGAGGACAGTTGTCTGGAGGGAAACATTGCATTTGGCGGTATATTATTTTCTGGCTCATTTGGTTGTAAGCTTTTTACTAATGAAGAGTTCCCCTCTGGTCATGTATTCATATACGTGCTTATCTCTGCCTTTCATGTTCACGCTGGTTCTCACAGGTACATGGGCAGATGTTAAAGCAGTTCGGTTTGCTGGAGAAGCCACCTGATGCTGTGGGAAGAGCCCTGCATCAGAAGTTAGGAGAGCCGAATGCTGGTCCTGCCGCTGCCTCTAATATGTCTTCTGCCTTTGAGCTAGTTAGTTAGCCTTTCTTAGGCCTCAATTTCTTGCTTTTTATGTTTTATTTCCATTTTTATTCTTTTTATTGAAGTATAACTGACATGCAATATCCTGTTAGTTTCAGGTGTGTATCATAGTGATTCGAGATTTATAGACACTATGAAATAATCATCACAGTAAGTCTGGTTACCATCTGTCACTTTACAAAGTTATTACACTATTGTTGACTGTGTTCCCTATGCTGTATGTTACATCCCTGTAACTTATTGATTTTGCAAACTTGCTTTGTAAATAATGGGATAGGATAATGCTCTGGAAGGTGTTGCTTAGCTCAAAACTTGTATCATTTTATTATTATCATTTATTTTTTATTCAACTACCAAGTCTATAGTGAGTGCTTCCCACATTTCAGGCCCTGTGCTAGGTGCAGTCAAAAAGAGACATGGAGGATAGACATATATGTCAAAGGAAGAGAGTTAAGAGTCCAGAAATAACCCATACATCTCTGGTCAATCAATTTTTGACAAGGGTGGCAATACCGTTCAATGGGGAAGGATAGTCTTCAACAAATGATGCTGGGACAGTTGGATTTCCATATGCAAAATAATGAATTTGGACCTCTGCCTCACATTATACAAAAAATAACTCAAGGGGCCAGCCCAGTGGCGTAGTGGTTAAGTTTGTCTGTTCTGCTTCAGTGGCCCAGGGTTCACCAGTTTGGATCCCAGGCGCGGACCTATGCACTGCTCATCAAGCTGTGCTGTGGCAGGCATCCCACATATAAAATAGAGAAAGATGGGCACAGATGTTAGCTCAGGGCCAGTCTTCCTCAGCAAAAAAAAAAAAATAAATAAATAAAAAAAGATAACTCAAAGTGGATCAAAGACCTAAAACCATAAGAGCCAAAACTATACAACTCTTAGAAGAAAATGAGTAAATCTTTCTGACCTTGAATTGGGCAATGGTGTTTTAGATTGGACATCGAAAGCACAAGCAACCAATGAAAATTGATAAATTGCACTTCATCAAAGTTAAAAACTTTTATGTGTCAAGGACACTATTAAGAAAGTGAAAAGAGGACCCAAGAATGGGAAAAAAAATTTGCAAATCATATATCTGGTAAACATCTAGTACCCAGAATGTGTCAAGAACTTGTATAACTCAACAGTAAGAAGACAACCAAAATAAAAAATGGACAAAGGATCTGAATTGACATTTCACATATGGCCAACAATACATGAAAAGATGCTCAACATCATTAGCCATTAGAGAAATACAAATCAAAATCACATGAGATATCACTTCACGCTCATTAGGGTGGCTGTAATCAAAAAGACAGATAATAAAAAGTTTTGGTGAGGATACAAAGACACTGGAACCCTCATACACTGCTGGTGGGATTATAAAATGGTGCGGCTACTTTGGAAAACAGTTGGGTAGTCCCTCAAAAACTTAAATATAGAATTAGCATATGACCCAGCAGTGCCATACCCAGGTATACACCTAAGAGAATTGACATCATGTTTATACAAAACTTCTATAGTAATATAGTCATAATAGCCCAAAAGTGAAAATAACCTGGATGTGCAAAAGCTGTTGCATAGACAAACAAAATATGGTATAATCCATAAAATGGAATTTTATTCAGCCAGAAAAGAAATGAAGTAGTACAGATACATGCTACAACATGGGTATATCTTGAAACCTTATGCTAAGTGAAAAAGTCAGGCAGAGAAGGCCACACATTGTATGACTCCATTTGTGTGAAGTGTCCAGTACAGGCACGACCATAGAGACAGAAGGCAGTTCAGTGGCTGCCAGGGGATGGGAGTGACCACTAATGGCTTAGGGTTTCTTTTTGAGGTGATGAAAAGTTCTGGAATTAGATGTTGGTGATGGTTGCACAACCTTGTAAATATGTTAAAAACCACAAATTGTATACTTTAAAATGGTGATTTTTATGATGTGAATTATATCTTAATAAAAAATTTTTTTAAAAGATGTGGCCCTTTCCTTCATGGTGCTAAAACGAACCGTTTACATGAGAGGGATAGAAACAGGTTCTGTGGAAGGATACAGCATGGCGTTCTCTCCTGCTCTGTGGACTTGGGGTCACACTCCTGGAATAAGTAATTTTTAAGTATTTAAACAGAGCCCTGAAGAATGAATTGAAGTTATTAGGTGAAGAGACTGATAGTACTGGAAATGAGGAAACAGGGAAGAATGTCTCAGATGGAATTAACAGCATACAGTGAATTTCAGCCCTAACAGGTGTAAGCTCCTACCTCTGTCACTGTGTAAGAGGGTCACAAACTATCCTATAATGTTTATTATGAAAAATACTTACGTATCTCAGCTTCTTCTGGGGAAAACAAACCATTTATTTTTCATGATTTGATTCTGAATATTTTAAAATTTTAGTCTTATGACATTTTATAATTTTAAATTTTTACAAAACCGGAGCTGTATCCTTGAATTTGCTTATGCTAGGGTTTTTTCCTCCCCTCTATCTATCATATTTTATAAGCCAAATTTCCAACCTTTCTTCCTATAGAAATTTTATTTTCATTCCTTTTGACAGTTTGAGGTTAATTTCAGATCCTTGTAAGGATTATTTACTATGGAGTTAGGATAAATACAGATATTTATTTCTTTTTGCTCTTAGGTAATAAAATGTTTTATTAAGAAGAAATTTCAAACGTACAAAAGTAGAGAAAAGTATGATCAACACTCATGTAATTAACAGTAGCTTCAGACATTTTCAACTCATGGCCAATCTTATTTTATTGTTTATCCACCTATTCCTTTACCTCCTGGGTTATTCAGAAGCAAATCTCAGGTGTTGCATCATTTCATACATAGGTTTCATTTGTCTCTAAATGACAAGAATTCTGTTTTTTTAAACTTGCGTCATTGAATATTTTTTTGACTTGGAAATTTTTTTCGTCTGAAAACAAATTATTTAAAAAGTTACTATTATTGAAAATGAATACTCTCTTTTATACAGTTTTTTATTTGCTTACAATTTATTTTTTCTAATAAATATTGGCTATGCTTATAAAATAATAAAATTGATGTTATGAAAATGTGGTTCATGTATATAGCTTTATGCTCCTCGTTGTGATTAACTGTGATGAACTGGGACTTCTGCATGATAAAACTCTTCTCTCCAGCCAGTAATTATTCCCCTTTATCATATTCAGTGACCTTTGCCGTTCTAACTTCTAGGAGTGTCTGTGTCATTTCATATTATTGATTCCCACTCCTTAGTGAACACACATTTCTCCTGGCTTCCCTGACATTTGACTTTCTTGGTTCATTCCTGTGTTGGTATGTTCTTTTTTCTTTTGATGCCCACAAAAATGTGACTATATCCCACCCTTACTCTATTCTTGAGCCTCTGCCCTCTCTGCAAACAATTAGTTCTGTTCTTGTGACTGCCATGAGACAGTATCTCTGTATACGTGAATCCCAAATATTTGTTACTGGTGAGTGAAAGAACCTCTTTTTAATGTTCTACTTGAATATGTATAAACATTCCCATGGTTATCCCATTGTTATCATAAATTCAGATCTTTAAAACTGAGTCCCTCTTCTTTTTTATTAATACTCATTCCCTTTCAGCTTTCTTCTATTGACAGATCACTGGATTTCTTCTTCAGATCACTAGGCTAGAAATAGTCACATCTTCCTCTTCCATCAGCCTCCTGTGCACGTGCTATTATCTTGTCCTGTTAATTTTTCCTTCAAACTCTAGAAGTTATTTGCATTTGCATTATTTTCGCCTATTCTAGGCATTTTCTTCCTTTAGGAAACTTCCTCACTACTTTTAGGTCAGCTCTTCTCTGTGATTCCATGAGCCCCACGTGTGCTCCACTGTCAAGTTGATCTGTTTGTATGTTGCTCTCTCGTTAGAATTCGGGCTCTTCAGGGGCTAAGATTGGGGTTTTATTCATGCTCGCACTGTAGCCCATGAGATGTAATATTCGTTAAATGTTAATTGAATTGAATCCAACTCCTAATCTCTTTACCTGTACTCCTGCAATATCTCCTTCAGGCTTTGTCTTTCCCTTGCAGTACATCCTGTAAAGTAATCTTAGCACTTGGAGAATCTGATGAAAGCGATCGAGTCTCTAGCAGTGTATCCTGTAAATTTCCATCAAAGATCTCCTTGCAATCTAAAATTGCTATTTATTTTCTTTTTTATTATGACTTTTTCCCCTGGAATGTACCCTCTATGATGGTAGGGACTGTGTCAGTCGTACAGATTTTTGTGTCCTTTAGTATAACCTTACACATGGCAGGACCTTCCCAAGTATTTATTGAACGTGTGTGGGTACTCTCCCTCCTCCCCAGTTGAGAGCAGTGCACTTAGACACAATACAGATAATTTCACAACGGTTACCAACTTTTGAATCTTTGCTGTATTGTTGTCAGACTAATCTTTCTAAAACAATACGTTATTAATGAAAAGTCCAGTCAAACTTCTGTGCCAGACCTCAAATAGGTTCTGGGAATACAAAGATAAGAACATCATTCCTGTTTTCTATAGAGTTTAAAAACAGAGGAAGAAATGCTTGTCTCTGTGAAGAGGTCAAGGAAAGCTTCCTAGAGGACATCTGGTGTCTCTAAGGTTTTTTTCAGCTTAAAGATTTTGTCATTCGCAGCTGCTCTTTTCTTTAGCAGTAGGCAAAATCCTGGGTAGCTGCTGAGAAGAGACTGAGGGTTACCAGCAGGACGTTCTTGGCTGTTCCTGGGGCTGCCCTCATCCTGAGTGACTTGAACATTCACTTCAACCTGGGTGGGAACTGGAATTTAAATCCAGTTCCTTACTAGATGAGATTATGTTTAGATCATCCATTATTCTGTTAGCTGAGATAACTGAAAGGAGGATTCAGGAGTGTTCTACGTGGCTTCAGGGAAGCCAGTGCAGGCTTTTGTTGTTTGCCATTTGTTTGGATGTGGAATCAGGAGACGTTAGCACTTAGCACCGCTAAAATACAGTAGTCCCCCCTTATCTGTTGTTTCGCTTTCTGCAATTTGTTGCCTGCAGTTTGAAAATATTAAATGGAAAATTCCAGAAATTAACAATTCCTAAGTTTTAAATTGCTGGCTGTTCTGAGTAGTGTGATGGAATCTCGCACTGTCCTGCTCTGTCCTGCCCGGAATCATCCTTTTGTCCAGCAAATCCACGCTGTATATGCTACTACCCATTAGTTGCTTAGAAGCTGTCCTGGTTATCAGGTTGACGGTTGTGGTATTGCAGTGCTCGTGTTCAAGTCACCCTTATTTTACTTAGTAATGGCCCCAAAGTGCTAGAGTGCTGATGCTGGCAATTCGGATACGCCAAAGAGAACTTGTGAAGTGCTTCCTTTAAGTGAAAGTTCCCAACTTAATAAGAAGGAGAAAAGTTGTATGCTGAGGTTGCTAAGATCTACAGTGATGTTTTGTGGTATATTGTTATAATTTTTCTATTATGTTATTGTTGTTAATCTCTTGCTGTGCCTAATTTATAAATTAGACTTTATCATATGGACGTCTGTATAGGAAGAAACATGGTATATATAAGGTTTAGTACTATCTGCAGTTCCAGGCAACCACTGAGGGTTGTGGAGCTATGCCCCATGGATAGGAGGGGACTGCTGTGCTATAGAATTTACTTACTATTACGTTTATTTTCTCTTTTATTCCCGTTGGAATGTAAGCTCTACAACAGCAGTATTTTTGTCTGTTTTGTTCATTGCTCAATAAATATTTGTTGAATGAATACTCAGGAAGTCATTGGTAGCCTTAACAGAGTAGTTTAAGTGGAGTAGTGGGGATGCAAGTTGCTTTACATGATTGAGGATAGCCTGGCAGGCAGTTTAGTTTCAAACAGGAATAGTTTTTGTGTTTTTTTTCCTTTTTAAAAATTTGGTAAAGAGAATATTTATAGGGGCCAGCCCTGTGGTGAGTGGTTAAGTTCACGCACCCTGCTTTGGTGGCCCAGGGTTTCGCAGGTTCAGATCCTGGGCACGGACATGGCGCCGCTCATCAGGCCACGCTGAGGCAGTGTCCCACATGCCACAACTAGAAGGACCCACAACTAGAAAAAATAGACAACTGTGTACTGGGGGGCTTTGGGGAGAAGAAGAAGATGAAAAGAAGATTGTCAACAGACGTTAGCTCAGGTGCCCATCTTTAAAAAAGAAAAAAAGTATTTATAAAAATTCTCTTCTTAGTCAACTTTTGTTTCTTTTTCTGCTGGTAGCTTGTAAAATATTTTTTAAATTAACATGTCCTTTTAGGTTTCTTTTTTGTAATTTATATAAGTTTTATAATCATTAAATTTATTACTGTAAATCATATGATTTCAACTTCTTATAATTTTTTAGATTTTTAGAGAAAGTGAAAATTTTAGGTAGTTTCTTCTTTAACCTAAATGCAGCTGTGAAATGATGTGTCAATAAATAGTTTTAGACCTTAGATTAATTTTAGTTTTTAAAATTACAAGCAAATGTGCACCAAAAGTAAATATATGTTAAATGAGTTTACATTATTCAAAATTCTAGAATTAGACATCTGTCTAATGAAATCTGTTCTAAATGTTGCTAAATGATTAATAGTGATTAAAAGGTTAAATATAAGCTGAGGAAAGCTTTGAATTTTGAAATGTTTGCAACAGCTAGTAATCTGATTGATGCAGACGTTTTTGTCAAAGTTGAAAAAGTTAGAGCTAATTAATTTCTTGGGAGACATATGATGAAACTGTAGGTGTGATAACATATTTGAGTAACATATGGCAGTTATGGGCACCTTTCTAATGACCGAGCAGCTAGTTAAATATAGGATCTTTTGGAGTTTTCTTTCATTACCATTCTTTGTTACTGTGTATCTTTAAACTAATTTTGTTTTCTAGAGGTCAGTACTCAGGATTTAATGATTTACGTTTAAAACGTTAATGTGAACATGTAATTCTATTCCAAATTGGTATAAATTTTAGTAAAAAGTTTACTTAAAAATACAACCAATCATTCTTTTCCTCTATGTATTCCTGTATTATACTTATGTGATTACATACACCCAATATATGGGGAATTATACTCTTGGTACACATTGTTTAACTCAGATTATCCTTGAATAAGGACTGAAAAAATGGTAGATAGTTATCTTTGATATCTAGCACATAGAGGTACATGTTTTTAAAACTGAGCTGTATTTTTCTCTCATGAGGATTCACTGTTTGCATTTTGACTAATTTCTTTCCTTTCAGTCTTACTTTATGAATATTGCTTGATTATGACAGCAGATTAAAAAGGGAATTAACCATTCTATTATTAAAATAGTATGTAACACCTTGGTAGAGGAAATTTTGACAAGAATTTTGCAAATAGAGGCAGTTTAAATAGTGACTTATAGTTTGTTTTCCTTTTTTAAGAGTTTGATTTTTACCAAAATTTATATGATTGTAATCTGGTGTATAAGTCTAAAATTTTTTAACTGTCATTCAAAAATATCCACAGTGAAATAAGAGTTCAGGATGAAAGATGCTTCTGTTGTGCTGCAGAGCCAGCCACTGGAGGGTGTCCAAGTCAGCTTCTCTTATCTCAATATTCTGCTGATCAGATCGGGGAAATGGAAAACGAAGTGAAGCTGGGATTCCCAAGTCCTCTGACATTAAAGCAGAAGTAGTGTTTGTGTCTAAAATGAAATAAGCTGAAAGGCACTGTGATTTGAAACTTTAAAGGAAAGATCATGTGTAAACTCTGGAATTGTCAAGGAGATAACTGTAAGATTCCTTTGGTTTCTTCTCTAGATACTATTCAGAATATTACCGCACTTTCGAATATACTTGCTTTAAAACTTTGCATACAGTTAGAGGACCTAACCCGTCTAGACACCTCCCAAACTGATTTACTAATCTTTTTTGATATTACCATAATTGTTTTCATTTAAATTTGAGTATCCTACGAAGAATTTTGTGGACCTCTGTTCTATGAATTCTTCCTTGTTCTAAATCTGTTGCAAATTTTCCTTGTCGGTTGACATGCTTTTAGCCAGTGGTGGTGGAGAAGGACATCCGGAGGGATTGCTGGAATGTGTTGTCCCAGGTGGGCTCTGAACTCGGGTCTTAAGTGGTATCATGAAGGCGAGCTGGCACGTGATTCACAATAAGACACCGGCTTCTCAGTTACCTAACACCACTTGTAAAATTCGGATTATTGCCTAGTTATCTGTGAACACCCAGTTTTAAAGAGAGCAGGATTCCCTGAAATACAGCTTACCAGTTTGACAATGACTAGTGATTGATTTTGGGGCTGTCAACTTTACATAATTTAATTGGTAAGATTGGTACAGTGGTTAGATCTCCAGCAACAAAATCCTAGTGAATAAGCTATTTATTCACTTTCTAAAACTTAGTGGGCATTTCAGTAAAGTGATGATTTAGAAATTAACTGATTGATTTTATTAATTATCAACAATAAAATACATTTTAAATTGGGTCATTTTTCTTTCTTTTTTTTTTTAAAGATTTTATTTTTCCTTTTTCTCCCCAGAGCCACCTGGTACATAGTTGTATATTTTAGTTGTGGGTCCTTCTAGTTATGGCATGTGGGACGCCGCCTCAGCGTGGCCTGCTGAGCGGTGCCATGTCCACGCCCAGGATCTGAACTGGCGAAACCCTGGGCCGCTGGCTGAAGCGGGGCTCGTGAACTTAACCACTGAGCCACAGGGTCCATCCTCATTTGTCTTTATTAAAGTAATAATCCACACAATTTTGTGTAGCTAGTAGGCAGTATTAATGGAAAGATAACTTTTCATTCAGTAGGAAAATTTGATATTTGATTTGATTTCATAATTGAGTAATTACACTTAGAAATAGCATTTTTTTGCTTTCATAAGTTGTTAAAATATTTTCTATTCAGATAAGTCTGTCTTCGTGTCATAAAGTAAGTAAATGACAGATATCAGGTCTATAAGCCAACATTAAAATTCACTATAGAATACTTGGCCCCAATCCTGAAAGCTATGGTTCATTCTAGAAATGTTTCTGGAACAGTGTGTGAATGATTTTGGAAGATTAGAAGATTTGCATTTTAAATACGGTGTCAACAATCTTTACCTTGCCACGCATAAATTACATTCCGCAATGTGCTCAGGTCAGTGTTTTAACCATTGACATATCTTATTTATTTTCTGAAATTACTCTGTAAGTCTTGAAGGCACTTAGGGTTGAAAAAGAGGGTTTGAGAGAAAGTATGTTAATAGTCTTATTAATAGTGTGGGAAAACAGTCCATTTTGTGGAGCATGATGCACTCTGTCACACAGAAATGTTTTTTGGATGCTTTCATAGCCATCTGTAGAGGGTGGATCATTGATTATACATAAGTCAGATAAAAAAGATAATTTTGACATTATCTTTCCTACCCTAAATACCTTATTTCTGTAAAATGTTATGTTAGCTTGATCAGCTCATTACAAAGGGGTTTCAAAGTGGGCAATTAAAAATATATATAGTAAATTCATTGTTTATGATTTTATTTTAGTATTTTCTGTTGACATGAAAAAATTTAAGAACAGATGATCAGCAATCTAGCTTGAGAATAATTTTTTTTTGCCTCTAGGAATGAAAGATTAATTTTAATAAACATATTTAAAATTTTTCTATTTCACATAATTTAGTCACTAAATACATGCCAGAACTTTTCAGAAACTTAGAATTACTATGAAGATATTAAACTTATTCTTCAGCAATTTGGGCAAACTGTAGATGCTTCATTCATTTACAGTTACTGGATATACTGACAAAAAT
Source organism: Equus caballus (assembly GCF_041296265.1). Lineage (NCBI taxonomy): Eukaryota > Metazoa > Chordata > Mammalia > Perissodactyla > Equidae > Equus > Equus caballus. The sequence continues at coordinate 9,628,549 of NC_091713.1, forward strand.
CTGTTATTTTGACTTGTAGAAATTGTCCTAGCATTATAATTTCTTACAAGATAGTGGAATTGGATTAGTATCAGTAGTTGAGCCAACAAGAAAGATTCCAGGATTAAGGAACCAAATTTCTGTGCATTTGGATTTAACAATAAAATGCTTAGTATATTTCTTAAAATGCATATATATTATATTTCTTAAAATACATGCACATTATTTTCCTTGGAAAAAATGTCTTTAACTGGTACCTCCTCCTAGCTAACACTAAATTTTACTCTGTATCAGGCATAGGACTGTGTGCTTTGCATATAGTATGTTATTCAGTGTCTTTAAATGATTGACGATAGAGCGGAGAAAGATGGTTGGATCTCTGGTTATATAGTCTGGGAGTGGTCTGCCTGATTTGGGCCCGGACATCTAGATAACTGAGACAGGCCCTTTATTGATACGTTTTGATGCTGTAGCTGACTGCCAGATGATCCTAGGGATTTGGGAAGTCTTTCTAAATGATTGTTCCTTGCATGTCTGAGTTTTCAGGAGCCAGGGAAGATGTTCTATCAACTCCTAAGCTTTAAATTTAATATTTGGGATTCAGTAAGTACTTGGAGCAGAGTGAAGGGAAAGGGCTTACGGGAATGGGAGCTGAGTGTGCCTGCAGCCAGCTGTTCCCATCCATTCATTTATCCATTCAGTCAGGAAATAGTTATTGAGTACCTACTGTGTTCATGGAGCTTAAATACAGGTGAGGGAGAGAGCAAATGAAGAAGATAGATACATAAAGCATACGGTATGTTGGACACTAGAGAAGAATTAAGGCTGGGAGAGAGGACATGAAATATCAAGGTTGGCAGGGGTTGGGTGGGGGTCATCTGGTTTGAAATTTTAGATAGGATGGCCTGAAGGATGTGAATTAATACCAGCCATGTGTGGGGGACAGCCATTCCAGAAAGAGAGGGTAGCTAGTGTAGAGACCCTGAGACAGGAGCCTGCCCCGTGTATGACCCCTGCGAGACTTCCTTAAGTAACTCCCTGAGTGCACTTGCCCATAGCCTGTTGTACCTCAGGTGGATAAGCATGGGCCAGGGGAGAGGTTCCGTTTGATGAGGTGCGCCTCCTATGATGGTGGACTTATCACTGAGTAAAGTCTTGTCCTCCACTACCTGATTGCTGGGCTGCTTTGGTTTGTGCAGATGGTTAGGCAAGGAGTGTAGCAAACCCTGGCCTCTTCACATCTGAGGATGCTATTCCTGGCAGAAGCCATTACCTCCATGAGCTAGGGACTTTCTCAGCTGACAGGATGGACACCTCGAGTGTAAACCACACATATCATTGCCTACAGTGCAGTTTGGGACTGTTGGGGCAAAAATGTATAGAAGTACTGTGGTATAAAAATTAGATCCCTTCATTTATGTAGAGGTGCCTTCTGATCATACTGTATATTGTCGCAAGGAATAAACTGAATCCATGAAGTATGTTCCTTAATGTCACAAAAGTGTGGCTACCTTGCTGGTAGTAGAGACTGATTTTCTTAAGTTACACATAAAATTAGCTTCTTTATAGCTACTTATGGCTCTTGGTCTAGCTTTACTTTTTTTTCTCCCTGTTGCCTAATAGTTTCTTTCTCCTTTAAAAAAAATTGTTCAAAAATGTAATTGCTTCAGGCCAGAAGAATGCTTCAAACATACATTTACAGTAGGATGAAAGATTATAAAGTGGACTTACACTGGTCACCATGCAAGTGAAGAAAAAGGATGTGACCAGTGACCCCAGCAGCCATCCACAGCCCTTCCTGCTCACATCTGCGTTTCCTTCCCCTAGAAGTAAATATTCTCTTGACTTTTATGCTGTTAACTTACCTGGTTTTATTATAGTTTTAGCACATATATGTCTCCTAAAGAATACAGAATGTTTCCTGTGTTTGAAATTTATATAAATTGGAACAGTGTTTTATGCATTCTTTTGTATCTTACTTCTTTCACTCAATATTAGGTTTGTAAGATTCATCCTTGTTTAGTGCAGCTTTAGTCCATTAATTTTCTTGGCTGTATAGTATTCCATGGTGTGACTAGATCACAACTTATTTATCCTACTGTAGGATAGATATCCTACTTATTTATCCATTCTACTGTAGAAGGGCATTTCAATTATTTCCGGTTTCTTGTTATTACAAACAGTGCTACTCTAAACATTGTTATACATGTCTCCTGGTGAATATATGCACACATTTCTCTCAGGGTTTATATCCAGGAGTGGAATTACTGAGTCATAGGGTATGCATATTCTCAGCTTTACCAGGTCATGACAAACTGTTCTCCAAAGTGGGTGTACCAGTGTCCATTTTTGCCAACAGTTTTTGTTCTATATTGTCTCCAACTTTTGGTGTTATCAGACTTCTGATTTTTGCTAATGTGGTATGTGTGTGTGGGAGTGTCTTATGGTGGTTTTTATTTGTAATTCCCTGATTGCTAATGAGGTTCAACGTTTTTTTCACATTTGTCATTCTTTCATTTCTTCTTATATCTAAGATCTTTTTTCTGGGATGGTGTTTTTTTTTTCCTTCTGAATATATCCTTTAGAACTTCCTTTAATACAGTTAGAAAGTGGCAAACTCTTTTAGTTTATTTTTTTAATGATAAAATATACATATAAAAATAACCATTTTAGCCATTTTTAAGTGTACAGGTCAGTGGCATTAAGTACATTCATATTGTTGTGCACACGTCACCACCATCCATCTCTAGAACTCCTTTCATCTTGCAAAACTGAAACTCTATATCCATTAAGTGATAACTCCCCATTTCCCCTTCCCCAAGCCCCTGGCAACCACCATTCTACTCTAGGTACTTCATGTAAGTGGGACCATGCAGTATTTGTTCTTCTGTTGTTTGCTGTAGCATAGCGTCTTCATGACTCATCCATGGTGTAGCATGTGTCAGATTTTCCTTTTTAAGGCTGAATAATATTCTGTTGTATGTGTATACCATGTTTTGTTTATCCATTCATCTGTCGATGTCTTTTACTATTTATTTGTTTGGAAATGTATTTATTTTGCCTACATTCTTGAGGGATATTTTTACTGAGTATAGAGTTGTAGGTTGGGGTTTATTTTCTTTTGTTCACTGAAGATATCATTCCTCTGTTTTTGAGTTTCCACTATTATTATTGAAATGTTAGCTGTTAGTGTAACTGTTGGGCAATGGAATGTAGTCTGTTTTTTCTCTGGGTGGTTTTAAGATTTTTCTCTTTGTTTTGTGCCTAGATAAGGATTTATTGTTATTTGTCCTGTCTCTCTGTTCATCAGCTATCTTTCATACATGCATGTCTTTCAGGAAAATTCTTAGCCGTTCACCCTTCAGATGCTTTCTGCAATCCATTCTCTCTCTGATCTTCTAGGATACCAATTAAAAACATGTAAAATCTTCCCCATGTGTACCCTATGTATCTCATCCCTTTTCTGTGTTTTCCATCTTTTTGTGCTTCTTTCTAGATAGTTTCTTCTGACAGTCTCTTAGTTCACTGTTATACTCTTTAGTGGCATCTAATATGCTATTAAACTTGCCCATTGAGTTATTATTTTTGTTCATTGTATTTTTCAGTTCTAGAATTTATGTTTGTGTCTTTCAGATGAGCTATGTCACTTGTGTAGTTTTGTACTTCACAGCTGAAAATTTCAAGTTTGAACATATTAAGCTCAGTGGTTTTATCTACACTCTCTGATACTTTCAGTATCTAAAAATCCCCGTAGGTCTATTTTTGTAATTTGTTGTTTCTGTTGTTTTTTGCCTCTGGTGTGTTGGCTCATCACGTGCTCATTGTAAATAATGTCGATTCTCATTATTCATGGTAGCTATGATATACAAAGTGGTTGCAAATACTGAATCATTGCTTCCAGGGGAAATACAAGGTTAGGTTACTGCAAAGTTCTGGTCACAACATTTTCATCAACTGATCAATACATAACCTTGTTTTACGTGTGTTTCTATTTAGAGACACCTTATTTAATATATATTATTGATTTATTAGCGTTGAACTCACAGCCCACAGCTCTGTAACTTGTGCCTGAGTAAAGCTTATGGAACACATGTACTTTTCCCTGTAAAGCACATCATAGCTTTCCTGAGCTTAGGAGCACTAGACAGCACTTCAGCACTACTTTTGGGGGCCATTTAAAAGGATGAAATCACTAACAAAAAGCACAAAAATGTGAAAAGTAGGGCACTAAATGTACTGTGAAAGGGACACTTGTTTGTAGTAGGAGAGCTGACGCCAGAAGGCAGGGCCTCGCTCAGCTTCACCTGGGAGTGTACACACTGGACGCCTCGGACTTTGTGCAGCTTGCGCGTCTGCAGATGCACCAGAGCAACCTGTGTATTGATTTTCGGATTGTAAATAAATCTTAGTGAGCAGGCAGATTTGTGAATCAGAATCCAGGAATAATGAGAATTGACTTTGTACGCTAGGCATTGTATTTGAAAATTATTTGTAGAAATATGAAGCCTTGACAAAGGGATTTTCTTTTGTATTTGCCAGATGCCTTGTGGGCATTAGCAATCTAGGAGCCCTTTAATCCAAGCTCAAGTCCTGGGGTTTGCTGGTCCGCTCCGAAGTGGTGAAGGCAGGCTGCAGATCTGTGCAAGATCTAGTTTACTTTTTGGTGTTCCCTTCCTGTTAGAGAATAATCCTTTGTGCTTCCAGCTTAACGTGGGATTTGGTTTATCAGAGTCCTCATTTTGTCTAACATTTTAAATTATTCTCAGTGGAGTATCCATCCGAATTACCTAATCTGACGTTTACGGAAATACAACCTCCCTTCCTTTTTCCTTTCTTCTTAATTTTAATGTCTCCTGCCTTTTTCTCATGATTTTCCTGTTACTGTGTCCTCTCTTCTCTTCTTTTGAGTTTTCTTTGGTATCTGAAGCATTTACTGTAATTGTTATAAGATTGAATGTTCTAGTTTAACTACACTAAGATATGGCCTTCAGTTCACTTTAATAATATCAGAAATAAATTCACTGACTTAAAAATAAAGAAACTTGGGAGTTAGAACAAGATCCTGAATTTTTTATTCTGTTTTTCCCCCCTTTTTTTTTCAATTTAAAAAATTAATCCTTAGCCTTCATATTATTTTGGAAAGATATAAAGCATGACTTCTTACTTTAGCTTTCATGTAGGTTTTTCTTATATTATATGATATGAGACTGACTACTGTGGAGAAGTTAAATTTGATTAATGTTACCCTCTTATCAAAACTGTCCTTGTTCCTTCCATGCTGTTTTCCAGCAGCAGCCCCAGTGATCCTGTTAGAACTGAAGTCTGATGATGTGGCTTCTCATCTCACTCAGAGTGAAAACCATAGTTCTTTCTGGGATCTACAGGGTTCTAGATAATCTGGGGCTCATTCTTACCTCTCTGGCCCTATTTCCTACTATTTCCTCCCTTGTTCTTCATGCTCTAATCATTCCAGCTTTTTTTCCTTCCTGGAACATGTCAGACATGTTCCCTTCTCGAAGCTTTGCTGCCTTCTATGTCAGGAAAGCTCTTCCCCCTAGATATGCGTGTCTAGCTTCCTCACATCTTTTCAATTTTCCTTAGAAGTCACCTTCTCAATGACATCATTGTTGGGTTACCTTATCTAAAACTTCAGTCCTCTCCCACAACACTTGTTGTTCCCTTTTCCCCTGTTTTGTGTTTTTTTCCTTAGCACTTACCCGTATCTAACATACTGTATGCTCTGTTTATTTCTCCCCCATCAAAATATAAACTCCATGAAAGTGATTTTTGCCCACTATTTTTTACTCTATTCCCAGTGCCTGTCATAGACGAGGGCACTCAATATTTGTTGAATGAATAACAAATGAATGAATGAAATTTATTACTAGAACCTGTTTAATTAAGAGCTTTAATTGTTAGATAAATTTATATATCAAAATGCAAGTAGGGAATGTGCAAGTGTAAAAACCGTCACATTTATTTTTTATTGATATTTTGAAATAATTTCAAACAGAAAAGTTGTAAGAATAACTCAAAGGCTTTTCTCCCTGATCCATTTGAGTCTAAGATGCTCCATTACCCCTGAATACTTTGGAGGATTTTTGTTACAAACAGGGTCATTCTTCTATATGTGAGGGGAGTATAAGTATTAAGTCAAGAGATTAATATTGATCCATCAGTCACTACCATCACATCGTCAGCCCCTGTTCACGTGTTGCCAGTTCTTCCAGTAATGTCTTTTCTTGAAAATTCTAGTCCAGAATCTTGAAGTGGATTTGGTTGTGGTCTCTTGGTCTCCTTTAACCTGGAATGATTCCACAGTCTTTACTTTTATGACTTTGATGCTTTTAAACATCACATGCTGGTTATTTTGTAGAATGTCCGTCAATTTGGGGTTGTCTGATGTTTCTTCATGGTTAGATCCAGGTTGTACGTTTTTGGCAGCAATGGCACGGAAGTGATGCTGTGTTCTTGTTGTAGCCCCTAATTTATCCCATTACTAGTGATGTTAGCTTTGATCACTTGATTAAAGTAGTGACTGCTAGTTTTCTACACTGTGAAGGTACTCTTTCTCCTTTTGTTGTTGTTATATTGTAGAGAGATAATTTGAGATTAAGTAAATATTACCTTCCCATCGGTGATTCACCAGTTAGTCTTAGTGTTTGTTGATGTTTCTTGCCTGATTTAATTGTGACTAAGATGGGTGTCAAATGATGATTTTCTAATTCTGTTATTTTTTCTACATTCATTCATTGTGAGTCTGCTATAAGGAGTCTGTTTATTTATTTATATCAGTATGGGCTCACAAATTCTTGTTTCATTCAGTGAGTTATAATTCTTTATTGTTTTTGTTTATTTTCATTCTCAGATTGTTTCAGCTTTGGCCAGTGGGAGCTCCTTCCAGCTTCTGTTTGCTTTAACCTGTCTTCATCATTCTTTGAACACTTGCTTACTGTCTGCACAACAAGATGACTCAGGCTCACCTTGCAGTATCCCTGCCCCAACTCTGGAATCAGCTGTGCTCTGAGGAGTCCTGGTTCCTTTTTCTATAAGAATGGTGTTTAGAATACCAACTCTGGGTGCTAGTTCTGTTCGTCGTATTGGATGTCACTATTTTCAGGCCCTTTTGGTAAATAGTTAGGAAATATATGTATGTATGTATGTGTATACATATATACACACACATATTTATATGTATTTTAATTTCTGCATCTATATATTGATTCTATCTTTGCCCTTTATATATTTATAACTTCCAGTGAGAAATTTAGGTCCAACTATCTTCAGTATATTACTTATTTGATCAATCTCCTGTATGTAACCACTCTCTTAATCATGCTGGCCACCACTCCTTGTGGCCACTTACTTGACTGGGCTCAGGTCCCTGTTCTAGCTTCCCCACTGCAGGACCTGCAGATTCCTGAGTCCCTTGGCCATGCCTAATGACTGAAGGAAGAAGAAAAGCACCTTCACATTTTATTGTGCACTTTGGAATTCTGGAGCCTCCTGCTGTGAGCTTTTAGGTGAAGTTGCCTTATAAGAAGGGGTTCTTCTACTGTTTGAGTAATGGTTCATCTTTGATGAGGTGCAGGCTGTGGATAAGTCTTAGATTTTTATTCTAGACTCTGTGAACATGGTTTGCTATGTTCCGAACTTATCTAATGGCTAACTTACAGCAAAGGTTGTTATAGTAAAATTATACTATATAAGAAAATGGTTTGGAGAACCCTGAGAGTTTTCTTTGTAATTTAATTTGTAATTCTGATAACATGAAAGAGCATGATTAACGTGAAGCTCATTTAGCTAATAGTTCTGCTCTTTTACCAGCTAATCTATCAATATGTTAGTAATTATAACGTTTCAAAGATTTACTTAGACTTTAACTCTTAATTTCTAGTCACTCGTGGGTTTGCAAAAGTTATAAAAGGCATGTAAAGAGCAAGAAGGAGCCAGTGTGAGAAGAATTCGTAAAGGATCTTGAGTGATGCATTTATTCATTAATTTGGCAAATATTTAATGACTGTCTCATAAACATCAAGCATTTTTCTGCTGGGCAGATTGTGAGTCAAAATCGACAGGGTTGTTGCCCTCGTAGAATAAGCTTTCTCTCAGCACTGTTGGAGCAGGTAGTTCCCCTTTGCTATAGGAGGCCGCCTGTGCATTGGAAGGTGTTCAGCAGTGTCCCTGGCTTCTCTACCCACTGGATACCAGAAGTCCCTCCCTGTCTCGCCCCCGCCTTGAGATAACCAAAAGTGTCTCCAGATATTGCCAAATGTCCACTGGGGGCAGGCAACAAACTCACCACTCCTGGTTGCGTTCTACTGCTCTCAGAACCGAAAATCAAGTGCAGATACAGATACTACACAGCTAATCATTCAAGTATATATATTTCATTATAAATATGATGAAGTATATTCAGTTAGATATACAATGACCAACTGTGATAAATGCTAATTATGAGAAGTATAAAAAGCACTGAGACTATCATCGAGAGAATGATAACGCCATACTGTATTTGGAGTTTGGTCAACAGAGCAAAATTTTTATTGAGTATATGTTAGGTACGTGATGTGAGAAAAGAAAAGAAATTTAAGATAAGGCCTTTAACGTTAAGGATAGGCTGACTATATAGTGTATTATCCAAACCAGGACTCTTGTAAGAGTGTAAGAATACACTGTTAATAATGAAGCTGGGACAATAGGCAGAAATGAGGCAAATCCTACATAAAGACTTCCATAATCTACTTCCAAGCTTCCATAATCCACTTAGGGAAAAAGACCAATATTTGAAACATGTAGAGAATACTTCAAGGCAATTTATCAATTAAGTGCTGAGCTCTGTCACGTTAGTGTAAGGAGGTGGTTCACTGTTCTACCCCATCTTGACTTTACAGAAGGCTTCTTGGAGAATGATGGGATTCGAACTCTTCAGCCTAGTTCTCAAGGTTCTCTCCGACATGTCTCAGGTGTTCTGTTCAGTTCGTGCGTTCTGCTGCTTAACCTCCTAGCCTGCTGCAGAGCGTGAGCTTGGTGCAGCAGACCACGGAGAACCAGTGGAGAGGGCTGACGAGGCGTTAACAGGATGACATTGTATATCCCTGGAGAAACCATTCCTTCCTATACCAACCTTGGTAGTATCAACGTGGGGCTACAAAAGAACAATATCATACAACTGTCAGGTATGTATACTGAAAGGAAAATTCTGCCTTAAACCAAATGTCAAAGTCTCTTATAAAATACTGATTTTCTGGGATCATTCTTATACTAACTTAACTTCATATTTTCTGATTTTCTTTTTTAAATGTTGCTTTTATTTTGATTTCTTGTACTACTTAAGACCCCATACACATTATAAATTTAAGTTAGTAGTCAAGCTATTTAACATTTTAAATTACCTTTAAAGGTTTAGGCCTGCCTTTGCACTTACTCCTCTGAGTCATTTTGTGTTCTGGTTACCTGCTGAGATCAGATATTGGTGGAGGGAAGATTGTAAATTTTGAAATATGGGGCATTTGGGGAACTTAAGGCAGATCAAGATGGTATGACATGATGGAAGAGGCGTGAAGACCTTGAAACCAATAGAAATAACAGCAGGATGTGGGAGAAAAGTATGTATTGGGAAAGGATCTAGGAATTATGCCAAGGGTCCACTTACCCGTTTCAGATATTTGCTTATGGCCAATTCTGTGCTTGGAAAGAGGGCTAAAAACATTAACTTATTTTTCCCCACCCTTCCATTCCAAGGACCTAGATTTAAGGCTGGTTTAACTGGTACCAATTAGTGCTATTTAACTGAGTTAAATAGACCTTTATGATGACATCCTCAAATTTAACAACTATTGATAGCTTTAGTCTCTGGAACAAAGCCTTCAGAGTTCCCAAAGCTATCAGTGAATTTAAAGAGTACAGCCCACTTATAAACCAAGGAGTTACCTGCAAAGTGTTTCTCTTATTCAAAATTTAAAGTCTATTGTGTTTGAAAAAGTAAAATAAAGAGTTGCAAGCACCAAATCTAAGACTCGTGTGTAATTGAAATGAGGTTGTTTTAGAAAATTAAATTTGGCAAGTGATTAATCCTTAATAAGGAATAATCATTTTATCTATTTTAGGGAAAAATTAATTTAACAAACCTATTATTATGTGAAATTTAGGTAATGAACATGGGCAGTACATAATTTCCTTAACATTTATAGCATCGATTACAAAAAAGGCTGAATTAGTATCATGAAATACAAAGAATGTTCATCTCACGATCAGAGCTGTTCGGAAAGCACTGCTCATGGTCACTATAATTAATTCAGCATTTCAGGACTATTTGAAATGCTATGCCATATCACTTTGCTAGATACACCTTCAGGTGCTAATGTGCTGGATTTGGGATAAGTGTCAGATTTTTTTACTTTCCAATATTGAGTAGATTTTTTTCTTAGTGTAAAATGTTCTCACGTCCAGTGATTTTTGATTTTGTACCAGACGTAAAGAAGCTTCCAGTTAATGCTGAATAATGAAACGGAGGCCTCTCGGCAAGCACTGTCTCAGGCCCTGTACCTAGCATCAGCCCTGGCTCGGGGGCTGCGATCTGATAGCCAGACTTCTGCAGGTGGGCTCTCCCACCCGTCCCTGGGGCCCGTGGGGCTTTGCCTGGGTGGTCCGTCTGTGTGAATAGCGGATTGCCCACTCAGAGTCGGCTGAGGCAGTTGTAGACCCTAGAGCTGAAGTTCTGGGAACCAGCCGTCCTCCTGCACCCACCTTGGTCCCTAAGAACTTCGCCCTGAATCTCTCTCCAGGTCTTCCTCCTCTGTCCCCCTGCCAGCACTGTTCCCCTGTAGGCTGGGTCCTGTTCCACTTCTTCCGTGCATGTCTCGGGCCTATTCCTGTAGACAAACGTTCATTCAATCTTGAATGTTCCTACCTTCTCCATTTTGCATTTCTGAACTGATGTCCCCATGTACCTCCCAGACCAATGCACTTCCCGTTCAACAGTGGGCTAGATTTGCCAAGGCCCCTTAGACCAGGGCCGCACAGCGGAATGTCCTTACTCTCTCTTCGCTAGACTAAGGAGAAAAGGAAAACAACACAACAAAACAAATAAAGAATTTATCTTCTAAAAGGTGAATATAGCTCTCTCCTCTAAAAAAGGGAAATGAGGGAATGTTATATACATAAGATTGAGATATAATTGCATTTCTTGGAGTATTACTCCTTTAAGCTTTCTTGATACTTAAATTTAAATCCAGGCATTTAGCGGGAATGTCTGCTTCATTTATCATTGCCTTGGGTACTTTCAACAGTGTCACAACTGGTCTACAAATGCGTCTTTGTGCACACTGAAATTTGCCTTGTGGCAGTGTCTTCATATTATAGAAGTTGTATAGATGCTTAAAGTGTGTTGTTGTTCTTGAAGATTCTGTACTGTTAATTTCTTAGAATTTCTTTCTTCCTTTACTAGACAGTTTTTGAGAAACACTTTAAAAATGTATATCTGGTTTGATGTAAGTTAGAGTTGTGACATATTGTAGAGCAATTTTCACAAGTAAAATTGGGTCAGGTAACTCAGAGTTAATAATCTTTTTTTCCAAAGCATTATCTCACTTCCTATATTTGTTTATAACCTAATAGTGTTAGTACCAGCAACTGAAACAAAGGAAAGTCAGTTTTCGTTTTTTAAAATATGATTTTTATTTGAATTGCCTAGTTATTCAAGTATTAGACAGCCTTAATCAACAAATGCTTACTAAGAACCTAGTATGTAAAGAGTAGTATCAAAGCATTTTGAAGAGAAACCCACAATTAGAGAGCAAGGGCGTTGAGCTCACTATCTTTGTAAAACAGTATGTGTGTGTGAGAGAGAGAGAGCGAGGGAGAGTGAGAGAGAGAGGGAGGGAGAGAGGGGTGGAGTGAGGGTGCATAGAGTAGTTGCAAGTAAACATTATGGTGTGAAATTAAAAAGACCTTAGGACACATCTAAAGATGACGTAAAATGTATGTTAATACAGTATGAAATTTGGTTCATCAGAGTAATGAATTATGATTGGAGATAATCAGGGAAAATTTAAATGAAATAGGGTTAAAGCAGTTATTCTGAAGGAAAGGCAGGCAGATTAGCAGAATATGAACAGGCAAATTAATTTCCACTTACTAACTAAACCATTTTCTTTATAGAAACAATCCTTTGCCTCTTTCTCTTGAAGTATATATGAGGCCATATAGTGTTTAGGCAGTATGAAAGGAGGAGGAGGCAGGGAAGGAGTTATGAAGGAGACAGGAAAAGAGCGAAAAGACTGCTGTACCCTAGAAGCCAGTGAGAATGATTCTCACATCATGTAAGGGTTTAAGGAGGATGAGGCTGGGAAAGGCCACTGATGGCCACATGAGTGACCTTCCAGAGATCAGTTTCAATGGAGTAGTGATGATAAAAAGTGAATTGCAAGGAGTTGAAGAGTGAATGGAATTTGAAGAAATAGAGAAAATCATTATAGATTATTCGTTTGAGTTATTTTTTGATGAAAGGAAAGAAAATAGATTATAGCAGGTCAAAGAAAGATGATTTTTTTTTTGTTTTTTTGGTGAGGAATATTGGCCCTGAGCTGGCATCTGTGCCAGTCTTTCCTCTATTTTGTATGTGGGATGCTGCCACAGCATGGCTTGATGAGCGGTGTGTAGGTCTGTGCCCAGGATCTGAACCTGCAAACCCTGGGCCGCCGAAGCAGAGTGCACAGACTTAACCACCATGCCACCAGGCTGGTCCCAAAAGGTAATGTTTGGATGGGGTGAGCATGTTTGTAGATTGTAGGACAGAAATCAGAATGCAGAGGCAAGTTCTGAAGATTCAAGAGAGATGTAATCATTGACATAACTAAATCTTAGAGATAGATAACAGTAAAAATTGGACATAAGAATGGGGGTTAGCCCTTGAAAAGGAGGATGTGTTTGTCCTCCTTTGAAATAAGGAAAGAAGGTATTTTACATAAAGAGACTTTCAAATGGAGAGTTGAGAAGTTGAGGTTATTTACAGTGGTTTCCATATTTTCGTGTTTTTTTTTTATGGTGAGGAAGATTGGCCCTGAGCTAACATCTGTTGCCAATCTTCCTCTTTTTTTTTTCTCTCTCTCTCTCCCCAGTAGCCCCAGGACATAGTTGTGTATCCTAGTTGTAAGTCCTGCTAGTTCTTCTATGTGGGATGCCACCACAGCATGGCTTGATGAGCGACGTGTAGGTCCGCACCCAGGTTCTGAACCCGCTAACCCTGGGCCACTGAAGCAGAGCGTGAACTTAACCACTACGCCATGGGGCTGGCACCCATATTTTCTGGGAGGTAAAGTTATAGAATGAGAGAGATGGGATTTGGGAGAGAGGGGTTTGAAAAGTGTAAAGGAGGTGTGGCATGTTTGTTTTTGGTAACTAATCATCTGTCACTTTAACTTGATAGATGATCAAGTCAACTAGAGATGAATTAAATAGTTTCCCAAGGTTGCATGAATTATGGTGGATTCATTTGGCTTAGTTTCATGATTTAATAAAGCAGTACTCAGAACAATTATACAGAAAACAGATCATATAATATACACAGGGTGGAGAATGATAAAATGTCTATAGGGAAGGAAAAAGTAGATAGAAAAATAGAGACTGAGCAAGGGTTCCAGAGAGAACGCGACATGTGAATGAGGGTCGAGGGGAACTTATGACTGGGAAAATAGGGAGAGGATGGAGGACTGGAAATGGTAAGGAGGAGGAAGGAGGAAGCTCAGCAGGCGTGGGGAAATTGGGATGTTAGTTTAAATATCGAGGTGGAGTAGTTCATTCGGGCGCCAGTGTCAGTGTCTGCTGTGTTACCAGGGACTGCTCACTTGCAGTTTTGGGGAGATCTAGTCCCGAGTACGTCCTGTTCGGCGGAGCTGCCACTAGATGTCGCTCTGGCTCACACGGCGAGGCGGCCTGACACACTCCTCAGCGTACAGACGTGTGCGAACAGGCAATCTTTAAGGGTTTATGGAGCTTGATTCTTTATTATCCAGCTATCTTATTTGCACAACTACAATGACATCTTGAGAGAATACCTCCTTTAGAACAAAAGCAAACCCTGAAAAGTTCATGCGATTAACGCTGCTTTGCATTGTTGCTTTATATTTACTGTGTTGATCGCACTAGATAGTAGTATTCACCCAGAGAATTGACAATGCTGAAGTTCCATATCAGAGTTTGTGAAGCTGTTTTCTTTCTCTCGTACTACTTAGTTATTCGTCTGGTTTTTGGGACTAGTGAATTTTTAGAAGCACTAATGAAGCTGCTTATTTTTCAGTGGTCAAGATTGTGTATGTCTTCACCATAGCTGAGCATAGTTTTCCTTTATATGGCCTTTCTGTCCTCAGCTGTAAGGAGGAACAGTGTCCAGCTCTCTTCTATCCTATTCTTGTTTTCTATCTCAACCAGATATGATTGCTAAGTATAGTTTTGCTTCTTTGTCTTCATGATCAAATCAAGGAGTTGTGTTTAGAAATCGTGTCGTACTTGCTACCTGCCCACAAAATCTTTCAGCTTAGTTCTTTCAGAACCTCTGATCAATTTTGGACAGGTATACAATATAATTATTAAACAAACATGCAAGAAACAGACAAGCTGACAAACAAGCAGACAACTATGTTGACTTCCTCACAAATACATATATAAACAATACCCAGGCATACTCTGTGTGTGTGTGTGTGTGTGTGTATATGTATATTTTTTTTGGTGAGGAAGATTGGCCCTGAGCTAACATCTGTTGCCAGTCTTCTTCTTTTTGCTTGAGGAAGGTTCTTGCTGAGCTAACATCTGTGCCAGTTTTCCTCTATTTAATGTGGGATGTTGCCACAGCATGGCTTGACAAATGGTGTGTAGGTCTGTGCCTGGGATCTGAACCTAGGAACCCTAGGCCGCTGAAGCAGAGCACGCGAACTTAACCACTACGCTACTGGGCTGGCCCCACACTGTCTATTTTATAGGCTCTGTTTATGTTCTTATGTTTTCCTTTATGTTAGCTTTTTCTTCATTTGGCTCAGGGGGTTGCTAGAACCATTGGGTCACAGTGTCAGACAGCCTGAAGGTCACTGTGGTAGAGCAGGTGCAGTGGCACTTTCCTGCCTGTGTGGTGCCCAGCCCAGGGCTTTACACACCTTCTTTCATCGGCTTGTGACCATTATGATCTTAGTCATTTTTAGCCATGTTTCCAAAAAACCTAAACTATGTCTTAAGTAAACTGTCTTACATTTATCCCTTTTGAATTTTATTCTGTTTATGGACAAAATCAGCTTATATTTTAAGGTGGTTTTCTGTGGTACTTCCCAAGGTAATAGTGACTCTTTCATTTGGAAAGGTACCTTGTTTGCTAACATCATTATAATCTATATAAAAATAAATGTTAACTAGGAAGCCTTTTGCATCAAGTGGCCAGGAGCACAACCTGTGGCTCAGACTAGGCAAGCTCCGAAGAAAATAAATGCGTTGTTCCGAACAACTGGAAGTAGGCGAAAGATGCCCCTGAAACTTGCTTTGAGAATTGTACATAAGATTTTCCCTTGACTAGGAAAAATGTACTTTTTCATTGTTTTTTAAGACTAGATATTGTTAGGTAGTATTTTGGTCTACTAATTGAAGATATCTTCCTTTAATCTCTTCATGTCTCTTGGGAAAAAATTATTTTTCTTTTTGGACAAGTGAATGTGAACGTGTTGCATTTTCTGAGACGTGCTGGGCGGAATGCTAAAACGAGAGGAGGTCAGTGAAAGCTTCCCAGTGGTGGCGTCTTAATTCTGCTTTCTCCAACTTACGTGGGATCAGCCATTATGAATTACAGCCTCTATGATAAAAAAGCATTCAAATAGGATGCAAAAATGGCCGATTAATGAAATTCTTCTGCAATTCATTTTTTAATTCTTAAATTTACTTGGCCATGTAGTTTTCAAAATGAAAGTCTTTCGTGACGTTTTGTTCGTACATAGAAAGAGTGTTCATTTCACTTCTTTCTTTGGAGCTTTACAGTGAAAATATTACATATTCCTTTTTAGGAATGTATTCCTTTGTTGTGCTAGGAACAATAAGTTTATTTAGATAATGGCCATCTACGCTCTCCATCTCTAATCCCCAAAGGCCTTAACCTCTATTAGGAACAAATGTAGATTTTTTGTTTGCTTCAAATAGCCTCCTGGGCATGTAAAAACTCTTTTGACATCATTATTTAGAGGCTCCCATCCTCCCAATGGAATCACAGCTTAATACAAAAACTTTGCAGCTGGTGAGCTTCCAAAGCCCCTTTGGTGATTGTTTTTGAGCTCAGCATGGCAGTGCAGCGGTGCCTTTCCTATGCTGGTGCCCCGCCCCCTCCCCGTCCATGTTCTTCAAGACAGTAACAATTCTCCAGACCTGAAATACAAGGCTGAAAATCTCTGATGCCTTTTCATCCTCTTTTCCTCCTAATTCTTTTCCATTCTAAGCATATTCATAAAGTTTACTGGAGATTTTCAAGGGAAAGATCTTGCTGCCCCTCTTTCTCTTCTCTCTCTGTCTCTCTATCTCCCTCTCTCTCTGTGTCTTTTCTGATGCCTCACTGTCTTTAATAAACTCATTTCTTACAAATTTAAAAATATCAACAGCAGTAAGTGTCCAGAGGTTATGGGACTCCTCTTCTCTGCAGAGTGTTCACTTTTAAACAGACCAAGAATCAGAGGTTCCATCTGCAGTTCTGGTTGTGGCCTAGTTATCAAACTTGGAAGTTTCATCATCTCTTACTATGTTTTCTATTGAAAAAATGGGGGTGCAAATAACCCCAGCAAGTGGCAATTAATGACATTAATTCAGTGACGCACTTTTTGAAATCGTCTCTAAAGTTTGTTTAACTTTAACTAGCTTTATCAAATATAGGCTTGTATTGGTATTATTTAGAAGAAGAAAAATATTACTCAAGATAGCATATTTAGCTCACTGAAACATAAGGATGGAATACATTTTAATTGATTAATTAAATAAGATATGATTTAGATATTATAAAAATACATAACAGCCATAATTGAGGAGATGTAAGAAGAGATGGGATTGATAGACCAAGTTAGAGGTGTATGTTAAACTACTGAAAAAAAATATAGAGAAAGAAACATGTTTGAATATAAAGTACTACCTATGTTTATTTGAATTTAGTAAAATACTGAACTAGGGCTAACTGGAAACAGAAATAAAGCAAAGTGAAAAATTGTCCAATGGACCTGAAAGGTCTTTTAATCTTGGTTTCATATTGGGAATTTGTATTTTTTGCAGTTTGTTGATAACTTGTATAAAGTTATGTTCTAGAGTCAATACAGATTTTGCTAAATTAGTTTTTTAAAGGTCTACCTAATGCCTTTTTTAATTGACGTATAACATATTAGTTTCAGGAGTATAACATCATGATTTGATATTTGTATATATTATGAAATCATCACCACGGTAAGTAATGCATTTTTTAATGAATAAGAACAAATAAATACAGGTATCACAAATGAGATTCCCAAATGGTGACAAGAATAGCCATTTCAAAAATTGTCACTGAACATGGTAAGGAATATTGGAACTAATGGATGATGGTGCAAAATATAATAAATCAAGGGATTCTATTTCTGTTACCAGTAATAATCTGTTTTGTTTTGTTTTTTTTGTTGCTGAAGAAGATTGCCCTGAGCTAACATCCTTTGCCAATCCTTCTCTTGTTTTGCTTGAGGAAGATTAGTCCTGAGCTGACATCTGTGCCAGTCTTCCTCTATTTTGTATGTGGGTTGCCTCCACAGCATGGCTGATGAGTGCAGTAGGTCTGCACCTGGGATCCAAACCCACGAACCTGGGCTGCTGAAGCAGAGTGCACAGAACTTGGCCGGCGGGCCGGGCCCAGTAATAATTTTTTAAGATAAACTTTTCTTAAAGTATGAGATACATATAGAAAAGTAAAAGAATCATAAGAATACCCCTCTATGAATTTTCACAGCATGAGCGCACCATGTAACGTAGACCTGTCTGAAAAAAACAGACATCACCTCTGCCTTCTGAGCCTTCCCCCCTTCCCTGCAGGCCCCGTCCTCCACCAGGCTGTGCGGTGGCCTCCGTGCCACGTGCTCATTCTGCGTGCCTTTGAATGTGGAGTCCTATGGCTGTGCTTCTCAATATGATATTTGTGAGATTCATGCATACTGGTGTGTGTAAAAATCATTCATTCCTGCTCGTTGTTCTGTGTTTCCATCGTATGACTATTCCACAGTTATTTCTCTCTTCTACTGTTGGCTGTTTGCATTGTTCTTACTTCTGGCTGTCTCTGGTGTGCTATGTAAGGATTTCTATTGGGGATGTACCTAGAAAGGGGGCTGCTGGGTCATAGGATATGCATGTGTTCAGCTTTTGTAAATATGCTAGATGCTGTCCTGAAATGTTGGTTCTTTACATTCCCCTCAGCAATTTATGAGAGTTCCATTTGTTTTATATCTTCACCAACACTTGAAATTGTCTTTTTCATTTCAGTCTTTCCGGTTGGTGTGTTGCGATGTGGCATTGTGGTTTTACTTTGCATTTCCCTGATGACGACTGGCTCTATTTCTGTATTTGATAAATTGAGAAATTCTTTGCAAATCTTTTCTAACTTAATAAAACTATTCTGTATTTCAAACCATCAAATTAATTTCAAATTCTTATCTTTTAAGTGTTCTTAAGACTAGTTATTGATACTACTTTTTTAAAAAAACTATCAAAGTGAAGTAGTCTAAACAAATAGTATAAATTTTTTTCCCACCAGGAAAAAAATACTAGACATTGTAGAGAATGTAATTGAAAGTTGATCTCTGTGACTGATCTGAGTTTCATGGTCGGTCACGGCCTTGTCTGAAGAGAGTTGGAGTTTCCGTGAGCAGTGTGGTAGAGGTGTGTCTCCCAGGGAGAGACGAGCTTTTCCCTGTGCTCCCACGTTTTCTAGCTTTCCATGGAGTTATGTTGGATCTGTGCAACTAGTTTCTGGCCTAGTCACTGTGACTTGTGTGCTGAGGCAGTGTACCTCCTGTCTTGCTCTTTCCTCCTGCCGTGGTGACCTTGGAAGCCGTGGAGGGGAGTTGATGAGTTAAGCCAGCCAGTTCTTGTCTGTTGTAACAGTCAATCTAAAGTAACCTAATACAGTTTCATTTCAGTAAATGGTCTACGCTTAAAAAAAAATACCCTGAAACCCCTGAAATATCTGTATGTCCAGGATTTTTGTGAACAGACTGCTGTCTTTCTTAAATACTGCAGTTGAAAGAATATGTTTATGAGGAGAAAATAGATTTCTTTCTTTTTAAAGATTGGCACCTGGGCTAACAACTGTTGCCAATCTTCCTTTTTTTTTTTTTTCCTGCTTTATCTCCCCAAACCCCCCCTGTACACAGTTATATATCTTAGTTGCAGGTCCTTCTAGTTGTGGGATGTGGGACGCCGCCTCGCTGTGGCCTGACGAGTGGTGCCATGTCTGTGCCCAGGATCCGAACCCTGGGCCGCCGCAGTGGAGCGTGCAAACTTAACCACTCGGCCATGGAGCCGGCCCCGAAAATAGATTTCTGATAGGAGAATAAAAAAGACCAGAAAGTTTGTTCTACTATACTACCAAATAAGAAGAAAACATAAAAACAAACGTTTAAGGTTTCTGATTCTCAAAGAGTCATATTTATCATTTACATGGAATCCCATCATTTTCATATGATTTTAACTGCTTGGCTTTTTTCTTTTTTTAATTTTCAACTTAGGGAGGTGACACCTCTCATAGGAGGCATATGTCACAGACTATATTGAAGGATTATGAAGAAAGTATTGTGGTCTATAAGTATTTGCTGAATATTGTAAATACAAAGAACTCATGGCCTAATTGAGACGAAGAATACTTATTTAGAAAACTAAGGTCTTTTTCATCTTATTACTTAAAATTTTTTGCACAAAAATGATTTCTTTGAAAAGCTCTAATTTGTTTATTTCTTATTCTTGGTTTTCTAGAAAGAATCCCCAGCAACCATAAATAAATGAGAGGTAGTACTGAGATAGGAAGTATTTTATATACCATCGTGTGTTTGCTAATCTTCATGTATTAAATTACTTAAGCAGCTTTAGTAGAAAACTTTGAAAATGTGAGGTGTGTGACATCAGAGAAATATCTTAAATAGGACAAAATTGTTAAGAAATTGAAATGAATAAAAAGCATGTGATAAAAATATGCAACACTCATTGACCTATTTAAATATCTTATGTAAGCTTATTGTTAGACTATGTTCAATAAACTTATAAAAGGAAAATCTTAATTCCCTCTGATCTCTCTGTAGTTACTGTCAAGATTAATATTCTTGCATGCAAATTTTCACAAGTGTGTGTGATAGAATTGTCACTGGCTAAAAGATGTTAGTTTAAACAACATCAGTATGAGAAAAAAGAGAAATGCTCCTTAATAAATTGTTGGAATAGTTTTTTACTACTGTTACTAGAAATAGGAGGTCTGTTGCCACTTTCTTGTACTGTTGATTTGTTTAGAAAGAAAGACACAGAGAGAAACATTCAAGGAAACAAAAATCAGTAATGTCCAGAGACTAGCATACTTGTTACAGAAAATACAGGCTTATGTTTTCATAAAACAAAGGGCCTAACATGAAAACCTAAGGCTTTATGTCTTTAAAGAACTAGGCTAGGCTTCTATTATTACTTATTGGCAATATAAGGAATATATAATTATATGTGTGATGAAGTTAATATTAATGATATAAGTTTCCCAGATATAGGGTCAACATTTCCTTCAAAAAACAGATTTCCAAGCACTTCATAGCTAGAACATGTGTTTATTTGACTAAGACCCCTCTCCTCACATTTCATAGCCTAGAACTTGATAATTATGCCTAGAAGATTTACATAGATGAAGGGTTGGGATTTCCAGAGGGCAGAGTATAGGTAATGAGTCTTGCCTGTCTGGCCTTCTGTACAATATTAGGCATAAAATGAAGAGCATAGATAGAGGCCAGAATGTGCTGCCGCTGAGGAGAAGCTGGAGGCCTTACTGTGGGAGCCTGATGACTTGCTCATTGAAGTGCAGACTTAGGCTGATTTTCCTGAGCACATTTCAGGCAGCACAAGGAAGACAGTGCCACAGAGTGTGGGTCTTTTTCTGCAATGGGCCAGATAGTAAATATCTTTGTAGGCCATGTGGTTTCTCTCACAACGGTAGCTTCTCACCTCTGTGATTGTAGTGTAAGAAAGCAGCCACAGACAGCCTGTAACTAGTGGGTGTGGCTGCAGGCCAATAAAACTTTATTTGGAGAAACGGGCTGCAGGCCTTGTGTAGTCAGTTTGCTGATCCCTTACATGGAGAAACAAAGGCAAATTTGCATTTTTCTGCAGGGATTAGCTACAAAAGGAAGAAAAAGAGCTGAGCTTAATTCTGCACACCAAGGTTTTTCCCCCTAAATTTATTCACCAGACAAATTACTCTGTCTCATGAGAATGAGAGTGGGTAAAGGCAGAGAAAGAGGCCTGGATGTATATAAAGAGCTCCCCTCAGCGGACGGGGGAGGATGTTTTCCTCTCATCCAGAGGTGTACTTCCTGACAGCGCACACAGAATGCGTTGGGCAGAAAGTGTTACTTTGTACTGAATACGCCAACTATGAGAGTCTTGACGTCTGAGTGTTAATTTTGGCCAGTTTCTCACGGTCGGCCTGTTTTTGGCTGGTGATAGTAAAAGCGTGTGGTGAGCTCGAAGGAGGACTCTTGCCTTCCTGCCCCATGTGTTGACATGAGGGCACGCCTTCAGCTCACTTAGGATAGCTCAGATTGCTCTGTCAGTTGATTCATATTTACTGAGTGCCTACAAAGCGCCAGGTGTTTCTGGTAAATGCTGGGGATACAGGCGTGAACAAGAGCAGACGAGCTCGTGTTGTGTAACAGGAAGGGATCTAAGAAGAGAAAGTGACCTCAAAGTCGAAATCTGAAGGAGAAGCTGGAAGTGCCCGGGACAGGGATGGGGAAGAAGAGTGTTCCGTGGAACCCATAGCACAGGCCGGCAGGGACAGAGGTCAGCGTTCCCTGGAAGAAGCCTGCTTGACTGGAGCCGAGTGCGGAGGGGACAGTGGAGACAGATGAGGCTGGAAGAGGAAGAGGACGTCGGTGCCACGGGGCCTCTGTGGAGCCGGGTTTGGTCAGAAGATGCCTGAGACGCAGTCAGAGGGCTGGAAGCCATAGGTGACATGAACAGCTTGTGCTTTTGAGTATTTCTGAGTATCTCGAGTCCAGATTAGAAGAGGCCAAGATTGAAGCCCCACTGGGGCTGCCCAGCACAGGTGCTGTGAGCCACATGTGGCTGTTGAGCACTTGAAATGTGGTCGTTGTGGCTGAAGAAGTGAACTTTAAATTTTATTTCATTTGAGTTTAAAAACTGAAGCAATTTAAAATATTTTTCCTTTAACTTTATCTTTTTGGTTAGGACTACATCAACACTTAAGCTGTTGAAAATGTGTAAATTGAGATGTCCTATAGGTATAAAATATGCACTGGATTTTGAATTCATGGTTTGGGAAAAAAGAGAATGTAAAATATCTGTATTTTTTTTATTGATTACTTGTTGAAATGGTAATATCTTGGATATATTTGGTTTAGTAAAATATGTTGTTTAAAATGATGTTACCAACCCTGCCCTGATGGTCTAGGGGTTAAAGTTCGGTGCTCTCACCGCTTTGGCACCCTGGATTCGTTTCCCCATCACAGAACCATGCCACCTGCCTGTCAGCTGCCATGCTGTGGTGGTGGCTCACATAGAAGAGCTAGAAGGACTTACAACTGGATATACAATCATGCCCTGGGGCTTCGGGGAGGAAAAAAGAGGAAGATGACAACAGATGTCAGCTCAAGGTGAATCCTTCCCTGAAAAGAAAAGTTGTGAGCCATCTCTGAAAAAAATATGCTCATGTTATCTATTCTTTTCCCTTCTTAAATGTGGCTTTTAGGAATTTTAAAATGGTGTCTGTGGCTTGCGTTGTGTTCTCTGTTGGGCTGCTCCACCAGAGATGAGTCAGAAGGCTTGCAGGAGTCCAGGGCAGGGCGCGTGGTGGGCTGAGTCCAGGTGGTGGCGGCAGGTGAGGTGGGTAGTTTGAGAACTCCAGGAGGGAGAGCAGAGAGGATTTGGTGTTGGATTGAGTAAGAGAGATGGCCAGTTAGTTAGAAAGAAGAAAAAGGGAGGCTCTAAGCGCTAAAATAGGAGGAAACTAGCTGAACAGCAGATTAAACAAGCAGAAACAATGCATGTTATTTTTCATTGAAAACTGAACTAAAAATATGTAGTTAAAATGATATCTTCCTGTTTTTACTATTGGATATTTTAGCATTTTTAGTGTTTGCTGTTTAGTAGGCACTACCTGGGAATTGGTTCTTTAGAGTTGTGTGAGTTTGCATTTCTTAGATTGGAGCCAAGCACTAAATTTTACAGTGTAACGGTTAGCCATCTTTATATCCCTGTTATTCGTCTCCTTCAATCACTTACCAAGTGGTAAGTGGGATGCAAGGTTTATATATAACTTTGAGAATATAAATTCTCTAAACATCCTCAAATTTGATGTGATGATTGAAATGTATTTACACTTTTTCTTTAAAATTAAGCTTATTTCTATGTAAAAGCATAAGCACTTTATTTACATGTGAAGGCATACTACACCCCTCTCTGATTGAATGTTGAAGCCCTAAACTGCTGATGAATGTTCAACATTTCATACTTTCTCCTGTTCTCCTAAGAAATAGGATGCATTTCTAGCTTCATTTTCCAGTCTCTTAAGCTTGTGAAAGTTGTCGAGACAGTTTGTTGACCCCAAAGAGACCTTTTAGTCTCTGGCTTGTTAGACAGCAGGGTCTGTACTCTTCATTGGCATTCAGATCACAGGCAGCGCCTGGGCTCAGCGCAGAGCCAGGCACAGCTTTAGGATTTAGACAAAGCCACTCTGGCAAGGGAACCCAGTTGTCAGGGTAGCTGGCTGTATTCTAAAGAACTGTTGCATAATGGGGAGACCAAGGAGAACTATTAGGATGCAAGTGTGAAAAAACGGTGCTGCTAACCTGCAAAAACAAACATTTCTTTCTCGGTGAAGAGTCTATTCATTGTTGCTTTCTTCTGTTTTAACTTCTCTGGGCTATAGATGTAGTTGATGCAATTTGAGTATATTAGTTTATCTTAGTCTCTGTTCATAATGCTACTCTGTATTATTATAAAAGGAACAGCTAATTTGTATGAAGAGACCAAAGTCCTTCAGTGTTTTGGAGTCTTTTCATAATTTACAAGTGTGACCCACTTTAGCCTAGATCAGTTTTTATGTGTGATTTTTATTCCCAAATTATGATGAGGAATCCTTTTGGCCCTTGATTTCATTTCATCTGATATATAGCAAAATATTGTTCTCATTATTGACACCCAAGAACCTCCCCCAGTGGTCTCCTAATTGTTGTCTTATTTAGTGTGGAGTCTTTGTAGGCTCAAGAGGAAAGTACTGGAATCCTGAAGACAGGAGTTCAGTTTTGTATTACTGATGTCTCATTGCAGAAATTTGCCCTTCCCTTTTCTCTCTTATTCTCTTCATCCCAGTCTTGAGTGCCCACTTTTCCTTTTGCCTCCTACTTCTTTCTTCTTTTTTGTTTTTCTCTTTTTACTTTCCATCTTCCTTAGCAAAATATAATGGAATCCATACATTGATAAATGCTGTGGTAGGCAAAGAGGTAGAATAATAGTAAAATGTCAAAGGAGCCCTTAACCTAGACTTAGGGGTCGGCGAATAACAGAGATAGCCATGCTTTCTTAAGTCGTTACCACCTGCCAAGCACTGTTTTAGGCGCTTCATATGTGTGATGTCATTTTGTTCTCACAACACTCTTATGAGGTAAGCACTGTTATTATCCCCATTTTGCAGGTGAGTGTACTGAGGCACAGAGAAATAGAGTGGCTTGTCCTAGCTCATACGTCTTGTCCACGTAGAGGCAAGAAGGGCTTTCTAGAGGTTGCGAAAGTAAAGCTGAGACCTAAAGGAGGTGTACGAGTTACCTGTTACAGTGTGAAGGGAAGCAGTTCCCGGAAGAGGGACCAACCAAAGTGGGACAGAATGAAATCTGGCACCTTCCTTACTCTGGCACCTCCTTGCTATTGGATATTTTAGCATTTTTCTTGTGTGCTGTTTAGTAGGCACTACCTGGCAATTGGAGGTGAAAGTAGATCTGCGGGGCTTGAGGTGGTCTGCGAGGGAGGGACTGGTGGGAAACGAGCTGGAGAGAGAACTGCTCTGTATTCAGATAATACATCACGTGTGCTCTTTCAGTGCGCCATAGTTCATTTATTCAGCAAGTATTTCTAAGTGTCCATGAGGTGCCAGTTACATGGGCACTATCCATCGGGAAGGGGAAAGAAAATAGCAAAATGTGGGAAGCATCCGTGTGAGTGGAATCGGATGGACTCTGAGGATTTGTAAAGTAGGTGGATTGTGAGCAGAATCCACTACCTCTCTCTGTTCTGGTCTAACTGGTGTACGCCTTGACTTTCTCATTTGGAGATAGGCTTCCATTTCTTTATTAAGCACTACACACTTTCCAAGATTCCTAATTTCTTTAAAGATTGTCCTATTACTGTATTCTCCACTCCTGTTTTGTTTTTCCCTTTAACATCTTTAAAAACAAAATTGCTGAACAATTTTCCTGACTTTTGAAATCTTTGTCTACAGAAGCCGTTTTCTTTGAGTACTGTGCTTCCTTCAGCCTCTTTTATTTCCTTTCTTTTCTGGTAAATTTCATTAACATTGGGCATCGAGTGAGGCCTGTTGTTTTTTCCTTGACTTGGTTCTTTGGAATTTGAACGTTGGTTACTATGGCTGATAATGATTAGTGATTATAATTTCTGACATATAGGGATCACTCACTATAGTGTGCAGCAGGCACTGTGCTGATTGCTCTCTCTCTGTTGTATCATTTAAGCCTCCCCAGCTTTCTGTGGGGGGCACTGTTCTCTTATTGTCCAGTTTTACAGTGACGGAAACAGAGCTTCAGAGGGTCTCGCTTTGTCTGGGCTATGCTGATGATGCAGTGGAGACTCGGGATTTGAACCTGGCTATCTGCCTGCGAAGCACACACTTTTACTCTCACCTCAAGCCCTTTGTCTGGTACTTACATTTTCTTACGTTTACAGATTTGTATTTTTAAAAATAAATATGTGGCAGATAGTTTAGACTAAATATAACCAAAGCTAAATGCAACCCCCCTAAATTACTCCCATACTTAATATTTACTTAGGACATATTTTGTGTTCAGCACTAGCAAAAGGAAGTAATGTTGTTTTTTAATAATATTTGAATTATTAATTTTCAACCTCAAATTCATTCTGCCATTCCACTTATTATCCCATGGCAGCGTCTCAGGTACCTGTCCTTTTCTTCCTCTCCTTCCCAGTACTTCTAATGTGTGACTCTGTCGTTGGATTTAGAGTTTGTTTTCCACA
This sequence comes from Equus caballus, assembly GCF_041296265.1. NCBI lineage: Eukaryota > Metazoa > Chordata > Mammalia > Perissodactyla > Equidae > Equus > Equus caballus. Next base: position 9,655,027 of record NC_091713.1, read on the forward strand.
TATGATTGCGTCAAACATGCATTTACTTCTGCAGCTGAGTCTAATTAGAAAGGATGGAAATACCTGGAAAAACTAGTAACAACGACTATGATGACCATGACAATGATGACAACGATGACAACGATGACAATGGTGGTGATGAAAAGAAGACTCAGCCACTCAGAGGCTGAAGTTTGTTTCTGGGTATGCTACAGTACTCTCAATAATGAGGAAAAATGGTGAAAAATGTTACTAGGGGAGATAGAACAAAATATTTTTCTGGCTGTAAAATAATATTCCCAATTATTTTCAGTATGACTAGCCTGTTGTTAAAGTTTCAAATATCTCACTAGAATGGTATTTTAACAGATATTTTAAAATAATGTAATAATATGATCTACTTTTCCTTTTGATATTTTTTCCTTTTTATAGCTCATTGTTTTTAAACAACCAATATTCGAGCATTTCATTTTATTTGTGAACTTTATTTATGTACTCATTCACTCCCTCACTCACACATTCATTCTTTCATTCATGAATTCTTCATTGGTCAAATATTTGCTGTTTGCCAGAAGTGCTAGCGAGGTATAGGAGATACATGACGCTTAGGGCTGACCGTCTCTGCCCTCATGACTTCACAGCGTATCTATCACTGGATTGGATTTTAGGAGGATCAGCCCAGCCAAAGTTTTCTTATTGAGAGATCTTGCCGTGTTTGACTTTTGTGAGTTTTGGGCTTTGTATTAATAGATTTGAAAATCCTGACTTGAGAATTATGTTTACTGTTACATAGATACTGATTTGGTTACTATGTATTTTTTTTATAGTGGTTAGCCTTTACTTCTTAGCATTCTGAAATTCCCTTTTTTTTGCTCAGCATCATGTTTTTGTGCTTAAGCCATGCTGTGTAGTTATAGTTATAGCTATAGCTATTGGTAGGTTATGCCTTTTAACTGCTGTATAGTATTCCATTTTGATAACTAGCACTATATTTATTTGTTAGTTGATAGACTTTTAGAATATTTCCTCCTTTTCCCTTCTATTTAATCAATACTACAATGATTTGGGTCTCTTCTGAGTTGAACTTTAAACAGCTTTTGAAAAAGAACTGTCTTTTGTGTTATTAACATAAGTTTTAAAACAAAAGTTTTGAGTCTTGCCTTTAGTATTTTTGATTGGGTTCTTTTGCAGAAGGTTCCAGTTAAATTAGTTTAAACTGACTCTAGTGTATCCTCTTTCTATACTTTGAGAGTGAAAGCCCTGAAATGGTCATTTTACTTGGAGTGTGTGAGTTGGCATAGCACAGTACTGAACAGGTAAAAGGAAACCAAGTGTAGGAATGCACCTAATTATAGTAATTGCAGCTGGTTTCAAAGTACTTCTCAGTTTGTGCATGGTGCTTACTTGAAAGCATCACATGGGTGCGAGTTGTGAAACAGAACACCTGTTTGTTGTTGAGCATGTGTTTATGCAGATGATTGTTGTTGTCAAAGCACCTTGATGTGGAGTAGTCCTGTTTACATTTACGATCTCCCCGGAGGATTAACAGTGTGCTCTCAGTAAATTTGCAGTCTATTCTCCTCTCAAAGGCTGCTGTTTGGAGGGTGGTGTGAATGAGGCAACAAGTGCTGGCTAATCGCTTGAATATGTATAATTAGCTGCAGTCTGGTGCACTGGACCCTTTGTAAAGCCATTGCAGTACTGACTGGCAAAAGCACACAACAGGAGATGCGTTACCGTATAGTTGTTGAGGGCACCTGTTGTTTGCTCATTGGTATTGACTCTTTATTGTTCTGAACTTGAGTTTTTATTTAACAGTATACAAACTCTTTTATTGTTCTTTTTAATGAACCAGTGTCAGTTACACACAACTCTTTAAAGTCACCACTAAGTAGCAGTGTAGGAAATTTCTAGACCAACTGGAGTCTGAGGTTATTTAAAAACACGTGACATATGTTATAATCCAGAGATTGAGGAACATTTAAGTTTACTGGATAGCTGAACTCAGTTCACATTGGAGGATTTTTAGACCAGTTAAAAAAAAAGCCAAGTTTAAGACAAATAGATCTATAAGCAAATAAACAAAATACATTCTCTTATTTCCTAATGTTCTAGCTTTGCATCCCATTGTTGAATAGCTCTGTTGTAGGAAAATTTAGATCTCAAACTCCACATCTTAAAATACGAGTGCATATGAGGTCACTGGCATTTCAGATAGCCCTCCATGCCAGCTACTGGGCCGTGGTCATCGCTTGCCTTTCCCCGGCCCCTGCTCACTCACATCCACTCAGGCTTCCACGCCTGGGCCCAAAAATGGTAGGCAGATGGTCACTCACTCACTGCACGTTCTGGAGGTCTAAGTATGGTTTTCCTCCCCCATAAGACATTCTGATAGCCCCATCAGGCTTCAGAAATTCTGACTTAGAAGTGTTGATAAGGAAGACACTTTATCTCTAGATTGGAAAGGAAGGTGGCTGACTTTATCTCCCTAGGAAGTTATAGTATTCGCTTATGTGACTGAGCATCTTACACGCGGCCAGCAGTCCTATTGGGAACCCAAGTGCAATGCAGCATTGCCCAAAGTGTGACATTTGAGGTTATTTAGGTGGTACACGGGGGAACACTTTAAGTTTTATTAGTTAAGTATTTATTTTTATGTATTAGAAGAATGTGATTAGCCTATCAGACCTGTCCTTTCATGGTGTGGAAATCAACACAGACTACTCCCAGATGAGAACGGAGACAATTTACTCAGAGCTTGCATAGCGAGAGAGGAGTCAGCCACTTTAATTTACATTTGGCAGGCAGAGGAGTGGGAAAGCTTTATAGCAAAAGCAGGGAAGCTTCAGGTGTGCCCTAGTGCAGGCTGCTGGCCTGGGGAAGCTGGAGACGGGCCTCTGGTGTGACCGGCTTGGGGAGCATGTTCAGCTCGCTTCTGGTTGTCCAAGTTGGAAGCAGGGGCAAACCTCAGGGAAGTGGTGGTCATTGCCCACGTCCTGACTCTTCTGGGCTCCTGGTGGCAGAGCGTGTGACTTGACTTCCTGGGCTGGTGGCAGCGGTGCTGGGTCAGAGGTCTGCTGTCACAAATGGTCTGGCTGTTGTCTGTTTTCCTATTCAGGCTTTCATTAGGTAGTATTGTTACCTACTAAATCTATTTAGGAAAAATATGTGTAAACCTATCTAAAGAAGAATATTAAATAGGTAATACAGATGGCATGTGGAGATGACAAAAATTGTGAAGATGGCAAATGAATGAAATTAGGGAAGGAAACTAAAAATTGTTGAGTTATAATTATGCATCCGGCTTTTCATTGTTTTTTCCATGTTTGATTTCATTTCATGCTCTTAATAGCTCCACATGTAGACTATTAGAATCCTGAAACAACAAATGAGGATCCTGAGGGCTAGGGAAGTAAGTGGTCCAAGGTTGCACAGCTAGTAAACAGAGGGGCTGGGACTCTAACCCCAGGCTTTCTGACTTGAAAGACACTACGTTAAGAAGAGGCGTGAACTCTTAGTTTACAAATGTGATCATTCCATGAACTGAGATATCTGACTATATAAAAATTCTTTCAATGTTCCACTTCTAGTGCCGCCTTTTTTCTCTTTTTCTTCATAGAACACTCTTTTTGGATAAAGGGGGCTTAAAAAATAGTTTCTCTATTGACTTGTAAATATCTGTGGCTGCTGGTTTCCAGGTCTGGCCATGTACTTCCTTTTTTGAAGCTGGCCCTTCTCTGCGTGGAGGACACTTGGCTCCTGTTGTTACTGTGGCTCTACCGAGGCCATCCAGTAAGAGAACCTTGGGTCCCGCCCGTTGCCTCTTCCATGCTCCCTCCGTTCTTGCTGCTGTCTCAGAGCAGATGTTCCCTACGTTCCTGTAGACTGTTCTCTATGGCCTTGTCACTGAGAATCTTACAGGCCGCGTAGCTTGGAAGGACACGTGTGAGAAACGCGCAGGAACTGCTGCAGCGACACCGCACCGAGCCATGGCAGCTCACTGCAGCCTTCTGATGCATCTTTAGCTTGTGGTGGGATTGCTTTTAATCTCCCAGATATTTACATATAAATTTTCATGTTATAAACAAAGTAATCCAAAGATTTTTGAAGCATATAAATGTTTAATGTTCTTAGGAAGAAGTAAGTAGAGAGGGAGAGATCGAAAATACAGGCAAGTGGAAAGCAAATTATTTTATTCTGGTATTTAAAATGACCCATTCTCGTTGGGGGGAAATTAAAAATACACGTAAAGATGAAAATTATAATGTTTTATAAATTTACTATCTAGAGATAAATTGTTACTTTGTGTTTCCTTCGTCTTTTGTCTAGGCACATATTTGTATATATTGCAAATCTATCATTTGGAATTTTGTTTCCTACTTTTTTCTTTTAATACTATAAACATTTTCCCATGTCATTAAGGACTTTTCATAAGCGTTTTATACTATAATTTACCAAAGTTTTTTAAAATCATTAGGATAGATTTTGGATTGTTTTAAAAATAGAATTTTATAAGTGAGATTACTGGCTCAAGGATATAGTTGTTTTCATGGCTCTTTCTTACCTGTAAAGCACACGATTTTTATCTGGAAAGGTTGTACCAGTTTATGTTCCCACTGTCTTCCGATGTTTAAACTCAGTGAGCATGCTCTTCCTTTCACTTGTATTTCGTGAAAATTTACTTTTCATCTTCCCAAGACATCTCAATTTTGGTTATCCCCTCCCTGTGTCACTAGACCCCCCCGCCCCCCACTGCTTTCCTCACTCCCAGCAGCGTATAACCATGCGCTAGTATTTTCCATCTTAAAAAGAAGAGCCGTCTCTTGACACCTTGCTTCCCGGTGCGGTTACTGCTTCCACTGCTGCTTCCCATTGGAGTAAAATGGCCTGAATGATTCGTCTGCACTGCCAGCGTACACTTTCTCATCTCATAGTTACTTACTTTTCTACTTCCTAGACCATTCTGGTCTAATTGTGTTTCTCCCACCCCACTGAGAAGACTTGTCAAAATCACTGACATCCATGTTTCCCAGTTCAGTGGACGTTTTTTTCTGCTCATGTCTTTCTTCCATTTCTTAATATCATTCAGCGATTAGCAGCCAGTCCTCCTTGAAACATTCCCTTATCTTGGCTTCTCCTAACTCGTTGGCCATTCCCTTTTGATCTTTCATTGGCTCTTGAAACGTTACCTGATGCCTAAATATTGGAGGGCCTTCTGACTCAATCTAGGGCTCTTTTCTCTAAAGAAAAATTTGATTCTCCTCAGATGCTTTTTTCCCTAATAACTTCCTTCCTCTCCTGGAAAGTCTGGCATTTGACTCTTGCCTTCAAGTCTATAGATGGTAAATGGGCTTGTAATTTTAAGGATATGTACTTTAAACTCATTAATCTTGGAAAGCTTTAAGATTTTAGTGTTTTGACGTTTTCTTTCAACTGGTTATCCTTTGAAACCTTGAAGAACTGACAACATGTGACCAGAGCAGTTTTTCTAAAAGAACATTAGGATTGCCTGTCTCTCCCTAACTGTTCTTGTAAAGTTTTGGGTAAAATAAGTTCTATAATCCAAATTCACAATTGTTGGTATGATGCATCAGCAAGCTGAAAGCTCCCAAGAACTCTAAGTCTTTTTCTGAAACAATTAAAATTTATAATGGGCGTAGTGTCAAATGCTAGCTTTCCAAATGTCTCCCTCCCAATGTGTGGATAAGATAAAGCTGAGTTTATTGCTTGCTGCAGTAAGGGACACCACCACCTGGACCGAGCTTTGCAGCATCCTGGAGGGAAGAAAGCAAGGTCGGTATATATTGAGGACGAAAGTTTGGTTTAAGATGGGTCAGTACAGGACGTGTGTGTGTGTGGGTGTGTTTGTGTGATTAAGATTGTATAAGGGTCGTGATAGAACAGTAAGGGAGTCAAAGAATCTTAGAGAGCAAACTCTGTTGATGCTTTCCATTGAAGAGTGATGGGTGTCTCAGGAAGTGGCTGTAATGAGCAATCAGGCTGTTTGCCTGGGCCGCAGTCTCCAGGAATAGTAAAGTCTTGCTGATGTAGACAGTAAGTTGTTTAGGCAGTTGATAGTTTCAGTCTTCAGTATCTAAGTGGTATGTGGTTTCCTTTAAGCAGTTGACGTCATAGGATTACAACATTTACTTTAAGCTGTTGGAATGGTGATTTTTCATTTATTTTAGAGAGAGGTAGCTGAAGGCCATACAGTTAGGTCAATTCTTATAAAATATCAACATTCTCCTTTGGGTAACTATCAAATCAGTGTTATAATCTCTCTCTTTTTGTTTTTTGCTGAGGAAGATTAGCCCTGAACTAACATCTATAACCAATCTTCCTCTTTTTTTTTTTTTTTTTTTTACTTGAGGAAGATTAGCCCTGAGCTAACATCTGTGTCCATCTTCCTCTACTTTATATGTGGGATGCCTGCCACAGCATGGCTTGAGGAGCAGTGCATAGGTCTGTGCCCAGGATCCAAACCTGTGAACCCTGGGCTGCCAAAGCAGAGCACGTGAACTTAACCGCTATGCCACTGGGCTGGCCACCAGATTTGACTCTTAATTTGAGTGTTCTGACCCATTTTGAACCATATATCTTATACCCTTGGTCCATTTTTTTTCTTTTTTTTTTTTCAGGGAAAGTTTCACCCTGAGCTAACATCTGTTGCCAGTCTTCCTCTTTTTTTTTTTCCTCTCCCCAAAGCCCCAGTACATGGTTGTATATCTTAATTGTAAGTTGTTCTAGTTCTTCTCTGTGAGCCGCTCCCCCAGCATGGCATCTGACAGATGGGTGCCGTGGTTCCGTGTCCAGGAAGCAAACCCGGGCTGCTGAAGCAGTGAGAGTGCCAGACCTTAACCACTAGGCTGTGAGGGATGGCTCTCTTACGTTGTTTTAACACCCCTGTGACTGTGGGATTGATCACTTGTCCACAGATAAAGAACTTTCTCTTGGCTTGAGAAAGAGGATATTGGTTAAGTTGAGCAACTACAAAGTTTTTCAGGAAAATTGTCTGTTATTTTGAGAAATTACTGTTGTAAGTTATCATAGAAACTGAACTTAGATATCACTAGAAGACCATATTAAGTATTTGCTATATTTTTAGGTTGCTATCTGCATTAATAGAGTTCACTTTATATGTGTAAGATATTTTTACATCTAGCAGGAAGGTCAAGTGATATTGACCCTACTTTCTTTTTAAAAAAAAATTGACTTTTTATTTTTATTTATTTTAGTTATTTTTTTTTTTTGAGGAAGATTAGCCCTGAGCTAACATCTGCTGCCACTCCTCCTCTTTTTGCTGAGGAAGACTGGCCCTGAGCTAACATCCGTGCCCATCTTCCTCTATTTTATATGTGGGACGCCTACTACAGCATGGCTTTCCAAGCGGTGCCATGTCCACACCCGGGATCCAAACTGGCAAACCCTGGGCTGCCGAAGTGGAACATTCACACGTAACCGCTGCGTCACTGGGCCAGCCCCATAACCCCACTTTTTTGAGTAGATTAAAAAATACTGAGTCTTCATCCAGGGCATTTTTCCAGCTGTTACCACTGGAATATACTTAAGCATCCTCTAACACCTGTATAATCAATTGTGTTCTTTTGTTATCTACTTTTCATAATTGAAGTGGATTTGGCCTGCAGTTGGGGAGTAGGTCATCCCTCATTCAGAATTCCAGATTCATCAAACTTAAGAGCCATAATAATGCCCAGCAATGGAGTATCAAAACAGACTTGAGGGGCCAGGCCTGTGGCCGAGTGGTTAAGTTTGCGTGCTGGTTCAGATCCTGGGCGCGGATATGGGACTACTCGTCAGGCCACGTTGAGGTGGCGTACCACATGCCACAACTAGAAGGACCCACAACTAGAAATATGCAGGTATGTGCTGGGGGGATTTGGGAATAAAAAAGCAGGGAAAAAAAAAAAAGATGAGCAACAGTTGTTAGCTCAGGTGCCAATCTTTAAACAAAAAATAAAAATAAAAGAAAAAATAGAGACTTGAGAAGGCCATTAGCATGATAGCCGTTGATGGTGGAGGTGTTAAGCTTCCCATCTGCCCTGTAGGAGGCTTCATGAGTACTAACGGGCAGGAGGACCCCCGGTCTTCCACCAAGCGCTCCATAAGCAAATGAATGCACGTAACCGTGGTTCTGTGTGTACTTTCAGCTGCTACTTTGTAATAGTGTGTTGCTTATTCATTTTGAATTAATTGTGGCATCTTTTAGCCACATTATGTGGCATGTATATCCTTTTCATTAATATACCCAAATCGTCTTACCAGTTACCATTTTCATTTTTTCTTGGCAATGGTGTTTTGAAAGACTTACATATTTTTGAACTGTGTATTGAAAAAGCCAAAGTGGGCTTTAAAGGGAATGTAAAGATAAATAATGTCTTACACATAAAATTTTATTTTATTTCATTGCCATTGAGGACCTAATTGCAGTGGTTCACGTCCCTGCCCTGAACCCTTGCAGATCGCTGTGTGCAGTGAGCAGAGTTACTGCTGGAGCGCACTCGCCTTGTCTCTGGAGCAGAGACAGAAGAGGGGCTGAGCTCAGTGCTCTGGTCTCCAGCCAGCTTGGCCACCTTTTCCCTGGGAATAGCGTGTGATTTCTTTTCGCTGTACCTTTGCAGAGGGCACTTTCCCTCCTGGAGGACTGTCTTCACTCTCATCAGATGGTAAATCCTACCCATCAGTCCTTCAAGCTTTGGGTCACTTTTCTTCTTTTTTGTCCAGTTTTCCCTTGTCCCCATATGAAAATGAGTTCTCCGTCCTGGAACTCTGCCAGCACTTTGTCAGAACTTTTCTTGCATACTTAACATAGTTTGGTTACTTGTCTATCTGATTTCTCCTTTGGTATTGTAAGATACTTTAGAATACTACTGGCCGCCTTTTATCCACCTTTTTTCCCCTCAACCCCTTGTAAGTTTTTTCTTGACCGGTGATTTGATGAATGAAGTATGGATTTTAATTTAAATATCTTCTCCCAGCAGAAATTTAGCACTTAACTTAGTATTTCTTAAAGTGTGGGCTGTAGCCCACCTCTATTAGAACCTTTGGGATGCTTATTAAAAATGCAATTTTCCAGAAACTGCAATGAGAATTTCTAGGTTTGAGATCCTGCAAGATGGGTACATTTGCATTAAGTACCTCTGGAAATTCATATTTACACTAAAATTTAGGACTCATCTCTTAAATTATGATAGAAATCAATAATAAAATGTATTTCAGCATACAGATGTTTATCTAATACATAATTTTGTCAGAAATATAACTAAGGGACAGCAAGTTTTATAATGTAGAAAAATTTTCCTCACTTTACTATTTGATAAAATTATGTGTCTAGAAACGAACTCCCTTATTGATTCTCAGTTTTTGATCTTGATTACTGATTTATTCACTTACTAGTTCTCTAATACATGTAGGTTGATATGACTGAAAATAGAGATATAACCAACTGATTTTGTTAGTATGTAAAGTAGAAAATAGGACAACTGCACACTTAGTAAGGACTGCTCTTACCTTGCTCTGAATTCTTAGTGTTTTCTCCTCAGTTTTTCTTGGTTTCCTTCTGCCTTGGCTTGTCTCAGTTCTTTCCTGGGTGGAGACTTCTTCCTTTGAGGACATCCGGCACAGGGGCCCTGTCTTCCAGCCCAACTCACAGAATTGGTACAATGGCTCAGAAAAGTGTTGCTGAATAATTTGAGAATTATTTATATGTTATGAAATGCAATTTGTTGTATCTGAGTTGGAAAAATGATGCACATTTCGTAGGAATCTATTTTAAATGAAGTTTCTTGAGGGAAGCAACTTTATTTATTTAACTTGCGTTTTGTAGTGTCCTCTAAAGAGAAGCCAGTGAAAGTACTCTGTCCTTTGTTGTGCCGTTTCCCTTAGGGGTTGATGGCTGGACGGCACTTTTGTCTTGTCTCTGGCTGTGGAAGGAGTGGTGCTCTGTAGAGGCTTTGAGGATGGGGATCAGATCCTGGAATCAGTAACAGTCTAAAGGGAGAAGCACTAATGTGACCTAGTGAATTATCTAGAACTCTAGAAGACATTTCGCTTGCATTCTCAGATCTGGAGATGGAGGGGCGCTTGGGTTCAAAGTAGTAAATTCTGTATTTACCTCTACAATGACATATAGAAAAAGAAAATAGCTGTGAAAGTATGGTGCTTTTTTTCTCCTTTTTTCTTCTTCTTGTGTTTTTTTCTTTTTTTTTTTTTATGAATAGTGATAGGCATCTATGAATAGTGATGAATTCGGGAAAACTCTTAGGCTAGACATTATCTTGACAGTTGGCGGACAGATGCTCCTGACTTGAGTGTGAGACTGAGGTATTCAGAAAGCACTTCAAAACACTCCTATGCCAGCCAACTTTCTTTTCATTGTATTGGGATTGAGTTTTTAGCTGCTTTGTGATAATGCTTCTTGCTAAAGGACTTGGTAAGAGCTGGGTCAAATATTTATGGTTTGTTTATTTTGAGTATAACAACATCTAGTTATTTCCATAAATTGTCTTTCAGACCTTATTTTTTTAAATTATTTTTTAAAAATCTGCCATAGTTGCAAGAGATTTTCATATAACACTCTCAGAAATTGGGAGCCCAATCATTCAAAAAATCAGTACAGGCATAGAAGATTTGAAAATAAAACTATTGAAAAGTTTGACCTAATGGACAGATAGAATATTGCACCCAATAGCTACTCAGAGTATTTATAAAAACTGCCCATATACTGTGCCATAAAGCAGGTTTCAACACATTTAAAAGAATTGGTATCATACAGAACACATTTTATAACAATACTGTCAATAAAAATGAGATCTAAATCCTAGGTCAGACCTTATTGTTACTTTAAACTGATATATAAGAAACAACAGCATATACATATCAAAAATTTCACTTTGAATATTTTAAATGAGAATGATAAATGTTGAATGAAAAGTGGCTTTATCTTGAAAAGAGTACCCAGATTTATTTCATCTGTTTCTTGAGAAAGGTTAATTACTTCCTAGACAAGTTACCTACGGTGATACTTGTTTTTATGTTGCTCATGTCTAATACAATATTTGAGGTATGATTTGTCATGATTCTTGTCTTTCTGAATTACTTTATATTTTATTGAAGATGTGAATCTTTACTTAATTTTTTTGCATTTAGGAAGAAATTTTCCTTTTCCAGTGGGGATTGGGCAGGACGTTCTCATCCAGGGTTCTCCAGTTTAGATTTGTTCTTCTTGCTAGTTTGAAGGAATTAGTTGGCTTTCTTGTGTAATGGAGGGCCTTCTGACTTTCTTTAAAGGCGGTGGCCTGGGAGTGGGATAAAGGTCACTGGAGAAGACATGTTGTGATTCAAGAATGTCTTTTGTAAAGTAAATTTTGGTAATTATATAGTTTTCTCCTTAGCATTTTATTCATATACATAAACTCAAAAGCATGCATAGAATATGTTTTAGAAATGTGAAAAATTAGAACTGCTTTGATGAAATTATGACTTTATATTATAAAGTAAATTTAGGTTGTTTCAATTTCAATTTATACATCTTTTTTCTCTGAAGTTTTGTATTATGGTGTGTTTCTCTTTTATGGTAACAAGTTCAAATGTAAGCATAATGTAAGAAGGAAAACTTAAGCCAGCAGTGTAGTACTTGCAACATGAATTTAGCAGATGTGTCAAAATGTATGAATTGTTCTTCATGTTAAGCACTTTGTTCATGAGAATGACATAACACCTGCTGTAACCTTTTAAGCTATGTAAATTTCAGTGACTGTAAAATTAAAATGTATTCATTTCTGAAATGTGTTGGGAAATTATTTGGAATGTTTTATGCTTGGCTCTTTTAGAGATTTTATTATGTAATATGAGAAGATTCAAATCTGGTGTACAAACTGAAGCGTATCATAATGCCTAGGTTTCTTTTATCTTTTTAAAAAAGCTATCAGTAGGGTAGTCTCCCCTCTCATGTGCTTTGTCCAGGAGCGACAGAGAGCGCTATCCAACACTACAGTAATACCTGTTTCCTTCTAGCACTGACGTTTCTTGATTCTATGAATGTATTGATGCCTTGTTAAAGAAGGTATCAAATGGATATGATTACATTGGAATAATAAGTTTTCCAGCATTGTTAGTTCCCTTTTCTCTCCGCGATATAAAAAATATAAGAATATAGGAGTGTACTACTAATTTATTTTGGGGAGCCCCTGCTTGCAGTGGACTGTGTTGCAGCACATGCTTTAAAAGAAGGGTTTACAGGCTTATTTTTTCTGAGAGCTATACTGTGAGCTGGGAAGATGCGAAAAAAAAGAAAAAACACAGGTGGTGATTGCATTTTGATTTGCCTCAAATTGCATTAGCCCTTAATGTGTATTACTTTATAATTTTCAGAGATATTCATATTTGAGAAGAGTACCTCTTTAACTGGTTAAACTCTTCAATTATGGCAGTGTTGAGATCCTACCAAGTCTGTTTTTTCTCCCCACATCTTTTAGCCCGGAGCAACAAGCCAAGTCAGATTGAGACCCAATTTAGGATAAAAATCATAGAACTCTGTGCAATATGGGAAAGCACCACATGAAGACTGTACTTATTATCTTTTACTTATTTGACACTTGCTCATATTTGATTTGGTAATTTTTATATTGAAACATGTTTTTTGACTGTCTTGTGTGTGTGTGTCTTACCAAAAAGATTTTAAGCTCCTTAGGGGCAGAGATTGCTTTTATTTGTCTGCCTTTCTTCCTTTCTTTTTCATTGTGGTAAAATATATATAAAATTTACCACTTTAGCCATTTTTACTTGTACAACTGTGCAAGTAAACTTTCGTTTCTTGTGTGTCCCTTGTAATACAAGGTAGTTAAGTAAGCGCTTATTTAGAATATATATTAGATGTTCAATGTAGCAGAGATTGGCTACTTGTCCACTAAATCCGTTTGAATACCCCTCTCATACCCGCCCCAGCACACAGCTAGACCTCATTTCGCAGCTGTCTTGATGTTAGATGTGGCCATAAGATGAAGTTCTGGCCGCTGAAATGTGAGCAGCATTAAGGCATGCCATTTCCAGGCATGGCTCCTAAACATCGCCTGTGTTCAGTCCTCTTTCTCTTGTCCCTTCTAATGGCAATCATGAAGCCAAGGAGGTGGTCCAGCCTCGAGGAGGAAGGAGTCTGGGTCTCTAAGAGGGTTCCTGGAAGAGAGCCACCACTGATAATGAATAGTTGTTTGACTTTACATGAGCCCTGAATAAAATTTGGGTTGTGTTAAGCCACTAGGATCTCATGGTGTATCTCTTTCAACAGCTCACTTATACACTCAACACTTGTTGGAGTGAATCATTTAGTTTGCTCAAAATTTAATTCTCGTTTGTTAGGAATTGGAAGTGGGAATCAAGAAAACAAAGTGGAGTTGAGGAGTGAGAAATTGAGTATGCCTCCAGTTGGAGGAGGAGTCAGTGTGGAACTCCTTGAGGGGAGATGAATAAAGGATGGAGAGAACAATTTGGAATGTCGGGTTAGGAAATTGATATGAAAAACTTGGAGCGGGGGGTCACAGTGTGAACAACTTAGGAGAGCAGTCCTTGGAGCTGGAGGAGTAGGGGCCCCTGTGAAGTAAGACAGGGCTCTGAGAGCCGGATAGGATTGTAAACTCTGTTGCTTTAAAAAAAACGAATTTTGCCTCATTCCGTATGCAGTTTACAAATGTCTTTTTTGCTTAGTGCAGGTTTACTTAATGAATATCCCAACAAAACATGATATTCAGAAAGAGACGTCATGTGTAAATGAACAGAGTTGCAAACCTACATGTCTTGTGTGCTGCGATTGAGTCATTACTTGAATTATTTCCAGAATGAGTAAAAGGATTGAATTATGGCTGCGTTTTATACATGTATAAAATATAGTGTATCCTATTTTTACAATGACTAAATATAGGTGAAGAAATTTACCTTGTATTTTAGATGTGTAAAATACTGGATAGAATATTTTAAAAGGAAAACATTCATCAACTTATTTTATTAACATTTACTCTTCAGATTTTAAGTTAATACCATTTAACCCTTTGTGCCTCAAAACTGAATTTTATCAGCCAGTTGAAACAAAAGGCAGATTGGTAAAATGTTTGTGGCTTTTTCAAAAAGCTTTTAAAAATGGGACCGCCTGGTGGCATAGTGGTTAAGTGTGCATGCTCTGCTTCAGTGGCCTGAGCTTTGCAGGTTCAGATCGCGGGCGAGGACCTACCACCACTTGTCAAGCCACGCTATGGCAGCATCCCACATAAAATAGAGGAAGATTGGCATAGATGTTAGCTCAGGGCCAATCTTCCTCACCCAAAAAAGAAAAAGAAAGAAAGAAAGAAAAAAGCTTTAAAAATGAAGAGTTAATAATAAATATAAGTTAAAAATATACTACATGGATGACCTGATGTTTCCATTTTTCATCTCCCATGTAACTGATAACAAAGAGAATATGCACAGTCATTGACTTATGAATACCTGTGTCCCAGGTCTTGCATATGGTGGAAGCGGCTGTAAGATATGGGGATTTTCTTACGCACTGTTCACAGCTGCTTTAGCTGTAGACAAAATTACCTTTTAACCAAGTGGTAAGAGAGTGTCTGACCTGTGCTTTGGGTGTTGTGGAAGCAATGGCTACTGCTAATTGAAGGAAGAAGTCCTCTTTCTTCCTTTGCGTAGCATCCAGCATAAAAAAATATAGCTCTCTTCTTTTACCCTACACTTGCTACCATGCATGTGGAAGATCTTAGATATATTGTATATTCATATCTTGGATTCATTATAATGCATTTTAAAAATAAAAATGCTGTTAAAGGTGATTTGAGTTTCCAAGACTTCTTACAAATGCGCTGTAGAACGTCTGCTTTGTGATCTGCAGGGCAGCTGGAGCTGCGGGAACCTGACGTCAAAAGAACTGACCTATGGGCGTGTCTCTTACCAGCCCTCGTCTTAGCTTCCTAATCTGTAAAATTGTAACATCCTAGGATCTTAGTGTTCAAAGTGACCTAAGGATCAATTTGTTACAAGCTTTCACTCAAATTTTTTAATCATATTTTGAAATATGGCTATCCAGTGAGAGGAAGCTCATTATCTCATTCTCTTCTCTCATCGACTACTTACAGGTTTGAAATTCTTGAGCAAAACCTTTCCCCCTTCTTAGTGCACCATCTGCAGGAGCAAAGAACACTGATGGGAGTGTTGGTACCTGCCCTGTGCATCTCCCAGGTTGAGGGGAGGGTCGCATCAAACAGGGAGTGACCACATAGGAAAGCATTGTAAAAGTGGCAGTTCTTGTGATTACTACCGGGTAGTGCTTTTTCAACTGACTTAAGTAGGAATTAGCTACCGTTGATATTAGTAAAATTTCTTCTATGATAAACTAAGTTTTAAGTCTGACACATTAAATAAGCTTTGGAACCCTACCTGTTTGTAAGGTGGAGTCTGCCAGTGTGTCCAGTAGTTTTGATACTACCTAGTCTTTGAAAATTAAAAATCTTCACCCATAGCTTAAAAACTACTGGACAAGACCCTTCTTGGGAAGACATTTAGATTCCTAGTGTACAATAGTAGTAACTGAAAGACTATAATACAAACTGAATTTGTATTGCAGTTCTACGGAAGTCACAAACATTTCTGCTAGGAGATGAGCGTTATTCTCTAATACCTTATGTAACAGCTGTTCACTGGTATTCGAAACGTGACTTTTATCTACTAACAGTGGATGACAGACTCAGGTGAGTCCTGCCTAGATGCCTTGTCCAGTAGTCATATAAAACATAAAGCAGTTTTGGGGTAATTTTTTGTTTTTTAACATATTCAGTGACTTATTCTACAAAGCCTTTATTAAGTAGTAAGTAATTTTCCCGTTGCTAAAACGAGTCCAGTAAACTAGAAATCTTTCTTGAAACACACACCCAGCTAGCATGGCTCAGTGTGGTAGAGATGCTGGTGATTTACTGCTCTCTCACTAGCCCTTTCCAAGGGCAGCTACTCTCCCCTCACCTGCTATTGTTTGGGTAGATGCCACTGCCCCGTCAAGCTGATCAGTGGGCTCCTACCCAAAAGTGAAAGACTGAAGCAGCCAGGAGATGGGGAGGTGAAGCCATCATGTGTATCGGGGTTAGAATTGCCATTAAGGGCTGACTGCAAGCTGAACTTAGGAGGGAACACCACCTGTGAGCAGGCTGAGGCGCTGGTAGAGAGAGGGTGGAGAGATTGTGGCAAAGGCAGCTCACACGGGCGAGTGGGAGAGGCAGAGAGAGAGATGAGGCACTGGAGGCAGAGCAGACCAAGCACGGTCCCCAAACAACAGCAAGGGAACTGATGCTGGTCATTTTCCAGGTCTCATTTGCTTAAGTTCTGCCCATGCAGCTCTCCCCTTGGATGAGGTGTTTGTATTCTTACAGTAAATAACCTTTTGCTTGTGTCAGCTTCAGTGGGCTTTGTCCCTGCAACTGAAAGTACCCTAAAAGGGCACTGAGGGTGACAATGAACCATCAAGAATGCGTCTTTGGCTGAAGCCTGCTCTAAAAACTAGTGTAGAAATAGCTTCTTTTCCTGCCATTCTTTTTTTTTTTTTGAAGGCTGGCCCTGAGCTAACATCTGTTGCCAATCTTCCTCTATTTTTCCTCCCTAAAGCCCCCCAGTATATAGTTGCTTATTCCAGTTGCAGGTCCTTCCAGCTCTGCTATGTGGGACGTGGCCTCAGCACGGCTTGGTGAGCAGTGCTAGGTCCACGCCTGGCATCCGAACCGGTGAACACCTGGCCACCAAAGTGGAGCGCTCGAACTTAATCACTCGGCCACTGGGCTGGCCCCCTCCCCCTCCCTTTCTTTTCTATATCATCATCATAAAACATTAAGTAATCATTCTTTTTTTTAACTTCTAAGCACTTTTAATTTGAAATTCTATGATAGGAATTCTTATTGCTTGATTTGCTGTTATTATGGAAATGAGAAGTTTGTTGTAAAGTGATGCATTGCTTTGATTTCTGCTGAGGAAGTCCATATGAATATGTTAGTCTTCTCGCATGTTGGTCTTGGATCAGGTCTGCCATCATTGCTAGGGCGTTAGCAGATCACTGCATGGTCTTCTTAGTGGGTGTCACAGACTTTGACCAATTTTTCGCAAGTATTTAAGAGTACCCCATACGTTATAAATTGTATTTGGTACCTGTTAAACTTGTTATGAGGACTTCAGTTATTCACATTTAACAAGAAAGCATCAATTTTTTACTTCTGTGGCATATATGAACTCTTAAAAAGATATATTGTCAGTAAATCAAAATGAGAATTCTTTCTGGACATGCTAGAGTGGTTTGGTTCTGGAATTCTAGTTTATGAACATTTTCTTAACAGCTTAGTTCTGAGTTTTGTTCTCCCTGTCCCCCCGCCGTAGGTAAAGGATAGCCTTTAGAAGAGTGCACAAGGAAGGCATTCTTCTGAAACTACTGTTTGTACTCTTGACAAGTGCCTCTTATTAGAAGAGGCTTTTAAAATAGTGTTAATTTATTCCTATGGACAGTTAGACTTTTTGCAGTGTTATCATTGATATAATGCAAAATTGTTTCAAATAGTTTAGAAATTGTTGATATATTTAGCTGAGAAAAACTGATGATTAAATGCTGTAACAACAACTCTTTTTTCTAGTGTCAAGCCCATCATTATTCCATTAAGTTTTCAGATCTTCACATCCAACATTCCAAGTATTATAATGAAATGGAGCTTTCAGCTTACAAATGTTCCCTCAACTTGATTTTCCTGAATAGAAGCAAGTTCTTGTTTCTCCACGAAGAATAGCTTTTTGTTGTTACCTGATGAAGAGATCTGTCATTTAATGGCTGTGTCTTTGAACCTATTTTCCAAACAATATTATTCTCTTATTTCTTTTGCTCATTTAATCAACCAGGATATTTACTATGTGATTCTGCACAGTTTTAGAAAAAGATTGATTTTCCCCTTCTGTAGATTGAGCTCTTTCTTGCTTAACACCAGATAGTGTGGTGACCTTGTTAAATATAATAGGATTCACCTGGTTTGAAAGTAGACAGCCTCAGACATGTATTGCTGGTCAGATAGCTCCCAAACCAAACATCAGTGTAGGTCAAACCAAATTCTGATCTAGCATAACCAGCTTTTAAGCCCCATTTTAATATTTGAAAATGTTTAGTAAACTGTAAAGCAGAATGCAAAAATGAAATATTTTTATCTTAAGGTAAAGTGGTCCTGTGGCCCAACGCTAGTAGCTATAAAGGAAAGCCACAATACTAGTAGTGGGTGATAAATTTTCCGTTTTCTAAGTTTATATCTCCTAATGTAGAGATTTATCATAGAAAATTATTGGTGGAATTTGTTGGATGGGCTATTCCTTCTGAATGTAAGTGTGCCTGCCTTCCTCAGTTGGATCACAATCTTCTAATATAGGATCGGGATATTATTACCATTGATATATATATTTTTAAAGACACAGATTGCTTCAAGCTTAAGTAGGGACTCTTGAGTTCTATGTTGAACTAATAATTCCTTAAATTCTAATAATTCCTTAAAATATTTACTTTTCCTTGTCCCAAAAATATTGATCAGAACAGTACTTGGTGGATACATGTAAATTGTAGAAATTCAGATGTATGATTTCATTCCACTTGAAATTTCAGTGATTCATATGAGTTCCAGTTGAGTATTTCAGATTGTTTAGAGTGTTGTCCATAGAAGGTAGATAAATCCTTTCCATTTTTATCTGAAGAAGCACCCAGCTGGCATTAAATGACTTTACTTCTAATTAGAGAAAAACGAATCTTAGTTTTTTTCTGTACAATTTTTTGTCAGAAAAATGCCACTTGGATGTATATCGCACCTTTATAAGCAATGCCCTAATGTTATTGAAGACTTTTTCAAATAGTAGAAAGATTTTTATGAAATTTGGAAGTAGACAGAAATATGAAGTCTAGTTTGTGTTTAGGTTTGACTTTGGAAATGAAAAACTTTTCGACAGTGTATCCTCTCTGTGCCTAGTGTGTGCTTGGCACACAGTACTTAATAACTATTTAATAACTGACAGATTTTCTTGAAAACATTTTTAGGACCCATACAAGGAAATTCTCTAAGTCTGGGTCTGCTACGTGTGAAGAAGCGTTCATCTGCCTGAGTGAGACAGAGAACGGGGCCAGATGGTCTCGAGTGAATGGCCGTTCTCCTGCTGATTTGGTATCTTTGAAATGGGTCAGTAGAAATCTTTCCAGCAGCCATGATTTATTCTTTTGGAATTTTCAAAATATACTGTACCTTAACATAGCAACACTCCGATGGACCTGTACTCATTCTTTGTTATTGAGTTAAAGAAAAAACATTTTACAAAGTGGATACATTGTTTAATTTTGTTTTGCGTTTACTAGATTGCAGTGCAAGGCCAATAAATTAAACCCAGGCAGTTCTGTTGCTAATTACACACAACTTCTCTTGAGTATCAGATATTCAAATCCATTTTATGAATATGGTAGAGAGAATAACAACTGTAAAACAAAGCAATGTGCATGTAAGTGACTGTTAGCGTGCATTTCAGAAAGGATGAATGCTCACCATATGGTACAATTACTGTGTCCAAGTTTTCAAATTAGCTTCTCTCATCCTCCTTATTACTGTCTTTAAAAAGAGAGGAAAAAACCCAACATGATTTATCTGCTCTGCAGCAGAACTCTTGACGCAAAACAGCAGCCCAGTTCTGTCCAGTTTTTTTTCCCTTAGCATAATAGAGGCTGTCGGACTTTTTTATACTAATTACTGTGTGAGCCTCAGATGAACCCCCTTCAATTCACAGGGCTTTGTTAAGGGAGGAGCTGTCAATGTGTCTGCCCGTTTGCAGCTGTGCTGCGGCTTTAGCTTGCTTAACATTATGCTGCTTTTTAGACTTGACAGAAGGGATTTTTTTTTTTTTTTTTATTAAGGCAAAGCAGCCTTGTAGCGAAATGGTTTAAGCAGCTGCATTGTAGGGAAGCACAAAGAAGTTATTATTGTGTCTGTTTAGGGGGGTGGGATGGAGGGGGAGATATTGGGCTGCTGTTGATGCCGATTGTTGACTTGCCATCTGCCAGATAGGGAGAAGAAAAAATGACAGCTCCAGCAGGGTGTTCAAGAGGTTGTTTGGAGAGACGCATAAACATGTGCAGATGTCGAACAGAATAATGGCTAGAACTTGAGACGGTTTCTGATGCGGCTGATGTTTGTGCACATACAGAATGAGTGTATGTGTGGATTTGGTTAACCAAGGGTACAGACTAATTATCATTGTTTTCCTGCGTGCCCCTTCGCCTTATTTCGTTAATTAGTTTGGGGGCTTAATACTTCCTCTTCCTTATGTTATTCATGTCTGGTTTTAGAGAGCAACTTTTTTAAATGGCAGTACAGACTTTCTTATTTCTCTACATAGACGATACCTAATCTATTTGGTTAATTCAGGTGTGAACTGCTAACTGATAACAGGAGATTTTGATGAGGAAATCAGTCAGGTGAATTGCCATGCTCTTAATGCATACATTAACAGTTTAACACTAGTCAGTATGTAAACTACTTGAAAGTGAATCAATTTGTTTTGTAGCCTACCACTAGGGGTGAGAGAGTATCAAATTTATTTAACTAAATAATTCCATCATACTTTGAACTTAGATGTTATTGGTTATGCAGCAAAGTTATCTGGGAACCTAGCCATCTTGGTTAATACTCTTTTTCTCTTGGTTATTACTGATTCTATAAATGGCAGGCATGCATTTTTGTCATAGAATAATGAATTGGTTATATATTTCCTTCTGATACATTCTTGTCATTTGATATCAGAGATTTGATATATCTGTGATATTTTTAAATGCTATGATAACACTTAGATTTAGGGTGAAGTGAGTATGTTTATTTAAATATTTGTTTTATTACTTTGACCTTAAATAATTGAGAAGAAACAGTGATGTTAGGTAAAATTTCTCAAAGGTACTTAGAGTCTAGAACACCTCAAATTTTTGCAAGCTATCAAAACCAATCACAATATGAGTGAAATTACTAGAAAATGACAAGAGAAGCCTTGACTTTTCTTTCTTTTTCTGTTTGGATTTGTATTACAAAAAAACATGTCTGAGGAATTAAGGAGTTTTTATTTTGACTTTTGGTAAACTCGTGCTTTCCTAAAATGTTTAGGGTTTTGTTGCATAATTATTGAGCAGAAATATGTAAAGTGTAGTTGGAAGGCAGACATACAGAGCTTTGTGTCCCGGGAAACATCTTTCTGGAAGGACTAAAGGAAGATATCTGTTATTTTTTCTGCTTTTCATAAAGAAATAGAGGTCAGGTCTATTTGGGAAAACTTTCTATCACACTGTCAATTTTTCCTCAAGTGATCAAATCTGTATTTGCCGAGAAGGAGTAAAGAACCATCAGCTACACTGGAGCTTTCGTTTGTCTCATATAGCTGGGTTTTGCCTTTATTTGGAAGACCACAGATATGTCCATATTTCTGTGTGGAGTTCGGTACATGTGTTTGTACTTTCGTCATCAGTCCTGCTGTCCCTGCTAAGTCTGGGAGGACGCACCATGCCATCTTCCAGGTGGAGATGTGCGTAAACTGAGAGAGTGGTTGCACCGGGTTCAGGACGGTCGTGAGCAGCCGAACCAAAGTGAGCTTGTGTGAAAGCAGACATGCAGCACTGTGCTTTATTCATCACGTCACGTTGCTTCTCCTTTCTTCAGAGCCACTTGCAAAATCTCAGTAGTACAGGCAAGTGTACATACTCAGGTAATTGAAATCTTCAAGGCAGAGGGTCTTGAAGTTACATGGAGCAGACACCATATCACTTAACTTAGATGAGTGACTTTATGAAAGTCCCTTGACCTTCATCTGTTAAAGAAGCAATAAGTGCTGTTCAAGGATCTTGTGAGGGCTAAATGAGGTAACATATTTGGATTATCTGGAATGTATGCAATAGTAGCTGTTAGTAATAGCTTATTTTTGTTAGGTGTGATGTGTAAGTCTAAACGCCTGTAACTCTTGTACTTGGATTGCTTATATAATGCTTGACTGTTGCAAAGTGAGCATACAAAGGTCTAGAGGCCGTTTAAAGATATAAGGTGGTTTTCGGGCCAGCATTGTGCTGTAGTGGTTAAGTTTGGCATGCTTCGCTTTGGTGGCCTGGGTTTGTGGGTTTGGATCCCAGGTACGGACGGACCTACACCACTTGTCAGCCACACTGTGGCAGCCACCCACATACAAAATAGAGGAAGACTGGTACAGATGTTAGCTCAGGGCCAATGTTCCTCAGCAAAAAAAAAAAAAGGAGGTTGTTTTCTTAGAACCTTATGTTTAGTGATTTATGATTGTTTCATAAATCTGAAGAGAAATTGATTAAAGAAAATATAAAGAAAACTTGAATATAACTAATTTTGGGGTGTGGTATGAGTGTTTATGATGATTTTATATATATAGTGATTTTTGTATATAGTCATTATATATAATGATGATATTATATTTTATCCTATAAAATCATTCTTCTACTTAAAAAATTCAGCATGAGAATACAGAAAATTCTATTCATTTCTTTAATTCAATATTAATCTCATTATTTGGAGCTGGCTTTTTCTCTGCTATGGTTAATACTTAAGCTGTATTTGGCTTATAACTATCTTTAAAATACAATTTTGGGACACATTGCAGTCAAATATAATGATTGTAGTGAACAAACAACACTAAACAACAGTGTTTTATTTCCTCCTGAAGTTGTAAAGCATTACTTGATTGCCAGAACTCTATTTTGCAGATGAAGAAGCTGATCTTACATAGTGATGACAGTACTGGGACAGAGGTGTTTTCGGAGAGGAGTAAAGAGGAAATGCCTTGGATGACCTGACGGGATCAATCAGTTCAGTGCAGCATGGTTAATTCCTTGTAAAAGTGTTGTTCTGTCAGGCCTTCTGTCTTTACTACATATTACTCAGTAATTTTGGATGAAAAGTCAAGGGATGCTGCACCTGGGAGAGCTGCCGGGTCCAATTTCTAAGAGTGGTTAATAGGACTGGGCGTAGTGACTAAGGACTTCTGCTTTGGTTTTGAAGAATCAGTTGGTTATACTAAAAAAGT
Source organism: Equus caballus (assembly GCF_041296265.1). Taxonomy (NCBI): domain Eukaryota; kingdom Metazoa; phylum Chordata; class Mammalia; order Perissodactyla; family Equidae; genus Equus; species Equus caballus. Next base: position 9,678,130 of record NC_091713.1, read on the forward strand.
AAGCCTCAATTTGAATGCTGTAAAATGCAGTGCCTGCTTCATATGAGGGTATTTTAATGTTTAATAGCACATGGTGATGGATGTCAATATTCATATATAGATAGTTAAATGTTGTAGTCTAATTCTTTTAAATATTAGTATGTTTACCAGAAACCACTTACAGTACCAAAGATGTGGAACTATCTCATAGCCTATGAAATGTATCAGATTAGGATGAAACTATTGAACCATGAGGACATTTTCACATATGAATGAAACTGTGCCAGGTGTATTTTCAGGATAATTCAAAAAAACTTTAGGAACTTCTAGCTTTAATGGTGTATAGATGTATTTGAATTGTGCCCCAGAAAAATCCTGCATGAATAGTAATTTTTAAAAATATTGGCCAGTATGTTGAAAGCAGAAGAATATTTCACTGTCTGACATATTCTTTAAGGCATCTTGCTAAATGTTTTGGCTTAAAGTTTTTAATGTGTTTTAGTTTCAAGAAAATCTGATTAAAGATGTTGGTAAACTTGGTAACACTTTTTAGAACAGAAGATGATTAAGATACAAAGGCAGAAAGGCATAAACCGTGAAGTTCATGTATTTTTTTGGCTAGGCAAGTCACTTACTTGCTTGAGACTGGAACACAGCATCAAAGTTCATAATTTTATACTTTTAAGTGAAAGCACAGAGAACAGCAGCTGTTGTTTCCTGGCATCTTTCTAAAGAGATATTTAAACTTAAGTATATATATTTATTACAGAAAAGGATTTTATGAAATGACCTTCTTTCTCTTCTCTACATTTGCATTATGTTCAACTGACTCTAAGATAGCTCTTTGTACTTTTTGTTTTAGTAAAATAGGATTTGAAATTTAATTTAAAAATTTTTTTCTTTGACCTTAAAAAACTCCGTGGTATAGCATAATTTAAACCGAATAAAACTGTTTAATTCCAGTAGTAATTATTTTAAAAACCTAGTTTACTCAAAGTTATGCCAGGTAATAGCATAGTTCCTGAGTGAGAGTTATGCCTTAAGTTATAGAAGCAAGGACTTTTCTTAAAAGTAGATATAAACGCTAAGTAAAAGCATAGGTCTACTGAGTGGAAACCCTATGTCAGGAGATCTTACTATGTAAAAGTAAATTTTGCCATTTGCCTGCTTGTCGTGGTTTTTATCTCCCTTCATCAGGTCGCTCGCTGTAGCATGGCCCTTCGTCGTTAGTCTGGGTCCGTTCTGAGGGGCATTTGCCTGCTGGTCGTGGTTTTTATCTCCCTTCATCAGGTCGCTCGCTGTAGCATGGCCCTTCGTCGTTAGTCTGGGTCCGTTCTGAGGGGCATTTGGTGTGCACTTCAGATGGGGACAGTCGCTGACTAACACGCGTTAAGACTGACGTGAAGGTTAGCACTTTTTCTCTTCTTCAGTTAAAAGTCTGTCCTGCCCCCGGATGATGGAGAGTTAGTTACTCAGTGTTTTGTACATCCTAAAAAATCTTTGACAGGTGAATGCCAGGAAACTCTTTCCTACTTTGTGTCAAATAGGTATTTTCTGAGGAAAAGGAGTGAAACACCCAGTGCACATTGCATTAGATTCTAGAAAGTAAAGATTGATAATCCTTATGCTATGTAAAGATTTTCATAGTTTCAGAATTAGCATGAAAATTAAGTGGGTGCTTTGACCTTACTGCCAATTTGTCATTTTTGTTATGTTTTACTAATAGAAGGATTTGTAGCAAATGAGCCCGTTGGCCGTTGGTTGCCTGTAAGAAGAAACCCATCACCTAAGGTTTGGGGCCGGATGTTCATCTCTTTGAGTTACTTTATCTTTACTGGAAGATTTGTATGTTCTAGTATCCTGCAAGTTTTAAAAAACAATTTCTTTTACAAAGACCATTATAATAATAACTTAGTAGAGGATTCACACAGTGCAGAATGATTTATGTAATTTTTTCGTTTCATCGTATTTTGAATGACTTTCATGGTATTGAGGCTTCAAGTCATTTTCCTTCATGCCTTGGTTTTAAAATCTTTCCTTTCAAACTGGAAACATTTGAAAACAAGCATTATTATGCTTGTAGAGATACGATAATTATGAGGAAAGAAAAACTTGGGTAGAATGAGAAAATATACCCATTTCAGGGTTTTATTTAAAAATTATTTTTATTCGGATGGTAGGTAGATTGTTTTCTGAGATCTCTGCCTACGTCTTAGGTAATACTGCCCTCAGAGGGCCGAGGTAAGTAAGTTCATTCTCACCTTTGAGAAGCAGCTATTTTCTCTATCTGATCTGTAAGCTTGCTTTCAGGAGGACAAGTGGACTTCTTTGAGTAATTGAGGAGTGTTTGATTTGTGGTTGCGTTTGTTTGATTTGTTCTGTTCTCTTAAAAATGTTAGATAGATCTGTGCACTCCAATTTGATGACGGCATTTAAGCACATTCAGCTCTTTTCTGAGAAAATGACAACAGATGACTGGCCACAAATTGCCAAATTAGATTGGTTTACAAAGAGGATAAGAAAATTGCCTAGGAAAGTTAAGATGATTTTCCTTGGGTGTGTTTTACTTTTTGTTTCTTTGATAACAGATACTCTGGTATTCGAAATTATTTGAACCACCCTTTTGAATATATGGCAGCATTCATTGAAATGAAAGTGTTACATTCTCTTCAGTTTTATAAACTTAAGCATAATCTCATCTTTAAAATACAATATAGATCAAGAATAATTTACTTCACTGGATGTTATTGTTATATGTAAATATAAATATACCAGGAGTTGAAATAAACTCTTACTCCTCAGCTTTCGTAAAAGCCTGACATTGCTGTGTGGTCTCACATGTCTCTGCCTTCAGAGTATTTGAGATGAACAATAGTAAACTTGTGTAACCAAAAAGGAAGAATGGAAAGGCCTGATGTCAAAATAATGAGTTGTATACTTTTGCTTCTGCTTTTGGATGTAGTAACTTTCTTGTGAGATAATTGGAAAGAAACATTAAGATGTTCAGTAGGAAATCCAGAGGAGTGCCTGGTTGTTTCCCCTAGACTGACTTGATGTTGAAGTAAGAAAGGCTATTTCTCTGACCGCGCTTGCAGTTTTTAATGGGAGATTTCAGTTGGTTGAGCATAAATGATGTAATTCATTATTGTCAGTAATAATGGGGAATGAAAATGGGATATAAGCAAAGTGGATGACGAAAATTGAAATTTTATCCACAACAACCAGCACATACTTTATTCAACTGATGTGGAACAGTGATAGTCTGGACAAATGAGATTATCAAATTACATTTTATTTTAAATACTCGATTTACTTTTGTGTAGTTTAATGTTATATATATTAGGTACTCGCTCAATCTTTTTTGATTAGCCATACTTTCAGATGTTTTATTCATTTAACAAATGCTTGTATAATGTTTACGTTGTTCTGTGCTGTACAAATATTAATTTATTTCATCTTCACTGTTATTGTCCCCATTTTCCAGAAGAGGAAGCTGAGGCATAGAGAGATTAAGTGGCCTGCCCAAAGGCACACAGCTAGTGAGTGGCAGAGCCGGCATTTGAACTCTGGGCTTCAGAGTGCATGCTCCCCACCAGTATGATACTCTGCCTCATTCTGAAAGTGCAAGCAGTGTGCAGAGTAGGATTTGGTTGATTTCAATAGATTTCTGTGCAGATCTCCACTTTGTCCTTTACTCGTTACCAGTGTCTGTCTCACAGCCTCAGTGTGGCGGTCAGCGCAGCGTGGGGACCCTGACACAGTCTCTCCGTGTTGCTGTGAACAGGTCTCCTTTGGCAGACCCCAGGCGATGCTTGGCTCAGGGCCATCAAGGGGCCTTTCCTCCTTGCTTCCCCCCTGGATCCTTCCATCACCTACACACTGTGGTACGAGTCTCAGGAAGGATATATTGCCTAGGAAATCAGAGAGAGAGGAGTTAGGAAGGCCACTGGTTCACCCTCAGAATAATGGAGTTTGTAGATTGATGTGGTGTCATTTTTGGGTCCTATTCTATGAAATTTGTTACGGAAGACACTCTGTTGGTGAAAGTCTCGGATAAAAGCCTGTTCTGTTCTGTTGAGGTTTATTCTGTAAGGTGGGGATTTTTATATAGGGGCGGGAGCGTTGAATCACCTGAGGGCTTTTTCAAATGGCACAGGCCGCCTCCTGATGAGCAGGCACTGCCGTCTGCCGACTCCTGCCCCGGTGAGACACTGTCACTGCTCTGTGTCCTGTCCAGCAGTGTGTTGTCACAGAAGAATGGAGTGAGCTCTACGGGTTGCCTCATAGTGAGATTTCTGTTGGAGAGAGCTTTTTGGACATGAGCGTAGTTCTTATTTTGCATAGCGATACGTTTATTTATCCATTCAGCTAATGAATAAATGCCAGCCTGCTCTCTGGTTGGTGCTGGAGATACATGGTAAATAGGTTTGTGTTGTGGAGTCACTGCTTCCATACGTGATGCTCATGAAGGCTTTTCACTGTAGTGTACATATAAGGTAGGATTTACACTGATTTAAGTATTTAGAGAATGTGGTGTGGTGAAATGGAAATGCTTACAGTAAGGAAGTTGTAAAGTTTCTGATGAAATTATCTTTTGAATTGCTCCCTTTCTTTGTAATTGTTTAAAATTCTGTGGCCCTGGAGACTTTATTAAAATAGTACAGGAATGGGGCCGGCCTGGTGGCGTAATGTTTCATTTCGTGCGCTCTGCTTCAGCCTGCGGTTTGCAGGTTCAGATCCTGGGCCCTGACCTAGCACCACTTGTCAAGCCATGCTGTGGCAGCGTCCCACATAAAATAGAGAAAGATTGGCACGTATGTTAGCTCAGAGCCAACGTTCCTCAAAAAAAAAAAAAAGCAAGAGTGCAGGAATGACTGTTTAATGCATTGTGTGGAACTGAAGACGTCTTGATGTAATGCAGACAGCAGATTAAAAAGAAAGCTCTGCTTTCACAATCTACAAGGGTGTAAATGTAAGCCAGATGCTAATTTAGCTCACGTTTAACCCAGCAGGAAGCTGAGTACATATTGCTTAGTTCTCCACAACACCTCTACTGCTATGTAAACTATCTCACTGTTTGTTCTTCTTTAAATGGCCAGGATGCTATTTTTCTCTTGGCTGGTTTGTATTGATGCTTGGTTCTCTGTCTTTTTCTCTCCATTCACCTTGCTCTTTTCTCAAAGTAAAACTTAATACTATAACTCTATTAAGATGTTCTTATGTTTAAAATAATACTAAGTATCACATTTCTGGTTCAAAATGTAATGTTTCCTAAAAACAAAGGGAACCAGGATTTGATTAACTGATTTACAGAATATCATCAAACAAATACCAGAATGCTTAAAGATAGATGGTAATTGTGCAATTTTCTGAATAACGAAAGAAAATTATGAAGTAGATAAAGTGCTGACAGACCAGCCATTCTGAGCTCTCAGAGCAGCTGGCATTCTGACATCTTGTGGTATTCAGTGCATAGGTACTTTTTCCATCATTGCTTCAGCTTCAAAGCAAAACATGGACCCCAGCCTTCTTTAGGAAGTAGATATGAAAACTATACTTAATATAAAAATGACAAGTTCATGCATTATGCAGTGGAAGCAAAATTTCTTGACTATAATATACTTTTCAAAATAATCATGAAGGAGCATATGTGGTAAAGCAGAAGAATGTGGGTACATCTGGAAAGCTTTTACGGCATCTTGGAAGTGCAACGCAGAATCACCAAAATTGTAAACACCTTCTATTTGGTCAGTTGCAGTGGTAACATTGACCAGTACAAGAACGCACAAATCTCTCAATGACCTTACGCAATAGCCAGACAACCTGGGTGAAATCCTCGTAACCATCTGAGTGTTTTGCAGTATGCCTTCGTTAATCAGTACTATGCAGAAAACCATGAGAGAAAAATACAAGCATGGGCCCTATCTTCAAAGCTGAAAGGCTAAGGTGTGTTGTATGTTATGCTAGATGAAAGTAGCATCATAAGCTATATTACCGTGCTTCTGCTTATATTGTCATGAGGCCTCGAAGAGGAGTGGGTGCAGTACCGCATCTTGGAATCATCACAGCGGCAAACCAGTTCTTTCAGGAGATACTGAAGATCACATGCTGATTGTCCTCCCGGTCCCTCCCTCGCAGCAGCGCGTCAAACGGCAAATGTCACTGAGCACCTTTTTCACGTGGCACATAGGATGCTGTTTGGAAATGCCAAGGCATAGGAGATGGAGCCATCCCTCACTGTGACTTCCTGGATCACTAAGAATGATAAAAGAAGTGGGAGGAATTTTCATTTTGAATTTTAATTGCTCAAATCATCCACTTTTTTCTGTTCTCTTTTCTCACAACTGCCAGCTACACTTAAAGCTACATGAAGGAGGTACTCTGCCTGTGGCAGCTGTGGCGGCGTTCTCAGTACTGTACGTATTGTGACACTTTTGAATGGATGACTCGATTAGAAGCCCGTTTTGCCCAATTCTGAATAAAAATCTTTCAAGAACCTTATCCTTTGTTCTGTGATACTCAGCAGTGCTTTCAAATGAGTGAGCTGGGCAGGGTCTATAATGCAAGCATGTTGTGTAGACATCACCCAGTTTTCAGAGACTCAACACACGTCCAAAGCTGGCTGGTGACAGTTCGTCAGAGAGACACCTGGAATGTAACCCTTTGAAGGGCAGGGAGAGAGTCTGCTTGAGAGGACTTCATGGAGGGGGAATGGTAACCTAAAAACTTAGCTTTGCAGTAGCTGGAAAACCTGATCAACGTATATTTAGTGACCACCTACAATATACAAAAGCACTTTCATATTTTTAAAAGTTAAAATTAAACTTTTTAAAAAAGTTAAAAGGACAATTTCAGAAATTGTTATTATGCTAGCTCATTGCTGTGGAGGTAGTATTTAAAAAAGGCTTTAGGATTAAAAGAGGAGGATGATGATTTCAGTAAGAAACACATTTCTTCCACTCCCTGAGAGACGCTCGTAGGGCTTTTCCTTAGAACTAATTGGAGTAGGATGCTTGCAACCCACTATATAAAAGTGTAAGAGGCAATTTCAAAGATTGCAAGTGTTTGTGTTTATCATCATGTGTTTCTTCAGTCTCTATATTTGGTTTTAAGATATTTAAGACATAGCACACTATTATGAATTATGCATTCAGTACTGATTTGTTTATGGCGCTAATATTTGTGAAGATCCACTAGTGGAAAAGATTCTGCCTTTTTTTTTTTAGGTAGTTCATATGCGTAGATTTGGTTGGCATCTGTCAACAAGCAACTAAATATTTACTATACTGTGAACCATGAAGTTAAATAGATTTTCTACTGAAATTAACATTAAACCTCTTTTTGTCTTAGGTAAAAGTTGACCCATGAAAGCTTTTATTTAAGACTAATCGTTTCTTAAAATCACATAAATTTATTTTTATTGAAAGCCACTATTATTTGCTTTAAAGCTCTTCTTTGGAAATTCTTAAAATATTTGTATTTTCATGGTACTGTGTCCTGTGTATGTCATTTAATAAAAATAATTCAGAGAGATCTTAGACTTTTGCTCTCTTCTTTGGAAGACTAGTTAACCTCTGATATTCCACCCCTATCTTAAAAAAGAACTAAAAGTATTAAATCAATGCTGTGTTTTGCTATTGCATAGTCTTTTCATTTCTTTACATAGGAATCAAGTTTTATATACTTGACACTAGCTGATGGAGTGAATTTACTGCTGCTTGTTGTCTGTCGCCTCATTTCTGTAAATACTCCTGAATAAGTGCAATATTGATTAGTTCAATATTTAATGAGAGGTTGGAGATGAATTGTAAGTGATATTACCATAAATGGTAATGGCTCCATTTAATCATAACAAAATCTCACTCTTGCTATCTGCCAGGTGATCAGGTGATGTTCTAAGTGCTTTTACGTCCCGTCCTTACCTTCAGATAGGTGCTGTTCTGATTCTCGTTTTTCAGATGAGGAAGCTGGGGTATAGAACAGTTAAGCAGCTGGTACATGGAAGAGTCAGGATTGGAACCCAGGTTGTGTTGCTCTTGAGCATTCATTGTCTTACCTAGAGGGTTCTCATGGTGAGACAGGGAAGCGAAAGAACTGAGCCTAATTTGAGAAGTTCATTGACCCTATGTTGACCACAACAATTTGTCGTAATTTTTATTACACAACATAGTGTTTAAGTAAAGTTTCTTTTGTTCTGAAAACATGGCTGCATGCCTTATCACAGAGACAATATGGTCAACTTCTTTTTTGCATAAATATGAGTGGCACTCTCCCTTTGTAAATAATGAAGGTTACAAAGCGGTTATTTTTTATTAATATGTGAATTGTGTGAATATCATCTATTCATTTTTTCCCTCAAGGATGACAGAGACAAAAATAATATATCTTAAAAACTTGATTTGTGATTAAACATCAAAATAAAATTAAAAAAAAATATTTTCAGGAAAGCTAAGTTTATAATTATTTCAGCTTTATGGTAAATCAAAACAATAATGCCTCTTTCTGGACATACATGTGAAAATGCCGCCACCCTCTTCCTTAGAAGTGATTAGCTGTTGAAGCCTGTGTTACAGCAAGTAGGAATAGTCACTGGCAGTTTAAAGAGCCGTGTCAGGGGCTGGCCCCGTGGCTGAGTGGTTAAGTTCGTGTGCTCCGCTGCAGGTGGCCCAGTGTTTTGTTGGTTCGAATCCTGGGTGCGGACATGGCACTGCTCGTCAAACCACGCTGAGGCAGCGTCCCACATGCCACAACTAGAAGGACCCACAACGAAGGATATACAACTATGTACCGGGGGGCTTTGGGGAGAAAAAGGGAAAAAAAAAAAAAAAGCTGTGTCACCTGTGTCTATTACAGACTCAGAATTTCAGTTTGTTTCCTGCTGGTCACTAGCATGTTTTACTTTATCCTAGGAAAGTAGCGTATCTTGAAAATGATGCTTGTTTGGTCTAAATGAATTCTAAATAATCATGGTTTTATGGGATTTGTGAAAAACAGTGCTACAGTTGAATAGATTTCCTTTCTTTTTTTTTTTCTCCTTTTTTTCCTTTTTTCTTTTTGAGGAAGATTAGCCCTGAGCCAACATCTGCTGCCAATCCTCCTCTTTTTGCTAAGGAAGAGTGGCCCTGAGCTGACGTCCATGCCCATCTTCTTCTATTTCATTTGTGGGATGCCTACCACAGCATGGCTTGATAAGCAATGCCATGTCTGCACCCACCATCCCAACCAACGAACCCCAGACCACTGAAGCGGAATGTGCACCCTTAACTGCTGCACCATCAGGCCAGCCCCTGAATAGATTTCCTTTCAACTGGACTGTGTCTGTGTCAGGTAACTCTCCAGTGGTGTTTAGCATGGCTGTGACAGTTGAGGCCAGGCCTCCAGTAGACAACTGAGTGTTTCTGAACTGTCACCAGCCAGTATGTGCTTCACTGCCACCTAACTTCCTGCTTCTCTTGAAGTTAGAGTTAGGCCCGGGTTCTGGAGTACAACCTAGCCTTAAAATGGGATCAAGGGGCTGGCCTAGTGGTGTAGTGGTTAAGTTCACGCACTCTGCTTAGGTGGCCTGGGGTTCACAGGTTCACATCCTGAGTGCAGACCCAGTCACAGCTCATCAAGCCATGCTGTGGTGGCATCCCACATAAAATAGAAGAAGATTGGCAACAGATGTTAGCTCACAATCTTCCTCAAGCAAAAAAAAAAAAAATCCTCAATTTAATCACATCCTTTGCCATATAAAGTAACATTCCCAAATTCCAGGGACTAGATATATACATATCTCTTGGGGTTCACCATTCAGCCCACTAAAGAAGCCAAAATATCAGAATTCATGTTGGGAAATATATGTGTTTTGGTATTGGTAACAGCATACTTCAAAATAGATAAAGCCTCCAGCCGAGGAGGATGAGAAAGAATTGGGAGCACCCATTAAAGTAGGAGAAAGTCAGGAAGAGCCTGTGTGTGAAATCTTGTCCAGGTGTGACTGCGGTGCTTGCCGAAGGCTTATCATGGTAGTGCATACAGATTTTGAATGTGTGTTAGTCGGTGTCTGTAGAAGAATTTCTTCAGAAGACGTAGTACCCCATAAATGCTGCTGCTCTATTTAACAGACTTTTCCCCTTATAACCAGGCCGTCGTCTTAAGTTAGTTGAAACCTATGGATTATAAATATAAGAGTATGATGCAACTTGGCTTTCGTGCAGCAGGTATAAACTTAGATGTAAATGCTGTTTGAAATCTAAGATGTGGTTGACTTTTAGCAGTCTGTCTTCAAAGGATGGGTGGCAGAGAGGGTACCTTTGTTCTGGGCACATGGATCCATAACAGCCAGGACTTTGGGGCCACCTGGTTAGAACAGCCTGAGAACATGTGGGTCATCTGAACTCTCACTGCCTCCTCCAAGGCTGCAGGGACAATTCTGCTCTGCTGCCAGTGTGCAGAGTGTCCTGCTAAGGGGTGGTGAAAAGCTGTAACTTTTTACGCTCTTTTGAGCTGTGAGGCATCGTCGTCTTCTGTACTGGGTCTAGTAGGTGGCAGTAAAGCTTCCTTTTTTAATTCATACCTTGTAAGTTTGTGTTCTTTGTAAGACCCATTCCTTTGGAGGAAAAAGAACCCCTTCTCAGTTCTACTTTTGGAACTAGAAAATGAGTATTTAACTAGACCAACACATCATGCTATTATATGAACTTTACTTGATAATGTTGATGGGACCCTATAAAAAAGGATCTGCTTTCAGGAGATATTCAAAACCCTTCTCCGAATTTCAGAGGGCACGTGGAATCTGGTGTAACACTGGCATGTAAGCTTTGTGAGGTAGAGACCTTTATTTTGTCTGCTACTGTGTCCTCAGTACCTAGAAGAAATGATGAATGAATGAATGCACTCTTAAGTATCTTGTCAGAAAGGCCATTCATATTATAGATGACAAATGACAAGAAAATAATAATTGGATTCAGGAGTCTTCATTGAGAGTTTGAGATCCACTATTAGCTTAGTGTGATAGTACAATTGCTGATTAAACTGGGTCAATTCAAAATTATTAATAAAATTGTGTGAGAAATAATACTTATTTTTCTCTTATCAAGAAAGGAAATTTTGACTTTTCAGTTTTTCTCCTGTGTGAATGACTGTTTAGCTCACAGTCTTGGTATAATATATTATGTATCAGGGATGCATAATAGATATATTTATTTATTTTATTTATTTATTTTCTTGAGGAAGATTAACCCTGAGCTAACTGCCGCCAATCCTCCTCTTTTTGCCGAGGAAGGCTGGCCATGAGCTAACATCCATGCCCATCTTCCTCTACTTTATATGTGGGACGCCTACCACAGCATGGCTTGCCATGTGGTGCCATGTCCACACCCAGGATCCGAACCGGTGAACCCCGGGCCACCAAAGCAGAACATGCACACTTAACCGCTGTGCCACTGGGCCAGCCCCATAATAGATTTATTTTTAAAGAACATTTTGGCAACCAGAAGTCCTGCTATAGATGCATAAAATATTTTAAATTTCCTAAGATTTTTTTACTAAAAAAGGTGTAAGATATATGTGATGAAGTTTTGTTTCTTTCATCTGAGCACGTGAATGCTTAGTGGGTGGCAGGAAATGATTCTTAGAAATAAGCATTTTATTTTTATTTAATCTAACATTTTTTTGAATAAGTGTATTCAGTACTCTTAAAAAATAAGAAGAAATGGTGTTATCCCATTTTTTCTTCTTTTAAATTTTTAAAATGAATTTGTTTCATTTTATCTTTGGTATAATTATTAAACTATTATTTCTTACTTACTTGACAGAGTTACAGCGTCTTGTACCAATATGTCTGTTACTGTTTTACAGTAGTGTTTGGAAATCTAAATGTTATATCACTAATTAGAGAGTTAATATCTAATGATTTCAAATTTTATGTAGGAATACTTAAGTAAAAATAGAAAAATAAGTATAATCAAGAACGGAACTCTTTAATTTTTTAAAAAACTATTATTTATCTTATTTTGGTAGCATTGGTTTATAGCATTATATAGATTTCAGGTGTACATCATTATAATTCCACTTCTGTATTCACTACATCACATTCACCACCAAAAGTCTAGTTTCCATCCATCACTGTACAAATGTCCCCTTTACCTCTTTTGCCCCCCTCCCCCAATGTGGTAACCACCAGTCTGTTTTCTGTATCTATGTGTGTGTTTGTTGTTGTTGTTTTTGTCTTCCACTATTTCATTTTTTTCATAGGAACTCTGAGTTTAACATTCATATTTTATAAATTTGGCGTGTGTTTGTTATCATTTGGGCCATATTTCTTCAGTAAAACAAAGTGAGAAGGGGCGTCAGCTTTTCTTTTTCTTTCCCTTTAAGTCCCTCTGATGTGCTTGTGCAGAGGTTCATGCACATATCCTGCATTTATTCATTTGTTTAGTGAATTCTTGCTGAGCCTCGATCAAGTGGTAGGCACTAGGTTGGGCTCTTGGAGTATATCACTTTAAAGAGGAAGAACTGACGATGTTTACTACCAATGGTGAAAATCACTTTTCCGAGCAAAAATTAGAGCTTTGGAGAACACGTCTGCCATTATGAGCTTGACAGTTTTCCGGTGCTTACTCTTCTGATGTGATTTATACTGACAGCGAATGTGATGTGTAATGAAATGTGTCAGTATTTGGAAGGTCATTATTACTCAGTGGACCAGTGTTATCTAAACGACCAATGAGTCATATAACAAGATCACGCATGGTGTAGAAGATTCATTCAGTGTGCAGTATAGACCAGTGGATTTTCACGTGGCAGACTACAGAAAGTTCATCGATGTGGTCTCAAAGTCCACACTGTGATTAATCTTTTAGAAAACTACCACTTGTCAAATGCTGGTGTAGTATCAGAGGAGGATGTCCATGACCACTTGAAGACTCTTTTCCATTGCCAGCTACATATCTGTTTGAGCAGGTCTTTTTCCTATATTTCAACCAAAATGACGTACTGCAGCAGAATGAATGCAGAGGCAGGTATAGGAATCTGGCAGTCATCTTCTAAACCAAACATTAAAGAGGTTGGCAAAAATTTCTGCTCTTCTCCCTAATATTTTTTAGGAAATAAGATTATTTTCATAAAAAGCATTTGTTATATGTAGTGAGTTTATTATTACTTTTAAAGGCTATACTAAAAGAATTTAAATTTTCTTCTTTTCAGTTTCTAATACAGTAAACATTATGGATGTAATCTACATAAACAAAAATTTGTTGGGGTTCTCAGTAATATTGAAGGGTATGAGGAGGTCTGAGGTAAGATGTTGGACAAGTGCTGACTCAGAGGAATGACTCCATGTGGAAATCTGTGTTGGGGTGAGAGTATGGAGGAGCTTACATTTTATGCTGAGAGACTTGTGCTTTACAGTAAATGCTAAGGAGTCAGAATATTTTGGAGCAGAAAAGTCATACAATCAAAATGGTACACACAGACATGAGATTAATCTGGAGGTGATAGATGCATTAGGATGGAAGGGGTTAAATAGAATGGGAGAGCAGTCACAGCATTAGCAGAAGGGCAGATAAAAGCTGTTAGGGCCTGACTTAAGTTGGTCTAAAAGAGAGACTTATGCAGATAGTATTGACCTAGGTACTCATGGGATAAGGAGAGGGAACAGGCAGGTGTTAGCTCTGAGCTTAGGTAACGGGGTCAGGAGAAGCTGACTTTCGGGGAAAGTTCAACTGCTTTCAAATTTCTGTAGTACTATGATTAAGCATTTGAGATTGAAATACCAGGTAGAAATATTCAGCAGAGAAGTGAAAATTGAGGCCAGGTAGCCTTCCAGCTCTTGTAGCATCAAGGAATACCTCTGATGCCACATTAAAATTAAGAAGAGTTATGAGGTATGCAAAAGGTGATCTGGTTGCTAAAACTTTGTATTTTGGTAGCTAGGCTATAGTTTTTGTCAGAATCTGATAAAATATACATTTATTTACTCTGACGTGCTTGGTGCTGTACCGTGTGTTCTTACAGTTTCTTTGTTTGTGTGTGTGAGTGTGTGCATGGTTTTTATGCTCTGGTAACCCTTGTTCTTTCATTTCCCTCACTTATTTACAGCATTGTAAAGAAGGTTATTCTCCTATGTAGAACAATAAAGTGTTTAAACAAGTTATGATAAAGATTTACCAGTGAAAATAGACTTCTTTCCCTTTCTTTTAAAAAAATGAGAGAGTCACTGGTATGTGAAAGAGAAACGTTTGTTTCATATCCCTCTTATGATAAGTGCTTTTTGTTGAAATTCCTTGGTTCTGTGTGGATGATTTACCAAGGCTTTTTAAAACGGCTGAAAATATGCTCTAACAACCATCTGATAAAATGAAAAACTGAACAAAATGTGTACTCAGATGAATGATTCTCTGAAGAAATAATGGTGTAAATGAATTATCAAAGTGTGAAATCATTAAAAACAAAACATGTTTGGGTTTTTATTGAATCTTAATTGCAGGCTTATGTATTTTCTTTTGTAAGCTAAGTTAAAAGAAAATTGCCTAACTAAATTTTTGGAGGCCAGTGTTGTGGGACATATATTGTACCATAATTTATTTTTCACATAAAAGCTGCGGTTCATTTTTTTCCCCAGCATTAACATGCATGCTCTCCTCTTGTAGGAGAATATATAAAAAACTGGAGGCCAAGATACTTCCTTTTGAAGACAGATGGCTCGTTCATAGGGTATAAGGAGAAACCTCAAGATGTGGACCTACCTTATCCTCTCAACAACTTCTCAGTGGCAAGTAAGTTGATTAGGATTGTTGAGTCACGTTGTGTGTGTTTCTTTGTGTGACCTTATGTGTGAGATGTCTTAGGATGTATGAGGATCCTATGAGAAAGTTTAGTTTGTGTTTAATAGCAGAGAAATTTTCAGCTTTGGTAGAATTTCAGTTTCTCAGTTTAGGGATTATCGATAATATGTGGTCTTATAGAATGTAATATCGTTTAATATCTTTTATAGTTAGAACTTGAATGTGATAAACACAGTTCTCCAAATGTATACCTAAGTTTTTCTTTATAAAATGTAAACAAAGACCTTTGAAATTGGCTGCTGGAGTGAACGTGGTTGTAAGACATTGCAGTACTCAGTGCATTTCTAATCAAAGTTTCCCGTAATAATCTTAGCTCTTTTGATTGACTGTATGGTGAGAAACAAGTGGTTTACATTAGAAATTATTTTCTGGGGAGATTTTTCTTTGTAGTTAAATTTTTATTCCTTACAAATATCTAGCAAAAATTTTCATAATTTAAATTTATTTAGAAATGATAATAGTTGCTTGAACATAGCACAAAGTAAAATGAAAGATGATGATGATGGTTATTGTTGTTATGACCAGGCTCTTCAGAATGTTCAAATTACTGATTAACCAATGAAAAGGTTTTTCCGTGTTAATTCAGAAATAAGGCATTTTAAAAGTTAGGTTAAGTTAAAGTAAACTTGCGAAAGGGCTAAAGTCTGTACTGTTGAGGTAAAATCTTTAGATACCGTTCTTAATTTTGATTTTGGTTGTGTGTTGTTATCTACCAGCCATATTTAGAGGAGATATGAGGGAAAATTGAAGTAAAAAAATACAAAAGACGATAAAATACAACATCAAAAAATCCAAGATAACAAAAGTCCTTGAAAGTTACAAAAGTCATTTTACCTTTATAAGAGTGCCAGGGCTTTTTATGGATACTCTCTTTTAATTTTTTTAAAGAATAAACTTAAAACAGTAAACCAAAGGGTTTATGAAATCACTTGAATGATAAGGTTACTAGCTTTAAAAAAACACAAAACTCTCCATTTGTTTAGGGGATTCTTATATAAGGATTTCACTTAAAAAAAAATGAGAACACTGTTTATGTGTTAGTTAAGATTATTTTCTCCCCCACCAAAATGCTCATTAGTTATTTATGGCTTTCTTTCAGTAGGAAATTATTTAAAAAATCCTATTGTCAAATTAAAATCTTGTATTTCATATTGACTTAAGAACACATTTTCATTCTAAAGATCTTTCGGGTGAACATTTGCTTTAAAGTAATAGAAATTGGCTTTTAAAACATTAGCAGTGTACATTGTCACATCCTACCTAAAGCAAGTATGGTTTCTTAGTTTCTTTATTTTACTAGCAAATGCTATTGGTTTGTATGAAATAATTTATAAAAGTATAGAATTCCTGTATCTGCTGATCAAAATGCGGCATTTTTTGACCTTATGAAATTTCACACCCCAACCAATTTTAAAGACATACTGTATGTCACAGTCTGCCAACATCTGCTCCAACACTTCCACTGGCAGAGGCGGAAATAGATGCTGCGCTCTTGGGGAGGGATCCTATTTACTGGCTGACAGTCAGCTTATCCACGAAATAAACATTAGCTGACATCTGTAATCTTTTCTTGTATAATCAAGTAGTTGTAGGTAGTTGGTGCAAACTAACAAGTAAAGTTAGAGACCAGCTTAACATGGATCTTATAATGAATAAACTACTTTAAATTGATTATTCTTAAAGCTTGACTTATTGAAATCTTAAATTTTATAGATAATAATTACCTGAGGAAATAATGAGTAGTGAAATGGGCAGTGGTTGAAGAAATAGTGCAAATTGCAGCTTTGCCATAAGCCGTGAATATGACCTTGGGCAGGTCATTCTCTGAAACTCTGGTCTTTTAGTTCCTTTATCAGCATAGTGAAAACAGTTGGATTTAATGAATTTGTAAGGCCCTTTTTGTCTCTAACATTCTGTGAGGGGGAGTTTGAGCAGGCCCTAGAAGACTGAAGAGGAGTTAAGCAAATTAAAATAGAGGAGAAGGATATTCCAGGCAGAGGGTGATGAAGAATGTGTTTATGAGACATTAAGAGAAGGGACAGTTGGAGCAAAAGAGGATTACTTCACCAATAGTTTCCCTTTTGCCCCAGCCCCATTTGGTATATGAAACAAGAGACTATTTTACACCCTATTTCTAAGGTATGTTGGAAACTGTTATATATACATATATTCCATTGATAGCTGCAATGTGAGTCCTCTGTTTTCCTGATAAGTAAAAATGGTACTTCAAATTTAATCTATGTGGGTTTTGTTTTGTTTTGTCTTGTTTTGTTTGAGGAAGATTAGCCCTGAGCTAACAACTGCTGCCAATCCTCCTCTTCTTGCTGAGGAAGACTGGCCCTGAGCTAACGTCCGTGCCCATCTTCCTCTATTTTATATGTGGCACGCCTCCCACAGCATGGCTTGATGAGTGGTGCACAGGTCTATCCCTGGGATCCGAACAGGTGAACCCCTGGCCGCCAAAGCAGAGCATGTGAACTTAACCACTGCGCCACTGGGCCAGCCTCAAATATAGGTGGATTTTAATGGAATTTTAACAAACTAGGCTTTTTATCAATATGAAAAATTAAATTATGAGAAGTAGAAGGGTGGTAGAATTGATCTTTCCAATCTTCATTAAATTTGAAATCCCTTCTCTTCTGATTTAAAATTTCCAATAATTGTTTCTACTTCTCAGTCCCCCGCAGTCCAGCTTTCTCTCTTATTCACTTGATTGAACCACTTTTAATAGATTCTCCCATGGCCACTCAATCTCTAAGGCCAGTGGACATTTTTCAGTTCTTCTCTTCTTGGATTTACATCTGGGCTCCATTTTATTTTGTTGATCACCGCTTCCTTCTGGGGATGATCCTCCCAGTGTGCTCTGGGCTGCCTCTCCCCTGGTTTTCTTTCTTTGCCTATTGCAGGCATTTTGGTGTCTAACTGGGTTCTGGCCAAGGCCTCTTTTCACTTTGAACCCTCTCCCTGGGGATCACATTCACTTTAAAGTTTCAGTCAGTACCTGTATACAGTTTCCTCTCATACTTACATATCTTCAGGGCAGGCCTCTCCCCTGAACATTAGGTTACTCCATTCAGTGGACTACTGGACATCTCTCTCCAGGTGTTTTTTGGACTCAGCATGCCCTAAGCGAACTCAGGGTGATTCAGTATCTCAGGTCTGTCTAGAACAGAAACATGGATCCGTTCCCTGCCTTCCTTTTCTTCACATCTTCACCCTACTCCCAGTTCTTTTCTAATCTTGCCGATTTTGCTTCTTATTTCTTGAACTTACGTCCTTTCCTGTGGTCAGCCTAGGACAAGCCCTCGTCATCTCTGCTGTAGATTCTTAACTGGAGGCGCCGCCTCTAGTTTCCACCACTCATATTCTTCCTTCATGTGACTGGCAAAGTGATCTTTCTAAAATTAAATCCAACTGTGTCATTCCCCTGTGAGGGCTCTGGCCTAGATCTTCATTGCCTGCTGGATAAAGTCCAGCTTCCTTAACATGTCATACAAGGATCTCCTCAGTCTGGCCTCTGCTTTCACTTCTCGCTTCGTCTCCCTTTGCTGTGCAGTTACACTTCGGCAGTGCAGAGCTGTCTGTAGTTCCCTGTACACACTACGCTGCTTTTCTACCCTGAGCTTTGTTTGTTTGTTATTCCCTCTGCTTGGAATGTCCTCCTGTGCTCTGTTTGCCTGGATAATTTTTTTTCATCCTTTAAGACAATTCAGATTTAAGTTCCAAGCCTCATTCCTTGCTAAGTTACTCCTCCCTGCCCTTCACAAAACTGTTATCTTTTGTCATTTTCGCATTGTTTCTTGGTTACTTTCTTCATGTGTATGTCTCATCCACTAGTCTGTGAGGTATTTTAGGGGAAAGAGCCTAGTGTTATCTTTATCTCCTACTGCCTACATATTAGGCTTGATAATTATTTTTGAGTGAATGTCTGAAAACATCTAGTCCAGGTTTTTCCTTTTTCAGATGAGAAAAATGGAGCCTTTGGAAATTCATTGGTGTGGTTAAGGTCGCTCTAGTAGGTAGTGCTAGTTAAGTTTCAGGATTAAAACTCAGGTTTCTCTGCTGCCATTTAAATGTTATTTCCCCACCCCCATTCTGTGACATTTTCCCTATATTAAGAGCCTTGAGATCTGATTTTGGGTTGGAGTTCCAACACTTAAATTGCTAGATATCCTTTGGCATGTAGAACGTAAACTCTCCAAGCCCTATAAAACGTGGATGATGGTCTTTGACCTTCGTCCTTCTTTGGGTGGGTCAAATATGAGCTGTATGTGAAGGTGCCTTCTAAATATACTACTGTAGAAATGTAAGTAAAAATAGTGTTTTTTTCAAGCAAAGTACATCTCTAATCACAATTATGGTTTGGTAAATTGCTAATTATAGATTGATATTATCTTTGCACAGGAAGGAAACATTACATTTTGACTGAAAAATAACCTAAGATATACACAAGCATTGTTGTAGAGCTGCCTTCAAAGGTGCTTTGAGCACAATAGCTTGTCTCCCCAGTAGTCGTCGTCTCTGACATCTCGGCAGTTATCAGCCCAACTCAGAAGTGTAAACAGTCCCTCGGTGGAGAACTTGAACATTTGCCCACGTGTCTTGGGGCTCATCCTACTTTTTCTCTTTTCCTTCTTGCTCTCAGTGGTGAGAAGGGAGAAGTGCCAGCCTGTACCCCCGAAAGAACCTCCTAGAGAATTATACCTTATTCTGTGTTGCAAATATGGGCCCACTCTGACAGTATCCCTTTCCTTTCTGAAACCTTTCTTCAATCCCTTTTTTTAAAAATAGATCGGTCTGCATTTCTTAGGCCAATTTTAAAAGTGAAATGAAATGTTTACTCACTAGCCTATTTTCTTCTCTTTGAAAGAAAGGAAGTTATGGGACTTAAACCTACCCAAAAACACCTTTACTGCTGAAAAAAATATTAGACTCAGAGATTTTAAAAATGTAGAAAAAGTAGTAATGCTTCCTTTGTGGCTGTTCAGGAGGTTAGAGAAGTAGCTTTAGATCCTTGGTCTTATGTAACACACAATACAACCTAGAATAACAACCCTATACTATGCATATGTACAAAGATTACAAGAGACCAGGATAGCTCACTTTTAAGGAGTTTATTATCACTAGAACCATACTACATACTAAAAGGAATATAAAATACAATTTATATGTTGGAATTTGTCATTGACTCCGGAAGACATAGCAATGGGGGGAAAATGAGATTAATTGCCAAAATGAATTTTATAAAAAATAAATGCTGTAAAAGTTGAGAGAATCAGTAAAGGTAAGCTAGGGTGCCCAGATAAGAATTTATTCGTGAGATGAGGTTAGCATCAGCCCTGAAGGATAGGTAATACTTAGGTTTTTGGAAAAGGAAGACCTTTTTCCGTGAGGTTAACAATCTAAGCAAACATACGAAGTCTGGAATTGAGTAGCTTGTTTTGTGAATAGTATAGGCAATATCCTAGATAGGCAGAGACTTTATATTGAAGGAACAAGAAAGTTAAGATTAGATAGGTTGTCATCAGATTGTGGAAGGTCTTGAATACCACTCTGATGTTTTTAATGGAAACCACTGGAGGTTTTTGAGCATTAGGTGTGCAGGTCAGTACTGGGTAAGAAGTACCTACCCGGTGACAGTGTGCAGGAGCAGGCGTGCGTCTGGGGCAAACGCGCTCCTCCTCGTCCCCTCCGTCAGGCACTCTGCAGGGTGTCGTCTTGTTTCCTTACTTTCCACGCTCTCACTGCAGCCATCCTAGTTCAGTTCTTCATTAGCTGCCTGCAGGATTATTTGGATGGTCTCCTAAATGACCTCTTGCCTTCTAGCAGCCTCCTCTCTGGAGTATTTAGAAGCGTGGTAATTGCATAGGATAGGTTCATCTTCCAAAAATTGTTTCTTTATAAATACCATCTTCTTGCTCAGAAAAGTCTCACATTTCTCCATTTTTCACAAGAGGAAGATGAATTATTATTTTTTTGTTAATATTTACGTTTAGACTCTATGTATTTTTAGAATTCCTTTTTTCTTCTGTTACTCCTTGATGTTCTGTATATCTTCATTTTGACATAAATTGCTACATTCTATTAGGTTCAGTTGCATACGGAATTCCTAACCCTGTTTCTGTTTTGAGTCATTTTTAGACCATTTGAAGATTTGGTGCTTTTCTCCCCCTAAATTGTGATCAGATTTTTAAGCAAACAGAAAGTTATGTTTTCTAATAGGTGCATCTCACCGTAAGGAGTAGATGCCTTACTTAAAAATTCAGCATAAAGTGTATTACTGTAAATTTAATCAAATTTTCCTCCTTCATTTTTATAGGTGGTATTATATTTATATATCTGCAAAATTTAACCCATAAACCAAGCTTAGAGTTGGGAGTGGAGAAAAGCTTTAAAAAAAATCACTTTAGGGGCTGGCCCCGTGGCCGAGTGGTTAAGTTCGCGCGCTCTGCTGCAGGCGACCCAGTGTTTCGTTAGTTCGAATCCTGGGCGCGGACATGGCACTGCTCATCAGACCACGCTGAGGCAGCATCCCACATGCCACAACTAGAAGAACACACAACGAAGAATATACAACTATGTACTGGGGGGCTTTGGGGAGAAAAAGGAAAAAAAAAAAAAAAAAAAAATCTTAAAAAAAAAAAAATCACTTTAAAAGGAGCTAGTTTTTAGAAAATCATAAGAGTAATAATGCCATGTTTAGTTATTTTTCCATCCGCTCATTCAAATCACACTCCAATTTGACAAGAAAAAAATTTCTGCAGAAATTCTACTCTTCCCTCCTTTTTTCTCCGTTACACAACAAATGTGCAAAAAAGGAAATGTGTAATCCCATTTGAATGGATATTACTGTGGGGGTCTACAGTTTCAAATCCAGCTCCTAGGTATGAGAGCAACCGTCTGCATCTCTGAAAGATTTCATCAGTTGTATGTCCTCTGTAAACGTAAATTTACGTGTGTCCCTGTTAGATAATCTTACTGTTTTAAAGCTGCCTTCCTGCTGACGTTCTGGGTGGCCTGCTCTGATTGCTGTGAGATGCTGTCCTTTCCCTAGGAGCTTTCATGCTCTCTCACCCTCCTTCCTGATCGACTTGGAAGCTAACCTGTTGAGTTGCAGTCCTTGCTTTCTCAGCCCCACTCATCAGAATGCACATTAGTATGGGGACTTATGTAGAATCAAGGAGAGTAGTAAACATCTAGAGCACAACGACTGTGTATACTCATTTTTAAAATTGCCTTTAACGTTTATTACAAGATCTGGTGTGCTGGAAGATCACTGGACTTGGAGTCAGAAGACCTGAGTTCGAGTCTTGGTTCTGCTACTTTACTAGCTGCGTGACCTTGGGCAAATCACATAACTTTTCTAATCTTAGTTTTTCTCATTTTTAAACAGGAGGTTAATAATATCTACTTCTCAGGATTATTGTTATGGTTCTCAGTGCTGTGGAGCGGATTCCGACTCCTAGCGCCCACATGTACAGAGAAGAACCCTGCCCAGTCTTTTTGTGCCATCCTTTCACCTTCCACTGCTCTATTAGACGCTACTCTGCTGCTATTCACAGGGTTTTCATGGCCAATTTTTTTGGAAGTGGGTGGCCAGGTCCTTCTTCCTAGTCTGTCTTGGTCTGGAAGCTCCGCTGAAACCTGTCCACCGTGGGTGACCCCGCTGGAATTTGAAATCCTGGTGGCATAACTTTCAGCATCCAAGCAACACATAGCCACCACAGTATGACAACCAGTAGACAGTGGTGTGGTTCCCTGACTGGCAAACAAACCCTGGCCGTGGTGGTGAGAGTGCTGAATCTTAACTGCTAGACCGTCAGGGCTGACTCAGGAGTGTGGTGAGGATTAAATGAGATGATATACGTGAAAGCACTTTGTAAATTATAAAATGCTATGCAAATAAAAGCATTAATTTAAGATAGAAGATGCTCAGTATTATTTGCTCAATCGAGTTAAATGGCAGCCATTCTTCCCTCTCTAGCTAAATTATATTGGAGTGGAGAGGAAACTGCTTTTTTCTTTAAAGACCATTACAAGTTTTAAGTAGAACCTATTTACAACAATCTCTTGTAGTTGAAGCCTGCTGCTAGAGATGAAGTGAATCTCCATTTCATTTAATGCCAAGGACTTTGATCTATAGGGGCTAATCTTTCTTGTAACTAAACAACGTGAGCTAGACTCTTAAACCATGCCCATGGCCTCCTTCTGGCCCACGAGGAAGACACCACTGCAGCTGGAAGGGCAGCACCACTGGATTGGCCTCAGAGGAACTGGGCGCAAACCAAATTCTTTAAAGCCTGGCCTTTGGAAGACAAAGCTTCTGCAGGTAGACAAGGGTCCATGTGACTATTATTACTCCCTTTTTAGTCAGAAGTTGTTTTTGTTTTTTAATAAAAGTAATAAAATTCTCAAATATCTTTCTGACTGTTCTAAGAATATCCTTTGGTTATCATCCATTGGGAGGAAAATTAAAATTAATTTGGTTCTTCCATTAAATGATTATTTTTTTGTAAGATGGAGGATGCAACGGGCTTGTTCTTAGGGGAAGGCAGGCTAGGAGTGATCAGCTCCAATAGCTTGCATCGAGTGATGTGAGGACATGAAAGAGATCCCAGCAGAGCTGGCCTTCCTTCTTCCCTCCCTCCCTCCCTCCCTTCCCTTTTTTTTCTTTCCTCCCTTCTCCCCTCTTCTTCTTCTCCCTGCCTCCCTGCCTCCCTCCTTCCCTCTCTCTCACTCAAGTTCTCTTAAGGTCAGCAGTCAGTTATCTCTTGTCCAAAGACACTTAAGTAAAGAACACTCTACATGTAATTATTTTCACTGAATTATTCTTAAGTACTTTTACCTCTGACTCCTTCCTTGACTTCCTTTGCTAGTCATTCCAAATAACAACCTCACGTACTTACTCTGTTTTGAAATTTCTTACCTTGGTGTGTATGATTTAACACAATTTGGAAACATAGACATATCACAATTCATGTTTAAACATATTGCTAGAAATCTAAATTCTAATGAATATTTAGCAAGTTTTTATTGAGGGTTTGTTGTGTTCTCAACATTGTACCAGGTACTGAGGGAAAAAAGGAAATCAGGAAGGAAACCAAGCTTTCTTTGAGCGTTACTATGTGCCAGGCCCTTTCACATATGTTATCTCTTTTCATCTTCACAGCGACACTCTGAGGTAAGTATTACGTTCTCCGTTTTAAAGAGACTGAGAGAGATGATGGGACTTGCTTTAGGTCACTTCCCTGGCAAATGGCAGAGCCACAATTTCACTCTGTGTCTAAGAGAATGCTAACGTTGAAACCTGTGTTCATTTTATTAATCCACAGATATTTGATATAGCCCTTGGCTTTGAAGAATTTACAACCTAGTAGCAAAAATCTGCCGCAAACCCTTGGAATTGGTATTTTGAGATGTTTTGTGGTTCAGTTCTGAAGTAAGTTTTATGATTAATAAATTCAGTAAGAGTTTAGGAGAAGAAGGTGTCATTAAGGACTGGATCATCAAGAAAAGCTTCATTGGAAATCGAGATTGTTTGAAGAAATAGTAAGGCTTCAAAAGATGGAAGACATTCCAGGTGACAGGAGTAGCATTAATTTGAAAAATTATTTCTGAGAAACTTGGGCTGAATCTCTTATTGTTAATTTAAATGGGTCTGAAATCCTCGGATATGAATGAAAGCTCCAGATGGTATGTTATTTCCTTATCCCTGTATCCAGTGAAAAATGTCGAAAGAGGACAAAGGGTAAATGATAGGAATGAATGTAGCACTTGAAATATTTATCAGGATGCTGCAGTCAGGCCAGACCCTGTGTTTCCTCAGGGTCAGGGTTGGGCATGGGTCCCCTGTTAGCTCACCTGGCGTCTTATGTGCCGTTTCTGTAGTGGCATTGCTGCTCATCCTCTCTCCTAGTAGAATATAAAATAATTTTACTGATGCAAATAAATATTTCATTTTAAAATCCCATCTTAAAGGCAATATTTTTTCTTTAGCTATAAAAAGCTTTTAAACTGTAACTTTTAGCTTGAAAAGGGGCACATTATGTCTTTATCTGTTTATGTTTAAAGAATCTGACTTTTTTTATGTAGGAGAGGTGACGTGGTGTGGATGGAGCGTGGACAGTGGGCCTGGGGTGGGAGCATCACCATCTGTGGCCTACGTGTGATAAGCAGCTCTGCTGGATCTGTCACATCGTTTTCTACATTAAGTTAACTGTTAATAAGTCAATACATGTATCTCAGTTGTTCAGGGAAAAATTCATTGAGTCTATAACACCACCCAACACCAGCCAGCCTTTGATGCTAAGGATCCTTGGACTGGTGTTTTATATTACTACCAATCCCAGCATTTTCCTCCATGATACCTTTCCGTATCTGAAGGGTAAACATAGTTCTTTTGCATACGTTTCTGACTCTACTCATTTACGACCTGATTAAATTTATAGATCATTTTGGTTAAGTTAAATATAGATACCTGATTTATTTGCTTAATATTTATTTTTAACTTAAATTTTTATTTTTTAGAAAGTAGATGTTTATGTGTAGTTTTTAAAATTGTAAATTAAAAAGTGATTATATACCGTCATATTTGATGCTTTAATCCCATCTTACTCATAATTAATACATAGGAAATTAAGAGGAACTTAGGGAAGAGAAGTGACATTTTTTTAAGAGCCTACTTTGTACGAGATGCTTTATTTATGTGATCACATTTTGTCATGACAAGAACAACATGGAATAAATATTACCTTAAAAAAACCAAACTAGATGATGAAACTAACACCTAGAGAGATTAAAAAACTTTCCCAAAGTTTCAAAGCAAGTACATGGCAGAAGTGTGGTTTGGACTCTGGTCTGTCTGATACCTGGCTGAATGCATTTAATCGTATGTGGGGTTCCGAGATGACAGCTCTCTTCGAGTGATGTTTAGTCAGCACCTACAAGACCTTTGTGGTACGTCAGGCCTTATGCACAGCAGGTTAATAGCAGACTCTCGTTGTTCTCGAGGGTGTGTGTTATGTGACAGCGATGCTTATCTGTGCTATAGCAGGGGGACGAGCATGGAGGCGGTAGCCAGGTGGCTGTTATTTGATAGAAATGTATTATGTAATATTGGGCTGATCTCTTAACCACCTTGGGACTCAGGGTTTTGTCATCTGTGGCGTGAGGAAGTTAGAATGAAGGATCTCTAAAGTCCTTTCTTCCAAAAGTTTGTCTAATTTGCCTATTAGCAGCAGGTGATAATATTTTGAAACATTGTCTGTTGAGAAGTAATAATAATAATAATTGCCATTCGTTGAGACCTGTGTGCTATGCACTTTATGACTATCTGGTTAATCCTGCTGACATTTTTGCAGGATACATAATATTTCTATTTTGTAGCTGAGGAAAGTAGGCTCATGGAATTTGCCAGTGGTCATGCATCTAGTAAGCGATGGAGGTGGGAGCTAGACCCACAGATTTTAGATTTCAAGGCCAGTGCTTTTTCCACACCACTGCTTAACTGAAGCATCTCTGGCTGCCTCAGGGTCTGGAGGTGAGGGGTTTTCTAGCCCAGGCAGTTCAGAAGGTGTGGGCTTTCTGTGCCTCTAGACTGGTTTATACATTAGTGTCACGGCTCAGATCTTGTCACTCTCAACTAGTACGTGGAGAGAGGTTTTAAAGCTTCTGGATGCTTCCCTTTAAGAAAACTGAAGCTTAATGCAGAGTATTCACTAGTCGGTGAAGATTCAGCCTTGCTCCTCTGATTATATTGAAGAAGTCGTGGGAGAATTTTTAGAGGCAGAATCAGCAGGATATTTAGTGTGGATTACATGGGCATTGCATTTTTAACAAATTGGACTTGAGGGGCATATATTTTGTTGATCTCTCTGTAGTTATCTACTAAATCATGGCCTTTCTGTTTTTTCCCCGTATGTCTTTATGTTATTTTTTAAGCATTTATTATATTTTGACTAAGTTAAATGAGGTCCAAGGCCACAGCAGGGAAGAACCTTTGAGCCTTGGAATTTAGGAAAAAGAGAGAGGCATTCTTTTGGGTTGGAAATAATACATAATCAAACAGATGCTAATGAAAAAATGAAATGCAGAGAAAGAGAAAAGAGACTAGGGCGCCTGTTTGGAAGTTTTGTAGAGGAGAGTACATTGCTCCTTTATTACAATAATGTTTCTGCACTATAATAAGGTCTTTCATTGCAAGTTCAGCTTTTTTCATTCATTTGTTTTGTGCTCTGCTTCCTGTCACTAATTGTCAGCACAATAGTCCTCCAACTATGAAGCCTCAGTGTCCTTTTGGACCAATTTGTCATTGTCTTTCTCCCTCACCCCCCAACCCATGCACTCAGAATCTATTACTATGGTTGCATTTTTAGACATTTTTTATGTTTTAAAATGGTAATGCTTTTGAAACATGCCAGAATAGTTCATGGTAATTGAATCATCCAACCAGCAACAGTTATTGCTTCCAGAAGCACACTGATGGTTTTTATTTCTATAGGATATTCTTATAAAAATAAACATATAATACCCTCTTTATAGCGTTATTTCATATGCACTGTTTCCTTGGAGCTTCAGAATCTTCCTGTGGAAATAAGACTTTTTCTTAAACTGAATTATTTATACATTTACTATTTACCTCATAAATTCTTTGGAATTTCTGTGACTGTAGGAAATTACATTTCTATTGTTTTCCTACTAATGGCTCTTTATTCTTACAGATAATTTTATTATGACAAAGGAATCAACAAATTTGGCTTAGATTGACGAGCCTGAACAAGTTCCCATATCAGATTCCAGGCAACTCTAGTTACCTGTTAATTCATGATAGGTTTTTAACATTCATGGCAATAGATATTCCAAATATGCTCTCAGCCTTGTACTAATAATCTAATATTGACTAAAAGACGTTTTTCAAATGTAATTTCTATAAAGAAATCCTGAAACAGTATTATTCTTTGACAATTTATCTATCACCTAGAACTTCCCCTATCTTATAATCATGTGATCAAAACTCATTGGCGCTTTTAAATGTAATTTTCTCACAATAGATGGCAATTATTTTTAGTGTATGAATACTAAACAACAAGTTTGCTCAGTATTTTTGGGGGGGGGGATACTTGAATACTCTATATGTCACCTCTTTTCTATCAATTTAATTGCAGAAAACTAGAAGGTGAAGTATATAAAGCTTATTATAAAGAAACAAAACTTTTATTTCCTCTCTTGTAAGCAGCTGACATTTATCCTGAAACATTATGTGACGTACTAAGAAGAGCCAAGAATTTAGAACTAGAAAACCTGAATTAGAGACTCAGTTTTACAACTTTAATGACTTGATGATTATGAACAAGTGACTTAGAAATCAGATAGCCTCCATTTTCTTATTTGTGAAATGGAAATGATGAAAATACTTTACAACTTTATTGGAAAGATTAGGAAAGAGGTAATGCATATAAAATCTTAATGTGGTGAAGCAGCTGATAATGTGCTGAAATAAAGACTTAGTAGTTAATTATTTTAAAAGAATAAATTTTGGAGAAAGATATGATGGAAAGCAGTTTCCCTACTGACCTAAATTGGCAAAAGATTTAAGATGAGATTTTGTTTCTCTTCTGCTAGAGATGAATGAGCTGATTATTCCAAAGTATGCTCTTCGTTTAGCTTGCAATGCATCAGTTGAACTAGATTTTAAAATGAAGTATTTTGTGCTATGGAAAGACCCAGAGACCTCTTTATGGCTGTGGTGGAAACCTTTTAAAGTCAGGATAGCTTATTTGGAGTCAGAATTCCTGAACAGAAGGAGAGACATCTATATCTTCTCCTTAAAGTTTCAGGAAGTTAGAGACTGTTTTCCAGATGGGTCAGATACTAATAATGACTCTTTGGTTATCTTTACGTATGTTTTTAATGAAATTATTAGGATTGTTTGTTTACAGTCCTCCAAAATTCGTTGGTTTTTTTGGA
This sequence comes from Equus caballus, assembly GCF_041296265.1. Taxonomy (NCBI): domain Eukaryota; kingdom Metazoa; phylum Chordata; class Mammalia; order Perissodactyla; family Equidae; genus Equus; species Equus caballus. The sequence goes on from NC_091713.1 coordinate 9,706,902, forward strand.
CAATTCTGTACTTTACTCTGAATGGATAGGCCTACCTTTTAATTTTTCTCCAAGGGAAAAAATCTTTTAACTCTTCTATAAATCTAATTATTTCTATCAATTTTCCTAAGGAAAACGTGTTAGATCCATAGCTGTGCAATCAAGAATTTGATTAGGCTTTCAATTTTTTCCCAATTGATGTTATTAGGATTTATTTACACATAAATATGTATCTGTATCTGCTGAAAGCCTTCAGTACCTATTTGTATTTCTTTTATTCCTTTCTCTTGCTTAATTGCTGTAGGCAAAGCCTCCAGTACTGTGTTGAGTAAGAGTGGTGATAGTGGGCATCCTTGTCTTGTTCCTGTTCTCAGGGGGATGGCGTTCCGTTTTTCCCCATTCAGTATGATGTTGGCTGTGGCTTTGTCATATATGGCCTTTATTATGTTGAGGTACATTCCTTCTATACCCATTTTATTGAGAGTTTTTGTCATGAATGGATGTTGGATCTTGTCAAATGCTTTCTCTGCATCTATGGAGATGACCATGTGGTTTTTGTTCCTCATTTTATTAATGTGATGTAGCACATTGATTGATTTGCCGATATTGAACATCCCTGTGTCCCTGGTATGAATCCCACTTGATCATGGTATATGATCTTTTTAATGTATTACTATATTCGGTTTACCAATATTTTGTTGAGGATTTTTGCATCTATGTTCATCAGCGATATTGACCTGTAATTTTCCTTCTTTGTGTTGTCCTTGTCTGGCTTTGGGATTAGGGTGATGTTAGCCTTGTAGAATGTTAGGAATATTTCCATCTTCCTCAATCTTTTGGAATAGTTTGAGAAGAATAGGTAATGAATCTTCTTTGAATGTTTGGTAGAATTCTCCCAAGAAGCCGTCTGGTCCTGGACTTTTATTTTTGGGGAGATTTTTGATTACTGTTTCAATCTCTTTACTTGTGATTGGTCTATTCAGATTCTCTATTTCTTCTTGATTCAGTTTTGGGAGGTTGTAAGAGTCTAAGAATTTATCCGTTTCTTCTAGATTGTCCAGTTTGTTGGCATATAGTTTTTCACAATATTCTCTTATAATCTTCTGTATTTCTGTGGTATCTGTTGTAATTTCTCCTCTTTCACTTCTAATTTTATTTATTTGAGGCTTCTTTCTTTTTTTCTTAATGAGTCTGGCTAAGGGTTTGTCAATTTTATTATCTTCTCAAAGAATCAACTCCTTGTTTCATTGATCCTTTTTACAGTCTTTTTTGTTTCAATTTCATTTATTTCTCTGCTCTAATTTTTATTATTTCCCTACTTCTGCTGAGTTTGGGTTTTGTTTGTTCTTCTTTTTTAATTCTGTTAGGTGTAGTTTAAGATTGTTTCTTTGAGCTTTTTTCTTGTGTGTTAATGAGGACCTGTATTGCTATAAATTTCCCTCTTAGGACCACTTTTGCTGCGTCTCATATGAGTTGGTATGGTGTGTTTTCATTCTCATTTGTCTCCAAATATTTTTTTATTTCTCCCTTTATTTCTTCAACAACCCATTGGTTGTTCAGTAGCGTGTTGTTTATTCTCCATATTTTTGTTCCTTTCCCCATTTTTTTCTTGTAGTTGATTTCTAGTTTCATGGCATTATGGTCAGAGACGATAGTAGATATGATTTCAATCTTCTTAAATTTATTGAGGTTTGCCTTGTTTCCCAACATATGGTCTATCCTTGAGAATATTCCATGTGCGCTTGAGAAGAATGTATATTCTGCTGTTTTTGGACAGAGTACTCTTTATATGTCTATTAAGTTCATCTGGTCTAGTTTTTCATTTAATTCTATCTGCATCTTGGCTTTTTGTCTGGATGATCAATCTATTGAAGTAAGTAGGGTGTTGAGGTCCCCTACTATTACTGTGTTGTTGTTGATATCTCCTTTTAGGTTTGTTAATAGTTGCTTTATGTACTCTGGTGCTCCTGTGTTGGGTGCATGGATATTTGTAAGTGTTGTGCCTTTTATTGTTAAACGGTGCCCCTCTATATCTCTCTTTACCAGTTTTATCTTGAAGTCTACTTTGTCTGATGTAAGTATGGCAACACCTGCTTTCTCTTTTTTGCCATTAGCTTGGAGTATTGTCTTCTATCCCTTCACTCTGAGTCTGTGTTTGTCTCTAGAGTTGATATGTGTTTTCTGGAGGCAACATATTGTTGGGTCTTGTTCTTTAATCCATCCTGCCACTCTGTGTGTCTTTTGATTGGATAGTTCAGTCCATTTACGTTTAGAGTGATTATTGATATATGAGGGCTTAATGCTGCCATCTTATTGCATGTTTTCTGGTTCTTCTATATATCCTTTGTTTTTCATCCCATGTATATTGGGCTACTGATTTGATTAGGTAGTTTTCTATGTTGGTTTTCTTCATTTTCTCCTTGTTTATTGTATATGTCTCTGTTCTAATTATTTGTTTAGTGGATATCATCAGGTTCGTAAAAATGTCTCGAAGATGAGATAGTCCATTTTCTGATTGCCTCATTTCCTTAGACTATCCTGATTCCATCCCTTTCCTTTTCCCTTCTAAGTTATTTTTGTCATATCTTATTCCATCTTGTGTTGTGAGTTTGTGGTTAAAATGATGAGATAATTTTTATTTTGGTGTTTTCCTTTTCTTTATCCTTGATGTAAAAGTTAAGTGTTACCAACCTGATCTGATAGAGAGCTCCTGATTTCTGATTGTTGCATACCTTTTCATCTCCTTGCTTGGGGCTTTGTAGGCCCTTTCCTGTTAGTTTTTTCTCTTTTCCTTTCAGGTAGCAGGACCTTCTTGAGGATTTCTTGTTGGGGGGTCTTTGGCGATGAACTCCCTTTTGTTTATCTGGGAAAGTTTTTATTTCTCTGTCATATCTAAAGGAGATTTTGCTAGATATTCTTGGCTTAAAGTTTTTATCTTTCAGGATTTTGAATGTATCATTCCACTCTGTCCTAGCCTGTAAGGTTTCTGCTCAGAAATCCACTGAAAGCCTGATAGGGGTTCCTTTGTAAGTTATTTTCTTCTGCCTTGCTGCCCATGATACTTTTTCTTTGTCATTGACTTTTGTCAGCTTACTACTATATGCCTTGCAGTAGGTCTTTTTACATTAACATAATTGTGAGGTCTGGTAGCCTCTTTCATGTGGATTTCCATGTTCTTCACCAGGTTTGTGAAATTCTCTACTGTTATTTCTTTGAACAAGCTTTCTGCTCCATTCTCCTTTTCTTCCCCCTCTTGAATATCTATAATCCTTATGTTGCATTTCCTCATTGAGTAGGATATTTCTCTGAGAGCTTCTTCATTTCTTTTTAGTCTTAGTTCTCTCTTCTCCTCCCTCTGAAGCATTTCTGTAGTATTGTCTTCTAAATTGCTAATTCGGTCTTCCATATTGTCAGTTTTGTTGTTTAGGAAGTCCATATTTTTCTAACTCTCATTCATTGTGTTTTTCATCTCCAACAGTTCAGATTGATTCTTCTTTATAGTGTCAGTCTCTTTTGTGAAGAAGCTCCTGAGTTCGTCAATTTGTCTTTCTGTGTTTTCTTGTAACTTGCTGAGTTTTTTTAGCATAGCTATTTTTAATTCCTTGTCGTTTAGGTTATGGATTTCTGTATCTTCAGGGTTGGCTTCTGGGTACTTGTCATTTTCCTTCTGGTCTGCAGATTTAATATACTTCCTCATACTGCTTTATGGTGTGGATTTTTGCCTCCGCACGGTGGTATTATCTGGTTACTGCTGCCACATGCCTCCACTGGATGGGTATCAGGCACTGTGTTTTCTGGGCCCAGCATGATCAGGGGCTCCCCAGCTCGGACCACTGGCTGCTTTTATGACTGTGTGACGCTCTGGCCAATGGCAGATCTGGAGCACTGGGCAGGAAGAGGGGTACTCTCCTTCCTTTGTGCTTCCCCCGCCTCCACTTCTCTCTCTGTGCAGAGCTCTTAGCAATTGCAGGACTGGAGTGCCAGGTGGGGTAAGGACCACTTTCTTATACCTGCGTGCCTCCCCAAACCACTGCCTCTCTCTGCGTGGTGCTCTCGGCACTCACTGGGCACCCCCAACCGGCCCATCCCTCTCTGTGACGTGCCCCAGGTGATTGTGGGGCTGGAGCGCTGGGCAAAGAGGGGTGCCTCTCCTCAGCTGTGCACCTCCCCCCAGCCCGCCCCTTCCTCTCTGCCCCGCACCCCGGGCGATCATGGGGCTGGAGTGCTAGGCAGGGATAGGCACCTCCCCTCAGCCGTTCACCTCCTGAAGCCATGGCCCCTCTCTCTGCGGAGCTCCTGCCAATCGGCTTTTACTTCCTCTGGAGGATCCAGCCCCACCACCACCTTCAGACATATGGCTGCCTGGGTCTCTCAGACATCTTTTTTGCTGTGTGTGTGTCCTCTGTTGGTGTTTGAATGTCCTTTTGGTTGTATTTTAGTGGGGAGAGTCCAAGGGAGAGGTCACTCTGCCATGATGCTGACGTCACTCTCTGGCCTTCCAGAGTCAGACAGAATGGCTTTGAAAGTCAGACGAGGGAATTTGAACTGTGTCTGCAGAGGGTAGTGTGCTTTTGAGGAGAACGTCCTGTGCAATAAGAGTTTGAGTAAGACTAATCAGGCCAGTAGTATGGCGGACACTTTGGACGGGGAGAAGGCTGGAGAAAGGGAGACCAGCTGGGAGGCCGTTTCAGAGATCCAGAGTTTGGTAGTAAGGTCTCTGGTTTGGTGACAGCAGTGAAAAGAAGCAATGGTTTAAGAGACGTTCTGAAAGAACTGGTACGATGAACGTTGCAGCCATGGCCGTGGGTTGAAAGGGGTCAGAGATGACTGTGGGATGTTCCTTGAGTGATTGGGAAAATGATACAGAAATAAAATGAATGGAAACACTGTTGATGTGGTAATTTGCAGTTTGGAAGATAAGAAAACAAACCCCTGTTAGATATGTTAAGAAGGAGATAAGAGAGCCTCGAAAGAGAGGTGCCAGTTTTGCCGTATGGATCTGGTGCTTGATGGAAGGGCTGGCACTGGAGGTGCAGGTTTGACAGTCATCAAATGTCAGGTGATCATCGAGGCAAAGCCATGAGAGAGCCTCCTGGAATTAGGTCCAGAATCCTTACCAGGTCATTGAAGGTCTTTCTGACCTCATCTCCTGCCATTTCCCTAGCTTACTTTATGCCAGTCCCACTGGACTCCTGGCTCTTTCTCAGACGTGTCTGTGGGCTTCCTCCTGCTCTGGGTCTTTGCACTTGCTGTGCCTTCCACCCAGATCGCTCACCCACAGAGACCTGCATTGGTCCGTCATTTCATGGAGAGGCACCCTTTCTAACCATTCTTTCTAAAATAGTAACCACCTCCCTGTTATTTTTAAATCATTGCCCTAATTTTTCTTCATGATACTTAGAAGCACCTATTATGTTATAAATTAACTGTTTTACTTGTTTATGGCTTGACTAGTTATCCCCTCACCAAAAATATAAACTTTATGAAAAATAGAGACTTTGTTTTGTTCACTGCTGTATTCCCAGTGTCTGGTTGTGGCTTGGCATACTGTGGACACACAATGAGTATTTGTTTGATGAACGTCTAAATTTACTAAGGACAAAATTTTCATAAAAGAAAAGCTTACCACAATGGTCTGAGCCTAAGGGCGCAGCTCAGTTCAGAGGAAGAGGCCCAGGAAAGAAGACTGGTGAAGGTGAGAGAGTTGGAAGCAGAAGCAGGCCAATCAGTGTCATGGGGGCCAAAGGGGAGTGCCTCAAAGGAGGGGGCCCAGGCTATCAGGTGTAGCAAAGCAATGAAAATGAGAACAAAGACAAGATACCGATGAGTAGATTTCAGGAGAGTGGGGGAAACTACAGCTTTGATCATTGGTTAAGTATTGGTAACAACAGCAAAGGCCACTCTTGCAGGTGGTGGTTTTGAGTGACAGGAGCAATTAGGGGGCGAGAGAGCAGTGTTCAGTGCACGTGCATCTTGATCTATATGTATATTTATTGTCTGCTCACCCTGGTAAACACTGATAAGTGGCTGTAAAGATACGTGAGTAGGAATTGTCCCATTCTTGCACACAGAAGCTTGAGGCATTTAAGTTGTCAATTATAACTGATATGAAGTAAACTGATTATGCCAGCAGTAATACCTTTAAACTTCAATTTCCAGTGAAATACTCTGAAGTTTCACTTGTGTTAAATGAGTTTCATTAACTAGAAGTGTCTTTATTTTAGATATTCATCTATGTATTTTATGTTTTAAAAATAATTTTCTTAGGGCCAGCCTGGTGGCATAGTGGTTAAGTTCACATGCTCCACTTCAGTGGTCTGGGGTTCATGGGTTCGGATCCTGAGTGTGGGCCTATACATTGCTCTTCAAGCCATGCTGAGGTAGCATCCCATATATAAAATAGAGGAAGATTGGCACAGATGTTAGCTCAGGGCCAGTCTTCCTCAAGCAAAAAGAAGAAGATTGGCAACAGATGTTAGCTCCTCACCCAAAAGAAAATATAATAGTAATTTTGTTTTCAACATTCAACTGTTTCAGCCTTGTCTAGTTTATTTTGGTACATACTTTGAGGAAAGAATCTAATGTTATTTTGGAAGGATTTTCTATCTTTTTATTAAAAATTTCAGACATATAGATAAAGAGAGAAAATAGCTTGTTGAACTCTCATATATTCATTACCTAGACTTAACAGTTAACATTTTACCATATTTGCATCATCTTTTGTTAAAATATTTAAAGTAAATTGTGATAATCGTGACATTTTATCCCTGAATTCTTGAGTAGGAATCTCTAAACAATAAGGACATTTTCGTATGTAATTCCTATACCATTATCACACCCAATAAAATTTACAAATATTTAATATTGTCTAATACGAATTCATACTCATATTTCCCCAGTTGTCACCTAAAATATCTTTCACAATTTACAGTGGGCTTGTTTAAAGCAGCCTGTGTTAAGGACCGCATGTGGCGTTTGATGAGTGTGTCTCTTAAGCCTCTTCTAGCCTAGAAGAGTTACATGTCCTCTATCCCCACCCCTACTTTGGTTGCATGCCAGGATTAGGGTCCCACCAGGGGATAATCCTCTTTAACCATCCCTCTGCTGTGTTCAGAGCCGGGGCAAACATTGGTATCAGGTGAAAATTATCCTGAATTTCTTTGTAGGAGACGGTGTCCTACAGGGAGAGGGCCAAGCCCTGGGAAGGTATGTGGAATGTGTGGGAGAGGGTGGGGGCAGTCACCTCGCTTTGACAGATGATTACTGATTGTTTGAGGCGGGTTTCCTAGCAGTATATCCTTTCCAGAAGAGCATGGAATTTGGAGTCAGATAGATCTGGGGGCAAATCCTTATAGAGTTACTTGCACGCTGTGTGTTTTGGGGCAAGTTATGTAGCTAGTCTCAGTCTCAGTCTGCTCACTTGTAAAACGAAGGGTAGTCACGTAACACCTCGTAGGTTTGTCCTTTGGGTGAAACAAGTAACATTTAGGAACCACCAGCGGGTGCAGTGCCTGACACAGTGATCCCTGAGCAGACAGCCCCTGTGGACTTACTCTTCTCACCAGGCACTTGCCCCCAGGACACCTCCCTCTCAGTGGATTGAACTGTCTCTTGAAGGTTGTTTGTCGAGTCTTAATTGGGCACTACGCATTTTTGCTCCTGGATAGTAAAAATTTAAACAAAAGAAAGAAATGCTTTTTACCCCTTTCAAAGAATATCCACAATAGTATATTATACTGGGGACTTTAAAATAAACTCGCTTTATGGGCATTATAACTCACAGTTAGCATTATTTGGTTATGTGATTTAATTATAAGTAGAATCTATTACTATGCCTTTGTTTCTTGCATTGAATGTTAGTAGAATTTATTTTTTTATTTTTTAGTGAGGAAGATTGGCCCTGAGCTACATCTGTTGCCAGTCTTCCTCTTTTTGGTTGAGGAAGATTTTTGCTGAGCTACATTTGTGCCATCTTCCTCTGTTTTGTATGTGGGACACCACAGCAGCGTGCCTTGTGCAGTGGTGTGAGGTTCGCACTCGGGATTGAACCCACGAACCCCACTGAGGCAGAGCACGTGAACTTAATCACTATGCCACTGGGCCAGCCACAGTGTATGTTTTTGTGATCTGGCATGTTGCAGTCCCTAATTTAATTGGCTTTCAGGTTTAGAGAGTAATTACAGCTTTGGATAAACTTAGTCTTCTGTGGTTCAGAAAGGTAGAGTAGGCAGAATGTTTGAAATTTAGCTTGTGGTTTAACTTGATCAGATGAGTTTAACTAGTATAACTATCTAATTTAAGTACCAGTGTAACTAACACTCTACTGAAAAGTATCATAAGTTATGTTATATTAAAAGTTAGCTCCCTCGCATTTTCTATAGGAGCACTTGCATTAAATGGTTCTGGGAGTCACAGATAGTCACTTGGTTAATAGCTTTTTAGAAACTCTATCTGAAATTTCCACTTTTGTTTTTAAATTTTATTTGCCTACCTTGAATTGGGAATCTTTACATAACTAAAGGAAAATATTCTTCTAAAGAATTATTGTCTGATCTATTTATTAATCACCGTGTCCATTAAGAATTCTCTTTAAGAATTAGTCTCTTCTAAGAATAAAAGTTTTCAGACATGAACCATGTTCTGATAACTTTGTGGCATGTATTTCTTCAGTTTACAGAGCACTGCCAGATGTGTTCATGATTGCGTATCACGGCTAACATAAAAGGACTCAAAAGTTTCTCTGTTTACTGGCTCGCTTGTTTTAACATGATAATTTAAATTTTCAGTTGTTTTGAATTCGGATTCAACTCTGATGACATTTGTTTATCTACAGCGGTAAACCCTGAGACGTTGTGGGAGAGTGTTCTCTTCTCTTGGTGTTGACACAACTACCACTTGAATATTTTGAGCTAGCTTTTGGTAGCCAGTTCTCTCTTCTACAGTCTCAGACGAATGGGTATTACTTAGAAATTGGATTCATTTATAGAGTATTTCATATTGAAACCTATAAAATCTAGGTTTATTTGCATTATACTACTTGTTCATAACTACATGTAACATTTTTGTTGAACTAGAGGCTTCAGGAGGACCTGACTAAAACCTTTGTACCATTAGTGAGTTACTTCTTTATAATTACACATGTAGCATGATTAATAATGAAGTTTGGGGTGTGTTGTAAGCTTGTAGAGTTTCTTAGCTCATTTTTCTTACTCACTGTGTCCAGAATCTTGCATAGTGCTTGTCCCATAATTGGCATTTCATTTATGTTGTTGAGTCCATGAATACTTAGCCTATTTAGTCAGAACAGCCAAGTTCTGCATAACTACTTAAGTCATTGCATTATTATTTTAATATTTTTCTAAAACTATCCTATATGTAAATACAAAATTTGATTCTTTTTTTTTTTTTTTTTAAAGATTCGCCTGGGCTAGCATCTGTTGCCAATCTTTTTTTCTTCTTCTTCTTCTTCTTCTCCCCAAAGCCCCCCAGTACATAGTTGTATATTCTAGCTGTGAGCGCCTCTGGTTGTGCTATGTGGGACACTGCCTCAGCATGGCCTGATGAGCAGTGCCATGTCCGTGCCCAGGATCCGAACCAGCGAAACCCTGGGCTGCCAAAGTGGAGCTCGCGAACTTAACCACTGATTCTTTTCTAAACAATTCCTTGTTAGTGGTCTGCTTGGGAATGATAATTAAAGTAATCACTTTTATTATAATTTTTATAAATTACAGTAATTGATAATTGCTTAGAATCTCATATGTAGTATTTTTTTTGGTGAGGAAGATTGGCCCTGAGCTCACATCTGTTGCCAATCTTCTGCTTTTTGCTTGATGGAGATGGTCACTGAGCTAATGTCTATGCCAGTCTTCCTCTGTTTTGTCTGTGGGATGCCACCACAGCAAGGCTTGATGAGTGGTGTGTAGATCTGTGCCTGGGATCTGGGCCTGTGAACCCCAGGCCACCAAAGTGGAGCGTGCAAACTTAACGACTACTCCATTGGGCTGGCCCCTTATATGTAGTATTTCAAGTAGCTTAAAATTACAGTGTTGAGAAGTTCTTTAAATTTTAGCATTTAAACTTAAATTAGGTATAGTATTGAAAATATGCTTCCTTTAAAGTTTTACTTAAATTCCTAGTAGTGTTTTTAAAGATGGGAACCTAGGGGCTTAGTGATGCAAAGCTCTTTGCCTAGGATCTCACAGCAGATACTGTGTCATGGAGGTAGGGTTTGAGTCTGGTGTTCTAATTTTAAAGTCTCTTATCTTAGTTACCTTGACATCACCATCATGGGAAACTTAAGTAAAACTGAAATAGGTGAACGTAGGAGTGGGCATTCTTTCTTTCCTTTTCTATTCTCCCCTTTTTTCGAGTATTTTTGTAAGGCCTGGCTCTCTTTTAAATGTCTGTCCTCCATTCTTTACATTAAAAGCCAATTAGCCAATTACTCAGTCATCAAGTATTTACTAAGTACCCTTACGTGGTGTCACTGTCGTAGGTGCTATGAGTAAGAGTTATGCATATAATTCCTAACTTTTAAGTAATTTATCTAGCAAGGACATCAAATTAACATATATTTTTGTATATGTTACACATATACCGTAAGACAGTATAGTGAACCTGTAAAACGGTATAGTGAACACCGACTGGAAACTTACTAGGAGTTTTGTAAAGAAGGAAATGGGAAAGGACAGTGGGCTTCAGAGAGACTCAGATTGGGTCTGTGCTTCATGGGCAGAGTAAGTCAGAGGAAACTATGCGGTTCTTTATTGGTATAATATCTTGGATATTTTAAAACTTTCGTATGTCAAACAAAAAATAAAAATTGGCATATTATATTTGGTATTTCTTTAACATTCACATTTCAAAAAGTATATTGCTGTACAAGATTTAACTGTGAAACAGTGGATTTTATGATCCACTGCTTCTGCCACTTTTTCATTATTTTGTGCACCACCAGGTTCTCACTTCCCTCCATTTTAAATTCCTTAGTTGATTGTCTAAACCGCTCCTTTGTCTTACATCCTCTGTTCTGTTCCACTTTCTTGCTTTGTCAGACTTGCTTGGTTAACTTACAGCTTTGCTCAAATCCAGTCTTTGTGTCCCCCATCTGCACCCATGCCGCTGAATGTATCTGGGGAGAAATGCACAGCATGATTCCTGATACTTTAAATTCTTGGTAATTCACTTCCAGTGGGCCCTTAGTGCTGAACAGCAGTCTTGGTCGATTTCCCTAGTCCATTTGCTCCTCCATTCTCCTACAGGGCTGTTACCTATCTTCTCTATTCTCAAGCCCCAGTGCGTCCTCTTCCAACCTTGTTCTTAAGGATGGCTTTACATCCTAATTCATTGAAAGAATAGAAGCAATGAGAAAATAATTTCTCCCAACTCCTACTTGCATCTGTGTACTCGCAGCATTAGAGCCCTTTGCCCTGTCTTCTCTCCTCTTGCACCACTAAACTGCCTGAACTCCTAACTGGCGCAGCCCTCTGCTTGTCCAGCAAATCCTCCCTTCTTGACTATGTAAGGAAGTTGCTTCAGACATTTTCTCCTCTTTCCTGTGTCATCAAAATTACCTTCTTGTTAGATTCTTACTATCAGAATTCACATATTTAGACATTATTCATTGAGTGTCTGCTATGTGTCAGGCTCCGTTCTAGGGTACTAAGAATATATTAGTGGAACTTAGATTCTGGTTGAGGAGACAGACAGTAAACAAGAAAGATCCTAAGCCAGTCATCTGATACGTTCAAAGATGATAACATACTGTCGGGAATGAAGGGTAGAGCAGGTAAGAGGGGGAGGGGAGTCCTGGGGAAGGGATGCAATTGCAGTGTTAAGTAGCAGGTCAGAGTTGATCTAAGACTTGAAAGAGTTGAGGAAGTAGCTGTGGGGTGTCTGAGGGGAAAAGATGCCAGGCAGAGGGCACAGCCAGACGAAAAGCTCTAAGGAGAGAGCTTGCAGCGTGCTGTCGGGGAGCTGCCGGGAAGCAGGTGGCTGGCGGAGTGGCCTGAAAGAGGGTCAGAAACTTAAGTAGGGTGGATGCGAGGCCCGGATCGTGTGGGGCCTTTGTAGATCATGTGATGGCCTTCGTCTTCTATTCTTAGTGAATTGGAAACGTTTCAAGATTTTTTCTTGCAGTCATTCATTTTAAGAAGATTTCTGACTGCATGTGTCCAGAGCATACTGCAGTGAAGGGTAGGAGAAAGTTGTTCTGAGGTTGTTGAAGTATTCATGTGAGGGATAGTGAGGGCTTCTTCCCAGGTGGTGGAAGAGCTGAGAAGTGATCCTGGATAAATTTTGAAAGTGGAGCCAACAGCATTTCCAGAATGAGATGTAAGAGAAGACGGACTTAAAAATGATTCCAAGGCTTTTGCCTTGAACAGTTGAAAGGGTGGAGGCGCTGTCATCTGAGGTAGAGAAAGCAGCCGCAGGGGTTTGCAGGGGGAGCAAGGGTGCGGGAGACCGGGAGCTCACAGTGGACAAGCTCAGCCGTCTCTTAGAACACAGTTCCTCTCTGCAGGTACTTACCCAGCCTTCCACGGCTCTGAGTGGGGAGATCTGGTTTCATGGCACCTGGGGAGGTTTCGGCCTTGGGCGGTGAGAGTCTGAAGTGGAATTGCATCAATGGAAAAGCCAGGTAGTACTGGTGAATACTACCAATATAAAAAAAAAATCACCGCAGATTTTCAGTCTAGATGGTAGAAAAATTGGGAAAGCCAGGTGGAAGAACAGATTTAGGAGGAAAGATAGTGGATTTGGTTTTAGGTGTGGTACCAGTAATTAACGAGGTAGAAATATCTACTGTGTAGTTAGACATGTATATCATAAAATAGAGATCCAAGATAGAAAGAAGTTTGTGTTTTGATATTGGTTAAGCTGAGAGATGATGGCCGAAACCATGAAAGCTTGTTAGGAAAGTGAAGAAGACTAAGCAGAGACCCTTGAGTGAACGATGTTTTGTAGTGTAGAGTCAATAAAGAATTAGTCCAATGTGATCAATGACCTACTTAGTCCTATAAAGACATAGAAATGGTAGTTGATAGCTGCTAATGATGGAGATGGGACAAAACAGAGAAGCAATGAGAAAATACTTTTGAATTTGTCAGCTAGTTTCTTTCAAAAGAGCAATGTCGGTAGACAACCTACCCTACTTTCTCTTGTTACCCTATACCAGGTATCATTTAAAGTCCACCTTTAATAAATAAAGTACACCTAATAATAATAACTAACATTTGTTGAAAACTTATTATGATTCACACAGTAAGTATTGCATTGGTTTATTATTAATCCCCACACCAATTTTATGAAGTAGATACTCTTATTTTTTCCGATTTAATACTTGAAGACAAGAGAGATTAATTCACTTGTCCAGGATTGCATAGTTCATGGTAGGAAAAAGAAACTGAATTCAGGCACACTGATGTTCAGTCCATACTTTTAGCCACTACACTATGCTCCTTTTCTTTGAAGTCTTCCTAGTTATTCCCTGGCACATTTTATCACTTTCTGGCTGACTGGCTCAAGGGGCTGTGATTACTGAGAGTTTTAGGCAGTGTATACTGTCAAAAGGCTGATAGGCTAGGCAGGGATAAGGTTACCTTCTTAACATAAATAATAACATAAGGTAGTCTATGCTAAGTGGAAAATGAGGGATACAGTAATAAGTATGAGAATGTGGGTGGGGGGAGGGTCAATCTAGGACCAGGTGTTATAAAAGGTTTTGTGGAAAGAGTAGGATTTGATCTGGACCCTAAAGGATAGCTTTTCTTATGACTGTTGGTGATTGCATGTGGGTAGGGGTGAAATAAATGGAAAGCATTCCAGGTAGTCAGAAAGCTGGAGCAAAGGTATAGATATAGGAAACAGCAAGACGTATTTGGGGAAAGTTCAGTAGTCCAGTTTGGCTGATGAATAGAATTGGAAAGGAATACTGAGGTCAGGCTGTGAACAGCCTTGAGTGGAGATCCATAGAAAGCTGTGAGGTTGCAGTGTTTGGTTAGAATAGAACCCTATAGTTCTCAGCTATTTACTTCTTGATTTAAATATGAATATATTCAAAGAGACCTTTTATTTTATTTCTAGAATGCCAGTTAATGAAAACAGAACGACCAAAGCCAAACACATTTATTATCAGATGTCTCCAGTGGACCACTGTCATAGAGAGAACCTTTCACGTAGACACTCCAGAAGAAAGGTAAGAAATTCATTTCTTCCGTTGTGTGAAAAAGCAACAATTCATCTAAAGTTGTAGTGTGTATCTGACTTCCCCATTTGTAACTATATGTAAATCTATTTGTAAAATACTGTAGTCCCTTAATTACAGTCATATGTTGCTTAACGACGAGGATATGTTCTGAGAAATGTGTCATTAGGTGATTTTGTCATTTTGTGAACACCATAGAGCACACTTACACAAACCTAGATGGTATAGCCTAGTACACACCTAGGCCAGATGGTACTAATTAGTGGGACCACCACTGTATGTGTGATCTCTCGTCAAGCGGAATGTTGTTATGCAGCACGTGGCTGTATTCTCTGTCGGGTTCCAGAATACTAAATCAAAACGTCTAGAAGTGCTATAAGATATACTTTTTAACAGAAAACAGAACATATGAGTTAAAATATAAATGAAAGAAGAGAGTTTTATAACCCAATTTTTTAAAAAATGGTAGAATTGATTGTGTTCATGTTTGGAATTCTGAGGCTGGTGATGGCAGAAGGTTTCGAGTAGGATGCCATATGCGGTGGCTGCCTGGAGTCTTATGTGGAGAAGGGTTCTGAGATTGAGTCTAAGCTCAGTGAGGAAAACATCAGGATTGATTGGCACTGGCTGTCGTCATTGCTGGAGGGGAGTGGCAACATGTCAGTAACTCGCTCGCCAGCTTCATCAGCGCTGCACTTTCATCCTCCTGTTCCACCATCCAGTCCTGCCACACCTCCCACCCCTTGATTCTGTCTTAATACCTTTATCTGGTGGCTCTGATACTGAGCTAGGTACAACAACCGCAGCTACAAAATCATTTTCCTGCACGTTATGTTATGATGTTTGATCCAAATCAGCAAATTTGTGAAATTAAATGTTATTAGCCTTATTTTCCAAATGAATAATTAGGTCTTAAGAGACTTGTCTAAGATTAACAAAAACAGTCTCTCCCTAAAGGCTGGTAAATAGTGAAGTATTATTTTAATAATGCTTTTTTGGCCAAAAAATGTAAATGGTAATGTGTGATTACTTTAGGAAACGTAGAAAAGAAAGAAAAATGGAAAAGAAGTAGAAATTACTCACAGTCCTATTCTATAACCAGGGCTAAGGACTGACCATTTTTTTTATACACTTTCAGTATTAATCTGTGCAGATGTCTTTAGGCCTTTAGTATACGTACAGTTTGGGATGTCTTCCCTCCACCCCTCCACCCCACTGTCTTCCCTGGGCATTTCTATATGCTGAGTGCTCAGTGTGCTTATACCTCAGCCCATATCTGTGGTTGAGCTTCCTATGTATCTTTCGGGTCTGAGCTTAAAATGTCACATTTCCTACAAAGCCTTCTCTGACTCTTGTAGATTGGTGCCCCTGCTATATACTTACAAATCTCCTTGTACCTTTTATTTCAAGTATATCACCACTGTAATCTTTGTTTGCCTTTCTCCCTGACTAGAAGATTCTTGATTGGCAAGGATCATATCTTCCTTGCTCATTATTTTATCTTTGACACATAGTCCAGGGTTCAACATAGTATCTGTTGACTGGCTGACTGAATGGAGTATTTCCCATGTCAATATATGTTATTTGAAAATGTTATTCTTAGTGGATTTATAACATCCCATTGAAGCATGATTCATTTTCTCATTTATGTTTGCAAAGCTGGACTTAAGCCATATCTTAAGACTTTAAAATAGTTTGCTGTTCCTGCGGTAATATCACACTGCTTTTTTGAACAGCCATTCTCTTCTGCGTTTGTGACTAGAACAAAGCAGTTTTAGTAAAAATGAAAAACAGTGTATTTATATTTGCTATTGGAGTGTGCTTTTCTGTATTCATCTAGAATATGGTCTTTGAAGATTTTATATGACTTTAGTGTTAAAGAAGACTTAGAAAGATGTAGTAAGAGTTAGGAAAACTCTATGTTTTCTATATTCTGCCCGCCAGTCTAAAGTCCTTACTTGTTGTAAACTAAATGTATGTCTCTTATCCAGCTAAAAAAATTGTATTTATTTCATTACATGATGTAAGTTTGGAATCTAACCATTTTTTCCAAAAAAATGAGACCATTCTTTCAGCTCCATTTATCAAATAATCCACTCTTTTCTCACTGGTTATGGATGACACATATGCATAAATGTTTGTATTTTTAGGTTTTTTCTTTTTCTCCCTTTGATTTTTCTGTAATTCTAGTAGTAGGACCACGTGGTTTTTATGAAGGAAGCTTTCTAAAACTTTTAACTTCTAATAAAGCAAGACTTCAATTGTTACTATTTTTTCCCCAATGTTCTTAGCTTTTCTAAGTACATTCTTTTTTTTAAATTGTGATTTTAAAAAAAACATGAAATCTACCCTCATAAATTTTTAAGTGTGTAGGACCGTATTAACTATATGTGCATTACTGTATAGCAGATGTCTAGAACTTTTTCATCTTGTATGACTGAAACTCTGTACCCAATGAATAGCAACTCCCTGTTTTCCTCTCTCCCAGCCCCTGCCAACCACCATTCTGTCTGCTTCTGTGAGTTTCACTACTTTAGATACCTTATAGAAGTGGAAGCATATAATATTTGTCCTTTTGTGACTGGCTTATTTCATTAGCATAACGTCCTCAAGCTTCATCCACGTTGTAGCATAAGACGAGATTTCCTTCTTTAAGGCTGGATAATATTCCATTGTGTGTTTATACCGTATTTTCCTTATTCATTCATCCATCAGTAGACATTTAGGTTGTTTCCACATCTTGGCTATTGGGAACAATGCTGCAGTTAATATGAAAGCGCACATCTCTCTTCAGGATCCTGATTTCTGTTCTTTTGGATAAATACCCAAAGTGAGACTGCTGGACCATATGGTAGTTCTGTTTTTAATTTTTGGGGGAACCTCCATAGTGTTTTCCACAGCAGCTGCCACCATTTTACATTCCCGTTTTACAGCAGTGTACAAGGGTTCTGGTTTGTCCACATTCTCGCCAACACTTGGTGTGTTCTTTTCTTTTTTTTTTTAATAATGGTCATCCTAACAAGTGTGAGGTGACAACTCACGTGGTTTTCATTTGCCTTCCCCTTATGATCAGTGCTGCTGAGCATCTTTTCATGTACCTGTTGATCATTGAATATCTTCTTTGGAGAAATGGCTGTTCAAGTCTTTTGGCCATTCTTTAATCAGGGTATTTGTTTTTTTGCTATTGAATTGTTGGAGTTCCTTAGATATTTTGGGTATTAACCCCTTATCAGATATATGGTTTCTTCCATTCCATAGGTTGCCTTTTCACTCTCTTTATTGTTTCCTTTGCTGTGCAAAAGCTTTTTAGTTTGATGTAGTCCCACTTGTCTATTTTTACTTTTGTTGCCAAGAAACCATTCCCAAAACCAGTGTTAAGAAGTGTTATCCCTGTTTTATTCCAGGAGTTTTATGGTTTCAGGTCTTATGTAAGTCTTTGTGTATGGTGTAAAATAAGGGTCCAATTTCATTCTTTTGCATGTGGATATCCAGTTTTCTCAGCACCACTTGTTGAAGAAACAGTCATTTCTCCATTGTGTAGTCTTGGCACCCTTGATGAAGGTCATTTGATTGTATATGCGTGAGTTTATTTCTGGGCTCTCTATTTTCCATTGGTCTATATATCTGTCTTTATGCCAACGCCATACTATTTTCATTACTGTAGCATTTTTGTTTTTTGAGGAAGATTAGCCCTTAGCTAACATCTGCTGCCAATCCTCCTCTTTGCTGAAGAAGACTGGCCCTGAGCTAACATCCGTGCCCATCTTCCTCTACTTTATACGTGCTTTGTACTGTGTTTCGAAGTCAGGAAGTGTGATGCTTTCAGTTTTATTCTTCTTTCTCAAGATTGTTTTGGCTATTTGGGATCGCTTGTGGTTCCATATCAATTTTAGGATTATTTTTCTATTTCTGCAAAAAATGCCATTTGGCTTTTGATAGGGATAGCATTGAATCTGTAGCTCACTTTGGGTAGTACAGAAATTTTGACGATATATTAAGTCTTCTAATCCATGAGCATAAGATGTCTTTCCATTTACTTATTTCTTTAATTTCTTTCGTTAGTGTGTTGTGGTTTTCAGGTACAGATCTTTTGCTTCAACTCATGCCCAGGTTGAGTTTATTCCTAAGTATTTCATTCTTTTTGATGCTGTTGTAAATGAGATTGTTTTCTTGATTTCCTTTTCAGATGCTTGTTGTTAGTGTATAGAAATACACCTGATTTGTATGTTAATTTTGTATTCTGCAACTTTGCTGAATTCATTTATTAGTTCTTTTTTTTTTTTAAGATTTTATTTTTTCTTTTGTCTTCCCAAAACCCCTCCGTACGTAGTTGTATATTTTTTTAATTGTGGGTCCTTGCAGTTGTGGCATGTGGGATGCCACCTCTGCATGACTTGATGAGTGGTGCCATGTCCATGCCCAGGATCCGAACTGGCGAAACCCTGGGCCACCGAAGCAGAGCGTGCAAACTTAACCACTCGGCCATGGGGCTGGCCCTATCATTTACTAGTTCTAACAGGTTTTTTTTGTGTGTGGAAACTTTGGAGTTTTCTCCCCACAAGATCATATCATCTGTAAACAGAGGTAATTTTACTTCTTCCTTTCTGATTTGGATGCCTTTTCTTTCTTTTTCTTGTCTAATCCCTCTGGCTGGGACTTCAGTACTATATTGAAGGGAAGTGGTGAGAGTGGTCGTCTTTGCCTTCTTCTGATTTGGAGGAAAAGCTTTCAGTTTTCCACCATTGAGTATGATGTTAGCTGTGGGCTTTTTATGTATGGGCTTTATTATGTTGAGTTAATTTCCTTCTATTCCTAGTTTTTTGAGTGTTTTATCATGAAAGCATGAGTGTTTTATCATGATGTAAGTTCATCAGGGATATTAACCTGTAGTTTTCTTTTCTTGTGGTGTCTTTTTCTGGCTTTGATATCAGGGTAATGCTGATGTTATAAAATGAATTTGGAAATTTTCTCTCTTCTCATTTTGGAAGAATTTAAGAAGGAAAAGTTTGATACAATTCGCCAGTGAAGTCGTCTGGTACTGGGGTTTTCTTTGTTGGGAGGTTTTTGATTACTGGTTTAATCTTATTTATTATTGGTTTGTTCAAGCTTTTTATTTTTTCTTGATTCAGTCTTGGTAGGTTGTATGTTTGTAGGAATTTATCCATTTTTTTTCAGGTTATCCAATTTGTTGGCGTAGAATTGTTCGTAGTAATCTCTTATAACCCTTTTTATTTCTGTGACATTAGTTGTAATGTCTCCTCTTTCACTTCTCATTTTGAGTCTTCTCTCTTTTTTTCTCAAAATTAATCTAGCTAAAGGTTTGTCAATTTTTTGATGCTTTGGAAAAACCAACTGTTAGTTTCATTGATTTTTTTTCTATTCTCTGTTTTGTGTATTTCTGCTCTAATCTGTATTATTTTCTTCCTTGTGCTAACTGTAGTCTTAATTATTCTTTTTCTAGTTCCTTGAGGTATAAAGTTAGGTTATTTATTTGAGATCTTTCCTCTTTTTTAATTTAGGCATTTACCATAATAAACTTCCCTTTTAGTACTGTTTTTGCTGTACCCTGTAAGTTTTAGTATGTTGTGCTTTTGTGATTTCTTCTTGGACTTGTTAGTTGTTGAAGAGTGTGTTGTTTAAGAGCCGCATATTTACAAACTTTTCGGTTTTCCTTCTGCTATTGGTTTCTAGCTTCGTTGAAGCTAGAAAAGATACTTGGTACCATTTCAGTCTTCTTAAATTGGTTGAGACTTGTTTTATGACCAAACATTGGTTTTGGAGTATGTTCTGTGTGCACTTGAGAAGAATGTCCATGCTGCTGTTGTTGGGTGGGGTGGTTCTGTCTGTCTGTTAGGTCCATTTGATCTAAATAGCATTGTTCCAGTCCTCTGTTTGCTTATTGATCTCAATGTTCTGATGCTCTCTCCATTATTAAAAGTGGGGTTTGAAATCTCCTATTATTGTGTTGCTATCATTTCTGTCTTCGGTTCTGTCAATGTTTGTTTCATATATTTGAGTGCTCTCATGTTGTGGCATATATATGTATAATTGTTAGATGTTCCTGGTGAATTCACCCTTTATCATTGTATAGTGTTCTCCTTCGTCTCTTGTTCCAGTTTGTGACCTAAAGTCTGCTTGTCTGCCAGAAGCACGCCTGCGCGTGTTCTATTTTGTTTATCATTTGCATGGAGTATCTTTTTCCTCCTTGCACTTGAACCTGTGTGTGTCCTTAAATCTGAATGAGATTCACTAGACAGCATGCATTGGATCTTCTTTTTTTAAATCTATTCAGCCACTTTGTGTCTTTTTATTGAGTTTAATTCATTTACATTTAAGGTAATTACTGATAGGGAAGGACTTACTATTGCTATTTTCTCATTGTTTTCTGTCTGTCTTGTTGCTTTTCTGTCCCACTTTTTTGTGTTTCATTGAATTTTTTGTAGTAATGTGCTTTTATTCCTTTCTCATTTTCTTTTGTGTATCTTTTATAGGTATTTTCTTAGTAGTTACCTTGGGGCTTATATAAAATATCTTAAAATTATAACAGTCTATTTTAAGCTGATGACAGCTTAACTTCAAATTGTGTACAAAGCTCTTTTCTTTTATTTCAACTCCCATACTTTATGTTCTTGATGTCACAAACAGCATCTTTTTATATTGTGTATCCATTAACATATTTTCATACTTATAATTTTTTTTACTTTTTTTGACCTCTGTACCAGAGCTAAAAGTGGTTTACAGACCACTGTTACACTATTACAGTATTCGGTATTTGTCTATAAATTTACCTTTACCAGAAACTTTGTACGTTAATATCCTTTTGTGTTTCCATCTAGTGTCCTTTTGTTTCAACTTCAAAGACTCTCGAGCATTTCTTGTAAGGAAGGTCTAGTGGTGATGAACTCTTTCAGCTTTCGATTACCTGGGAAAGTATTTTTGAAGGATCGTTTGTCCAGGTATCATATTCTTGGTTGGCAGTTTTTGTCTTTCAGCACTTTGAACATATCATCCCACTGCCTTTTGGCCTGCAAGGTTTTTGCTGAGAAATGCAGTTCATAGTCTTCTGTGGGCTTCCTTGCAGATGATGAGTTACCTTTCTCTGGCTGCTTTCAACATTCTCTGTTTCTGTTTGACTTTTGCAAATTTGATTATAATGTGTCTCAGTGTAGATTTCTTTTGGTTTGTCCTAGTTGAATCTGGATATCCATTTCCTTTTCCAGATTTGGAAAGTTTTTAGCCACTATTTTTTCAAATAAGTTTTCTTCCTATTTCTCCCTCTCTTCTCCTTCTGGGACTCCCATAATGTGTTTAGTGGGCCATTTGGTGGATACCATATGTCCCTTAGGCTTTCTTCACTCTTTTTCATTCTCTTTTCTTTTTGCTCCTGGATAATTACCTGGATAATTTCAGAAGACATGTTTTTGAATTTGCCAGTTCTTCTGCTTCATCAAGACTGCTGTTGAGCCCTTCAAGTTAATTTTTCAATTCAGTTATTGTATTTTTAAGCTCCAGTTTGTAAAAATATATTCTCTCTCTTTGTTAATATTCTTATTTTGTTCCTGTATCATTGTACTGAGGTTATTGCGCATCTCTCTGATAGGTATTTTGAATTCTTTGTCAGATAATTGATAGGTCTCTTTTTCTTTAAGATCAGTTTCTGGAGATTTTATTCTTCTGATTGAACCATATTTCCCTGTTTCTTTGTTTGCCTTGTAAGTTTGTGTTGGGATCTGCACATATGAGAAACAGCCATCCCTCCTGTCTTACAAGACTGCCTTCATATAGGGAATAACCTTCACCAGTCAGCCCAGCTAGAGATTTTGGGGGTCTTTCAAACTTTTTCTGTGGATGTAACTTCTCTGGATTTGTATGTGTAAATCTCCAATTAGAGAGACTTTTCGGTTTCTTTCTCAGGAGTTTGTAATCTCCTGCTCCCTCTGGAGCCTGTTTCCAATATTGCAGGTTTTCAGGAGCCACCACAAGCCTCCTTGGTCTCTTTTGTTCTCAGCACCACCTAGGCTTCTAGATTATGCAAGGTCCCATAGGGCTCTGAGTCAGGCAAGACAGAAACCAGTTCCAGGGGCCATTCCCTGAAGAACCAGAATGTTGGATGCACACTCCGCTCTTCTCTTCCCCGCTGAGGGAGAGGCTGCTGAGCTTTATCATCTTCTGTCTGCTGTATGTGCGTCCTGTAGAGCAGCAGCAAGCTGCCCAACTCTTTTTTGTTCTCAGTAGCCCTCGGACATTTAGAGTCTTCAAGATGGGCAAGAAACAAACAAGTCCTTGGGCAGACCCTTAAAATGCCAGAACATTGGACACACATTCCAGCTTTTTCCCTCCCCAGAGAAAAGCCAACAGTTAGCGGATTTCTCCCACTCACTCTATGCTGAGCTGGGAGGAGGGACTATGCTGAGTGAGTGCATGCCAAACCATACCATCATCTTTGTTCTCTGACCTGGTGCCCTTTACTGTCCACGCATGTGCACGCATACACTCTCCTTTTGTTACAGCTATATTGAACTACTTGTAGTTTCCCAATATTAATTGTATAGTGGGCTCTTGTATCCTTTGGCTCTCTCTGGTCTCTTTTGCTCTCCTATGCCAGAATATCTTCCCTTGCTTGTCTCTTCCTCATACTTTCTTCCTGTCCCAACTCATCTTGTACCTCTCTATTGACAAATCATCTCTCTCTTTTGGTCCCCATCCCAAACTTACCATTGTTTTTCTTTGAACACCACTGTACCCACTGCATACTTGGTATCATTTTACCTGTAACACTTTGTTGTACTTATTCCCAATACCAAGGTTTCCCCTATCTTTGTAAGTTCTTACTGCATCATGGCTTATTTGAGTTTTAGTAGCACACATATTTAGACATTTTAATCAAATATCTGTTTTTAAATAAATGGTCAGCTTGTGGAAATTGTTTAGTTTTGTGCAAGTAGTTTGTAGACTTTAAAAAATGAATTTACTTGCTTCATAGGGGTCTCCATTTTGTTTTCGAAACTGGCTACATTTTCTAACATTACATAGGAATTAAACAATTGGATGCCTTCTTTCACTTAGTAAGATAATTTGGTCCAATGTATACATATATATCTACAAAGGAGTATTATCATATATATATGATATGTTATATTATTGTATTTTATTATATAGTAATGTTAATATAGTAATTAATAATATTCTTAGGTATATATAATATATGCCTATGTTGGTTGATTATGGTGAATTAGGTAATTTAGGTCAGTAGTCTAAGCACTACTAGAAAAGCTGGAAAAAATGTTTAAAAACAAAAAAGACCACCCTAGGAGTGCCTGCTAATTCTGGAAGACCTGTCTGCGATGGGGAGATTGGAGTATCTGTCAGCTCTGGTGGTCGTATTCTGGAATCCAGGACCTGCCAAAGAGCAGGACAATAGATCACTACACGTGAGGTTGGCCCTCTAAAGGATTATACTCTAGAAGAAAGGTGAACTATATACAGATTTACCTTTTAAGATTTGAAGTCTAGCTTTAGATTATTTCAGGCCTTAAGTTTGGTTAACATGATCCCCTTTTGCTAGTCTCCTAGGAGCCTGTCAAAAGCAAATATAAACTGTAAAAGAAGATTTTATCCTCCTAGCCCTCAAACTCTCTCTTACTTTTTCATGCACATTGTTTAGTACTCATTAAAAATCAACAAGTACACAAAGATTCAATCCAGTGTGGCCAGAACCACAGAGCCATAAAGACAACAGAGCTGGCTTCATGGAGGTCCCAGATGATGGAGTTGTCAGACAGAGATGAAAAGGGCTGTGTGTTAGTATGTTCAAGGACATAAAAGTTCAGGCTGGGAACTTGATCAGAGTGCTAGAAATTATAAAAATGAATAAATTTGGAATTGTAAATTTGAAAAATAAAATATTTAAAATTTGAGTGCTAGTGAATGGTTTTAACAGTAAATTAGGCCAGTATTAGGGAAAATTACTCAACTCAAAGATAGGTTATAACACAATATCCAGAATGAAACATGAAGAGAGAAAAGGGTAGAAAATAAAAATAAATAAGTAAGAACATAGGAAAAAAATTAAATCTTGAAAAAAATTAAGAGGCTGGCCCCGTGGTCAACTGGTTAAGTTTGTGCTCTCTGCTTCAGCGGCCCAGGGTTTCGCCGGTTCAAATCCTGGGCGCAGACATGGTACTGCTCATCAGGCCACACTGAGGTGGCATCCCACATGCCACAACTAGAAGGACCCACAACTGAAAGATACACAACTATGTACAGGGGGGCTTTGGGAGAAAAAGAAAAGAAATAAAATCTTAAAAAACAAACAAATAAATAAATAACAGAATGTAAGACGTAGGGAATGCAGAGAGAAGGCCTTACATACACCTAATTGGAGTCTCAAGAAAGAAGAGTGAAAGAATGGGACGGAAAGTTTTTGAAGAGATAATGGCCAAAAATTTTCCAAAATGGCTAAAAATATCAAATCACATATATAAGAAGTTCTGTAAATCTCATGCAGAAAAATACAAAGAAAACCCACCTTGTCCGATTAGACTTTTGAAAACAAAGGACAATGGAAAAATCCTTACAGAAGATAGAGAAAAAAGATACTTTGCCTTCAAAGGAGCAGCAGTTAGAACAAAAGGTGCTATATCAACAGGAATAATTGACACGGAATATATGGAATAGAACGATAATTGGAGATAACGGAATGATATCTCCAAAGTGCTGAAAGAAAATAGGGCTCATGAGCAAAAATTTCTTCCAAGACTAAAAGCAAAATGAAATCAGTTTCAGTCAGAAATTGATACAGTTTGTTGCCAGCAGACCTGCAGTAAAGGAAATACTAATAGATTATTCTTTAGACAGAATAAAAATAATCCCAGATGGGAGGAGAGATGCAGGAAGAATTAAAATGGTAAATCAGTCTATAAAGCCAAATGAATATTGATCTTTTTCATAATAATAATTATATATCTTGTGGTTTAATTATATGAAGAATAAAAAACCCTGAAGTAATGCCGTAGAAATTGAGTTTGAGGAAAGCACGGAGCTAATGTCTTATGATGTCACTGCATTTTCTGGGGAGAGTTAAAAGTATCTTAGACTTTGCTAAGTTGACGATGATGTTATAATTTCAAGGATAACTGCTAAAAGGAAAGCAAGAGTATGATGACTACCAGGTTAATATGAGTGGAAACAGAATCACAAAAAATTAATTGATCCAGAATGCATTATATAAGTGGACTATGTAAAGTTACAGATGTATGGAAAAATACAGCAAAAAAAAAACATGGCTGAAAAGACAACAGGAAAATTAAGATGGAATTCTGAAAAATTTAAATAAAATAGTAAAACAAAAACAGGCAGGAAAAGAGGGAAAATAAAAGAGGAGACAAATAGAAAAAAAGTAAAATAGTAGACTCATGTGCAATCATATAAAAATTGCATTAAATATTAATGGATTAAACACTGTAATTAAGAAGTAGAGCATTTCAGAATTGATGAAAATACGAGCCCACTCATGCTGTCTATGAGAGATGCACTGTAAATAAAAAGACACAGCTGGGCTGGAAGTAAATGGGTTGGAAAAGATATGTCATGCAAATAATAAGCATAAGAAGGAGATTTTGCTATATTATATCAGATTTCAAAATTAAATATATTCCTAGAGAGTATGGGGATACTTTATAATGATAAAATGGTCAATTGAACCAGATGATATTACAATCATGAATATGTATGCATGCAATAACAGTGTTGAAAAGAGAAAGAGAAACAATCCCTCAACTATATGTGGAGATTTTAAAATTTGTTTCAGCAATCAATAGAGCAACTAGTCAAAAAATTAGCAAAGACATAGAATAACACTATTAATCATCTTGATATAATTGATATTTATGGAATAATACACCCAAAAGTAGTAGAATATACATTGTTTTCAAATGTACGTGGTACATCACCAGGATAGGTCATATTCTGGATCATAAAACAATTCTTAATATATTTGGGAAGATTGAAACTATACAAAATATGGTCTCTGGCCTCAGTAGGATTGATTAGAAATCAATAACAATAAGTGAACTAGAAAAACTCAGAACTATTTGGAAATTAAACAACATGTCTCTTAATAATCATATGGTCAAAACCAAAATTCACAAGGGCCATTAGAAGATGATTTTAAATGAATGATAATGAAAAAAAGCATATCAAAATTTGTGGGATATAGCTAAATGAGAGCTTAGAGGGAAATTTGTTGCCTTAAATGCCTATATTTGAAAAGAAGAAAGGTCTTAAGTCATAACCTAGGCTTCCTACTTAAGAAACTAGAAAAGTAGAGGAAATTAAAGTAAACAGAAAGAAGGAAAGAATAGAGATTAGAAATCATTGAAATAGAAAACAGAAAAATAGTAGAGAAAAATCAATAAACCAAAGCTAGTTCTTTGAGAAAAAAGAAGTTAATAGAATTAGAAAACATCTTGGAAGATTGTTAGAGAAAAACGAAAGAGGAAAGACACAGATTACCAATACTGACCCTAGAACACCTGAAGAGCCCGGTATCAATGAACAGAACTGAGTTAGTAATTTAAAGACCTTTCTTTAAAGAAAACTCCAGGTCCAGATGGCTTCAGTGGTGAATTCTGTCAAACATTTAAAAAACAGATATTACTAATCCTACATGATTTATTTCAGAAAATAATGGAGGAGAGAACACTTCCCAACTCATTTTGTAAGGCCACTGTCACCCTTATTCCAGAAATTGGGCAAAACTGTCATGAAATGAGACAGCTATAGGCCAATATGCTTGTGAATATAGATGCAAAATTTCTTAACAAAATTTTGACAAATGAAATTCAAAAACACGTAAAAGGGATAATGCATCATGACCAAATGGAGTCTATCCCAAAAGTTCAGTTGCTTTAACATCTGAAAATCGTTCAACTAAATTCACTCTATTAATAGGAGAAAGGAGAAAAACTACATGATCATTTCAACAGATGCAGAAAAAGCGTTTGACAAATTCAACACCCTTTCATAACAAAAAAACTCAACTGACTAGAAATAGAAAGGAACTTACTCAGCTTGATTAAGGGTATCTATGAAAAGCTACCGCTTACATATACTCAAATCTGAAAGGCTCAATACCTAATAAGATCTGGAACAAAGAACGTCTGCTCTCATCACTTGTGTTTAGGTGATTGGTCTGATCTAGGGCATCGTAAGGCAAGGAACAGGAGTAAACCGCAGACAGATTGGAGAGGAAGAAGTAAACTGCTCGTATCGTAGACAGCATGGTTGCATACGTAGGAAACCCAGAAAAATAAAAGCTTCCAGAACTAATAAGTGAATTTAGTAAGGCAGCAGGATACAAGGTCACCACACACAAAGCAACTATATTTCTAAATACTAGCGAGAAAAATTAGAAATTTAAAATTTAAAGCCTCCACAATAGCATAAAATAATGCTTAGGAATATATTCAATTAAAGATGCACAGGACTGTTCCAGAGAAAGTTACAGAACATTGCATTGGGAAATTAAAGACGTAGGTAAATGGAGAGCCAGACCGTGCTTGTGGATTGGAATACTTAATTTATGAAGACGACAGTTCCCCCAAATTGATCTATCGAGTTCATGTAATTCCACTCCAAATTCAGGCTTTGTCTTAAGAAATCAGCAAGCTGACTTTAAAGTTTATATGGAAATAAATGATTCTTGATCGGATAGCACAGCTGTCAAAAAATAAGAGCTTGATACTCATGCTCCTAAGACTTATTGTTTAAGCTACAAACTTCATGCCTATCGTTTTTGTTTTTTTTTTTTTTTTCAAAAAGAACTTATCTAGGATCTGGAAACAGTGAAAGGTTTTGGCTTTGAAAACCTTTTCTTAGAATTTCTGTTGCACCACAGTAAAGTTCTTGAGTATGTCAATGATGGGCTTACAATGGCTAAACAAAAGATTTAAAAAAGTGCAGTAAACTTATGGGGATCAATTTACTTCATAGGTAAGATATGTACAGACAATTAAAATTTAACTATACATTTAAAGGATTTTAACTGAATTTTCTTGTAATTCTCGTCTTCTTTTTTTTCTTTAACATATATCCAAATAAATGGTGTTACAGACGTTAGGTCTGTAATATAGAACGCTTATAGGATTAATTTCATCTTGGAGTAAGAATGGGAGATATATTTATGTGTATGTGTGCGTATTATCCTGGAATAGAGTTTATTTGTGTTGATTTCATAGTTTATAAAAGGGAAATATTTGAGTCGTTTACCAACCTCTGTTAATGGGAAATTTTACTTGTTTTATAGGGAAGAATGGACAGAAGCTATCCAGGCTGTAGCAGACAGACTTCAGAGGCAAGAAGAGGAGAGAATGAATTGTAGTCCAACTTCACAGATAGATAATATAGGGGAGGAAGAGATGGATGCTTCCACAACCCATCATAAAAGGAAGGTGGGAAATAGTAACTTATTCCTCTACTCAGCACACTTATGTTTATGGAAGAAATATAATAAAACTGCCATTTGCACAGATTGTTAGCTGATTATCTTATGATATGAACAATATGGGTGTGGTGGTTTTTATTCCAGTGAATCTGAAATACCTGTTGTTGTTTAAAACCAAGTAGTTAGAGCATCATCTCAGTGGTCAGCGGTTAGTGCTGAATGCTGATAGGGCTCGTTAGGAAGTTATGGCTGATGTGCCACCAAACTACTTTATAATTTGCGTTTTTCCCTATTCTTGTTGATACCATTTTAGAAGTTTGGAAATAAAATGCTTTCCCTAATGATTTGGTTCTTTTCCATTTGGCATTCTGTGTGCTCCTGAAAGCAGAAGCAGAAATGGCTCTGGTGTACTTCCTGCTTGGTGCCTCACCTCACTAATGTCAGCAGGAAAGTGAACAGTCTTGGAAATCATAGCTTTTTATTTTAATGGCTGCTCCTGAGCCAATGAGGGAAATAGATTTTCCCTTCCCTCAGTGCTCCAGAATAATAAGTGCCAATTTATATGTTTGTGGGAAGTGTAAGTTATCTTTTTCATTGCTAGAGAAAATTGAAAAGCAATTTCCTTATGTAAAAAATGGTATTAAAAGATTAAAGGATATAGGTGTTCAAAATAGAGGAGCATGCCATCTTTCATGTGAGAATGTATTTGTTATAATAGATTGTAAATTAATCCACAGGTAGGGAAACACTAATTTTTAAGGTGATTATCCATGTAATTTGGTATTAGCGCAGTAATTAAGAACTCTTTGGATGTAGACTGCCTGAGTTCAAATCCTCCTTCTTCCACCTGTTCACTGTGTGAACTTGGTGAAGTTACACAGTCACAACTTAGAATTGGTTAATTATCATTTTCTCATCTGAAATTTCTGTTCTAATTAGAATTATACTCTATGCTTGACCTTGGCCAATGTCTGAGAACCCTTTGTGTCTTCCTTGAAGACATATCCTCTATTTATTAGTTGAACTGAATCCCTATTTTTTCTGAGTCACTCCCCCTTGTTCCTCAGTCAGTGCAAAGAGAATAACAATCTAGCTTTACCCACCTACTCGGAGATAAGAAAACTTCTTTTGCATGTGTATGTGCAATGTACACAATTAACTTGAAATTTGACTATGCTTATAAATTTAAAATCAGATCCTAGTTAATCTCATCCTTTGAATTATAAATCTACCATACCATTTAGTAAGACGCTATACCAGCTATACCCTGTTTAATTCTGTGGAATTCCTAAAATTCTGCTTAATAACAAAGAATAATAATAAGATGCTATTGAGGCAGTTAGAGGTTGAGAGTGAGGTGTTTATACCACCCTAACTAGAAATATTGTTACAGATGGATGGAAGAATTTTGGAAATGAATATGTAAATTTACCAGAAGAACTTTCAGTGAAGAGAGACAAACATTTTGAAAGATGTAAAAATGGAAAAGTATGGAGGATTTTATGTTTTCTGTTAAGGCTGTTTATAAATGATTATAAAAACGTAATACATTTCCTCTTTTCATAATTACCAGTGTGGAATATCTTAGAATTTACCATCTTCACTAATTGTCACTTGTGAACATTTATTATCTGCTGGTTTTGTGCTAGGCTCTGAGCAGTGCTTTTATATATACTATCATTTAATCCTCACAAGAATCGTCTGAGGTAGGTACTCTTATCACCCCATTTTACAGTTGAGTTATCTGACATTCAGAGAAGTTAAATATCTTGTTCAAGCCTGTGAGGACTTTTAATTATACACTGAACAACTTCAGCCTGCAACTTACTTCTTTTTGTTGATTCATGTATCTTAAGCCTCTAATAATCTCTATAATTGTTATATTCATAACCAAGTTATATTGGAAACAAAATTATGATTGTACTCTATTTCTTAAAATATGTTGTCAAACTGTTGCACTTACACAGTGTTTGGCTATTAGTTAATCCCATTTTATATTAGAGCACTCTCGGAAGAATTTCATTATTACAGAATAGTGATAGAAAGTGAGGTCCTTGGAGTCTGCTGCCTGGATTCGAGTTCTGGCTCCACCATGTGTGTAATTGTGGGGAAAGTGTCTTCCTCTATAAAAGGGAGATTAATTTATGTCGTTGTGAGGATTCAAATGAGGGAATATGTGTAAAGTGCTTATATACTAAGTGCTCAGTGAATATTAGCTATTGTTGGACTTCATCCATACAAAGGTAATTAAACATACGTATATTTTTTAAGCGGATTCTTGTAGAATTCTCCCACTGAAACTGAGTCTCCAAACAGAAAAGTTAGTAGAGTCAGAGAAATGTTAAATTTTGAGGTATTCATCGTCTTATTTGGCTTCTATCTGATGAAAGTTAAGGCTATCATATTTTTTTAAACCTCCTTGTTCCTAAGTATTGCACTCCTTAAAATATATAATATTTTATATTATTTTTATTTTTTATATTTTATAATTATTATGTAATATTTTATAATTATATATTGCTTTTCCTATGAAAATGTCATAAAGCAATTTATAAATTCTTTTCTAATTTTTATCCTCAAGAATTCAGGTTCAGTTTATATGATATTTAGTGTTAGGACACAGCGGGTATCATTTTACAGTGCTTTTAGATATAAAATGAGAAAGGTCCTGTGAAAATGAAGTTTTGAGGAATAAAAGGACATTATGACCTAGTTATGAGGAGAATGTCTCTTAGTTCTTTATTGCCATGCAATAAAATACTCCGGGTTATTTTTTATTTATTTATTTATTTTTTAAATTTTTCTCCCCAAAGCCCCCTGTTACGTAGCTGTATATTTTAGTTGTAGGTCCATCTAGTTGTGCTATGTGGGACGCTGCTTCAACGTGGCCTGACAAGTGGTGCCATGTCCACACCCAGGATCCGAACCCTGGGCCGCCGAGGTGAAGCGTGCGAACTTAACCGCTTGGCCACCGGGCCAGCCCCTAAACTACTGCAGTTTAATGTCTTAAAGCAGTACTAGTATGTTATTTCTCATGATTTTGGGGGTTGCCTGGGCAGTTCTGCTCAGCTCAGATGGATCTCAGGCAGCTGCATCTCCCAGGGCCAATTCTTGCTTCTCCTCCCTGTGGTCCCTGTCTGCAGTGCTGTCTCATCGTCCAGGGCCTCTGTCTAGCGGATAGCCCGGGCTCCCCTCCTCCCTGTGGTCCCTGTCTGCAGTGCTGTCTCATCGTCCAGGGCCTCCGAGTGGATATCCTGGACTCCCCTCCTCCCAGTGGTTCCTGTCTGCAGTGCTGTCTCATCTTCCAGGGCCTCTGAGCAGATAGCCTGGACTCCCCTCCTCCCTGTGGTCCCTGTCTGCAGTGCTGTCTCATCGTCCAGGGCCTCTGTCTAGTGGATAGCCCGGGCTCCCCTCCTCCCTGTGGTCCCTGTCTGCAGTGCTGTCTCATCGTCCAGGGCCTCTGAGCGGATAGCCCAGACTCACCTCCTCCCTGTGGTCCCTGTCTGCAGTGCTGTCTCATTGTCCAGGGCCTCTGAGCGGATAGCCCGGGCTCCCCTCCTCCCTGTGGTCCCTGTCTGCAGTGCTGTCTCATCGTCCAGGGCCTCTGTCTAGCGGATAGCCCGGGCTCCCCTCCTCCCTGTGGTCCCTGTCTGCAGTGCTGTCTCATTGTCCAGGGCCTCTGAGCGGATAGCCCAGACTCACCTCCTCCCTGTGGTCCCTGTCTGCAGTGCTGTCTCA
The DNA here is from genome assembly GCF_041296265.1 of Equus caballus. Classification (NCBI taxonomy): domain Eukaryota; kingdom Metazoa; phylum Chordata; class Mammalia; order Perissodactyla; family Equidae; genus Equus; species Equus caballus. The sequence goes on from NC_091713.1 coordinate 9,739,265, forward strand.
TCGTCCAGGGCCTCTGAGCGTATAGCCTGGACTCCTTACAGCATGAGAGCTGGATTTCAGAATGACTTTTCCGAGAGGGAGAAAGTGTAAGCTGACAGGCTTAAAGGCGAGGTCTGGAAGTGGCACAGTCCCTTTGATCGTAGTCTGTGTTCGAGGCCGGATGCAAGGCCAGTCCAGGGAGAAGGAAAGGTGACTCCCTCTCGTCCTGGGAAGTGGCATGTGCGCACAGGGGATTGGTGGCGGCCATCTTTGGGGACTACCTCACACAAAGAGCTTTGTTGTTAGAGAGTGTTCTTTGATTCTTAAAAATCTACTAATCAAAATGGAATTACTTAATATTACCTCTTATTTGTTCAAATGACTCTCACTTTAACTATATTCTGTACATGTAGTGCTACATGTTTGATTTTTAGTTGAATCAATGTGTACTTTGTTATTTCCTCTGATATCTTTTGCTGCTTTTTATTAGAACTAGAGACATTATTGAAGGGTTAAGACATTAATATATAACTTGACATTTGGAAAAATTATCAAAATCATAGGTAGCAAATAATGTTGATAAGGAACGTAAGCATTCATTCATGAAATCTTTAGAATTTTATGTATATCTACATGACAGATATTGGTCTGTAGTTTTCTTGTGATATTTTTGTCTGGTTTTGGTATCAGAGTAATGATGGCCTCATAGAATGAATTGGGAAGTATTCTCTCCTTTTCAGTTTTCTGTAGGAGTTTTTATAGAATCGGTATCATTTCTTCCTTAAATGTTTGTAGTCTTCACCAGTGAAACCATCTGGTCCTGGAGTTTTCTTTATTGAAAGGTTTTTGACCATGAATTGAATTTTCTCAACAGATATAGGACTATTCAGGTTAAATGTTTCTTTCTGAATGAGGCTTGACAGTTTGAGACTTTCAAAGAGTTTTGTTCATCTCATGTACATTGTCGATTATTGAAATAAAGTGGTATATAGTATTCCTTGTGGTCTTTTTAATAGCTGTACAATCTGTAGTGATGTCACCTCTCTCATTCCTGATATTGGTAATGTGCATCTTCTGTCTTTATTTTCCTAACCAGTCTGGCTAGAAGCTTATCAGTTTTATTGATCTTCTCAACTTTTCTCTACTGTTTTTCTTTCTTTTAAAAATTTAATTGATTTCTGCTCTGATCTTTATTGTTTCCTTTATCCTAATTCTTTGGATTTAATGTCCTCTTTTTCTGGTTTCTTAAGGTGGAAGCTAAGGTCATTGATTTGAGACATTTACTTCAGATGAGTGATAAACAGAAAAAAATAGTTATAAAAGTGCACGAACATGTTTAATAACTTTTGAATGTCTACAGACCCAGAGACTTAGCTTGTTGTTCATAACCCCCCTTAAACTGACTTTAAATGTAAGATGCTAAAGTGAGCATACCCAGTTGTCTCCCCTTCCATTTAAAGCCCATTAAAATGACAGTAGAGAAATGTTTAAGAGGGACAAGTTCACAAAAAGGAAAAGCTGGCTAGAGGAAGAGTATTAGTAGATGAGCAATATCAAAATTTTGGAAGCTTGTGGAAGAATGTTCACAAATAAAGCAGAGCAGGAACGCATTCACAGAGGGGGCTGTAGAGAGCAAGCAGCAGGTCTGCTTGGCAAAATCCTGGGACTCACCTGACACAGAAATGGGGATAAGAAATGACACTGAGAACAGGCAGATTGGTTAAAGGCACTCTTAGAGCTCCCTGACATCCTGTTTTGAATTGCGCTGATTGCTTTCTCAGAAGTCGTACTATTTTCTTTCTTAGAGTTCTTTTCACTGGCCTCTAGGATTATTTTCATCATTTCGTATACACGTCTTTTACCTTCTAGGATTCTATCCTTATTTTGCTGGAGTACGTTCTCAAATAGTTTCTTCAAAAGTACTGCTCCCTTTGGTGTATTTGGAAATGTTTAAGGGGGACCTTTTTGATTTTCACATTGGTTGGGTATGGTGGCACTACTAAATCCTTAAAAACTTGCGTCTTTGAAAGTGAGTGAAAATAATTTTATTTTCCCTTTGCCCTTCTACTTGACTGATAGTTTGACTAGTTGAGGAATTCTAGGTTCACAGTTCTCCAGTATCTGAGAATTGCTTAAATTATTTCCGGCGTCCATGATTGCTGATGAGACAGTAATGCCGGTCCAATGGTAATTCATTTAAGGGTGCTTAGAAATTGGGAAAATTTACTTTTGAGTGAATCTTGCAAATGTATACATATATGTTTACAAATAAATTACATCAAATGTTTCATATTGTATTTTTTAATTTGTATTTTTCAGACAATGAATGACTTTGACTATTTGAAACTACTAGGTAAAGGCACTTTTGGGAAAGTTATTTTGGTTCGAGAGAAGGCAAGTGGGAAATATTATGCTATGAAGATTCTGAAGAAAGAAGTTATTATTGCAAAGGTAATTAGTTACTAGAGTTGATTACTAAACTTTTGTTTGCATTGTATGCATGTGTGTGTGCTCATGCATGCACATGACTAAAGTGCAGAAATTTGATTAAATAACCAAAATGTTGATTGTAGCCTACTGCTACAGTAATCTGTATATTAATATTTATTTATAATGTTAAATCTTTCAAAAGTTTGTAATATTATCTGAATTTTATATACTGAAGCTCTTTTGAGGAGATAGAAGTATTCTATGTGTGTTTGGGAGAATGTTTTCACTATTTATTTGTGACCTATATCACTGATTACTCTAGTGTTGCTTTTTCATATTTTCCCCCAACATTCTGAATTTCTTATTAATAAGTGAGAGTGATTCAAATAGTGTAGATGATTTGTAACCATAAATTATCCAGCTTGTATGACGTTACATGGAAGAGCATTTTAATAGATTGGAAAATACTGGAATAATGAAACTAAAAGAAATGATACTTTGAAATTCTTTCAGGAGGCCTTAATCCCCTCCCCGATAACTTTATTCAGCTTAGACGTATACAGATAATTAACATGGTGATGAAGGGTGTTCTTTTTTGTGGGGTCTGGGGCGAGGGGGAGGTTGGCCCTGAGCCAACATCTGTTGCTAATCTTTCTCTTTTTGCTTGAGGAAGATTGGCCCTGAGCTAGCATCCATGCCACTCTTCCTCTAGTTTATATGTGGAACGCCGCCACAGCATGGCTTGATGAGTGGTATATAGGTCTGTACCCAGAATCCAAACCTGTGAACCCCAGACCACTGAAGCCGAGCATGTGACCCTAACCACTACACCACCAGGCTGGCCCTCACTGTTCTGAATTGAATCCTAGTTCCCTCAATAGACAAATTTGATATACTTTACAAAGTTGCCCATGTTTTCTGTCTTGCTTAATTCAACAAATGGCATATAGTACTGTTGTTACACTTTGTAGACTACTTTAACCTTCAGTTATTTGCGTGTATTGTTTCCTCATGTGGAGTATATTGCTCCACACACGTTGTGAAGCTGTGCTACCCCCATCTTTGCACATTTGTTTCACTCTCAACTTCTTCTCAAGTCAGTGTCTGGTGTTCGAGAGAACATTGCCCTTGGAGGCATGTTAGGCCTGGGCTCATATCCCAGCTTTGCATCTTCCACCTAATGACCTTTAACAGCCAGTTTTTTGGGGAGTACTGCTCCCTTAGGCACATTTGAAAGTGTTTGTGGGGGGCACATTTGCTTATCCCAATGACTCAGGGGGAGGGAAACTATTGCCAGGTACCAGGTAGAGGCCAGGCGTGCTGAATAGCCTGCACCTGTTGAACAGCCCAGCAGAGCCTTCGTGTTTGCAGATGGAAAATTTAATTTGTAAAAAGAATTCCTGGGGGCCGGCCCAGTGGCGCAGCAGTTGAGTTCTCACGTTCCGCTTGGCGGCCCAGGGTTCACCGGATCGGATGCCGGGTACGGACATGGCACTGCTTGGCACACTATGCTGTGGTAGGCATCCCACATCTAAAGTAAAGGAAGATGGGCATGGATGTTAGCTCAGGGCCAGTCTTCCTCAGCAAAAAGAGGAGGATTGGCAGCAGATGTTAGCTCAGGGCTAATCTTCCTAAAAAAAAAAAAAAATTCCTGCACAAGAATATTATGAGGATTAGGATATTTAAAGTATTTTGCATAGTACTTGCCACTTATTATTAATTAAACTGATATTTTCTGGGAGGTAGTATAGTGTAGTAGACTCTGCCACTTACTAAAATATCCCTAACTTAATTACTCAGCTTTTTATGCCTTTGTTTTGTCATCTGCAAAATGGGGATAATCATAGTCCCCATCTCATAAGCTTGTTCTCAGGGTTAAATGAATGAATAGATAAATGTAGTAGCATTTGCTATCATTGTAAAATAAATTTAATTGCATTATTATTAAATAAAATTGAATTAAAATAGTGTTAAATGAAAATAAATATATATTCTTATAAATATTTGCTACTATTATTATTACTATTATTATTACCTACTATGTGTCAAGCATCAGGAAATATTTTCATTCTCTTTTTCCGTTTATCCCTTAGCCTCACTTGGATCCTGTCTTATCTCACTAATTAGTTATGCTTTTCTCAATGACTGTGCAGAACTGGGTATATTTTACAATGGATAGAATATCCTGATGGATGTAGTTCCTTGCTGCTTTCCCCGACAAGTCCATTTATCAGTTTCTTGAAAGAAAACAGCCTTATTCACAGCAAAATGATTAGCAGTATGACGTTTCAGAGTCTGACAACACCGAGAGTTTGAATCCTAATGTGCCCTTGTAAGAGCATCATATCAAAGAGTAAATGATGTCCGTATGTCTTATTGCTCTTGTCGTTAATCTTGATTACTTGAGTGAAGTGTTGTTTCCCAGGTTTCTCCACTGTACACTTACTATTTTTCTCTTTATAATTAATAAATATTTTAGATGAAATACTCTGAGACGATGCAAATATCCCTCTTCTTCTTCCTGCTAATTTTGACATCCGCCGGTGGATCTTGTCCACATAAGTTATTACTGTGGTGTTGTAATTATTTTCTATTCCCTCATCCTTTATACATTTATTCTAAGTCAGTCTAACTAAAAGTTTGTCAATTTATTTTTCGAAGAACCAACTTTTGGTTTCATTGATTTTTCTCTGTTTTTCTATTCTCTATTTTATTTATCTCTGCTCTAACATTTTGTTTCCTTCCTTCTGCTAGCTTTAGGTTTAGTTTGTTCTTTTTCTAGTTCCTTAAGTTATTAAGTTAGACTTTGGATTTGAGATCTTTCTTCTTTTTTAACGGAAATGTTTAGGGCTGTAATTTCCCCCTTAGCACTGCTTTCACTGCATCCCATAAATTTTGGTATGTTGTATTTTTGTTATCATTTATCTGTCAGTATTTTATAATTTAATTTCCCTTGTGATTTCTTCTGTGACCCATTGGTGGTTTAAAAGTGTGTTGCTTAGTTTCCACAAATTTGTGAATTTTCCCGTTTTCTTCTGCTTCTGCTCTCTAACTTCATCCCATTGTGGTTGGAGAAGACACTTGATAGGATGTCCATCTTTTAAATCTATTGTGACTTAATTTGTGGCCAGCACATGGTGTATCATAGAGAATGTTCCATGTGCATTTGAGAAGAATGTCATCTGTCTTGTTGGGTAGAGTGTACTGTGTGTCAGCTCCAGTTGGTTTATTGTGTTGTCCTCTGTTTGCTTACTTACCTTCTGTCTGGTTGTTCTCTCCTGTACTGAGAGTAGGATATTGAAGTCTCCAACTGTTATTGTAGAACTATTTCTCCCTTTAATTCTGTCTAATTTTGCTTCACATATTTTGATGGTCCTATATTTAGATTTATTAGCTATATAAATGTTTGTAGTTGTTATTTCTTCTTGCTATATTGAACCTTTTATTAATATATAATGTGCTTTTTCACCTCTGGGAACCTTTTTTAAACAAATTTTGTCTGATAATGGTACATTCACCCCTACTGTGTCTTGGTTATTATTTGTGTGGGATATATTTATCCATCCTTTCACTTTCAACATATTTGTGTCTTTGGATCTAAAGTTTCTTACAGACAGCATATAGTTGGATCATTTTTTTAATCCATTCTTCCACTCTCGACCTTTTGACTGCAAAGTTTAATCCATTTAGATTTAAAGTAAACACTAACGAGGAGGGACTTCCATCACCTTGCTATTTATTTTCTGTCTGCTTTATAGTTTTTATGTCCCTCATTGTCTGCATTACTGTCTTCTTTTGTGTTTAGTTGATTTTTTGTGATGAAATATTTTAACTTCCTTGTATATATTTTATAGCTATTTTCTTTGTGGCTGCCATAGAGATTACATTTAACATCCTAAAGTTATAACACTCTAATTTGGATATATACCACCTTAACTTTTGTAACATATAAAAACTGCTTCTCTACTGCCCCATCCCCACCCTTTTTAAGTTAAGATGTCATAAAATTACATCTTTATGCATTGTGTGTCCAAAACCACGGACTGATAAATTTTTATGTCAGCCTCTTAAGTCATGTAGGAAGAAAAAGTGGATTTACAAACCAAAGTCACAATAATGCTAGCTTTTAATATTGCCCATGTATTTCCCTTTACTGGAAATCTTTATTTCTTCATACAGTTTCAAGTTATTATCTAGTGTCTTTTCATTTCCACCTCAAGCATTTCACCCTTCAGCATTTCTTGTAGGGCAGTGCTCGTGGTAATGAACTCCCTCAACTTTTATCTGGGAATATCTTAATTTCTCCCTCACTTTTGAAAGTACAGTTTTGCCGAATATGGCATTCTTGGTTGACCATTTTTTCCTTCATCACTTTGAATATATCTCCTCTAGTGAGTTGGATGCCAAAGTTTCTGAGGGGAAAGCTGCTCATAATCTTACTGGAGATCCTTCATATGTGAAGAGTTGCTTCTCTCTTGCTACTTTCAAGATTTTTTTCTTTGTCTTTAGCTTTTGACAGTTTGATTATAATGTGCTTTGGTGTGAGTGTCTGAGTTTATCCTGCTTAGAGTTCATAGAGCTTCTTGGATGTTTATATTTATGTCTTTTACCAAATTTGGTGAAGTTTCAGCCATTATTTCTTCAAATATACTCTCTTCTGCTTTCTGTCCCTCTTCTCCTTCTGGAACTCCCATAGTGCATGTGTTGGTCCATTTGACAGTGTCCCACAGGTCCCTTAGACTGTTCACTTTTCTTCAACTGTTTTTTTCTTAGTCACCCAGACTCTGTAATTTCTATTGTTCTGTCTTCAAGTTTGCTGATTGTTTCTTCTGCCTGCTCAAATTTGCTTTTGAATTCCTCTAGTAAATTTTTCATTTCAGTGACTGTACTTTTCAGCTCCAGTATTTCTCTTTGATTCCTTCTTATGTTTTCTGTCTCTCTCTTTTTTTTTTAATTAATTTTTTATTGAGGAAGATTAACCCTGAGGTAACTACTGCCAATCCTCCTCTTTTTGCTGAGGAAGCCTGGCCCTGAGCTAACATCGTGCCCATCTTCCTCCACTTTGTACGTGGGACACCTACCACAGCATGGCTTGCCAAGCGGTGCCATGTCCGCACCCAGGATCCAAACCAGTGAAACCCGGGCTGCTGAGAAGCGGAGTGTGCAAACTTAACCGCTGCACCACCAGGCCGGCCCCTCTCTCTTTTTCTAATATCGATGTTTTGTCATTAGATTAACCTTCCCTTCTGTCAGTCCTAAATGTCCAGTGGGTTACAGGTGCCCTGCGATTCACTGACTTGCTCACTCACTGTCTTAACTCATTCAGCAGACATCTATGGAATACCTGTTATATGCCAGGGCCTGTGCTTACCAGTAAGACTCCATCTTTGGCCTAAAAGAAAGCTCACAGTCTGGTGGGGATGACCAACTCATAAGTAGATAATTGTGGTGCATTTATATGTGAGAGTATGAGAGGAGCATGAAGGAGGGCCAGCAAAAGTAGCCAATGGATCAAGGAAGACTTCCTGGAAGAGGTGATTTGACCTTAGTCTTTTTTTGAGATATAATTGACATATAACATTGTATTAGTTTCACGTGTACAACATAATAATTCAATATGTGTATATATTATATATATACATATATATGTATATATATGTATATATATGTATATTATATTATATTATATTATATATTATTATATATTATTATATATTATTATATTATTGTGAAATGGTCATCCCAATAAGTCTAGTTAAAGTCCATCACCACACATAGTTACAAAGTTTTGTCTTGTGATCAGAACTTTTAAGATTTACTCTCAAATTATACTACAGCTTTATTAGCAGCTTTCAGATTAAACTACAGTATTGTTATCTGTATTCCACATGCTGTACATTATATCCAAAAGACTTACTTATTTTGTAACTTGAAGTTTGTACCTGTTGACTGCATCACTCATGTTGCCCACCACTTGCCTCTGGCAACCACCAGTCTCTTCTCTGTATCTATGAGATTGGGTTTTTTCTTTTTCTTTTTTTTCTTAAATTCTACATATAAGTGAGTCTAACGGTATTTGTGTTTTCCTCTCTGGCTTATTTCACTTTGCATAATGCCCTCAGAGTCCATCCATGTTGTCTCAAATAGTAGGATTTCTTTCTTTTTTATGGCTAAATAATATTACATTGTATCTATGTGTGTGTGTGTATACAGACACAAATATATGATATATATCACATATCACTTTGTTCATCCATTCATCCATTGATGGGCACTTAGGTTGTTTTCATGTCTTGGCGGTTGTAAATAATGCTTCAGTGAACATGGGGGTGCACATATCTCTTCGAGATAGCGATTTTGTTTCCTTCAGATAAATACCCAAAAGTGGAATTGCTGGATCATATGGCAGTTCTATTTTTAATTTTTTGAGGAACCTCCATACTGTTTTCCATAGTGGTTCCACCAATTTACATTCCCACCAGCAGTGCAAAAATGTTCCCTTTTCTCCACAGCCTCAGCAACAATTATTTTTTGTCTTTTTGAAAGTAGCCATTCTAACAGATGTGAGGTGGTATCCCATTGTGGTTTTTATTTGCATTATCCTCATGATTAGTGATGTTGAGCACCTTTTCATGTACCTGTATCTCTGTATGTCTTCTGGAAGAATGTCTATTTGGATCCTCTGCACATTTTTCAATTGAATTGCTTGTTTTTTGCTTTTGAGTTTTATGAGTTCTTTATGTTATTTTGGGTATTAACCCCTCATCAGGAAAATGTTTTGCAACTGTTTTCTCCTATTCTGTACATTGCCTTTTCATTTTGTTTATGGTTGCCTTTGCTGTGGAGAAACGTTTTAGTTTGATGTAGTTCTGCTTGTTGATTTTGCTTTTATTGCCTTTGCTTTTGGTGTCAAATAAAAAAATTATGATCATGACTGTCAAGGAGCTTACCTGCTTTGTTTTCTTCCGGGAATTTGTTTCAGGTCTTATATTCAAATCTTTAATCCATTTTGAGTTGATTTTTGTATATGGTGTAAGACAGTGGCCCAGTTTCATGCTTTTGCATGTGGCTGTCCAGTTTTCTCTGCACCATTTATTGAAGAAGTGTCCTTTCCCCATTGTATGTTCTTGGCTCCTTAGTCGTAAATTAATTGGCCATATATGGCATGGGTTTATTGCTGGGCTCTCTATTCTGTTCCATTGATCTGTGTGTCAGTTTTTATGCCAATACCGTACTGTTTTGATTACTGTAGCTTTGTAATATTGTTTGAAATCAGGGAGCCTGATGCCTCCAGCTTTGTTCTTCTTTCTCAAGATTGCTTTGGCTATTTGGAGTCTTGTTTCTTCTATTTTTGTGAAAAATGCCATTGGAGTTTTGATAGGGATTGCACAGAATTTGTAGATTGCTTTGGGTAGTATGGACGTTTTAACAATGTTCATTCTTCTAATCCATGAGCATGGGATATCTTTCTGTTGTGTCTTCTCCAGTTTCTTTTGTGGATGTCCTATAGTTTTCAGTGTATAGGTCTTTCATCTCCTTAGTTAAATTTATTCCTAGGTATGTTCTTTCAGTGCAATTATAAATGAGATTTTTTTAAAAATTTCTCTTTCTGATAATTCATTATTAGTGTATAGACATGCAACAGATTTTTGTATATTGATTTTGTATTCTGAAACTTTACTGAATTCGTCTATTAGTTCTAACAGTTTTTTGGTGAAGTCTTTAAAGTTTTCTCTATATAAGATCACATCATTTGCAAATAGAGACAGTTTTACTTCTTCCTTTCCGATTTGTATGTCTTTTATTTCTTTTTCTTGCTTAATTGCTCTGGCTAGGACTTACAATACTATGTTGAATAGAAGTGGCATGAGTGGGCATTGTTGTCTTGTTCCTGATCTTAGAGAAAAAGCTATCAGGTTTCACCATTGAGTGTGATGTTAGCTATGGTCTTGTCCTATATGGCCTGTATTATGTTGAGGTACATTCCCTCTATAGCTATTTTGTTGAGACTTTTTATCGTAAATGAATGTTGATTTTCTCAAATGCGTTTTCTGCATCTGTTGAAATGGTCATATGAATTTTAGCCTTCATTTTGTAAATGTGATGTGTCACATTGATTGATTTGCAGATGTTGAACTATCCTTACATCCCTGGAATAAATCCCACTTGATCATGGAGTATGATCCTTTTAATGTATTGTTGAGTTTTATTTGCTAATATTTTGTTTTTATTTTTTTTAAAGACTTTATTTTTTTTCCTTTTTCTCCCCAAAGCCCCCTGGTACATAGTTGTATATTCTTCGTTGTGGGTCCTTCTAGTTGTGGCATGTGGGACGCTGCCTCAGTGTGGTTTGATGAGCAGTGCCATGTCCGCGGCCAGGATTCGAACCAACGAAACACTGGGCCGCCTGCAGCAGAGCACGCGAACTTAACCACTCAGCCACAGGGCCAGCCCCTATTTGCTAATATTTTGTTGAGGATTTTTGCATCCAAGATCCAAGTTCATCAGTGGTATTTCCCTGTAATTTTCTTTTCTTGTAGAGTTTTGTCTTGTTTTGATATCAGGGTAATGCTGACTTCATAAAATGAATTTTGGAAGTGTTCCCTCCTCTTCCTTTTTTGGAAGAGTTTAAGAAGGATTGGCATTAATTCTCCTTTAAATATTTGGTAGAATTCGTCAGTGAAGTCATTTGGTCCTGGACTTTTCTTTGTTGGGAGGTTTTTGATTACTAGGAGGTGTTGATCCTTATCTCTTCAGTGATATTTCAATTTGTGCATACATCTTTTTTTTTTTTAACTTTTCCACATCTTCTTATAATTCCTGAGCATCTTTAAGACAGTTTGTTTTAATGTCTTTGTTTAGTAAGTTGTCCAGGTCTTTCTCATGGACAGTTTCTGTTGCCTTTTTTCCTTTTTAGTGGACCACGCTTTCCTGTTTCTTGGTATACCCGGGGGGGTTTTATCGTTGAAAACTGGAGATTTGAATCTTATAATGTGTTAACTCTGGAGATCAGATTCTCCTTCCTTCCCCACGGTTTGCTGGGATCAGCGTAAGGTGTAAACTTAAGGTCTTCTTATGTCTTTCTGAGCCTGTGTCTTCCTCTGGACGTGCACAATGACTTTCTAAATTTTCTTGTATATGTAGTTGCTTTTGAATGTCCTAGTTCTTAAATATCTGGTTACAGAAAGGGGGGAAAGAGAGAGGGAAAAGGCTGTTGAAAGGCTGCTGCTTCAGCTGGAGGGGAAGGAGCTTGCAAAGACTGCTGCCTGCCTATATGTCTGCCCTGTGTGATCAGCGGGTAGAACACAGATTCCTAAGACTTGGAGGACAAGGTTGTTATTGTCCACTCTGGCTCCTCTAAGCCTTGTTCAAGCTACTCCAGGAATGCACACACAGCTGCCTATTATAGGGCTGGATAGGAGGATGGGTAGCCACAACCCTACTAAGAGCTGAAAGTAACCAGAACTTCCCATCCAAGCCTCGCCCTACATGTTGCAAACCTTCAGTACACTCCAGAGTTCCAAAATAGGTACATCTGTTGGTTCTACCAGTTACTGTCCAGGTGGGGAGACAGATTCCTGGTGTTTCTTAAAGAGTGTTCTTTCTCCTCCATTTATTTATGTATTCAATTATTTATGTTAGTACAGAGTCATGATATTTATTTTATTCTAAAGATTATAGTCCTATACTATCACTTAATTTATGATTAAAATTACTTTAGCTATTTGGAGCTCATTAGGTTGTTTCTGTGCCATTTTGACATACCTTTATCTTTATTTTAGCATCATCTAACTTTTTGGCATCACAAGATTCCCCATGCTCCTGTTGTATTTTCCCTACTCCAGCCTTGGACTTACTATTTCTCTAAGGATCCCTGCTTTGAATCCCTTATTTTTTATAGTTATAGAGAATTTTATGATTTTATGGACTTTGAAAGCACTTACTATAGTGGTAACATGAATAGAGCACAGCATATCCCAGTCCAGAACAGGCAAAAGAAAGTAATTTAGCTGAGGTGGAACTTTCTACCTGATAAAGCCCCATAGAAATGCCCGTACTTTTTTTTTTTTTTTTAGCAACTCTTGGAGCTGGGAGAGGATAATGAAGTAACATACAGGGTTTTAACTTACTTTGATCAGAATAGCTGGGTCGCTCTCATCCCACTCACATCCCCAGCCATACACAGTGATTGGGTACAGTGTTCATTTCATCAGGATAAAAGTAGAACTGTCCTTCTTACCATTGTTATTGAGTAGTCTGTCTTAGGTAGGCTAGGTTCCCTGGTATGGCAGTTGACACCTTGTTTTCTTGGACATTTCTGGGGGTCATAGTGGAGTAGTTAAATTGCTTTTCAGTTCCGTATCTCATACGCTTAAAATAAAGTGCGCCAGTATATGTTTCTTAATCCATGTAGTAGAATTTATTTTCAGGTTTCCCATTCAGCAAGGGAACCCATGCTCTGTCCATATACCTTGTTAGTCATTCACACATATGAACAGACTACTGAGGATCACCAAACAGATGAGAAAAATCTGAGAGAGAATAAAGGAGAAGAAACAGAGGACCAAAAGAATAGTTGATCCTAGTGAAACAGAGACAAAATAGAGAATAGATGATAATCTAACAATCTCTAATTAGTATTTGTAAAGAAATGGGAAAAGATATTGCACATGTGAAACAAAAACAGACTGAAAAAGGAGTAGAGTGCAAGAAAGAGGAATTGTGCATTTAATGTACGATTGCTGAAATAAGAGATTTAGTTGGGAGGATTAGAAACAAATTTGGGAGAATATCTCAGAATGAAAAGCCAAGAATATAGAAATGGAAAATATCGACAGATTAGTTAGGACATGAAGACTCAATCAAGGAAATTCAATGTCTGTAAGGATTTAAGGGAAGAAAGCAGAGAGAAGAAGAACTAATCAAAGGAGATAGAATTCATCAGAGCTGAAGGAGTCTTCAGATTGGAAGGGTCTGCTAAGCACTGAGCAAAATAAAATAAAAGCAGACCCCTACACACTCTTACATCTTCAGGAAATTTTTGAACCTTAAGCTAAAAAGATAATCTTAAAAGCTTTCAGAAAGCAAGAAACAGATTACCTCCCCACAAAGGAATGACAGCAAAGTTGCTTCACACTTCTTTTAACAAAACTTAGAAGGAAATTCAAAAGAGAGTCAGAGATGGAGCCCATGAAATAATAGAACTAAAACTTGGTGCAATGATAAGAAAATCTCAAAGGTGATATATGTATAAATAGCCAGCCAGTCTATATTAGATTATTTGACTAAGGTTGATTCTAATGGTAGAATAAAGAAGGAGGAAGAAAAGGGACTTAGGAACTTCAAGAAAACAAATATTTGTTTCAGAAAGACATAGTCCAGGTGTGAAGGAAAATGAAATATGGAATCATTATGAGCAATGGATGTAGGATAAGAAAGAGACAATTTGGCCCAGACAATGAAAGATTATCCTTTGAGGAGCCCAGGACTATTGATGTAGAGTAATCTTTCATTCATTACTGGCCTTACCATACTTTGATTCTGCTGTAAGTGATATTTACTTACTTATAATACTGCAAACAGTAGGTTGGTGTTCAGTTTTCAGAATCAATCAATAGACAAAGCACGCAAGACTTAATTATAGTCACAGAGCAGACTGCAAATGTTATAAATCCTGTTAGTGTAAAAGAAATGGTATAGTTGATGGACGCCAACTGAAAACATTTGCTACTCTTAAAGAAAAAGGAAGGATGACTCTGGGTCCAGAGGCATGGGCAAAGAGCCAGAAGCCACCGGGGCCACTACAGACCAAGAGGCCTATGGAACCCCATCAGCCTTGACAGTAGAAACACAAATACAGAGGATTTCTCAAACCTTGGAATCTAAAGGAGTTTCCCCTGCTGAACTTGCTTGAGATCGGTCACCCCTTTATTTCTTCCAATTTCTCCCTTTCAGAATGGGAATGTCTATTCTATGCCCGTCACACCATTGTATTTTAGAAGCAGGTAACTTGTTTTCTGGTTTAAGAGGTCCACAGACGTAGAGGAATTTTGCCCCAGGATGGATCATACCCACTGTCTCTCCAGTACCTGATTTCCATGGTGAGATTTGGAACTTTTGAGCTGCTGATATTTAAATTAGATTTTAGACTTAAAGTTGATAGTATAATGAGTCAAGGTTTTGGGGGATGTTGGGATGGGATGAATGTATTTTGCATGTGAGACAAAAGCAAATTTGGAGGGGTTTAGGGGTTTGAACTGTAGTGCGTTGGATGGTGACCTCCAAAACAGTATGTCCACATCCTCATTCCTGGGATCTGTGAATGTTACTTTATTTGGAAAAACGGTGTTTGCAGATATAATTAAGAATCTTGAAATAAGGAGATCATCCTCAGTTTTCCGAGTGGACCCTCCATCCGGTGACAAGTGTCATTGGCATAAGGCTGAGGGAGGTTTAGTGCACATGGAGGAAAAGGGAAGACAGTGTGAAGATGGAGGCAGAGATCAGAGTGATGGGCTCGACAGCCAGGGGCTGCCGGGAGCTTCCAGGAGCTAGGAGAGAGGTGTGGGATGGATTTCCCAGAGCTTCTCGAGGGAGCACAGCTCTGCTGGCCTTTATTTTGGACTTCTGGTCTCCAGAACCGTGAGAGAATAAATTTTTGTTGTTGTAAGCCAGCAAGTTTGTGGAAATTTGTTGCAGCAATCACAGGAAGCTAATACAGTCAAGTACCCAGAAATAAGAACTTTTCTGCCTTTGGAAAGGATGTGCCGAACCAGATTGGCTACAGCAATAGTAGTCTGCCTGACACCTCTCCCTCAGTCCATTCCCCTTCATATAGGATTGAGTTAGTAGTTACAGAACTAGTGAGCTATCTTGACCACTAGGCAGTACAGCTGCATTCACTGTCAACCCCAGTTTTCTTAGATGGGGTGAAGACACAATCCATCCATCAGGCCATCAGGAATTCTGGCATAATGGTTTAAAGGTATAGTTACAATTTCTTGCTACGCTCTGAGTCCTGCTTCCAACACCCATAGGCGTAGCCCTGGTCCCAGGATCACTATATCAGGTAGGAAGAAAGTAAGTTGTGATGTGGGGAAGAGCTGTATAGTCATGACAGCTTCCTCTCCCTCCCCCTCTTTCCCGTGTTTTCCAGAAAAGTAGAGGAATCTATCAAGCAAGGACCCTCCTTCAGTCCTCCTTGTGTTTAGTGTGAGCACACGTTTGCGAAGGCATGTATACCAGCCGTTCATGTCTTTGTCTCCTCCCATTTTAGATAGCAAATGTTTCAGTTTCACATTCCAATTCTTTATCAGATTATTACTCTGAGGATGATATGTAACATGAATGTCTGTCTGATACAATACTTTGCTCATTGTTGGACACTGTGGGCTATAAAGTATGTTCCTTGGTCTAATGACATGTAACTTGGTAGCCCAAATTGGTATGGTATCTTCCATTCCAGTCTTTTTATAGTGTTCTGAGCTTTTATCTACCACTAAGTGTACAAAGCCCAGTCCAGAGGAAGTGCCTGTTCCTATCAGGCCCCATTAATAGCCTTCGGGAAATACTGGTAGTAGTCCAGTGTAGTGCACTTGCCAGCTGTGTGCGGTGGGCAGGGACTTCCTCCCAGGCTTCTGCCCCAGAGTCCTCTGCACTCTCTTTCTCTCTTTCTGGCAGACTGGATAGTTCTTAGTGGCGTTTTGTGCCTCAGAGGGTGTAAGAGGAATATGTTGATGGTCACCCCTCTCCGTGTTACTTCACCTCCCCTGTATGTACTCATTTTATGAACCCAGATGGCCACCTCAAACAAGCAAACTAGGATGTTCACTTCTGGTTCCAGTGACCCTCTAATCCTGGAAGAAGGTTCTTCTGATAGATATCAAAATATCCTACCCTAATGCACCTGTTAAATTCCCATGATGATTTCCATAGGACTGTGCCCATTGGTGGAATGCAAGGAGTCCGTCCCTTTAATAGTCTAGTTTTCCATTGTTTATCAGCCTCGCCATATGGCTAGGCAAATGGCGAATGCCCATTCATCAGTATACGTCAAAATATCAGGGCTCTGGTTTTTTAATTCTTCCATCACTGCAAGGAAAACAGTGTGCTGTTGAGCCCCCTGAGCTGATTTGTTCTTCTTTTCTTCAATCAGAATTGTACATCAGTAAGTCAGTGTTGTGGCAGCCTTCCAAACAGGAGGCTGTCTGTCCACCTTGGAATTGCTGTCGGTAAACCAAACGACATTTTGTTGGTCATTTGAGAGCTGTTCATTGAGCAATGCCCTCTGAACAATAGGATGTAGTGATAGGATCTGGCAGCATCTCCAGTGGTTCTAAAGTTGGTCTAGAGGAAAAGAGATTACCTGCGTCTGAATACGATGAGTACTTCCTTGCATTCCACCAATATCGTATTCCTGTTAAACCATTTCCATTTTATTGTAGAACTTTTCTGGGCACTGCCTGCCTTCTTGGAGTATTTCTCCTACATTACCCAAGACATCTGGGTATTTCAGGTTTCAAGATTGTATTATGTCCGTTAGTCACAGAGGCAGACTGAGGATTCGAAGTCCCCTCATTGTCGTCTTTGCCTCCTAGCTTTTTCCTTCCTTCAAATTAGGGTAAATAGAAAATATTTGTTTAGGGTCCTTCAGTGTTGGGGGACCAGCAAGGGCTCCTGTCAGTCCACTCAACCTCTAATAGTGCTACATTAAGACCTTTGTGTCAGCTCATCAATGTCCACTTTGTTCATCCCATTCCTTAGTATTTTATGATTTATAACTTTTACCTTACTGGAATGACTCCATTGAACATCTCTTTGTCTTTCCCCATTCTTTTGTGAATAACTCTGATTTTCTTAGCATCTGTAAGACCTATAGCAAGAAGCTGAGACAACAAATCTGATGTGACTTCTTTGACCATTTTTGCAGCAGTTAGGTTGCATGGAAAGCCTGTGTTAAAAGGTCCCACGAAGATACAGTATTTACCATGACCTGGGTAAAGGGCATGTTAAGTCGATGAATATCCTGATCATCATAAAGTCAGTTCAGCATGGCTTGCATATGTAGCTTATTACCCACGTCATGTGGGAAGTGCCACTTTGCATTTAAAGGAAGGGAAGGGTAACAAACTTCTCAGAGTAAACAAACTTTACAGAAGCTTCTATCTGGTCCACCAGGCTAGCTGTCCCCTTGGGAACAACCTGCTGTGTGTTTGGATCATATATAGCCATCTGTGATTGTTCTGTAGTAGGCTGTGGGTCCTGCATCAATCCAAACAGGCTTCTCCATTCTGCAGCATTCCAAGATATTACCCCTAAATTAGTAACTCTCACAGTCCATTTCAGTAAAGCTTTTTAAGACCCTTATGAGACCAATTCATAAATTGAGATAACTCCTTCACACTTTCTCTCTGGTTTCAGTAGTTTCTTCGTTTTGCTCCTTTGCCACATGGCCTACCTTTGTGGTGACCAGAGGCCATAGAAGTACTATCTGTTGTTTCTAGTAACTTTCCCGTTTGGTAATAGCCTGAGGCTAGTGGCCGAGCTCAGACTGGCTGAAATCTGAGCTTTATGAGTGCTGAGATTCATCCCAATACTCTCCCTTAGTTTCATTTTAGCTATTAGAGAAACAAAAACTACCAATGAACTGTATATTTAGCTTGTTTCTCCTTATTTTACATTTCTTTATGTATCCAGTAAGTAACTTAGCACAGTACAGCTGCTGTCGAATACCATGGGTGACTCAGTACCCATTTAGGTAGGCATCAAAGCTTCATCACCACCTGCCTTGTCATCCTTCCTTTTCCCAAAGTTTTTGCCATGCTTAGTGAGTCAGAGTTGTTTTAACAAATCCTTTGTCTTATCCAAGAAATCACTGCCAAGACCAGTGTCAGGGAGATTTTTCCTATGTTTTCTTCTAGGATTTCTACAGGTTTTACGTCTTTAATCCATTTTGAGTTAATTTTTATAAGTAGTATAAGAGAGGGATTCAGTTTCATTCTTTTGTACCTTATTGTTTTGCTTACTATACTGTTTTGATTACTATAGTTTTGTAATATAGTTTGAAATCAGGAATTGTGATGCCTGCAGCTTTGTTCTTCTTTTTCAAGATTGCTTTGACCTTCAGGGTCTTTTTTGATTGCATACAAATTTTAGGATACTTTTTCTATTCTCTGAAAAATGATATTGGAATTTTGATAGGGATTTCGTTGAATTTGTAGATCTCTTTGGGTAGTTTGGACGTTTTCACAATATTAATGCTTCCAATCCAAGAACACAGGTTATCTTTCTATTTGTGTCTTCTTCAGTTTCCTTCATCCATGTCTTACAGTTTTCAACGTACAGGTCTTTTACTTCCTTGGTTAAATTTATTCCTAAGTATCTTATTCTTTTTGTTCCTGTTGCAAATGGGATTGCTTTCTTAATTTTTCTTGCAGATATTTTGTTGTTAGTGCATAGAAATGCAACCTATTGTCGTATGTTGATTTTGTATCCTATAACTTTTCTAAATGTATTTATTAGTTGTAACATTTTTTGATGGACTCTTTAGGGTTTTCTGTATATTAGATCATGTCATCTGCAAACAGGTAAGTTGACTTGTTTTCTAATTTGGGTGTCTTTTATTTCTTTCTTCTGCCTAGTTGCTACTGCTAGGAATTCCAGTAGTATGTTGAATAGAAGTGCTGAGAGTGGGCATCTTTGTCTTGCTCCTGATCTTAGAGGAAAGGCTTTTTTGTTTTTTTTTTTTAGATTTTATTTTATTTTTCCTTTTTCTCCCCAAAGCCCCCCAGTACATAGTTGTATATTCTTTGTTCTGGGTCCTTCTAGTTGTGGCATGTGGGACGCTGCCTCAGCATGGTTTGATGAGCAGTGCCATGTCTGCGCCCAGGATCTGAACCAACGAAACACTGGGCTGCCTGCAGCAGAGTGCGCAATCTTAACCACTCGGCCACGGGGCCAGCCCTGAGGAAGGGCTTTTAACTTTTCACCATTGAGTAGAATGTTAGCTGGGGGCTTGTCATATATGGCCTTTATTGTGTTAAGGTACATTCCTTCTATACCTAGTTTGTTGAGAGTTGTTATCGTGAAAGAATGTTTAATTTTGTCGAATGCTTTTTCTGCATCTATTGAAATGATCATAAGATTTTTATACTTTATTCTGTTAATACAGTGTATCACAATGATTTGCATATGTTGAATTGTCTTTGCATCCCGGGGATAAATCCTCTTGATCATGGTGTATCGTCCTTTTAATATGCTGTTGAATTCAGTTTGCTAGTATTTTGTTGAGGATTTTTTGCATCTATGTTCATCAGAGATATTGGTCTGTAATTTTCTTTTCTTATAGTGTGCTTGTCTGGCTTCGATATGGGAAATGCTGGCCTCATAAAATAAGTTTGGAAGGGTTCCTTTTTCTTCAATTTTTTGGAAGAGTTTGAGAAGGAGTTTAAATGTTTGATAGAATTCACCAGTGAAGCCATCTGCTCTTGGGATTTTATTTGTTGGGAGATTTGTGATTAGTGATTCAAATTCCTTTCTCATTATTGATCTGTTCAGCTTTTCTATTACTTCGTGATTCAGTCTTGGTAAGCTGTATGTTTCTAGGAATTTATCTATTTATTCTGAGTTATCTAATTTGTTGGCATACAATTATTCATAATAGTCTTTTATGATGCTTTATTTCTGTGGTATCAGTTGTAATGTCTCCTGTTTCATTTATAATTTTATTGATTTGAATCATCTCTCTTTTCTCCTTTTTGCTAAAGGTTTGTCAATTTTGTTTATCTTTTCAAAAAACCAACCCTTACTTTTGTTAATTTTTTTCTGTTGTCTTTCTAGTCTCTCATTTATTTCTGCTGTAATCTTTATTGTTTCCTTCCTTCTGCAAACTTTGGGTGTAGTGTGTTCTTTTGTAGTTCCTTAAGGTGTAAGATTATGCTGTTTATTTGAGATCTTTCTTTTTTCTTAATGTAGGTGTTGATAGCTGCAAACTTCCGTTTTAGAACTGCATTTTCATGTGTTCCATAGATTTTGGTATGTTATGTTTCCATTTCCTTTGTCTCAAGATATTTTTTGATTTCCCTTTTGATTTCTTCTTTGACCCTTTGGTTGTTCAGAAGTGTTTTGTTTAATTTCCATATTTTATTTGTGAATTTTCTAACTTTCCTCTTGTTGTTGACCTTTAGTTTCCTACCATAGAGTTTGGAAAAGATACTTGGTATGATTTCAGTCTTCTTAAGTTTATTAAGACTTGTTTTGTGACCTAACATATAATCTATCCTGGAGAATGTTCCATGTGTGCTTGATAAGAATGTGCATTGTGATGCTGTTGGATGGAATGTTTTGTATGTCTGTTAGGTCCATTGGTCTAAAGTGTAGTTCAGGTCCATTATTTTCATATTGATTTTCTATCTGGATAATCTCTCCATTTTTGAAAGTGGGATATTGAAGTCTCCCACTATTATTGTACTGCATTCTATTTTAGCCTTTATATTTGTTAATAATTGTTTAATACATTTGGGTGCTCTGATACTGGGTGCATACATATTTACAATTGTTTTATCCTCTTGATGAACTGACCCCTTTATCATTATATTATGACCTTCTTTGTCTCTTGTTACAGCTTTTGACTTGAAGTCTATTTGTCTGCTATAAGGATAGCTACCCCTTCTCTTTTTGAGTTTCCATTTGCATGGAATATCTTTTTCTATTCCTTTGCTTTCATCATATGACTCTCCTTAAAGCTTAAGTGAATCTCTTTTGGGTAGCCTATAGTTAGATCCTGTTTTTTTATCCATTCAGTCACTCTGTATCTTTTGATTGGAGAATTTAAACCATTTACACTTAGAGTAATTATTGATAATTAAAGACCTACTATCACTGTTTTGTTAATTGCTTTCTAGTTGTTTTATAGTTCCTTTCTTCCTTTCTTTGTGAATTGATTTTTTAGTGGTATACTTTGATTTTTTTCTCTTTATCATTTGTGTATCAGAGTTTTTTGCTTTGTGATTACCATGATGTTCCTAATACATCGTACAGTTAGAACAGTCTATTTTAAGTGGATAGCAACTTCAGTGGCATAAAATGGTCCTACACATTAATTTACCCCTCCCCTAACACTTTATGTTATTGATGTCCCAATTTACATCTTTTTATATTGTGTATCCACTAACAAAATATTGTAGCTAAAGTTACTTTTAACACTTTGGTCTTTTATCCTGTATGCTAGAGGTCAAAGTGATTTACATGCTACCATTGCAGTTTTAGAGTGTTTTGAATTTGACTGTATACTTGCCTTCACCAGTGACTTTTATACGTTCATACATTTTCATGTTACTGATGAGCATCTTTTCATTTTACCTTACATCTCATGTAAGGCGGGTCTAGTTGTGATAAATTCCCTCAGCTTTTGTTTTTCTCTGAAAGTCTTTATCACTCCTTCATTTTTGAAGGACAGCTCTGTTGAGTAACATATTCTAAGTTGGCAGTTTTTTCTTCGAGCATTTTGAATATGTAATCCCACTTTCTCATAGCCGTAAGCCTTCTGCTGAGAAAGTGGCTGATAGTCTTACTGGGGTTCCCTTGTAAGTGATGAATATATTTTCTCTTGCTGCTTTCAAAATTTCCCCTTTGCCGTAGGTTTTTGAGAGCTTGATTATAATGTGTCTTAGTAAAAATCTCTTTTGGTTGAATCTGTTTGGGATTCTTTGAGGTTTGCGTACCTGTATGTCCACATCTCTCCAAATTTGGGAAGTTTTCAGCCATTATTTCTGTTAATAAGTTTTTTGTCCCTTCCTCTCTTTCTTCTCCTTCTGGGATTCCCATAATGTGAACATTGTTTCACTTAGTGGTATCCCATAATTCACTTAGGCTTTCTTCACTCTTTTCATTCCTACATCTTTTTTCTCCCCTGACTAGATAATTTTAAGAGGTCTGTCTTTGTGCACCTTCTTTCTTCTGCTTGATTGAGCCTACTGTTGAAGCTCTCGATTGCATTTTTCATTGCATTCTTTGTATTCTTTAGCTTCATCATTTCTATTTGGTTCTTTTTTATGATTTCTGTCTCTTTATTGAACTTATTGTTTTGTTCATGTATTGTTTTTCTGAGTTCATTTAGTTGTCTCTCTGTTCTCTTGAATCTTCCTGAGCTTCCTTAATTACTTTGAATTCTTTTTCAGGTAACTCTCAAATCCATTTCTTTGGTGTCAGTTACTGGAAAATTATTGTGTACCTTTGGTAGTGTCATGTTTCCTTTTTTGTATGTTTGTAGTGTCTTTATGTTGATATCTGCACGTGTGAGGGAGAAGTCACCTTTTTCAGCCTTTTCCAGCCTTTTCAGACTGGCTTTGGTGGAGAAGGACCTTCACCTGAAGGTGACTGTGAGTGTGCCAGCTGGGTGGGTGCAGTGTCTGTAGTTCTTGGAAGGGTACAGCAAAGGCATCTCCATGCAGCTCTGTCAGCTGAGGTCAACATCAGCAAAGACTACGGGGTCCTCTGTGGCCAAGCCTGTAGAGGTCTCGTGGGTGGCAGTGGTGGCTAGGGGCTGCTGGAGTCCTCGGAGGTGAAGGCTGCTGGAGTCCTCCTGTTCTCTTTTGCCTTTGGGAGGAATTTCTACCCAAAGGAACCCCTCTTGGTGCCAGGTGTGGTGTGCTGGCACTCAGAGTGTCAGTGGAGCCAGTGTCCTGGAATCTGGTGCACACAGCACTACCACAGCACCTGGGTCCTGGGCACAGGTGCACTTGCTGCAGTGCTGGTGCTGGTCTCTGCAGTGCAGGTGTGTGCACATCTCTCGAGGAACTGGGATGTGGATCTCTGGAGATCACCACAGTGACTCGGGCCTTAGTGTGGAGGGGGAGGCAGCACCAGCAGGATCCCTGGGATGACAGGGTTCAGTGGCTGCTTGAGATCTGTGGACAGGGTGCAGTAGTGCACACCTTGTGGATGATCAATCAAATACCCAACTCTGGCCCCAGGGTTCAGTTGCATAACTTTAGCATCTTGGCTTTGGTGATGGAAGATCAAAGCCATAACTTAGGACCCAGGGAACAGTCACAGAACAGCATCCTATTGGCCCCAGTGGTGGCGGGTCAAAGCCACAACTTAGAACTCTGGAGGCAGGTCACAGAGCTGCAGCAGTGCAGTCTGGCGATGGCAGGTAAAAGCTCTGACGTAGGACCCAGGGGCAGGACACAGAGCAGCAGTGGTGTGGTCTGTGTGATGATGGACCAAAGCTGTGACTTAGGAGCCTGTGCTGGGGTGCAGAGCAGCCTCAGTGCCACCCCAGTGATGGTGGGTCAAAGGACTTGGGACCCTGAGGGCGGGGCACCAAGCAGCACAGGGTGGCCTCAGTAATGGCAGGTCAAAGCCAGGACGTAGAATCCCAAGCACAGGATGCAGAGTTGCAGCATTGCAGCCCGGAGATGGCAGGTCAGAGCCACAGTTGAGGACCCAGGGGCAGTTGCAGAACAGTGGCAGCACTACCCTTGATGGCCCACTGAAGCCTTGTGTTGGGACCCCAGGGGCAGGGTGCAGAACAGCAGCAGCGTGGCTCAGGTTGTGGCAGGTCAAAGCCCCAATTTAGGACCCAGGGGTGGGGTGCAGAGCAGTGGGCGCTCAGCCCCAGTTATGACTGGTCAAAGCTACAACTTGGGGCCCGGCAGTGGTGTACAGAACAGCACAGTGCAGCCCCATTTATGGCACGTCAGAACTGTGCCCAGGTGCTGGAGGTGGGGCACAGAGCATCAGCAGCACGGCCCTGCTTATGGCAGCTTAGAGCCCAGCTTGGGACACAGAGCGCAGGGCGCCGAACAGCACTGCTACCCCTGTCTGGCTGGTCAGAGGCCGGCTTAGGACCCAGAGCAGCAGCAGCTCAGCCCTGGGGATGGCAAGGCTTGTGATTGTGACATTCACATCCTGGAGAGCTGGCACAGCAACGACTGGGGTCCCTGGGGGCAGGTCCCATCACAGTGACAGCTGCAGCCCCAGAGAGGAGATGTAGTGGAGGAGACTTTAGGCAGCTCCAGTGTTAGTGAAGACCCCGGGGGTCCTGGTAGCAAAGGCTGCAAACATCCATGGCAGTGATGACACTTGTTGGGGTTCTCCTGCTCTGATTTTCCCCATGGACTGAAATCCCTGTGAAGGGATCCCTCTTAGGCCTAGCTGCTCTGAACTGGGAGATGGCATGTCATAGGTGAAATGTTGCTTACACTTTCTATGCAGCCACATTCAGTTTTCTAACTCTGCATGGTTTCTGCTGCTTCATTGCTTTCGGCTGATTTCCTTGTAGTCTGGAGCTTTCTGAAAGCTATTTTTGTCAGTTTGTAGTTGTTTATTTATTGTTTTTGGGGGGAAGTTGAGCCCTCCAGCTTGCTGATGTCACCCCTAACAAATCCCACTTCTGATGTTAACTGTGTCAGTGGTCCCTAAGACCACTCTCAGGCTCAATATTTCGTTACAACTCACAGGATTCAGAAAAGCTTTTGTACTCGTGGTTATGGTTTATTACGGCGAAAGCTACAGATTAAAATCAGCAAAAGGAAAGGTATATGAGTCGGAACCCAGGAGAAGCCTTCCAGGTGTCCTCTCCCAGTGCAGTTGCATGGATGCACTGAATTCTCCCAGCAACAGTGTGTGACAACATGTGCAAAGTGTTGTCAATCTAGGAAGCTCACCTCAATCTTGGTGTCGAGGATTTTTATTACTGGTCAGACATGTAGGCAGGAAGCACCTTTACGGCTTCCCTTTGCATCTCAGATTCTAGCAACCCTGAGCAAAGTCAGGCACAGTCTTCGTCATTCTTCCTGTTGTCTGCATGAACTATCTAGTCAAACCAGTATCATGTGGCCCAGGATCTCTGGCATACAAAAACACTCTTCCAAGGGATCAGAGCTCAGTTCCCAAGAGCTGGCCAAGGGCCAATCCTGAAGTCTGACTTTTCTTGTGAACGTGCAGGGTTTGAGCAACCCAGGCCTACTGAGTTAATTCTTTCCTGCACATGTGCCTATTAAAATATCAACCCTGTGCTTTGACTTGACCGCTAACATCTCTGTCTCCTTGGACTCCTAAGTTATTGCTGCTGGACCCTCACCAGAAGCTCTTAATGTCATCTGCCAGCTTCATCAATCCATTCTTGCAGATGCTCCTGAATCTCTGTACTAAACATTGTGTAAATGACTGTGATGTACTGTGGGAGGCCTATGATGAACGTGTTGGCTTTGGTCTGCTGTGCCTTCATCAGCTGCCATTGTGCTGTTGGAGGTGTGATTTCATTGGTTTGTGTTCTAGAGTTGCTTCTTGCAGTTTGTGAAGCGTCTGTCACTCTTGAACATATGCTGAGGTTCTCATTTACTTCTTACTTACTGATTCATTCACTCATTCTTTCAATAAATAAATATTGAACACTTCGTTATTTGCTAGGTACTACTCTAGGCACTGGGACTATTGTGAATGAATAAAACTGACAAAATTCCTCCCCTATAGGAAATTATATTCTAGTTAAGAGACGGACAGTAAACAATACACATAATAAATGAGTAAATCATACAGTATGAGAGAAACTGTTACATACTATGGAGAAAAATGAAGTTGGGCAGGCCAATAAGGAATAGTGGTGGTAGTGGTTTTTGTGATTTTTGCAATTTTAAATAGAATAATCATGGAAGGCCTCACTGAGAAGGTGAAACTTCAGTGAACATTTGAAGGAGATGAAGAAGCAAGCCATTCAGGTATTTGAGAGGAAGAATATTCCAGATAGAAGGAATCCTAGTTGAAAAGGCATGAGGAAGCAGCATCGTTAGCATGTTCTTAGAATGGCTAGGAGTCTGTCATGGCTTGTGTAGAGTAAGAATAGTGTAGGGTTGTTTAGGTACTTGTAGATATTGTAACGATAGTGGTTTTTACTCTAAATGAAGTGGGAAGCCAATCGTAACATGGTCTGGTTTTCATATTTTAATAGCATCACTTTGGCAGCAGTGTTGAGAATAGACTGTGGGTTGGAAGCAGGGAGCTTGCTGGGAGTTACTTGCAATAATCCAGATAGTTGATGATAGTGGCTTGCACCAGGGATAGTAGCAGTGGAGGTGGTAAAACATAATCAGATCCTGGGTGTGTTTGATGAAGAGCCAACAGGATTGCCTAACAGACTGAATGTAGGGTATGGGAGAAAGAAAGGAGTTGAGGATAATTGCCAGATTTTTGGCCTTAGCATCTGGAAGGAGTGTTGCCATTCACTGCAATGGGGATGATTTTCGGTTGTTGGGGGGTGAAACAAGCTTTTGATGGCAGATTAGAACCTAGATTTTGGACATGTCAAATTTGATATTTCTGTTAGACAGCCAAGTTTAAGTTATCTGTTAAACATCTGTGTCAAATAAGCATTTCTGGAGTTTAGAGAGGTCTGGATTTGAGGTGCAGTAAATTTGGAAGTCCATCACCGTGTAGACTGTATTTAGAGTCATAGTCTGAATAAAGTCACCAAGGGCATGAGGGTACCTAGTGAAGAGAAGAGGTCTGAGGACTGAGCCCAGGGGACACTCCTAGAAACAGTCTTCAGAGATAAGGAACCAGCAAAAAGACTGAGAAAAGGTGACCAATAAAGAGGAGGAAAATGAAGAGTTTGTGATCTCCTGGAAATAAGGAGAAGAAGATGTTTTCAGGGGGAAAGAGTGATCAAATGTGTCAAATGTTGTTAATGACTTCTATTCTGAGTAGGAAGTAAGATCACATTTTGAAAGTGTGAAGGAGTGAGGTTGAGCTAAAGAGAGACAACTTAATGAAAAGTTCCTGGACTTGAAAGTCAAATGGACCTGGGCTTCAATCCCAGCTCAGTAGCTTAGCTGGCTGAGAGAACCTTGCAGGGTTGTTGGTACATTTCAGCATACGTGCTAGGCATGGCGGGGGCCTGGGAGAGCTCCTGAACAACCATGCTGCGGAGTAGAGGAGTGACTTCAGTAGGGATGGGTGAAAGAATCCTGAGAAGATTCAGCGGAGATTGGAGAGGGAATTGCAATGGTGCTAGTTTATGTGGTTTTTTTCCTTTAGATGTGGAATATAGAGGTGAGAAAGTAGAGATTGACTCATTCCAGTATTGGGAATTGAAAGGGGCAGAAGCAAAGAAGGGAATGTAGTGCAGGACAACCTAGACAAGCAACATACTCTGCAATTTGAGAAAGATTAGGTTCTGAAGTGATTATAGTGTGGGAGGTCAAAGGAGTTCCTGTAGCCCTCCGCTCAAGTGGTGTTTGGCACAGGAGCATCAAGAACAGAGCATCAGATCACAACACTCAGAAAGGCGATGTAGTGTTCACAGACAAAAGAGAACAATTGCGCTTTCGTTTTCTCCATTAATGTGAAAAAAACCTCCAAAAAAGAGAATAGAAATAGATATCGAGGAACGGCGAGCAGACAGTGTGACAACTGGAGAGTGGGGGAAGTGTCAGAAGTCTGCATCTGGGCCAGTGCTCAAGTTTTCAAAAGAAGGGGAAGTCAGAAGCCCCAAATTTAGAGCTTGATAAGTATGACATCTTTTTCCTATGGGGAAAAACAGTATAGATTGCTAACATTGACTTGTCAAGACAGAGAACAACTAAACAATGGTCCCCGGTCGTCATGTGGTTTAATTTAGAATAAGTGCGCACGGTGAGAATTTGTCCTGCCTCCTCTCCGTTCCCACCCACCCCTCTCCTCCTCTAGGTCTCATTCACTGCTCTGGACAGATGAAACAGTGCTTTAGACACAAGGTCCCTTCATTTCAGCTAGCTTCTGATAGAGTCAGGCGTGATAGTCTGTGTTCAAGATGGGGAAATAACATGAGCAGAGGTAAAGTACGCAGCTGAGTAGACACGAAGCTGCTGGAAGAGGGGAGGCTCTGTGTGAAGTGGAAACGACCGTTAGCGTGGGACTTGGGCGTGGGAGCAGTGTTGACTTTTCCACCTGCAGCCTGAGTGATTGAACTTCTGTGAACCTCAGTTTCCTCAGATAAAATGGGAATAATAAGACCTACCTGCTGCGTTCCTGCAGATTAAAGGGGGTGATGGCCTCAGTGTCCCTGATAATGGCGCAGAGATGTTCCCTTCCTCCTCTTCCTTTCCGTGACCCCCTCCTCGCACCACCACCACCTGTCTGCACAAAACAGTGATTGGGAAAAAGGAAGGGAGAAGTTTAGACCATGTGTGGCAGAGGCGGAGTGATAAAGGGAGAGGATTGGGAAAATAAATATGAGGAGGACTATTCTTCTGCCTCATGTCCTCAAGAAATACCATTCGCCCTAACACTGCTTTTGTCAAAGAAATTAGATTTAAGAATTCATTACTTAGTATTTACCGTGGATGAATATATAGGAAACTGTACTTCAAAAGCTTTTTCATGAAACATTATTGTACTTATATCATATACCCAAGCATTTGTAGCACTCTTCATTTATAATCATGATCAACGAATAGATTTTTACAAAAGCATCATATTGTTTTAGCCACTAAGTTTTATCACTGTTATTTTTAACTTTTTGTTTTGACGTGGCTTTTAACTGTGATTAAAAATTATTGGCATCTGTGTTTACTTTTTAGCTTGTGCATACCTTACCTTCATAGCAGAAACTAATTAGTATGTGAAATACAGTACCATTAAATATGCATTAAGGGGGAAAATTCTAATCTAGTCATATGTAAAATATAGTAGAAAATGTATTTTAATATATGAAAGAGATGTACATGTTATTAATTCTGGTTCCATTCTTATAACAAAGAAATGTTTTAGCATTTGTCTCTATACGCCTTTACTTGGCTCCTTCAATGTAGGTAGATTACAGAATTTAGAAGAAAACTCATCTTCTTTCATGAAATTTACAAAGTGATTTAGAAAAATAACTTCATATGTGATGGGCTTGCTTTAGCAAGGTGGAATGAAATACCCCACAGAAATATGTTCTGAAGCACTACAATATATTTTCTAGTTCCAGATAGGTTTCATACTTGCCTTTCTTGAGTCTTTTCCTAGTTTACTGCCTGAAATCACTTAACATCCTAAAGCATAACAGGTAAATGTTATATCTTCTGTGAATCTCTTTCTGACTGCCTGTAAAGAAATGTTTCTTTTAATTCACCCTCATGTTGGAGGCATGTGACTTTTAGATTATTACTGTTAATTTTATATCTCAAAGATATTTCAAGACTGTCCCTGGGCCGGCCTGGTGGCCAGTGGTTAAGTTAAGTTTGCGCTCTGCTTCGGTGGCCCAGCGTTTCGCTGGTTCACATCCTGGGCGTGGACATGGCACTGCTCGTCAAGCCATGCTGAGGCAGCATCCCACATGCCACAACTAGAAGGACCCACAACTATGTCCCAGGGGGCTTTGGGGAGAAAAAGGAAAAATAAAATCTTTAAAAAGAACAACAATAAACTGTCCCCTTTTTTCTTGTTCCTGCTGCCACCGTAGTAATCCAAGGCACCCTCATTTCTCTCTTGGAGTACTGCTATTGTCTCCTAGTTGATCCTTCCTATTTTTGCTGTCCTTCTCAGAGGAGCCTGAGTAAACTTTTGAAAATACAAGTCAAATCGTGCCCTCGCATTCCCCCACTTCCCATACCATCACATTGCCCACTTACCCTCTTCCAATAGCACTGCTTTGCCTTCATTCCCCATTCGCAGCAGTAGACACCCCCAGTTTTTCTTAATGCTACTTATCAGAATTGGTAATTATTTATTAAACTGGATATTTACCTGTTTGTTGTGTCTTCTCTATTAGCCCGTGACTCCATGAGCAAAGGAGTCGTCTTTTTTTAAACCTGTTATATCTGCACTATCCTTAGCATTTAGTAAGTGCACATCAAGAATTTTGTTTTTTAATGAAAGAATTTGGTCCTGTATATCACAAAACAGCCACTTGCCTGATGCTTAGTTATGTATTTCATATTCATTAGATGATACTCGTAGACTGCAGTGTCTCCTCTTCTGTGCTTTGTTTTTTCCATCAACACTGATCACCACCTGATGACCTAGAATGAAAGTTCCATGAGGGCATCTGTGGTGTTCAATGCCCTGTCTTCAGTGCGTAGAACAATGCCCAGAATATATTTACTTGTTGCGTATTTGTTGAAGGTATGACTGATTGAGTAAATGAACTTCCACACACTTGACATCTTGGAATTCATTCCTATGATAAACAGTTCAGTTCAACAGACATTTATTAAACATCTACTCTGTGCTAATCATTATGCTGGGCCCTGTGGGTATAGAAATCAGTAAGTTATGATGTCATTTCTGCTTCTGATTTATTTTGTATTAAGAAGTTTGCTATTATTCTAATTAATTTAGAAGTTATAGTATGCTATGACAGGGGCTTTCATGTTGTAAGCCTGGCTCCTGTTAAACAAGTGAGACTGGAGTGGTTTCAGACTACTGCTTTGTTTCACTAGTTTAAATGCGGTGTCGTTAATGACACTTTACTTTCTGTTCAGGCACAGTTGGTCAGACCCTCTTGGAATGGCTTTTAGATCTTAGCTTCTTTGATCTGTTTCTCCTTTATCTTCTAGGTCTAACTAAGGTCTGATGCTTTTGTGAAGATCATGAATATAATGCAGTGTCCTAATATTTTGCTCTCCACTGTCGCTGATAGTCTAATTGTGATTTGCTGACGTGTTAAAAAATTGATCCAGCAAGAGCTTTGTTTAGAATCTTGCTAGAAGCAGAGATCACAGATGCTGTGTTAGTTTCAAGTTATCTTCCTTTCCTTTCTTCTTTAAGTTGATGTTATATTTTGTAATATGAAACATTTTTCCAGTTTTCCGTATGATGAAGAAAATCTCTCCTAGTTTACTTTTGATGTCAAGATGAGATTTATGTATAAAATTGAAGAAATACGCTCTTACTTTTGGTTTGACATACACCCAGATTTTAAAATTGTCACCTGGACTAGTTTGGGACCTCTTTTGTTAAGAAGCACATTAAAAAGCCACAAGCAAAAAGATAAAATTTTAATACTCTGTTTCTATTTTAAAATGTATAATTTAGAATTAAACCTTATATGTGTATTCTGTGTTTTCCTTTTCAATAACTGATTTTTCTTTTAAATAGGAGACATACAAATTCTATGATCCTTAGTGAAATATATTCTTTATATCCCCCTGAATAAAATGTATTACAACATGGAAATAATAACTACTCCATGCCTAAATATTAGCTGCTAAGGCCTTCCCTTCAAGAAGAAAGGCTTACTATTTTTTTCTGTGTCCCTGAATATTTTTGGTGATTTTTGTATCGTTATTACTGTACTTTGATTAAGTATGACTGAGTTTAAATGAGTGTATACCTTACAGCCATTTGATTTAGATCATTAATTTCATCTTTTTTTTTTCTGGTACAGGAGAAGCTTAGCAATAAAGGGAGCTTGTCACTATGTTTTAAGAAGTATTTTTCTGTCTCTGGGTTTAACCTCTTCTGGTATTAGAAAAATAGTGAAAATTTTCTATTGCTAGTGCTTAGTACGTATATTAAAGGTTTGCCTTTTCTTTTGTAGGATGAAGTGGCACACACTCTAACTGAAAGCAGAGTATTAAAGAACACTAGACATCCCTTTTTAACAGTAAGTGACCAGAGGACAGATGTTATCATCATGACATTTTAAATTTAAGGAAGTTTTATTACAGAAAGTAAGCCATGAAAAATAACGTTTTAAATAACGTTCATTTTAGGATGCCATTTTCTTTGTGGAAACACTATAACTCACGTTTCCTTGAAATTATTGGAATGTATGGATTAAGTTTACAATATGCATGCATTTGTAATCCCTCTCATTATACATCCATTACATTGTGAGAGTTCCTTTTTCTCCCATGAATTCACTGCCTTTACAGAAAAAAAACACCATAGAGCAAATAAGTCACCTCTGGCATTTTAAGAAAACCACTGAGAAAATGGTAGACTTAAAAAATATTCTTAGTATTAAATGTAAGGATTTTATGTTTCTTTTGTTTACTGGCTTCTGATGAATATTTAAATGATCAGGCAGCATTGTCTTCAAATATGAAAGGCGGAAATCTTTGCTGAATATTTTTTAGAGAAATTGAGACTTATTTTAGATATAGAGTATTTTAAGAAATATGGGAATACTGAACACATTAAATTAAAGATAGGATAAGTCACAATGTGTTTTCTTTACTAGACAAAGTATAAACTGTGACTGAGTTGTTTTGAAAGAATGATTTTTTTTTAGTCCTGTTCGTAGATTGCTTGTAATAGAGGCATAATATGCAACATTTCTGTTTGTTCCTGGTTCCGATGAAGTGTATTAGGATTAAAATGATAGCTAGACTTTTAAAAAGGGGGAAGCTTTTAAAGATTTAGAATTATCTGAAGTAGAAATTTTCCGAAGTGTCACCAGATACCTAGACTTACTTTGTTACATTGTTGTGTGTTTATTGTCTGGTGTAATAAGATACCTATAAAGTTTTGATATCTTTATAATTTGTAAAATTACATGAACCAACTCTGTTGGATCGGATCATGTTATGCACTCAGTATGCAAAAAATGATGTTGAAACTATATTAGAAATTGAATATAACTACTATAACTGTATTCCTAAGACTTCCACGAGAGTAATTTGTGGCCCTTGCCTTAAGGTTGCATGGATAAAAACTTTGGGAATCAATACAGTTTCAAATAGATTGCACAATATATTGAGAAGTGCTCATCACAATTACTGATTTTATTTTACTTAAAATTTTAATTTTTCCCCGAATAATACCCAATACTGATTTAAACAGAATTTGTTTTATGTTTCTCATGAACTCTTCAGCACTCTTAAGGAGTAAGTAGACTCTTAAGGAACAATGACAATTCATTTCATCAATCATGCTTACTGTTTCTAAGTGTTCTATTTTGGTACATTACATTATAAGAATGTGGAATTATAATACAACATTTTTTCTTTTTCATTTCAAGTCCTTGAAATATTCCTTCCAGACAAAAGACCGTTTGTGTTTTGTGATGGAATATGTTAATGGGGGAGAGGTGAGTCAAGAAGTAAATCCAGCACTTGCATTTGCATGGTAGTATTGTCATTATTTTGAAAAAGTTATTTAAAATGTAAGTTGTAACATAACAGTCTCTACTTCTTGATAGGGATTTGTATAGCACTTTCTACTATTGAGTAGATGGGAGCTGAATAATTTCTAATGAAATTTAATGTCATTAACTTTTTTATAACTACTTTTATATATTGGAAAGTGCAATCGTATTCTCCTTTATCTTGTATTTTTTTAAAATGTAAAAAAATTTTACCACAATTATAATTTTTGAAATCATGATATTTAATTTCAAAAGCCAGAAAAACAGGACTTATGATGCTTTACAAAGTTCTTCCTCAAGTTTTTGCGAAACTTGTAAAAACTTATTTATTTTAAACGCAGTTGAATAATAGTCTATAGGCACATTGTGACTGAGTTTTCTCTTCTACATAGTAGTTAGAGTAACCTTGACTATAGTTAAGAGATGTTAAGGGATCTTGTAGTTTTGAAGAGAAATTTCATTAGTTTAGTAGTACATTTCACCTGTTTGTTTATTCCTTGTCCTTTCTCCCCTCTATTTTGGTCAAAACCAATGTGGGGGGAAACTGTAATTCACTGGAATAGTTAGCGGGAAATGTTTTACGTTGCGGGCTTTCTGAAATAAATTTAATTATTAAATAGGGGCTTGTATCTCACAGACCTTAAAATGGTCTTATTTTCCAAACTAAATAAATTAGTTAAATATTCCGTATAGAATATCTTCTCCTATAATTATCTGACTAATAGGAATTAGTTCATTGTGAAAATTCACTCATTCTTTTGGTATTAGTTGGCACATTTTGAGTGCCTAGGCAGTGTGGGTTTATCAAAATGTGTTAAGACATTATCTTTTCTATGAAGGAGTTTATAATTTATCTTATCAGTGTATTAAAAATTAGAATGTATAGTGAAAGACCTAACTGCTAATAAATTTGTAAAAGAAAAGCTTTATGAATGATCTAGCCTTTAGGGTAGGCGTTAAATGCTTAATGAGATTCCAGCAGGAGAACTGATTTGAGAAGGTATTACAGGCAGAGAGGAGGATGTGAGCAGACTCACTGTGGGGTGTGGGTGAGCACAGGCAAGAAGAACTTGAGTCGTTAGGTAACAGTATCCCAGGCATTCAGAACTGGGCCCTTGCCGTCAGATATTGTCTGAGAAATTACAAAGAACATGGACCTCATGGAATTGTATAGCATTGGTATGTCTTAGTGACCGATTAATTGGATGTGGGTAGAAAGAGAGAGGGATCAAAGTGGATTTTGGTTGGAATCAGGGAGAATTAAAGAGTGAACTTATGAACAATGTGTTGAGAGTAAGATTATAAATTTGATTTTGAAAGGTTTTTCCTAAGTTTCCAAGGAAATATTTATGTGGAAACATCACAGAGAATAAATAAGGGATCAGAACTGTGGATACAGATTTGGGAGCCATTCCCATAAAAGTTATAATTTAAGTTATGGAGGTAGATAGTTCCCATGTTATGGGAAATTAAATTCATGAAACCTCTATGTTAGTATCTCTCAAAATTAAAAATGCACATATTCTTGGGCTGAACAGCTTCACTTCCAGGAATTTATCCTACAGACATACTCACAAATATACCACAGAATGATTTTTGGATAAATATATTCATTGTAGCATTGTAGTACCTTAAATGAGCATTCAATAAGGAGACTACTTAAATAAATTGTGTTGTATTCATGTAGTGGAATACTTTATATCTGTTAAAAAGAATGAGGCAGCCCAGTATGGACTGATTCAGAACAATTTCTAAGACATATTATGAAGTGACAAAAACAAGGTGCAGAGTATAAAGCATGCCATCATTGTATTAAAAGAAAATAGGACTATATTTATATAATATTTGTATATACATGGAATATCTCTGGAATTATGCACTGGACGTTAGTGCTTACCTTTGGCTGGGGACAATGTGGGAGGAAGACTTATTTTTCACATATGTATTCTTGAGCAGTTTTTGTATTTTTTATCGTAAATATACTTTATTTAAAAAATTGAGGGAAGGACAGTAGGCAGGTAGACAGATGGCTGGCTGGCTGGATGGCCTGGGGAGAGAATAATATAGGGAAAATGATAAACTGCACACCAAAACTTGGAGATACGCTCTTAAACTGGAGCACTCTTAAATTGGATAAATACTCGTACACAGCGTCATGTATTTACATCTATTATAACACTTATCACATTGTTTTATAATTGTCTGTTTGCTTGTCTGTCTTCCCGCTAGACTCGGAGCTTCCTAACGGGCTTTTCGCTGGTATAACCCTAGTACCTGACACACGACCTGACACAAGTAGGAATTTGACATAATGTTTATTGGATAATTTGAATGAATAAATAAGTCAATGGATAAACACATTTCCTCAGGGAGAAAAGAAGTTAGCAAAAGTGATTAACTAGAAATTGCTGAGAAGTAGGAAGAAAATTAGAAAATAGTGTACTAACTATATAGATTATTTTGGAAAAAAGTCAAAAAGGTTTTTTCAGAAGGAAGTATCTTTGACTGTATTTATAAGATACATATTTAATGAGGTTTTGTGCACAGCACTCTGGTAGATATTGTGGGACATATAAATCTGAATTAAACCTAGATCTTACTCTCAAAGAGTGTATAGTCTAGTGAGAAAGATACGGTACAAAACTGAGACTACGTGTAAAGTGTTCACTATCACGTGGATCACAAGTGCAGGTTAAGGGCCATGGCACTTCCCAGGAGAGAGAAGCATTTTGAGTGGTGGGATGAAGGGACACTCCCTAGAGGGAGCACTTTTATTCTCAACCTAGAGTGCTTCTGAGATTAATTAATTGATGATTATTGAAAAAGTTTTACACACAAAAGCAGCTTTTCAGACAAGCCAGATGGTTTTCTTTATTATTGAGACTCCTACATTATTTCTCATTTGACATTTCTTCTCTTTTTTCAGAATTTCTGTTTTGGGAATGTTATAGATAAAGACTAAATTATTTAATATATTGAAGCAGGTGAACTGATTCTGTATGTGATAGATAATTTTAAAGTGCATGGATAGTAATTATATCATTGCAATGCATACATAGCAAAACGAAAATTTACTTATTTATATTTACACAATTTTAGTGAAAGTGAAAGTTTTGTATATGTAACTCCTCCAATTTTTAATTCTTTTAGGTTATCAAATGTACTTTTAAATACCTTTTAAACGTACTTTACAAATACAAATAGTTATTTGGTTCTTGTAACTTAATGGAATCATCTCCCTTCTTCAATGTATCATCTCTGGGGAGGGAATCTATGTTCAATGTGTCCTTATGGCGACTTCTTTAATTCTGGCTTTGCTTTAGGGTCACCACGCCGTTTATTGTGCCCAGAGATGCTTCCTAGAAATGCTGAAAAGTCAATTGCTGTAGAAAAAATACTAAACGGAGTACTTCTGTTTTTGAAATAAGATTGAAATAGAGAGAAGGAAAATAAGGAAAGCTATAAACTCACCCTAACAGTCCACTCCAAGACTTGCAGACACACTGTGAGTTACCCAGTGGGGCGTGTCTGCCTGGTGTCCAGGAGACGTTAGCAGGAGGGTACCGGCCTGTTGAAAGGAACCTGTGGAGAACTGCTGCTGCTCACCCAATGGCAGCAGCCTCAAATCTCTGTGCATCCACCTCCACCCTGAGATAGGATTCTTTACCAGGCCCCTTGAAGTAGTTAGAACTAGCCCAATTTTTATGCAATTCCTACTTATTGTCTGTTGATTTTTAATTAGCAGTAGCATCCTTTTAGCCTATACTCTGGAATGTTTATCTTGAAATATAATAGTTAAGACATTCCTTTTCTTATACTTTCTTCACATTTTTGTGAACATCTGGGATTTTTTTCAGCCTAATAGAATGCACAGGAGTTTAGCATGCTCACGGCCATGCTTGTTATTATCCCTGTGTTTGCCAGTATTTTTGACAGCAGTAAATAATTTTGATGGAAGATGATTGTGAGAGAAATACTGGTTGTGAAAAATCAACAGTGGCTGCTTATAGGCACATCAGTATAATGGAGTCACATCATAATTGCATACAACTTAGATGAATTCAAAGAAATACGCTCAGCAAGAGAGAGCATGCATAGACAGACAGATAGATAGACAGACAGATAGATAGGTAGAATAAATGAAAGAAAGAATATGGGGATTTGCCGTTCTTCTTGGTGAGTGTATTCAAAAAGTGACCTCAAGATGAGAGAGATAAATTTACTGTTTTTTTACTCCACGTCAGTTCCTACTTGCCATCCTTAGAGTTTCATGAGATGTAAATTCTGGCACTTAAAAATACGTAGTTTTGGGGGCTGGCCCGCTGGTTGAGTGGTTAAGTTTGCACACTCCGCTTCTGTGGCCCAGGGTTTTGCCGGTTCGGATCCTGGGCGTGGACCTAGCATCTCTCATCAAGCCATGCTGAGGCAGCATCCCACACAGCAGAACTACAAGGACCTACAACTATAATGTACAACTATGTACTGGGGGCTTTGAGAAGAAGAAGAAGAAAGAAAGATTGGCAACAGATTTGTTAGCTCAGGGCCAGTCTTTAAAAAAGCAAAAAATACATAGTTTTTATAAAACTTTGTCATTAAGTGCATTATAACTACAGGTGTTCATCTAAAAAAACCTCTATTATTTCAGTGGTGGAAGAAAACTCTTCCGGGCTAACGTATATTGAGACATAGTATGTTGGGTCTCCAGTGTAGTCCCTTCCTAAGGAATTTTCAGGAATGATTTTTATTATAGTTGATAATTTATGTATTAACTTTAGAACCCACTCCATTATAGTCCATTTGCCTATTAAATATTTAATGAGCAACTACTCTGAGCTGAAGCTCGAAGGATGCAGAAATAGTAAAAGCATGGTACTTTCTTTTAGAAGATGAGTGTCTAATTGGGGAGCTAGACAAGAGAATATGCATATACTTTATAGTGTCGTTATTGCTATGATAATACTGGTTGCCATGGGATACAGAGAATGGGCACTTGAATCAGTCCAGAAGGAAGAGAGAGAGGAAAGGGGAGAATGCCAGGGTAGGAAACAATTCTTGAAGTGGTTGCTAAACTAAGACTTAAGTTAGATGAGTAAGGATGAGAAGGAAGACATTTCTGCACAGGGGAAATAGAATGTGTAGAATGTGCAGGAACATGCCAGTTCTCCCCCACGTGGCCAGTGTGGATGATGCATGAAGCCCTGCAGAGGAAAGCCATGAGAGTCTGAACAGGTAATTAGAGTCATTAGGACAGGTCTTCTCTCCCAGGTAATTTAGGTTT
Organism: Equus caballus; assembly: GCF_041296265.1. NCBI lineage: Eukaryota > Metazoa > Chordata > Mammalia > Perissodactyla > Equidae > Equus > Equus caballus. The sequence goes on from NC_091713.1 coordinate 9,778,009, forward strand.
TATCCTGAAGGCACTGGAGCATCACGGAAGGATTTCTGTACGAATGTTTTAGAAAGACTACTTTGTAGCAGCGTGAGGCTTGGATTGGAGGTGACAGAATTGGAAGCAAGGAAACTGTTTGGGAGGCTACTGCAAGGAGAAGTGAATTATGGAAATGATAAGGTCATTAATTGTGTCAATATTAATGAGAAGCAGTCAAATTCTAGTGATGTTTAGGTACTAGAATTTCCAGGATTTAACGACTAAATGGAAAGACAAACAACACATAGTGTCCTATTTGCTGCTTGGGAAATTGTGTAGATACTAGATTGTTTAAGACAGGAAACACAGGAAGGGGGAATGAGTTCTGGGGTGATCATCCTATGTCTGAGGTCCTCAGTGGGGATATCAAAGAAGTAGGAGAGTTAGGTCAGAGATACAGACCGAAATAAATGATAAAACCAAGGAAGTGAGGAAATATCCAGTGTGAGAAAAGTTAGAACATTAGTGGCCAAGAATGGTGCCTGAAGGTACCAACGTCAGACATGTTGGTGATGAGGGAAGCCTTAGGCCGATCCTAGGCAGAAGGAACCACACAAGAGATGTCTTGGAAGGTAAGTAGAGTATATGAAGTATAACAGAGTATAGTAAATCCTGCAAGATAACAATTGAAAAATGGCCATTGGATTTGACATCGACTAGTTCCTAAGCAGAGTACCATGGATTCTTTCTTTTTTCTGGGTTGATGCAAGGAATGCCCCTTGGCTGTAGTAGAGAATGTACAAGGGTTGGTACAAGGGTTGGAGCTCAATAGAACAAGGTTATGAATATGAGTTCAGTGCAGCCTTTGGTGGACAGTAAATGAGCATCTGGAGAACTAATTATGAAAGCACCCTAATGTGACCAATGACACTGCTGCTAACATATCCAAACCACTCTCTTCTTGTAGCTTAGGTGTTACCAGATTTATATGAGAAGCAGAGAAATATTCCGGGGAAAAGAAGTAGTAAACTGAAAACTGAACAAGGTGGTGGGATTATTTAATTTGGTTTAGACTATCTCTACTCAGGAGTCTTCCCCTCAAATCTTACTCAATAGCAGTATTTCTTTCAGGCCTAGAAATTGGACCTCTGTATATCTCTTTCCAGGCTGAAATCTCCTGGAAGTTAGGAGATTCATCAGGGGATAAAGGAAAATTATTATGTGGAAATGTTATGCATCTGATAAGTTCTTCATGTTCTTGTGTGTTCTTTTCGTGAGTACAAATGAACCTAACACTTTCAGTTATTTACTACTCTTGTCCATATTTAGCTCCTTGTACGCTCTATATTAATTACTTTGATAAAATTCATTTTATTTCTTGCATATGACTTTCACTTTCATGCCAGTCTTGAGATCCTCTCATACTTATTTCAGATTCTCATTATTTGGCTGGGATTTTGTCTTCAGTGAACCCAAATCATCTCATTTTAAATTCACATAAGACAGAAGTGCCAGCAGTCAGCATTCTAGTTCTACTTACTAATTTATGGAGGTGTGATTTGGGTGATTTTCAAATTAAAAGTATCATTTCATATTCATAGTGATGATTTTAAAAATTTTGCTAAATTTATATGTATATAAATATCTTTATTGTCAGGAGTCTGACAAGATAATTTCTTTGCTAACTTTTACTTATTAATACATAGGTTATATCAGAATTCTGTTGCTTTTATCCAAAGCTTTTTCAGAAATTCCCAAGCTAAGAAGGATACATTATAATAGTCATATTAGCCTATCAAGTTCAAGGCAAAATACATCTCTCAATGTTTTTAGTATATACTTTTATAATATTTCAAGGCTAATTTCATAAATTATTGAACCAATATATCACTGCACCTGAAGTCGTAATCCAAAGACGTGACCAGCCTCCACGTCTGAGACGCTTACTTTTGTATCTAGAGTCTCAGATGAGGCGACTGGAGCCGCAGGAGCTGACTCCGCATTTGTCTGTTCCAACAGTTCTTCTCCACGTAGTCTTGGGCAGCATGGCAACTTCAGGGTAATCAAGCTTCTTAACACAAAGGCTGGATGACCCCAGAGTGAGCATTTCAAGAGTGAAAACAGAAAACGCTATATGTATAATCGGAGACCCTGAAGGAAAAAAGCCAGGACATTGGAACAAAACTGTATTTAAATATTAAAAACTATAATCTGCAAACACAGTATATAGTCACTTGTATTCTGCATCTTTCACTTAGCATAATACTTTTAAAATTCATCAATATTGTTGCAGATAGCAGTAGTTTATTTCTTTTTATGGCTTTACTCCATTGTGTGGATGTTTCATAATGTGTTTATACCATCACTCATAGATAGACATTTGGGTTCTTTGCAGTTTGGGGCTATTATGAAAAAAGCTCTTGTGGGCTAGCCCTGGTGGCCTAGTGGTTAATTTCAGCTCACTCCACTTTGGTGGCCCAGGTTCAGTTCCCGGGCATGGAGCTACACCACTTATCTGTCAGTGGCCATGCTGTGGTGGCAGCTGACATACACAAAGAGGAAGATTGGCAGCAGATGTTAGCTCAGGGCAAATCTTCCTCAGCAACAACAACAAAAAACATTCTTGTGAATGTTCCAGTACAAATCTTGGTGTGAACATATATTTTCAGTTATGTTGGGTAAATACCTAGGAATGCAATTTCTGTGTCATTTGATATGTTCAACTTCATAAGAAACTGTCAAATTTCCTGTTCCATTTTGCATTTCTAGGATGTTATTTAATATCACCACACGTGGCATGGTTAATCTTTTTTTATTTTACTGTAGTGGTATCATGTAGGTTTAATTTTAATTTCCTGAATGAATAATATATTGAACGTCTTTTCCTGTGCTGATTTGCCATTTGTATATCTTCATTATTGAAATATCTGTTAAAATCTTTTGTGCGTTTTTTTTTTTTTTTTAAAGATTTTATTTTTTCCTTTTTCTCCCCAAAGCCCCCCGGTACATAGTTGTGTATTCTTCGTTGTGGGTTCTTCTAGTTGTGGCATGTGGGATGCTGCCTCAGCGTGGTCTGATGAGCAGTGCCATGTCCGTGCCCAGGATTCGAACTAATGAAACAATGGGCCGCCTGCAGCGGAGCGCGCGAACTTAACCACTCGCCACGGGGCCAGCCCCTTTTGTGCGTTTTTTAATCGGGTTTTTTGTCTTCTTAATAACATGTTCTAGATACAAGCACTTTATCATATATATGTTTTGTAAATATTTTCTCCCAGTCTGTGGTCTGCCTTTTCATTTTTTAGTGGAGAATCTTTTTTCTATGTATATTTTTGTTTAAATCTTTTAAAAATCATCTTCTTCAACGAGTCTCCCATGCCCCTTCACAGTCAGTCCCTCCCGTCACCCTCGCCGCTGTACCCGCTGATATGCTTTCTTACAAGTATCTTTTGAAGGACAAAACTTTTAAATTAGATGAAATACAAGTTTCAGGGTTTTTCTTTTGTGATTTTTGCATTTTGTGTTTAATTTAAAACATCTTTGCCTAACCCAAGTTTAAGATTTTCTCTTGTGTTTTCTTCCAGAAGTTTTAATAGTTTTAGCACTTACATTTGGGTCTATGCTCCATTTCAAGTTACTTTTTGTATGTGGTTCTATATAAAGGTCAAAGTCCCTTTATTTTGCAATTGCATGTCTAATTGTTCCAGCATATTTGTTGAAAAGACTACTTTCTCCCATTGAATTACCTTGAACCTTTGTCAAAAACCAATTGCTTGTATATATGTGGGTTGATTTCTGTACTCTCTTCTGTTAACATTGATCTATATCTATCCAACCTTATGCATTTATCACACTGTCTTTAGTACTTTTGCTTTAGAGTAAGTGTTAGAATTAGGCAGTTTGAGTCTTGCAGTTTTACTCTTCTGATTGATTGATTGACTGATTGACTGATTGAGGAAGATTGGCACTGAGTTAACATCTGTTGCCAATCTTCCTCTTTTTTTAGCTTGAGGAAGATTGTCGCTGAGCTAACATCTGTGCCAGTCTTCCTCTACTTTATGTGAGACACCACCACAGCATGGCCTGATGAGCAGTGCTAGGTCCACTCCTGGGATCCAAACCCACGAACACCTGGCCGCTGAAGCAGAGCGTGCGAACTTAACCACTACACCACAGGGCCAGCCCCTTACTCTTCTTTTTAAAAGTTGTTTTGGCAATGCTGTTTCCTTAAAATTTCCATATAAATTATGGAAGAAGTTTATTGATTTCTATGCAAAGGCCTACTGGATTTCAACTGGGATTGTGTTAAATCTGTTGATCAATTTGGAGAGAATTGACTTGTTAACAGTATTGTCGTGTGATCCATGAACATGATATATCTTTCCCATTATTTAGATCTTCTTAATTTTTGAACAGTATTATGTATTTTTTAGTGTACAGGTCTTGACCATTTTTTGTTGAATGGTTCCTTATTGATTTTATGTTTTTGGTGTTATAAATGACTAAAATTTCAAATTTGAATTGTTTGTTGCTAGTATATAGAAATGCAGTTGATGTTTACTTATTAGTCTTGAATTTTGTGTTTTTGCTAAAAGCTTTTTTGTGAACATGTTGATGCTCTCTGTGTAGATGATCACATCATGCAAGAACAAAGATAATTTTACTTCCTCTTTTCTAATCTCGTGCATTTTCTTTCTTTTTCTGCCTTGTCAACCTGTCTAGGACCTTGAGAACAATGTTAAAAAGCATGGTGAGAGCAGACATCCTTGCCTTATACTTGATCTTGGGGCGAAAGCATTCAAATTTTCACCATGAAGTGTGTTGTTAGCTATAGCTTTTTCATAGATGCCCTTTATCAAGTTGAAGCAGTTCCTTTCTATTCCTCGTTTGCTGAGCTTTTTTAAAAAAAAATCATGATAGGGTATACTATTTTGTTAAATGATTTTTCTGTATTTATTGTGGTGGTCAGATAGTTTTTATTCTCCATTCTGCTAGTATCTTGAATTTCATTGTTTGATTTTTAATGTTAAACCAACGTTGCATTTCTTAGATAAACCCCACTTGGTTATGATGTGTTACCCTTTTGATACATTGTGGGATCCAATTTGCTAAAATTGTGTTAAGAATTTTAGATCTTTGTTTATTATGAATATCATTCTGTAGGTTCCTCCTCTTCCCTCCTCCAAGTAATGTGTCTGGGTTTGGATTCAGGGTAATGATGCGCTCTTAAAATGAGTTGAGAAGCCTTGCTTCTTCTTCTGTTTTCTAGTAGATTTCACCTGTGAAATTTTAGGACCAAGCATTTTCTTTGTAGGAAGGTTTTTAACAATGAATTGAACTTAAATATATATATATATATATATATATATATATATATATACACACACATATATATATAGACATGCATTTAATCTGTTTCTTCTTGAGTGAACTTTGGTGGTTTGTTTCCAGGAATTTGTCTATTTCATCTAAATTTTTAAATATATTTTCTTAGTATTATAAATAATGTTTCCTTGTTATTACATTAGTATCTATAGGATCAGTAGCTAACTTCTCTCTTTCATTCCTGATACTGCAATTTGTATCTTCTTTTTATTTTTGGTCAGTCTTCCTAAAGGTTAATAATTTTTATTGTTATTTATAGCTTTAAGTTTCATTGATTTTTCTTCTGTCAATTTTGAGTCATCTATTTCATTGATTTTGGCTCTTTATTATTTCCTTTCTTCTGGTTGCTTTGTGTTTAATTTGCTCTTCTTTTCTTTGTTTCTTAATGTGGAAATGTAAAGCATTTATTTAAACCTTTTTTCTTTTCTAAGTATTTAGTGTTATAAACTTCTCTGCAGGTACCAATTTTTATGTTATATTTATATATGTAAATATTTGTAGCATATTTTAATGTTATATGTATTTTTACGTGTTATGTTATTCTATTTTCCCAAATCTACTAATTTCTCTTGTCATATTTTCTTTGAACAATGGACTATTTAAAGATGTGGTGTTTAATTTCTAAATACTTGGGGATTTCCATATGTGTTCCTTTTTTTAAACTTATAGTTTAATTTACCTGTGGTCAGAGAATACACTGTGTAGTTTACATCCTTTTAAATTCATTGAGACTTGTTTTTAGGCCCACAGTATGTGTTATCTGGTGCATATGCTGTGTGTTCTTAGAAAGAAGGTCTATTCTGGTGTGCTGGGTGGGCCACGTGCTCTAAAAATACCATCTAGGTCAAGTTGTTTGATAATGTAATGTTGTTCCAGTGTTCTATACCCTTACAAATTTTGTATCTACTTTGTTTAATCAAATATTGAGAGAGTAGGCTTGACCTCTCCAACCACAATTATGGATTTATCTATTTTTCCTTTGATTTTTTAGTAGGCAGCTTATAGTTAGGTCATACTTCTTTTTAAATCCAATCTAATTTCTGCCGTTTTAATTTGGAGTGTTTAGAGCATTAACATTTAATGCGATCATACATATGATTTGGGTTAAATATTGCTAGTTATTTTATTTACCCCATCTGTTCTTTGTTCAGTTAAAAACAATCTCTTCCTGCCTTCTTTTGTATTGACTATTTTTGCAATTTTTCATTTTATATTCACTCTTGGATTAGCTCTGCTGCTTTTTTTGTTTTTATAGCGGTAGCTTGGGGATGAGAATACGTCGCTTTGCTCATCACAGTCTGCTTTCAAAGAATCTGATATCACTTCACTTATTGCAAGAACCTTACAAGAGTTTACGTTCTTTCCCTGCCCTCCGTCTTCAGTGCCATTGTTCTCATATGTTTTACTTCCACTCATGTTGTAACCTTCACAATGGCTGTTGTTATTTATGCTTTAAGCAGTCGATTATCTTTAAAAGGAACTTTTTAAATAAAAAATGTTTCATATTTATAGCATAGTCACTATTTCTAGTGCTTTTCATTCCTTTGTGTAAATGTACATATCCATCTGTTGCATTTTCCTTTTGCCTGAATGACTTCCTTTCACGTACTTTGTAGTGCAGGTCTGCTAGTCGTAACTTCAGCCAGCTTTTGTTTGTTTGAGAAAAATCTTCATGTTGTCTTGATTTCTTCTTTAAAACAGCTTTATTGAAGTATAATGATGTGCAACAAATTGCACATATTTAAAGTATACAACTTAATAGCTTTTGACCAATGAATTCATCACCATAATAAAGATAAAGAACATATCTGTGATCTCCACAAGTTTTTTCTTGCCCTGGAGATTTTAGGTGGAGAGGTACATCTGAACTAAGAAGTTAAGAGTAGGTACATTCTCCAAATAAGTTTTGTTTATTCATTGGAAAATCATTATTGAATACTTATTGTGTCTCAGTCATAGGGTACACTAGGATGAATAAAAGAGTCATATTATAAAATGTACCCAGTAAATGTATTATTATAATAGCAATGAACAGAGTACTACAGTATGAGAGAGAATAATGTAGAACCTGCTATAAGTTGGGTTACGTCTTTGAGGAAGTAGCGTTTAGACTGAGACTGATAGCAGATGTATGGGAAGGAGGGCCCCAGGGAAGGAGGGCGTGCGCAGGGGCTTTGACGAGAGAGACTTTGAGAGAGGCTGTAGCACAAAGCAGTGGGTGCGCTGATCCTTTAGCAAAGGGTCCCGTCTAGTTCTAGACCCTGAGAAGGCAGCTGTGCTCTGGAAAGGCTCTTCTCGTACACACTTTACATTCTGCAATTGTGAATGAGACTCATGAATGACATTTCTTCCTGGTGGAAGAAATTATACAGTTATTGTCTCAAATTAATAGAAACTATGCTTCGTGTAATAAATAGATGATATGCTTTAGAGTCCGATGGCCTAGGTTTGAATCTCAGCTCTACTGCTTAATAGCCATGTGATGCTAAGCAAGTTTCATGACATGTCTAAGCCTTAGTTTCCTCATCTTTATGATGGAGATAATAATTGTTAATAATGATAATTGCCTATTTTGTAAGTTTGTTTTGAGGATTAAATGATGTAATGCATGTAAGTTACTTAGCACAGTGCCAAACAAGTAGCCGTACTCAAAAGTAGTGCCTATTGTAATAGAAAAAATAACTTATATTTATTAAATTTAATCATCTGCAATATGGAAATAGCATTATATAGCTTTCATGATCGTTGTTAAAATGTAATGACCTCAGGGGCTGGCCCTGTGGTCTAGTGGTTAAGTTTGCGCGCTCCACTTTGGTGGCTTAGGGTTTCGCCAGTTAGGATCCTGGGCACGGACCTCACACCACCTATCAAGCCATGCTGAGGTGGCGTCCCACATAGCAGAGCCAGAAGGACCTACAACTAGAATATACAACTATGTACTGGGGGGCTTTGGGGAGAAGAAGAAAAAAAGAAGATTGACAACAGATTAGTTCAGCTGCCAATCATTAAAAAAAAAAGTTATGACCTTAATGCTCAAAAGGGTTGTGTTTATTAATTTTATTGTATTGGTATCAGATACCTTTCATAAATAACCCAGGTATTTTACATATATCCCCACAGATTTAAATACTTTTAAATAATTACCTTGAGAATTTTTGCCCTTTTAAAAGTACATCTTATTTTCCCAATGAAGAATCTGTTAATATTTAATGTGGTAGAACTGAGCAATCTCTTCTTTAATCTTGTTAATACAGTTTTAATAAAATATTTTAATATGTTATTTTAATTATAGAAATAGATTAGGAATTTACAGTTATTTTTTTAAAAGGAACTATTTTTTATACTTATCACATTATTAAGTATTTTCATTAAGTGACTTTTAATCTCAGAAACTTTCCTTAACTTTTCTTGTCTTGCATTGCTTATTTGAAAATTGCCAGTTTACAGGCTGCTAGTCGGTGATCTAGAACTTCTTTTACATTTTCAGACTTGTAATAAGAGGCCAAGAAGCAGAGGGATAGGGCTGGAGGTATTTAGCTGATAATTTCCAACTGACACGGTTACCACCAAACAGCCGTCTCAGAGTCCAGCAGTTCCGCCCTTGATCCCTTTCCGTTCTACGGCAACATCCTAACGGGTTTAGTTGGTATTTTAAGAAATTTTATATTGAACTATGTTATTAAAATGTGGCATTTTTATGTCACTATCTATATCATTATCTTTCTGGCAAAACCTTTCTTCAAAAACTAAATGTAAATTTACATTACTTTGCATTAATTTTTCTGTGTGAAATGCATACAGACCATGAGCTTAGCTGGTGAAAGGGATAGACATTATCTGGAAGATAATTAAATGACTTAACCTGTTTAACATAAGAATACTTTTATTTGATCCGATAACAGTAAGTATTTAAATGTTCACTTTTATAGTATAGTAATGCTGTTCAATTGTATGATATAGTATTTGCTGTAGACTGAATATTTGTGTCCCCCCAAAGCTCATATGTTGAAACCTATTGCCCAGTGTGTTAGTCTTTAGAGGTGGGGTTTGGGGAGGAGATTAGGACGTGAAGGTGGAGCCCTCATGAGTGGGATTAGTGCCCTTCTAAAAGATGCCCCAGAGAGTTCACGTGCCCCTTCCACCACGGAGGACATAGCGAAAAGATAGCCATCTGTGAACCAGGAAGCAGGTTCTCACCAGACAGCCTATCTGCTGGCACTTTGGTCTTGGACTTGCCAGCCTCCAGGACTGTGAGAAGTAGACTTCTGTTGTTTATAAGCCCCTCCGGCTGTGGGGTTCTGTTAGAGCAGCTCGGAGGACAGTCTTGTTGCTTAGTTTCCCTGTAGGTGAGCTAGAGTGATAATTCGCAGGACATTTTTTAAGTCCGGATCTTTATTTTTTTGGAAAGTTTGTTACATTAAGAATATAACTTTTTAAAAATATAGCAGTTTATTTTCAAAATAAGCATTATGGGTTTGTCATAGATATGTATGTATAATTTTGTGTACAATTGTACCTTTGGTAGGTTGAGATAATCTGTTTACATTACTGTATTCCTACAGCATGACTAAGCACAACACACATAAAAAAGACATGTACTCTTGGCCTAACAGAACTTACATTTCTAAAGATACACTCCTTACTTGAGCAGCAAATAACTCATTCTTCTTTTTGGAAAAAAACAAGGTTTTTCAGTTATTGTATATGATTTTTTATGCTTCTAATAAAAATACCTTTAAAACTTTGTCTTACTTTCCTTATAAATAATTCTTTGGAAAATCATTTTTGAATTTAACTTTATTCTTTGCAATACATATTTATTAAGCACATATTATGTGCTGCACACTTGGATTGGTGCTGAGGACGCAAAGCTACTTTGAATCTATTAAAAAAATTAATAGAGTGTTAAATTTGTCATGAGCCTAAATCACAAGGATCAACAGTATATTGATTTGAAGCCTTTATATAATTTTTTTCTGATTATGAAAGTAACAACAGTGCATGTTCATTGTGGACCATCAAAAAGCCAAAAGGTTATTTCAGTTCAATTGAAAATAATATTTATTGACTGCCTGCTACAAGCTAGTCACTGTGCTATATACTTAGTCTATGACACAAACAAGACAGGTGGGCTCTGCGTTCAAGGAAAACATGGTGTTTTGGGGAACTGATACCAAATAAATAATTAAAGTAATTTTCGAGATATGAAACAAGATAAAAACCACTCTGAATCTCACTGTCTAGCAATAATTGCTATTACCATGTTTATATATTTACCTATTTCCATACTGTACACATATTTTTCATTTTTAACACTGTAAAATATATGCTAATTGCCTTCAATTAATTATGTAGATATACTACAATTTATTAAATCCTTACCAAATTTTTGAACATTTAGATTGTTTCTATTACTTAATCAACTTTGCTTGGGTACAATCTACATACAATAAAACGTACTCACTGTAAGCATACAGTTATATGACTTTTGACAAACAAATATATGTATGTAGTCCCCATTACAGTAAAGACGTAGAATGTTTCCATTCTCTCGAAAAGTTCTGCCATGCTTCTTTGCAGTCCATCTTCCCTGTTCTATTCCAGCACCTGGTCCTGCAGCCACACCTGGCCCTCGGCAGCGGTTGCTCTGCTTTCTAGCACTGACGATTTGACTTACCTTTTCTAAAATTTCGTAGAAATGGAATCATACAACATGTACTCTTTTGTGTCTGTTTCTTTTTCTCAGCTTAATATTTTTGAGATTATTCATTTCGTTGCGTTTCTCAGGCATTGGTTCCTTTTGTTGCTGAGTCGCGATCCACTGCATAGCTTCTCCAAGGTTTGTTAATCTGCCTGGACATTTGGATTGTTTCCGGTTACTGCCTAATATGAGTAAAGCTGCTATGCACATTCATGTGCAAGTTTTCTTTTCCATTGGATAAATACTGAGGAGTATCATTGTTGAGTTATAGTAAGCATGTGTTTACATTTTAAGAAATTCCAAAACCATTTTCCAAAGTAGTTGTGTCCTTTTACATTTCTAGTATCAGTATTATGAGAATCCCAGTTGTTGCACGTCCTCACCAATACTTGGTGTGGTCAGGCTTTTTAATTTCAGTCATTCCAGTAAATATATAGAAGTATATTCTTATGGTTTTAAGTTGCATTTCTCTGATGATTAATGCTGTTAAATATCTTTTCACATACTTACTGGCCATTTGCATACATTTTTTGTGACCTGTCTGTTCAAATATTTTGCCTGTTTTTTCCCCTTTTTTTTGGCTGAGGAAGATTGACCCTGAGCTAACATCTGTGCCAGTCTTCTTCTATGTTCTATGCCAGGTGCTGCCTCAGCATGGCCACAGACGAGTGGTATGGGCCTGCACCTGGAAACCAAACCCAGGCCACTGAAGCAGAGTGTGCCTAACTTAACCACTAGGCCTCGGGGCCAGCCCCATATTTTGCCTTTTTGGTTTTTTGGTGAGGAAGATTGGCCCTGAGCTAACATCTGTGTCAGTTTTCCTCTATTTTGTACGTGGGATGCTGCCACAGCATGGCCTGATGAGTCGTGTATAGGTCTGAACCTGGGACCCAAACCCCTGAACCCCAGACCAGTGAAGTGGAGCTTACCTCTTTACCCCTTTACCCCTTTACCACTGGTCTGGCCCCTTTAATTTGCCTATTTTTTATTTGGATTGTTTTCTTATTACTGAATTTTAAGAGTTCTTTATATATTCTCATTGCAAATAGTTTGCCAAATGTATGTCTTACAAATAGTTTCTTGCAGACTGTACCTTCCGTTTTCATTCTCTTAGTGGTACTTTTTAAGCAACAAAAGTTTTTAGTGTATCATTTTTCTCTTTTCTGGTTTTTATTTTTTAGTGTACTAAGAAATCTTTGTGTACACTAGGTCACAAATATTTTCTTCTAGAACTTTTTTGTTTCATTGTGGTAACATTGGTTTATTTATTGTATAATTTCAGGTGTACATCCAATATATGTTGAATTCTGTGTAGGTTACATCATGTTCACCACCCAAAGATTAATTACAATCCATCACTCTGCATATGTACCTCATCACCCCTTTCACCCTTCTCCCTCCCGTCTTCCTTTCTGGTAACCACTAATCCAGTCTCTGTTGCTACCAGTGTGTTTGTTGTTTTTATCTTCTACTTGTGAGTGAGATGACACTGTATTTGACTTTCTACCTCTGACTTATTTCACTTAGGATAATACCCGCAAGGTCCATCCATGTTGTCACAAATGGCTGGATTTCATCATTTCTTATAGTAGTATTCCATTGTGTATATACCACATCTTCTTTATCCATTCGTCCCTTGATAGGCATTTAGGTTGCTTCCAAGTTTTGGCTATTGTGAATAATGCTGCAATGAAAATAGGGGTGCATGTATCTTTATGCATTCGTGTTTTCAAGTTCTTTGGATAAATACCCAGCAGTGGCATAGCTGGGTCATATGGTAGATCTATTCTTAAATTTTTGAGGAGTCTCCATACTGTTTTCCATAGTGGCTGCACCAGTTTCATTCCCACCAGCAGTGGATGAGGGTTCCCTTTTCTCCACATCCTCTTCAACACTTACTGTTTCCTTTCTTGTTAATTATAGCCATTCTGATTGGAGTGAGGTGATATCTCTTTGTAGTTTTGATTTGTATTTCCCTGATAGCTAATGATGTTGAACGTCTTTTCATATGCCCATTGGCCATCTATATATCTTCTTTGGAGAAATCTCTGCTCAGATGTTTTGCCCATTTTTTAATTGAGTTGTTAGTTTTTTTGTTGTTGAGATGTATGAGTTCTTTATATATTTTAGATATTAACCTCTTATCTGATAAATGGTTTGCAAACATCTTCTCCCAGTTGTTAGCTTGTCTTTTTGTTTTGTTGATGGTTGCCTTTGCTGTGCAGAAGCTTTTTATTTTGATGTAGTCCCATTTGTTTATTTTTTCTATTGTTTCCCTTCCCTGGTCAGACATGGCATTTGAAAAAATGCTGCTAAGATCGATGCCAAAGAGTGTGCTGCCTATGTTTTCTTCTAGAACTTTCATGGTTTCAGATCTTACATTCAAGTCTTTATCCATTTTGAGTTGATTTTTGTGCATGGTGTAAGGTAATGGTCTACTTTCATTCTTTTGCATGTGGCTGTCCAGTTTTCCCAACAGCATTTATGGAAGAGACTCTCCTTTCTCCATTGTATGTTCTTGGCTCCCTTGTGAAAATTTAGCTGCCCATATATGTGTTGGTTTATTTCTGCGCTGTCGATTCTGTTGGGTTGACCTGTTGTGTCTTTTTTTGTGCCAGTACCATGCTGTTTTGGTTACTATAGCGTTGTAGTATATTTTGAAATCAGGGGGTGTGATACTTCCAACTTTGTTCTTTTTTCTTAGGATTCCTTTGGCTCTTCGGGGTCTTTTGTTGTTCCATATAAATTTCAGGACATTTTATTCTATTTCTGTGAAAAGTGTTCTTGGAACTTTGATAGGGATTACATTGAATCTATAGATTGCTTTAGGAAGTATGGACACTTTAACTTTATTTCTTCGAATCCAAGAGCACAGAATATCTTTCCATTTCTTTGTATCTTCTTCAATTTCTTTCAGCAGTGTTTTATAGTTTTCAGTGTACAGATCTTTCACCTCTTTGGTTAAGTTTATTACTAGGTATTTTATTCTTTTAGTTGCAGTTGTAAATGGGATTGTGTTCTTAATTTCTCTTTTTGCTATGTCGTTGTTAGTGTATAGAAATGCAACTGATTTTTGTACGTTGATTTTGTATCCTGCAACTTGACTGTATTCATTTTTTATTTCTGAAACATTTTTAGTGGATTCTTAGGGTTTTCTATATATGAAATCATGTCATCTGCAAACAGTGGCAGTTTCACATCTTCATTTCCAATTTGGCTCCCTTTTATTTCTTCTTCTTGCCTGATGGCTCTGGCTAGGACTTTCAATACTATGTTAAGTGAGTGGTGAAAGTGGGCATCCTTGACTGGTTCCTGTTCTTAGATGGAGAACTTTCAGTTTTTCTCCATTGAGAATGATATTAGCTGTGGATTGGTCATAAATGGTCTTTATTATGTTGAGGTATTTTCCTTCTATACCCATTTTATTTAGAGTTTTTATCATAAATGGATGCTTTACTTTGTCAAATGCTTTCTCTGCATCTATTGAGATGACCATGTGGTTTTTATTCTTCATTTTGTTAATGTGGTGTGTCACGTTGATTGATTTGTGGATGTCGAACAATCCCTGAATCCCTGGAATAAATTGCACTCGATCACGGTGTATGATCTTTTGAATGTATTGTTGTATTCAATTTGCTGGTATTTTGTTGAGAATTTTTGCATCGATGTTCATCAGTGATATTGGCCTGTGATTTTCTTTTTTTGTATTGTCCTTGTCTGGTTTTGGTATCAAGATAATGTTGGTTTTGTAGAAGGAGTTAGGAAGCTTCCCTTCCTCTTCAATTTTTTGGACAAATTTGAGAAGGATGGATATTAAGTCTTTTTTGAATGTATGGTAGAATTCACCAGGGAGGCTGTCTGGTCCTGGACTTGTATTTTTTGGGAGGTTTTTGATTAGTGTTTTGATCTCCTTACTGGTGATTGGTTCTATTCAAATTCTCTGCTTCTTCTTGATTCCATTTTGGAAGATTGTGAGTCCAAGAATTTACCCAGTTCTTCTCAGTTATCCAATTTGTTGGCATGTAGCTTTTTGTAGTATTCTCTTATAATCCTTTGTATTTCTGAGGTGTCTGTTGTAATTTCTCCTCTTTCATTTCTGATTTTATTTATTTGAGCCTTCTCTTTTGGTCAGTCTAGGTAAAGGTTTGTCAATTTTATCTTTTCAAAGAACCAGCACTTGGTTTCATTTATTTTTTTCTATTGTTTTTTTAGTCTCTGTTTCATTTATTTCTGCTCTGATTTTTGTTATTTCCTTCCTTCTGCTGATTTGGGGCTTTGTTCTTCTTTTTCTTCTTCCTTTAGGTGCACTGTTAGATTGTTTATTTGGGATTTTTCTTGTTTGTTGAGGTAGGCCTGAATTGCTATAAACTTCCCTCTTAGAACTGCTTTTGCTGTATCCCACAGATTTTGGCATGTTGTGTTTTTGTTTTCATTTGCCTCCAGGTATTTTTTTATTTCTCCTTTGATTTCTTTATTGATCCAATCTGTGTTCAGTAGCATTTTGTTTATTCTCCACATATTTGTAGCTTTTCTTCCTGTAGTTGATTTCTAGTTTCATACCTTTGTGGTCAGAAAAGATGCTTGGTATTATTTCAGTCTTCTTAAATTTATTGAGACTTGTTTTGTGGCCTAATACGTGATCAGTCCTGGAGAATGTTCATGTGCATTTGAAAAGAATGTGTATTCTGCAGTTTTTGGATGGAATGTTCTGTATACATCTAGTAAGTCCATCTGGTCTAATATGTCGTTTAAGGCCAGTGTTTCCTTTTTGATCTTCTGTTTCGATGATCTATCCATTGGTGTAAGTGCAGTGTTAAAGTCCCCTACTATTATTGTGTTACTGTCAGTTTCTCCTTTTATGTCTGTTAATAGTTGCCTTATATATTTAGGTGCTCTTATGTTGGGTGCGTAGATAGTTACAAGTGTTATGTCCTCTTATTGGATTGTTCCCTTTATCATTATGTAGTCCCCTTCTTTGTTTCCTGTTACAGTTTTAGTTTTAAGTCTGTTTTGTCTAATATAAGTATTACTACCCCTGCTTTCTTTTCTTTGCAATTTGCATGGAATATCTTTTTCCATCCTTTCACTTTCAGTTTGTGAGTGTCTTTAGGTCTGAAGTGTGTCTCTTGTATGCAACATATACATGGTTCTTGCTTTTTTAGTCAGTTGGCCACCCTGTGCCTTTTGATTGGAGCATTTAGTCCATTGACATTTAAAGTGCTATTGATAAAGATGTATTTATTGCCATTTTGTTACTTTTTTTATGAGTGTTTTAGTAGTTCTTCTTTGTTTGTTTCTTTTTCTCTTGCTTTCTTCCCTTGTGGTTTGATGGCTTTCTTTAGTAATATGTTTGGCTTCCTTTCTCTTACTTATTTATGTATTTATTATAGGTTTCTGGTTTGTGATTACCATGAGGTTCATGTGTAATAGTCTATGTATATAGCAATCTATATTGAGTTAATAGTCCCTTTAGTTTGACCTCTTTCTAAAAGCTCTACTCTTTTACTCCTCACCTCCCACATTTTATATTTTTGATATCATATGTACCCTCTTAATTTGTGTGTGTGTATCCAGTACCCTCTCATCATTGAAATACGTAGTTTTAGTACTTTTGTCTTTTAATCTTCATATTATCTTCATAGGTGGTTAACTTGCTACCTTTATTGTATTTTTTCCTTTACCAGTGATTTTATTGCCTGTTTATTTTTTTCATAATTTTCTTATTCCTATTCATGGTCTTCTCTTTCCCACTTAAATAAGTCCTTTAGCATTTCTTGTAGATCTGGTTTCTTGGTGATAAACTCCTTTGATTTTTGCTTGTCTGGGAAATTCTTTATCTCTTCTTCCATTCTGAGTGATAACCTTGTGGAATAGAGTATCCAACACTGTAGATTTTTTTCTTTCAGCACTTTAAATATATCGTGACACTCTCTTCTAGCCTGTAGGGTTTCAGCTGAGAAGTCCGCTGATAGCCTTATGCAATTTCATCTGTATGTCACATGTTGCCTTTCTCTTGCAGCTTTTAGGATTCTCTCTTTCTCTTTCATTTTGGACATCTTAATTATAATGTGTCCTGGTGTGGGCCTCTTTGGGTTTATCTTGTTTGGTGCTCTCTGTGCTTCCTGTATCCGATGTCTGGTTCCTTCTTAGGTTAGGAAAGTTTTCAGCTATTATTTCTTCAAATAGATCTTCTGCCCCTTTTTCTCTCTCTTATCCTTCTGGGACACCTATAACATGAATGTTAGTGTGTTTGATGTTGTCCCAGAGGTCCCTTAGACTGTCCTCGTTCTTTTTAATTCTTTTTTCTTTTGTCTGTTCAGCTGGGGTGATTTCCTCTAGTCTTTAGTCTAGCTTTCTTATCTGTTCTTCTGTATCATCTACTCTGCTATTGAATCCCTCTTCTGAATTTTTCATTTCCAGTATTCTTCATTTCTGATTGGTTCTTTTTTACGTTTTCCAGTTCTTTGTTGACGTTCTCACTGTGTTCATCCATTCTTCTCCCAAGATCAGTGAGCATCCTTATGCCTATTAGTTTGTACTCTTTGTTAGGTAGTATATCTCTGTTTCATTTAGTTCTTTTTCTGAGGCTTTGTCTCCTTCCCTTACTTGGAACATATTCCTTTGCCTCCTCATTTTGCCTCTTTCTCTATGCTTATATGTCTGTGTCAGATGTCAGCTATGTCTCCTGATCTGGAGAAGTGGCCTTATGGAGGAGATACCTTTTGAGGCCTAGTGTGTGCTTCCCTTTCGTCACCAGTCCAAATGCCCCAGGAGTGTCCACTGTGTGGGCTACACATATCTGTCTGCTGCGGCTGGGTTGCTCTTGCTTCAGGTGCTCAGAGACTCTAGGCTTTCCGCTCCCAGGCAGCTGTTTGTAAATTGGGTTTCAGGAGCCCCAGCACATTTGGCTGCAAGATCTAATAGCACATTCCCTTTGCAGCATTCCTGTTAAATGCAATTTTCCTGTTAAATGAGTAGGTACCCAGTGTGGCTGGTTGCTAGGCTCAGGGGCTTACAATTGCTGTGGACATCTGGTCTGCAAGGCTGTTGTCAGCTCTCACAGGATTGCAGCTGCGTGGGACTGGCCCCAGGCACGGGAGCACCTAGTTCTTTCAGGCTTTGGAAGGAGGGGCCGCTCCTCTGTGAGGCTGTTTGAGAAGCACAGGGCTTCTGCCACTGATAAACCCCACAGCCCACAGGTTCACACACACCATTAACACAGTCCTGGCCTGTGCACACTTCCCGACCCCCTGGAGTGTACCCAGTTGCCCCACTGCTGAGCCCCCCACACTGTCCTCCGACGCCCCTTGCACTCCACCTGTTCCTTACACAGACCCTGCCCCACAGAGGCAGACATGCTGCAGAGGATCGAGGCACTCAGTCTGTGCAAGCGATCAAGTAGCCTGAGGGCTTGTTGTTTGGTAGGACCAGTCCCTAGGATGGGCTGCCTGCCCTGGCTGAGCTGGATTAAATCCTTGCTCTAGTGGGTGGGGCAGACTGTGGGCTAACAGGCCAGGGAAGAACTCCTGTGACATCTGCCAGCCTCTGTGTCAGCACGCCTGTACTAGGCCACAGTAGTAATGGCTGCCCCCAATGTCTCAGTCTCTAGCAAGGTCTCACCTCTCACCGAGATGCACCCAGAGTCTCTCAGATGAGTGTCTTTTCACCTATGGACTGTGCACCTTTCTGGCGATTTTCGGTTGCTGTCTGAGATGGGTGAATTTGTGCATGGGCCCTTTAACAGCTGGGTTTTCCTGCTTACTTTGGATCGCTTTTCTGGGTGTATTCCCCGTTGTAGTTAATAGCCAGCAAAGCCAGATACTATGAGACTCATCTTGGTTGTGCTGAGTCTGAAGGATGCTTACAGCAATAACACGCCCCAACTCAGGGAAGGCTGTGTACCTTACACAGTCCAGCTGTAAACTTCCGCAGCTTGCAAAGGTAGCTTTTTTTCTCCAGACAGGAATTTCTGCCTCTATCAGGACTGTCCCTTCTTGTGGGGGTTCTTTTTATCTAGTTTTCAGTTCTCTCTCTGGGGTAATTTTTCCAAGAATAGTGGTAACCTGGTTGTGTTCATGGGAGGAGGTGAGTTCAGAGTTCACTTAGACTGCCATCTTGACGAGAGCTCCTCTTATAGAACTTTTATAGTTGTACCTAGTACTTTTAGGTCTAGGATTTATTTTATTTTATTTTATTTATTTTATTTTTTTTGGATGTACATCATGTTTCAAATTCTGTATACATTACATCATGTTCACCACCCGAACACTAATTATAGTGCATCCCCTCACATGTGACCCTAATCACCCCTTTTGCCCTCTCCCCTCCCCCCTTCCCCAATGGTAACCACCAGTCCAATCTCTGATGCTATGTGTCTTTTTTTTTTTTGTCGTTTTTATCTTCTACTTATGAGTGAGATCATATGGTATTTGACTTTCTCCCTCTGACTTATTTCACTCAGCATAATACCCTCAAGGTCCATCCATGTTGTCACAAATGGCCAGATTTCATCATTGCTTATGGCTGAGTAAATACTCCTATGTTCATTGCGTCATTATACACAATAGCCAAGACATGGAAGCAACCTAGGTGCCCATCAAGGGACGAATGGATAAAGAAGATGTGGTATTTATACACGATGGATACTAGGATTTATTTTAAGTTCATTTTTATGTATACTGTAAGCTAAGGATTGAGTTTCATTTTTTTTCCCCATATGGATATCTGGTTATTCTAGCACTTTTTGTTGAAAAGGCTATCCTTTGCCCCATTGAATGACCTTGACACCTCTGTCAATTCGTGATATACGTGTAGGTTTGTTTGTGGACTCCATTCTGTTCCATCAGTGTGTCTCTGCTTACGCCAATGCCATAGTGACTTGATTATTTTAGCTTTAGAGCTTATCTTGAAATCGGGAAGAACATTGTTCTTTTTCAGAATTATTTTGACCCCTCCACGGCCTATGCATTTCCATATCAATTTAATATCAGCTTGTTAATCTTTACCAAAAAGCCTTCTGGAACTTTGATTGGGATTGCATTGAGTCCATAGATCGATTTGGAGAGAACTGACATCTTAACAACATTTTAGTGTTCTGATCCATGACCTCGTTAGATCTGTTTACTTATGTCTTCTCTAATTTCTGTTGAAACATTTTGTAGTTTCTGGTTAATAGATCTTGCACAACTTTTTTCGGTTTTTCCTCACGTATTCCTGTTGTCTTTTCCATTTCAAATTGTTTGTTGCTAGTATATAATACAGTTGATTTTTGTGTATTTACCTTGTATTCCATGGCTTTCCTAAGTTCACTTACTAGTTTGAGAAATTTTTTTGTAAATTTCTTTGGAATTTCTAAGTAGACAGGCTTTCTGTGAATAAAGGCATTTTTACTTCTATTCTAATCTGTATAAACTTTACATATTTGTGTACCTATCTGTTTATGTGTCTGTGCCTTACTTCACTGGCCAGGACTCTAGGACAAAGTCAGATAGAAGCAGTGAACATCCATGTTCCTAATCCTAGAGGGGAAAGATTCAGTCTTTCATTTTTAAGTATGATGTCAACTCTGCGTTTTTCATGCCTTCCGCAGGTTGAGGAAGTTCTCTCCTATTTCTGCTTTGCCTACAGATTTTATCATCAGTGGACTTTGACTTTTCTTAAAAGGTTTTTCTGCATCAATTAAGATGATCACACGGTTTCCCCTTTTTTAGTCTGTTAATATAGTGAATTACCTTGATTGATTTCCAAATGTTAAATCAGCTTGTGATTAACCCTCACTTAGTTGGGTATAATCTGATAAAGTTTTAAAACCTTTTACGTGTATGATTATGAGGGATGATTGATCCCTTTCCATGGAATGCCTTTGTCTGGTTTTGTACTAAGGTGATGCTGACCTCATACAGTGTGTTGAGGTTGGAATTATTTTGTTTTTTGGAATTGTTTGCATGAAATTGTTATTATTTATTCTTTAAGAGGTTGATAGAATTCACTAGTATTTTGTTTGTAAATTTTGGAGGATCTGCAGTTTTCTTCGTGGGATAGTTTTTAACCAGAAGCTTGTGTTTAACTTACCTCATTTTTTGTTCAAGTTGTTATACCATTTCACGTATATCCTTAATATCCTTTTACCAGTACATTTTCATTTTCCCCCTTCAAGCCTTTGTGTTCTTTCTATAAAAATGTTGTATATGCCACAGTACCTTGTTATTTTTGCTTTAAACCATCGTTACCTTTTAAAGAGAGTAAAAACATACAAAAAATCAATATATTTTTACCCACAGAGTTAGCGTTTGCAGTCTTTACTTTGTGTAGATCCAATTTTCCACCTGTTATTTTCTGTCAGCCTGATGCATTACCTTGAACATTTATAAGTGCAGTGTTTCCGGGGATGAATTCTCTGACCTTTTGTGTGTCCAAAAAAGACTGTTTTGCTCTCATTTTTGGACAGATATTTTAGCTTTAGCATAAAATTCTAGTCTGCCAGTTCTGTTTTTGATTACTGTAATGGTGTCACTCCTCTCTCTTGAAGTCTGCTCTCGTTCTTGGATTAGTTCCTTTGTGCTTGCTGTGTCTCTCCTTGCCTCCACCCTCTGGTTGCTTTTAAGCTTTGCTCTTATCGCCAGCCTTCTGCTATTTGCTTATGATGTGCCTTGATTTGGTTTTCTTAACGATTCTTTTGCTTGGGTTCTTTTTATTAAGCCTTTGTGAATTTGTAGGCTTATAGCTTTCATCAAATTTGGAAACTTTTTGGATGTTATTCTTTATTTTTCCTGTTCTCTCAGCTCTCTTCTTCTGTCCTGAAAGTCCACTTACACATATGTTAGATGGCTTGATGTCCCATGGTTTACTAACGCTCTGTTTGTTTTTCTCACTTTTTTTTTCTGTTTTTTAGATTTTTTTTCCTATGTCTTAACGTTTAACAATTTTTTCTCCTGTGTCTAATATGCTGTTTATTCAATCCAGTACATTTTTCATCTCAGACATCTCAGACTTCATCTCTTGAAGTTTAATTTGGAACTTTCTTGATATCTTACATTTATTTCCTTATTATGCTTCCTTCTCTTCCTTTTGAACTTTTAGACTATATATATGTGTGTTTGTGTGTGTGTGTGGTGAGGCGGATTGTCCCTAAGCTAACATCTGTTGCCAATCTTCCTCTTTTTGCCTGAGGAAGATTGTTCCTGAGTTAATATCAGTGTCAGTCTTCTTGTATTTTTTTGTATATGGGATGCCTACCACAAATAGGCTTGATCACAGGATGGTTTGATGAGCACCCAGGATTCAAACCTGTAAACCCCAGGCCACTGAAGCGGGGTGTGCAAACTTAACCACTATGCCACTGGGCTGGCCGCTAGACTATATATTTTATTTATTTATTTATTTATTTATTTATTCTTGGTGAGGAAGATTGTTCCTGTGCCGACATCTGTTGCCAGTCTTCCTCTACTCTGTATGTGGGATGCCGCCACAGCATACCCTGATGAGCAGTGTGTAGGTCTGCACCAGGGGTCCGAACCTGTGAACCCTGGGCCCCCAAAGCAGAGCACGCGAACCTAACCAATATGCCACCAGGCTAGCCCCCTAGACTATATTTTTAATAGCTGTGTTATCATGATATTCATCTGTTTCTGTCAATCTGTGTCATTTTCTGAGTCCATTTCTATTCATTTTTCTCATAGTTATGGGTTATATTTTTCTGATTTTTTTATGCCTAATAATTTTTTATTGTATGCCAGACACTGGACATTGCCAATTTTACATTGTTGGCTATTAGGATTTTTGGAATTTAAAACTATACATTTTTTAACGTAAACCATATATATGTATATATATGTATAAGCCATATATATATATATATATACGTGTGTATGTGTGTGTGTATGTATATATATATTGTACTTACTTATAAACAGTATGATCTTTTCCAGCTTGCTTTCAAGCTTAGTTAGACTGACCCGGACAGCCTTTTCTCTAACACTAATATTGCTGCGCTACCTACAGGCAGGCGGTTAAGATTCATCACGCTCACCGCCTAGGCCCAGGTTCGTTTCCTGGTCAGAGAACCACAGCACCCTCTGTTGGTTGTGGAGCTGTGTGTTGCTGAAAGCTGTGCCACTGGTATTTCAAATAGCAGCAGGGCCACCCACTTCCAAAAAAGGTGGCCATGAAAACCCTGTGAATAGCAGCAGAGCATTGTCCCATACAGCGCCAGAAGGGGAGAGGATGGCGCAGAAAGACCAGGTAGGGTTCCGCTCTGCTGTCCATGGGGTCACTAGGAGTCAGAATCCACTCAATGGCACTAACACCTAACTAATAACTAGCACTAATTAATAACTGAGACAGTATCCCCAAGGACTATACTGGACACCGCATTTCTTAAGGAGTCTTTCCTTTTTGCCTGGTGACGATAAAAAGTATTTTGGGTTCTCTGTGAGCCTATGATCATTTCACATGATCCTTTCCAATGGCTCTTTCTGTGGCCTCAGAATTTTCCTCGCATCCATGTGCCAATCAGTAAGATTTGAAGGCAGTGCATCTCAGAGCCCTGGAGCTCTCCTCTCTGTGGTTCTCTGCCTCGTGAATTATAGCTACTGTGATCTCCCCAATCTCTGCGCTCTCTGCCCTTAACTCAAGGATCCTACCAGGTTCTGTTTGGCTGTCCCTCTTTGTGTCACATCGTGGACAGTCTCTCCAGGCAGTAAGCTGGAGCAGTCATGGTGATCACCTTATTTCCCTCTCCTCTGTATTCACTGTACTCTGAAGCCTCATGTTTCACGAATCTTTGTTTTATTTATTTTATATGGTTTTCTAGTTGTTGAAGAAAGAAGTGTAAATCTGGCATCTGTTAATCTTGCTCCAGGCAAGAGTCTCTTACCTTCATATTTTATGGATATTTCCACTGGGTGCAGAAGGTTAGGATGCCTTTTTGTTTTTCTTTCAGCAATTTGGACATATCGTTCCGTTGCCTTCTTGCTTATATAGTATCTGAGGAGAAGTCTGGGATTGTCCTCCTATTTGTTCCTTTGTATGTAATTTTTTTCCCTCAGAATTTTTAAAAGATTTCCTCTTTATCACTGTTTTTTCAACCTTTTGAGTGTGCTGTGACTCATTAGGTTCTGAGTGTTCAGGCATGTTTGTGAGTTTTCTTCTCGTTGGGTTTCGTTGAGATGCTTAGATCTGTGCATCGTCGTCTTTATCTGAGTTTGAAGAATTCCAGGCTTTGTTTTGCCGACGTGTCCTTCCGCTTTCAGGAGCTGCTGTCACGCATACTTTGGACTCCTTGATGCTGTCCAACAGGTCACTAGGCTCTTTATTTTCAGTTGTAATGTGTAGCTTCTTTTGCTATGATTTCAGGTTCATCGGTCATTTCTTTTGCAGTGTCTAATCTGTTGTTAGTCTCATCTAGTGAATTTTTTATTTCAGATATTGTATGTTTTATCTCTAGAAGTCCCATTTATTTTTATTTCTGTTTCCCTTTATCTCTTATTTTTTTTTTCTTCTGCTTTATTTCCCAAACCCGCCCTGTACATAGTTGTATATCTTAGTTGCAGTCCTTCTAGTTGTGGGATGTGGGATGCCGCCTCAATGTGGCCTGACAAGCGGCGCCATGTCTGCACCCAGGATCTGAACCCTGGGCCACCACAGCGGAGCGCACGAACTTAACCCCTGGCTATGGAGCCAGCCCCTCCCTTTATCTCTTCTTTATGTTCATGGACTGTTTTAAGGTCACTGTCTGTTAACTCCATCATCTCTGTTATTTTTAATCTCTCTGTCTAATGACTGATTTTTATCTTGGTTATGGGTCATATTTTCCTGCATCTTCTCATGTCTAGTAATTGTCAGTTGGATACCAGATAGTTTGAATTTTATGTGAGTATCTGGATTTTGTTGTCTTCCTTCAAACACGGTTCCACCTTGTTCTAGAGGGCAATTACTTACAAATAAGAGTGATATATTACCATCTTATTTGTGAGCTTTGTTAATGTAGGTTTGGCCCTTACTCTGACTTTTTTGAAATATCTGCTGAATGCTTGGGTGTTTAGTAATGACACTCTTCTGACTGCTTAGAAACTGAATGTCTCTCAGCTCTTTGTGAACTCTGGGAGTTCTTTGGCATACGGTTCCCCATTCCATCTCCACTTGTTCTCATAGAGTTTAACCTGACACGTGTATTGATTGGTATTCAGCAGTAGTCTCAACTGTGCCGATCCTGTGTAGCTTCTTCCTCCTTGGTGTTCTGTCTTACAAATGCTGTCCACCTCACCCTCCTCAAAATCTGATACTTAACTCTCCAGCAGTGAGACCTCTGAGTTGTGTTTGGGATTTCCCTTCCTGCATAATGTTCCAGAAAGTGCCCTCAGACAGAAGGCAGGAGATTTTAGGGCTCACGTCATTTGCTTCTCTTCACACCAGAATCATAGTCCTGTGCTGCCTGTTGCCCAGTATCTAAAAAGAGTTGTATTGTATGTTTTTCCCAGTTTTCTTTTTTTGTTTCATGTATTTCTGTCTAGTTGTTTAGAACAAGGGGGTAAGTCTAATCTCATGGACTTTTTATTCTTATTTTCTAGTTTTTTAGTTAGTTTCGTATTTTATATATAACTGTTAGTTACGTGGAAATTTATTTTGTTATGATATTAGATGAAAATCTAATTTTATTTTTCGTTATGATCGGAAGGCTGTTTTCACATTCTTTTCATTGTATACACTGCTGCAGAGAATATCCTTGCATGGACGACTTCTACATTTCCCTTTTTTTAAAGCACATTTTTAGCAGAGGAACTACTGTACCTTAAAAATTATCTTGACATCTATTGCCAGTTGTCCTGCAAAGAGTTTCTATCTGTTTACTTACTAGCCAGCAGAGTATGAAGTTATTTATCTCACCACGCTTTCACTGACTGTACTGTTTCTTGATGTGTTAAATTGTCTCGTTTTTATCTCTACTGCATTGATTATTATGATGTTTTCATATACTGTAATCATTTTTATTCCTTTTATGTTAATTGTCTCTATCCTTTCCCCTTTTTTCCCTTTGTGTTTAGTATTCTTATTTTTCATATGATTTCTTTATATATTAAGCATATGAACTTTGTCATATTTGTTATAAATATTCAATTTTATTTATTTTTGCCATTCCACGTGGTTAATTCTATGAGTTTTTCCTTTTATGATTTGTTCCACTTCTTTTCTACTTGGAAACTCCTTCTTCATCCTGAGATCAAATAACTATTGATTCATATTTTCTAGTATTTCTAAAAATTAGTTCCATATTTTATATTTAACTATTAATTACATGTGAAATTTATTTTGTTATGATGTGAGATAAAAACTGAATTTTACTTTTCTCCAAAGTTAAGGAATTATTGTGGTACCATTTATTATAGTTATTTTTTTCCCATATACTTTGTCATGCGTTACCATCATCTATTAAATTCTTATTAAATAAACTGTTTCTGGCTGTCTCAATTCATTGATCTTTCTTTCAATTTGTGTGCCTACTCCTTATGAATTATAGCTTTATAGTATCTCTCAGTTTCTTTGGGCAAAAGTTTTCCTGAAAGCATTATTTAATATGTTGAGCAAAACCCTTCTGTTTCAACAGTATCTTGGCTCATTTCACTCATTTTTTTCTGAAGGAGTCACGCATCATTTCTAGCTTTACTTCTCTTCTCTTCTTAGCTCACGTAGGTATCACATCTCTTTCCTGAAAGGTAACAAATGGCCTAATTCCTATGCCAGGTAAACATTACTTCCTTCTTGAAACTTTCTTTTCCTTCATTCTTCAGATCTTGTATTCTTCTTTCCTTTTGTACTTCTCTTAGGGCTCCACCTCAGTATCCTGTTCTGTTTCTTCTTCCTGTCCTTATGTAAGTGGCATCCTAAGATTCTGACCTTAACTCTATTTTCAGTTCCTACTGAATTCCTGAGCTATACTGTGCTTCCTTGGTTTCAACAATATCCCTTATATAAATTACTCCCGTATCTACCTCTGTACCCTTGGATCCCATAGCTCCAAATCTTTGCTATCAAGTGCTTATTTAAATGACATCAGTCACAATAAAATCCATTGCTCCTCTGTCCCCATCCCCATTCTTTTCCTCTATACTGCTGGCAGCAGCTCAGCCTCGATAGGGAAACCTCAACATACTTTTTGTTTCCCTTGACCCAAATGGCTAGTGCCCTCTGGAATGTTGACGCTCTTGAAATGTCTGTGACTACCACTCTAGCTGCGGTCCCTCAGAAGTTCTTATCTAGCTTGAATGTAACTTCTGATATTCCCAGACGTATTTGTTCACTTCTTTATTTGTGCTCTCTATTTGATAACTACCATATTTTTAGGAGAATTGTTTAAATAATATCCTTTTAGATCGGTGTCATTTCTCATTGTGTCTGCAGCTTTTCACAAGAGTTGTGCTAGATAGGTGCTCAGTAACTTTTTTGGTTGTACTTTATGAATTGTTTACCTGGCTGTAGTCTCAGATCTTTTTAATTGATTCTCCAATTGCTGCTAGAGTTGTTTTTAAAATTATGCTAATTTTTTTACCCAAAACTCTTTCACTATCTGTATACAGAATAAATTGCAAACTCATATCATGGCAGTCAAGGTTCAAAACAGTCTGGCCTCGTCTTTGCCCTGAATGTACTATTTTTCAGCTACGCATATTCCCTGCATGTGTTTCCTTGCCATGGCGGGTTTTTCTTTTTAGAATTAATTCTTTCAATAACAAATAACAAATTTCAATAACAAATAACAAACATTTGTTATTACCTACTATATGTGGGTAATATACTATGCTGTATTAGTAATATAAAGATAGGTAAAACGTACATAGCAATCTTTTGTCAGCTTCCTTTGTATTCTCCATTTGTGGACAATCCCATCCTTCAGAACGTGAGATAATACCTTATCTGTAGAGTCTCCTCAGATCATCCCAA
Source organism: Equus caballus (assembly GCF_041296265.1). Lineage (NCBI taxonomy): Eukaryota > Metazoa > Chordata > Mammalia > Perissodactyla > Equidae > Equus > Equus caballus. The sequence goes on from NC_091713.1 coordinate 9,805,988, forward strand.
TGAAGATTAATCACTCTTCAAAGCATTTTTAATACTGGAGTTTCAGAATTTATCACAACTAGCTTGCTTTTCTTTAATCTATGCTTATGTTTCCTTCACTGGGTTGAATTTCTTAAGATCAGGGACTATGTCTTAATCATCATTTTATGCTCTCTTTTTTCTTCCCAGTGCCCAACACGGTGACTTTAAAATAATTGATGCTCACGAAATTGAAAATTGGTGCAAACTGAGAAGGAATATCCAAAGACTGAGGTTGAAAATCAGGAGAGAGTTGTATTACCAAAGCCAAGGAATGTTTTCAAGAAGGAGAGAGCAGTAGATGATGTTCTGAGCTCCAGAATGGAAAGAAAGGGTATAGATTGTAAATAGATTGTTGGATTTGGCAATTAAGAGGTTCTTGGGTTATCTTAACAAGAACAAATTCTTTAAAGTGGCAAGGGTAGACATCAGAGGACAGCAGATTGAAAAATAAATAGGATTCTTCTCCTTAAGTATTTTTTTTAGCTGATATTTTTATATAAATTGGCTGGGAGACAAGTTGAAGATAGATGGTGTAAATAAAGATGTAGAAGCCCACATGTATTACACTGACTTAGAGAGGATCTATATCTTTTGTACAGTGGATGAGTGGGTAGTAGGTGTGACATTATTTTAAGAAAATTTAGAAATCTACCTACGATTTTCCTCCCATTAGAAAACTACCATAGATCTACATAGAGGTCACAGGGATTCCTCCATCAAAGCTAGTGATATTTTGTATAAAGCATGGCAGAAATTATTTTGACCTGGAAACTTTTCAGAATGATTTTACAGATGTTCCATGCTTCTTTCTACTTCTTGTCCTCATTTGAATGATAATGCATTAATAATATATATCTGCCTATGTAGAATGAATGAATTTTGAAAAATGTCTCTGAGTAATTGTATACATTATTTTGATTTTTGGCATACTATACTTGATCATTTTTAAGACACATTTAACATTTCTGCAATTAGAATACCTTTTGTATTTGATGGTGTATGATAGTTTTAGTTGACAACATTTTTTTTCTTTCTTGCTGTTAACATAAAATGATGATGGAGTCCCAAGCAATGGCATCTTTGATTTGATAAAATTTGACAATATAGTAGAGAATTAAAATTTAGAGACTATCTGCCACATATTTTAATTTTACTATAACTAATGTTGAGCCAGTCTTTTTTTGTCAATAATTACATGATATTACCTCCCTCTCTTGACTACGACAATGGTTATGCGTAAAGCTGCTCTGAAAACGATGCTAGGCTCTGAAGTGGAGGTGGAGGTGGAGCAGAGGAGGAATCCGTAGGAACCTCTTTTATGTTACCTGAATTATGATTTGTGTGTGAGGAGCAAGTCTTACTTAACTGTAATTCTTATAACTTTGCAGAAACAGTAAGAGTCAGTGATTCGTGTGACGGTATAGTTAATTTCTGACCTTGAATTCGAGGATGCATTGACTGTGGTTCATGTCTTTAATCACAGACATGCATAAGTACCTACCCTGCTGCTCAGCTGTGTGCTCAGCTCTGTTAGCTGTCTTTCATTGTTCTTAGCAGAGTCCTTCATGCAGTGAAATCGTACAGCAAAGGTCCATAGTCAACTCACAGTGCCTGAAACCTGCTCCTTCCTCTCATACATCGGGGAACTGAGAGGTGCGGTGGGCGGTTTGTTGCATAAAGAGCTGGCCTAAAAGGAGAGCTGGATGCTTGGCCACAGGGAGCACCAATAAATATTTGTTGACTGAGTGGTATATCTTTTGTGTGATTAACAGGAAATGGATGGGCTTATAGTTTTAAGTGATTATGTGAGAAAAGATCGGTGGCGTAGTTAATTTTTGAAACAGGAAGAATATACATTGAAAACTGTAAGCGGAATAATGGGAGCTTCTCAGTCCGTTTTGGGCATTACTAAAATAAATTAGAAACTTAAAGCCTCGCAGTTTCTCACCACAGAAAACTGATTCAGACTTTGAAAACGTTTCTGGAGAGATCGTGGTGAATCAACAGTTGTAGAATATAACAAGTTCACATAAATCAGTTTGAGCCAATCAGCAGTCCTTTCTTTGAAATCAAATGAGTAAGTAGACATACTCCATCTATCCTTGTGCTCACTTATTGTAATAATGTCTCAGTACCTAATCCTTGAAAGAGTGAGGCAACAGCATCGTGAGGCGAAATGCAGTCTGATGATGCCTGCCTTTTCCTCTGGTAACTGAAGGTTAAATGGGTGGCAAGCAGAATGCCTTAAACAAGATTGGGATATTGATTAAAACGCTGATGTAACAGCCCGCAGTCTCCCCTTGGAAACCTGGAAAAGCTAAGCCAGCTGCTGTCTAGGAGTGCTCAGTGTCCACTGAGAGTACGCTATCTACCGTCACAATATGGTGAGGAGAGGTGTTTTATGTTTGTGTTAATTTCCCCCACTAAATCAGTAATTATTACAGCCCTGTCCCTGCTGTTTACCCTGCAGCTGTTTTTCCATTTGTCGAGAGAGCGGGTGTTCTCTGAGGACCGCACGCGTTTCTATGGTGCAGAAATCGTCTCTGCCTTGGACTATCTGCACTCCGGGAAGATTGTGTACCGTGATCTCAAGGTAAAAGGAAAAGGAGTCAGAATTTGCTTTTGCAGAGTCTATGGGGACAAACATAAAGTAATTACAAAGTTACACAGTTTGGAGAAAAGCAGATTTCATTGGGGAAAAAAGCTCTCTGTTTAAGAATGTAGTTCACTGCACTGGACAGGAAATTTCATTCGCTGATATGTACGTAGTTCCTTTATGTCTGAGTTTTTGATGTGAAAAGTAATTTTTGCTTGACTGCTCTGATCGAATGTGGTCTACCAATAAGAGACTCATTTTTCTGTAAATGACATGAGTAATGTTAGACACCTGATTAAAAGTCAAGTAACTTTGCAGGTAACATTTTAAAATGAATTTCAGTATTATATTGTAACATCCAATGTTGTATTATGAAGAAACTTTCATAATAAATAAGATTATTTATTGGAAGGAAAATACTTGTTTTTGTTTTGGCAGGGTTAAATTCCTGAGGCATTCCAATACAGCCTTATAGTAATTTGTTTAGTTTCCATTTTAAAAAGCACTGTTTTGTTTTACCAGTAATACTGACTTGACTTCTCTAAGCTCCTTTCTGATGAGACCCTCAGAATAGCTCAGGGCTTGATGAACTTTCTGGAAAGGCCAGATAGTCAATCTTTTGGGCTTTGCTGCCCATCCAGTTTCTCGCAGCTCCTCAGCTCTACGACAGTCGGGCGAAGGCAGCGTAGATGGTACGTGAACGAGTGTGTCTGGCTGTGTTTCAGTCAAACTTGATTTACAAAATCAGGCAGTTGGCTAGCTTTCGCCCACAGGCCATAGTTGGCTGACTCTTGGAGTAGCTCGTGAAAGGTAATAGTGATTCTCATGATACTATTTTGAATTAGATTGGCCATATTAAGGTAATTTGTATCATGACACATTTTGAACAAATTCTAAATGTGACAATATTACTTTCTTAAAAAGTAAATCATGTAGTAATCTTGACCTATTAAAATTTGATGCAGAATTGCTTTATTTATCAAGTACTACTTCATTAAAAATATTATTTGATTTGTAGAAATGGAAATTACATGAGTCTTTTATGAAATTCTGTTTGTATTAAATGAGGTGTATATCTACGCGTTTTTTTGTGGCATGCAAGAGGAATCACAGTTATCCCCTCACTCCCATCTCACTCCTTTTTAAGCACCTGAGATTCTTAAGTTATCTAATTATTTAAGCATTTGTCTAGGTTATTTCAGGATGTTCCTATCATGCACCTTTATGTTATAAATGACCATAAGGAGTACCTATCTCTCAAAGCGTTACTTTACATGATGACAGTGAAATACAGTGTGTATGTTTGTATAGCATACTGTTATTTATTAGAATTTAGAAGAAGCTGTAGAGCACCATATTTAGGACAAATGAACTATCCACTATAAAACACCTAGGTGAGGGTGATCTGCTGAGCGCCAGAGCGGACCAGGGACGCCCGCAAATCAGCAGTATGTTTAGCCTGAAGGTTTTTATGACCAGGAGTGCGGCAGAGTTCAGCATCCCTGTGTCTGATGTCTGTGCGGCCAAAGAAGACTATAATGTTTAAATGTCTTGAATCTAGAGACTTTTTAAAGAAATTAGTTATATGGCGTGACAAAACTTATAAGTTATATGGCATTTTCAAATTTACTTATAAATAGTTAGCTCTTCTCTGAGTGTACTCCTTCCACTCCCACTTTATATATGGATACATATGAATATATATTTTGGTGAGCAAGATTGGACCTGAGCTAACATCTGTGCTAGTCTTCCTCTTTTTGCTTGAGAAGATTGTCGCTGAGCTAACGTCTGTGCCAGTCTTCCTCTATTTTCTGTGAGTGGGATGCCTCCAGAGCACGGCTTGATGAGCAGTGTGTAGGTCCACGCCCAGGATCTGAACCCAGAAACCCCAGGCCGCCGAAGTGGAGTGTGTGAATGTAACCACTATGCCACTGGGTCAGCCCCTCACTTTGTATTTTATGAATCCTATTTGTAGGGAGAAAGGGGAGGATTTCCTGGGTTTAAGGAAATGAGAATAATTTTGAAGTACTTGATAACACAGCAAAATGCTTAAAACTGGAAGATAGGATTAGCAGTCTAAAGAAAGCAATGATCATTTGATTGTCAGCGTTGGTCCCTTAATGATGTAGTGATGTAATTGGGATGGTCTTGGTCACTGTTCTCTGTTAATCATTTCTCAGTAAATGACTCAACATATTTGGACATTAAAGTTCATTTAATGAGTTTTGTTGGCCTGTCCTTTCTGATGGAATTAGACTAAATTTATTTATTTACTTATTTTTAAGATTGACACCTGAGCTAACATCTGATGCCAATCTTTTTTTTTCCCTTCCTTCTTCCTCTTTTTCTCCCCAAAGCCCCCCAGTACATAGCTGTATATTGTAGTTGTGGTCCTGCTGGTTGTGTTGTGTGGGATGCTGCCTCAGCATGGCCTGATGAGCAGTGCCATGTTCGTGCCCAGGATCCAAACCGGGAAACCCTGGGCCACCAAAGCAGAGCGCATGAACTTAACCACTCAGCCACGGGGCCGGCCCCTAGACTAAATTTATTAAACTGCCATATAAAATATTTACTTTATATATGAGTACTAGTCATGTAGTTACCATATGCATAGACCACTAACTTTGCTAGACAATTAAATGGTCTCTGCTCTGTATGCTTGGATTTTTTTAAAATATAACCTTAACTTAAAATTCTAAGTAAATGTATAGCATAGTACAGAAACCATATGAATTTACAGCAAAAAAAATACATGTAATGTGAAAAGGCAAATGTTCAGAATTTATACAAGTCTTACCTCTATCCAGAGCGCACAGGATTATGCATAATGGAATAAGATACTTTAGGTGGGATCATGGAAATTTAGAGCTGAACCGTAGTTTACACATGAGATCCTTGAAGCCGACAGGCCTCGTAAGTAACTTATTCTAAGTAGTGGACTAAGTTGGTGACATAATCAAGATATTAGAACCTGTAAATCCTAGCTCCAGGTCTAATGTTCTCTTCGTTATACCATTCTGCCTTTCTAGTGTTGAAGTGAAATCTAGATGGAGAAATGCATTGGGTTAGCTCTGGGAGGTCACCTAAAATGTGAATAAAACTGCCAAAGATAAGAGAATGCATGTTTTAGATATATTTATACCAGATGTATTAAAAATAGCATCATCAAAAACTGATTTAGATACCTACATTGATTCATCAATCTCAGATTTATCTTTATCATTCTCTTCCTAGTGACCTCGTGTTTATTTAAAGGCAAATCTATTTGAGATGCCTGTGTTTCCTGCACCTCTCAAGTGAATCAGTCTTATCCGCCACTGCCCCATTTATCATTGGAGGCAAAGCCTTTTTTGTGTGCAAGTTAATTTAAGATATTTTATCAGTTAGTATTTCCTAATAATTTGATATTCATAGCAACACATAAATTATTCCAACCTTTGTTGCACTTTAAAAAGTAATTTTGCTTAATTTTTCAATACATGTCATGGTGTGAAATTTTGTTTCAGTCAGGACCCAAATTCTTTGTGATTACATAGGAACAAGTGGTGTTGCTTCATGGTAACAACAACATTTAAAGAAATCTCTTCTGAGACTTCGTCAGTAGTGCAAATTGTGTTAAAAACTTTTCTGCTTAGTTCTCATTTTGCAAGTGTAACCTTTCTTTTCAACACCCATGGCCGTCCAAGCACAGAAGAGGCTGAATGGGGGCATTTGCAAACGTGCATGCGGTAACAGTGGGATTCACTGAGAATCAACTTCTCCAAGAGTTTGTGACACAAGCGAGGGGCAGAAAACAACACATACCTTGCTGCTATATCCTGCTTGTGGAAAATTTAATCTGCTTTCTACCCAGAGTTTAATAGTTAATCATTTACATTATTAATGTTGGAAGATTTAGATAATTTCAGAGACTCAGAATGACACAAAGGGATGGCTTCAGCGAGTCCTTTACCACTGCCGGCTCGGTCTTCATTGGCCCTGGAAGCTCCCCCCGAACAAAAGCTCAGTCTGAGTGAAGACCGCACCTGTGCTTTACGTACGGAGTCTGAAGACGTGCCCCCAGCTCCCACTTCTAATCAGGCAGTCACTCTGAACGCGCTGTTTTATAGAAATTTTAAGCCACTGCTATTAAAAATCCCTTCCACCTCTAAAATTAAATTGTACTGGTGCAAGCCCAGTGGCACAGTGCCACTTCGGCGGCACGGGGTTCACTGGTTTGGATCCCAGGTGCAGACCTACGCAACGCTTGTCAAGCTATGCTGTGGCAGACGTCCCACATATAAAGTAGAGGAAGATGGGCATGGATGTGAGCTCAGGGCCTGTCTTCCCCAAAAAGAAAAAAATTAAGTTTTACTACTGGGCTATGTTCTTTATTTGTAGTAAATTCTTGAGTGGCTTGGCAACCTAGATGGGGTCTCCAGTGTTGTACGTTATGAATCCTTTTCGAGCTTAGGAAGTTTGAAAGTGAAGACATGTTTCTCTTTCAGTATTTCAGCACACTCTTTTAATTCGTGGTCATTCAGTTCCTGCAGGCCAACTTGTGTGACATTTTGGCACTTTGACGCGTGTAAACCTAAATACGCAGTGTGTAGAGGAGGATTCCTTACTGCGTTCTTGGGCCTGAGGCAGTCTCGGTCCTGAACACCGAGTCTGATGTAACTGTGCTGAAAGGGGTGTAAGAGTGAGTGAGAGGAACCGTTCCTTTATATTGCTACAGTGTAGCCATCAGGGCCCTTAAGAACTGCTGTTTTCGTGCCTTTGTTTAAGCACAGTGTCACCCATTTAAATAAAATGGTACCTAAAAGATAGGTAGATAAATATTATATTCGAAGGTTTAGCAAACTTTCTAATAGCTACCTTGATGTGTGTTAAGCAGAGCTGCGCGGCCTGTGTGCCACAAATGAATTATAGGTGTGCCCCAGCCGCGGCCTCCCGCAGCCCGCCAGGGGATTTAGGAGCCCCGGGGCCAGTCAGTTCTGGCCTCAGGCAGCCTGTCCACTGATCCTGGTACATCCCGCAAATTTCATTTTTTATTGTACTATGAAGTGTAGAGGTTGGAAAGCACTGTATTAAAGACAGCTAGGATTTTTGGAGTTTAATTATATTCTGGGCACCAGCAAGAGCGGAAAGGAGCATAATAAACTTTCTTGCTATAATTTCTTGTCCATAAAGCATAGAGGAAAAATGATTTCAGTATCTACTATTTTTTCTTATATGCACTGAGTCAAGACCCTGTATCAAATAACGCCTGTCCACTTCAACTGGGTCAAAAATGTGGCCTTTTTTATGGAAACTCTGTGAGATATATGTGTAATGTTTTTTCTTTCCTTAAAGCATGAACTGTTAGATAACAGCCTTCTAACTGATACAAATAGTAAGCATTACCCAGATTTTTAATATATAATCTTTTTTTCAAACTTCCTGTTTGACTTCGTCATTGCTTTTGCCAGTGGACGCATCCATTAAGCATAAACGTATTTCCCTGCTCCCAATCTGGGAAACTAAGACTGTGGAAATAAAACAGATGCACTTAAAGTTTCATAAATAGAGAGTACCGAACAGTCAGTGATAGTATGCATTTTGCATTTTATGGCTAATGGAAGAAGGAAAGCCATGAGATTTAGGAGAGAAAACCAAAGAACAGTTATTTGTAAGTATTTTTATTCCTCCTTTATACAATAGAAAGATTCCTAAAAATGTTTGACTAAATCTTCTTTATGTTAGTGTTAAATACACTAAGGAAGTCGTTCCACGTCTCGGCAGTCCGGGGTTCGCCGGTTTGGATCCCGGGTGCGGACATGGCACCGCCTGGCAAAAGCCATGCTGTGGTAGGCGTCCCACATATAAAGTAGAGGAAGATGGGCATGGATGTTAGCTCAGGGCCAGTCTTCCTCAGCAAAAAGAGGAGGATTGGTAGTAGTTAGCTCAGGGCTACTCTTCCTCAAAAAAAAATAAATAAATGTACTAAGGAAGTGATTTCCAGGTGTTTTGGTATATCCAGGCCATTGATCTGCTGTGAAAAGACTTCCAGATGATTCTGTGCATCCTTCATATCTGTGAATCACACCACTAATGGTTCCTGTCTTATGGAAACTTTCTTATGCATCTGTGTGAAATTATTATTTATTTTTTAACAAGACTGAATATTTAATTACCCCCCGATTTTTCCTTATACAAGATTAGATTTGGAGATGACATTTTTTAAAGGTGATGCATCTTTGACTATTGTTTATACTTTTGATGGACAAGTTGTTCTTGTCATTCACATTTGGCAAAATGACATTTCAAGATAGAGAAGAAAAATAATTGACAGAAGAAGGTGGACACTATTGTAAACTAACTTGCTGAAAAATTATGAAATATTTAGTTTTGTTGTTTTCTTCAAAAGAAATTATTGCATATTGGAAAGTGTTTTTAATGAAGTCATTGAGCTGACAAAAGTGTTTTATAGGATTCCACTCCTGAACTTTGCTCTTTTCTTTAAAACAGAAGTTGTCTGGAAGAGCATACACGATTTTGATAACTTACAAATCAGCCATTTAAACTCTCCATATTTAATAAGTGATCAATACCTTTGTTGAATGCTCACAATCTGTTGAGTTTTGCATTCAGTATCTCATTTAATTCTCAAAACAATCACATTGGATTGTTACAGTTATTTACCTGTGTCTTATAGATGAAGTTGAGGCACATAGAAATCAGTACCATGCCCAAGGACACACAGTGAGTAAGGGATAAAGCTTGAGTTCACATGAAAGCCCTCTGACTTGACCCCATGCTCCCACCCCTGTTGTTCTCTCCTGCTTCCCATGTAATATGCTACCTCTCACTCCATCACCATACCCTCACCCCATTTCTCTCAGTCATCCCTTAGGCCAACCTGATTTCTTACTATATCATTGTAATTTTTTTTAAAAGCTCATTTATAAAACAAGTAGGATGACCAACTCCTGGTTTGCCTAGGACTCCCCAGTTACAGAACTTTTAAGTCCTGTGTCCTGGGAAACCCCTCAGTTCTGGGCAAACTGGGACTCCTGGTCACCTTAACCTATTTCCTCACTCCAGCCACATGCCTGCATCTCACTTCATTCCTCATCCCTCAACCCTTGGTATCTTAGAGATGAGATATGAGGGTAGAGAATTAGGTACAAATCAGGATTTTTTAAAATATATATACTTCTTGGTGTTAAAAGACAGTGTTTGTACATTATGATACTTCTGTATCCATCCACTTCAAAATAGCCTTGTCAAAATGTGGAGGAGTGGTGCGTCCTGCCGCTACCATGTTTCCATGAATACTGTCCAAGGCATGTAAAGCGCATAAAGAAGGTTGACATATACACCAAACTAGGATGGGAGTGGGAATGGAATGGAGTAGATAGTATATTCATATTTTATTCAATGTTATGTATTATTTGAAGTTTTTTATGAGAATTTTTTGTATATTATGTTAGTAAAAGGGATTTATTAAATGTTTTTAAAAAGATCTTACAACATTTTAAGAACTAATTTGGTTTTGTTTTTATATATTATATATTCACATATTTAAACAATAAGCATTTTTTAAAAATTAAGAGCAGAGCACATATATTTTTATTTAACAAACGAAAGATCCACTACTATATACTTGTCTTTCTCCTTATGGCAAGATAGGAGAGAAAGGAATAAGAGGGTGTTGTTTGAAAGAGGAGGGGCCTGGCCTGGTGGTGTAATGGTTAAGTTCACACACTTCGCTTTGGCAGCCCAGTGTTCGAAGATTTGGCTCCCCAGCACTGCTCGGCAAGCTACACTGTGGCAGCATCCCACATAAAATAGAGGAAGATGGGCACAGATGTTAGGTCAGTGACAATCTTCCTCAAGCAAAAAGAGGAGGATTGGCAACAGCTGTTAGCTCAGGGCCAGTCTTCCTCACCAAAAAAAAAAAAGAGAGAGAGAGAGAGAAGGGAAAAGGAGAGAAAACCAGAAGCATGAAGATGAGAAAGACTAAGGCAGAGACAAAGAGATAATAGCAAGAAAGAGCAGTTGGCAAAGAAACTCTTTCTTGATGTTTCTGATTGGTTCCAGTATTCAGGACTTATTGCCATTTGGGCAAACTAGGCTTGATTTTTAAGTTGCAGTTGCTAGAGAAGTGTAAGGAAGATGCAGAGTATCTGAATTTAGATAAAATAAGAGAACTTTTACTTTTAAAAGGTTCAACAATATATTTGGAGTTCATTTAGCTTTCTGTAGACAAGTCACAAATTCGCTTCTCTGAAGTACCTGCAATTCATGAAACACGCATTGAGCATTTAGTTCAGTTGGGTAGCACAGTAAGTGCTATACCCAAGGACTTATGTCTGTTCTATCTTTCCTTCACTGAACACAACTTCGCTCCAGTTAGTTTCTGGTTTATAAGACATTGGATAATATGGCAGAGTATCATATCATCACATTCTGTGTGATTGGTGTCTGTGGTTTATGTTCCTGTGTGGAGTTCTGTTTTGAATTCGATATTGTCTTCAGAGTTCGGGTAAGCACTTTCGTATGTCATCACATTAAGGAGTAGGATAAGTATCTTCTCCTTAAATAAGTGAATTATCATTTATCCTGCCAGTATAGTTTTCACATGTGTTTCTCACGTATTCCTTTAGGTGGTGTCTACATGACCGGTCAAGGTTAGGGGACCATCTGCATAAGGCTATAAGATCACAACTCAGAACTCAAATGTATGTCTGTGTGATGATAATCATAACTTTGGGTTCAAACTAGGAGGAAAAGATGAGTTATTGTTACTGTTTTCCATTGCATTGGACTTGCACAAACTCCTTCCCTCTTGCATTTCATAATTTTCACTTGATCCAGATGATTTTGCTACTTGGTTAAACTATAAGATTCTCTTTGGTGTTTTAGAGTTAATGAGTTCCAAGAGATTCCAACTTTACAATATTTGTGCTATATATTTTCATTAACTATTGAATGTTTGACTTTGATATTCTTCTTTTTATATTTAAAAGGGTTGGTGTTTCTTTATTACAAAGAACTGCAAAAGAGGATATTGCCTTACCTTACAAAACAATATTTAGGTTTGATTTACAACAACCATCAAAAAATATTTCTGTAAGCAAATATTTTACAATAGCAATAGATTCCCAAGAGAAATTACTGAAAACCATCTATATATATCTAGGAGAAGATGCTCATCTCTTTGGGATTATTTAAATTGTAATTTATTTTTTTTGAAAAAAAAGAGTTGATGTTTGCTTTGAAAAGTTAATTAGGCTTTAGTTCTCAGAACTTGCACAATAATGACTCTTACTCTCATTCATTTAAAAATTAATAATTTTATCCTCTTTAAGTATTTATTTTTATTTTTATTTTTTTTCCGATGTACGTCATATTTCAAATTCTGGATACATTACATCCTGTTCACCACCTGAACACAAATTATAGTGCATCCCCTCACATGTGACCCTAATCAGCCCTTTTGCCCTCCCCCCTCCCCCCTTCCCGTATGGTAGCCACCAGTCCAATCTCCAGTGCTATGTTTTGTTTTGTTTTTTTGTCGTTTTTATCTTCTACTTGTGAGTGAGATCATATGGTATTTGACTTTCTCCCTCTGACTTATTTCACTCAGCATAATACCCTCAAGGTCCATCCATGTTGTCACAAATGGCTGGATTTCATCATTTCTTATGGCTGAGTAGTAGTCCATCGTGTCTTTATCCATTCGTCCCTTGATGGGCACCTAGGTTGCTTCCAAGTCTTGGCTATTGTGTATAATGCTGCAATGAACATAGGGGTGCAAGTATCTTTATGCCTTTGTGTTTTCAAGTTCTTTGGATAAATACCCAGCAGTGGAATAGCTGGATCATATGCATGTTTCTTTTTAAAGATGAGCTAGGAAGCTACAGGGTTTGTATGTACTGAAAGTTCTGTTAGCTACAACCGTGTCCTCTTTCCAGAATAGCTTACACATCATTCAATAACTTTTCAAAGCAGTATTTTCCTATTTTTGAAGACTATGGAACAAATTATGTCATTTTTCTTACTATGCAGTTGGAGAATTTGATGCTGGATAAAGACGGGCACATAAAAATTACAGATTTTGGACTTTGCAAAGAAGGGATCACAGATGCCGCCACCATGAAGACGTTCTGTGGAACACCAGAATACCTGGCACCAGAGGTAGGTTGTGGTTCCCTTCTTGGGAAAAAATAACATTGACATAGTGTTTTGCGATGTGAACCATTTAAGCATTAAAAAAAAATTGTAAGACCTAGATTTCAAGAGGAATCAAATCTATTTTGGTCCCATCTGTTTAATGTATTTATTATAAGGCAAGAAAGAATATGTAGAAATTAAATTCTATAAACTTTATGAGCACAAAGGTACTAACTATAATAGAGTAAGAAAATTTTTATTTCTTGGCCATATACATTTTGTTCCTTGATTATGCCCATTTTGATTCATTTATTAAAAGAGAATAATTGAATGACTTCAACAAGAATGTTTACAGTTTTATAAACCATCTTGGATTTTCCTTAGAAACAAAGAATGATAATTTGGATTTGTAGTAATGTGCATTTTTGTACTTCATTATTCGAAAATATTTCATTGAGAAAGTTAATGAAATGGCAGTGGCTTCATTTTGGAGTTCATGCCAAAGCAAGCTCCAACCTGTGACCTCCCCATGCTGAAGGTTCCACAAGAATTCATTGATTTGTTTATTCAACAACTATATATTATGTGTCTGCTATGTGTTGGGTATTTTTTAGGGTGATATGGTTACGGGAACAAGACGCAAAGGATCCAGCTCTCAGGGAACTTACTTGTGGTGGAGGGATACAGAATAAAAATAAATAAACCACATCATGTCATGTAATGAATAAGTACTAGGAAGAAAAAAAGACTTGGTAAAGGGGTGGTGTGGTGTGGTGACTCAAATAGTGTTCACGTTTCCATTGCTGTGTCACATGCCACTCCAGAGCCTACTGGTGAGCAACACCATTCTGTGTGATGGTGATTCTGAGTCAGGAGTGCAGCAGGGGACAGCGCGGGTGGCTTGTCTCTGCTCACAGGATGTGAGGCCTCAGCCAGAAGAACTGCAGGAGGGAGGCAACGCTGGCTGAAGGCTGGAGTCGGGAAGCATCTTTGTTCCCGTGTCTGACAGTGGATGCTGGCTGTCAACTGGTACCCTAGCAGGGCTATCAACAGGATTGTCTGTGTGCAACCTTAGCCTCTGCGCATGGCTGGGCTTCCTCATAACAAGATGGCTGCAGGGTAGTCAGACTTCTTTGGCTCTGGATTCTAAAAGTGAATGTCCGGGGTAACAAGTTAGAAGCTGCATCTTTTTTTTCCCCCACCTAGTAAACCATCAAGAAATGTTTTATTAGTTTTTTTGAAAATTTCTTTTCTTAGTACATTTTTTATAATTTTATTACAGTATAAGTCACATACCATAAAATTCAGCCTTTTAAAGGACAGATTAGTGATTTTTAGTATGTTCACAAAGTTGTGCAACCATCACCAGTGTCTAATTCCAGAATATTTTCATCACTCCAACAAAGAAATCCCATACCCATTAGTTCCCTGGCCTCCCCTCCCCCTAGGCAACCACTAGTCTACTTTCTGTCTCTATAGATGTACCTATTATGGACATTTCCTATAAATGGAATCATATAATACGTGGCCTGTTGTGCCTGGCTTCTTTCGCTTAGCGTAATGTTTTCAAGATTCATCCATGTGTTAGCATGTTATCAGTACTCCATTCCTTTTTATTGCCAAATGATACTCCATTGTATGGACATAGCACATGTTGTTTATCTGTTAAGCAGTTGATGGACATTTGGGTTGTTTCCACTTTTTGGCTGTAATGCTGCTGTGAATTTTCGTGTATGCATCTCCTTTTATGACCTGGTTTCAGAAATTACACGACATAATTTCTGTCATATGCTTGCAGTTAAGCAGTCCTAAGCGTACACAGATTTAAGGGACAGTGACATTGACCCCACCTCTCAATGGTAGAAGAGCGTGTGAGATGGGAGATGATGTTGCAGCTACCTTTGGAAAATATAATCTTCTGTAAATGGGATGTTCAGGGAAAGTGATGTTTGACCAGAGACCTGAATGCAAGGAAGGAGGCAGCTGTTGCCTAAATAGAGGGGAAGAACTTTACAAACACAGAGAGTAGCTGCAGTAAAGCCCTGAGGCAGGAGCAGGCTCGGTTCTCCCTCAGACTCTGAGAAGGCTAGTGTGGCTGGAACCGCACGGGGAGGCCTTGCTCTGTGCTGAGTGCGGGCTGCGATTCAGTGAGCACGGGCTATGTGCCATCTGCTAGATAAGTGCGTGGCATATTTGAATAACCTTTTGTAATAGCAAACTTGATCTTTTTAAAGGTGATGGAACTGAGGATCAGAATTTTTTTTAAAAAATATATTCTGGGGGCCGGCCCTGTGGCCGAGTGGTTAAGTTCATGTGCTTCACTGCAGCAGCCCAGGGTTTCGCCAGCTAGGGTCCTGGGCATGGACTTGACACCGCTCATCAAGCCATGCTGAGGTGGCGTCCCACATGCCACAACTAGAAGGACCCACAACTAAAAATACACAACTATGTACCAGGGGGCTTTGGGGAGAAAAAGGAAAAAAATAAAATCTTTAAAAATATATATATATGTATATATATATATATATATTCTGTACACAGCTAGGAGGTGGTGGAGACAGAATTAGGATTCTAACTAGATTTGTCTTATGAAACCTACTTTGACTTTTTAACTGTATACATCATGGCCCCCAAGAGTCACAATTTCAAGGCCACTTAGACATGTAAATAATTGTAATTTTAAAATGGATAATTTGTAAATACTCAACAGGAAAAAGTAACCAAAAGAAATTAGGAAGTAGGAATACATTTAGAATGATACCCGCATTCCTCATACATGGAGTAACTCATACCAGTTTATTACCATAATAGTTCTTTTCTACTAGAGATTAAATTTACATTTCAACAATGTTGAGTTACTATAAACAAGTGCTAATAATTTGAAATACAGTAAATTTCCAACTATTATTTTCTTGAGGGGTGCCAAAAATACCATTTTCTCTGTTACAAATCTGGAGTTTACAATTCTCCATTTTTGTGGAGATTTTAGAAACACTATTCCTTGTTTATTCAAATACAAGATCGTATTTTCTAGACCAGGATTGTTCTTGTGAATGTCATGAACAACAAATTCTTTGTTCTCTGGAGTTCGGTTACCGTCCTGTAGATTTGCCTTGGATGATGATAGCCCGCATTTAGAATAACAAAATTAGTTGTGTCACAATTAGGGGAGACTATTTCTGAAGAAGATAAATAGATCTCATTTCAGAGGCAGATGATCTCCTAAGAAACAAAGATTGTTTTATATGCAAATGTCATCAACTGAAGAACAAAACCAAGAATTTAATGCAAGAGTCCCATTGTTTCTAAATAGAAAGTTTACAATTCACAAGAAATTTTCAATTTCTTTTTCAAGACAAATAAGAAAACATTTCTGTTTACCTTTTTTTAAAAATATTGCGAAAGTCTAGCCTTTAAAAGCAGCTTATATCCCCATGGCTGATACATGTTGATTCATAATTGAAATCTTGGCACCTTGTTTTTATAGGGTAGAGTGACCATTATAGTTACCATCTGAGGATGACAAATCGTGACACAACTAATTTCTCATGCGGTTCTAATTCTTATATTTTAAGTATTTGTGTCAAACCCTAGATTTTTGTTAAATCGGGGTAACTTTGGATGTGTTTACTCTTACTCTTAAAACAAGAATTTAAGTCCTCTCTCCTCTCCAGTATGGACCATTTCACTGAAGAAGATTCATTCATAAAGGAATATTTATTGAACATTTATTAGGTGTTGTGCATTGTGTTAGGTGCTAGGAATACAAAGATAGTAAGAAATGGTTTTTGTCCTCAAGTAGCTTGCTGCTTACTAAGATGGTAAAGATATGGAAAATTATTGCTGTGCAAGAAAAGAGTAGCTTTACTGGAGTTATGTACAGTGTAGTAAAGGAGAAGGAAGGGTGCGTGCACCTGCTGAGAGGATCCAGTGGCAGTAAATGGGAAGCAGGAAAAGAAGAACCTGGACACATGGGTCGAGAGGGGCATGCAGAGGAGTTTAGATTTGATCTCACAGATGAGGGAAAATCACTTTTGAAGTGAGAGCAAGGCAGTAATGTGGTCAGATACACGTGGTCGGAGTTAGGAAGGGCTTCGCAAGACGCTGAAACCAGCCTCTGCCCTCTGCTTGGGGGGAGGTCTCTCGCTTCTTTGAACCCAGAAATTCCTAGTCCATGCCATTATGAACGCCAGACTTTTCTTGGCAGTATATTAGGAGTGGTTGTTTATCAGAGCTGGAACACATTCCTGAGTACCAATTCTCTGTCAGTGTTTTCCCTTCTCTTCTCTTGGAGAGGACTTGTTTTCTCATTGTGGAGAGATCTTATTGCAGCCTGTACCTCATCTAGTGTGGTCATCCTTTACCTTTTGAGTTGTTTTGATCTGGTAGAAATGCTTTGCTGTTTGAAGATAGATGAAGGATATTTAATCGATACCTCAAAAAGGAGTTAGAAATCAGTTCCAAACCGATTTATTAACTGTCCTGTGTATCAGACACAGCTGACTTTTAGATAAACTTAAATTTTAAATGAACTTAAGTTTCTTTGTGGCAAAGACCACCAGACAAGATAAGTCTGATAGTATAAAAATGCCATTTGTTGAAAAAAGGATATTTTCAAAAGTATTTCTTCTCTTACTGCTTTTGATGTAGAATTATAGCTCTTTATCGTTAAAGAGAAAAATCATGTCTTTTTTTTTAAGAAGTTGCGGAGATACAGTCCAAGTAGGCATAAGCTATGAGTGTGCTGTATCTCCAAAACTGCTTCAGTGTATTCAGGTTTCAATGAGTGTTTTTTTGCTCTTATGTTAGAAGGAAATAAACTTGACCTGCCATACATTATGGGCCATAAGATATTGTGAGGTGATTTTGTTTTTGCAATCTATACCATATTTCCACACCCAGAAATTATAAAGGAAATTAGAAATCACATATAAAGTCTTACTGTTGGATTTGATTATTGGGTCTGGCTCTCGTTGAATCCAAACCGTTTTATGCAGCGCTAATTATTGGAGTCTCAGCTTCGCTCTTGAGTTAGCAGTACCTGATCAACTTCCCAACTGTAAACCAGTCTGAAAATCAAATGGAGCTCACATGCAAGACCCAACAAAATTAAAAGTGTTAAGTACGTTTTGGCAGTGCACTTTTATTATGCCCAGTCCTCAAATGTACCAGCAGATAATCATCTGAATGTTAGTTATTTCTCACATGCTTATGTGATCACGCAAAAAGTACATGCTAAAAAGAAGCAGATGGTGACAGATGGGGAAGGTTGAATAAGGTGGTTTTGGAAACCTAGAGAAATGCACTTCTGTAATAGTGTAAAAATAAAAATTATTTGATAATCAAGTTAGGACTAACAAAAAGATTGCATACAATGACTTGATTGTTGGAAAATATATAGCGTCTAGTTGTGGTTGCTATTCAGAAAAAAAAAAGTATACAATTTTATTTCGTATAAGTGTAAAATATTTTTTTCAGTGGCTGAAAATGCATTTTTGGATGCATTCTTGGTTTTCAGAACCTCATTTTTAGAAAACAGTCCCTTGCTGTCATTTTATTCACTTTTCTTTTGAAAAGATATCTTTAATGTCTTTTATATAATACATAGTTTGAAAATATCTGAAATAGATCAGAATATTTTGATAACTACTTTGGTACAAAGATTTGCTCAAAGTCGTTGTGACGCGATATAGATAATAGCACAAATGGAAGTTAAATTCTCTATATATTTAAAGCCAAAGATATACATTAACTTATTCAGAAGGAGTTGAGAGAATCCTATCAATTAAGGGTAAAGATAGTTGCTAGCATGGAGTGGTGTAGTTGGGGGAGGAGTTGAAACCTAAATTGGTTTAAATGTATTAAATGCAATTTTATTTGTTTATTTTAAATACAACAAAAAATAAGTGTAAGAGACATCATTTTATGGGCTCTTGACAATGTTGTCTTTAGGAGATTTTAAGAGAAATGAATGAGGCCAAAGTTACATATGTTTTCACATTTGATCTGTAGGTAAAAATAGTAGCACACGTAGTTAGATTTTGCTTAGCCCTTGGACAAAATTCTATTTCTAACAGATTGTGAAACTAAGTCTTCAAACTTCTAAGCTTTTTGTAAAAATAAAAGTTATTTTAGCCAACTTTCTAAAACTGTGCCCGTCCCTGGTATTTTACTTAATTACTAATAATTCATGTGACACCTGTCCTCTTAAGGTATTTTTGAAAACCCTCATCTTTCTCACGGTTCTGAGAAGTTCTCATCACCAGCACTGAGGGCAGAATTAAGTAGAGGAGCACTAGTTAGTGCAGATAGCAGTCGTTGGCTTTATTGTTGGAGTTCACATTTAAGAACTTCCAGCTGTCATATGAGGTAGCTTACTATCTATACTGTTGCTATATAATGTTAAAAACCATCCCATTTTGTCCCCAACTTGGATGCTGTTTCACTGTGGACTAGAATGGTATCTTTTAGTTCAGTGTCACTGTCTCTCCGTGTTTACACTCAACGGCTCTACTCCCCTGGAGCTCTGTCAGTTCCTGGCGTAATTATTCCTCACCTACAGTTCTCTTCAGGGTTACGTGGGCTTTGGCTTTGACAGTCAGAATGTTTGCATTCAGTACTTTGGAGTGGTTCTAGTTTCAGCACAAAGTTTAATTTTAAATTCTCTGAAGCATAAGAACATATATAAAACTAATCCTAACTGGGAGCATTAGTGATTACCTGGAGCATTCTACAGTGTCTAATTTTACTTGGGTAACAAAGACCCAGTTTCTTGGAATCCAATACTGTCTATTTCTTCAGGATAAAAAGGAAGTATAGACATCTCTGAGAAGATATGTGTAAGTGTGATTTAATCGCCTGTATTGTATCCGTTTAGTTTTTCTCTTGCTCAAGAATGTTGCCTGTTCTAACCAGAGATTGCTTTGAGAGTGTGCTGTAGGATGTGTGCAGATGCTTGTGTGTGAGCGCTAGGAAGTGGCCATGGCGCTTACAGCATCCTCATTCACAGTGAATGCCAGTTACAGCTTCAGATTAAGAATTATTAGAGTAGCTGAGAACTGGGCATAAAAATATGCTTATGAAGAAAATGCCATGAAACCATGAAATTCGTAATTCTTATGAAATATATACTTCTCCTGAAGCTGCAATACAATTTAGAATCTGAATTAGAAGATTTGTGTGGTTTTTCCTTTTAGCAAATTCCTGTGATGTTAAGAATATGTAAAGGATTTCCATAAAGATAAAATGTATATAAATGTGTGTTTATGTATAAAACACACACATCAGTTACCTGAAATATAAGGTTACCAGAAAAAAAAAATTTTTTTGCAGTAGTGGTAAGTTGGTTCATCCAAGTTCTCAGTTTACTTTCACAACATAGGTGTGCAGACAGTTTGTTTAGATGTTTAATTTTTTCCCATCTGTTCTGCCAGGATTACTGATTGAGCAGGAAGCCACGCCAGGGCACACGTAGCCTCCTTGCAGTTGCATGCCTTGGGTGCACTGTGTGGCTGCCGCACCAGCTGAGAGAGGTGTCCCTCCGGCCCCCCAGTAAACCCCCATTGGTAGAAGAATATTGGAATGAACAAGTTTTTTGAAAGTGCCATTAGCCAAATAAATGTTTATGTTAGGAAATTTAATTGATGGTATCATTTTAAAATACATAGTTTATTATTAGTATCATTCATTGAAATTAGTGACCATTCAAGAGCTGTTCATGGTGACTTTAACTCACCTGGCTGTTTTATAAATGAAAGCGTCTACATCAAACGGTACCAAATATTAATCAGATATTGCCAGAATATTAATAATAATTGGTACTTATTGTGACGTCCTTGAATCTTAGGTTTTATTATGTCAGCAAGTGAAGCCATCTCTGGCCGCCAGTGGAAAAACGGAAACTAAGCCTGGTTTCCTAGAGTTTGTGCTCTGTTTGGATGTTGGATTTGATGTTACTTATCATTATTTTTTCACGTTTATGTTTCTTTTAGTGTTCCAAATCCCCACTTGTCCTTTATCTCTGGACATTTGTTTGTAATGCAGTTATAAAGTAGAGCTGCCTCTGTGGTTACAGAGGACTGTGGGCATGGAAGGAAACAGGAAATGTCTGCATTCATGGTTAAACCTGGGGTTCAGTTTAAACGTCAGCAACACTGACTTTATGGAAGAGAGACACTTTCTTTAGATGAGGTCTTCAAGATAAGTGTTTTACTGGATTATTTCTCTCGGGCAGGTTTTCCCCTACATTTACGTCCAAGTTGTCCGTGTTTCACTGTAATGGAGTTGAAGTGTTCTTTACTGTTGGTGTACCCCTTCATTACCATGATCAGACCCTGTGCATCAGCCCCTCATGATAACCAGGAAGTAAATTATCTTTTTTGGTAGAAAAAAATCATCAGAGGTATCTAGAAGGAATTGCAACTCTTAGGTTAAAGAATGTAAATTTTATACGTTACTGTAATTTTGGAAAAAGAAGTGCTTTGAGTAAGGGAGAAAAATTATCTTCCAAAAATCATATAAAAGAGGCTGTGGATTTTAATTTTACTCTGGAATTTCTAGAGTATTTCAAAGTATTGTGTTTTGAAA
Source organism: Equus caballus (assembly GCF_041296265.1). NCBI lineage: Eukaryota > Metazoa > Chordata > Mammalia > Perissodactyla > Equidae > Equus > Equus caballus. Next base: position 9,827,331 of record NC_091713.1, read on the forward strand.
TAATTTAAATTGAAGGCAAGAGAAAGAAACAGGGTAACATGTTTTATAGTATATATCCACGTAGAATATTACAATCACTTTTATTTTTATTTCCTGTGTATTTCATCTTCCAGCTGTTTGGAGGTAGGAGTTGACCAGAAGCCTTTCTTTTTAATCAATAGCAAAGACTCAGAGAAGAGTGCTGGCTGAGTTGTTAGGTTATTTTCTCCTCCATGTTGCTGAAGTTTACGTGTCAGTAAGACAGTACGTTACATCAGATTTGTTCAGTTCAAGTGAGACAGCAGACAGTTCTAATTGCAGCATTATGTATCTGTACATCAATTAAAGCACGGATGTTCGGAAGCAAAACCACTTATTTTGAGAATCAGTGTTCATTTTACAAAGCTAAATAAAATATATTTTATTTTATCAAACAGATTTTTTTACAATGCAGTTTTATTTTTCAGTTGCTTATTTCTCTTCACAAATAAAACCCTTTTTTTATGTACTCACTTTCCCTTCTGGCTTCAAACCAGGTATTTAAACAAAAATAAAGGATTGCCAGTTTTGCCAGCTGGGGATGAGAACCCGGCTGGTGAAATGTGGGTTCGGAAGGCAGTTAATCCAGCTTTTATGCTTTTTATGGTTTTATGAAAAAAGAGGTTAAAAACCACATTTGGCTCTTTTTCGTATGTGCCACTGTTTTGTTGGTGTTGTAGGAATGCATAAAAGATTACTTAGATTTTAAAATTTGTTGTCATTAAGTAAAATCCTGCGTCTATTAGATAAAGGCCCACAAACAGTACATTCTGCTAATTGCATGTGAGATAGATTCTTGGAAAATCAAAAGTCACTGCTATTTAAAAATTATATAGACAGCATTTCCTTTAAGTACACGAGTAGAGTTTCTTCTACTTCTTTAGGTTATTTCTTGTTTTTTGTATGTTCTCAGGTTACTCATTTCAAACAAGTAGAAATTTGAAATATTTTTGGCTAAATATAGGAACTAGAATTTGATTTTTTTCCTGAAAATATTTTGCTTAGTTTGTGGTTTGCAAAAGATTTTTGGAAAAACATAGGAACTGGGCTTGTGTTTCTGTCTTGCCAGTGCAGCTCCTAGTCTTCAGCCACAAAACAGACAATGATGCAATTGAAGTAAAAATCTTTCCATAACATTTGAAGAACACTACTGAAGAGATCTTTAAGCAACAGTTTTTTCTTGAGATTGTGTTCTCCATCTTTAAATACCTTGTTTACCAAAGTGCCTTTCGTCATAGTATTTATAGGTAATCATCGTGTAACTGTCAAAAATACCATGTGCAATTGTATGAAATTATTGGTAAATTTTGAATCAAAGTCACAGAGAAGTAATCTTCAACAACGCATTTCCTTAAGTCAAACTAAGAAAGTTTGGAACATGAGTACTACTTTGTTGTGTATCAAATTTTCTCTTAGGTAATCAGTTATGAGATTTTTTAATTAATAAATTTCATGTGTATGGTTTCTTGATCTGTTTTTCCCGAAGCTAAGAGGATTAGATAAAGTAAGCTTTAAGATTATTCAAATACAGTAACTTAAAATAAAATATTGAAAGTTCCAAAGAAATGAAGAAAATTCTACTAGGTGAGGACTTAGCAAGTAGAAAGGGAAAGTCTGATTTCTCCCAGGACAAGGGGCAAGTTCCCACATTCCGGTTTGAGCAGGTTGCGCTAACATAGCCTACCTGATACTTTCATATCATTTCTTACTAAATTTATTTGGCATGTCATGTATTTCAGGAAACAAATTTAAGGGCACATCCCACCCAGATATTGAGTCCATAACTTTTGTTGTTTGTGCGTAACAGGAGTTTTTGTTTGAGGTACTAAAGCTTTGGACGCTAAACTTGATCGCGACCCGAACAGTAGATCTTTGTGTTCACTTTGTTGACTACATATTTCCTGAAAGAGTGTAACTGTGTGGGGCTCCAGAAGTTTTCACATTTGTGTTCATGGTTGTCATGCCCTGTCCTCTCCTCTGTTACAGCCTTTGTTTCCTCCTGTCTCTCACTGTCTGGTTTGTATTTCTTCGTTCTTAATGCAGGAGTGTGTAAGGCACATTCTGTGCTCTCTAATCAGCATAGCTCAGCTCTAAGTTGTTACTTAACGTCCACATTAGTGGAACCGGAATGAAAAATTAAGCTGGCCTAAGAGAAAATATGCAAACATGCTAACGATTTTCATTTGATCCTTAGTGCATTCATTTTCTCATTTCTTTGCAATTTGTTGTGTGACCTATCCCTTTTTTTGTACACTGACCTTTCCTGGATATGTATTGAACATTCCACATATTTGGTGTGAAGATGTCAGAATAGCCTACCTACGCTTTGAAAGTTAGGATTCAATTTTATGTAAAAATCTTATGTTTTATAAATAATGCTTTAAAAGTTAATGTGTAATAATTAATCACTGGTTTCACTTTTAGGTGTTAGAAGATAATGACTATGGCCGAGCCGTGGACTGGTGGGGCCTAGGGGTTGTCATGTATGAAATGATGTGTGGGAGGTTGCCTTTCTACAACCAGGATCATGAGAAACTTTTTGAACTAATACTAATGGAAGACATTAAATTTCCTCGAACACTCTCTTCAGATGCAAAATCATTGCTTTCAGGGCTCTTGATAAAGGATCCAAATAAACGGTAAGCAAAAATAACACTCAGTGTGTTACTGTTGAATGTGGTTAGAAATTGTGATATGGAAATTCATTCAAATATAACTAACTCCAAGAAGCAATGTATTTGGTATAGACATCTTCCCACTGAGATGCTGACTTATTTTTAACTGCATAATATAGAACATTTTTTTAAATTTCCTCAACTCTTTCCTAACTTGGAAATTTTATGCAGATTTTACCAAATAAGGATTGGAGAGTTTTATTATCCATTTTATGAGTGAGAAGTTTCTTAATTGCCCTGGTACTTGCTATTGTGGGGATCCGAGGATCCTTTTTCCTCCTTTCAGTCTGTGGGCCTTTATATTTCTGCTGATTTACATTATAGAAAGAACAAAACTGTCTCTACACTCTCCTCCCACCCCAACAACCTATGTTAACATATCTAAGTGCTTTTTTGATTTGTCATTTGAAGATATTCTTTCCGATGAGTGGCTGAAAGGATTACTGGCAAAAAAAATCTTTACACACTTGTGTTTCTATTTTTGTAGCTACAGCCATGACCTGAAGAATCCTAGAGCCCTTTGTTTAAAGAGCTGCAGTATTCTTTGTTGATGTTTGTGTAATCATTTACACATACATTTTATGTCATCTATGAAAGGACTATTAGTTTTAAAATATCCATTAATATGTGTTTGTGCCTATATGTATTTGTGTGTTTATAGCCATCCTTACACCTATATCTATATCTATAGATATATATGTATCAGTATTTCTCTGCAAACCTCTTAGATCTTAAGTATCTTGAGGATAGACCATTTCATATACTGTTGAATCTTCCATAACGCCTCGCATAATGTTTTTTTACTATGTTATATTTATGGTAGATGCTCAGTATGTATTTATTGGCAAACTGAATTAATGAGTGAAGGAATAAATGAACCCTAAAATGTGGGCATTGTCTACCTTAGAGATGGTTTTCCTTACTTGTAGGAGGAACGTGATTTTCATTTAACAGAAATAAGTAAACATACCTTTTTTTTTTTTGCATTGTGGAGGACCATTCAAAAATGTGTTTCATGATCACATAACTGAGATCTTACGTCATGTTCGTAAAGTAACTTTGTTTTCTTTTTTGGGGCATTTGCACGTCTGTTCTCTCCCTTGCTTTTTCAGTAGCCTTGTAGAGTTGATAGGGGAGATGTTATTCTCAGTTCCATTTGATTGAAGAGAAAATAGAGGCCCCGAGAGGGGAAGTGATTTATTGTAGGTCTCACAGGAACTTTGTGTCAAGCAAGAGTAGAAATCAAGTTCCTTGGTGCCTATTTGATATTTATGTTTCTTATTTACAATGCATCAATTTCTCAGTTGTTTCAGGTTTTGAAATGTGTTCCATTTAACGTGATTATTTCACAATTAATGTAACAAGGGTACTTGGTGATCTTTAAACAGAACTAGGATTTCCATTTTATCTGCTTGATTTGGGGATCTCTTATTTGGCGTGGGTTTCAAGGGCAGTGAATTTTTATCCCATCCTTTCCTGCCTCCTCCAGGTAATTTTGACAAACCATTCCTTTGTCGTCCCCTCTGTAAGTGGCTGGTAGAACAAAATTGTGCTTATGGTTTTCATGTCTTTGTCTCATTCATTTTTTTATTGTCATCCACCTCCTATGCCCTTGGATAGCACATAGTAGGTACCTAATAATTATTGAATAAATGTGAGGTAAGTTTCTAGAATGTTAGTGGCCTGGTATGTAGGACAGCTCTTAAAGGTTTGCCCACCCAGGAGCTGGTGTCATCGAAAGAGAAGATGTGTTATTTTCAATTGTCTGCTATTTCCTTTTATAGTAGATGTGTCAAGCTCCTCCACTGCTGCATTAAAATATTAGGAATGCAAGGATGAACAAGACGAACAATGTCTTGTCTAGGTGTTCAAATAATAATGTGGGGCACAGAACATATATTCACAGATGCTTGGGTTAAACTGCACACAAATTGCTATTGAAATTATTAGCTCTATTTAGGGGATTGGAAGACTTGAGCAGGCTCATGAAGGAGCTGGAATTGACAGTGGCGTTCATGCAGAGAAATTTACGTGTAAAGATCAGCTAGAATTGCAAATGAACGTGGCATTTGAGAAGTTCAGTGACTAGAGCGTGGAATATGAGTTGGGTAACATTGGGAGATGAAGCTGATATGTTAGATTGTAAGGACCTTATGTTTCTTCTTCTTAGAAAATATTTAATCTTTATTCAAAAGAGAATGAGAAGCCACTGTGTTATTAAAAGTAAGAGATGGTGTAATCAGATTTGTGTTATGAAAAGGTAACTCTGGCACCTTTGTCATGGATGAATTAGAGCAGTGAAGGGGCAGGTGGGCAGAGCAGTTAGGAGTGCATATGGGATCGTCCAGATACAAGGTGGAGCTCTTTCTGAAGCAGTGGTAGAGAGTGATAAATAGAACTTTATGAATGGTAAAATACAGATGATGAGGCAGTGAAAGGAATTAGGGAAGCCTCTGAGGTTTCCAGCTTGGGGGACTAGTTTGGAGTCTAAGAATGGAGTCTTATTAACAGATAGGGAGTAAGGCAAAGGAGGAGGCTTGATGGGGTGCATGTTGATATTGGCTACACCGAGTCTCAGGTTTCTATGGAAGGCCTAGGTGGAAATGTCAAGTATACAGCTGAAAATAGTACCAGCGCTTGATGAAAACAGAGGAACTGGATATGTGGATTTGCGATGCTAGGAGGTAGCTGGTGCCATGAGAGTAGTGGAGAGAGTAGAGCATAAAGAGAAGAGCGCCCAGGACAGAATCTTGGAAACATCAACATTTAAGAGGTAGAAAGAAGAGAAAGAACCAACAAAGGATGCTGAAAAGTCTTTGGAAACATAATCAAAGATAGCCTTGTAGTAAACCTGTTTTTATTATTCCTGTCCAACTATTTTAAATACTGCCTGAATTTTTCTGATACTCTTTACTGAATTGCCGTCAGTTCTAAGAAAGTTTGAACTATCATTTTGCTTTTATTTCCTATTCTCCATTACCTTATGATCATTCTATTAGTATCTCCTTTATCCTATGCAGACTTTATAGGAAAAGCGTGACCTCACGTTGCATTCAGTAACACTAGAGAATATGAATTCCATGATGGTCCTGATAGTGACGAATCCATGGTAGCTGAGGATTTGGTTCGGCATTCTGATGTTGGAGTTTAGTATTCTTAGGCATAAATATCTTAGTGCATATCATATTTTGATACTACTTTGAAGTCTTAAGTTGTATATTAGGGAGTTATTGACATTGAAATTTTTGCAGTTTCACACTTTGAAGAAGCTTGTGTTAAAGAATCTCTACCAGCTTCTAAAATGGCAGTCTAAGATTACATTCCTAGACTTTGCATAGTGTTTGTGGCCGATGAATATAGATCAGATGCTGGCTATGTCCACAGCCAGACTGTTACTAGAGAACTGAGGAGCGAACAAGAGTGAGTAACTGAAACTGGATTCCACCTTTTATTTACAAAATGATATGGTTCTCCACTCCAACTCCTACCTCACCCGCCATCTTATATATAATTCAAAATGAAAACAATATTGAAATAAACAGTAACATAAGTATAAAAAAATACAATGAACTTCTGATTTCTCTCATGCAGACTACTTTGCATACTTTGAAATGTTAAATTCTTTTCAGAAACATGTGTTTTGGTGTTTCTGCTTCTCTGGCTCCCTCAACACAAGCTTAAAATGCTCTTTGGATAATGTAATACCGATCTCTGCCCTCAAAAGAATTTGCAGTCGAGGGGGTAGGGGAGACACACGCGACCTGAAATAGAGTGAAGAAGAGCTATGCCAGGGCCTCAAGTGCTGAGTGTTAACTAAATATAGAATCGCCGGTCTGAAAGTCCCCAACGTGAACCAAGCTTTTCTGATCTGATCCTATCTAAAGGTTCCATATCAGGGGCCTGGTGCATTCTAGTATACAGATCTGTAGATAGGAGACCTGGATTGTGGGAGCCACTGGTCATCCCTAAAGACATTCAGATGTTAGCTGATTGTTTTATTTTCCATCCTGACAGTGTGTCAGAGGATCCTGGGTTCTTTCCAGTCGTGTATTTCTTATACCTAATAATAACCAGAATTCATTAGAATTGTATAATTGTTTGTTTTCTATGACTTATTTGGTTTTTTTCCTACCCAGTGGTGTGTTGGAGTTGGCACATAGCAGCTCCTAAGAGCCAATTGTTGAATTTCAAGAATTTTGTGAGCTGGTTGTTTAATACAGTCATTATTAAAAGTTAGGTATATAAACTTATAAATTAAATCAAGAATATTAAAATCAAAGGTAGTAAATACTCAAAACTAATCACTCCTTAATAATTGTTACATTTTCCTATTGTCTGTGCTTTTGAGATTACTTACGTCTGTTGTACCTGTATAAAAATACTATAAAATGGTTTGCTTCTGCACATCTCTTCCCCTTCCTGTGTTGAGTGACATCAGGTTGAGGACTTGAAATTGGCCCTCATGAGAGTCATTTGCATCACCAGAATTGGCAAACACTTAAGTCAGGGCTTGATTTATTGTTTTGTTGATTGTTGAGACTTAAGAAAGTGATAGAGAAAATGTTAATAACAGAGGTTAAATTTTAAAGTTTGTTGTATCTGTAACCATTAAATTGTGAATAGCGCAAAGTGTGAGGAAAGATTCTTCCACCATTCCAAAACTATTAGCCATTCGGCAAAGGGATCACTCCCATGACTGACAAACCAGTAAAGTTCTGACGTATTTCTCTGTTATTGTCGTTTCACCGTAGTCTTTACCATAAACAAAGATGTCAGCCATGCTCACATCGGAACTGCTCCTAAGGCAGCGCGTGGCTTTGGACTACAGCAAAAATAAGAGACGCTTTCTGTGAGGATTAATCGGTTAATTTACAATGAAGAACATTGTATATTTTATTAGTCTTTGTAAACGTTGTACTTAACATCCTTTATATCAGTAAAATTCGCAGTAAACTTATGTGTATAATATGCATATTACGCATGCCGAATTTCCCCTACAGAGCTGACTGTTAAAGGTTACCAGCACACGCCACTCCTAACCATGAGCAAGACCAAATAATGCTTGCTGTGTCAAATTCAGACTTAAATGGACTTCCTTTCTTTTCTTTTCCTCATTCTTTTTCTGTTCTTTTTTTCTCTCCTTTCCCTCTTTTCCCTGTCTCCTTTCTTCTCCGTTTTTTCTGTTTCTCTCATTCTTTCTTCGTAGTGACTAGTATGCGCTATGTGAAACTGAGGAATCCGTAAAACTCCTGAATTTCATATTGTGTCAGGTATCAGTTAAATAAGAGTACCTTCAAAGATGGGGGGGAGTATTTTTACGTTTTTGATTTATATTGAAAATTGCATAGCAAATTACATTGTAATAATATTTCATAGATTAACAATATCATTTCTGTGGTACATCATTTGAGATGTGAAAATAGTCTGAGTTTCTGTTTATTAGCAATGCTTTACAAATTGTTTTTTCTAACCAATTATTTAATCTTTTCAGAATTTATGTTAACAAGGGTGCATCTTGACTTGAGTCATTCTAAAATAAATTTGGTTTATAGCATTGACCATGATAGTAGCTGTCATTTACTGTGCTAGGTGCTCACCTATCTTATTTCCAACCCTTGCAATCACCCACCAGGCTGGTATTATTATCCCCACTCGACAGATGAGAAAACTGACATTAAGCAACTTTTTCGTCGTCACACATCTCGTAAGTCCGAGAGCTGGTTGCCTGTTTCAGGTTTGTCTCCAAAGACCGTGCTCTTTTCAGATAGCATCCTGTCTTGAGGCCAGTTCTTGTTAAAGCACGATAGGGAAATTAGATCTTACAGAAAAAGCTTTTTATTTTTACGGCTGTTTATCACAAGGACTATTTTATCTCACAGAAAATTACATTTCACAAAAACTTTCTGTTATGCATTGGGCATATGTAAATGTTTTATACTCATTTAATCTTATTTCTGTCCTCATAGCCTTGGTGGAGGACCAGATGATGCAAAAGAAATTATGAGACACAGTTTCTTTTCTGGAGTAAACTGGCAAGATGTATATGATAAAAAGGTAGGTTATCTTCATGGCGTAGTGTTTATATATTTTGGGTAAAATGAATTTACAGTGAAAAAGTTTTAAAATGAATAAAATTTATGATGTAATGATAGTTTTCATTTTTACTCTATCATTTAATTGAGTATTGAACTTCTTAGCACAAAATTTTATTGATATTTTTGACTCGCAAAATACAGCTTGAAATTTTATTCAATATGGTCAGTTGATTTTTGTCTTAATCACAATAATTCATTAGTTTGCTTCTCACTGTTTCCTTAATTCAGAAAAAATAAAGACACCAACATTATGATATTCTTTAAGAAAACTAACTAGCACAAATCATAATTTTTTTTACCTTTATGTCTTTAACTTTAAAGTGGATATTCAGATTTGTTCATAAAAATACTTATTTTAAAAGGAATTTTAATGCACTTTAGTTTTAATATTTAACTAAGTAATAAATTTGTCTTATTTGGGACTTCTCTGTTATTTGAAACAGAACTTTAATACCCACAAAATGGATGCTACTAGTTATATAACTCTTTTTATTGTAATCTGCTTATTCCTTGTTTTTAATACTCCAATTTTTGCTTAAGTTCAGGAACACAAAATTATTGTGTCTGTTCCATCTTTTTCATTTTTGTTTATTTCGTTATATTTTTGCTACTTCAGGTATTCTTAGTTACAGACACTGATTTTGATTTTTTGATTTTCATAGTAAAATATGAGCATCTGAAATTTTTATGTAATTCAGTATTTGCTTAGAATTTTTATCTGTTTCGTGTAGTTAGTCCTTCCATTTCAGTTTATTCCAGCCTTCCATATTTTTCTCTAAAATAGATATTAATAGACATTTATGTAGTGTCTGTTTTGTGCCAAATATTGTTCTCTATTAATCCCTAAAGTAATGATAGAATGATATCATATGAGTTATAAGGAAATAAGACAAGTACTTAATTTCTGTATTATATTACGGTAATGGGGAGTGTGGTGATTTTCTAAGCATTTCTTGTAACTAGATATTTAAAATGGTTGCACCATATTGAACACCTCTACTCAAACTTCAGTTCAATTAAATGCACATCTCTTGAGTTTCTACCTTGTATAAAGCACTGGGGTAAGTATTAGATCCTTCTCAACCCTTACGAGAAGCACGTGGCCGTTCTTAACTGTCCTCAATGTGTAGTAACTTCATATAGGCATCCACTTTATAACACTGATGATATTTTTTATGAGTTGCATCCATATATAACCCCAATGAACTATGCACTCTTCTTATCATGTCAGTACACTGCAAAAGAACCTGGAAAAGATCAGGGTCTTGTCATGTCTCCCAGAAATAAGACATGATCAGAGGTTTTCTTTGGTGCACAAAGCTATAAGCCACAACTAAATAGCCCTTTGATACACCCTGTCCAAGGAGGACCCAATCAAAAAAGAAAGAAAGAAAGAAAAGAAGGAAAAATTTCTTTAGGAGAGAATTGTGGAACACCAGCATGGCACTGCCAACTTAAGGAAGAGGCAAAACGTGCACTTTCTTCAGTCCTATTAGGAGACTGAGATATGCTACACAGACTTCCTCAGCAGTGCTCAGCTTTTCACGTTAAATGGTAGTTTGGCTACTTGGAGAAAGTTTGAGAACCCAGCTAGTATATCAGTGAAGAAGCCAGGCTTATTCTGTCTCTGCTCCACTGGACCAGACACGCCCAGAGTAGAGGTACCCAAGAAGCTCCCTTGTGGCAAATGGGATTGGAGGAGCCAGCAAGTAGGGCAGGGAGAAGGAGCTGCCACAGTATGGCTTTAGATGATGGGTGTGGTGAAATGAGTTTCGCTTGTTATGCTTGATAAAAATAGTTGCCTCTTAATTTGAGCAAAGGTGTTAAGTATCTTGTATAAGGAAGCACCACTACAAAAATTACCAAGTTTCCATTCATCATGGACTGACACCTGCTCCGGGTTTACTTGGGGTCTCCTGGATGTCAGATGAGGCACGGGTGTTCTCAGCCGGCCTTACACACTGGAAGAACAACAGCATCATAGCAGCACCCTTAAATTTTGAGGCTCTTTCTAAAAGGCCTTGAAAATGTGATTGGCTCTATTTATTTGGGTTTGTATTGTATCGCTAATAAAAAAGGAATTAATTATGTTAATACTGATGCCAGTAGCTTTTTAAATGAATTCCGTTATAATTCTAGTGCTTTAGACAGTATAAATATGAAATAATTCACAATATCAAACATTTTTATGGAGCCCCTATGTCTTTAAAACGTGGAATTTACTCGTAAGAGGCTAATTCATCTCAAAGATCAGGTATTTTTTACTACAGTTTTATTAATATGCTTTGGGAGATTTACTGTTTTTGTAGATTTATTATTACATGCTTTTTGGCCGTTTTTCTATATATTGTGGCAAATCTAGAGATGAAGGCACAAGTAGAGATGACTGGATCTTTAGAGGAAAGCTAGATCTCTGCCAAGGCAGAGTGAGAGCTGAAGTAATTCAATTGTGAGTGTCCTGCTGTGCCGCTCTGAAGAGCACGGTACCGAAGTGTGGCAGTCCTCTCCCGGGCCTGCCTCCTCATCCCACGCGGGCATGGGCGGTTCATTTTACTCACGCGTAAAGTTAGGATCTCTAAAGTGTCCTTCAACTTTAAGATTCTCTGGCAGGATGTTTTATAATATGAATTTATCTAGATAAATTTCTATTTAGGTTTTACACTCAGTTTGTCAACTTCTACAAGAAGATCTGCTGGGATTTTGTGGGAGATTGTGTTGAATTTGTAGATAAATTTGAGAATTGGCGTTTGAACAGTGTTGAGCCTTTGGATCCCTGAACACAGTGTCTCTCTCAGTTTATTTAGGTCTTTACTTTCTCTCAGTAATGTTTTATAATCTTCAGTGTTTAAGTCTTACCTATATTTTGTTAAATTTATCCTTAAGTATTTTATGTCTTCTGACATCAATGGTATTTTAAAATTTCATTTTCACATTGTTTGCTGCCAGTATATAGAAATACGATTGATTTTTGTATATTGACCTTGTATCCTGCAAATTTGCAAAACTTACTAATTTTAGTAGCCTTTTTTGTAGATTACTCAGGATTCTCTGCACAGATGATCATATCTTGTGTAAATAAAAAGTTTTACTCCATGTTTAATCTGTATGTATTTTATTTCTTCCTTTTCCTTATTCTGTTGGCTAGGACCTCACTACAATGTTGGAGAGAAGTGATGAGTGGACATCCTGGCTTTGTTCCTGATGTTAGGGAGAAAACGTCATTTAGTATTAAATATGATGTTAATGATCACAGATAGCACTGAGACTTAGTTTCTAACTGTCTCTCTCCAATGAAAAGAACCAAAGTTACTTGGAGAAGTGGTTGATTTCAGAGGTGGGTGGGAAAAATAAATGATGAGCCCAAGGAATTTTGTGGTGTCAGAAAGTAAAAAACAAAGATAGACAGACACAAAAAGACATGAAAATGACACAGGAGCCAACCTTCAATAATTCCCATTGGGGAAAGCTGGAGCAATTTCAGTAACAAAATAAACACAGTATTGTATTATGACCCAAAGGATAAAATACATACCCATAAGTTCATACTGCAAAAATTAATGATTGAACAAATAAATAAAATGTTGAGAAGGGAAATGTCTTCCTTATAGATGAATTCCAATTAATAAATGCAGAAGAAATCAGGGAACTAGAAAATCACTGTGAAAACACCAGAGTAAAAATTGCTGCATGCGAGATCCACCAACGAATGTTAAAATTAGTAGTGGTAGTAGGCAAAAGTTTAGGAAAGAAGAGGGGCTGGCCTGGTGGTGTAGTGGCCACTTCAGCAGCCCAGGGTTCCTGGGCCTAGATCCTGGGCATGGACCTACACACTGCTCATCAAGCCATGCCGTGGTGGCATCCCACATACAAAGTAGAGGAACGTTGTCACAGATGTTAGCTCAGGGCCAATCTTCCTCACTAAAAAAAAAAAATTAAGTTTAAGAAAGATATTTGTGTAGTCTCAACATATCTCTCCTCACACATTTATTATTTACAAATATTAAAAGAATAACTTTACAGTAGAGAAACCTGGCAGACAGTGTCTTGAACCAAGTGATCAAGATTAACATCATCAGTAATAAGACATACTGACATCATGTAACTCATGATAAGATGCCCTGCGAAAGGTGTATCACTTTTGTAGTATTCTTCCTCAAAATGCAGAACCTCAGTAGAATCATGAGAAAACCTGGGGGACCCACATGGAGGGTCATTCCTCACAGTAACTGGATAGCTTCCCCAGTGTCAGCTTCATGAAAGGCAGGAATGATTGTGGAACTGTCAGGTTGGAGGAGCCTGAGGTGGCAGGAAATCTACATATAATTGGTAGTTTATGGTTTTGTACCAATGTTAATTTCTTAGTTTTGATAATTGTACTATGGCTGTGTGAGATATTAGCATTAGGGGAAGGTGTGTAAAGGGCATGTGGGAACTCTTTGTACTATTTTTGTAAGTCTTCTCTAAGCCTAAAATTATTTCAATATAACAAATTACAGAAATGTGATGTTAATATAGGTCTTCAATCCCTCCTTTATTAGGCTGAGGAAGTTCCCTTCTAGTCCTAATATGCTAATAGTTTTTATCATGAATAGGTATTGAATTTTTTTTTAAGTCTTTCTGCATTTATTGTGATGATCATATGGTTTTTCTCCTTTATACTCTATTAAAATCGTGAATTACATTGATTGGTTTTCTAATGTAAGTGAACTTTACATTCCTGGGGAAAACCTCACCTATTCATTATGTGTTATCCTTATTATATATTGCTAGATTTAATACAATATGTTTTTTAAGGAGTTTTTTGCAGCCTTAAATCATAAGTGATACTGGGGTGTCCTCTTCTTTTCCCAAAATGTCTTGGAATGATTTTCATTTGAGGATCATGTTTACCTTTTAAAAACCAGGTGGGAAGTACTGCCTCTTCTTCAATTGTCTGGAATCGTTTGTGTAGAATTTGTGTTACTTGTTCTTTAAATCTTTGGTGGAATTTACCGGTGAAGCCACTTGGGCCTGGAGTTCTGTCTTTGTTGGAAGATTTTTAGCTGTGAACTCAGTTTCTTTAATATTTATGGGACTATTCTGGTTATCTATTTCTTCTTGAATGAGCTTTGGTATTTTGTAGCTTTCAAGGAATTTGTCATCTAAGTTTTCTAATTTATTGGCTTAAAAATGTTTGTAATATCCCATTATTGTCTTTATAGTGTTTGTTGTATATATAGTGATGACCTCTCTTTTATTCCTGATATTGGTAATTTGTGTCTTCTCTCTTTTTTTCTTAATTAATCTGGCTAGAGGTCTATCAATGTTACTGAATTTTTTCAAAGAGCTAGCTTTTAGTTTCACTGACGTTCTGTATTGTTTTTCTGTGTTCAAATTCATTATCTGCTGTTTATTATTTCTTTATTCTGCTGCTTTTGCGTTTGTGTTGCTCTTCTTTCTCTGTTTTCTTTAGGAGGAAGCTAAGATTATTGGTTTGAGACCTTTCTCGTTTTCTTTTTTTTTTTTAAGATTTTATTTTTTTCCTTTTTCTCCCCAAAGCCCCCCAGTACATAGTTGTGTAGCCTTCGTTGTGGGTCCTTCTAGTTGTGGCATGTGGGATGCTGCCTCAGCGTGGTTTGATGAGCAGTGCCATGTCCGCGCCCAGGATTCGAACCAACGAAACACTGGGCCGCCTGCAGCGGAGCGCACGGACTTAACCACTCGGCCACGGGGCCAGCCCCCTCTCGTTTTCTAACATAAGCGCTTAGTGTTGTGTTTCTGTCTAAGGCCTGTTAGGTATGCTTTGCAAATTGTGATGTGTTTTCATTTCAAAATATTCTTATTCCCCTTGTGATTCCTTAACTCAGGGATTATTTAGAAGTGTGTTGTTCAATTTCTAAATATATCAATTTTTCAGATATCTTTCTGTTGATTCCTAACTTAATTCTCTTGTGGTTGGAAAACATATTTTATATGATATTAATCCTTTTAAGTTTATTGAGACGTTTTTCATGGCCCAGAAAATGGTTTATCTTGGTGTATGTTCTACATACACTTGAAAAGAATGCGTATTCTGCTTTTATTGCATAAAGTGTTCTATCAATATCCATTAGGTCGAGATGGTTGATAGTGTAGCTCATGTGTCCTATATTCTTACTGATTTTCTGTCTACTTGTTCTATCAGTTACTGAAAAAGGATTGATGAAATCTTCGGCTATAATTGTGGATTTGTTTCTTTCCTTTTTTAGTTTTGTTTCATGTATTTTGAAGCTTCATTGTTAGTTTCATACACATCTGCAATTGTTATGTCTTCTTGTAAATTTACCCCTTTATCATTGAGGTGTTCGTCTGTATACATAGCATTAATCTTTGTTTTGAAATCTACTTTGTCCAATATTAACAGAAGTACTCCAGCTTTCTTTTGATTTGTATAGGTCTTTGTCATCATGTTGCTTTTAACCCATGTCATTATATTTAAGTGGATTTTCTTTTAGACATCATGTAGTTAAGTCTTGTGTTTTTTGAGGGGGATGAATTTTAATGTATGATGATCTTTATTTACAACTATATTGGCAAAAAGAAGAGGGAAAGGTTTAAAACACAAGGTGTTACAGCTGATCCTGACAGATTAAACAAGTTGCATTTTGAATTGCTGTCTAATTGTCCAAAGATATACAATACTGAATCTGCATATTGAGTTCCCTTTATGAGGTACAGTTCTCATATTTTAGGCAGTCTTGTAAACATATAAATACAAAGGAAATGAAATCACTCAGTGAAAACTGCATTAAATGAAGGGTATTTCAAATTTAAATTTATGTTGTCTTTGTAATAACACATGCCCAGTGAAAATCAAAAGCTGGCAAAGCAGTCATGCTTCCTACTTGAGTGAACAGTTACTGCTGTCAGTCATTTTCTGCAATGACCATTATATTTTCAACTTATCGTGAGCTATTCTGAACTTACTATTGGGATGTAGCCAAAGTCAGAAGACAAGACTTAGGGAGAGTATTCCTTTTTGGGGAGAAGGTAAGCCTTCCAGAATCAGCATGAGAAATAAAGATCCTGTTGGAGAATTCTAGGTGGAAAAATCAATGTAGCCAATTTCAATTCATGCTGCGCTGGTTTAATTTTTCCTTGACTTGTCTTGTGTCATTTTTCTAAATCAGGTGTGTTTAATTCTTCTTCTAATTCATCAAAATCTTCCCCAGTAGAAAGATTTTCATTGATAAGAACAGCATCAATGGCTCCATTTTTCTGTCCCTTCTCTTCGCTGTCCTCTTCCAAATCACTTTTTTCACCGTTTCCAGCCCTGCCTCCAGAAGCTTTGCTTCATTTGTTTCCATCCTCTTCTGAAGTCTAGGCGCCGGAATCTTTCAGGACTGGCTCTGGTAACACCTGTCTCATCTACATCTCCCGGGATGTACGCTCAACTCTCCGTCACTTCCGCTCCCTGAATCCTCAGCCTCATCTCCAGTTGATCCTAGGTGTAACAAGTATCATCTTCTTCCTCCTCATTGTCATCAACCCGTTCAGGACGAAATTCAAACACCTCACAACCACGGGTCGTTAGTGCCTTCCCTGCTTTGAAGTCTACTTTTTTTCCCCATATCTTGCTCAAGTTTATCAATCTGGTCTTTTCCTTTTCTTCCTTGCAAGAAAAGATTCCAGAGTGATTTTGGTAGCATTTGGACCTAGGGCAGCACACTCTCTTTCAATTAGATCTCCTAATGAAATTTCATCTTCTTCTTTTCATCTTTTTTTCAACACAAATCCAGGTAAGTGCCTGATGATACGTGCAGTTATCACTGCTCCAGGGCATACCCGAAGTTAGCCATGTTTGTTATTTTCAATAGCTTCAAGGAAAAGTTTGCACACTATTTGAGTTTTGGGTTTTTTCTTTTCCACCTCACCGTGCTGCTTGTCCACTACGTCTTCCAGCGTTTTCTCGTCCCAGTTATCTGTAGAATCTTTTCAAGTTCCTCACCTCTTGAATCACATTTTCTCCCCAGAGTCAAGTCCTGAGAGAACTTAGACTTAGCTCTGTTAGTGCGTCGTCCTTGCTTGAAGAAGGCACACACCACGGACTTGGGACCTGCACCGTTGCTTGCTTTGTGAGCAGCAACTCCAGGTGCAAACAGCTCCTTTAGCTCTTGCAATCCTTGCTTCTTGTCGTCTTTCTTCAGTTTCGTTTCAGCTTCACTTTATGCTGCCTGATGTGGATTTTGTTGACCAGACTGAACTTGGTGAGCAGCAGCCTTGATAAACTTCTGTTGCTTTGCTCCTTTCTTATTCTTTAGACCAAAAGTTTTGTCTTGGATAATCTTCTCTTTCTTTTTCTACTCCACCTTGTTTGCTGCTCCCAGCCTGAGCTTGTTTCTTGGGGGGCATCGTGGAGACAGGTGGCACCAGCCAGACTTAAGCACAGCTAGACACCGTCGGGGGATCTGGCCCCCGGCAGGAGGAGGAAGACGACTCCGGCCACTGTGGCCGCTGCAGGGCATCTGGCTTTTTTCTTATTTGTTAGATAATATATGACTTTTAATGGGATGTGTAGCCCATTTTCATTTAATGAAATTACTGACATAATTGGGTTTAAAGCTACCATCTTGCAATTTGTTTTTTATTTCTCTTTTTGTTCCTTTCTTTGTCTGCCTTCTCTTAGATTTATTGAATATTTTTATGATTTTTAAAACATCTCAGCTATTGTCGTCTTAGCTATACATCTTTGTTTTATTGTCTTGAGGTTGTTTCTAGAGTTTCCCATATATATGTTTAACTTGCTGCAGTATACCTTCAATTAATATTATAACCATGTCACATTCAACAGCATATTTCTATTACCCCTTCTATTCTTTATGCTATCATTTTCATACATTTTACTTTCACATGTTATAAACATCACAATACATGGTAATTATATTTTGCTTTAGAGAATTATATTTTAATGTGACTAAGAATGCTACATATTTACCACTTTTAGCACTCTCCATTCCTTTATGTAGATCCATGCTTCTGTCTGGTTATTTTTTTTCTTCATTGTTTTAGCCTTTATTCTAAGGCTCATTTAGCTCCACTTCTAAGATATGATCTCCCTGGATTTGGAAAGATTCATGGAAAAAGGAATGCTTTGAAAGGAATATAGCACTGGAATTGGTGGGAATGTGACACTTCAGAAAGGGAGACCAATGCGAGAAAAAACAAAGTAGTGACGAGGGAAGTGCGGTAAGATACGCTGACTGGGAAGAACCAGCAATTCACGGTGGATAGAAGCTGGGTGCAAAAAATGGAGATGTGGGCCTGCTAATATAGTCTCTTGAAAAGTTTAGCTCGTGTTTGCTTGATCCACCTACTTACCAGAATTAAAGACCCTGACATAAGGAAATGACATACAATGACTGGAGCTTTTCAAGTTTTGTTAGTAGAGACTTTTAGGCAGGAGAGTTTGGAAAAGAGAATCTGGTTAAGAGACTACTGCAGTGATATAAATGTTAAGTGATGGAGGCCTCTGTGAAGCAGAATAAAGGCAATGAGGAAGGAATGGGAAGCGTGAACTCTCTAGATATGATAGAGAAATGAGAACTAGTAATCTAGTCTGACAATACTGGGGAAATGGGGGAGGATTATAGCTGGTTCCGGTAATATTTAATTCCAAGTGGAATTCTCTAAGCGCTAGAAATGCAGCACCAATATTTGGAAGTGAGAGCAGGAAAGAATATGAATATCTGGAAATTCGGTTAAATTAGAGTTGTGGGAATGGATTTCCTCTATACGGAGGAGAGGGATGAGAAAATAGATGAGAAGGAGAGTCAGCGAGGGAGCTGCAGAGGGAGGGAAGGTATGAGAACACTGAGAGCTGGGACTGAGGATTGGAAAATGCTCACGGTCAGGAAGGGGAGCTGGATTGAGAACATGTTTTTGTTCAGTGTATCAAAGTCCTGTATGAGTATCATACAAACATTGCAGTGGCACTTTTCTGACTGAGTCATAAGTTTCTATTTTCTGGTTGAAAAATTCAGATCAAAGAGTTTGGTGATTGATGACAGTTACGCAGATGTTAGTGATCGTTACTGTTTTCCTAAGTGAGGCTCGGTTGGACAAGTGTAACATGACACTAAGAGAGAAGAGAGGTAATAGGCTAAAAATACGCTCCTCAGTAGCTTCCTGTTGATACTCTCCTTATCATACTTGAATGATGGCCTATTTTGGAACATCAGGTCAAAGAAAGATGAGCTCCAAATACCTACCAAACATTCCGATTGTTTACGTTAAAATTATTGTCTTCTCTTGATAGTGAGGCATTGTACTGAGGATATGAAAGAACCCAGACAGCTCTGAAAACCAGCGTTAGTTGTGGCATGAGATGCAAATGGTTTAAGCTTTAAAGCATTCAAATTGAGTTAAAAACTAAATATAATTAGCTGTTCTGCACAAGAATCAAAAACAAAACTACACAGGAAAGTGGAAAAAAATAAGAGAATGTATGGAAGTTTAACAGTCAAATATCACAAAAAGTAAACAGAGACAAAAATAATTTGGGGCTAAGTAGATTTCAATATATAAATATTAAATGTGAAAAGTCATTTTTGGCTTAATGAACACTAGTATAATCCTCAACAAAAAAGTAAAATTTTTGGACCAAATAGCAGCATCTGCATGCATAAAACAAC
Organism: Equus caballus; assembly: GCF_041296265.1. NCBI lineage: Eukaryota > Metazoa > Chordata > Mammalia > Perissodactyla > Equidae > Equus > Equus caballus. Next base: position 9,846,768 of record NC_091713.1, read on the forward strand.
ACTATTACAAATGCCAGGGGACCTCATAGAAAAACAGTTTCTTACCTAATGTGGCAGTGCTTTATCAATTTTGTTGATCTTTTCAAAGAGCCAATGTGTGGTTTTGTTTATTTTCTCTATCAATTTTTGGTTTTCAACTTATTTGATTTCTGCTCTAATTTTTATTTCTTCTGCTTATTTCAGACTTTATTTGCTTTTCGATTTCTAGTTTTCTAAACTGGAAGTTTAGACTATTGCTTTTAGATTTTTCTTTTCTAATATATGCATTCAGTGCTATAAATTTTCCTCTAAATACAGGCATCCCTTGGAGATATTGCAGACCACTGCAAAAAAAGGCAATATCTCAATAAAATGATCCACATGAATTTTTTGGTTTCTCAGTATGTAAAAAACTTATGTTTACGCTATACTGTAGTCTATTAAGTGTGCAATAGTATTAGGTCTAGAAAAAAACCAATGTGCATACCTTAATTAAAAAATAGCTTGTTTGAAAATGCTAACCATTATCTGAGTCTTCAGCAAGTCACACTTGTTTTGTTGGTGGAGGGTCTTGCTTCAGTGTTGCTGGCAGCTTACTGATCAGAGTGGTGGCTGCTGAAAGCCGTGGTGGCTGTGGCAGTTTCTTAATGTAGGACAGCAGTGAAGACTGCCACATTGACTGACTCTTCCTTTCACAAACGATTTCTCTGTAGCATGCGATGCTGTTTGATAGCATTTTACCCACAGTAGAACTTCTTTCAAAGTTGGAGTCAATCCTCTCAAACCCTGCTGCTGCTCTTTATCAACTAGGTTTTTGTCATATTCTAAGTCCTTTGTTGTATTTCAGCAGTCTTCATCGTGAGTAGATTACATCTCAAGAACCACTTTCTTTGCTCATCCGTAAGAAACAACTCCTCATTCATTAAAGTTTTATCATGAGACTGCAGCAATTCAGTGACATCTTCAGGCTCCAATTCTGGTTCTTTGCTATTTCCACCACAGCTGTAGTTACTTCCTCCACTGAAATCTTGAATCCCTCAGTCATCCATGAGGGTTGGAATCAACTTGCTCCAAACTCCTGTTAATGTTCATATTTTGACCTCTTCTCGTGAATCGTGAATGTTCTTAATGGCATCTAGAATGGTGATTCCTTTCCAGAAGGTTTTCAACTGACTTTGCCCAGATCCCTGAGGGGAGTCACCATCTCTAGTGGCTATAGCCTTACAAAATGTACTTCTTAAATAATGATTTGAAAGTTGAAATTTCTCCTTGATCTGTGGAGTGCAGAATGGATGCTGTGTTAGCAGGCATGAAAACAACATTAATCTTGTTGTACGTCTCCATCAGAGCTCTTGGGTGACCAGGTGTCTTGTCAATGAGCAGGAGTCTTTTGAAAGGAGTCATTTTTTCTGAGCAGTAGGTCTCAACAGTGGGCGTAAAATATTCAGTAAACCGTGTTGTAAACAGATGTGCTGACATCCAGGCTTTGTTGTTCTGTTTACAGAGCACAGGCAGGCTGGATTTAGCATAATTCTTAAGGGTCCTAGGATTTTCAGAATGGTAAATGAGCACTAGCTTTAACTTAGTCACCAGCTGCATTTGCCCCAACATAAAAGAGTCAGCCTGTCCTTTGAAGCTTTGAAGCCAGACATTAACTTCTCCTCTCTAGCTATGGAAGTCCTAGACGGCGTCTTCTTCCAATACAGGGCTATTTCATCTGCCTGGGAAATCTGTTGTTTGGTGCAGCCACGTTCATTAGTGATCTCAGCTGGATCTTCTGGAGAACTTGCGGTAGCTCCTCCATCGGCACTTGCTGCTTCACCTGCACTTTTACGTTATGGAGACGCTTCTTTCCTGAAACCTCATGAACCAACCTCTGCCAGCTTCAGACTTTTCTTCTGCAGCTTCCTCACCTCTCTCAGCCTTCATAGAATTGAGGAGAGTTAGGGCCTTGCTCTGGATTAGGCTTCGGTTTAAGGGAATGCTGTGGCTGGTTTGCTCTTCTATCCAGACCACTAAAACTTTCTCCGTATCAGCAATAAGGCTGTTTCACTTTCTTATCATTCGTGTGTTCACTGGAGTAGCACTTTTAATTTCCTTCAAGAACCTTTTCATTGCATTCACAAGTTGGCTAATCTTTGGTAGAAGAGGACTGGCTTTTGGCCTGTCTCAGCTTTCACCAAGCCTTCCTCTCTAAGCTTAATCGCATCTGGCTTTTGGTTTAGAGTGAGAGCCCTGCAGCTCTTCCTTTCACTTGGGCACCCAGAGGCCATTGCTGGGTTATTAATTGGCCTGATGTCAATATTGTTGTGTCTCAAGGAACAGGGAGGCCCAACGAGGGGGAGAAACAAAGCAACAGCTGGTCGGTGGAACAATCAGAACACACACAACATTTATCAATTAAGTCCACTGTCTTACGCGGGCACAGCTTGTGGTGCCCCAAAACAACAACAGTAGTAAGATCACTGATCACAGAGCACCACAAAAAAATAGAAGAAAAATGATGAGAAGGTTTGAACTATTGCCAAAATTACCAAAATGTGATACAGAGACGCGAAGTGAGGAAATGCTTTTAGGAAAATAGTGCGTAGGCTTGTTCAATGCAGCATTGTCGCAAAACTTGTTTGTACAAAACATGCTATCTGTGAGGTGTGGTAAAGGGAACCTCAGTGAAATGAGCTATGCTTGCACTGTTTTCACCGCATTACACAAATTTTGATAAGTTGTATTTTTACTTTCATTTAGTTAAAAATATTTTAAAATTTTCCTTGAGACTACTTATTACACCCATGTGTTCTTTAGAAGTGTATCCTCTGATCTCTAAGTATTTGGGGTTTCCAGGTATTGTTATCTTATTGATTTCCAGTTCAATTCCATTGTGATTTGAGAGCATAGCCTGGTATGATTTCTCTTCTTTTAAATTTGTTGAGGTGTGTTTTATGGCCAAGAATGTAGTTTGTCTCAGTGAATGTTCTGTGAGCTTGAGAAGAATGTGTATTCTGCTGCCGTTGGATGAAGTTGTCTTGAATGTCAGGCAGGTCCAGTTGGCTGATGGTGCTGTTCAGTCCAACGATGTCCTTACTGATTTTCTGTTTGCTGGGTCTGTCAGTTACTGACGGAGATGTTGAGGTCTCCAACTATAATAGTGGAGTAATCTGTTTTTCATTGAAGCTGTATCAGTTTTTGTTGTATTTTGACACTGTTGTTAGATGTGTACACATTAAGGATTGGAGAATTGACCCCTTTATCATATGTAATGTCCCTATTTATCTGTGATAATTTTCTTTACTCTTAAGTCTGCTCTGTCTGAAATTAAAATAGCTACTCCAGCTATGTGTTGATAAGTGTTAGCATGGTATGTCTTTCTCCATCCCCTTACTTTTACTCTCTGTGTCTTTACATTTAAACTGGATTGTCTGTAGACAATATACAATTGTGTCTTGTTTTTTTATCTGACAGTCTTTGTCTTTTAGTTGGTTTTATTTAGACCATTTAAATTTAAAGTGATTATTGACATAGTTGGATTAATATCTACCATATTTGTTACTGTTTTCTATTCGTTGTCCTCTTCTCTTTTTGTGTGTTCCACTCTTTTTCTGACTTCTCTGGATTTAATTGAGCATTTTCAAAGACTGCATTTTTTTCTCCTCTCTTAGCATATCATTTATACTTCTTTTAAAAATTTTTTAGTGGTTGCCCTTGATTTTGTAGTATGTATTTATAACTAATTCAAGTCCTTTTTCAAATAATACTATACCACTCCACGGATAGTATAAACACCTTATAACAGTATTCCTAATTCCTTACTCCTGTCCTTTATAATATTCCTGTCATTACCCATAAACTCTAATTATTTATACATTGTTGTATTGTTATTTTGAACAAACTGCTACCTGTTAGATCAATTAAGGATAAGAAAAAAAAGATTTTATCTTGATTTATTCCTTTCTAATGCTCTTTATTTATTTAGATCTAAGTTTCTGACCTATATCATTTTCTTTCTTTCTGATGAAACATTTCTTGCAAGGCAGGTCTACTGGTGACAAATTGCCTCAATTTTCGTTTGTCTGGGAAAGTCATTATTTTTCCTTATTTTTGAAGGATAATTTTTCTGGATACAGAATTCTAGGTCTTTTGTGATTAAGTATTTTACTCCACTTTTTCCTTGCTTGCATGGTTACTGAAGAAAAGTCCAATGTAATTCTAATCTTTGCATCTTTGTAGGTAAAGTTTTTTGGTGCGTGTGTGTTTGTGTGTGTATTTCTTTCTGGCTTCTCTCAAGATTTTATCTTTATCTTTGATTTTTGTGCAGTTTGAAGATGATATGGCGGGGTAGATTTTGGGGTATTTATCTTGGTTGATGTTCTCTGAACTTCCTGGATCTGTGGTTTGTTGCCTAGCACTAATTTTGAAATATCTTCAGTCATTATTGCTTAAAATTGTTTCTTTCTCTCTCTGTTCTCCTTCTCATGTTCTCGTTACACATGTGTTTCATCTTTTATAATTGTCTCACAATTCTTGGATAGTGTCTTCTTTTTCATTCTTTTTTCTCTTTGCTTTTCAGTTGGGAGTTTCTATTAGCGTTTCTTCAACCTTGCTGGTTCTCTCCTTGGCTGCGCTCTGACTGTTGATGAGCCCAGCAAAGGCATTCTTAATTTCTCTGATCACATTTTTGATTTCCAGCATTTCCTTTTCAGTCTTTCTTAGTGATTCCATTTCTCAGCTTACATTGCACGGCTGTTCTTGCATGGAGTCCACTTTTTTCCATTAAAGTCCTTAGTAAGTTAATCATAGCTGCTTTAAAATCCTGGTCTGATAATTCCAACATTTCTCCCATATCTGAGGCTGGTTCTGATGCTTGCTCTGTATTTTGAAACTATGTTTTTTATCTTTTAGTATGCCTTGTAACTTTCTGCTGAAAGCTAGATATCATATACTGGGTAAAAGAAACTGAGGAAGGTGAGGGAAATGGGTCTTTAGGGCAGATTTTAGGTGTATTCTCACTAGTTCATCAGGCTAAACTTACTAGTTCTAGTACTTTTTTTTTCTAGGAGGTATCTACATAGATGATCATGTCATCTATTTCCAATTTGTATGCTTTTTATTTCTTATCTCTTGCCTTATTGCACTGGCAAGGATCACCAGAACAATGTTCCATAGAAATAGTAAGAACAGACATTTAATTATTACTAATCTTAGGGAGATAGCATTCATATTTCTTCTCCTGAATATGATGTTAGCTGTAGGGTTTCTTTGTACATGCTTTATCTCAGGTTGACAACATTTTTCACTATTCCTGTTTTCTGAACATTTTTATTATGAGTGGATGCTGGATTTTGTCAAGTGCTATCTTCTGCATTCACTGAGATAATCATGTGCTATTTCTATTTTAGTTTGTTAATGTGGTGAATCACACTGATTGATTTTTGAATATTACACCTATCTTGTATGTCTAGAATAAACCCCACACTATCATGGTATATTACCTTTTTATATATTGCTAGATTTCTTTTGTTAGTATTTTGTTAAGGATTTTGCATCTATATTCATAAGAAATATCAGGCTATACTTTTCATGTACTATCTGGCTGATGTTAGAATCCAGATAATGCTGGACCCGGCAAATGAGTGATGTTCCCTTCTCTTCTATTTCATGGAAGAGTTTGCTAAAATTGATACATTTCTTCTTTACATGTTTGATAGAATGTGCTGTGAAGCCATCTGAGCCTGGACCAAAGAAATTCAATTTCTTTAATGGATATAGGGCACTTCTAGTATCTGTTTCTTTTGAATTGGATTCGGTAGTTTGTGTTTCAAGGAATTTTAAAATTTTATCTAATTGTTGAATTCATTGGCATTAAGTTGATAGATTATTTTCTTGATATTTTCTGTTCCTTTCAGCTTGTTTTTTAAATTAGCTCTTTTTTATCTAGTCTATTAAGTTGAAAAACTTAGATTTGAATCCTTTCTTTCTTTTAAACATAAGCTTATAGTGCTATATTTTTACCTCTAAGGACTGCTCTAGCTGCATCCTGTAAGTTTTATGTCATACTGTGATTTAGTTTTCATTTCAAAATGCCTTTTAACTTCCCTTGTGATTTCTTCTTTGACCCTGTGGATTATTGAAATGTATTGTTTGATTTACAATATTTGGGGATTTTTCAGCTATCTTTCTTTTTTGATCTCTAGTTTAATTCTGTTATGGTTAGCATCCTTTATATAATTTTAAATCTTTTTAAATTTATTGTTTTTAATGAAACAAATATGGTGTATACTGACAAACTTTTCACAGACATTTAAAGAGAGCGTGCTGTCTTGTGCGCAGTGCTCTGAGTGTTGGCCACATCAAGTCAGCTGGCAGTGTTGAGTCTTCTCGACTTGGCCGACCTCCTGACTGACTGTGTGAATGCTTGCTTTTATCAGTCACTAAGAGGAGAAGTTAAATCCTCATCTGTGATTGTGGCTTTGACTCTTTCTCTTTTAGTTCTGTCACTTTTGCTTTATTTTAATCTTAAAGTTTTGTTTTTAGGTGTACCGAAATTTAAGATTATTAAATCTTCTTGATGAATTTACCTCTTCATCATTTCATCTAGGTTAGCGATTTTTGGCATAAAGATTAGAGAGGAGATAAATGAAATAGAGAAGAGAAAAACAATAGAGAAAAACAATAAAAATGTTGATTGTTTGAAAAGATCAACAAAACTGATAAAATTTTAGCTAGATTGACTAGGAAAAAAGAAAAATCAAGTACTAAAAATCACAGATAAAAGAGACACATTACTACTCATTTTACAGAAATAAAAAAGATTATGAGAATACTTTGAACAGCTGTACACTAATAAAGTGGATAACCTATATGAAATGGAAAATTTACTAGAAACACACAAACTGCCAAAATGACTCAAGAAGAAATAGAAAATCTGAATAGACCTGTAACTAATAAGGAGATTGAATCAGTAATCAAAAAACTCCAACAAGAAAAAGCCCAAGACCAGATGGCATTACTGGAGAATTCTGCCAAACATTTAAAGAAGACATAGTGGCAGTCCTTCTCAAACTCTTCCAAGAAATTAAAAAGGAGTGAATGCTTCCTTGGAAACTCATTGTATGAGCCAGCATTACCCTGATTCCAAAGCCACATAAAGACACTACAAGAAAAGAAAACTACAGACCAATATCCTTAATTAATATAGATACAAAATTCCTCAGCAAAATACTAGCAAACCGATCAGCAGCATATAAAAAGATTATACACCACAATCAAGTGAATTTTATTCCAGGAATGCAAAGATGGTTCAACATACTGAAATTAGTGAATGTAACATCCTACCTTCATAGAATAAAAGACCCACATGATTGTCATGATAATTTCAATTGATACAGAAAAAGCATTTGACACAATTCAACACCCTTTCATTATTTAAAAAAATAAAACACTTAGAATACTAGAAATAGAAGGAAATTTCCACAACATAATAAAGGCCATATATGAACCCACAGGTAACATTATACTCAATGATGAAAGACTAAAAGCTTTTCACCAAAGGTAAGGAAGAAGACAAAGATGCCCACTTTGAATGCTTCTGTTCAACATAATACTGAAAGTTGTATCAGAGAAATTCGAAAGAATAGGAAAGAAAAAGCAATCAAATTGGAAAGGAAGCAATAAAATTATCTGTATTCACAGATGATATGATGTTATTTGTAAAAACCCTAAGGAATACACACACATACACACACACACACCTCTTAAAGCTAATAAATTCAGCAGAGTTGCAGATACAAAATCAACACGCAAAATATATTTCTGTACATTATCAATGAACAATCTGAAAAGCAAATTAAAACAATTCCGTTTAAAATGGCATCAAAAAGAATAACATATTTAGGAATAAATTTAATTGAGGCGGTACAAAACTTACTGCAAACTATAGAACATTGCTGAAATAAACAAATGGAAAGACATCCCACGTTTTATAATTTTTTTTTCCCCCAAGGAAGATTAACCTTGAGCTAACATCTGCTAATTCTCCTCTTTTTTCTGAGGGAGACTGGCCCTGAGCTAACATCCATACCCGTCTTCCTCTACTTTATACGTGGGACACCTGCCACAGCATGGCTTGCCACGTGGTGGCATGTACGCACCTGGCATCTGAACCAGTGAACCCCGGGCCACCAAAGCGGAATATGCACACTTAACCACTGCGCCACCGGGCCGGCCCCTATAATATTTTATAATATTGTTAAGATGACAGTACAAGTCAAAGTGATATTACAGATTCAATGCAATCCTTATGAAAATAGCCATATGTAAAATCCTTTTAATATACTGCTGGATTCATTTTGCTAATATTTTGTTAAGAATTTTTCCATCAATGTTAATGGAGATATTGGTCTGTAGTTTAGACCATGGATTTCTTTTGAGGCAACAAATCAAACCTCAGCAGAAAACAAAGAAACTATATAACTCAGACCATAGTCTGTGATCATATTGCAACACAATTAGGAGTAATCAACAAAGAAATACTTCTCTAAACTCCAAATGTTTGAAACTTATAAAATAAACTTTCATATAATTCCTGGACTAAAAAATACTTATATTGGAAATCAGAAAATGTTTAGAGCTGACTGACAATGAAAATTTGTGAAATGCAGCCAAAGAAGTTCTTAAATACTCATATTGGGGTGGGAGTGGGCAAACAAAAAAGAAAGATCAAAATTAATTAGCTAAACTTCCAAATCAAATTAGGGGGAAAAATGCAACAACAGCAAAATAAACCCAAAGTAAGTAAGTAGAAGCACATAATAAACATACAAGTAGAAATGAATGAAATGGAAAGCAGACATTTGAAAGGATCAAGAAAACGAAAATGCAGTTATACAGAAGAAAACAAAAGTAGACACATCTCCAACAAAATTAATCAAGAAGAGAAACAGCACAACAGTCTTAGAAATGAAAATGAGACACAACTGCAAATACAGAAACTAAAATATGATGCGACTACCGTGAAGAGTTTTACACTGTTTTTGAAAAAAAAGAGTTAATGGATAATTTTTAGAAAACTTTAAATTACCAGTTGATGTAAGAACAGTGTGAAAAGTTCTGTCTCTGTCTAATCATTGAGTTAGTATAATGTCTGTTGCGCCTCCAGCTCCAGCATTTCCACCCGAGGAGGAAAACAGCAGTTCAAGCCCAGATGAGTTTTTTAGGTAACCTCCATCAAACATTCAAGGAAAACATAATTCCTGTCATTAAAAATATTTTATACAAGCTGTTCCTGAAAAACAAAAGAAAAAAGCTTATATACTAGTCAAATTTATGGTACAACCTTGATACCAAACCCTGACAAGACTAATACAAGAAAGAAAAATTATGGGCCATTTATGAACATAGATTTAAATATTTTAAGTACAATATTAAACAGTTATTTCCAACAAATATTTACTTTCATGTTGGATTTATTTTAGAAATGTGATTAGATTAGAAAAATTTGTTAATATTCTTCATCATATTTAGAGATTGAGGAATCCACAATCCACATCATCTCAATCTTTATAGAAAAACTTGTCATGACAATGAAAGTCAAAATGATTCATGATTTTTAAAATCTGTTAAAAACACTTTTAGTAACCTAGAAGTAAAAGGAACCTTCTTTTAATATGTAAGTTTTTATCAAAAACTTTTCTACAAATATTACACTTACTGGTTGGATATTACAATTATTTTCTTTAAATGTGAAAGCAAGTTAAGGATGTTTATCAATATCACATTCTAAGCAGTTTTTATCATAGATTCTAGCCAGAACAATAAGATAAGAAAAAGAAATAAAGGGTATATGATTTTTAAAGGAAAAAAAAAACCCGATCTTTAATGGGGGAATATATAATAATTAAATTTTGTCTTATTCTTACTGTGGAATACTATACTGAATAAAAAATGAATAACTTGGACTTAGAAATGTCAATATTAATAAAACTCAAAAATATATAAACTTAAAAAAAGTTACAAAGGATATGTAGGGAATGATGCCATTATTACAGAAACTGAAATAAACTGAAGAAAACTATATTTATGACTGCCTATATGTGGGAAAAAAAGTATAAAAACTTGCATGGAAATGATACAAAGTAACTCCACTTTTTTTTGCTTCAATCATGTAATTGTCATTCTTGTAGGTTAAAACAGTTGAATATTAGTGAGGGGAGAGGCCTGGGTATTTAGCTGCATCTCTATGTTTTATAGCTTAAAAAACAAAAGTTTGAAAGTATATATGACAAAACATTAACATCCATTAGGTCTGGAGTTTTTTTAAATATTATTTTCTATTCTTTCCTTTATGCTTGAAATCATTCCTTTTTAATTTTTTGAGTCATGTGGAAGGTGAATGAAGGCGACCAGCAAGCATAGGCTACTCAGGAAAATTGAAGAGCAGAGGAGAAAGCAATAGCTAAATGGAACCCTCCTGTACAATGGATTATATTTGTTTTTGTTTTGCTTATATATTTAGGGGGAAACTCCAGTAAGGGCTTTTTTTTTTTTTTTTGAGGTATAATGGCATGACTGGTGGTTACCAGTCTTCACAAAACAATTTTAACACTTTGTGCCTGGGTTAGCAGCATCTTGCACTGTGACATTGGTATACATACATAAGCATTTTATCCAAGTACACATGTTAAAATCAGAGTAACTAAATCACTTGCCTATAGAAAGGTAAGTAGACACTGTAGGTTGTTTTTCTTTTTGAATAGTTTTTGGTGTCTAATAAACTGCAATTACATGTCAGTATAATATTACCGAGCTATATACTTTGAACTGTGAGGTATGGCAAGTCCCTATGAGAGTAACATGTAAACCTGATAATTGTGAGTGATTTTTTTTTTTTTTTTTTTGCTGCCATGGATGGATAAGACATAAAAATCCAGCATTCAGAGACCCTAGAAACTTATTTTTCTAATCAATTAAAAAAATAAAATCTTTTAGTAATTGTCAGCTATTTCCTCTCATTTCCTTATTGGAGCATTGTTTAATGGACAAAGATAAAGTGAATACTGAAATGAAGCGAAGTTTGTTATGGAATTATGGATTAAACCAGTTATTTAAAAGAAATAAAACCCCACGAGGTAACTGCTCATTTACTTTACATCAAGATGAGATCCTGACATATATATATATGCATCTCAACTTTATAATTCAAGATTGCAGTTAATTACTTTTAATTCACTTGAATTACCATAGTAGTAAGTCAATTAGAAACCTTATGTTTTCTTTAAAAGGACGTGCGTAACATTTTCTGACATTACTTCTAAACTCAGATGAAAGCACACAGTCCTCCCTAAATGAATATTCTGTTCTGAAAGGTAGGCGGTGAGAGCTGGTGGGAAAAGCTGCCGCAGTTTAACGTTTCCACCTTGAGATACAAATAAACAAAAGCAACTGCTGTCTAAACATCAGAGAAGAAATTAGCATGAACCAAGTAACTGAAATGAGGAAGTAAGACTACTGCCATTCCGGTCTGAATATTTTCAATATTTAAGTTTCATACTTTCAAAATGAACAGTAAAGCAGTTTTCCTGTTTTGATGCAATTTCACTTTAAATTCTGTGCCTAGGTTCCATATTTAATGGGTGCTGTGTCACTCATACAATATTCACATATTCTAGAAAATAAATCATGCTTGGTTAAATGTAGTTATGAAAAAATCAGCAGAAATAAAGAAATTACAGAAATGGAACCAAATAGAAGACAGAATAAGAAGAGCTACCAAAAGAACTCGTTGAACGTTAGGTAGAAGAGTGGGTCCAAGAGGAAACAAACTTGCAGTGTTCTTATTTGAAAGAAAGAATAAACCTCATGTTTTGTCTGCATTAATAGCCAATAAGGATTCTGAAAGTGGAGATACATAGAAAAAAGATGTAAGATGAAACAATATAGATAGCAAGCTGTAAGATTAATAAATATAGAAAAAGTAAGATATAAGAAAAATGCAAGATCTGTGAAGCACAGCTGAGGGACTGCCCTTGGCTGAAGAGGTGGGCAGCTGTGTGGTGACGATGACGGGAAAGGAGCAGAAATGCCACCCCGAGCCAATGTGTCTGTAAATGCTTGGTCGGGACGCAGGCGGCGTTTCTGCCTGGAGGCTCTGCTTTCTTTGCTGCAGGACTCTGCCTTCTTAGGGTGAGAAGAATGTGTGCGGCCCTTGTCAGAAGCTTGAGCAGAATGTCTTACGTTGGGAGAAGAGAGGGAACTGGAGAGAAACCTAACTAGGGGCAAGTAAGGAGGCGCCAGATGGTGCTTGAGCCCATCTGAGGTTGAAGGTTTCAGAGCCCGTCCTTGTGCCGACTGCCAAAGCTTTGCTCTTGGTAAGGAAAAGAAATGATATAAAATGGTGAAGTATTCAGGGAAGGCTGATTTGAAATCTTTGGCTCTTTTTGAGTTCAATCTTATACTTACTACATTTGTACTTATTTTCCAGAGATTTCCTTCAGAAAAGAAGAGAGAACTTGCTTTTAGAGAGCGATTTAGGTACTCGGTAGGTTATTTCGGTCCGTCAGTTGATACCATTTCAGTGGCGTGGCCGCTGCTGAAATGGGTAGTATTCTCTGTGTGAGTGCAGGGGACAGAGGGCCGGAGTGAAGGCTGCCTGTGCTGAAAGGGCCGGTGGGAATCTTCCAGACCTCAGTGTACAGGCTTTCACTCCGTTCACTAAACTGGGCGCCTTTTGAAGATTCATCTCCATCTCTGTCCCAGATTCCAAACGGGAGCTCTGAGTATTTGTTATTTGTCTACATGTTTACCTTTTCAAATGCTCTTCATTCTTTTCTTCAGTTAACTTGTTTTCTTCCTGAGGTGTATGCACCCTTTCAAGCGTCTGCGTCAGTGGGTGTTGGTCTGTTCGCGGTTGGGCAGCCATCACCACCGTCTAAGGCCAGAACATTCATCTCGTCATTCCTTCTTGAAGATCCAGGTTTCCTTCTGGTATCATTCCCCTTTCGCCTAAAGCGTTTCCGTGATTGTTTCTCCTAGTGCAGATTGGGTGACAAGGCATTTTTCTTTTATCTGCTGGTGTCTTTGCTTTGCCTTCATTCTTGAAGGACATTTGCAGGGAATATAACATTGAGCTGGTAGTTTAGTGAGCGCTTGTCCAGTTCTCGGTTCCCCGGTGAATTAGGCGTTAGTCCCACTGGCTGCTTTGGGGATGCTTGGGCGGCGCCGGCTCTGGAAGGAGGCCCCGGCGGGCCCAGGAGAAGCGGGCTCGGCGCCACGCCGCCCTCCTCCGGGCCCCCTGTGGCTTTCCCGCTGTGGGCCTCGGGGTGTGGAGGCCTGCGACCCAGGTCCCTGCGTGTGCGGCATGCGTGTCTACACCATCAGGGTCACAGATGCTGAGAAGCGGCCTGGGCTCCCGGGTCCTCTGCGCTTCGCCCGTGCCGCGTCTTCCCTGCCCGCCTCCCTGCCCTGCGGATGCCGCCTGGCACTAGACGCGAAGACGCGGCCTCGGGCGACTGGTGGCCAGTCCGGGGGAGTGGGTTCCGATCCGGGGGAGTGGGTTCCGATCCGGCGCGCGCGCTGAGGCCGTTCTGCTGCTCTGCTTGGACCCTGGAGGACAGATTTTGGTTTTTAGCCTTTTGATATAATGTGTAGAGGTGAGGTTTTCCTTGTATTTGTTCTGCTTGGAATTCCCTGAACTTTTTGAATCTTTCACTAACTTTGGAAAATGTTTAGATTTCTTGAAATATATTTTCTGTGCTATTGTCTGTCTCTCTTTTTGTAATTCCAATTACATGTTAGACCTTTTTATATTGTCCCACAGATCTTTGAAGTTGTGTTCATTGTTTCTGTTTTTTTTCCTGTGCTCTTCAGATTGGTTACCGTCTATTGATAAATCTTCAAGTTTTCTGACTCGTGTAATCTTTAATCTGCTGTGAGCCCATACGGTGAATTTCTAACTGCAAATATTGTACTTTTACATTTTAGGTTTTCCATTTGATTCACTTTTTTTTTAAGTTTCTGTTTTTCTGATAGATTTCCTCTCTATTCCTTATGTGTTTTACTTAACATCCTTGAGCATGTTATAAACCTCATTTAAAATCGCGTCCGCTGATTCCAGCCGCAGGCGCGGTCAGCGCAGTCTCCACTGGCGTCCTTTTCCAGTGCACGGCCGTCTTCTCTTGTTGCTGTTTCTATCGAGTCATTCTGGAATATATCCTGGACTTTATGATGAGTGCTAGTGGGGCCTCTGAATTCTGTTAGATTGCAACAAAAAACACTGATTTTTTTCTCAGTAGGCAGTTTGTCATGGCTGAACTCAAGCTGCAGACTGCCTCCTCTCCAGGTGGGCCGCAGTTAAAATTTCAGGCGGTTCCTTAGACTCCGCAGCGGGCCCTGGTCTCTGCGTGCACGACTGTTCAGGAGCCCGCTGGGGATTCGGGCAGACTTCATGTTTAGGATTTGGGGTCTCCTCTAGGTTTCTGTTTTGTGGGATTCCCCCCTCACGTTAAAGCCGCTTTGCCTACCCCACTCTCAGTCCTGTGGTTCTTCATGGCAGTTAGGACGAGAGGTTTCTAATCCAAATTTTACCCTGCGTGGTATAGAGTGGGGCCCACCTTCAGGCTAAAAGCAAAACTTAATATTTGTTCTTAATTATACATTATTGCATGCCAAATATAAATCTTTTTTTTTTTTTTCTGGTGACACAGTAATGTTTTCTATTTATGCAAAGAAGTATCCCGTAGGTTCCCATTTGTGCAACTTTCTGATGAGCTGGTGCAAGTGGAAGAGCTTGTTTGAACACTGAGTTACCAGTGAGTGTTGTGGTTAGTTCAGTACATACCAACAAGGTAAGTCAAGGCTGTCCCAGTTCTCAGTAACAGACTCAGATTGTGTTAGGAAATGTGTAATTTCCGTTGCCTTTTGGTGTCAGTAGGCATCGGTAGCTGAAAGACAAAGAACCTCCTATGAAGATTTTCCAGTGTTTATTCACAAACATCTACCGTTCATCTGCTTTTATCACGTGTTAGACTGAGGGCTGGGAGTGCAGAGATAAGTAAGACCAGCTCCCTGCCTGGGTTGCTCCTGTGGTAGAGAGGAGACAGATAAAGGGGCAGAGTATTTGCATTTCTGTGTGATGAGTGGTGTGTTCGGAGGTGGTGGGAGAGTCTCGAAGGATTCCTAATCCAGGCTTCAAGAATGCAGAGCCCCTATGGAGCGTACACTCATGGACGGACTAAAAGGATTGGAATTTTGTTCATATTATGGTGCTTTTGGATAACTTTGACTAGGATGAAAATTTGGGGCCTCAGTTTTTTCATTTTAAAATGAGGGGATTGGATTAGATCTATAAGATTCTTCTCAGTGCAGATATTTTATAATTAAAAATGCATTGAAAAGAAGAGATACTCAAAACCCATTTCTTCGTTGTTCCTAGGGAATAGAGTACTTCAGGCCATTGAAAGTCCCGTTTAACTGGGCTTCGCAGGTAGCGTTGCTCATTTCTTCGCCTTTTACAATTCTGCTCCTTAGCTGTCCAGTGTCCACCTACAAGAGGACGCCTCGATGTACACTGACTTAGGAAAGACGCGCGTGTGTTTAGAACCTGTGCCCCCTCTCCAGTCTTGTACCCTTTTTTGGAGCCGGAGCCTTCAAAACTTAGGTCCCAACTTCTGAATCCTTCATTGAAGGCCAGTTAGTTTCCAAAGATCAATTAGCCAACACGTGCTTGGGCGTCGACCATGGACCAGGAACGCCCAGCAAACGCAGCCTCTCTCTGCCCTCAAAGTGAGCCTCACCTTTTCCTCCTCAGCTTTTAAAGTCCCTTCTCGCCTTTGTTCTCACCAAAAGTTCATCCCCCTACCCGGGCGCTCTCTCGTCCCTGGGTTTTTCTAGGGTTGGTCTGGTGTGACGATAAGAGAGTAGCTGTCATTGCGGGAACTTGGGCAGAAGAAGACAGGTTCTTGGTCATCTTCATAGAAATATAATATGAATTTCTCTGTAAAATATTATAAATATTAGTTGGGAGCTTTATTATTATTTTCGTTTTTACTTTTGTATTTTAGGTTTAATAGACTGACGTTACTGCATGGGAGCCTACATTATATAGTTTTGTGTTTGCTTTTGTTGTTTGTCTGTTTAGCTCTCAGGTTTTCTCCAACTTAGATGCAGCCTTTCATAACAAAACTGGCTTATAAGTTGGAAATTGCCTGTCGTACATCATTTCTCGCCAATTTACATACTCATTTAACTTTTGCTCGTGTTCTCGAACATTTCTAATCTGAAATAGAGCTTAGCGACTGCCACAGCTGCTGATGCTGGACAGCGCCTGGGAAGTCAGTGGAGGAGAGGTACAGGACGAACTGTTCCCGCAGGTTCTTAGCGGCGGCCTGAGGTTTCTAAGGCATGCTGCTCGCCCAGAATCACTACCATAGGAGCAAAGTCCTTTTACTCCTGTCCTTTACCTTTCAGAAAGGCCCCCTATGTTTCACCCGTGAGAGTCCATTTGCCTTTATAAGCAGCGTTTCTCCAAGTATAACTGAAATCTTCAAGAAATGTGATGTACCCGTGGATATTTGTAAATAGCGTCACCTGTCCATAGACCTACAGTGAGAGGAATGAGTGCCCGCAAAGTTCTTTTTAAGTGAGATGACATATCAAAAAAAAAAAAAAAAAGGAGTTCAAATTTCTGGGGCTTACTTTTAAAGCAGTGCAAATCATGCATAATGTGTGTTAAAAGGCCCCTCTAAATTCCAGTACCAGAAGCAGATGCACTAATCAAACATTTAATGTTTGTTACATCTGAAATATTTCTTTTGCTGGGCTCAGTTTGTGTTGTAAGAGTTGTATGTTAGTGTGATCTATACCTTGGATCTCTTGGTGCATTATAGGATCGAGGTGAACATTATGAAGGCGAATTACTACCATGTGGTTTTGCAAAAATGAATATAGTTATTTGAGTTTCTGGTCATCTGTCAAGAAAGGTTAATTGGTTTGGTAAAACTCAGCAGATAATATAATTAAATAATGTTTTGCCATAGATCTGTTAGTTTTGTTAGAAATAAATCCTCTTTCCGTATTTCCACTTTTTCAAAACATATGTATATTGGAATACACACACACAAAGCATGAGACCAGTTTTTCAGGAGAACCAGAGATTAAATAAACCAGAATCCCTACCTGAGCCTAGCTACTCTCTTGAGTTATTTCAAAGAGGTGGAGTTATAGCACCAGGTTATTATCTGTGGCAAATCTAAGCATCTAATAGTGTTGACAGTTTCTACTGCCAATATCCATGTTCCCAGTATTTTTAATCCATGTATGCCACCACAGACTGGTGGAGATAACCACACTAATTAAGGTGGCAATTATGGTTCCATAATCCCTTTCTGTGTCAGCTTTCCCTGAAAGTTGTAAGCCGTGCCATCTATTTCTAGGGCACGCATGCTGAAAACAGAGAAAAGAGTATAGAGGCCTTGTGGTAGCCATTGTCTTTGTTGCTGAGGAAGGTCAGGGGAGACTGGCCTTCAAAGACCATGGTGTTCATGCAGCCCTGCTGTCACTCCAGCCATACCAGGAGTGGTGAACACGACTCATTCCAACAAGTTTAGGAAAAGTTTTTCTCTCTTTGTTCTTGCTCTTACACTATAAAGAAACACACAAATATTTACTGTTAGGAATTTTAGATAGCAAATGGTACAGTAATTTCGGTGTGGAAAGGGTTTAGAAGACTGCAGCTCTGCTGCTGCTATATGGACGTGAGGTTGCACAGGTAAATCCAACTCTAAGAGTTTACTTGTCGGTAAACTGAAGCAATGTCTTGAACCCAGCACCTTGATCTTCCTGTTCAGGGCACTGGGAACTACATTTTCTGAAAACAAGTTAGCTTTCAAAGAAAGATCTGTTCCAAGTTTGATGCATCTGTTGGGAAAATATGTTAAGTTTGCAGTTAATGACACTGAGATCACCCATTGAGTTGACCTATGAAAGTGGCCGAGATGCACAGCTGAGTGCGTCTGACTTGAGCAGGACTTTGGCACTCCCGTGTGAGTTAGCGTGGCACCAGTTGACGCAGGTGTTTTGAGAGATGTTTCTAGAGAGAATAAAAGAAGAAAGTAAGATGATATTGGCTTAAACTCAAAATAGAAACTTACCGTGTTAGTCTGATGGGGCTACCATGACAAAATACCACAGACTGAGTGACTCAGAAACCGAATCTTATTTTCTCACAATTCTGGCGGCTCGGAGTCAAGCTCGAGGTGCTGGCGGGGCTGATTTCTGAGGCCGCTCTCCTTGGCTCACAGATGGCTGCCTTTGTGCCTTGTCTTCACATGGCCTTTCCTCTGCGTGCGTGCATGCCCCTGAGGTCCCTTTGTGTGTCCAAATGTCCTCCCTTTAGAAGGACACCATTCAGGTTGGATTAAGACCTGCATGAACACCTGATTCACCTTTAAAGAGGTCATCACCTCTTTAATTCAGTCACAAAGGGGTTAGGACTTCAACATATGAATTAGGGGGTGGGGGGCACAATTTAGTCCCTAACAATAAAATATTTAAAATTTGTTCCATTGTTGTTTAAAGTGAGTATATGTTCTGGAAATTTGTAGTGCCATCCAAGGTCCGGGCCTCCCTGGTGGTTCCTGTGGGCAATGCCTCTGTTGAGCGCTATAGAGCCTTTTCCAAGTCCTCTGCAGTGCCCGTCCCCATGTACAGAGTTGGGGTTTTTGCTTCCCTGGATAGGTGTTTATGTTTCACTGTGTTGTCTTCTGCTTCCGTGTGTGAGAGGGAGTGGGGAGGAAATAATGTCCCTGAGCATGAATATCTTGACTTTGAGTAATGTCTGGAGAAGCAGTCAAAGGCAAACGCAATTTTCATGCAAAGCCTTCATATTGTAAGGGCTATACTCGGAAGAGCTCGGGATCAGGAGACCTAGCTTTTTGCTGCTTCAGTTGCTATTTGTATCAGCTTTAGCAAGTCATTTTACCAAGTTTAGCTTCCATTTCCTCTTCTTTAAAATGATAGGTGAAATGCCCTCTGACATCCCATGTCAGCTTCAGATTGAATGATGTATTCATTTATTCAGCAAATATTACTGCCTGCTACTATGTGGCCAGCAGTGTTTTAGCAATTGGAGATACAGCATTAGTGCAAAACAAAGTCGCAGATGAGGCAAGTGTAAAACAAATAGCAAGATGTAGATTTAATCTCAACCATATAAGTAATCACATTAAATGTAAGGGATCTAAACACCGCAATTAAAAGACAGAGATTGTCAGACTAGATAAAAAGCATGAACCATTTATATGCTGCCTACAGGAAGGCCACTTTAAATGTAAAATACAAGTAGATAAATACAAAAGGATAATTGACATGCCATGCTCACACTAATCAAAAGAAAACTAGAGTGGCTTTATTAATATCATATTAAGTAGATTTTAAAGCAAGTTATATTACTGGAGATAAGGAGGATCATTTCATAATAATAAAGGGATCAGTTCATTAAGAGGACATAACAGTCCTAATCATTTATGCATGAAATAATAAAACTTAAAATACAAAAAGCAAAAACAAATAGAACTGCAAGAAGAAAACAGACAAATGCACAATTATAGTTGGATACTTCAATACCTATCTTCAAATAATTGCTAGAAGAATTAGAGAAAAAATCATTAAGGTTGTAGAAAACTTAATCTAATTGACGGTTGTAACACCACCCAACAACGGAAGAACACTCGTCCTTTTCAAGATCACACAGAACATTTACCATGATGTACCGTATTTGGGCAAAACGACTCTATAAATTTAAAAGGATCCAAATAATTTAAAGCATGTTCTCTTTGGACTGGCCAAATGACTAGTGGTTAAGTTCCCACGTTTCGCTTCGGTGGTCCAGGGTTCGCCGGTTTGGATCCCAGGTGCGGACATGGCACCGCTTGGCAAGCCATGCTGTGGCAGGCATTCCACATATAAAGCAGAGGAAGATGGGCATGGATGTTAGCTCAGGGCCAGTCTTCCTCAGCAAAAAGAGGAGAATTGGCAGCAGTTAGCTCAGGGCTAATCTTCCTCAAAAAAAAATGAAAGCATGTTCTCTTTGAATGAAAGAGGGTGAAATTAGAAATCAAAACAGAAAGACATATAGAAAATCCCTATGTATTTAGAAATTACATACAATTTTAAATAATCCATGGTCAAAGAAGAAATCAAAAGGAAAACTAGAATGTATTTTGAATTGAGTAAAAATGAAAACAAGACATGTTTCGCTGTGTGATAGAGCTAAAGCAGTAATTCAGGGGGAATTTATAATACCAAATGACTATATGCAAAAAGAAGAAAGGTCTAGACCTTTACGTCAATGACCTGATCTTCCATCTTAAGAAACAGAAAAAACCCCAACAAGTTAAACCCAATGTAAACAGAAGAAAAGCAATAATAAAGATAGGGGCAGCAGTCATTGAAATAAAAAACAAAAATAATAGAGAAAATTGATGAAAGGAGAAGCTGGTTTTTTTGAGAAAATTAATAAAATTGATAAATTTCTAAGCAAACAACAGAAAAGCAAGAAGACAAGTTATTAATATCATAAATGAGAGAGGTGACTTTGCTATAAATTTTATGGGTATTAAATAGATGATAAGGAAAGGAAATATTACAAAAAACTTTGTTGATAAATTCTTGAAAGACACAAATTACCAACAAGAAATAGACATCATGAATAGCCTTGTATGTATTAAAGAAATTATGTTCGTAGTTAAAATCCTTCTCACAAAGATGACTCCAGACCCATATGGCTTTACCAGTGAATTCTGCCAAATACTTAAATAAGGAGTAGTACCAATTCTATACAAATTCTTCCAGAAAATTGAAGATGAGGGAATATTTCCCAATTCATTCTATGAGGCCAGCTTAATCTGATACCAAAAGCAGGCAAAGATAGTACAAGAAAAGAAAACTATAAGCAGATTTCCTTAATGAAAACATTTATAAAAATACTTAACATAATTTTAGGAAATCAAATCCAACACTTGACTAAAAAAACAGCACATCATTACCAAGTGGTATTTATGCCAAGAATACAAGGTTGGCGTAACGTTCAAAAATCAGTATAATTTACTGTATTAACAGACTAGGAAAGAAATACACGTGAGTATCTCAGTGGATGCAGAAAAGCATTCAAGAAAATCCAACATCCATATCTGATTTAAACAAAAAGCAAACAAACAAAAATACTGTCACTAACTAGGATAGGAAACTTCTTTAACCTGATAAAGTACATCCAGGGAAAACTTAGGGCCAGTACCTTGATGGAGAAAGACTGAATGGTCTCACAAGGCACAAATGTTCACTCTGTTCAGTACTGTACTGGAGGGTCTGGCCAGTGTGGGAAGACAAGAAAAAGAAAGAAAATGCATACAAGTTGGAAAGGAAAAAGTAAATCTGTCTTTATTCATGGACAACATGATTACCTATGTAGAAAATCAGATAAAATCTACAAAAAAGCTGCAAGAGTTTAACCCATGGGTTGCTTGATACAAGATAAATATATAAAAGATTGCAGGATCCAAAACAACTGTAATTTTATGCAGCAGCAACAGACAATCCGAAATGAAAATTAAAAGAAATCTCATTTATTATAGCAGCAGAAATGTGAAGTACTTTTTACAAAAGATGTGAAAGACCTTTATACTGAAAACTAAAAAAAGATGGTAGAGAGACATTGAAGACAACCTGAAGCGATGGCGAGATGTGCTGTGTTCGTGATTTAGAAAACTCAATATTTTTAAGATGTCAGTTCTCTCAAAATTGGTCTATAAATTCAGCACAACTCTAATCAAGATCCTAGCACACTGTTTTGTACAAATTGTGAGGTTGGTTCTAAAATTCGTGTGGAATGCAAAGGACTTAGAGTAGCCAAAATAACTCTGACAATAAACAAAGTTGGAGGACCTACACTGTCTGGCTTCAAAGCTTATGATTAAGTCACAATAATCAAGTCAGTTTGTTATGGACAGATAATGTCTTTATTTGTCCATAAAGATGGTTGAAGAGATCAATGCAACCCAAGAGAGAATCTGGAAATAGACCCACATGTATATGGTTAATTGACTTTCAGTAAAGGTGCAAAGATAGTTCAGTTCAACAAATTGTACTGAAACAAATGGACATCTGTATTTTGTTAAAAAAAGAATTGCAGCGTATACAAAATTTACTGAAAATGGATCATAGTCCTAAATGTAAAGCCATCTAGAAGAAAACATAGGAGGAAATCTTCGTGGTATAGGTTATGCAAAGATTTCTTAGATAAGGCAGAAGCATGATCCGTAAAGAAAAATTGATAAATCGGACTCTGTCAAACTTAAGAATGTTCTTGAAAAGACATTGTTAAGAGAATGAAAGGAAAAGCCACAAACTGGAAGAATATTTGCATATTACAAATCTGATAAGGGACATAAATACAGAGTATATAAAGAACTCTAAATATAATGACAAGAAAAAAATGGGCAAATATTTAAACAGACACTTCACCAAAGAAGAAATAAACTTGTGGAAAAGATCATTATTCATTAGGGAAATATAAATTAAAACATAGTGAAATACCACCACATATTAGAACGTCTAATATTGAAAAGACCAAACTAATGTTGGCAACACTGTGGAACAAGTAGAACTCTTATACACTGCTGGGAGTAATGTCAAATGATGCCACTACATTAGGGAATAGTCTGGCAGGTTCTTAAGCAGTTAAATGTACATCTACCGTGTGACCCAGCCATTCCACTCCTTGGTATTTGTCAAAATAAGTCAGATCTTATGTCTGTACAAAGACTTGGACATAAAGATGCCTAACAGCTTTATTTGTCATAGCCCCAAACTGGAAGCCACTCACATGTCCATCAACAAGTGAGTGGATAAACTGTAGTACATCTGTGTGATGGAATATTCCCCAACACTAAAGTGGATGAGATATTGATACAGGCGGTGACATGGATGGATATCAAAATAATCATGCTAAATGAAAGAGACCAGAGAAAGAATACGTACTGTATGATTCCGATTACATAAAGGTCTAGACAATATGAACAAATCAATTGTGGCAGAAAGCGTGTCAGCCGCTGCCTGCAGGAGGATAGGCAAGAGGACAGGATTACACAAGGTCAAGAGAAAGCGTTTGCAAGTGATGGATGTGTTCACCATTGTGACTGGTGACCGTTTCAAGCGTTTATACATGTGTCAAAACTTATCAAATTGAACACTCGTAATATGTGCAGTTTATTATGTGTCAATCATACCTCAGTAAAACTGTTTTTTAGGAGTCCTTGCCCTCGTGGAACTTATGTTGTATTGGGGAAGAGGCGTGATGGTGACGACAGTACACAAATATATTTTGCACGCATGTGTGTAGGTGTGGGTATATATCAGCTGTTGGAAGGTCTTCTGAGGAAAATACAGCAGGGTGAGGATGGAGAGTGACGAGCAGAGCACCTGTTTGAGAGAGGAGGGCAGGCCAGTCTTCTGTATGTTATGACATTTGAACGGAGACTAGCTTAAGCTGTCCTGTAATCTTTTGAACACTTTTTAAAGATCTGCTTCAGTTTTTTCAAGTTTCCAGTGACCACTCTTTCCCTCAGCTGAAAGGATGGAGCTCCCCGCTAACTTGAAGGCAGATTTAAGTTTGCCATCAGAAGAACCCAGATGGGAAGGGTGGGCAGAAGTACTCCGCAGGCCTGATAGAAGCCCATTTGTGCTAAAAGGAGTTTTGTGGTTAATTTTTGATTGGAAGGATGAAGATCTATTTTTTGAACATTTGTAGAATGGTGAGTCAGAAGGAAAGTTACAACTAGCATCCCAGTCTCCAGTTGCCTGCCAGGCAGAGGCAGTTACCGTACCCTCAGTATCTAACAGAACCAGGAATTCACCCGTCTCTGCACCTTTGGTGTTCTTGTGCGCGTGTGTACGATGCTGGTGAAGAGAATGCACCGTGTCTGATGGAAGACAGGGTTTCCATCAGTGCAGGGAGCAGCGTGCTTGTGCCAGTCACCCTCAAAGCAGCTTGAAAGAAGCATGGCCTGGCTCCTCGGCCGGTTCCCCCACTGGGGAGGAGCTTGTTCCTGCGGGATGAGGGTGCTGTGGGAGGAGGCCTGTTGCTCTGCAGTGACAGTTACCAGCCAATGACGGGCGCCTGCGTCTGCGTGGTCTCCAAGAGCACTTGCTCAGTGGAGACCTTAGCATAGCTGTGTCCTGGATGTCCGGAGAAAGAATGGCAAAACAGAGACAAAATGCTTCGTAACGTGCTGTAAACTGAAAGACAGTCCTTTATTTTGAAAACGTGCTTTTAATTCTCCTCATCCCCTCGTTTTTTAAAACGCTGTCTAGAGAATAATTTAAAGATTTTTGCTATATTACTTAACGTAAATTTGGTGACAGTAAGAATAGGAAAATGCATTGATGTGAGGGCAATTGTGTATTTCTTTTCTGTAAAATTTTTATAAAACATACTGATTTCTGTCATTCTGTTTCCCATTTTTCTATCCACATGGGAAGTTCCTTCTAAAAGCAGCACCGCCTGTAATGACCCCTGTGCCTCAGAGCGTGCACTCCGACTCCAGGCCCTGGGACTGAGCTTCCTGGGCAACAAGCAGCCTGCAGGCTCTGCCTTGAGGAGGGAGCCCTCAGGAGCAGGAACCCTGTCCTGGCTCCGGCTCCCTTGTGGCCGGTGGAGGTCACAGAGGCGGAGGTTCACGCGGCTCGGGCTCTGTCACCTTCAGGAACCCCAGACTTGCCCCACCCCATGCCCGCTGCCCATCTGAGGCAAATGAGTCCAGTTCTGTCAATCCTAGTGCAGTTACTCTTAATCTCTTTTGAGTCGTGGTCCTCTTTGAGGAGGTGATGAGAACTCTGAATGAAACATTTACATAAAACGTCAGGGGCTGCCAAGAACCCCTGTTCCAGAACGGGGGCTGGCATTAATGCCCATCTCAAGTAAGCAAAGTTCCACTTCTTTGCCAGCTTCGGAGGCAGCACTCTCCCTGTGACCTAGAGAATAGCTGTATTATCAAGTTACGTTTTCAATAATAACCTGTTCGGCCAGGCACCAGGAAGGCAGGTCGAGGAAAGCGGGCAAGGTTGTGCTTTGCCACACGAGGAGGAGCCCACATTTTGTTGCAGTGGTCTACATCCATACGGCTTTGTATGTGCTTTTGTTACTGGGGAAAAATATGAGGACAGACTTTTCAATATCCTCTTCCCACCCTATTCTTTGGTTCTCATTTGTTCTATTTCACATAACCCCTCAAACTTTATTCAGAACAACCAGGTACCTACTATTCTGTGTTTAGACTGTTGATTGGGAAGCCAGCCACCACGTTGACCTTACGCAGTGACTCAGCATGTAATCTCTTGTGCTGTTCATTCCATTATTTGCTAATTTTATTCTAGAAATGAATCTTCCTAAACTAAAATCTGTTAACAGTCCTCTCTTTCTTCTTACAGCTTGTACCTCCGTTTAAGCCTCAAGTAACATCTGAGACAGATACCAGATATTTTGATGAAGAATTTACGGCTCAGACTATTACAATAACACCACCTGAAAAATGTGAGTAAATGTAGAAGGCAATTGATAACATACTAATAAAATTGAAGAAAATAGTCATTTTTTAATTGGCTATTTTTCAAGATCAAATTCCCTAGTGACTTACTCCATTCCACTTAAGAAGGTAGAGTTACCAGTGTGGGAATAGCTAAAGACAGGTAGCTGAGAGAAATGTTTTTTTGGGTGTGAAAAATTATATGTGGGAAAATTATAACCTGAGAATGATGGGCCAAATTAGAGACTAATGAGGCCTTCCTTCCTGTTCTTCAGTGGATTCTTTGACGTCCGCTGAAAAGATCCCTAAGTGGAGAACCCCCGTGTTCCCAGATGGCTCCTTCACGTGCCACCTTCAGAACTTTGCTAGTTCTGGTCTCCTGCTTACTTAATAGTTTTTAAATTCACTTTGCATTGAATCACTCTCTGTTACTTAGCTTTGTCTTAAGAATAATACCTGTGAAGACATAAGTTAGTTTGCTAGTAATTTTTTGATGATATAAATTAAATTTCATATCTGTTAAAACTATACATTCATGCACGGTTTAAAATCAGCCCACATACACTAGTGTGTGCCCCACACTTTGATAAATACCCTAAATAAGTGGACTTTACTGGAAGAAAAGGGTATCAATCATGCTTTGTAAACGTTCCCACATGCTGAGAAAGGTCTGTGTCTGTCATCATTGGGTTAGGAGTGAGGATAATGCTGAGTTTTGGGCACGCATTTGGAGAGCTAAAAGGTCCCTTTGAGTCACGTGTCTTTTGGCTCACACAACATCAGGTTAGCTTTTCCTCCTCTTCTTTTCTTGTGTATCCTTTCCTTCGTTTCTTCTCCTCTTTCTCCTTGTTCAGAGGCAGATTAGTTGATAGTGCTGATGCATTGAGTGCCCGTGCAGGGGAAGGTTGAGGTGCAGCTCTGGTCCAGCTGTGGTTGTGGTCAACTGATTACAGTACTGGAAGGCACTCAAGGGGTCATTTCGGCTGAGAGTTTAGTCCAGGGCCCATGACCTGACAACAAGGGACTGCGAACACCCTGAAATGAAAAATGTAATTATGTATGCATATGTGCACTTTTCTTTCTTTAGACTTGGAAGAAGTTAAGAACCTCTTACCTTTCATTTTCTAAGGGAAGAAATTGACACCCAGGGAGACATTGAGCCTCCCCAAGTCCCACAGTTAGCGTCAGCCATCACCAGGGGCAGGACTCAGCAGCTGGGCCAGTGCCCAGGTTAAGGTGTGAAATATCAGTGTGTTGAAGTGCTGCCCGTGGTATATCACCAGTGGTGGGCGGTGGGCCTCCCTTCTGTCTGTGCGCATTACTGGCTTCTTAGAATCTCAAAAAGTTGAAGACAGTGCTAGAAAGCCTATAGAGTTGTGGGCAAGCAGCTCAGGATTGTCTGAGCAGAAACCGTGGGCCCAGGCCTTGGCATAGTTTCCCTGGCCTGCGTGGACTGTGGTGATGCCCTTGTCTGAAATGCTGGGCACTGCCAGTGAGCTGTTGGATTGGCCCGTGAGCGCTTTCCACCAAGAGCAGCTGCTGGGCCTCGCGGTTTGCATATAACCGTAACTGTAATCAGACCACCTTGTCTCCCTGCTCCTCCCTCTGAGGACTCCCGCTGTACTCTGAATCCAAGCTCCTCACGCGGCTCACACAACCCTGTCTGGTCGGGGTCCATGCACCTCTCTGACCTCCTCCTGTTCCATCTTCCCCCACTGTCCCGTGACCCAGTCACAGCTTGAACATGCCATCTTCCCTGGGACTTGTGGATCCTGTGCTCTCTGCCTAGAGTCTGTTTTCCCAGACCTCCACATGAATGGCTCCTGTCCTTCAGATCTCAGCTGAAATGTCACTTCACCAGAGAGCTTTCTTTCCCCTCCCCGTCTAGAGAGCGGGACCCTGTCGGACCCGGAGCCCTGCCTCTTCCTTCTCTGCACTGACGCCTTGACTTGCTGATGTTCTCCTGGTTAATTCATTTGTTTCTTTGTTCACTGTTCTCCAACTAGGATGCAGTAGTTCTGAGAAGAAGGATTTGGCTTGCCTTATTCGCTGCTAGTCCCAGCTCCCAGCCAGGTGCTAGCCTAGTAGAGATATTCAGTAAACGTGTATTAAATGAATGAATAACCAAATTATGATGCGGGCCTGCTAGTTTCCAGGCCAGAAGGAGGCCCAGCTCTTTACAGAGAGTGCTGCTGCCTGTCGGTGCCCAGAACTTTGCCCTGGGCTTGACTTCACAGTGGGCTTCGGCAAGGGAAGGTGCTGACGCATCTCTGTCGTGGTCTCAGCTTCTTTGAGACAGTTTCCTTTGTTAAATAGAACTTTTGGCATTTGTGGACTCTTTTAGGACAACTAAATATGTGATTTTGGAAGGCATTGGAAAAAAAAGATTGGCGGCTGGCCCCGTGGCTGAGTGGTTAAGTTCCCACGCTCCGCTGCAGCGGCCCAGGGTTTCCTCGGTTTGGATCCTGGGTGCAGACACGGCACTGCTCCTCAGGCCATGCTGAGGCGGCGTCCCACATGCCACAACTAGAAGGACCCACAACTAATAATATACAACTACGTGCTGGGGGGATTTGGGGAGAAAAAAGAAGAAAAAGATTGGCAACAGTTGTTAGCTCAGGTGCCAATCTTAAAAAAAGAAAAGAAATAGGTAGGCTCTGTAAATGCAAAGCCGTGAGTACATATTTTATCTCAGAAAGTTACCAGTACAATCCTAGTGTGGAAGAGGGTAGTGGGGTTGCAGAAGCCCCCGACTCAGACCCTGCTGTGTGTCGTGGCTCTGCCACTCACCAGCTCCCAAATCTGGCAGGTCTCTGCCCTCCAGAAAGGGGGTGCAGGGCTGGACGGCCTCCGGGGATCCCATCCCTCTCCCGCTGAGAGACCTGCTCTTGAGCAGAGGCACCTGGAGCTCTACAGGTTGAATAACCCTCTTTTTAATTTTATTAAAGCAGCAGATTAGCCAATCCGTAGTATTCTTGGCTCTGTGACCCACTGTGTGAAGGGGAATACGGGCCCCATGCAAGAAGCACTCAGCCAAAAAGCGTGGGCGTGAACGGAGGGGCCTGAGGAAGGACTGACCACAATATGATGTCAGGAAATGTAGGACTAAAAAGACCACGGCAAAGCAGTTTTAAAATCTATTTGATAACAGATAAATTAAAAGCGTTTCAACATCCTTAGCCATAGTTCTTTTTTCGTGATTGACTTGTATTTCAAAGCCGCAGCTGTCCAGAACCAGACTCTTCAAGATTCGCCTGACCTGCCTTATTCCTGACTCCACACTCATGGCGGGTGTCAGGATGAGAATGTCATTACTGGCATTTTATTGCTCAATTTCGAGAACTTCTAAAATGAGGCTGAAATGTTGGAAGGTGTTTTAAGTCACCCAGCGCAGTTTCTAGAATATAATCTGAACCTGGTGTCTCACCTTCTTCATCAAGAATATAAAATGTTGAATGTTATAATAGAATGTTTTTCCTGGCATGTCACATTTTATCACTAACAGCAACTCTGTTCTTGAAAGAATGTATGTCATTTTAGATGGAGATAGCGCTGAGTAAGCTTAGTGACTCAGCATCTTTAAAGGGTCATAAGTTCATTTCTGGGCTGAGACAGGAAGCCCGTTTATTACAGTAACTTCCGAAGTGGCTATCAGAATCCACCTACAATTGTAGGCTTAGGGAAGTCTGGCTTCTGTGGGCATCAGAAGTGGGGTCTTGCCCTGCCCTGGTACTGTGCCCTGGACGGCCCCAAAGTGTGAGTCCAGCAGCATCATCTGGGCCTGACAGGTTAAACCCCAGTTAGGGTCAGGAGGACACTGGACTTGCCATCTTATTTCCCGATTCAGGGTCTATAGAGAGGAAAATCAGATGCAAGAGCTTGGCAGAGGGGGCTGAGGCACAGGCAGGCACCAGCAGCCTGCCCTGTGTGGCCCAGGGCCCCTGCTGGAGGGCGTGGCCTCCGGGGCTGTGAAGTGCGGCTCTGGGGTCCTTCTAGGGCACAAGGGCAGCGGTTTCAGTGTGATGGTCTCTGGATATCTCCTGGGCTCCCTGAAGAGGCAGAGACAGATGAAAGGAGAATCCGGGGAACCTTGAACTGTGGTTGCATGTCACGTCATCTTCTCTTCTTGCAGCTTTGGGTCGTGTTGCTGGTGAGAAACCACTGCAGCTCCCTGGCTGCTACAGCCCAGGGGCTCCTTCCTCAAAGCCTCAGAGGCACCGTCAGCCGGCCAGGCTGCCCACTTGCCACCTTGCTTTTGTGAAACAGAATGGAGTTATTTTTTAGAACAAATCAGCAGTTAGAAAGGCAGACTGTTCCTTTTCTATAAACAGCTGCAGTAACATGCCAGATTGTTCTCACTGGTGTTAATTAATTGAACAGATTTTGGAATGTGTCGTCTTGCATTATATCCATTAATGGTCCTCTGCCTTCCTCTTACAGAAAAAGAGGATTTCTTTGAGATCTAGTAGCTTTTACTGCCATATCAGTCATTTGTTAAATGTTCTAAGACGATTAGGCAGCTGATGCTGTTGGATCCGGGGACTCAGCTGGAGAATGTAGAGCTGCTCACCTGTTTTCTTCTCCTGGATGGGTGTTGTCCGGTGTTCTTAGCAGAGTGCATGTTCATTACCACCCTTCTTCCCTGTGAACCTCCTTTCGGAGCAGCAACATGTTTATGGACGTTGACCGGCTGTGACGGGCCCTGGCCCAGGCAGCCAGCACCCTGGCAGCCGGCAGCTCCCCTCCCTCTGCGGCCCCTGCCTGCAGGCAGCCCCTGAATCCTGCCCAGCACCCCCAGCTCGCAGCCCCTCCTGGGGCCCTGACCAGATACTTGCCACTCACTGTCTACCGGGCGTGAGAGAATGGGAGGGGGCTGGAGGGAACGAGAGAAGCTGCTTTAAAGACTGTCCTGGTGTGGGCCTCACATGGTTATCTGCGAGATTTAGACTTCTTTACCTGCAGAAATGTGGCACTGAAGTGGCAGAATGAAGACTCTCTTTTAATTCTCAGCCAACAGGCAGCCTCATAGCAGTAAATATGCCTCCTCGGGAAGGAAGTCCAGCAGCCCACTGTCAGGGCCTGGCGGCCCGGGCTCCACTCTTTGCCGGCTGCCACGGGGCCTGCTGTGGCCCAGGGACCCAGGGCAGCTTCTGCCCCTCGCTGGCTGAGGCCAGACAAGCACCAGCCTTCCCACACATGCCATCCGGGGCGCTCTGCACATTCACTGCACAGAAACACTTAGAAAATAAAGCTGTTAGTGGGGAAAACGGTTTTTTTGAAATGTGATTGGCACAAGTCAGAATCTGAACATGAACATTTTAGCTGCCTTTTCTCTCGAGAGTTTTTGTACTTGGTGACTCAACAAGAGACATGCCTGCGCGGCTCCTGCCGTCTTCAGTAGAGCTGAAAATGCTGTGGAGGGTATTTGATCTAGAAGATGAATATGGTTTTCTTGGGAGAACCAATATTTTATAAGAAGAAAGCAGAGATTTCCCTAAATCACAGTCCTTGTGGAAGTGCTCACTGTAGTGAAAAGGTCTGTGTGCAGAAGGAGCGGGGCCCTCAGAGGGCAGCGACTTCTAGGGAGCAGGGAGCCACAAACGGTTTTTCAAGGATTCATTCCCGCCTAATATAATGCTATTTTCTAGTACATTTGAGGCCACAGATTTTGTTTAGCAACTTGATCCCGTTTCTAGAATCTTCTGTATTAAGAATAGAACACTGAAAAGAAAACCAGTGAGGAAAAAGCAGAAATGTTTGTTACTCTTCAGAGGAATGCAGAGCATCATCCTTGGTTGTGTGACAAGGTCTTTGCCCACGCTACAGCGGGACCTGGCCTGTGTTCTTTCTCCCATTATGTGACATTGAGGCTCCCTGGAGAGGCCGGAAAATTAAAAGAATTGGTCATAGTTCCTCTGTGATTGAGGGAATGGAATCATTTTGCTGGAAGAGAAGAAGGTTGGGTTGAAAGCCTCGCTCACTTACTTCGCTGTAGGACAGACACGGTCCAGCAGAGCCGGGGGATTTCGTGGGGGACCTCCGCCACCGACTGGGAGCCCCGAGGGCGGCAAGGACTTTGCCCAGAGCAGATGCCCAGGGGATAATGTGGACAAGTGACCGGAGATCAGGAGGAGCGCTGTGACAGCAGCGTTTTAGTCATGAGAACAGCGGTGGGCAGAGGTTGGTGATCATGGGTGATCCTTCAAGTCCAGGAGTGGGGACGCGAGAAGCCGCTGGGACAGACGCCGCTCGCTCCCTGCCTTCACTAGGCTTCTTGCTGTTTCCTGAGGAGGCGGTACTCAGAGGCTGACGTCTTTCCTGCTTTTTCTTTGTCTTATTCTCTTTATTCAAATTCAAAGTTTATCATAGGAAAATCGGGAATGGTGAGATAAGGCAGATATTAGATGTAGAATAAATAATGTAAAATCTTAAGCATGTAATCAAGGACTCAGGGGAAATGGAGTAGCATGAAGCTTTATTTTGTGATCACACTAAAGCAGCATGAAGAAGAAACACAAGCGTTTGAAGACAGGTGTTAGTGGATTCTGGACAGACACTGGCTGCCTCGGATTCATTGACTTCTGTATTTTGACATGCGTAGTTCCATGAAATTAAAGGTTATCGAAGATCATTTATTCCTTCGTATTTAAAAAAAACTTTGTTTCCTTCAGTGGTGTTTTTTCAGTTTGAGTCTTGAAATGTTAGTGTCTTGAAGGAGATGATTTGACAGTATCATTTCTTCGTAGATCATGTGTTTGAAAATGAGATAATTTTTGAAGTGAGTTTACTTACTATATGTTTTGCTGATGACAAGTTTCTGGGAGCTGTTGCCTCTGTCGATCTTTATGATGTGAGAAGTTAGAACTGTATAGACCAGAGATAACGTTGCAGAAAATAACTGTAAAGTTAACAGAGCTGTTTCCTGCCCGCAGATGACGAGGACGGCATGGACTGCATGGACAACGAGCGGCGGCCGCACTTCCCGCAGTTTTCCTACTCCGCAAGTGGACGGGAATAAGCCTCCTTCATCCTGCTCCTTCACGGCCACCTTAGATTTCCTCCTGAGAGTGACTCCTGCGCGTCACAGCAGGCCTCGCTCCCACAAATAGCAGGAGCACCTTCAGACACCCCGGACCCAGCAGGTCTCCGCCCCTCGCCGCTCCGCCCACACGAACACACAGACGCACACACGCGCCCTTTTGTTTTTGCATGAAATTGTATCTAAGTCTAAGGTCTCATGCTGTTGCTGCTACTGTCTTACTATTATAGCAACTTTAAGAGGTAATTGTACAATCTTCGGAAGTCATGAGCCCACCATCGTTCATTTGTGCACCGATTGTCATCTTTTGATCTTTTAGTTTTTGTTTTCCCTAACGGTGAAGGCTAATGAGATACACTGATTCTAGGTACATTTTTTAACTTTCTAGAAGATGCAGACTAATTAGACTAAGAAGATTTAGTTTATAATTCAGAACAAGCGATTGTGGGAGGGTGGTGGTGTGCATACGCAGAATTGTAGTACAGCACGTCAGATCAGTGCATAAAGAGGGTATGTGTCACTCGGATCTGGCTGGAGTTCATTAGGAAGCATTGAGGGGAGGACTGAACGACTGCGGGCATAGATATGTATGTACATATTTATTTAAATTCCTGTTGGATGCTACAGAGGCAGCTCCGTGCGCCACGTGGACATCCAGATTTCAGAGGCAGTCGTGGGCAAGTGAACGTTGTTCTCCCAAGGAAGAGAGCATATGCAAGCAGGCCAAGGTCACTGCAGGGTCTAGGACGTGATTTGCACCAGAGAGCATTTTTTCCCTGTGCTTGGAAACCTTTTTCCCTTCTTGATATTTATCACCTCTGATGGCTGAAGAATGTAGACAGGTGTAACGATCCTGCTTTTCACCAAATTTGGACACCAAGGTAAACAGGTGTTTGCCTTATTTGTTTTAATTTTTTACTTTCAGTTCTGCGTGAATTAGCTTTTTCTCGGATGTTAAACTTTGAATGTCCTTTTATGATTTTGTTTATATTGCAGTAGTATTTATTTTTTAGTAATGAGAATTGTATGTCATGTTAGCAAATGCAGCTCCAACTTACATAAAATAGACATACTACAGTTTATTTTGACCCATGTGCGAGGAATGTACACACCGATGAGAATCATGCACTTTTTCTCCTATGTAAACAAGTGTGGATGAGGCTCTGGAGCTGTCTGTATTGGTTAGAATGTGGCTCTGGGAGAAGAGATGCTGTCATTAACCCCTTGGTGCTAAAAATGAGCAAATTCCCAACTCTCCATGCCAAGGGGTTAACGAGACAAGTGGATAGTGATGTTCGCTCCGTTGAGAAGTGAACTGTGATGACGGCCTGGCAACGTCATGTAGTGAAGAAAACTGACACCTGAATGAGGATAAGAAGTGAACTCTACTTGGCAAAAAGAACACATCTTGAGTATTTACGAAGTAGGCAGTAGAGGATAAGAACCTGGTGTGTTTATTCTGATCATGGTACATTTATCACTGAATTAAGCCATCAGGGAAAAAAACAAAAAAAGAACACCTCCAGCTTTTCTTTTTCTGTATATACTCATGTCTCCAAATTCTAACATTTCTCACTGAAAGGGGACATGTATGCAAACCTCATTTTTCTCCTTCATTAATGATGACCTTCAGATTAAACCCTTTGGTGCTAGGAGCTGGCATTTTCCAAAGCAGCCTATGAAGCCCAGGAGGCTGGGGGCCCTCTTGCAGCACGCGGGAGGCCATCTGACTCCAGGAGTGATCGTGGAAATGCGTGGTGGTACCTGTCTGACAGCTCCCAAACGGAGGACCGCAGCATGGCGCAGCGTTCGCCTGCGCCGTGACTCCTCGCAGGCTGAGTCCTGCTCATCTGCAGATGTCTTAGCCTCTTGGCGCTGGAAGTACGGATGTAGAGACAGGAGACCACGCGGGGCGGGCGGACCGCTGGGACTGACGGGGGTAAAGGGCATTTTACTAAGGCAGCTAAGACACATTCCAACATAGATTTTATCCTGATTTTTCGTATCTCTACCTGAGTGAAGTCCATCCTTCGTCCTGAGTAAGAAGTTACAGCGAATGGTGGTTCATCCTTTCTTACAGCTCAGCTTCTTTTTCTCACTTGGATTTTGTTGAATGCTTCACTTTGACACGAAAGTAGACTAGAAGGTATGTTCTGTAAGTTGTCTTGCATACGTTACATAAAAGAACCAGGTGAGAGAGACTTGGTGAAGGCTGACTGGCCGGAGCTCAGAGCGCTCGTCCTTTAGCGGGAGCGTGTGACACCGCACACCAGGCACATCGGTAGCTTTTTCTTTTCCCCCAAGTATTAAGGTGATTTCCATGACCTTGGCCAAGGATACTTCCTAAAGATTAATGATGGCGTTGGCAGTGCCCCGGGCTGGCCACTCCTCACGGCTGGCTCTCAGTCCCCAGCCAGTGCCCGGGGCTCCGTCACTGATCCCCCAGCCCCACCCGAGGTTCCGTTAGTGTCATGCTCAGTGTTTTCTTGGCTTCGATTTTGAGAATCCCTCACTTTCAGTCCCAGATCTCAATCAGCTGACATGGAGAAAAAGAGAGATGGATGTAGAAGGAGATTTATCAAACTTCCCCGTGTCTGCCCCTAGCTGTAGTTTTGGACTCTGGCAGATGGACAAGTCTGAACCCTAGGCTCATTCTAGCAGAGTGCAGTGCAGACTGCGTGGGCTCCATCTCGTCCTGACTTTCATGGTTTGCCCTCTTGTCGTGATGCGGCCGTCTTGGAGGAAATTGGCCATTTCTGCTCGGGTTTGTGGCAGGGTTGCGCACAGCTTTGCTTTCCACACTAATTTCATAGCATTATTCCAGTGTTGTTTTCCATGTCCCAGACCTGATTTCTGGCTTCTTAAAGCTGAGTGTTCTTGCAGGGGCCTCTTGCTTCTCCTAGAGTACAACAGTAAGGGCCGTCCTTACTAACTGCAGGGTCTCGATATTACACCTCAGTGTACACACTTTGCTGCTACTGTTTGTCCCGTCTACAGTAGAATTTCCTGATCTTGCTCCTGGTAGTGCATTACAGGCAAGCATGAAATGTAAAGTATTTATTTAAATAAAAAGAAAACCTCTAAATTGGTAATTGAATTACCTCCCTGTAGCTTTATAGTTTGTGACATCTCTTGACCTGGCTAGTTCTTTCATTAGATCCGCGCAAGATCTAGTCATCTGGGTAAGGATTTTAAGCAGACGCAACTATGAACCCAAGAAACTGTATTACTATTACCGTTGGTCATACTAAAACTGTTTATTTCCTTAAGTATATGACCCGCAAGGATGTGAAATAACTACAAGAAACTGTTTTGTACACTGTACATCCTTAGTATTTTTACACGCATATGATAGGGATGCACATTATTTTCCTTCGTACAGACAGCTTAAATAAAGCACTATGTCAATCTGCTACTTCTCTGTTTATTGTTGTTGGATGTGGTTCTGTAATCGCAGAAAATTAAATATTGTTCTTTCCTGAAAAAAGATTTTTAATCCCTCCCCCTGGTATTGACCCGCCCTGTAGAAAACGTGGCAGGAAGACAGGTAAATTCCCTGTGGCTGCAAGCACACACGGGGTTCTTGTGTTGCTTCAGTCACGTGGCGGTCGGCAGTTGCTCAGACTGACGCGGGGCTGCTCCCCAGGGCAGGTGCCGACTCAGCGCTGTGAAGCCAGGGATGGACTAGGTCTCCTCGGGGATTTGTTAAGACCCTAACGATCTTCCCACCAGATGATTTGGACCCAGGATTCTTCAGGAGTGTAGCTCGTCAGTGATGTCTTCCTGATAACGTGTTGCTCTGCATACTTCCTTTTTGAGAGTGTATTTTCAAAACTTCATGGCAAATTAACCAACTTAGGCATCAGTAATCGATGGGTAGGATGACTGGACTACACTCTGATGGACCCAGAATCATTTTGGTGGGGCCTTTTTCTGATTTTACCTCATAATCCTACTATTGTAGAAACTTGGCTTTCCTCCTGGGATGGGGCCAGACAGAGGAATGGCTCTGGGACCAAAGTTAGGCGTGTCCGTGTATGTCACACACCAAATCTGAGGGCCTCTTACATGTGCCCTCTCTCAAAACCACTGGGGCTGACAGATCCAGGAGGCTACCAGAGAGTGTCCTCTATAATCCTTTCAAGGTGCTATTTTTAGAATATTGTGTAATTTATTTACTGTATTCCTAAAACAGAATTAGGGACAATTAATATATCTTATGTGACAGCCTTTGTGTCTAGCACATGTGATGAAATCAAAAACTTGTGAATCTGAAGTTTTATTCTTTCAGGCTTGAACCT
The DNA here is from genome assembly GCF_041296265.1 of Equus caballus. Classification (NCBI taxonomy): domain Eukaryota; kingdom Metazoa; phylum Chordata; class Mammalia; order Perissodactyla; family Equidae; genus Equus; species Equus caballus. Next base: position 9,883,652 of record NC_091713.1, read on the forward strand.
TTTCCATGCTCAGGAGACTCAAGTGGTCTTTGCGTTTGTGTCATGCCACCGCCCCCACAGCCTAGTCCACACCGATCCGGAGAGGCCGTGGCGATGACGGCAGAGTGCTGGCAGGAGAACAGCCTGAAGTCAGGGGCCGGTCCAACTGCAGCCTCGCCTTCAGTGTCTCACTGTCATCCTCAGAGACAACACAACATTTTCAGTGCCCGGTTTTATTACTTTAAAGCATTTGAGGGCTTAACTGTGTATAGTAGAAATACTATTTTAAACTAAAATAGTAACCTGTGTACAGATATTTGATAGAACTCAAAGTACATTTTGTAATTTCACTAAGTATGTTTTTAGGCTCCTCTCAGATCCCTGTGTTGAAGAAGAAGGGGCACCACCGAGCCAGAGCGGCTTTCTCGTCTGTTGTTAAGAGTGGAGAGGAGGGTGCTTGGTGCTTGGTGCTTCCTGGGGGCTCCTGATGGTGTCAGATTAGCCAGATGAGAAGTCAGGGCGTCTACAGGATGTTAATTACAGGCAGATAAGGTTGAAGGATGACATACAGACCGCAAAAAGAGGAAAGAACAGGAATGGCAGGAAAAAGGTTTGGTCCTCAATACCCTTTGGCCTAGTTAAAATATGTGCCTTTTTGGTGTGTTTCGTTCATCACCACGAGGTAAAAAGGAAACATTGCAATTCAAGTCTTTGAAAAGTTCATTTATTGAAATTCATATGTGTAACATAGCATACAAATGAGCAGATTTAAAAACATAATACCCTCAAGCCATTTCTGAAAACACACACCAGGAGGGCCCCTCATCTGTCAGACTTCAGCTCCAGCCGTCCGTCGTGTAGGGACCGCTCGGCAACCAATGTGGCCCCCACGCGGCCACCACCTTCTGGGGGGTGTCCACCAGGGAGGTCGCAGCGCGTGGTGGCGTCTCACATACAAACCAGATGAATGTCAGTATCTCTTTGTAAATCCTTTATTCCACTCTGTTTCATCAGGTCAGCAATCAGACTGTGGCATGCTGGGTAACTGGAAAAAATGATAATAAAAAGTAAGTTTAAATAGATCCTGTTCTTCAATGTGGTTTGTCTTCTCACTGGTTTAGTTACCACTTTTAAGTTTTTGGAGAATAAATTTCTTTTGCTAAAAATGTAGAAATTGTATATGACCAATTGTATGAAAAGTTTGTGTCTCATCTTGATCACAGGTCAAAACCCCTGTCAAATAGGACTACAGGGTGAACTGGTTTGTTTCAATGCTTTAATCTGGAAGCAACCTGTGTCCCAGACATTTGTGTGCCCCTTAAATGAGGGAGTCTGACGACAGGACTCAGCCGGAGGGCCCTCTCTTCCCGTCCCGCAGAGGAAACACGATTCCTGCCCGAGCCTGTTTCCTGAGAACTGCTCAGCCGGCAGGAGAGAGGCTAGAGCAAGGGCGGGGGGCAGGCGGCAGGCCAGGCGGCCCTCGAGCTCCTGGGGACACAGTGCGAGCCAAAGCCTCCCAATTTTTAGCTACAATTTATTATAACATCGAAAAGGGTTTCCCAGGGACACCACCGCTCCCCTGCTGGAAGAGGGCATTTGGTGTACTGGGTCTCTTAGTTTTAAGCAGGAATAAATGTTTCCAAACTAGCAAACTGGGTTGGGGGCGCCACAAGCAGGGAAGTGGTGCTGCCGCCGCCTCCCTGCTGGCGTGCTGCTCGTGTTGAAACCGCGTCAGCAAGTGGGGTCAGAAACTGCTGGGAATGGCCGTGCTCCACACAACGACGGTTGAGTACCTACTGTGCACCATGTGGGAAGTATGAGTGAGCCACAGGCCTTGCCCTCCCTTGTGTGAAGTCCCTCCCACGATAGGGACTAGATGGAGAGCTAAGACGATACCTTGCAAATCCCAGTTTCTACTTCAACAGAGAAACTGGAAAGCCACGCAGGGTCACAGGCCCAATCTGCTCTCTGTTTGGCTGGAATCATCTTCAAGAACAAGGGGGCCTCTGCACCCACAAGGCCGATGTCCTGAGCTAGAATCAGCGGGGCTCCTGTTGACCCCGTGTAAGCTGTGATCACTAGTTGAGGATTTCCAGGACGGGACACTGAGTGAAACTGGGATCAGAATTCATGCAAGGTACATAAAAATCAGACTGCTGCCTTTTTAAAACAATGAGAAAAGGTTGTTTACGTTTCGAGTAGATATCTAGTGTGTGTGACCCTGATTATGACGCTTGAATGAGTGTCTAAATGGAATGGTTTTGACACAGGGCAGTTAGAATATGGTGCGCACAGCGCCATCTCCCACTGAACACATCTGGGCCCACATCACGTGTGGTGTGATGTGTGCAGCCCGCTGAGGGCTGGGTGTGGGTGGGCCCTCTTCCTTAGAGCCCACAGGGGGCTTCTGTTCTCTGGGCCCTTCCTGGATGGGCCGCAGGGAGTCCCCCATGGCCCAGAGGCCCCCTGCTGTAGAAAGGGCTCCCTTCTGTGTTTAGGGAAATACTCAAGCACAGAGGCCGCCACCAGCTCCATCTGACCATCAAACACTGCATCTCCATCGAGAGCTGATTGCCTTCCAGTCTTGACTGAACTGTCCCAGTACAGTTCCATGAAGGACCCTGTGCCCCACACTCTCGCAGGTGACCTGGCGGGCGGCCTGGTGACCTGGGTGCTCTGGAGGCAGTGGCTTATTTTCTGACTTTAGAGATTCAAGGATGTCTGACTACAAGGATAAGCATAAACCACAAGAGGCATATTGCCAAAGAAAAATTTAACTGAACTTCAGGTAGAAAACACACGATAACAGGCAGATGCACCATACAGAACGTTGGGAAAGACCCGAGTTGAAGGAAAATACGTTGCAGGATTTTTTTAAACCCAAGCTCCAGGAAACTGGCATTTCTCATTATGAGCCTTGGTGGTGCCTGAGGGCTCTGGGGCCATCTCATAATTTATCATCCGAGCCATAAACCAGTGACCCCAGCTCCGGGGCCCAGTCAGGAGCGACACAGCTGTGAGGCCCTCCATGTGAACAAACCAGAGTCAACCCTGGTTTCTCCCTCTGTAGCAAACTGGCTATCACTGTCTCTTCATCGGTTTTATATTTTATTTGGTTTTGGTGCAAAGCCCTGTATTTGACCTCACTTTCGTATTCTAGTACTTGCTGTTCACTGCTCGCTCCCCAGTGCCCACGGCTGCGCGCCCTGTGGGAGGTGTTCAGGAAACCTCTGACTGAAGGAGTTATTTACCCTAATAGGTCATTGTTTTGTCTGCTAAACACAGCCGTCAGTTCACTGACCCTTTAGTAAAGAACACTGCTCAGGGCTTCCCCCATCCTATAGCGCGTCCAGAGAGAGAAGCTTTAGTTACTGCCCAAATCTGGCTGGTCTGCCATCACTTCTTAGGCATATTAGCCAGGCTTATTTCCAGAAAGTCAGTTCCATCGTTCACACCACAGTGATCCCACTCCGGCTGTGGAGGAGAGACGAGGATGCGCCTGCCAGTGGGACGTCAGCTGGCTGGAACTGTGGCTTGAGCCCTCAGCCACCATGTTCTTGTCCTTCTGCCCTTCCACTTGTCGCCCAGGCCCCTTGCTGTGGCCCTTCTCTGTGGTGTGGCCACATCAGCTCTCCGGGGCTGCTCTCCAGAGTGGAGGAGGACCGACGGGCCGCCCTGGCGGCTGCGCTTCTGACACACCATCCACAGATGATAGAAATGCTCCCCATCTTCAAGCTCACTGTTGCTCATCCATTTTCTTTGTTCTCATTTTAAATCCTAACAGAGCCTTCTCTCCACAAACCCTGACTTTTGTGTCTAATTTATTTCTGAAGTTTGACTTTAAATTCAGAGGTTAAAAAACGAGTCTCTCTGGGGGACGTGAATTGTTCCCCAGGCAACCAACACTGTGGGGTCCAGCCATGGCTGCTGCTTTGTTCCCAAGCCTGCGCAGCCCGGGGACAGCAGGGCACCACCTCGGCCCGCTCACAGGAGATGGGCAGCTGCAGCCTGAGCCAGGCTTCCATTGGTCTCTCTTCTCTGCACATCTCCCCCACAGCCCCTCCAAGTGGAACCCTCTCCTTGCTCTCTGCCTTGTCATTTGCACATCTTCTGCCTCCGTGTGGCCAGGTCAAAAAATGGTCCTGTTCCTTGTGCCTCTGGCAAGAAAGCATCTATTTTTATCCAGAGAGGGCAGAATCCCTCCCCCCACCTCCACCTGGGGCATTTCAAAGCTTGCCCTCAGCTGACAGAGCTCCAGGACAGCCACCAGAAGAGCCCTCTCAGAGGCTCCACCACGCCCCCCTCTGGGAGCCAGGGCCGCTGCTCTGCAGCTTTCCCAGCCAGGCAGCATCCTTCCCCGTGGTCCCTCGCCCCCTTCCAACCAGCCCTCAGCCCAGGGCATGAGTCCCGATCTCTCTAGAAGTTCCTTTCCTGCCCATTCGCTTCCCAGTTCTTGTCGCTTCATTTCTCTAGGCCTTATTTTCCTATCTGTACAAAAACGATGTTAAATGCTTTCTCCAAGCGGCCCTCAAGGCTGTGATGACTTCAGTGCAAACCCTGCTGGCTTCATGGCCATCCCTGCTGGGCTCTGGGGGATGCAGGGAGCTCCCTTTGAAAGGGAAGCCGGATCTATTGTTATGTTTTTTGTTTTATACCAGAAACAGGGATATGGAAGCTAAAACATTAGCCTGAAGTGGTACAGAGCTGAGGTTTGAACCGGGGCAGTTGGCCCTCAGTGTCCAGGCTCTTCAGTGCTGTTCCACCCAGCCCAGTGACAGACTGCGGCGGCCAAGTGTGACAGTTGTGGGATTAAGCAGGAGTCAGATGTGGAAGACAACCTGGAAACAAGCCAAGTGAGCCACGGGGTCGCCAGTCTGCTCGGGGGCAGGCGCCCTGGCCAGTCCTCTGCAGCCTCATGTGGACGTGGCCGACAGAGGTGAGTGTGCAGCAGACAGAAGGCAGGTGTCCTCCACCCGGCCTCAGCGCCTGGGACGGGCAGAGGCCTCCCTCTCCCCCGGCACAAGCGGCTGAGCCGCCTCTACCCCTCCGGCTCCGGCACGGCCTTTTTTGGAATCTGGCTGTTGCCAGCTGCAAAGCGGGGCAGGAGTTCACGGCACGGTCACCGCAGACCCAGCAGTTCATTCTCCCTTCCAGCGCCCGGCTGGCCTCTGACAATGGCAGCTCTGCTGCAGTCAGAGTTCAAAACCCGGGTTCCCTGGCCTAAGGGGCCTGGCTTTCTGTCTCTGGGCTCCAAAAAAGGAAAAGAACTGTAGAAGCCAGAAAAATGACAAGGTAGAGGCAGGGAAGCCTGCCTTGCAGAAAGCAGGGGGCGATGACCGTCCCTGGGCTTCATGGAAAACTGCATCTCAAGCTGGATGTGGGACTTGTGGGGCGGGGGAGGCAAGGGACCCGGTGCAGATGGGAGGGCTCGGGCTCAGAGGACAGCACGCCCAGGCTCTGGCATCTGCTGGGCCCTCGCCTCCCCACAGCACTAGCAGACTCAAGAGCTCCCATCCCCATGGGACCCCGAGTTGTAATCCTCCAGTGGGTCCCCTGAATCACGAGAACCTCCTCTGCACAAGGGCAGGTGTCTCTGTTTTATGTGAACCATGTTTCCATGGTAAATAGATGTTAAGAATTCCCAAAGGACAGACAGTGTCACCAACAGCAGGGAGTGGAGCCTCTGGCTGCCTCATGTTTGAAAGCGTTAGAAATAAAGACAACATTGACATTTGGGGTTGTAATGTGACGGAACTGCAGTCTTTTAAAGGCAAGAACCACTTATCCACACGCCATGCAATATTCAGTGTTTTGTTCACTTGTCTAATTGGATTAAAATATTTAGCTCCCCTTAAAATCTCGATTGTGAATTTATATTGAAAATGTAACGTCTGACTCGGGAAGCGGGAGCAGAGCGAACGTATCTGCCACGATGTAAACTTCAATGGATCTTTCTTCCACGACTCTCATTCTGAAATTCTTCACTCTTGGACAAAGGGACGTGTTAACGGAAGAGCAAGTTTGGTTTAAATGAAGCTGTAGGTGCTTTCCAATATTAATTGCACACAGGGACTTTAGTTTAAAAAAAAGAAAGTGAAGCCCTCTGCGCGACGGCTCGGGGCAGCCCCTCTGCGCTGGGAGGCCCTGGAGGCGGAGGCGCGGCTCGGGGCCTGCCTTCCCTGAAACACTCGGGCAGCCGGGAGTTAATGACATTTTAGCTGCATATGTTCAAGTTTATTTAAAAAAATATGCAAGTCACTTTGGTTGACAGTGTCTCGTACACAGTTTTGAAAGAATCAGAGCAAACTTTAACAGAGTCAGATTTTATTTGAAAAATATTTTCTGGGAATGTATCAGTGTTTATTTTTGAGACTGACAATTCGGGTGAAAATCAGGATAAAAACAAAAAAACAACAATTTGGTTGAAATCAAATTGTTTGTTTTCATCTATTTAGAATTCTTTCCAAAAACTCTTGGTTCAGGAGGAGGCTTTTTAATTTATTTTCTTCAGCGTCTTTGCCGTTCTCTTCCAGCACCATCTGTCTTGCAGGTAGCTGGCTCCGCGGAAGCGCCTGCGCCGGCCGGACGAGGCCCCGGCTCGGGATGGCCCACCGCAAACCCAGTGAACACCTCCAAGTCCCAGGCTGGCCACCTGCGGGCTCCTCCTCCTCGCCGGCCCCTCGGGCCCTCCCGGGGCTCACGTGGCTGAGGCCTCCTCCGCCTCCGTGTCTTTGTTTCTCGGGCCTGTTCTCAGCGCTCTTCCAGGAGTCCTCTGGAGCAACGAGATCAGGTCCGGGAGTTTGAATATAATCAGATATGGCTGCTGGACCCATGCACAAGTTTAAATCAAATTAGAAAGTAAATTCACTGCCAAGAATGCTCAAAAGTCTTAGGGTCAGCTGAGTAACCACTGATAAGTCCGTTTCAGACGCTGTTGTCTACACTGTAATTGATCCATCTGAAGGGACTATAAAGGAATCTCTCCCGACTGGAGGCTGTGGATGGAGCCACACGGCCCGCAGGGATGGGGCCCCTCGGGAGATGCGCGTCAGCCCAGCCACAGTCACCACCAAGTAAGGACATGAGCAAGGAAAACACTCTGGAAGTATGCGGCCGTCCTCTAACGGACAGACAACTGCTGTTCTTCCTGTCTCTCAGATGCCATTCTCCCCAAGAAAAGACTAAATTTCCTCACCAGCCGGCGCCCGGCCAGATGTTCACGCCCCCAGGAGCTGGGTCACAGACCCCTGACCCTGCTCCCAGCTGTCAGCCTGGCTAAACTCCTCAGGACCCTGGTTCCTTAACCCTGGACCCCCACCACGCCACCACCACGACAGTCTCTGTCCTCCCCAGCAGGGCCTCACGCCCACGGCCCAGGAAGAGGTGAGAGCACTGCTGCTCAACCAAGCCCTGGGCCCAAGAGGAGACAACACGGGACCGAGGGCGAAGGCGGACCCTAGGGGGAAGGCGGGGACCGAGGAGGAATGCTGGAGGCGAGTCAGGAGCAAAGCTGGTTGGTGCTGTCCTGTCTCTGATTCTCTGCCAGGGCCAGCACTGCCATTTCAGGACATTTTCTAAGCCATTTTAGACATTGTTTCCCCCTGGAGTGAAGCAGGAGATTAACAAAGCCCTTGTTTTGAGTCAGTCCTAAACAAAGAACAAGTCAAAAAGCAGCCTTGAGCTTTGTGGTCGTGCCCTGAGCCTTGGCCACTGGGGCACCTGCACTGCACGGTGGCAGAGAGGGGACGATGTCACTACAACATCATTCCAACTAGACCAGCTCCGTCTGCCAGACACGTTGTCGTGCCCATTTCAGAATTTAAGCAGAAACAATTTAGAATAATAAAGCCTTCTAAACAGGCTAGATGCTTCCTGTCTGAGGCCACAGGCCAAGCCAAGCCCTGCCACGGGCCTCAGGGCACAGGGCACACCAGAGTGAACGGGAGGGAGGTGACTCGGCTTCGGAGCAGCTGCTCAGGCTAGAATATAGCCATTCTCTTTCGGACGTTGGGTGGACAGAGATTTTCGGACTTTGACATGCAGCATTAAGTTATTATACTTATTCATCTAGGCTGAGAGAATGGAAGCCTTGAGCTAGAGCACCCCGACCGGAAGAGAAGCTGGGTCCCAGCTCCAGGAAAACGGGGGGTGCCCCTGATGCCCGGGACCCCTCTGGAGGCTGCGGCCTCCGAACCACCTGCGGTGGCAGAGGGCAGCCTTATTCACCTCCAGGGCTCAGAGAAGCCAAACCCACCACTGGAGTTCAGCGCCCGGCCGAGGCCGCGGGCAGGCGGGAGGGCGGCCAGGCTGCAGGGCCCGCAGAGGGACCGGCCAGCTCTCCGGCCTCCTCTCTGAGCACGTGTGCTTGCTTCTGAAGCCAGCGAGCGCTGCCTCCCCCAACTTCCTTTGTCAGGTGCACATGAAAATAACCCAGACGGAATATTCGAGTCTGAGAGATGGCTTCAGAGACAAGCCCGATGGGCCAGCGTCAGGGGGCACAGCCCGTCAAGTGGCTTCTGTTGCTTCAGGCGAGGGAAGAAAGCTGCTGGGTTTTCTGAGGACTTTTTGAGGTTTGCGGCTTTTTTTACATACATTTTATGAAAATTTTGCAATCCATTTGGCAATTATCAGATCTGTAAAGCCGCGGAAGAGGTTTCTAAGCATGTTAAGATCTGAGCATGCTGGAAGGTAGGCACACGGGGAGCTACAAGGCAACCCCACGTGACAACGACCTGTCCAGAACCGAGAGGAGCAGCCCGCGCTCGGAGTGCCAGGAAGATGCCCCTGCCCAGCGCCTCCCAGAGGCACTCAGCACGTCACTCCCCTGAGCTAGGCTGCCGGAACACCCACTGCACAGACGTGGAAACTGAGGCCGGGAAGAGACGGCAGTGACTTGTCCAGGGCCTCACGACAATGACACTGCCTGGCATTGTTCTCCATTCTCTCTGCCTCCAAACACTTCCAACGTTCTCAGACCTCAGGGACCTCCAGAACGGCCCAAACAGCTTGTCAGAGCGCAGATCCCCAGGCCCTGCTCCTGGAGACGCTGCCTTGGTGTGTGTGCAGGCAGGCCCTGGACTCCACGCTCCTGGTACTTGTATATCTGCAAGCGTCCCAAACACAGTGATGTGCGTGGTGTGTAGCTGGTACCCCACCCCCTCCCTGTGAGCCACCCCGAGGTGCTGGGGGACATACCGCGTGTCTCTGGCCCGGGCCTTAGCCCCGTGACTGGCACTCGGGTGCTCACATACTATCTGTGGGACAAACAGTACCCTGCAGAGGGATTTGGGGGCTGTGCGGGAAAAATCCCTCTGAGGACAGTGGATCCCCGAAGTCCACTGGTCATCTTGGAAGGAGAATGAGGGACATTTTCTCATCATTCTCATTTCCAGAAGCATTTTTGCCTTTACTCGTTGCAAGCACTTCTGCATGACGTCCTGGACACTCTCGGAGCACCTGGTGCAAGGCCAATTAAAGGCCGCGGCCCCGGGCAGCCACGGACCACCTCGTTACCCTAATGCACCGCTTGACGGGGCAAAGCAGCACGGCCTCTGACAGGAAGAGAAGAGATCCAGGAAAAAGCTTTCACTCCATACTCCAACCCACCTGGACATTTCCTTCCTCCATTATCCCTGCTGCTGGCCCCAGATCTACCTGAACAGGGAAAGCCTGGGCTGTGGAGTCAGACAGCTTGATTTGCAGTGTCCCTATTTGCTAGCTCTATCGGCTTGTTTGAGCCTCAGTTTCCCTTTCTGTAGAATGGAGACACAATGTCAGTCTTGCGGGCTTCCTCAAGGGTAAAGAGTGAATGCCTGTTGTGTGCAGAACACCGCCAGGCCCTGCAAGCGCTCAAAATCTTAGCTCGACTACCAGCTAACTGAGGACAAGACTCCCGCATCCCATTCTCTAACTGGGAGCACGGCTGTCCTTAACCAGCTCAAGCTGTGCACATCCTTCAGGAGCAGTTCGGAGCCGATCGTGTCCCAAAGGCCTCCTGCCCACGCCCCGCTCCGCTGCCACACGCACCCTCGGCACCCGCACTGTGCAGCGTATCCCTCGGTGCGGCTTGCTGGGTCGCTTGCAGGGTCACAGGTCTGTTCTCCCACACAAACTCCAGCTCCCTAAAGAGGACTGGCCGTGGCCCCCGCTCCTCTGTGTCCCCCTCGTGCCCAGCACAGTCTTCAGGCTCTCCCTCAGCTTCTCAGCTGACCAATGTGATCACTGGGGATTTAAGCCTCTTAAAATGCAGCTCTGAAAAAGGGAACAAGAAAAAGACCCCTGTGCAGTCCCCTGCGTGTTCTCTGGGGGAGAGGACGCCCACCCTGTGCTGGGTTTTGCACAGTACCTGGGAGCTCAGACGTCCCGCCTCCTCCGCCAGGCTCTGTCTCTCCAGCAGAAGCTGGTTCTGCTTGCTGAGGAGCTGCGCCAGCTGCTGGGCTGTGGCCTGGCTGTGCTTGTCCAGCTGCTTTAGCCTGGAGAAAAATCAACCACAGAGTTAGAGAGACGGGTCCTGCGAACCGGGGGCAATAGGCTTCAGAGAGCAGGGGGACATGGGCCAACCTCAGCCCTGTCAACGTGTTCCACTGCTGTGTGTATCTGAGGGACAGTGAACCGGGAGCTGCAAGTCTGGGGGACCCTGAGAGTGAGGCTCTGGCCAGCAGTGGGAAAGCATTTGTCAGGCTGAGTGAAACTGTATCAAATATGAAAGGAAATCGGGAATCTTCTCAGTGAGTTGTCGATTAAAGAACATAGATAAGCTGGATAAGTAGCAGAAATGCTGAAACCTTAAGCTCACAAAGGTCACACACGAGGGGCTCAACGCCTCCACTGTCCGGCTGGAAACGTCTCTGGCAGGCTGGAGCAGAAGGGCGGCCCTGGCAGGGGAAGTGGCCAGGGACGGCGGAAACACTGAACTAAGGGTGTTCCATTATTAACCACTCAATCACGAGCCGGCCTCGCTGACCAGATGTCTTTAAAGATTCTAAATTTGTCACTCTGCTCATGGGCTCTTCTCTCCACACTTGCTAATTCGCTCCAACTATTATCCTCATTTGTCCACAGACAGCTTCCTCCACCCAGTTGCTTCCTTCACCAGTGGAAACGTGGGCTTTGGATTAAATTTAGAGTTGAACGACTACCCAGAACTGTTCTGAAAGCAGCTGGGTGTGTCATCTGCCCTTCCTCACAGTCCTCACCGACCAAAAGCACCAGCAGGGAAATCAACTTGCATTTTCACAAGAGAAGGATTTTAAAATCCCAAGATGCATTGCAAACTCCAGGCTAATGCCAACCCTGAGGCCAAGCCCCGGAGTTTCGCAGACACGGCCTCAAGCTCTCCTGGGCGGTTCCTGGTGCACTCTGAGCGCCACCCACCATTAACAAGGACAGAGATTCGGGCCTTGGGATGGGCAGGCTCTTTTACCGACAACGACGCAGCACCTGGGGACAGGAACACTGCATCCTGGGAAACTCGGGCTCTCCTCGGATGCTCCCGCCCACTGCAATCCTCCCATCTCCAGGAGGACCCCCAACGCCGCCCACAGGTCCTTCTCCACCTCGTGGGTTCTGCGCGCGTCATTGCTCAAGCTGCCGCAGAAGGCACACTTGCTGCCGCTCCAGTCCCCACCCTGACCCCTCCTAAGAACACCCTGTGGGCGCTGCTACTCTTCCTGTGGCTTGTCCCACGCTCACAAGGCTAACAAAGAAGACAGGAGAGAGCCGCTGCTGGCGTCAAGCAGCACGGTGCAGGCTCACACAGCCCGTCCCTGGGCCGAGGCCTCAGTCATGCCCCGCCCACAAGCCCATGCCCCTCCCCCTGGGCTGAGGCCTCAGTCATGCCCCGCCCACAAGCCCATGCCCCTCCCCCTGGGCCGAGGCCTCAGTCATGCCCCGCCCACAAGCTCATACCCCTCCCCCCTGGGCTGAGTCCTCAGTCATGCCCCGCCCATAAACCCTTGCCCCTCCCCCTGGGCCGAGGCCTCAGTCATGCCCCGCCCACAAGCCCATGCCCCTCCCCCTGGGCTGAGGCCTCAGTCATGCCCCGCCCACAAGCCCATGCCCCTCCCCCTGGGCCGAGGCCTCAGTCATGCCCCGCCCACAAGCCCTTGCCGGCTCCCTGGCCTCCCCCTCTCTGCGGGTTCTGGAGACAGAGTAAGGACCAAGGGCAAGACTAGTTCTTCCCTCCTGCGTCTAGCTGTATAGGGCCACGTTCAGGTGCTCCCTCAGCCGGAGCCTGGGCTGCGGTCCGGCCCTGCTCGGCCTCCCAGTTCCCTGCACCAGGCTGGGGCAGAACCGACAGCGCTTTCCTGCTTCCGCACGGTAGAAATGACAGGACTGTCCCCCTTGCCCTCATTACTCTTTCTCTGATCTTGGAGGAGGAAAAAATAAGTTTCCTCTGGTGAAGCCATGGCGTTGCAGCTTTGGGAAGCCCTGTCTGCCCCCACCACCACTGATCCCACTGTCTGATGGGGACAGTTTTCCTGAAAGCACAGTCTCAAAACCACCCCACTGCATCAGATCAAACAGAAGTTTCTCTGCAGTCTCTCCAGCGGGGAGCAGCTGGGGGTAAGGACCTCCCCCGGGGCAGAGAAGCCAGGCATGGGGCGGGCTGTGGGGAGGACAGGAGCATTCTAGAAGCCCAGGCTGACCCACTGACGAATGCAGGCAGCCACTGCTCTTGAGCAGCTACTCTGCTGTCCAGCACTGGAGTGAGGCCCATTGAAGGTGCAGAGATGATAACGGCCTTTATCCTTGAGAAGCAGGCCGTCTAATGCTCTGATATTTAAATCAGACAGGCACAAAGTATCATCGTCAGCAGGTGAGCTCTCTAGATCCTTAGGTGGCTTTCCCCTCCCAGCAAGTCCTGGGTGTGGAGAGAGCCATAGGCTAGGAGCTACTGAGGCAGGAGCCCACTTGCTTCATGCCTGCTCAAAACAAATGGACCAGAAACAGGTGATAAATAAATGACACCATTAAGGCTTAGAGGCAAGAAGGGACCAGGAGTGGCCATTCTTTATGTGGTCCCTTGCCCTGTGCTTTGGTCGAATGGGATACAGGTCCTGAGGACTGATGGGTCCAGTATGTGTTTTGGGGCTCCTGAAAAGAGATGGCTGCCCGATCAGAGCTATGGGGCTGAGCCAAAGCCTGCTCTCACAGCGCAAAAAGCCAGCCATGGGCTAGCCACCCTGGCTCACCACCAGAAACAGGGCCAGTTCCTGCCTAGACTCTCCTTCTATGGGAGCCCTCAGAACCTAGATGAGGCTGAGTTGGCAGTGTTTTGCAAACTGTGGGCCTGGGATCCCTGCAGCAGTTACCAGGAAGCACCCAGGCCACACCCAGACCCGCAGAATCAAGTCCCTAGGTGTGAGCAAGACATCAGAGTAGGAACCAGCTGCCCAAAAGCACCACCGACTCGAGGAGAAGGACAGTGGGAAAGCCCTGCCTTCCCTCTGGGAGGCCAAAGACCTCACCAGCTTTGCGGGCAAAGAGCTTAAGAATGGATTCACTCTGAGTCAGCTTGCACACCTGGGGCAGGACCTCTCAGGAGGCTTCTTTGCCCTGTTCAGGCTCAGCCTCTGTAGCATCACTCCATGGGCAGCATTGAGGTCAATTGCAAATTAGGAAAAGGTGAAAACCACAATAACAATAAACTCAAACCCACTTTTGTTAAGAAAAACCAAGATTTTAGATAAAAGGGACTTTGTTAAGGATATATCTGAATGGCTGCTCCCTCAAGGCCTGTTTTGAATATTGGGAAAACAGATTTTTTTTTTTTTAAATTAAAAAGTTATTTTTTGGAACAGCCTTCCCCAAACACTGCACAACCCAGCCTACACTCTGTTCATGGATCTCTCACTACAACCAGCTAGAAGAGATATCTTGGGGTGTCCTCCTGACACACGGGTCGTCTTCTTGTCCGCAGTGGTTATTACTCTCGGCTCTGTTGTCCTTTGAAGCTCACATCTTTAGCCGGCACAGCGGCAGTTCCCACCACTGCCAACAGCTGCCCCTGACTGCGCCTGGGCTCACCCTCCACACTGACCACCTACTGAAAAGTTCACTGCAGCCTCTGAGGGAGGTGCTGGCACCCCACGTTACACATGAGGAACCGAAGGGGAGCGGCTCCGTGAACTTGTACGAAGTCACAGGGGCAAGAGGCGGCACGCGGAGGTGCACCCAGACGGTGCCAGCTGTGCTTAACCATTGCCAGTGGGTGGTTAAGGCGGTGAGTTAATTCAGCAAACCTACTGACCCTTGATAAACACTTCGCACGGGTCAAGGACTAAGGTAGATCCTGGGAATACATCAAGAATTACAAATGGCCCCTGCCCTCAGGGGGCTCCCAGCCAATTAAGGGGAGACCAACTCGGAAACCAAATGGTGCTACACTGAATCAGGACACTGGGGAGCGAATGCTCAACAGGGCAAGAGTGAGGTCCCAGAAGGCTTGCCCCACTTGGAAACGGATCATCACGGCTGCCATCACCCTCATCTGTTGAGCGCCTACTCTATGTCAGGCACTGTGCTAAGAGCTTATCACTTCTTAACTTTGTAGCGCTTATGACAATCCCAAGAGGCAGGAACTATTACTCTCCTCACTTTACAGATGAGGAAACTGAGGCACAGACAGGATGAATGCCTAGCCCAGGGCCACTCAGCTGGCAAGCCGGGACCTGAAAAGATGAATGGCTGCTGTCTGGCAGGGGCCAGGACTCCCACGGGGGTGGCCGCACTGCAAAGGAGATGATGTGTGGGAATGGCGCGCTGTGCGCGGTGGCTCCACCAGAGGCTGTGGGCTGCCCGCAGGGAGGGAGCGCTGGACCCGGTAAAGCTTTGCGGCCAAACTAACCAATACGGACGTTGACCTTCAGACAGCGGTGGTGCCACGGAGCAAGAAAGAGAGGATGGGAGGAGGGTCAGGCATGGGTGGCAGTTTTGGGGTCGGGGTAAGACACCTGTGATACACCCGGCCCCGAGCAGTTATGCGGCTTCGGGGCGTGGAGGGGTCTGGCTGGATCTTCAGCTGTGCAGGCCAAACTTGCTGAGAGGGGCCATGAACGGGAGACAAGATGCCCCCAGGAGAGCGTGGCAGAGATTTTTCAGTTAAAAACACTGATATCTGAGTCGTGCTCCACGCCCCCCCGCAACCTACTGGCTAAGACCCCCTGTTGCAGTGAGAGGGGATAAAGCAAGGACAGCAGGGCCTTGGGGAACAGACACATTTAAAGGCCGGCAGAGGACAGGGAGCCAGCAAGACCCTGAGCTGGACGACCAGGAGGCGGGAGGAAAGCCGGCAAGGAAGGAACCTGGAGATGGGGGGGGGGGGGGGGGGGGGGTAGGGCGGGAGGAACAGGCCGCCCGGTGGCGGAGCGGGGGTGCCTGGTTTGCCGCCCTGCGGTCGGGAGGGGTGGCGGAAGCCTGATCCCAGGGACAGAGAGGGGAGACGCTTCTGGAGAGGGGCTTCGCTGAGGGCAAGGAGCAACAGGGACTGCAGGGGACGGAGAGACCGGAGCCCGCAGCCAGGAGGCCTGGAGGAGCGAGGGAAGCCCTCAGGGCAAGGTGCCGGCGGCTCCCTAAGGCAGGAGGTCGCGCGGGCAGCAGGGCTGGGACGTCCCCGCGCCCGAGGGAAGGAGGCCCCGGGAGCAGGAGGGCCGGCCGCCGGCCTCCGTCTCCACCCGGGCGCAGGCGCACCGCGCCGTTCGCTGCGCAGAGGCCAGGCGGCGGGGGCCGGCCGGGGCAGGGAGCCTTCCCGGGCAGACGCGCCGCCGCCTCTCCCTCCGGAAGGCCTGCCCCTTCTCGGGCCCCAGCAAGGCCCAGGCCCTGCTCTCCAACTACCCGGGCGCCTTTGCCCTTTCCTGGGCGCTTCCCTCTGCCCGCACGGGCCTCCTCCTGGTCCTCACCCGGCGGGGGACTTGCTTCCAGGGTCCTGGTCTCAGCATAATCGTCATTCCGAGAGGCTGCAATTTCTTGTTCTGTTTGGGTCCCCTGTTTTGAGCACTTCCTCTAGGAAGTCATTAAAGGGGAGTCATTAAAGGGGAGAGAGGGGCCGCGGGTGCCTCTCAGCAGCAGCCGCTCCTGCAGAAAGGCGCCAGGAAGGCGCCCGACAGCCTGCACCCCCCTACCCCCCACCCCAGGCGCGCACAGCAGGAAAGACCCACGGACCATTAGATTTCAGAGCTCACTCGCTCTTTGGACACTTCTTTCCCAAGGCCTGGATCTTATCTGCATAACAGGCAGGTATTCCCTCCATCCCCAGAGACCCCCAGGACTTATGGCCATCTGCACTGGGCTGTCAAGGTGCCCTGGGGAGCTGTGACCAGGCCAGGGGCCATCCCTTCCCATGAAGCACCTGGTGCTCCCCTGCCCTCACAGGGCACAGCGGGGTCAGCCAGTCCAGGCCATTCTGCACCCCAGGTGGGGGTCACCATCCTGATGGTGGGCACAGGGCCCATTTCCTTAAGGACCTGCCAGTGGACAACTGCCATCCTGGGCAGAACTGGGGCGTCTTGGGGGAGAAGAGCAGGGCACCCATGCAGAGGTAGAGTGGTCGGCAGGGGCTGGCCTGGGGAAACGCTCTCCAGGAATCACAGGGTGCGAGGGGCCTGTTTGTGGGGTGGAAATAAACAGGCCCAGGTTGCTAAAGCCGGGGATGCAGATCAAATTAAAGGGGACTGGTATGGGCGCTGGGCCCGGGCACATCTTGGCTAGTCCAACACCCATCCTCTCCGCCACACCCGGCATGCATGAGCAGAACCAACAATTTTTTAAAAATATGCAAGACTTTGAGATAAGATGGAGCAAGTGGTGTAATACAAAACAACTTTATAGAGCTGAGTGGGCTGGGGAAAATATCTTATGCAAAACAGAAGTGGTGCAGGCTGCCAGCTCTGGTCCCATGCTTCAGACATTCATTTGCTATGAATACTGTGAAAGCAAGTGAATACATATATTTAAATTTTTTTATGTTGTATGTGATACATACAAAATGTATGCAGTATATAAATAGTTATGAGGTACAATAATCAAATGAACACTTATGAACCAGGTACCAGTACTGTGGGGCCACTCCCTATGGATTTTTCCCCAGGCCAGCACCCTAGCTTTCCCCAGAGATGGCCAATATCCTCATGCATAAATGTTTTTAAATTAGAGGTTCAGATGTTTTAGTTTCACCCAACAATTTCACCTAGGAGCTTCCTACAGACTGCTGGGTTTTGTTTTGGTGGTGATAAAATGTCTTCCTTTCTGACACTTTTTTAGACAAGAGCCCCTTCCTTTGGTCACTCTGGCTACAGTAAAGATTTTCCTTCCCTTCCTAGAGAAGCCTTCTCAAAATGCTCAGACCCCCAATCCCTGGGAAAGGGGCCTCCTCATGGAAATGAAGAACATTTTTCAACCAACATATGGACTTAAACAGTACAAATATTTTGACTGTAGAATATGCCGTCCGTTCCCTACTATCTCCAGTAATACGCTCTAATATTCGCTGAGCATTTACTACAGGCCAGGGAGTATTATAAACATGTTCCATTCATTAACTACTTTAATTCTCATAACAATAGTACACGGCAGGTATGATTATCATCTGCATTTCGTGCATGAGAAAGGCAGCAAGGCACAGAGAAGTCTGTCATCTGCCCAAACTCACACAACTACAAGGGATAGGGCCAGGATTACCAGGGCACAAATGGCGCACTCCTCCCTCTGTGTCCCCCAGGCCCTGTCACCTGTCCCAGAGTCCTCCTTGCCTCTCCATCCGCACGACTCAGACTCTGGGATCTGAGGACCAGCCTCCTAAACCTTCTAAAGCTCTCTGCAGCCCAGCCCAGCCCACCCATTCCGCAGAGCACCCATCTACACCCAGCCAAAGCCCGTACGTGTCTCCTCTCCCATTGAATGTGAATTTCTTAAGGACAGGAACGGGATCTTGTTCCGCTCTCCAACTCCAGCACACGGCAAGCTGCCTCACATTTAGACCGTGCTGGAAAATGGGTCAGAATGAGCGAACCACTTCCCAATGGACAACATTTGTACCAAATATAAGACCTGCCACTTCATCTATCGTATAAGCATGCTTTTATGTGTAAACCTTTGTTCCTGAAAGGGCATAACATATAAACCGAATAGTTTTAAGTGTGCTATTGCAATGTGCCGCATAACGAAAAGAATCTTAGAAGAGCTGAATGAGCACTCGACTTGGACACAGGAGACACGGCTTCAGAATCCTGCCCATCTCCCTCGGGCAGGAGCCACGTCCTCCCTGGACCTTGGGTTCTCCATTTCTACGACCGAAAAGGGAACACCACCAGTCGTCCTGAACCAGAGACGGGGCTGGGCCCCCAGTACCTGTTGTAACTAGCCCTCCGGGGGTGTCCCATGAATTCTCAAGTTTAAGAACCACTGGGAAGTTACACTTCACAATAGTTCTTCCAGAGATTCATTTTTTTGTATGGCTCCAATTGTATCATCAAAACAGCCAACTGTCTGAATGAAAACTCTCCTAGTCTGCTCCTTGGCTTTGGAGAACTTCAGCAAACCTCGGGATCCCTTTGAGTCTCAGTCTCCACACGTGAAATGGGAGGATGAGTTGGAACTGGGGTCAGCGCACGTCACACCACAGGCCAACTCCAGCCTGGCCCACTGCCTGTTTTTGTAAGATCTACAAGGTAAGGAGGGTTTTTACATTTTTAAATGACTAAAAAAAAAAAATCAAAAGAATAATATTTTGTGACGTGAACATTTTATGAAACTCCTCTTTCACTGCCCTGTGCTCATTTGTTCGCGAGTTGTCTGTGACTGCTTTTGCACTCTAACAGCAGAGTTGAGTAGCTGCGACAGAGACCACATGGCCACAGAGCCTAAGATATTTGTTACCTGACCCTTTGGAGAAAAAGTCTGCCAGCCTCTGGGCTAGGAGAGGACTAAGTTCTCCCCAGCTCCAAACTTCCGAAACAATACTGTGACCCTACGGAATCTGAGTCTCTTCCTGTCTTCAAATGCTGCCGCTCTCTGGTCCTGACAACACATCTGGGCTGCCCAAGGTGAAGGGTGGAAAACTCGATAATCCTAATTACTGCTCTAGCTGACTAATTTTGGTGAGCAAGCCATATTAATTTAAAGTTATACACTTTGTTCCAATACTTAAAAATTACTGCTGCATTTTACAAAATTCCATCTCATTAATGTGGTCCTACAGAATCAGCGAGAGGAAGCTATGTGCTTAGGAGTCTGGAACACATTCCAGCCAGTTATCCTCACTGCGAAATTAAGGCAGTTTCAATGGTGGGTTTGCCTTTCAATTTCCTTTGCCAAATTCCACCCTGACAATAATGATTTCACCAGAGTAATTCATTCTAAGGATCATGCATTCTGGGGAGAGTTTACATTTCCAGTGAAGAGAATTTACGCTCCTGTTTAGGTTTTCATTCTCTCAAATTCCCAGGCTGCCCTGGCTGGCTGCAGAGGTAGAGCGGGGGCTGCTTGGGGACAGCTGTCGGGGAAGGACTGCGACTCTTCTCTTCGAAAGAGTCAGGTCGTGCTGGAGCCGAGGCACCTTAGAGGGCATTCAGTCCAGCCCACTGTGGTGAACCTGAAGCTCAGAGACTGCAAGTGACTTGCCCAAGGTCACACAGCCTGTGGTAAATCTAGGTCTGGGACCCACATCTCTTGACTCCAAATCTAGTACTCTTTACAGCATTTTAAAATTCTTTTTTAAAAGGCCTGATTTCTATCCCACACTAAAAAGTAAAGATTTTAGGCCCAGACTTTGAGAACTGGGCAACTGGGCAACTTGCTGAGAAAGGCTGACCAGAACCATCTTTTGAAGCCTGGGGTTGTGGGGACAAGCACATCCCTAGACTGGCGCTCCTCCTCCTGGCTCAGGCAAGGGGCCCAGTTTGGGTTTTGTTTTTTGTTCTTTTTTAACTTCCACTCTATTGAAGACTGATGGTTTTCTGAAGAACAAGAAAAATGCTGTTGCACTAATTGCTATACAAGTTTTTAACAGTCTCAATTGTTCTTATCTTGTCACCAACCAGTTTGCTGACTCCTTGGGCTGGAGACCACGCCGACCATGTCTACAGTCTGGCGTTGGCGAGAAGGATGCAGCGGCGGGAGGCTGGAGGCTCCGAGGACCACATGGGGAACTTGCTGCTGGCGGCTCAGGCCCCCAGCGCCCTGGGGAGTAGGCGGCCAGTGCTCGGAGGGCCGGGGCAGCTTCTGAAGCCGCTGCTGATGTCAGCAGGCTCTCTTACCCACCAACTGCTTGAAACAGAGCTTCCACTGGAACCGAGGCAGTTTCACCTTCAATCACTGAGGAACAGCTGCTGCGTCGCTACCTCGTGCTCCTACAGCGCAGGCGCTCTCTGCCCCAGGCTGAGCTCTAATCCCCGCGGGGGGCGGCGCAGGGAGGAGGGGGCCCGGCGCCAAGGGGCAGGGGGGCCAGGAGCTGACAAGGCATGAACCTCAGACTCTGAAGAAGCTGGGAGATGATGCCTTAGGCCTCGGTTCCCTTTAACGAGCTCTTTCTAAAGTGAAAGCCGAGTCATGGTGAGCGCAGCCCTACTGCGCAAAGAAAAACAGGGCAGAGGAGTGGAAATTGTTGAAAATCACAAGCTATGCGGAGTAGAATCCAGGCCACACCTGGCTCAAGGCCGTTTGGAAGCCCGAGCGGAAAGACCCCACAGCCTCTCCCACCACGCCCTACCCAGCCTAAACTTAAGCACCCTCTTTTTAAAAACTGTTTATGAGGAAATGATTTCAGACTTATACAAAGTTGCAAGAAAAGTGCAACGAAAACCCACATACCCTTTATCCAAATTCACCTCGTTTCCCCATTGCCCCATTTATCATCCTCTCTCTCTCTCACCTATTGAATTCTGATTTTGTCAATTGACTTAATAACGTCCCTTTTCCTCCCTCCAGAAAAGAACCTTGGTGCTTCCTTGTCACGTCCATTTAGTCCCCTCTAGTCAGGACAATGGAAAGATCAGTTTTACTTTGAAGCGCGCTGTCTGGTATGAAGCAGCCACAGCCTTACAAGAAGGCTTGGAACTAGCAGAACCCTGGGGCCTTGCCCAGCTGCCCTCTCAGGCTTTGCAGCACCGTCCAGTGTTCCCAGGAAGACTAAGGAGGTCCTTGGGCAGTGGCCCTGGAGAGCAGCAGGGCCCACACTGATGCGAGGTTCCCCACTCTTTCCTTCACGTTTGCCCATCCTCGAGGCTGTCAGATTGGTAACGGAGGTGTGATCAAATCAGAGCGAGCCCACGGTAGATGAATAACCAGATCAATCACTACGGTGCACTTATTGGCACACACCTTAATTAGGTTTTAATGCAAGTAATTTGATAACTGCTCCTGGCCATCCACTACAGAGCTGTCACTGCTGAAGGCTTTTTCTGCAGCTCCTCTCCCGTCTACACTGAGGCAGCCTCCCCGCTGACCCTTGTCAAAGAACCCCATCTGCTGGTTGCCACGGTAACTGAAGGCGACCAATTGAGCTGAACAGAGTGACTCAGAAATAAAATCTGCAGCCAAAGGAATTCTGCTAAGAGTAATAAATCATTTAGTAAAAGGGGTCCTCCACACGGTGGTGAGTGTTGGGCTGGTACGATGGCATAATTCTTCAGCTAGAAGGTCCATGGCAGATCAGAGAGATGAGGCTCATTTGGTTTCGACTGGGCTGCAACAGCAGAAGAGCCGGACCCTGCCCAGTTCCATGCCATAGTAGGGGAGAGGGGACCAGCTAAATCAATTATTTCGTGCTTGGGCTGCAAAATTGTGAGTTTTAAGAAGTGGCAAGAGAACCAGTCTAGGCTTCCAACACTCCTGACTGTTTTTTAAAAGTAGCACAAGTGAACAGACTGCTGTGCAGCCCAGGTGACTGCTGCGGCCTCCAGGAGGGTGGCAAAGAGAACATGTATTAAGATTGCTTTGGAATAAGAAAGTCTGGCACCTTCGCCCAGTCATCAGGCAACTTTTAGATGCTCCAAGAAGAAACCATTGACATGCACAAGCCATGCAGTCCTTGAGAGAGCCAGGGAGGCGGGATTCAGCTCCCAGGGCTGGAGCATCACCCAGGATGGTCTCAGGGAGCCTCATTCGTCCTAATAGAGCAAAATACTCCTCTTTCCTAAATTAAGATTTCCTGAATAAGAGAGGCAGAAGGGAAGGGAAGGAGAGACCTTCCTGGGGTGACAACAGGCGGCACACTGGAGGCCTCCAGCCTGAGGGGCAGGTGCCCAAGAGCCTCACAGCACAGGCCACAGTTCCCAGTCATGGCCCCCAATCCTGGTGAGCACCTGCTGTGTAGACAAGGAATCCCCTGCAGGCAACAGTACCCAGATTTTAAGAAGAAAAACCCCCAGCTATGCTAAATCATCCACACAGCGTTTAGCCTCTACATGCTGGTTCCTCGGTGGTTGTGAAGGGAGTAGCGAGGCGCCCGGCAGTAGAAACAACTGCCTTGCTAGCCAGTTACCACCGGGGCTGAAGGTTGTGGGGCAGACTGGCAGCAGCGTGCTGGGGGAGATGGGGGGAGGGTTGGCCTGCCAGCGCCGCTCCTCCGGGCTGCACACCACCATCCTAAGAGCTGCAGGGCAGGAGAGTGACATCCTTCCACCCCGACCCACATGGCGACGGGGGGACCCCGTATACTAAGCCCCTCCAGGGGTAATTTCCTGCTTTAGAGAACAGCAACTGCCCAACAGAAGGGAGCTGGGTTTCCCCCATCCTAGACGCTGCCAATAGAACGCTTCATCTTAGGGTTTTAGCGAAATCCCGCTGACGGACTTAGCGCGGTTGTGCACGCTCAGGATGAGCCCTCTGAGGGCCCAGCTGCTCCCAAGAGCCCACCACGCAGAGCCCTCGCGTGCCCGGCGCGCCCGGGAAGCCCAGCGCCACGCTGCACAGCTGTGCGCCTGCAGGCGCGGGGGCCAGGGGCTCCCCGCGCGCCTCTCGCCACCAGCACCTGCTCTCGGGCCACCTCCGAGCGCGCCGGGCCGGCGGCGCCCCTCCCGGGGGGCAGGCCCGGGCTCCCGCTCGCACGGGGCGCATCCCGCCGCCTCGAGCGGCCTGGGCGGGCGGCGGATTAAACCGAGACGGCGGTTGCGGGGAGGGGCTGGCGAGAGCCTCAATACCTCCAAGCGCACGTCCCAGTTTCTTTCCTCTCAGAAGCAACGTGGAAAAAGTTTGGTTTCCTTGAGATGGGAGAGGTGCTGCGGGATTGTATTTGCTCTTCTTACCTTTTAATTCCTTGTTTGTAAACAAAAAAATTAATCATTGTTTGTTGATGATCATGGAGGACTCAAATTTTAATTAAACAGGAAAAAAATCTTGGCTAATAGAGAGGCTGAAGAAATATTACACCCCGTTTTAATTTCTGTGTGATTAAGCTTCTCATGTGACAATTGAAACTGGCAAAGGTTTTAAGAACTCAAAGAAACGAAAATGAAAAGGAACTGGGTATGACATTTCTTAATTTTTCCCCCCATTCTCATCCAATAACTAAACTGATTTTTATGATCAATCCTAAAATGTGCATGGAAACAG
The DNA here is from genome assembly GCF_041296265.1 of Equus caballus. Classification (NCBI taxonomy): domain Eukaryota; kingdom Metazoa; phylum Chordata; class Mammalia; order Perissodactyla; family Equidae; genus Equus; species Equus caballus. The sequence goes on from NC_091713.1 coordinate 9,907,178, forward strand.
GACTTCCTGAGTCCATAAAAGTATTTTCAGTAAGTACTGCTTTATGACACTGTTGTTCATTCTCGAGTTTCCTTTGCCTCCTTAGAGTTACCATTAGTTTCACTTCTAAACCCTACTTCCAATTCTTTGTCTCTGCTCGCTCTCCCGAATTCTTCTCCATATTTCAATTCCCAGACACTCTTGAACTTTTGCACACGCTGCCAGTTTGAGCCTGCACAGAATAATCAGTCTATTAATTCCACTCGGAGACAGCGAGATTTTTTAACACAGTCTGCCCAACCTGAACTCTTTCCTTCAGAAACACTTTGCCTTTAAAAAAAACTCCCAGCATGAACCTCATAAGAAGCGACATGTAACAGACAGTGCATGTGGCGCTGGGCACGCAGTGCAGAATTAAAAGAGAATTTTTTACTTTGTTTCTTTGGTGCCATGTGCATAATGTACATGTGGACGAAACTGACATCAGACATTTAAAGCAAAAAGGGGTGGGGGAGGGGGATGTGATGGTGGCGGGAAAGAAAGAAAATATGTTGATAAAAACAGTAACTTCTGTTAATCTACATTTTTTAGTTACTGTCTTAATTAAGAATGTTAGGAAATATGTTGCAGTTTAATTGCATTGTTTCAAGAAATTCTAACTCTGACAAATTTGGGACCATGTACATTTGGACGGTAAAAGGGATTACAGTGGTAGTTTCTTCCAACTGGTAGATAACAATCAAAATTATGCTTTCCACAAACCAGCCCCATCCTCAATTCAGAAGACAAAGTAAGGAGAGCCTCACACTAATGGGTTCAGCATGAAATAAGCTTGAAAAGAAAAAAAGGAATGTATTTCAACGTATGTATATGAGATAAGAATAATTTTTAATACAAATACAAAGAATTCACAAAAATGAAACAGCACTTTATCTGAAATTTCTAGGTGACATCCTTATCCTTGCAGAAAATAGTTATTTATGAAAGAAGTTGGTAACAATCTTCAAAGGATTCTCAGATGACCTTGTTTAAGATAGTAAAATCCTTTGCCTTTGCCTCAGCCACAAGTATGTACAAATGATGACAGAGTGAAGACACATTCAGACGTCTGACTTGGTGCCCTTTCTCCTGCTGGAGCCCAGTCACACATGCTCTAGCTTTCATTGCTCTTTTGGGGGAAGTCTTTGCATCACTACACAGCAAAATAAATTATACCGTATTTTCATTGCTCAAAGTACCTTTGGCAGCAGTTGGGCAGACCCGGGAGCCCCTGTCCCCTCTGGGTCACACTGCTAGCTCGCCTCTAACCTGGAGGTTGCATTTCTCACTTGCCCCTTTGCTGGGGTCTGTGCAGTGGGCTCACTGGCTGTGAGAGGGAAGTGGCGATTCGGATCCTAGAGGAGGTGCTGCTGCTGAGTGCACTCCGCTCCCATGGGTGCAGCGCAAACCAGGCACTGACCGACTGACCACTTCATTCAGGCTGGCTTGACGACTTGATCAGATAAATTCACTGGTTCTTTGATTCAACTACTTATTTCACTTTCCATTAACCAGGATTTATGATACACCCGGAGTCTCAGAGTGAGTTATCTACCCCACCGAGGAGGAAGACCTAACTTTTCTAGCAGCTAAAGAGCTTACGTTATATGTGCAATGGCCCTGAAATGTCAACAAAATAAGATCTGTTTGCCCTAAAATGTAGCTGAAACGTCTCAAGAGCTTGGCGGAGGGCACAAACTCGAAAGATTTGCTCCCACTGGGCAGTCTCATGGCTCCTTCTAACTTGACCACAGTTGAAATGCTGCCAATATGCTGCTAATATCACAGTGTCTCCATTCCTAAACTGATTTACATTTTGTATCAGGAAGCAGAGTTCTGAGGTCTCAAATTGCTGAGTAAATAGCATGTGTGACCTAAAAGTCCAAAGAATTCACTGCTATGGAATTAGTATAATTTTGTTTTTAATGTCACACACAAGGTCCAAAATAGTGATGGGACACTTCTCTCATGAGCTCAAAACCTGGGACCACATAAAACTCTCAGCTGACTCACTAAGAAATGGAAGATTTTCCACCTCCTGGGGTTTCTGGGAATTCTGGTGGGAGGACACATGCCCCGTTGCTGGGAGGACACTGGAGCTTGGGGCACTGAGCCGGGACCCCTGCAGGGCTGCGGGAGAGGACGCAGAGCGGGACCGGAGCATTCACTACAGATCAGAGAGAGAGGAGAGTTCAGGCCGACGAAGAGGCAGGGAGAGCCCACGAATGAGCTTGTAATTGTAAGTTGAAAAGTTCAGAGTCAATTCTCAGAGTTCGAAGAACATTAAATGAAGAATACATAATACTGGGGGAAAAAGGGAAGCAGCACCCGCCCGAGGGCCAATTGCCTCTCCAGCAGCGGCAAGGCTGTTCCTGGGCTCGCAGGACCATTTGTTCCATTACACAATCTCCTGAAGCCATTTAGAGAGAGCTCGAACAACTGCCTGTACCAACACGACACATGGCTTCCCATCCCGACTCTTTGCTAATCCAGACGCTCCAACCATCTTTCTCTAAGACGCCATATGGTTGGCAGAAGCCTGTAGAGCTAGCAGCACATCTGCTTGTGCGTTTCTTCTTCCCTCCATCCTCCCAACAAAAGAGGACAGAGACAGACCGAGAGCAAGGCATGCGTGTGTACCTCTGTCTCTGTACTTATTTCTTTTTAAGGACTCTAACTAAACAAAACAGTTACAGGGAAGATCAGAATTATTCAGGGCTCCATCATTTTTAACTAGACAATGTGGCGATTTATTTGCTTGTCACTGATTTAAAACAAGATTAGAAAAACAAAGGATGGATGGTTTCCTTTCTCCAAAGGATGATTACTTGAAACCCACTTCAAAGCTCTCCCTCTGGGATCCCTGTGAGGCTTTCCTGCTTCAGCGAGGGACAGCACCCTTGCCTGAAGCTATTTCTCCTCTTCTTTTAGGTCAAGGAAGACAGACAGGCTGAGAAACTAGCAGATACCCAGAGCCTGCTTTGTTAGCAGGCACGGGCGAGGCTGTATGCTAATGAGTCGGCCCCGACACACTGCTTTTTTGGTATGATGAGCAAAGATTGTTGACACTGTTGAAATCCTGGCTCTCCTGGCCTGTGAGCACACGGGCTGCCTCCTTGGAATCTGGCCCCCAGTAAGACAGGCTGCAAAAAATAATACATTCTCCTCTCCTGATGACTGAAATCTGGCCATTTGTAACTTAGAACAGTTGGGAGGGGGGGCATTAGAAAAATATTCTATCAGGCCAGGAATCAAAAAGACACAGGTGAAAATTATGGGTTTCTTCTCAACTCAATGTTAACCCTGATAGACACACGCGAGTGATCACGGCCAGGATGCTAGGACTTCCTTCAGGACCAAACCCTAAAAGCAGGGTCAGGGGCGGGGCGGTCATTATAGCCTCAGCCACACCTTCTGGGACATTCGCTTCGCATCTGGGCGGAGGGCACTCTGCAGGCAAGCCAGCCCCACTGGTGGTACTATCTCCACCACAGGTAAAATGCTAAGTGTCTGATCTTCTTGTAAATTTGTTTGAACCATGTGTTGAGTGACCATATACGGTTTTCCAAGTCTGTGGAAATACAAGGCAGCCAAAAAGCAAAGCAAATATTCCATTGTTGCAAAAGTAGACTTTTTGTTTTCAAGTCAAAGAAGGGTGGAAAGGGAAGCTACATCCTCTGAGTGCTGAGCATGTCAAAGGCGATCTCCCGTTACCTGTAAGCCCAGAAACTCGAAGAGAGGGGTATTATTATTCCAATTTAACAGTTGAGGACACGGAGGCTTGGACAGATTTTTAAAAAGAAACAAAATAAGACAAAACTTTAGCAAAGCTATGCAGCTAGCAACTGCCAAACTCCAAAGCCGCTGCTCTCTCACGGCCGGCAGCAGGGCCGGGCACACGGGTGCCTCCACCGCAGCCGCCTCGCCGCCCGCACACGCCCCGGCCAGCGGGCCACGGAGCAGGGCGCTGTCAGCTGGCGAGCAATAAATAAGCTAGTCATAATTAGTGTGTAGGCAGGGGCATCAAATTGTACATTCCATTTACTTGTCATCTACAATATGAATGAAAATTCATGTAACTGAAATGTAAAAACATGAGGAGTGACTGAAAAAGCATCGAAAATTATAATAAAAATATCAGAATTTATCCATTCAAAAAGTCTACCCTTCACATTATTCACCTTGGGGACAGCACATGTCTCCCAACTACAACTGCCACTGCCCAGGACTCTTTGACATGTTGCTTCTTTTTGGAACTACCCCCAGAGCCTAGGGCTTAGTGGGTACACGCACGTGTACGTTTGTGAATGAGTATGTAGTAAGTGCATTTCACCAAAATCATACGTTTTAATTTAGAAACATGCAGTGTATGCTACCCTGCTCAATGATGACACAACAGCCCAGACTAGATGATATGAGCCCAATTCTATTATCAACAGGAACAAGAAACTATTATTAACAATTCTATTATTATCATTGAGATGTGGCTATGTAGAATGACGAGTCTGAATTTAAAAAAAAAGATCTGGGTTGAAATCTGAGCCTGATTCTATTCAAATTCTTCTAAGCTGCTTCATCTGCAGTATGACACGACCCTCCCCACCTCTCAGGGGTGTTGTGAGGATTAGAGACAGGATACAAAGTGCCAGGCCCTCAGAAGACCCTCAGTCAGGGGAAAGACAGTCATTCCTGCTGCTATTTTCATAGGGAGCTTCAGAGCACACACAAAGTGCTTTCACCTATATCAGCTCTTTCAACTCTGAGAACAGCCCTGCGAGGTAGGGTTTCTTCTGTCTAATAAATGAGGTCACTGAGAGTCAATAATAAAATAACGAAAGCAATAAACAATCGAAGGTGCTATTATTATTATTAATTGAGCCCTTTCTATGTGCAATTACTGTACTAAGCGTTTTTCCAGCCATTTTTTAATCGTAACAGCAACTCTTTGAAGAAGGTATTATTGATATTATTATGATCCTCATTTTATAGACAAGAAAACTGCGGCTAAGAGATGCTACCAATATCTTGCCTAAATTCACACAGTGAGGAAGCGGCAGAGCTGGGACACAGTCTCAGGTCTGTCTCCTAAACCCGTGACCCTAACATTAGCTGCAACAGTGAAAACAGAGTAAAAGCCCAATTTCTCTCTTTAGAACCATGTGCCCTCTTCTCTATACCACATTGTCCTTGGGTGGAACTTACCTAAAGTTACTGGACATTTGACAGGGAAGTTTCCTAGCACAAAAACCCTTGTCCTCACCAGATTTCCATGTATGCTACCAAATTCCATAGGGTTTGTGGTTCACGTGTCATGTGTGTTTATGCATACTCACATGGAGCCTGGACGCTGGGTGCACCTAAAGCACAGTGAAACATTAGAGCAATGTTCTTTATAAGACGGCAGGCTATCACATATGCACTCAATGCATCGCATATATAAACACACACCAGCAAAGCTGTCATTATATACTTGGAATCTAACATCACTGAAATGGTCAGAAATTTCTTATCAAGAGAATAGTCTTTCAACAAAAGTTAACTCTCAATAGAAGGCTTCCCAGTCAAAATTACTTGCTAGGGATGCTGGAACATTTGGAGGTTGCTGATCAGACGCTAACATGAAGAAATGGGAGTGGGTGCAACCAGGATCTGGATTTATGGTGCTCCTCTGTGCTTAACCAGACAATGCTCTCCAAATAAAGCTACCAAGTGCTCTCGTGACCTCCTCTTGTTTCTGACGCAGCTGGACCAGGGGCGCAACCTCAGGCGGGTTTTCCTCCATCCCTCTGCTCTCTCCCTCCCCGTGACTCCTGTGTCTGAGTGGACCTGCACTGACCGCGCTGCAACTCAGGGCCCCCTGGTTCCTCCTCTGGCACCACAGCTTCCAGGCGCCTCATATCACTGCTGACTTCAGCCCAGCTCAAAGCAGAATGGGATTTCAAACAAACAAACAAAAGCCTTTTCTGTCACACCAATGCTTTCAAATTCATAAATCTTTGATCACATTATCAGTCAATGGTCAGTAGCAGTTTCCAGGAGGGTCTGTGCAAATAGATTGTGAATGGAGATGTGTTACTTGGAATTTAGTGCTGTATAATGCAAGGTGCCCCTCGGGTTTCAAACTTAAGAGATATACATCTCAAGGCTTCTCAAGAGTACTCTGGAATGCATCATTACGAGGCAGCTCTCCAAGCTGTCAAGAATGGAGATCTGTCCCCCGAGAGTGAGACGAGGTTCCCCAGAGGCAGACACTTCGAGTCATTTGTCCCTCACTAATCGCACAGGCTGGAGTCGTCATGGGTTGTAGCACGAGACTCAAAGACTGTTTTATTCTCACTCTGCAGAAGCCCCCGGGAGTGCACTTGCCCCAGCAGACTCGAGTGTGCTTTCCTGGGCCAGCCTGTCCACTCGGAACAGGACCTACTTAACACTCCCCTCCTGGAGCGTAGGACAAACTCTGATGTCCTACGACATGGGATGCACAGGGCTGAGGTTTGCAGAGCACCTTCTGTGTGCCGTGCACTGTTCTGAACAATTCTGTGTAACCACTCACTCAGTCCCCTCCAGCACCCCGTGAGACAGGTAAGACGACTGTCCTGACTCTACAGAGGAGGGCGCTAGGCCCGCATTCGTGGGCTGCCGCCTGGTACACAGCACAAAAGTGGTGGAGCAGACGCGGTGGATCTGAGCCCAAGCTGTCTGGTTCTGAACTCGTGTTCTATCTTCCCTACAACGACTCAGAGACAGGAAGTGGGTATGCTGCCCAGCCTACCAGCCGTGGGATGCGCTGACACTGAGTCTCTCTCAGCCTGAATTTCTTCAAAGTAAAATGGAGGGGGCCCGCCCGGTGGGCAGCGGTTAAGTGCGCACGTTCTGCTTCAGCGGCCCGGGGTTTGCCGGTTCGCATCCCCAGTGCGGACACGGCACCGCTCATCAAGCCATGCTGTGGCAGGTGTCCCACATATAAAGTAGAGGAAGATGGGCACAGATGTTAGCTCAGGGCTAGGCTTCCTCAGCAAAAAGAGGAGGACTGGCAGATATTAGCTCAGGGCTGAGCTGCCTCAAAAAAAAATAGTAAAATGGAATTTTAATGATACTTGTCCCACCTATCTCCCAGGTTGTTAGGAGATATATATGTATTATATATATATATATATATAATGCTAGTTATCACCATCTGCATCATAGCCTCATAAACTGCCACCTTTGTGTGCTAACTGGGGCCCCCAAAATGAGAAAAAGACGGGCAAAGACTTGTTCACACTGCATTTGGCGTTGAAATGCCTTTTCCAAAACGGTCTCAGATGAATTGAAAAGGCAGTGAAGTTAGCCAGCCCCAGTGATATGGGAACGGATGGTCTGACCTGGAACAGGCGTGCACAAAGTGAGCAGCATCTTCTCTTCTGGAAGCCCCTGACGGGGGGGTGTGTCATCTGCCGTGGGGCACAGGGGTATTAAAACAATAGCACAACAACTGACTGAACATGGCTCACGTGATGAAAAGGGCGACAAGATTATATAAAAAAAGAAGTGCTGCTTTTCTAGAGACAGAGAAAATTGTGAACACAAATGAACAGCTGTTTAGGAAGAAAACATTATTTCCAAAATTCAGACAAAGCTCTATTTATTACACTTCAGAGACACTTAAATTATAGTGTCTGAAAGCTATCCTCTCATGAGTATCTGTGACACCCAAATTATCCAAAAAATTTGAAAGGTTAAGCCAAAATAAAGACTTTACTGTGGGAAAGACGTACAGGGAGAAAGCTCGTCTCTTTCCTCAAGGGATCAGGTGAAGAAATCCATTGCGCTGCATAACTGAATGAGTACTAAGTTCCAGCACTAAACTTTGTGGAAATCCAATAGAGTATTAAATTCAAAATCCATTACGAGATGCTAATATACGCTATTTTAAAATCTAAATGCAAGACTCACTATTCTCATTGGTCTGACTGTCTCACGTTCACACTGGTCCTCTCGTCACCCCACTGCACCAAGCTCCCCGGAAGCGCTGGGCTGCTCTCTGTGCTCTCTTTGCTGGGCCGGCCTATGATGGGAGGTGCTGGTCAGGGCAGTCACTGAGGCAGCCCTGGGCTTGAATTTGTTCCCATCAATGCTGGCCCTCCCAGAGGGGACCAGGGCTCACCAATGCCTTTCCCCTTGACTAGCGTGCGTCTAGCCATCTCTAGGCATCTCTGGACACTCTGGTAAAAAATTCTGGCTAAGATTTGTGACCACATGGATGGACTTTGAGGATATCATGCTAAGTGAAATAAGTCAGACAGAGAAAGACAAATGTGGTTACCAGAGGGGGAGGGGGTGGGCGGGAGGATGAAAGGGCTATAGGGGCACACGTGTATGGTGACGGATAAAAACTAGCCTATAGGTGATGAACAGGACACAGTTTATACAGAAACTGATATATAATAATGTACACCTAAATTACACAATGTTATAGGCCAATATGACCTCAATAAAATAATTTTAAAAATTCTGGCTAAGGAAAAATAAAGGAAATCATATTTAGTTGGGCCTGGGGAAAGTTAAACAAGGGATCAAGTGACCAGGTCAGGAGGCACTGTCACCGTCCAGTGCAGACTTAACTCTGAATCTTTTCAGTTCATCATGCCAGTCAATTCAATTCAAACAAAAGAGACTTCAGTGTAGATTGGAAAGACAACAAAAATAACAGCATAAAGAAGCACATGAAAATCCATGACCGCCTGTGATATTTGCAGGTACTTTCATTCTACGTTTCCTTACGGTGGGGTGACCTGAACTTGAATGCCCAGGGGCCCCCACAGGAGTCTCTGTCACCCTCCGCAAGCGCGCTCGCCTCTCACCAGCTTCTTGTTGATTACCCTACCTTGCTTCCTGCACACCTCGCGGGGTGCTATGCAGCTTCGTAAGTTAGCAAAGCCTTGCGATTTTTCCAATGAAAGGTGTTACGGTGTTATGTAAATACACAGTACTATTTTGTCTTTATTCCAGCATTTTGGGTTTGAAATAGTTCAGTGTGTGTAAATATGTTTAATAACGTGTATTAACTGGATCTTTTTAGTAATTCCCCGGCAGCCCAGTTAAGTAAGTGGTAGCAGGCCTACCCGCACGATGAAATATTAAGCACAGTCTCAGAGAACTATCCATTGGTCTTTGTCCCTTTCAAGTCAAATTCTAGCTGGCTGAATGCCCTAAGCTCTTGTTGTCGTTTGCTTGGATACTAGAAGAATCTCTAAGTTGTGACCTCCCATGAAAATAAACAGAGGCAGATGCAAAGGTTAAAGTTCACAAGACAGCAACCTGCCCCCCGGGGATGGGAAGAAGCATCGAAGCTCCCTGGAAACAATCAGCATAACTGAAAAGCCCAAGAGTATAACATTGAGAAAGAAAAATTTAAGTACCACCTGTACCACTACATGCCTTAAATTGGAATTTCCAAAAACAAATATTACTTTGAGGATCAAGTGTCAATTGGGGCCATGATACTCCTGATAGCTACTTTTGTTCCCCTCTATGAACACATTTTGTGCAACCATGTCAGCAACCTAGGATCAAGAGGGCCTGACCGTGGCTGCCCAACTTTCTTCACAGGGTTCTGAACAAAGGGTTATTTCCAGCCCTCTCTCTAGACAATGGCTGCCTAGACCTGCCAGCTCTCACAGGAACACTGAGAATTCACATCGATTTACTGGACAGGTATTTCCAGGAGATATCTCTATTTAAATAGCCTGTGTGGGCATGTGCCCATTTGGCAGAATGGTCTCGTTATCCTCCCTGTCACAGATGGCAGAGAGTACCTCCCATCCAAGTGGAGTCAAAGCATGGGCTCTAGAATTATCAGAAAGATGGGGAGAAGGTGTCAACCGAAAAACTCACAAACTCATCAAATGGTGAGTTTAATGAGTAATGTTGGGGCCGGCCCCGTGGCCGAGTGGTTATGTTCACGCGCTCTGCTTTGGCGGCCCAGGGTTTCGCTGGTTCGGATCCTGGGCATGGATGCGGCACCGCTCATCAAGCCATGCTGAGGCGGCATCCCACACACCACAACTAGAAGGACCCACAACTAAGAATATACAGCTATGTACTGGGGGGCTTTGGGGAGAAAAAGGAAAAAAATTTAAAGAATAAAATCTTTAAAATGACTAATGTTGCCATAGACAATATTTTTTTATGTAGTATATTATTTTCTCCCTCCCAAGATGAAAATCTGCTTAGAGGCCTGTACTGTGATTGGATTGTGCTGTGCAGGCATTATAAGAAGTGGCTTGAGTCAGGGTGTTCTTGGGGCTGGACAGCCAGAGGAACACTCCAGGCTAGCTGGCTGGGACATCAGGAGGGCCAGCAAAGCGGAGAACCATACCATGATATCGGAAATATAAGGCAGTCAGTCAGAAGGCATGTGCTGCATCTTTTCTTGGGTTTTAAGTCTAAAATGGTCTTCTAAAGCGTGGAATCCAAAGAACAGGATTAGAGAAAGTGCCTTATTCTACTCTCTGCATACACTCTGCATCTCTTTAGGAGTCAAGTATCACCCCTCTGCAGAGCCTTTTCTGGTCTCCTCATACCGATTCCTTCTCTGTTGCACATCATGGCTCTTATCACAGTGCATCACGACTGTCTCTCTCCTGCACTAAAATGTTAGCTCCTTGTGAGCAGGGGCTGAATATTACTGTACCTACAACATCCAGCACGGGGCCTGACACGGGCAGGCGTTGAACAAAAGAATAAATTATAAGGACAACATCATAGTGGACATGACTGGACTTCTAAAGCACCTGTTGGCCTGGGATCAGATGGCCGCATAGAGTAAATTTAAAGATTTGCTTGCCCTTTTTATACAGATGACTTTCAAAGAACCAGTGGCAAAAGCTGCCATTTCCACCTTCAGTCGAAGCAGAGAGTTTCTTGCATTTGTGGCAGTCATATTACCTCTGCCTTCCAAGGAGCCGGGGCTAGTTTCTTTGCTAAAAGAAAACTAGATGAAAGAGGGCAATGCTTCACCGCAGAAAAGGCCCTGAGGGCTTTCTAGGAAAACAATTTCATTGGCAGCAACGGGAGACCCAGGAACACTGATTTTGCTAAAGCTGTTTAAATGCCATACGTGCTACAGATGCTGGTGTTTTCCAGCTGACCAAGAGGCAGGGACTTTAAGACAATGTGAAGAAAAGAGCACAATATTCATTTGTCCTATTATTCGCTCATTCATTTGTTCAACAAATATTTACCGAAACCTACGATGTCTTCTCTACTGGGTATCGGAAAACAGTGGAGAACAAAACAGATAAGATTTCATTCCAAGGAGGTTGTGTAGTTGTTAACAAGATCCACATTTGTGGGAATTTTGCAAAGATGCTTCTAGAAAAGTGCTAGGAGAGAAACCTCACTGGTGGAAAGGAAGCAAGTTAAATCTAAACTGCAGGTGCAGAGATCTCTGAATGGTCTCATCCCAAAGGTGCTGTGTCTCATGTCCAAACACATGTCGTGACTTCTGGCCACAGGGGTTACCTGATACATCAGATCCCGCCCCCCTCACAGACATCACCATCCACTGGGCCTAGAAAAGACCTCTGCGCACGAGAAACAGAAAGCAAGTAAACGTGCATGACGGGAGTGGTCCAGGTGAGTGAGTGGCCTTACAATTCAGAAGAGGGATTAATTCAAGAAAACTTCTCCATTGACTCGGAAGCATTGGGCACTACTGATTAAAAAAAAAAGCACAACAGTACATTTATACACACCAATAACCCAGAAATAAGGAATGGGATGTAAATGAAATAGACTGTCTCACTGGTATAAAAAAAGTTTCAATGCAACACATTTCAAAACACTGTAGAATGGTAATGTAGCTCAAATCTGACTGGATGTGCCAAGAAAGAGAAGCCGTTTCCCATCGATGCAAATATTTCTGGAGACTAAGAGAGTGGACTCGTGAAGCCTCTTGCAGGCTCTGCAGGGCATGCCACAGACAGTTACAAGGAGCTGGTAACTCCTGACACCAGGCTGCAGGGTTACAACAAAGACCTCAGATACAGCCTTCTCCGACCGACCGGCCGGAGCTCGCGGGGTCCCAAGGCCAGGGCGGCTTTCTGAGCACATATGGCAACAGTCAGACTGACCCCGCGTACTTTCTCTTTGATCAACCTTATATTTGACTGTATTTTAGTAAATTATCCATGTAGTTGTATTTTGACAGCTCTCTTTACAGCAGTAAAACAAAATGTGTGCATCGCAAATGGCAAAGATTCAAATTTCAGCTATGTTTATCCAAAATAGCACTGAACTGCTTCTGTACTTATGCTCTACTGCCTACAGCTTTACGGAAGAGAAGACAGATGGGATGAATTTAGCAGGGAAACAGCTGTGGCTTGAAGAAGAGACAAGCAAAAGTTTTGCTATCAGGCTTCATTATGTATCAAGGTACCAGTAAAATGTGTATCCGTAAGGCAGCCAAAAAAGTGTTTTTCATGTGACTAGTGATAATTACCTTTTCTCAACAGCTGACAAGGTTCTAAGTGGCATTTAATAGGTAGAATAATTAAGCAATAAGATATAACAGGCAGTGCCTCGTTGGGAATTGTGGTTCCCTCTGGGGTGCTGGGAGGCAAAGGCTATAGGGCCACCGACTTCAGCCACGTGAGAAATGCAGCAAGCCCAAGAATTGGCTGGTGGGAGTGCACGCAAATAAGAAAAAGGAGAAGAGACTACCCAGGGAGCCTGGAAGCCGGGAGCTGATTTGCGTGACCACGACATTACCGAAAGAGAGTTAAGCAAGCTCCCACTCTCCAGCCTTGTCACCCATTTCTCAATACTGAACGGGCATCATCCACACTTTGCCCCAGTCAACTGGACCTGTAATACCTTTGGCTTGTGGAAATGGAGAGTTGGGCTATTTATCTTCTGAATCATCTTTGTTGTTAAAATGTCCGATTAGATGTTCTTTAAGACTGATCTGCTTCAACTTCTGACAACAGGAAGTCTCTGGATTTCCCCTGTTGCAGTGGTGATCAATCACTATGAGTTGGGCTCGCTCACAGTGACCATTCCTAGCTGGCACTGATTCCATCCTTGCCCGTGGCCTCAGGGAAAATGGCCAAACGTGCTACTGTAGGACAAATCCTATAGATCCTCCTTTCTAAAGTAGTACTCACTGCAGAAACTTTGTGTTTAAGATAAGAAAGCATGCCTTTTGTGAAAACAGATGTGCCTCTTTAATGATTACTTTAAGTAGAGGCCTCTATATTTGGTGACCAAAAAATAAATATATATATAATATATGCACATTATTAACACCTGATAAATTGCTTTATTAAATAGATTTTTTATAAATCTAATTTATGCCACACTGGTGAATAACATCATGCTCCACTCAGATCAATAACATTAATATTGCCATGGTAACACAAAGGAGAAAGGCAGACAGGGCCTAAAAAAGGAACAAACAAAATGTGACATACACGCAATAAAACCTGGGGTGACAGTGATATCTGCTGGTAGAAAGTTTCCAAAAAAAGTTTGGAGTTCCCACATCACAGCTGAGTGGCAATAAATGAAAAGCATGAACATACTCAAAAGCATGTGCAAACTGATTACAAATGTATTCTTCCTGAGGATTCCACCCTCACCTTCCATTCCCACTCTTTCCAAAGGCTGTATGGTTTCTTTCCTCTCGTGGATAACCACTGCCCCCGGTAGCCTTTCGGTAACGCTCCTCTAGTATTTCAGTGACTTTTGTTCCTGGCAACATTTCTCAGGCCTCCACCTGACTGATCTGGACAATCCCCCTGACAGCCAGTGATGTTCTGGGTCCCCTAGGACCGTCTTCTCTTTCGGGGCAGAGACAGTGAGGTGCTGTAGAGAGCGCAGGCCTTGGAGTCCGGCAGGCCTGCTCCAGTCCTAGCTGCGCCTCTTAGCGACTGCGCAGTGGTGGCCACCGTTCCTCCTCCAAGCCCGATTCCTTGCTCGTAGAGCAGGGTAATCCTGGGAAAGCACCCAGTGTAATGTCAGGGTAAACCGTCAACAACCAGCCATGACTTTTTTATTATCAGAAAAAGAGATTTTACTGAATGCCCTTTCTGCCACTCTTATTTCAAATTATTGCTTTTCTTCTTTTCCTTTTCCCTTTCCATCAATCCGCCTTATATTTAAGATAACATAAACATATTTGCAACTATTAATGTTTTACTCTCTCCACCACATTTTCTTCCATCTATCAGAACATAAGGTTTTCACATACAGACAGAGGATACTTATGCTTAAGGTATGTATGCAACAGCTTAAGGCATGTATGTTGGGACTCTGTTCAGAATGGATTCCATGTCACATCTTACTGGAACTACAGGAGGAATTTTTTTAAAAAATGGCTATTATGGAAGCTAAAATACTCCTAAGATTCTTCACGTCAGCATTCCTTCTTCATAGACTTGGGAGCAGCTGCCTGGGTTCAAGTTCCACCCCTGTCATGTAGTAGCTAGGTGACCTTGAGCCAGTTAGTTAACCTCACTGTGCCTCAGTTTCCTCATTGGTAAAATGGGGATAATGCTAGTACTTGCCTTGCAGGGTTGTTATAAGAATTAAATGTGTTAATAAAGGTAAGTGTTAGACCAAGAACAATGGCTAGTGCATGGCAAGTACCAGGTAAAGTTAGCTGCTGCTAAAATAATGGTAATAATTTTAATGATACCTATTATCATATGTTGTATAATGATATACTATATAATAATTATCGCTATTGTAAGGGGTGTCAGGAAATCTGTACATGGTAGCAAGAGGTTTAATACAATGTTCAGTGGTTGTCAAACTAACTGTGGAATCATGAAGAGGACCAGGAAGCAGGAAAAAAAAAAAAAGCCACAACTAGAAGGACCTGCAACTAAGATATACAACTATGTACTGGCGGGATTTGGGGAGATAAAGCAGAAAAAAAAAAAAGAAGAGGACCAGGAACCAAGAAGCCTTGAAGCATGAAATGAGACCAGAGACAGGGGCCTGGGCCAGTGAGACTAAAGGTGTAGATGAATTTCTCTTATAGCAAAGATCCTAAGATCATCTCTGTTGAATTTTCAGACTTCTTCCAAGAAGTGTGCTCCTAAGATTAGTAACTTCCTCAGACCCACAACAAAAGTCAAGATCAAATCAAACTGTCTTGTGCCCTGAGCCCTCATTTCAAGATGGATCTGAAGCTTCCTGCAGGGAGATCTCCATCTACACCAGAAGACCTGATGATTATATTTCTGACAGAGAGACGCCTTGGGTACTGCAGCCACAAAGAGAAGAAACACACACCAAAAGTCTAGCAGCAATGCTGTCTTACAGGGTAAGTCAACAAAATCCCTGTCTTCTGGTTTCCTTGTATTGCAAACTGTAATAACCGCCCTTGATAACCACCTAACAGCGGGTTGGAGAGTGCCAATGAAACTCATAAAGCATGCTCGAAGTTGCAATTATGTAAACGAGCTCTCTTTTAAGAACCAATTTTGAGGGCTGGCCCCATAGCTGAGCGGTTAGGTTCGCACGCTCTGCTTCAGCAGCCTGGGGTTTCGCTGGTTCAGATCCTGGGTGTGGACATGGCACTGCTCGTCAAGCCATGCTGAGGTGGCGTCCCACACAGCACAACTAGAAGGACCCACAACTAAGATATACAACTATGTACCAGGGGGCTGTGGGGAGAAAAAGGAAAAATAAAATCTTAAAAAAGAAAAAAAAAGAATCAATTTTGAGTGACTTAAGTCAATGTGGTAAGGATAAAAGCTTTATAAAACGAATGAAAAATTGGACTTAAATACTGTACTTTGACATCAACCATCAGCATTACAGACATTACATTTGCACAAGGACTGCTACGAGTAGAAAGTCCAGAAATAAATACACTGTAATTGAAAGACTATTTCTCAACACATGATGCCAGTCAACAACGGGAAGCTGTTGTAAATATGGAAACTGATGGACCAAGCAAAGCAAATACATTTTTACTTAAAGGCTGGATCCT
Source organism: Equus caballus (assembly GCF_041296265.1). Classification (NCBI taxonomy): domain Eukaryota; kingdom Metazoa; phylum Chordata; class Mammalia; order Perissodactyla; family Equidae; genus Equus; species Equus caballus. Next base: position 9,923,181 of record NC_091713.1, read on the forward strand.
TTTCCTATATTTTCAACAGGGCTCCTATATTACACTGAAAATTATCAGCTATAAATGATCAATTTAAAAGGAAAGAACCATGCCTTGGATCTAACACCAACTATTAAACAATGTGCACATTTAAATGAATTATTTTTAGTTTTGTGATCATTTTTGCCGTTGATGTGACACTAAGAATGAAATTTATTTCACGTCTTCAGGATTAACAAAATAGACACCCACTGAATTTGAATATTTATAAGATTGTTTCCATAAGAAAATTACGAAATAATCAATAAACTAATTGCTACAAAGCAGGATGCATCTGATCAAAAAAGAGTCGAAGGTCCATTTGTTACTCACGAAGCATTAATGTTTCTAGCATGTGTGATAAATACCTATGCTTCCTCCATCCATTTTCCATTTTGGAAGTTCATCACTGTATATTTTGTGACAATCTGCTCCCCTAGAATTTGGAATTTGAATAGAGCAGCTTGGCTGCTTTTTTTCCACAGATGAATGCACAAAGACCCTTAAAAAACAAATGTTCTTTAGAAGACAGTGTGATGCGTGTATTTAACATTTATTAAAAAAATAGCATCGACCAAAAGATCTTCAAGCTGAACTCTAAACTACTTCCCCTGCCTTTTTCTTCCAATGCTGGGACTGATACACTTTGACCTAGGCACATTGGTGCAAAAATAAAAGACTGGTTTTCCTTATGAATCCACATGAAGAGAATTACAGACACAGCTCATTCAAATTTCTTTGATCATTTTCTTTAAGCAGATTCTCCCATACTGGTTTCATTAGAATTGGTACTCATTTTTAAAAAATACTATGTATAAGGGCTGGCCTAGTGGTGTAGTGGTTAAGTTCATGCACTCTGCTTTGGTGGCCCAGGCTTCACAGCTTTGGATCCCAGGCACAGACCTATGCACCGCTCATCAAGCCATGCCGTGGTGGTGGTGTCCCACATACAAAATAGAGGAAGATTGGCACAGACATGAGCTCAGGGACAATCTTCCTCAAGCAAAATGAGGAAGAGTGACAACAGATATTAGCTCAGGGCTAATCTTCCTCACACATACACCAAAAAATACTATGTATTTTGCCTCTATATCCCCAAATTTGTCATCTGATTAATTCTGCAGGTTCGTTAAACGAATCCCCTAAAATGCCCCACAACTTTTAGCTTTGAATAACCTGAATGGCCCAGGGACCTTGGGTCACCTGCATGACCCCAGCCAGCCACAGAGTTAACAGGGGAATTTCCCCCTGGCCAGAGCAGGATGGAGGATGAAAACAGAACCTGCCCGCTTTTCTCAGGTCTAATTATGTCAGACCTTCCCCGTCAGTGAACCAAGCCAAGGAGAGAAGGCTGACGAGCAGGTCTTTCCATCAAGCTGCACTCTGCATGCTCCTGGTGCATCCAAAGGATGAGCAGTCAGAGGAGACAGAAAACTAGGCGGATGAAGAGCAAAGAAAGAGCCCATGCTCTGAGTTCCCCCAGGCCCCTGGCGCAGTGGACACCCACTCCACCAGTCCTTGCTCCTGAAACATGCATGCCTTGAGTTCAGAGACCATTCTGACCCCTTCTTGGTTTCCTCAGGGCCCAGCGGATTGCCCAGCCAAATATTGCGACAAATTTGGTTTATTGGGTAACACTATCAAATGTACTCTGCCCTTGAAATATAGCACAGACTGAGGGTTCTAATAAACCGAATCACTTTTACAAGCATTACAGGGGAACTTACTATGACGAATCATGCTGTCCAGTGAAGAAGGGCCAATTAACTAATTCATTGTAATTCTGAATTGAATGTACTGGGTTTGCCGGAAGTAAAATATAGTGACAATAGCTTGCCTTTCTATCAAGCTAAATTTGGAGTAGGACATCTTGAATTAGGGCCATTTACTAAATTTCAGAGCCTCCAGTCTCTCAGCACAGTGGAGTGTGATCAAGACAGACAGAAGTAAAGCAATCAAGTGTTCAGGAACTGGACCGCTTTTTCATGTTAGGGTAAAATAAAAACTCAAAACTCCCTAGGAATTTTTTGTTATCATTTTTAAAACTTTTCATCCCTTCATTCTGAAATAGAAAGATTCCCTTCTTTTAAACTTGTACTTTAAAAATGTGTCCTAGATTTTTCTTGTCTTAGGAATTATGGCATTTTTAGCCTAAATACTGTATATAACAAATTAATATTGATTTTGGTTATTGGATCTAAAATGAACACTGTTACAAAGTTACATGATGGATTCGATTCACTTCCTCAAGCATTTATTCCCACCTCCCCTAGGAAGGTGTCTCCGACGGCCCTGCATTTCAGCACAAAGGAGGGCACGTTTGTTATCTTTATGGAAATTCTGCCCAGGCAGATGGCCCATCGGGAACAAAGTGATGTGTTGTTCACTATGCAAGATGCAGAAACAAAAGAAGAACTTTCTCCTCGAGCGGCTCGTCTCTCGTGGGGAGCATAGGCTGACGTGGACAGGGAGCCAGTGTGGGCACAGAAAGAGCCTGGCCTTAGAAACCTCAGTTACTTAACAACCTCACCTCCGACCACAAAGGCTCTCTCCTTGACCAAACTCCAGGCAGGTTCCTCTGAGCCCTCTTCTCAACTAGGCTTTGACCTTGGGCTTCAGTGTCTGCCCTTGTCAGGCCTGCACTGCCCAGTTCTAGCAAGACTCTTGTAGTTTAGAGAGTCTTCCACCCTTGACATCTGATAAACCTACATGTCTGATCAAAATGCCTCATTCTCTGCCATCCCCCAGGAGCCGTCTGATCGCCCTGGCCTGCCTTCAGGAAGAACCCAGCAAGGTCGCTTTAGCCAGAATCTCCCTTGACCCCTGATGTTTCTTCTTAGTAATTTTCTAGCCACCGGTTCCTGACCCCTGTCCTGCTCCTTGGCTATAAACTCCCAGGTTTGGGGCTGGCCTGGTGGCGCAGTGGTTAAGTGCACACGTTCCACTTCGGCGGCCCCAGGTTCGCCAGTTCGGATCCCGGGTGCGGACATGGCACCACATGTCAAGCCATGCTGTGGCAGGCGTCCCACATATAAAGTGGAGGAAGATGGGCACGGATGTTAGCTCAGGGCCAGTCTTCCTCAGCAAAAAGAGGAGGATTGGCAGCAGTTAGCTCACGGCTAATCTTCCTCAAAACAACAACAATAACAACAACAAAAACCCCCTAGGTTTCCTTGCTGACTTGAAATCGAGCCCAGTTATATACTGAGGTCTCTCTCCCCATATTGCAACAGTTCCTGAATCAAATCTATTTTTACCGCTTTAACTCCTTTCAGGCTCCGTTTTTTCTCTGATACCTCTCCAAGCCTCACTTTGCTCCTCTGGAGAACAAGATTATTATTACCAATAATAACAAATGAGATAACATATTACACTTAGCTGGAGCCAAATCCATATTAGTCAATCAAAAAACGCCACCTCTTGGGGCCGGCCTGGTGGCATAGTGGTTAGGTTCACATGCTCTGTATCAGTGGCCAGAGTATTCACAGGTTCAGATCCTGGGCACAGACCTAGCACTGCTCGTCAAGCCACACTGCGGCATCATCTCACATAAAACAGAGGAAGATTGGCACAGATGTTAGCTCAGCGTCAGTCTTCCTCAAGCAAAAAGAGGAAGATTAGCAACAGATGTTAACTCAGGGCCGATCTTCCTCACAAAACAAACAAACAAACAAAAAACAACCCAAAAACTGCTACCTCTTTTCTTACTCAGACTTAAAATATATGTTCTAGCATCCTCAAATGGGTATAATTCCTTCAACTGTGGCACTCTGGGACTGCAGGGCCAGGAGAAGTGCATTATAGTGGGTGCCTCCGCTCTCACATCCCCAAGACAGCCACACGGGAAGAGGCCTCTCTGCCCAGAAGAGCAGGTGGGAGCCCGGGAGCAGGAACCTCTGGGCTTTCGCCTGTTACAGTCAGCTCCCAGAAGCTCTGCTCGGCCTCTGAGTCTCAGACTCAGTGTCTGAAAGGGAAGACAATACTAATAATCCATCTTGCACAGTGTATATGAAAAGAAGTATCTATTTCATGTTTTAAAGGTCATTGAATATATAACAGCTAGATAGTTGAAGCAAAATACCATATTCATCAGTGAAATAGAAAGTGTAGCAGCATTCATCTGTTCTCATTTTAAATTTACCACAGTATGTAAATTAGAGGATTTAAAAAAGCATCAGGAAAAAATCTGAGCTAGGTGTGAATGAAAAGCACAATCAGAAGCAAATTTGTGACTGCTTAAAGTATAAGAGTTTGCCAAATGGGCTGCTACTTAGATTTTACTACTAATCTGAGTTTATGTAAAGCCAATAGAAAGATCCCATTATTGTTAAATACCCAGAGTAGAAATTTGCTGCTAAACTGCTGTATAGTATGGGTCTCAGGCTGGCTTTTGTAAACATCTTATTTTACACACTGAAATCGTCACAGGAACGCCACGCACAAAGCTGAGCTTTAAATGCACAGCCCCAGCGCATCCATGGTCTGGAGAAAAGAAACAAATGCAATTTGGATTAGAGATGGAATTACCTAACTTTAAAAATGTTTTGCTACAGTTGAAAGAATCTACTTAGCGAGGAAGAGCAGTTATTCTACCAGCTTAACATTTCGAAATACGATTGATTGCAAAATGAGGTAACCTGACCATTCTGAACAGGATTTTCTTACATCCAGAACATTCACACTAAATCAGAAACGTACAGAGGCGGGTTTGTGATTCACACTCTTGTAGATCTCAGTGGGCCGATATGTTGCACTGAGACATCAGCCTACTATTTAAACAACACCCTGTCTGGTTTCTATGGAACAAACTACCTTCAAAAACAAGATGAACCATATTGAATGAAGCCAAGGGAAAGTCAAACTCAAGAGTGGTGCACATTCTCTAACCCAAGAGGCAGGAGACGGGGGTTAGATATGGAGCCTAGAGCCAGCCAGGAGGAGTGTAATTTAGAGGTAGAAAGGGCCTACGCGACCACTGAGCCAGCCTGAAAGACAAGAAGACAGACGCCCACTCAGGCGCCAAATCGAAACCTGCTTCAAGACCAGTTTTGCGACGAGACTGAGCGTAAACCCCAGTCTGAATGCTTTTAATTCCTTCCTGCTTCCTCAAGTAACATCATGATATTTAATCAACTCTGAAAAGTGGGGATAATAAAATAAAATCCTTTTCTTCCTCGCCATGCTTAGGCATTCACAATGTTACAGTCTTGAGTGCCTACTGTGTTCCAGACACTGTTCTGGGAGCAGGAAGGCGAGGAGCGAGACAGGGCCGTCCTTGCCACGTGGCACTCACTCTGGACAAGGACAGCAGGCTGGGTGAGCACAGAGAGCAGCGGGTCAGGAGCTCTCCAATGCGTGGAGAGTCGGATGAAGATCAGACCTAGCAGCTTGCCTGGCACAAGGCTGTGGTTAGTGCTGTTGAGTGGATAGTGACTTCCAGCGCCCCCGGGGGCAGCAGAGCGGAGCCTTGCCTGGTCTTTCTGCGCCTTCCTCTCACCTTCCGGCGCTGTATCAGACAACGCTTGCTGCTATTCACAGGGTTTTCATGGCCAATTTTTTCAATATTGCTTTCAGTATCACAGCAACACACAGCAACCACAGTACGACAACCGACAGACGGGTGGTGTGGTTCCTGGGCACAAAACAAACCCGAGTCACGAAGGTGAGAAGGTCCCACCTTAACCACGAGGCCGCCAGGCTGACTCTGGCACAGCACAGGCCTTCAAAAGCTAACTGGATCCAATTTTCAGAAAGGAAATGAGTAAACATTAAAATTTGCATACATTTTCTGGAGATTAACAACCTATCTGTGGATTTCAGTTTAAGAATCTCGTCACAGAGGGAAGGGAGAAGTGGTCTTTGATGGTGATGAACCAAACAGAAGAGGAATGGTCTCAGAACTAGGAGGAAAGCACAATAAAAACAGATTATGACAAGGCAATGATATAAGTGCTGGGCAAGAGAAATCAAAAGGGCAAAGTGGAAAAACAGACGGAGGGAATGGACCCTGCTTGGAGAGGATTAGTCAGGGTAGGTTTCCAAGAAGAGACAGAAGCTGAGCTGTGCCTTTTTTATTCTTTTTCCTTTTTTTAAATGTTTTCATTTCCTTTTACAAAAGTAACACATGCTCAGTGCACAAAACCTAGAAATTATTGGAAAATGTGAAGGAAGAAAACACACCAATAAACCCACTGCCTAGAGACAGCTAATGTTTTACATTTTTGGGTGTCCTGTTGTGTGTGTGTGTTTGTGCATGCACACATGCACACACACATGTGTAACAAGATGGAAAAAAAATTCATTAAGTTTTTGGAAGAAACAATTTGATAATTTTAGAAGTAAGATTCCAAAGGGGTATGCTGAAGTTTTGGGGTCATTAGATGGCCTTCCATGGCAGAGTTTTTCAAATTTTGGGTCATGAGCCACTAGTAAGTCATAAAATAGAAAATATGGATTGCATAGTACAGGTAAATACCGTTTTATTAGACTTTCTTTTAGCGTGTGTGTGTGTGTGTGTGTGTGTGTGTGTGTATACAAGGTTGCAAAGTTAAATGGTTAAATTTACTATTTACTTGAGATACAGGCTAACTTGAATGTATGCACATTTGAAGCAAGAGCTGTGGCAGAGCTGCATTTTTCTGTATAATGCAGAGGTATAAGGAATTTGTGGTTCCCAGAAGATGAGAAAGCAAAGAATTTGAAAGTTATGGGGAAAGGCGGAAGCAGGAGAAAGGAAAAAGTCAGCCTAGAAAGGACATTGAAGGAGAAAACTAACTATCAATGGAGATTGTTACATTGTTTCTAAGGGGCAGGAGGCGTACCTGTTCTCCACCTTCTTATAACAGCATCAGTGAAGTCCAGGCTATCAGCACTGCCTTTGTGCATACCAAGTCTTTTGGGGAACTCAAAGAGATGCTGAGCTCTACATACGAGTTGGCATGGGCAAAATTTGAGTCCACATATGTGTGGACTAGAGTGTGAAGAAAATATGATATTTTGGGTACATATCTATACCTAGATCTATCTACCATTTTTTTTTTTTCACAAAAAAATGGAATCATATAATATATATTACTTGTATCATATTTTCCCCTGGAGATATACTTTGAACATTCATCATGTCAATAAACATTATTTTTTCCAACAAATGATTTTATTGGCATTTTAGACTACCATTGTAGGGAATTTATGTAAACTGTTTATAGTAACTAATCTCCTGATGTTGGACATTTTGATGATTTGATTTAATATTTTGATTTGATTATTTTCAATATTCTTCTCTTAGAAATAATACTACTTCTTGGAGTCTAAATAGTAGGATTGGCCAAAGAGAAGTATCATTATACATTATCACTCTATTTTATTATCTACTTTGGTGCCTGTCCTGTCAGGGAGGACCCTTTTACCTAGCACCAAGGACAGGGCTAGATGGATGGTCAGTGTACCCGGGGAGGAGGGATGGCCCAGCTGGGAGGGGAGGGGCAGGAAGGCCATACATCGGCAATGTCAGGAGTTGGTAAACCAGCTACAATCTCTCTTGTGATACAATTCTTGACACCCATTTCTTGGGATTTAAAATATTTATTGTAAAAATTATAAATCTAGTTTGAATAGTCATAGAAATAAAGGATACATAAGTTTGAAAGTAAAAATGTAGACTTGCTTTAGGGAAAATTTAAACCAAACGAAGATATGACTAACAAATGTCATTTTACAATCATTGCTTTTAAGGCATTCTGCAGGTTCATTCTAAGAGATATAAAAAACGTCACTGGGATTTAGACCAAAGAAACAGGTACTAACAGTAAGAGTTAGGGAAGAAAATTACTTGATTCCTCTCTTTTCCTCACTTCTCATATCCCACTGATCACTAGCCAATTTTGCCCCCTAAATATTTCTCCAATCCATGGCCTCCTCTTCATCTCTATTTCAGGCACTCATCATTTCCTACATGGTTTCCCTGTCTGGCTCCCTAAAGCCCATCCTTCACGCTGCCATCAGAGTGAGCCATTTGAAATTCAGATCTGCTATTGTGCTCTATTGAAAACTCTTCATTGCGCCCCCCCCCACCCCGCCCAGTACCTACAGGATAAAGAGCCAGAGCCCTGTCATCGATCCCCAATGCATTCACCAACAATGACCTGTTTGTGCTTCCTATTCCATGTGCCATCACTTCTCTCTCCAGAGCTTTTCTCCAGTTTTGCTTTCTGCCAGGCATGTAGCCTTGCACATCCTCTAAAGTTAAGTTTTGGCATCCCTTCCTCCAAAAAGTTCCCCAACATCTCCCAGGCTAGATTTGTGCCTCCCTTCAGTGATCCTATGCTGCTACACGCACATCTCTACTAAAGTCTTTACTGCCTGGGTCTGGTGGGGCAAGAGTGAGGGCTCTACACTCTCTCCCATGAACAAGAACCTCTGAAGGGCAGTGATTGTCTAATTTATCTTCTATCTCTCCATGGCCTGTAGCTCCTATCATGTAACAGGTATTCAATCACTTGTGTTTGATCTTTTGTTTTGGATGGACCAAACCATACTGTATCTTCAAACGGTTTAAGAGTAGCTAATAAAGCCAGGTGAGTCCAAACTCTAATGGCTTGGTGGAGAGAAATGAGGACACACATGGAATCAGCATATATTAATCCTAACCATTAGCTAACAGCTTTTAAACTAAAATAATTTTGGTCCCTAGAGAATTACTCATTAATTCAACACAGGTTTATCCACTGGACTTCAGAAATTGACTGAAGACTTAACAATCTAATAAGAGAGAAGGACATAAAATGCCATGAATACAGTGCTCTAAGTGCTGGAAAATAGAAACATGTCCCAGAGAAACAAGAGGGAGGGACTGAGTGCCTAGAATGAAGGGATGCTGGCCTCTAGTGAGAGCTCAAATTTTCTGATAATGCTGCCCCTACCTGACCCCCAAATCCTACCCTGAAAGTAGTTCTCACTCGAGATACCTGGACATCAGGCTCAAATGCAGTTTCCAGCCTTCGCTTGGAGTCATTTACTCTTCATATCGAAGTGGGGAGACCTAAAACGCCAAGAGCGCAGTGTGGACCTAGGAGAAAAGGGCTAAGGAGGCTGCTGGGCTGCCCCATTTGCAGGCACTGAGGCCTCCCTGTTCTAGGCAAAAAGCCAAAAGGAGCCCAGGACCCTACACTCCAGCCAGGCCCAGCAGGAGCTAACCCTGCAGTGAACACTGTAGCATAATTCAAAGTAAGAAATATGAAATGCAATGCTGACACTATGTTTTAAGGGCCATGTGGAAAAACTGGAGCACTTCCAGACACAGGTCACAGAAACGATTATTTTAAAGTGAGAGAGATACAGAAGTTAAGTATATTTGGTTTGAGTGAGAAATGATCATCTCTTTCCGAGGACCATCTTCCAAGGGCTGCTCTGCCTGGCCATGGAAAAGAAGGAAAATGTCTCCCAGCCTCAATTCTACATTATCTCTTTCATCTATGACACAGAAGTCACTAGCATCATGTAAAATGTCAAATTTAGCTGACTAAAAAAAACTCACAAAATTTGCAACTTAACAATCATTCTTTAATATATCAGGCCTCTGGGGAAACCAAAAGCTTGGAAAATATATAACTCATTCCAAATGACTGTCATAAAGTGGTAAAGTCAAAGTCATTTACGTAACCACTAACAACCTCAACCAGCAGCTCCATTAAACACGACCTACAAACCTCGCAAAACAAGGACCAACTAATAACACAAGGAGTCATTAAAGGGCCTAAATAGAGCGAGGGAGCCACTCTAGTTTCAATGAGATCAGAGTCTATTTAATAGTTGTGATTAATATTTATTGAGTGCACACTGGACGCACATGATTATTCAGCAAAACTTTAGATTTATATTAGTTGATGGTAATTAACAAATATACTGAGCAGTTTTTCCAAATGTGAGGATACAGATGAGAGGTCGTAAAATACATATATTAAAAAAGTTGTACATATACATCAAACTCTGTTTTTCACTCATTATTTTTTCCCTTCTACAGTTTTGGGAAACTGAAAAAGATGTGCTAGAAGATAAAAAAGATGGCATATTCATTCAGTAAGTGCCTTCCAAGTGCCTGGCACTGGGCTACACGCTAGAGAAACAAAGATGACTAGGACATGGTTCCTGTTCTTAAGGAGTTCACGGTCTAATGAGTCAGACATTCGAGAACAGTTGATGCCCCTGTGTGCTTGATCAAAGTGCTCTGCAGAGGTGGAGTGGAGGAAGGCTTCACTGAAGACATGACAGGGGCCCTGGCTCTTGGGAGAGAAGAGTTCTCTAGGCAGAGAAGGGAAAGGCATTCCAGGCTACTGGGAGCATGAATTCTCAAAGACAAGGGTTACATCTTGAGCATCTTTTTAATCCCCAAGCCTACTACAGGTCCCTCTTACCATAGTGGGCACTCAGTAAACATCCGAACAATGTACGTAACAGTGAATGAACAAACTAATAAATTAACGAACACTAATCTTCTTTCTCTATATATTCAGAAATGACTCTAGATGCCTGAGAAGAAGGAAGACCATGACAACAAAAAAATCCCTTTTTATTTTTCCTTTTTCTCCCCGAAGCCCCCCGGTACATAGCTGTATATTTTTAGTTGTGGGTCCTTCTAGTTGTGGCATGTGGGACGCCACCCCAGCATGGCTTGATGAGCAGTGCCATGTCTGCGCCCAGGATCCAAACCAGTGAAACCCTGGGCCGCCAAAGTGAGCGCACGAACTTAACCACTTGGCCACGAGGCCGGCCCCAAAAAATCCCTTTGGAGAGCCCATGAACCGAGAAAAAAACCAGATGCTTACTCTCCTGGCTCATCACAGCCAGAGAGGTGGTACTAGAGACCAGGAAGTCCTCCAGGACCGACTCCTCTCCACATCCATCCCTGGACACAGTCTCAGGAGCCTGGATGAATCACACCGCAAGCTTCGCCTGCAGATCACAGACAGCATTGTTCAGCAGCGAGGGTGTATGCGACAGCTACAGTCTCAGGCAGCCTTTCTTGCCCATGAGGTAGAAAGCACGGACTTGGTAATCATGCCATACCCTAGAGTGCAAGGGAAACAAAGTGAAAATAAAACCAGGGTTGGAACGAGAGGGGTGAAGGGATGAAGGATGATCACAGGGCCGGGGAGCAATCCTTCGGGTCCTCTATGGAGTGCCGCAGTGGGTCATCTCCACGCTTAGATCGGTGCTATGTCTCAAAAACATCCCTGCAGGCGGTCTGCAGTCCTTCATGCTGCAGCCTCACACCTTTATCTGCAAAATTTTGTTTTCACAAATATTTTTATTTATCTTATTATTTTAATTAAAGCCAACTTAAACTTTAAGAATGGTGAATAATTTCTCAGACTTATCAAGGCTTTTAATATACTAATGTGCATTGTTACCTTCCAAAGAGCGGATTGATTCCGCAATCTGTCCCCAGACTAAAACATCCTGCATTCCTTTTATCAAAGACCATTTTGTAGGACTGCTTGTCCTACACAGAATACATATGGAAAAATGCGGCCCCGCCCCTTCGGGCCACAGCAAATGTAGCAAGGGAGTAAAGAGGAAGTTATACAGCACAATTTTTTTTTTTGGTGAAGCAGCTGTGTGCTATAATCATCATCTTGATAAATACTGTGACCTAATTAAAAAAGAAAAATGGAATGATGCTTGCACCAAAAAAAATGATAAAAGGAAATGTGGAAGGATTCTATTCACCCAATTTAGAGAGAGAGGATAGTTGGACAGTTGCTCATTACTTGTTGGTTTGTTCTTTCGTTACTTAGGAATGAGGCAATGCATTCATAGTACCCTTTAAAAACCAGGCATGGGATCTTAATCCAAGAATTTATCTAAACCCATTTTGAAACCATTTGCATTTTCAGCAGTGCAACCTCCAAAGAAAGCAGTCCTTCCAGGACTTTACACAGGAGTAGACCAACTCGCTAAACAAAGCAGGGCCGCAGCCCAGCATCCCTGAGCGAACAGCAGGTCATCCAAAGGTCTGTGCACGATGGCTGAGTCTCTAGGCTGAACAGTGGCTGCTGCCTTCACTTCCAAGCAGTTGTGGAAAATGTGCTTGGCGTAAGAATGCTCCGCTGGCCCATCTTCTGAGTGATGTGAGGCTGGCCTTCTTCACCCAGGGAAAGAGAAAGCAAAGAGGGAACAAAGAAACTTCCCTTTCTTCTGCCTCCAGGTGGGTTGCTTCCCCTCTGGTACAAAGGGAAAAACTGTGCACGGAGAACGTAGTGCAGATTCTTCTTCTAACGCTAGTCTAGCCCGTTGCACACCTTCATTTGTCTGACTCTAACAGCTCCTTTCAAAGTTCAGCCGATGCTCCTGAACGGACGGCCGCTACCCTCATCAGCTAAGGAACCAAGGCACCCTGCATGCTTGTTAAATGTACCGAATGAAGCCAGAGCACACTCAACACTATGGCCACTGGCTGCTCCTCCCCAGTGTGCCTGGACCCTCTGCTCCCTCCAGCTGTCCTTCTGCCCAAGCCTGTTCATGCTGCTCACATAAGCATAGCTTAATGTTCAGTGAACTCAGAATATGATGGTTAAAAAAATAGTTTGCTGATTTTATGAAGACAAAGTGAATGGTTTAGAAAGAATCAACAAAGCTGAGTTAAAGAAAAAGTCTGTCAAATTAGGTGTGCATGACATAATGGTAAAGGACTCAGAAGGACAGGGTCACCAGAACAGCAAATTCTGCAGGGAGGCTGCCTCCCGAGCGTCTCTACATCGTCAGTTGCTTCAGAGAAACCAAAACTGGTTGTATCAAAAGATGCAATTTGTGGGCTGGTCCCGTGGCCTACTGGTTAAGTTCAGCACACTCTGCTTTGGCGGCCCAGGTTCTGTTCCTGGGTGTGAATCTACACCACTCATCAGCAGCCATGCTGTGGCAGCGACCCACATACAAATAGAGGAAGACTGGCACAGGCGTCAGCTCAGGGTGAATCTTCCTCAGCAAAAAGTAAATAAACAAATAAATAAAGATGCAATTTTGGTGTGCTTTATCCAAGAAAAATGATGAGGCACTCCAAATTGGGTGATCCACATACAAACAAAATGTCTTGGGGGCCAGCCCCATGGCCAAGTGGTTAAGTTTGCACGCTCCGCTTTGGTGGCCCAAGGTTTTGCTGGTTTAGATCCTGGGCGTGGACATGGCACTGCTCATCAGGCCATGCTGAGGTGGCGTCCCACATGCCACAACTAGAAGGACCCACATCTATAATATACAACCATGTACTGGGGAGCTTTGGGGATAAAAAGCAGGAAAAAAAAGAAAATGTCTTGGCCCAACATATATATCCCTTGTTATGATTTCCTGACCTTTCACTTAACCTTCCAACCTCTGGTCTCAAGCTCACAGGCTAAGACAGCATCTGCTATACATCTGTTGATCTGCACTTCTTATTTTCCTTTTGATGGTGGGTACCAGCCCACCTCCCTAGTTCTGAGGACGTATGCATTACTGAGCGGGAGCAGTAGAAAACACAAGACCAGAAGTCAGAAAACACAGATTCTAGTTTCTAGTCATTTCCTGAACTGTTGTCTTGGAAGCCACCTCTCTCTTTGGAACTCAGTTTCCTCATCTATAAAGTGTCCGGTTCGGGGCTAGGGATGGAGGGCGAGAGGGACCACGCAATCTTTCAGGTCTCTTCTAATTCTTTAAATGCCATTCCACGCAATCCAGCTCATGGAAGACAGACAGGGTTCCTTATAACGTTTAGTGATCTTTATTTGGAATATAAAATATTAACACTTGGAAAAAATATAAATTCATTGTTAATGTTGAGAATAAGCAAATTTGCTTGAAAAAAGTAAAATTTTTTAGAAATTGTAATTACAAAGAAGAAATTTCAATTATAAAATTTTGTATATATATATAAAATTATTAAAATAAGATTTAAATTACCAATATACTATTGATCATAGATATCCCTATAATTTGAGACTGGGGGAAAAGTCTGTAAGAGGTTACATCTCAAATGTCTATGCTTTCTATAACAAAAACTTTTGGGAGAAATGATCCTTACTAATTTACAGTTCCAAAGTGGGTTACGAAGCTGTAGTTCTGGGAATAGCGTTCAAAATAAAATTGTTTAAATAATTTCCAGTATTAATTTTAATCTTGAAAATACCAAACTACAAACCATTACTGACTGGAGAAAATAAACTACTCAAAGAAACAAATGCTGCCGTCTTTAAAATCTTTAGTTCTGCAACAGAACTAACATGAAAAACTGCCCCAAGACTCAGTTTAAGCCACAACTGAATTTCTTCAACAGCAACGAGGCTTCTCAAAAATATGTGTTTCTAGATAAAAAGAAAATTATTAGAGAGCACTGTCTAACATACTGTTTTGATATTTCTTTCATTTTAATTAGAACAGTGCCTGAATTCCTCTTTGTGCCACAAATGCTATACAAACTAGGCTTATATAGGAAGATAAGAGATTTAAATCGAAGTACCCCTCATCTTTTAAAATAACCGCTTACCACTTGTGAGTAGGAAATGTAACAGTGTAATAATCAGTTTCTATGCTGCCTCGGGAGTCTATATCAATTTCAAGTTTTCTTTTATGATTCAGCTATTCCAAGAGTCTGAAAATATTTCATTAAAAATTAATGTGTTATCCACACAAATGGCAAATATTGAAAAATAGGAGTATAAATAAAAATAATAAAAATAGTAAGTCTGCTAATACTGAAGAGGAAGGAAGAGGGGAGGGGAGGAGAGCACGCGAGAAGGAGAGAGATTTCAAACATCCGGTTTCTATTCTGGACCATTTATAGAAACAGACAGACACAGCAAGCGGAAGCCAAATGTATTCTTGGGCTCTGACAGGATTTGTTTTCTATCTTGTCATTATTTTTACGGTCTTCTTCCTAATAATATTTCTCTAGTGTTCTAGATTTCCTGACCGACAATACCAGTCTCGTTCAGAGTTTACAAATGAGAGTTGGGGGGGATGTGGACACACTCACGGAGTCTAGCTGCCTTGTGCGCCCACTCGCTGGGGTCTCAGTACTCCCAGGAACTCCTCAGCACAAAGCACGCAACCATGACAGCTTCACTCCCATCCTATGCATCCTTCCCAAACTCCTCTGGGCGATCTTCTTAGGATCCAACACACGGTCCCCAGCAGAGCAACAGGCATCTGGTCTATTACACAAAGGTAATGATGAATGCATAGTCCGCATCCCCCTAACGCTGGCGCAAATGCAACACACTCACTCACTGTGCATCCTCTTTGTTCTTTCTGTAAGAGTGATTCCATGTTAAGGAGAAAGCAAGTACCCACCTTATTCTGTCTCAACCCTTTCCATTTAAATGTCATCGAGAAAAAGTCACATTGCCTATTAAACATGCAGCCAGGGACACACACTTGTCCCTATATCAAAATAAAACACAATCAGGTTCCCCTACACCAAAGATAATGAGGGAACTATTCTGAAAATATGAAAGAGTTTGTTTATATAGGCTATAAAAAATATCCTTTTGCCTCAAAATAAGTGTCCCTCTTTATTGGACACTGATCATTTTCTATAGAATTGAAATTGTACATGAAATTATAATTGTGCCTTGTGTAATATAAATTGATTGTCTCAAGTATTGGGAAAGGATTTGAATTTTAATGGATTATTTTGCTGGGGATGTGCCCAGCAAGTCAGCACAAACTCTAAGGGCTCTAACTGTGGAGGTACACACCAAACATTTACATAAATCAGGATGGACGGCGTGGTGTCAAGAACGGATCCTAAAATGGTCCAGAACGGGTAGTAAGCTTTTCTCTGTGAAGAAGAAATCAGCTGCTAACTTTCCATGTTGGGAGATTCTGTGACAGTGCAGCTGTAATTTGGTTTCTCTTTCTGAAAAAATGGTAAAACCCACATATTAGTAAAAAGGACTTTGGTGGCTATGTTGTTGTTTTGGTTTTTTTTCATATTCTTTCTTTCTACAGCTTAGGTCATCTATGAAAATCAGGGCTTCACCCCGAGGGAAGAACTGACGTAAAATCCAGCAGCGCTGTGTCAAAAAGCACTTAAGACACACGTGAGCGTGACACTTGGGTGTCTGAGGCAAGGCCGTCCAGGAAGTGGCTGCAGACACACCCAGCAGCATGTACACAGTCACTGCTTGACGCATCTCCTTGTAATAAATCCAGTATCTATGAAGTCAAACAAATCTCCTCCACATTCACAATCACGGGCAAGAGCAGACCTCAGCCATTTGCTACCCAAATGGCTGCAACATTTTTACCGTTAAATTACAACCAGTGACGAGGAAGGACAGATACACATCTGCCTGAAATTGCCAGCCTCCTAAGATCTCTTTCTCAAACCCTCAGCCTCAAGAAGCACTGTTGATATAGGTGTAAAAATCACCTCCGGGTACCATATGATGAACTCTTTACAAGACAGCCAAATGCGTACCTCAGCTATAAAGCATTATGAATTTATTTTAACTGCTATCTATTTGAGATATTTTAAGAATTTAAAATACAAGACTTTAATCATTTCAACCTTGAAAGAGCCTCTTTTTGCAATGGAAAACTGGTGGTATTAACCTAGACATACATACAGATGTTACGTACAGAGTATAAAGAAAGATTCAGCCCAGTGAATAAAGATTTCTTCTCCTATTCTTCAAACTTTCCTGAATGAATTTCTATGATACTAAAGAATCAAGCTGAATAGAAGGCATTTCTTTCTATAACAAAGTTCAGACAGGGCAATAAATTATGACCAACTACGGTTTTGACAGATTTCTTCCCAAGTGCTGATCTGGCTGTGTAAACAACCCCAGCAATAAGATAGTTCAAGGTCTACATGTCCGATAACTTTTTTTTTTAAGAACCCAGAATTTCCTGGCAACTAGATGTTTGATTAAAATTCCATGTTGCATAATTAGTAAGTCTCGGATTTTGTATAATACAGCCTAACAGTGTGAAGTCTAATAAAATGCCGTACCCAATGCACACCATTTCACTGTATAAGAGTATGAAATCTGGCCACAGGTGGGTATCTAGAAATAAAGAGCCAAAGCAAAGCAACAGAACCATGAAAAGAGAGAGGGAAAGTCAGGTAAAGGTGAGAGGGTACCAACAGGGAGAAGATAAGCAGCACCGGCAGGTTAGAAACGACGCAGCATGGACAGCTCCTCTGGCATGGCAGTCGCCGTCCACGCCCACCCACGCTCGCAGAGGACTGGGTGAACTTCAGGGAGCAGCCGGAGTCAGCAATGCCCCAGCTCCAGGGATGTCTGCTGGCTCTTCAAGACACATTTGACTAGCGTGTCAACAGTAAAATTTGCATGTAGGGAAAAGAGTGACTCCAAAGCCACTTTAATGCTGCTTTTGTATGTTTCCACAAAATGCCTTTGAAATGCCTGCTCTTTAAACTGCTGCCTATTTTCCATGGATGATAAGGAAAAAATAGTTCTGCTCCTATGTGTGTACGCACATACACAAAACATATTGCATGGGTGATAGCTATTTTTAAAGCCAATTAATTTCCAGAAAACAAAAGCTCAGAAAATATCACCCTATATCCCTATATCATCAAGACGTAATCATGAAACCAAACATTCTCTTTAATCTGTTAAATTTCTATCACTAGCAGTCTGCATGTTATACTTGGTGAAAACGCAGGAAATTGCTTCTTTCCACCCTAAATATACACATCCAGCTAAACAAAGGGAAACACTTTTTAAAAGGACTGAAGTCATGGCTCTCCTTATGTAACCACCTCAGAAGTTATTTTGTTCAAAATTACCAAATAAATGTCAAAAACAACAATGGAATTCCACAAAAGAGTTAATTCATTATGTTTGCTCGAGTCCAGACGTCAATGTCTCGTGCAGCATCAAAGAGCGCCACGGAGCAGGCCCGCACGGCTCAGCGCCTGGCGCCCTGCCCGCCCGGCCTGACCAGCCCGCCGGGCCTTCCCTCAGCTGCCCAGGGCGCCCTCTCCCAGGCCAAATGACCACCTCCCCAGTCAAGTGACAAAGGTCTACTTTGGAACAAAACCCCCCAAGAGCAGCCTAGAACTGAGTATTTCCTGAGAGAAAAGTGAGGTTTTTGCCATTCTATCAGTGGAGCTTACTTAGTTTTAAAGGAAGACCTGCTATTTCGTGTTCTTCTTCTCATTTGGTTAATTGTTTATTTAATGATGGTATACTATTAAGTTTGAAGTGAAAAATAAAACATACGAACTTATTATTTTATTTGACAAAAACACATATTGCTTCGTATGTGCCTGGCCAACTCTGAGCTCATTTCCGCCTCAGCACCCCCCGAGGCGGTGAGGACTAGTGTCCCCGTCGTGCGGATGAGGAGGCCGAGTCACCGAGAGGTGGAGGCACCTGCCCAAGGTCCACAGCCAGGTCAGTGGTGGGGCTGGGATTAGAACCCAGGCAGAAGGCTCCAGAAACTGCATGTTCCTAACCACTAAGCACCATATGCTCTGTTAGTAATTAAACCTTTTTAAAAGCTCATTTAGTCTGGCTGGAACCTGAGGAGCTCTCAGCCTAAAAGGCCCCTAGCAGAGCATATGACTGTTAGATGCCACTCTGTCACTCGCAAGTGGGAATGGGGAAATCTGCCGGGTCGCTCTGTGGAGGGGACTCTACAGTCGGGGAACGCAGGCCTGGCTCAGACGCGGCCTGCTGGGGGAACTCAGAGCAGCACCGACGCCCCTGGGGAAAGCCTGGGCGTGGGCACCAGGCACCCCTGCAGTCCCAGGCCCGAAACGCTACTCATTAGCTATGCGATTCGAGGGTAAGTCACACGACCTCTCGAGCCTCAGCTTCCCCCTCTAAAAATAGGAGACAAGAATGCTACCTCGATAGAATTGATCTGATGGTTAAATGTAGCAGGGCCTCTCTGCTGGAGGTTCTTTAAGAACAAAACTGCAGTCTCGTGTTAGAGACCACAAAGTCCCGTCTGCCTAAGAAATATTGTGATCCACCACAAGACAGCTGACAGTCACAGTAACACACACTGTACGTATACAGTGCTTATAGACACCTGCGATCTGATTTCATCCTCATAACTATTCCGCATGGTATATAATCCCCGTTTTATGGACAAAGAAGTTGAGGCTGAAAGAGTTTTTTTGGCCTGTCCAAAATCATATGTTGGCAGGTGACATGGTTGGCCCACAAACCCTAAGCTTTTGCTCCCTATCCAGTGTTCTTTCCTTATTATGAATTGCTACGTTTCCTCAGAAGACATGACACTTGCTTGCAATAAGCTTATGGTATAAATGGAGAAAGTGAAAGAATATGAAAAAGTAGAAATACTAATTGCTCCAAGATCTTGGAGAGAATAGAGTAGCTGTCTCTGGTTGTGGGGTGTCAGGCAGCTTGTACTGATGGGGGTCTTAGCCACCCAGAGATTGCAGAACCCAGGCTTTCTTGGAGAGGAAAAGAAACCAAGGTAGAGATTCAGGGACAAAATGAAGAAAAGAAAATGAGAGACATTTGACCAAAGACACATTTGCAGGAATGCTCACAACCAGTGAAGGGTAACCGGTGGCTCTGGAAGGGAAGAGAAGCGAAGAGGAAGCCAGGTCAGGGACGTACACAATGAAGCCTCTCCCAAGGGCTGGCCTTGCAGCTGACATTATTTAATGCTATTATCCATGAAAGCTGTTATCAGATTATCAGCAGCGTCCCCTCCGAGGCCCTCATTCCTCTTGAGCTCATGGAGTCCATGGTGGCCCTTTTGGTTCTGTCACCTGAGGCTCACTGCACACACCTCAAGTCTTGAGCTCCTCCTGCTACCTGGAGCCCAGTGATATGCCAACCCCTAGAATTTAGCATTTGACTTCTGAAGCAGCTGCTAAAAAGCGCTGCTTAATGTAACCTGAAGTGCAGGGGAGCTGCCTCCCACAGGGAAAATTCTGGAGCCACGGGAGACGTGAGATGGAAGCTGGGCAGTTTATATCCTCTCCCTTCCTCCCTCCGGGAGCTCCTTGGAGGCACGGTTTCCTGTACAGCCTGTCCAGAAACGTCTGTGTGGTTGTGTCTCTGTGGCTTATCATGAAGCAGCTTCCAGGGTGGTAACACAGTGTCTCACACTCTGTTCCATTCTTCCATGCCTCACCCTGCTTCCCCTCACTCTCGCTGCCCTGCGATTGCAGCCAAAATAAACATTAGCATTTAATCCTTGCTCAAGTTCTAAAACAGAAATGAAGGAATTGGTAAAATCTTCATTGAAATCACCCACTTAGTCAATATACCCAAAAACAGATATAGAAAGATACACACCAGGGGAATCAGTCATAGAAATGGAAGTATCCTGATGTTGCAAGCAAAGTGACTAGTGAAAAGTCAATAAACTCAGAAATCAGAAACAAACTACAAAGTCAAAGACGGGAGATGATCGGCAGAAAGCTAGCAGGGGCTACTCTGGCTCACCAGGTGTGAGACGGACATCACGGTGTTTAAAAGGCTGAGGTCACAGAGATGCCTCCCTCTCGCTTAAAATCCTCCCAAGACTCCCTTCTCATGGTGCTCAGAATAAATTCCAAACGTTTTTACATGATTCAAAGAAAGACTCTTTCAGATCTAACTTCTGAGGTTCCTCTTCCTCTTAGGACGTGGAAACCACAAAAGAACATTGCCCCCACCCTAAAAATGAGAAAGAAGTCAGATACTCAACAAAACCATCATTTTTCTCGAGCCAATCAGAGACCGGAGGTTGGAAGATATCCAGACAAACTAAATTCGGAAAGGTAATATGCCCCTCTGAGGAGAGAGAGAGCACTTGAGCTGGTTTTCCTTTGGCAGAGCATGGGGAAGAGAAACAGCTGACACAAAAGCAGGTAAGAGGAAGGAAGGTGGAATTTTAATGGATTCTTACAGTGTGGGCCAGTGTGGCTGTCTAGAATCCCTGGGAGCCCCAGACACAAGAGGGCAAGAGGAGTTTGCACTCTTCCACAGGCTCCCTTCCAGTGGATGCTCACGAGAAACACTGGGGGCAGGAGAGGAGACCTGAGACCTCGCCCTGCACCCCACCAGGCAGGCATACGCACAAAACTCTACCCACTTCCTAAACTCTCATATGAAGAAAAAGCCTCCAGCTTCTGGAGGGTGGGCAGGAAACCTTCCCAGGAAAAGGTTCACCGCCTCTGCAGGAAGGTCAGAAACAAAAGCCACCTTCCTCTGGGAGACGGGTGGGAACCTCTAGTATCTGGCCCCAGGAACAGGTGAACTTTCACTGAGGGAGGGGTAGAAGCAAAATCCATCAGTGGCATGAGGGTAAAGGTTTGAAAACCAGTTCTCCGGGGAGAAAGAGGTCCTGATTCATACTGTCTGCCAATTTCTGTGATGTAAATACTTCTTCCACGGCCAATTTAAAACTACCAACGTGATGTCGAATGGCTCACACATTTCTACAAACTTAATAATCAGCTCCAGCACACAGCTCCATGTGACCATGAGGACGCAGCAGGAAATCTCATCTCCATGATAAGGCCACCGAGAGTCAAATGGAGAGGCTAGAGATAAAAAGCACACACAGCATGAGAAATAAAGAATTCCTTTGATGGGCCTTTCAGCAGAATCCACTCAATAGAAGGGGGAAAAAAATCATTAAATTTGAAGATTAGCCAATGGAAATTATCCAAAGTGAAATACAAAGGAGAGAGAAAAGAGTGGGAGTGGGAGTAGGGGTGGAGGGAAAGAAGAGACGAAAACAGCTCATCTAAGAGTTGGAACAACGTCAGGCGATCTAACCAAGGTGCAAGTGGAGTCTCAGAAGGGGGAGAGAGAAAGCCAACGGGAAGATCTAACTCCTAACTGCCGAGGTCCCTTTATGGATACATATATTTTTAACTGAAGTATAATTGTCATAGAATATTAGTTTCAGGTGTACATCATAGTGATTTGGTATTTATATAGATAACAAAATGATCATCACGATAAATCTAGTTACCATCTGTCATCACACAAAGCTACTACAATATTATTGACTACCTTCCCCATGTGGTACATTCACCCATACTTCTTTCCTTCATAACTAGAAGTCTGTTCTCTTAATCCCCTCCTCTCCCCTACCCTCTGGGGACCAGCAGTTTGTTCTCTGTAATTTAGGAGTCTGTTTCCATTTGGTTTTGTGTGTTCCTTTGTTTTGTGGGTTTTGTGTGTGTGTGAGGAAGATTAGCCCTGAGCTAACATCTGCTGCCAATCCTTCTCTCTTAGCTGAGGAAGACTGGCCCTGAGCTGACATCCGTGCCCATCTTCCTCTACTTTATATGTGAGACACCTAGCACAGCACGGCTTGATAAGTGGTGCCTACGTCTGCACCCAGGATCCAAACTGGCGAACCCTGGGCTGCTGAAGCAGAACATGCCAACTAAACTGCTATGCCAGTGGGCCAGCCCCTTATTTTTTTTTATTTTTTGTTGGGAAAGATTCATCCTGAACTAACAACTATTGCCAATCGTCCTCTTGTTTTTCCCCTCCCCAAAGCCCCAGTACATATTTCTATATTCTAGTTGTAAGTCCTAGTTTTTCTACGTGAGCTGCTGCCAAAGCATGGCCACTGACAGACGAGTGGTGTGGTTCTACCACTGGGAACCGAACCCGGGCCACGGAAGTGGACGGTGCGGAATGCTAACAGCTAGACATTTGTGTGCGTTCTTGACCAGACCATGTTCTCCTTGACCCCCAGGACCTTCAAACATCTATTCCTTTTTCTCTGTTAAGGTTACTTCTACTTCTTTTCAGATTCAGTTAGACATTGTTTTTCTAAGGAATTGCATCCTGTCCCTCCAAACCTGGGTGGGGTCAGTCTGGGGCGCCCCTAGAACACCAGGGTCTACTCTCACCACAGCATCACATTCGAGTGATTACTGCATGGCCTCCTCCAAGACTGGGAGCTCCTTAGGGTAGAGATCATGACTTTTTGCTTTGGAATGCTCAACGCTTAATAAATGTTAATAAATATAGGGATATATTAGTAAGCTACAACATAGCAAATCGAGCACAAGCCAGGAATCTGGTTTAGATTTTCACATTGAGCATGCAATGTTTAAAACTATAGAGGCTAAAGCAAAACAGCAAACATGACTACAGAAATGAAAGCAAACTCTATTTAACTTAAAAGCACTAAATTAAATTTTAAATCATAAGAGTTTAGTAATGAAAATGCTAATCAGAGTTTCTCAATCTACCTAAAAGGTAAAATCAGAGAGGGAAATTTAACTTTAAAGAGTGAACTGACTCAAACAGGTTTACACTGGACATATGGAAGAATTTTTAAAGGGATTTTAAGCATGGAAATACACTTTTTGTCTTCTAACATAAGAATAGAAATTTACCTTCTCTCCCTTTTTAGCAAAGTTCTGCCCAAAGAGAGACGTTCAGTGCTATAGCTGTCTGGTTCTTGGTACAGTTCTAACCCTGGGCTACAACTTATTTTTAATTGAATATTTTTTCTAATCTAGACTTAACTGTGGAAAAATAAAAAACAACAGACATTACAAAGATATTAAAACTAGCTAGTTATAGATGGTTGGTCAGAATATTTTCCTCTAAAAAGGTATTAGTTATTATGTTATATTCTTAAAGTTCTTTCTCTTTTTTTTAAAGATTGGCACCTGAGCTAACAACTGTTGCCAATCTTCTTTCTTTCTTTTTTTTCTTTCTGCTTTTTTCCCCAAATCTCCCCAGTACATAGTTGTATATTTTAGTTGTGGGTCCTTCTAGTTGTGGCACGTGGGACGCCGCCTCAGCATGGCCTGATGAGTGATGCCATGTCCGCACTCAGGATTCGAACCGGCGAAACCCTGGGCCACCAAAGCAGAGTGCGCGAACTTAACCACTCGGCCATGGGGCCAGCCCCACATTCTTTCTCTTCTAATTTTCTAAATGCTAGAACAATTTGCCTCCCAGGAAAGGGTTAGCCTTTTTTCCCCCGTTTCTAAAGAAAAGACCTAACAGGTGAAGTTACAAATTGGGGATTAAAAAAGAATGCTCCTCACTCCTGCCTATGCTGAAAATGTGATTTTTTTAACAAGAAGTAAACGTATCCCTCTTGAAATTTCCTTTGGGGCACACTGACAACTTTCACCACTGAATGGAGGACACACACACATTCACATAGTCACAAACACAGACTATCACAGGCATATCCCAAGTAGGGTCCAAAATGTTGTTCCACAAATCAGTGTTAAAAATTCAGAAAGCATTTTCCCTCAGAGATAACATTATGTACACATGGTATTTTGTTTCACAGACTAGCTCACAAGAGCCAATTTAACCCACGATATAAACAAACTACCTGGGAGAATGGAGGCCTCCAACGTTCCTGTGGGACCCAGAATGCAGGAGAGAGCCTGGTGCGCGACAAGGGCCTGGTAATATGTTCAGTGAAGCACGCCGATGGCATAACAGTGTGAAACGTGTAACGAACGCTAAGGCGGTGCCAGTACTGTTCTAAAGACTTCTCATGGCTTATTCTAGGCAATTATCACAATCCTCCAAGATAGCATTTTTCAGAAAAAGGAAGTGAAGAAGTAAGGAAGGCGAAATTTAAGATTTAAGGAATTTGCTCATGACCACATGGCTAGGAAGAAATAAACTGAAGAAAACTCAAGAGAACCTGTTTCTAGATGCATGCTCTTAACTACCTTACACGCTGTTTCTCTACTTTGTTTGAGGTCTTCAAAGCAGAGGACTAGAAATCTGAAGTAGTTTAAAGAGTCTAAGTTCTCTAAGGGCAGGAATGTCTGCTTGTCCAGTGATCTACCCCAAGCATATCAGTGGCATATAACTAGCTCTCAATAAATATTTGATGAATAAGTGAAGGAAGTCTTTTTCCTTTTCCTGGTCTTGGGCTTATCCTAGGAAAAAGTATGAATTATATTAGCATGTCTTTCGCATTTCCTAACTCTGCTTTGTTAGGTACTTCTCCCGTTTAATCTTCTCCCAGGTGATCAGTTATGATAGCGCCTGCCTTGTTCCAGCTATGGTAACTGCACAAGCTGCTTTAAATGATGTATTATCCACTCCAAGATCAAAATTCTAACCCCTATAAGGTGGCAAACCTCCTCTGCTATTGGGAGGAAAACAACCTGATTTCAGGTCTTCCCAATAAAGTATAATCGAACGTGGCTTCCAGTCGTCTTAGGGATTTGTCAATAATGCATAGAATAATTGGATTTTAAAAAGATTGCCTGTTAATCCCAACTGGCTTATAATTTTGGTATAATTTGGGGAAAAGGGTCAAGTTTTCCAAACTCGCCCTGGTTTCCATAGCTTCCAACTCTCCTCTGGGAAGTAACTCGCAGATTGTCCTTAGACCCCTCGGGGGAGGCAGCCTACCTAATCCACACATTTCCACGGTCCGGTGAAATCAAAGCTAGCGATAACAAAGAAAAACTCAAAATAAACAAGCTGCAGTGAGCTTCTTTCCTAGCAACATATGGATTACTTACCATTTTCAATAGTTTGATATTAGAAAATAATGGCATATAAATCTAAAATAATGCAGCAATTTTGTTAATTTACTTCGAATAGTATGTTGTCAGTTGCTTAAAACCACAGATTCCCAAGAAGCACATTGAAAGGAATGCTTCCCAAAGCAAATTGGTGGGGGTGCGGGTGGGGAGATGGGAGGTGGGCATTATCCATACATTTGCTGTAGCGAAAGAGAGCAGGTGATTCACTTCTAAATTACAATTCGTTCAGGACCTGAAACAGTTACTGAGAAACCAATACACTGCTGATGTAAGGACGCAATACTTTACTGTAGGAGGTTTCCAAAACAACTTGCAACAAACAAAATTATCATGAAGCTAAATTAAGAGCAATTTATAATTGAAAGCAACAAGAGCAGCATTTGAAAACCAAGATGACCTCAGTACAACACTGATAATGCAGTAATAACTAAATGTCTTTCCCCCAGTTATGGGAAGTCAAACTATCAGAGCTTGTACAGTATCACAGGAACTCTGCAAGGTGTGGAGGCAGCCAGCGGAATACTACATTAGCATTCTCAGTATCACAGGAACTCTGTAAGGTGTGGTGGCAGCCAGTAGGATACTGCATTAGCATTCTCAGTAACTTGTTTGGGCTCATAAAAAACAAATTTCAGTACCTTTAAACTATTCACTTTATCGGTTTTAAGACTGCTCCTGAGAACTGCAGAAAGGCTCTAGAATTTTGGGTCAGTCTCTGCTCATCATTCCCAGGGAGCCTTGGTCTACACTTT
This sequence comes from Equus caballus, assembly GCF_041296265.1. Taxonomy (NCBI): domain Eukaryota; kingdom Metazoa; phylum Chordata; class Mammalia; order Perissodactyla; family Equidae; genus Equus; species Equus caballus. The sequence goes on from NC_091713.1 coordinate 9,949,428, forward strand.
GATTACTCTTCTGAACGAGGCACGATCAATCAAGACATTTACTCAGGGACAGAGAAAGTGTTTCAATTATACACTCCAAACCTAATATCAATAGACTTTTGTTTTATATAAAACAGAGAGAACAGGAGATCAAAAAAACCCTCCAGGCCAAACAACTCCTGTGCAGGCTGCCAAGGGAGGTTAGGCCCCCAGGACATCCCTTCTCCTTGCCTCCGAGGTTTCTGGGGGCATGCGAGTGGCCAGGAGGGACCTCCCAGGAGATGGCAGGCGGTGTCACGGCTGCTCTGGACTGTGGGCTCACAGTGCCTTGACCAGCGCAAACAGAGAGGAAGCCTGCAAGCATGAGAGTGAGGCAGAGGAGCAGACCCTTTCAATCTCAGCATCCCCTGGCCTAGTGCAGAAATGGATGCTGAATAAACACAGAATACACTATTTCTGCCTTCAGCTCACCTCACCAGCACCATATCCATAAACCTGCATTTATCAGCTCATATCCTCTTTTCAGCCAACTCCCCTCTATTCAAATCTTGTAACATTTTTGTCTTTTTTGCCTACCTCAGCATCTCCAAATTTCTTTTGATTCTCAAACCCCCTTCACAGAAATATGAACCCCCTTAGGAATGTATTAAATCATTTCATTATTTTTGTATGCTATGATTAAGAGGGAAGTTTTAACTAAAAACATTTTGTTTGAAATAAACAAACAAAGGTTGAAATATAAAATTTACTTTTAAAGTAATTTTCCTGGACCTAAAACTACTCTGAAAAGTAAAGTCTGTTTTGGAGCTGACCTGGGGGCATAGTGGTTAAGTTCACATGCTCTGCTTTGGCCCAGGGCTTGCAGGTTCAGATCCCGGGCGTGGACCTACGCACTGCTCATCAAGCCATGCTGTGGAGGCATCCCATATACAAAGCAGAGGGAGATGGGCACAGATGTTAGCTCAGGGCTCATCTTCCTCACAAAAAAATAAAGTCTATTTTAAAAAAATATGAAGAGAAACAGGCTATTTGCATGGTCTTTAAGTATCTCCCCACAAGACACATAATAATTTCTCTTGAGCGAAGGGACCTGGCAGACCACACCTTGACCAACTGATCAAAGTCAACACCACCAGGGACAGGTGCATGCACCCCTTGACGTGATGCGCTGAGAAGGATACAACACTGCTTCTGTGGGATTCCGACCAAAACTGCACAGCTTCAGTGGAATCACGAGAAAACATGAGACAAACCCACATTGAGGGTCATTCTACAAAACACAGAGCAGCTCTCATCAGAAGGCGCAAGGTCGTGGACAAAGAGAAAACACTGAGGAATCGTCATAGATGAGGTTTTTCTACTTGAGAGAAATTACTAAGTGTCTAAAGACCACTAAGTAATGTGAAACTAAATGCCACGTAGGATCCTGAAGCACAATGAGAATATTGGCGAAATCTCAACAAGGTCTAGAGATTAGTTCCTAGTATTGCATCAATGCTAATTTTCTGGGTCAGATAACTGTGTTGTGGGTATGTAAGACGCTAACGTTGAGGGTGGCTGGGTGAAAGGTATATAGGAACTCTCAATTAGTTTTTGCAACTTTTCTGTAATTTAAAATTATTTCAAAATAAAAAGCTATAAAAAAGTAATTTTCCTATGTAACAGATAATGCCAGCTATTTCATTTACATAAACGAAATCCTTAATGAATTAATTATGTAAGAAAAAGAGCACGATTGGCCAATAACATAATATATTTTGGAACAAAACATGCTCTAAAATGTAGATTTGAAATTAAGTCCATGTTATAGAGTCAAAAACATACAGAAACAGCTTCATGATATTTTTTGGAATTCTTGTTTTTTTACTGTAAAATTCGTGTTACTTTTATAGCTTTCTCGTTTTTTTTTTTTTTGAGGACGATTAGCCCTGAGCTAAGCTAACATCTGCTGCCAATTCTCCTCTTTTTGCTGAGGAAGACTGGCCCTGAGCTAACATCCTTGCCCATCTTCCTCTAGTTTATATGTGGGCCACCCACTACAGCATGGTTTGCCAAGCGGTGCCATGTCTCCACCCGGGATCCGAACTGGTGAACCCCGGGACGCTGAAGCAGAACGTGCACACTTAACCGCTGCACCACTGGGTGACCCCCTCTTGTGTTTCTTTTTTAATTAAGAGCTTTTTGAGCAATTTAAGATTCACAGCAAAACTGAAGGGAGAGTACAGAGACTTCCTATATATGCCCTGTCCCCACAAACGCATAGCCTCCCCCATTACCAACAGCACCCTCCCAGAGTGGTACATTTGTTGCAACTGAAACATTGTACATCACCATCAGCTAAAGTCCATAGTTTACATCATAGCTCACTCTTGGTGTCGTAAGTTCCGTGGGTTTGGACAAATGTATGCTGACATGTATCCACCATCATGGTATCACAGAGTATTTCACTGCCCTAAAAATCCCATGCATTCTACCTGTTCAACCCTCCTTTCCACCACAACCCCTGCAACCAGTGACCTTTGTACTGTCTCCATAGCTTTGCCTTTTCCAGGATGTCATATAGTTGGAAGCATGCAGTGTAGCCTTTCAGATTGGCTTCTTTCATGTAGTAATGTGCATTTAAGGTTCCTCCATGTCTTTTCATAACTTGAGAGCTCATTTCTGTTTAGCACTGAATAATATTCCATTGTCTGAATGTACCACAGTTTATTTATCCATTCAGCTGCCAAAGGATATCTTGGGTGCTTCCAAGTTTTCGCAATAATGAATAAAGTTTTCATAGACATCCATGTGAAAGTTTTTTGGGTGGAGGTAAGTTTTCAACTCCTTTGGGAAAATACCAAGGAGCATGATTCCTGGGCTGTATGTTTAGTTTTATAAGAAACTGCCAAACTGTCTTCCAAAGTGACTGCACCATTTTGCATTCCTGCCAGCAATAAATGAGAGTTCCTGTTGCTCCACACCCTTAACAGCACTTGTTGTCAGTGTTCCAGATTTTGGCCAGCCTAGGTATGTAGTGGTATCTCCTCATAGTTTTAATTTGCATTTCCCTGATCATATATGATGTGGAGTATCTTTTCATAAACTTATTTGACACCTGTATCTCTTCATTGGTGAGGTGTCTTTGGCCCACTATTTTCATTGGTTGTTCATGTTCTTGTTGATGAGTTTTAAGAGTTCTTCTTATATTTTGGATAATAGTCCTTTATCAGATGTGTCTTTCGCAAATATTTTCTCCCAGTCTGTGGCCTGTCTACTCATTCTCTTGACAATGTCTTTTTCAAAGCTTAAGTTTTTAATTTTAATGGAGTTTCATAGTTTTGTGTTTTATATTTAGGTCTGTGCTCCATTTTTTTTTTTTTTTACTTTTTATAAAGATTATGATAGTTTACAACCTTGTGAAATTTCAGTTGTACATTATTGTCTGTCAGTCATGTTGTAGGTGCACCCCTTCACCCTTTGTGCCTACCCCTCACCCTCCCTTTACCCTGGTAACCACTAATCTGTTCTCTTTGTCTACATGTTTAACTTCCACTTATGAGTGGAGTCATACAGAGATTGTCTTTCTCTATCTGGCTTATTTCACCTAACATAATACCCTCAAGGTCCATCCATGTTGTTGTGAATGGGACGATTTTATCCTTTATTATGGCTGAGTAATAGTCCATTGTATATATATATACCATATCTTCTTTATCCAATCATCAGTTGATGGGCACTTATGTTGCTTCCACATCTTGGCTATTGTAAATAATGCTGCAATGAACATAGTGGTGCATGGGACTTTTGGAATTGCTGATTTCAAGTTCTTTGGATAGATACCCAGCAACGGGATGGCTGGGTCATACAGTATTTCTATTTTTAATTTTTTGAGAAATCTCTATACTGTTTTCCATAGTGGCTGCACCAGTTTGCATTCCCATCAGCAGCATATGAGGGTGCTTTTTCCTCCACAACCTCTCCAACATTTGTCACTTTTTGTTTTGGTTATTTTTGCCATTCTAATGGGTGTAAGGTGATATCTTAGTGTAGATTTGATTTGCATTTCCCTGATGATTAGTAATGATGAGCATCTTTTCATGTGTCTATTGGCCATCCATATATCTTCTTTGGAGAAATTTCTCTTTATGTCCCCTGCCCATTTTTTGATTGGTTTGTTTGATTTTTTGTTGTTGAGTTGTGTGAGTTCTTTATATAGTATAGAGATTAACTCTTTGTTGGATATATGACTTGCAAATATTTTTTCCCAGTTGGTGGGCTGTCTTTTTGTTTCAATCCTGTTTTCCCTTGCCTTGAAGAAGCTCTTTAGTCCAATGAAGTCCCATTTGTTTACTCTTTCTATTGTTTCCCTTGTCTGAGAAGACATGGTGTCTGAAAAGATCCTTTTGACACTGATGTCAAAGAGTGTACTGCCTATATTTTCTTCTAGAGCCCTTATGGTTTCAGGTCTTATCTTTAGGCCTTTGATCCATCTTGAGTTTATTTTTGTGAATGGTGAAAAAGAATGGTCAATTTTCATTATTTTACATGTGGCTGTTCAGTTATCCCAGCACCATTTGTTGAAGAGACTTTCTTTTCTCCATTGTAGGCCCTCAGCTCCTTGGTTGAAGATTAGCTGTCCATAGATGTGTGGTTTTATTTCTGGGCTTTCAATTCTGTTCCATTGATCTGTGCACCTGTTTTTGTACCAGTCCCATGCTGTTTTGATTACTGTAGCTTTGTAGTATGTTTTCAAGTCAGGGATTGTGATGCCTGCAGCTTTTTTCTTTTTTCTCAGGATTGCTTTAGCGATTCGGGGTCTTTGGTTACCCCATATGAATGTTAGGATTCTTGGTTCTATTTCTCTAAAGAATGTGATTGGGATTCTGATTGGGATAGTGTTGAATCTGTAGATTGCTTTAGGTAGAATGGACATTTTAACTATGTTTATTCTTCCAATCCATGTACATGGAATGTCTTTCCATCTCTTTATGTTGTCATCAATTTCTTTCAGGAAAGTCTTGTAGTTTTTATTGTATACGTCTTTCACTTCCTTGGTTAAATTTACCCCAAGGTATTTTATTTTTTTGTTATGATTGTGAATGGGATTGTGTTCTTGAGTTCTTTGTCTGTTAGTTCGTTGTTAGAGTATAGAAATGCTACTGATTTATGTAGGTTGATTTTATACCCTGCAATTTTGCTGTAGCTGTTGATTATTTCTAATAGTTTTCCAATGGATTCTTTCTGTGCTCCATTTTTTTTTTTAAAGATTTTTTTCCTTTTTCTCCCCAAAGCCCCCCAGTACATAGTTGTATATTCTTCGTTGTGGGTCCTTCTAGTTGTGGCATGTGGGACGCTGCCTCAGCGTGGCTTGATGAGCAGTGCCATGTCCACGCCCAGGATTCGAACCAAAGAAACACTGGGCCGCCTGCAGCGGAGCACACGAACTCAACCACTCGGCCACGGGGCCAGCCCCCTTTCTGTGCTCCATTTGAGTTAATTTTTGTGTACGTGTAAGAGATGCGTCTAGATTCTTTTTTTTTTTTTGCATGTTGGATGCCTGGTTCCAAAACCACTTGTTGAAAAGATTATCTTTGCTCCATTGTATTGCCTTTTCTCCTTCATCAAAGATCAGTTGACTATATTTATGTGGGTATATTTCTGGCCTACATATTCTGTTTCATTGATCTATTTGTCTGTTCTTTTTCAAATACCACACTGACTTGATTACTGCAGCTTTATAGTAAGTCTTAAATTCAGACAATCTCAGTCCTCCAACTTTGTTCTTCTCCTTCATTACACTGAAATTGTGTTGCCTATTCTGGGTCATTTGCCTCTCCATACAAACTTTAGAATCAGTTTGTCAATATCCACAAAATAACTTGCTTGGATTTTGATTGGGATTGTCTTGAAATCTATAGATCAAGTTGGGAAGAACTGACATTTTGACAACATTTTGTCTTCTTATTATTAAACATGGATTATCTCTTAATTTATTTAGTTCTCCTTTGATTTCTTTCATCAGAGTCTTGTAGTTTTCCTCATATAGATCTTGTACATATTTCATTAGATTTAAAGCTAAGTATTTCATTTTTGGGGTGCTAATGTAAATGGTATTTTGTTTTTAATTTAAAATTCCACTTGTTCATTGCTGGTATATATGAAACCAATTGACTTTTGTATATTAACCTTATATCCTGCAACCCTGCTATAATTGCTTATTAGTTCCAGGATTTTTTTGTTGATTCTTTCAGATTTTCTACATAGGTGATCATGTCACCTGCAAACAAAGACAGTTTTACATCTTCCTTTTCAATTTGTACACCTTTTATTTCCTTTTCTTGTCTTATTGCATTAGTGAGAACTTCCAGGATGATATTGAAAAGGAGTGGGGAGAAGGAACATCCTTGCCTTGTACCTGATTTCTCTGGGAAAGCTTCAAGTTTCTCACCACTCAGTATGATGTTAGCAGTAGGTTGTTTGTAGGCATTCTTTATCAAGTTGATGAAGTTTCCCTCTATTTCTATTTTACCGAGAGTTTTTATCACGAATGGGTTTTGGATTTTGTCAAATGTTTTTTCTGCATCTATTGATATAATTGTGTGATTTTTCTTATTTAGCCTATTAATGTGATAAATTACATTAACTGATTTTTGAATGTTAAAGCAGCCCTGTATACTTGGGATAAATCCTACTCGGTTGAGGTGTATAACTCTTTTTAAACCTTGTTGCATTCTATTTTGTCTTGTTTTGTTTTTAAATGATGAGATAAAGGTTAATATTTCAGTCTTTAAGTAGTTTTCAAAATAATGAATAGTAAGACTATTCTCCAAAAATGAAATGTCAAATTAGATAAAAATCAATATAACATTTCCTATTTTTAACATTTATTTTTGAGGAATAAAATTTCTATTAGAAAAATACAACTTACAGATTTGGTAAAGGTTATTCTGAGGTTAATTTATAGAAGAATTACCAATTTTAAACTCCTTATTAGTTTGTTACATTTCAATCAGCAGCTTCATGTCTTCAGCCAATGGTTTTTTTTTTTTTTTAAAGATTTTTTAATTTTTTTCCTTTTTTCTCCCCAAAGCCCCCCAGTACATAGTTGTATATTCTTCGTTGTGGGTCCTTCTAGTTGTGGCATGTGGGACGCTGCCTCAGTGTGGTCTGATGAGCAGAGCCATGTTCGCGCCCAGGATTCGAACCAACGAAACACTGGACTGCCTGCAGCAGAGCACGCGAACTTAACCACTTGGTCACGGGGCCAGCCCCCAGCCAATGGTTTTTATGTATATAGTTTAAATAATACATTAATATAAGAAAGAAAGAAAAGAACGACATGAAGCTGTATAGCTGACAAACAGCCAGGATTGCTGGGGGCGTGAGAGCACTCGAGCAGGCTCAGTGCGCCTCTACGGGCTCTGGTGGTCGTTCCCTCTGTACACACTGTGGAGCTCTCACATGGTTCTATTTTCTAGGGGGAAATATATGAATCAATACTCATTTTAAAACATAACTAGAAAAAAAATGTCATAGCTATTTTTAACATGAATTCCCTGGAGTGCCTCTGTAGATACCAGGGGTTCCAAACCACCAGTTGGAAAATGTAACTTTCCTGCCTTTACAACTTAAGGATCTTACATTCAGAATTTAATACATTCATATCTACTCTAACTTAAAACAAAAGATTCTCTGTTCCAAAACGCCCCTTCCAGTACATCTTCCCACCACCAGTTGGTTTGTATATCTCTCTTGCTCTCTCTTGCTTCCCGCTTTCCCTTGTAGGCAAATCTCACGAAAAAGTGGTTTAAATTTGCTGTTTCGGTTTTTCAACGCAGACTAACTTTTCAATCCATTCTAATAGGGTTTCTGTACTTACTCTTCTACTAAAACTATTTTTGTTAGCATAACCAGTAATGTCCATGTCACTAAGTCCAATGGATACTTTTCAGTCTGATTTAATCACTCAGCAGCATCTGGTTGATCACTTCCTTTCCTGAAGCATTTCCATCCCTTGGCATGCATGATAATGTGCTCTTCCAGTTTCCACTTATTTCTCAGGTTACTTGTCTCAGACTCATTTGCTAACCTCTACCTTACCTTTAAAAAATATTGTCCTTTAAGATTCAGTAAGCCCTTCTTCCTTCTTCCTTTTATTCTCCAGGTGACCTCATTTACTCCCAAGGTTTCAGATATCTTCTATAGGCTAATGGAGACGTCTATCTCTAGCCTAGACCTTCCTCCTGAGCTTAGTCCCCTAAGTCCACATGCTTACTCAATGTAGCCATTTGTTCAATGCATTTGAACACGGCCACAGCTTAACACTTGGTCTCATCCCAAACCCAGGCCATCTTGACCACAAACATGCTTCTTTGGAGCGTGCTCTAGTTCTCAGTAAGTGGCAGCATTATGCATCCATTGTTCACATCAAGAATATGCCCCCTTCTTCACCCAACATAGCTACTCAACTATTAAGTCCTGTTGATTTCGCCTAAATATTTCACCAATCTGTTTACTTCTGTCGCCATCATTAGCACTTCAAGAGCAAGCCTTCATCATCACTTGGCTAACTGCTCTGGTAGCTTCCTAGCTGTTCTTGTGTAAACAGGATGGCTCTGCTCCAATCCATTAGCCACTCTGGAGCTGGAATGCTATTTTTAAAATGCAACTTGATCACATTATTCCCCTTTATTTTTTTTAAAAAACTTTAAATTTCTTCCCTTTAGTAATAGAATAAGGTAAAAGGTCTATAATAAAAACTTAAAGGCCCTGGGGGCCGGCCCCGTGGCAGAGTGGTTGGGCTCGAGGGCTCCATTTCGGTGGCCTGGGGTTTTGCTGGTTCGGATCCCGGGTGCGGACATGGCACAGCTCATCAGGCCATACTGGGGCAGCGTCCCATATGCCACAACTAGAAGGACCCACAACTAAAAGTATGCAACTATGTACCGGGGGCTTTAGGGAGAACAAGGAAAAATAAAATCTTTAAAAGAAACGTAAAGGCCCTGCCCCCGCCCTCCTCCCATGCCATTCTTTCCCTCATTCTTTACGTTAAACACAGTTTTTTCCTTCCTCAAAAGCCCGACCTCAGGATCTTCAATTTTACAATTTTCCTTTCTCTAGAACAGGAGCTGGCAAATTTTTTAGGAGAGGGTCAGACGGCAAATATTTTAGGCTTTGTGAGCCAGTAGGTCACAGCCTGTGACTCAGCTCCCCAACTCTGACATTGTAGTGCCAAAGCAGCCCCAGACGATCTGTAAATGAACGAGCACGACTACGTCCTGAGCCACACAAAAGAGGCTGTGGGCTGGGGCAGTTTGCCAGCTCCTGCTCTAGAAGGCTAAAAATCCCTATGCCATGGCTTACAGATCCACTTGAAGTTTTTTCATTTCAAGCATTTTCTTACTGAAACTTTTCCTGATCACGAGAAGTCCCCTTATTAAATGTGCTTATACGACAAACTACACTTCCCTTTTATAGATCTGATCGTTACTGTGATTAATTAGATAGTTGTGAAATTCTTTATCAATATCCATCGTCCCTATAAGGCTGTGAGCTCCATTAGACTGGGAACAATATTTACTTTGCTATTTTATTCCAGCATGTGGTGGAGAACATGACACATAGTAGCGATCTACAAATATTTGGTGAATGAATGAATGATTAATTTGCTATCTGACCTTCAGTTGGCAACTTTATCTTTCTGAGCCTTAGTTCTCCATCTGGAAATGGAGATGATAATAACAGCTACTTTCCAGTTTGTTTCAAGGCAAGACAATGTGTGTATTTTGTGAACTCTAAAGCAATATACAGATGTGAGAAAAGAAATATTAGAAAGATGCCTTGGTTGTCTTGTACAGAGGCAAATTACAGCCCAAGAGCCGAATCCTCTGGATTGTTTTGTTGGCCCTTTAGCTAAGAATGGTTTTTGTTTTTGTAAAGCGCTGTAAAAAACAAAAATAAAAACAAAACAAAGAAGACTGTGTGACAGATAGAGACCACGTGTGACCCACAAAGCCTCTATTTTACTCTCCGCCCCTTGACAGAAAAAGTTTGCTGACTCCTGGCCTGTCTGGGCTTAAGTAAATATTTTAATGAATAAATTAATGAAGGATCCTTACCTTGCAAATATATCCACATTTAGTATTTTGGTGACTAAAAAGCAGCGCCATTTTCTGACTGTCTTTCTTCTATTCAATAGAGCAAGTGATCAAAGTTGTAAATTACCTGCCCCCTCCCCAAGGATTTTATGTTTACTTTAAATTAAAAAGTAAAAAATAAAAGGAGTCCATAGATATTTTCATTTTCTCTCAACTACATCAACAATTGTTTCTGAAACAGAGAAAGCTCAGGGTGTGCTGGAGCTGGATTGGGGTGGCACGGAGCTGCAGGCTGAGCCCCGCTCCCCGGAAGGCTGGCTGCGGTCGCCGTGCGGAAGTGCACATCGGCCGAAATCAATTCAGCATATGGTGCAAAATACCGAGATTTTTTTTTCCAGGGAAATCCATCATTACACAGAAATTAGTAATAACACATTTATAGGAAATAATAAGGGAAAATACTGCTCTAAAAAGGAAAGGAATTTGGAGCCAAAAGTTCAAGATTCAAGTTTGAACGATATCACTTAATCTGTCACTTTGAGCAAATTCACTAGTCTCTCTGAGCCTAAGTTTCTTCATCTAGAAAAAGAGAGTAAATCCCACTGATGCCATTTCGCAGATGGCTATTATGAGCCAGGTGTTTTACATATATTCCGCTTGATCTTTATATCCAACTGCAAAGTGGGTATTATTAGCCCCAATACATAGATCAAGAAACGGGTGTTCAGACAGGTCAAGTAACTTCCTCAAAGTAGTGGTTTGGAGTCAAATCCTGACTCTAGCAATACTCTCAGCGCAACCTGTGATTAAGATATTGAACTTTCTTAGGCCTGCTACATGTTTCATCTTACAAAAAATGTACAAAACCTAACTTCTAGAAGAGAAGTTGTGAAATTCCCCATATTACAACATTACCAACTCACACCTTAAAGGTAGCTGGTTTGCCTACAGTCGGTGTTAAATCTAAGTCTGTGTCATTGGAGAATAGTAAAGAGGGGCTGTGCTCTCCTCTCCGTGTATTGTAAGAACCACCTGAGTTGAGAAAGCATAAATACATAAAAGCGTTAGATTTTGAGCATGTCCCTTGAATAGCACAGTGATCCTGAATTTTATTTATTCCACAGCAATTCCTGTTCTATCTGTGAACCAAACACATTCAATATACGGCCTCTGAGTTGATTATTAAACCTTGATTACCTTTGCTTCATTATCTCATGCAGTCTCCCATGTTGGACACACTGTTCCTCCAATTCATCATTTCTTCTCTGCAACTTCTCCAGTCGGTCACAAGCGTACCTTTTTTCTTGACTGAGCTGAGCTATTTCAGATCTGGAGAGGTGAAAACACAGAAATGATAGATGTCAAAGGTTCTTATTATCAGAGGATGTTTTTATCGTATAACCTCAAGATTGTATTAAACTCTGTACTTAAACATAACGTAAATACAAATCATTCTATGTAAAATAAAATATTTCAGAAACTGAAAAACGTCTAGTAGGGGGAGATAAGCATTGCAGAGACTCAAAGGGTAGACAGATAAAGGAATAACAACTCTAACAACAGCAGTGATGGCTTCTCCAAGGAATGAGACAAAAATGATAATGGTCAGATCCCTTTTTAAAAAGGCGATCTTTCATTTACCAAATATTTACTGAGTGCCTATTACAGGCCAGCCACGACGCTGTTAAAGGAGCAACCCCACGCCTAAGCTCTATCACAGAGAATGTTTCCTTTAATTAACCTGGCTAATTTAATGGCACATGATTAAAATCATATAGATCCAAAAGGCATAATAATGAAAAATGGCAGTCTTCTGCCCCCGACCCCCATTCCAGCTAAGCAGTGACAAATACTTTCAATTTTTTTAAAGCTAATTCTTCTGGTATTCACCTCTGTATTTCTAAATTTTCTTATATCAATATTGCTTGTTCCATCAATTAAGAAATTTCTACTGATTCATGATGGTAGATGAAGATTAAACTCTTTTTTATGGCCCTTCCCCCATCTCCAGCCTGTTAATGTAATTACTAGTATTTCAGTTTGTGGTTAAATCAATATCAGCATTTTCATCATAATGACTACCTACATATTGCTCCTTGCTGTCTACGCAGTATATTATGATTACAATTGCACTTATGTACATTTATTTTCCCCAAATGAGTGGGCTTCAGTGTAGACCGACTGAGTGGCAAGCCATCTTTTCCTATGGGAGATTACCAGTTACACGTAGCTGTAATTCTCTCCTCTGTGGTCATTTTGTTTCTCAAGAGAAGGATCCTACCGTTTCCTGCTTGGTGTGTGTAACCCTAACCATCAGGGGTCAAGGAGCTGTTTACAAATAGAGGGGTGGGATCTCACCTTTCAGAACGCAGACTTTCTACGAATCCCTCTATTCTAACTTCACTGCCCCTATTTTAACCAAAGCCTCCTGGTTTAAGCTCTTCAGAGAGAAAGCCCCCAATTTTCTGGGTGGAGGAGGGATAGTCACCTGGTGGCTTGGAGTAGAGGTGGAACTGCCAATTTTGGTTTCAGCCCTATGTTCCACTCCTGCCTTCCAAGATTTTCCAGAATCCTGAAAGCAGATCAGCTTGCTTCACAATCCTCTCCCCCGCTGCAGACACTCAAGCTTTATCGTCCTCTACTCTGCTAAGTCAGGCGCTACTCCTCCAGCCTTCTTCCGGTCTTCACATATTTCAGCTGTGATCACAGGTATCTACTTTGGTGATGGTTGATGTCCCTCAGGAAATACGCTACCTCTTCAGTGTCTCTGATAACTATCTCAAGTCTCAAAATCTGAAGATCAGAAAGGCATATATCCAAGAGAAATTCTATCCCTGTCCGTGTTCTGATTAAGCACTGCTCTCACTGCCACCCCTCCGCATGCTCCACTACCTCTCAGGTTAGAACTGAAACTTTAAAACTCTTGCACATTAAAATGATTGGTTTGTGTCTTGACGTTTAAGTAAGATGCTTGATGTAAAATTGCTTCCATCCAAAGAAAGGATTCCTCTATTAGGCAAGATAGGCTTTTCTTCTTGGTCAAGAAAAGATTTGGATTTGCTAAGGAAATTCGTTGCAAGGACCAAGCTGCTTCACACATATGAAGAAACCTCTCACTTTAAGTTCACCTCATTCCTGATTTTGTTTTCATCTTGGTCCAAGTGTCATCTCAAAGGAAGCTTACTCTGATTAATACTTTGCAGTTCCCAATATGTCAGCACATTTTTAAAAACTTCCTCTAGCTTTTATGCATACGTTAGCTTAAAATTGATTCCTCTTAATTGTGCCCTGTGCCTCATCTTTCTTACTAGATTATACACGAGGGCAAGGATTATCTCATTTTCAAGCTCAGATCAAGCACTCAATCGACATTTGCTTCTCCTAATAATAATTTACCTATATCCGAAATACTCTAAATCAGTTAATAATAGCTTATACTTCTCCTTTTAAGATCACAAAGAAAATAGAATTTAAGGGCAGTTTTAAGAAATTGTCAATTTAGTGTTTATCCAAGATTAGTATTTCCTATCACAATATGCACTTAAATAAATTTCAAAAGGACAAAAAATATCCTTAAACCAGATTAGGAAAAAATGCAGAAGAACATTTATCTGTTCTCAGGTACTTTCCTAGAAAAAAAAGTCACTTTTTAAAATAAAACTCACAAAGGAAACATAGATTTTACAACATAAAAACATAAAACTTTTGAACAAAAAAATATGTTTTCATGAAAATGTTCATTTTAACATTGTTTCTAGAAGCAATCTTGCTCTGCAACCCCCAATATCTGAAAACTTAACCCAGAAATCTGTCAACAGAAGACTGGTTATATTACTTATACAAAGGAATATCAGTGGAGTAACATCAGCATCATGAGAGAGTGAGTTGTTCCCTTTGTTTCTCCTCTAAATTACAACTAAATGACATTCCTTAACCAACAGAGGATTCCCTACACAGCACAATAGGATGTCTGAGAGATCCACACAACCATACAGTCTGAAGGTGGGGGGACTGGATCCACAGGAAGCAGTGGAACTAGGTGAGTGGACCCCTTCCCCTTACCAGCAGCACAGACCCAGGTCTTGGGTCCTTACTCAGTGGCTGGTGCAACTGTAAGAGGAGATGGGGCAGCCTGGCCTGTGCGCCAATACTTTCCAGCCCACGGGAGAACCCAGCATGCGAGCAGCCCCATCTGTGGGAATGCTCCCCACTGAGTGGTGCAGCTCAGCCCCCATAGGGGAGCCCCCACCAAGTGCAGCAGCTCAGCCAAACTGCCCACAAACACAGAGCCAGCCTGCATGTGAAACAAAGTGCCCCATGCCTCCCGCTAGTGCAGCAGCTCAGCCAGTCCCCCGCAAAGCACAGTGCTTCTGCATGAGAGCAACCCTGCTGGCAGAGCACAGAGGCTCCAGCTGCATGTGAGTGCATGACCTGCCAAGCGGCTGTGGCCAGTGTGCAAACACAGAGGAGCCCTACCAGCACAACTTCCAGCAGATGAAGTGGGATCAGAAAACACAGCTCCTGCCCACTACCAGCAGTGGCAGGTGGAATCTGTGACCCAATACTACTACAAACGCCCTGGAGCAAAGGATCAATTCATCAAACACCATGAAGAATTACATTAACACTTCAGAGCAGAAGGAAAATAACAAGACTCCAGAAACCAAGCCTGAAGTCAAAGAAATGTACAATCTAAATGACAGAGAATTCATATTAGTTGTCATAAAGAAACTCAACAAGTTACAAGAAAACTCAGAAAGACAGTTCAATGAGCTCAGGAATAAAATCAATGAGTAGAAGGAATACTTTACCAAAGAGATTGGAATTCTAAAAAAAAACAAACAAATTCTGGATATGAAGAACAAAATTAATGAGATAAAAAATAACCTACAATCCATAAAAAATAGAACTGACATTACGGAGGACTCACTTAGAAAATAGAAATATAGAAATGCTTCAGGTGGAGGAGGAGAGAGAACTAAGATTCTTAAAAAAATGAAGAAATTCTTTGAGAAATATCCAACTCAATTAGGAAAAGTAACATAAGGATTATAGGTATTCCAGACGGAGAAGACAGGGAGAAAGGAGCAGAGAGCTTGCTCAAAGAAATAATAGCTGAGGACTTCCCAAACCTGAAAGGAAGTGGACTTACAAGTATGTGAAGTCAATAGAACTCCTAATTACATCAATGCAAAAACACCTTCTGCAAGGCATATAATATTAAAACTGACAAAAATCAATGACAAAGAAAAAATATTAAGGGCAGTAATGCAGAAGAAAATAACCTGCAAAGGAATCTCTATCAGGCTTTCAGCAGATGTCTCAGCAGAAAACTTAGAGGCTAGGGGATAACTGAATGATAAACTAAAAAAACTGAAAGTCAAAAACTTTCAGCCAAGAATCCTCTATCC
Source organism: Equus caballus (assembly GCF_041296265.1). NCBI lineage: Eukaryota > Metazoa > Chordata > Mammalia > Perissodactyla > Equidae > Equus > Equus caballus. Next base: position 9,964,897 of record NC_091713.1, read on the forward strand.
AGCAAAACTATCCTTCAGATACGATGGAGAAGTTAACGCTTTCCCAGATAAATAAAAGCTGAGGGAGTTCATCACCACTAGGCCTGCCTTAGAAGAAACATTGAAAGGAGTCCTCCCATGAGAAACTAAAAAGCAAAAGTTTACAAAACCTTGAGCAAGGAGATAAATAGACAGATAAAATCAGAAAATTGCTGCTTTATATCAGAATAGGTTAGTAAATACTTAATTATAACATAAAAGACAAAGGGAAGGAAAGCATCAAAAATAACTATAAATAATTTAGTCACAAACTCACAACACAGAAAAGAACAATTTGTGGCAACAGTAACTGAGAAGAGCAAGAAGAAACGGCTGGAACCTGCTTAGGCTCTAAATGGAGATAAGAGGCTATCAGAAAACAGACTATCTTATTTGTGAGATCTTTTATACAAACCTCACAGCAACCACTACACAAAAAATCATCCAAAATCAACTTACAAAAATCAGTTGCATTTCTATACACTAATAACAAGCTCGCAGAAAGAGAAGTCAAGAATACAATCCCATTTATAATTGCAACAAAAAGAATAAAATAGCTAGGAATAAACTTAACCAAGGAGGTGAAAGACCCATACACTGGTAACTATAAGACATTATTGAAACAAATCGAAGACAACATAAATAAATGGAAAAATATTCCATGCTCATGGATTGGAAGAATAAACATAGCTAAAATGTCCATATTACCTAAAGCAATCTACAGATTCAATGCAATCCCAGTCAGAATCTTCATGGAAACAGAACAAAGAATCCTAAAACCTATGTGGAACAACAAAGGATCCTGAATAGCTGAAGGAATCCTGAGAAAAAAGAACAAAGCTGGAGGCATTGCAATTCCTGACTTCAAAACATACTACAAAGCTACAGTAAACAAAACAGCATAGTACTGGCAGAAAAATAGACACAGAGATCAATGGAACAGAATTGAAAACCCATAAATAAAACGACACATCTATGGACAGCTAATCTTCGACAAAGGAGAGGAAACCCTCTTCAATAAACGGTGTTGGGAAAACGGACAGCCACATGCAAAAGAAAGAAAGTAGACCGTTATCTTATGCCATACAAAAAATTAACCCAAAATGGACTAAAGACTTGAATGTAAGACCTGAAGCCATAAAACTCCTAGAAAATATAGGAGTACACTCTTTGACATCAGTCTTAGCAGCATCTTTTCGAACGCCATGTCTACTTAGGCAAGGGAATCACAAGAAAAAATAAACAAATGGGACCACAACAGACTAAAAAGCTTCTGCAAGGCAAATGACATCATGAACAAAATGGAATATCAGATGCTATTCTCATAATGTGGCTATCTATATGTGTTATTTATTGACCTAAAAATATGCAATATTGGGAAGAAAGGAAAATATTAAAAATCTACACATGTAAAGTGACTCCATTTTATAATTTACGAAATATTTTGACATGTATACCACAATATTGATTATCTCTAGGCATCAGGGTTACAAATTTAAAAAAAAATTTTCCTTTTTCATATTTTCTGAATTTTTACAATGGACATGCATCTAAAACAAAAAATAAAGTCATTTTGATATTGAAAAAAATCATAAAAACCAAAAATATCTGGGAACAAAGTTTTCAAAATTAAAAAAATGACCTGAGATAACACATAAAAACATGAGACAAATGAAGATTAGAAGCATCATTTAATAACGTGTTACCCTAACTCTTTATCAAAATTCCAATGAAAAAATACACAAGGAATATGAAAAATATTCACAGAGGAAGACATAAATGATCAACAAACTTTTATAAAATATTCAATTTCACCATTATTCAAAGAAATGTGTAATAAAACCAGATTATGGTCAAATATTTATTGTATGCTGACACTAAGCTAGATAGAGGAATCCATCCTTCACGGTAATGATCTCAAACACCCCTACAAGGTAAGTGTTATTTCCTTTCCTCTGTGAAGTAAATATGAGGTTTAATGATTTGCCTCTGGTCACCCACTGATGATGAGCCAAGCCCAGATGCAAACAGTGGTCTCCACTCTAGAAGGGCATTTCCACCCACTGTGCAATATGGCTTCCCGCCTCTTTTTTAATCTCTCACTTCTTTTTGTCACCTACTGATATATAGTGGGCAGAATTTAGTGCAGTACTTGAGCAAAGTGCTACACATTAATAGCCTTAAAAGAGTTTGTAGTTTTTAGACTAGCGATCCTTTTAGATAGCTCTAGTAAGGGAATCATCAAAAATTCAGATTCAAGTTCAAAATTATTATTATCCATAACTGTTAAAAATTGGAAACATCGTGTCTAATGAATTATTATCCAAACAAATGATTCAACTAAAATTATGTTTCCAGAGCATTTACTGATGTAGAGAAATGTTCATTAGATAATATCAGGTGATGTCTATGTAGGATGATCTCACTCACAATATAAACACATGCATACACACACACGGAAGATGACCGAAAAGAAATATGTCAAAAGTTAACAATAGTTGGATGATAATATCACAGGAAATTTTTTCCTTAAAACTTCCTTCTTTGTGTTTATACCCAAATGCCCTAATTTGAGGATGTCTTACTTGTACAATCACAAAAATATAAATGTTATTTGTAAAGTATATATTACTGTCAGGTATTTTATTGCTAAAATATTTTCTTTGCTTTGCATATTTTTTTCTTTGTTTATAATGGTAATTTGCCTATGAACTTCCAACGTCCAATAAGAATTTGGTATACGTGCATGCACATCAGCTTTTATCTGTGTAGAGCCCCTTATATATTAAAAGAACTAGACATTTGAAAAGTTCAAAGAATAAACTTACAAGTTTCTCTTACTGAGGTTACATCTGCAGCGTGGTTATCCTAGCATCATATAAAAGGATAATTGACTCTAATCCATTTTCATAGAAAATTTAGGCAATTTCTGGCTTTACAGAAGCATGAACTTTTGCCTGCATTTTTATATACCAGTTATATTGTGTAATTGCATTTGCATGAAGTATAACATTTTACTACTATAATTAGGATTACAGTGATAATTGCTTTTTAAGAGAAAACATGACACCTTAATTTTTTATCCTTTTAGCTTGTCATTTGACTTTGGATAACAATTATTAGAGGCCAATATCAGTCTCTTCTTGCAGAATATAATTTTTGTAGTATCCCAACCTAGCATCATCTAAACATAAAAGAGAAAAAAAATAGTTCAACCGGGTGTGTGTTCTTTACTTCAATTAAACTCACACAGTTGGATACCTCCTGTTGCCAAAACAGTAATATAATTTATACATTATAGTCTACACAGTAAAACTACACTAAAAGTCATTTAACAATATTTATAACACCATAAAATACAGTGTTAAAATATATGAACTGCAATATGTACCAAAATTATAAAATTTGTTTCTCATCATCAGTGATTAAAAGCAGGATCATTGCTCTAGCCTCAATACCCACAACCCTGGTGACAGATTAGAATTCAACTCTTAATGATCAATTTACAATTAACAAGATAGAAGTGAAACAAATTAAACCAACCATTATATATAACGAGACCCAGTGGACTCCCATTGTTCCTCTTAATTACAAAACGCAAATCACAAATACACAATAGGCAGTGTTAGACATCAATCCACAAGCCCAGTAACCCAGAAAGTGAAAATGGAAAAGAAAGAGAAGCGAGACCACGTCGACCCGGGTTCTGTGCTCTGTATCCTGTTCTTTTCGACGTGCGAGTGTTGCGAGGCTAAAACCCAGCACACGCTTGATCTGCACTCTGCAGCTGGCAGAGGCTCGCTCCCAGCCAGCGCGCAGCCTGTCCAAGTGCTTCCCAGGCCATGCTTTAGATCGACTGCAACATTCTACTGCTGATTCATCTAAGTGCTGGGGAGAGGGAACGCTTCCTTCACTTGGATAAAGAAAAATCACAGTTGCACCAAAGATACTTAAATATCTCCACTTACCAACTTCAAAAAAACACCCTATCACCGTAAAAGGCTCTCAGAGTCCCGGGGAATAAAGACGAAAAAGTAGCTAAAGTTTAATGTGAGCTTCAACTAAAACCAGCCGGAACGCCTGCCTGGTGCCAATTAAAAGCAAAATGGAATTAGTTCTCTTGCCTGGTGGTCAAAAATAAGCTATATAAAATGCACGGAATTGGCAGTTCATTTTTAGTTTTAGAATGGGACGTGCCATTCACAAACCCTGGGGTTACAGACACCACTCACGCAGTGTGGAATGCACACTGTGCAGAAAGTGACTGTGCTAATCGCTGTGGAGGGCTTCCAGGGAACAGAAACAATAAGCACAGCCATAATGCGAGGTACGTCCACTTGGGGAGAAAACTCATACCGCAGACACACACATGGAGGACCCGTTTCTAAACCCTTCCACAGAGCAGCCCAGCACGAGGCTGGGGTCAAGAGTAGGAACACACAGGAATGGTGAGCCAGAATGCCGGCTTTCCCAGCGATTCCGCGGGAGCTCTATTCAAATGGCCAGCTCTGTGAGTAAAAAGGAGCTTATTTTAAACGGTATGAATCCATTTATTTAGTATGGCATTTTGAATAGCACGAAACTCTTAGAGAACTGTCACTAGTAAGAAAAGAGGAGCAAAAAAATGTTTTAAATTGTTGATCAACACAAAATAAATACACCTATTTTCAGGAAAAATTTTACTACAGTTCGCTGAGGAAAATCTGGCTCAAAATTACCACATGGTTTAAACACTTATTTTGGAGACTAAGCTTCCACTATGACAACACTTTAGAATGCTCAAAAATCCCCAAGACTGCCTCAGCTCCAAGCACAGGGGCAACGATTTATCCCAGAGGATTAACATGGGAGTGTAAGGCACACCGTGGAGGGCTGCCACGGGGCTGAAGAAGGTTACAATTTTTATTTAAAAAGAAACACTCTGAGCCCTTCAAGTTTTATAGGTTGTTTCAAAGCAGAGGGTACTATCAAAATGGAATGTTAAATTTTGCAAGAGTTTTGAAAATCTCACAGTCTTCATGGAGGGAGCCAGTGGGAAACGAGACTGGACCAACAAGAAATTAAGAGTAAACAAACAAACAAACAAAAGAAAGCCCTAAAATCACAACGTATCCTACCTACTACATTCTTGTGAGGAAGACAAAATGCTATTTTGTAAACTTTAGGGGCCTCAAAAGTTTTAACAATAATAAGCAACAATTTATCAAGTGTTTGCTCGGTGCCAGGCTGTGGCTCTGGACCAACTCAGAAAGTCGCAGGAGATCCTCTTAAACCCCGATTTACCCAGCAAGGCGCCTGAGCAGGCCTGAAACCAACCAGCCCCACATTTTCCTGCTCTGTCTCTAAAAAGGTTCCCACGGCTAGCCTGTGGCTGAGGGTTACAGGTCCACACACTCTGCATCGGCAGCCTGGGTACACGGTTCAGATCCCGGGTGTGGACCTACTGCACTCACTAGCCATGCTGTGGTGGTGTCCCACGTACAAAACAGAGGAAGACAGCACAGATGTTAGCTCAGGGCCAATCTTCCTCAGCAAAAAAAGAAAAAGGTTTTCATGTGGTATAGACTTTACGTTTGTCAGAAACGGCACTTGGACCCTGGCAAAAACAAAAATAGCTAAGTGAAGTGATACCCAAATGGCCAGTCCAGACCCTTAACACAATGCCGTCAATGACACGAGCAGCCGCTACTGCACATCCCAGGTGTCAAGCACTGTGCTACGCGCTTTACACACACGTGTACCTGTGTCTCTCTCTACATACTGCTCACTCCCACAACAACCCTGCAACATGGGTTTTAGAAATGTTTTCACAGACGGAGAAGCTGAGGTTTGGAGAGATTAGGCAATGTGCGCAAGGTTACGAAGCTAAGTGGCAGAGCGAGCTTCAAACCTAGTTCTTTCTGAATGCCACGGTGTTTTGTCCCGCACACTGCCTGTCGTCAGCAAAGGAACAGGCTGGAGCCAGAGTCAGCTCGGGAGATGGGGGTAGCACCACACTTGTTTGTTTCAATCATTCATTCAATAAATATGTATTGAGTGCCATCTGTGTGTCAGACAAAAAGGAACACGTTCAATTCATAACGTAGTGGTCAGGAGCTAGAGGGACTAGAAGCGAGAGGAGCTGGAGAGGGGCTGAGGCTCAAGCTCACGGACCAGGACAGGGTAAGCTGAGAGATTCAGAGCAGGCAAAAGAGGCGCTGGGCACAGGTCGACCCAGGCTCACAGGGGAACCCTCACATGCCAAGCATGCCCAGTTCTCCACGGGAATCGAAGATTAATTTTTCTTTCCCAAACTTTCCCATCATAACTATGTTGGCCTGGATTTTCCTTAGTAGTAGATGTAAAATGTTATACTTATTGTAAGAAAGACTGGAACCAGAAACATCTAAGTTAGAACTCTCGCTTTCCCATTTACCAGCTTTTTAAATACTGTATTGGTCTCTTCATCTGTAAAAGATAATAATTCCTGTCTCAAGCTGTTGTGAGATTTAAATAATATATACCAAGCATATAGCACCTATTTCTCTTTTATACACTTCAATTTCCTGAATTATGTCTTCATACAGAGCAAGATAATCAATAATCAGTCACAGAGCAATCTTAAAATAATAGAATATTATAAACCCAAGATCAATATAATTTCTTTCTTAGATTATATAATCTGGTTTGTTTGTTTCTAACAAATTACTTACTTTTGGATCTATGTGAGGTGAATTAAATATTTCTGGTTAGGAATAGCTACTCTTGATATTTTATGAGTGTCTCTTTCATGACAATATCATTTGGGTTTCCTTGCCAAATTTCCTAAAAATATCTGGTATTTTGGCACCCTAAGCTTTTTCCCTACCCAAACAAGATATTCACTTAGTATTTGCTAAGAAGGCACAGAGGTCAGAGCACACTCTGGGTGGGTACAGGAGCCTCTGCCTACCGTGCATTCCGAAGCCCTCTGATTCCCCAGGAGATTCGGGGATGGGGATTCCATCACTAAGCCAGTTTATCGATGCAGGAGCCCCAGACAGGGCTCAGAGTGATCAGACAGGCCCTGGTCCTCCTGGAAACTCCTTCTGAATGAGATACCCAAGTCAGTAGTTTACTGAGCAATACTGTTTGCTCCGAGCAGATCTAAGTGAGTTTCAGAAAAATACAGAAAAGATATACAGGTTATTTTTCCATTAGGTTACGTTGTAAGGTGATATTGACATCTAGCTAGTTACGTGAATGTTGACTTTTACAGTTCAATTCAAAGTGACTCTGTCCAACACGATTCATTTACAAGAGGAAATCACAGTTCAAGCAGGTCAAATACCTTTGTTTGAGATTACAGTTACTGTCAGAGCCGAGATGAGAACTCAGGCTTCTTACAGTTCAGAGCATAAAACACAGCGTTCATTGAGAAAACCTGCTTAGAAAAGGTCCAGGAAAAAATTCACTGAGATCCCCATCAATGGATTTACAAAAGAGCATAGAACCTATAAAATGAATGATGGCTGTTCTCCTAAAATAAAACAATTTTAGAAGAAGGAAGGGATGGTTTGAGTTTATTTCAAAGTATCGTCTACTTTTATTTTTATATATACACATTTCATCTATGATCATTTGACCTAAAGACAGCTTTTGCGAGTTCATGGAGAACTGTGATAATAGATTAAAATGTTTTAACTATATCAACATAAGACTTTAAAACTCCTTGGTTTACCTGCATCTTTTACTAGAAAAACTGCTATCTTGATCTTTGTCTTCTGAAGTTTTATAGTTTTCAATTATAAACATTAAAAAAGTCAAATAATAGTACATATACATATTCATAAAAAACTCAAGGTGTCTGCATGGATAGTTAAGAAAGTGTTTATACAGAGAAAATATTTTCACAGAAAATGTATCTATCTAATGTATCTAAACAGATATCTAATTTTGTCATTAGATAAAATAGTGGAAACGCTGTTTTTTGAGGAAAAATTACAGTATTCACACAAACAGTACTCTGAAAGTATTGTATAATATTACCTACCTGCTTTTTTGAGAAATTTTTTCCAGTTTCTTGGCTAATGTACAGCACTCTTCCTTTAACTTTGTCAAAAATGTATTCTGGGAGGTCAGCAATGAATACTGTTCATTTTCTAGAAACAACAATAACCCCCCCACCAACATAAGATGTTTATGGTTGTAGCTCTGCGGTGCTCCCACACAGACGGTGGGGAAAGTGCTCACTTCCTACCACACATTTCCTGTAAGCCACTAGACCATTTTCCATGTCCTAAGTCAAAAGACCACTCCTCTGGCAAGACACTAAATCTTGTGAGACATTTATTTTCCTAATAATTACACACAAAAAACATTTTTGATCATACCAGCTTGGTGTAATGTTTTAACATGTTAATAAATTGTCAAATACCTCAAGTAGAGTCATAGATGCTTTTATCTTTGCAATATGTGCAATATTGTCTTTTTATTTTGACAATTTTACTATACACAGAGTGTCAAAAATGATCACAACCAGATAACTGAGATGAAGTCAGGGAGGAACTCTCTTCCATGCTGTAACCCACCCTTCCTGTTTCATATTTACTCATGTATTTCACCAACCCCCTCTTGTACACGCTTCTCTAACTATGAAAGTGAAATACGTAATTTTCCTTAGAATTTTGATTTCATTGTCAACAGCATGAGCTTCAATGAAGATCTGGTCAAAGAAACAGAAGAGTGTGATATTTTTGTGCACAATGCACGTCAGTGTTCTTAAGGTGGCTCTAGTTAAACAGTGAGGATAAACAGGGCTCTTATCTAGCCCTCGGAGATGCTGCCCAAGACTCCTTGAGCATAGGATCCTGCCAGGAGTGGGGGCAAACAATAATTTATCCTCTAACTTCCTCCTTTTGTTTTTAGGGGAAAAACATTTACTAAGTCTGGTGAGTTTTCATTTCTTTTGGCCAAACGCTGTTAAAAGAAATCTCTACTGAAAGTGCCAGAGGGAATTACGTGAGTCACGATGACGTTTGCCTCTTTATAAGTAAACAGATCATTTAACGCATTTTACATTAGCAATTTTTCACCGATAAGATAAGCAATAAAATTTTTTACCATGTCATCAAATATAGTATACATCAAATTATGTGGAAATTATCTTTAAGGGTAAGGTTCAATAAGGCCCTTTATTTCTTTTCAATTTTAGCTAATGATTGGCAAAAAGCGTATAGCATACAAAGCAAAATAAAACAAGGCACTAAAAATGAAGCAACATTTTTCTGGAAGAGACTGGATCAATTAAACTTTTGTTTTAATAGTACAATCAGCTCGGAGTACGTGGTGTGGAATTATAATGACTGACACTGTCTCGTTTTGACTAACACTGTCTGTGAACACACAACTCCAAAGTGAAAGAACCACATAACGCTGAGACTGAGCAAATCAAACTGCCTATTTTCAAAGTGCATTTTACTTTCAAATTAAAGGTAAAGAGTTACTGGCCAACTCAGTCTGCAGAACAGTGCCAATGTGATGAAAGATGGCAGTTTTTAGCCAAGCTGCCAGCTGTGGTCGATGCCTTGTATTAGTGAATTTTAACAGCGGTTGCGAGAACTTGAAGAATGCAGAGGATTAAACACCACTCTAGATTGGGCTGGGGGAGGGGGAAATCATACAAATGCTAAAAATGTTCGAAGCTGCAAAGATTAAATAAAGGAACATATCAATTTGGAGCCACTGAATTACATCCAGCTGCGACAGTGAATTAAGGACCGATTAATGGCTAAAGCTTTTCTCCAGTTTGGATGCTGAAGCAAACTCATTAGGCTTTTAGAGTAGCTATAATGTGTGTACTGTGGGAACTGTTCAATGCTATTCAGGAGACTCTAACTGTAAGCTCAGAGCATTTCCCGCAGAGCTTCTGATGCTATTTTCTTTATATAACATGTGTGCCTGAAAACCCAGCCAAAAACAAGCCCTTTGTTTTTCTACTTTGTTGTGGTCTCTCTCAGCTTTACGTTTCTTGAACACAGGTAAATAAACTCATAATCCAGATGGTGCAACAGATGTGAGAGCAGCACTCTGAAATCAACAGACAGTGGGCAATACTTTCCATTTTCTCTTTTAAACGCTAACTAATATGTAATTCGGAATCTCCGGTGTAGTTAGCATCTGCTCCCTTCGGCCAGCCAAAGGTTACAGGTGTTCCTGATGTCATTTCACAGTGAGGCGTGGGCCGGCTCCTGAGCCAGGGCCCGTGCTCTAATCTTTCCCGACCACCTACCAGTTCTGTCATGCTGGGCCTCCATTTGCTGCATCTTCTGTGTCAGCTCCTGCTCTCTTTGCTGGGCCTGAAGGGCCTGGGCCTTTGCTTCGTTGCTAAAGCTCTGCTGAATGCTATCTTTTTCCAGTCTACAAAGCAGAGAGCAGACAGACAGAAATTTAATCTACAGATGCATGAACCCCCATCATTTCCCCAACAGACCACAGAGAGCTGTTATGTTGTAAATTGTTAAGGATAAGAAGACAACAATCTTCCCACAGACCACCCCCCCCCACTTTTAGGGAGAAAATCCAAAGGTGCTTTCATACAACATTAAATACATGCCATAAATGCAAAGGACTAAAGAACACAACTTTAAAAATAAAAAAAAATCGTGACAACTGCATAGTGGTATTTTGTAATTTTAAAACACACACATCTTTTTCTATAACATTCTCAATGTTTCGTAGCACCAGTTAGACTTTCTACTTCTGAATGGTTAACATTTCCTAAACATCCTAGTTATAGGAACAGCATGACTCAATACACCAAAAGTTAAAGTCTTCAAACTAAGCTTTGTAGACCACCTCTGCTTTTCCTCCCAAACCTAAAATGGAATCTCAAATACAATTTAGGAGATTCTATCTAGAGGCAAGTAAATGATTCTGCAGTACCACATGCAAGTTTTTGTTAAATATTTTCACACATTAGGCCACATAATGTGAATATAAATATGAAAATGAAAATGAAAACCTTCCCCCAGCACTTCATAATAAAACCTGCTTTGGGTCACTTTGAAAGAAACTACAAGATGAGAAGTTTCCACACTCAGAGGCAAACTCTCACCCCAGTGTGACTGGCTGTCGACCCAATGGGTCAACCACAGTGGCTTCTGAAGAGAGCAACTTGTGAAACAATGAGACCCTGAAGAACACAAAGGACCTCATCACTGGCAGCACTGTGGGTACCGACACTGTGCACACACACACATTAGGTTGGTTCTTCAAACTCTAAAGATGGGTAAGCGATGAGGGTTTCCTTCAATTAACTGACTTAGTTATTTCTAACTCCTGATCTCCTTGTGGGCATTTCTCATCCATGCTGCTTTAGTTTACTAATTGAGATATTTACTGCCTTGCCTTTGCCAAACTAAAAATAAACAATTCCATAAAGCTATCACTACTAGTCTATGTACCGCTGTGGAACTTCAATTCACCAGCTTCTAATTATAAAGCGACATAAGGAAAGTCTGTATTGAAATTGGTCAATGCATGCGGTAATGTTGTAGTGTAAAATTTCAGAACGAAAATACACCCACACTTCACTCAAATGGAATCATCAGGGGTCCACACCAAATGTGAAATAAGGTCCCTTCTGGTACTCCTAATAAGAATACCCCTTGGATTTGCTCCAAGGTCTTGCCTCACACTCAGTTCCAAAATAGTATATTGCAACAAATAGTCACACTAGGCCACTTTTTGCCTCTGCAGTCACACCATTTTTCTAGCCATGGATCATTGCACAAGTCTCTTTGTTTTCCTGGGATGTCTCCCCCAGCCCTACCTTTCACCCCCACCAATCCCTGTCCCTCTGCTCGATGCATACTCGTCCTTTAAGGCCTGCTCAAAATTCTCCCCCTCTCCTTCCATTGTCTCCTAAATTAACTATTATTTCCTCAACGATTCCAATATACATCGTGTATGTATACATCCTACTAAGATGGTATTGGTCACACTTAGTTATTGATTTGTGTCTGTCTCTTTTTGTCATCTTTGTCTGTCTATACCCTGAGCCTAGCTCAGTACTTGGCACATAGGAAGTGGACAGTGAATGTTTAATGAATGGATGTTCTTAAACCCTTGGTTAAGGGTTAACCCCTTGGGAGAAGGAAGACTGCAGTCGTAAGAGAAGCTGGAGAATCTGCTCAAGTCTTACATGAGGAAGCCAAAATTTTTCAGACATGCTAAAAAAGAAGAGTACCTGGAAGAGAATGGCTCTAATGGCTTTGGCAGCTGGAGACCAGGCTGCTGAAGGAGTCAGCTTACAAAGGGCACTGTGGACTCTTTCACTGAGGAACCATCCCCAAGTCAGACCCTGCGTTAGAGCAGCGGACATAGGTAGGGAGACCTGGGTCTCTGAGATCCCTAATAACTGGGTGACCATAAAATGCACTGTTCAAACCAATACCCATTTGAGAGTGAAAAGGAGCACTACGAATGATTACACCGAGACAACAGTCCTAACTGGGACTGCCCTTTGCAAACTGGGGCTTATGGTCCCCTGCACAAAGGGGTTGCCAGTCTCATCATCAATTTTTAGAATGAGAAGCTGCCTAATTACTGGTATCCTAAATTTGCTAATGGAAAAAGACTACTGTTATGGCAGTTCTCCTTATAAAATAAAGTGATTTAAAAGAATGCTCTACCAACAAATGTTGAGTTACACACTAACTTTTGTTTCTTGAATCCTTCCCCAATTTTCACCTTATTTAAGAAGCTACATATTTTATTTTATTATTTTTTAATTGAGATATAATTGAAATATAACATTATATTAGTCTCAGGTATACAACATAATGATTCCATATATGTACAAATTGAAAAGTGACCACCACAATAAGTCTAGCTAACATTCGTTTTACTTTCCGTTACATAAAACCATGGCATATTTTCGCTTTCCTAGCTTTCCTACCTCCTCCTCCCTTCCACCTTCTCCCCTTGCAGATTCTTTCTGACTTAGTAGCTTTTTATAAAACCTTGAATGTTAGAACTGAAAGGGAACCACAAATTTGTTTAATAAAATCCTCTCACGTGACAGTTTAAAAAAATAATAAGGGCCATAAAAAATTAGAAATCTCCTCAAAAGTTACATTGTAAGAGATGTAAAGGCAGAGGTGGGATTTGAAATGTTTTGATTTGGTGAAACCTATTTTATAACAATCTAGAGGTAATGCAATAATTGATTTTAAAAATTAATAAAAACCACTTACATATCCAAGGAAGGGATTAGAGAAGAATTCAAACCAAATCGCTTAATATTTATCATAACTGTATTATGTGAAAAACATTCTGCTAGGCACTGAGTCAAATAAAGATAAATATGGCATAGAGCCATAGTCCTCGCCCCAATAGGGAATTCAAAATGGCAAGAGTAGAAAGTAGAGGTAAAATATATCCTAAGAGAGGTACAAGAGAAAAACTACCAAAGCACAGAAAAACGAGAGGTGGCGTCCAGCTGAGCGTGAGTGCCTCATGGAGGATGGCTGAGAGAGGCCTCCTCAACTGATTTTCTTTCAGTTACCACTCAAAACACCGATGATCTCATTTAGACAAACTTGTAGTTAGCCATATTTTACAAAACAGAATAAAAGTAATGGCATTGAAGAAGAATTTCTTGGTTATTATCAAAATGAGGGTGATTTATTCATAACAGCTGAAAACTGGAAACAACCTAAATGTCCATTAATGGCTAAATGGATAAACAAATTGTGGCTAGGCTTACAACAGAATATTAGCAATAGCAGCAATATAGAGGAACAAGCTGGGGGCCGGCCCGGCGGCGCAGTGGTTAAGTTCGCATGTTCTGCTTCTTGGCGGCCTGGGGTTCGCAGGTTCAGATCCCAGGTGCGGACATGGCACCGCTTGGCAAAAGCTATACTGTGGTAGGCGCCCCACGGATAAAGTAGAGGAAGATGGCATGGATGTTAGCTCAGGGTCAGTCTTCCTCAGCAAAAAGAGGAGGATTGGCATCAGTTAGCTCAGGGCTAATCTTCCTCAAAAAAAAAAAAAAAAAAGGAACAAGCTACTGTTACATAGAACACATGGACAAACCTCAAGAATAGTATGCTTAGTTAAAGAAGCCAGACACCAAAGACATATTGTATGATTTCACTTACATGACATGCAGAAAAGTAACCACAAGAGTGACAGATCAGCATTGCCAGGACCTGGAGGTAGGGAACGAGCATGAGGAAAGTTTTTGGGTTGATAGAAATGGTCTATATCATGATTATGTTGGCTCCAAAACTGTGTACATCTGTCAAAATACATTTAATTGCACACTTAAAATTGGTGATTTTTATTATAGTTAAATTTACCTCAACAGAGCTGATTTTAAAAAGAAGTAAATGCACTAGAACAGGAATATGCTCCATTTTCTCCAAGTTATCCACATCAGCCATGGCTACACATGCATGTGTGCGCCATGCTCATGTTTTCCTGACAGCAATTAAGAGTTAGAAGGAGTGAACAAGCACTGGATAGCCCTCAAATATGAAGTAAGCACGCCCAGCAGTTTAGTTGCTCCTTTTCATCAAATGTCTGCAATGATATTAACTAGCCCATGAAAAAAATGGGGCTGAAGAATTAACTGTTTCTGATTCTCAATTTTTCCATATCATTTATTATTTTAAATCTTGCTGTTTTAACAATATCCACATCACAGAGCAAAAATGACATTACATGGATTTTTTAAAGCACACTTTAAATCTTACTACTACATTGAAGGACTAAAAGTTTCTGATGATCCTCAAGCTTATCAATGAGTCTGGGACAGCAACAATGAAGCCTCAAGTCTAACCTGAGAAGAAGGCCCTGGCAATGGCGGTGATTCGAGGCACCAAGCCCATCTGCAGTGATTACATGCACATGTTTAGCGAAGACTGAAGTGCTAGCACCAGACATCCAACGTTTCTGGCTGAAAGGTGTTTCCCTTTAAAGTACAATCTAGAGAGCTTTGTGACAGGAGCGTATTGGCTTGACAAAACGGATGAGACCATTTGTAACGTGCCCACTAGCTGAGAGCAGTCCTGATGGAAGGAGAGCAGCAGCAGGCGTGGGTGCTGCCGTGAGCCAAGACACATGATATCCGTTTATCTCAATATTGCTTACACTGTCTTTGACCACGTGGTTACTGTCATTGATATGTTACAAAATGTTTAATAATTGGTTTCTGGGGCAGGGAGGAATCCTTCATACAATGTTTACCAATTTTCAGTGTAAGTACTTCTACCATGGCCTGTTTCGAGCTACCAAAGTGACATCACTCAACACAGAGTTGGCAAGAAATACAAACAATTGCCCTTCATGAGCTGGTAGGAGCCAACCCCAAGCACACCACTTGTTAGGTGGTCCCTCCCAGGCCTCTCCACTCTAAAGTTACTAGTTCCTTCTTTCTAATTAACAAGTAATTTGTTGGCAGATGCTAAGGCCATGCAAATATCCTTTTCCTCATCAAACTCTCACCCACTAGTTTTATATCCAATGATGACTTTTCTACTCTAATGTTCTTTCTTAATTATTAGTTAACAATGAGCTGTAAGGAAGAGCTTTCCTTTCTCTCTCATTTATTAATTTACTGATATCATCATGGAGTCATGGGTTCTTATTTTCACTCACTAGCTTATAATCCATTATGATCATTATTTATTTTTATGTTCAACTCAGATTTGGCCAATGGGAACCACTTCAAGCTGGTCCTATATGATAAATCTCCATTATCCTTGTGCACTTCTTGGCTTTTCTATCCCCACAAGATGTTCCAGGTTCGTCTTGTACTGTCCTTTACCAGTCTTGGAATCAGCATTTGCCAAGGAGCTCTTGTGCCTTTCAGTGGAGAACGGTATTTAGAAACCAAGATCTGTCACTAGGTGGTGCTCATTACTACAGAGAAGTCTTTGCTTCTTGGTCATCTTAGTAGATAGAGTCAGGATATGAATATACATACAAATGTATAAATATAAACATTTATCTATATGTTTTATATGAATATATACATATACATACACATGCATATGCATATACATACAAATATAAATATTTGTCTATATGTTATATACGAATATATATATATACATTCAATTAGATATCTGTAATTCCAATCCAACAACATGGATAGAACCTAGTCTTCCCTCTTTCCATAACTAAACAGTGAGAAACTTGGATCCCATTATCTTTAACATATTTACTCATTTGCTCACATTTAGTACACAAGAAAGTACTTTCAAATTGCTAATCTGCTACAGAAAGCAAATCTACAAGTAACTAGAACTAAATATTTGCTTACAGTTTTGTTTTGTTTTGCTTTTTTTTTTTAAACAAATGCATACACATCATTTTCAGTTGATTCTCTCTGTGTTCCAGGAAAATGACATCTTCAGAGGTAATGGAGTACAGTAGAAACCCAGAGCTACAGGGCCAAAGTATAGCATTTAATTTCTTATTACCTACGTGACCACAAAAAGTAACTTAATTCTTTTAATCCTGGAGTTCTTCATTCAAATAGGGCAGGAAAAAACCCTACCTTAAAGGATTAATAATTTTAATAATCTATTATTTATTAATATTTACCATAAGTTAAGCTCTTTACATGTATTCTTTTATTTAATCCTCACACGACCCTAAGAGGTAGGTTTTCTTATTGTCCTCTTTTACAAATGAGGAAACTGAGGCTGAGAGAGGTTATACAATTTGTTCAAAGTTCCTAGTTATTAAGGGGCATAGCCAGGACATTCAGGCCTGCCTGACTCTAAAGTCCACAGTATGAATCTCTAAGCTTCAATCTCTTACTTCATCAGGGGTGCAGAGAGATGAGAGACAGGATAACAAGAGCCTCATTTCAGTTATCCATATGTGTGTGTCATTTAATA
The DNA here is from genome assembly GCF_041296265.1 of Equus caballus. Lineage (NCBI taxonomy): Eukaryota > Metazoa > Chordata > Mammalia > Perissodactyla > Equidae > Equus > Equus caballus. The sequence continues at coordinate 9,981,789 of NC_091713.1, forward strand.
CTCTATTACCCATCTTGACAGCCAGATCCCAAGCCAGTTCTCCTTCTCCTTTCCCATTTGTTCCATATGTTATTGGATCACTTCCTCCTACAGTGACACCATCAGTGAGTTCTATCCCCCTTAACGAAATATATTGACCTTTGCAAAAACATTGAAAGGCACACAAACACATCTCCTGTCTCAAGCTGGTCACAGACTCTGAGGGAAGATAAGACATGCACATCTTATCTGGAATGTAAGTGCTTGAAGAAGAGACCTTTGTTTTGCTCACTAATTTACCCCAAGAGCCTGGAATGGTGCCTGACACACAGTTGTGCGGCCAACAAATATTTAATGAATGAATGAATGAACAATTGTTAAGAGAGAGAAAGTGCTAAGTATCCTCACAGGTTTAAGGATCCTCCTGACTACTGACTAGAAGAAGAGAATGGGAGAAGATAATCCCTATCTTGACCAATAATTTAGTTTTATTATTGATAATAATAACAAAATTAAAACAATGATGAAATTGGTAGACAGCATGATGTCTTCCACATCTGAGAAGAACCCAAAATCCTGTGCTTGTTTACTGCTAACAGAGGGCTATATTCTCTTACTTGAGCGAATGTAGACACACTGGGGTGGGACAAGCAGGGAAAGAAAAATATAAAAGGACTAGGATTCAGTAACCTCTACTTCTTCAAGTATGCAAAAACCTTAACGGCATAATACATATTTCCCAGGGTAAATTATTTCTATTTTCTTCACTGCAAAGTATGTCAGAATTTGAAGTATAATGTTGAAGGATGAGTTATCAGACCAAAGCATGAGTCACTCTTAGGAAAGGAAGCAGAAACAGGAGGTCAACTTTTTTCAAAGGAATAAACACAAAAGAAAGGAAATAATTAACAGAAACACCCCTAAAAATAATATTCCCTCCAAAAATGTTCTTTTACAGTACCTCCAAAATAATTTTGAAAACTTTAAGCCTCAAGGCAAAGGAAGGTGTGCTTGACTAGATCTTGCCTCATTCTTTTAACACTTCTGCACAATTCACATTTACTTAAGACAAAACCACAGACTCTTACGATCTCATCATCATCCACATGTGTGCTTTCTAGTTGACAAAGCACAGTCAAATGCACTGAGCCCTCTATCCCTCATAACAATTCTGTAAGGCAGGGCGATGGAGCAGATATCCCTGTTTGACAGAGGAGGCATCTCAAGCTCAGAGAAGCAAGACATCTGCTCAATGCCACACAGCTAGCAGTAAGGAGCAGAGCTAGAGCCAGAATCTGTCTTCTCACTCCAAGTTCAGTGTCCTTTACATTCATCCCATACCCTTGCCTCACATGAAGGGTTTAGTCAATCATCTCTAGTGCTCATCCATTCAACAAATCCTTAAACGCCTACTCTGTGCCAAGCACAAAAGTGTAGGGATGCATCAGTATACAAGACACAGACCATGACCACGCCTTCAAAGAGTTCATGGTCTAGTGAAGAAAACAGACAAGAAAGAACTAAAACAGTATGGTAAATATCAAAATAAATTCCTGCTATCATACAGGTGGACAGGACAGGAGTCAGAGAGTGGCTAGGTACAGAGAGGGAGGCTTCCGGAAGATTCAAAAATTAGAGGCTTAAAACGAGTTGTAATTAGCCACACAAAGAATGAGAAGAACACTGTTACAAGTGAAGTGGGCAATGTGTGCAAAGACTCAGAGAGGAGAGATAACCAGGTGCCTTTGGAAAACTGCAAACAGCTCTGGCATGATCGAAGGGCGGAATGCATGTGTTGTGGGGTAGAAGCGAGCAGTTGGTGGAAGGGAGACTGAAGAAAGATGAGACTGGAGATGTAGGCAGGAGCCAGAACATGAAGCTATTTTTAAGGACTTCATCCTCAGGGAAATAGGGAGCCAATGTAGGGTTTTAAGCAGAGGAGTGTTGTGATCACACTCGAGCTTTAGAAAGATCACTCTGGCTGCAGTGTGGGGAACAGATGGGGAAGGGACAACATTAGAAGCAGGAAGAGCACTTATTACTACGGCAATAGCAAGAGCAATTCCTGCAGTTCTTAGACACAGCAGAGGCCACTGGTAGAGACCGAGACTGAACGGCCATCAAACGCACATTTCAGTACTTTTTAGCCTTAATTTTTTCCGATAGCTCAGATGTCTCTGATGCACTAAGTGCTTGAATGGAGCAGAATTCCTGGGAGACAGGAAGCCCTCTCGTATTCTGTTTCACAACACCAGGGGTCCCACTGACGAATATGCTGTTGCGTAAAATAAATTAGATCACGATTTTTTCCTTTGCATGCCCATTTGTTAAAATATCCACACTTTCCATCTCTGACTTTTCTATGTAAACTAATCACTGTGGTCCAGTCTTGCCTTTTTTCTCTGAAAAGTATCAGTTTATCTACATATTTCCAATAATTAATCCTTCTAATGAGTAACTTTGAATCGGACATCAGTAGGATCAACATATTTTTGTAATGGTATTTCTGTAACCTGTCAATGGACATGCATCATTATCAAAATGTAGTACAACTGATTGAAAAGAGTTTCTATTCTATTATTAAAACGTTTCTGAAATTAATTTCTAGGATCCATTATGAAACAGGGAATATATTAGCTACTTTGTGGCAAATAAATTTATTCAGAAACATGCTATAATAGCAAGAGCTACAATTACGAAATATATTTTATACTATCTTATTTCTCAAGCATAGCAGAGTAATGCCTCATTCATCTGGAATGTTGGGAGATAGGGTGTTCCACATGAGAAAATTTTCCAGGTATTAGACCTACAGAAATCTGACCATTTGCAGTATAAATATGTCTAAAAAATAATAATTATATCTCTGCTTCCTTAAGCAAACTGCACCAAATAGAACAAACTGTTCTGGATAATCAAGTTTCGTCATGTCAGATGAGGCAGGCCTACTTGCTGCTGCTGTCCCCCTGCTAGGGTGCTCCTAGGATCACTGCGCATTGTCGTACCCCAGGTGCCTAACACAGTGGCCGGAAACAGAAGCTGTTCAATAATATTTGTTGCATGAAAGGTCTCAGATGCTGTTCTTAAGAACCAGGAGGCAGACAGAATCATACTGATCTGCTTCCTATAATTTTTTATTGTTTTTCTGCCATGATTTGCTGCCATATTTTTTGTTTTGAGTGTTTGTTTTTTTTTTTAATATCTAAAAATGATGTCTTAGGATAGTTCCACTGATCCTCCACAGAAAAGTGCAAGGGCTTTACGATAGTTATTGGCTTCTCTCTCTGTTTTTTTTTTTTTTTTTTTTGAGGGAGATTAGCCCTGAGCTAACTGCTGCCAATCCTCCTCTTTTTTTGCTGAGGAAGACTGGCCCTGAGCTAACACCTGTGCCCATCTTCCTCCACTTTACATGTGGGACGCCTACCACAGCATGGTGTGCCAAGCCGTGCCATGTCCACACCTGGGATCCAAACTGGTGAACCCCGGGCCGCCGAAGCAGAAGGTGCTCACTAAACCGCTGTGCCACGGGGCCGGCCCCTAGTTATTTGCTTCTTAAAAGTACTTTTAAATTTTTATCTCAGTTGATAGCTATGCGTCAAATGGCTGAATCTACCAGAAGACTAAGTTTGAGTAAGTGGGCTGCGGTTTCACTGTTGCTGAAGTGGTCCCACACTCAATGTTTGTACATAGAAATCAGGATTGTGTTCTCTTGACTAACCTTGGCTTGAGAACAACACAGTTAACTCATTTTTAAAGTTTGATTGAGATCTATGTAACCTCTCCATTTTTGTGCATAATTCTGGAGCTAAAAAATACTACATTTACAGAAGAGAAAACTGACCTAAGCCCACGTTTTCAGATTTCTACACCAGTATAATTCTTGCTCTTCTAAAAAAGAAAATCATCGTTCTTGCCACAGTAATCACGTCATTTTCCTCATCAAAACATTTTTCCTTTTAGTCATTTTATGATCATTATTTCTATTTGGCTTGTAACACTTGCTTGTAACTATGCTTATCTGCAATCCTAACAGCCTCCCCGGCTCCAGGAACACGAGGGCTGCTGGAGTTTCCTCTTCCCCTGGCCGTTTCTGAGCCATCGTCCTCACCATTCCTGTAGCTGCAAAGCTGCCCCTTCCACTCCTGCGGACCTGCTTCGACCTTTACTCTAAATCTATACTCACACTCATTTCTACAAGATGGCCCATCTTGAGCCCACCAAAACCAGAGGAATCTGTGCCCCAAGAAAAGCAATATAAGCAACCCAAATCCTAAAATACCTCTAAAAACAATGTCATACTTTTGGCCTTTATCCCATAGTACACAGGCTCCACTGCCAGCAGGGCTGGGTCTGCATTTGTACACAAGGAGGCAGGGCTTAAGAGCACAGACTTCAGTGTCAGCCACACTTGGCATCAGTCTCAATCCCTCCACTTACTAGCTGTGTACTCTAAGAGAGTTCACTTACCCTATGAAGCGGTTTTCTTGAATGCGAAATAGGGTTAAAACAGTACCTCTCCTCATAGGACTACCAGAATATTGTAAGGAAAACATACTTAGTACAGTACCAACACATCACAATGTTCAAAAATATTAATTAGGACCATCATTACTGTTACCATTATTATTTCCTAGAAGATGACTACTCAAAGTAGTAATAATCAATGTAATTATCTCCAAGACAAACAGTCTTATTCTTGAGGAAAGAAGAAGAAATTTCCTCAGTTCACTGATAAAAGCTGCCTGGGGCATTGCACAGTGGATGCGAGCTTGGGCTCTGACACACAGACGGAGGTCTGAACCCTGGCTGCACTGTGCCCTGGCCGTGCGACGTCAGAGCAGAAGCTCAGTCTGGGACCACGTTCTCATCTCATGACATGACATTATCAGAGCACGTGCGATACTCGATAGAAAGCAACCAGCAGTGTCCGGCCCAGATCACCCACTTGAAAGGTGTCAAAATCCAGCTAATGGACTGGCATCTAGTTATCTGTCAAATTTACTCTCCACAGCTCTTCCCACGTAAAGAGGAAGACAGGACAGTAAGCCGTGGAGGACGGACTGCAACGCGCTGCAGGTGCAGCTAATTGTGCAGCTGCTCTTCAAGTAACGACCAGTCAGGCTTCCTCTGTCTTCCTCCTCCTCCACCTCCAAGCGACAGCTCTTCAGAAAAGGACTAATCCAAACTAGTCCTGGATACTGGCTCCAAAATTAATGGAAAAGCTGACACGATTGTTTTTATAGAATGATTCCAATTATTGTAGAAATAGAATTGAGGGTTTATGCTCATGAAAATCCAATCACATCTCTATCGGGCATTGTGGGAAAGCTAGGAAAATGAGGAACAAGATGTCTAGGGCTGCAACAGCTCCTGTGGCAGCCACTGACCACAAGTGGCTCCCGAGCACTGGAAACAGGGCTAGATTGCATTGAGACGTGCTGCCAGTGTAAAGAATGCACACTGGACTCTGACGAGTTAGAAGAAAAAGGAGCAAAAAATATCGAGTTAATTTATATTGATTACATGCTGAAATGATTTTCTATCCATCGGGTTAAATAAACTATGTTATTAAAATTAATTTCACTTGTTTCTTCTTACTTTTTAAAATACGGCTATTTGAAACTTTAAATTGCATACGTAGTTTGCATTTGTGGCTCTCACCATGTTGCTCTTGGACAGAGCGGCTCTGGGCGCACCTCCGTTGCCTATTCCTCGATGGCAAAGCATCATTTCTGATCCTGATGCTCACCAAAATAACCATGTTGCCCCAAACTGCGAACCTCAAGTGCCTCACGAACACATCAACTCTCATAATTTTTATAAAAAGCAAAAACTATTAAAATAACATTTTTTTCACCTTGATAAATTTCTCACTTAAGTCAGCCAGTCACCATTACTTGAAAGGAGAAACAAAGGAAATTAATTCTGATAGAAAACTAAGGATAGCTGAAGCTGAAGGAGTCACCACATTATACAAATGTAAGTGACACAACCCTTTTTTTGTAAATCAGATCTGGTTTGAAACAACTCCCAAAAGATGTATTCATATTTAAAATTAAATTATAAAGCATTAAAAAATTATTCCATATAGCTAATTTGGCAAATTATAAAAAAAGTCCAGTTATTACATGGATTACAGACTCCCAATAAGTTAATATGCATACAATTTGAAAATCTTTATCATATAATAGTCTTTTTATAATTGTTACATGGGAAATAGCAGACTCTCTAAGAGATTTTTCCCCACATATTTCTTTCCTGAATCTCCAGTAATCATCCTCATATCATTCATTACTTATTTCTAGTAAGAAACCAACACTTTCCAAGTTTATCAAGAGGACCAAGTAGTCACATTAGTCAGTCAATCTGTCAGTCAGTTTAATAAACTATCCCACTGCCTGGTGAGCTAGTCTGTTGCCTTTGTTGTTTTCAGTAATCGCAAAACATTATCTCTACTTTGTGGAATACTAATAAGCCAATGAATGGTTTCAAACCTCTACAAAAATTGCTGAAGTTTATTTGTTGGAAGAAAGATAATTTGAAAGCCAGGACCATAGTAAGCCCTCGTGAGAATAACAATTCCAGTCATCATTATCATTACAAGATTGTCATTTATAGAAAAGCTCACCAACAGAAGCTATTTGAAATAACTATAAATTATAGGCACCTCCAAGTATATTTGCAGAAAAATTAACACATTATGAGTGCTAAACTTTTCGACTTCTGGACCTTCCTGCCCACGAATTGCTCCAGAAAGGGATCTACAGAGAAGGAAGGAATACCGTATGCCACAGGTTGAGGGGGAATAAAGTCTGTTGCAGAATCTGGTTTAGGGGCCCATCCTTTACAACTGTGCCAACAATTCCCAGTAGAAGATTTGTCTGAAAGGATTTATACCCTAAAGTATCCATAATACTTTATTCTATGAAATCTTCTAAGAGTCAAGCTTTAAAAGGTGGCTGAATTGAATTCACTGACTGGCATCTAGTTATTTAATCATCAAATTTATTTTCAAGAACTAGTAACAGATAAAGGCAAAGTTGGAACAGCAGATATGGAAGAACTTACTGTAACGTGACTCGGGCACAGCTAAACGTTCAAGTAATGGTCAAAGATGGCCCCCCACTCTCACCCCCACATGACAGGCTGACTCAATCTAAATGGAAAATTTCCACCTCCCTCTCTCTTCAGGAATGGAAGAGAAGCCGGGGGCACTGATGAGATAAGAGAACAGGTAACCCCCACTCGATAATCCTTGGTTGTCTTACCACAAACTAATTTGCATTAGTTTTTCCAGTGTATTCCTAAAAACCTGGTTCCTGGGAGATATGTAGAGACAATGGAAAAGTTTCCCTAAGTCATGTAAATTTGGGAAGCACTAAAAACTAAATTCCTTTCTAAGAGAGTCACAGTGCATGTTAGCGTTTTAAAGGCTCTGAGAAGCCCTACTGTTGAGAACCCTATTTAATTCAACTTTCCAAAAGGAAGCGATCACAGAATCTGGAGCCTAAGTGCCCAGGCTTGAATCTCAAGTCCACCACCTGGCAGCACTGTGACCTTGGTCAAGGTGTTAACCTCCGTACATCTCAGTTTTCTTATCTGTAAAATGGGTCCCACGGCAGACACTACCTAGAAGGGTCATGTGGACAAAGTGAGTTAATGTGAGTAATGTGCTCATTACAGAGTAAGCAGTGTGTCCAGGGATCTCTCTTTACCACCCCCCCACCAGGAGTGTTCCAAGGAATGTAATTGCTGTTTGTAAGCTAAAGCTCTTTGATTTTTGGTTTAAAGAGCCAGTAACCATGTGCCAAAGTCCAAAAAGAAAATTATTTTCCTTTTCAGCAACAGGTTGTGCAAGACTTCTACGGGAAGATTTTAATGGGTTTATTCAGACAAGCCATATTATCAATGAATACAAAGGAGGACATTGTGGAATACAGGGAGGAGCAGCAGACTACGAGCAAGGAGATGGGGATTCTACCTTCAGCTCCCACTAAATAACTGCTGACCTTGGGCAGGTCCCTTAGCTTCTCTGCATCTCAGTTCCCACATATTATAAGAAGTGTTGAATTAGATGGGTAATTTAATTAATTCATTCATTTAAGATGATCGTGAGTTAAGGAAAGTTTATAAATCTAAATACTATTTTCTAGATTTTAAAGACACTCACACACATGTAGTTACGTAAACCTAGTCCACTAGGTTTTAGGATACTTGTAAAGAAGGACCATGCCCTCTTCATGTTAAAAATTTACAGTGCCTAGTGCAGCTGGAATAGAACATGTGCTCAATAAAACTTGAATGAATGCCTGTTTAACAACAACTCATTATCCCTTCATTCAAGAAAAATTCAAGACCCCTATGATGTAAGACACTATGCTGGGTACAACGAAGTTTACTTATTTCTGGAAAGCTGTTAGTTCTACTTATAAGGAGCTTGCAATTTAATTTGTGGTATGAGCATCAAATGATGACACTAATTGAGGCAGTTTCTTTTTACTACCTTTCAATTCGAATCCCAGAATTCAGGTGAGTTTTATGGTATTATTTTACAGAGCAGCACCATGCCAGTAGTATTAGTATATAAAGGTACTCGGTAACTATGATGGAAGAGACAGCAAAATCAGTACATTACAATTAAAGCAAGTACACTCCAATCAATTTTATGTAAAATTTTAGATTTATAAGAATATCTATTAGATGAGAACTTCTTAACAGGTGAGGGGAAACAGGCACATTTTGGAGCTGATTTTAAAATACAAGTTATCGATTTCCCATTATTAGAAGAAATCACTTATGATTTTCCTTCAAAATATAGTTGTATATAGCCTCATCCAGTCTTTAAAAAAATGCCTGAAAGTGTTGATCTCCATAAACAACATAGGTGTAAATAAACATCTTCTATACTTGCTAATCAAATTTCAGTTCTTTCTTTCTACTTACAAAAGCATGCCATGGATCACAGACACTCTCTCTAAAATCACAATGTCCCAAGGCACCTCTCCCTAACCAAATGTAATCTCTTTGATCCAGGCTGCTCTGAGTGGGGAACAGCTCACTGAATTTATTCTGAGTATTTAATCTTTGTGAAAAGTGTACAGAAACTCTTGTTGATAAATTACTAGATCTTTAAAATCTCAATATAATCATGTATTTTCATCGTTTTTCCTGGTGATTGCTCCATAACAGTCCCTCCTCTGTTGGCATCTCTTGATCAGTAATGTGACGTAGGAAACTTTTCAAGGACAACTGTGGTAGACAAGGGCCCACATAAATGGCGTGCATGATGAGACCAGACAGATGATTAGCAAGGATGTCTTTGGTTTGCAGAGAGAAAGTTTAATTTTAATAGGTCTAAGAAAATGAAGTCCGTCTTCCTTGCCCCACTGTATACTACGCCTATTGTAAAGGATCCTTGAGTTTGCAGGTGTCCGCCTGAAGGCAGGTCACTGAAAATCAGGGCAACCTCAGCAACAGAAATTAACCTGCAGAAGATGGCAAGCAAATGTATATTTCAGAGAGCATGATTCCAACCAAAACAATCAAACTGGACTTCACAAAATGAACAGAGACTCAGAACAACAAAACAACCAACAGCATCTATTCTAAGGTTGCAAATTTCTTAGTTATTACAGATGTCACCCAACACTGCGTGCATTTGCTTCCCATATGTGAACAAACCGAGGCATCACAAGATAAATTTGAATGGAATGCTAACCTTCACTTTAAATTTTTTTCTTTTCCTAGCTGACGACACAATTTTAGTATTATCACAACGGAGCTTCTGGCTGGAAAAAATTAAATTAATGGATGGATAAAAAAAGCTTAGAAACTTAAAATAAAATAAACAACTTTCAAATATCTATACTTGACGGTGTCAAGAGCCAAGATGAATGTATTTCAATTGCAACTTCCAAACTAAACTCACAAATTACTACCATTATGCTAAGTGTTAGCTACCCCACTGTGCAGTTTTGCTTTGTGAATTTTTACCTTCCTCTATGAACACTTTTAGCCACTGATCGCACAGCCTTTCAATGTTTTCTGCCTTTTCCTTTAAATAAACTGGCTCTGGCTCCTTCCATCTGGTTCCCCTTCCGTCAGCAACCCTGCACCTGTTCACACCTCCTCTCCTGTTGGATTCCACTGAACATTTCCTCCTCTGCCAGGGCTATTCTGGCACTCGCAACCTTTCTGTCATTCAATCCATCTGTCAGAAGTGAACTTTGTTTACCGCAAGCTTCTGCTTTCTTCTTCAAGAAGCAAAGCCCCTCAAGGTCATTGTCAAATGAACTGTCGGCATGGATTTAAATCCTCCACTGCTAACCAGCAGAAGATGAAGTTCTGTTGTGTAATGTACTTGCGAAAATTACTTTTGGGTTCGGGAAGACAATAATTTGGAGTCGAAGTAGTAAGACGTGGTGTTTTAATGATCATTTGTAAAACCAGACAGCTGATATGTATTTCCTTCATGTGTGTCTGCACTTCTTATTATATCGAGTATGAACTATATGGATAAGAAGCAAAATAAAAGTTTTAAAGTGAAACCAAAATATCATAAACAAGTTTACACTATGTAAAAATTGCTTCATACTATATAGCATTAAGTTGAGGAATAAATATTTTCACTAATGAATTAGCCAAGGGAAAGAAGAGTATTCCAATTAAGAAATTTTACACTGAAATGTTTAAAATGTACAAATATGTACCATTTCAATTATATGCTATATATTTACACATAGCTCCATTACTGCTTTGAAAAACTTAACCCATAATAAACAAATCAATTCATGTATATTTTAAATTACATCATTTAAAAAATAAACAGTTCTGTTTCAGTAATATTCAAATATATGTTGCCAAACAAACACATAATCTATCTAAAGAAATATATGTTGCATCAATAGGCCAGCTCTGTGAAAAAAACACAAAAACTCATAGATATTAGGTGAAAATTATACTCTCAATTGAATTTGTTCTGTGTCACTTACAGCTATCCAGTACTCACCCTCCCTTCATCAATTGGACATGAAATCACTTCATGCTGAATTATTTACCAGTATTTTAGCTAAGCTTATTCTTTAGGAAAAAGGCAAAACAACGACGTTACTCAAATTTCTTATAAGAAAAGGGAGATCACTTTTTAGGAGAAAATATACAACAAAAATTTTAACCAAAGCACTGTTACAAACGTGAACCTAAATGGCACTTCATTCACGATGCTGCTTTCATAGTTTGAAGGATCATTCCAACTGTAATCTTATCACATATGCTTTTGCTAGGTGAAATTAGTCAAGTCCGTAAAATCTTCTAAATTGCTTTTTAGAAAAGATAAAAATTAAAGCCTTCTTCATTGACATAAAATTGAAAGCAGGTTTTACTAATCAAAGCAGTCTAAAAAACACATAATTTAAAATTTGATTCTTAAGATTTTAATTGATTAAATATTTATAATTTATAAAAAAGACTTTATCAGAACAGTTTTTCAGATGTGTTCAAGAAAGTCATTGTGATGCTAAATATAAAAGCAAAAACAAAAACAGAAAGGACAGCTTAAAATCCAAGTGCAAAGACATTCTTTTTTAGCTCTAACTTCAATTTTATTACTAATCTCCAAAATATTCTATTTCCTATGAGTTATTCTTATGTAATACATACAATGTAATCTAATATATGGATTTTGAACACAAAATATGAATTCTAAGAGGTGCTTTCTCTTTCATCTTCCTAAAACATAATTTTAAAATAATTTCTCTTTATGTGGAGAAAATTTCAGAAATAGTATCTAATTTACCCAGCGAGTTTGTTAACACTTTTCTGGGTACTTTGCCCTTTAGTGTGATCTGTGCTTGGTGGTCGTCTGGTTGCCTGGGTCTCTGCTTCCAAATAGCATGGAAAGGTGCTGGTAATTTGATTACTTCATGGTCTGATTTGCTGGATAAAAAAAGAAGTATTAGCAAATTGCTAGTTTAATAGGGGCTGCTTAAATCACCGTGAAGGGACACTTCATTCTTAGCAAACCGCGTTTCGAAAATACACTAGTAGGCTTGTTTGGGAAAATTTGTATGATAAGAACATAAACAAATGAAAAACACTCAGTTTAACATCACTTATAGTCACACCCAGATGCATGAATGTGCATGCACATACACACTTTTCCCCTCCACAGATACACACAAAAAAAGAAGGGGAAATAATATGATTACTTCTACAAACGGACTAATTTAAGGAATTCAGAGACAACTGTTAATATTTACCTGCCTAATGTGTAACATGCTTATTTTATCTTTAAAATAAAAAGGCTAGCAGAAAGTCTGAGACAGTTTGAAACCAACACCTAAGCAAATATTTTACAGGAAAAATAAAGAGGTGCGGAAGCAAAGCCAGCAGGTCGCACTGGGGAACAGCACACCGTCCTCAAGGCACTGCTGGGCGAGGACGAGAAGCGTCCCTCCCATTCTTGAAACAGCATACGGACACAGGATGGAAAGTAAAATATTTAAACTCCTTAATGAAGAACTGACCTTAATTTATCTACATTCTGAATGAGACTAACAGTTCTGCTTTTCTCAGACTTGAAAATGATGAAAATATTATTCTTTTCCTCTGGCTTATTGATTTCTCTGCCTATATATTCATGAAGTCTTTTAACGAGAGAGGATATTCATTCTTCCACCCCCTTCCTCAATTACCTTCAGGCAAGACCTTCTTTCAGATGTGGAAATATTTGCAGAACTGCGGGACAAAGAACTGAGACATTTTCAGAGAGTTGATCAAGGGGGAAAAACAAATTTGTGAGATTCTGTTAAGAGTAAGAAGAGACTAAATGACAACTTTAAATCTGCCACATCATTTACTAATGTGCTGCTATATCAAATAAGTTTAATTTTTTGACAGCACCAAATTAGATTTATTGCAGAAACTGCTGCATAAATAGCATATGGCTATGTTATACCACCTATTTCCATTTCTCCCCTCCCCCTCCAAAAGGCACGAATCGGGCCAAGCGACAAACCTGCTGTAAAAAAGAAACACACTAGTTCAAAACAGATGCAGGAGATCTGGTTGTTCGTTAAAGTAATAGTGTTAGCATGAATGTCCCAACTCCGTATTTTAAAAAACATGACTCTCTAATAAACTGTTAAATTTAACAGGTCCGTTTTTTCTTTCAGAATGACTTAATTTGATTTTTATTCTAAGGTTTTGATCTCTGAACTATGCTTAACATTTTGACATTTCAAACCACAGTTACACAGGGAGAAAAAGAAGGGCAAGTGGCTCTGAATCAAATATGGCTTACATTGGGTTAGGAGGAATTATTAAGCATAAATGCATGTATCATATGCCTGTTTCTGGTTTTCATTTGTGAAAGACGTACGTGGCAGAAATCATATCAAAAAGTCTTCTCTAATTTAAACTATAGCCTTGATACTGCAAATTCTTTGATGCATAAAATATATAAAGTGATCATTCCATGTGTCACACTGTACACATTAGGACGGCAGACTCACACAAACAGCAAAAATCCAAAGTTCCATGGAGGCTGGGATTGGAAACGCACACAACAAATTCTGAGATGGACAATTCTTTTCTCAATCGCTACCCTGTTACCCTCCCACCCCCCAACTGTGATACAATCAACTCATTTTTTCTTTCTGAACAAAAGTTTCAGTTATTCTGGAGATGGGAAAGACATTGCAAGGTCTTATCTCAGACCAATGGGCACACCACTGCAAACATCATGGCACTCGGCTCCCCCGCAGGCTCCCTCTCTGTGGTCAGTCTCCCCAGCTGCCCTATCTGTTACTGTCTGATTAGTTCTGCTAAGGAGCCCCTCCCCTGCCAGCTTTCGGTGCCATCTGTTCTACACAAGATGGCTGCTGCCCAGCAACCTCACACTGCCCTCCTACCTGGCACCCGGCTACCATCCTTACCCCAAAGTGCTAACACAGGTTCTCACTGCTGGCAGAGTCAGGATTTCATTACTACTACTTTGACAAGTGCAGGGTTGTTTGTAATTTCTCTTTTATCCTGATTTTGATTGTACAACCGCCTCCCACTGATTCAGTTTGCTTCAGTTTTGTTGCTCACAGATTTTACTCTCCACATTAATCTCCCTCTGGCATGTTACTGCATCTGTTCCTTTTTTATTATTAATTTTCAAATTCCCACCATTTTTGACAAAAAGGAGGTAATCTACACTCTGTTTCTGCCCATTTCATTTTCTTTAATTTGGAAGATAAGTATGAAAGCATGCCAATGAAGTTAATTCTCCGTTAACAGTTTATTTTCTGGCATCCCTCAGCCTTTGTATATGAAAAACAGATAGGAATGAATGTTGACCGAATCGCAACAGCATCGTTGCAGCCATTCCTGAATTTAATGAAAAGCAAACATATGAAACAGCATCTAAAAAGTTTATTAGTTACATGAGTTGTCTCATGCTGTCATTCTTTCTTCTACTTTTAACAGATAATTCTTTGTGCAAATCAGTCTGCGTGTAGGATCTGAGTGTGGGTCCCTCTACAGTTCTGACATGGGCTCTATTTTCACTGTAGATGAATTTTATTATTCCATAATATAATTATCGTGTTTCTTCAACTCACACATTGTTCACTAATTCAACAGTGAATGATTCTGAACAAACAGCTTATTTCAGAAACAGATTAAGAACAGAGTGGCCATGAGTGCAGCAGATCCTGGAGAGCCCCAGGTTGCAGGGCTGCTTCCATTAGCTCTCGTTGGACAAACAGTTACTATCAGGAATGGCAAGGGGTTTTCCTCAAAGACAAAGAGGGCCGTGGAAGATTTAGAAAATAGGAAGTCATATATTTAGCAATATACTCTCTTTGTGTCCCTATTTTGTCAGCACCGCCACCTTGCCAAAAAGGACTTGAGTGATGTGATCGTACTTCAATTGTCCTAAAGTTTTCTAGACTGAGCAATGCATTGTGACTGCTAATTAATTTATTTTACACTAATTCACATTAATAGCATTGGAGCAACTTCTCAGATTTACAGAAACTTGAATGAGTTTCAGTGATTTTCATATTCATTTATATCCTCATAAAATCACAGTTAAGATCTGTAGGAAACGAAGTGCAGTCGGAGATGTTTCCCAAGGTGACAGAAGATAATCAGAAACAGAACTAGGACCAGTGTCAAGATCAAGCAATGCCCAGCCTCGTGAACCACACTTCAGATCACCTACCAGAAAACCAGCAAATATCACATTCTGCTAAAATCCACTTTTAGTGCCTCATGTTGACCACCCCTCACCTCCACTCCTTGCATATATGCCAACACTGACTTGTTACTTTATTTCATATCCTTCTTTTGTTGGTATAGTTATATTTCTAATTATTACCCCCTCGACATAGGTGGTTCCTCCGGGAAGTCTCCTGGTCAGAAACAGGCTTCTTAGAGGAAGACACAATATAGGTGTCAGAGGACATTATTTAGACACAGCCGCCCGCCCCCTGGAGGGATCTCTTTGATACTCTGCCTGTTGTCCCCACCCCCACCCTCCCTACCCTTGGTCAGGGCAGGATACGCTCAGCCCTCCCACAGGGGACCTCCCCCTCCCGGGGAGAGGGCACGCAGAGCACAGTGGGACAGCCTTCCTCTCAGCTGGACACTCATTTATGCGCTGCTTCCAAATGTCTTCTGACCCATTTGGCGCCCACTCTGAGCCCCTGAGTTCAGGGAACTGTATCCTCTGCTCAGCCAATCTAAGAGTAGTAGCTCAATAAAAATGTGTTTCCTTGAATTGAGCCTGGTCCCCTGTGAGACACGGTCTGAGGTGGGCACTGAGGGCACTGGGTATCCTCCAAGCCTCTTCTTTTCTCAGGATCCTTACAACGAGCTTAGATCCGAGGATTTATCAATCAATGAATCACTGTATAACCTACTTGTGGGTATCAGGGAAACATTAAATAGCAAGTGGGTAACGCCTAATAAATGTTCTAAACAATACATCCTATTAGGAAGAGGTGTTTAAGAAGAAATTAAACACCATTAAGTTGATGATTTTTTTTTTCACACTTCTTTTACTTTACATTAATATTGGAGATCCGAGCTCTCTTTTCGAAAAATAGTCCTGCTTAAGGCTCCTAAGATAACAATTCTATGTTTTTGCTTTTTTCTCCTCCTATTTTCATTGAACTTGATGTTCGTGGTTGTTGAGTCAGGCAAGTGGTGTGGGCAATACTTTCTCAGTCTCCTCTGGGCTTCTTCGGAAAATGAGCTGGCTGCCGCCGCCAGCATGCTCCAGGCTGTGGGCCTGCGTGGCAGGGGAGAAGAGTACATCCCCAGCGTAGATTTTCATTGCACACACATTTGGGCTTCACAGAACGGAGACGAGTGAGCCAGGGAACGTTAAGCAGAACCTGCAGAGACACATTCCCTGGCAGCCTCTGACTCTAACCTCTCCTGCCCCGGGCCACACCGAGACCAGGGTTCTTAGCCCATCAGCCAGGTGGAGCAGAGTGGGTTCAGGCAACATGGTGTCCACCAGAGCAAAATGAAATGCCTTTTCTTTCCTGGCTCTCTGACAGCCTGTTCTCTCTGATACTGGGTGGGGGAAGGAAAAGAGGATGCAATTTAAAACAGCACCAAGGCCATCTATTTCAAGACTTGAAGATGTTGGTTGCACATATATCCACTTAAAATTATTTTTGACACGTTCTCTGCTTAATTTATTCATGAAAGGAGTACAAGAAAAAATATGAGCTTAACTTTTAAATGGAAACTTTAGGCTAAAAATTCTTCAATAAAACTCAGGAGGAAAAAAAGATAAAGTTCACTGCAGAATAGCAAGAATACACGTCAACCTTACACTGTCTTCTTCAAAGGAAGAGAGAGTGGAAATTTGGTCTTTTGACCTAAGCTAGTTGTCACCTGAAGATGAG
This sequence comes from Equus caballus, assembly GCF_041296265.1. Taxonomy (NCBI): domain Eukaryota; kingdom Metazoa; phylum Chordata; class Mammalia; order Perissodactyla; family Equidae; genus Equus; species Equus caballus. The sequence goes on from NC_091713.1 coordinate 9,998,678, forward strand.
CGCAGGTCCTTCTTAATGCTCCCTAACAATAAAGACGAGAGGCAAATTTATTCAACATTTACAGAGAACCTGCTAAACTTAGCCTGATGCCACACTTGGTACTGAAGACACAGAGATAAGAGGGGCCCGCTTCCTGCCCAAGAACCGAGATTTTACAACCCAAAACGTATTTCTACTTAGCTTTGAAATATGCTTTTGCACTTATTTATAAATGTGAGTTCCAGAGCACAGGTTCTGGAGTCTTGTGGACCCGGTCCAAACCCTGCCTCCTCGACACCCTCCCTCCCTCCTTCCCGGCTGTGTGACTTCATGCTCTACCTTTCTAAGACTCAGCTTCCTCAGGCTTGTTTTATGGCTTGAGAAGGCAGGGTGTCTCCCACTTTTTGTGTGAAAGATCATTTAAAAAAAATTTCTAATCCTTTGCAAAGCATTAATTTTGTAAAATAAATACTAGAAAAATTTTAAAAGTTAAAAGATCAAAAATGGAAAAGGCCCGCTGATCATGCACTTGGATATTGAAGCAAGTTAAAATTGATATAAAATTTCCAGATGCTCTGTTTTTGCACTTATCTCGTCACAGTCTAATTACGTACAGCCCACCATGGACCGCATCCATGAGGCACTGCTGTAGGAAGCAGGCACAGTGCTTGGCACATGCTGGACCTTCCTTGATGCATCCTTCACATCTCTCTTTTCACATTCTGAGAGTTCTTTAAAGAAAACCCCAAAGCGACACTGTGAAGCACTGACTCTGACTCCGTGGACTTAGGCCATGGCGGCATTAGAGAACACCATTCTCAGCCGACACGAACAGAGACCTAGTTTTCTTTCCCTTCTTTCTACTTCAATCATTCCTTAGTCAAAGGAAAAATCAGGGATTGTATTTTTAAAAAGACAATAGAGGATACACCTGTTGTCTTATTTAGCAGGGTCCCTGATGCCTCCCTAGGAAGGGCACCTCCCCTTGCTCAGTGCAACTCTCTTCCCTTCCTCCTGGGGTTCTGCTGAGACGCCCAGCCACAGCACCCAACAGAGCATGTGTGCATGTGACTCAGTTTGAGTCCAGGGGGTAGCTGTGGAACTGAAGGTTTTGAAATTGGAGGTAGAGGAGCTAGGAAGTCACATTCTTACAGTTTGAAATCAAGGGCATGTCCTTTATCTTCAGTTCAGACTGAAGGATGTGACTACATGGTGTTGAAGAACCTGAAAGAATGAGGCAACGTTCAGACAGAAGTCGAGCCCCAGGATTGACAGGAAATGATAGCATATTAATGCTGCCTTGAGTCTCCGGTCCAAGAAACCCTGGGACCAGCTGCACCTGGATTTTGCATGGTCTGGTTATCAAACTAATCCATTCCCCATTCTGGGGTTTCTATTACCTCAACCAAAGACTCTTGACTCATAGTGGTAATCTGAGAGGTCCAACAACTAAATTCCAGAAAGCATTTATAATAGTTATTATGCGGAAGCTAAATGCTCTGGAATACTCTGGAAAGGAAGCCTTGATCACCTCTCCCCAAGTAAACCACCCATATAAGAGGATAACCTGGTGTCTCCTCTTCTATACCCTTTCTCACTTTCAAAAAGACACAAATACTATAGTTCAAGTTGCTATCTCTCTAGGTTATAGGTCAGATCTTCCTATCTGGATCACAAAACTGGTGCGAGCATAATACCGATGTTATGGACCTCACCTAGATTCCTGCTCTGAGAGTCTCTGAAGTATCTATCATTGAAAACACTATTTATGCAAAGAGGGAAATAAAAGCTTTAAAAGTGGCTGTGCTAACACAAGCTGGAGCCTGCAGGTTTAATGGCAGGTTGGTCTCCCCCTGGCACTTTGTGCAATTCAATTTCTAGTTCTCTGGAACATACGCAGAAGGATTCCTATAGTAATTCCCCTTGGATGAGATCTGAGAAAAAGATGCAGGATTCAAAAGAATGTGCTTCAATACACGTACAATAGGTATGGAGAAGCGCGTTTGCCTCAATAGTTAACGGCAATCACATCAACATCCAGAAACGGTGGTGTTAATGTCATATCATAGAGTAATCTGCCCACATGGGTGCAAATGGCAGTCTTGTGAGAGGGATTTAAATCCTGTCGCTCTTTAAAGACGTTGAAACATGTCAAAAACAAATATGTGAAGGTATTCCTACTTTTTCATAGAAGCCTCTCCTTCTCGGGCAAACGTGAAGCACAGAAGGAAAGAAGGACGGTTGTACTGCAGACGTCAAGTGACTGAGGCAAATGGTGAGCCAGGGGACTCTGTCTTGTAGGGGAAGCCCAAGCCCAGACTAAAATTCACTGACACGTATTCATACCAGTGTATAAGGGAGCAGCTCTTATTTCTTTTATAAATTCATGTTACTGATTTTCTTGGTAGGTTTTTTAAAAACAATTGCATCAATCCATTTCCCTACTAATTCACATAGAATTATAGCCTGATGGATAAAGATATAGGTTTTGCAGGCAAACTGTGGGTGTTCAAAACCTGCTCCCATAACTTATCAGCTGTGTGACCTTAGATGAATCACTTTACTTCTCTGGGCCTTAGTTGCGCCAGCTGTAAGACAGGGAAAATAATATTCTGCACCTCACAGAGCTCTTGGGAGGAGGAAATGAAAAGCACTCGCCCAGTCCCTGGAACCCAGTCGGGCTTCAGTAACAACGGCCACGGCCTTTAGCCATTACCTCTATTATTATTTTTTAAAGAGCTACTACGCAGCTCTGTACCAGGCAGATCCTAAGATGAAGATATTTTTAACCTCAGAGACATACTTTCAGATATTTAAGTGATACACTGTATGTTTTTAACTTACTTTCATGTATACATGTGCACCTCCCAAATGCCTTCATTCCCATTTTCCTATATCCAAATGCTACCAAGGTCACTAAGAAGTTATCTGTCCCTCTGTCTCTGTAATACCTTACCTGGATTCTCCCTGCTGGATTTTATCATTTATCTTACCAACTCTTTGTGTAGTTTCTTTTCTTCCCCACCAGCTTATAAGCTTCTGAAGTGCAGCATCTGAAGCTATTTTGTTTCTATCTCCCTTCATCCCTACCTAACACAATGTCTTGCAACAGGAAACACTCCTTGTGGAATGAGCAAATAAACGAACGGATATTTTTAAATACACTTGAAAGTTTGTTGTGGAAAAGGAAGAAGTCTGAATGATACTACTAATAAGGACATAACAGGCAGAAGGCAGCCTTGCTTTTGTTTTTATGGATGCTAGGCTCGGCATGCTCAACGACCATGTTTATTAGGCACTGGTTTCAAACACTGTCTGAAGGCCATCTCTTAATTATAGTGAAGTCAAGTTACAAATCGTGTGTTGTGCATGCGTGTGTGCGTGTACATGTGTGTGCACGTGTGTGTGTGTGTGTGTCTGAGGTTTTTAAGTAAGCATATTTAAGTGAGATGTGTGGTACACTTTACCAACCCTACTTGAATTGTTAGAATGATTATCATTTATCATTTGATTCTGCTACACTTAACCATATATGTGCAAATAAGTTAAAAATAAAAAAAAACTATTACAAAATCATAATATTGTATCATATGGACAAGCAAAATTTCTCATTAAATTTCACTCTTATCTCCATCTCCTACTTTTTACTCACATATATCTGAAAGATATATATATTTATACATCAATACTGGGCTTTGAAAGAACAGTCATAAACTTGCAATATACATTAAGCATTCCTGCAATAATGACTTAGTGAGTTCTAACTCTCTGCGAAGGGCCGAACTTGGTGCTTTGAGAAGTATGACATTAACAAGACTCCCCTCTACCCCTTGAGGAAAAATAC